>NC_136818.1:21406231-24295266 GCF_951394365.1 Tetrao urogallus
AGTCCCATTCCTGTTTCTCCTGCTGGAGAAGTCAACTTTCTGTGAATACTTGCATATAGAAAATTTGCTTATTGTAAATATTTGTGTAAACTGTAACTATTATACAGCTATTCCTGCCAGTAAATTTTTCTACTAGCATGTTTGCTGGAAATAAGCACATAGAGACTGCACATGAGCACAGCTGAAATCTATTCAGTGAGAAATGAATATCAGTATATCCTCACAAATGTTTTCAAATATTCATCCAGCCCTTCTTCTGCACATACGCTTTGCAGCTAAGTCTACAGAAACACAGGCAGTACAGCATAAGATGAATGTAAGGATGCTATGTCTTTTTTTTTCTGTTTTCATGTGGCAGTAGGAAATGTGATAATGTCAGAAGGTACAGCGCGCATAAACAAATCTGCCAGCTACAATGTTTAAGACCAGATAAATTTTATAGAAGATGAATGTTATACATATACATCTACATATGTGGGTTTAGTTTATAAAAAAATAGTTTGTGGTGAGGAAAGCCAGTGAAGAGATGCAGATGATGTAGCTAAGTGGTCACTGTGGACAGAATAACCCTGGAAGGAATGGAACTTCTGGGTAGATTCTGCTATCTATCATTCTGTGATCTGTATTACAAGTGACAGCTGAACTGCCATAGATAAATGTGTGCTTGAGGCTGAACTTTCAAATCCCCAAATATTTAGAAATAGAAAATAGCAGGTCAAAGCCCATTTTCCAGTGAGATACAGCATGTTTCAGGATATTGCAGTGACCTTCTTACTCGTCATTTCTAAGGAAGTGCCATTTCTGTCCTAGGAATGAGAATGTATGTTCAGGGACGGACCCACCGTTGATAGCGCTGTTTGTGTGGCAGTGCCCTGTGTGCAGTGCTAGAGCTCACGCTGCTCAGGTCAGCAATGCCAGAGGATGAACCATAAAACAATCCTGCCTCTTTTCTCTCCACCTCCATGCTGATGTAAAAGGTCCTGCTGTAACAATGAAAGCAAGTTTGGCTCAGGGAATCTCTCTAGGGAATACATGACCAGTAGGGCTATTATTTTCCTCTGTCCTTGATGACTCCATATACATTTCCAATGATTTTAAAAACATTTTTTGCAACAGAAATAATTCAGTGCAAGTGACAGATCACATGAATCCGGTCCTAAAAGAAGGAGACATGAAACATATTTGTCCTTTAAACTGTACCAAATTGAGAAGGTCTCATTCTGAAATGATGTTGCAGGTATGTTTGAGACATGAGAATTTCTCTGCTCTGTTAGACTGTATGATCCTCATTCCTGTTGTTTCATTTATGTTGAGTTCATTGCATTTGGGTTGATCTGTGGGTGATTTGAACTTGAAAAAATTACTGAGAAGTGCACATATTGCCTATAATTAGCTGGACAAAATTCTTCCTCTTGAGCCAGTATGTTAGAAATAAAATAACATGCTCCACTGAATAAAATATTTTGAGGTGGGTTTTGTTTGTTTTGTTTTGTTTTGTTTTTCTTTTAAAATAATCAGGTACACAGTCTAACCTTATTTCTGTGTTAATGGTGCTTCTAATTTCCAAATATGAAGAAGTTGACCTTTATGCATTCATTTGGGTAGCTTCTACTAATCCAAAAAATCTACTGTCCAAGTTCTGCACCTTGGTTTATCAGCCTGCAGATCACTGCCCAAGTGTACAATGTAGGTAGACCCCTTAGCAAAGCAGGGAACTGATAGGAGAGTTGCCTGAAGGCTCTGAAGTCTGGTCCCGCCAAAATCAACTGCTTCTCTAGTAACTGATGGCTGAACAATTAATTTGGGAGATGAACTGAATTGTCTGGAGAAAGCATCAGGCAAGCTCTGTCTCTGATAGCTCAAGGATCTGCTCATCACAGTGTTTGGTGGTGATCACCAAAAGAATAATGTACTGAGCAGTTTTTTTAGAAACAAATTGCTGCTAAGACCTCTTGAGGGTTCTTTCAACTTGAGTGATGCTATGGGTCTTGTTAAAAGGTAACCAATGAATGACAGTTGTGCGTTCACCTGCTCTCTCTATATAATTCCTGATTAGTAAAAGCTATATCCTTAATGGCCATGGATACAGATGGCATCCTGTGCCATTGTAATGCCAATAAAATTAAGTTGGCTAACAGTAGAAGGCCAATTTGCTTCTCTCTAGGGTATTTTATGTAGCATGTTCTATATGCTTTGGATGTGAGCAAAAGTAAGGCGAATCTATTATGGAAAAATTTCTAAACAAAAGAAGTTTAAGAAAAAACAGGTGTTGGTTTTGTTCTGTTTTTTTTTACTGTTGATTTCATTTTAAAGTTTATCCACTATTTAAGTTTTTTAATTGCTTAATCAAAGTTATTTTGAGTATTTAGATAAAATGATTTGATACAGTTAAATTCCACTGTAGTGCTGATATTTTCATTTGATGATTGTGATAGGCTGATTATTAAGCTTGTTCCTTGACTTGTTTTGCAGATGAACTGTTTGGATAAAAAATGCCCAGTTCATGAGTCAAAGCTCAGTAGCACATACCAATCTCATGTATGCGTGGTTATCTTTAAACAAGATGTCTTCCAAACAGTTATTTTATGAGTGAAACGTTGGAGATTTGCTATATATATGAATGTTTCCACATGTGCCAAATGTCAAAGGCAAGTGGAATAGCACAAGGGAACCAGCAAAATACACAGTGCCTCTTCCTCTTGTGTGTTTTATATCAGCATGACTTAGCCAGTTTAATACTGCTTGCTGTATGGGGGATGAGAATTATGGTCCCAGACACAAGTGCTGAGCCAGAGCCAGGGAGGGAGGAGAGAGCTGTGCTGCCGAAGAAGCAACTCCGTCATGTCTAAGTGAAATAGCACAAGATGCTTGGGACACTGTGATGTGGGCATGAGCTTGGCATAGAAAGCGTGACTGGGGCCACCGCTATGCTCTTCAGGCTGTAAAAGGAATGGTGCATTGGGCACTGAAAGCAGATGTGTGTCTGCTGCTGGGCATTAAGAATTACTCAGCCTCATTCCAGCATGGATTCTGGATGCTTTACAAGACAGAGACAACATCAAAAATTTTAGAACATGGGAATTTCTGGGAATTCTGCAATTGCTTGTGTGCAGTAGAGCTCTCACTAGCAAAGTCTCCAGATCTCAAGTCCTGACACCAGCCATGAGGTTATCACTTCATTTGCAGTAAAAACATCTGATTGAAGACATCCAGATTTACTGCTCCCAGATCAAAACCTTTTGCTAAAGTAATTAGGGTTACTTTATGATTGTCTTGAATCATATTAGCCCATGTCAGAACTACTTTGAAGGTTTTGGAAGTATATAGGGATAATAATGCGTAGCCAAAAAAAAGCCATTATGACTCTTAGAAAGCCCACAGATATGCTGAATTTGTTTCAGTGAGAGTTTACAATCACCTTATCAGCAAATAATTCTGTTCAAGGTTGATTTCATATAAGAAACCCAGTAGCTCTAGAAGAAATCCAATGAGTCATATAATAAGATGCATTGATAACCTCAGCTTGGGGGACTACAATTTTTCAAGAGCTGTAAAGTGACTGTAAATCCATAGATTGACTTTCTTCCAATTTAAATACTTTAAATGATGCATTCAGACTGCTTTTCCATTATTTGCTTTCCAGTTTCACAAGCAAGTACCTAGTATTCTGCCTAGCATCACGTTAGAAGTATCTGTTCTGTCTATGCTAAGCACGAGCCACTGTGTCTTGTGAGCTGTGCTGTCCTGATTGTTAGGCTACAAAACTGAACCAATAAATTTTGGACACAGAAACAAGAAGTTCATGTTCAGTTAAGCCAAACACCGCACTGGCCATTGGGAATGACAAACTATTTTTCAATTCTAATTTTTAAATTAATACCCATTAGCTACTTCCTTTAACAGCTTTATCCTCTTTATCCTGGCTTTCTTTGTGCTGCTGTCCATGTGGGCACTCATCTCAGTTGAGTGTGCTTGTAACTGTTATTGGCCAGGTATGTGAATAATTCTGTACCTTTGGTAACACAGGTGGCAGCATCTAGAGTGTTTGTGGTGCACTTTGGCTGATCTTCCACTGTTTATCACTGGTGAGGCCACTTCTTCCAACTCCTTTTCCTCTTGCCCACTTTACTTCAGCTTATCTTATCAGCTTCAAAAATGCATTTTCTATGGCCATCATATTAGACAGCCATTATTTTCCATGTGAAGAAAGTTATTTTCTTTAAACCTGTAATATTTGATTTGCTTTAAAACTGATGCTTAACAGGCTTCAGGGTTATTTGATAAGAAAACTGACCCAGAAACACTGCTGAAGAATTCCTTGCTAATTTTGCTTTCCTTATGAAAGCAAACAGAAAGAACAAGAAGGCTGTTTATAGAAGGCACAGATTCAGACTTGGAGTCATTGCTTAAAGGTGTGACTGCTTCTCTCCGCAACCAGCTGCCTCATAGCTGCAGATGAAGCTGCCCACATGTCCCATGTGCTTGGTTGCATTTAGCTCTGCCTTCTGCATGCAGATTATACCTGCATCATGCAAGGTAACTCAAGGAGACTATAACTTTCTCTCCAGATCTTGGGATTTTCTCCCTCTGCACATCCACCATGAGAAGACCGTCTTGTCATCCCGCACATATCACTGTAGTCCTCTGAAAATCTATGCTGTACATAGACTTGTAGAAAGTCTTGAATTTTCATAGATTGTTGTTGTTTTTTCTGCTTTCAGCATCTGAGATATTTTTTGCAGGAAAATGCAATTCCGTTGCTGGAGGGCCTGAATGAGATCCCCAAGTCTTATTTGTAATTGCACAGCCATTTCTGAATATAAAACCTGGATGAGCAACCTGGACATATACAGAAGATCCACAGTACAGGCAGCCCACCTTGAAGATGAATGTTTGTAGGTAAGTAACTTTTTAAATTTTATTTCTTCATTTTCAGGTGGATATTTATGTCTGAAAACAAAAACCCACAAACACCTATTTATTTATTATACATCTGCTTATGGAGTGTAGTTTGAGTGGTTTGTCTTATTTGAAATATGACAGACTGAATGAATTCCTTCCTGGAAAATGTCAGCTTTTAGTTGGCTGACATCTCTTCATGAAATCAAGGCACAAAAGTAGAGAGAATTAGTTTTAGCAGCTGCAATGATAAATTGATCATCTGGATTGTGCAGTTATGGATCAGGAAAAAATGCAATCTGTTTTATTAAGGAATAATTGCTTCTTTGGTGTCCTGTGAGAAAATGAAGAAGCTAGAGATGATTGAAATCTGTGATTTAGCTTCACTCACAGGGATTTATGTGCCTCCTAAGAAATTCTGACAGCCTCCCTCCTGACACATGAAGTCTCACTGCTGTGACTCTACAGAATGTACCGAGGAAGCTTGTTCTAGTTATAGTGGAACAAGAAATTGGAAAGTGTTGGTGGAGATCTCCAAAAAAATTGCAACTAATTGTAAAGCAGCCTTTGATTAAAACAAGGGTATCACACGGGCTTTGATCTTACAGTCTGATCAGCACGCAGAGACCTCCTCCTTTTCACATCAGACTGCAAGATCATTTCTGGATCACATAGAGACCATGCTGCGTTTAGACCAAAACAACTCACTCTCTACACAGATGCTATCACAAATGGCCGTGGTAGCTCTGTATATAGTATTAGCTTTTTGGATATAGCTTTTCAAACTCAAATGCCCACTTTTAGGAATCTAGCTCATAACAACAGACTATGTATAGTAATTGCGTTTTCTTTTCACTCCTTGGAGTATTGATGCCTAGTGCATATCAACTGTTTAATGGAGGTGGCCCAGGCTCAAAAATGATAGTCTTTAAAAGGTCTGAGACGGTTTGTCTTAAGTAGAAGAAATAATACTTCTTTTTCTACCACTGTACTTTATGTGAGCTCAGCTACGGACCCAAGAAAACCTTTAAGTGCCTAAGCAGCTCCTTAAAATCTCCATTAGATATTTCGGTGGATCAGCATCATGTGAGACACTATTAAATGCTTTTTCTCTTAGACATCTGAGCATTGGTTACACACAGAGAAGTGATTTGGCTGGCAGTTTGGGAGGTAAGCTGTCATTAAGCTGTGGGCTTTCAGAAGACTCCCTGATAGCATTTCTGCAGCAATTGACAGTGCTAATTTTGTAAGTGTACTCCAGCTCTTTTTAAGATCATCTTGCTGGTGCAGCACAGATTAAATGTGCAGCTCCAATGTGTTGTTATGAGATGCCTTTTAAAATTCTATTGACAGCCTCTGGTGTAGAAACTTAGCCATCTGCTGCCGTCTGAAAGCATAGGAGGGAAAATCTATAGCTGGTGTAAATCCAGGCAAATCTCACTGAGGAGGAGTTTGTCCCAAAGCTGCTAAATGGCAGACTAGACAAATACTATGACAGTGTTTTTGTGAAGATATCAGTCTCTGGGGTGCAACATCCCTTTCCAGCTTGGGAAATGCTTTGGAGTGTAATATATAATTATTTTTCTACATAGTTAACAGTGAAGTATATCAGGTGTTGTTTCTCCATAGGGGATTATCTGCATTACAGCTTCAAGACAGTAGATTCTATACAGATAAATCTTGATGATGGACAAAAGCTTTACCAGGCAAGCATCTCGCAAGGAGGACTAGGATAATATTTAAAATCAAAAGGCTATTGCAGAAAGCAGTAACTTTCTGTCACTGTCCTGCATCTATCTGGTTTGAGTTTACTGCATCCATACAGTTGCCACAGTAGAAATGACTCCTGAAAAGAGATTTGGAACTATGAGCAGTAGTGGCTTTTTGGGGACTATGCCTGCTGTCATGAGAGCGTGAGGTTGGTGAAGGGGACCCAAAAGCTGGAGAAGAATAAGAAAAGATGCTACAGTGCTGAAGATGAGAGCACAGTTCTAGGGGAAAAGAGGTGAGGTTGTTGTTTTGACTAGGCATGATTCGGTTGTGTTCTGCATTATTGACATCAGTTAACTTTAATGGATTTGCAGAATATGAATTGCAAACACAGAACTACTTCCTCAGAACCCCTGCTTCTCAGCTCACAACAGCTGAGGTAAAAGATCTCTTCTTTAATGAGCAAAGCTAGTGGCAGATGCTCTTTTATTTCTGAAATCAGATCCTTATGATCATCACCACTTAGCAACTGTCAAAGAATAGTGTCTCACGCAGGGCAGCCACCTGCCATGGGTTCTGGACCCAACTGCTGTGATGTGAAGCAAGATCATCTAACCTGACTCCTAGCTCTTGGGAGGAACTGGTGTAACTTGTGCTGAACTTGGCAGACTTACCTCTTCCCACTTTCTATGGGAATAAGAAACTACTCTGTCCAATGGTGCACAGTAATGGGGTCAATGGAGTGCAGTGAAGCAGAAACAGAGTGAGGATTACTGTTATAGTGGATAATTTCCAGTTACTCTTCATCTCTACTTCTCTGCTGCACAGCTAGGCCTACAATCTCCTGAGCGTTTGATGAATTTCTTCCTCCTATTTGGTGCTAAGCTTCTGCAAAACAGCCATGTGTTGCTACCTAGCATTAATATTACGCTGTCAAGTGGTGATGAAGTAAGTAGCTATGTGAGTGTTTCACACTGTCAGACAAGAAGGTATCAAGTCAACAACAAGCCTTTGTTGGGTGCAGCACTTAGATTGCAGCCATCTCATGCTTCCAACTGTAAATATTAATGGTATAAGTTAGACCTTTATTGGCTACATAATTCTTGCCTTAGCACGCTACATGACACTGTCACATTACTTAGTTAATGATATTCCTTGATAAAAATTTCTAGTATGTTTATATCCTAGTGTTTGTTCTTTTTTCTACTAGATGATGATCAGAGAAGACTTACATCAGAACGTTTTATATTCAAGAAAGACTTCGGAAGAGATGCAATACTTGGAAAATGTAAATGAAATTCTTATAAAAATCTGTAGAGCTCTACATCAATAATCACTCCTTGAAATCTCATTTTAATTTTGATTCAGATGTTTGATAGTGAATTTACCATATTCTTACAGCCTTTTTTCTTTTTCGTGTACTTTCTTGTTGACAGGAGTGTTTGAGTCTGTCTCTCCCCACAAATTTAAATTCCAATCTTATGGACTCTTGGATTAGTACTGCATACTTAGTGAAATACCTGGTCATAGTACTGATAGTGCCAGCATTCAATACTGAACGTGATTTGGATGAAGCTTAATCTAGTAATTGCTTTTTATATTTCTGCTGAAGGTGCAAGAAGTTTATGAAGTCTCTTTTCATGTTATAGCCAGCACCGTACATGCGGGAGAGGTCTCTATAAATACATTAGAGATTTCTCTTAAGTTTTTTGCTCCGTGCTTTTACCTTACTGCCACCTAAGGATAACTGATAGAAAATACATTGTAGTTCACACTAGACGAATTTACTCTAATATGCTAGGATTTAATGGCAGCATTGTTAATGTCTTTCTTCAAAGATTTCCTACACTTTTAGAAGATTTTCTCGAAGTTCATACTTCTTGCGAAAAAATATGCTGGCTCACCTAATTGCATTTATTTCTGGTCCTCCAACATAAGGCATATTGACTGTGAGTAACTCAGCTCTGCTTCAGTCAGATGATTAATTTGGATCCGTCGGTTTCTCAGTACGGGATGAAAGTAAGCATTTTATATAGTCTGCAGAGTCAGATCAAAATTCACCTTTATCTGCACATGCAAGCTCTTTTCACTACAGGAGCCCCTTGCTCTAATGGCTGTATGAGGGCTCTCTCATTCTACCCTGGTCCTAACACTCCCACCAGGAGCAAGACCAATTGAGGTCTGGCTAGGACTTACCCCCAGGTCTCCACCTTTGGCTGTCTGCCACATGTTGGTGTTTGTACAGCCCTGAACAAGAAAGCTAGAGTCTGATGGGTAGTCTTTTTGATAATATAATGAATATTATGGAGCTGTTGCAAGCTGGGATTGTTCCTGTACACTGTTTATTTTGGAGGAGAATATGACATTCTCCAGGAACAGAGCAGGTGCTGCTGTCCATCCTCAGGCACCTGAGCTCAGTTTGAAGTCTACAATGTTGTTACTTAAGGCGAGGAATTAATCGTGTTCAGAAATAAGCAAAAGATATTTAAAACTATCATAGAGTTACTGAAACTAAAGACTTTCTCATACTTCACCTTGCTCAGAGGAGTTATTGGTTTTGTCTTGAGCACTGCAATAGCCAGGAGTTTGTACAAATGGGGTACTCAGGAATTCATTCCTGAATGCCAACATGTGACTTGTTAAGCACTGAAGCATCTGCCCTCGGAAATGATTTTTATGTGCTTTATTCAAGCAGTGTGGTTAACTTTCCACGTTAACATATATTAACATTAATAGAATCTGTTGTAATTTAGTATATTCTCACATGAAATGGACCTCAAGTTCATTCTCCTTTGGAATTCAATGGTATGGACTTTGTTACGCTTTAACTAAAGAAACTAAGTTAGGTCTAGTAACACTGAGCAGCC
This sequence comes from Tetrao urogallus, assembly GCF_951394365.1. Classification (NCBI taxonomy): domain Eukaryota; kingdom Metazoa; phylum Chordata; class Aves; order Galliformes; family Phasianidae; genus Tetrao; species Tetrao urogallus. Next base: position 21,415,708 of record NC_136818.1, read on the forward strand.
AAGACAAGGCAATACAGTAACTTTTTAAATTTTTGAAGGTTCATTGTACTGTACCCAAGAAAGGCAGAACACATTGCCAAACAGATAATTGGTTATCCTGCTCATATAGTGCTTGAGATCCTCTTAACGCTACCGTTCTCTTTTTCTTTTCTACCAACAACCAAAGCAGTTTGGAGTGGTGCAAAAGCTGCTCTAGTTAAATAATTGCAAAGGTTTCTAAAGGGCACCGTTGCTGATTCCCCCTGTCCTTTCCACTGTGTTACAGCAGTACCACAGCAGTTTTTATTCTTCTTGAAAAGAGAATAAATAATGTTTGAATAAATTTGAGGACTATTGTTTTTACAGTTTGGTACACAGAATCTAAAATATTTAAGTAACAAGCTTTTCCTCCCATGTAGATGACTCTGTTTGAAAACATATAAGTGTTTCTGATCATTTGAACACAAAATATTTTTCAGATATTCAAGAATAGGATTTTTTTTATTGCTTTTTAGTGGACAAATATTCAAGAACTCTAATAAAGTGTGCAAAATATTTTCAGACACTGTTAGGAATGGAGTTTCATAACAAGAACTGAAAAGCACTCTGCACAAGAACATACTTCACATGCAGAACTCACCAAGAGATGCATAGGCAGATGAGCCTGCCACCCTTGCTTTATCTGGAAACGTCATAACTCCATGGACCTTTCTGTAGTAATTGTAAGCATGTGAATCATTTCTGAGCACTATTCTGCCAGATGTATTTGTTATGCTGAGCTAGTATGTAGATAGGAGTAATGTGCTACAGGACTGCTGCTGTCTAAATAATGTAGTGGTTGCAGCCAAGGGCCGTGGTTCCTATTTAAGTACTGAATAAAAGTGAGGAGGTTTTTGTTAAAGTTCTTAATGGTGGTGGACAAGCTTCCCCTGAAGCCACCTTCCAATCTGGCAATAAATCCCATTTATAGCTTTGTACTTATCTCTCAATTCTGTTCATTTTAGTGAAGAGGACAAACACTGAATCCCAAGAGGTTGATGCCAACTCCATATATATTATCTTTTCCATTATGAACTCCTCAACTTCCGTCCAGTTTATTTTTCTTTTTAAAAGCAGTCAAGGACAAGCCCAGGCTTTATTTTTCAATTTGAAGGTGAGGCTGGAATTTGTTTTACTGTAGAAACTTCTAGTGAGTTCACTAATTTGGATTTAAGGAATTAAAATATATTTATTTCATTGTCTGTTTTCAGTCTGCTTTTGGCCAGACTGTTCAGTGACATCGAGCATTATTGTTTGAAAGTCACTGGAAGACAGAATTATTTGTTTCTGCTCTTACAAATGTATGTATATTTTATATATATATACATACATAAATATACATATACATATATACACACACACACATATATACACGCACACACATATTTCTGAGTTAATTGTTCTAAAGAGCTGAAACAACTTTTAGTATATATTCTAGTATCACTGGAAGCCAGAAAAAAAAAAAAAAAAGAGAGAGAGAGAAAAATAAAATTAAAAAAAAAAAAACATTAATTTTCATGAACCATATGATAAAAAGCATGTAAAATTTAGTATCTGAACAGTGCAGGCATGGAGTGCTTGAATGTGTTTGGAAGTGAGCAATGACTGAAGTAAATGCCCATGTGATGTGACTGAGAGTCTACAAGGAAAGCATCAGAAGGTGAGAAAAGGAAAACAATGCTTCTGCAACATAAAGGATGGTGTACAGACAAAACATGTTAGTCTGAACGTTAAATGTGTTATGTGAATACCCTATTTGAGCCGATTCCTATACTGTGGACTGTTAGGCTGTCATATGTCATCTGGGCTCCCTTTGCTGCTTATATTTACCACATACATTAAATATTCAGCTGCTTTGCACTGATGCGTGCAGTAATGTTGGCCTCATGAGGAGTGTTCTTGTCTTTCCCAGCTAAGACACATCAGATAACCTTATCGTCTTTGCAACCTAATGTTTCTATACCTTATGTTATGGCACATATTAAATGTGTTTCTTGCAATACTCTTTTAGAAGTTTTAGTTCAATCCTATGTTTTGAAAGCAGACTAATAGAAAGTAGCAGAGGATATTAAGGAGCTCTGGAAAAAAAAGAAAAAAAAACAGCTACAAAAATGGCAATGTGACATTTGCAATGACTTTCAGAGCAGAACCGCTCGTTTTACAAATCTAAAGATGTTTGTTCTGACTCTGCATCTGACCTGGCACAGGAATGAATGTCCCCATATCATCATCAGCAGCAAGTCTGCCTTTGTGGCTGACCTACACAATCGTGAGACTGCAGTGAGTTTACCTGTGCTGTGCTGCATTCCTCTCTGAGGAGCTGACAGTGCAGGGCTGCTCTGTAAGGCATCGCAGCAACAACTCACCAGCAGCCCACCTCCTCCTGCTGCCTGCCTGTCTGGGCTCCAGCAGCATCAGGAAAGCGGGCAGGTGCACCGGGGAAGACAAAACCCCAGTAAGTGCCTGCATGCCCTGTGGCTAAAGCCTTGCCCTCACTGTGCTGCCTGCCTCTGTGACTCACTTGCTGTGCATGAGGAGCAATAGGTGAGTGCAGCTCCTCAGCCTGGACAGCAGCACTTTCCAGATCCAGTTGACTTTCCTGGCTTTGCTTTGTTTTGCCACATCCCGGGCCTAGCTGATGAGCAATACTGGCCTAGTGTTGAGCATTTGAACTTAGGCTAAGAACAAAAATGATAATGCTGCCTCAAAATAATCGCACGTGAGTATGACTTGAAAACAAAACAAAATCTATCCTGTATTTCTGGCATGATGTGACTCTTTGGACCTTCTCCAAGCCTGATGAGAATACTGACTGAGAACTGATGCAGTGTGAGAACTAGCCAGTATGGCTCTATTTGTGATGGTATTCCTCTGTAGCTCTTCAAATACTTTCCATCTCTGTGGCTATTGGCAAGGAAGAAGTACGTAAGGCAAACAGGTAAAACTACAGTGAGACTGAGAAAAACTAGTCTCGGTATTACATTCCTGATGTCCATGTCTTTTATTCGAATGATCATTATCCATTAATGGCTTCACAAGGATGAATAAGTAAATAGTTAGAGAATGCATTATTCATGAATCACTAGGCTTTAATTATTGTAATTAAGTATCATTTGCTACGTTCACATTACTAAGCCTTGTAGTTAATGAATACATTAGCTAATTGCTGCAGTGCCAATTCAATCAAAATTCTGTGTGCCTGTGCTATGGAAGCCTGAGAGAGCTTTACTGAATTCAGATTCAATATTGAACATACTTTACATGCTTATCAGTGTATTTTTAATGACACTAAATGTGAATTGTAACCTGCAGTGCATGACGCTTGTCCTTGTGCCCTGGAGGATCAAATGATACCAGCTGGAAGCAACAGCAGCACACATCAGAGAACACAGCATCAGCAGAACTTGTATTCTGGGATGTGAAATCTAGCACTGCTTTCAAGATTCATGTATATTCACAAGTACAATAGGAGAGGGTATGCTTTGTGAGGAAGTGCTGTCCCAAAGGTGCAGCTGATGATAATGCTCAAAAAACAATTTTAAAGTACATCCTGAGCTGTTTGCCAGTCAGCATAGGGATTGCATTTGCCTCAGCATAGGGATGCCTTTTGCTATGCACAGCACAGGCAGAATGGGCTTTGGGGCCTAATGGGACCTCATAGTACTCCTGAAACACAAAGTGAAAGGATCACAAACTTTCCATTTATTTAATTTTACTCTCTGAAGATGTATTGCAGGTAATAGTTGTCTAAGTGTTACAGAATGATGTCCTGCTGGAGTTTTTTTGTGGCTATTTTTTTAGGTTATAGTAACCAGTGGTTCTTGAGGTAGTATTTTGAAGAACTTTTCATTGCAAACATTTATAGGGAAAATCACTACATCAAACTGCAAAAATTAGTTCAAGAGCTAAAAGATGATTTAGAGAACTAGAGTGTCCATCCAGCTGGACCTCAGGGTGTCAGGCCAGGGAAAATATTTGCAATGAGGAAAAAAAAAAAAAAAAAAAAAAAAAAGGAAACCTGATTTAATTCACTGTGAGTTTGAAGCATATTTTTTGATATTTTTTGTTTCACTAACTTATTACAGTCACATAGCATATAGCACTGAGCAAACTGTGTATTGAATCTAGTTTCTTAAAAATTAAATTATCTGGGACTAAAAGAATTCAATAAGCATTCAGCATCAAGGATTCTTTCACAAACACTTGGGTTCTTTTTGGCTAAGACAGAATGCTGCTGGCAGAACTTGAATTGCAGTAGCAGAGGAGCATCACTCAGAACCTGTTTTTTTAAGGGTCAGAAGTAAGAACTATTGTCAGTACAGCAATTCTAAGTTTTCCATTCTCTATGCACACTTCCCCAGTGCAATACTGCTCCTTTGTTTCCCTCACTCATTAAAGAATAGCCTTTTGCTCCTCCCACAGCTGATGCAGATACTTTTGCTTCCCCTTTTAGTACCTCAACCACTGCTATCTTTCCCCTCTTTTCAGAATCTTTCTTTTTTCTTCAAGCTCTATCACTGTTACTTCTCATTGCCCATATTTATGAATGACAGTTATTGAGATGAAAAAACATTTGAACCTTAGCGTCAAAATAGAGGGATCCATTACTGCTAGTGTCAATGTTCATAATCACAAGCCATACCTCCCAATACAGTGAACTTGCTTGTTTGCTTCCATTCATCTATGAAGATCTTGCTGCTATATCTCAATTTTAAACATTAAAATCTTTAAGCTCTTAGATCCTAAAAAATCTTTGCAATTGGATGTACTTACAAAAAACTAGTGCTTAGCAAAGCTTTTTTTCATTTTTGCTTCTAAAGCTGTTTCCTTTAAAATGGCTTATCTTTCTGTGAAAGTATATATTCAAAAAAATAATTTTAATTAATCTGGAATTTGTTTCCTTTTTCTGTTTAATGTTATAAACTAGAAATATGAAGTCCGTTCTCAACTAGAGATCTGTGCACAGGTCAGAACCAGCTTATAGGCTATGATGTAACTCAAAGGGAAGAAATGACCTGTCAGAATGTTAGCAGAGGCCTTCCAACACCCAGCAGTTTTGTAAGTATTGACAGTACAAAAGGAGAAAGCAGGTAATAAGAGTCACTTTGAGCCCTGCAGACCCTTTAAGCGCTCCTTCTCTGAGTTGCTGGTTTGGGTCTTGTCAGTTGGGTTGTGCTATGCAGCTGCCCTTGGACACATAACAGAGCTGCAGCTGGGGAGGCACTGGCAGCTGAACAGCTGCCCCGGGCACTGCCAGCACTACTGCAGAGCAATGGGGAAATGCAGCCTCTGCTGGTGTGTGTAAGGTGGTAATATCAGAAGAAACGACACACTTGAAGCAAATGGACAGAGCTGTCAGCAGGAAATGAGAAGCAGACATAGAGACAAAGGCAGAAGGTTTATTTTGTGCAATGACAGGAAAGTTCTGTACACGTACATGATGTAGTCGAACATATGGAAATATAGAGGGGAGAGGAGCACAGCTGAAGTCAGGAGATGTTTCATGATGACAAGGCATTAGAGGAAGGAAAGAATTAAATTGCAAGGACAGACAATATTTGTGTAGCATGTACTCAAAGACTGAACTGCTGCTCTGCAGGTAACAAACTCTAAATGTACGTGAAAGCTCACACGTTCCTTTAAATCCATTTAAAACTGTGCAGTCATCACATTTCTGGTATTGAATAGAAAAAGTTTTGGAATCTCCATACAGATATATTTGTTGGTTTGCATGCTGCAATGATAGCTATTGCTTGTCAGGCATACAGTTAATACATGTACTTTTTCTAGCTTTCTTCAACATTAATTACTTGCTTATAAAGAGGGAAGGACCTTTCATATGAACAGCGCTTTTTTTTGTAAAGGGCAATAAACACAAAAACTACCCAAAATCACTTTTTAAGATAAATATAACAAAGATATTATCCTAATAAATGTAGCTGTTACCATAATTACTAAATTGTGCTTAAGTTTTCATACTAAGGCAAATGCTCAATACAGGAATGTGTGGCATTTCACAGGGATGAATCATTGTATTTGCTGCAAATGCACAAAAGAATGTGAGGGTTTTCTGAAAATAGGAACCTTATTTAATAATACCAGTGTTGCTGCAATTATGCTTGGAATGAAGTTCAAAAAAAAAAAATCAATCTGGGGACACTTCTGAAAGATGAGAAATAAAAGAGAGACTTGATTCTCAGGCAATGACTTCTGCTGCATTTTACTGTAGCAAAATGAGAACTTTAACATATCACTTATTACTCTCTGGAGTCACAAAACCTCTTCAAATAACTCTAATCTTTCCTATAACTTTTGCTACATGCCACTATCATTTGAGATCTCTATTTTAGATGGCTAAAAGGAGTATGGAATATATACAAATATAATACGATCATCAGTGCCCAGAGAAATATTTGCACAGTTCACAAATGCTTTTTGCATTGAAGCATTGTTCAGAAAAAATCACTTTCACTGTGGTTTTATATTTAGCAGTGTCCTTCATTTGTGTTGACTCTCCCAAAGGCATCCACAAATTCAGATATTTTATATTTCCTACATTTTTTCTTTCCTTTTTTTTTTTTTTTCTAAATCTCCCAGTGTTCATAATTTTCATTATTTAAAGAATCCATGTACAGCCACTCAACTGAAGTACCTTGGTTACTTCACATGAAGGAACAAAAGGTTGCACTTTAGTCTGTTGAGTCTACCTACTGATAGAGAGACTTTCTGAAATTTGAAGAAATCTTTGGAAAATACAGCAAATTTGTAATTTCAAAATCTAATATACTTCCTGGGCCTTACTTGACAGAGGAATTCTAATGAAAAATGAGATAGCCACAGTTTATCTCAGAGTGATGCACTGGAGGTGTAGAGGTTAATGGAGCAGAGGTACAGGATTGCCACTAAACCAAGTGGATGTACAAGGGGCCCCATTGCTAATCCATAATGTTATTTATCCAAAAGCACCATACTTGGTATCGCAGGTGGGAGACCAAATGGCCAAAAACTAGCAATGAAAGTATTATGTGATGCAGAGATAGTGACACCAGTAAGATTTAATGGTAAAATTAACCTCTCTGAGGGCAACAAACCTTTGCCAGCCATTGCATAGTGCTTGAATGCTACCACAGGTGTATCTTAAAGTTCCCCTTGTTATGTCTTACTTTCTGATCTCCTCCACTGTTTGTGCTGACAGTGTGCATGCAGTGAAATGGTCTATTGGTGTGGGGTTGAGACACTTTTTAGGATTTGCTAGCGCTTGTTCTAATATGAAGAAGTAAAACAGATCCAAAGTAGTTCATCAAACAGGCAAGAACTCAGACCTGAGCACTGCATCACAAAGTTCCCATCATTCACTTTCTTATATCTTATAAAGTAACATGATATTACTGAAGGGTTTGCTTCCACGTTACAACCAGAGTTGAAGAACATTTGTATAAAACTGAATGTTTCACATAAGTTCAAAAAACATATAAAATGATTTTTCAAACTCAGATGCTTGCATTGCTTTGCTAAGCTCTTTGGTCAAGGCATCTTCTGTTTTGCTAAACCAAGAGTCAAAGGGTTGCTAATAGTCTTCCTGGTCACCCCACTCGACTGCTGGATCATCATCCATTCTCAAAATAAGATAGGAGAGAAGCTGAAAGAGATTCTGCCACAACAGTAAAGAGACAAAGAAGGAGAGGTCGCTTACATCGATCTCACAGCGGTCCCCAGCATAGTTCACGTCGCAGAGGCAGTGGAATTTGTTGAGCAGGTTTTGGCAGAGGCCTCCATTCAGGCATGGATCAGAGCTGCACTCATCAATATCCTTTTCACACCTACAGAGAAGAGTGCAAAAAAGTGAGATCCTGAAATCAGGTACAAAATGCATAAAACTGGCACATTTTTAACTCAGAAACTTTTAATGAGGAGGCTGCTCCATTTGAAATCTGTAGTATATTTCCACATGTGTTTGTGGTCTTCAGAGAATCTTATTAATGACTTGATTATCCTCTCTTAAATCTTGAACTTCCTGTGTTACTTTCAAACATAGATAGTTAAGCCAGAAATTTCATTTCTGTGGAGCATTTCCTGGTTAATGGCGCTTAGCAAAGTGAAATGAAAGCTGGTGTGTGGTTTTAGAGCTGGATACAGCACAAGTCCTGCTGAGCACTTGCAGGTCCATTTTCATTGTTACTGCAAGCTGAGGGCACAATTTCCTTCTTGATAATTTAGATCTAAGTGAAACAAAAGCACATTATTTCACAACTGAATGCCCCTGGGAATGTTCACCCATTTCTTATCTCAATTTGAAGTGTCAGTAGATGTCCAGCACTATCTCCTATAAGGACTCTCTGAGAGGGTGTGGGCACTGAGAATGTTAAGAAAGGCAGTTGCAGAATATGGTTTTTAAAAGCTTAAATTTTTATCATTATAAGCTTTTCAGTAATTCTGATGAGAAAGGAAATTTAAGTTCCAATAATTTCTTAAGGCAACCAACCATTAATAAAAAGCATTTGCAACTGTTTAAAAACTGGTAACAATTTGGTGATTCTCTGTCCTGATGAAGCTTCCCCTGAATTCCCTGCCTTCATTTTTTCAAGTACTGATAATGGTCAATACTACGTTTTTCCACATAAAGAATCACATTTACTATCGAAGTAGGATGTGTGAAATTCACAGAAAATTTCCAGGAATTGTTTTGTTTAATTATATCCATTAGCACTCAAGATGTTGTTAAGTGTTACATTAGAGATGTGCTGCTCTTTGCATTAAACACTTAGCTGGTTTTCTTTATTAATCCATGAAAAAGTTCCATGGATTAATAAACTACATTTTTACATACATCAGAAAGCTGAAAATTAAGTATTAATTAAATCCATAAAAATTATATAGCTATGAACTTCCCCATGCAAAACTGAAAAACAAAGTACAGGAAAACTTTTAAACCTCACTCTCTTTGGTGATTTTGAAAACTGTCTGATTTCAGTGAAATAGAAGACACAGCTACATTTTCTTTTATTTAATCTTTTCAAGTTTTCCTTTCCCCTTATTATTTGCTATTTTTTTCCTTGTAATCCCAAGTCAATTGAATGACATAGAAATACACCCCCTTTTTTTTTTTTTTTTTTTAAATTGTACATCATTAGTTTTCTTAGGGATTAAATACTGTCTTGAAGCCAAAATGCCTGCTTTAATATTCTAATCAATAAATAGATTGAAGGGTTTTGTTTTGAATTTTCAAGTTAACTGATACATTTGAAATTATTCTGAAAAAATGTTAACTGATTGAGGTGAATTTTTTTTTTCTTATGTATTAAGTTCTGCAAACAGAAATATTCCTGGTTTACAATGTGTCAGCCTGGAGGAAAAGAGGACAAATAGTCAATTTTAGACATTTGAGAAGAATGCCTTGCTTTGATTGTCAGTTATAGTGCAGTACGATTGGTGCAAGGCTGCTACTCAGTATAAGGATCACGGGAACTATAAAATAGACATTATTGCCAGCCAGTGGAGTTGATGTAAGCAAGGCTCATTCCCAGAGCTGCTTTTAGCAAGTTGCCTGGCAGGGGAAGGAAGAAGGAAAAAGCATTTTGACTTGTCTTGAAGTCCTGAAAAAAGTACACACTGAAGAACTGCCTGAGAACATGCTTTCATTATTTTATTATTTTATTTCTTTAGCTTCTTTTTTTTTTTTTTTTTTTTTTTTTTTGTAGTGTGGCATGCAGGCCTTCTGGCTGAGTTAAAGAGTACAGCGCAGATGTGTCAGCCAACTACACTGTGCAATGAGTGGGTGGAAATTTTCATTTCATCTGTCCTTTTTGGTTTACTGTGCAGGTTCCACAAAGTCAGTGAATTATGCAGACTTTGAAAGAATGAAAACTATTTGTTGAAACACTGCTTTGTGTTTGCAAAGCCAGCACAGCTTGGTCCTGCTGAATGTTTGGATATTGCACTCTGATGTAATGCTGATTGCACTGCAAGCGAAAGTCATTAGTTTTCTGTTTATGTTCTGTGTACCTTTTCTTACTATTTAGAAATTTACCATTACTTCAGGCCATATTATGACTGGGATGATGTCCTCTTACGTTTTTACAACACCTTATGCACTGAGACCTTCAGACCTCCCTGCTGCAGAGATGTTTGTAGAGAATCAACAAGTGGTAAGAAATCATGCAGAAAACTGCTACAAGATACAAATTGGGATGGCCCCTTCTATTTCATACTATAATATGTAAGAAGTATTTCTCAACTTTTATTTTAAATAATAATTCTTTTTTCATATTTTGGCATTCGGTAAAGAAAATAACACTTCCACATATTTCACATCATTTTATCCCTGTAGGAGAATAGATTGTTTATTTACAATGGATACATGTGAAAATAGGACAGCTTGGCTTATTTATGTGTCAGCATGTATTCTGGCTAATTTTTATACATATATGAATAGGATATATGTGTTTATGTGTGCCTACAGATATACAGAAAAATAACATTCCAGCGTGCCTACATACAACTTTGGCATTGAATCCAAAGAGCAGGAGTTATACAACACTCACTAAGAAATAAAGGCTTGTACTGGCATTAGTGGTGCTGTACTGGACTGACCCCTCCTGAGCTAATTTGTAATTTTTGCCTAAGTAAGACTGTTATACTTTCAGGCCCTTGGGCAAAGAACTACTACACTTGACAACCAGCTTTTTCTGTATTTCTGCAGGAGAGTAATTTCCCTATGGATGGCAAACCCTTGGAATGACTTTTGTAAGAACTGTTCCATAAAGTGAAGCATCTCACCGTTCTCCAACAAATCCTGGCAGGCACATGCAGGCCAGCTTGCCTCCAAGATCAGTACAGTTGCCATAATTGTAACAGGTGAGATTTCTGTCTTCATTCCCACAAACTGTATAGGGTAATCTTCGATACCTGGATAAATAGAAAGGCAATGACAGCTGTTATTTGCTCTCTCCTTGTTCACTTCTGAATGCCATGTTCTCACTTTTCCTGAGTCTAGTCCATTGCGTTAGCAGAAAATGTTTAGATCTACCTTGCAAATTTGTTGTTTGAATGCAGAACTTACCACTGCTAGTATCTGAACAGTGACAGCTGTGCTCCTGTTGGCAAATGCCATCCAGTGCAAACAGGGGAGGCATCATATTTTACCTATGGATGACCACACAGTTCTGGAGATACACACACAACTTGTTGCCACCCTGGTTCTCTCCCTTGTAAGAAAACCCCATGCCTGTGTGCACTCACAGGCAGCTGCCTGGGCCTGGCCATGCCTGCATGGTGAGGGATGGGCTGTGGAGGGTGGGTGCCAACACTATGCAAAGGCAGAGCTGGTGTCTAGGACTGCACAGTGTGTTTGGGTCCACTTACTTAACTACCTGAATTTGAAGTTGCTTTCTCAAGGATGCACTAAGTTCTCCCACCAACCCCAGGGTCACAACAGCTTGGGTGTCATGTTGCAGCATGTGGCTGCAAAGAGTAGAAGGATGTTTGAAAAACTAACACTTTTTCTTGAATCTAATCTCTTAAAAAAAAAAAGTCCTTACATTCAGACCAACATGACTGTATGATGAAAATAACTAACTGCTGGTAGTAGGTCAGAATGTAAAAAGGTATAATTGTTTAGGGACTTTCACTTAAAAATTAAATTACAGGAAAGAGATTCTTAGCTGTGGTAGCTGTAGAAATTAGCTGTTTAATATCTTTGCCCTCTCAGAAGGGAGAAACATACAGTGTGAAGAGAAGGGCAAGTGAAGGGAGGTCTTGCTCCCCTCACAGTGGATTGTCTGGGAGGAACTGTAAGCAGTACACTGAGATCAGCAGATGTGATGCATAGAGTGGGTGGTGTGGTGCCACAGCCAGCAGAACTGCTGGGCTGAGAGAAGCCTAGAAGGAAAAGACACGCCTAGCAAATATGCTATGGGTGGGGAAAAAAAGTTTTTTACAAACTCTTCTCTACTTGTTTCTCTTACCCACCCACTAAGACTTTCACTAGTTTGCTGTTACTCTGATAAAACATAGTTTCAGAGATTCAAAACGTTTTCAAAATCCTTGCAATGCATCTACCTCAGCTGTCCAGCTGACTTGTAATGCTGCCAGTGAGGAGTTGTATGTTTCAGGCTGGCAGCAGAGCTCTGTCTTGCTCCCCACCTCTCTGAAACCTGTCTGGTGCCTTTTCACTCTCTTTGTCCATATCGAACTGATCTCTATGGCTTTCTGTACTGCAGACTTTTTACATCAATTGTACAGCCACAGTTAGTGTATAACTAGATGCGTATCTTATAATGTACAGGTCTGTAATGTGCAGTTTATTAGATGTGCATTTAAATGGAAGCATCAGTGGTGTAACAATCTCAGGTGAGACCTGAAAAAATTCGTGTGGACCTACCTAGTCTGTATTACCTGCAAAGCTTTCCAGTAAAGTTACCAGCACACAGACATGAATATCCATTAATCCCATCTATGCAGGTGGCCCCATTTGCACACTGGTGGCCACGGCAGTAGTCTATGTCCTCTTCACAGTTCAACCCTGTGTAGCCGGGTTCACAGACACACTCATAAGAGCTGATCCCATCCGTGCAGTTTCCATGAATGCAGGGGTTGGAGAAGCACTCGTTGATGTTGGTCTCGCAATGGGTGCCTGCCCACCCCGGGGGACACATGCAGCGATAGGAGGTGTACAAGTCTTCACACGTCCCCCCGTGCATACAGGGCTCTGAGCTGCAGGCATCCTCCTGCAAGCAGCCCGTAAGAACAGGGTTTGCAGATATTTTGAGAAATTGTTCTTCTTGAGGTTTTTTAGTCAGGACATCAGCATTTTCAAAGTAGGAGAGATAAATTCCACTAATCTCTATGCTGCTCATGCATCCTCGCAGGCCATCCAAATTGTCAAAAGCCTTGTCAGCCACATGGATATCTGCCTCTTCTCGTAGAAAGTTGAGACTTCCTGTAGCAGCTGTACTGGTTGCAGTGTCCTTGTTGTCAAGATTCATGTGCCACCTCGAGAACTGAGATAGGGGCTCCAGCATGGAGACCATCACTTGGTGCCACTTCCCATCACTCACAGTCAGTGAGCTAGTGAGAGTCAACATGTAAAAGTTGTTGCCACTTTGCAGTTGGAAGACCAATTTGGAGTTGTGAATGCTGATGATAACAAATTCAGGCTCCTTCTCCGCATACAGCAGTATCACATTTGTGTCCCTAGTTCGAAAGCCAAACACGATATTGGTGAGGCTTCTGCTGATTTTCCCGTTGCTTCTGTAAAATATGGCGCTGCTTCGGCCGCTAAACACTGCATTAGTGAGACCTGTGCAAAGATAATAATTGAGAAACCAGGCCAGCTTTAAACCAGTCCACCTGGACAGTATCTCTTCAGAGAGATGAAGATTCCATGATCCCCATCACTTAAATCCTTTTGTTTCTACTAAAAAGCAATTCAATTCCATCAGTATCCCAGTTATCCTTGCTTGCCTTTTATGGCTGCAAAGATTACAGAGCAGTGCTACCTGAAATCCTAATCCTACAGCTTCCAGCTCATTTCCCTTTAATGAGGGAAGGGGGACAGTGACCCTTACCCAATGACTCTGGCTTTATTTACTGTAATGTAAATCAGAAATAGGTCTACTAAAACCAGTGAGCTGATCTAAGTATGGAAGCGTAGATAAGAGCTGAACCTTGCTTCTTCTTGTGAGGGTAGCCCAGAATAAGCACTTAGCAAAGAAATAATAGTTAAAGACCAGGTTACCAGCCAGTGGTGCTGCACTGGTTTGCCTTAGGTGCTCAGTTGCTTTATACAGGCTTACATATGTAGCCAAATTTGACTTAATGTAACTGTACCAGTGTTCTCTAGATAGTATTTGGGAGGAAGTTTTTACCATCATTTGTGCCACTGAGTATAAGTTTTTGTTGTTATTAAACTCTCCCATCAGCTTCTTGTAGAAGCATTCTCTCTGTTTCTTCTTGTGTGATTTGTGTGTGTGTGTGTTTGTGTGTGTTTTATGATTAGGTTTTGGTTTGTTGCTTTGATTTTTTTTTTTTGTATAGTTGGAGTTCACGTTTTCCTAAAATGCAAAAGTGAATTTTGAGAGAACATATTTGATGCCAGCATTAAATATGTGTATTTGAGAAGGCATAATTATTTTAATTACAGCTGTAAATATTTACAAGTGCTGCAGTGCTGATTCTAACAATCTCAGTGAAAACAGCACCATATTGATCTGCATGCAAATTGCCCACGATAGTAATCTTCTGGTGACGAACCTTCTCATTCCTAAGAATCAACCATTCTAGCAGACTCTGTGTATATTTCTCTTCCTTCATAGCATCGTTAGGACTTTGGTAGCAAAAAGAGAAAATATGGCTTCAAAATCCCTACTTGCTTGTTATATTCTCCTCCAGTTAAGGGTGGTAAGGAGAAAGAAAGAGAAGGAAAGATGTGCAGGCTGGCTAATGTTCAGTCAGTTAATGGCTATCAGTTTTCAAACAAACAGACCACTTGGCATGCCGCTTCTTGCCAAGATACTAATTTAATAACTGTACAGCTGGTGTTAAGGTGACTTTCTACAAAGGTATTAAACATTGAAGAATATCAAGTGATGCAATTTATGTAATGTAGCTTTTATCTTCAGGAGGATGGAGAACATCCTAAGTTGATCCAACACTGCATGTTGTCTTATCTCTTTGCAGTGCAGGGATGTGGGGTACCCTTACAGTCAGGCAAGGTAGCAATCTGTTCTAAACTTTGGCATGCTCTCGTGGATAAGTCAAAAGCAAAGGTTATGTAAACATCAGTGCCTGCATCGTTGGGTCTAGTTGAAAATTTCTGATGCTGATATGCCAGGATATTCTCAGTAATAGAACTTACAATTGTTATTATTATTTTTATTTCTGTTATTATATGGGGCTGCTCCGAAAGTAATGCCTCTTATTTTATTCCTTTTGCTAGTGATGTCAGAGGCAGATATTGGTAATATCACTGTAGAGGTTGAAACTTCCTGCCCACATCCCATTACATTTTTTTTTTTTTTTCTGTGCAACAGACAGCAGCAGAGAGGAAGTCAGACAAAATGGCATCTGATATGGAAGTGTTTAGGAAGCAAAGGTGTGTCCCTGAATTCTTCCATGCAGGGAAAAAATGGTACCTATTGACACTCACTGATGAACATTTATGGAGACCAAACAGTTGATGAGAGTGCAATGAAGTGGTGGTGCATTTCAGCAGTGGTGGCAGTGACAGTGGGTCACCTCAACTGGTGCAGATTTTCACGAGTGCATCATGCAGGCTCTTGTTCATCACTGGTGAAAATTCACAGCTACTGATGGTGACTGTGTTGCAGAATGGTGCTTTGTAGGCAAGAATTTGCTCTGTTAAATA
This sequence comes from Tetrao urogallus, assembly GCF_951394365.1. Classification (NCBI taxonomy): domain Eukaryota; kingdom Metazoa; phylum Chordata; class Aves; order Galliformes; family Phasianidae; genus Tetrao; species Tetrao urogallus. The sequence continues at coordinate 21,431,090 of NC_136818.1, forward strand.
CTGTTACTATCCTCTGTTACTATCCTCTTTGTAGCTGTTGTCATTTCCATGAAAACAAAATAGGAGGCATTACATTCGGAGCAACCCACATAATATAGAAATACCATTGAATTTTTAAATAAGTGAATATTTAGTTTTAAGAAATACTGATCAATTGTTTCTAATTTCCAAAAATGACAGGAATAACTGAAATTTACCTACATTCAAATCCTTGGTGCACCAGCTTGCATTGTGCTTCATGAGGGCAGGGCCCAAGCTCACACCACTTAACTTCCTCACAAGCCTTTCCTGCGGTGTTAGGAGGGCATGTGCAAGTGAAGTCATCCCAGATTGAATAGCATACACCACCGTTGTGGCAAGGACTGGACTATGGGGAAAGAGAAGAGATAACCAAAGCGTGAATCAATCTTGATGGACTCACAACTCTAGGAATGTAGACTTTTTGTCGAGAAGGAAAATTATGCTTATATCCAATGGAAAGCAATTAGTACTAAGACTGCACAGAACATTTTAATAATTTGTGAACAACAGTATTGCAACCTTAAAATATTTTCATTTTCTTCTATGCCAGTACATTTTGCTGATACTATCCATCATATTTATCATAACTTTGCTATATCAAAACATATCAAAATCTGCTCTTTCTAGCATTTTTACATATTTTGCTAAGATATTATCATTATATATTGTACAAAAAATTACGTTGTTTTTTTGTTTTGTTTCGTTTTGTCTTTTAATTCCCCACGACAAAAACATGAAAATGAAATGAAAATGTCATTCTTACCTTGCAGAGATTGTCACCACTGCAGCCTTGGGTGACGTTGATCAGGGTTCGGTTGATAAAAGAATTCCGTGAATTCGTGAGGGGGAAGAATTCCAGCGGCTGGTTATTCGCTCTTACATCCTGGATGCAGCCTTTGAAATACCCACTATTTCTATCGGTTTCTCTGTTATCTGGTAGGCCTCCGATGTAAAGAAAGTCCTTACTTTGGGTGGTTAGTAGTGGAGTAGAAATAAAGCCTAAGTATTGAGAGGATTGGAATAATTCCAACATATTTGGTTCTATTTTTAATGTTATTAGGTAGAAATTTCCATCATTTATAGGATGTTTCCCTAATAGCTTCATGGAATTTGGAGCTAACATTGTGAGTTTCCCATCTTCCAAGTAGACTCTTACATAGAGACAGGTACTGTTTCTCAAAGCCAGTAACAAGCCAGAAGATTTGCGAGTTCGGACAAACATTGATATATTCAGATTTTCATTCTCAGTAGCATCAACAGAAAAAGCAGCATAGCCTGAGGAGTCCTCAGATCCAAATCGACCTGGAATATACTCTTGGGATTAGCAACAGGAGAAAAGGTGAAAAAGGAAAGGAAGAGGAAAAATAGAATAGTCAGGGCTAAATGACAAAGGAACCAGTATAATGATCAAATAGCTACTTCTGATTATATACTTTACTTATGGCAGTAAGATGTGCTGGTATTTATGGATGAATAAAGACTTGTTCTGGCCATAAATAGCTTCTATTCCAAAACTCCTGTCAGCTTCCATGGCTGTAACATTAGGCCCCAGTACAGGACCAGATGTTATATTATTGTGCACAATTTTCCCCTTTATCAAGCTCCATGCGATACTGTGTTTGCAAACAGTTTAAGAAGGACAAATTTCTACATTTTCCAGGATTGGTCATCAGAAAAATCATTTAGAAAAGAAGCTAGTTCCTTTGATTCTCTGATGACAAGGGAAGTTTACATAATTTTTGAACTTCATTGATTTTTTTATGTTATATTGTCAGAAGCTGCTTAGCACAACCCTCTTGTATAAAACTTACAGATAACACACCTATTTTGTCTTGCACAGGTTTTTCAACAGATTCAGTAAGTTCTAATATGAGTTCTGCTCACTCCTGAGTGCTTATAATGCTACTGTGTCATGGGGAAAAATGAGCTAGGATTGAGTGAGCCTTTTTATTTTTTTGGGCTTATCAATTAAAATGATTAAACCGAAACCATCTGTCTCTCTGTCTTACTCTTTATTTTCAGTAATGATTTTCAGACTCGTAAGGATATAAAATATGTAGTCCAAAGCGTATTTTATTCTGATGAATCATCTCGTTAAAGCACAACAAAGTGTTTCTATTTTTATACTTCACGTTTCATGATCTTGTCCTCGGTATTATAGACTTCCTGCCTAAACACTTTCAAGAGCGATTTTTTAATATATCAAATTCATAGAAAGAATAAACCAAGCTTTTTTTTTTTAAATGTTCACATAGCTGAACAGTCAGTTCCCTTTTGCACTGTAAAACTCCTCGAGTGAGACCTCATAGGTCAAGTTGCTGCCTGCAGCAGTACTTTTTTTAATTGACTACATTAAAAAAAGTCATGAAAATAGGGTGCTGAATGTGAAGATCCTAGCAGACCTTTAATAATCACACTGCACTACCATGTGGCACAGTAGTATTATTTGGCATTTATTTGGAAGCAATAAATCCCTTCGTTGTTCATAAACAGTTTCATAAATCAAATTTCAAAAATTTTAGTACTAAGAGTAACATTACCTCTGTTTCTAAATCTATGTGTTGAAAAGTCTGGCCTATAGAAATAATTGTTGCAATGGGTGTTTTGAGGCATGAAGCTTCTTCAGATATACCCTCTTGATAAGGTCATTCTACAGACTGAACTATATTTTCATGTAGATAAAAATAAAATTTCTGCTGGAATTAGTTACCGTTAGTTCTCAAAAAGGTATTTCATGTTTGCAATCATTTTGTTGCATTTCTATTTATAAATACGTATATATACAGATGATATATATATACATATATATATCATCAGTCTGATCTTCTGCTTGATGAGATGGCTAGCATCACCTTGGTTAGCATTAACCTCTTGGGTCGCAACATCTGGATGCTGATCAAAATGAGTCAACATCTGTTTGTTATTTTGTGTATGTAGAGAAAATATTGCCTCTTGTCAATTAAATACTTGGCAGCAACTTTTCTTCAAAAAGACGCTAGCATTTCTTATGTTATCCTTTGCCACACGTCTCCCCCACTCTGCTTTTTAAGCTACCTGCCACAGTCTTTTAAAAATGGCGTATATCTAGAACCTATGTATCAAAGTGGCATGGTGCCACACATTGCAAAGAATGCTGTGGTCAGCGGAGAGGAAAAAAAAAAAAAAGCTTGCTTTCTAATCATTCTGAACAGTTGTAATGCCAGTGTAAGCCTCTCCTGGCCCTGACTGGTTTTAATTTCACTTCGTATAAGAAGGCCAACATATTTACCAGATGTTGTCCTATACTCCAAAGTTGCTTTCCAAACCTTTGGATAAATTACAGCTAGACTTCAAAGAAGTCTGTTACAATTACCTCTCAGACTTTGTCATTTTGCAATAAGGGAAAAAAAACGCTATTGAAAAGTATTGATACCTATCAAGTATAGCATACAAAATGAAACTGTCTTTAAACATTTTGAAGTGCATTTCAAGCCACAGCTTTCTGCAGCAGTGCCTCCGGCAAGCCCCTGGGCCCAGCCATTCAGCTGCGGTAAGGCAGTGGACTGTCCTGACTGTGCCAGCCCACACCAGTACAGTCTGTCTGTTCTCATCTGACCACAGCACTGTTGGTGCTCCTGAGATGTGCTTTATTCAGCTCCAGAGGGCTACTTGCTGCTGCTCCAGCACGGATGTGGGACAGCAGGGGACTTGCTGGTGTCCTCCCGCTTTGTCTCAGCCCGTGCTTAGAACGATCACTTGTAGCAGGAAATGTGCTACAGGCACTGCCAGCTATTGAATCCCTGCTTCACTGCCAAAGAGGCTGTGTTCTGACATGTGCTTTTCTGCTCGCTAACACATGGGCACATCTCCCTCTGGCCCTCAGCAGTTCTCTGGTAGCACAGCCCTCGTTAGTCACTGCCCGTCGTTAGTCACTGCCCGAAGCTGTGCAGGACCTGGCTGAGAAGGAACGGCCTCCGAGGACCTGGATTCTCCTCAGGCTAATCAGATTAAGTTAATAGGATAATCTTGTTCATTTTGTAAAATTGGAATCTGTATGTATTTTTTTTTAACTTGCAGTGCTTTGCTGGCCTTTCATGGCCTTAAATGAGTTTCTTTATGTCAGCCTAGAGAGGATAAAATTCTGAAAGAATGCTTTGAAAATAAGACTTCGACTCCAAGTGACTCGGTTGCTTTCTAAATTTTACTCGGAGTGCATAACCTCCTGTGAACTGCAGTTTTCCAGAGTTTATGGAGTGCTAAGAGTGCTAAGAAGATTTAAAAACTGGATGAGTAGAATCCCCCAGTTTGGCCTGACTTTTTGTCAAGCTGAAAAGCAGCCTTCTTGGAAAATAACTAGAAAATAATGAGCATGTGCTACTGCTAACCCCTTGTGCCTTCTTACCGGTGGGCAATAAGTTCCAGAGATCCTTAGGGTCATGCTGGCTCACCCCCGAGGCCAGGTTATGTTTTCAACACCCCCTGACAGCGTTGACGGCATCACATGCTCTTACCTGCTCTGCAGCTCGGCCCCGCGTACGGCCGGTAGCAGTCACAGTGGTAACTCAGCCACAGGTTGGAACAGCGGCCCCTGTTCTGGCAGGGGTGGTTTTCACACCAGTCCTTCTTCCTGCATCCTGTCTCGACGTTTAAAGAGGATTCAGGTGATGCATTCTCTGGAGTAATAACATTCAAGTCTATTTCAATATCCTGAAGACAGCCTACAAATGAAGGTGTAGAATGTATATTATTGATGTTAAGCTGAGAGCTGCTGCTAATGTTCCCCACTGGTAAGCTGCCCAAAAATGTGCTCTGAAATGCAAGCCTCACGTGATCATTATCTATCATAGCAGAAGTTTTATTGACACATGATTCTGCACAAGAGCTGTCAAGTAAATTAAGAGTAACAGCTCTTGCCAAGGTTACCTCCACAGAATGCCATTCTCCATCACTGACATTATGTGAAATATGCAAAAGAGCCCGTGGCTGGTTTTTGACTTGCACGGACAAATGTAAGTAGCCATTCAGTAACTCCAGCTTCACAAATGTGTCTTTCTCTCCTCGATAAAATAGAAAGGCTGACGGTTGCACAGTCTGAAACCTCAGGTTTATATTATAGGAAAATTCCTCTTTAGTGGTTGTGGGATTTTTCAACCAAAGGAAACCATTTCCTTGAAAAGAAAACGTAGTTACAGTTTCACAGTGTATTCCAGTAAATCCAGGTGAGCATATGCAGCTGAATCCATGATGGCCATTTTTTAAATGCGGGATACATATTCCATTATTTTGGCATTGTTGATCAGTACAACCATGGAGGATTTCTGTGCAGTTCCAGCCGCCGTAAAAAATCCCTTCTTTGTCTGCAGGTGGGCAATGGCAAGTGTAATTCCCAGGAAAGTTCTCACAGATGCCACCATTTTGGCAAGGGTTCATGTGACATTCATTGATGTCTTCATCACAGTGAATACCTAAAGAACAAAGAATTGGAGATTCTGGATTGAGCAACTAGAGCCCAGAACGGTGTTTTTAAGAACGTGTGCTCTGTTAAATCATCTTTAACTTAAGAATGAAATTCACAGATTGAGCAGGGAGCTGCTGGAGCTTGACCCTGCATTCTGTCAAAGATCTGGCTAAGATGCACCACATCCACAATGAATGTGCAGTTGTCACATTTCAGGAGTAGATGCATACTGTAGTTTTTCACAAATGAACAATAGATCTCATATCTCCTAAAAAAAAAGAAAAGCAGAGGTGACTTCTGGCCCATCAGTTATGATCTCAGACTGAGACAAGAAGGATGTGAGAGAAGCAGTTGGAGGGATCTGAACCCATGTGATCCAGAAAAATATTCCTGGTACTGTGTATCTCCAGTGGAACATTCTTTACCCCTACTATTTTCAAACTGTAAAGTAAGAAAAGAGGAACAAATCATCTCTCCAAATACCCCAGGGATGGCAATTAAAGCATGAGTGATGCTGCCTCCTACTTCCTCTTCTCTCAGATGGTGCTTGGTTTTTGGTATACAGGATAAAAGTAGAGCTCCTCATCTTACCTTCACTGCGATTTGATAGGTTGTGACCCAAGTATGTATACTGGGTCAGGCTGCACAAAGGAAGACAAATCTGTTTGCTCATCAGCTTATTCGTCTGGACTACTGGCCATCTACAAAATGATAACTATAGTAACTTTTCTCGGGAGCACTTGGATTGTTCACCCACTAATAGGGAACATGAGTTGGGTTTAGACCATCGTGAGACAGGTTAGTTTTACTCTACTGATGATGTGTTGTTGTGCTAGTAAGTGTGAAATGAATCGGAGAAAACATCTTTCTTGTCTTGAAAGCATTCAAAATATATCCAACTGCTTTTTTGAAAACTTATGCAAAGTACAACCCTTAATATTTGCACTGTTCTAGATAAGAATATGAAATAGTAGCTTGAAAGATAACTGCAAATTCTCAACAGCATAAAGTAATTTATAAGCACAATGATGTCTGTCCCTGCAGCAGAATTGCCTTCAGCATCTTCTTGCTCGCTCACCATATAAGGTGCCTGCAAGTTACCTCAGTGGGTAAGATGAGACTCACAGAGCCATAGCCAGGTACTAGGCACCACACCTAATTTTACTTACAGATTCACAGAGCTTTTATTTTTATAGCAAAATACAGTCATTTTTTTCATGGAAAATTACAGAGCAGCATTCAGCCACAACGAATAGATTCAGATAGAAGCAGATAAATTTATCTACTAAGGCTAATTCCCTGCCTGTCCACTTTATTCAATCACAGCTGTAACTAGACCCATCTTAGAGAGAGGTAAGTTATGAGAGAGCCAGAAGGGAACTCAGAGTTGGCTGAGATTGTTTTAAAGATTAGGCAAAGTGAAGTGGTCACAGCACATATGTAAAAGGCCCTCTTAGCAGAGATCTTCCTCATTACAGTGTTCTCTTTTATTACAGCACACAGTTTCCACTTGAAGCCTCAGAGTATCAAACACCACCGTGCCCTCCCTGGTCTGACAGCAGGGTTATACCGCAGCAGTCTCTCTGCTTTCCAGCCAGGCTTATATTTATTCCAACATGAGATGTCTGTATACCTTAATGTGTAGTGGCATCTGGCAGAAATATGAATCATCAGGACTGACTTTCCCAAAGTGATGTGCACTTCCCAAACCTGTTCTGACTGGGGGCCAGAACAATGCCTGCTTTGCCCGGTTTATGGCAATTTCTGTGTTAGCGACTTGTCCTGCTTTTACTGCTCTGGTATATGAAAAGTGAAGTCACCGTGAGCTGTTTCCTGTTTCAGTCAATGTTTTAGTACATCTCCTGCTTTGACATCCAGAGCAATGTGTCCACAGGTCTTGTAGACTGCTCGGTCTTACTGTGACAGCTGTAGAAATATGGGTCTCATTGGGTTTTTGTGTCAGAGAGAAAAATTAATTCCTAAAAGCACTAGGATCAGGTTTGTACTTAGGTTTGCTATTGAGCCTCAGAGTGATCAGAGCGAATGTAAGGATTTATAGACCGGGGGCTACTGTTAAACCTTTCATAGACAAAAAAAATATAAACCTACCATTTAAAAAGATCAACCAAGTGAATGGCATGCAGTGGTGCCTGCCCAGCAACTCTACTGCTGCATGTTCCACTCTGCATGCATTTGTTCAGTATTCCAAGCCCCGGCAAGGCAGCACTTCTGCCTGCAGCCCATGCTCTAAGCTGCACGCTATAGGAGGTATTGTCCACAGGCAGCTGAAACATGCATGGACCAAGCCCAATGCAAAGTTCAGTGTCTGTGTCATTCTCTACCTCACCAAACTAGAAGTAAAATTAATGAGAAGTTTTCATGAATGTGCTAAACTTGTTTGGAAATCGTATACCTTTCTGTCTTTAAATTTAGATAACACTTTTATAACACGAATATTGGTGTCTAACAAAGACATAGCAGCAGTTTTTAAAATGGAGACACGCTATTTTTGGTGTGTTATTTTCCCATAGAATGTGAAAACATCAGTTTCTAATTGCAAAGTGATTTTCACAGCATGACTTCATTACGTGCAATTTCATAATTGTTTCAGTGTCAGAATACAAATGCTTATTTTTTAAGTAATTACATTTATAATATGTTGTGAAATAATGATTTTGGAGGTACCTATATACATACTGTTTGTACATACATATAAACACAGATTCAAATGACTGATATTTCATAAAAGGATTAACAGAAACGGAAACATAAATATAGGTCAGCAAAAAGTAAGCAAAACATTTTTTCATATCAGGAATAAATAAATCAGCCATTCTTACAAGCTGGGTGGTTGATACTGCTTGTTATCTGCCAACTGCTATGCAAGCAAAGACCACTGTCACTCAAGATAAAAGCACTCTAGATAAAAGGATTAGCCAATATTTATAGAGCTGTATAAGCAGTTCAAATAGCTCAGGTTGGAGGAGAAGATAGAATGTAAAAAAATGAATTCTGAAAAGCAACTGTGAGGAACTGGTTTTTTCAGAGTTGCATACATTTGCTCAGCTAAACGTATTTGTATTTTTAAAATGAAGTCATTCAGCATTTTCTCTTCTAAATATGTTACATGCCCACCTATATATGAAAATATAGGTGAATATAGGAAAATATATTGAGAATATTTTTTATCCTATTTCTATAGGTAATAAGTATTTCTTCCTCCTACGAAGTTTCATTCAAAACAGAGGTGAAGCAGCCCCTTTGACTGTTCGAAAACAGCACTCATAGCTTTGTCACTTTGTTTCACCTACTACTACTACAGTGTAGCTGTTCTCTACCTATTAATCTCTTAAACTATCTGCCTCAAATTTAGCAGAAAAGCTTTTCTTACGGAAGTAGAATGACAAAAGCAATTTTTCAAGCCTGCTTTCTACTAAACACCTCCAATTTTCATTTCTACTAAACCGATATAGAACTGTTATCCTAATTACACTTTTCATACACGCCTTTAGTTAGAAATTTCTTTCCTGTTCCTTGACACTTAATAAATACCACACAAGTACAAGCAAGCAGTCTGGACAGACAGCTGTGACGTGTTCTATACAGCCTAAGTGCACATATTAGTACACAAAAAGAAAATATTTACCTGTAAACATTGTCATTAAAGTGATGTAAACCTGTATCCTAGTTGCAACCATCTTTTTCTGAAGTAAAAAAAACTGGTTTAGCATTTATGCAGTCCACAAAGTAAGTTTCTGCAAAATTCAAAGCAGTGCTTGGTATAAAGGCGTCTGTTCCAGGATTAGCTTGCTCCACTTCTGTACCTGCTGATGTAGTCTGATGGTGTATTTTGCCCAAGCCAGATCAACAAGGCTTAAAGTAAGACTCATTAAAGTGCTTACGCAATAGATATGTATTCTACTTACATTCCTTTTCAGAACGTTCAGTCTGAGTATGCTCTCACTGAACTCTGGTGGTGCTTCAATGAGAGTCACATTTTGAGGTTCTATTCAAAACTGATTTATCACTCTTTGATAGGACTTGTCCTTTTAAGGATCATATTTGCTTTGGTTTTCAGGTGATTTATAAAACCAGACCAATCTTTTTGCAGTCACTGTCATTCAGAAATCTGTCTATGTCCGTAAGGAAACAGAAAAGACCTGTGGTTTGTCTGGTTTCTTTGCTTTGTAAAGTGTTTTTGTTCCACTGACTTTCATTGTACCACTTATTAGAAATTAGCGTCTGCAGATTTTTGAATGTGCTGAAGACAGAAAAAAAACCCATTTATTGAAATATTTCTCTTCATTTCTTGAGCAAGACATTTTGATTTGGCCCTAATTTAATGAATGAAAAATAATTATAGAGCTTGGTAGATTGAAATATTTATATCTGTGACAACAGACTTTTTCATATCACTTTATTTATATTATGAATTGCATAAAATATTGCTAGAGCAGTAACCCTGTGCAGTTACTGGGATACTTCCAGAGCAAGATAGCTTTTTCCCAGGTTGCTGTTTATACCATCCAACTGACATATGACCAGTTATGCATTCAGATCTGTTTTTTTGATAGTTTCCCATTTTAAAACTTCAACAATGAATCCTGAAATCTCTTTCTGACTTATTTACTCCAGAATATAAAAATAATTTTATCACTGAGTGAGAAATTATCTCTGTGGTCCAGATCTTTGTTCACAAAGGTTTGATCAAGTTGTGAAAGCTCCCAGGAAAATGTTTATTTTTTTGCAAACAGGTATTTACCAACTCCTTCCCCTCCCTCAACTCATTTCTTCATTAATTAGGAGATTCCTGACTCTGTGTTAAATGTAGTTTTAGGTTCACCAGAAGACCTGCACACAAGATACAGTTTTGGATTTGGTTAATCTACAGTGCATGGTTGTTTCCATTGTGGTGCCCAGAAAACTGCTTTTCCCTACAGCCTGTGACACAGAGTGATTATTCATATTATGAATTCAAATATCATGGAGTAGGAATGTCATCCAGACTCTTTGAAAGGTAAGTAACTAAATTTTAAGCAAAAGAAAGTGAAGGTTGACAAGTTATTATGCAGGTACTTATCAGATGTCTTGTGCTACAGCTCTAGCTGTAGCACTAATAATGCTTTTTTATTTTGGAAATAACAAGAAAAATTTGGAAGTTCTCAGCCTCCTTTTACAACATGACACTGACAAATGTTCTGAGGTAAGATTATGAACATATGCTTTGTCACCAGGTTGGGGTAGACATATATTACTACAGCTCAGTGACAACATTGAGTTGCTGACACTCCAAGAATGAAAAGCCTCATACCAGGGTATTTAGCAAACTGCCTGAAGCCATGTCAGAACCATTAGCAGGTTATTTTGAACAAGTGTCATGAAAAAGTGAGTTAGAGGAGATGGTAGAGTCGAGTAACTTACTCTAATTGCTGCAAGGTCTTTAACAAGAGTAATAAATACAGTATTTTCTTTGATATTTTCATATGCTAAACAAGGAAATTGATCTATATATAGCCACTATAAATTGGGCGTAAAAATTGTGTTTAATTCCAATCAGAAATTAATTGTTATTCTGCTGAGTATGGTTTGAGATTGTCCTACATCTGCTCTGGTTATTTTCATAAAAGATGTGGATGATGGAATAGAAAGTTTGCTTATTAAGTTGTCTGTTAATGTAGAGTTAAAGACAAAATGTGAGTATTTTAAAGAAAAGGATTGGCTTTGTAGATGAATTTAAAATTGGAGTGATGGTCTGAAAAGTTCTGGATTAGACTGTGGAAGGACTTATTCAGTTCAGATAGTCTTGGGTCAGAATAGCCACCAGTAAGGTGGAATAATCACACTTGTTTACAAAGTCCTGGTCATAGCTTAGCATGAACATCAAGTTCACTGGTAGTTCTACTGCACTGCAAGGAAGGTTTGGATCAATTGGGAAGAGTTCACGGAAGAGCAATGAGAATAATCATAGGTTTAGAAAATATGGCTTGTGAGTAGAGACTGAAAAAATCGTGCTATTCAAGACAAGAGAAGGAAAGGGGGTGTGGTTACAGTCTATTAGCACAATAAATAAATAAATAAATAAATAAGGAACACATTGTCTGTGATCATAATAAACAAGTGGGAAGTCACAGTGCATCAAGGGGATTCAAGTCAGACTTTAGGAAAATATTTCTAATGCTAGTAAGGTAGCAAAGCCCTGCCATAAGGTATTCTGCCATGGCCATAGCATCTAGTTTGGGTCCTTAAAAATGGGTTAGTTAACAAAAGCACACAGTGTGACACATCTGCTTGTCTTATGCTAGACAGATAGGCTGAGCAATGTCTGCACATCTATTCCTTCCCAACTTTATCTTCCTTAACTCAGTGATTTTCTTAGATAAAATAAATCCCAGCAACTGAGCCGTAGGTGTGTCCAACTTTTTATAAATACAGATGTATGTATACACATCTAGGTGTAAAATAAAAGCGGGAGTAAATGTTAGAGAAACTTAAATAGTAGCATACCCTTTAGAATATGCTTTCTGGAAGATGAAAACAAAGAGTCTGCAATAATGCTTCTTCTACCTACATTTTACGGTTTTGGAATTTTGCTTGTTACAAAATCCTGCTTTAGGCAGGAACAACTATTTTAGAGGGAGCTCATTAACACTGAACCCAGCAAAAAGATCTAGCAGTGCGTATAATCTTCAGGTCTCCAGGTCTTAGCAGACAATCATGGAAATTCTAACTTTGCCACATCTATGCTGATAATTGCAAAGAGATAATTACTCTTTGCTGGAAGGAGGAAATGCACGTTCATCAGTGAGTAAGCACAAGGCAATAAATTGACCATCTCCATGTCATCAAATTAAAATTCATGCTTCTGGGCATAAATCAGTTGTCATGGAGGTCAGGAAGGAGGTTTTTCTCTTATGTACATCATGGTAGAGAAAGTGAGGGGTATTTAAATGGATTGTACTCTCCTATTTTCCTTCAGTTGGATACTGAACTTAATGCGACCAGTAATTTGACCTACTATGGCAATTTCTGTTACTGTTTTAGCAGGAAATACTCATTTGAAATGAAAGGCAGAATACAGGGCAGAGCTGGAGCATATGGAAAACTGGATACTTTACAACAGGAGGATAATAAGCATCCTAATATTGTGATAACTTTCACGCAGATCTCTATTTTTTGTGAAGTTGTAAGACCTTCCTAGTTATTCCTTTATTGCAGACAAATTCACTATTCTTCTTTTTTCCTCTTGCCATTTGAAATGGACATATGAAGTTAATACTGGTTAGGAAAAAAATATTAAAATAGAAATAGAGTGCAATGACTTGGCTTAATCATTAAACATGTCACTCTAGCTGAGGAATATGGAATTCATAATGTGCCACATTCAGTATGGCATGCTGTAACTTAATCCTTTCAAATTTTGCTGGCCTGAACCTTCATAGACTAGTTTGAATTTTCAGTAAAAAATGCTTTCTTTTTTAAAGCAGTTAAAAAGCCCAATCCCTTAATCTCTTCAATCATTAAAGTTTTTTTGAGAGCAGAAGTACTTGGAAATGTTTTTCCACTTGTTTCACATGTTTTGTCACACCTAAAACAGTTTTCATTCAAAAAAAAAAAAAAAAAAAAAAAAAAAAAAAAAAAGCCATGAAGGTGATTAGTTGTTTAGTGAGATTTGGTGTGTTTATTTTATTTTATAAATATTGGAAACAGCCGACTGATTTAAGCATTGGCTTTAGTTTCTGAGTAGATCAGGCAGCCTTTTCCACGTGCCTGCTTTGCAGTGCTCCATACGCAAGGCTGTGTGAGCAGCACAGCCAGAGGTCAGAAAAATATCGCCTGCGAATGGCACGGGGCCATGTCCTAGAAGGGCAGCATGGCAAAACTGCTGCTTGTAGCCTACACCTTCGTCCCATATTTTGATTAACACAGCCGGCCATGTGGATTCAATTGTAGGATTAGGGTCTGAATCTGGAGTAAAGAGAAACGTGGTGAAGAAATATGTCCCTGCATGGCACTCATTTTCCTTTAATTTCCCTATTTTTAGTCAGCTTTATATATTAGTAAAAGAAGCAGCTGCTGTTGTGGTTGACTGATGGAGGGAAGAATGAAAATGGAACAGTGGCAGCCTGGTTTTCCCGGGCAGCATCCTTCCTGAGCAGGGTTTCTGCCTGCACTAACAACATGCATGCAGCTCACTGACATGAGCTAGGAAGGGCTGATGGGAGAGCAGCGACAGACAGCACAGGGTGTGAAAGGCAACAGTGGAGAAAGATGATAGATTAAAAAAGAAGGGCAAATAAAAGAAGGAAGAAAAATTTCAGTGGAGAAAGATTATAGGGGATAATACTAAGAAACAAATTTCTCACTTAGCAAGTAAGATTTTGGAGATTAAGTGGCCAAGAATGCTAGAAATCTAGGCTTCCACTCAAGGTCAGGACATCATTCAGAAAATAAACTGGAATGGTTACTGAGTTTCATAGAATTTGATGATTTTATATCTGGTTATGTATTAAATATTTGGAAATGAAAATTATTTCTTGTTGTATTTCCAGACTGTTTTCTGTGTATTTTGTTCAGGCATTTTTCATGCTTTCAGAAGGCTACTGCTGCAGTAAGATTTCTGAATTCAAATCATTAATTATCTGATTTGCATTTTTTGTAGTCTTACGGGCTTGTACATTCAGATGATGTGTGTGCATTTAAACTGAAGTGTATCCAGAGGGATCTTAAAGCAACCAATACCTTTGAGTTGTTTAATTAGATCATACAAGGTCATGTTTCATTGACTTAAAAATCTGTTTGGAGCATATGATTCACTCTGGAATTGGAAAACAAATGAATTTTCACCTTTACAAACACGTAAGGGCTTTAAAAGAGTTGATGAACACTTCCATTGAGAAATGTGACTGGTTCTCCCGTAAGAGGGATTTTCTACCTTGTCTCTTGTTGGCTGCTTCTACCTTGCTTTAACTGAGCTGGGCAAGCACAGCCACTGTGCTGCCTGGTGTGGCACAGCCTCTGCTTTGAAAATAATCAGCCATCTGCAAGGTTTTTCGTATTGCTAAAACAAGTTTCCACAATGCACAAAAGTGATTGTATTTACATAACTTCATTGTCAGTCAATATTAAGAGAATCTGAAAAAGCCAGCAAGCTAGAAGATCATAGTTTTAATTGGGCCTGTAGAACTTAACTGGGGATGGAGACCTGAGAACAGAAAAATATGAACTATGTTTGTGTGAACATACATAGCATGTGCATACTGTGTGCATTTTAAGCTGTGGACCGAACAGCTGTATAAATTGTATAAAGATGATCTTTGTTTATAGTTTGTAAAATTATGTTTCTCTGTTCCTATAGGATGTATTTGTACATCCAAATCATTTTAAACGCAGAAGAACAATTACTTTACCTCAAACTATCCAATTCTAAAATTTTTTTAAAAGGCAATTACTCTACCTGGTGGATTTCCTTTCCTGTGTAAATAGCTGTGGCTTGCTATAGACTAGCAGTAGATGTAGAAGACCTTAGATTGTTATCTGTCATCAAATTCAATAGTGATGGAAATGGCAGAAGATCATACTCCTTCAACTTTTTCATTTCTCTTATTTCATTCAATGTTAGTTCTTTTGAAGTGTGAAAAATCACCTAAACAACATATATAAATTGTTTATCTAAGATTTCATATATTTTTAATACGTCCTGAACCTGGGGAGCCTGACACCTAAACAAGTCATTTTCACCAGGTCACATAACCATCCCACTGGGAACATAATGGATGTCAGCTAAAATTGTATGAGCATGCTGTGGACTTTTGGCCATCATTTTTGAGGATGACCCGGTTCATGCTAGAGGTATGTGATATCGCTAGTCTTCCTATTGTTGTGCAGATATACTTGAAAGAAAACATTGAATTCATTTTCTCTATTTGTTACTACAGCAAATGACTGAACACAGTGTTCTGGCCTCACACACAGGCCTAGTAACAGATTCTTAATCCTCTCCGTAAAGAAAATATGGTGCCTATACTATAGCGACTACAGCCATAAAAGTATTGATCATTATGATACTCTGTAATAGTGTTGTGTTTTTAACACAGCCAGACTCTAAGAATCACAGCAGTGGGAGAGCAATCAGAATCAGATCCACCAAATCTACTTCCAGCAGTTAATTATCAGCACAAATTAGTTGTCTGTACTAGACTTCTTTTCTTTTATGAGACTGTTTATAGAAAGTGCAGAGTTCAGTGTCAGCCAGAGAAAGTGTGCTTTCCTTAATCCATGTATTTCAAAAAATCAGCAGAAGTCCTTTTCTAAGTAAATTCTTTTTATTTTTTTTTCTAAATAAGGGTCTAGACACCCAGATAATCAGTAAAAGGCTTGCTTATATTCTTTAAATTTCATGTAGCTGAAGAAATCGGTCAGAGTACCTAAACAGAAACAGTTTGTGCCTTATTTTAGCAAGAGTTTATTTGAAACAGTGCAAATGAGCAGACATAAGAATACTAGGTTTTATCACTTCTGTTTCTCCCACTGGCAAGCCCTGAATAATTAAGAGCTAATTGCTACAGGGAACAATTTGTATAAAAGAGCTTTCACGTAGTATATCGGGTAAAATTAATTTTGGTGTTCACTTAACCAGCTTATTTTTATTATTCATTGTCCAAACATGCTTTTATTTCCCTGAGAAGACAGTAGACCTGGGTCTCATCAGTGATAACTAATTGCCAGCAAAGTATAATTCTCCCAAGTCTGATAAAAGAAAAAGCACTAGAGAGTTTTCAGTTGGAAATGCATTAAAACTGGGGTATGTATACATATATACATACATACATATATATACATATGCACGTGCATACACATATATAAAATTGGGAAGAGTGGTGGATACATCAAACGGTTGTGTTCCCATTCAGAAGAACCTCAAACCAAAGAAATGTCAACCTTCAGAACCTCTAGAAGTTCAACAAAGGGAAGGGAAGTACAACATGCTGCACTTGCTGAGGAGCAGCCTCATGCACTGAACCACGCATAGGCTGAGGGGCTGCAGTGCTGGCTAACAAGTTGAATGGCATTCAACAATGTACTCTTGCAGCAAAGAGGACCAACAGCCTCCTGGGCTGTTAGGACATTAATTAGGACAAGAGAATTAGGACAAGAGTTGCCAGCAGGTAATGGAGATGACCCTTTGGCTCTGCTCAGCAACAGTGAGATCACATCAAGCTCCCCAGATAAAGAAACAAGTGGAAATACTGGAGCAAGTGCAGCAAAATATAATGAAAATCTTTAATGGTTTGGAAAATATGTCTCTGAGAAAAGGCTGAGAGAGCTGAGGTTGTTCATCATAGAGAGGAGAAGGCTCAGGGGCATCTTCTCAGTGCATATAAATACCTGAAAGCAATGGAGAAGACTTCACAGTAGAGCCCAGTGCAGATACAGCGTGCCTAAGTTTACCCTACTTTGAGCAAGAGGGTTGCATGAAATTATTTCAAGAGGTGTCTTCCAGTTTCAAAATGAAATGAAGAAAAGAAAAAATCAAAGCTTATCCTAACCTTCACATGGTTTTTATCCATGAATGGTTGAACAACCATTGAATGCTTGATCTTGCTGGCACGGCTGCCTGCAATAGAAGTCTACTTAAGACCAGATCACGTAAGTGTGAGGCCCAGCTACAGTGATAACCTTCTTTTAAATGTAAAATGCTGTATGTTGTATGTAACAGGTACAGGTGAGAAATCTGAGACATGGCTGTAGTGTAAAAAATAAGAATGTTTGGATTCTTTAATCCCTTCATCCTGTATGTAGGCTTGTCAGTGTTAAATCCAGATGGTTTAGAAGATTATATGTGCATGACAGCCCTGAGGATTTCCATCACTGTGATTTTCCTTCCAAACACTTTTTTTCTTCTTTTTTTTTTGAAGAGCGTAATGACCTATGACAAGAAAGCTTTATTCTCTGTGGAGTCTGACACTGCTTCTTTTTAATGGATCAGACAGTTTGTGATACATCAGTACAAGACACTTTCTTTCCCATGTCAACCTAGGGTACCTGTTCAATATTTCCCATCTGTGCTGACCTGTGTGATCAAGGGGTCGTGTCCTGAAGTCAAACCCAGAACCGAAACACTCACTTCTACCATGGGCCAGACTATTAATGTAACCTATTTAATTTACGTCAAGTTGGAACTTGACATTCAATTTCTCAGTCCAGAAGCAATTACTTCTAAAGGAACATGCCAACAATATAGCTTCGCTTAGAATAGTGAAAGTTCAAAAGGGTAAAAAACGTTTCACACCATAAATAAAGAATTGATTATATTTGGAAACAAAGTTTGTAATTACTACTGACATTTCTAAGCCTAGATGAGGTGCCTTTTATGCTTTAAAAACTGATTTCATTTAGGCCACTGGAATTATGGGAACCTTATGTAAGGGTCTATAAGTCTTTTGCTGGTGCTTTAAGGATAAAGAAGAAAACAAGAATGTTTTGCACAACACTGGGGTAAAATGTATTTTTTGTCAAAGGAGGGTGCAGAATTCATAGTGAGTGTTTAACCTTTAGCAGGAGAGGAATTCCTCTGCCTACTTTCACTTAAATAGCTCCATCAGCAGGACCACTACTGCAATCAGCAAAACCCAGAACTTTGAGATGAAAAATTATGTAGTGATCTTGTGTGAAAGCCAATCCTCCAAGACACTGGCAATATTTAAGTAAGAGTAGCCCTGATCTTCATCACCAAATTATTTTTCTGTATTTAATACCCAGGTGCTTGTTCTCTCCATAACTCTTACAGCTCTGAGTGGACTTTGCGTGATGATCCGGATTCATCACAGATACTTTGAGCAATAGCATCTCTCAGAGAAGGCTCTAGTGACTGTGTTGAAATACCAACTAAATCCAGTATTTTGTTAATGTGTAGCAGATGCTACACATATGCAGTATTTCATGGTCTCTTTTAGGCTAAGAGGTACAGGCAGAGTACAGAGAGCAACACTGGTACTAAAATGCTGATGCTAGTTCAAATAAACTGCATACTTTCACATAGTAGAGCAACTTACACATTTTGTGAGAAGTACATAGAACAGTTTACCAAATAACGTTCTCTACTGAGGGTGGACTGGAATACCATCTCTCTGCTACAAGTTATTTGGAGATGTTAACATGTAAGAAACGGTGTTTCAAAGGCATGTAAAACAAGCATGTAAAGAGAAAAGCTAAACTGTATAAAACCCGTGACCTTGACAAGAATTAAGTGATGGATGGTTTTGCACCATTTAAATTTAACGCCATAGCAAGACAATGGCAGCCTGCATACTTTAATCTGAAATAAATTTACTCAAGCATCTTGATTTTTTTCCCGAATATGGGCCAATATTGCTGGCATATCGAATATATACAGGTTTGGCATGCAAACATTACACATTTCCTACTGTCAGAAGACATGCAGTTAAAATAATTAATTAGTAATGAAGACCAACATAAACTCTGCTTGTTAATAAACATGCATGCTGCAAATCTTGACGAAAGGAGTAAAGACAAATTTTTCATTCTTGCTGCAAAACAAACCAGACAGAAAACTGTGCACTTCAAAATAGAAAAGATGAAAGTTGTGGACCTTTTAAATTAGTGATCAAAGAAAGGCTTGCTCTAAGCAGAGCAGTGAAGTACTCTGAAGAGCTATAATGTATGCCTCTACATATATATGTGTACGAGTGCATACATGCATGTGTACATGCATATGTTGTTACATGTACAAGCATATGATTCAAAATTACTTGCCCATGTGCTATTTCTAAAGGAACTCCTTCAGCTTCTTTAATGTCACTCTTGATTTTCTCTGTTGTGGGGGAAAGAGAAGTAATGCCTTTTAATTGTTTGGCTGTATAATTTACTGTGTTTCCAATAAACTAGATTTTAACGTGTTTCACAATGGTGAAATAATTAAGGCTGTGTTCAAAATCATCTATTGAGTAAAACGTTGAACTATTAAATTGGTTCATTTTGTTTATCACTTGACATTTGACCTTAAATGTTCTTTTAATTAGAATATATTGAGGAAGTAAAATACATTAGTCCCCTAACACAGATCTTCTCTGTACTATCTACTCATTGAACACTTTCTCCAGGTTAGTGAGGACTGTACATGTGGATTTAGAGCTTGTTCCAGTTTGAAGAACAAGTTGTGCATCTGCTTGACTTTGTAATTTGAGTGTAATTTGACCAAAATGATGTCTCTCAATAGGATACAGTGCTTAAAAGTAGTTCCTGAGATAGAGAGACAAATTTTTAGGAGGATGCATAAAGTTCTGCTGTCAGCTTAGTCTGCCCAGTTCCTTTAGTTTCACAGAGTTTGTGCACAGTTATAACTCAGATCATACTTGAAACTCTGCTTTCAGTAGTGGTTGTGTTTGTCTCCACTCCGCATACATCCACAGGGGAGCTATGTGTGTATGCAAGAAACACCTCATTTGAGGAAGCATATAGGGTTAACTGTAATGCCAGTGATTGAAAGACATGTAGAACATTCTACATTCTATCAGCACACAGAGCAGAAGATACATGGCAGTTTCTGTTTGTAACAGGGAAATATTACTACGTTTTCAGTAGAAAGGGTATGGCAAAAGGAATACTGTGTTTGGTTCCAGGCTGCATAAGATATTGCCTGTTATGCTCAGGCCAAGCAAGCAAGAAACAAAAAGGCTGGAGAGACTCAAGGACTTCAGCAGGGAAAGATGGAACTGAGTGAGTTCATAAGCTCACCCAAGAGTTGGCTAAACGGGCTTGTAGGAGACTATAAATATCAGAGATGTACCAATTAAAAAGGCTAGGAAGAGTTTATTCTCAGTATTCAGAAAGAAACTAAGTAGGCACAAATCCCCAGAAGGAAAATTCTCACTGAATATTTGGACTATTTTTAGCAGTCCTATAATAGAATGACCCATTAGGAATAAGTGCCACAAAAATAATGAGTGCTTGAAAAGCATTATCCCTGCTGCCAAATAATACACAACTGTCTTTTTCTCTTTACCTATATTTCTATATATGTATTTTTTTTTCTTTTTTTTTAAAGTAAGAGCACTTTCTGCAAGTATTCCTTAAATCTAAGGATGCTTTCTGCAGGACCTGGGAGCTTATGGCTGAAAATCCATCCGTCCCCTCCTCCTCCCCTTCGAGGAAGAAAGCTCTTCATGCTAGAAAGTGTTTATGTGCAACAATGTTTAACGCAGAGAGATGTGCCAGATTTCAAAATATCCACTGCTCCCAGGCTCTATCAATCATGTCCAACTACATTATACAGTTTAACATATCGGCGTAACCAGAGAAAATAGATCACAGTAATGAAGGGTCAGCTGTGAAATTTTAAGGTATAAAATTGTATACATGTTCAGAAAATAACATTGGTAGATGCTTTCTAGCACTTCATTTTCTATACTTCTAACTAACAGACAAACCCTTGATATTTGTGTGTTCTTCCAGTTCTGAATAATGCAGAAATCTTTTTGCATTTCCAATGCAACTTGCAACAAGGAGAGTTATTTCTGAGAGTCATTTTCATTCCTTGTGAAAAAATATGTGTTACTATATTAGGGCGCTGAGAATAACTCTCAGAGTTGCAAACAAATTGTCAGATCTTGGGGCTAGTTCTGGAAATTTTTGCCACGAAGTGTTCCAGAGCTCATTTCTTAATGATGATAGTTCAGCTTTAACATTTTGGGAGGTTCAGGTTGGATATTAGGAAAAATGTATTCTCTGAAAGAGTGGTTGGGCATCGGCAGTCTGCCCGTGGAGGTGGTGGAGTCACCATCCCTGGAGGTGTTCAAGAAAAGGGTGGATATGGCACTGAGGGATATGGAATAGTGGGTATGGTGGAGATGGACTGATAGTTGATGATCTTAGTGGTCTTTCCTTCCTTTACGATTCTATGATTATTCATTAATAGATCACAGCCAGTAGAAATACTCTTCTGCCAAAAGGTTCCTTCCTACAGCAGGAAGAATAGGAATAAGCTAAAGCTTTCAACAAAGCTTCATTTTATCTCATTAATAGGGGACATCTGCATAGCTGGTGCCTATGGTAAGTTCACAGTGTGTATCTAGAACCTGAAACTATTTCAGTGTCAACTTAGCATCAAATATGGTAGCTGGATCTGATACTGATACACAAATACATCCTTAATGCATTGTTTGAATGCTTATGATCATATTGGACTGTAGCCTTTTTTTTCCCATATTTCTAAAGTGGAGATAATACTCTTGAACTTCACAGAAATTGTACGAATGAATTTGCTTGTGTTTGGGAACTGGTCAGACTTCAGTGAGTTGAAACCCAAGTTGCAGATTATTGAGATAAATGCAGAAGGATGATCAAGTGACAGCAACATGATGTACAGACTTACACAATCTGTTTTCTGCAAAGTCTTCCACTAAACCAGAATTTTTTAACCTCTGACAATCTCTAAGTAACCATCACAAAAACAGTTTCATTTAAACAGTTGCTCAGTCTGCTGCCATGCAGAGAGCCAAATTAAGTAATAAAATGAATTTTTGGGAAAAAAAAAAGGTACTTCACAAAGTATCTCTAGATGGAAGTTTATAATGAAAGAGCTGATGTGAGTAAACAAGTCAGTCTTAGCTGCTTTGGTGGTATATACGGTTGGAGCATGTGGAAATTATGCTTGCTTGCCCTAAATGGTATTTCTTGCAGTGACTTAAGGGCAGCACTAGCTGCAGATAGGAATATCCCATGAGTTCTGGATTGGAAACTGGTTGGAGAACTGCAAATTCATAACTTTCTCCAATAATAACCAAACTTCCAGTATGCTGTGGATGTTTTGAGGTCTGCTTCCATCTTACAGCCAGTATGGTGCTGTGTGCAATCTGAAAGTGCAGCCTCAGACCTCCTTCTGGGGGCTATCCAGCGAGATGCTCATGACATCACATGTGCAATGAGTTGGGGCGGGAAGCTAAGCACATGAGAAGTGAATAGTGCATATTGCAAAGAGAACAGCTTGATGAATAGTGAAACAAGGTGTGAGGATGCTGTGAATGCTCTGTGTCCTGGATTCTGCAACGGTTTACAAAGCTCTGCATCTTTCCCTGGAGCTGTGCACAGGACAGGGCTAAAGGATACATACTGTGATTCAAGAGAATATCCTGACCAGTTCCAAACACCAAGAAAAAAGGGGTGATAGAAGAACTCGGTGACAAAAGTAGAGGAGAGGGGAAACTCAAATGATCAATTCTGATGAAAATGAGAACAGCTACTTACCAGGATGCTGTAGATTGAAGAAAGGTTAAAAAGTATTAGAGGACAGGATCATTAAAGCCTGTCCAAATGTTCTTTCAAGATCAGAGACTTAGGAGAGATTGAAAAAGTACTTTAAAGTGCTAATTGTCTTTTTCCCTGTTGGGTTTTCACAGGCAGCAAGTGCCTGCCAGGCCCTGAGGGCATCCTGTGTTGATACAGGGTTGCTACACTGGTCCTGTAGTGCTGGGGCTGTAGGGGTCGATGGGGAGCAGAGAGGGAAAATCCCTCCTTCCTATGGTTCTGAGCACAGGAGTGTAGAAAGGAGTTCACAGTCCAAAACAGAGATGGGGCAGAACTGCAGTTAGGTCTAGGTAAACAGGAACTACTTTCCCATGCTCAGAAAATGGCAGTATATTTCCCCATTTTGCTGCACAGCTGATCAATGCCAGCAAGCCCCCTAAAGGTCTCACTTTTTAGAGATCCTTTCACAGCGATCTAATGGTATAGTTAGAGTGAATGAATTGTGTCTGGGTGAAAAATATGTATGTTTGCACTCCCTTTACAGCCTCTCTACAATTCCAGAATGGTACCTTCCTGACTTTGTACTGGGGATGAGATCACAAATGCAGTGCACAGAACCCATGTGCTGATCATGACTTTCTCACTCTGGAAGAAATGGGTGCTGCTGTGACCCACCCAACCACAGCTGTCTGTAAACCTGCATGCACAGCCATCATCTCCATCGCACTTCCAGCTGACTTTCTGCTTTGCCAACCCCACTGCCAAGCCATTCTGAGACACATCAGAAAAGTGCCACCTCGGTCTCCAGGACCATTTCTTTGTTTGACAAGGCATAAAGCAAAGCTGATGTGACCAAGCGCACTGACCACAGCACAGGAAGGAATCTGACCTAACCTGCTGTAGTGCCAACAGGTTTGCGTAACTGCTTTTATCCATTTTTGGCCCACAAAAGACTGGGAGAAGGTGCAGCCCACAGCTTTCCTTCCTGATCAGTGGAAAAGCCCTGTCAGAGACAAAGAACTGCAGTAATCAGGAAGGACGTCTCCTTTGCCCTAGGACCTTGAAGAATTTTGCATAGGAGGGATCCTAAAGATTATTTTCACAAAGGAGGATTGGGAAGGGAGAAGAAAAAGCCTTCCAGTTCAAGCCAGCCCAGCTTCTCTCTTCTTTTGTCTCCTTGCAGTGAAAAAAGAGTCTCATTTTTTCTTTGTATTTTCTTTTTTCTCCTGATCCTTTCCTTGGACATAGAAAAAGAAAGCTGGTGAATGCCCCTTGAATAGTCTTGTCTTCTGTCTCCAGAATAAAGAGAAAATAACCTTTTAAACTGTGATGATGGCCCACGAAACACAGTTAATTAACCTGCTGTGATGGAGGAAGGCTTGACTGCTGTGGTGTGAACAGCTGAAGGATAGATGAGGAAATAGAGAAAAACACTGGAGTTTGGGGACAAGATGAGAACACAGCTATTTATCTGCTTGATTTCCTTTTTGGAAGACTCACATCATTTATGTTTTGTGTAATACTGTCACACATAGAAAGAAGGCTAGAGAAGTATGTCTGGCTGAGACACAGACAGCCCTATTACCTGCTGAGTGCCCTGCCCGCAGCAGCATCTGAAGATGTGCAGGGAAATGGAAGCCTAATGCTCTGTGTATGCCTGTGCTTCTTACACCCTGGCTGTGCAAACTGAGAGTTTAAATGAACCATTTTTAAGACCAGTCCCATGTGTCCAGGTTGAGGTTTTCTTTAGTTAGTTGAGTGTTCAGTATTCTGGCTGCACTGCACTGGCTGGCTATTTATCTGCCTCATCTTCAGGCTCCAGGAGACAGTTTCTTTCCCCCACATCTATGCCAGAAATTCAACACACATATGACTCCAGTCTGATCATATCATTTTCTCTTGCAGCAGTCCAAAATGCTGGGAAAAGGGCCAAGGAGATTTACAAGGGAAAAACAGAAAACACGACAAATAAAAAGGCCAAAAAAACCCACTTAGGATCTCACGATGCCAAAGTGAGCAGCAGTGCTGCTGGCACAGCTGGCCCACAGTGGATAACAACACACCAGAAGTGATCAGAACCTCGTCAGCCAGCACATTTCTGCATGTCAGCAGGCAGTAGGCACTCTGCCTACAGACTGGTTGGTGGCTTTGCTCCTTCACACTGCTACTTCAGCTGCATGAACATCCCCGTCCCTGCTGGTGGCACGTCCCCTGGCAGCCCACAGCCACATAGGCAGCTCTATCCCTGCTGGTGGCACGTCCCCTGGCAGCCCATGCTACTTCCTCTCCCTCCTCGGGTTCCAGTCAGTGCTGGAATGTGACATTTGACAGAGCCTGCAGGTTCAAGACTCCTTAATTCTGACACGGTGTTAAGTTTATTACAACCTGGTGAAATGCATCACTACCAAATTCATAGCTCTGCTCTCCTCCTTTCCCACATGTTTTCATGAGGAAAGTGAGAAGCTGGACCTTTCAAATAACACTCTTTTTAAAAAGTGTGATGCCAGAGCAATACAATATATGCACAATATGAAAGGATGAAGTTCCAGGATAACTGCTGCCTGTAGCCAGCAGTAACAAATCACAAGACTTTTAAATGAAAGCCCAGTCTATTAAAAGTGCTTCTGTGCTAGGGGGCCAGCAGACCAAGGTAATATCAAAAATGTTGGGCTTACTATTGCAGAGTACTGAGACTTCTTGAAATCCGAGCGTCCCCAGACTCTCTGACTTAGAAGGGAGCTGGAGAACTTTAACCCTTTGTAGAACCTGCTCACAAATTTTTTGTCTTTGATGTGGGACAAGGCAAATATCTAATGGGCTCCAAAAATCACAGGCTGGGAAAAATTTGCCACACCGGGATTTTTGTTCCTTAGAATCAAATTGCATGAATAAGTCTGGTTGCAAATGGGTTATTTGAGTTACCAAATGGGGCAGATTTGATCCTCTCAGGACTTCTAGTAGTCTACTGATTATTTTTCAGTTCAGCTGAATAATCACCATCTGCAACAAGACATAGCAGACGGTATTTCTTCCCCTCTCCCAGCTGGGTGGGGCAATACTTTATCCCTGACATAGGCTCCATTATCTCCTGCCCTTGGGGCTGAAGACTGCAGCCCAGTTTTTCAACTGACTTACAGTAATGTGCCATCTTATCCAGTAAGACAACGGTGCCATTTTATACTCGTTACAAAAATCGACAAACATCCCCAGATGTGATGACACCTTTCCACTGATTTCAGCGACTTCTGGATATGGCCCTCATGACACAGACCACATGGATTATTATTTCGTCACAATACTCAGAGCAGCGTAGTATGCTTAGAATCTTCTGTTAATGCTTTACTGAGGAAGGAAGCATAATAAAATATTGAATGCCATATATTAAAGAAAATCTTTGTCTGTTTCAGCAGGAACCTGAAGTTTTACACCTAAAACACATATGGATGTTCAGATGCGTAGACCAGATGAACTGGCCCTCAGCTGCAGAAATGCAAGACTTTGGCATCGATGAGATGTGCTGATACCCAGGTGAAAGGATCTGACTTTTTGTCTTGCAGAAGGGCAGTTGACTTAGTTCATATACACAAGATAAGCACCCATAAACCCAGTAATCCTGATCGGGGATTCATCTGCTACCCAGAATCATACTACTGCCATACTCCTGCAGTCAACTCCAGTCCTTTGTATTCCTTAACTCCCATTAGAATGTGCTTAATTTATCACAAATTTGGCTATAATTGGAGAAAGTGAACTTTTCAGCATCAGAAGTGAATGTTTCCATTCCATCTTACAGGCTCTTTGCTTAGAAATAGAAGAGTTAAACTGGAAGGGACATACAAAGACTGACTAGTCCACCTATGCGACCACTTCATGGATACCCACAAATTCAAGCCACAGCTTCAGCAGCCAGGTCATGTGCAGCTGTTAGAGCACAGCCCAGGGTGCCAAGCATGCTCACCACCTACTAGAGCAATGCTGCTGTTTTCTCTACAGATATCTGTTACCCGAGTGCCTCATACTTCACAGAGGTTAGGAAGAAAACAGTTTAAAATCTAACCCATACAGATGCATGCAGGCAGCGAGTGAGCTGACCACTAGCACATTACCCTTGTCCTGACATCAGTTTGCAGCCAGGTGATGAAAGGCATTTCACCAGCAGCTTTTAGCTCTAACCACCTCTATTAAAGGCTGCTCCTGACCTTAGCTATCTGAGTGCACTGTTTGCTAAGAATAATTATTTTGGGGTTGTTGTTTTGTGTTTATTTGTTTGTTTTTTCTAATTAAGTGTACACTGAGCATCCAACAGGGATGTCAATAACTGAACTTACACAAAGGCTTCAGGTGAAATCATTTGCACAAAGCATTAGCAGGAGTGTCAGAGTCCTCAAGACTTGGAGCAATGCTATCTCGAAAGAGCTTTGCAGTTTGATTTAGAAGGTTAGCTATTGACAAAATGGACTTAAGACTGATAGATTTAATAGATTCTGACACTCCTTTGTCTTTCAGACTGATCAGAGCCTGCCTGCACGTGGGTCCATTGACTCCTGGGGAGCGAGAGAGTCCCTGGCATGACTGAAAGCAGTGGAACCCTAACCAGACCAGAACAATGCAGGTGAGGGCAATAGATGGGGCCGTGGGAGGATAAAGGACTAAGCCTAACGAAGGGCCCACCTCCCCAGCTGTCTCACAGAGCAGGGGAAATGTTAAAGAGCAGAAGAGGGAGCAAAAGAAGCCCGGCAGCTGGACGTCGCTGGAAGGAAGCAGAGAGCACGAAGCAGCGTCGAAAGGGGAGCGCGGAGAGGTAACGGCTGTAACCGGCACGGCTGGGAGCGCCGCGCTGCGCTGCAGAACAGCGGTGCAACAGCAGCGCGCAGTGACGGGACGGGGAAGGACAGCTTGGGGGAGCGGAACGGAGCCAAGAGCTCCGCTGCCTCTCCGGACAGAAAGCCGTTGGGATTTCCGAATGCGAGTTGTGTTCTTCGTCTGCTGCTGTGTCTGCTGAGCTGCAGCGATCAGTGATACGAGCCAGCAGGACGCAGGGGGTTGGGAACTGCACAGGCAGTGAATGAGGAAGGGAAGCCTGGTTCCATAAGTTTAGCTACAGATGTTTTCTGTTTAGAGTAAGGGCACGGAAAGGCAGAAGCAGACTTTAGGCCCAGAGTTGCACAACTCAAAGCCAGCGTGTTAGTGGCTGTGCTGAACAGTACAGCTGTGTTAGACACAGACCTCAGCAAGTCGTCATTTGTAGGATTGAGTCTCTCTTCTTAGGAGCATGGCTGTACACACCATTTATTTTTAATATCAGCTGTAGCATATCACCACATAACAGGCTGCGTTTATAAGAAACTGGGCATTATGCTCCCAGGGAGAAATGTTCCTTGCAGTCCCAGTGCATCTCTGTAGAGTGTTGGGAGGAGTGCAGGGATGAGAACACTGGGTCCCGGGCACCACCACTCGGTAAATGTTCTCTGGTTATTGCTTGTTTCTTTGGGTGTTTTTTTTTTTGTTTTTGTTTTTGTTTTTTCCACGTATACAACACAGCAACCGTGCACACTGAATTTCAAACTTGTGCTGCTAACAGAAGTTCATGTTTTAACCCAAAAGTGGTTACCAACAACAGTCCCACAGCCCCATGGAACGGCCGCCAGAGGGACCCCCGCGCCTCCCGGACACGCGTCCCGCACCTCCCGCCCCGGCTCCCCATCTCGCAGCGCTCACCGCGGACGCCCGGCGGGCAGACGCACACGTAGCCCTCGGCGCGGTCGTGGCGGAAGGGCGGCGGCAGCTCGGGCTCGTGGCCGTAGCGGGCCGCCCAGGAGCGCTCCAGGCAGCGGCCCGAGGTGCAAGGCGCGCTGCTGCACTCGCTGATGTCAGTCTCGCAGTGGGAGCCGGTGTAGCCTGCAAAGGCGAGCAGAGAAGAAAAAGACCCACCGGTCAGGTCCCTCAGTGCCACTTCTCCTCGGTTCTTGAAGCCTCCAGGGACAGTGACCCCACCACCTCACCGGGCAGCCTGTTCCAGCACCACAGCTCTAGGCAGGGCAAGCACCTCCCCCAGGCTCGCGGTGAGGAACGGAGCCCAGCGGGCACTGAGCTCGTGGACGGCTTTTATGGCCACGTGACTTCACGCTTTGTATCTGCAAAAAAGGTGAACTTTTCTGAGAGAGATAAGGGGGTGTTACAGGAGAACCTGGGACTTACCTGGCCAGCAGTGACAGATGACTCCATCAGCACTGTCCTCACATGTGGCGTTGTTGTAGCACGGCTGTGACCAGCATGGGGGTACACGGGTCTCACAGTGCAGGCCCATGAACCCGGTGCCAGTGCAGTTGCAGCTGTACCTGTACACAGGAAAAGGCAGTCACTGCAGGAGCCCAGTCTCTGTTCCCAAACATGCCCAGAGCTCGCATGCTTTTCTTAGGTTTCAATACAGAAATGTCAATTACTGGTGTAGTTCCAATAGTAACAATAATGTTAGCTTCTTTCTGATAGCAACGCTGTTGCTATGGGTTTAGACATGAACAAACTGGGTAATATGTACAAATACTAGAAATTGTGCATCTGAAATCATGGGGAATCTTCCTGAGCAACAGGCAAGAGTATACTTCTTTGGTAATTTCTGTGTTTAATACCTAAATCTCAGACCTGCAGTAAATGCATCAAGGGAGCTGCATGCTGGCTTTGATGGAGTGCCTGGGATCTGCTGGCCCCTGGGTCTGGCAGTCAAATACAAACTTTTCAGTGTCCTGTTTAAGTGTAAGTAGGCGAAAACGTATAGCAGGGCAGCGTGTCACTTGTGTGTGGATTGTGCTTAAATTTAGAGGTGACGCAGTCCAGGTAGCATTCGGATCTAAGATATAAAATGTATCAATATGAAAATTATTTTTCTGATTCACATCATTACATTTTCAGACTTTAAAAATCATATGCTGATCCCAATGAACAAAGGCAAACCAGAGCTCCAGCTGCCTGGGCTGTGCTGAACTTCTGTGCAGGGTGAACTTCTGGTCACGTTAGGTGAAGCAGCTTCCTTGCCCTGAATTCTCTTCATTTACTACACTTTTGTGAATTGACTGCAGGTAGTTTTGCATCAGGAGCTGTTGCTCTACATGCCTGTTAAGTATCAGACAGGTGGGCTAATGGAGCCTATTGCTATGGCTACTCTGATCAGTTTGCCTCTTCTCCAATGTGTCTGCTTATCTGCTGTTCGCAGATTCCGTTTTGTCCTGGTTTCAGCTGGGAGATCATTGATTTATTTTTTTTTCTTCATAGTGCCTGGCACGACGCTGTGTTGCGGCTGTAGGACAGCAGCACTGTTGGTAACGCGCAGATGCCTTAGCTGTGGCTGAGCAGTGCCGCGCAGAGCCAAGGGCATTTTAACTTCTTGCCGCCCTGCCAGCGAGGGGAGGGGACAGTGAGCAAAGGGCTGCGCGGTCACCTCCCCTGACCCACCCCGCTCCCCCCCGCTCTCCGCGCGTCCCCACGCGCACCCCCCGGGCAGGTCGGCACAGCGCGCTCCGTGCAGGCAGGGGCTGCTGGCGCACTCGTCCACGTCCGTCTGGCAGAGGGCGCCGCGGAAACCGGGCGGGCAGGAGCAGGAGAAGGCGGCCGGAGCGTCGCGGCAGGTGGCGCCGTTCTGGCACGGCAGCGACTGGCACTCGTCCACATCCAGCTCGCAGTTGGCGCCTGCGGGGAGAGGGCGGGAGCAGGGTTAGCGTGACGCTCACGTGCTGGTTTGTTGTTTTGGTGTGTGGTTGGTTGGTCATTTCTCCCAAGAAACGGCAGGTTTCAAGTGGAAGTGTCTCAGTGTGCGGCCTTTTTTTTTTTTTTTTTTGTTGCAAGGCTTGGGGGAATTCACCAAAACCTGAAATTAGCTTGGAAAGAGAATGGTATCCTGGGCTCCATCAGAGAGGTGGCCAGCAAATACAGGGAGGTGTATGTCCACCTCTACTCTGCTCTTGTGAGGCCCCATCTGAAGTACTGTGTCCAGGTCTGGAACCCCCAGTACAAGGAGCTGTTGGAGAGGGTCCAAAGGAGAGCCACTTGAGCACCTCCCTTACAATGACTGGCTGAGGGAGCTGCCTTGTTCAGTCTGGAGAAAAAAACGCTGCAGGGTGATCTGATTGCAGCTTTCTAGTACTTAAAGGGAGCCTACAAACAGGAAGGGAGTCAACTCTTTGAAAGGCTAGATAACAACAGGACAAGGGGAAATGGCTTTAAGTTGAGGGAGGAAAGATTTGGGTTGGATGTCAGGGGGAAGCTCTTTACTCTGAGAGTGGTGAGGTGCTGGAACAGGCTGCCCAGAGAGGTTGTGGATGCCCCATCCCTAGAGGTGTTCAAGGCCAGATTGGATGGGGCCCTGGGCAGCCTGGTATTAAATGTAGAGGTTGGTGGCCCTGCATGTAGCAGAGGGGTTGGAGATTCATGATCCTTGACGTCCCTTTCAACCCTGGCCATTCTGTGATTCTGTGATAATTCACAAGAGCAGGCCTTTTATCGTTAGCACAAACACAGAAACAAGTTAAACAAATTTTTGCTCATTCAAATCTACTATGCTACTATCATATTTATGTGATTAGCAACTTAATATCATCAAAGCTGCACCAGTAGCTGAACCCAAGATTACTGACTGGTCAGCTGTGCTTTGATGCTTAGTGTGTGTTTGCTCCTCATAGTAAGGTGCAAACAGCCCAGCCTTGGGTGCTGGGAAGGCTGCAGTCTTGGAGCTCCTCTGCGGAGATAACCAATGAGAACGCAGCAGTGCTAATGGCAGTTCACAGCTCTTGATGACTGGCAGGTTACATGCATGCTCCTTTTCCTTATCTCTACTATAGTTCAGGAGATAAAAAAAAAAAAAAAAAAAAAAAAAAAAAAAAAAAGACTGTTAATGTCCTGCATTTCCCACTTCGGTCATTCCAGCATTCTGCATGTTTATCTACTTATTTCATGCGTGGGGTAAAAAGAAATGATTTTTATTTTAATAACTTCCACCTGCCAAGTCAGCTTATTTTAGCAGCCATATCAACCTCAAAATACATTGGCACATCGTAGTGAAAAAGCTGCTTTTAAGCTGACCTGCCTGCCTGTCCTTCAGCAGCAAAGGAGGAGCAATATTGTGAACAGTTCTCAAGGGCATTTCCTGACTGGGAGGGAATCTTCAGCAGGGGAGAAACTGCAGGGACTTTGGGCCCTTTCTGGGGGCTGGAACTTCATCCCTCTCAAGTGAAGGGCAGGCTTCCAAAAGATGCAATGAACACAGGTTGTTTATTGAGACTATCTTAGCAGTTCATTTAAGAGCTCATCTTTAGCTCTTTCCTGATGCTGCTTTTCCTGTACTGTTCTGAAATTAGTACGTTTAACTAGGAACTTTTTGTTTCTTCTGAAAACACTGATATTACTGTTATTTAGCACTGTTTCTTGATATCTGATTTATTTTGTCCCTCTGAATGTAGCATGCTCATCTAAAAAAGAATAAAAATCCATAGAATGGATAAATATCTGAAAATATCTTAAAATATCAAGACAAATTGGGAAGGTGTTAGCTCATAACTATTTTCACTGCATTTAAACTTAATTCTCATCAAAATACATGCACTTTTTAAATCTTCCTGGTAGTTACAAAGCACAGTTACCATAATTTTATGGAATGTACTCTTAAAACTTCTTGAGGCCGCACATAAAGGGTGAGATAGGTAATGTTCCCAGCCTGTACCCCCAGCCTGTGCCTCGGGGATTTGGCTGCCAGTGGGAGCACCGCAGTGAACCTGCGTGGATTTATGGTAATGCACATCGCATCCAGACATAGTGAGCGATCCCTCTGCAGTCATTGCCCTGTGAATCCACTGTAATTGTAAGCAATGTGTTTGCAGAAGTGTGTCTAGTGACCGTAAATCTGCCAGAGCATGTTAACAGCTCACAGCAAGCACTGCGAGCCATGTGACAAAACAAGCCCCGCTCAGCGGAGCCGCGGCCCGGCCGGCTTTCAGACCGTGGCGATTAGCAGGAGAGCTCAACGCTGTTTTGTGCTTCACGTCTTTTAATCTATCAGCCCAGCAACCTGCCTTCGGCAATGCTGCCTCAGAAGAAAACTTCCCTCCCTGATGTGCCCAGCCGATGTGATGTGCCGCACGAATGGGGATTCCTTCCCAGCCCAGGCGAGTCTGCTGTCAGATTTTCTCAGATGCGAGGAAGAGAGATGAAAAGATTGGATCTGCGTTTGTACCTCAGTCTCATGTTTTGTCATGAATATGCTGAGTGCCAAACATCTTGTGCCAGAAGGCAGGAAAGGAGGGCAGTGCCAGGCACTCCTTGGCCACTCCACAGGGCCAGGAGTTAGGGAGGGGTGGCAGTGCCATGTGTACCTAGCCACACTGGTGCTTGGGATTGGGAAGATGGATATAAGTGATGTTTATAAATTTTGTGGTTTCTTCAGTTACTTTATACTGCTTGCTTTCTAGTTAAGTCCTGCAATGCTCTTCTTTGATAATAAAAAAAAAAAAAAAAAAAAAAAAGGCAGGTGAAGGTGAAAGGCGTGTGGCCCCTATTTCCAACTCACTGCCTGTGGGCAGGGTTGGACAGAGGAATGTGTGGGCCCTGTGCAGACCAAAGGGGGGAATCCAGGCCCTCTCCCCTCCTGCACTGCATTGTGGAGCTCAGGCACCCTGGGAAGGGGAGGGCTTCTTAGAATTCTTCTATCTGTATGGAGTGAGGTTGTGTCCCACCACCCAGATGGGGTGTGTTAGATAGCCTTCCTGTTTTTCCTAATCACTAGATTTAAAAGAGCAGGCAAAGAGCTCGCACCTTCCCTTCAGCAGAACTCATAGAACAATCCCTACTTGGAAGGAAGTGTTTGGTTTTATGGGGTGAGGTGTGAAGTGATGTTTTGGCACAACTAGGCTGAGCGCAGGCAGGCACAAGGACAGCAGCAGTGGCACTTTGATTCAACAAGATTTTTTTTGCCACTTAGCAGTTTTCCTATGTTTTTTGGCATGGCACCGGTTTGAATAGCAGTGTGATGATTTGTACCAACAACCAGCTTGTGGGATAGATGTTCCATGCTGGTAGTCTGACAACTGGGTGCCTAAAGGCTTTGGGAGTGTTTCTTTTAGTGCCTAAGGCATACAGTGCATCTGGTGTAAATATTTGCATGGTGCATATTTACTGCTAAGAATACTGAGTGAGAACTAGGATTCATCAGTTAATAATTTCCTCGTATTGTACAGAGTCTGTTTCAGTTGTGTCATAGTAAAAGTTCTTGCACGAAGAATGGATGTAGTCTGTTGCACCTATCTCGTCTGACCCTGAAGCACATTCCGTATATGCTAAAGGGGACTGTTTTGGGCTCGGGCTGGTTTTTGGAGCAGTCAGAGGTCCTGGGTAGTTCGCAGCAAAGCATTTGAGAGGACTGGCTTCCTTAAGCAGAGTGCAGCTTGGTAATTAGCATCCCCGGCTGTGGGCAGCCAACAGGCGCCATCGCCCGGCTCTGCTGGGGTGAATTAAAGCAAGTGTAATTAGGCCAATGGAGGGAAAGAGGCATTTGATTAAGGTAGCCAGCAAAACTTCGACGAGGCAATTGGGCTTCATTATTTAACAGCTGCATGACACATGTCTTGTAAATAATTTCACACATGTAGAACATTATCATAGAAACTGCAGATTTCATGCTAAATTTTCCAGTCTTGGGCTCTTGGTGCGTTCTAACCTCTTCCATTTGTGTAAGAATTATGTGTGACATTTCTCAGCTATTTTAGGAAGTGCTGCAGCATAGCAATTGTACAGAATACCAGTCGTAGTCCATGAAGCAAGTAGCAACTGCAGCCTGTAACTCAGGCATTTGGTTAACATTACTGCTGTAGAATTTACTGTGCATTCTCTACCTCCATATCAGGAGATATCACCTTTTTAACATCTTAGGGAAATGAGATGAGGCTGGATGACTTCCCGCAGTAATTCATGGTGTCAGGCTGGGATACTAATGGTTGGCAAGATCCCCCGGTGGAGTAAATGAGGGTTTTTATTACCAGTGGGGACACCTCGGGGCTTTCATCCAATAATCCCCCTGGCTTGTGCATTTAGCACAACTCACAGCAAGGTGCAGAAAACAACAAAAAAGAGTGCTTCTGATAAATCATTTGGTTAAGTAGCCTTTAAAAGCTGCTGTTTTACTGCTAAAGGAGCAGCCTGCCACTTCTGTATGGAGCAGTGGTGATTCATCTCTGAGCTGCTGAGAGGGATGTCAGAGCCATGTGTCAAAGCACTGCAGCTCCTTCTCCTTTGTGTTTTAGACATCTTTTCCTTCCTTGGCTCTCTAATCTCCTAACTCTGCTTATTCTGAGTGCTCTGCACTCAGAGTGACTCTGCTTGTTTTTGGCAAGACCTAACAGCATCCACCTGGAAACCTGCAGAATTTTCTGATGAAAGCAGGGCAACTCCAGCAGGATGAGCTCCCTCCAGCAGTTTATTTTGGTCTAAATCTTTACTTCTCTGTCTGGGCTTTTATTATTTTATTATGTTTTCTCCCTCTGTCTCTAAGGTATAGATTCTGTCTCTCAAGCTGAGTTCTTGGTCTACGAATCCAGGCCTGGGCCTCACTGACAGCACAGGTTAAACAAATACAGTTTCCTGAATACCTCAGGAGGTCTGGGCTGAGTCTAATCATTGCAGAGTAGCCATGCTGATTGTTAATAGGCTTCTCCTTCCTCCTGCTTTCCCCTGGTTATGCAGTTTTCCCCTCGCCTGGCCCGGGCTCGGACACCCGCTGGTAGCAGCAGGGTGGCAGGAAGGTAACAAGCTTCCTTCAAACAACATTCACCCTGCTCACGAGGGATGCTAACTGAGGGCCAGCTTCCAACAAGAGCTGCGTCAGAGCTGGAAAGCTGCTTTTTACCTCTGACTTCCCTTCCTGCATGGGGATTTTGGGATGGAGCTGTAAACCGCATCTCTTATTTCTTATTCATTTGAATCACTTGAAGCAAGAGCTATTCTTTTTCCCTTTCTTTTGCTGTGTGATTCTTTTTTTCTTTGTTTACCTAGTTGGCAATCTATTGCTAAAACACATCCCCTTTTTGCTCTTTAATGATTCACTGTGCACTCTCTTGCTATCCTATCTGTGAATTCATCTTTGAAATTTGAAGGGAACAGCCCCCTGCAGCTATTTTGTGCTCTCCAGTAGAGGAAGTAGGCAAGAAAAATCACACCTAAACCTTAAAAATGGGACCAGATAAAATGGGAATTTATCCCAAACCTGATCACGCCAGGTTTGGGAACCTAGTCACACTTTTTCTTCTGTGTAAACTTCTGTGATGTTGTAGTTCCACATGAATCCTCTGTTTCTGGTAAGGCAGGGGCGAGAAAGTCAATACAATTAGTCAAGGTTAAGTCTACATAAGGTAAGTGGTGAGTTCAGGATATGTATGACTTATGGGCACGGGGAGGGATGGCTGTTGCAGATGTAGTGGCACTTTTTTGATTTTCCTGATTCTGTTTGGAAAGCTAAAATTTGGCTGTAAAATATCTATTTTTCTCTGTCAGCAAGATATTTTTATCCTAGTCCTCACTTTCTTACCCATTTCTGATCCTACAAATCTTTCTAGGCTTTTGTATTCTGCCTGTCTTTCTGTCTGCCTGTCTTTCGGCATTGCGCATAGCTCACATTGATACCAAGCTTTCTCACTCAACTGGGAAGGCCACTATATGGCCATGTAAAATTTCATCAACTTCGAACTGCTAAAAATCTGAACAGTAAGAATTGTGTCTAAGGATAATTGTTTCTTGATTCAAACTGATAAACTTCCTTCTTGACAAATGTCCATTCTTCTAGAATGTCCAGCTGCAATTTTCTATATCAAGTGAAGTGGTCAGCAGATGTACTCTGTAGAGGAAGGCATACTTTTTTTTGAATGCCTGGAACTCACTGCAATATTGCTGCTTTCCTTCTCAGAAAAGAAGCCTGAAATGAGTTTTGGAAACTTTTCCTCTGGCAAAAAGAAAAGAAATCTATCTGTGGATTCAGCCAGGCTAAATCAGAAAAATAATAGAAGGGGAAAACTTGAGTTATAATATGTGACATCAGTAGGACATATAGCTTAGGAAAACTTACCAGAATGAAACCAGAAAGGCATAGCCATTCTGAGCATTGATGTTGAGGGAAAGTGATAGAATAATCTATTTGGCCTTGAGGTCCAGTAAAATAGAAGAAGAGAAAGAGGCCTGTTAGCGAGGGTGGAAAAGTGAAATCCATTAGAAGAGAAAGAAAGTCTGAATTGGATGTTTTGGAAAGTTGCTGAAAAAGATACCTTTGTTCAGAAAACAGGGGAAAATGAAAGAAGAATGTTTTAAAAGGCTCCCACAAAGCAAATGCCTAATTTTAAGAATACTCTTTGTTGTAATTAGCAAATCAACCAAGTCTAATTAAGTCTAATTTTGTCACTATCAAACATAAGTTTTGGCTGTGGATGAAAAAGGACTTGTATTTTGAGAATATTTCTGTTAAGACAAAAGTTAACTGGGGCTGTGATGTTTGATGTTTGTTAGAGTGCTCTGTAGCTTGTAGAAGATGTGAAATTTCTTTATGTAATATCACTAGTCAACTATGATAAGGTGTAGCCTGTA
Organism: Tetrao urogallus; assembly: GCF_951394365.1. NCBI lineage: Eukaryota > Metazoa > Chordata > Aves > Galliformes > Phasianidae > Tetrao > Tetrao urogallus. Next base: position 21,468,417 of record NC_136818.1, read on the forward strand.
AGATGCAGCCGCTGGTGCTGAGGCTGAAGGCCATGTAGTAAGCTAGGTATGACTAAATGTGTGTCTGTGTGTGTTTATATAGGGATAGATCTTAGAACATGGAGTATGGTAGTTCTCCATGACACAAATAAATGGTTGTTTAAAACAGTGCTTACCTGTGTACCCAAGTGGACATATGCAGTAATACCTCCCTATAAGGTTAAGACACGTTGCCCCATTCAGGCATGGGTCTGACACGCATTCATTCACCTCCAAGTCACAGTGCTTGCCTTGGTAGCCTGGGACACAGTAGCAGGAGTATTCATCAATCCCATCCCTGCACACCGCTCCGTTGTGGCACGGTTCTGAGCTGCACTCATCAACATCCATTTCACAGCGTGTACCTGTGAATCCTGTGCGACAGAGGCAGGTGGGCCTGGCCAGGCCATCGAGGCATGTGCCTCCATGTTCGCAGGGGTTGCTGTCACACATACTGATGGCTATTTCACAAGTGGTCCCATTGTACCCATCTGGGCACTCGCAAGTGAAATTGAGGTTTCCAGCAGAACTTGAACAGGTAGCATTTTGAAGACAAGGGCTTGAGGAGCAAGGATCGGAGGTGTTATTGCAGAGTTCCTCCAAGCGTTCCTCAAGTGACATGTCCGCACAATGGCAAATATCGTCTCTGTGACCAGTAATGCATGTGGAGTTCTTTTGGCAGGAGTTTGGTGGGCACCTGGAATCATTTCTCATGGGAAGTGACTCTAGAAAGGAAAGAAAAAAGGTCCTGAGGGACTTCCCCAGTAAACCAGAAAGAACTGCAAGTCTTACCACAAATCTGTATTTTGTAGAGGGGGTCATCAACGTCTATGCAATTATCAAACTGAGTTGTATGAAGTTTACAACGGCATCCTATGATTATTACTATTTTTTAACAAAAGTCATGTTACTAAATCATGTGTGCTTCAGAAAATCCTTGAAGCTTGGATTCATAGTTCAAGAATCTATTTTCCACCTGTTTTCCCCCCTGTGACAAACGGTTGTTTAGAGCACCTCCCTATCTCCCCTGTGGACACTCAGTTTCCTTGCTGTTATGGAGTGATGTGGAAGGATGGATTTGGAAACCTAGTGCTACTGAGAGCCACACGGAAACAGCAGAGGAAGAAGATAAAAACATATGGAAACAAACACCCCTGTGCTCTGTGATGTGATGTGGCAGGCTGTGATGGTGTCTGATGTGAAGTCTGACTCTGAGCAAATAATTAAAGAATATTTTCCACTGCTTTTGCAGAAGGGGTTGTAAGGGAAATAAATGTTTTGGTAAAGGCTTGTTTTTTAATAAAGTTGCACGAGGTTAATCAGGAAAGCCTGACGTGTGATGGCTCTGGTAGGCAGAAAAGTCATTTTCATTCTTATGCAATTAAGATCATTTTGGCTGTGACTTGTTCTGACAGACTTTTCTTAAAATTTGTATGTTGCATCCGAAAAATAGAAACCAAATGCTGATCACTTTGGATTTACGTTGACTGACACTTGAGTTAATTATCAGTCTCTTCATAAACATTGATACATTAATCTAATTACTAGAGGAATTTGTGCCAAGCATTTCACTGATTAAATCCTTTTCATGTAGCTGAGGCATTTGGCAGTAGAATTCCTTGCAGTAAAGCTTGCCATCTACTGGGAAACCACCAGTACTGCCAGAAACGTGTCAGTACTTTCCATCGTTTAAAAATACTGGAGTTATTAAATGTAAGAAATGCTGAGAAAGACAAAGAAAATTTCTTTTTTCTCTTGAATAAGTTTACTTAAGTTAGTGATGCTCTTGATAATATAATCTCAATTTTTCGTATACCAGTCAGTACTTTAAAAGCACAATTTTGCTGTTAGTTTTTTTTTTTTCCCCAGCTCTTTCCTTAGACACCAGAAACTGTAGGAATCATAGAATTATAGAATCCCCGAGGTTGGAAAAGAACTCCAAGATCATCAGGTCCAACCATCCACCTACCACCCACTAAGCCATCTACCTTAGTGCAGCGTCTAAATGTTTCTTGAGCACGTCCTGTGGCAATGACTCTATGATGTAATACAGAGTGGTTTGGGATGTTGGAACTGCATGGAAATGAACACAGTAGGACAAAATTAAGTTAGGGGGAAAGGTAAAATAAGTAGGGCAGGAGTTGTGGGAAAGCTGAAACTATTTGGCTCCTTACTCTCCTGTCAAGGAGACTAATGCTCTTCAGTTAAGCAAGTGATACCGACAAGCCTGATCTCAAATCTTTCCTGAGGATTGGATGGAGTTTTTTCTAGGTTCTGTTTGAATCAAAGCTAGAATCTTCTTGCACGCTTTTCAAAATATTCTGCTTTCTTAAATTGGTGCAATTTAAAGCAAATCACCAGTTTTCCCTATTCTGTGAATCAGATTAGCAATCAGCCATTCAGTCTGCATCAACAAAACCTTGCAAACTATGTTGATCTTTTTTTGGCAGAAATGTCTTTCAGCAAAGGTTTGTTCTTCCTGCAGGTGACTCTTCCCACAAGTTAGTGAAACATGTTAATCAGCAGTGTCATTTAAAATCAGATTTCAATCACCACCAATCACATTGGTATGAGTTTGGGTTCACTTCAGTGCGGTTATGCCTGCACTTTGCTAATCATCACTAATCATCTCATCGTGCCTGGGGGCTCCTTGTGATTCACAAGGCTGTTCTTCAAATGTGCCTTTTCTTCCCTGAAGGGAGGACTCTAAAGCTGTACAGAGGCTCTCAGCACTAACAGCTTCAGGGCCTTTTTTACATACGCTGCAGAGATTTTTCTGAGCTTCTTAACAGAGGCAGTCAATTTTCTAAGGAGGAAAACAAAAATACTACGAGGAGATGGTAACTTCTTGATGTCCATAGTCATCAACAATACTTTTACTGTGCTTTGGGCTTTGAGGAGGACTGTTTTTTAGAAAGAAGTTTTGAATATAACATGAGGGTAGCAAGGGCTCAGATAGTTTGACGTCTGGATGAACATATTTGTATTGTTTTCTTGTTTAAAATTTGTCCTTGAGATTTTAAAACTAATCTTTTGATGAAATATCAAGATCTGCAACTTCAGTGTGGCGTTAAAGCAGTTAGCTTGTAACTAGAAATATTTAAATGTATCTCAAAGCATTGAGTGCTGAATAGCACTTGGCTCTGGTGTAACTCAGCGTATCTTCGTTTATGTACAGTATACTGTAAAATGCAAACTACAGTTCACAATGACAATAACTTGCTTGCAAGGATAGTCTTAGAGAATTGTGGATACACATATATATTAAATCTTGAAGAACTAACAGTGAGGTGATTGCATCTGCATTACCTAAAGAGTAAGAGTTTGGGTTCGGATACATTCATTGTAGAGTGAAAAGCAGAGATGCCATTCAAGGATCAGCATTTGGCAAATACTGAAGAGAAGGACATAAAAACATGCCATTGTGGATTAAGCATTGCTAGGTAAGGGGCTGTCTTAGCCCTCAAAATAGCATTTCCATCAAGATTGTGAGTAGATCACTTTTTTTCTTTCCACACCATTCTGATTTACAAACCGAAATCTCAAACTTCCAAAACATTGCACTGACATTATTGCATCCCTATGCAGCCCATCTCCCAATATGCTTGTCTGCTGTCCTAATAATTGAAAGCAATGAGCAGCTTGTAGATACCGTGATACTGTTTCTCCTTGTCAAACTTCATTGGGGATGGAAATGCCACTCTCTAGGACTTCCCCTGTGCTATCCATGGTTAGAATTACGGCTCCATCTGCTCAGTGAGAAAGCATACCTTGAGAAAGTAGGAGGGAACCTGTAACAAACAAGCAGGAGCTTGTCACTGTGGCCATAAAGAGTTAATCCTGACTTCAGCTGTGTGTCCAAAATGTCCTAGCATGTTGTTATAGAAACCGCTTTCAGGCTTTAAATCTTGAATCATGGTTATAACCATGGTAACCGCCACCACACACTGGCACGAAAGAAAAAGGGCAGTTAATTGAAATGTTCTATTTTATATTGAAAATGTTTCAGATACATTTGTACCCAAAACCCAAGAAAAGTAAATTAGCAACATATCTGAAGGAGAAGTATTTCATATTGTAATGCTATTCAGTTGTTATTCTTACGCCTATTTAAAAATGTTGTTTAGGAAGCACTTTAAGATTGAAGCTATTTGTGATTCAAATTACAGTGCATGTTATTTACATGAGTGTCTCTGTGCTGATCACTTCTGCAAGCTCATGCTTGCTGATTTGTGCTGCTCCCCAGGAACAAAGGATGCTACCATTTGCTGTCATTTTTCCTTGCCATCTTGTTCTTGTTGTGCCAGCCCAGACTTGCTTGTCTGTTTGCTGTATGTTCTAGCAGGCTGTACTGCCACAGCAAGGTGTGTTCTCTCAAAGGCACTGGCTTGGCACACTGTCCAACTAGTGTGAGAGAGGGGTGGCTGCAGCCCATCAGCTGGTGAGCTGTTGTCAGCAACAGGCAAACCAATCATCTCCAAAATGAGATAAATGTTTTCTTCTCAAAGCTCCTCTTCACTTCTATCCTAAACGATGTTAGCATTGATTAGAAACTGAGTTTATTGCTGCTGTGCAATCTCTGCTGCTGTACACACTGTTGAATATAACATTCCTCTTTCACAGTTTCAAAGTGTATCTGCAAGTCCTTGTCTCCTAAGTCTGGAGAAGAGTAAAGATGGGTGTGCAATTCAAGTCTGTGGCCAAGTAATGAAAACCTTTTTTTAGTTTAATTCATGTAGCAGAATTTATTCTTAACACAATAGTGCTGGATTCCTTCATACAAGGGCATGGGGATATGTGGGCAGGTGATGAACAACTTCAGTACATGATGGAGGGAACCCAGCAGCCAGCTTCGGATCAGCTTTTCTATTATTTTTTCAGAGGCAAAACAACAGAGATAATCAGGAGTGCTCAAAATCTAAAACAATTTTAACTAGATGCTAGGGATGAAATCAGTGCCTTTTCTGCTTGCAGTCCTTTTGGATCTTCAATAAAGCTGGGGACATTCTCAGCATATGGCTTGGGATACGAAGCCGTATGTTTCCAAACTTGTCTTGTGAACCAGGGAAAGACGAGAGCAATGTTTGCAGCTGCATTCACCTGCATTCACAGCTTTCCAAAAAAAAAAAAAAAAAAAAAAAAAAGCATACACCTTGGAAGCAAGAATGGAGCAAACTAAGAAAGGAAACAGCACCAGAACCCAGAGGGGCTGCAGGAAGCATGGTCATGCTTCCCTGCAAAACACAGACTGCAAAATTGACTTCAGGTTCAAATTCTGTCCCTGTGTGTTTGCTTTTGAAAGCCACTAGGAGGCATCTTCTTTACCTTTGATTCTACTATCCACTCCATTGCCCCTTATTTTATTTTGTTTTATTTTTAATAAGAGAAATGCATACAGCAATGATTTTGATGCACATTGATATATACAGGTGCTGTGATTTTAAAATGTGACTGCAAATGTTTGTAGCAGTGACACAGGTATGATTTCTTTTTCCAAGTCAAAATTAGATATGTTTAAAGCCCTTGGTGTAAGAAATGCATCAAAACAATCTGTAACAAAGGACAAAAATTTCTTTTCATGCAAGTAACATTTTCACATTCACTTTGTTAGTCACCAATTCAGAATCTTTGATTTTCATTTCTTTACATCCTGGTTAAATTTTGGCTTCAAGGAGACACGTATAAGCTCATTGTTCAAACATACAATGGTGATAAATCATGGGGAAGATGGTGTGGCCAGGTGTGTCACATAGGCATATGGTGGTGATTCCCAGTTCAACATCGTCTCCATAAGCACTTGTCTTGTAGCGTCTGATAACCAGGAGATGCCATCAAGGCACATTATATCAGACATGCCATATCCTTTCTGCACAGCCAAACCTCCAGCAACAAAATGCATATTTAGAAAATGATGTTTTTTAACATGCACTAGAACAGGGGCAAAAACTATGACAAAATGCATAAGGCTTTCATAGATCTGTTCCTTTCTCCAGCTGGCTTACTGTGCTCCGCTTTGAAGTCCGTAAGGAAGCAAATGATTTAAAGTTTGTAAGTGCAAAGCTGTGTAGTGATGTGTGTGGATGCTGGGATCGCCTCCAGTAGGTTCTCAATAACACAGCTGAGAATTAAACTTTGCTGAAGCCAGCAAAATGCAGCAGAACAGCAAGATCAGCTCCAACTGTGTGCGCTGTCCCTCTGAGCTCCCTGTGTTCACAGTCCTTTTCTCACACAATTTGTTTCATACAATGTAACAGTATTCTTGTATCAAAATCATGATGCTGCTTCTCCAGTCTGGCCAGACTTTAAAAAAACAACCAGCCCTGTAGCAGATTGACATTGTTTTGCTAGATGTATTGTGCACTCTGATTTCAATACAGAGCACAGGGAAATTGGTCCGTCTTTTTCAGAGTGGTGAACTCGTGGAGAAGTTCACTTTCCTGCCCTTTCTGTTATTTACTGAAGAACCCTTTGGTTCAGAAATCAGCTATTTCTTCCCTATGTGAGTTCATCACCAACAGGGATTCAGAAACTGTGTGGGGAAAATGGCAACTCCTGTACTGCTGGCCAGGCTAGAGACAGTTGTGTAAAGGGTGCAACCAGGAGCTCCACCTGCTCTGCTTCTGCAGAGCTCTGGTGCTGAGGGCTGCAACTGGTGGAGCCAAAGCCACAACACTGAGATTGGTGAAGGACAACAATGTGGTCATCATCTGCACCAGCTGCCCTCATTGACCTCTCACAGGTAAAACTCAGTCACAGACCCAATAGAAGGATGCTATAAGGAGGCTTCCAGTGAGTGAGAATGCTACAGTTTCACATAGTGATGAAGCTCCACCATGGGTGCTGCGCCATGGTCACTTCTGCCTGCAAGAGCAACAGGCTGCAGACATATTGTGGCATCCTGAAAGTCTTCTGACTTGTAACAGGGGAAGAATTTGGTTTTTGGCTTTGTATGAGGAACAAATATTTCAATTCCAGAGTAGGTTCAGAAACGGAAATTAAGAAGCTGGGAGCTACATGAAATGAAAGTTCAGGTTAGTCTAGCTGTGCAGACTACCATGGTTTCCTCTCTGGTTTCAAGAACTGTTTGCTGATTAAGGGTAAAACTGTACATGGACCGCCATGTAGTCCGTAGGGCTGTTGTTCCAGCTTTCTCTAAAAGCAACCACCCTCTCTTGTTCACACTACAGTCCTAGAGAGTTCTGGCCAGGCTCTTCCTTGAGAATCAGATCTTAGTAGGACTTGTTGGAAAGGCAATGTGAACAAACTAAATTAAAAAAAAAAATATGAATGATACAAATTAAATAAAACTCATATTGTGGTTGAGGGAGAACAGGAACTGCTTTCCTGCAGAGAGAGATGCATGAGACTTTGGAGGCTGCGAGGAAAATTAGGATTCTTACTAGACTGAAATCCCTGGCTTAACATCTACTATCCCATACAGATAAAGAGCTGGCTTTATCACATGGCTATTTGTGCAGCTCATTATTCTTCCTTTTTCTTCAGAGCAGAGCATGATGTCTGTTCTGTGTCGTGATGTTCACACCGAAGTGCAATGAGCTTGTGCCACTGCCAGGCCAGTTACAGCCTCTGCTCTCATCAGCTCTGGCTTGTTTCTGTGCAGTAGCACTTGCCTGCCTGGCTGAGTCACCTGATGTTCTCAGAGTTCATGGCTGTGTATGACTGCTTCAGACACGCTACTGAGAGGACAGTTCTCCTGACTTGACTTCTACATGATAACATACAGTGCAGATGTTTTCTGCCACTTGTTGCCTGCTGGACCACAAGCTTACTCTCCCTGCTGGAAATCTGACTGCCGGGGCTCAGAGTTTACGTGCACAGAAGGAGCGTGAGCCAGAGCAGTAGCAAGGATAGGAATTGAAAATCCTCTCAGCAATTAGGGATGTCTTTCTCTGAAACCTTTGCAAGATGCTGCATTGTAACGGTGAGGAAAAACAGAAGATTAATCAATGCCAGGGCATGACCAGGAGCTTTCTATGGGGAGATCTAAGCAATAAGCCCCTCATATTGGAGGAATATCACTAAAAGGCAAATTGTTTAAACAAACCTAATGTGGTGGTGTGCTTTAGAATAAAAGAGCTGCCCAGAAAAAAAAAAACATGACAGATTTGATGGCAATAATTGTGATAAATATTTAGTGACTGGATATCTGCTCTCACCGGGAGCATTTTTGGCAGAGAGCTCCATGACAGGCCTTGCTTTATGATCCCAAAGGGCACCATATAGCGTACTGTGCTGCGAGGCTGCAGAACAGATTGGAAAGTAATTCTCAATACTTGGCACCTGGGAATTCTCAAAAGCCATTTTCTCTTAGGATTCATTTCCTTTGGTCAGAGAGATTATTAATTATGGATAGCCTTGAACAGAAAAAGGCACTGTTACTGAGCTCCTAAAACAGTGTCTCATTTAAAATGTATAAAATATATTAATTAGAGGGTCAACTGTGGTGTCTTTTCAAAACAATTTGATATTAATTGGACGATGGTAGCCCTCTGTAACAAATATCTTTCCATTAGTAATCAAGGGAGTTCATAAGCAGAACAGCATAGGAAGGAAGCACTAAAGCATTTATCCTTCAGCTTGCCAGGGCAGTTGGATCATCACCATCCATATAGACTATGGATTGTATAGTTCGAAAGTGGTTGTGTTTGCATGGAGCTGTCTCCTTTGTGCCATGTTTCTCAATGGGATACATGCTTAGTAAAGTCATCTTGTTCACTTAACTAAGTGAATAACTGCATTTCAAGCTGAATTTTACCTCTGGATAAATGGAAGCATATTGTTCTTGCTAATAACTATTTAGACTAATTTTGCCTCTGCCCTGTTTTTGTCTGAACTGTGCTTTACTCATTGTGTTTGAACATATGCAGATTGCCACAAAATTGCTGGCAGTTGCGGCAGATGAGCACAAACTTATGATCATCAGCTTGTAGAGATGCACACCTAGTTTACTCTTAGCATGGTATGACTGTAAGTACATGTTGATTTGTTTCTGTCATCTATTATCAACATAAATTATATTTGTTGACTGGAAGAGGTTTATTTCTGTAAATTCTGTTGCAAGTACCTTGTATTAACATTTCCCTTATCCTGCAACATTAAATATTCCTGCTATAGTTTGATGCAGTAGTTGCTATATTTTCCACGTACAGCAATTATGAATTACATCTGTGAAACAGAAAGCTTAGCTCCTAAGCAAGGTAGGACAGGTTCCTGTTGGGGTGGTTACACAGAGACAGCTGCAGGGCAGTCAGCAGATTACAAATTAGCACCTTCAGTCCCTTCCTCCTCCTTGGTTCTTTAGGAAGCTAATGAGGTGGAGGCTGAGCTTTCTTCTAGCTCTGGAGCCTAAGCCTGTATCAGATCATTTAGGCATCCGTCGTCAGGCTAGTCCTGCAGACTGGGAGGCTTTGGTAAAGCACCAGTGCTCTGTAAGAAGTCAGTACCTAGCTGCCAGTATTGCTGTCCCAGGGGTTGTAGTGCTATTCTCTACACATGGCTGCTTCTGGTTCACCTGGGCTGACTGGCACAGTGCTTCTTTGGTAAAGGCCTGGGGCTCTGCAGCAAAGGAAATGATGCTTCAGACTGCTTTCCCTCCCTTGTTCCCTTAAAGTGAGAAGGCAAGATGCAATAAAGGAACAGAACACAGAGAGCTCTGTCCTTCCTTGAGCACAAGGAAGCGTAGCACATCACCTGCAGAGTGATGCAGTCTGCCCTGTTGGCGAGCTGAGCTCTGCTCTGCTTTGCCTTGGATATGCTTTCACTACACTTTTCAGGTAAGGTTCAAAATGAATGCGTGCAAGTATAATATCGATTTATAAAGTGAAATTTATGTTACCTAGGTGTTGTTCTTCTAAGAATGAATACTTTGGATTAGTATCAAATTTGCACATGTGCAGAGATTTTTTTTTTAAGGGGGGAATAATGTGATTCCTATTGATCAGAATTCCCATTCATATTAGTAGTTATTTTGTCAAATGGCTGAAATGCAAAGCTTTATTTGTCAAATACACATGTGGACCTGAGCTCTCAGCACTGAGAGGGCTGTCACTGGAACACCTGAACTTCAGCTGCAAAGCCCATCACAAGTACCTCAAACATGTCCCTACTACCTCTGAAGCAGTTCACAAATTGCTCTGAAGCTCAACTGCAGGAGCACTAGTGTTTTGCACATGCCTGTGGTGGCTGACTTGTCTGCGGCGTGGTTCTGGAGTGAGCTGGCAGAAGTCAGTTAATGTTCTCTGCATTTGGAGTTGCTATAGTGACAGTTTTTTTGTTTTGTTTTGTTTTTAAGGTGTGTAGGTTAAGCATTGCCTTCTGTGAGCGTTGAGGGCTTTATCTGTGAGTACAAAAGATGTTGAGACACTGGAGGGCTTGTTGTATGCCTGCCCTTCGATTTTTTTTTTCTCTTTTCTTTGCACGTAGTTTCAGTAAAAGCAGAGACTGCTTTTCTTCTCCTCTCCTAGATTATTCAGCATGTAACTCTTACTGAACCTAACTCCATGCATGTTGTTATCCTGCTACCATAATATTAAGCATTTGTTAAATCAATGCTAGATGATGCTTTCTTTCTAGGCTGCTTCTGTAAGTTGTGAAATAACAATGTGCATTTCTGCTTTATTTGTAGCAAAGGGCAATAATGCTCCAGGCTCTCTTCTGCTGTCATCTTTCTTTCCTGACTGTCTCAAAAAAAGGCTGCAAATTAGTTTCTGGGGAGATCCTCATGTCAACAACTTGCAGTGCTCAACACACTGTGCTTGCCAGGCAATGCTACTCAAAGGACCTGAGCTCTCAGCACTGAGAGGGCTGTCACTGGAATACCTGAACTTCAGCTGCAGAGTCCATCACTCTTTGAGCTGGCTTTTGCCAGACTTGGCTGAAGTTTTTAGAAAGCAGCTTTTATTAAAACTTACTCGGAATATGAATTTGAAAAAGCAAGGTCTTGTTTTCTCTAAGCTGCTGTCTTTCACAGTTTTTTAACAATCTTTTTAATGCTTCTCTGCTTCTCTTGGCAGCTGGCTACAGTGATTGAGTTTTTGTAAGTGTCAGAACAATATCAAGACGATGTGAAGACAGTGTCAAGGCAAATATATAGAGGTGATGCTTTGAAGGTGGGAAAGCACTGTCAGTGCTCCACAGTGAAAATGCTTAGGTGATAAAACCATTGCTACCTTGAGCAAAAGCAAGTGGAGCTCTCTGGATTATTGCACTATGAATGTGTCTGGTTGACAACCTGCAGTTAGACTGAAAAAAACAATTTGCAAGGATGTCTTGTCCCATGTCTTCTAGACTACATTCCAATTCTTAATACCCTATCAATAGGATGCCATTCTGATATAAGCATGTGCTGCACTGATTTGTAACAAGCACACTTCATTAGAAGCCAGAGAACAGGAATTCCGAAAGACTTTCAGGGTGAGGTGCAATTCACCAAATTCAAATACGGCAGTTTCCAAGTTAAGCACTGATCTCACAGTGAGCCTGTGAATTTGTTGTGTGTGTGTGCTGTGCTTTGTCTCATTTCTGTTCTGAGGGGAAAAAAAGGCCTTTTAGTGATTTCTTAATCCCACTGATAAATCCCACTGAAGGGATTTAAAAAATAAAAACAATTCCTAAGTAGCTTCCAGGGAATAACGTACTACAAACCCTTCAAAATATTTTGGGTGTTGTCTTCAGATATAAGAGTTAGTAGTGAACTGTTTGAAGGTGAAAATGCTCGGTACTTCCTACCTTCTAAATAGCATGTTCATATACATGTTATTATTTTATCTCAAGAGAAGAGGTTGAATAGTTAGATTTGTTTTACTTGTATCCTGTGAAATAACTGAAAATAGTCATGGAAAAACTTTCTATTTTAGAGTCACGCTATTCCTGTGTTGTCTGTTTGCTATATGTAACAGTTTTAAATCTGTAAACATCAACCTTGTGTGACTTAATTGAGATGAATTACATATTTTACTATAGCAACAGAAGCAACACTCTAAGTAAGCTGCTTACTCTGCTTTTAGTCTAAGTTATGTGTTGCAGAAGGTTCACTTTTCCCCCTTGCCCATGCAAGTTTTTTAACCTGAAAATAATCTGCTATCTTGAATTGAACAACAGCTGGAGAAGAGCTTTTCTTGCCTAAGGCTCAGATGCCTTCTCCTGCCAGTGCTCACACCTCAGCCATCATGTGCCTCTAGAAACTGCTGCGTCTAATACTCCCAGACCAAAGCCTATAGGATGGCATGTTAGTGACTACAGAGAGTGTGTTGATCCCTTTGTAGAAGAAGGCTGAAAGTTATCAAATAAAGTGACGTACAAAGGAAGCCCTTCCAGTTAGCAACTTAGAATCTACTCTAGGTTTGCCTGTATTAAATGTAAGAATGAATAAATAATCATTTTATATATATTTGCTGTGGATGTCTCAGGCTCCTTACAAATCTGGAAAAGTGTGTCTTCCTTCCTCTGTATGTATAGGTATGTGTGTATAACATGAAGTGAAAAATGTAAGGTCTACATTAGTAGAGCATGGAACAGGGAGACTGTACTCAGCTGTCCCGCTGCAGGAGACGTATTTGCCTTGCCCTTCTGTAACTCAGCTTTTCCATTCCTAAAATTGAGATGCTGCCAGTTTACATGTAGTGGCACTCAATCTGCTTATACTTTGTAAAACACATGAAATCCTTATGAGGAGAAGTCTGAAAGTGCTCTTTTTGGGAAAAAATAAAATTCAGCACATTTGCAAGGAGAGGAAAGGAACCTATTCCTCTGCCCTCTCATGAACATGTTGGCTTTTGGCATGTTCACAACTTCAATAACTTGAAAGTCAGGAAAATTCTTTGAGAGAGTTTAAGCTAAAAACTCAATGTACAACTGCAAGTGCTGGGAGAACAAATGAGTATTACAGAGTGAAATGGCAGTCCAATCTTGAACATGAAAGCAAAGCCCTCGCTATTAGCACAGGAAAACATTAAGATTCCAAGATTTCACTTGAGAAGCAGAACTAATTAGAGAAGATTAACAGAAATGAGGCATGTAATAGCTGGAATAGGGCATGACTGCACTATGAAAGGCTGACTCGCTGGACCTCTCATCAAGGTTAAGATCTGAAGAATGCTAGACTTTTTTCAAAGGCAAGTGGCAAGTTTTGCAGATGTTCCCGAGGCAGCTGAACAGTCATTGCTCTGTTCTGCACTTCCCCTGTCTCAACTCTGCCAGCCTTGAGGTCAGGGTATGTTTCTGACTGTGGGGATTTATTTCAGGTGTACATTTGTATTCCTATTGCTCTCCAGTGGATCTGAAGAGGTATTGTCACCAAGTTTGTATTAGATTGGTAACACAGCAGAGATCTGAGATGTTTATATGAAGCTAGTAACTGATTTTTCTTGCACTTTTTTTTTTTTTTTTTTTTAAGTTGGGATCTGAAATATACTCTGAAGTCTTCTTTTCCCATCTTACTTTCCATCTCTTAATCTTTCTGTCACTAACTGGCTTCCTACAAGCTCTAATAATCTCTTAATTACTGAATGGTAATTGTCATTCCAGAATTGGTTGGACGCATTTTCTGATGTAGTCCCGTAAATGACTGACACACAACTACTGTAGTAAAGGCTCAGATAAACTGAGAACATTTCACAGAACAGAATCATGGAACAGATGAGATTGGAGGGGGCTTCTGGAGGTCATCTGGTTCAACCTACTTGCTCAAAGAAGTATCAGCTAGAGCAGAAAGCTCAGCGTGAGCTTTCTGTAATGATTTCTTTAAAAATTCCTTATTTTTTGGAAGCCAGACTTACTGTAAGCATGCGTAACCTCATGCCTGTGGTTAATGGAAGTGCTGGTGCTTGTGAGTGATTGCAGAAAAGATGCAGTCATCCATGAGGAACCAGCATTCCTTAGCCTGATTCAGAGGCACAGTATAAAAGATGTGCAGGGCTAGAAGAAGACAGGAGAATCTGTTCCTCTGTTGCCTGGATGTTTATGGTTAATAAAAGTAAGGAAAGAGTTCTTCTGTCTGTAGTAAAGATGACACCACGAGTCTCAATGAGGCATAATTAAATAGCACTGGCAAGTTGTCCTGTGGGTTTCCGCTAGAATGGCTTGTTTCTATGCAAACCCAAAGAAGAAATGATGCAACTCAGGATGCAAACATGTTTCCAACTGGTTGCTATGCATGTTATACAGAAATCTCTGTGAACTGCAATGACAGTGTCTTCCTGATTTTAGTAGTAGTGGTGATTTTTCCCTCAAAGTTAGATTTAAGAGCTGAGATCTAATGAACAAAGCCTCATTGTCACAAGCAAGTTAAGCCTTAGTGAAGATTAAATAATGTAGTGCTGTTTATGATCTCAGGTATCTCAAAGAACACCATTCTCAGTCAGCTTGAAGTGAAGCCATTCTTGACAGCAGCCACAAATCCCTGGTGCTGTAAAGCAGAGCCATGCAGGCCCTACTGAATCTATATATCTAGCAGCATCTATACTGAAGCCAGAAGGCTTTTAAAGTTAAGCTAGAATAATCAGAACTGTAATCAGCTCTGTTGGATGCTGTACGTGGAATATAAGAAGTACTGAAAACATATGCAACTCTTACTGGAGTAAGATGACTGGGAGGCAGGGATGAAGGTTGGGGATACAGCAGCTCCACTGTCAGCCATTTCCACTGGGCAGCAAGAATGCTTGCAGAGGTCTTCAAGAACAGAAAGTGCCCATGTGAATGTCATCAGGCATTTCCCCAGACAAAGTGCAATATCTGAAGGTTCTTATATGGCTGGCTGACTGTAATGATTCATTTGGTCTAATTCTGCTACATGTGTAGAGTTACGACCTCTTCCTTCTTTCCATTACTTGTCGGATCACTAGGTCAGTCTGATGAAAAGACTTCTATCCAGATTCCTTTAAGGTTTTTAGAGCCAATCCTTTCTTATGTTTAATCCTATTCAAGACTTCCCCCTAAACACATCTGTTTCTTCACTATCATGGACAAAGGCAGAAGGTCTGGGATGTCTACTATTTCTTTGGGAAATTCAGTGTTCTTTGGAAACAGCCAATTGAATACAGAAATAGAAATAGTTTTAGGCATCTTACTCTTCTTGCACTTGTCCACGCGTTCCAGACTAAAGACTAAATTGAATCAGACATTTAAGACATACTTAAGAGAGAACAGTACAGATAGTCACATCAAGCAAAGGGCATTTTTACACACACTGAGGTATGCAAAATGTTCAATACCATTAGTAGTGAATAAAGAAATACAAATGTCAGCAGTGTTTAATGTGAGAGAAGGGATGTGTTCAGCTGGAAAGTCTGAAATGGTGTTTCTTGCAAAACGTGCGCCAGGTATTTTCTTTTTGCAGTTGCATTGTAGAGAAACCTATTTTCTTTCAGCTCTCATGGGATATATGTTCCAAATAACTACACAGGTAGTGAGCAAAGAGTTTTGGGATTATTGTTCCTACCAACACATTTCTTACATTTTCCAATATTTTAGGATAGGAACAACATGGAGCTTTAATTTCAACTTCATTTTAATTACTGTTTTGTAGGCTGTACTGTTTTGTAGGGACAGAGCCTACAGGAGCCACACGCATCTTCTCACTTGATATCTCTGATGTAATCTCACATACATTGATGTCATTCTTGGCTCAGTGCATCCTTTCTCTGCACCATAGCTACCCAAGGAAGGCAAGGGGCTGCTGGAGAAGAGCAGCTACAGTTGCACTGCTGTACATTATATCAGACATCTCCAGTGTTTTTGCCCTTCTTGCAATTATGGGAGTCAGCTGACTCTAAGGAGAACTGTGAGCCCCATGGCCTATAGACTAGTCCATTGCAATCAAATTGCATCTCATGTGGCCCATATTCTACACTATGCATGTAATCTTCAGCTCTGCTATACTTCTTTATCCCATCAAGAGAATTACATGCATAGTTCTGCAGACTTGTTGCTGATAACAGACCCTGTTCTCTTTTTTCTGCAGTGTGGGCGCTTGACTATGATCAGTTCAGGTTCATGTATGGCCAGCTACAGCAAGAACACTGCTACAGTTGTCCCTACAAATTGTAACAAAGCTTAGTAAAATACATTTCAGGGTATTGCTGCATACAGATGTCTTCTCAAGAGCAGATTTTTATAATGGGACTTCTGGATTCCGTGCTGTGATTAGTTCATCAGTGGAGGTTACTAGTGGAGGTTACTTAACTTGCAGTTATTGGATCCTTACAGGCTGATGGCTGTCTAGTTTTCTCCATCCTTGCCTTGACTCTCTGTCAAATTGTTGTTTTCAAAGTTTTCATGTCACAATCTAATTCTGGGGCTTCCTTGTGGAAGGAGAGCTAGTGAAGTGCTCTGCACTATCCCTGCTAGGATTGTCAACAAGGGAGAATGGGAAGCTGTCAAGGACGGTGTGAGCAATATACACTGCCTTTCATCTACTCCTATAGCTCCCTGGGCAGCCTGGATGTGAATCAGAGCTGTTCTGAGCTTAACTACTTTAGAGAGCAGTTGTGCCATTCCCACAACAGAGAAAACACAGCAGTACCTCTGAGAAATAAAGTAAGGGGAATTTCAAGCCGTGCTGTCCCTAGCCAAGTCCTTAGGCTGGGCTATGCCAGTTAGTGTGCTTCCCACAGTCTTGCTCTCAATCACTGTGATTGAGAACACTTTAAAGGAACGCATCCTGTTTTCAGACTTCCTGAATAATGTAATTGAAGATGCTTTGTCTGTCTCTACTCCAGGAAAGGTTAAGGGAATAGGATCCTAGTATTTGGAGCCTTGGGCAGCCAAGCAAGAGCAGTGAAAAAAAACAAGGACTTCTCCCCAAAGCATCCATCCAGGCCACAATTATTCCAGCACAGCATTTCCCAACAAAGGCTGTACCAGGCAAGAGCCCTGCCTGGGCACTGCCTCTGAGCCTTGTCTGCTGGAGCACGGACGTCGCACACAGCGGGTTAGCATCCCGTGCCCCTTTTCTACCCACAGAAATATTTAGCCTTAGAAATATTTTTCTTTCTGTCCCCGTTGATGAGATTTCAGGCAGGCAGAAGCTGCCCTAACCCTGAAGTTGCAGCAGCCACCGTGGCAGACTTGTTTTGTTGATGCCTGGAGAGGAGAGTGTGCTGCCTCGGCCCCCAGGAACCCCGTGGAGCTGCAGTGGCAGCTGCGTGGTGTGTCACTGCCTGCCAGGCTGCCCTCAGAGTGCCTTGTCACTCGGCGTCTTTGTCAAAGGGCTAGGGCAGTTTCTGCTGACCCATTTTATGGGTGAACAAAATATAATCAATATGAAGTAAACAGAAGAGTCTCGTTGGGAAAAGGTTTATCTGAGTGTTTTGCTGTTTGCTGGACTGTCGACTTTCACATATTATCGCACCGTGAATGGCTGAAAAACAACAGAAAACTACAGTGGGAACTGATTGGTGAAACATGTTGGTTTCTAAAACCAACGGATTAATCTGTAATATCAATCTAGGAAATAATATCCATACCTTGTCTGTTTGCTGCCTACCCTCTATGACTCCAGATGAGTCAATTACATTTAAAGGCTTTCTGTAGAAAGTAATGTTAATACCAGGGCCTTTCTTTCTCTTCTTAGCACCGCAAAGAGTAAAAGGAATAATTAGGGTTGCTTGGAGATGGAGGCAATCAAATTCTTTTTTTTATTTTTTTTATTTTTTTTTTTTTAATACTGGGATGTGAATTATAAAGGAAACAAAAAGAAATATTCTTGAGAGGTCCCTGGCCGCAACCTGCTGTGGTAGGATCAAAGGCACTTAGACTGCTGTTTCTCAGTTGTATTATTGGACGGAATATGCTGTGTATCCAGGGTCTAGGAGAACAGTCTAATGTGTATTGCTTGGTAGCTGATGCAGTAGATATATTTGTTTGTTTGTTTTCTAACCTTCAGTTTTTAAAAATATGAGTTTATTGTCTAAAAATTAAGCTTTTCTCAAATGAAACATCATAGTGAAGAATTCCAGAATGATTATTTATTACTGCATGTCAGGAAATGCCATTTGAGTTTTCTAGGAGTATTCCTGGTATCTGTTTTGCTGCAGTAGATTCTGCTCTTGAAGGATTTTATAAGGAATAAGGAGCTGTCTGCAAAATTAAGGTTCAGAGGGCAGTCAGTTTTCTATTCCTCTATAGGCTTCTTGCCATAAAAAAATGTTCTATTGGTAATCTATTTATTAGTCTTTCCTTGCATGGTATTGTGAATTTATTCAGTGTCCTTAAATTGCAAGTAAAAGGATAAATAATTTGATTAAAAAATCTGGAAGTCACAATGTATGGTTTCTAGTACCGAGGCTATCTACCCCCATAGAAATGAGTGCTTTTGATATTTGAAGTGCCAGTTTAAATACCAGAAAATTAAGAGTAGATACTTGCTATCTCAAAGGCTGGGAGTGAACTATTTCCTTGCTGAAATTTCAAAGTGATGTTGTAGACCGTGCACTGAGCAAGGCTGGCACAGGGCTGCCCCTGCTTGGATCAGCACTAATCCTCGGTGCAGTGCCATCTGCTCACCCTGTCCAGGAGCTGTGCCCAGCTGGGTCTGGCCATGGCACGGCTTATGTGTCCTGGGGTTGTAGTGCACTGGGTTCCTATAGACACCCAAGTTGGTGCTGACTGCCCCGTCTGTGTCGCATCAGCTTTAATCAGCAGTCTGGACACTCTCTGACAGATATTTATCTAATCTATTCATCAAAAAGCTCTGATAGGGAGATTTGATTATCCTGCAATTGGAAAAGTTCACTGCAATCTCACCACTGCTTGTGGAATCTATGGCTGCAGAGTGCCTGCCCTTCGGAAGGTCGTGGCAGCAGCCGATGGATGTTGATTACTATTCTCTTCGGTGTAGGAAACACTGTAATCACACCCTCTGCCAGGCTTCTCTTGCTATGACCCTTTCTTACAGGTGACATCTTTCTAAATGTCTCCCTACTTCTGCTGTCCCTCTTCAGCATTTCCCTAATTGCTTTTCTTTCTTACAAGCTGGATGTAGTCAGTACTGAAGGGTGCACTGATTGCTCACCCTTGTCTTGCATGTCATTTTCCTGTTATCACGTAGTGGTAATATATTTGCCTTTTCATACAGTTTTTCAGTAGGAAAGTATTTGATGTGGTCACAAAGACTGTTTGTTCAAACAATTCAGTTTTGCAGTACTTTAAAGAAATACTATCATTACAGATGTGGAAAAGTTCCAAAATCTAACAGTAGTTAATGACTGCAGATTCCTGTCTCTCAGTTCTGTAACTGAGACAAGGTAATAGGCAGGAAAGAAGCAATCCATCTATACCAGAAACATGCACTTTAATCCCAAAATTAACTAATAAAGCTAAAAAATTTTAGAAAACCAAGTGCCTCAAGACTGATGTTGGCTCATTCTTGCTCCCACTGAGATAAGAGATGCCAACAGAGCCATGCTGTTTAAGCTCACTGAGGGCAGCCGTGTTCTGGTCATGGCTAAAACCTGCCCCACTGCAGAGCTGGAAGAGTCTGGCTGACTTCTCAGTCTGCAGCACAGATCTGTCCTTATGTGTCTATGGTAACATTGGATTTAGAGACCTCTACACCTCTTAAGAACAGCTTTTTTTTCCTTCTTTTTTTAAAAAAAGAAACAATAAAATAACATCTGGGCCATCTGTAGTATGAATTAAAGAACAGCTTGGGTTGGAAGGAACTTCAAAGTTCACCTAGTTACAAACCCCTAGCTGAGGGGTTGTTGCCAGCTATCAAATCAGGCTGCCCAGGCCGCATCCAACCTGGCCTCAGGGATGGGTCAACCACAGCTCTCAGGGCATCATGTGCCAGGGCCTCACCACCCTCTCTGTGAAAAACTTACCCAACATCTAATCTGAATTTCCATCCTTAATGAACTTTCCAAATTATAAAACAAACAAACAAAAAAAACACAACAAAGAAAACCTGTGAACCAAAGTTCACCAAATCCCCATGCCAGTGCTCCTGGGGCTAACTAGTTGTAGCTGTAAAATTTGGCTGGGCGGACCTTTTGAATAGTTTATGTGTCTATTAAAACATTGTTTATATCTTCTGTTCACATGGCACTTGAAGTGCCTGGCACCAGTTTCTCCTGTACAGTGATGCTGTATCAGTGTTTCAAGATCAGCTGTGGAGCCTGTGCAGATAGCTGAGCACAAGTGACACACACCCTTTTGCCCAAGCTCTTTTCTTTCCCATCTATCCCTTCCCTAGTAGATCGGTCACAGAGAGCACTCAACTTGGAAGCTGCTCTGTTGTTGAAATGATAGATCTAGCCTTAAGGATGCCTGTAAGAACTGGAATTAAAAGGCTCAGAAACGAGCGTGGTTGGGAGGTTTTTAATGTCATGTTTATGCAAGTGGAACAAGGTTGAAGAAGTTACTTCCTTGTTGAAAAATGATAAGGCATTAATCTCACTTAGGATGCTAGCAGGCCTCTAAATAAGATTTCCTTTTCTTACACAGTATGGGAACAATGTACAACAGCTAGAACAGGGGGAAAGCTGTAGTGCTGCTGGTGCTCAGACATTAGAGGCTGTGGCCCTGGTGCAACACTCCTCAGTGCAATAATGAGGACCTGCGGAAGTACAGCATCTGCTATGAATGCATTGACTGCATCTTAACAATAATCCATTGGAAAGCTACTTGCATCATTGATTGTGCAGGAGGGACTAGTGGTATGAGCAAAACCACAGATCTCTTCATATGAAGAGCTTTATTCCTAACGTAGTAATTAAGCATTAATTGGAAGTTTGGTGAGTAATGGGAATAGTTGCAGGAAACTAAAAGAACTTGTCCACGGGGAAAAATTGCATAGTGCCAGCATCTCTGGGGAGCAGAAAAGAATTGCAGAGAAAGCTTGGATGTTTTTTTCATGTTAATCTCAGATGAAATTCCATTCCTAATTTATTAACATTTCGGGGAAAAATTATGAACGTGTATTGAAGGCTCATACCCAGTACACAGTACTCATAACCATGGGAACAAGGCACAAATGAATTTATAGGGTTGTAGCATTGTTCTGATGCTAAGGGAATGGGAAGGACTACTTCACAATGGCCATTTTAGACATTACCTGAAAGTAAAGTCTTTCCAGGCATACCGCTAATCAGTATTCCAACTGAAGTAAGAGATGCTTGAGAACCTTAACTTCCAGGAAGATGCATTATCCTCTATAAGAACCTTTAAACAACCTTATTAGAGATAAGTCAGCATTGTGGTGTTCTCTATGACTTGACCATTACTTCCTTCCTTAAATCCAGAAGTTGACCATTACTTCCTTTTTTCATAAATCTGATTTATTGATTGTCAAAAGTGGACACAAATAGCAGCTGAAAAAAGAGGCAAAATTAAATCAATTCTCTGGTGCATCAGGCAGCAGGAATTGTATCTGGTGTATCTGGTGTAAATTCACTTCCAAGAAGCTAACAAGATAAAATTTAAGATGGCCAGAACCCATTTTCTTTAACACCACAGCAAATGGGAATCTTATTGTGATACCTTAGAAAGTGGGTTGATATTTCAGGATGTAATTCTGCATCACAATTAAATGTCAAATGTTTTAATACATGTATAATAAAGGAGGAGGAATTACTGCTTTCAGACATCATTGGGTTTATGCCTAACACTTCATTTGAAACACTAGCACAGTTATGATTGTTATACTGTCCTTAAGAGACAAGAAGGCCAGTGTCTCTCTCTAATAAAGGTTTTGCAACAAGGCAGTTTACTGCTCACATCTATTAATCTGTTGTTGGGGGTACCTGGGACAAGTCAGTGTCATAAAAACCTACATCCAGATGTGAATTCAGTCTTGGGTTTTCCTATGCATACTTCAAAGCTCTTCTATAATAAAACAAGAACAAGTAAAACCTGAAACTTTCTTCTTAATGTATTTCTTAGGACATATTACTTTCCCTTTTTGATAACTTCACTTAGAGGAATGGGTTTGGAACCAGCTGACTTTAGTTCCATCCCTGCAAAATTCTGTTTTGTCAAGCACAAGTATTTCTGGGAACTTATATTTGTTGCACCTGACAGCATCATGCTGGGGCTCTGGGAGGTTAACTTAACGAGCGGCCTTTCTAAAAGCATTTTAGATAATTAGAATTAAAGGAAAAAAAACTGTATTGCTTGTTGGAAGACTGATTTCCAGGTTGAAATCCTGTCACTGTACAGTTTGATGTTGTGTCACATAAATGTAAGATATTTTTACACAACTTGTGCTTTCAAAAGGAACCATGTGTGACAAGGCTGTTATAGAAGCATTTATAGAAGCATTATTTGCAACCAGAAGTCTCTAATAAAAGCTTATAGTCTATTTAATGCTTAATATTGCACAGAAATTAAAGAACATTTTCTCATAATATACACCTGGGTACACATGAACTATTCTGATTGGACAATTTGTTCAAATTTCTTTAGTTCAACCTATTACATTTTTGTTATATTACTTAGAATATTTTGGCTTAATGTAAGAGCTTTCCCGCAAAATGCTTTAATTTGATTGCAACTGTTATGGAATGACCTGTCACCCTGTAGTGTCCTGTCTGTATGGGACACCTCATTTCTGTGTACCATTTTTCATCTCAGGAGTGTGGATGAGAAGGAAGAAATGTTATAAACCTATATGAAAATGTTTTAGATAGTCTTGCCTTCTAAATGCCATTTATTTCCAGAGTCATTTAAAATAGATTATGATGAGAGACTTTAAGATGCACCTGTGATTAGAATATTTTAGGGAAAAACTAGTCCAGTCAATTGACTTGCAAAAAAAAAAAAAAAATCTAAAAAATAACAGCTTATATAATGTTTATACACATCATAAAAACATCTCTGTTCTACTTCACACCTTTCTCAGCCTTTCTCAGCTTCTCAAATAATATTTTCTAAATAAGTAAGTAATAACAATCAATTCTTCTGCATAGACCTGGTTGGTCTGTTCCCAATTAAATTTTTATTAGCAGAAACTCAGCACTTTCATGTAACATACAGACTCTTGAGAGAGAATACCTATCAAGGTGATTATGTGCACTGCACAGATACAGATGCTCCTGAGCTTGATTCTGGCTGCTGCTGTAGCTGCTCTATGCTGGTATATCAAGTTGTATTACATCAGTTTGCAACAGGCACGAATGTACCTAGGGAAAAGTGAGTCCTCAAGAGTGAAAAGCCTGTAGCTGGAAACTGGCCATATGGCCATATACCAGAGAAAAAACTCATGCCACCTCTGAAATGTCACCCAGCCAGCTCCTGTGTTAAGGAAAAGGCGTAATACAACTTATCATTACTTTCTCTCCTTTGACATCCTGTGTTAAGCAAAGCTCAACCAAAGCCAAGACCTGTAGTTACCATTTTTTGTTCACTGGTGCCTGGGGAGCTTTTTTCTTGTTTACACCCTAGCAATGTCTTCTTTATGTCTGATGTTTTCAATGCAAGCTTTTCAATTTTATAAACATCTAATTTGTTACCTTCCTTCCCATGGCCTTTATTTTGTTCAAAATTCCGTGCCTCGTTTATAAATGAAATTTAATTATCACCGTTCCTGCTTGTAATTAGACAGCAGAATTTGCTTCAGACTTTCCAGTTGTTCATCTTATAGTAGACTGATTTTTAAAATTGCTATTTATTAGTGCAGGATCTATTCTCTCTTTCCAGAAAATATCCTCTTGTGAGATAACTCAGAACATTTTGGCTTAACAGATTCATATCAGTATATCTCTAAAGAAAAGTGCAAGAATAAAGCCATTTTTCTGTGACATCTCATATGTCATTTTTACTACATTTTAAAGTAGGTATTTTTTCAGTGCCTGTTGATCTAACTGCATCTGTTTGCTTTTCATCCTCTAATTTAGCTCAGGCTGTAAACTGTCCAAGTAACAATTTGAGTGATGCAGCAACAGAAGGTGACCCAGATTACACAACACTGTACGCTAATGCCAAGTCTTCTTGTCTAATGGCAGCTGCTCAAAGCTTTGTCTTATTGCAATTCACATTCAGCATACACAAATCAAACAGCCTCCTCAGACAGACACGCATCCCGCCTGTCTTCATTTTAAGCATGTTTAAGAGCTGCTGCTTTACATAAACATACACCAGCTGAGGCCACTTAGCCTCCTTGGATTTGATTTAGCCAACATCTCTCAGCCTTCTGAGAAAATTGCCAAGGAAACCCACTGCCATTCCCAGCACTTTGCATGCTTCTCTTTTTGTGGAAATTTGCTGTAAATATTTTCTCTATTAAAAGTAGTTGAGTTTTCATACTCTCTCAAATATATTAGTTGTTTAGCAACTGATTCCTTTGGAGTTTTAATCAAAAAGTCAACATTTATATCATAAAATAATGTGTACTGCTAAAATACGTAACTTGTACAGATGTAGTAAAATATTTTGTATTTAAAACAGCTAAGTTTACGTATACTGGGTGAATGGTATCAAAATGCAGACTTCATAGCTAAAATTTTATCAGAACATTTTACTGCTACGCTTTCAGTATGTGAAACAAAATAATAAAAAATGCCTTCGTTCTTCTTTTAAGGCAAAATATTAGTATGAAAATCAGGAAAGCCAACGCACAGTGAATTTATGCAACTTAGCTTTCTAGAACCAAATCTTTTTGGCATCTCCATCAAATGTTTAAAGTCTTCTGACAACAGAAGCTTCCTGCTGGAAGCGCACGTCTTCCAGTCTACCCAGAGGACACGTCAGAACAATAAGAAAAAGAACCAATCTTACTTTTTAAGTGGAGGAGCAGGAAAAAACTGAGGTAGAAGACGAATAGAGAGTTAATTCTTGAATGAGCCATGTTCATCCTGATAGGACATCCTCTGACAAGTTGTCTCTTCTCCAAAAGGCTGGTGCTGATCCTCACAGCTTTCTCCTCATCTCCAGCACTAAGGTGCCACCAGCAGCACCGAGCCCACCACAGCCCATCGTTGCCCGTGGCCCTCAGCAGCCCGCTCCCTGCAGACTTCGATTTGGAAGGCAGTTGTTCTTGTTAAGGTTTTACTTCAGCAGGTCCGAGTGATTTTTCAAACCTGGTGCAGATTTGTGTGCGAGCTGGACTGGAGTCTTGCCCGGCTGTCAGCAGCGGGAGTGTCACAGTCTGTGCGGTGTGTGGCTGGCAGGGCAGGCAGCACTCTGTGCGTGGAAAGATAAAGAGCCTCCTGCATCATCTTCTGCTGAAGCTCCATTACATCACGTTCCTTCTGATGCAGAGTATAAACCCTTCGTGCCTTTTCACATGAAGTCTGCTAACAAAAACTGTGTTTTCTGCACTTTTTTTTCTGTGTCATACCTCATTAGCAGACGAAGTAAAAAGATGAAACACTCCCACTTTCAGTCTTTTTGTAGTCATTTATTACTTGATTCTCTTCCAGAATCTTAGTTACTTAGTTAATTTGTTTGCTGGGGGGAGGGGAAGGGTCATTGTGGTTTTCTTGTTTGTCTTTTAAACTGCTTTTAGTTTGTTTAGGGGTTTTGTTGAGATTTTCTTGTTTATTTTGTCTTTTAAGCTGGTTTTAGTTACTTCTGTCATCTTTTTTTTTTTTTTTTTTTTTAACGAAATAATTTAAAAACTGGGAGGCGCTATCAGGACCTGCTCTCTCACTGTAATTTTGAAGTAGGAAGGCCTTTCATTTGCAAAGTCAGGGAAAGACGGAGTTAGATGGATAAGAGAAGGGGATGGTGCCAGGGGCCAGACCACTTCTTTCTGGCCACATCTGCCTTCAGTCAGTCCAGTGATGCAGCAGGAGCCTCCCCCCAGGCTGCTATTCCTTCCTTGCTGCACTGCACAGGCACAGACCATGCCCTGTCTGCTCAAAGGTGCCTCCATGTCTGATGCTCATCAGCTGACCTGCAGCTTTGTTCACAGAACGCAACAATACTGTGTAAATGTGTATGCTGATGTTTAAGTTCAATAGTCTGAGTTGCCTTTAGGATAGCCAAAAGAGGATGCCAAAAGAGCTGCTTTTTCATCCTGTTTGAAACTTCATTCTGCCTTTCTCAATGCCTATTTCAAATTTTTTTTCTTTCTGATGAGCGATTCATATCCCAACGTTTAATGATGAGCAGATTAAATTAACTTACCACTGCTCCAGAAGTTGACGAAAGGGAAGGGTTTGAATTTCTGTGGTGTTGGTACTTTGTGAACATCATTTGCATGCAGTGAAATGTAACATCCGAATGTATTTTTGATACTTTCTCAGTATCTCTTCATTTTGATGAGATTCTGCAGTTAAATAAGTTGTAGGTTGTGCCACTTTCTCGGAGAAAAGGTCTTGTGTTGAACATTCTACTTTACCTAAGTGCTGCCCTTTCTGTTCTGATTGCTCCTTTACAATAATTACAGTGCAGTGTGGTATCAGACTATACTCACCGGTGTCATGTCCTCTAAAATATTTTGCTGCGTCTCTGGCAGGCAAACTTCATCACCTAACATCTTTTGTTGCCTGATACAAGCACAATTTTCAACTTTCAGATGACAGCAGCACTAATTAATGGCGTCTTTTGCCTGTCACTGCTAGATGGTGAGACTGTTTACTCGTCCAATTTAAAGTGCAATTTTTATTAATGTGATTCTGTGCCAAATACAATTACAGGTGATTTTCTTAAGTAATTAATCTTTTCTAGTTTGCAAAATGCTGCAGTATTTTTTAATCTAAACTCTAAAGTGAACAGAACTAGTGAAGCTAAATATTCCATATAAAATGTAAAATTCCCTTGAAAGTAGTTGATGCAAATTTACAAACCATTTGTAGCTGATTAACCTGAACTTTTTTTTAGAAGGTGCTTTTTGGTCATTGGCAATGAAAACACAGGTAAATAGTCAGAAGCAGATGGATGATTTCATGGAAGAGTGAAACCATGATACAGATAATATTGCCTAGAGAGACGCTGTGGATATGCAAAACTTGGTGGTGCAAGGTCCTTCCTGGGCAGACTGTTTGAGCTGAGCCTACTTTGAGCAAGTGGATGAACCAAAGATCTCTGGAGGTCCTTTCCTACGCATATCATCCCGTGATTTTCTCAGCATTAGATTTTCTGCACAAGCGCCAGCCTGTTTTAGATCAGTTCCCAGTTTTGTATTCCTAATGCGGAAAATCTTCTGCTTTATAATATGCTCTTGTCATTGTTTTTTTTTTGTTTGTTTTACTAGAATCTTTGGTTTTCTTGCTAGTATTCAGCCACACTCTTTATTTTCATCTTCTGTTAAGTACTTGCCAAATTTCATCACAGTTATGTGCTGCTGTTCACTGTTGGTAGAATTTCACTTTCTGAAAAATCTATGAAACATGAGGCATTAAATCATCTCACAACTCAGTTGTGATGTCCCTTGGGCCTTCAAACCACTAGCAGACTTCTCAGCCTACACTGATTCTCTCATTCAAGCTGTCCTGTTGAATTCAGATAAACATATGGAAGATGCTTTGACACTCGCATGATAAAAATGAGCAGAATTTGATCTATAGAACTATAGCTGTGTCTAAGGTACATTGTGACAGATTTATTTTAAACCACACATTTTTAAGAGAAAAGCAGTAGAATTATATTAATCTCCAGCTAAATGCAGGTGCCCCCTGTATGAATTTAACAGCATGCATAGATACTGTCATCATGAGTGGGGCATTAGAACATATTTCTTATGAACTTCTTGGGAACTCAGGATAATGGAGCCTGTTAGAACAATGGATCTGACAGTCCGTCTTCCTGTTCATGATATTGATACCATCTTTAATAAGCACAGCTTACATTATGTTTAGATTGCAGTTCTTAGGATGATTATGAATGGACAAACCAACATGAATAAGGCTAAAGAGAGAGCTGCATTTTAATAGGAAGTTGTTTACTTCATTAACAAAACTGCTACAGATTCATTTGCATCTTAATTAGGCATCTTGCATCAAGAACAATTCTATGTGTGTGAATTTCACACAACACTTTCAAAGTTTACTGTCTTTAAGATATGTTAGGAAATTTCCTTAGCCATAGATGCTTTTCCACAGATAAATTCTTTATAATTACATTTACCTTAGGTTAGTCTGTGAATATTAGCTTTGAGCTTCCCTTTCTCTGTTGTTAGCATGCACCATTATTTTTTATCCCCTCTGTGAAGTCTTGCTTTGCTCTTTTGCTCCTCCTTGGCCTGAGCAGAACACATCCTACCAGAAGGCCCAGGCAGAGCATGGGCTTTCTGTTTTACCAATCTGCAGACTATAAATGGCTTGCTGAAACTAAAGGGTTGTATTTTACAATGCAAAATTATTTTGCAAGCTCTGCCTAGCCTTTTGCTTCCTTAAACACAATATGCGTTTTGATGTTATGAGCACTTTATTGCTTTTCTGTTTTCCATATAGCCATTTTCCAGCAAAGTAATCTGGGATTTCTACCTGCTAACGTAGAACATGAATGAACTGGAGATTACAGAATTGTCAAGCCAATTCACTCAGATAAATCTTGTTTGGGCTGTGACAGAAATGGTGGGAGCAATGATCCAGCCACTGCTCTAACAGTGCATTCAGCCACAGAACTACAAGCTGTGGTTGCTGGCAGCGGTACATGCTTTGGGTCAGCCACTAGTCCAGGTCCTGCTGTTCAAATCATTGCATTTCTGGAGAGGATTTTAAGCTGCTTTATTTGGGTTGGTTTGTTCATTTGTTTATATACAGAGCCTCTCCTGTGTATTTTACACTAAGCCAAAACAAACGATTCTGTAAGGAACTGCAGGATTCTCCTGGGACTTGCGGAGCTCTGTAGCGTGTGATTCACTTACCTCCATCTTTGATGAAATTTGCCAAATAACATCTATTTATTGTATAGCGTGTGGCTAATACCACCAGGGAAGCAGTTTCACTGGCAGATGAATGCAAGGTCGGGCCTTGTCAACGCAGATGAAAATTTGCAATTAGTATTCTGTATCTTACTGCTAATGGACCATCTAATCAGGAAGTTTGTCAGTACCAATAATCTTCCTGTGAGCTCCACGGTTACAGGAGTACTTGAAAAATGAAGCAAACGATGTTTTTACAACAGCACTGATATGTTAAGTGCTAAATAGTTTGTGAATTTATATTTTACCTCTGTGCTTTTCACTCTAGCAGAATAGATATGTTGACTACTGCAATTTGCAGGTAGTGCAGTTTGCAATGGAAATGCAGAACACAGTACTCATCAAAGAGAATCAGTTGTAACAGGGAAATAGAGAAGTTTCTTAATTTTTTCCAATCTCTAATATCAATTTTTCCCCTTTTTTTCCATTCAGTTATTGTATTGCCTATTTGCATCAACGTTTTTAAAAATGTCTGATGATTTGAGGCTTTTTAATTTACAGGTTACCAGTTGAAGGATGTGACTTCCAGAAAGTGCAAAGCAAATCTTCCCTGCAGGCATCTCTGAAGTATCTCAGCATGGGTCTTGGCAAGTATTAAATTCCTCTTGAAAATGTTGGCCTCTGTGCTAAAGCACTGGAGAATATTGTAGTAACAGTAGGTAGTAGTAAGTGCCCCAAAGGGATATCAAGTTCCTACTAAGTATTGGTTAAGACAGCATTCATCTTAATGCCAATGCACTTCTTATATGGCTGTACTTCTGTACCAAACTACATTCTGAAAGACTGTCAGTTTGAATTATATTGTTCACAAGGTAAAAATGAAATATTCTGGCTTCCAAACTTGTGTTGATTTAGAATATTTCACACCTATTTTATTCACTAAGTGTGACTCTGACTTCAGTGACGAGGACATACATGTAGGTGACATGATGTCACCCTGTTCCCATACCACTCAAAGGAAAACATCCCCTGGATGTAGATGGCACAGCTGGACCTCTGAGCATCATGTTGGATGTGATGGGGCAAAGAGTGGGTATTACTGTTATAATTTATCTATGTTCTGGCAGTATCCAGAGGCCAACTTATATCACCAGACGGTTTGCTGCTGACTTCAGTCCCTTAACTGCATCTTAAATTTTCCAGGGGGGGAAGGGAAGATATGCTGATATCTTTGCACATGCTGAACTTTATCTTGTTTTAGGTATCAAGATTTCTTTTGGTAAAAAACAAAACAAAACAGAACAATCATTTTTATTAGTAACTTCTTCCAAAACAGCTGTGGTTACTATGTTTTTTTTGTGCCACCAATAGCTGCTGAGAGATTTTTTGTCTTAGAATCCGTGACTTTAGCACCTGTGTTCACCACACACTGCTTTGTGGAAATCGGACTTCTCCCTACAGGACTTTTGAAGACTTTTGCCTCAGGTCCTCAGCTAACCTTCAGGAATAACTCACATGCTTAAATAATGGTAGGTGCTGAGCTCTTCTGAAGACGTCCTGAATGTTGCTAAAGAATAGAAATGAACTGTAGCTTAAAGACACAGTTCATACAGCTCTCTCTTTTCTTAAATAAGATTAATCAGAATGAGTGATGAGTGGCAGAATCTGATCACTGAAGAAGGGGTCAAATGAGCCGTGTCAACCCTGACCAACTCCACTCAAGTCAGACTTCAGTATTAATTTAATGAAGTAATTAAAATATATCTGTACACAATGCTCTCTTTAAGTAAGGCGAGAAATCAATATCTCAAAGTAAATTATTACTCTGAATTGCATTTTGATATAATCATCGCAGCTGGCTAACTCGTTAAGCTATGGAATTAATTTTCTGAGGGCCATGCATGCAGAACTTAACGTACATGTTGTTTATTAGCAGCTGTGCAGACCAGTAGTCTGATAGACTGCACCATTTGTGACCGATTAACGTGATTCTGTAAGAGATTCTGTAGCTATTTGGCATTTATCTAAGACTATATTCTTCTACATTTCAGAAGTCCCACTGATTCTGAAAGTAGTTGTTTCACTTGTAATTCGAAACGGGGAAAAAAAAAAACAACTTTAGTACGTGGGCAAAATAGATGCAGATCTCACAGGTTCTCTACTGATAATAAGTAAAATGTATCCACCCACATTTATGCACAAAAGTAAGCACAAGTAGTTTGGGCTGTATGCTACTGTAAATGGGAGTTGTTTTCCAAAAACTGAGCAACAGTATGAACATATGCTCATCTCTCTCAACAATACAGTCTTTGAAGCAGAGCTGATGAGGGATTTTTGGAGCCTTTTAGAAGGAAGAGGTGGGTTTTACTTGTTTGTTTTAATGGTCTTCTATTCAGAATTATCTGGAAAAGTGTTTTGGCAATTTTAAAAATATAACCTTCTGGCTCATTGTTTTTTCCCTTTTGGGCAAGTAAAATAATTTTTCAAGTGCTTTCAAAAATTTGAAAACTAAGTTAAGATTCCTCCAACCAAACCTTTCAGTTAATCCAGATCACTTCTTATGTGAAATATTTTCAGGGTAATAAAGATTTCACTCTTTGGTTTAACAACAGGAAAGTATTTTCAGAAAGAAAGAGAAGCATCTCACTTTTATTTGGAAGTATCTTCTCCCTGTCTTGCTTCCAATGCTCTACTGTAAGCCAAATTTAAAAAATGCTCATAAGAAGAAAGGCGTTAGCTGTGGGTCTTTAAGAAGGGCACCCAGGCATCTGTCAGCCCTTTCATTCCCAGAACAACATCTATAGTCATTGTGGGTGAGACTGGTGACACAGCACTATTGTTAACAACAGAAGTGTTGCACAAAATTTTGCACTTCAAAATGATCTGAGAGAATTCACATTCACTCTTCCAGAAGAAATGTTGCTGGCCTTTTATTTAGAAGTGATACAGTGCTGTGTGAATTTTTCCTAATAAAATAAAACTAAAACCTGGTTGTCCCCATCAGCTTTTTTACTGGGGAAGTATGCATTCTGAAGTGAAATAACATCAACCTTGGGAAAATAAGTAGCCACAGCGAAAGAGACATGTACAGCTATCCTGAAAACCAGAATGCACTGAAATGAATTTAGACTCAGCATGCCGCGTTGGTACATTCTTGTTTGTTTCATTCTTATTTTTATTTTAATTTAGGAATGTTACTGTAACAAGGTGATTCTTACTGAACTGTTCCATAGTGTTGTGCTTTGGAATGACAGAATGATGCCATTATACTGCTACTGCATCCATTTTCACATTTTACAAACTCTGCTGTTATGTGTCTTGTTTAGGTTATTTTTTTAAATACCTTTTCTGTAGAGATTTTGTGTGCAAACTGCTTTGACTACTGGATGCATATTGGATTGCTATCTAAGCAGAATTAATTAACATTTTTCTTCTATACTGCTTGCTTGCACAATGCATATGGTAACTACTCCTTTTTGACTCAAAGCAGATTTGCTTTTTTAGATTTTTGGGTCCTCACTTATACCCTAGTTATGCTTCAAAAACAAATGTAATACATTCATTATGTGGCTTTTTTTTTTTTTTTTTTTTTTTTTAATCATAATGAGCAAAGTAATACAAGGCATAAGCTTTCTAACAGCAGCCTTTCATCCTGACTGTAAATGCACTGGCAGTGCATCATAGCTTATGTAAGTTGGGCTTGGGTGAATGAACACACACAGCTAGAAACACTCATATATAATCCTAAAACATTCTTCAGTTTTTAGAATTGGATGTCTCTTGGGGGAAAAAAATGTGTTGTAAATTATACATAGCCTTAACTTTATAATTCAATATAAAAAACATGTAAAAAATATATGGATCGTGATTAGGGAGAGTACAGAATAGCACTATAATCTCCTTCTACACCTTGAAACACCTTGCTTCTATAACAGAGATGGATCTGGATTGCCTGACAACCGTAACCATGTGAGGGCTCAAGACAAAGGAAACAAGAAGGGATCTGAAAAGCCCCATACAGCACTGAGCTGATAGGCCTGTCTGACTACATTTTACTTCTAGCAGTCCTTGTAATTACATATTGGACATTATCAGGAGACAAAAGGGCTTAAATAATGTTGGTAATTTTGTCAGTTTCACATGCTGCACTTCTAACAACATACCACTGTTGTTCTTTTTTTTTTTTTGCCCCAAATTCTGTTTCCTGCCAGGCAATGCAAGTGTGGTGCAACTGTGTGACTGAGTGGTTCAAATACCACAAAGCATCTGTCACATCCAGGCCAAGCAGCCACAAGTTGGCTCTCATTGCACAACAGGTGCTGCGTTACTTGTATAGCAAAAGTCATTTTGGAGACTGTAAAGGAATTCTGTTCTCATATCATGGAGAGGCATGTGAAAGAGCTGCTTTGTGGAAAGAAGCATTACTATTTTATTTGTAATTCAACATGTTTATGTCCAGGCATAAGTAAACTGCGTGTGTTGCTACATTCTCTAAACAAGTTATGCTGGATAACTGATGTGGGGTATTTAGCTCACGTGAAACTTAGCATTAACATGGATAGATTGCTTATAACATTAAAGACAGGGCTAATTTAATCTTATTATAAATTTAGTTATTCAAAATTAGTTCTGTACCTTTTCCTTCTATCATAAGCAATGCACTCTTTAGACCCTGGAGGGCCACAACTCAGTAATAATCTGAACAAGAATTGGCCTCGGCACACTCAATTATTCAGCTCTGAATCCTTATAGTAAAATATTTAATCCTTCGGTGCATCAGTCTAATTCTGTGTTAAATATGCCCTCAAGTTTCAAAGTAACATAAGAAACTCCCTATGTCTTTGCAAGAGTACTAGATAAAGGACCTGGGATCCTAAGTGTAAATCAGCACAAGACCTTCACATGAGGCTTTTCCTGGCAGAACTCCTAACTTCATGTTCTCTATAAATCTGAAGGGCTAGTCTGACCCTCAGGTTTCCACAATGAGAGAGAATATATATATTAAAAGATTACTAATTTTTAAAGAAAAGCAACTACTTTTCTTAGGGGTGAAAAGCAATGTCTATGGACAGCATGGAGAGACAGAGACCAGAAAGGCTCTGACTCTTATTCTATAGCCCAACAAACACCACCAGGTCTGACTGCAAAAAAAAAAAAAACACTCCAATTACCTAGCACTTCTACCCAATGATTTAATTGGGCCTGTCAACTAGGGATAATTGGTTTCTGGTTGACTGAAAAAAGTGACAGTGACAACAGCTCTCTGCTTCCCTTCATTACTGAAATTCTTGTACTATATCAGGGCCTCACCACACAGGGCATTCCTGCAGCATTTACAGGTCCCTTGTTGTGCAGGGCAATGAAAACACAGCAATGTCAGACATGCAGAAAACATTTTAAGCTGTTTACCACATAGTTTTTCATGATGCAAGGATTTTTGAGCCAAGATTGTTTCTGTAGAGTGAAGTCTGGTTTTGCTTGTTTTACTGGAAATTTGATAGTACTGTTGCAGCTGTGACAGTCCAAGGCTATAAACAAAGCGAAGTTTATAGGGAGAGGCAATACCTTCCATTAATCCAGCTGATATCACTGGAAAAATAAAGATAATTTGGAGCACATTAACTCTTCCTGAGGTCATATACCCAAAGCTGGTCTGGTTTTACTTCAGATGGTCACGTATGCTATCTGAACTAATAAAAGTTGCTGCATTTCTCCCCAATTCTTGCCTTGCTTATAGGAAAATAAGACTTTGATACTAGTGATGAATTAGCACAGAAGCTCTAATTTGTTCTTTTGAAAACATGGTTAAAACAATTGATGTAAATCCTTGCTTCTTTTCACGGCTTCAGAATGGGGACCACAGCTTTAAACGACAGCAATTTTTGTAGCAATGCTTGAAGTTTTCCATCAGCAGAGGAGAATACCAGGTATTTCTTCTGCTGAGATATTCTCTCATTCAGCTTTTCACAAACTCTCCTCTTTTCCTGTAGGCTGTCAGGCACCAGAGGAGCTGGTGGAGCAGGGAAAGGCAGCAGTGCCACAAGTACATATACAGGTGATTTCTCTATCTTAAGGCTTCTAAGACTGGTGTATTTTTCAAAGTGCAAATGGAATGCAGCAAATCCTTAAATCTTCCTGTAGACTTTGAATCCATTGGTTGCTTAGTTTTCCAATGGGCTGACTTTAGGTTTTCTCAGTTTCATAGTTCCACATACAAATCTTAAGTGTAAACAACAGTGGAGCTATGATGATGATGAGTCCTAGTCATGCATTGACGTATACAACTACTATTCTTCCACAGCATAGCTCTAAACAGAAACTGAGAAGAAGCCTAATGTTGA
This sequence comes from Tetrao urogallus, assembly GCF_951394365.1. Classification (NCBI taxonomy): domain Eukaryota; kingdom Metazoa; phylum Chordata; class Aves; order Galliformes; family Phasianidae; genus Tetrao; species Tetrao urogallus. Next base: position 21,503,541 of record NC_136818.1, read on the forward strand.
GAAACATTTCAGTACAGACTTTAAACTTCTGCCTTATTCTGACAGCTCTGAATTTCTTGTTCCTTCTCCATAATAATGGTCTAAGGTCTGTGCTGGATCAGAGTTCCATGAGGAAGTCTGCTTGGTGGGGTCTGTAAAAACTTTCTGCCACGTCCATACTGCACTGACCCCTCACAAGAAAAAAAAAAAAAAAAAAAAGAAAAGAAAAAGAAAAAAAGGAAAAGAAAAAAAGACAGCAAAAGCCAAGTCCGTTGTTATTAAATCCATACTTTTGATAACACATTTGAGAGTGAAGTCTCCCTTCTCAGCAGAATCTGGAGAGAGCCCAAACAGGGGTACTGCTCTGCCCTTCTCTGATTCAGCTCCTTGGATGGAGTGAGGCAGGCTAATAGAGTAGGAGGCAAATCTGACCTCCTCCTCTACACATTTCAGTTGTTGCTCTTTGAAGAGGAGATGAGGAGAAGCCTGATCAACTGGATTTGCATTCCAAACACCTCTAACAGTATGACAAGCCTCCAGTTGATTAGCGCCCCACAGAGACCTGAATTGAGAGATTGGGGTGGTAGTTTCATGGCCTACTTGATCTTTCTTGGCAATGGTTCCAGCTTTATTCAGCACTGTTGGCTAGAAAAACTCTTGGAGTTTCTAGACAGTCTCATAACCCTTTCACTTCAAGACTAATTTAAAACATTTGTGTGTGTGTGGTGGCTGTCGATAAAATACAGAAAAATTTCAGACTAGAGGAAATATAGGTTTTGTGGGTTTCCCGTAGCCCACACATTACTGCTGAAAGGAAGGGAGAGAAGACATCTCTGGGGTACAAAAAGCATGACTGACAGTCTGGGTCATGTTTCAATAATGTCATAGGAAGTGAACCCACAGCAAAGTAGCTCTAAAATTCCCAGTGAAATAGGCACTTGCCTAAATAAATGTCACAGCCAAAGTGAAGGCAGCAGTTTAGAATGTTTATGCTGCTAGATTTATAACTGGGTATTTGCAGTGGATAGCTGTTAAAGAATATGTTGGAAATAAATGGGAATTTCTTAGTGAGGTCTTAAAACTTGCAGCTAGATTCTTGAAATCAGAGATGATTCTCTTTACGCTTGTTGTTTAAATTGCACTTGATTCAAGTATCTGTCATAGTTTCGTATCTTAGAAATGAAGATTTTGAGCTGAAGAACAGGTATTTTAAGATGAAATTTCATCTTCTAACATCAAACTGTCTTGCACAAAGCTACTTCACAATTTCCAATATTTTAAGAATGTTTGTGATTAAAATACTATTTCCTTGGAGAAATCTATGCGTGTATTTGCAAATCACAGCCTCACAGACGTGAGCGAATGCTTTTTCTTTGACGCTGTTTCTCTTTATTTAACATAAAAGCCAGTCTTTTTGTCTACGTGAATATTCCAGTAAGTAGCAAGAACACTCAGCATGAATAGGTATTGGGACAAAAAGGATTAATACAGTTAAATTTTGCCCTTAGCATTTTAACTGTAAAAGAATTCATGCTGAAAGTACCACCATGACCTGAAAGTTCAAGAACATTTTGTTTCCAGAAGATAATTACTGTAGCAATGCCAGCCGCTGTAATGGATCACTTAGCGCTACGTAATTTTCTTTGAACTAAAGCCTTCAGGTAGCATAAAACAGGAAAAAAGGAAAAGTGTTATCTATATTTCAGCTAAGTCAGAACTTCTGCTGACAATTAGTCTGGATGCTCTGCAGACTTCCAAGAACCCATATCGTGTTCAGCACAAAGTAAATAATACTAGCAACCAATATCTGAGAAGGTAGTTATCTAGAGGAAAAACAAGGCAGAAGCACATGCTAAAGGCATTGAATTTAATTATTAAAGTGGAATGGGAAGAACTTTTTCTGACTTTAGGCCAAAGTCAGAGGTCCAACTTCTGCTTTAAGGAGAACACTGGAAGTCAACTCTGAATTCTGCTGGTGAAAGGAATCATGCCCACAGTATTTTTGGTTGGCCATAATTCTTTATGTTTACCTCTCAAACCAGGCACTGGTATTGCTTTCAAATGAGAACATTACTGTAAATGACCTCCAGTAACAATCTGACTTTTTGCCATTGAAACATCTCCCAGGTATACGCAGAAATATAAAATCTTACGTAGAAATAAGGATGTTGGCTATCCGCATGAATATTTCCACGCCAGGCAACAGGAATGGAAAATTCTGGTCTTTGATAATTCAGTAAAGACTGAAAAACACCGGTATCCCACTACCACAGGCATGGACAAGCAAGCACAGCTCAGACCTGCTCTGCACAAGTCTCTGGCCTGGCTACTCCTCAAGGAAACGTACTGCTATTGGCTGCTCTTACAACTTAACGATGCCTATTTTTATTCACTTCAGAAGCAGCCTTTGAAAGAACTGACAGATGAAATAATTAAAAAACTGACTTTACTGTGCAATTACAGTGAGAAACGAATTTGAGTGTTGGATAATTCTAGACTTCAATTACAAAGCGGGAGGGTTGCGAGCACAGCACAACAGCCACGAGGTGACGAATACTTTGAGAATGTCCGGTATTTTTATTGGAAGAAAGAAAGCAGTATAGGAAGGTCACGCACAGCTCCTGGGTGCCACCCACGGCTGATGAACAGCTGCTGCGGAGCGGGACAGCTGCTGGGCCCCAGGTTCGGATCCCGCGCCCCCGTCTCCTTCGTGGTAGCTCGTGCCGCTCCCACAAGCTGCAGCCAGCCGCTGCCCGCCGCTTCTAGCCCAGGAGAGCCGTGAAGGAGTGCTTAGGAACGCGTAGGAGACGCTGTAGCCGCCAAGTGATGTTACAGAGAAAACGCTATTTGTAGTGTGGAAGTTTCAAGTCACGCGCGCGGGGCAGCTGTTGAAGCAGAACGCCACTCGCTTTTTCACGGTATTTGAACGCTGGGGCTCCCCGCTGTCGGAGCAGCTGTTTGAGATGTCACCGCGCCCACAGCAGCCCACCAACCCAGCGCCGCCAGCAGCACGCACCGCAGCCCGGCCGGCAGGGGGCGCCGCGCGATAGATGGCATCGGCGCACGCTCGATAGCGGCAGCGTCGCTGCCTCCCGCCCGCTGGCGCGGGGAGCGCGGCTGCGCGCTGGGCCGGGACCCGGAAGCGGCGGAAGCGGTCGCGGGGCGGTGCGGTGCGGGAGCAGCGGCGTTCAGCGGCCGAGCGCGTCCACGGAGCGCCCGGCGTCGCGCTGGTGCGTGGGGCCGCGGCGGCGCGGAGGGGGCGCGCCGGAGGGCGAGGGAGGGCGCGGCCATTTTGTGCCTCTCTCGGCGGGCTGGGAGAGCCGGTGAGGGGGGCGGGCCCGAAGCGCCCTCTTTGCTCCCGGGCGCGGTGCCTTAGGGCCCCGTCGCCGTCCTTCGGGCGAGGAACCTCGGCCCGAACCGGGGCTTCGCGGCGGGTTTGCCGGAGGGGAACAAAGGCGGCGGGCCGGGTGGGGCCGGGCGAGGCGGGGAGCGGCCTGGCGTTGGCGGTGACAGGCGCGGGGACGGGGCCGCGCCCGGCGGGACGGTGTTGGAGGCTGCACTCCGTGCGGGGCTGTAATAATAATAGCGCACTTGGTGCGGTAAGAATAGCGCGCTGCCGTCGCGCAGTATTTCACGGGCTATAAGCGTCTGCAAGGCTGCGAGCTGGCCGCGTCGCCTCCCGCTTCTAATAATAGGCGGCAGCAGCGCGCTCGCTCGGAGCCGTGCGGTGTGGCGGCCTGCAGTGGGACGGGGCCGTCCGGGCTCCGAAAGTGCTTCAAGTGCATTTAGAGCTGAGTGCGGTGTGGAGGGCCTGAACCTAAAGGGAGTTATAGCTGAGTGCCGAATGTTGTTATTGTAATTCTTTTGCAGATTATGAAATTGCTGTTAGGAATTTTCTCGAGGAGGTCTGGCGTGGAAGCAAGTCTCCAGGGGAATTCTTTGTCAGTCACCTATGAAGCTCCTGGTTTTAAAGTTGTGCTTCTGCAATGAAGAAAAGGAGACGGCTCGCTGCAAATGTAAACGAAAAGGTTCGCCTCGGCCATGAGAAAGTTGCTTCGGATCAGATTCTTGTAGTAGACTGTGCCCAGGAAATTGTCTCCAAGTCTGCAGAAATAGCTCCTGCAGATCAGCTTGAATCTGCCCCAGAACTTTCACCCTCGTCAGAACAAAGGAAGCTCCTAAGCTCCTTACAGTACAACAAAAACCTGCTCAAGTACCTAAATGATGATAGACAGAAGCGTCCGTCATTTTGTGATTTGCTCATAATCGTAGAAGGAAAAGAATTTAGTGCTCACAAAGTTGTAGTGGCTGTTGGGAGTAGTTATTTTCATGCCTGCTTAAGCAAAAATCCAAGCACTGACGTCGTCACGTTAGATCACGTAACTCATTCTGTCTTTCAGCATTTGTTGGAGTTTCTGTACACCTCTGAGTTCTTTGTATATAAAAATGAAATTCCGCTGGTGCTGGAAGCAGCAAAATTTTTAGATATTATAGATGCAGTGAAGTTGCTGAATAACGAGAGTGTTTCTAGCATACAGTCCGATGTGGTAACTGACACACCTACACCTGTAGAAACGCTAACCGAGCTGACTGGTAAACTGTTGAATAGTCATCAGTGCACTTTCTGTGGTCGAAGTTTCTGTTACAAGAAGTCTTTAGAAAATCATTTGGCTAAAGCCCACAGATCCCTTTCGCTGGAGAGAAAACATGGGCTAAAAATGGTTGAGAAAGCAGGCTTTTCCACTCGACGGTCCACGAGAAACCGTAAGTGTCCGGTTAAATTTGACGATAGCGATAGTGAAAGTGATGATGCATCTGACAGCAATTTGGAAAAAGTCAGTTCTGACAAGGAAACATCTGATAGAAGTGAATTTGAAGACAGTGGAAGTGAATGCAATGCTGATGAAGAAGGACAGGAGGAAGAAATGTCAGGTGAAGATTCAGACACTGAAGAGCAAAGTGAAAAAGAACATGATACTGAGGAGGGTTCTGAGGTAGCTGATTCCGTGGCAAGTATTCCTGAAGGCTTAGCTCCGGTCATCATTCAGAGCAGTAACAAAAAACTGCTGCAGTGTCCCAAGTGTGACAAAAAGTTTGATCGAATAGGTAAGAACAAGCAAGTTGGGTAGCTCTCTTTCCATTATTCCATGTGGGAATGCTAATTGTACAGGGGATAAACAGAGCTGTTTCACGGGGTGAAGATCAGAAGTTCTGGGTGACACCCTTTAGATCACGGTAAGTGGGAAAAGGACCATTCCTCCTAGCAGCAGGACTTTTTTTCTTATAATAGCCGCGTTGTTTCTTTCATCATTTTGAAAGTTTATACAATGGGAGGTTTGTGGTATGTTCCTACTTAGAGCAGTGTGTTTAGCTTGCTCTTGTTCTAAAAGTTGTTCGATACAACTCTTAGAACTGATTTGTTGTCCTGATCTGTTTGTTTTCTTTTTAATTGACTATAGCATAAAAAACATACTTGTGAATTATTTTGACTCTTCTATGCAACTTGTCATTTTGAAAGTACTTTGGTTAGTTGAGTTTATAAACAGTTGTGTCTTTAGAGTTATCCACATTTTATAGAGGGGATACTGCAACTGAAGTGAAATTAATTTCCCAAATCCGAAGTTACGTAATAATAGCTGTTCAGTATTAGAATGTCAAGACTTAACCTGTACTTCAAATGCCATGTCTTAAAATTAAAGGAAATCAGGAAAATTTCTTGAGATGACACGTTTTCTTTAAATATTGAGAAGCTATTGTGCAGAAGTAAATGGCTTGTGAAGATGTAGTGTTGTGTGTTTTGAACTTTCGTGCATTGGAGGCTCTTTCTGCCCTTTTGTGACTAAAAATTCTAGGTTTTCTGCTCAAAAAAAAAAAAAAAAAGGCATGAGAAATAACATTAACTCAAGGGATATATACAGTATTTCTTTGTAAGCTTGTGTTTCCATAGGTTTTATTATTTGAAAATACCTTTCTTAAAAATACCAGTTTGCTGGTAAGGTGTTTCTTGTTCTGAAAAGGCACTTCACAGTCAGTGTAATGAAAGTACTCAGTACGTCCGGTGCTTGGGGAGTAGAGTAGGCTGTAGGGTTGAACTGGTGGGATTCAAAATTCTTGCACGTGTTTAATAGTAATACAGAGCAATTGTATTTTTACTTAGTTTTACAAATAGCTATGATGGAAGTGTATGGAGGAACCTTGCATGAAATCTGTAAGTGATCATCGTGCAGCTTTCAGTGGCATACACCAATAGAAATCTGTAGATGTGTGTGGGAGGTACCTAGACCTTGACTGAATTATTCTAGAATTTAGAATCAACCCCCAAGCTTTTTTACTGTACATGATACCTCTTATATTTATGCTAATAAATATATATTTTTTTTCTGTTGTTATGTAGGCAAATATGAGAGCCATACTCGTGTACACACAGGTGAGAAGCCTTTTGAGTGTGATATATGTCATCAGCGCTATTCGACGAAGTCCAACCTGACGGTGCACAGAAAGAAACACTCTAGTGATACAGACTTTCATAAAAAGGAACACAAGTGTCCCTACTGCAATAAGCTGCATGCAAGCAAGAAGACGTTAGCAAAACACGTGAAGAGGCAAGTATGAGCTAATTTGACACATGTTTCTGAGGAATTGTTTGTGCAAACAGCATTTTTTTTGCTTTATTTATATAATTGATTCTAAGTATCTTTTCAAAGGCCCTAGGGATTAGCAATGTCAAACTAACTTGCCATGAAGACTGCATGAGAACTAATTAAATAGCAGTTCCTCAGCAGTTCTGTAACTATTACAGTACCATAGGTTTTTAGGTAAGTATTAGAATGCTCAGATTAGCTATTAGAGTCAGTCAGAACACAAGTCTTCATAATTAATTATCTGTTTGGTTTTTTTTTTTAATTTGAAGGAAGGATGAAAGGCCATTGATTTTATATGTTAATACTATACTGTTGGTGATAATGGATAAACAATTTCTCCCCAAATTCTTTTAGATTAATAAATTGTTTATGACAAGTCTAATTAAAGGTGTTCATATTTATGTATCACTTTTTTCTCTTTCTTTGTAAATATCCACAAAGTGTTCTAGTTTAGATGTTCTTTGTATCACCAATTGTCCTGTGAGATTCTAAAGGTGTCTACAGTCAACGCTGTTTTCAAGATACTTGTGCTTTTAGAGCTGCTTAATTACGATTGTCCTGTTCTGCTGTTTGGCCAACTCTTATGGCATACGGAGTTTAGGAATTGATATTTAGTACTTGGGTGATCTTCATCTTATAAAGTTAAGAATGCTTTCTGCTGCTGTCCTTTCCCTAGGTTTCATCCAGAGAATGTGCAAGAATTTCTTTCTATTAAAAAGACTAAGAGTGAAGGCTGGAAATGCGATGTAAGTAGTACTGCAGTTTTTTCCTGTAGGTACTAAGCTGTTTTGTGACCTGAATGCTGAAGTGAAAATAAGGTATATGTTTCTCTGAAATTTCAGCAAGCTTTATAAGTATAAACTTCTTCTTTATGTGTGGATTTAGAGGCTGAATTTCGTTCTTTGTGTTCAGTTTGTGTCTAAATAGAGCACCAAGCTGAATTCTAAAATAGTTTGAAGGGCCTGTTTTTTCATGTGATTAGCTATTACTTTTATTGAAGTACATCAATTTGCGGATGATTAAACTTGAGAGTTATGAATACTTAAACAATGGAGTATTTGTTCTTCTGTTAATTACACACTTCAAGCACTGACCTTAAAGTATATGTTTTAGGAATGCTTTGAAGGTGTACGTTAAGTATGAGATGTTTTTTCATTTAGCTGCGCATGCATGTCAAGAGAATTGAAAATTTGTGTGAAATCTATTTCTAGATTTAAAATCATAGGATACTTTCCATCATTTTCTGCAAAAGTGTGTGTATGTGAAATGATATCTACTGTAAAAAGAAAAGTGCAGAATTTCCATTCATTTTCTATCTGCTGCAGATAACATTTTAAGGTTTTAAATGTGGTTTTCTGTTTTTAAGGTAATCAGTGTGCGTTCATTTTTGGTCAGGACAGTTGTTTTTGTTTTGCTAGCTGCTGTAAGCATCTATATGTCTAATACTAGGTGCTGTAACACGATATAATTACTAGTCTTGCTTTGTTTATGAACTTTGGCTTATAAACATACAGGAGAAGGTTGGGAGATGTTAGCTGTAGGGATCAGTAGTGTTCATTCTGCTAGTGACTGCAGCGTGGTTGGAGGTATTGCATGGCTGCCTGAGGGTGTGCTCTTCCAGACGAAGTTATGTTGTATGAACATATTACAGATTCCACTTGCTCCTAAATAAGAAACGTTTTAAGAGCAGGAATTAATTGTACAACTGGGTACAGGGAGATGACTGCCTATCTCTGCTCTGCCCTCGTGAGCCCCCATCTGGAGTGCTGTGTCAAGATCTGAGGCGCCCAGTGCAGGAAAGATGTGGCGCTATTGGAGAGTGTCCAGCGGAGGGCCATGGAGATGATGAGAGGGCTGGAGCACTTCTCCTGCAAATGACAGGCTGAGGGAGCTGGGTTTGTTCAGCCTGGAGAAGAGAATGCTGTGAGGAGATCTCATTGCTGCCTTCTAGTATTTAAAAGGGGATCATAAAAAGGAGGGAAATCAACTTTTTACTAGGGTAATCAGTGATAGGATAAGGGGGAATGGTTTCAAGCTCAGGGAGGGAAGGTTCAGATTAGATGTTGGGGAAGTTCTTTACTGTGGGAGTGGTGAGGTGCTGGAACAGGCTGCCCAGAGAGGCTGTGGATGCCCCATCCCTGGAGGTGTTCAAGGCCAGGTTGGATGGGGCCCAGGGCAGCCTGGTCTTGCACCAGATCTGGACATTGGTGGACCTTCCTGTGGCAGGGGATTGAAACTTAATGATCCTCGGGATCTCTTAGAACCCAAACCATTCTATAATTCTATTCTATGATTCTGAGAGAGTCTTACTTTAATAATAGCTAATAATTCTTACTCCTTTAGGCTTTGATTATTTTAAAGTTGCAGATATTCTGTGTCTCTAATGCATATTTTGAGGTTATATTTTTCTGTTGGGATTTCTGTTCTCTCTTTAAAAACATGCTATCAGACAATTTCCCAGTCGAAATAGGGAACAGGTATGACACTAGTTCTACAGTGGCTTATGCTGCAGAAGAAGCTTTTATCACTGTCCCACATAGGTTTGTGTTTTATTGTCTGAAAACAAACCAAAACTGTTTGTTTTGTGTATATATGTGTGTGTGTGTGTGTGTGTGTGTGTATATATATATATATACATTTTTTTTTTTTTTTTTAGTAGAGTTGATTTCTTTTCAGGAAAAAGAGTGCTAAACATTAGAGTTGGTAGAAAGAGGGGAGGGTGGAGTGTATGGCTGTTTACAGGATGCCAATATGTTAGTTTGATTTCATTTGATCTATGTCCTAATTTGCATAGCGTAATATATTAGGATTTATGTAGACTCAGGTTTTTCTCTGCAGAGAGCAGGTGGAGTAAACTGTTAAAAGTTGATAAATAAGGAAAAATCCTGATGATAGTGGAAGAATTTTTGATAAAATATATTATCGTTTTAGATTTGTAAGAAGTCCTTCACTCGCAGACCTCATTTAGAAGAGCATATGATCCTTCACTCTCAGGATAAACCATTTAAGTGTACCTACTGCGAAGAGCACTTTAAATCCCGATTTGCAAGACTGAAACATCAAGAAAAATTCCATCTCGGTATAGAAACCTCCTTCTGACATGTAAACAATAGATTTAAAGTAAAACTTCCTCCACCACTGTATGTCCTGATCAGCTTGGTTTCTAATTCATCCACCCCTTTCTTTTCCAATTCCTTCTCTTTTGGATTTTATTTTTTTTAACTTTCCGTTCAGCTGTCTTTTTGAGATGTTGTATTGTATCTACATCGTTTCTACTGGGGGGAAGGATTAAGTTTTCTTCTGTGTTTTAAGAGCATTTTCTTTATATTGGTTCTCGGCTGCTGAGTCAGATTCTCCCTGAAGTTTTCCAGAGACCTTACTACCAGATATTTACACCAGCTAGGAACTAGGGAATAGATGGTGATAGCAATGGGAATTTGGGTTTTGGAGCAGATAAAGTGAGCTTGAATATTTTGACTAATCATTCTAATTTTTGCTTTACAGTCATGATACTTTCAAAATAACTGGTATTAGGAATAAAGGGGTAATTCAAGGAAGTTTAATTAAACTGCACCGACTGTACTAAGCATCAATCAATTTATTAAAGAATTTTTTTCTTTGATTTGTAAATTGATCAGGGTTTTTGCAAGTCACTAATGTGTGTATCTTGTTTGGTTTAACTGACAGATAACAATACTGTGTGTGTCTGTTTACCATTAGGGCCTTTTCCCTGTGACATTTGTGGGCGACAGTTTAATGATACAGGAAATCTGAAACGCCACATAGAATGTACTCACGGAGGAAAGAGAAAATGGACATGTTTCATCTGTGGGAAATCTGTTAGGGAACGGTAAGGAAGTGCATGACATTACAGAAATACACAGCATAAGTTCTAGCTTTCACTTTTTAATGTAAAGGAAGCCATGTCAGAGGGCTAGTAGGTCAAAACTCAGTGTAAGAGGCACAGGTAACACGATTTACTGATGACCAGTGACAACTGTGCGTAATGTAGTTATGAAGCAGAATTTTATTAAAGATGTTTTACCTCTCACCCGCTTCAGTTAGGGATCCTGTATTTGCCAGAACATCTTGCATTTGTTTGGGAAGAGTTTTCTGCCATAGATCTCTTGGTAAATGCAGTGATGAGGACAGGAAGGCAATGAGCACTGGTGAGAGTGACTGAGAAGGAATTGGACTTCTGCAAAGAGTTTCAAGGAAGATGGAATAATAAACTGCAAAACCTTTGCTACTGTTTCTCTCAATGGAGAAGAATGTTGTTAGTTTGGCTGTTTGGCAACACTGAAGTCCCAAATGTTGACTAATAAATTCTATTTTTGTTCACATGTGTAAGTAGCATGTAGTAGCAAATGCCATAAACTTTTAAATGCAGTGCAGTCCCTCAGTGCCTTGTTTCCACTTGGAAACCATCGAAATTAAACACGCATTTCTGTTCCAGGTATATGAATTTAAAAATGTAAGTTTTCATTAGTCATTATCATTGCTTCAGTGCAGGTATTAATCAGTGCAGTTTTCTATGAAAGGATGTCATCTTCAAACGTTTCCAAATACTGACTTATTTGGGTTCTGAAACCAGTCAAATGAAAATAATTTTCATTTGAAAAAAGCAAGCTTCATGTCAGTGAATAAGATTCCAGTGAGTTTTCCATAGAGAATATCTGTTGAAAAGATCGAAGTTTATCTATGCTGGAGCCTGTTTTCTTGATTTATTTTCTTAATGTCTGATAAAGTTGTCTGGAATAATTACAAAAAGAATGTTTGTCCCTAACAGATTTTTGTGATGGTATGTGTTATCTAGTACTTTAATCAGTAGGGTATACACATGTTAAAACATTCTAATGCAATAATGAAACAGTGAACAAACTGTGAAAAACAGTTCTTTCTTTCAAGAAATTACAATTCTGTGAAGTTCAATTTGAACTGCAAGAGTTTGTTTTTTTTTTAAAAAAAAAAAGTCTATATATATTTATACATTTCAAGTTTCATTTAAGTTATGCAATGCAGTTGAATATTGAAACATTACTGCTTTAATTAGAAATAACTTTTTTTGTGTAAAATGTAGAATATCCTAGACTAATAACATTTTTAATTGGGAACTGTAATAGATTGAAGAATTTTCTTTTTTGTTTAATTCATACACATACCAGTTCTGTATACTGAATTTTATTTTTCAGTTCCTTTGCTGAAGAAGGATTGCTACCGGCATGCACTTGTAGTTCTTTGCTCTTTGCAAAGGCAATAGTAAAATAAACCTGCAAACATATGTACTTACCTATATACACAGAGTAACTCTGTACGTTTAAACAAGCTCTGTGAGGAATTAAGTTAATAGATTTCCATGATCTGGATGTCCTTCCATTTTGATAATAAAGCTTAGAGATATGTAGTGACATATTATTTAGAAGATACTGTCAAAATTGATGTTTTTTTCAAAGTATGTTGCCCAAGCATATGCTGGGATGATATTTTGTTTCTGTGGTGATATTGTGTCCAAACTCAGATGCTTCAGCAAACTGTAGAGGTCTGGGATACTATCTTTGGATGTATGCGTGTGTGTATTTGCATAAATTGAGACAGTTATTTGGGTATGTTTTGATCTATCCGAACTAAACTGAGAAAATGAAGACCTATTTTACTTCAAAGTGGCAGTGACACTGCTTAAAATTGAATTCCACTGCCTTTTTAAAACAGAACAACTTTGAAAGAGCATCTGAGAATTCACAGTGGAGAGAAGCCTCATCTTTGCAGTATTTGTGGGCAGAGTTTTCGTCATGGGAGCTCTTACAGGTACAGATTTTTATCAGATACAATGCTGAAGTGTCTCATCTGGTGATTTATTCACTTTGTCAGCATAATAATTTATACCGTGTTCTGATGTATTCTAAGAGCATTAGTACATGCTTTAATCGTGCTTAAATTTTGAGTGTGCATTAATAATATGTGAGAAATCATTCATTTTTTAAAGTACAAAACATCTGAGTGGTTTCAGCACGGAATCCCGTATGAATTTTGCATTAAAGTTGAGTATTGTGCATTTGTGAAAACACTTGAATCTTTGTTAATCAGAGAGAAATTAAGTGGAGGACTGAAATGTTTTGTTAATTAATTTTGAATGTGAGAGTTGAGCTTTGTCCTCTGTTGCTTTTTCAGAGTCATTAAGAATATTTCAACTAAATGTTATTTCCTGGTATTTGCGAGAAGCTTTAAAAAATTAATTTTCTGATAATTCTGCATTGAAGTAGCAGGACTGATTATATTAACAAAGTTGTGTTTGGTGGCTGTATGACTATAAGTTTCCTAATTTTGAGCAGCGACGTGAAAGTAAATTTGTCTCCGTTGTAATACAGACTTCACCTAAGAGTCCATCATGATGACAAGAGATATGAATGTGAAGAATGTGGGAAAACATTTATTCGGCATGACCATCTGACAAAACACAAAAAAATACACTCAGGTAGGCATGTGCTTTGAAGATAGTCTCAGAAACAGCTACTTTCAACTGAATGTATTACAGATTCTCTTCAGTGTAAATCTATGTGGTGGTTTTGACCAAGTGCTTTTAAGGTCTGCTTCAGTAGGGTTAACCTTACGTGTTCTCCAAGTTTATATGCTAAATGTTTCCTCCATGTTAACCTAGAAAGCCAAGGGACAGTCAAAAACATGTAACACCAAATTGCTTTAAACTATAATAATAATAAAAAAAGCAAAAGTGAAAAAGGAGGATTTTTTTTTAATGAGTTCAGATTTCTTTTTTTTAATAGCAATTTTGTGAAACTTTAATACCACAACAAAGAAGCTGTCACAGTCTCTATCATAGTTTGCACGCTGATCACTTTAATGTAAAAGCATCCAAGAGGTGTTTCTAAAGTTCTCTGTTGTGGAGAAGGAGGAAGAAAGGAAAGTGGTGGTTGTCAGCCCTGAGAATAGCCAGAAAGAGATTATCTGAAGGAAGAAATAGAAATAGAAATAAAAATAAAAATAAAAACATCTCCCAAATGTATGAAGTCAGGAAAGGTTACAGAATGTATAGGTAGAGCAAAAATTCACTAGGCACTTTCTTAAAATGGAGTCCAAAGGGAACATGGCCTTCTACTAGGCAAAATAATTCATAGGCAGCGTGAAATTTTGAAAGTGATCAGAGTCCAAGCTTCCTGAGCCTTTTCTTTGAAGGACGGCTTCTTTTTTAGTGTTCAAAATTATGTTTGCTATAAAATAAAGAAATCTTTTTGAAAACTCGAGTACAAAAAAAAAAAATCCTCTTTTCTACTCTATTTGCTTTTTCCCCCTCTAGAAAGTTACATTCTTTGACTGTCCACACTCCTCCTACTTACATGAGAAGAAACATTCTGCCACTATTTGGAAGATCTCAAGATGACTAAAAAGAATCAAGATTCTTTTAAGCAGCAGAATAAAAGAAAAAGGTAACTATGTAAATCAGGATAATAAGATAAATGCTGTGAAGCAATTCTAAGTTCTGAAAATTAGCGGCTGAAAATATGTTTAAATAAACTTTTGTAGCTTCTGATTTATTGAATATACTACATTTCGAACTGTAAAGAAGAGAGTAGATTCCTAGTCATTCGTTCGTACCTCTTGTACAGTGAGGTGAAGTGTCCCTTAACTCATTAAAATGAATTTGTATGTAGGAATGAGGATATGGTCAGTTATACTCACAAACAAGAAATGGTAAAAATCTTTGCTCTGATAGAAATATCCTACTTTTTGAACTTTGTTCTTTGATAACAGATAATCCTTTGGTATAAAATTCAAGGAAGGTATGGAAGAGTTTGATGTGGATCTAGTCTATTTGTTACAACTATAACTCTTGGACAGTTAGTAAGTTCCAGAAGGTTTAACCAAAATGTATTGAATTTTGCCTTTAAAGGTGAAAAAGCACACCAGTGTGAAGAATGTGGGAAATGTTTTGGCCGTAGAGATCACCTCACTGTTCATTATAAAAGCGTTCATCTAGGAGAAAAAGTTTGGCAGAAGTAAGTGTTGGCAATTCTAATAACTGCATAAACGCTTTTGTAACATAACTGGTTTTGTTAAGACTTGCATGTTTGTGCCGAGCTGTAGTTATCTGTGTGTCTGTTATGGCCATTACCTTTGTCCTTGGTAAAGATACCATTATGGTTTGAAATGGATGTCAGAAAATTGCCTTTGCAATTGAAGTGAGTCCTTTTCTTTGTAGTGTAATGAAGTGTTAAAAATAAATAAATAAATAAAAAAAATTTAAAAAATCAAATTATAATTCCATAGAAGTGTATCAGATAATTGTTGTTTCGGTGTTGTTCTAAATTCTGAATGAATGGTTTGTTGTAATATTTCTCACTATCTTTACATACTAATTAAGAGTGAATTATTAGACATCATTTAAGCACTGTGATAACTTCCACTCTGAGCTATCTAAGAAGCTGGAAGTAGACTGTTGATTCTGAAAGGAGGTAAATACTTTGAAAACCTACATATTTCTATACATTTAAAATGCAGCAGGGTTTTTAAATTATTGAGTTCCAAAAATGAGCTTTTCAGAGATGTCCAAGTAAACTGAAGTTATTTGTTTTTCAAATAATGTATTTCAGCTGCTTGTACACAGCAGTGTGTGGAAGCCTTTATGTCTATGTTGGAAGCACAGTAAATTGTCCTATCATTCTATGCTTTTTTTGTGAGGAGTTTTTTTGTCTTTTTTTGTTTTTCTTGGTAGCCTGTAGGCTGAACCATTCCTAATAATTAATTTATGGCATAATTGTACCAGAGTGAAAGCCTCGAGTGGGTGTTAGTCAAAAATGGTACTGAAGGATGTATTTGGGAAAAGGAAAAAAGTTTTAGTAGTCTTTGCTCCTTGAATGTTAGTTGTCAATCCCAGGAGAGAGTATGAGTTTTAGTTTGGGAGAGCTAATTGGCTTTACTGTCACTCAGATGATGAAAAATATGAATATAATATAATATGAATATAATATAATATGAATGTAAGGAAGTTTGGAAACCAGGATTTCCATCTGTTTTGCAGTTAAAGACTTCAGAAAGGACTGTGCACATAGTTTTTTCCAGAACTACTAACAGTAAAGCTATCTAACATGAAATATATATTTTTCTTTAAAGATATAAAGCAACGTTTCACCAATGTGAAGTCTGTAAGAAAGTTTTTAAAGGAAAATCAAGTTTGGAAATGCATTTTAGGACACATTCAGGTAAAAAACAAAAATGCATGGGAACTTATTTTTGTACTTCAAAATTAATGGTATTGCTTTAACTTACTACAATTGTTAAGCATTCAGAGTAAGAGTAGCAGAATGCTGCCGCACTTATTCTTCATCATATCTGTTGGCTCTTTCTGAGTACTGCCTTCTGAATACGTGTAACTTGAAATGTTGAGAATTCTCAGCACAGGTTTGTGGTATGTCTCCACACCCAGACTGCCTGATCAGTTTAGGGGTACAGAGAATACTGTGTTTCTACTGGTAATCTGAACAAGGATCTGAAATCCATTTGTAGAAGGGTTTATGTCTTCAGAGAAAGTCATCATCCTTTCAAAATGTGAAGTATAAACTAAGCTTGTTTAGTAGTGGTGCTATAACTGTTGAAAGACAGGTTTTTTTGGTTTGTTCTATTTTTTCTTTTGTAGTTTGCTTTATATTCTGATTGTTTTTATGACAGAAATCCCAAATATTGGGAGAAGGGTTTGTCAGTATAACTTCCAAACTTTCAAGGGCTCCCTTGATTTCTGAATTGTTGTTGAAATATGCTCTTTGTTTTCAGCACGCTCATTTTATGCTGGGTTCCTATGCTACGTACAGCTCATCTATTTATGTATAAGGTGGAATTATTCAGAGTCAATTATCTTTACATCTTTTCTTTGCTTCTTTGTAGGTGAGAAACCATACAAATGTCAAATCTGTAATCAATCTTTTAGAATTAAGAAGACGTTAACAAAGCACATGGTTATTCATTCAGATGCTCGACCATTTAATTGCCAACACTGCAATGCAACATTTAAGCGAAAAGACAAGCTGAAATACCATATTGACCATGTTCACGGAACAAAGGCAGCAGAAGAGGCACTGACATCTTCTTCAGAAGAAAAACTAGTCTCTTTACCAGTACAGTACACTTCCGATGACAAAGTTTATCAAACTGAGGCTAAACAGTATGTGGAACAGTCCAAAACATATCAATCGGAAGCCAAAACTTTGTTACAGAATGTATCTACAGAAGTATGTGTGCCAGTGACTCTGGTACCCGTTCAGATGCCTGATCCTCAAGCTGATCTAGTACAGCATACTACTCAGTCACATGGCATTCTTCCTCCACAGCATGAGCAGGCAGATTATCAGCGTGCGACAGATCTGTCATTTCTAGAGAAATATACTCTTACTCCACAGCCTGCAAATATTGTTCATCCTGTAAGACCTGAGCAAATGTTGGATCCTAGAGACCAGTCATATCTTGGAACTTTACTAGGGCTGGATACAGCTCCTACTGTACAGAACATTTCAAACAATGAACATTCGTGATCAGAGCATAACATTCCACCTAATTTACTAAGCCATTAGCCAACAGGAGGCTGATATGGCAATTAAGATTTATATTTTGTATTTTATTTGGACTCGTGAGTCTTCTGCATAGTTTTTGGAAAAACAGGTTTGTTTACATAATATTTGAACATTTAGGCACACTGATGTATACAGAGAGTGTTTCTTGTGATTTTAAGAGTTTATAAAATATTATAGATGGTCTTTTAAAAATTATGCTCTGAAATATCTTTTAAGGATAGTTGCTGAGAAAATGTAATTATGTACCTGCCTATTAATTTAAATTTTTTTTTTTGCCTTTCAGCATCTCACTGAGTTAAAGTTATAAGTGTAATAGAAAGCATACTGGAAGAAAAAGGATTGTATCAAATTCATTAGAAATGGTAAGCGTAGGCAGTAATACAAAACACAAACTTCAAATTATGTTTCACGTGTAAATTAAAATTGAATCCTCAGGCATCTTTGGAGAGTTTTTAAATTTCTAAAGACTCTGCAGCCTTTAAGTTAATGGAGGGAGCTAGATAATTCTGGAAAGTGATTTAGATATTTCAAGAACACAAAACATGGAACTGTAAAGAACGCCAGACGTATAATTAGGCTACCTACATTTGGTCTGTTACTTGTTCCTTGGTCTTAATATCGACTTATGTATGAAGATTTAGACAATACTTTTGTCTAATTTTCTGCCGTTAGCCCTATGCAATTTTAGTATACATTTTTCTTTTTCAGTCATGTTTGTTTTCTAATGTGTGTCCCACACTCTTAAGTTTGAAAGAAATGTCATGTAGCCAATTGACAGTCATAAAGAACTGGCATGACTTATCCTTGTTAGAGCATCAGTTGTACCAGGATCCCCCATGTTCATTTTCAAATTATCTGTGATGAAGAAGTTTAAAGACAGTTATTTCCAGTACAGCACTCAATTGTTTTCTTTAAAAAAGAGATAATCACCAATCATAAATCTTTTGTGAGTTGCTAGTGATTTTTTTCCACTGTCTTGTGTTGTTTATAAAGCAAAATCAAGCTCTAGAGAGTATGCTATTTCTTCAGTTATTTTTAGCTTTTTCTTTACTAGAAGTAAGATTAAAAAAAAAATAACCTATTTTTAACTATAAAGTCTAGTGTAATTTACCATGAAATCTAGTATAATTTAATCTAGTGTAATTTAAGATCATTAAGCTTTCTATTTTAAGCCTAATTTAAGTCTTTCTTCTTTGTTTGTATTGTGAAAATTATGCCAAAGAAGATATTGGATATCATTTTATAACCTTCATTATTGCTCACAAGAATTACAGTCTAAGGTAAATTTTTCCCCAGCCTCCCCAGTAATCTGCTATTATTAAATTATTATATTAAAGTATCTTTAAAGTGGGTAACTGGATCTATATGAATTATTGTAACTGTTGGATTCTTCCAGTGACCTGAACACAACCAGTCTGTGTTGAAAAGCTCTTCTATCGTCCCTTTTCTGTAAACTGTAAACGCCGAACCTTTCAAGTCCTATTTAAATACTTTGGTGTGAGATTATTTTAGTTCCCATTTACTTCAGTGTTGAGCAGTTTGCAGGAGAGGGGCCAGAGCTGCCTGAATGTTCATACTTTGAAGCTTGTGCCCTATCGGATTCTTAACACACCAAAGATTTCTGTTAGCTGTTAAGTAGTGGCAGAGTTATAGTATTTTAAGTGTTACCGATACTTAAATAGGACTTAGCCAAAGAAGCACAATGAAAGTCCTAAACTTTAAAAAGTTCAGTTTTTGAAACAGGACTATGTATGTTTAACTGTTCTATGTTTGTATCTCTGAAGTAAAATGTGGAGCTGTGCTCTGGGAATGTTCAGACTGACGTGCTGTAAATATATCTGTAAGAATCAGAATACTGGCAAATATACAGCAATAATGAGGCCTTTGAATGCCACTTTCTGAAAGGACACTATCAAGTACTATACTTCCTGCTTTCTCACTCCACCTTTATCTCCTTTCCTAAACAAATCATTTTTCATCTTTACACTCCATGACTTGGAAACTACTGTTTTATCTGTAGTTTTCAAGTTTACATGTATATGTCATATTACCATGTGTTGTGCAACATGAGTTCCATCATTTGTAATTGTATGATTAAAAGTAAACTGACATCAGTGGGGTCAGTGCAGTTCTCATAGTTAGAAGCCTATTTATTATTTCTTGTCTCTTCTGGCCTACTATAGAAGTAGGTATTGTAGGATTTCGATAAAACAATGACTTAAAATTGGTTGGTAACTAATTTGTTTTCTTTCAAAGTCCAGTTCTTTTGCAAGGCGTTCTAGTAAAATACTAAAAGAGAATTTAGAGCACGTCTACTTGATAATGTCCTTTTAATTTGTTTTGTTTTGTTTTTTGGTGATTGTGCCTTTTACGTATATTCTGATAATGGCTTTTTTCTGTAATTAGTTGATTATTCAGAAGGAGTTAAGGTCAATATCTTCTGAAGGGCTTCATGTTTTTGGATGCCCAACAAGGAACAGATTATAAAAATGACTTACTTTTCAGGAAAAAACGAGCTCTGTCTTCACTGTTTGGATGGCCAGAAATACTAGTCATTCCTGGAAAAGAAAAAACAACACAATATACTAGTTCTTTGACATTCTTTTGTTTGCAGATAATCAGACTAGTTAATGTTTTAACCTGCTGGTCAGGCTGATTGTTGCCAGTTGACAGTGAATAAAAATAGGAAATGTTACATTGTTTTTATTTTTAATATCATTAGCTGCAACTCCTGCAGCTTTACATCTATTCAGTATAAGCTGTGTAAATTATCATAGGCTGGTACTTCATGTGGTGGATGGAAGTAGCTGATCTCTAATGGCAGATGGTTCCTTTTGTTCTGGAGTTGAAGGACAGAGCTCTGAACCTCACATCTGCGTGGGTCAAAACTCCTTAGGTATCTAGTACCTCCATTTTAATACGTGTGTGTACTCTTAACAGTAGTCATATCCTATTAACCCAGAGAGCATTTTTACAATACAAGCTGTGTTGTATCTGACAGTAATTGAGTCAGTTGACTGTTAATTGCCAAAGAAGGAAGCAGGTCTCTCAAAATGTCTAAAGAATGATGAGTGGCACATTGAAAGATGATGGTCTTTTCCACGTGCTGACCTTTGGGGAGAGGGATTGGACTCCACAGCGGTGCTCCAAACTCGTACGTAGTTCTGAGAACTTAACTGCACTCATTCTGTAAACACTGAATTATGTGCATTTTGCTAGACAAATTTAGTAACTTTTAGCTGTTGACTGGATTGCTGTCCTTTCCTTAAAGTGATTTGTCTATTCAGTTTTATTTATTTATATTGAAATTTACTGCTTGAGCACTGACACTTTTCCTACAGGGTTATCGTTGTCATGGCTTGTTTTTGTTTTTTTTTGAGCATCAGTAATTGTAATGGTGATGATACATCTTCTGTAAGGTTCTGGTTTCCTTAAAATATTTAGTGCTACTTCAGTCCGCATTGTTATTTGGGTAGCTATTTTTAAAGATGGGTCAGGCCAAAACACTACTGCAAAAGATGGACTTGCCGTCATTAAAGAGCTAAACTTATTTTCATAGTAATAAATATGAAAGAATATTTGGAACGCTGAGGAATGACTCTTCAGTTCAATTAAAAATGGTAATAGTTATATTAGTGTAGGAACTCGCACAAAGCAAAATGACTGAATTTTGAGAAGGTTAATGGTGGCTTTTTTTTTTTTTTTTTTTTTTTTTTTTTTTGCAAACAACTGCAAAAAATGTTATGGTTTTTTTTTCCTATGTTGAGCATACACACATACTAGATTGCACTCCACACGTAGTACATTTATCATAGTGTATTAGTGCATTGTCCCTTTTTTTTTTTTTTTTTTTGGACTTTATCATCTCACAGTGATTCGGTTGTTTCATCATATGCATCAAAGAAGAAACTTGCAGAACATAGTGCAGGGCAGTCACTGTGTTAAGCCCATAGCGATCCTTTGCATAGTTTGTAAGAAATGGTTTGGTATAAAGGGATTTGAAGCATTAAATGACTTTTTTTTTTTTTTTTTTTTAATCCCCCGGTACCATTTTGCTCATATTTAAATGTTGGTTCTTTTATATGAAACAATAAGGTGAAAGAAGCTCAATATTTTGTCACTGGTATATGAAATACTGTGTTTTAAATGTGGTCTGTATAGGTTGGTAATTTAGGTGGAAGTCTTTAAAGTTGTGTTTTTAGGAGAAATTATTTGCTGTAAGGAAAAGTTAGAAAGTGTACTGTAAATGTAGGGGTACTCAGTCCAACGTGTAATTTTGTTTGTTATGGAAAAGTAAAGTTCTTTTGTCTTAACATTGCTCGCTTCACAGGGCTTCTTGCAGTGGTGCTTGCTCTGTTTCGCTTTCTGCCTTTTCACTTTGAGCAGCGTAGGAACACAGTATGGAAACAACGCTCTGCGTGTCTTTTTACTTTTACAACTCCTGGAAGATAAACAGAGATGAGGCAACGTTTTTGTCACTCTTGTGTGTGTTACTTTTTATTTTAAAATATTTTGTAAATTAAATTTATTTAAAAAAAAAAAAAAAAAAAAAAAAAAAGCTTCTGTTTGTTCGTACGGAGAAAGCGGGGGGGGTACTTTAATGTAATGTTTTGTCGATTTATTTCTGTTACTGTCCCATTTTTAATTAACCCCCGTCGCTGGGTCCGCCCTGCCCCCACGAGGAGGCGCCCTGAGGAGCCTCCCTCGCGCTGCGCTGACCGGCGCTGTCGGCCGTTTAAATAAAACGCCCGGCGCTCATTGGCGGAGCGGCGGGAAGGGCGGCGATTGGCTGAGGCGCCGGATTTGAACCGGCGGGCGGAGGTGCGGCGGTTGGGGTGGTGACGCAGCGCGGCGTCCCGTCCCCGGCTGTGAGGGGAGCCGCAGCCCGGTCCCGCTGCGTGACCCGCGCAGGGCATGGCCGCGCGCTCGTTCCCCGAAGCGGCGGCTTGGCAGCTGAGCCCCGCCGGGAACCCCCGGAGGCGGCGCTGGGCCGTACCGCGGCCCGAGGATGACTCGGACGAGGAGCCCGCCGTGCTGGTCCTCAGCCACTTCTCGCGGCCGCCGTACCTCAGTTTCGGCAGTCTGCGCGTCGGCTCCTCGCGTACTCGGCTCCTGGGGATCGACAACCCCAATGCGGAACGCGTCGAGGTGCTCGTCGATCGCTTTCCGGCCTCCGCCACGGGCTTCAGCCTTGAGCGCCGCCGCTTCTCTGTGGAGGTACGGGGCTGCGGGGGGCACGCGGGGGTTCCGAGCCGTGCTCGCGGGCGGCTGCAGGCGGAGGGGGCCGGGCTTCTCTTCACGGGAGCCTCCGGTCGGCGTGAGGTGCTCCTGCGAGTCGTGGACTCGTGCTGCCCAGGGAAGACAATTTTGTGATTCTGTGATTCTGTGAAGAGCTTCTTTTCCCACTCGTCATAGAATGGGTTCGATTGGAAGGGGTCTTAAAGAGTATCGAGCTCCGATCTGCTTGCCGTCTGCAGGGTTGCCAGCCCTCGGGCTGCCCAGGGCTCCATCCAACCTTGAACAGCTCCAGGGATGGGGTTTCCATTGCTTCCCTGGGCAGCCTGTGCCAGGGCCTCACTGTAATTCTTTGTCAAAATGTAGGATGTATTCTGTATTCTGTCTGTCTGCAAGATGCACAGATAGTTGATTTCGGAGAATGTGGCTTTTAAGACAGAAAAGACCCCTAACGTCATCACATCCAAATGTCCACCTATCACCAATGTTTCCTCACTAAACCATGTCCTTTAGTACACATCTAAAAGTTTCTTGAACGCCTCCAGGAATGGTGACTCCACCACCTCCCTGGTGAGTCTGTTCCAGTACCTGCCCACTCGCTCTTTGTGAGGGAAGAAGGTAGCTCTCTGAAGATCACCTGCAACAAGAAGCTTACAAAAGCAGACTGAAATCCTGCTGTGAAGTATTTAAAAGATCCTGTTGAAATTAATAAGTATTAACTATTCATAGAATCATAGAATGGCCTGGGTTGAAAAGGACCATAACGATAATCAAGTTTCAACCCCCTGCTACGTGCAGGGGTGCCAACAACCACATCAGGCTGCTCAGAACTACATCCAGCCTGGCCATGAATGCTTCCAGGGATGGGGCATCCACAACCTCCTTGGACAACCTGTTCCAGTGCGTCACCACCCTCTGAGTGAAAAACTTCTCCTAATCTCTAACCTAAACATCCTCTGTCTTCATTTAAAATCATTCCCCTTGTCCTATCACTATCCACTCTCGTAAACATCCGTTCCCTCTTCTGTTTATGTATTCCCTTTAAGTATTGGAAGGCTGCAATGAGGTCTTCCTGGAGTCTTCTCTAAGCCAGATGTGCCCAGTTCCCTCAACCTTTCTTCATAGGAGAGGTGCTCCAGCCCTCCGATCATCTTAGTGGTCCTCTTCTGGACCCATTCCAAGAGCTCTGCATCTTTCTTGTACTGGAGGCTCCAGGCCTGGATGCAGTACTGCAGATGCGGCCTCTCTCCCCAAGCAGAGAAAGACAATCATCTCCCTCTCCCTGCTGGCCACCCCTCTTTTAATGCAACCCAGAACAGAGTAGGCCTTACAGTCTGCACGCGCACACTGCTGGCTCATGTCCAGCTTCTCGTCTATCAGGACCCCCAAGTCCTTCTCCGCAGGGCTGCTCTCAAGGGCTTCTTCGCCTAGTTTGTATAAACCTGAGATTGCCCTGGCCCCATCATTAGGTTCACATGGGCCCACTTCTCCAGCTTGTCTAGGTCTCTCTGGATGACTTCTCTTCCTTCCAATGTATCAGCTGCATTTCTCTGCATGGTGTCATCTGCAAACTTGCTGAGGGGTCACTCAATGCCGTCTTCTATGTCATTGATGAACATGTTGAAGAGCACTGGTCCCAAGACTGACCCCTGAGGGACACTGCTTGTGACCGGCCTCCACCCTGACATAGAATCATTGATGACAACTCTTGAGCTGCAACCAGACAGCCAATTCCTAATCCATTGAACAGTTCATCCTTCAAATCCACACCTCTCCAATTTAGAGAGAAAGATGTGAGAGACCATGTCAGAGGTTTTGCGCAAGTCCAGAATAGATGACATCTGTCGCCCTTCCCCTGTCCATTGATGCAGTCACTCCATCATAGAAGGCCATCAGATTGGACAGGCATGCCCTTAGTGAAGCCATGTTGGCTGTCTTGAATCACCTCTTTATCTCATGTGTGCATTAACGTAGCTTCTAGGAGGATCTGCTCCATGCTCTTTCCCAGGCACAGAGACCAGTAGTTCCCCTGGTCTTCCTTTCTACCTTTTTTAAAAATGGGAGTAATATTTCCCTTTTTCCAATCACCAGGGACTTCACCGGACAGCCGTGATTTTTCAAATATGATGGACAGCTGCTCAGCAACCACGTCAGCCATATTGTTGACAGATCTTGCAGTATAAGCATGTATAAGCATGTGTTGAATTAGTGTGTTTTCCGGAAATGGATCTGCTTAAAGAGGCAGAACTCCTTGTTCAAATGCTCTAAAGATTGGTAGCTTTCACGCTGTTTTTGAATTTGATAGTGGTATAAAAGTGATTTGGTAGGGCACTCTGCATGAGCAATCTTTACAGCACACACAGAGCTCTGTGGCTTTCTTCTTTATTTGCAGATCAGACCCTCAGTGTTTTCACTTTTATTCAATGAATTATTCAATGAACTTGTCTGTGTAATCATATCTCTGCAGATCGTTTGACTTAAAAAAAATGATGATTGTGTTTACATTCAGCTAAGGTCCTGAAACTTAGCCTTGGATTACAAGTCCAAATACCATTCTCAGAAAATGACCTTATTAGATTAATATGTGCAAAAACATCATGTAATCTCTTCCATCTACCTTTACCCTAGTATTATCCTTTCTATTGTGTTTTACATTTATATGTGTTCTTGCTTGCTTTCCATTATAATTTCTTCAAGAATTATATGCCTCTTGAATAAAATGAAATTTTTGGTTGTTTACTTCAATTAATATAATATATTAGAATATATAAGGGTGAGCAGCTGACATTTAGAGATGGATTATCACTTCATAGTGTCAAAGCATGCGTTTCTTCTATATTGTGCTTTCATTTGGTTTGATTATTCTTATATTTGATGATAACAAAGTTTACATAAGCGCTTTACATTAAGCGTTTCTTTCCATTAGTCAGGACAAAGAATATTTGTTTGTGTAACATGGACCCCGTCAGAAGAAGGCAAGGTCAGAGAACTGGTAACATTTGTTGTCAATGGCATTGTAAAGCATCAGGCTGTGCTTTTGGGCGTTGCTGAACAACCTGTGAAAAAAAAGGTGAGTATGTTTTTATTGTCTTATCTCATTTCATTACTTTAATGTAGCTGAAACATACTGTTTTCATTAGTCAAAATTCAATGAAGGATTAAAAATTCTTAATTGTTGTTTGTGGGAGGCCACATTGTATTTCATTTTTTTCAGCAGGTTTGAAAAATAGGTACTGATATATTGCTGTTTAGAGAATAAAACCCTATTTTCAATCATGGAAATAAATTATAGTGAATTCTGGACTAAATGTGTTGACTTTGCCTTCTTTTTTGGACTATCTTCTTGTTGGTGCTTTTAGTACAGTGATGTATTTAGCTGCTTATTTTATGGCAATCTCAAAAAGGTTTTGATTGGAAGTGGTGAAAATTTTCTGTTCCAATCTTCTGCTAAAGGAAAGCTTTAGTCTAGCTTGTGTCGAGCCTTGAGCATTTGCGGTGAGGGAGATTGTAACTCTACTGTGGACATCCTATTCCTATGTTTAATTTTCTTCATCATGAAGATATGTGCTTTCCCCTACACATATACATAAACAGATTTAATCTTCCTCATAAGCAACTTGTGCCTGCTGCCTCTTGCTGTACTACCGTAGGTTCTTACCTCAGAATCATAGAAATATCTTGAGATAGAAGCGACTTTAAAGAGCATCTAGCTCCAATTTGCCTGCCATGTGCAGGGTTGCCAGCCACTGGCTCAGGCTGCCCATGGCCCCATCCAACCTGGCCTTAAATGCTTCCAGGGATGGGGCATTCACAGCTTCTGTAATACCTTCTTCTTAGGAGTTAGAAAACTGCAAGTAGATCCCTCAAGCTTTCTCCTTGCTAGCCTAAATGTTCCCCTTTCATCATGTCTGTGTCATATGCCTAGGTATTCTTTTTTGTAATTTTAGACTTTAAAAGAAGGTACTAATGTTCACTTCTATGCATAAATTTACACGGAAAGCCAACATACTAACGTTTATTTATGGTTCTTTTTCAGAAGAGTCTTTGGGATACTATAAAAAAGAAGAACAGTTCAGAAACATCCGTTCCAAGGAAAATTAATAAAAGAAATTCAAAAGCTAAAAACGTTAATAAAACCTTTCAAGTTTCCCAGGAGGCAGATAGACTGAGAAGCCCACTTCAATCATGTGAAAATCAGAATGCAGTGCAAAACAGTACATCACCAGTAAACGAATCTCCTGTTGGCTCAGAAAATAAATTGCCTATCTCTCCTATTGTACCAGTGCTAGAGGAACTTCGTACTACTGCTGGCACACCCCTTTCAATGAGGAGATCTACTACATTCTCAGATATTGCTGCTGCCGTAAATGAGGGGTTATTGCCTGTAATGGACAGCCACAACTTCAATAAATCAGTTGATGACCACAATGAACTGAAATCTGGAAGTGCATGCAGCTCTCCTGGATTAGGAAAACCACTGATTTCAAATGATGAAGTAATTCTCAATTGCACGCTCTCACCTGTTTGTACTCCTGAACATTCATCATCTGTGCCCTTTTTAAGTACAAGGAGATTTTTAAGTCCAGATTCTTTTGTAAATGACAATTATCAAGTTGATGGAGATATAGTAGAGCCACCCGTTCCAATTCTGTCACCTGATCAGTTTGTGAAAGACATGCAATTGTATATGCAGTCAAAGACTCCCAAACCAGAGGCAGCTTTAATATCTTGTACTACAGAGACTTACGTTGTGAAGCAATGTGTCCCCTCAAAATGGAAAAAAAATGGAGACAGACGGACAAGAACAGAGGTTCATGTAGAACGTGTGTTAAATGAAGCCTTTGAGGTGCATAGCATAGATTCACAAGGGCTTCATCATAACAAATCCAAAGAAAATCACTCCACTTGTCCTTCTATAGGGGAATTTCAAACACATTCTTCTCAGATAGAGCAACCAAAAAAGCGCCCAGTTCTGTCTGCCACTGTCATCAAAAGTAAGCCCAATGCTGATGAGAGGAAAAAAATGGGAATGCTTCCGCCCAAATCTAAGAAATGCCTTAATAGAGCAATAATGACATGTGAAAATATGGCGCCATTATACACAAAGGCCGAAATATCTGAACACCTTCCAGTCATAGGTCCAGTTTCAGCTGGAAATAAGTGTCCCAGCGACAAAATAAGCTCATCTACTGAATCAACGTCTTTGTGTCGTAAGAGGAAAAATGAATTATCTATGGAAAAAAATAGAGTTGTAGGCCCGGTGCACGTGGAAGAAGTGGAAAGAAAAAGAGCTCTTACATCCAGCATGGACAGTAAAAAGCACGCTACCGTGAGACCGTCAGCCTTCAAACATACAACCCGAGAGAGAATAGGGCAGAACAAGAAAGCTGGTGAGCTGTACTTTCATTTATCGCTTTTGGAAAATGCTTTTGTTTATAACATTTGCATAGCAAACGGAACTGTCTAGCAACAGTCAAGGATATTTCGTATCTCTGAAATGTGGGTCTTTGTAATTTCTTTCTGAGAAATTATCTGCACTGTACAAATTTGAAAACTAGATCTTTGATTATACTATTGGATTCAAATTTACTTCATTCTTTTCTAAATCTTGGTAATGACAAAAACTGGAAAAGTATTTGGCAATTCCTGAGCATGGTAATGCAAATTTACTAGAAACTTGCTCACTGTGCAATGTTGCTGTTAGGTGTACTCTTACCAGTGTGAATATTTGAATCCCTTTCTGCTGTAATGCACTTTCAAATAGTTCCTAGGTCTTACTTGTGCTGCCTGTTTTTTTACTGTCTGCACTGAGTATGATATCAGCTTTCTCCGCAGCTTACCAATACTTCGTTGCTGGAAGATCAGAACAAGCTGACTTCTTGTGTTTCAGTGTGCTCTTATGGTTTCAAAGGGTTCCGCTCCCAGATACATTTTGGAGTATGAGAGGAGTGGTAACTAAAAGAAGCATTTCATTTGCGAATCTTCCTGCAGTCTCTGTAATATAACTACCAGGAAAAAAAATTATCATGGCTTTGAGATTAAAATAGCATATGCTGTTTTCTTCAGTTCTTCAGACGACCCATTCTGTGATCTGGAATTAGTTTGAGGCTTTCAGTAATGTGGTTTGAGTTCAGGCTCTTTAAGACAGCCTTCATAAAAAGCCACTAGGTTCATGTCTAGCAGGAAAAAGCAATGCTACCCACCAGATTATTTCTATTCATCCACAGGTGTAATTGTAGATGACATAATTTTTGAATTGCGTTCTTTTTAGTACAGTTTATTTCAAAATATAACCTGTTATTTTAATTGCACGTGTAGATAGTGTAGTAGGTGCTGCTTCACAAAGAAAAATCATATTTCACTATAAAAGTTACCTTTGCAACCAGCCTCAGAATAATCCACGTTAAACCCATTTTTCTTAACAACCAAAATATGCTTAAAACTTATCAGAATAATAGGAGAGGTTGGAATAAGCACAAAAAAAAACACTTCAGCTAAACATATTGACACAGTCTGTAAACTAGCCTCTTTTTTTCTTCTAAGATAACACCTTGTCATTGGGTGTAAGCCGGGAACCAAAGTCCATTTGCAGCGTGATACCTTTTTTAATCCTTCATTTGATGTCACCATGACAAAGAGTTAGCTCTGAAAGTGTTTGTTTTCATACGTTCAGAAAATCTAGGTCTCTTAACCCTAGGTCACTTCATCTGTCAAAGCTCCATCAGGATCCGTTAGGATCAATTTTAACAGTACATTTCTTTGATGTTCTGAAGAACTGTGAAATAAAATCACCCTTCCATGCTCTTAACAGTTCTTCCCTTATTGATTGTAGACTAGATACTCTGCTTAACTTTCTTCATCATCGAGAGATTACTGCTATTTTATAGGGGTTGGGGGGAAATTACTCCAGTTCTGTGCTGTTACAAGAATTACGAATCCTAATATGGTAAGTTTCACTGACATTTTTAATTGATATTTGTGTGCTCTTTTTAGGTTCTTCCCTTCAGAAAGCATCAAAAACTACCAATAGAATTAACAAGCCCATTGCTGGATTGGCTCAGTCTCACCTGACATTTGTGAAACCGCTGAAAACAGGTAAACAGAATTCTGATATTCAGTAAATCCATTTCCATTGAACTAATTGCTCAATTGCTGCTGCTTGTAGTTGAGACCAACTGGGTAGAGTTGGGATGAAATAGAAGATTGTATGCACAATTAAATAACTAGTAGAAAATTTTGTACCTTACATTATGCATCTCATAGGAAACCTGTTGTAACACATGGTCCTTTCCTCCTGTTTTGAATACAAGAAGTAAATGCAAAAGGTACTTTATAGGTGTGTTCCCTGTATTGATTTAGCAAATCTGGTACTAGTAAGTTGATCTGGTCAGAAAAAAAACGCGTGTATGAAATGGTTGTTCCTGAAGGTAATATAACTCAACTGGATTTTGTCCTGAGATACGTGCCAAAAATGACCTATGTTCCAGAAATCATGTCTTTCTCACAGTGCTCTGACTTTATCCATGTTTTGTGACTGAAATTTATCTACTGGTGGCTGATTCACAAGTCACTGGAGATTCTGAAAACCTAGTTTTTTTCTGCTGTAGTGCTAGATGGAGTATCAGCCATTAATCTTTTCCATAACTTGCTTGTCATACATTTCAAGAACTGCTATTCTTTAAATATTGATCGAAGGAGAGACTGACGCTTTGATTTTATTTATTTCTTTTAAGTCATTCCTAGGCACCCAATGCCTTTTGCTGCTCAAAACATGTTTTACGATGAACGTTGGAAGGAGAAGCAACAACGAGGTTTCACTTGGTGGTTAAATTTTGTGCTCACCCCTGATGACTTCAGTGTAAAAACAAACACCTCACAAGGTAAGTGCAGGATTTTCACTTTTAAAGTTCTCAAATTTTTTGTTCATATTAATGAATATCTTAACACTAGTCTTACTTGTCATTTTACTTTGCATTACATTAGCTCTTATACAAAGAGTAGATCTTGTTATTTCACAGTTCTTATATTTACCTGCCTTTTAAACAGTAAATGCAGCTGCTCTTATCTTGGGAGAAGAGAACCATCATAAAACCAGTGTTCCTAAAGCACCAACAAAAGAAGAAGCATCTCTAAAAGCATATACTGCTCGTCGTAGACTGAACAAGTTACGTCGGGATGCTTGTCGTCTGTTTACATCTGACACAATGGTTAAAGCTATTAAGAAGCTGGAGGTTGAGATTGAAACTCGACGTTTGCTAGTTCGTCGAGACAGGCATCTTTGGAAAGATGTAGGTAAGAATACTATAAATTTTCACACTCTCCTGTTTTGTGAGTAGGGAAATGATTGCTCATAATCTTAGTTGGTTTAAACTAAAAGCAATTGTTAGTATGTTTTTCTATAATATGAAGTATTTACTGAATGTAATATCACAAAATGCTCTTTCGCAGGAGAGAGGCAGAAAGTCCTTAACTGGCTTTTATCTTACAATCCCTTGTGGCTGCGTATAGGGCTGGAGGTAAGTGCAGAACTTACGATCTGTAATCAAAATATTTAGAAAATCTAGCAAGCTTTCTAGAAGAGAGTGTTTCAGGTTTCTCTTTTTTCTCTTTTATTAGTCTAAGTGGATTTGATTAAGTTATAGCACATTTTCTTTCCTTTTGCTTTACTACAACCAACTTGCAATAAAAGTTGTTTATTAAAAAGGAAAATATTTAATCAAGGAAAGTGTAATGAAAGAAAGGAAATACAGAAGAGCAGGTTGCAGTTAGTTTCACTCCTCAGTGACCTATAGGAAGATGCTTCTAAGTGCAAATTCTCAAACATGTTTTTATATAAGACAGAATGTTCTGAAATTTCCTTTCGTTTAATCTTTTAGTCACTGTTTTAAAAAATGATTTTTAGAGACTAGCTACCACTTGCTGTTACAGAATGCCAGTACTATTTCCATAGTGTATGACATTCACAAGAGCATATAGCGTTTAAGGCCATTTTTAATGGTTTTGTTTTTTTTCTTCTTTCCTTTATATTAGACTGTTTATGGGGAACTGATAACTTTGGAGAGCAATAGTGATTTTATGGGTTTGGCAGTATTTATTCTTAATCGCTTGCTTTGGAACCCTGACATTGCAGCTGAATATAGACATCCCACTGTGCCTCACCTTTACCGAGAAGGTAACCAGTATTTCCAAAAATAGGCCATCTTAGCAATTAATTTTTGAACTGCCACTTAATTAGTTCTGTCATTTTAGGCCATGAAGAAGCCTTGTCGAAATTTACACTGAAAAAATTGCTGCTGTTAGTTTGCTTTCTGGATCGTGCTAAACAGTCCAGATTGATTGGCCATGACCCTTGCCTCTTTTGTAAGGACGCAGAATTCAAGGTAAGAGAGATATGATTTGATGTCTGAGTCAAGCATTGTTCTACATATGAACATTCTGTGACTGAATGTATGTTTGTTTGGTTTTTTTAATATCATGTATTTTTCTATGAGTCTTGGCTCTTCATGCTTGCGCTTTTACCTGTGCTTTTATTCTCAGTGCATGACTTCATGGTTCTAAAAAAGATTTCCTATGAACGTTTTGTGTCGCTTCTTTAGGAAGGACTCTTGTTATGTTGCATTACCTTGCTTCCCTTTCTAAAGCTAAGCTGCTGCACTGCTCTTAAGTATTGCTCTAGCGTACTGTACTGCAGCTGGTCTTAAACCAGTTTGTGGGTTTCCTGATTTTTCTTCTGTTATTTTGCTGTGATAAGGGAATATGCAACATCTGTCATACAGACTCTAATAAATGTCTTTGCTACGTTTAATTTCCTGTACTTTTGTACTGCGCAGACAAGCTGTGCAAGACATTTATCTTTTTAAATATTTGTACCTAACATATATCTGTGTTTGTTTATTTTAAGACAAGTAAAGACATTCTGCTGGCTATTTCTCGTGACTTCCTGAGCGGTGAAGGTGATCTTTCCCGCCATCTTGGTTTCCTGGGACTACCCGTCAGCCATATTCAAACTCCACTTGATGAATTTGATTTTGCTGTAACCAATCTGGCTGTGGACCTACAGTGTGGCATTCGTCTTGTGTATGTTGATACCGTATTATTTTGAACCGTTCATTTTCCTTATAAAATACTTTATTTGAGCTAAGTTAAGGTATTAAACTGTGAAATTCCCTTTGTTAGGAGAGCAATGGAACTTCTAACCAGAGACTGGAATCTTTCAAAACAGCTGAGAGTTCCAGCAATTAGTCGTCTACAGAAGATGCATAATGTTGATATTGTTCTCAGTGTTCTTAAACAGCGAGGAATTCACTTGAAAGATGACAGTGGTAAGGCCTACAAATCAGTTATTCTAAGCCCATTGCAGGAGTAGTGCATGTTTTATTTCTTTCTTTTATTTAATAGGTGCTTCAATTGACTGTAGGGATATTGTGGACAGACACAGGGAACGAACATTAGCTCTGCTGTGGAAAATTGTCTTTGCTTTCCAGGTATTACTTCTTTGTGTTTGTTGGGGTTTTTTTTCCACTAATTTGAGGTGAAAGGTAATGAAGATATCAGTCCTTTAGCAACTATTTGTTGTCTGTGTAGGCAGACCATAGAACTATTTAAACTGTAAATTCTAAGTGTCATAGAAATGCTATCTAATAGCCCTAACGGTATATTTTAACATTTTTATGCACGTTTTTTTTCTTGTATACAGTCATAAAAGTTTTTGGAGGAAAAAAAACACACAGATACTTCTGAGCATATGGTGTTAGGCTGTCGGAATTGATAATTAGACTAAAATAACTTTGGTTTCCAAAAGCTGGTAAGATCTTATTAACTGGAAAGTGAGAGGAGAATCAAATTTTCAATTAGCTTCTGAGGTTAGTCTGACAGGCAGTATAGAGTATTTAATGATATTTAATGAAGTTGTAAACATTCTTCACTACTGTCTTCTGCTTGCTCCATTGCCCGACTCCAGCACCCACTTCTGCTAAACTGCTCTGTAACCTTTTGCCATGAAAAGGCTGAGCGTGGGTTTAAGTTCTCTGCTTAAGTTCTTTACTTGGTGGAGGATGTTGCCACCTATGTTGGCAAGTCCATGTTAATCACTACTGGCTTAGTGTGGCAGGTAGTAGAGTAGTTTCTCTTTCTTTAAAAGACAATACCTACAGCTTCTGCATCCATTCAGCTGTTTTAATGATTACATAAATAAATTCTTTTTTTTTTTGTCTTCCATAATAGGTGGATATTCTTCTTAACGTGGAACAGCTAAAAGAAGAAATCAAATTTTTAAAGAATGCACGTAAGATAAAAATGCAGCTGGGTGCTCTCAAGCTTTTTTCAAGTTGCTGCAGAATACAAGAAGATAACAGCAGTAGCCCCTCACCTCAAAGTCACAGTGAAAATGTGAAGCTGCTGATGGCATGGGTTAATGCTGTTTGTGGATTTTACAGTATCAAGGTAAAATGCTTATTCTTTAGAGAGCAGAATTCTTTAAGCTATGGAATAACGTCGTTACAGGCA
Source organism: Tetrao urogallus (assembly GCF_951394365.1). Classification (NCBI taxonomy): domain Eukaryota; kingdom Metazoa; phylum Chordata; class Aves; order Galliformes; family Phasianidae; genus Tetrao; species Tetrao urogallus. The sequence goes on from NC_136818.1 coordinate 21,537,475, forward strand.
ATACTAATTAGTTTTAAATATCCTTCTCAACTTTACATAGTCTGATTGGGAATAACCATCTGTCTGTGGATTGACCTGCAGCTCAGCTCTCCTTTTTAAAAAATAAGAGCGAAAGCATACTGCCTTCTCGCTAGTCTCATGCATAAAAATGCCTTTTAGGAATATAACATTTTAGTTGCAGTGGGTTTTTTTGTTATTATCTTCTGTTTTTTTTAAATGAGTATTCATCCTAAATGTATTTGTGCATAAATTTTTTACTGTTCACAGTAACTGTGAGAATTAAACTAATGTTTAGGCCAAGAAGGATTCCTCTCTTCAGAGGTGTCTGTTTAGAAGGATTATGTTACCAGTTGTTCTCTCTGAGAACAACTCTCTGAGAAGCCCTGTTAAGACACTTGACTTCACTCCGAATCCTGTCACACCTGATAATCTCTCTGAAGGGCAAATTACAGTCTTTGAAGCTCATGCAAGTTCATTCCTGATTTCTGCTCTGAAGACCTACATGAGAGCCATCTGTAGAAGTTTCCAGAGATCCTCCTGTAGAAACAGTGCTTTCTTTTTGAAGCGTTTCCCTTGAAGTTTCACTGTACAGTAATTCACACTTGTTGCAGGTTTCTTACAGCTATATGACAATGCATAGTGAATGTTCAAAGGAAGCAATAGTTTCTGTTCAAAATAAGCGATCAGAATTCATGTCTCATCTAGGGCCAGATGTACTGGTTGGCAGCCCCACCCACAGCAGGGAGTTGGAACTAGATGATCTTTGTGGTCCTTCTAATCCAGGCCATTCTGTGATTGATTACTTTCAAAAGTACAAGATATAAACTGGGTGTAGGATTTTCTATCAATGAAATGGTACTGGAAAACCAAGGAAACTGTATCTTACTGTATTTTATTAAACAGGTGGAAAATTTCACAGTCTGTTTCTCAGATGGAAGAGTGCTGTGTCATTTAATTCATCATTACCACCCGTGTTATGTGCCTTTGGAAGCTGTGTGCCAGCGTACAACTCAAACAGTAGAGTGCTCAAGAACTCATAAGGTGGGACTGAATTGTTCCTCCTCATCCTCTTCAGAGTCTGATACTTCTCTAAATGTTATGGAAGGACCATTTGACCAAAGTAAGTTACTTAATGTTCGGAAGCACTTGTAAAATCCATTACTCTTATGCTCGATCTAATTTGACAAGTATTTTCTCTTTGCAAAGCTGTAACTGCTTCAGTCTTGTACAAGGAACTGCTGGAAAATGAAAAGAAGAACTTCCAGCTGATCAATAACGCAGTTTCTGACCTAGGTGGAATACCAGCAATGATTCATCACTCAGACATGTCAAATACAATTCCTGATGAGAAGGTGAGATAGCTGTCTTTAGTTAGAGTTGATGTAAATGTGCCCAGCTCTCTTTACTCGGTCCTTAACTCGGCTATGTTCTGTGTTTGAATAGGTTGTTATTACCTACCTGTCATTTCTGTGCTCACGGCTTCTAGATCTACGGCAGGAAACTCGAGCTGCTCGTTTAATTCAGTCTGCTTGGAGGAAATTCAGGCTGAAAAGGGAACTGAAACTTTTTCAGGTACTCTATCTGTGCAGTGCGTGGAACTCGTACTTTGAGAAGTACTAAGTAAAGAATATAAATTCACTGTTAATAGAGTACACAGGTTTATTGGAATAATATTGGCACTAAAATTCATACAAGCAATATTATTATCAAATTATATGGACTTCTTGGTAGCATAATCTACTAAAGATTAGTTGAAAACCATTCTAAATTAGTTACATGTTAAGTGAAGTGGATGCTCCTTAACAATTCATGTCCTTCGGGAATTATTTTGTGTTCTAACTGAAATGCAGTTCCCCTTAAATCCTTTTCCGAAGTCACGTGTGAAGTTGCTGCACTGCTTCCTTGAACTGAAAAGAGCTGTTCCTTTTAAATTCCTATTCATTGTTATTTTGTTTAATTACGCTTTATGGCTTGTAAAATTAAACTTCCACATGGTTTTACTATTTCTGTAGATGCTAAACTGCTAGACTTCCCCACAGTGTTCTGAGTCAAGTTGTTTCTTGCTTTTCTAGTAGTTATGCCAGAACTTGTGATGATCGTGAAACTATTGATACCATTAAGGTTGATAAACACCTTACACGTATCTGAGATCGATATTAGAAAATTGAGCAGTGTCCAAATTTAAGAATCTGTGGCATATGATGGGGAATTTTTCATCTCCAACTTCTTTACCTTATTAAAAGAATCAATCTCGATGCTAAGATAGAAGTGTTTCCTTTATAAATAACTTTTAAAATACTTTATAGCAAAGCTGATTGTGGGCGGGCGGTGTCAAAAACAAAACCCACAGGCACTGCAGATGTTATTTTGAATTTAATCTTGCAGTATGAGCAACTCTGCTCTGTTGTAGTGCACTACGGATAGGCTACTAGTTAGGATTCTGACTGTATGGGCTTTTTACTTAGGTATTACATTGACAACTTCCTTTTCTTGTTGCCCTGATGTATACAAGTCTGTTACTACTGTCACTGGGGTACTGTAAAAACACTGCTCGGTCTATGCAGACAAAACTCTGGCTAGATGGACATGATCTGGTGAGGCCGGTTTTGTAATTTTATGTTATTTCAGTATAGCTGGATACCATTATTATGAATATCTTGAACTCTTGTGAATGAGAACTAAAATCGAGGCTTAAAAACAGATTACTTGAGGAGCACTAAAAAACTGTAACAGACGTGATGTACTGTCAAGGCAGAAAGATATGTGTACAAAAAACTTGGTGCTGAAGTAAGCATTCTGTCTCAGAAAATTTTTTGAAATAGGATAAAGAAAAGCAGTGGAATCGACAAGCCTAATTTTTATAAGATATTTTGGATGCGTTAAAAAACTATGAACAGAATTCTCAGTCCTGAGTGTTCAGTGCAATTCACTCTTTGTAGGAAAGAGACAGAGCTGCTCGGATAATTCAAAAATGCTCAATAAACTTCTTGTCTCACCGACGCCTCGTGAAGAAACACAACGCAGCAGTCATCATCCAGAAGCACTGGAGAAGACACTTAGCTAGGACGATTTTTTTAAATCTAAAAAAGACAAAATGGGAAGAAGCCAGAAGTAAATCTGCCACAGTAATTCAGGTAATTTGTTTTAAAGTGAGATTACGCAGCAGCAAGGAAACCCTCTGAAACCTGGAAGAAACAGTATTGCTCAGCGTCATTTGTTCTGCTTACAGCAACAGATATCTTTTCAGAGCAAAGTGGTAATATGGCTTTAAATCTCTCATTGTTCCTTCTTAGTAAATATTTTGTACCGGTATATCACAAATAAGCCCACACTGGGCCTTAAACCAGACAGGACCTATCAGATAATTCTGCTTTGCTTTTCTGCAGCTGTTGAAGCTAGAGATGGTTTGTCTCCTAATGTTGTGACACTTGCAGTTGGCACTTTTAGAATAGCGGAAATTAGTTACCAGTTCATAGCTAGTAACTGGATAGTTATTTCTGAGTATATGTTCCCCACTGTTACCCAAAGCATTCTTAAGATTCTTTGGAATGGATGTTAAAGAGTCACTGATGCATTACATATTTTAACACGTAATCTTTCATTGACAGGGCAATTTTTTTAATTTTTTTTTCCTCCCAGAATATAAAGCGCTTAAAATAGCGAAGATGGAAGTAATTAGCTGTTTAAAATTGCTTGTTTTTAATATACATATCTGGGCATTGGAGAATCACAGGGATAGGAAGTGACCTCTGGAGATTCCTGATCCTCCAGTCCAACTGCCATGTTCCCTGGAGCAGGTTGCACAGAAAAGCATCCAGGTGGATTCTGAATGTCTCCATAGAGAGAAACTCCACTGGGCAGCTTGCTCCAGTACTATGTGGGTTAAGTAGGAATACAGAAACTTTAAAACATCTGAGGTCAAGAGTTATCAAATTTAGACTTAAGTCAAGCTAATTTACTATACTGATACACTAACAATGTGCTAAATTTTCTATTTTTTCCCAATAGGCTTATTGGAGGAGATACTCTGCAAGGAAAAGTTATTTACAGCTAAGATACTATGTCATTTTTGTACAAGCAAGGATAAGGATGTTGTTATCCGTTGCTGCATATAAACGAATTCTTTGGGCTACTGTTACAATTCAGAATCGTCTGCGTGCAACTAAACTGGCAAAGGAACATCGGCAAAGATATGAAATCTTAAGGTCCTCAGTACTTACTATACAGTCTGCTTTCAGAAAATGGAGAAAACACAAAATTCAAGAGAGAATTAGAGCTGCTTTAGTGCTCCAGAGGTATTTCAGAAAATGGCAATCTTCAAAACTGACTAAAAGAGAGGGAGCTGCCCTTGTCATTCAGTCTTGGTATAGGATGCACAGAGATATGAAACAGTATCTACGTATTAAGCAAAGTGTTGTCAAGATTCAGGCTTGGTACAGGTGTCAGATAGCTAGACGTATTTACCAGGAATACAGGGCACAAATAGTGACCATTCAGCAGTATTACAGAGCTTATAAATTAGGAAAAAAAGAGAGAGAGAACTATTTGCAAAAGCGTGCAGCAGTAGTAGTTCTCCAGGCTGCTTTTAGAGGCAAGAAAGCACGTATGCTATACAGGCAAACAAAAGCAGTTTGTGTTGTTCAATCACTGTGGAGAATGAGACAAGCAAAACTAAGATTTCTACTATTAAAAAAATCTGTTACTTTATTGCAATCGCACGTGAGAAAATACCAACAGGTGAAAAAATACAAAGAGATGAAAAACGCTGCTTCTGTAATTCAAGCTTGGTATAGGGCACGTGTCACTTCTAAAAAAGCAGCCTCATCTTTCCAGAGGATGCGTCTGGCTGCCATTGTCCTTCAGTCTGCCTATAGAGGAAGGAAAGCCAGGAAAGAAGTTCACATATTGAGATCTGTGATAAAAATTCAGTCAAGTTTCCGTGCTTATGTCATCCGAAAGAGATTTAAAGACTTGAGAAATGCTACAGTGAAAATTCAAGCTTGTGTAAAGATGAGACAAGCTCGTAGGTATTACCGTGCCTTAAGGGAAGCAACGCTTTATGTCCAGCAAAGGTATCGGTCTCGTAGATGTGCTCTTCAACTTAAAGAAGATTATAGGAAATTGAAGGGAGCCTGCTTAAGAATTCAAGCTGCAGTTCGAGGCTATCTTGTCAGGAAGCAAATAAAAAGGTGGAGGGAGACTGCAATATTTCTCCAGGCACAGTACAGAATGAGGAGGACCAGGGCACGTTATTTAATTATGTACAGTGCTGCTGTTGTCATTCAGAAACACTACCGTGCATACCACAAGCAACTCTGTCAGAGGCAGGAGTTCCTGCAAGTTAGAAAAGCAGCAGTGTGCATACAGGCAGGCTACAGGGGTTATAAGGCACGCAAAAATCTCAAGCTGGAACACAGAGCTGCTGTCAAAATTCAGATGGCTTTTAGAGCTCATGCTACAAGAAAAAAATATCAGGCAATGATTCAAGCTTCTCTTGTGATTCAGAGATGGTACAGAACTTGCAAGACTAGTAACAGGCAAAGACTGGCCTTCATGAAAACAAGAGCAGCTGCGCTTACTTTACAAGCAGCTTTTCGCGGTTACCAGGTTCGAAAGCAAATTCGAAGACAATGTGCTGCTGCGACTGCAATACAATCTGCCTTCAGGAAATTCATGGCTCTGAAAACGTTCAGACTTATGAACCATGCTGCGCTCACTATCCAAAGGCGTTACAGAGCCAGCGTCATAAGCCAAAAACAACGGCAGGAGTACGTTGAGCTGCGGAACTGTGTAGTACGTCTTCAGGCGATATGGAGGGGAAAAGCAGCGAGAAAAAAGATTCAAAAGAGGCACAGTCTTGCCACAATTATTCAGTCCTACTACAGAATGCACGTCAATCAATTAAAATTTAAAAAACTAAGGCGATCCACTCTGGTGATTCAGAGGTACTTTAGAGCTTACCGTATGAAAAAAAAACAGCGTGCACTTTATCTAAAGACAAAGGCGGCTGTGCTAGTCTTGCAGTCTGCGTACCGTGGAATGACTGTGAGGAAACAACTGAGGGAATTAAGCAAAGCTGCGAAGACAATACAAGCAGCCTTCAAATCGTACCTGGTAAAGAAGGACTATGTAAGACTGAGATCTGCAGCAGTAGTAATTCAGAGGCGCTATCGTGCAGTTAGTCACGCTAAATGGCAAAGGCAAAAGTACTTATCTTTAAAAACAGCTGCAATCAAAATGCAAGCAATTTACAGAGGTGTAAAAGTCAGACGAGAAATTCATTCTATGCATCAAGCAGCTATTCGTATTCAAGCCATGTTTAAGATGCATCGCATAAATATTAGATACCAGGCAATTAGAATGGCAGCAATTATAATTCAAAGACAGTATAGAGCATTTTGTTTAGGCAGAGTAGAACGTAAGAAGTACTTGGAGCTCAAGAAGTCTTCCATTGTCCTTCAGGCTGCTTTTAGAGGCATGAAAGTTCGACAAGACTTAAAAATGATGCATCAGTCAGCAGCACTGATACAGTCTTATTATCGAGTGCACAAACAACAGAGGGATTTCAGAAACTTGTTGCTGGCAACCAGACAGATTCAGCAATGGTATCGTGCTTGTAAGGAGAGAAATAGGCAAGTTCACAACTATATGACTGTGAGAAGTGCTGCGCTTTGTCTCCAGGCTGCATTTCGTGGCATGAAAACAAGAAGACATTTAAGAACTATGAATCAATCTGCTGAGCTTATTCAAAGAAGATTCAGAACTTTTCTCCAAAGAAAACGTTTTATTGCCCTTAGAACAGCCACTGTTGTAATTCAGAGAAGATACCGAGCAACAAAACTAGCAAAAATTCAACGTCAACAATATCTCTCGTTGTTTAATGCTGCTGTTATCATCCAGTCAGCCTATAGAGGCTTTTTGGCAAGGCAAAAAATGAGGCAGATGCATCAAGCTGCTACGGTCATCCAAGCAACGCTAAGAATGCGAAAAATTTATATTTCTTACCAAGTTCTCAGACTTGCTTCAGTAATCATACAGCAACGTTATCGTGCTTACAGGGAAGGGAAGCGTGTCAGAGAAATGTACTTAAAAACATACAAATCTGTTTTAGTTCTTCAGGCTGCCTATAGAGGAATGAAAACAAGATGCTTCTTGAAGAAAAGGCATGAGGCAGCGCTTATAATACAGAGAAACTACCGAATGTACAGGCAGTACCACCGCTACAGACGAGTTCAGTGGGCAACCCAGCTAATACAGAGGAAATTCAGAGCGAATAACCTAAGGAATATTGCAGTACAGCGTTACTCCTCATTTAAGAGAGCAGCAATTTGTATTCAGAGGGCTTTTCGGGACATGCGCTTGAAAAAACAACATCAAGAAATGCACCGTGCCGCTACTGTGGTTCAGAAAAATTATAAAGCTTTTCGAGAACATCAAAGATTTCTCTCTCTTAAAGCAGCTGCTCTTGTCTTTCAGAGAAGATACAGAGCTTTGATTCTGTCTAGGCAGCACGCTCAGGAGTATCTGTATCTTCGCAGAGCAACTATTCGTCTACAGGCTGTGTACAGAGGAATCAGAGTGCGCAAGAGCATTGAGCACATGCATTTAGCTGCTCGTACAATACAATCAGCCTATAAAATGCACAGAAATAGAAGCGCTTATCAAAAGATGAGAACTGCGGCTATTGTTATACAGAACTACTACCGTTCCTACGTTAAAGCAAAGAATCAACAAAAGGAATATCTGATGATTAAGAAATCTGCTCTTCTTATTCAGGCATCTTACAGAGGCATGAAGGAACGACAGAAGTTGAAAATGATGCATGCTTCAGCAATTGTAATACAGTCTAATTATCGAATGTACATACAGCACAAATATTATAAACAGTTGTGCTGGGCCGCCAGAGTTATACAGCAAAGGTTCAGAGCCAAAATAGCAAAAGAAACTGACATGGAAAACTATGCGAAAATAAGGAAGGCCATCATTTGCCTTCAGTCTTCTTTTCGTGCTAAAAAGGCAAGGCAGTTGCATAAAACCAATGCTGCTGCACTATGCATCCAATCATTCTTACGAACACGTGTGGAAAGAAGGCATTTTCTTGTGAAAAAAGCAGCAGCAATAACGATCCAGTCAGCGTTTCGATGCCAGAGAGCTAGGGCCCGCTATAAATCCGTTCAGAATTCAATAGTTGCTATTCAGAGGTGGTATAGAGCGTGTCACGCTGCTCGTTTACAGAAAGCAGAGTATTCTCTTCAAAGGCAAGCGATAATAATTATTCAGTCTGCCTACCGTGGTATGAAAGCAAGAAAACTAGCAAGACAGATACGTGCCACAAGGAAGATTCAGTCTTTTCTTCAGATGGCTGTGCAACGTAGAAAATTTATTCAACTTAAAAGAGCAGCTGTTACATTACAAGCCTGTTACTTAATGCACAAAGCCAAATCACAGTATGCGAGCTATAAAAAAGCAGCTGTTGTCTTACAGCGATGGTACCGATCCCACTTGATTGTAAAACGCCAAAGAATGACCTACTTGCAAACCCAGAAAAAAATTATCCTTGTGCAGGCTGTCATCAGAAGATTCATTGTAAGGAAGAAGTTCCAGAAAATGAAAGAAAGCGCAATAAAAATTCAGGTACTTATACAGGCATGATATTGTTTGTTCTTCTCTGCTTACTTATTTGTTTTGGAGAACTGCTACGATTTCAAACGATGGTTTAAAACCATATACCTTAGAACGGAATCATGTTCTGCAGTGTATTAAGTGTAAAGGTAACCACAGCGGGGTTCGGAAATGAATCTGACTCCGTTTTGTCTTTCCTTGCTGAGGCATTCGTCTGCAAAGTCATATTCCTTTTTTCCTTACGTTTCCCCTAAAATGGTACGGTTTAAAATTTGATCTCTGATATTTGTGTGTGTTTCCGTTGTTCTTTTAAGAACCTTTTTGTCCTAACTGGCTTTCACCTGCTGAAATATTAATAGCTTAATGAATATTTTCTTTGGAATGCAAATGAAAGCCATTTAGATGTGTTGAAATAAGTGAGTTCAAGTACTGGATATCAGGTGAAGTAAAGGAGGAGGGGTGTGACTGCTGTGATTTGCAAGACTTTGATTTACCTGTGCCTTCCAAAATACTCCACATTAAGATTTTGGGTGCTTGCTTTTTTTGTTTATACCTGTTAAATAGCTCCAGACTAATTTTGGTGCCTAGATAAAACTATTTTGAAGAGGAATATGAGGAGACATATTTCATTCTTATTGCATACCACAGCTGGTACACTGGGCGTGAAACTGTAGTCTGTGATGTCTCAGATGTGCTCTAGGAAGGCGAAGTTTTGACACTTTTTCCTTCCTTCTTTACTGGATAAAATATCAGCAGGGTTGGCAAGAAGTAATCGAGAGTTAGAATTGCTCTCCATCTCTGACGTGTTTTTTTTTTGTCTTGTTTTTGAGGGTAAAGGAGGGAAAGTTTCTCCCTGTTATTTATATTGATTACAATTTGTATGTATACTGAGAACACTGTCTTTCCTTCTGAGAAAAGCTTTACATGACTTCTCATGGTGTTCTTAGTTATTTTACCCTAAGGGAAAACGAAAGGAGTCTTTCTTCAGGGTATGACTAAAATGAAGGGAGTTTCAATTCAGAAAAGAAAAGGAAATAATCTCTCATAATTCCTCACTGCTGTTTGCAGACAAGAAAACAGCTGTGCGTTCCTTGCCTCCCTTTTTGAGGAGAGGGTGCAAGTGGCGGCTTTTTAGTAATTATCTTTATCTTTGTATATCCTAAACAAGGTGATGATTTTGCTTAAAAAGTAGAAATAAGAATTAACTGGGGAATCAAAGCTGTTTTAAAATTAATTGTATTGTTAATTTTAAAAACAGGTTAGTGACTATAGCAGTACTTAAAAATAGGCAGTTGTGTTTCCTGTCAATACTGTGCAAGTGGGGAAATAGTCCGAAATTTGTCTTTGTCTTTCAAGGCACTTTTTCGTGGATTTCCTCAGAGACAACGATACCTTCAGTGCAGGTTTGCTGCTGTAGTAATACAGCAACACTACAGAGCGTATCAGATGCGAAATGTTGAACAACAAAGATTCAACCGAAAGAAAAGAGCTGCTATCAAAATTCAGGTAATCCAGGAAGGTATTTTGGTTTTGGAGGAAGAGGAGTTGATTTTGTTTTTTTTTTTTCCTTCATGTTTCTTGTACTTATTTTTTATGACATAATAATTTTTACAGGTGTGAGTGGCATTTGTAGTATTTCTCTAGCTGCTTTTTCTGTTTCATAGAAAACAACTTCCAGATATGAGGAACTCATAGATACTTCTAATATTGTACAGATAGGAATCCTTTTGTGCTAAAGGGACTTTGTCTTTTAAATTGGTTTGCTCCGTTATAAAAGAAATAGAGGTGACATTTTTGTTTTTGTTTTTTATATTTAATAGGCCTCATATAGAGGATTTAAAGCCAGGCAGTTGGCTAACAAAGTGAGAGCAGCCCAAGTAATTCAAGCCTGGTTTCGAGGCTGCAAAGCACGGAAGGAATATGCATCTATGGTAGCAGCTGTGCGCATTATTAAAAGTCACTTCAGAACAAAACGGCAGAGGACCTGGTAATGCTCAATTTGACATAGTTTTCTCTACTTCTAAAAACTGTTGTTGTCTTATTACTTTGTACTGCTTTGCACTCTGGCAAACACTTACAGATTCTCAGCTGTCCCTCAAGTGTGTATATAATGTACTTGAGTGAATCGTGTTGATGTCAGTGGAATTATTCTTTTGCAAAGGATTTTTCTTATGTTTGAATATTTTTCTGGACTAGAAGCTACTGCGTAATCTTAAATGTTATGAATTAGGGATCTGGATGGAGTAGGGCTTGATCCTGTAACTTGATTCTTCCTTCATGTTCCACTTAAACTTGAAAAGGTAAGCGTTCTCAACTTTTAGAAAAACCTAAAATGCATTTTCTTGTCAGGTTTTTGAAAATGAAGTTCTGTGCACTTACTATTCAAAGAAGATGGAGAGCAACCCTTGTTGCAAGAATGGTTCGGCTTCGGTTTCTGGCAACTAAGAATGCAGTAGTCAAGATTCAGTTGGCATACAGACAGTACAGGGCTAGAAGACTTTTAAGAACGGTATGTTTTCACTTGCACTGTATGTCATGGCTGTGTTGAGTTTGCATTGCTTTTGAGTGAGTTTTGTCCTCAATAGGTTGATGGTTTTGAGCAATTGAATTGTCCACTTATGCCAAAGAAATGAAATGTATAAATGATCTACTGGCTTTCTTGCTTACAAAGGATTAAGTTAAAGCAATAGCTTGACCCCACTTAGGCAAGGGAAAAGACCTTCCCAATTGTGAAAGTGTTTTTTTTTGTAGAGTATTGCGATGTTCATTTGCTTGTACTTCCTATTTGTTTACTTTTAAGTTTCATTTCTAGTAAAAAATTTCCATCCTAAGATAAAACTAAGACATATATGGATTGCAACAGGAATGAACCCCATTTCAATTATCAGCGAACTCTTTAAAATCTTTTCTAGAAGCACGAAGCGGCATGTTTGATCCAAGCAACATATAGGCGTTTTAAGGAGAGGAGGAAACTTGATCGACAAAAAGCTGCCGCTGTGACTATCCAAAAACATCTGAGGGCTTGGCAAGAGGGCAGGCTTCAATTTATGAAATACAACAAAGTCAGAAGAGCTGTCATTAAACTGCAAGCGTTTATACGGGGTTATTTAGTCAGAAAAAAGGTTAGTATACTTCACTTTAAAACTATGCTTGATGTAAAGTATCTCCGGAGCAATTTTGGCATTAATTTCGGCTGGCAAGAAAAGAGCTCAGATCATTAAACTCTGATTCCTGTTGACTGCTTTGAGAATTATGTGGGCCGGGAGTCAGATTATTGTTGCCTACAATGAAACTGTTCTGGCAAACACTTTGCTGTGCCTCAGTTCAGATTAGAGACCCAGGACTGAGGAAAGGTAGCGGCGTACTTAGTTCTGAGGTATTTACTTTGGAGGGCATTGAATACATTGCTGTGTGCTATGTTCTCTGCATAAATCGGCTGTCTCTGGGTATGAAAATTAATGATACTCTTTGATCTATTTTCTTCCAACAGTTTTTGGAACAGAAGCAAAAGAAGAGACTACTTTATTTTATAGCAGCTGCATATCATCATGTTTCTGCGATTAAAATTCAAAGGGCTTATAGGATGCACCTCGCCTATAAGCTAGCAGAAAACCACATCTCATCAGTTCTTATAATACAGGTTAGTCTAATTAATTTATCTAATTATGGATGAATAGTTTTGTGTAATGTAGACTGCTGAGCTGCAGCACTGCAACACAGTAGTTCCTTAATTTGTAGTAATAAAGCCAATATAGAGATGACAATTTATTAAACAATGCTGCTTATACTCAGCTAAGCATAATAGAGTGGGTGTTAGCAGACAGTAGAGGCTTCAGCAGCTCAAAGCTGAGGGTGGATAGGAAAGTTTGTTTTCTTTTGTCCCCGTCTTGCTAAGATAATCTAAGTGCTGTCTTAGTGTAGTGGAAGTAAGAAAGATCAGACACAACCACCTGTAATGCTCATGAAGCGCGTCTACTTAAAGAAACAGCCCTCGGGATGGATTTGCAGGACCGTAGCGTGGTTGAAATTACAAGGGACCTCTGGAGGTCAGCTAGTCCAACTCTACCTAGTAGGTCCATCCAGGAGCGTGTCTAGTTGGCTTTTGATAGCCTCCGAGGAGGGAGATCTACAGCCTCTTTGGGCAGCCTGTTCCAACGAGTAGTCACCTGCACGTAGCGTTTCATGATATTCAGAGTGACCATCTTTTGTTCCACTTTGGGCTCATTTTCTCCTGTCTATCACTGGGCAGCAGAGAAAAGAGCCTGGCTCGGTCTACTTTCCACCCTACCTTTAGTTTTATGTCGACAATGATAAGATCTCCCCGTAGCATCCGCTTTTCTTAGGCTGAACATCCCAGCTCTCTAAGCTTCCTCTCGTAGGAGATGTGTTCCCGTTCTTTTATCATCTTGGTGGTCTTATGGTGGACTCTCCAGCATGACCGGGTCTTTCTGTTGCTGGGGGGTGCAGAATTGGACTCAGTACTCCAGATGTGGGCTGGCAATGCTGAGTAGAGAGGAAGGATCCTCCTACTGGTGATACTTTCCCTGATGCAGCCAGCAGTGCTGTTAGCTTTCTTAGCAACGAGGACATGTTGCCGAATGATGTTCATTCAGCTAGGTGTCCTGAGGCACTCCTAGGTCCCCTTCTGCAAAGCTGCTTTCCACTTGAGTGGCTCCCAGCATGTACTGGTGCCTGAGTCGCTCCTCCCCAAGTCCAGGACTTTTCACTTCTCGTTGAACTTCATGGGGTTCCTGTCAACCCACATCCCCAGCCTGCTCAGGCTTATTTGACTGACAGCATGACCCTCTGATGAATTAATCACTCCCAGTCAGTTTTGTGTCATCGGCAGTGCTTTGTTTGGTCAGATTTTTCTGACTTGTCAGTGGCAACTAAACATGCCTAAGTTGCCGTGTCTGTAATATAAGCAAGTTTAACTTTTCTAAAAAGCAGTGTTAAAAAATCAGATCTGTAGTGCAGCATAGCCATGTAGTAAAAATTACATTCAGGATTCCAAATCAGTCACTTACTTAGTTCCACTAAGGGAAGGAGTGCAGGGTTAAATAATGGGGAGTCTGAAACGTGATTCCTGAAATAGCTATTATTTAGTCAAGGATATTTTATCACACATTTCTGCATCCACTAGGCCAGTCACAGCTGAGATGTGTTGTGAATGTTAGGGATTTCTAGAGCCCGTATTTGTCAAAAGTTATGTTACAATAATTTTTCACTTCATAAACAGTGCTTGTTTTGGAAGAGAAATGGGGGTTTAGGGAGAGGTCTTAACTAAATATGAAGCTATTTTAATTTTAAACAGAAATGGTTCAGAGCAAAAATGCAACAGAAAAGACTTCAAAGAGATTTGCAAAGAATCATTCAATGTCAACGTACGATCCGAGGCTGGCTAAATCGCAGAAATGACGCAGCAACCGTAATCCAGCGACATGTACGGAGATTCCTTGCCTGCAGGCGTAAGAGAAAAATCGCAGTTGGAGTAATTAAATTCCAGGTGAACACCTCTTACAAGAGAACAGATCTCTTTTGGTTGTTGTTGTTTTTTGTTGTTGTTGTTATTTTCTCAGAAAAGTTTACTTTGGTTTGTGAATTTGTCAGTTAAATTACAAGCCAAATCAGTTTCAATTCAATTAAATACAAGCAGACCATGAAGTAATATTAAGCAGGTACCGTCTGAGGTAACTTAGGAGGCAGTGTTTTTTGGGGGTATACTGCATACCTGCTGGTATGCTTTGGTCTTCCATCTTGCAGATCAAGTGTTTGGAAGACTAAACACTGAATGTGATTATTAGGCAATTATCTAAAAATGAAGAACCAAAGTATTTAAATACTTGATTAGACTTACGTAACATTGATTTGGAACGCTAGTAGAAGTTCCATTATCCGTTCTACTTACTTACAATTTTTTTTTTGGTCTTTGTGAAATTCCTTTTCTGTAGGCATTGTGGAGAGGATACTCTTGGAGAAAGAATAATGACACAGCGAAAACTAAAGCTTTAAGGCTCAGCTTGGAAAAGGCTAACAGAAAGAGCAAAGAAGAAAACAAATTGTGCAACAGAACCTCAATTGCTATTGAATATCTTCTAAAATACAAACATATTTCTTACATTCTTGCAGCATTAAAGCATCTAGGTCAGTATTTCACTTTATTACAGAACCATAGGATGGTTTGGGTTGGAAGTGAACTTCAAAGTTTCAATCCCACTGCCGTGGGTCGGGGTCATCTTCCTCTAGATTAGGTGGGCCACAGTCCCATCTAATCTGAGTTTGACCACTTCTGGCGAGCCACATCTCTGGGCAACCTGTTCCATTGCCTCACAGTAAAGATTTTCTTCCTTATTTCTAATCTAAACCTATTTACTTTTAGTTTGAAACTGTTATTCTCTTGTCCTGTCACTACAGCCTGTGGTGTAACCAATAGATTTCCAGGATGACAGTTAAGAATTTTTCTGCTGGGAGATGTTCATAATGACATTTATGCTTTCTGTATGATTTTGAAAAGCGAGTGAGTTGTATGTGATAAAATAGATGCAATTTGTTTTTCAAGACTAAAATTACATAACTGTGTTATGAGCAATATTAAAAGGCTTTTGTAGGGAAAGGAAGTCCTGTGCAATTGCTCTGATTTACAGGCGGTCCTTGTAATGTGTTACAGTAAAGTCAGCTGTATTTACTGTCAGTAAATGTTCTGTTTGGATTGTTTTGTGTGCTTAAATTTTAGTCTGGAACGCTACAACTGTTCTTCTGGAAATACTGGCTTAAATCAAAGTTATGGTTCTTACTTCCTTGCAAGTTCAATTTAAACAGAAAGCTCAGTTACTTAGAAAACGAATCGCGTGCGCTTCATAGTCTTTTGCAATTTATTTGTAGATTTTTTTTTTTGCAATTTGTTGTAGAGGTTGTTACCAGGCTCTCCCCTCTCTGTTGTGAAAATATGGCCCAGAGCAGAGCGATCTTCACGATTTTTGTTCTGATTCGAAGCTGCAACCGGAGTGTTCCATGTATGGATGTGATCAGATATTCAGTTCAAGTTCTACTTAATGTTTCGAAGGTAATTTTTTTTTTTTCTTTAGCGGGTTTATAAGCAGCAGCCTACTTCAGTGCAGTTTTTACTTTTCTGCAAAATTTCTGAATGAATTTAAAATAAAATTTATAATTTTGCAGAACAAAACAATATCCGAGTTGTAATTACTTCCTGGAGAAAATTAAATCATAATAATTACATCTGGTAACAGAAAACGTTTTCATGGGCAGAAAGTAATGAAATTTACTTTTAAGAGATTACATGGCAGGATATCCCCTGCTTTGCACGAAACCGTGGAAATGTGTAAAATTTTGTACAAATGGGATAGGATTTGTACGAACTGTGTAATTTTTAAAGAAAAAGTATATGTTGCAGAAGGTACACTACCTTTTCATGTCCATACCATAGAATAGATAATTTACAGAACTGATTATTTTCATAAATAATAAAGCTGGAGTAGTTTTAATTTTGAAATTAAAAGTAAACTTGTCAAATATAGGTTTTCAATCTCATATCCATCCTACAGACATTTATGTTCAAATTTTTTTTTTCTTATTTCAGGACAGAATAGAATATTGCAGCTAAACTTATTCCTAAAGTATTCTATACCCACACTGATTTGTTGTTGTTATTATGTCAAATGTAGAATCCATTTCTGGGGATTTTTACGTAAGGGGGTGGGAAGCAAAAAGTGTAGCTTTTTGTGACCTGTTAGAATAGCGTAACACGCAAAAGTTATTTTTGTCACTTAGATGCCAGACAAGCCACAGACTTAATCAAGGGAAGAATATGGATTTTGCTTTTTCCCCTAGTTGGGAAATTAATTTGAGGATCGGTGTATATGAGACCTCTTTTTCTTTCCGATATAACAGTATGAAAGAACCACTCAAGCGGTATATGAAGTAGATAATTGTATAGATACATTACTAGACCTACTGCAAATGTACAGAGGGAAAGCTGGGGACAAAATTTCGGAAAAAGGAGGAAGTATTTTCACGAAGACTTGTTGTTTGTTGGCCATCCTTTCAAAGGACTCAAAGAGAGCTTTGGTAAGACCCAGCATCTTCTTTTTGATAGTTTGACTTACACTTGCCTTTTGCTTTTCTTGTACGTTTTGGCGTCATTTGTATTTGTGGGTGATTTTTTTCTTCTCCATCTTGCCTAGTACCCGTTAGCTGCTGTAACTAAACTTTGTTGGCAGGAAAATGCATTTCAAGGTGGTAAAAGCAGTCATTAGCCAGCAGCGTTTGACTTTGTCATTCAGAGTATGACACCGAGTTTTTGATCCCATGACATCTGCAAGATGATGAGGTCATGTTTGTTACTTGAAAAAGTTTTTTGATGAATTTCTATCAGTTTCTTCGCAGTACATGAAGTTTAGTTGTGTAAAAAAAAATAGAAGACATTAATTTACTTTTTTCCCCCTACTTCTGAGAGGTTGCCATTACTCTTCAGATGAAGTTAAAATCTTTATTGCCAGTAAAAAATAGCAATACTGTGTATGCCTTTGCGTGACGTACTTTATCGTAACAGAAACAGCCTGGTTTTGAAAAAAAACCAACGTGTATTCGTTCATACTTCTGGATGGAACAGCCAACAAGAGCAGTCTGGGTTCCATGCTATAAATAGGCTTCATCAGATTTATTCAGGTTTATCCATCAGATATGAGCACTTTGGTTGTTCAGTCACTTCCAACCACGGTGTTAGTTTGTTTTGATATGAAGATGCACAAAAACACTGCTTTGTCTCTCTGTAACGCTTGTTAGAGACACGCGCCTCTGACATAACAAAACTACCTGAAATGAGAAATTATTACCATCTGAATTGCACTTCTAGAATGTTCTGAAGTCTCAGGTAGTGTTCCATGTATATATTTTGATAGCAGTAGTAGTCAGCATGCTAGTTTTAAAAAAGCATTGCCGTACTTTGGGGTAGAAGTTTGGTTTTCGAAAAAGATTTCAAAGTTTACGGTAGTATTAAGTTTGCAGTATTAACAACGTATTGTTTTCACCTTTTCTCAGGAAATCCGAAGCATGCCAAGAGTTGTTACGTGCATTCAAAGCCTCTATAAGCTTACGGCTCGTAAGTGCAAAATGGATGCAGAGAGAACGCTTGTGAAACAGAAGACAAACACTTTAATTAGCGGAATTTCCTTCATTCCAGTAACTCCTCTAAGAATAAAGACAGTTTCAAGGTACGTGCCTAAAAAGTAGTCTGCAGTTTTTACAGTGGCAATACACTGTTGTAATGATAAACCACTGTTATTTCCGCAGAATTAAACCGGACTGGGTTTTGAGAAAAGATAACATGCAAGAAGTTGTTGACCCGCTCCAAGCCATCGTGATGGTGATGGATACGCTTGGCATTGCCTGCTACTGAAATGTAAATTAACGTATTTGTACAGTAGGTATGCAGCAGGCAGCTGAATGATTTTAAAATGGAACAAATAATTGTCAAGCTGCCCTTGAACATGTTTTTGTAATTATCTTTTTGGTATTGTATAGCTTTTGAAATCCTGCCAAAATCAATTGTACAATAAAATCATATGTCCTTGTCTATTTTACTGTTGCATTGACGTGTCGTTCTTGTGCAGCTCTGAATCTTACCAGTATTGCGGTATTTCTCACCCTGACCAACTGTTGCGTAGCTGTTTGCATGCGACAGTTATGTTGGCCTGCCAGATGTGGAAGGGTGTGGGAAGAAGAGAGAGTGAACACGAGTGTCCAAGCGCTACGATATCACAAAGAAGCTCATTCTCATTTTATACAGTCCAAAAATCATCAGATGCAAATTGAAACAAATTGAGGAAGTGATGGTGGTAGTATATTACTTAGATGCACTCAAACTCCTAGTCTGACCGATAATGGTCAGATTTATGAAACCATTTATAATGCTTCAAGCATAGCGAGCACAGGTACAAAACTTTGTGCTGCATATTCCAGATCCACTATTTTGACTGAGGCGCAGGTCAAGATTTGTCGTCGGCATGGTCATTTCTGTATTAACAACACAGCAGCCTTACACCCACCTCTTGCTAGAAGCATAACAGATGATACCTGTAAGGGTATTGTTCAGATTGCATGGAGGAAAACAGTCCGCACGAAAGAGAAGGGAAGCAGCACTCTGCTTCTCCTTTACCAACTTCAAAGCAGCTACCTCAGCAGCCGGATTAGCTCAGCGCTTCCGAGCGGCTTTTGACCGCTAAGGGAAGATCAGTGTCTAAAAATCACATTGCTTATGCCTTCATCATCACGAATTTATGAACCTAGGTACAGCCACACTCTTCCCCTCTATACTTTTTGTCCTCAACCTGAACACAGCTGTGATTTACTGAGGCAGAAGCAAGAACAGAGACAGTTATTTTGCGCGTCCCAAGACAAGCTGAGGTTAAATTACTTCAATAGCCTGCATCATTAAGCCCTTCATAAAAATGAGCCCTTGCTTCTGGAAACAGAGGGACACGCTTTTTCATTCAGTAATGAAGTGTTCCGATTTAAAGAATTCAACGAGTAGAAACCGAACAGCAAAGCTCATTAAGCACTTAACCAAAATGAGTATTGGAGCGCTCGCTGCTCGAAACAGGGACGTGCTTTTTCATTCAGTAGTGTTCTGATTTAAAGAATTCAAAGAAACTGATCCGCAAAGTTTTGTTACCATTCTATTACACGAAAGGCACTTGTTGACTCACCCTCGGCATACATTAATCGTAACTCAGAGTTCCGTTCCTCCTATCTTCTAACCATCTGACCATTAGAAAAGTGACGCAAGGCGCATCTTCTGAGAGTCCAGCAAAGGGCTCTCTCTAAGAAATACCAGGTCTTCTCGCAGCGTACTGCAGCTAGTTCAACGAAGTTTGTTGTGTCATTTACTCACACAAATAGCTGTAAGCCCTGTGCTATGATGCTTTTCGTCTCCCAGGGCAATTCCCTTATAACATTTGAGTAAATTGAAGCCTTTTGCACAGCTGCAAGACGACCTGTCACCGAACCCTGCTCCTTCTCCCAGAGCACATTGCAACATATTGCACAGACTCAGCGAGATCTCTCACCTCGCTCATGGCACAACGCCGCTGTTGGCTGTGAAAATACACCTATAACAGTGTGCAGTGAAAACATTTGCAGTTCTGCAAATATAAATAATACAAATGAACACAGTCCCACTCTTGGGGTTTAAACGTAAGAATGAAACTTCTACATAAGGTGAACTTCATCACTGAAGCCTTTTCGTAGCGCTTGTGTCCATTACTGGAGATAGCTAAAATCTCACAGAAAGTCATCCTGCCAATTTATAGGACACGGGAACGTAACTCAGAGCAGCGCAGCACAGAACTGTTTGCAACGCTCCCTTTCTAATCCACCGGCCTGCAATTGTTTTCGCTAACCCATGCGGCCACCGGTCACGTTGCCGGTCCTTATTTCCACTGCCATTTATTTTGGACGAGGGGCAAGAGAAACCGGAGCGCAAATCGTCACGGCTGGGGCGTTCTGCGGAGCTTCATTCTGTCACGTCATTCACGTCAAATTCCAAGCGAGCCGTTTGAATTAGGTACAACTATTGAACATATTAACAAACCCACCAACGAGGCGAGAAGGAGAAGCGCGTAACAAACTGCAATTTGAAGCACAAATTAAGTCCGTGATTCAGATCTGGAACGCACGTGTCGAGCCGTCCGAGCCCCGGGCCGACCCTAACGAGACCCAGCCTCGCTAACGAACGCCAGGTGCCGCGGGGCCGCGCCCGCCCGCGCACAGCCGCGCCTCGTCGGGAGCTCGGGGGCGGAGCCTGCCGCAAAGCCTCTTAAGCTCCGCCGGAGGCGGATGGGAGGCACGAGGAGCTTCGCGGGGATCCTCCGGAGCGAGAGCAGGTTCCGTTCCTTCGTGCTGCCGGGGCCGAAAAGCTACGCGAGGGGCTGCTTTTGGAAGGAAACGTTGGGATTCTACGTAACGTTCTCTGTTGTTTTGTTTTGTTTTGTTTTGTTTCAGGTTGCAGCGAGACCGCGCGCATTGAGGATCAGCCCGAGCCGGTAAGCAGTTCCGGAGGTAGCGAGACGACGGAGGCAGCGAGCCGTCCGGCTGCCCTTACCGCTGTTTTCGGGGCCGGCGTAGGACTGCCGCCGGGCTCTGCCAGCTTTTCAGAGCCGGAGTACCGTCGCCGCCCGGTTTCCATCGCACCTTCGGGAGGTGCCGCCGCTCGCTTTCTCGAGTCCTGACGCGGCGCTCTCAGCCGCGTCGGGTTTTTGGGCGGTCGCTTCGGTTCCTTCCGCCGTCATCGGCGGGAGCGAGCGGGACGGGGCCGTACTGTTCCAGCCTTTGTGCTGGTGAGGGTGACACGCGACGCGAAGGGCTGCTAAGACTTAAGTTTACGTTTTCGCAGGCGGAGCAAGGGCCGCGGCGCAGCCTCTTGCCGGCCCGATCCGGCGAGCGTTCGGGGTCCCAGGTAAGCGCTCTGCGCTCGGGGTTTGCGTAGCGCCGCTGCTCGGCTACCTCAATTTCTTAGGCTCGGCACGGTGCCGTTGCCGGGCTCTCGCACAGCTTTTTAGAAGGATCGGCACTGGGCCGCCGCGGTCCCCGCGAAGGGTTTCGAGGGTACTTCAGCACATCCCGCGTCCAGTGTTAGCAGCGAGTAGGACGGTACCTTGCGTGCCCTCCTTCCTCTCCCCCAGTTACGCATAACTTCAGGAATACTATTCGTGGCAGCTCGTGTGGCTGGCGATGTTCTTTTCAGGACAGACAGACGCGGCGGTTCACGCGAGGTAGCCGAACGGACCGTGCTGCGCCCGGGGGCGAGCGGAGGAGCGCTCCGCGGCGGGTAATGCAGCAAACGTCCTAGGGGCGTCTGTTACAGAGCGGGACGAGAAAGTCGGTAAGACCTTCTTCACGCAGCTGGAGTTGGCCTCGCCGCTGCGGGGAAGAACCGTATGACGGGAGCGGCACCCGAAGAAGACTGCGGTCCCGGCGGGTGAGAGCCCGCGCGCCCTCGTGGCCGATGTTATCCCGGGGTGAGTTAAAAGGAGCGCGGGCGGCAGGGCGAGGGAGGGGACCGTCCTTGTTCCACGTGCCCCGGCGGGGCCGTATCTGCTTCTGGACTCTGCAGGTCGAGGAAGACGGGACGTTTGCGGAGTCTGGCAGAGAGTGGTGAAGACAATGGGGGTGCGGGAGCGTCTTCTTTCTGAGGAACGGATGAGAGATCAGCGACTGCCTGGCGTCCTTCTCTGGGAGTGTGGTGATCTCCGGAGAGCCCTTTTCAGTCCTCCAGCTCTGGTTCTGATCTCGCTGTGGGGTGAGGGCAGCGGTGAAGCCGTTTTTGCTGGCGATTGGCCTGAATACGAGAGTGGTTTCTTCAGTGTTGGAGTGAAAGATGTGAGCCTTCAAACCTGAGTGCTGTCTGCTTTGGTGTGGGTCCTCCCACCCAGGTGGTCCCTCGGTGCCCTTCCTGCATGTTTAGGGTTGGAGGAGGATGCTATGGAGGGATGGACTGAGGTGAGTTGTGTCCTTTTATGTCTGACCTGTATTCCTGGGATGGAATTGAAGGGTAGGACTGGGTGCTAACAGACAAAAGCCCCTTCTGTTTGGGTCCTCGCTTGAGGCGAAGCTTCACTGTGCTTTCCTTTCAGCCTGGTGGTGTGTGGCAGGTCCTCTCCTTGAGGGATGGAATTGAAGGAGAGGTGAGAAATTCTGCCTGTCCTCCTGTGTGGGGAATCTGGAGTCCATAGTTTTTCCTGTACTGGGGCAACCTGTTGTCTGCCTTGGTGAGGTCCAACACTGCAGAGCTCTCTTCTTCCTCAGGTCCTGGTGCAGCTGGTGTTCTGGGAGGATATTCAACGTCCTCGGTTGATAGCTGGGCTCTTGTGAAGCTGCAGAGGTGGAAGCAGAGAAGCTGTCCTGAGAGGTAAGCCTTGGGTGTTTTGGGTGTTGCTGTGTGCCCTGTAGGTTGTGTGTTAGCTGTGGCAGACCCCCCCCCCCCCCCCCCCCCCCCCCCACTGGATTCTTTGAGTGCTGATATAAGTTGCGGTTTCTTGTTTCTCTGGAGGTGCAGATTGTAATTTTGTATCAGTGTGGTTTATTGGCCAGTGAGGTTAAGGTGGACCTGAGTTGTGGTCTGTGTCACTTGGTTTATTTGCTTTTTGTTTGCAGTGGCTTATTTGTGGTCTTCACTTGGTTTACTTTTTTGTGGCTGTAGTAGTTTTGGTTATTTTTCTGTGAAGTGATGGTGAGTTGTTACTGAGTTTGTTTTTGTGGCTGTAATTTTAGCTCTAATTGTGTCATCATGTTTGAGGTGGCTTATGTTGATGCTGAGATGAGTTGTGGTCTGCCAGTTGCCTTTTTTTGTGGTGCTATGACTGGCTCTAATTGTGTAAGCAAGCTTGAAATGAAGGTGCCTTATGTGGTGGTATGACTTTGGCTTTAATTGTGTATTCATGTTTGAGATTGAGGTGGCTTATGTGGATGAGTTGTGGTCTTCACTTGATTTACTTTTTTTGTGGTGGTAGTACTATGTTTTGCTTATTTTTCTGTGAAGTGATGGTGAGTTGTCACTGAGGTGTTTTGTTTTTTTTGTGGTTATATAGTGCTAGCTCTAATTGTATATTCATGTTTGAGATGGCTTATGTGGATGCAGAGATGAGTTGTGGTCTGCCAGTTGCTTTTTTTTGTGGTGGTATGACTTTGACTCTTGTGTGTTTATGTTTGAGATTGAGGTAGCTTATGTGGATGGACTTGTGGTCTTCACGTGGTTTACTTGACTTTTTTTTCTGGTGGTAGTAGTTCTGATTTTTTTTATTTTTATTTTTTTTTTTTGTGAAGTGATGGTGAGTTGTTATTGAGCTTATTTGTGGTTATATAATGCTAGCTCTAATTGTGTATTCATGTTTGAGATAAGTTTTATGTTACTTTTGTTTATTTGCTTTGGGATTTAAGTAAGTTTTGGTGCTGGGAGTTGGCCTGTTTGTTTTGGGTGCTAGAGTCCAGGGTTTGCACTGTCTCTGAAGAGACATTTTTTATTTATTTTTTTTTTTTGTGGGTGGGGTGCACTGGTTGGCATTGGAAATTTTTTGGGAGAGGGGAGCCCTGCTGAGCCATAGGAGGCTCCCCCTGCATGGAAGAGCCCCCCTAGCTGGTGGGGCTCCCCCTGAGGGGGAGCCCCACCTGGCTATAGGGGCTCCCCTGAGTGGGGGTGTGGGGGGATACCCTACCTGGGTGCTGGAGTGGCTCCTGTGTCGTAATGATCCTTCTAGGCTGGAAGGGAGGGGAAGCCAGCAAAGCCAGCTCTTGGCCCTGTAGGTAAAGTCCTGAAGGTAAAGTATAGTTCACTTTACCTCTTGGGTAAAGTGTGTTTGAGCGAAGCCTTTGTCTGGGGCTTAAGTTGCTCTGTGCAGTCACTTGATGCTTTCTTCACTTTGCAAAGCAATTACTGTGTTCTCCAGGCAGCATTTATTGCTAACAGTAACTCTGTAGAATGTTAGCTTTTTAAGAACAGAGCGCATTGCTAACAATTAAATAACCACCTGGGCAAAGAAGAGATGTCTCAGCTCTTTGCTTTCCCATGTGCTTTTGCAGAACATTTGAGCTCTTTTATTTTCAAATTCAGAAGCCCTGTGTTGAAGTGCTTAAATTCTCTGTGCGGTGTAAAGCCCCTCAGATTGCCAGTATTTGCTGTCTTCCACAGACTGCTCTAATGGTGATTCTGGCTGTATATCCTACTTGGTCAGAACTCAACATTCTACTCGCACCATCCTCTGTGGCCCCCAGATAACTTTATGAATGGGCAACTGGCCAACTAGGGAATGGGGGGAGCTAAAAATTGAATCTGCTGAGAAAAAAAAGGAAATAAACATGCTTCACCACTGTGCTAAAACTCACTCACTTGTACACACTCCCTTTGCCTCTGTGTCGAAAGCAAACCTCTGCCTCTGTCCTCCAGTTTCGCAAAAGGCAAGGAGACTGAAGCAAGCACTTTGAATGTGGCTTTCCAAATGCTGACTTACTGTATCAGCTTAGTTCTCTATCAAGCTAAAGACAGTCAGATCTACATTTTTCCCCTGTCTAGAAGAATACCTTATCTATCTCCCTAGTAACTTACAGGAATTTCAACCAAGTGGACAAAGCGCTCACCTTTGGAGGACAAATCTTACCCTTTGAAGTGTCCTTAATCTCAACGAGGTGATTAAGTACAAACTGAGTCCCTACAAGTGCAAAGCCTGTCGGAAGTGGCCGCAGAGGGACCGGGTACCACTGCACTTATCTGTCAAGACTTGACAGTGAATGAAAGATTCTCCCATAAGGAGAGAACTGCTCCTCTGAGCAATTGTTCTTAAATCCAGAACACACATAGAATCCTAAATACAATAAACAACACCACCACCACTTAAGTAGAAACTGAGTTCTGATATTAAAAGCCCCTTCATTACGAAATCTACCAAAAAAAACAAAATTCTAACACTCCTTGGCTCTTTTTTTCCCCACACCAAGAACGAATAATGCCAGCCCAGCAGCGTTACTTCAGACGGGTTCCACTTCTGCAACATTGGATATGTTTCAGAGCTTTCAGTTACCTCACGCTGAGGAGGCTATGAAATTACTACAGAAAATAATACAGCAGACCATGTATGGAAGAAAAAAAATACATATAGATTAGCAAATGCTGAGATAGAAAGAAACATAAGAAGAACTCTTTAAGGATGCCTTTCTGAGAGTGCTAGAGTTCTCCAGCCCCTGCGTTAGACAGCAAGCAGAGGGGGCACAAGACCAGGGTGTGACAGAGCAATCACCTTCTGGGGAAAAAACAAGGCAAAAGAAGGAAAACAAAATGAACAGGCTGAGGAAACAGGGACGTGTAACCTGGAAAGAATACACGGATGCTTTCCAGATGGGCAGAGATGAGTAAACTGACAGGCAGATGAAACTGAACTTGGCACGAGACTTAACAAAAAGCAATTTCTTTGTGTCAGAAAGACAAAAGCCAAGGAAAGCGTACTCCCTCTGATAAGCAAGAAGGGAGAAAAGGCAACGACAGACGTAAGGAAGGCTGAGGTGCTCAGCGAGTCCTTCGCCTCAATCTTGGATGGCAGTCAGCCTTTCCGTATCTCTCAGGTCCCCAAACCTCTGGATGGTGAAGGGGGGACCTAATCCCTCCAGCCGTAAGAGAAGAGCGAGTCCGAGCCCACCTGAAGAGACTGAATGCCTACAGGTCTATGAGGCATGATAACATGCACCCCAGGGTCCTGAGGGGACTGCCTGATGCAACTGCTGTGCTACTCTCCAGCATATTAGATAAGCTGGGGCTGTCAGGCAAGTCCCCGGTGACTGGAAGAACATCACAGCAAAGCAGACGAATGCCGAGCCGTAACCTCGATGAAGAACCATCACCTGTGCCACGTCCAAATGGACTGACACAACCAGGGGAGTATTCTGCACTGCTCTCGAATTTCTGTGCATCTCCTTACTGAGAACAACTGATTTTACAAGCTGCAAAAAAGAGCTCGCTGACAGACCGAGAGGCTTGGGCTCAGTCAGTTCAAACCAGCTCTCCTTCACAAGCCTACAGTAAACACGTGGAGAGGGTTGGTGATTTCCCAGTGCCTACAGTACTGTGCAGCACAGGTGCTTTTCCAGAAGAGAAACCTACGATGTCCACTGCAGCACGTAAGGTGACTAAGCATTCAACCCGCGATGGACCACTCCCGTTCTTTGGCTTTACTCTAATCTTTACACAATACAATTAAAAACAAAAAAATCAAAATGCTACCACAAAAAGTTACCTGATACGTGTTCCCATGATTTTCAGTGTCTGCACTTCCAAGATGACGTTTGCCACCACCGAAATCCCAGCAAGGCGCAGTGGGAAACCCTCTGTTCCCCGTGTTGACAGCTCCTGCAGGTGCCTGAGCTGCCGCAGATCCCACTTGTGCTTGACAACGGCGTCCACATAAATACGAACCTGAAAAAGCAGTGATTGCCTTTCACTGCGTGCTGTGATGCTGTCAGAGTAACTGCCCGAGCTTTAACGCACCGCTGTTACTTTGACCTTTCATCCCTCTCCCTTTATGCTCCATTTCATCCTGCTTTGAGAATAGGAGCAGTAACTGCCCTCCACTGAAACTGCCCTTTTGTAACGCTAGCATGGGGTGATATTAGCAGGGTGGCAAAGTCTTTGGTTAAAGCAGACAAGAATGAACTCAAGTGCAGCAGACACAGAAAGGAAGGGAGGAAGGGAGCTGCTCAGCTTTGGAAGGGCTGAGGCAGGCAGGAATCTCTGGAAAGTGATGCCCTCACTTCCCCTGCTGACCCTTAAATGAGGTCTGGGAATGGGTGGATCCTGGCTCCACCCCTGCAGGCCTCTCAGCTGCATTGCTTGCACCTGAGCACCCCTGAATCTGCCCTGCTGAGCACCAGGTTCTCGATTACTGCTTCAGGCCATGACTTAGTTTTTTCTCTACACCTCAGTGTATCAATTACAGATTTTCCAGATGCTTACTCCAACACTGCTGCTTCTGGTCACCTTGACTCTGAACTCCTTTTCATTGTCTGATTGACTGCAGATCTTGTCGCTGATAGGCTGGTATCTTTCCCCACATTAGACATAATGTTTTATCACTGCCACTGATTTCAGCATACAGAGTCACGGCCGAGCTCATTTCTTGTATAGCTAATGCAGCTAAAGAACATCTTACTATTGACATTAGATGTTATAGGTCGCACACTTTTGATAAAATGTATGGAGCATCTTTAGCTTCCGTAGACTGCTATCTTTCTTTTAGGTCCTTGTAGGATTTGTGACTCGAACATGTTAAAAAAAAATTGGGAGTGTCCGAGTCATACTGG
The DNA here is from genome assembly GCF_951394365.1 of Tetrao urogallus. Lineage (NCBI taxonomy): Eukaryota > Metazoa > Chordata > Aves > Galliformes > Phasianidae > Tetrao > Tetrao urogallus. Next base: position 21,564,952 of record NC_136818.1, read on the forward strand.
CTGTGCAGTTTCAGACCATCATCATCATTTATATCTCCCATTACCATTTAGACATTTCGAATTTCAAAATCAGAGTCTGAATTCTTACCTTTTTGAAGTCGACTGAATTTTTACGTTTACTTCAATGCCGCAAATTACATCCCAAATGAAATTTCCAGGTGGATTAGTGCCACGAGGCCCAAAAAACTGAGGCATTTTTCGTTTCAGTGAACACTCGCAGTCACATTAAATATTTTAAGTTACAATTACTGAATCTCGACAGCGTTTCATATTAAGGCTGCAGGGTGCTGCTTTAAGTTGGAGGACTGAGCATATGCTGAGAACTGAGTGTCCCTGTAAAAATATGCATGTCAAGTCAACTCAAGAAAATAAAAAGATTGCCTCCTGATAAATGAAAGGCTTGGCTCCTGCAGAAAACCATTCAGTATTTAGATCTTTCAGTTCATCTACAATTGCCTTCGCATCCCCTGGCTACATACGCTTGGCAGCATCGATCCGGAACCCAGCCACACCAATATCTGTGGGGTACTTCAGGTATTCTGCCATTTTGCAGTGCAAGCAGATCTTCTCCAGGGCCAAATCAAGGAGATTAACAAAGTCGAGCAGCTTTCAAAGCTTATGTTAGGCTATGTGGGATCTCATTTCGTGCCCTTCATGTTTAGAAAGCAGAACGATAAAGAAATGCTACCACAGGGATCTGCCACACACAAAAGGTAGAACTATTACTTTCAGCAAGTAACAGAACAAAATATTACTATTTCCCCCTAAGTACCCATTCATCGTAAAAATCTTTCACGACTCAGAAACGATACAGGACAAGGAGGGAATAAGGAGGTTCCTGGTCAGTTTCGCCTGGGAAACATACATAGCTTTGGTGAATGCTTAAAGCGCCCTCTGGTTTGCTACGTTTTCCTAATGTAAAGTAGCCACTGAGCCTTACCGGCAGGGAAACTGCTCCATGCCTTTGGTTACTCAAATAAGAAAATCAAGCGTCAGATAAATTTCCCAAAGCGGTAGGAATAATATATTTCGCCCCAAACAGCGTCAGGTCTAGCGTTTAAGGAGAAGACTGAATGCAGGGTCTCATTCCTCTGAAATAAGCCTTGCGGCTGCTCCAGCTTCAGCGCGAGCAATAACAACGCAAGGGGCACGTGAAATCTCCAACGCGCTCGGAAGCTTCCAAACGGTTATTTTCCACGCTTCAAGACAGGTCGAGAAACAGCAGCCACCCCCCATCTCCCCCGCGGTGCTTACCGGGCCGTACGGTACGCTGCCACGCGCTCCTGCCCGGCTCGCGGCGCCGCTCCCGGCAGCTGCACGGCGCCGCCCCTCGCGCGAATCCGAGCGGCCGCAGCGCCGAGCGCGCCCCGTAGCCGTGCGCGTGCCTGAGGGTCTGCGCCGCGGCGGGAACGGGCTGGCGGCGGGCGCGTCTGAAGAGCGGGTCATCTGCGCGTTCTTTTTGTTCCTTTGTAATTTAAATGCAGTATTTCGGCTTTTGAGTCTCGCAGCGTCGTCTTTTTCTCCCGGTCCGGCGCTCCTTCCCGCAGGTAGGGCACGCGGCAGCGGCAAGGCTCGCGCAGCATGCTCGCACAAGCGGCTTATGCAAAGGCGCCCATGACCGAGAACGTGACAGACTAAACCGTGTCCTGCTCAGGGACAGCGGAAGGCCACCGGGCGATCTGCCGCCAGGCGATCTAGGGAGCTACCCGAAATGTAATGTAAGTGCCCTTCGTGTACCGCACCGACCCGTCAGTCACACCCAGCACGTGGCCCCAGTCCCGCGGGCTGCCCCGCAAAGATGGGCTGTGACCCTGGGACATGGTCCCGAGTAAACCGCAGTGGTAATTCCAAAGGAGACCAGAATTATACAGCAAAAACTCATGCCAGTGCACTGGTACTGTTTGGTCTCCAAGACAAGTAAAAGCATTTACACTGAAATGAGACTGTCCTTGGATTTACTTGCCATTTTACCCCGAGCTATTAAGAGCCGAACATCAGACTTAGGGAAGTTCATACCAGTGCCTGTGAACGTACACCCCGAATCAGCTCGAACACGTTGTCCACAATGACAGCGAAGGTTGAGCAGAAGGTAAAAAAAAAACAAACAAGCCCTAAATCTCAAAGAATTGCAACAAAATATTTGTGTCTTGCTCCTCCTTCCTGTTCATGAACCTCATAACAACAGGAAAACGTAGCATTAAGAGAAACGAAATGATTCATTAGAGATTTCAAAAGCAAACTAACATACATGCATCATGTAAGTCTTCTGACCACGTTACGTAACATACATAACATAACATACATGGAATCTTTAAGATGAGGAAGTTTATACTCTGCCTCAAATACTTTAGAAATGCTCTAGACACAGTTCCAGAGTCCTGATGATGGTACTGCTTCCTCCCCAGGCTTGGGAACTCTTGTGTGGAGTGGAACGCAAAAAGGAACCTGGAACAACACAAAGGCGTGTTGCCAGTGTGAACAACCAGATCCTAGCAGTGCTTTCTTTTGACAACCGAATTGGAAGATGGTTCATGTGATAAGACCTCTGAGTATCTGAAAAAAAACTCAGCGGGTATAGGCTGTATTAATTTTATATTACAATAAATGAAAAATGATAATGTAATACTAAATCCACACACACACACACACACACACAAAAAGTCGCCAACGTTACCTCGTTGAAGAGAGTGATGGAAAGAACGACAGAAAAGTAACAGTGACTAATAGTTCCGTTCTGAACTCTGTTCCTGCCTTGTGAGACGCTGTTGGATTTTGGTCTGCTCAAAAACAAAAAAATGTACAAACAAACTCGACACAGACGGTTGCTCATTTGATTGATTCTATGCATTCTATTTTGAATGATTCTATGATTCTGTAATTCATACGGTAGGACAACGGTGATCAAACACATTCTAAAAACACATCCAGCCTTTAATAACATTAATAATGGCTTTGTGACATATTTTAAACCAACATATTATTCTAATGGTTTATTTAAAGAAAAGGACGACGTCCTCACTGTGAGCCCAGCACAGCTCCACACACGTCAGTGAAACACTTCTAGCTCAGACAAGCTAAGGAGTTGTATCGAAAATTAAATAAATTATATGACCTTTGAAGAGAAAGGTGAAAGCTGCCTTTTCAGATTAGGAACAGGAACGCTCGTTGCAACTGTTCACCCAATTGATAGCTCCTCTTTTTTTTTCCCTTGAAAAAGTGCTACTTTTTAAATCAATAGATTAATTCAGGCTCTAAAATGCCCGAGCTCTTCCCCAAAAGGAATAAGAAGGGAACACTTTTGCACAACCTTGTTCCTAACAGCTTAAAGTCGAGGCTCATTCGTCTGCTTTCAACAAACAGTACAGAACGCCTGTAAAAACAACTCATTTAATCTAACTAATTTAATCTAACTTCTCTAGACAACAGTGTTGTTCCATTTTTCTTTGCTTGAAAGAAAGGTAGATGGCTATGCTATGGAACATAAGGACAGGAAAGAGCAGTGGCTATGTGGTTATGTTCTCATAAATATTAGGGCCTCCAGAATGAATTACAGATAGAATGCAAAGGAGTGTGTGGGAGGGAATTTTTTATTTCTTCTTGCTGCGGCCAAGGTAAATAGTAACCTGATAACGGAATGCCCTTTAAACTTGGAATTCGAGCGGTTCTAATGGGAACAGTGTTCAATTGGTTTAAATTGTTCCATTCGGTTTGTTGCCTAGTTTAACTGTTATATAACAAGTTCAGTCCCATTTACTGATATACAGTATGTCCAGTGGGAGCAGAGTTCAGCACATCTATTTGTGGTTTGTGGAGAATTAAAACAAAATTAAAGTTTTCGGGGAAGTAACTTGAGTTACAAACCACTCTGGGCATTACAGCGTTTGTGAGTAGCATTGAAAATTCAGTTAATCATTTACAGAAGTGATAGTTGGGGAGTTTTTGCAGATGATGGAAACTATTGATGGGGACGGTAATGAAGATGAGATTTAAAAGCTGTCTTTTCTTCCTAGTTATGATGAATTCAGGCAAACTCTTTGCAGAAGGTAAAAACACCGAATTCTTTTGCTGATTAATATGCATTGAACGTAGAACGTGCAGTTTAGGTTTCTAAGGCAGGGTGTCTTTTGTATCTTGACTGAGAATGAAGACTGCTTTTTAAATACAGTTCTGTTGCGAGATGGCCGATAATCGTGGATCGGTTGTTGCTGCTTGTCAGAGCTACAGATTCACACGTTGAAGCTGTATAATGGAAAGATCCAGCTTTCTATTCAGAAGGGTTTCCTTGGGAAATGTATCTGAGCTACTTTGGGGCATTATACGAATGGAAATTTGCCCTCGTAGACATTACGTACGCTGGCACATCTCAGTAATTGGGCTGTTCTGGCTAACCATCGAGCACAAGAGCAGAAGTTAAATGGTGCCTGCAGAGGTTAGCCTCGGGTGGTGTTTCACATTTCCTATCCCTGTTTTCAGTACCGCTTGAAATTCCTGGGTCTGTCTAGAATGCGTCCTGCTTGAACTGCGACTTCTGTTCTTAACCTCCCTTCCTTCAGCGAGTCGTCTTCTGTGTTACCTCCTGTTGGTCTGTCGTGCTGAATGAGCAGCTATTGCATAGCTAATTCTTGACGCTGTTTCCATTTCACTTCGGTCTGTGCATCAGAATGGTTTTTCAGTAGAAGGTGCTCGTTTCATTCCACTGATTGCATTTCTGTGAACCTAAAGAATGTAGTCAGATGTATTTTCGATGTATTGTAATTTCAGTGCATGTTATAAGACTCTTCATGCCAAGGATGAGATTTAGTAAAAACGCATAGTAAGTGTGATAACTTTAGAATAATGCTATTTTCATTTAACAGTGACTGCAAATACACAGCTTTCACCTTGTAAGCAGTGTTTCGTTCCCTCTGTAAGCCTGAATCACTCCAACTGTTTTTAAACAAATACGTTCTTAGATGTGGTGAGATTTTTAGTGAGCAATACACGTGGTATGTCTTTGCAGATAAACTTTGTGATTTGCCGCATGTAGAAAATGGAAGGATTGCCCCATATTATTACAGCTTCAAAGATTACTATTTCCCTACGCGTAAAGGAAAAAGCCTTTCCTATTCTTGTGTGGCTGGTTATACAACTGAAACCGGGACTCAAGACGGAAGAATAATTTGTACAGCAAAAGGATGGTCTCCAGTGCCACAATGCTACAGTGAGTTCGCTTCTTCATTTCATTATTGCCTCCAGCAGAAAACTATTTTAGTTCAGTTTCCTAAGCATTATGGGGACAAAAGGTGCAGAATAGTAGAGATAAAAATGCCTAAGTCAGGTCGAGGTGAAATCCGCAATGTATATTCATACATTGAACTGTTTAACACTAGTGTATGTTCTAAGGACTCTTACCACATATGCTTTTTAAGAATTTCAAGAAAGCTGCCTAGCATAACTTAACCGGGGAAAAATAATTGACATCTGAACCTCCTTAGCTCCAGATTGACATATTCCGTGGTACTACTGTCTGTTCAATGATCGCGGTAGCTTTTCGGTAAAACGAGAAAATGAAATGAGATGGAGATCATTTAAAAACCCCACTTTCTTGCCCATCAGAGACAATATTACCTTAGTTATTTATTCCTAACCAAACCGTCTCTTTTTATTTAGAAAAATGTAATAAGCCTCTTCTGGAACATGGCATTTTTTACGGTACAGAAACGTACTTCAAAATACATGAGAAATTACAATACAAATGTAATCAAGGTTACCACACTCCCAGCGGTGGCACTGAAGATACAGTACAATGTCAATCAGATGGATGGTCTTCCCAGGCAAGCTGTACTAAGAAAGTTGGTAGGATTGTGTTTCTCTCCTTTTTATTTCATATATGTTTATAAAATTCTGCTGTCTTTCCCGTACCTGCAAGGTCAAACTGCCTTTGTTAGGTTATTTGAATATTCTCGAAGTAAGTTCCCGGCTGTACCTCATATGATGAAGTTGTCAGATGTTTCACGCTGCTTGTTTTGTGAATTGGTATAGATAAAACTGCAGAATCGGTATAGGTGAGATAATTTTGTTTCAAATAAACCCATTTCTGTCCAAACTTCGCACCCAAATGAACACTAGAAAACCTATGTGAACTGTTGCATTTTTAATTGTTCATTATTTCCAAAGACTGCCTCAGATACAATCACTTTAAAGGGAAATTTTAGATAAGTAAGCTTACAGGGGAAAAAAACCCCACAGCAATATTACACGTCTTATTCATTTAAGAGTCATGCCAAGTACCCGAGTTACATCATGGCAACTACCTAACAAGCCAGCGAGAGCTCCGAGTGAATCAAGCGCTGCTATATACATGCGATGAGGGATACCACACTGCAGGAGGAAACACTACCGAAGAAGCAGTTTGTCTCACTCATGGATGGTCCCTTACTCCGAACTGCTCGAGTACGTAGTGGACTTGAAATGAATTCTTTTTGAAATGTGACACAGCCTACAACTGAATAAAAAATTTATGCTTTTTAAACTGTTGGGATAAAAAAGTTTTTTATGTTTTCTCCCTAGAAAAAACCTGCCCCTCCTTGGGTGTAATAGAACATGGAGGTTTCTATCCTGCGAAGAAGATCTATGAAGAAGGAGATGTTGTTCATTTTTTCTGTGAGGAAAATTATTCTTTTCATGAATTTGACATGATTCAATGTTATTACTTTGGATGGTATCCAGATCCTCCAGTGTGTGAAGGTACCCTTATTTTTACATTTGTGATATGTAAAATTCTCCCGCGCTTTCATGAAATGAAATGCCTTCTTTATGAACACAAAATAAAGATAAGCTCTTGTACCAGTTTTACAACCTGAGTAGAAATAAAGTGTTAGCAGAAGAGCACGAAGCCTAAATGGTGGGGAAGAGGAAATGGCGATTGGAATTAAGCTGCTTCCACCTGTTCTAGGTGGAATCTAACAATCGAGCAGGTACTGTTACCTGCTGCTTCTTCATGTGTTGTTTCTTGGAAAAGCAGGAAGAAGCAATAGAGGGGAAGCTGCTCAGCCTTAGAGTTCAAGGTAAACTGCGTTCAGATTATTTGAAGGATTATTCAAGCATGGCTTCCTGAGATGAGAGCATGCCTCTCAAGGTACTAAGAACAGTTATTTTACACCATTTCTGTCTGATGCTTGAGGAAGAAAGAATATATAACTATTTCTCCTTAAAAAGCAAACAAACAAACAAAAACCCCAGAATACCCCACTACTGTCTTAAGTGCATTTTTAAATAAAATTGATGTTTTTGAATCATTTAGGTTGGAAGAAAGACCCTTAAGATCATTGAGTCCAACCGTTCACCTAATGCTACATGTCCATCCGTGTCCCTAAGCAGCACACCCACACATCTCTCAAATACTTCCAGGGGCTGTGACTCCACCACGTCCCTGGTGCAGTGCCTTCTAAAACCTAACTGCTCTTTCCATGAAGAAATTATTCTTTATGTGCAATATAAACCTCCCCTTCTGCAACTCGAGGCTGTTCTCTCACTTTCTATCACTTGTCACATGAGAAGAGAAACGGACAATGTCTTTGCTGCAGCCTGCTCTCAGGTGGTTGTACAGAGTGATGAGGTATCCCCTCAGCCTCCTCTTCTCCAGAAAACAACCCCAATTCCATCAGCCATTTCTCTTATGTCTTGTTTCCCAGTCTCTTTACCAGCTTTCAATTAACTCAGTATCCTTCTTGTAGTGAGGAGCCCAAAGCTGAGCACAGTACTCCTTCGTAGCCGATTTTGTAGAAAGTAATGTGATTGGTACAAAGATGAAATTTACGTTCCTTTCCTAGCAGTTATGCTTGGGTTTAAAATGCAATAAAATCTCTCTCAAAAAAATGACACCTTAGTACATTCCTCAGCCCTGCATTTGTTCAGAACTGTTTCCTGGGTGAGTGCAAAGAAAGAGCAGTGCTCAGAAGAAATGAAAATGTGGCCTAAATCTAGTTTTGAGGCAATACTGATTACAAACTTCATGTGAGGATAGGAAATGAGTCACTGCTTTCACTGCTTGTGTAGTATTAGAATTGCTACATCGGCTGTGTTAAGTACTGTATTAATGAAGGGTGTGGAAAATCTGTTACCTGCATACTTTGAAAGGACATTTTACTGAGTACACAAGAGATTATTAGTTTGTTTATAACAGTGCAATATCATAATACCTCTCTTTTATATTTGCTGAAAGTAAAATCCCATTTTTGTTCTAAATCTTCATTTTAGAAAATGAGTTGTGAAGCTAAGAGGTTCCTCTGGTTAACCAGAAATGCCTTCTAAAAACATAGACTCGCACACTATATGGTTAAATGAATCGCTCTGCTTACAGGTTTGCTTAGTGGGAAAAAAAATGTGCTTTTTATTTTCAGATGTAAGAAATAAATGTCCTCCACCACCACTGCCTCCTCACGCCCATATCGTCGCAGTTAGGAGAACGTATCGCAATGGCGACAGAGTTCGTATACAGTGTCAGAGTGAATATGAAATAAGAGGATCTGGGGAAATCCAGTGTGAAAAAGGAAAATGGACGTCACCTCCTATCTGCATGGGTTAGTACCTCTGGCAGCTGATGAGAAATAATTCTTAAACAGTATCTTAATGTTCTTAATAGTCACAGTTTCCATACCTGCAAAGCTATTTGTCCTCCTCTGATAAATGCTTGAGAGTTTAAGTGCTGCACATTAAGGAAGAGGATGAGCTAGATTATTTCTTAGTGGTTTTTTTTCTGGTTTTTTTTTTTTTTTTTTTTTTTTTTGTTTGTTTGTTTATTTGTTAATAATTGAAAATGAATTATTTTCAAGGAATCTGGTTCTAAGTTTCTGCTGTGATTTTAGGATCTATGGATAAAAGGGAATCTGAGACACCAGCATTCGAGGCAGATGCATCGATAAGGGCTAGCAAAACATATCACAGTGAAGAAATGAGTAGGTGCTTTTCTATTTAATAAGAAATCCAATGCTCTCTAGTACTGTACAGGTATTTTATGACTAACCTTATTACTCTTTTGCTACCCTACCATTCCTTACTCTTGTGGATGTTTGCATATTCTTTGTGTATTGTTTTAGCAGTATGCTTGAAGGAAAGAACATTCTTAATTCCAGAGACTGTGAACTAAAACGATATTTCAGTGCTGTATATGTAATTTTTTTACATGCATTAGCATTTAGCTGCAATCACTTTGCATTGCTTCTGTTGCTATTGTCTGAATGTGCAAATTCAGGAGTATTTTGCTGATCCTTTCTTTAACAGTTCACTGAGGTTTATTTTGAACTCCATGTGGGTTTAACATTTCAAGCAACAAAACAGACGGTCTCAGCACACCCAAACAGCTAGTCCATACCGACTGTAAACCAGCAGGAGTTAAGAGTGGACATAGATGAGAAGTGTAGAATGAATAAAAATTGCCTGCACTTCAGTAGGGGAATTGTGGACCTTGTCAGACACTTTATTTGTATGCAAATTTTGGATCAAACTCCATCGCTATTCAAACAGTGCTGACACCATTTTAAAGACTTAATTACATATCTTCTTACCTTGTATTAGAAATACAGCAAAACTGTACCTCTCCACCTGTGATTAAAAATGGTGTTCTCCTTGGCCCTTTATTACCGAGTTACAAAAATGGCAGCTCAGTAGAATACAGTTGCCAGCGTTACCATTTTTTGGATGGACCCAGTACTGTTTACTGCAAACAAGGAAACTGGACAGAACGGCCTACTTGCTTGGGTAAGCCTTGCAGGAAAAAAATACAATAGATGTATCCTTCTTTCCTTCCTGTAAAAAAAATGATCATTTTTCCACTAGGATCCATTGTTAAAAGGTATTTACTTTAGGTCTTTAATCTACTGTGATAATGCAAATAAATAACGTGTCTAAGATTTAGTTATTTATTTCAAAATGAAGCGTGCCAGATGTTTAAAAAGATTTGTAGAAAACGTATCAGAAGTTTGTGTTTTCTGGGAATTACTGTTCTGAGTTGTTTTGGGTTTTTTTGCATATTAGTTTTGTTACTTTGGTCCATTTCTTTACTTTTGTATTCTTTTCCTTTTTTTAATATATTCAAAATGTTATTTCTCACAGAATTCCAAAATATTTTAGTACCATGGGTTTATTTCCTTTTTTTTCCCAACTCCTACAAAAAGGAGTTAAGAAATCGCTTGATTGTTTTTATTTCCTAGATCCATGCATTCTTAATGTAACTGATATGAATAGTAATAATATAGAGTTGAAATGGAGACAGGAAGAACTCGTCTTCCTACACGGTGATCTCATTGAGTTTGAATGTAAGCGAGGATACAAATTTCCCCATGCTACAATGCCATCCCCTGGGAGAACTCGGTGTGACCGTGGAAGGCTGAAATACCCCAAATGTGTTTTGCAAGGTAAAACCATGCTTTCCATTTGTCCTTTTGATTTCATCAATCTCAGACCTATTCAGAAACTTTTGCTTCAGCAGTACAGGCCTAGAAAGTATTATAAATAGTAATAAAGTTTAGTATCTGACTGATATCTTTACCCAATACAGATAAATTGTTAAATTTGTGTTGAATATAGTTGTTAAATATATACAAGCATAATAAAAACAATATGCCTTCCTTTGGTGGGAAGGCAATAGAAGGGAGGGAGGAGCTGTTCTTCAAGCTGAGGGAAGTGAAAGCTCTGCTGTAGAAAGACAGCTGTAAACACTGAACCGCATAAAAAGGGTTTCTCATGGTTTAGAAAGAACTCAGATTTCATTCCGATTTGAGACGTAATGTAGAAGTATTGAGAATAAACTGGGTTGATATTTATGTAGTGCTGACAGCAATTTAAAGCTGCTGACTCGTTAGTTTCTTTGGTAGCTGAATTTTTCACAGATTTTTTACATTATTCCAGTTCCCACGGAAAAATGTGACTCTCCACCGTCTATTGCAAATGGAGCTCTTACTCTCCCGCCTCTGACCCAGTATGACAATGGCTCTTCAGTTCAGTATAGTTGCTCTGATTATTACTTCTTGCAAGGATCTGAAAGAATTTATTGTTCCGAAGGCCAGTGGACTTCACCACCACTTTGTATAGGTAGGCACAAGAAGATATATAAGATATATGAGCATTTATTTCTGGTTGTTAGATGTGAACCATTTATAGATTGATGCTCAGTATTTATGGATTTTGAGTGTTATCAGCTGGAACATTATTAAGATCTCGACTGCATTTTTCAGTTAGAGAGGAATGGCCTGTTTTAATAGAAGCAAGTAAAATCTTGATTGGCTTTTTTTAAGTAAGTACATCTTATGTGCCAGCTGTGTCCAAAAATACAGTGATTTCATGTATAATAACTTAAGAGAATGGGGAATAACCTACCTTTTGAGCATTAACTCTAGTCACAATAATCTGATTTCAAAAATAATTGATTTCTTAACACTGAATATATCTCTATTCGTTAGAGCCGTGCACTTTGTCAAAGAATGAGATGGAAAAAAATAACGTGCTGCTGGAAAGTTTTTATGAGAGCCAAGTTTACTTTTACCATGGAGATTATGTCGGATTTTACTGCAAACAGAACCATGTTGGAGCAGAATCTGGTGCGACTTTATTTCAAGTGCAGTGCAAGAGAGGACAGCTAGCGTATCCAAGATGTGTTGAAAGGAGAGAATAGGTAAGTATGACTTTAAAAAAATGTATTGGAAAGATATGCATGTATGTGTTCTTTATCTAGTGTTGATTAAGGTGGCCTCCTACCTTCAAGATGACTACAGTTGACTTTGAGAAAGGAGTGTTCAGTGGCATTGTTCAATCTGAGTCGAAAAGAGAGGGAAATGAGAAAATGTTCTATAGACTGAGGACTGAGTATACAGCAGTACAACACAATATTAACAGACCGTGTGTGCAAATGTTAGAAGAATTCTATGAGGCTTATATTGCTTCTGCCAATGCATCTGTACACAAGAGAATGTCAAAAGGAGTATTTGTGTTTGTGGAACTTGGATTTTAGTTACTTTGTGTAGGCAGTACAGGTGATGAATCGTATATCACTGTATTCAGCTTATCGCTGCATTTTCACTAGGACTGTTTTCATAATACTGGTTACTATTATTAATGTTGCTCACATATTGCCAAGATTTCTTCTCATTCTGTTGCTGTCATTGCATTCAACGTTATGCATTTGTTTTTCTACCAGATCTTCAACTCTGGCTGAAGCCGGGGGGGAGGAAGAGATCCCCTTTAGTAACAATACATGGCAGATGAATGCCATTTTGTAAGGCTGCGAAGATGAGCACATAAAGTAAATAATAATGCTCTGCAGTAGCCTATCGCTTTGCATTGAAAGTACTGGCAGTGCTTTTCCTGTCATCTGGAAAGAGGCTTCATCAAAGTTGATAAACAAACAAACAAACAAGCCCAACACGCACTTCTTCTCAATATGAACGTTTAAAATACACTGTCTACCTCTCTCTCATTCCCACAGTCCAGACAGCTAAATGGAACCCCTCTGCAATATGGAGCACCAGCTGTTCCCCCAGGACACTTCTCTGCCTTATATGATCCGTGGTCCTCTAACAGAGTAACTGAGTGAGATCACCGCTGTCAAATCTGTACATTAAATGGCATTAAAGCTCAATTTCTTCTCTTTTTCTTTTCCTTTTTTTTTTTTTTTTTTTTTTTTTTGATAGTCTAAACAGAAGCGTTAATAGCTTCTTGCTACTCTCAATGGATTTATCTTGTGCAGGGGTACTTGCACCCTACACTGGAGCCCTACTGTTCTATTGGACCTTCAGCATTGATTCATCCTAGTCTTCAGCTGAAAGATTCCCTCTTCTCCAAGTTCCTGCAACAAAAGACCTGTCTGTGCAAGGGGAGTCAGCAGGCCTTTGTTCTCTTGAGATCTTATCCCAAGAAATCATGTCCAATTATTTGGTGACTAAAGCAAGGTTTTAGCTGTCCTGTAATTTCCCTCATCAGCAAAAGCAACAACAGGAAAATCAGGTACTACTTACTTGCTCTATTTTCTTAGAACTCAACTCATGTTTATACCCCTCTTGAATACCAAGACTGTTAGACTCCATTAACAGTACACAAATGCAGCATATTGCGTTGGTTAATTTTCATGAGCTTGGCTGAATGAATTCGGTGAAGTTAAATAAAAATCTCTCAGTACTGAAGGCATCTCAAGGTCAAAGAATCATCCCTTGCCACACCGAGCTGCGTGTGCTGTGCACACTACCTTTCAAAAAATTCTTAGAAAAGTGAACTTCAAGAAAAATGAAGAGCGTATCTTCTATGAAGCTCTATCAAGAAAGGCAGTAAACATGCTCCCCAACGAGCAGTAAACCAATGCCACATAAACACACTAGCTGTTCCTATCCATCAGCTGCAATATGTCACCATTGGATCAATTACCAAAAAAATAAATAAAGCACAAGCGTATCAGATCCATCAAGACAGCAATGCAAGCTCACCAAAAAATGAAAAGGATCGCAGGTCTCATTTCAGGACCTGGACTGAAGGAGTTGTGCCTAACTACATCCAGAAATACCAGTTAGTCACTTGCATCCCAGCATCTTGCCTTTCCACCAAATAACATGGAAGCTCAGGTCCTGAGTAGGAATTGGGTTCTGTGATCCAGAGATTCCCCCAGTTGTTTAAAGAAGACTCACCCTGACTCTGCCGTCATTCCCAGGCTAAGTTCCAGGCATGTTCATGGAGAAAAAGCTAGAAGCAGATGAGGCGAAATACACTGATAATCAAATTACCTGCAGGCTTTTTAATTCTTGACTCAATATGCCACTGAGGCCAGCCTACTTCAGGATGAAAATGTAAATAAAAGTAACAGGGATCAATGCAGAATAGGCAAGAGACAAGTAAGTACACTCAGGTGGATGAAATGTAAACACAATTACAGAATGTAAATAAATTTACAAAAAATGGTTAAATTTAAACAAAATCATCCAATAGTATAAAGAAAATGAATTAGCACATTCCAGCAGAGAACACTGTCTAAGCTATAAAGCACAATAAAGCAGGAAACTCTGGGAAAACTTGAGCTCAAATCACTGGATTTGTTGAAGGAGAGTTCATTTCTCCAGCTGGACTCAGTCATGTCATTTCCGTATATCCAGATGCTCCTGCATTGTAAAGAGACAGAAGGGGAAATAGAGATCTGGCTGACATATTGTCACGTTTCCCGAGAGCAGAGAAAAGCAGTTGCCAACCATGCTCCCTGCTTGAATTCAATTCCCCAGGTCCCTTGGAACAGGAGCAGCTCCTCCATGACAGATGCAGGCTGGTATGGGATTAAAGGAATCTGACCCTCTTTTTACAACAGTCCTTCTTGGCTGTTGCTTACAGTTCTTTTACAGCCCCCTGTGCCCTCCCATATGAGCTACTTACTGTGCATTGAGGGTACTCAATTACTCCATCCAGACACTGTGGGTTAAATTTCTCCGGTCTTGAAACTGCCCTACGAAACCACTTGCATGTAAAGGGAATACGTTCCTTAGAGCGATAGGTGTAAGGCTTTCTCCATTCTAGTTTAATGTTGTTCTTATCCATTTCTGACTCAAGCACTGTGCAGTCACCTGGAAAACAAAAAGCTCCGCTAACCTCGTGAAGTATTCTCATGATTTGCCTGTAGATCTCACACTGGAAGCCAAGTCTCTGAAGAAGTTGGTACCAATTAGTGCCTCAAACACTTATTCTGCTTCCCTTTTGTGAAATATAATGCAGACTGTGAAGGAAAAAAGCTCATTTCATACTCTTTAGCAGTGATCCAGTAAGGCCTGCTCATGGAAACTGTAGAAGGGGACAAGCAGAGATTTCCCTTCTGAGAAGCCTACAAAGGCTTGCAATGGGCATCAGCTGCTGTCTCTACACATATCAGAACATGGTATGAGCAGAGAGGAGCTGAAAAGGCCACAGAGGTACAAAGGGGGTCACAGCACGGCAGCAACCCAGGAGAGAAGCTCACTGGAGCAAAACCCTGCCTAAACAGGCAGGCTTGGGAGAGACTGCAATGGAATTGTTTGCTGTCCCGCCACGGTCGGGGAAACAATTTCAGGGATATCACTTTCAGGGAACTCACGAGCTCTTCAGTCCTCCCTGGAATTAGACAGGCAGTCAAAGAACAAATTACCCTAGCGTGCAACTTGGTGATTCCCTTCCTCTCAGATACTCTTGTCAGCAGCACCTGAAACACAACCCACCATGGCCTACAGCTTTATGGGATTTCCCACACCCTGGTTCTCTGTTATTACTTCCCCAGGCACACTTGCTAAAGGCTTCCCTTTCAGTTTCTGCACTAACTATGCAAAAAACAGCAGCCAAACAATGGCAAATGGAGAAGACTTACGTCCTGGATTGCACCGTGGATATTTAAATGTGCCATTAATACATTGTACTCTGAACGGAGAAGAAGTTGGGTCTTTCACATTTCCTATTTTACAATCAAATTCGATAAAATCACCCGATTCGGAATACAGCTTTTTCTCGTCCCTCCATCTCAGCTCAATGTTGTTATTGTTCATATCTTCTTCAGCCGCTGTACAGGCCGCTGGGAAAAGGAAAGAGAACATTGTCACCAATTCATACAGATGCACCACATGTAATTTTTTTCTCCCTACAGAGGTTCTTCACATCACAAAATGTTTCCAGGACTTTGCTCTGAGCCTCTGCTTTTTGCAACGGGAAAGATATCTTCATCAAAAATGAAGGGGAAAAAAGGTGATGGTTGAATCAACGTGTAGTGCTGCGGAGAGGCTGTTTCAGTGTGAGAGTCACACGGGGCAAAGGGGAAGCAGAGCCTGGGGCAGGGGAACTCAGCAGGCAGCATTCAGCTTTCCTGTACCTTTTTTCAGAATCCTCCTTATCCCAGCAAGTCTTTAAATTCATTTTCTCATGGTCACATCACCCCTGGATTTACTGCATTCAGACAGACCCAACCTCCCCATTACAGCCTGCAGACTGTGGCAGTGTCCTCAACGCGGGAGCCTGGCACACTGATGGAGATCTCCTCACATGGGCAGCTCAGCCAAACTCCCCTCCTTCTGTGGGTGAGAGAAGGCAAGGAGAGGCTGCAGGCAGCAGTGGGGACCACACAAGCTGACATTGAGAAGAAATTCCTTCTAGATAAAAGGAAGACTTGTTGCTGTCAACCACAGCAGAAGTGCTGTTTCACAAGGGAAGTGCATTGGAAACACCTTCAGGATCTGAAAAAAAGTCAGTGTGAGCAGTAACACAGCTCTTGGCCATGCAGCACATGCTTTAAACCTACCTAAGCAAACCGGTGGATTTGTCCACTGCCCATTAATACATCTGATCTGCGAAGATCCTTCCAGGATGTAGAGATTCGGGCATTTATATTGCAGAGTTTCACCTTGTGAATATTCTGACTTTGGGAAGGAAAGAATATCTCCATTTTCAATATCTGGAGGTGGGCCACATTTTCCACTCTTTCCTGGAAGAACATTAACGCTTAGAGAAAAATGCATCAGAGTTTAATTGCAGGAGCAGCCTAGCCTTGAATATTTTGGTAAACTACCTTGCCCATACTTAGAGACACTCAGAGGAAAGCAGAGAAAATTGCCACCTTGACACCAAATATCTGACAGATGGAGAAGAGCGAAAGTTTCTCATTTTTCCACTGCTGGGACTCATAACTACCAGTTCATCCATCTGTCATCTCTGGAGCATTTGCTTTCTGGAAGACTTTCACTGGTCCTACACAATAGTGCAGGATGTTTGGCACAGCTCTTTCTGCAGAGCTGGATGCCCACCAGCTCTCTGTAATGCCTGAGCAGGGACAAGTGTGAACCTCTCTGTAAACTAGAACAAATGACACTGGACGATACAATTTCAGTTAATGGTGGGGCAGACCTCGGGCTCTGGGGAGTCCTTACGTGTCAGATGCATCGCATTGCACTTACTTGCAGCTCAGAGACTGAAATTTGGAGAAGTAAATACCGCTGAGCCAGCTCGATAGCAGTCTCGCCAACAGGCTACCGGATGGAAAGACAGGAAAAGTACCTCTGCACGTGGGCAGCTCTGTCCAGTTCCCATTCTCACAGCTTATGGTGGAAGCTCCAGTCATACGAAAACCTTTCCAGCACTCATATTTAGCTGTCTCCCCAGGCAAATACTTTGACTTCTTAACACCTTGAACTTTACCACCAATGATTTCTGGAGGAGGTCCACACCTCATATCTGAAAAGAGATACTTGTACAGTTGCAGTTATAGTCATTGAGGTGTTTCCCTATGCCTATTTTAGGTAAGGGAATTGATCTCGTTACTCCCTAGCTCACACAATTTCTGTCCAGAGCTTCTAATGCCTTCACAATAATTTTTTCATATTTTTCCTCCTGGCCACAAGAGCATACCGGGGTAAAACACTGTGAACACCAGGAATGTGGGCAGGAGTGTTACTTCAAATGACAGCAGCAGCAGAACGCTTATTTGTGGACTCTCAGGAGATGGCAGTGTAAATAAGAGTGTCTAAAAAAAGCCAGCATTTCTGTAGCTACACCTTATGGCACAAAAGTTCTTTTAGTTAAGCCACAGCCCTCCCCAGAGAACCCCGGCATTTCTGAAAAATCACAGATGTAGCAGCCAAGCTGGCCCTCTGATGAACTGCAGAGCTCTGGAAGAAGTCGTCAGCCTGCACTGCACGGGCAGATACGTGCAGTCAACTCCTCAGAAGTATGTGAAAGCCAAATAGCAGCAGTTCACCCTCCAGCCACAGATTTTGGCAGGTAAAGGAAGACAGCACATTGCCTTTTTGTGGGAACGCTCTTGCCATTTCAAGACTCTAGCAGATCTGCAGTTTTTACATCCTGAGATTCTAGTGGAATCTCTATCAGTTAGAGCTTACCCTCTGAAAAAATGGCTGGATCTCTCCCCTACTACTTCCATTCAGACAGTTATATTTTTCTAGAGAAGGCCAATAACACAGTGTATTTTGGGGAATAACAGGTATCATAGTGGAAAATGAAAAATCATCATTTTTTTTAATGCCCTTTTTCTTTAAGAGGTTTTTGCTTTCAATGAAAATGTACATAGTATTTCCAGAAGCAATAAGTTCAAGTGCTGTGCAAGAAAGCAGTAGTAGGTACAAAGCTGTGGTACAAAATTAAAATATCAAGTTTTCAAGTATTTAGGTAAGCAGACCGTCTCCTCTATACTAAGGGGCAAGATGAAAGCACAGATTCCTACCTTTGCAAGTTGGTGTTTGCGACCATTGTCCATTTGTACAAGTGACATAATTTACACCTGTAATCTGAAAATTTCTGTCACATTCATACTGTACCCAAGCACCGGGCAGATACCTCTGCTGTTGAGTGCTGATAATATTAGCGCTATGAATTTCAGGTGGGGCTTCACAGGTAACATCTGAAAAGAGAGGCACATTTAAGAATACTCGGGCAGTAATGTGATGACCGTAGAATATTGCGTTCAGAGGCAGCATTATTCACGATGAGGACAGGCAGTTTGCATAAGGCAGGTTTTCCACAGGTAGGAAAGAAAGATACTGTGGTCTTTATTCTGCAGTGCTTCACCTGACAGTATACTTTTTGCCTGAAGTGACTGAAAAGCAGAAAGGAGTTGTAGAGATTAGCTGAACATGGAGGCTGGTGCTCTACAGCATAGTGCACCAAAGGATCAGAGAGTGTTCTTTTTAATATTTTGAAGGTAACTTTCATAATGAAAGTCACATTCCTAGCGATGTAAAAATAAATACGTTAGCTTACCAGTTATCCCTTTGCACTTAGCACCCTTTCCTCCATAACCTTCTATCTGTTAGATCTAAGAAACGAGTTCAATTGCATCTACTAGCTTCAGCCCAGAAGGGGAAAAGATTTCAGTTCTACTCAATGGTTCTCAGAAACCAGACAAAAGGTGTTGTAGCATCCCATCCAAATCAATCCAGTGATTGACTCCATTGTTTTGACTCACTTGTATGTGTGGGTGGGTATTATTTTAATGAATGTCTTAAAAGACTAAAAGGATTACAGACTTTAGAAATAGAACACGCACCTTCACATAATGGGGGTCTTGACCAATTTCCTTTTCTGCAAATAATTTCTGGGAGACCAACAGCCTCGAATCCTTCATCACACTGGTAGCGAATTGTTTCGCCAGGCTCATACACTTCCTTGTTTCTGCCTTCAATTGCAGAATTTAGAACATTTGGAATACTTCCACAGGACATTTCTGAAAAGATATGCAAATCTGATGCTTATGGTAATATGATACACACAGGATGAGATTATTTTTCTGACCAAACAGATGCTTTTTCTAACTAGCACAGTCAATAACAGCAGATTTTGTATAGAAGAGAGCATGAAGAAACTTCCATGTTAGTCCCCTAAATAGGCATACACTTTAGTCACTGTAAAGATTTAGATTCTCTTCCTATCAATGCCAGAAAAGTTTGGTAAAGTCTTCTGTCCCTTGCTACACAGAAGTGATATCCATCGCTGAAGCATCAAAGCAACTCCCAGTCACTAGTGGACCCTGTAGAAAACAGGTCCTTGTGTGATAAGGATGTGCCCATGACTTATCTGGTAGAGATAAACAATAAAGATTGCAAAAATACCACAGGAGTACTTAAAATACTAAACTGTTGTTACTAGTCAACTCCAGTTTAAAAGTATTTCAAATTCACTGCTAAGCACATTTCAGGAAAAGTATTATTTGACGTTACCTGAACACATAGGAGATGAACTCCAGTTTCCCATTGAACAACTTATCTCTGATGGTCCTTCTAACTCAAATCCAGATTGACAAATGAACTTCACTATAGCACCAGATAGATAAACTGTTTTCCCTTCTTTTTCCAGTTTTAAGTTTTGATTTACCAGCCTGAAATCATCAGCATGTTCTATAAGTTGTGGTGGTGAACAGGGTTTTTCTTTAAAACACAAAGATAAACAATAAGATAAAACAATTAATATTACAAAGATACATGCAGTCTAAGACTGAAAAGAAAATCCAAATTACAGAATTACAGAATTGTAGGGGTTGGAAGGGACCTCCAGAGATCATCAAGTCCAACCCCCCTGCCAAAGCAGGTTCCCTACACCAAGTAGCACAGGTAGGCATCCAGGCAGGTCTTGAACATCTCCAGAGAAGGAGACTCCACCACCTCCCTGGGCAGCCTGTTCCAGTGCTCCGTCACCCTCACTGTAAAGAAGTTCTTGCGCACATTTGTGCAGAACTTCCTATGCTGCAGTTTCCGGCTGGTTCCCCTTGTCCTGTCTCCACTCACCACTGAAAAGAGTCCGGCCTCGCCATTCTGCCCCCCACACCTTAGATATTTATAGACCTGGATCAGGTCCCCTCTCAGTCTTCTTTTCTCAAGGCTGAACAGACCCAGTTCACTCAGCCTTTCCTCGTAGGAGAGATGCTCCAGGCCCCTCACCATCTTCGTGGCCCTCCGCTGGACTCCTTCCAAGAGACCCCTGTCTTTTTTGTACTGGGGAGCCCAGAACTGGACGCAGTACTCCAGATGAGGCCTTACCAGGGCAGAGTACAGGGGGAGGATCACCTCCCTCCAAATGAAAATGAAGTGTCTTGAAAGACAGATAAATAAATATAAACGGTTCACAAAGCAAAACTTCTTTCCTTTCTCCGTCCTACAAGGGTTTTTTGTCTTTTGATTTGACCCAAGTTAGAGCCATATGCCACTTCATACAAAGAAGATACAGTTAAAACTTAGTAACAAGAACAGGTTAAAAATCATAGGCAGAGAAGCAAAAGAAACTGTCACATTTTTGGGATACTGAATGTGAGTTTCTAGAATTTTCACTAAGTTAAGTTTGTCCACAACTCACAAAACTGTACCAATATCCTGGAGATTTTCTTGCCAAAGCGGGGGAAAAAAAAAGGAGAGCATCAGAACTTATTAAGAACTGCAATCTACTTTCCCAGATATACAATGGATCAAACATCTACTAAGCCTTCCTGAGTCAAGATTGTGCCCATACTTTATTCACTTGCAGAGTGAACATGAATTATTCATTTTCAGTTACCAGTAAATTAGATTTATTAATTGATGCATCAAGTTGAAAGCATACATTTCTACTCAATTCTACGAGACAAGGATCTAATAATAATCAAACTTCCTGTTCAGCAACGGGGACTGAAAATTTTATTGCAGAACATTTATTTTATGAACAGCTCAAACATTTTTCTCTATTCTTCTCTATGTCTGCCACTTATCAGCAGAAGTGGAAACTCACAAGCAAGAACAGAGAAAAAAAACCAGCACGATGCACCAAAATTTTTCAGTTTAAAGATTCACTTGGCACGTTGTGCACGAGTCACTATCTTGCACCTCATTTGTCCCGTATTTCTATTTCCTATCCACTTCTGAAGACACTTTCTTCTATCTCTTAATGAACTTCTGCTCGTAAGAGATTATCTGTATTGGTAATGTTTTAACCATTGGCCTACAGATTCCTCAGCATATGAAGCACAAATACAGGCTAAGTGGAGAAGAGATTGAGAGCAGCCCTGAAGAGAAGTATTGGAGGTGCTGGTTAATGAAAAACTTGGCAACGTGCGCTTAAAGTCCAGACAGCCAACAGTATTCTGGGCTGCATCAAAAGAAGCATGGCCAGCAAGGCAAGGGAGGTGATGTCCTGCTTTACTCTGTTACTGCATTCAGCCCACTGCATTCAGCTCTGAGGCCTCCAGCACAAAAAGGACATGAACATGTTGGAG
This sequence comes from Tetrao urogallus, assembly GCF_951394365.1. Lineage (NCBI taxonomy): Eukaryota > Metazoa > Chordata > Aves > Galliformes > Phasianidae > Tetrao > Tetrao urogallus. The sequence continues at coordinate 21,586,661 of NC_136818.1, forward strand.
CAGGTCCAGAGGAGGCCACGAGGATAATCAGAAGGCTGCAGCATCTCCTGTGAAGACAGGCTGAAGGAATTGGGCTTGTTCAGCCTGGAGGAGGCTCCAGGAGCTCTCAGTATGGCCTTCCAATTCTTAGAGGAGGAGCTGGGGAAGGGCTCTTTATCAGAGAATGGAGAGATAATGAAAGTTCGGTAATGGCTTTAAAATAAAAGAGGGGAAATTTAGATCAGATATTAGAAACAAATTCTTTACAATAGAGGTGATGAGATACTGTACAGTTTGCTTGGAGAATCGGTGGATGCCCTATCCTCAGTAATGCTGAAGGCCAGGCTGGATTTGGCTTTGGGGAACCTGACTTAGTGGGTGATATCTCTGCCCACGGCAGGGAGTTAAAACTCGATGATTCTTAAGATCCCTTCCAACAAAAAACATTCTGTGATTCCTAAGGACAGACATATAGAGTTATGTCATATTGCTTATACTTGTATTTCAAGAAGAAGACACAAAAAATAGAAGAAAAAAACAAGAGCAAAGACAGAAAAAAAGAAAGTGCTACCACTCCATCCAAAATTCTCAATTGATTCACCAGGACACAATTTAAAACCTCCTGCTCAACAGACACTCCACACTGAAGTACGCTACACAAATAAACACACAGCTCTTGAGGAATTGCCTGAAAATGTTATGTGCCATCTCAGATACATCTATCTGAATAAAAAAGCCTACAGCTTAACAGTTCAACTCCATTTTTTTCCAACCAACTTACATTCCATTGCTTATCTGTACAATTACCTGTTTGTGACAGTCCTAACAAAAACAACAGCATCTTTTCGCTAATGATGACTGCAAGTACACAACACAGAAGTTCATTATAAAATAAAGAGAAAAACAAATACTACTGACCAACGCAGTATGGTGGTGACTGCCATTTCCCATTTATACATGTTATTTCACTTGCACCGATGAGATGGAAACCCTCCAGACATGAAAAAGCTATTTTACTCCCATTCTTGTAATTTCTTCCGATCGGTATCTTCTTAGCATTAGGCAGCTGTGGTGGAGGTGGGCATGTATTCTCATCTAAAGATATGCATTCATTTCATAACAGAACAGAAGATGAAGCATAACAGTTCGTCATAGATTGCAGTAGTAACCAACAGCTAAGAAAACAATAGCAGTAGACATCTCTTCAGTAGCTGTCTCAAGTTTTAATTAGTAGCATGATCATTTTGCTCTGCTTGAAAAACACTAGAGCTGCTCTCAGATGCTTACAATGCTTTCAACATGTTTTCACAGAAAGCGTGCTCAGAAGAATATACACCATGGGTGTCTTTTTCTATCTCAAAATTGCCTTCCTATCATAAACCGGTAGCCTCTCTTTTCCGTTTCACTGGGGGAGGACTGGGAAAGGGGAAGGAAAAAAGAAAACTCAGCAATATAAGATCTTTGAACTTTTCTCACATCAAAAGTGACAGTGATGATGATTCCACTGTCAGAGTAGATACTATTAAGTCTGCTTCACTAAATAGAGTTTCTAAATCTAATTTGCTGTTCAAAGGATTTCCTTAATTAGTTCACATGACTATGTAATTATATATATATATATATATATATATATATACACAAGAATGTAAGCATTTCTGTTACTGATCATGGCACAGAGATGCTAAGAATCTTCAATGACGAGCATTTACCGTGCCTACAAAAGAGAAGAAATTGTATGCAAATCTAAAATCATACCTGTACACTGAATCTCTGGAGACCATTTTCCGGACACACAAGTTGCCTGTTTAAATTGTCTGTCAGCTGGCTTACATTTATATGTTAAATGCAGCCCAGTCTCCTTTGCTTTCCTGGGAGAACCAGTGCGTACAACCACAATATCCTCTGGACGTACACACTGATGAGATGGGGCTGAAGAAAATCAACACAAGTAGTTAAAGAACAGATTTGGTTCAGATAATATGTATGCATGCATTCATAACGAAGAAGTCACCATTTTCCTAATACGTATCCATATGAAAATGTTTTTTTTTTTTGTTTGCGTGTTTTTGTTTTTTTGTTTCACTATTGTGGTTTGAAGTAACTCTTAAGATTCCTTCAGAGGTGGAGCACCTCTTCTATGAAGAAAGGTTGAGGGAACTGGGCTTGTTTAGCTTGGAGAAGAGAAGGCTCTCGGGAGCAGTGTGTGAAAGCTGAGCAGATTGTGTTTTGTGCCAGATACAGTCCTCAAAATAATTGTAAATAAAGTTACAATGTATCCAAATCATCAATGAATAAAAAACATCACTTCTAAAGAAAGGGAGAACTAATAATATAATATCATAAATGAATATGATGCCTAATAGTATAATGCTACTAATACTAATAATACATAATAATACTATAGCGCTAATAATACCATATTGATCTTTGTTAAAGTCCCAGAGTAATTTAAACAGCCAAGACGCTTTCTTATACAGTATCACTTTTTATCACTTTTTTTTTTTTTTTTTTTATAAACAAAATCACTGACTCCAATGCTTCTTTTCCTCTTAAGGCAGAAGGTTTGTTTTAGACAGCTTGCTTTTAAAAGTTTATAAGCTGTGAAACTGCATGAGAAAAAAAGAGAGAAAACCACTGACCAGAAATGGACTAATCTACATAAAAATGACAAGGATAAGGTAAAACCAGCGCACTGAGGCTATTAATATTATTTCTAATTTCCAGAGATATAAATCTTCATTTAATTAACACAACATGCACGTGACTTTTTTTGCTGGTATGTCTGAAGTTTCTGAAGGGTCCTTATTGCTGGGAAACACAGGCAAATGAGTACAAAACTACTGCTGTAGGGTGAAAGACGTGGAGCAGCCATATTGGATTTTAACCACTGTGTAACCATCCATTCCCTTCCCCAAAACTACTCAGTGTTTACAAATTTGTACCTCCATAGTCTTTCCAGGATGAAGGATGTGTTATGTTAACTTTTAAAAGAGGAGGAAATGAAAAAAAACTTTTGTTGAGATGTGAGAAACTATAGTACCTCAAGTTACCTATTGATTCCCGAAGTCCTTGAAACCATGACTATAACAGTGTTAAACTCATAACTGAAATATTACGGAAATACGAAAGAAGATTACCGTTACAAAGAGGTGAAGGCTTCCATTCCCCATTAAGACATTTTGTTCTCATTCTGCTAGCATTCCCAGAGCCTTGCTTACATCCATAGGTTACTTCATCGCCATGAGAAAACTGGACTCGATCTTGCTGGTGAAGAACAACATTCAAGAAAGAAGAAGGTGATCCACATGGCATTTTGTCTTCTGTTGAAAAGAACAGAAATATTCCACAAAGTATTGATGTCACATATGAGTGTCCAAAAGAACTTAGATAAAATAATTCATTTTGCATTTGGTGAGTAAAACCTGCTCCCATTAATTAAACGTCTTGAATAACCTTCTACACAGTTGGGGTACATCTTTAATTTAGTCAGTTGACTAAATTTCTTTCCTTTCCATCACTGAGATAACTCCAGGATGTACTCCATGAGTCATTTCGGCTAAGGTTAATTTCCCAAACAGTTTTACAAAGGTACATGAATCCTAAAGTGTAAGAAAACCTTCAGTTAATCCAACTCATCTGGATCCTTTATTCTGGTCAATCAAAAATTACATTCAATCATATACCTACACATTTGTAATGTACAATTTCAATTAGCATTACTACAAGAACTGTCTAATATCACTTAGAATTGATTAGAGGGGCTGCAGAGTTGTCTCCTCTCTGTGATAACTGTAGTTTGTGCTGCGGGCTGCCATCATTGCTGTGCTAGGGACAGCGAAGGTTGGTGGCTTGCAAAGATGAGTGCAGCGTATGAGTAGTCCTTATGAGGAAGGAAAAGGGGGATGTAAATAGAACAGATGCATAAAACTGTCTTCCACCGGAGGAAAGGGAAGACCCAGGGCAAACTTAGAAACTGGACTTGAAAAGTTCTGCACTCAAGCTTGGATCACACACTTCTCAGCTTGTGCACAAAACCTGTTCTGTGTGGATCAAGTATTGAAAAAATGTGAGCAGTCATACAGTTTTTAAACATCGGTGTTGCTTTTGGAAGATGTGTCAGAATCCAGAAGCCAGAGATTACCAGATTTCCCAAGGTAGTTGCAAGACTTTCGAGACCTCTGTAATACTGAAGAAGTTTGCTAATGGATTCTAGCTCCGTTTCTAAGGAAAGATATCCACGTGATGGCACATTCCTCTCTGCCTGTTTCCAGACCTCCACCACAGTTAGCTTCAGAATCTCCTGAACAGTTCAATAAAATAAATACTTGTGGAAGCGATTATGTTCTCACAAGCTCTGTGAAAAACAGGGGCAGCTGTATCAGGGGAATCCTTCACTGAAGAAGTTTCCACAACAGCTATACAAGGTTTTTCTTGTTTTTACTGTAGAAGCAATTTTTTTTTTTTTTCTAGTGAACAGATGGCTATAGTTAATTCACATTTTATTATCTCTGTATTGCATCACCATAGTTTTATATACATAGTAGAAGGTAGATTACCAATGCAAGAAGGAGGAGGTGACCACTGCCCATCCAAACATTCTATTTCCTTTGATCCAACCAATTTGAATTGAGTGTCACATTCATATTCCATTCTGTTCCCATGTGGATACCATTCCAGAAAGCTGCCAGTAACATTTCCATTGGTGATTTCAGGTGGAGGTCCACAGCCTCTGGGATTCTCTGAAATCAAGAGATCAAAAATATACACTACAGTCAGGACTATTAGCACACTTACATATTAAGTGCAACAACAACAGCGACTAATTTATTGCTTAAAATTAAAAAAGAGATATAGAAAAGGTTGAACAGGTCATTATTTTATGCCTATGTCTGTTTAGATACATGCTGGGGTGGAGCTCACAGAGATGACTTACGCTGGCTCAATTTTCTCTCTTACTTCTGTGCACAATCAGTTTCCAGCAATGATAAAATAAGTGGTTCATGAAATCAATCCATTTTTAATGGAAGAAAAGCATCACATGGGCATCGACTCCACTTACCTGTGTTACACTATTCTCATGGAATAAAAAAGCAAATATTCTACAAGTAACAGTGAAACGCTATTCATCCATGCAGTGCTGTGCACTGTATATTAAAGGAATTCACATCTGATGGAGTGAATGCCTGCCAAGAGAGCTTAATATGTTTTGAGCTAAAGAGTCAACTACATAAAAAAACACTTGTTTTCAAATGCAAAAATTTGAGTGAAAAGAAGAATGAGGGCATGAAAGGCAACAACATAAATGACTGAGTAAGCAGGAAGGAAGAGGGATGAGAAATTTGAATGCCCTTGTCATTTTGATCTTTCTCATGGAAAGCGTGGTCTAAAAAAATTATTTTCGGATTCCACCAAGTTGTGCTTTGTCATCAGCATGGTGAGAAGAGTAGGGGCATATATCTTCCCTTCTGCAGGAAACTGTTAATCCTACAGGATGAAATTGAGGAAATTTGTAGTAAAAACTTTCACCGAGTTTCTTTCCCTTGGGTTTCAGCTGTGTGTCATCTCCAAAATCATTTTTTCCCCTTTAAATGTCACATGATCAGAGAAAACAGCATAGAAAAAAAGTCTTTGATGAGTACCAATGCTAGGCAGTGGCAAAAGTTATTTAGGGTGCAGGAAGAGATGGTTGTACTCAAATAATTTCTGGCAGCCATATCGCACCCTATTTATGCCTTTTTGGATAAGCAGTATTTTACACTTAATAATCTGAGTGAAGTTTTGTGCAAACCATTTAAGTGAAGCTAAGAGGATAAAGACAACAAGAAAAACATGTGGCCTGGTTATCAGAATCAGGCAGATGTTCTAGATACATTCCATGTTTTGACATGCTGAAAAGTGAACTGTGAAAATTCAACTGTTTGGTTTCTTCCACATAAAACAGCAGAACATTAACAAATGATCTGAGGAAAACCAGTGCTCGCCTTTTTAGAGATAACAATGCAATAATTGTTCCTGGGTATGAGACTGACTTAAAGAACGTGCCCACAAAAGTCTTCAGGACCGAAGTATTTGCATACATATCCTACCACAATAAAGTCAACAGAGGAATTACCTTTACATGTTGGCGGTGATGGGAACCATCCAAAGTAATAGCACTGAGCAGAAGCAGGGCCCACTCTTACATAATTACGTACACAGCTGAATTTCACAACATCTCCATTGTAGTATCTGCTCTTTGCAGGATCAACATCTCTACTGGACATTACTGGCAGTTCACATTCTATTGCTGTGAAGAAAGAATATTCCATGGTATATTGCAAAACCTACAGAAAATATATGAGCTACTACAAATGGAAAAGTGGGAAACAAACTAAATATACAGAAACATACAGAAATATACAAAATATACAGATCTGACAAAACAAGCATGGAGACAGTGATGAAACTTGCCTCCCAGTTACATTAATTGATTGGATATCAGGAAAATACAGGCAACGCTTTTGGGACAATCTATCTAGACTTTGCAGCTGATAAGACCCTGAGCTAGGGGGACCCCAGATAAGGAGCAGTGTGGAAATCAGCACAGCTATGCAAGTCCACGAATGGTCACGCAGAGGGATCCCAACAAGTGGAATAAACAGAAAAAGGCATTGAAGTGTCAAGTAAACTGTGCAGGTCAGTATGCTCATCTACTTGAGCCCTGAACCTGACCACCACAGTCCACCCTGTCATCTTTTATCTTCTCATTACATCTTTTCTTGTCTATCTTGCTGCATACTCTTACTTTCAACTCCATGTGTTTGCATGCAGCAAGGTCTGAGTGCAGGCTACTGGTGAGACCTGTATATGTGCCAGTGAAAAAATGTTGACAGCTCCTTAAATCAGACCAAGGATGTAGGCACTCCTGGATTCAGGTGCCAGATATCTCAGCCAGTGGGAGTCTTTAAATTCCAGCCACTGTGGCATCCCAAAAACCAGCCACTAGAGAAACACTGGTGTGAGGGAGGCGAGCGAACGCATGCATGCTTGAGAACCCAGAGTGCTGCATTTGTGCCTTTGCTGGTAAACTTCTGTCTCTCTCATCTGGCAAGGAGGAAGAAAGAGGACATAGCTGGTCTATGTTTATGTTTTACTTGAGTCCTGTATGTAAGCACTGTAGAAGGCAGCCTCCTGTCTGTGGCATCCTGTGTGGCTGTGTCAGAGCCCCATGTCTGTGAGCCTTTGGGGTTTGTGCTCAGCTTCATTAGTAGTTGAACCCACTAAGATGGAAGTGACACCTGCAGCCCTTGGGTCTGGGCAGAGGCCCCCTCCCCCTGGGACGCCGGGCTGCACTACAGCAGCCAGGCAGGAGAGGCGGGAGCAGGCAGCCACACTTTTATCATCACTTAACACTAATTAGAACAAAAGCATAGGAATGAATAAAGCTTCACAGTGTGCGCAGTTACAATGGTTAGTGAGTACAAATGTATTTACCGACACATTGCAGTGCTGGCTTCCATTCACCATTTACATCACACCTGGTAGTACCAGTTGGCATGTTATCTGCAGTCTGATATTGCTCATGACACACATACTCAATTATATCTCCAGGCAGGTATATATTTTTCCTTGCATAGTCAGTCGAAACGTGAGTTTGTGGTGTTTTACAGGATTCTGTGAAATGAAACAAAGTTAGTGCATTTGGTGATCCTGAAATTTGCTCTTTTGAGCCACCATTTCTATACTGCAGTGGGTGCTGGTTCTACAGAATGACCGGGGATATTTAAAACAATAAAAGTTCTGCAATGTCAGCACATAAATGTAGAATATCATGGGTAGTGTATTCACATAATATTTATTGTATTCATCTTCTTTTCCTTCTACTATTTCTTCTTATTTTAATGATGTAAAATCAAATAGTTTTACTTATTTTGCCCATGAACATTTGTGAGGGCATAATAAATATATAAATAAATAAATAAAATTCTGGGTAAACATAGTCTGAAACTAAAATATAAGGCAAAATATTAGCTAAAGTTGGTCAACATGGCAACATGGTAACACTGGAAGATCAATTATCTTCTTTTTTATCCTATACTCCTGTTCAGGAGAGGATAGGGCTTCTAAGAGAAAGTCAACAAGAACAAAACTATTTTCATAAGAAAGTACTCCAGTCTTTTTTAAAAATGTAGTTTCTAGCCTTGGAGTAGAAAGTACAGCCTAACCTTTTTTCTTTTTTTTATGCACAATGATAATATCTCTTCAAATAATGAAACATGTTTCTCACTAGTCTGCTGACTTGTTCTTGGCATGATCGCTTGGCTGATAGGCATTTCTTCATAAATTGTCCCTGACAAGTGTGAAAGGTGTTCATCTTCTTGTCAACAAGATGAAAGAACTGGGATTAAGTTTGTGTGCATGCACCTAAAATCACTGGAAAGGTCAGTAAAACATACTTTATGCCACTGAGGGTCCAAAAAGGTAGCTCACCTAGAAGACAGGAGATACTTTTTCCTGCTTACTCACTTTTGCTTTCTGTCTTTATTTCTTGGAGCCTCAGAAAAGTTCCTCTCTGGAGGCTCAGTCCTCTTTTTGACTCTCCTTCCATTCAGTAAGAAAACTATACCAGTATGGATGAAGAAAATCAGAGTGCGTAGGAAATCTCATTTTTACCAGCGGCAGCAGCAGGGAACTCTGAAGCCTGAGTGCTACTCACGGATGCACTTTGGAGGCGGAGACCAGCCACTCTTTTGACATTGTATCTCTCCTGTTTCTTGTCTTTCTGGAGTTACAAAGCCACTGTAACAGCTATAGGTGACTGTTTCCCCTATATCAAATGTTGCCTTTCTCTTCACGAAATAGCCGTTCCTCAGATCAACCCACTGGCACATTTCTGAAAGAGAAAGACAGAATTCCTTCTCGTTGCTAAATGGCATACATGTAATATCTAGAATAAGGAGGACAAATGAAGACAGCAGTAGGATTTAGAACATTTTTAAGAACATGATTATTTCTGCCTCTGCATTAAGGTCCCTTTCTGGGATCCAACCAAAGCGTGTAAAGTCAGAATTCAGTGTTACCAACTGGTGCAAGGCTGGGCAGGGATTTCATTTGCAACTGTTCTTCGACATTCCAAGACTATATGGCTGCATTTGGTTTTCAGCAGAAACAAAATTCTTAGGCATGCATTTTGCATGCATCAGGAGGACGTTATGCCCCTATTGCAAGTGGGACACTCCAGAGATCATCATCATGTGCAACTAAGATCTTAGTTCTACTAAAGAGAAATCCCTCAGAGTGCACATACTGCAGGACTAAGCAAACTCATATCAAAGGATTCCATCTTGCACAACAAACCACCACTGCAGATGGACTTGGTGTTGTGCCTGATTTCACATCACTTGGAATACCTTGTATGAGCCAATCTAACTGGGTGGAAATCCATCCTCTTGTTTAGAAGTTATGGCCTTGTATCTGGGAGAAAACTTCTGTAGTATACTGAATTGTGCACTAATAAATCATTCTGCAAAGAGTTCCTTCATTTCAAGATATGAACACAATAAGAAATGGCAACAATGGCACTTATAAAGATAAAGTGTACAAAGCCTTTGAGAAATGCTACAAGATGAATTTGAGTGTTGGGAGCAGAGTTAATGATACTTCAGTGTAACCATTTCAAAAGTTTAAGTTCCATTGATAATTTGTTGATGTTTATTGCAGTAATGTCCACTACTGGCTAACAATAGGAATCGTAGTTTTATTTTGCTTCCTCACTGCTATGCCAAAATATTAGCGAGGGGCTGTTGAGAACCTTCTATCACAGGTGTCTCTTTCATGCTGGAGTTGTTTTCTAAAAAAAATGCTCTGACAGTCTGAGAGATGGAATTCGTGCGCATAAAATCATTATCTAAGGAATTCATAATTCTGGTCAGGCATTCTAGCAATTTCAGGCTTGGCTCAAGTCAGGTTCAAAAGCTGGAAACAGTTCTAGAAGAGGTAACTTTCCCGTTCCTCCCTCCTTCCAATCCACCCTTTCAGACATTCTCTCTCTCATTATATTTATTAGCTTCAATTCTGATTATATTGTATTATAGTGTGTTATCTTGCATTCCGATAATATACTTCGTAAATTAGTTTGTTTCTCCTCAGATCGGTGCCACTGTTTTAATTATTTTGGGGTCCCCTGTTTTCTTTTTTTCCGGAGGCGCGGATAGCAAACTGGATAGCAAACAAGAGATACAGGGATCAAGTGGCATAGCTAGAGACTGAAAAGAGACAAGAAATTACAGATAGGCTGTACAGAGGCACTGAGACTTAGAGTTGCACTAATTAGTGGTGAGGAATTAAAATGGGTAATGTAATCATAGATTTATTGGTTTCAGTTAGAAACTGTGACAAAAAGTAAGCACACTCACCTTTACGGATACATCTTGGAGTAGGTGACCAGCCATTCTTTGTGCACATAATTTCACCATCTTCATTGTCAGTACGATAATTTGTATTGCAGAAATATCTAGCTCTTTCACCTTCTTTGTAATAACTTCTCCAATTATTTTGGATAACACCATTTTCCACACGCTTGACATCACATATTTCTAAAGAATAAAAGTAAGTACATTTAACCACATTAATAAAAACAGCCAAAACTGCAGTAAAATAATTCCTAGGAAGAGATTTACCAAAAAAGCCTCCTTCTATCCTTGTGTCTATCCCCAAAAGAACATCAGTTTTCAAATCTGAATCAAAGCATGTTTCCTTTCACTGCCCTGTAATCACTGTATCACAAAAACAGGAGCTTCATAAAGCACTAAGAACTGGCCTAGTAAACTAAAGTCCTTACTGTAGTAAATAAGCAAGGCTGGCTAACTTCACTGCCTCTAGTGTCACGTACAACAACTCTGGTATACTCTGCTAAGTCTCTCAAATTTTGATGTCTGTGCTGAGACACATTAGGCATTTGATCCCAGACAATTTTACTATCCCTGTGCAAGTGCATCAGCCTCTCAAACCAGCTCTAGAGAATTTATCAACAGCTAAGCACGCTGCCCCTACAGCATCCTGTATCCCAAGAGCTTAGACAGATGGAAGGAATGTTGTGGCAGCGTTACTGGAGTAACTGGTTGTTTCCACTGGGCACAACTCTGCTCATTCCCTGCATTGATTTCCTGTCCACCAAGGACAAGAGAAGAAAATTCAACCTTTAGTTGATCCTTCAGGTTCTATTGGTAGGTAGGAACTGCACTGAGACTGAAGATATGCATTGTGAGAGTTATGGGTTATGGGTGAGTCCTCAGCTCACTGGTTTAAATTTGTTTCCCATAGTTGAATGATAATTCAGTGCATCTTGATCTCTTATTTGCAGACATTCTTACTCTCAGCTTATTTCAAAAGTGTTCCACCTTTCCCCAAAGGTTATCCCAAAGGACAAGGCAGTGGATTCCAGATAATAACCTCTAGACACTGCACCCAAGCCACTGAAGGAATAATACATTTACATGGAAAAGAATGTATCTGTATGCGTCACTGTGTGTACAAAAGAAAGCAGATGCATGTGTGTGACCTGGACTCTAGAGAGGAAAAGCATATCCTAATTCTTACTCTCCTTAATTTTTCTAAATCTCAGGGATAGCTGCAGGTGTAAAGAATTACCCAAATCCAAATGTTTAATTTCAAACTTATTCACTTTGCAGTGTCACTTTATCCGGTGATTTTTTAAGCCAAGAACATTGGAAAACAGCCTGAGTGCAGTTCCAGGGATCAGCTAAAGCAGTTACAATTTAATAAGCTGCTAAGCTGTACAGTACAATTTCTCCTGCACAGACCATTAATAACCAAAATAGAATTAAGCATATTTTATAAATGTACTTACTGAGGCATTGTGGCTCTGGCTTCCAGCCCCCTTGAGAACAGACAATCTGAACCCAGTATTGTTCAGTTGGGGTGAAGTAGCCTTCACGACAGTGGTAGTAAATAGTCTGCCCAATCCTCATTGGAAAGTAATTCTGTCGCCAGCTTCTACTCAATATGATATTATCTACAGCTGGGTAGTCACATGGTTTCTCTTTAAAAAGAATTTAATTGCAACAATATCAACATATGCATGTCAAAAAACGTGGTGTACAAAGTTCTAAATATTAGTCCAGATATGACTCCATGGAATGCTTCCTGTAACTAACAGAACAGGGACTACATACACTGGTAGATTCCATGGAGTACAGGAACAACTGCACAGTGCTTCTGAATTCTTTCTCAGTGCCGATAGCTATGCACATAGTTTCCTCCTGAAATGCCCTGGCCTAAAGCACAAATGCTGGAGGAAGAGGGGTCATCCTGTGAACAGACCACTCAACAGTGAATGAGGTGGTCTGAGAAAAATAACTCAGTTTCAGAATGCAAAGAGAGAAATGATTAATCTCTATAAGACCAGTGTACTTTTCTTGAATAGATCTTATCCAAATGTTCATATATATGACTGACTTCACCAGAGATTCTTTCTCCTCCTTCTGTTTTCTACACTTTTAAAAAATATATTATTTTTAATGACAAAAGATCAAAGATTAACAAACTATGAAATTAATTGCTGAGTTTTGCTTTTATACTGCTCATATTGGGCAAAAATATAATTGTAGTTATGAGAAATTGAAGGGAAAAAAAAAAAAAAAAAGCTCAACCTCATAATCAATTGAGAATATTTTGTTTTGCTGTTTGACAGATTATAATGAAGTTCTTTATATACGAACACACAACTGCAAGTAAATAACTAAAACTACGGTAACCACGGTTAAACATACCTTGCAATCTGTACTTTGGTTTAGATACTTTAACACTCATTGCATCTTGGTAACTTGTCTGGCCCACTAATCTGCAGGTGTACCACAAATCTTCCTGTCTGGGAACCCGCTATTGCAAATTAACACAGTTTCACAGATACAGTGACAAATAATACTCATGCTCATAAACTCAGTGTGAATTTAGATTATACCAATATTTTTTAAGTGCTTCTTCCACATCATCACATTAAGCTTCATAACACTAAGAAACACAATAAAGAGGCATTTTTATTTCCTATGTTTCTTAAGATTTTTCTCTTGAGTTCTTTTTTCACTGAGATATTTCCAAAATAACAATTCTGTGTGTTGTGTCTTCGTTCATGAGAGCTACTTACCAACACAACCTGGAGCAGGTACCCAGCCACTGCTGGTGCATTTTGCTACGCTTTTGGCAGTCAATGTGCTAAAATGATATCCAGAATCACAGTCTATTGTGATTGTAGCTCCTTCTATATACCTGTCTTTTTGAGGTCTGAAGTTTCCATTGCGAAATGTTGGAGGAAAGCATACAACTTCTACATGGAAAGAGAAAAATAGGCGCCAATTGAAATAATGCCTTTATGTAGTTCTTATTTACATAGTACATTGACTGAAACTGCATACATTAACAGTCAAATACAGATTTCTTAGGGCAAAGATAAGGTTACACTTCTCTCCTACTCTTAGAAATGCACAGCTCTGTAAGAACAGACTACTGCAGAATGACCTTTGAGAGATCTTATGTTTGAATATAGTCCACTATGTCAGTTTGTAACTATAGGAAATGAATATTAATTAGTATAATTACAAATCTTGAAACAGAAATTTCAAGGACCAAATGAACAATAGGGCTGACTACTTTTTACTTCTAAAGTCCTTCTGGAAGAGATCCCAGGAAGGCGGGCAGTACATAATATCCTATAACACTGCCCTACTGCCAATGTATTTTTTCAGTTTAAAGCATCCTTTGTTAACTTCTTGAACATGATTCAAGCACTAAAGATTTTCCCCAATTTTATATCAAATTAATTTAGCTAGGACATGGTTACAAGTTCCTATTTGTGGAATTTAGAGTTCTAATTGAATTCTTTAAGTGCTGTAGTGAAATGATACTAAACTGAACTTTCACTAGTTAACATGTTAAAGTTAAACCCCATAAACAGATTTCACTGAAAATGTCTTCATGTGAAGAAAGGAGGACTTCAGTAATCATTATCATTACTCTGAGAAGCTGATTTCAAATTTTCCCATGCTGTTAAAAACTTCAGATTCTTCCTTTAATTTAAATTTTTCCAATATTAACATTTTTTCCCCATCCTGCTTGCTTAAAAATTGTTTTTAGTGTCTGATTTTTTCCATTCCTTTGCTAAAATATTTCCACTGCATTTTGTAGGAGGCAATGAGATTCAGTATTATCCTTTCTATTTGTTCAAGTTAGGAATTCTTTCTAACTCAAGATTTTATGTGCTATGTTTTGTCCACTAGTCCAGATTTCCAGAATAAAAAGGAACACAGTACCTTTCTGCAACTGCTAATGCTCCAGTATTTCAGCATCAATCTATTTATGCAATATACACAAGAAATTCTACTTTCCTAGTCCCATGCACCTACGCTTGAGTAATGAAAGGCTGAATTAACTATTTTTGCCATGTCCCTTAATGAAAAACGAATATCAGGATCTTTGGCTGTTTTAACCCTTAGTCCTGCCAGATCTTCATGGTGTATTAGTCAGATGCCAATGAAATTATTATTTTTATGAACAAACTAACATTTGGCAGTACTAATCTCAGAAATTACTCCCAAAACAACTTAAGGAAGCGGCTGACCAGTGCAATAGGGGGTTGGATACCATCCAGATTCCGTACACTGTACATCTGCTCGTTCACCATACGTGTATCCTTTGTTACAGACATAATGCAGTTGCTCAGACTCCCTGTAAGTCTTCTGCGAGGAATGTACAATTCCATTTGGAATTGGTGGCACGCTACAAATAATATCTGAAGTTGAAAAAAACAAAATCCATAAATTCATATAATTTTATACAGTTTTATTTGCTGAGAATAAATCCCTACTGGAATAAAAATTAGTGGGATTTTTTTTCCCCTTTTGAATTTATTGAAATTAGATCAATAAAAACACTTGCACTCAGAAGCTGTGTGGAACTTAACTGAGAACTCTTCAGTGACATGATTGTGGGTGCCAAGTATGCTGTAGCACAGCAGGAGTAACAAACTGATTCATAAGACAGCTTTCAGGACTATGATTAATTTTTTAATTGCTTTTAGAATTGTGTACAAGATAAGGGATTTTCTAAACTAAGCAACTAGGCTAGCTGAAATTTAAGATTTTTTCATTTTTCTCATCATTTCATTTCCTTGTAATTTCCAGCAAATCTAAAGCTCTCTCATATTCACCAGATAATCAATAAAATTATAGCATTACCAGAAAAAAAAATACAGCATTAAAATACATCGTGAACTGACACTAGGATACCTAACTATCTATAGAAAAACTCAACATTCTCAGTTTCTTGCCAAACTCAGAATATCACCAAGATTTTGCACTTTCTAAAATTTGCATTCATAAAGCCAGATAAAATATAAGATTTTGTTTCCTAGGTCATAGAGCAAGACACCAGAGGGTTGTCTTAGATTTTTTTTGCTGGATTTATTTTATAATTAGAATGAAATAAATCTCAGCGGAATTGTCTTTGTTTAATAAAAATCACTATATTCTACAAATAGTGCTAGCACGTGTGATTTAGATCACTTTATCCTTGCACTCTACTCAGCATTGGTGAAACTGCATGTAGAGTATTCTGTCCAGGTCTAACCTCCCCAGTAGAAGAAAGTCATAGACATTCTGGAGCTGGTCCAGTGATAGGCCAAGAAGATAATTAATTTGCTTAAATAAACACTGAAGAGACTAAATCTTTTATAGATTATTATATTATACATCATATATATATATATATTATATATATATATTTTTATATATATATATATATTATATATATATATAATATTTTATACTGAAGTTAGTTTCAAAGAAATTGAGTGCAGCCTGGAAAAACACAGTTTGCAGTGAAAACGTGGAACAAACAGGTGTGGTCCACTATGACTGTACTGATACATACAATGCTCTCAGATTTTACTTATCCTATTTCTGCAAATATACAATGGAGACTGTTTAGAGGCAACCTATGCTTCATTGCTGTGGAATGAAATTAAAGCTTTGTAACAGTTCCTAGAAGTCCATGAGAATAAAGTTTCTTATGGATAATAGTGTTTTACCTTGGCACTGAGGTACATCACTGTCCCATTTTCCGTTAGAAGAGCAATGTATTGCTTTAGATCCAACAAGCTTGTAATGTTCATTACATTGAAACTCTATGACCTGGCCAAAGGAATACTCTTGGTTTAGCTCAAATGCACCACTTACAACTATTCTTCCATTTTCTGGTGCTTTTACAGGTAAACACTTTGCAACTGGAAAGCAAAACAAAACAAAACAAATAAACCAAAGGGAAAAGCAATCACTTTGAGGCCTATCACTAAAATAAATTGGTACACACAACAAGTTAAAATATAGATAGATCACTGAGATTACCTTAAACATTTTTAACAAGTGTTCAGATTTATTATGCATTCTAATACTATTTGCTCGCTTTCAACTGAATAAAAACTTGTCAGTCACAAAGGAAGAAGTTTATGAGGACTTAGGAATTGCAGTACTTTGGCAACATGTGATGAAAAATATTGAAGCCATTGCTCTGAA
The DNA here is from genome assembly GCF_951394365.1 of Tetrao urogallus. NCBI lineage: Eukaryota > Metazoa > Chordata > Aves > Galliformes > Phasianidae > Tetrao > Tetrao urogallus. The sequence goes on from NC_136818.1 coordinate 21,603,205, forward strand.
TTAAGCAGAGAGCTAGGTGTATGCCTAAATTTAAGGACGCTCAAATTCCAGTAAATTGAATGTGTAATACCTGAGACCAGCTGTTAGGAAACATCAAAACTCACATATTTAATATTAAAAATTACTTTTTAAAAGTTAAAAGTTATCTCTGGGGAGAAAGGATGATTACTTCCATAATCATACAGGTTTGAAACTGGTGAAAAGGTTTCCAAATTCAGTAACTAGTACTATCTAAGCCATCCAGTCTATTCAGGTCTGAGGACTAGGTCTTTTATTCTCTTTATTTCTTACTAATGTCAAACTTCTAACAAAATCTTAATGGACACAATATTCATAAGGACAGAGGAGAAAATAAGCTACAAATACACGTATAAATATACATGTAAAATGCCTTATCCCAGCTGACTTTTATAACTATGTTTTGCAGATACTTACTCTACATACAGAGTCTGTACATGAGGTAGAGCTTTAAGCTGTCTGGGAGTGACAAGACTCAATTTTGTGAGCGATTTTTGGTAAAAGTTTGAATAATTATTGGATTAAAAAAGCTGGGTGGGTATTGTATGAGTTTCACTGCTGCATAATTTGAGTTTAGACATACGTACATCTGTGCACATTAATATTAGGAGTTTAATCAGTGAATATTCTTGAGTAGTTATTTACAACTTAAGCAATCATAGTAATCACAATAGACAATAGAAGTGCCACAGAGATTAGTGAGATCACAGACAAGTTCTAGATAGTATCAGACAGATAAAAAGTCAGTTTCGTAAGGAATGAAGTGTCAATTTCTCTTTACCTTCACAGTGGGGGATGTCATTGCTCCATCCCTCTGCAAGACACTCACGGTAATTTTTCTGGCTAAGCATTCGGTATCTTACAAAATCAAGTGAACAAAAAATTACAGTCTTAGCAATACTGCTGCTTTGGAAACAAGGGAAGTAGGTTTCAAATGTTCTAGCATAGACTAACCAAAACATGATTAAAAAAAACAAACAAACAAACAAACACAGTTTTCCTGCCCATCTTTCCTATTTTTGTTTCTTTTTCTTGCATATGGTAAAAATACAAAAAAATAACACTCATAAAGTAGATTTCTAATAGGTAAAACATTAACTGCATTACAGAGGCATCAAGCTCTACATAACAAGTAACCTAAGGGTGATTTACACAGTCATTAGCAAGATTAAATTTCTTGTGGCCTGTGTTCCACTAAGACTGAAAGCCATGGGACAGCATCAAAATCAGACATAACCCAAGTCATATGCATCCCATGCTTCACTGAATTAGTATCATCTTAGGCTTGAGGGCATCGTAGACACAATGACACAGCTTCTGCCTAGTCTGGAATGTATTCAGAAGATTACAGCTAGTCTAAAATGACTATGAAGAACTGTCCGCATTTAAGAGATTAAGGAGAATATTGATTTCCTAACTCATATATGTACATCTTCCAGTAACACAAAGTCTTCAAAAACATGGCTAAAACACTGTACTACGGTTATAGCTGATTTGCATTTCATGAAGAAATAATCCAATTATCAGCATACTTACCTAAACACAACACTACACATCTGCCTTGCTGCAGCTTTCATTGGAGAAGATGAACAGAGATAAGAGAATTTCTTCCAAGCAGTAAGTGATGTTACTCAATCTACCAGAAACATCTTCCTTCAGTAACTCTCTCCTTTCATAACTCACAGAAATGATTTAAGGAGGTTTGATGTGTTGTAGTTTAGAATAGACGATTCCATTGTACAGCCTAATGACTTCTCCAACATAACTGCATAACGACTGCCTACTGAGAGTACTAATGGCAGTGCTGAAGCTGCATTTCCATCTGAACTGGCTACCTTGTCAAGTCGTTAGCCGGCTTTCAGGCAGAAAATTCGTTTTGCTTTCCACTCAGGCAGCCATAATTTCAAGTGAGCTACAACCTTATCTGAGACTTGGGATGACAGCTCCGTTTGTGTGAGGTACAGTTGTTCCAGTACCACTAAACTTCTGACCAGACATAGGAAAAATTTACGTTTAGTACTGTAATTACAGTATTTTCAGTTAAACAACAATTTCTTATTCTTAAATATGAGCAAGTTGGCAGCTGCTTTACAGACAACAAATTTATAACCAGTATTTCTATTAATATTAAAACCTTAACTCCTAATATTGAGTTAAATAACATTACCCATCATTACATCTGTATTCAACTCTGGCACCAAAGACAAACTCGTTTCCAGCAGTAAGCTGAAAGGAACCAAACTCAGTATCTCCAGGATGTCCACAGGGTTTACCTGGTAAGAAAGAAATAGTAAAAAAGCAAGTACTTAACCAAACACAGAGGAATGAAAGTGTGAAAGGTAGCACTTTTCTTTTAATTAATAGAGCGTGTATTGAACTATTCAATGCAAAATGTTCAGCATTACCTTGATTAACCTTCTTTTCTTTTAGTCATTGTTTTCAATAAGAACATAGTAGAATGAGTTTTTTTTTTTCTTTCTTTTAATCTAAATAGCAAATTAGGAGCCTTTGCTCCTTTAAAAAAGACTAATCTCATTTTAAGCTTTATGACACATTTTAAAGACAGAATGTAACATCAGTTTTTCATATAACTTCTGACACAGACCATTCCAAACCTTCCACCACAGAAGCCATCCATGACTGGCATTTAAATATCCTCAGTCTGATGGGAATTGTGCTGAAAAAAGAGTGATTATCTGAAGCCACAGGAGTAATGTGGCTCAAGTTTCCCCTAGGACTGCTCTTATGGTCTGGCCTCAATTGGATTCCAAAACAGAATTGCAAAAATGAGAACGTGGTCTCTGTCATAGGTGACTTGAATACAAAACTTGAAGGCATATGTGTAAGTTTACAAATAACACTTAACTGGGAGGAGCTGTTGACCCCTTTGAGGAAAGAGAGGCCTTGAAGAGAGATCTTTGTCAACTGAAGAGTTGAGCAGTCCTCAACCCTGTGAAGTTTAACAAGAGCAAGTGCTGGCCAGGGGAATGAACACGGCACCAAACTGTTAGAGTTCAAGGAGCTCTGGGCACCTCTCTCAGACATAGGATTTAGATTTTGTGTGGTTCCGCATGGAGCCAGAAGTTGGATTCTGATTCTTGTGGGTCCTTCCATGTCAGACTATTCTATGATCCTATAATTCTCATTTATCTCCCTTAGATATTATAATAAGGACTGCAAAATAGATTGCATGGCTAAATTTTACTAGGCATCGTCAGAAGAAATCCTTCCTAGTCTCTATCAAACAAGGCATTTTCATTTCTTGCTACACATCAGCATTCCTGTTTTTTTGTTTGTTTGTTTTGTTTGTTTGTTTTTTAATCCAAATAAGATATGTTTGAATAGGCCCTAAATTTCTTTCAGTGTGATTCAAAGAAAATAGATCTCTCCATTGTAAATTTTGCTACCTAGTGTGATCTGTCATGAAAAGTGAATATGAGCACATTATCTGTACCAAATCATCCTTTTTTCCTCCACATGTATCTTACCAGTTTCAGCATCAGTTCACAGGGTGGCAGTATTCACTAAAGTATGTAACTAAAAAAACTACACTAATTTTAGTATAATTGGAAAGATTTCTGTGCACCAAGTATTTATGCAAATGTATTTAGAAGTAAGAAAGTAACAAAAAAAACCCACCCCAATTTGAAATATAAAATAAACTACCAACAAGTCTATTAATTATTTTCTACTTAAAATATCTATTGATCTCTGAAACTTAATTTTGTATGATTAAGCCAAGTAGTTGTATTGAGATAGACAAAATTTCTATGAAATACACGGGAGAAAAAAGCTCAAATGCCTAATATTTATTTGTGTTTAGTACTCATTCATTATAGAAAGTATCTTCTGACTAACAATAATTAAGTTCCACTTCCTCAGTGAAATCAGTATGAAAGTGTGAGACACTTCTAAACTCTTAACATGGTACAACAGAAATAATAAGCAGCAGCTTTTATCCTCACCTGAGTTTTCCTTTATAGTTTAAAAGAAATGGCATGGGAAAATAAATTCTATAATTTTTTAATGCCAAAAAGTCCAATCAACTTCCAAGAAGCTGTATCCTTTAAAACAAGTTGAATAAAGTAAAGAGAAAAAAATAATTTCTTTGACTTGCATTCAGAAGATAGGTTAGTGCTTTATTTTGCTTAGACTTGAAGTTTCATCAACATTAGACTTGTAAAATTCTGGAAGTGATCGCTCAATACTTACTCCTGCATTCCGTGTTGCCTTGTTGCTTCCACTCTCCATCAGCACACTTGACCACAATTCGTCCTATTTTCATATATCCAGGCCGACATTTGTATGTTACTAGAGTATCATGTGGATAGGGAGGGTTGTCCCATGCTTCAGTAGGTATTTCTTTAACTCTCCTTGGAGGAGGTTGTTCGCAAGCTAGAAATTATAAATAAAAATATTGGTGATTGAGACACATGCTACATCTCCAAAATAATTTTACAATAGAAAACGTAGCAAGAAATCCTGGGTATATTTGTGATCAAATGCACATATCTTTTCTACTTCGTTATGAAATGGGAAACTGTTAAGAATCCACATTTTGTAGGGTACGAACAGACATTTTGTAGGACAGGATGGAAAAACAGTCAAGCCAATGGAAAATGCAAACACACACTGGGCACCATCATTCAAAATAAATTTCAGTTACGAAGACTGCAACCAGAGATTAGCGCCTCAGTTCAAACCAAAAACACCTGCTACCCCTGCATCTGCAGAAGCTCCTCCATGCCAGTCCTTCTGCTGTTAGTACTCTTTTCCAGCTATTTTATTCTGCAGCCACCACCATCCTTACTGATGGTAAGCTCATGCTCCACTTGGTCAAGATCTGTCAGACTTCCATTTTAGATCCCCTAAATTTTCTGTTTGGCTAAAGCTATGATCTTCTAAAGCATTCTATAAGGTTCTTATGACATGCTACTTGTTACACGGTGTAATTAATTCTGAATATTCACTTTAATCTTCGTAAGCTTTAAAGTATTTTGATTCAGTTTGGGTTGTGGAGTAGGAGATATCTGATGTTTTTCATTAACTCAGTATTATGCAGTCTTCCCCAAAAGCTCCTTATGAAGCTTTCTTTGGTGTCTGTGAAATGTGCAGCCCATATGAATTTTTAAAAATGGACCTGAATTAATTTTATTAAGAGCATTTTCAACAATTTAAGAATAAGAAAAGTGAGACTGAAGGGGGAAAATAATAAAAAAAAAAAAAAAGGGAAGTTGTTAAGAAACATAACCTCATGTCAAGAATGTTAAAAAAATATTTTGTGTGTGTTTGTAATCATTAACTTAATTTCATTGACCTAGTTTCAATCTCTCTGCCTAGATGACTGAAATGCACTTTAAAGACTGAAGTTTTACCTACAGTAACAGACTCTGGACAGTGTAGCTGATTAGTTATAATGCTGTCTATTTTACATCTGAACATCAAAAGTGAGAACTGATGAAAAGTGATCTCTGAGAAATTAAAACTTAGAAAAGAAATGGGAGATGTCTGCTAGAAATAGAAGTTTCTTGATGGAATGAGATTCATTGCTAAGTATAGAGCTGGAACCGAAACCTAAACCAGTTTAGTTATAGGACTCCTGGTCTGAGAAAGCAGCAGTGCTGATGGTCCAAGGGCTGCCTGAAAGTGAGAGTACAGGAAAAATATTTAGGAACTTAAGGGGATAGAAGGGCCATCACAGTCAGAGATTAAGTAGTGCGATTTCTAATACAAAGTGAGCAGAAAAAAATCCTAATCCTTCTACATCAAAATGTAAAAATTCTAAAAAGTGTAATTCTGTAGCTGTGGCATTTCGAAAGTATAAAGAAAAGAATGCTCACTGGGAGATCTAATAACTTTCTTTTGACTGGCATAAGTAGGTGGGAGAGGTAGGCGAGCTTTGAGGACACCGCTGAGGTGATAAAGGAAGTGTTAGACCTCCCACAGGTTCATCATCTTCCCAACTATTTCAGTTACTCTGAAAACAATGATGTTCCTTGCAACCAGCCATCCTGAGAAGATAGCTCTGTCCACTAGAGGGTACTCTACCAACAAAAAAAGTGGCAGGAACTTCCACTCTCATTTGCAAGATACATTCACATTTTAATACCTTTTTTTTTTCCTCCAAAAATCTAGGAGTAAGTTAAATGAAGAGTATTCCTCTAGGTGGCTCCATCTTGCAAATATGTAAAAAGTGGTTATTTTGCCCAAGAAAGACTGTCTGCAGGGATGGAACAAGGGATTTTTTCTGGTTCTGCATAGAACCAGCTCTCTAGAGCTTGTTAAGCTTGTTAATACCAATGCTTTCAGTTTGTGTGTAGAGAAAGCACAGACCAAATTCTACGATTTCAAGAACAGCTTAATAGTTATACATGTAACTAACTTTTCTTGTCTTCTATGCATACACCTGCTTGTTAGCAACTGCAAGACTATTCAGACAACAAATCAACACCTCAATCATCTCACATTCAAACCAACACACCAATTTTAGATCCCATTTATAAAAAGTTCATAGAGTAATTGCACATGGGTGTCTTAGCTGTCTCTTATTCAGACATCTAAATTTGTTGCTTTCAACCTCATTTGTTTAAAAAAAAAAAAGCTTATTTTTTTCAGGTTTTATACCTCATCATTTGACCTATTAGCCTATTTTTCATTTTGTACCTACAATAAATGGTATGTAAGAATTTGTTCTAGGAATCGACATTTTCAATGTACCATAATGTCCTCCATTGTACATTTGAGTACTTGCTTAAAAAACAACCACACACACAAACAAAATCCATACAGTTTATCATGACATAGAATGATGTGACATAATGACATCATTGAATTTGAAGATGCTATGATTTCTCCGAACTGTGAAAAATTTTTCATATGACAGCAAGTCAGTCAGGCTGAAATTGAAGATAGTATGGGGCAATGTTGGATGTCCAGACTGAACTGACTTCTGCAAGGACAGAATTCTGCAACAGTGCACATCTTGCACATCCATAGGCTAGGCAGGGGTTTTCAGCAGAGGAGAGCTTCTCTGCTGTATTCTCCTCTTATTTCTATTTTCATTGTCTGTTGTGCAGAGTGGGGATTCTACACCTCCTTGTTTATGTTAAAAAACAAACAAGACAAAAATGATCTCCTGACAGTCTCTTAACCACTACATTATGTTTCTCCCTGGATTTCATTTCAACTCTCTGATCGTTCTTCACTATACTGCACTGATATCAGTCTATGTGACAGCAAGTGTTACTGCCAAGTGCTGTAGTATGCATATGTATTTCTGACTACAATTCGTTAATACTCTTTTTAAATGTGGTTTCTTAGTAGTTTGAGCTGGCAAGATGTACTTCAAAATTATATCAATTACATCATGCACTTTGATCTGTGTACTCAACAAAATTGGGATTTATTTACTTTTACATTAGCACATACAGCTTAAATGCATTCCTTCAAACACTTCAGTGGGAAACCAGAACAGCTGTAATTAATCATTTATTAAACACATGTGACTTGATCATGATTAGAAATAGCTCAAATTACTTTCCCACCATTATTACGCTGGTAGCAACTTCCAGAACGCCCAGCACAAACTGCAAATTCAGGTAGAAGTACTCAAGCAGTAATCCAGCTCTCAAATGACTCACACAGTCTTCCAGTATGAAGATTGAAATAAGAAAGCTGCAGGACACATGGTAAGAGGTGCCCCAAAACAAATCAAATGTTGCTAAACTGCTGCCATTCCTTTGCAAACTTCTTGAGCTAAAGAAAGCACCGTGAAAAGGTAATGCAAATTCAAGCAAACTCCCTTTACAAGTTCCAGGATCTTTCTAGACTAATTTGCAAATGAAATAGGCTTTTGTAGTTGCTTTGGAGCAGTATTTATACACTGTAAGTCCATATTAAAAATATGCTAAATTTCAGTAACGTCCTGTTTTTTTTTTTTTTTTGTTTTTGTTTTTTGTTTTTTTTTCATTTTCAAAGTAAAATGCATCATATTGTTTTGATTAATAAAGTCTTCATAATCTTCACCCAAAGTTAACAACAACCTGAACTGAACTAAGATATACTAGCTCAAAACCACATGGTGCCTTTTCCCCAGTCTTTGTACAAGAAAACAAACAGACAAAGCAAAACAAATTACTAAAAATCATATTAAGCAATATAAATACAATGTCAAGGAAAATAAATTCAACAGTGAAGCAGAAAATATTACTGCAGCCTTCTGGAAAGATACCCAGAATAGAAGCTACCTCTTTAAACAAGTCTCAGAGTGTATCTGCATGCATTTATCTTTTCAATGGATGAAAAATACCATAGACCAAACCTGTCATTTAATGGATATTTTATAAGCTTTTCAGTCAATCTAGTAACAGCTTCTTTTTCTCAGATTATCACACAGGCTGTTTCAGACAGACAGAAATACATATTTATTGAATATAATCTATTTTAACCTACCAACTTTTTACAAGTTTTACATCTTAGAATAATTAACAAACAGAGCAAACAAATAATTCATCTAACTGTAGTTTATAGGGGTAATAACCATTTAAAAAGATATGCAACACTTTAGTAATAGCAGTAGTTATCCGGCAAACAGATGAAATAATACCCATGACAAAATACTAAATACTGGAGGTACTAAATACTACCAGAAGAAACCTCAATTATTGTTGTCAGAAGTTCATTAAAATAGGCTTCAATTCAAGCAGTTTATTTACAAATTGGTTTAATAACTATCTTTCCATACACTTTGTTGTCTTTTTTTTTTTCTTTTTTTTTTTTCTTCTCAGATTAAAGCTTACCTCTCTCTGCAGTACAATACATCCAACATAGCAGGAGAACTGCATAGCCCAGGAAAGGCATACTAGTGATTCAGGAACTCAGAAGTAAGTGCATTTAGTACTGTAGCCAGTTTTTTTTTTTAATTACTTTGAGTTATATGCACTCCTAATTTACTCACTGACTGCCTCCAAGGACTGACCTTGCCCCATTTATACTGAGTGATTTCAGCAGTCACTTCCCCTAATCCTCTTGCAACACACACTTGCTGCTTTTTTTTCCCCTCTCCAAACTTTACTAAATAAATAAATAAATGTCTAACAATTTGGGTTGACGTTCCTCCCTGCAGTCTGCTTATTCTTGCATCATAACTTAAAAAAAAAAAAATAATAATAATTAATCCCTTCCATGCGCAGATAAACTTTCTTTTACTACTCAAAAGTTGTACAACTATATACATATTTTTTATTGCCTGTGTTTTGCCTTTGTCAAAAAAATCAAATTCACACTAAATGCAGATGCTGGGTCTGGTCTTGTTCAATATCTTGAACATAATGTCCACCCTGATTAAGTATGCCAGTGATATACAGCTGGGAGGAATGGTTGACACTCAGCAAGACCTGGACAGACTGGTGAACTGAACAACAATAAACCAGATGAGGTTTAACAAAATCTTGCAGCTGGGAAGGAATAACCACGAGTATCAGTACAGGTTGTGACATGACCTGCTGGAAAGGATCTTTGTGGCGAAGGTCCTGGCGGATGACAGGTTGGTGATGAGCCAGCAGTGTGCCCTGGTGGCTAAGAAGGCCAATGGGATCCTAGGGTGCACTTAAAGGAATGTGGCCAGGAGGTTGAAGGAATTGATCCTCCCTCTCTACTCTGCCCTGGTCTGGTCAGGCCTCACCTGGAGTATTGTATCCAGTTACAATATCCAGCACAAGGAAAACAAGGATCTCCTGGAGAGAGTCCAGTGGAGGGCCACAAAGATGACATGGCCAATCTCTTTTCTGCAGTCTGTGGGGACAGGACAAAGGGAAACAGTCATAAACTGGAGCACAGGAAGTTCTGCACCAATATGGAAAGGAATTTCTTCACAGTAAGGGTGACGGAGCACTGGAGCAGGCTGCCAGGGGAGGTTATGGATTCTATTTCTCTAGAGATATTCAAGACCTGCCTGGACACCTACGTGTGCAGCCTGCATGAGGGAGCCTGGACTCGATCTCTGGAGGTCTCTTCCAGCCCCTACAATTCTGCAATCCTTTGAAAAATACAAACTGATTTACTAACCCTTTGGTTCATGCTTAAGACAGCCAACCACCCAGAAAAAAGGAAACATACTTAACCACATAATCCTTGGTGACATTGAAGCATTTGTTTCAGTATCACATGCAAAATTTTATGATGTAGGAGATACGAATGAATATAATAATTGTAATAAGAATAAGGAAGCATCAAAAAGAATAATACAAACTGCAGAAAAAGAGGAACTATGTGGCAAACTGGACTAGCAGAGGAAGTCTTTGTGAATTTACATTAGCAACAGTCTTACTAATATCTTCCTTAAAATGCCTTAGCTTTAGAAGTGCACTGCGTTGGAAATGTGGACAATATAAGGGCAATTATTTGACACTTGAGAATTTGGGAAAAAGTGTAAAAGGGTGAAGTGTTCTTGAGAGCTGGATACAAAACAGCTGACCTCATATTCTGTATTGGTGGCATCTGACTCATATGAAAAATACACTGATTCGTCTTCTGTATGCTCCCAAAAGACCACATAAGAGACCCTTAAGATCACTGGCTTGGTTAGCCTACTGATGTAGGTTAAAATTGAGTATGTTTAGAAGACAGATCTCAAATCAAACCTGAAATCCAAATCAGTGATTTTTTTTTTTCTTCTCAAAATATGGGAAGAATAGATTTGGTTTTACCTAGACCATGTTTGCAGTTACTGATTCAAAGAAGTAGTCTTCATGAAAAATAGCTTCCAGCTGTCTCACCTACAAGAAATCTACCAGGTATTAAAACATCTTTCCTTTCCCTCCCTCTTTCTCTTGTCAAATGACTCATAAGTGGAAGATGAACTCTTGCCCTGCTCCATGTCTCTGTGATGAGCACACTGAATCAATTTTGGACCTATTAGTACACATTTGATCAGTCAAGATAAATGTTTATGCACCTAAGTTAAGATTTATGAAATAGCTTGTCACAGGACAGTACTGAACAAATCTTAAATTCCTGTTGTTCTGTGATACAGAAAAAGGTCCTTCTGCAGACAGCAATGCTCTTAACTGCACCAGAACACTTCCATTTTTCTTCTCTGCACCAACCTTACTGCACGCATTTATGTGTTTCAGTACCAGGGAATTGTTAAGTACAAAAGCAAGTTTCCTTATGGTGAGAAGAAATGACATCACTACAGACTGGGTGATGAGTTGATTGAAAGCAACACTGCAGAGAGGGACTGGAATACTGGCTGATGAAAAACTAGATGCAAACCAGCAATGTGCACTTGCGGCCCAGAAAGCCAAACAGGCTACCTGAAAACAAATGTGGCTAGAAGGTTGAGGAAGAAAGCTCTGGGGAGAACTTACTGTGGCCTCTCAGTACATAAAGGGGGCTTATAAGAAAAGTGGAGAAGGACTAACTTCCAGGCTCACAGTGACTGAGCAAGGGCAATGGTTTTAAAGTGAAAGAGACTATATTTAGATTGGTTACAAGGAAGACATTTTTATGATGAGACACTGGTATGGGTTGCCCGAAGAAATTGTGAATGTCCCGAAACTGGATATTGTGGATGAACTGGAAGTGTTCAAAGTCAAGCTGGAGGGGCTTCAAAGTCGAGCGACCCAACTTAGGAACGGTTGTCCCTACACACTGCGGGAGTGTTGGAAATAGATGGTTATTAACAGTCTCTTCCAAAATAAACTATTCAGTGATTCTATTCTAAGAACTTAAGATGGTTTCCAGTCACAGCTGCAGTAATAACTGCTTTTCAAATGTAGCAGCGTCACTGCTGTTTCCTAATTCCTTCACCTCTGTAGAAAGCTCAGAGAGCTGGAAATATGTTGAGACAGAGTGCTGGGAGACACATTCCATCCTAGAGACTGTGGTTCAAACCAATTACATGTGAAAATCTATGAGGGAGGCATAGGTTCTATCATTTCTGCAGTTTTGATGCTGTATCTTCTGATGTCAAAAATTTAAAGAAGATCAAGTTTATCGAACTGCTTTTGGGTTACTAGCCAAAGTATTATGGGTATGAACCACAGTCAGACAGGCATACTTTGACCTAAAGCTGAACTGAACCTGGAACTAAATTGAAAATTTACCATAAAATCATCACTTGCTCTCTATGAACACTGCGAATGTTAAAATATTTAAAATGAAAGATAAAATCAGCACATAAAAGACAAGTATAAACTTACTTCAAAAACATTTAAGCTAAAAATTTGAAGAAACACCTTAAAAGTGAGGCTCTGAAGTATTTTTCAAAGAGGAATAACGTAGGCAAAAGAAAAAAACCAATCACAAATTGGAGAATGAGACTCAATTCTTTCCAGTCTCATGCTCATGAACTCTGTGGGTTACTGACTAATCTTATCCTAACCAAGTGGAAATAAAAATTAGGAACTTAATCCTTCTTCTTTTCCTCACTCCTCTATAGTATATCTATTGATTTAAAAGCAACTTCTTTTATCGTATCTGACTTACACTCATCTCTGGCCTTTAAGAAGGTTGAATTGAACAAGCAAACACACTAACAAAGAAGTATCAGCTGGACCTCTACAGTAATGAGAATTAATCTCTAAAGTACACTTACCTCCTGTTGATAACAAAGGCAGAAACATTCAAGTAATTAGTCAATCAAAGGCAGCTGGATCTTACCTCTAGAAGAACAACTATTGCTAGGAGAACTTCCGTAACTGTGCTTAAATATTCTCTTGGTTATGGCCAGATAGGCATGATATTACCATGTACTCCCTGTACTAGCAAAAGGGCACGTCTAGATACAGGATCATAGGAAGGTTCAGGCTGGAAAAGATCTCAGGAAGCAGCTTTGTCTAAAACTCCTTCACAAACCAAGTTACTCAAGACTTTATTGATTCCCTACTCAGTCTGGGGACTTAAAACGACATTTCAGCATGTTTGCACAAACCTGATTTGTTTTGAAAGAACAGACCTGAGAAAGTCAGTCTTCCAGCAGGCAACTTGTGATGCTTAATAATAGGACCCAAGTTTACTCACTACTGAAACAGCACTTCTGACCATTATAAGGTCAGAATGTTCTAACAGCATGCTTTCTGTATCACCTGGATGTAATTATATAATTAGGGCCTGCAGCACTCCAGAAGCAGTCATTATTTTGCTCAAAAATATTCACAAAAGAGCCCTCAGTAGTGAAATTAATAGTGAAACTATCTTTTGTCAACAGTTGTCTCTCCCACAGTCATACAACTTCAATTTATAATGACACTATGTCTCATGTAATATCTGCAATTGCAACATATGGGTATAAAAAGGAAAGCATGCCCAGTTTACTGAACTTAAACCTAATCAGAATGAAAGTTGTTTACTGATTTATTAATAGCACATAATTAACTAGCAATAAGTGCGCTATACTTTCAGGATCAGCATCGGCAGTACAACAGATAAGACACTTAACAGAAAAAATGCAAATGAACACCTAACACCCTAAATGTAGGTCTTTTCATCACTAATCTCCCAAATTCATGTTCAAGCAGAGAGTTGTTGCCACCCACCTATAGAATTATATGCACAGTTCTCCTCTCCCATACCTCCTGTTGGAGATGTGGGATCTTAACGTGCACCTGTACTGCTTGCTAAAATCTGCAACTTCACATATTGTCAATTAAGTACCACACAAAGTCACACGCACACACAGGTGCACGTTAAGTCCCCACACCTCCAACAGGAGATATGGGAAAGGGAGGCTCTGCAGCTAACTCTTTGTGCATGTAACTGCATGCATGAGTAGAATTCTTAGGGGAAGGACCTTCACCACACTTCCAATTACTATTAATAGCATCTCATTCTCCTAGTTTGAAATTCTTTAGTCAAAAGAAAAGTGAAAATCACTTTAAGAAAATGTTCTTCTCAAAACAAACAAACAAACAAAAAAAACAAACAAAAAAACCACCACCACCACCAACAAAAAAAAAACCAAACCAACAAACTCTATATAAATAGAAAAGTAACTGCCACAACCTTTAGTTTAAACAAAGTCCTCCTGCCCACAGCTGAGTGGAGATTTACTGGAAGGCAGTTCAGAGGTTATCACCATTGCCTCCCACATCACTCTCCATTGCTGCAGTGCTGCCATTCCTCTAATTCTCACAGTTGCTTTCCTAGTCACCACAGATGTCAGAACACTGTGGTGTACAAGGGCTGGGGGTAGCCCTGAATTGGATACACATCCTTTTTTGGATAAAAAACAAAGATCAAGTCATACTGAGTGCCATGTCTGAAATAGTCTTACAGGGATCTTGTTTGCATCATGTATGCAATGTATGTCTTAGATTCATGTCTCTGAGACAGTCATACTCAAGGGGCTATGGAAAACATGCCCTCTACCATCAGTTTTGTTAGACAATAAAAACGAAAACAATGAAAACAAAACTTTCTCTAACTATTTGATTCTTTCAGAGGAATTACCAAATCCAAAATTTCTCCAGTTTCTTCTATCCTAGCTTACAAAAACCTTAAAACTCTGTTCTCACTTTGGGCTATTTCAGTCTGTTACTGTTTCTGAATCACTATCAAACCTTCCTCTCCTTCAGAACAGTCTGTGTTCTGAAGGAACACAAACTTCACAAACACTAAAAAAAAAAAAACTTCACAACTTCACAAACATTAAAAAAAAAAAAAAAAAGAAAAAAAAAACAGTGGAAAAACAGGAGGACTCCATGAACACTTTTTCTATGAAGTTTAAATAAATGCTTTCCTTGTAGTTTTTATATCACACACATTACAGCATTGTACTCTAGTAACTATATCAGACAATAAAAAGAAGACATGGGCAACTTCTGAACGTAAAACATACAATAAAAAGTAAATAGGCTTATTAAAGCTTTAAAGATACATAAGAATAGCCAAGTTTGTTTAGAAATAAATATCTTTTTTTTTATTTTTTTATTTTTTTTAAATAAGCTGGAATAATCTGGAGCTTGTGCTGCTGTTAGTAGTTATGATTAACAGCTTTTGTAAAGCTT
The DNA here is from genome assembly GCF_951394365.1 of Tetrao urogallus. Taxonomy (NCBI): domain Eukaryota; kingdom Metazoa; phylum Chordata; class Aves; order Galliformes; family Phasianidae; genus Tetrao; species Tetrao urogallus. The sequence goes on from NC_136818.1 coordinate 21,618,231, forward strand.
CATGTTGTGTTAATGTAATATTCTGCAAATGGCTGTGCCTTCTTGAAGGGCAATAAGATCTATCAGCAGCTATTCCTGTATATTCCCATTATATACAATATAAAGGTTAGATAAGCAATGTATATTGACTGCCTCCCTGCCCATCCTCCAGGAGTTCACTGTAACATTTAGAATGAGCCAGAAATGGACCTTATATCTAACAGCTAAGAACCCAATAAAATGTAACAAATGTACATTTAAACAACCAAACAAAAGAGATGAAACCAACATAGCTCACTGACCTAACTTACCATCAACTTCTTTTTGAGAAAAGGATGTGAAAGAGATCAGGGTGGTATTGCTGAGGTAGTTACTTTGCAAAAAGGAGAAGAAAGAAAATGATGATGCTTTCAAATTATAATGTGTGGGAACAAAGGCTATTGTTAGGGAAAAATGCAAGACAGAAGTAAATATCTGAATAGAAAAGGACAGAATTGAATCAGGAATGGTCCAGGCAGTCTTTGGAAATGAAATGGAAGTAAGTAGCTGATTTTTAACTAACAGGCCTGATGTTATGGTGACGAAACTGGAGAAGGAAATCAGTGCTGCCCTTATTTGAGGAGCAATTTGTAGATAAAATGATGGGTCCAAGCAGAAATGCATGCGAGACTGTATAAAAATAAATGTACAAGAATCAGGTCTAACTAGATAAAAAATTACGGTCTCAAAGAATTGTGGGCTCTATAATTGGTACACCGCTCAGCAGCATGTTCTTAGCTTTCCATCAACCATAAGAACAAGTAAAAGAAAAATACAAGGCTTCAACCAACATTTAGAGGTCATTTTGTCCTCTTGCTACTTTGTAAGAACCCACTTAGGCATTCTGTCCTGAACTGCCCTGATCATTATTAGTTTACTGTGGTGATATATATGTTTTTTTAGACATTTTTGTAAAAATCACAGTCAACAAGCTTAAGTCAGGCCAGAGAGGACAACCTTCCTCTTGCAATGTGGTAATGCCAAGCCCCATATCAGTTTGAAAGTCATGAAGCACATCGTGAATCCTGGCTGGGCTGTCTTACTAAATCCCCCATAAAGTCCAGATTTGGCACCTTCTGACTTCCATCTGTTCAGGACAATGAAAGAGGGACTGCGTGGGCAACATTTTCCTAGCAGAAATGCTGTCATAGCAGCTGTGAAACAGTGGGTCACCTCCTCTTGTGCAGATTTTTGCAAGTGCAGCATACAGATTCTTGCTCATCACTGAAGACAATGCATAGGTAATGGTGGTGACTTTGCTGAAAAATTTTGTTTTAAAGCTGAGAATTTGATCTATTAACAGTACTATTGTGCTTTTTGTATTCCTTATAGTTTCCATGGAAATAAATATGAGGCATTACTTTCAGATCAACCTAGTAATTTGCATTGTTTCAGCTGATGTTTTACCTATACTCCACCAGATATATGAGTAACATAAACAGGAAGCTTGAAAATTTTATTCTTTCTGTACCTCAGTATGACCCAAGATTTCTACATAATCACTAGCAAAACATTCAGGAGCCCAGTTCTTTCTCCCTCTGCCTCCCTTAAACTTCAGAGTTAAGTGCTTGGGAAGACTTACTCTCCTGTATCTAGCCAGTTACCTTTTTTTTTTTTTTTTCCCCTCCTTTTTTTCCTTTTTTCTTTTTAAGGATACATTCATTAAAGTCTATTTTCAGTCCTCAATTCAGTGCCACAGATGCTTGTGACACTCCTCAGGGCCAAAATAATTCCTTGAGAGTACGAACCTACATTTGTTCCCTGAAAGAACTGAGAGCAGCTCACAGCTTTTCTTTAACACATAAGCACTGCAGAAGGAAATCTTCTCTTGAGTGTAGTGACCCAGTACAACAGCTTGTGTATAAGAGCGTTTGCCTCCAAGCAAAAGACTCAGTGTCTCTTCAGCTTCAAGACATCCCCCGGTGTTTTGTGTCACTAATCAAAACATTGAATTCAGCTAACTTAAATCCCATTTCTGTCCAATTTTATGTACCTAAGAGCATTTCAGACAGAGCAGGCCACATGCTGTCAGACATGAAAGAAAACAGTTATTTTATAATGCAAACAGTTTATATTACTTAGGAGAATAAAATTAAGCTTCTTTATAGATTGCACGACTATAGTTTCAGTTATGAGTTTGCTTTCTGTTTGCTCTGCTCAACTATTAACCCGGTTGCTAGTTTACCGGGTCAGCTAATGCCATTTTGAAATGCATTTCCATGGTAGAAAAAGTGTTACAGCTTCTATTTCTACTTAGCTCCTCAAGTATGAAAACAAATGCTAGAGTAATCAATTAGGGTGGAAAAATTAATGAGGCAGTTAGAAGAGACAGTAGACACACCATTAATTTCTCATTTGACCCATTTGACTCATTTGATGATTTATAGACTTCAGAAAAGGACTGTAGCTAGCCTAAGCCTCGTTTTACTTCTGTAGCAAGTCATTACAGCAGACAGATTTCCCACTGCCTCAAGTGAAGGAACAAATACAGAGAACAAGGAAGTTTTGGCAGGATGAAAAGATACTGGGGCAGAGTGAAGAAACAATGTTTTCTAGGAAGAGACATCTTGTTCAACTGCAGAAGCAGCTGAGAAAGAGAAAAATCAGCTGCACGTAACAAGTGTTTTAATGGAGAAAGATTGTACTTTTCTTTTTTTGAAGTTTTAGAGAGCTCTAACTTCTGAACGCAGCACAGTAAAACTGGCAAGAGAGTGACAGCAGGGTAATTCATTATTTAAGTTATTTTTCATACCAGCCAAAGCAAAGAACAACTTACCTTTGAACTTTTGCCACATAAGTGCATCTGTTTTGCTTAATCTAACAAATGCTTATGAGAAGAAAGAAAGTAAACTCCGAATGCAACAAGCTGTGAAAGCCATGCTTAAAAACTGCACCACCGTTGTTACACTGTGTATGACTTCATTTTAATGAAGGAATTTCTATTTGGTACCAAAGCTGGTAGACAAAGGCATTAGATACTAAGTATGACTGTGGTACATATGACAGTTTAGATTTTAGTGATTATAGGAAATTAAAAAGCAAAAAACTATTTGCTATTTCAATTGGCACAGGGAATTCAAACAGGTTCTCATATTGGTTGTCTATATTTCATTGGTCACATACAAAATTAAAGTGTTTCCTCTAGTGCCTCCCATTTCAGTCACTGACTACAAAGTTAATCTTTAGGCTTTGGTTCATTGTGCAATTCAGAGGCTGTAAAGGAGTATAACACGTTTATGAGTTCAAGACTAACATTTGAAACTTAGCTGGAGTTCAACAAATGTAACACTCAAATGTTACAGACTGATGTCACTCAGAACAGTTACCAACACAGAAAAGTATTTTGCTTGGGAAAAAACACAAGTAGGACAGGATTTTTGCATTTAATCTTGAATTAACCTACAGGTGGAAGTTAGAGTAGAAAAACAACAACAACAGTTGAGATGGTAAAGAAGGTGAGACAGACAGCTACAGTGAGGAGATACAAGACAGAAATATTTTCAGAGCTGAATCAACTCAGTTTGAAACCAAGCTTTTAGCTCACATAAGAAGAAGGGAAAAGAAAGAAAGAAAGAAAAAGCAAAATTCTACAATTTTACACAGTCATCACATAGCCAAACGCTAAAAGCATAAGTTGAAGACTACACTGAAAAGCTACAGAAAACAAAGACAAAGAAAGGTGCAAACAAACGCATATAAGTAAGAAGCATTTGATTGATGCTGGTTCCCATAGAAAACAGAAATGTACTTTAGACTTACACAGATCTACTGCTGAAAGAAGTAGGTCTTCCCTACCTTATGTCTTGTTATACTGCCTCACTACTGCTCTGCAGTAGCTGCATCTTTTGCCAGCACATATGTCGAACTTGGGTTTAGGAAACTTATGGAAATAAAAACTAACCCAGAAAATAATTTTTTTAAAAAGGTTATTTTTCAGCTGCTTGTGTTCCAGGCTTTGTGGGGGTGGGAATAAGTAGCCAGGGAAAGAATAAATACATATAACCCCTTTCATAGCTCTGCCTATTTGTAAGGCCCATCAAGCTGAAGTCTAGGTAATAAAAGGAAATCATTTAAAAATGGATTCCAGGCACTGCTAAAGAATCTCAGCTACTTCCTGAGTATCCCCGTGAATGGATTACACTGGAAGTATGGAAGAATTTCATCTGCTTGAGAGGTTTCAGTCTTCATTTGGTAGATTGACAAGGTCAAACTCACGGGTAGGTGGGCCCCTTCTGTTGGGAGTCAGCCACGTCAGCTGCACAACTGTGCATCTAAACAACCCAGCTTCCCTAGATATTTATGGGGCCCGTGCCAACACTCCTGAAATTCAAAACAAAAACTCAAATTATAAAAAGTGCAAACCAATCAATGTCTTATCATGTTTGCACCTTAAATTTCAAAAGAACTGACACAAAACAGCATCAGCCATGTATCACAGTACCATAGAATAGCTGGAATTGGAAGGGACCACCAAGGATCATCGAGTCCAACTCCTGGTTCCAAACAGAACTGCCTGCACAGCAGTCCACGTATCTGAGAGTGGCGTCCAAATGCTCCTTGAACTCTGGCACTTGGGGCTGTGCCCACTGCCCTGGGCAGCCTGCTCCATGCCCAAGGCTCTCCGGCGCAGAACATTTCTCTCACACCTGATCACCCTGATGCAGTTCCATGCTGTTCCCTCAGTGCCTGTCACTGTCACCAGAAAGCAGAGCTCAGTGCTCCCCCTCCACTCCCTGCGAGAAACTCTAGGCTGCCACGAAAGCCTTCCCTCGCAGCTCCTCTGCTCTGGGCTGAGCAAACCCAAGGGTCTCAGTGCTCCTCACATACCTTGTCCTCCATACCCTTCACCATATTTGTACCTCTCCTTTAGATGCTTTCTAATAGTTCTATGTCTTTCTTATGCTGTGGTATCCAAACTGCACAATGATTGAGGTGAGGCCACATAGAGCACAGCAGGACAGCCCCTTCCATCACCCAGTGGCAGTACTGGCAGCCCTTTGGCCACCAGAGCACACTGCTGGCTCAGCTCTGTTTTCACACCAGCCAGAACTGCAGATCCCTTTCTTTGGAGCCGCGCTCCAGCCTCGCAACCCAAAGCCTGTGTACATATCCAGGGTCGTTCTGTGCCAGGTGCAGAATCCCCCACTTGCTCTTATTAACTTCATGAAATTGGCAATTGCTGAGCTGCCTGCTTTGTAAAAATCTCTCTGCAAGGCATCTCTACGGAGGGGCTCAATGGCTACTCTCAATTTAGTGTCCTTCACAATAATGAAAACAATAAGGAAGGCTGGCCCTGCAGACACCCACCTGTATCCGGATAGGAGCCTGATGGAGTCCTCTGAGCCTGCCTGCCACCAAGTCGTGCCTGCTAGAACAAAAAGGAGCAGGAGACAAAGCTATGGCAGAACCAGCAGGCCTTCAGCAACGTGGGGTCTGCAGAGAGGATCCTTAAAGGCAGCACGTGAAAAAAGAACGAAATACAAGAAAGAACGACCTATCATAACAAAACACCCAGAGATCGAACAATCTTTACTTCGACATTTGGGGCCTATGGAAAGATACTTCCGAGGCAGCCTCAGGTGGTACCGAACGCGGCAGCTGTCGGTGCAGGTGCCGAGCAACGCCCGGGGCATGAAGGCGCCCTCCGGGAGCCCGGCACAGGTGCGGCGCGGCGCCTCCTGCGTCCCGGGGGCGAGCAGCCCCCTGCTCGGCACGCAGCCGACGGCCCTTCTATTGGCCGGCAGGCAGAGGTTCCCGCACCGTCACCGGAGCACGCTAACGAACGCCCGCCCTATTGGCTGGCCGGCCCGCGGCGGCTCCGAACAATATTTGCATGGCGCTGGACCGCTCTTTGTTGTCAACCGCGGCGGGCGGGCGGTGCGCGCGCGCTCGCGCGTTGTGGGTGGGCGCGCGCCGCCGCCGCCCGCCGCCACCTGTCCGCCCCGCCGCGCGAGGCGGAACTTTCAACCCGGCGGCCGGTAACGGCCCCGCGGCGCGTGTGGGGCGCGGCGACCGCCTCGGGCGTCCGGGGACGGCCGGCCCCGATCCGGCACCGCCGCCGTGCCGCGCCGCTCCGTCCCCGGAGGCGCGGACCGGCGTCCGGGAGCGATCGGCGCTCCGCGGGTCGGTCCGCCTCCGCCGGGCAGGATGGTGGACTTGGACAGCGAGGTCCCCCCGCTGCCGCCGCGGTACCGCTTTCGAGATCTGCTGCTGGGTGACCAGGGCTGGCAGAGCGACGACAGGTGAGCGGCGCGGCGGAGCGACGGAGGGCCGGGCCGGCGGGGGGCGGCGAGGCACGGCCCTGCTCTGGGGACTCCGCGCCCGGGCAAACTTTCCAGGGGAAGAAACGGGGCCGGAGGAGCGGGCGGGATGCGGGACCGGCCGCGGGGGAACGCGCCGAGCCGCGCTTCGGCTGCCCCGGGAGCGGCGCTATTGTCCGACACGCGGCTCCCGCCCGGCGTTCTCTTTCCGCGCTGCGATTCAGGCTGGGATGGCCATTGCCTTCATCTGCTTGTGAATCGTTGCGAGGATTAAAGACAACAAACCGATGGCGCACCAAGGCGTGCCTCGTTTCCAAGCGCTAAGTAGCGTTGGTGATCACCGGCACCGCGGTGCCGCTATGTGACCGCGCGACCTGCCGTGCCAGCGAGCGATTCACTCACAGCGCCTGCAGAACCGCGTGAGATCTGCTTTGCAGTAAGAATTCCCTATGGTTAAATGGCAGAAAAGCCTGCTTGTCTGTAATGCTATGTTGAACCGATTTTAATTCAATACAGTTGTACTGCCAGGGTGAGTCATGCTTGAACTCAGCAGCCAGAAACTTTGATTTTAATGCTGATCTACTCTTGCAATTTTAGCTGCTTTCCTAAATAAATAATAATAGTAAAAGACCTCTCATTGCTCACAAGTTCACATAAAAGCAAAATTTGATATTTTCTTTATGACAGTGCGGTATACAATGAAGTAATTAAACAAATTCCATTTACCCAGACAGTTATGAAATGGTGAACGATGTCTTAACGTAGTCATGAAAACATGGTGGTGGCTGGAAATGATGGCATTGCATTCTGTATTAGTTCAGTGCAAGGGAGTTACTGGATTTATCAAAGCATGGTTGTATATTTTAAATACTAATTAAATTATAAGCGTATTCTGTGCACATAATTTTATGATGACAGCATTCTTTGAGGACTTTAGAAAAAGTAGATAATATACCTCCTTTTTATTTTTGACTGGAATAGGAAAAAAGCCCACAACTTTTCTTTATTAACTGTTTGTTTATTTAGCTAAGATTGTGATGGCTAACAAAAATAAAATACTCCCTGTGCCACTCTTCGGACTACTCTGTGGATTAAAACTTCTGCCATCTCTAGTTCAAACTTCTGTTTGACTTGCTTTCCTAAACTTCATAATGTTACCTTCTGTGGAGCAAGCATGGGGCTGATCTCACATTGAAAATTGTGTATAAGCAACTATAAACCATAGCGTGGAAATTCCTACTGCAAGTCTACGTCTGCTTAATGAAATATATATATAAATCCTTGGAAAATACTGATAGCACAACTATAGCATAACAGCATTACAGAGCATGATTTTTATTGGAAAACTACACCAACGGGCTAGAGGAATATGAATAGTTAATAGTTTAATTATTTTGTTAACATCCATGAATGAAATAACCATCTCTAGTCACATCTGAAATATAAATTATGAAGCCAGGACTGAAAAGAGCAGAAATGGCCTTCCAGAACTTCAGCTATTGCCCTCTGTTAGGTCTAGACACAGCTGCAGCATGGGGGGAAGGCTGTGCAGTTGGCTCTACTTTGCATGAGGCTGTCATAGCAGCACTCTTCTCCTCCAGTGCTGCAAGTTACCATAGCAGTCTGCAGATACTTGCTTTCTGTTATCTGAACAAAGTCCGTTCTTAAAAAAAGAAAAAAAAAAAATCTGAGTTTTTATTTGCCCATCTTACGATATGGTCATATTGAGATTGTTTTTCTTTTTGTTTGTTCTCTAGTAGAGGAGATCACTTAATACTGAAATATTACTGCAATCCCACTGCTGATATTTTGTTACTATCCAGTATACCAAAAGCATACTCTGTATAAAAATATGGCCATATATTTTTAATATTTGACACTTTCAGGAAATACTTTATTAAAGAGGCTAAAGACCTGCGAGGACTTTCAACAAAGCTTGAAATGGTTCACCACAGGATTGATATTACATGAGTATGACTTTGGTTCTTTTTTTTTTTCTTTTTCTTTGTGACCTTGCATAAGTGACCCAGGTTTGTGTTTGGTGAAGCACATTTCTTGTATTCTTTTCTAATTAGCACGTAATACAGATATTGCCAAAGGTTGTGCTTTACACCCTCTTCAACTGAATAGACATTAACTATGACTGGAATACCTGAGAACTATAATACAGTTGAAGTAGCCTTATAGCATGGCTGCACAAAGGCATGTGATCAATATGGCTCATTTTCAGAGGTTACTAGCCATTGGTCAAGATCCTGGAAATAATTTTTTGCATGTTTCCAGTTCACTGCAACTTCATTCTTCTAATTGCTTTTGACTCCTGTGCACAGATTGATACCAACGATTTCCACCTGTGATTGATAAACCTCAGGCCTGCTACATCTGAACTCTTAATTTGCTGTTTTAGACTCATTCCTTTTAAGGGGAGAATTTGATCAGATATTTTAAATAATTCTATTTGCTTATAAAATGCACGCACAAAGTTCTTTGCTGAAAGTAATGGGACTCTGATTAGGGAAAATTGTTGTTACCTCTGTCCCTGTCTGCAGATAGAGTTCTAAACGCCATTTTCTCACTAGGATTGCTCTTCCAGTAAAACTTCAGTCCCCATTTGGCTATTCACATTTCATATGGAAAAAAATATTAATTTACTCAAATCTTTTTGTGTCATTTTATTTATTTATTTTTTAAGTAGAGGCACTCACAATCCTGTCACCATGTAAAATATTTAAATACTTTGGAACGTATGTGAATACTCTGGACATATGTGGAAGCTTTTCACATATGTCCAGATGGGAGAGCAGGTGAAAGCCCAGCACAGTGGCTGAAGTACACAGGTGCCACACAATTATTTCTGCAGCAGGTGCTTTCATTGTTCTGGCCATGTAAATGATCCAACCACTGGACCATGGGTGATAAGAATGAATAACTGACTTTATCACTAATTATGTAAATATCACTAATATCCCTTGGTGAAATTTTGCCTTCGCTCTTGAAAATAACTGAAACTGAAGTAAATTCTTTGATTAGTGGATATTCTTAGATGTTTTTCTTTACCATCATAATACAGTCTGGCTGCCTGGGAAGGGAGCAGAAGTATAGGGATAACTCAGGGATTATCTCGGCAGCAGCCATTTACCCATCAGTTCAGTAAGATTTCACTGAAGCACAACTGTAACAGTAAGTTGCATAACACATAGTTTCAGCTTTTATAAGCCTACTGATAATCAATTATCAGTCTTACCAGCTGAGTTGAAGAGCATCAGAAACAAAAGTAGAAAATATCCTTATAAGTGAATCACAGTGAAAACACGATGTGGTTTAAATCTGGCAAATAATTTGCTTCAAAGAACTGGAAAAGATATTAACTTCAGGCTCCCATGTCAACTTTCAAAAAAGCTGTTTGGAAAACAGAAAATATATTGTTTCATCTAACTGTGTACTCATTATATACTTCAAAAAAAGCCAAAGCAGATAACTAGAAGCTAAAAGAATTCCAAGTTAAAAATAATAATAATAAAAAAAAGCATTTACATTCTGTTGGTATGAGTGCTTTCTTAGTAAGGTTAGTCATAAGTTCAGTGTTTAAGTAACATGTAGAGTCAAGAATGTTACTCACCACTGTGATTGCTTACACTAGTGACCTGTTTGGATTTCTGCTGCATGCTTTTGGCTATCACCAGGTAGCCAGAACAGTTTGAGCAGCGTCCAGGAGGGGTCTGGCATTTAGAATGTCCAAGGAAACACTCCCACACAGTGTGTATATAGGGCATTCTTTGTCATTTCGTGTCAGTGTCAGTGCCTGGGCCCATTGTCTTACTGCTAAAGATGTACCCAGAATGGATCACTGTCATTTTATTGTGGAAATAACATCTACCCTTGAATGTTACACACTGCTTTTCCTATTTCTGCTATTAAATTTTTTTTTTTTTTTTTTTTTTTTTTAAAGTTGCCTGTGTCACACATTTATTTTACATATATATATGGCAGCTCTGCTACAGGGAGGTCCAAGTATAACTAGCAGACACATTCATACCTGGGTCTTCCTCCCTCAAACACACTGTATAGCCTTAAACTGAAGGCAATAAGTGTGTTAAACACCTTTATTGTCATAATTCCTTTCCCACAATATTTTAGAGACAGAAAAGGAAAAAATGCATGGATGTTTTAAAAATGTGCAGCAGGAGATTCTGTTGACCTCAAAAATGTAACATTTTGTTTTTACTATCTTTTACACTTCAAATCCCTCTGGGTTTCTGCAAGATTAAGCAGAATGTTGGATTTTCTTTGGTCCTTGTATACCAATGTAAATTTCATAAATGCTGAATATTTCTAGCAATATTAATGAAGAGACCACGGGGTACACATTAGAGCATTGAATTAATACAGTCTGTCATTTGAACTGCAATACTATACACAAGAGTTTATAGTAAAAAACATTTTTTATATTACTATTAAATTTTATTGCCTGTTGGATTTCCAAGTTACACGGAGAAGTAAAATGCTCAAGAAAGAATCACTGTGACTATGCTACTTCAAAATCACATACCAAAAGAGTAAATAAAAGAGAACACTGAACCTTGATGCATTTTGTAACTCTCACACTCAAAGCATCAGATTTCATAATTTCCATATGCTGTTCCACTAAGTGTTTACAATTTCACAGTCAGAGAAAAAAATTTACATTTCTCAGTTCTGCATTTTTCTTTTCTGTACCTAAGTAAGAAGAGACATTAGCTGGTACTGGGAACACATTTCAAATACTGCTCCTGTACCAAGGATGAAGATTTGAGTCATTTTGCTATAGCATACACTTTAATAATAAAACCATGCAGGCAAGCGTTAGCTTTGTTATATTGGCTACTGAATGGATTAAATTAAAACCAGATTTCCTTTCTAATCTGCTTACCACTTAAATCAACATTACCACCTATCTGGAAAGAAATCCAGACATTGCAGCACTTCCACACACCACTTGGAGAACTGTTTGTTGCTGTCATTTGACTCACTACTTTCAAGGAACAGCTCCTCTTGTAAACCTCAGAAGGCACAGTGCGTATTACGGAGTAGAGCCCTCCTGTGTCTTACTTTTTGGAAGTCACCTGAGATTATTCAACTAAGAGGGGTTAAAAGCTCACCCATTTCTGAATCAAGTGACTTAAGATATCTGACCCTCGATTCAAATCACATGAAAATTCTGCACCTCCTCAGAAGATTCTGTTATGATTTCTTCAAAATAAACTCCCCTATTTCCTTCAATTTGACCTCTTCATTTTGGAAAATGTATTGAGTTCTTCCATTTAACACAGATCACAAAGTAAAAGATCTTACGCAAATAAAAACAAATCCAGATATATTTGGCAATATAAGTAATTTTTCAAAGCAATTCAGCAATTTAGAATCCTAAATTCTGTTTCAGAAGCTTGATTTTGACTGAAACCACTTAAGGTTCTAATGGTCTAATTGACTAAGAAAGTAAATAGTTCCATGGTAACTGTGGTGAGACTCTGCACAGAGGTATTTGGAAAGTTTGAGTTGCCCAAAAACCTGAAAAAAACTGCTGCATGTTAATAATAATTAAAAAATAAAGAAAAATACTAGCATTTCAAAACCACTGCACCAGCCACATTTAGAGGTCTATATTTATACTTCAGGTAGCAGGTTTAGGAGCACAGTTCTCATAAATAAATTCGTATTTCAGAACTCACTTTCCATCTCAACTAATTGTTGGATTAAGTCCCTTTTTTTAGTTAATCTTACAGGTAAAAGGAGGAATGAACTTCCTTATGTGGAAGAGGTAGCAATACTCCACAAAAGGTGGTTCTGTCAGCTTATACGTGTTTTAGCATCATTCTTACAACAACAGCAGAAACAAAGATGTATTATTTCTACAGTCCACTTCATCTAGCACAAATTGGAATTGGGGAAAAGATAAAAAGATAAGAGAAACAGTTCCATGTTATATCTGTACTTGTCCTAGAAAGACCTCAATGGTGAACATCTGCAGAAGTTTTCTGGTGCAGAAAAAGTTTAAGTAACTCAGCTTCAAAACTCTGAAAGAGTTTTTATTTTTAATTTTTTAAATTTTTATTGTCTTCTCCTGGCCAAGTTTGTAAATGTGCTTGGTACTTCAATTATTACTTAATTATACACTTAATACTCAAAAGCTCTTATTTTTCCATCTAGAACCTTTATCCGTGCTACTTTACATCTGGCAGACACTACAGTATTCCGTGGGGAACTGATCAGTTCCTTCCCAAATGTTCTCTCTCTTAATTTTATGATTATTATAAATCATAATCATTGGCTGTGATAGAATAACAGTAAATTTCTGTGTTGCTGTGATTACTGTCAGAATGATTCTTTTATAACAAATGGTAGCATTGGTTTCTATTACCTCCTTTTTTCCTGTGAGTCATGTGGAACATCCCAAATGTCTGAAGCTTCAAAACGCTTATTATGAAGATTTTTTCTAAACATCTTAGTGCTATACATCAAGTTCCTAGACTAGAAATTTGTAGTGTACTAAAAGTACTCTTTTGAATTGAAGGCTATGGTACGTGCACTCTATCCAATGTCTTGTTCTAGTCCATTAAATCCTTTAAAATGAATATCGTTCAACTACCGTAAAAGTTCTGCAGCACAGAAGATTTGGTGCAGAATGCCTTAAAGATTCCAGCCTCCTCCACACAATCATCTACTAATTATGTTATCAGTTAACTTCCCGGTGGGAAGTATCAGTAAAACAGAAACACTCATTAAGAGATAAAAACAGTGATATTATTATTTACTGACAAGCATCCCTTGAGGGACAAATTCTGTTTCCATATATAGAGATGTCTATGAGGCAGTGCTGTAGATCTGTGGTGGAAATCCAATCACTAAATCTCATATCATTCTGCTTGACTTTGTTGAGTATCAAGCCATGGTAGATGAGGAGGAAGGTATTAGGTTATAACTAGTCAGTGCTGGACAAGTTATCTACTGAGTTAAGAACAAGAAAAAAAATTTAATCTAACTCTCAGGCAGGGAGTTTAGCCATTAGTTACTGGAAATGTAACAGCTGGACAAGGATCATATGCCTGGTAGGAGCAATTTACAAGATTTGAGCAGCAGTCCTAGCTATAGATTAGCCCTGCCAGGAAAGTCTTTCCCTGTCTCCTAGATACTGTATTCTGAGTCAAAGTGCTTTCTGCAAAGAAAAGAGTTTGTGCTTTAGCTTTTTACAGTGTTAGAGTTAACGCCACTTGTATTTCAAGTATCTTTAAGTTACAGAGCTCCTTCAAAATACAGTGATTATTGAGATATTTAATAAGGAGTAAACATTTTAAAACAGCCTCTGTATTATTCTAAATAGCCATATTGTTCTAGGGGGGTTTAATGTCTTCCTCACTTTGTTTTTTCTTCCCCGGGTGACTAGAAAAGACTTAAGCACAGATAAAAGCAGTGTTAAACCAAATCTGAAACAAATACAAATGGGAAAAATGTTAAGCTGAGACTGGAACACTGCTTTATATTTGTTCTTTATGTGACAGCATCTGTTAATGCACAACATCCCCTTACTCCAGAAGGGGTTTGGTTTCCCATACTCACATTGAAATGAAGTAAGGGCATTGGTTACTTATTACTACTGCCTTGCAATTCTCCCTGTCAAGCACAGCCAGCTCTAGCAAAGATGGTATGAACACTACCCTCTATATTTAACTGAATGCACCCTTTTGAAAAGTAAGCAAACTCTGTTTCCACTGCGTGTAACAATTTTGTATTTGATTAGTGGTGTAACAGTCAGACAGATCAGCACAGAGGAATGGTGATACAGGAAATGTACTGACAAAGGGACTAGCATGATAGAAGGGTACTACAAAGAAAACTACAAAGAAAAAGCGCTCACCCATCTCTAAACATCTAGGCTCAGGAGGAGAACTCCAGAAGAGGGGAGAGGGGGGGGTGCATCTCCAGCAAGAGATCCTTCCCTACTACCAGTCAGCCCTTAAATGAGCTCTAAGAGAGGTGCAGCCAGACTCCATCCCTTCTGGTCACACAGCTGAATTGCCTTCACCCGTGCCCCCAGGGCTGACCAGATCCTTTCCCCAGGTGATCAATCAGTGGTTCAGGATGTGACTCAACAGTTCTCATACAAGTGTTTTAATCAGATATATGAACCATTATTTAAAAGATGTTTTTGTAGTTACTACCTGGTTTTTAATTACTGTTTTGTTCTCTCAGTAATCATTAAAAAAAAAAAAAAAAAAAAAGACAATAAAGACACATAAAGTGTAGCAAAATATTTTGTAGTACACAAACATTAATTAACTGACTGATTAATTTAGCTAATCTCACACAAAAACCCCCATACATTTAAAGTGCACTGGATTTTAAGGGCCAGATTAGTTTTTGCTTCTGCTTTTTTCCCCTAATTTGGCAATTTACAGATTATAGTCTGGAGGAAAAAAAAACACAAAACAAAAAACCTCACAAAGTAAGATGAATGCTGTATTATAAATTTTTTTAATACGACAAATTGTAGCAATTAACTATTCATGAAAACTTGAACAATGTGATTTTTGTGCCATTTAACCAACTCGAGGTCATTCAAACAGGTTTAGTGCAACCTTGGCACGGCATTTCACGTTAGGAAGAATGAGTTGGGCCACTAGAAAAGCTTCAGAGTAAAGCATCTCTGAGGATATCAGCAGGGTTGTCTGAGAAATGGTAGAAAGGGAATTTTTGTGAGCCAGTCTTGTGACATGCACCATGGGCTAATCTGAGACTTGTGGAGTGGAGATGTTGAAGAGCTGGAGTTGTCTAACAATCTGCTGCTACTTCTCTTTGGGCTATGGTGACCTGTGGGTATAGAAATTCCTTTCCTTTCTAGGAATGGCAGTGCCACTTCACATGGACGGAAATGTTCATATGCAAAGAAGAAGGAGTTGAAAGTACTGTTATGCCTTCTTGTATTACCCTAGGCATTTGACAATTCATTATCAGACCTCCTTATGTTAATACAGTTGATCCATAAACACACCTCTGCTCATTGTATGCAGGTATTCCACCTATCACTAACTGCTCCGCCTTAAGATCTATATAAAGCATAAGAACAAGATGATAGAACAAAACCTATTCAAACCCATCTCAGCAATACAGTTAGCTGAAAAAATCTTAAGTAATTTGACCCTCACTAAAGCCACCGAACTTTGAAATATCTGCCTTCGTTTGGGAGGTCATAGTTTACATTGAACAAGCCACTTTTCCAAAGGCACCTGCTAACTCATTTTGTAAAAACATCTAAAGCACATCGTGGAATTTTGAGATTATTTAAAAAATAAAATACCGGGCACAGAATTCTACCAGGTAATCTACTGATGAGCAGCACTTTTACACTGAAGTGCTTAATCATCGCACTACGTTGTGAAAGTGCTATTTAACTAGAATAAAAAATATAGAATAAACTGCTAAAATATTGTGAAAACATATTTTAAAGTTTTCTTAATCTAAGAAAAGGCCAATTAAAAACCATACCTTATGTATGCGTAATAGAAAGTGTAATAGCTCACTCCAAGGAGAATGAGATTTACATGAAATCTGTAGTTACACTGTACCTTGTTGGCTGTGAAGAACAGTATCAGACAGGTGACATCTAAGATACCAGTGACATTCATTTGTTCTATTATGTGTTCAGAGTTTGTGAGTCATTGTAATTCCTTAAAGTATATAAATAAATAAACACTCTTTTTGTGGGGAAAAAAAAAAGAAGCATGCAGTAGAGACTGAAAAGTTATCAATATAGACCAGTTTCCTTTTACACATAAAAACAAATCACAGATTTGTGACAACTGCTCTATGCCTTATGAGGTACTAGGATGGAATATTAGCCTACAGTGACAGTAATTAGCCATAGTCTCATTAACTCGTTATATGATGCAGGATTTCACTTGCATGCAAGTGAAGGGAATGAGGGTCTTTGTAAAACTAATCGTTGAATTTTTTACTTTTTCATTCCCAGTCCTACCCTTTTCAATACTTCTTCAGTTAAGACAAATGTTTATTGTAACAAATGAAGTCATTAAATCTTTATCTTCTTTTATATGTTTAGTAATAAATTCTTAATAGGAAAGACTATTTTTTTCCTATTTTTTTCTCAATACCAAGCAAAGTGATATCCTCATCTCTTGGAATCCTTAATGTTCTTGTTTTTTAAAAATAAAAGAAGCAAACCAAAACAAACCACAGAAACTATCTAGAAGGCATTTCCAGATGAGGGCCCAAAGGAAACTTCATTCAGATTAACAACTGATGTTTTGCCTTTTCTTCGGTGTGAGTATTCAAAGTATTTATTTGGCAGTCTTTTATTTATCAGTTCTCCTATGAGGATACCAAGTACTTCGCTTACTGATAAGTATATACTTACACACAATTGATAGAGCAGACAAAAATCATTTAAAATTATCACTTGCAAGTTAGGTTGCAATTGAAGCAATAGAAAAACCACAATAGAAAACAGAAAAATAAGAGTAAATCATTAGCAACTTTGTGTTGTGCAGCTACATTTATTTGAGTACCTGGTACACACATATACATATATATATATATATATATATATATATATATATATATATATATATAGGAATATGCAATATTCTGACAGCCTGTTTCTACTGTTTTCCCTCCTCAGAGCCAAAGTGGCTCACTCTATACCTGAAGTTTATGTCTATCCTGTTAGACTACAAAACACTTTTATCGCTTCTGTGGCCACATGTACAGCAGTCACTCTTGTCAATTAATGCTGATGAACACACTTCTGTCTATATAATACCATGTCACACCACACAGAGAGAATTGAGATATATGGATTTATTATTTCTTTGCACTGCAACTGACTATGTGCATAAGTGTTGAAATACTTATTCAGCATTACTGATTATTTTAGTGTGCTTATTGTTTGGGTTCAAGGCCAATGATGATTAATTCTATCTTGCTTAGGCTACTTCTACTTTATAAGTGCAAAAAATCTGCTTTTGTACATTTGTAAGAAGTTACCTGGCTTATTCTATTAGGATTCTCTCAGTTCTAGCTCCAGGTAGAATACATATTCTTTTATGACAAAGGACTGCATGTTATTTTATTCTTCAAGTTATATCACTTTCCTACTCAGTTTTTTCTTTCATCTTTGATTTTCAACCTAATCTACTTCTATTAAAAAAAATTATTAAAAAAAAATAAAAATGATGGTATATTTCTATGCTTCTTTGGCCATAGTGGCATTGTTATTGTACCTTCTTTCCTGAAGAAAATGTCTCCTGTGAGGACAGGTTCTCATTTTGTATTACAGCAACCTTTTTGGGTTGCTTACTTTTTCTTATATATATTATTATTATTATTGCAGCATCAGTCTCCATAGAACCTTTCTAAATGACTTAAAAAAAATTAAGTACATGATGTTCACTTCAGACTTCTCCCTTATCTATCTCTTCCAATTATCTCATAATGGAGCAGAGTGCTACAGCTCATATTCTATTTATATCTGTCATTTGCTCTGCTCTTAGTTTGTTCCTAGCCTAAATCCAACCTGAAGGTCTTGGCATGGGTGCCATTTGTTCTTTTTCATCTCCCATCAACATTATCACTGGTACTTGTATTTTTATCAATCCTAACATATGCTGTAAACATTTTTGATGTTGTTTTGTTAGCTTTTTGCCATGATTTTATTTAGCTGCCATTTTTTAATCTTTACTTTTCACCCTAATGTGGTGGTTACAACTTTATGTCTGGTTACAATTCCAATTTTCAGGTTACAGACAATTTGTTGTCTACCATTGTGGATGTGGCTTATGCAATTCTAAAGAAACTAAAATCACTGCAAGCTGAGAATTATCTCCCGTCCTTTTAAGATACTAACACTTTCTCCAACTTGAGTAACTATAGTACAGAATAGCATCTTTTTGACTACTGTGTATATATATATATATTTTTTTTTTTTTTTAAAAAAAACAAGGCATTCTTAGGAATTCATAAAGAGAAGAATAAGAAAATACATAAAAATCTGCTTTTGAACTTCATATACATTTGCCTTGTATTTTTATTATTAATTATATTTGTATGAAATCCTGAGACCTTGAATCTAGGACAAACCATTGTAGAAAAGCCCTTTAGGGAAATAGAAGAGCATATGACTCCCATTTCAAGAGGAATGTGTCAGAAGTCAAGCAATTTGCAGCAAGTAGATGGAACACAGGACCAGAGTGTCCTGATCAAATATAGATCAAACAATGAAGAGTTCAGCATACTGAACTGCCTCCTAATCCTGAAGGCATGCTAAAGACTGATACTTAAGAAGCACTTATAGTGTTTGAAGACAAAGATGAAAATAGAACTACTGAAGGAAAAAAGCAAGTTTACAGAAGTAACTGGAAAGCTGCTTCCCTCCAGACAGCACAGTGGCTTAGCAGCCTTCATGTAGTAGCTATGTATTTGTGCAGGTAGAGTAGGATGGGAGGGTTCAGCTCTTTGCTGTGGGTAGCTATTACTACTCCAGTACTAACTTAATGAAAAAAGATAACCCATAAAACTCTCCTCCTGGGAATACCATAGTTATACATCCTCTTACTTGCACTTCTTTCACAGTTGTAACTATGAATGAAAAATAATCCATTTTGATTTTAAGAACCCTACAAACTTGAATAGGTAGCTATATCATCTTTATATCATCTTTATTTTAGCAAGCTAGCAAATTATACTGTTGTTTCAGTTGGCTATGAATTCATACAGCTGACGTTGAACATTATAAGCTTTTAACCCTATTGAGAGATAAAATTTCTCATAATATTAATCTTATACTGGTAGTATTTGACTCTGCTCAGCTAGTTTTCTCTTAAAATCAAAGACTGCCTAGTTTGTTAATAACAGATTAAACTGGTGTGATTGGTCAGTTACTTAGCAGAGAGTAGTAGGTGATGAGAGACAAGGCATAAGAACAGAGCAAGTTAACACACTGAGTCTTGTTCTAAGATCATTCCAGTAGATCTCTTTCCTGATTCTTCTTTCAGTGAACTTACCCCATTCTCACATACATTTCTATATTCTCTCCATTTTGTTCTTATGATCAATATAGTTATTGAAACAGTTTTTTTTTTCTAATGATTCTGTAAGATACCCTGAACTGCAAATGTGTATGTATTTTTCATTTATGAATACACTTGGCTGCTTTCAGATTCAGATAGCTGGAATTGATAGTAGTAGACTCGGATGCGCAGTCCAAGCACACCCTCATGTCCCAGACAGCTCTGCACTGTCAGGCCTCTGTCAGCAGCCCTTTCTTTGTAGTACAAACTGGCATCAAAGGCCAATGCTTGAGCCTCTTCCCTTTCAGAGCTGCTAATCCCTGCTCTGCAAATTACAGAAGGAAATTAAGATCCTACTCTGTTCCCTCAGTTTGAGCCCCGCATGATGTCAAGTATCTATCAACTACATTATTGTCCTGAGCATCTGCTTCTATCAGCCATAGCTTTCTCTTGTGTTAACTGTAGTCTGTGCTTTCTATGTAACAATTGTTTCTCTCTCTTTTTTTCTTAAATTCACAATTGGAGAAATCTCAGTCCTGTCATTTGGCCTTTAAAATTACTATTGCAATAGAGGTTTAGACTGTCACTTAAATTCAATTGCACTATATAGCACCTGTTAAATAAATGTCATTTTTCCGGACATAACTATCTTAGCAGCCCTATCTGTTATTTATGTTACATCATTGCATAGATGTACACATGAATTCACCTTCCACTCAGCATAAAATTCACCCTACTTTCCTTGTGCTGTATAAACTCTTGTGAATGAGTCTACTACTCAAGGCCCTGGAGAGCAGCACTGGCACTTACTCCACACTCAGCCTTTTTTGGAGAGGATTAGAAGGTGACAAACCAGACTGTGTTGACAGCTGGGGGTGGCAAGAGAGAACTTCAGGGATTAGGGATGAAAGAAGAGTAAGTGGCAATGGTGCTAACAAAGTGAAATTGAGCACTTTTCTCCTTTCCCATCTCCCAAGATGAAGAAACCAAAGAAACGTTCTACTTTTTTTTCTCTACTTTTTTTTTTTTTTTCCTGAGGCAAACATACAAGGGGTTAATAATTGAGGAATCTAATGTGTATATATCACAGGAATATACAAGTGCACATACATCTTCAGGCTGGAGAAGGCAAGGCTGTGGAATGACCTCGTTGCAGCCTTTCAGATGTAAAGGGAGCCTATTTACAGTAGGGGCGTCAACTCTTTGAAAGGGTAGACAATAGCATTACAAGGGGAAATGGTTTTAAATTGAAGGAGGGAAGATTTAGGTTGGATATCAGGGGAAAGTTCTTTACTTTGAGAATGGTGAGGTGCTGTAACAGGCTGCCCAGAGAAGTTGTGGATGCCCCATTCCTGTAGGTGTTCAAGGCCAGATTGGATGGGGCCCTGTGCAGCCTGGTCTGGTATTAAATGTGGAAGTTGATGGACCTGTCTGCAGCAGAGGGATAGGAGCTTGATCCTTTCAACCCACACCATTCTATGAGTCTGTGATTTATGATCTACATGTAATGTCACTTGAGGTTAAAATTAGCACCAGCTTAATTTTTGTAAAGGTTTAAATATTTGAAGGCTATATTAGCTCATCCATTTCAGTGTTTAGTTTTCCATGACCTCCCTGACTGTAAATTCCTCTGTTATCTGAAAATATAGTTTATACCTGGATGGCAACTGCATAAGCACATGTGACTTACAAAGTGTGTGCCAAACTTTCACTGACTGGTATGAGTTTTATCTGCAAATTTTTTTCAATTGCACATTGAAAATATGTATCTCCATCTATGTGAATATAAAAGCATCTTCAGTGTGTTCAAATGCTTTTTTTCTTATGGTTAATAGTTATCTGCACTTCAGATTTCTATTTGTTTTAAAGAAACATGCAATATTTCATGCTTCATTTCTCCTCCAAATATCATTAGTATGGTCATTTTATGAGAAATAAAGCAATTTAGTTATGCCTAGTTTTCATCTTGAAGGAAGCAATTTTAGGAGAAGGAAAAAAAAAGAAAGATCAGGTCAGAGAGGCATCAGACAATTCAGATTGATTAGAGATATCTATTTGGTGTCCAGTTAAAAAAAAGTAGGATTTTAAGTGCAAAATGTACTCACAGAATGACAGAACCAAATAATGGCCAGGGTTGGAAGGGACCTCAAGGATCATGAATCTCCAACGCCCCCTGCCACAGGCAGGGCCACCAACCTCCCCATTCAACGCTAGACCAGGCTGCCCAGGGCCCCATCCAATCTGGCCTTGAACACCTACATGGATGGGGCATCCACAACCTCTCTGACAGCCTGTTCCAGCACCTCACCACTCTCGGTAAAGAATTTCCCCCTGACGTCCAGCCTAAATCTCCCCTCCCTCAACTTAAAATCATTTCCCCTTGTCCTGCAGTTATCAACCCTTTCAAAGAGTTGATCCTCCCTCCCCTCTATAGGCTCCCTTTAGGTATTGAAAGGCTGCAATGAGGTCACCCCGCAGCCTTCTTTTCTCCAGGCTGAACAAGCCCAGCTCCCTCAGCCTGTCTTCATAGGGGAGGTGCTCCAGTCCCCTGATCATCTTTGTGGCCCTCCTCTGGACTCTCTCCAACAGCTCCCTATCTTTCTTGTATTGGGGGCTCCACACTTGGATTCACTTTTACTCACTTTTAGCCTAACACTTAGAAGGGAAATCGGAAGATTTTCACATTTGAAGGATAAATGCAGTGTTGTTTTCTGAAACTGCAGACACTTGCAGTTCATCAGATGCTTCTCATAAGGCTTTCTTAGCATTTTCAGTGAAGATGGTCTTACTTATGCTGTTTTCACTTCAGGGCTCAGTGGGAAGCTGTTAACCAGCTAAGACTCATTATCATTTCCTTGCAGTTATCTAGGAAGCAATTAAGACAACCAAGCTAGGGCAAAGAAGTATGAGAAGAACATAGCTCCCAAAAGGTTGGACACAGAATACAGATCACTTCCCACTAAGGCAATGTGATAAAAAAGACAGCTTAATCTCTTGCACAGTAACCGCAGTTTAATGCAGGGTACAAAAACAAAATTTCAGAAGTTTTTTTTATAATTGGGTTCAAAAGACCAAACAACGCCAAAAATGAAACTGAACAAGACTGTTGTCCAGCTTGATGAATGCATTTTGCTTGGAAAAATTCATTAGATTTTCTGCTTAAATAGTGATTAAGGAAATCTAAAGCACAATTACCTTCTTGAACAAAAAAATTTTCAGAAGAAAAACAGGAATTTGTGATTTTGACATGACATGCTGATGTTTCTGCCTTAAAATTCTGAATTTATTTTCTGAAACTTGTAAAAGAATGTTAATCAGAGAGTAAGACAAGATACAAAGATCACATAAGTTCTGCTATGAACATCGACCGCTGTAGGTAGTTTAAGACAATTTTTCCCCATAATGTTATATGTCCTTTTGGGGAGTACAGCTAACACTTCTGTATAGCATACCATGCCTTATATAAAAAAGTAGGTTAACTTACTGAACCTCAACATTTCATTTAGAGGAAGACCTTCGATGTTTGTTTTTCTGACTTGACATACCGACCATTTTTTCTGGAAATGCTATTGGTTTTAATGGAAAATCAGCAGGCAGATCTAATGTAGTGCAGTTTAATAAATATATATATATCAAAAGCAGAAAAGTCACAGAAGTAATAAGAAAGCCAGATGTCGACAATAAAGAGCTGTGGAGAGCTCTTTATATTAGAGAAGAATCAATAAATATGTTCTTCTGAAACTCACGCTGATCTCCAGACTTGCACGGAGTATTTTGTACAAATAAAGTGGCAAGAAAATGCCTTTCATTTTGGGGGAAAAATATTAATGAAATACATGAAGCAATAAGGGAAGTCCAGCGTGATTATTTTATATTTGGTTATTAAACTCAACTGTAAGTGGGGAGAATCTTTTCACTGATGGTACTGGGCATTGGGTCTGACATAGGTAACTGCCAATGGATTTCTGATACCATATTACTAAGTCATATTTAAAATTATGTTTTACACTTGGTCATGTGATTCCTTAAAAATGACAGATTGGGATTCACCCACAAGGTTTTTGTTTCTTTTTTTGGATTCTTTTTTTTTCTCGCATATCCATCTGCTCTTTTAATCTTCTCCTTGTTGCTCCATTTTCAAATAGCTAAACCTTAATTTCCTACTTTTTAAGTAAAAATAAAGCCAAGATAAATGATCTCGTCTTCGAGGATACCATGTGCTAACAGTTCTCAGCTTTGTCCTACTTGCTGCTTTAGAAAAGGTGCAGTTTTGAGTGATAAGAAAGAAAAAGGTAACTTGAAGAAGAACAATAACAGATTAGTTTAAGTGATTTGTGATTTGAATGTCACTGGTGCTCACAAGCTAACTTTAAACACTTTCAAGGGACCAACTTTAAGAAGAATGTTTGTTCAGCATTTTCTTAAAAAGTGAAGGCACTTTGGACTTAATCTTAGTAAACAACACATCTGAACACAGTGCTTTCTGGTGTTTTAAATCTTGGGCCACTACAGAAACAAAAACCATAAAGGGAAAAAAAAAAAAGCTGCTATACCAACAAAGATGATTTGGTTAAGTGGCCACATCTAAAGAGAGCATTCAGTCTGAGATTCTTACATTTTGAGATGACAACATCTACCAGGAAAATTTAAGGCTCCTTTTTATCTGAATGTCTGTTTCTCTCACTGTCTAGGTAATATTCATGACAGTGTCCCTCATAGTGTTTAACTGCTAGCTCTGTAAGAAAAATGTGTTAAATTGAGAGCATGGAAACTGCATCCAAACTTATCAGAATAAAGCCTACTGTAAAATAGCAGCATATGTTAAATGTTGGAGTAGCAATATTATAACTCCCTCACTGCCATCATCTATTTTGAACATACAATGGATATCATATTATCTGCTTGCCATTATGTTTCTGATTGGCCTGAAAAAAAGGTGTCTTTCAGGGGCTATGTATCACCAATAGACCTGTATGGCGTTTATGCAGTTCTGCAAAGTTTATAATATCTGTGGGCTGTCTCTATGTGCATCACTGGAAGCAGGCTGAAAATTGATGAAATAATCCATGAGGAGAAGGAAGACCAACATCTCAAAAGACTGAGATCCCTTAAGGTTATGAAATGATAACATTTCAATGAGGTACAGAGATAGCCATGGCACAGCTAAAGCTTTTGTACACTAAGAAGCAAAGGAATGACTTTGAGATTTATTGTTAATCTAAACAATATGATGACAAGAGGAGATGGATAATGACAACACTGCCAGAAGTAACACTAAATTAATGACACCTGGTCACAATGTCATTGTTGACAATGGCATAGAAGGAGACCTAGAGAGAAGGCTATGCATTCTATTATGTCTGTGGTTAGAGTTAGAAGTGGTGGTGGTGTAGTGGTTTAACCCGGCAGGTGGCTGAGCTCCACACAGTTGTTTGCTCACTCCCCATTCTCAGTGTGATGGAGAAGGGAATCAGAAAAAAACAAAGTAGAACTTGTGGTTTGAGATAAAACTATTTACTGAGATCGAGAAAGGGGAAAGGGTAACAATTACGACCAATGTACATATACATATATGAATGTATGTAACGAGATGCACACACAATTACACACCACTCCCCAGTTAATGCCCAACTGCCTCCCAGCAGCGGAAGAGAAACAGAGATGAATTTCCACCCCCCTCCAAACTCCTTCTGCTTCATGTCATATGGTATGGAAAATCTCTTTGGCCAGTTTAAATCAGCTAATTCTGTTCCCTCTCAGCTCCTTAGGCCCTTCACTGCAAACGGCCTTGGTTCTGTACAACACTTCTTAGCAGGCAACTATAAATATCTGTGCATTATCAACATTGTTTTTCTCCTGGAATCAAAACAGTATCATACCAGACACTCGGAAGCAAACAGTTCTCAGTCTCAGCTGAAACTAAGACAAGTGCTATGGGAGAGAATGAATTACTTCCGCAAAAGAAAGAGCTAAAGTAAAAATAAGAGAATGAGACACTTTCACCAAAAGTAGTTTCCAACGTAAAACAGAAAAGGTTTAGGAGGAAGGAAAACAGAGTTCTTAGTTACATTTCCAGGTGATGAATGTGTAAAGAGGAAAGGTGTATTGAAAGCGAAAGTCGATTTAGAGAATTGCAGCAAAGGAAAGAAGCCATGTTTTCAGGTGGAAAAAAAATGAATTTCTCTAGTGTAAAGAAGGCAGGACAAGGTGAACTCTGTAAGGGACTGTAGTACAGGACAATCTATGAAGAAATAGGAAGAAGTTTAAAGCTTGAATGGAGGAATAGAGAGGAGGAGGAATTGGAATGAAATGTAAACTGTCATCTGAGCATGAAGAAGAAGAGAGATCTCAGAGGACCAAAGAAGGAAGTAGGAGCAAGAATGTGAAGAGATGTAAGGCTATAAACAATTGAAACATGCTGCATGGCCAGGGGTGGTGCTTAGGATAGAGCTTGAGTGTAGATATAAATGTAACTACTTAGTGTACTTACTGAGACTTTTATTTATTCATTTATTGATTTATTAATATATTTATTTAGAGAAAATGAGAGGAGACAATCTTACTGAGGTAGCAATTCATTGGAAATGTTACGCAGTCAGAAGTTTGGTAAGCAGTGAGAAATAGCTTCAAACTCTCTATTTTCAATATTTAGCAGTAAAAAACAATAATATAAAAGTAGAAAATACTCTAAGAACAATAATTTCTAATTCCTTCATGCAACATATGTGGTTTACCCAGGCAGGCTTCATGACTCTGTCTCCTCAGAGAGTACAGATTGAATGAATAGATTGCTGTAGTTGTAGAAGTGTCTGCCATCTAACTTTTGCTTTTTCACCTGGAAAGTACATTGTGTTAATAGGATGACTTCTCTGTGAAGCTCTAACCAAATCAGAGTACTGAGTATGTCTGAACTTGAAAAACTTCATAAAGGAGGGCATCTACCCAAGATAGTCATCATTAAAATACCCGAGACTTTTTCTAGAAGTGAATTAAAAAAAAAATAAATCCGTTTTGCACTGAAATGACTTCATTTTGAAGCAGCTATCTACACCATATTATATAAACTTTAAATTTTGACATCTAACACAATTTCACATATATTGGATTTGAAAATCCCAATTAAAAAGGACTGTTTATACAAGTTTCTTCTTGCAGGAAAGACAACATGAAATTTCCCTTCCCATAAAAAAAGATTCAGTTAATAGATATAGTTTCCTTCAATTTGGTTCCACTTGGACCAACCTGATTCCAATATCAGGAAACAGTAAACATGAAAATTTTCCTCTCTTAGCATGCACATAGTGAGAAATCCCAATCATACTTTCATTTTTGCAGGAATTATTTCTGCCACAGTTACTACTTTCTAACACAAAAGAGAAAAAATGTAAAATTGAGGATGCAAGGTGATAATGTAACTATTGTAAAACATGACTAAGGAGTTAGAGTTGCATATATAAATAGCAGTGACAAACATGCAGTCATAGTTAAGGAACTGGTTCCAGTGATTTACAGTCTTGAGAAAGCAGAATTTGCATTAGTGTCCTTGATGTGTTTTTGTGACTATATTTTATATTATATTAAAATGTACTACTCAAATTACATCTTGACTGGATTAACAGTGTATAATCTATAATTGTACTTTAGGTACTCTAAGATGTGATTGAAAGATTCCACTGACATCACTACTCTCTGATTTTCAAATAGAGAAAACCACTATTAAGGGTATATAATTTTAAACAGAAGCTTTAGAAAACGAACCACCTGCATGTGCTAAAGCCAGCATTATGTTTTCAAGAGAAGCAAATCATTTCAGTTATTTGTGCCAGAGATACATTTACTTGTATTTGTGCATTTTCAGTAAAGCTGAACCAAGAGTCAGTAAAGCATTTGACCTGTTCTTTAACTCCCTTGGTCAGATTTTCATGAACATTCAATTCCTACCACATAGAAAAAGTCTGAAACGATCGACTAGCTATCTATACAAGGTCCAGCATTCATTAAGTATTTCTGTCTATCATCAAGGATAAGCGTATTAATCCATCAGCTTGACTTACTTTTTGACCGGGGACTGAAATGTGACTGCCTTGGTACAGGGAGAAGGAAAACATGAAGAACAGTACAAACACAGAACAAAACTAAAGCTATTCCATAGGTCAGGTCATCTACATACACAGATAGTCAGTCTGTCCTGCATGTTTCTCATTCAATCAGCACCAGAACCACACTTTCACCCTTCCACTGCTTGGATCCAAATTCCAACTAGTGTTTCTGCTGCAATAGAACAGGGTTTCATATAAGTAGTACATTGTAATGAATTTCACTTACTTGAAACATCCTAATTACCAAGTTTGTAACGGGTCCAGAAAAGCTTCTACAAGGCTTTCCCTCTTCATAAGAGGTAATAATAACACCACAAGTGAGGATCAGAATGTGCGTTCTATTCCAGAAATTCTCATTTTCCACGTTACAGTTTATAGAAGGAAAGAGACAGAAAAGAGTAAACACTTGGGGTAAAAAAGACCACAACGTCTGAAATACTAAAAATCAAAAGGAGAATATTGAACAAAAGCACAGTATCCAAAGTTTCCTATCCTCATCACTATCTGTGGCTCCTTCAGCCATTTATTCTTAGTAAATAGCCAACTGAATAAGTGAGATACTCTCTGTCCGGTAGCCAGAGTATGATGGAATTGTATGGTGATCACGTGTGTGATAATGCATTTCCTGCAGATGTAGAAGGTTACTATAGTTTTTAGTGAATTTCAAAAATAATCAGTGGTAGAAGGAAGAATTGAGCCATAGGAGTGGTGTTAGCAGCATTTGTAATACATTTTGCCATGGAAACGACTGCAGTGTGGAATTCCAGTCTGCTGTGAGCACTGGTTGCTAAGGGCAGCGAAGCAGAAGCAGACAGCTGCTAGAGGGCTATCAGAGCAGTCCTTAGCAGCAGTGATAGGAGTCTGATTAGCTCCCACATCCTCTTTCCACAGTATCATTAATTCACAGCTTTCTGTTAACATGTTGTTCTTTCATTGTAAATGATGACTGTAATTTTCTTACCTAAAATCTAGGATTAGTTTAAATCATGTAAAAAAAGATCACCAATACTGTACTCACTCCTTTTAAATAAGATCCCTCACTTCAGATGCTTATGCCACTTTGTTTACCTACTGAAAGATATCCTTGAAAATTACGTATATATATTTATCGTGTTGCACCTGCCAAAATGCAAGAAATGTTTCTCTCTAAAACTGTCACTAACGCAGTGACAGTAAATACCTTGGGAAATGTTCCATACAAACACAAGGAACACCTTCTTTACTGTTTGAGTGACAAAGCACTGGAATTGGCTGCACAGAGAGGCTGTGGAGCCTCCTTCTCCAGAGATATTTAAGATCCATCTGGATGCCTTCCTAGGGCAACCTACTATAGGGAACCTGCTTTATCAAGGGGTAGGACTCTATAGCCCTAATAGGTCCCTTTCAATGCCTACAGTTCTGTGATTCTGTGAAAAGAACTGAAGCAAAACTCAGGCCTTCACAAACCTTCTCACCTTGTAATTAACCATTGGACATGTTTCCTTAACTTTCCTTAACGTTACCAATAATTTAAGCTGTACTTCTGCTAATGCCAATAACTCCCGCTGTCTTGAATATAACTCTTACTCTATGTTTAACCCCAATCAAAGCTTAAAATTAGGCTGTTAATTGATGGGCTTTTCTTCTAGGTTGGTGGGAATTTCTAGGGCATCCCTATGAGCTCAAACTCTACTAAATATGCACTTGTGGCTACTCTTAATTTAAAAAGAGAAACACAGATGCATTCCTTCCCTTTATTACAAAATGTTTAAAGATCTTATCTCAAAAGAAGTAGAGCCAGGTAGGGCAGGAAAGCTAGTGTATGATAGGATTTACTCTTAACTTCATCAAACATTTCATTGCACAGAATTTTAAAGATCTTCTACCACTCTTTGAACAGGTAGCAGTTTAATTGCTTATTCACTTTCATGCTGTCCCTTTAGAAGTAGTATGGTGGCTCCCAAACCAAGTACTGTCTTCTCAAAAAGGAACAGAAATTGTGCTGGGGTAAAGTGAATGAGGATTAGTTACTGGATAAGTGAAATTGGTGAGAGAAGTTCAATTAGTTGAACTAGGAAGGACTTCTGTGAAAGTGAAGCTAATGCTGCATTTATGTTAGGGTAGGCAGCGCAGCTCTGGAATTGCTTAAATTTTTTCTGTATGATTAGTGTACTCCACAATGCTGTTCTTTTCCCTGGTAGTTTGACCACTGTTGCAAGAGTTGTGCTCAGAATGAATTGAGGGACAGAGACATGAAAGAGGTCTGGGCAAATTGTGAGGAAGAGAGGAAGTCACTGTTGTTTTAGTAGCATAAATAGGAAGGGGAACTGTTTTCTGTGCAACGTTGGATGATGGCAATATAATTTTGCTCTCGGGTCTCAGTATTTTACTGTGACAAAAAATGGAGTTCAGAGAATGGTTTGTTTTGGGTGGGAGTACTTGATTAAAGGTGAACTCTCAGACATGAGTGTTTAACAAATACACCAGTAAGAGAAAAAATATCATTACAATGCCAACTTTACAGAAATAGTTAAATGGAGATGGAAGATTTAACCTGAACATCAATGAAATCTTCCTTACAAGCATGCAGATATGAAAGTAATCTTGCATTGAAAATTTAAAAACATAGAGGCTTCCAACTTTTCCAGTGCAGAGTGTTCTGGTATTATGAAAATGATCTGGATGTAAAGGAGATAAATTATGTATGTATCTATCTCCAGTTTTTTTAATGTTAAGTCATTGAAATCTGAGTGAGCCTTTGGCTGAATAGTAAATGTTCCACTGGTCATACAGAAAGAACAGATTAGGGAAAGTTATTTTGAAAAAATGATAATTTATTGTCTTCCTTATTCAATTCTAATCCTTCTTTTTGTATTTCAGGGTGCAAGTTGAATTCTATATGAATGAAAACACATTTAAAGAGAGACTAAAACTCTTCTTCATCAAAAACCAAAGATCAAGTAAGCAGTTGGATTAATTTCTATTAAGCAATATAGTAATAATTTGGTTAGAATCTAATTCCATTGATGGCAACAGCAAAGTTATTAACTTTCTTCTCAGCAGTTTTTTTTTTTTTTGCCCCACAGAAGTCAGTTTTATATTATTTCTGTAACACTGAGAAAGTATTTAAAGTTAAAAAAGATTTTCTTGTTTTATGGTAATGAGCATGATCATCATGGTAATGTCAGCTTTATCAATGGTTGTTGCTTGACCTTACTTCTAAGAAAGTAAAACACCTCAAAGATGTTTGAGTATAAGAACAAAAAACTAGGTGCTTTAGCAGTACTGTTTAATTTTATTGAATACTTCTAACTAAGCATCAAACTGTTTAGTTTTTGTACAAAAACTAAAAAAGAGTGATTCGGTAAGGAAACTGGTAGAGAATTTATAACAAATTCTCAGTCTCCATGAATATAGTAACTTTATATTCCAATTTAGCAGTGTATTGTCGTTGATGTTCACATTTAAATTCATCACAGAAGACAATTATGTGGAGAAACTAAGACATGTATGTTTACATATATCCAGGAAGCTGATCCAAGAGGGTTCATATAGTGTATAATGGAGTAAGAGATAAGACAGAAAAGCATACTGAACTAGAAGAGAGTATTACTCCTGGCTAAGAAAACAATCTGGGAAGCTGTAAGGAGTAAATAGGTTTTTTTAGTTCCGTGAACTAGTCCATAAAACAGATTTTTATGAGACCAAACTCATTATAAAACTCTTCTCACAGATATTATAGGAATGTTATGGATACATACTTGCTTGAGATAAAGGTAGGAATTTTTTTCCCCTACATAGATCTTAATAAAAAATGAAAACAAAAACCTTTTTACAAATACATATTTTGATGGAAGAACTGAAGAGCATACATTTAAAAACAGACTTATTTATCATAAGCAGCACAAAAATAAAACCTGAAGATAGTTAGCTGCTATGAATTCATGGCCATTACTTTGCCAAACACTTAACTTCTGGCTACCTATATTAAGGGAATTGTCCTAAGTTACTATTCTAGGACATCTCTGCTCCATTAGGAAAATGAGGCTAAGGAAAAGAAATTTTATAGAATTTTATTTGAAATAAGGAGTGAGAAGCAACTGTTGTTTGATCCTCCCGGGGATTATGTTAGGTATCAGGGAACTGATGAAAAAAGATTTGGCCCTTTAGATCTTAGGTTTCAACGAGAACACTGAAAACCCTCCTTCACATATTGTGTATCAATTTCCTGTTATTACTGATTCTACTGAATTATTTTCTCAAATTTTCAGACAGTATTATATCAAAGCACAAACGTTCTGCAAAGTTTTCATGAGTCCAAGACTTCACAAACAGGTTAAGAAGATCAGAGAGTGAGAAGTAATATCCCATGCTCCAGTGCTATTAGTCCAGAATTTATATGATTTCTTTTTTTTGATAGAATATCAATCTAATTAGACCAGAAACAGGCATGAAATATCAACTGCCTCATTCATTATTCCAGTTCTGAACACATTTTTATGAACTAGTAAAATAAGGCCATCCACATCTGATTTCAGCTTAGCTACCACTCAACCTTCTGTAAACAAGTTTATAATAAAATTAAAACAGTACACAAAAGACATTTTAAAAAGGTGTCAGTCAGCTACAAATAAATAAGCAAAATACATTTTTGTGACTTGCTTGTACTTGCCAAGATCACACACAGCTTATAATAACTCTCAAAGGAAAAAATAAGTGAATTTTCAATTCACTGGAGACAGTATAAAACAGATAACTGTCATCAGGATATGAATTATTAACAGCATATTTTGATTTAACTCCTAAAGCCAATTGCTACTGAGATGACTTTGCTAAAAGCCAGCAGCGCTGGAGATTTATTAGGAAATAAAAATGGAAAGCGATAGTAAAATCTTCAGCTGTTGTCCCTCTCAGCCCTGCTTTGAGGTAGATCAGATTTTCAGACTGGAGAATTATCTCTGAAAATGCTTGTAGTGGTAGTACCAAGAAGTTATAAGAAAAAGTAATAATAAAAAAAGAATTGCATTATACCTGATCAGGTATTCTATTACTTCATACTTAAAACTGCTGGCAAAAAGAAAGAAGATACCTGTTCAAATGTTAATGTTTCCTTCTCAGTTTTATATAGTTACATTTACTTCAGAAAACAAACAGATTTGGAACTGTTCTTGCCAATTTCTTCTTTTGAAGAAGACAACACATGTAACATCACGCTTACAGGGACAAGGTAGAATTATAATCTCATTAAACTATTCATAACAGCATATGATTGATATAGCTGAATACAAGTTTCAGGCATCAATATCAAAGCTGAGATATTTTGTGTAAATGACTCTGCTATTTGAACAATCTGTGAATGGAAAAAAGGAAAAAGAAATTAAACCAAGCAGTTTATGTAAAGTACAGGACCAAAATAGTCAACCAGCAAACCAGAAGTATGAAATACTTTCTTTGTAAGAAAGTAATAAATGAAAAACTATTTTAAATTCCAGCCTTCTGGTGACTGCCTCCTCCTCCTCTGGTGTGAAATCTTAGATCTCCATAACAGTGGAACAAATATGTTTCTTCCAGCTCATAGATCACATCCCTAACTATGAGGCTACAGAATGTTTTGACCTGCAAATATTTACTTACATGAATTATTACAGCTCTAGCAGGAGTGACCAAATGCACTCCCTCTGTCAGGGTATATCCAGAAGCTGAAGCAGAAGATACACCTGAAGTCTGTTCTACATTACTTCTGTAATGCCCGAACCACACTCCTATCATAGACAGATCCTATTGTCTGCCCTGTCCATGTAACCCAGACTACTATATATGCTCTTTGTCATGCCTAGAGGCCTTCCACAAATGCCTATAAGGAGTGAAAACCATGCCTCATTTTATGGGAAACAGCCCAGTTGAGATATTCAGAACCTGAAGCGCTTTCAATTATAGTATGGAAGAGAATTTTATAGTATGGAGAATTTTAATATTGAATATGTAAGCAGTTTTCAATCTTTCAAGACCAAGATTTGAGAGTTAACATTTAAGGCAGCAGCCAGGAGCATGAGTGCTATGTACTGATTTGTTTTTGAAATCATAAAAGCACTGTTTTCTTTTGGAATTTAGGACAACAATAAATTCAAACAATTATGAGAAGTTGGCCCATTATCAGAACAAAAAAGAGGCATTTAACATCAAGATAAACATTTACAGAATTAAGGAACAGAAGAAACAAGTGATGAACTTTTGATAACACAAAATGGATAGGGAAAAGAATTCCGTGTGCTTTTTTGTTGTCTTCTTTTGTTTTTCGGTTATCTGCTCTTTTCTTTAATGGCTTGATTGTTACAGTAACCTTTCAGAAGTCTTCCATAAAATCATTAGCATACACAAAGAATTTGTGTCTTCTTCACCAACAGTTCAAAAATGTACAAGATTATAGCATAGTTGAAAAAAAAAAAACTTTTTGGTCAAATAATAGGATAGCAACACACTGTAACAGCTGTGGGACTTCTCCTGGCCAAGACCTAAGCACAGGATTTTAACCCTTAGCTTACAGATGAATAAATGGTGTAGAAGTTTACCCAGTTCTTGTGTGATAACTGCAGCTTCATAGGACATGTTTGGACATAAATTTGAGTATGCTTGATGAGATTGTCATTCCCAAATCATAGAAACAGTTATACTGAGTTCAGCAGGTTTGATACCGTACTTGCAATTCAAAAATAAAATATACTCGGTGCAAAGGAAATAAGATCCATGTGAGACCTAGTCATTAATGTTCTGCTTTGGAAGAAGGCCTCTCAGCTCTACAGAATTGGACTCCTGGTTCACATGACTGAAAAAAAAATAGTGCTTAAGATTGCCTTCTCTCATTAATTTTAAGACTAATAACAAGACTGAGGACTGAAAGGCTAATCCTCCAATGACTCCAAAGCTTCATTAAAATACAATCAAGTTTTGTTGTAGTATTCAATGTCTCCTATTAGCACCAAACTAAAATGCCTGTGTGACAGAACCAACTGTCCACCTGGGTTCCTTTGGAGGATTCCTTTCTCTATGCAGTAAACCTATGGTTTGCAAGACATAATGTAATATTCTGTGATAGTATTTAGTATTTGAGATCTATTATACAGAACATTTCGGTATTCATATGGTCCATAGAAGAAGCTGTTGAATCAGTTAAAGTTGTGCATTCAGCATGACTTTCAGATATCCTGATTTTTGGATTCCTAATTATGCAACTTCAACATTAAATATCTACAGTTTAATATTTTATGTTAGGACAGTATTAATGTATTCTGCATGAGAAACTACTACATGAAGACTGTCAGACATTAATATTTAAATAATTGCCATTGGATATCTTCTGCCTGTGGTTGAAAGTGTGTCTTCCTCATGCTACTGTATCTTGCATCTCAAATACTGTATGTCATTCTGATTCCCCTTTTGAGAAGAAATTTGTAAAACTACAAAAGATCCAAAGAACAAGAGATGGTATAGAATAGCTTTCAAGCAAAACAACTGTCTAGATTTCCACTTTAAAAGGGATCAAATCTCAATCCAGAGATTTCTGGAAGTTGGAAAAGTGTATTTTATGTGCATCTGACAGGCATATTCATATATTTTTCTGCCAAAGGGCAATATCAGGTACAGGCTGGATAGACCTTTGCTCTGTTCTATCATGGCTATTTTAGTTCCTTTTAGTTTTACCTTAAAAGTGAATGAAACTGTAAACAGTCTAAATTTCTTTCTGTTCCTTTCAAAATAGGTCTGAGAATACGGTTATTCAATTTTTCACTTAAGCTATTAAGCTGTTTCTTATACATAATTCGTGTGCTTCTGGATGACCCTACACAAGGACATGGATGGTAATATTTGTTTTGTTACTTGTTCTCTCAAAGCATTGTTAAACATATATAAAATAAATTAATTTTATGAAGAAATGAATAAGGAACAATATTTTTGTGGGAACTATGAAGGTCTTCCCAGAGAATAAATCTACCAAACAAGGATTCTATATTTTGTGGTTATAAAACGTATGACACAGAATCACAGAATCACAGAATCACAAGGTTGGAAACGACCTGCAAGATCATCTAGTCCAACATAGGATAGGAGCTACGCAGAATTAGCTTCCACATCAGCTGGGATGGTTCAGAGCTGTTAAGGATCACTATTCTTCTTCTTGTACTCTTGTAAATGAAATAGCTCTACGTAGCAGCTTTATTTTTTTTCTTTTTTCTTTCTTTTCTGATGCCTTAGCTGGCAGAACAGCTACTAATCAGTATTAATAATAAACTCTCCTGCCAGAGAAAATTTATGTTGCTATGCAGTAGTTCTCAGACACCTAAATGCAAAGTCCTTTCAATATAATTTGGAAATAAGAAGAGTATTGTATATAGTTCTGACTTAACTATGGCACAAAATATTGCAATATTAGCTGTCTTACTTAAGATTCTAGATCCTGGACACAATTAGACAAACACGTGAAACTGAGCTTTCACACAGATGATGCTGATGATAACTTTCTAGCCCTCTGAATTCTCTAAACACTTAAGAGAAGGGGGAGACCAAAAGTACATTATGTACTCATGATGTTCCATCATTTCAATGCACAATTTTTTCAATACCTACAGCTGGCAGTAGATTCCAAATAGGCACTGGATACTCAGCTTTTTTCTGATGTGTTGTACAATCAACCACCAATTTTTGAAAGAAATATTTACAATTTATGCAATCTTTTGCTCTGATTGCATATATATCATGGAAATACTGAATATTATCAATCCTGAGTGATAATGAACACCATTTTCAATTAACTTACTTGCATTCCCTTGATTTGCTTCTGTCAGCCTTAAATACTGAATGAAACAAAGCATGGCTACAAATACTCAAAAGCTCAAGGTGTCAGAACTAGCACTCTTCACACAATGTTAGGCAAAGGACTAACTATGAATTCTAATTTGCACATTTGGAGATTGATTGAAATTCATTAAAACTATATAGGATAATGCTCTAGAAAAGCTAATGCATAGGATTTCAAGAATCAACTCCAAAGAAAAGTGAGTTAAAGAAAATAGACTTTCCTCAACAGTACACGAGAGTGGGATGTGTGAATAGGAAGTACAGAAAACTCATTTGAGAATCTTTTGTCAAAACTTTTTGTAAGAAATCAGAACATCTGAAAAAAGAACAGAAAAAAAATTCCCTTGAAACGCAAGAACTGCAAAAAACGTTATTTTTTGACTCCGCGTGTATCTCTAAATGTCTCTTCAAGGAGAGGGAGTGTGTAGAGTGGAAACAAGTAGCAGTCTTCAAAACCAGAGCTCTGATAAAGAAAAAATTATCTCTGAAATTTAGACACAGCACCACAGCAAGTCAGGAACTTGAAATTTTCTTAACACACAGCCTTCTTCAGCTATCCAGACAACCCTGTTCTTTTCTCCTCCTTGAGGTTAGTTTCTTCTCAAATTAGCCTTCATATCACAAAGCTAAAGCCCTTAAAATATGCATCCTTTTACTTATCATATTAAGAAGATAAATGTTAATTCTGCTGAAACTCAATGTTCCATTCAAAAAATATCAGTACTTTTGCATCAACTTTTCCCAAGCATTTTATAGTGAGTTAGGATAAATAAAGAAGTATTTAAAACTAATTATTGTTTCCTCTGTGAATCTGAAAAGCAGAAAACACTAATGCTTCCTAATAATAGTTATATTCTGTATAGCCTGAAATATATCTTAATTCAGTTCTGGCCATCTTTTCAATCACAAAACAAATGTTAAGCTGCTGAGGTGAACAGCATCTTCCTATCATTAAGAGTAAAGTGCCCTTAAATGACTTACTGATAGTGTGACTGGACCCTACTGTGTAAAGAGTATGAATTTCACATGAAGAATGCTGTCTTTATATGAAAAAGAGAAGTACAGGACATTTAAGTAGTTCAGTGAGAAAAACTCCTGCTTGTCTGTAGCTAGTGGGCACAGTTGCCTGTCTCACATGTATGCATATATGTACACCCCCTAAACTGTTTCACTGAAAATGAGTTTGCCAAAACTGTGTTTTAATGTTTTCAATAGATCACAGCAATCAAATAGGGACCATGCCATTGAAAAATTGTAATGATTGCAGTGGCTTCCTGTGGCACTAAGTCTCAACAGCCAATATGTGATCTGGATAAGGTCCTGCTGATTTTTTTGTGTCTAATTGAACAATGTAGTCAATTGTCCTCTCCCAATATGTTATTTCAGAATGTGTTATCAATGTGATATTGTAAGATGTAGTAACTGATAAAAATTGATCTGATCTTTAGAGAGAAATTTCACGGTATTATTCAAGTTGCTGCTTTTAGTAGTTTGACTAGGAAAAAAAAAATAGAATTTTTATAAAATCTCTATACAGGATTCTAAAGCTGATGTTATTTGCCACTTCACAGTGAGTAGCAGTAACATTTCAGGATTTGAAAAGACATGTAATATGAAATGAGGGAGATGTTTGAACATTAAGGCACTGAGAAGGGAATAATATTTTATATACCCTGCATACCCTTATAACATGCCCTGTAACAGTACAGAGTAGCTGTATTAATTTGCATACAGTTTTCCATAAATACAACTTAAAAAAATAAATCTCAAATCCAAGCATATTGCAAAAATTGAAACAATGATATTCTTTCTGGTTTTGAATAAATAATGCACTTGGTATTGGAGTTTGAAGCAGGATTGCATAACAAAGTATAATTGGACTTCATGAATCCAATTTAATGTAATGCAATTTTCTTGTGGAAAAGAAACCCATAGTTCAGATGTTTTTTGTGGCTAATGAGCTTCAGACATGAAGAAACTGTTTATATCATCTTCTTCTATGAGCTTCTAAGAACTGTAGGGAGCTCCAATGAGTGTATTTGACAGAAATGGTATAACTGAGTATGTGGAATTGATTAGAACAGCAGCACTTCTGCTACTGGCAAGAGTATTTCAATAGTTTTGTATTCATATGCAGAGATCTTTTTGTATTTTGCAGACTGCTTAATTCTGCAGTCCTTTCCTGATATGTTTGTTCCTTGTTCCTTCTAAACATTTAATAATTCACTGGATAAGAGTTTGTTTTTTCTGTACAGCACTCCATTGTATTGAGCTATGGGACATTAATAGACTAGACAGTTCTGTTACTGTATAAAGTTTGTCTGGCTGAGAAGTTTCATGTAATTGTTTTCTGTGTGGTCATGAAGAACCAGACTTTAAAGTCTGTTTGTCTTCCCAGAAAAACAAGCCCTGTACCCAAATAGTGCCTCATTTTGTCAATAGTTTTGCACATACACATCCCGAGGGCTTTATACCAAAACACTGCCATAAAGCAACCTTACAAGTGCTGCGTTGTGAAAAAAATAATGTTGTGAAAAAAATGCCACAGCCTAATGAGTGAAACTACTCCATGCACTATCATAGTGATCGTATAAAGCACTATCATGTGATTGATCTTAAAATTACAGTTTGGAGAGGAATGCTTTTCACCATAGACTCCCACTACAGAATTATTTCCTCTCTTTTAGCACAAGTCAGTATTTTTCATTTATTCCTTCAGGCAAACCAGATGTACCCAGCAAAGCTTAAGATATAAAACGTCCTTATTAATGCGTACCATTTAGCATTTGTCTTATTCATAGCCTGTAAGAATGCAGCTATTAGATTCCCTTTCTTTCTTGGCTGACCTGCCAGTTTACCTACTGCTGAGCTGTACAGATGTCCTTACATGAATCTCCTGGATCTCAATATCAGAAGCAAGCATTCTTTGAAGTCCAAGTTAATTAACAGAGGACCAAAATCATTTCTGGGAAGAACTGTGAGCACAAAATTGTGTAGGAAGTCCCACTTCACTCATAGAAAAGGTGCCAGGGACAAACAAGGAAATTTACACAAAAATTTCCACATCTTTGCATGACTATTTGAAAGGAGGATTTGTACCAGCAATTCAAGGTAAAATAACATCACATGCACAGAACAGCTCTATTTTTTTTTTATATCAAGGTCACCAGTTTCTTACACTAATTAGTTTTGCAACCCAGCTTACATCCTCACAAGAGAAGACAAAGTGTAGCGTGATGCAGTCTTTGCTGTTGAGAGTATGACAAGTATATTTGGTCTTTCTACTTAGTTTTGTGATATGGCCCAAGTATCAAAGCTAAGCCCAACTTAGCTTTGTGATATGGCTTCTAGTATCTCTAGATCTTCAATATATACTGTTATTATTTCAGCTTTTGAAAGTATACTTTGAGTTATTTTTTTTTTCAAATCAGACCATGTTTGAAAATAAATCTTAAAAAATGTAACCTGAAGTGCTTTACAGTATTTTTCTATGGATACAGAACACATCCAGAACTACATTCAAAAAACTATTTTACTTTTAAAAATGTTTATATTCATCATCTAGTGTTTCAAACTATTGCATGAATTTTATAAAATTTTACAGTTAATAGTGTAACTAATATGCCTTTCCCCTGTATGTTTTTATGATTGTGTTCCCATGTGCATTTGCTAATGAAAATGGACTTTGCACTGATGTGATGACAACTATCAGCAAGGAATTAAACCGGGATTGTTACAATCAAAATTACACACCCGGAACAATTGATTGGTGAGTTCCTCATTTAAAAAAGCAAACAAAAAATCCACATAATTGTGTGAGGGAGGCTGGGACAGGAAGACAAATCAACTTTGTCTGGAATGGTGATATTTTAATATATCATGGTGACATTTCTATAAAGCCCATCAGTTACTTTCAACTTCATTGATATTCAAAACCGCCTTTAAAATTCTAATTATTCCTCTTGATTATGTAACAGACTTGCTAGATTGCATGCTGTTGTAAGCTCTGAATTCCCATAATGTCTATATATCTTGCTGAAATAAAAAAAATAGACACCCTTATTATTTAGAAAAAAATTATGACTAATAGTAAATAAGAGTAATTTACTGTGCCACTGAGGGTAGCAGATTCTAGCAGCACTCTATCAAGTATCATTGGGTTTAGTAAATATTAAAACAACATGGTATTTTTCCAAGATATGTTGTTCTTATTATATAGATGCCATTTATATCATTACACAGGAAAAAAAAAAAAAATCAAACAAAAGAACGGTCAAGTTTCTCTTTCCTGCTACAAATAATGGCTCCTCTGCATCTCTAGAATCAAAATCTCAAACTGCTTTAGTCTTCCTAGAATCATGGGGGATGATCTAGCAGCCAGTGAAGCCAATAAAACATTTTGGTGTCACGAGGTACTGGATTACTCCCATGTGAATTTAGTGATTGACTCTATAATAGAAAGAAAAATTGCTAATATTCAGTAGATATCTACTGATTTTAAATCTTTACTACTTTTTTTTTTTTTTTAATATAAAACTGCTGTAATTTCCATTGATATGTACAATTTTTTTTTTCTATTTTTTTTTCCTTTGATTTATTTAAATTCCATGTTTGTTCTTGTGTTGCAATGAACAGGTCTCCTATTATTTGGGTGAATCGAAGTTTGCCTTTATGGGGATTACAGGTAATAAGTAAATGGCCAATTTTACTACCTGCAATATTGATTTACAGCATTTTGGTGATGTTAAATGATATATGGAAAAATTAAAGAAATCTACTTGATTAACAAACACAACAAAACCATAAAGGAAAGATAAGCTGATCTCAGCTACCTAGTTTAAATTGTATGCCTTTATCATATATTTATAAAGTATGAAAGTTTGTAGCAAAATATTGTGGAATTTGAACAGTTTTTTCTTGTAGAATTATCAAGCTCTGTTGAGTAGTCTAATAAATATTTTCTACAGCGAAGAGTTTAAATTTCATGATTTCTTATGACTAGTATTTTTTTTATCATGTACTTCCTTTACTTTCATATCAAATCCATTAAAAAGCTAAGATTACTTCATGATATAGAAGGCCGGATGTTTAGAAGTGTATATTATAAAACACATCCCATTAGCCCTTAGAAATGCTCACCTTAGTGTGGGCATTTTTCTCATGGACAGCACTACAGTCAAGTGATATTAAAACCTAATGCAGAAAGTCAGGTGCAATTGGCCTTTCTTTGTAAGGAATGCAAAGTGCTCATAGGATTACTGTGTTGGTAACTGAGAAAGGGGAAGAATGATTTCAGCCTTGCTCCACATCTTTATTAAGTTATGATTAGAAACTTATTCTAATATTTGGATTTAATAAACATAGGAATTTATACATGTGGCTTTGTATACATATACATATATATAAATGCATTCACAGTAGGATATATACAATACTTGAAAAAAGATATTTCTTTTTATTTGAGGTACAGTGTAATTTTATATAAAGCTTTGCTACTTATTTGGAAAACTGGCATTATATTTTAGTGGCATACTTAAACAATTTTCTGTTTTGTAGCATTAGTTTTAATTTTAGGTAATGATATTATATTTGCAAATGGTGCACTCTTCTGAATTAGTGAGCATTAGATTCTTAGTAGTGAGCATTAATTCAAAATTAAAATTCCAGTGACTTATTTTATTTCAGATCCAGTTGCTATTGTACATATTCTTGATAGACTATTCCTGTAATATCCATTAAAATCCAAATATTTGTTGTGCAAAGTATTAAAGTAATTTTTGTGGTTATTTAGTACATGTAATAGTTTTAAGTAAAATTTTTACAATTTTGATATTTGACTATTTAAATATTTTATATTATATAATATACTATATAGAAAAAAATCAGTTGAATTCAAAAATTAAAATAATAATGATTAATGTGTTTTAAAATTTCTCGATTATACACAGTTAGAAAAATGTTTTTCTACACATTTTTTACATCTTTACAGAGAAGTAAAGAATTGTCTAGCTTCTGTTACTTGTTTCTGCTGCTTCCTATTTCTGTCTTTTGAAAGGATCTTGATAGTTTTCATGAACAGACAACTGAAACTAGAGCAACAGTCTGGCTGACTGCTGGAATACCTAAAAG
This sequence comes from Tetrao urogallus, assembly GCF_951394365.1. Classification (NCBI taxonomy): domain Eukaryota; kingdom Metazoa; phylum Chordata; class Aves; order Galliformes; family Phasianidae; genus Tetrao; species Tetrao urogallus. Next base: position 21,660,627 of record NC_136818.1, read on the forward strand.
CCATGGAAAAGCCACACTGCAGGCTCTCTGGAACGTTGTGTCTGGAAAAGACCTACGGGACTCAAGTCACAGGCTACACTTTAGTCAGAAAAACAATACTATTTAAGTTTCATGCTAAATGCTGTTAGCTGAGATGAATTCAAAAGATGCAGGGAAAATCATAGCATTTCCTTTTCAATATGATCTTTTATACCATATTCTTTAGAAAATGGTATTAATGTAAATTGTTTTTTTTCTCTTCACTTAAGGTTTCAGTGGCTTTAATAAGTCTCTTTGAAACACTATTGCTGAGTTATCTTAGCTACAAGGTAAGTTCTTTCAGTTGCCTGATTCCTATCTCCACTGTATCCAAAGCTGTAGCATATGCTGCTTTTTTCACTCAGTACAGCATCTCTAACATGCCTCTTCTGGGATGCAGCCCCTCACAAGACAGATGCTAAGAAAGTGCCAGTTTTCTGAAATATTCCTTATGATTCCTTGCTATTAGTACACATTTTAACAGTGGATTATTTTCATTTTATTGTTCCAACAATAAAAATTTGGCTTACAGTCTCACAATTTCTCTTTTCTCTTTATTCTCACAATTTTCTCTTTACGGGGCTGGTTATCATACAAAATATTACAGATTATTCAAGTATGTCTAACTCCCACCAATTATGAAGACAATTACATAGAAGACAAAAATCCCTGCCTGTAGGTACAATGGCATCCAGATATAAAAGGGAAAAATTAGAAATAGAGAAAGAATGTTATTTACAATACAGATTGGATTTAATTTTCGGTTACTATATCAGATGGTCATTTTAACAGGAAACATTAATTTATTGATGAAACTGAAAATATAATGATTCTGTAGTGGCAAATCACTGCAATACTATATAGGCTGCATTGTTCCCTTATCTATGATGGACAACTGATATACAGTATATACAGTTAGTATACCTGTAAGACACTCAGTTTTAATTACCTTCTTTCTTAAATTTATAATCTTCATCTAAACATCTAATTACTACAGTTACTGCTCAGATGTGGAAAAAAACCAGTATTTTTCTTACTCTATAGCTAGTGCTAAGCAGATCAAGAAATCTGTACCACTTCCGTTCAATTACGTGGGAAGACATCTAATTTTGTGTAAGATCAAGAAAAAGCAGGCCCTGAAACGTATTGAAGTGTTTGAGACAAAAATACAGAATTTTGATCTTGTATATTCTGACATGAAATTTTTATAAGAAGTGCAAGCAGAGCAGCTCATTATTCACACTAAATGTCAATATGAACCATAGGACAGTTAGCTGTGCATGAAGATAATCACAACAGTTGATTCAATATAAAATTTTCTGAGTAGGGCACGTGCTTTGCACATATATTTCTACAATTCTTATACTACAATGGAATTTTGTCTCTAGTTTTTAAGACAGTCTTAAATAATAAGTATTGAAGTGAGAAAAACTTTAAAACAACCAAAAGCTAAAGTATGACAATGTAGGATTTTAGAGATTTAGAGGTGTCTCAGAAAAAAACCAAATAGCAGAAAGAAAACAGCTGCAGACAGAACTCACCAGCAGGTTGTGCTGCGTGAGGATTCCAGCAAAAACCAGAATTATTAAAAATAAATTTGTTAGGAAAAGAACCTTATCTCCTTACCTATGTGTAAGCGTGCATGCAAAAATTAAAGTAAACCAATTTTGGAAGAATAAAAAAAACAAATGATTTCTGTGTAGGATTCCAAGGTACCTAAAAATGCAATACGAGGAAACAGAAATTACTCTTCGAAAAAATTAGAAACTTAATTTAATGAAGCTCTTCATTAGCTGACATAATGAGTTGACTAGTTGATGCAATTAGAATTTTTCATTCTTTGCTGTTTTACTAACTAGGCCACAGTATGAAAATATGTAGTCATGTGGACGCAAGGATCTGTTGTAGTAAAAATATAGATTTGAACAGCATATGTGTGAGGTAAATTATAATAAACAGAAAGAAAAAATAGTTAGGCCAAAGTATCCTGTTTTCTGTATTCACATTTAACACGTGTTTAAATCTGTAGGACAAATGCTTTTCATTAAATTCAGTTATTTAGATAAATGTATTTGGCATTTGAATATCTTATATATTCCTCACCAGATGTGTAGGTAAACTTAATATGACATGCTTTTTATTGTTTTTTCTTTTTCTTTGAAGGGAAATATCTGGGAACAAATTCTGCGAATACCCTTCCTCCTGGAAATAATAAACGCTGTCCCTTTCATCATTACGGTAAAACTATTTGAATTTTACACTTTTACATTTGCACTAATACTCTTCACTGAGATGCAAGTGAATTCTGTGTGGATGAAAGAATTGTGCTTGTAGGAACTGAAATTGGCCAACAACAACAAGGCAGATTTTTACTTATATGAAATAGTGCATATCATTTTTGTTTCCCCAAAAAAGGCAAAAAAATCCCCCCCAAAACAACCAACAGATCCCTAACTTGAATTACAACACAAGCAATAAGATAAAACAGTCAGACAAAAAATCAAAGAATATCTATTGTGTCTGTATTTGTGACTCTATATTGACTCTATATATTGTATTTAATCATTTTGTCTTACATGCAGTTCATAAAGATATATTTTTCCTGAGTACTTCATTGCTGCTATTTTCTTGAATAGAAGTCTTTTAATTAATTTATTCATTTTCCATTTTTAATTTGTTCAGATTTTCTGGCCAGTCCTAAGAAACCTGTTTATTCCTGTTTTTTTAAACTGTTGGCTAGCAAAGCATGCTTTGGAGAATATGATTGTAAGTATGATAAAGAAAAGAACTAATTTGTATTTTCTATTTTTTAATATATTACTTTAACTGGGATTTTGGCACTGCAGTTCTCTGCCCAACTTTTCTAGCGAGCTAACCAGATCTGTAGTTATAGTACACAAATGGTCAAGCATTACTAAAGCTACTCTCTCCATCAAAATTAGAAAAAAAAAATAATGAAGTGAAATCTCAAATTAGTATAAATTGTTGCAGTGCCCATTAGGAGGGAAAGTTACAATGGCTAGTTTTTTAGCTACTTAAGCATTCACATACAATTACAGGGAACTCAACTGCTATGCCTTAATTAGTCTTCACAGCCTGTAATTTATAAGCTAGATATGAACAGATAAACTTTAAGGCAGCTTGCAGTAGTATCAGAATTGTGCCAGGATGAACAAAGAACTAGTTAAACAATCACTGAATCACAGCTGGTTCTTTTGCACCCTTCCACATGATCAGCAAATTTTAAGTGGATTTGAATGAGTGAATTTTATTAGGACTCTATGTAATTCTATAGAATCAGCTCATGCTTCATTAATTCAAAGCCAAAAATAACAGTTATTTTCCATTAATGCAGAATGATCTTCACAGAGCCATCCAACGTACACAGTCTGCAATGTTTAACCAAGTCCTCATTTTAATATCCACTTTACTGTGTCTTATCTTCACTTGGTAAGTGACCAAAATCCTTCTGTTTTTATTATATATATTGACTTTTCTCACTTTTGTACATGATGATAAAATAGGCATTGTGGAAATCACATGTTGAAATTAAAATAATAACATACTTGCAATGCAAATACCACTCAGCACTGAGTACTGCTGGAGCCCTGATACACTGGATTTGGAAATAGAATGTGCATGCATGGGAGAGGGTCTCATTCTCACAATTAGGAAGGAAACACATATCATGGAAAAAAACAGGAGAAATAGATGGAGGAAATTTACTTAAATATTAAGATTGAAGTCTCAGTGAAAAAGTCATTCGAATTTGAAGAGAACAAATGAAGGTACCCAGACTAAGGTAATAATTCTCTTACTGGAGGGATAGACAGAAGAATGCCAAAAAAATCTCAGACTTGTCACTCAGTTTACCCAGTCCAGTCATAAGTTATAAAGGGAGAAAGTAGTAATAATCTTATTTACAGAAAGTAAATATTCTTAATCTAGATTACAGAAAGCACTGGATGGTAGGTTCAAACAACAAGAATGTAATACTATGAGGAACTTTGTTGCAAGATCTCAAAAACTTTTAAGTTTATAAAGGTTCTGGAAGCACAGAGAAAAGTATTTTGACAGTACTAAATTTAAATCTACTAAGTTCCTAAAATGAAAGAGCTGCAGATTATTGGCAGCTAGAAAAATGTTCATAGGAAATACTACTTTTTTGTCACAGTTTTATACTATGCTTTATACATCTACAGTTGAACAGAGCTGGAGGCAAAAACTACACTACATGAGTCTTTGAAATTACTGAGCACAGACATAACTATGTTCACACACAAAGGCAGAGGCGGTAGCGTAGCTTAGGAAGCTACTTAGCAAACAGAAATTTCTCAGCAGTAGTATCTGAGATCTGAGTGTCACATACGGAGAAAAGTAAGAGTAAAAAGAATATGTGTGTTATGAGATGGTATGCAAGAGGGCAGTAAACAGAGATGAACCTTTTTGGAAAGGGTTAACAACCCCTAAATGAAATTTTGCCAGACAGGGTGCCTTTGGGCTAGTGCACAGATAAAGTTTTGTCTTGACATTTCGGAGAAAGAGATTTGATTTTTACTCATCTGATTTCTCTAGAATGTTCTTGACGTCCACTGTTAGATCCTACCTTAAGCCTTTTGTTAATAACAGTGTAAAACAACACTTTTTCAGTCCCGAGAAACACTTTCTCAGTTCTCTACTCTTTACTGAAGAATATGGGTTTGTTCTGGTCAGTGATTAAATGAATGGCCCTTTGTCTTAAAGCCACAAAAAAAAATTCTATGACAAACGATGCCATTTCTGGTGAGCTAGTAACAGTAATGTTTCCTAAGAACTCACTGTGATCCTCCCTGCTTGGTAGGATACCAGCTAATGAATGCAGCTAAAATGAACGTCATGCTCAGTACCAGGCATTTTGATAACTGACGGTAAAACATGCAGAAGATGGCAAGCTCACCTGTGGTATTATGTCTCGTCTCAACAGTTATAGATATGAGCTTATTAGAGATTATGGTGACCTAGTATTGACCCTGCTAGACTTCCAAATAAGCTAAATAGGATGAAAACACCCATTAATGCAATAACTAAGGAAATGAAATACTTTCGGAATTACCAAAAATAGATGTTCAAGTATCTGCAGCTTGCCTAATGCTGGAATCTGTTTAGGTAGCAGTTATTTTTACTTATAGGAACACATATAATTGTATTTTATACTATTTTTACCCATCTATGAACTTATATTATAGAGTGTATTTTACACGTATATAAAAAACTATAAACAGTCAAAATCAACTTAATGTCTTCTATTATGTTATATCCATTGTGAATTTGAGGCAGTATCTCACTTTACATCACTTTACAGGATTTGTTTTAGAGATTACATGAGTTTTTTCATGCTGAAAGAAGAACAAAGCCTGTTTCTGGAATTTGCCTACTTGAGGATAGCTTTACTCAAGCTGTTCTCTCATACTTTTTACAATAGCAAGTTGTAACCGAGTGACTGAATTCCCCCTCTAAAACCTAGGACCAGAAAGAGTCTAATCTATATGTGCAGTAAAAACAATGCAAAAAGAAAGGTTTTGAGTTAGTAGCAGCCTGTTATAAACACATTCTGGTGACGTTTAGAGATACTACCTTGGTTCATGAAATAGTAGAGCCACAGTAATGCAAAACTTTTACAGTTAATGAAAGAATGGGTTCAATGCACTGTATGAATTAAACTACATCCCAAAAGTGCTGGTTGGCAGACTTGCTTTTACCATCTGCTTCAATAGGAACACCGGTTGAAGTCTATGTAATTTTCTGTTCAAAATCATGCTTTTTTAGCAGACACATAGGAAAAGGAACACATTACTTTATACAGGAATTACGCCATTTTATAAGAAGTCCAGGAGAGACTCCCCTTTCTACTTAAATTGTTTTTACCTTCTTGGTTAGAATGGTGCACTGAGGAAGCATAGAAGTAACTCTGGGGATGATCTTTTCTACGAGAAGTTTTACAACAAATGCTGAAACATAAGTACTATTCAGTAATCAGTACTTACAAGATATGTTTCTTAATTTTGTTTTTGAGTGTGTTTTTACTGTACTTAATCTTTTTTTTTTTTTCTTTTTTTTCTTTTTTCTGGGTGCTTGAGATGGAAAAGTAGTTACTTTCTCTACTTTTTTTTTGTCTAACAGCAGAACTCTGTAGTTCTGCAAGAGGTACAAAATAGCTGTATGTGAACAAGGCTATTGGAACTGATATCACAGACAATTCTGAAAGCACAATTTTACTATAGAAGATATACTATATATATTCTCCTTTCTGAGAGCCCATGTGTTTACAGAATAAGAAGATATTTGTCAGAGGATGCTTATGTCTCATCCTTGTATATATACAAGTTTGGTGAGCAGCAGCATTCCTCTGTGCAATGTATCAGAGTTGAAATCATGTTTTCATAAATGTGAGGAAGCATTCAGTCCCCAGTCATTTGGAAACGTCTCAGAACACTCAGAACACTGATGAAGAAGCTGGCTAGACCTCCTGACCTTGCAGTGCTTTACAATGGAGGGAGAGGATTAGATGTGTCTAGTAACTGTACATTTTCACTTGTTCTTCTAGTGTGCAGACAATAGCATTTCATTTGATTGACCAATTTCCTCCACAGAAATTTACCTTATAGACTAGTTGGAGGGTTCTGCATTACTTACATTGAAGCAGAAATACTTACAGAAAACATCCTTCTCGTCAACTTTGCTACTAAGTGTATATATGTTTCAAAATAACTGAACTTCTACAAAAGCAGACATCTCACTGAAAAGTTGGCTCCATGCAATGTCAGCAAAAACATCAGTTGCATCTCCTCAGCAGTTTTCTAAGTGATAGTAACACAAGTAGACATATTCCAACCTGTCTTATAACTCAGATATGAGCTTCAGATTAAAACATAAAACATTAATATGTTTACAGTCAATTGTTTAATCTTACAGTTTTTAGAAAATCATTTTATAAGTTATCCTTCTAACTTAGAATTTAGCAGGAGGCTTTATATATTTTTGAATACAGTTGGCAATTTACGGAACAAAGAATAATCACATAAAATTTGTGTTATATGTGTTGTATATTGTATTTTTTTTTTTTTTAATGACAATTGTTTATGGATCTGAGAAATTATCTGCAGATCAGTCACTTCATAAGCATAACTCCACGTATCTGCAGTTTACAGGTTACTACATGGATTTTTTTTCTCTCTTCTAGTTCCAAAGATAGGTTAGGCTATCAATAATTTATTTCTTTAAATACCTCAGTGTTCTCCCACCCAATTATGAGTACACTAAAAGAAGTGTCCTCCTTTATGACGCTGTTCAGCAATTACTGTTAATAGAGTTTTAGTGAAAGTGACAAAGATAGTCAAAATATATATTTTGTCATTTAGCTAATGGATGTTTGCTTTTGCTTGCCAAATGCAATACTAATTACTTTTATAAACTCTACAGTCAGACAAATAACAATAAATGACTATTTCAGGCATCTATGACACAGTGAATCATCTTTCAAGACTTTGTTTTTTAAATCAGTGCTAGTCATGTATCATTAGTGTGGAATGATTAGCTTGTAAGAAAGTTGGCTACAAATGAGATTAAGAATGTATGAAGCCTGCACGAACTTTGCTCATGCCTTCCCTGAAAGCTCACTGAGAAAATCTCAGCATTGCCTATTCTTCAGTGCTTTCAATATCAGAAAATTAGGATGTTTTCACAAACATACTTACAGAATTCCTGTATCATACCAATTCTGTAGCCTCAATGCCAATTAAAAATTATCATCTGGAGCAAACAATAAAAATAATTTGCTTGTAGGAATGACAACAAACTCAGACAACAATCTAGTCCAAACAAGACAAAATTCCAGACTTGGAACACTGTGTTACAGAAGGAAAGAAAAAAAAAAAAAAGGAGATAAAGGAAATAATTTTATGTAATATCACAGAAATTAAGACCTCTCAATTCAATGCTTCAGTTCCTTTTATTATCAATAAGAGAGACAGTCACCTCCGAGTGCAGTACAGATCTGAATTTAACTAAATCACACTGCTTCTCTGTCCTTCTGTATTGATTACAGCAGGAGCCAACAATGGCACTCCTCCAAGAAGGATGCCTAACATTAAGTACATTGAACTCAAAGAGTGCTAGTGAATTATATAATTCAGAATAAGATATGTTTATAATATCTACAAGTCTTTTCATGTTGTTTGATTTTGTTGCATAGCACATCCAGTGCTCAGATTGAGTATGTTTATGATTTAGAGAGATGTTTTGCATTCAAAAACAGCACAAAGTTAAACTGCAATTCTGTCATTTCGTTTTATCAAATCCAGTGATTCTTGATTAATAAAGAATATTAATTGTCATGGTCATAAAGATTAAACAGTGGTTGCAGAATTTAAGGCTCGGAGTATTCTAGTATATTAATTAGAAGTCCTAAGTAACTGTAAAGAATACAAAATAATTTGCTCAACAACTACAACACTTTTCATCAACTTTGGTAGGAGAGTAATTTATTTATAAGCACAACATTAATTATGCTTTATTGGAAATTCCTGAAGGAATTCAGAGATGGCCCCAGTTTCTGGCATGAGAATAGTAATTAAAGTCTCATTCATTTCACTGTGGCTGTGTCACGTTTCTATGTGTTTGCAGTGACCAAGTGTTTCCAAAATTATATTGATATTATTAAAACAGTAACAGTATTGTATGTTATTCAAAAAACAGGAAAAAAGAACAGTAAACAAATCTGAAATGCAACTTTTCCTGTTAGAAATAACCAATAGTTAAGTATTTTGTGATTTAAACTATTGAAGTAGTTTAAGTAGTACTTTTAAGTAGTAAAACAAATTACTGATTGCACTGTTGTCTCAGAACTGAGCAAATTTCTGCCTTGAATCTTGAATAGATGCCATTAAGCATATGGCAGGGCTATTTACTTTAATCCTGAACTGTTTCTTTAATATCTCTTATTAAGGGACGCAGCCAAGACCACTAACCAATAGATGCGTGTTGTTTTCAGCTACTTCAGATAGGATAGTCTCAGGCCAAGAACTAGCAGGGATAGCTTAGGAAAAAATTAATCAGCACAATTTTAGCTGTAGAGCTTTCAGCCGAGCCAGTACTTGGCTTCCATGTGGCATGAATGAGAGGTAAAAGAGAAGAGATTTAACCAGAGGTAGTATTTCAAGTCAAAAATTTTCTGCAAGAAATATTGGCTGCCATTTTTACATCCTAGAAAGAAAACAAAAGGACAAAATATTCCACTGTCTAATACTCCATATGCTAGCAAAAGTTATTTTGTCAGGTTTGAATTTTCACTGAAAATGCTGATATGTGATTCAGTGTAAATTTAAACTGTTGCATAGAAAACATGTTATTTAAACATAATTTTTCCGTTAAATTTTTTCAGATCATTAGCTGATTTGCTTTTTTTTTTTTTTTTTCTCTTTCTCTCTGAAGGGAAACTCTGCAGTTGCCAGAAATGCATACTAAGTTAATGTTTTTTTTTTTTAATTACTGAGATAGTTTAGGTGAAGTCTGCCATATAAGAAGAGTGTGAAAGCTATTATCACAAATAGTTGGTCTAGATTATTTAAATGAAATACCTGTTGTTAACAATGGAGTAGGGTTTTCTTGGATGGGCCATATTTTTCTCACCTCTGCTGGCAATAAGGAGTGTTTGCTTATATCGTTACTGTCAGTATTTCAGAGCCGAAGCCTTAAAGCTGAATGAGAAAAATCAATGAAAAAATACGCTGATAAAATGTAATAATAACAATAAAATCCTGGATTGATGCCCTTGCTTATTTTTATGCACTGGACAATGCAGAAATATCATACATAAATTTATTCTCTTTTTCCTTTGGATAATAATGTGGTGTTTGTCATGATACATTTTTGAAAAGATTTTTACATGTTTAAGTTCATGAGTTCAGACTGATAAAAAAACCATATGGGCAATCAAAACTGTTAAAGAGGGCTGCTTAAAGAGTATAGGATGCAGACATGCTACTGAAAAACTGGCAAGTTGTTTACAGAAGGAAGAAAAGAAATCATGTTTATTATAGACAGAGCAGAACTATAGAAGCCCAATCAGAAGTCTTTTTGGCTACCCATCAAACGTGGTTTCTATGGCAACTCACATAATTATACAGTGATTTTCATGCTATTTTAGTTACTAATTTGGTAGTGACATAATATTTCCTTTGTTAATCTTTTTAGATTTTTCTACATAGTTATTTCTAAAATAATTAGGTCAGCATCTTTCCCATGCTACATGCAGGGAATTCTTTGTGCAACAGATGTAATGGAACATCTAAAAGTAGTTGCAGAGACCAGTGAAATTGAAAATAATTTGACTCATCTATTCTGCGGTCTCTGGAACAAAGTCATAGAGAGTTCAATCTGCATTATCTTCTGAGTGTGAAAGAGACCATTTGTAGTGATCCATTCTTCTTCTGAAAATAAAAAATAATCAGAAAGACTAAATGGTAGCTCAGAATGCTGCCCTTCACAAAACTCCTTGAAAACAAAGTGTCAAAAACAGATTATAAGTAAATTTTTAAAATTATTATTATTTTTTACTGTAGAGAAATATTACATTAAAGAAGTAAACAATATGATTGAGGGATTACTGCTGTTTTATTATAGCCTGGAAGATGAGTAGAGGTTTCAGCTACTTGTGACCTTTCCAAATTACCATCAAAGCTTTGCTAATTTGTAGCACAGGTTGCAGATATTTATTAGCTTGAAAATTAGTTCCAAACTGAATTTAGATGAAGGTGGGCATAGAGCTCCCACAGGGAATTGAGACATGGGGAGATACAAAGGCAAATTAAACGAGCATATGAAGCCATGAAAATTACAGGAATGTGGCTTCTCTGGTAAACTTTCAGTTCATTTACAAATAAATACACATGCACACACGTACCTGCTTCTAAATCACAGACTTGTAAGTAGGTATCTTGAATGAAAACATAAATGCTACGTATGTAAAATATGCATATTCTCTTGAGAATAGGGATGACAAGAATAACTTTGGTAAAACAAAATGCTAGAATAAACATAGATCTGGAATACAACCAGAATTTGTGTATTGTGAAATGCTTCATCATCATCATACTAATTTAAGAAACAAACAAACTAAACAAACCTTAAGTTTTCCTTTGGTTTGGGGAGGACTTCAAAAAGAAAAAAAAAAAGCAGATAATGTTCCTCTTAAAGGATGAATTAAATATATGTAACAAGTGTTAAAAGTTGTCTTCCATCTTTTTCATTACATGAAAACATTACATACCACATCCTTCTTCTTATCTTTACAATAAAGACAAAAATCTGATATTCAGATGCTGTCTTTGACAGTGCTTTATCATTTTAGACATAAGCAAATAGAATGCCATGTGTAGCTGCAGATGACTAATTAGGTTGAGGATGTTACTTCACTATTTAAATTCAATGCCTGGCATCAGCCCATCATCACTCACTATTCCTGGCTCAAAAATGAAGTTTTCATCAGCATGCAGAGTTAAATATATGTATGTTTATCTTTCAATGACTGATTCATTAGGCTGACAAACTATTTATTATACATTACTAAGATCTCATGTTTGTATTGGTTTATGTTAACACATTTAACTGTATTATTAGATCTCATTAATCTAGTTACTGATGAACAGTAACAATATGTTGTGATTTGATCACTTTTGTTGTCTTTTACATATTCCAAATGCATTTTGACAGCATGGAGTTTAACATAATTAATATATCTCAAATCAGACAGTGAAGAGTTAAAAAAGATTTCAGTGCAAATCTGGCCATGCCAACAAAAGCTGCACCAACCACTAGGAATTTCTCAATCATGTTAGGCATAAGTTTACTGAATACTGAAAGGATGTCTCTGAGACTTAGGCAGAGCTAGAACTGCAGTGTGACATGATCTAAAAAGAAGATGATATTTCATGCATTTAGAACAGTGATTTCTAAAAGAAAGAATTCTCAATTTGCTCCTGTGTATTTGGAAATTAGAAATTACTATGGTGCTTAGCCAGATATTTTTCAAACAGGTGAAGACTATAGGAGGTTGCAGTCATCCAAACATACTATAACATTTGGGTAATAAGCTAAAATTAAACATCCATGGATTCCTCTAAACCACCTATGCATGATATTCATTCCTTTAGCAATAGAGTTCCCATTCCCATGCCAGAACTGTCACAGGAAAAAATCATTTACTGACCTCAAATTAAGCAAGTAACTAATGAAAGCTGTGATTCATTATGAAAACATTATATTTAAACAATCTCTAGTAATTGCTCGTGGAAATCAACAAAAGATTTCAATAATATAAAGATCTGCCAAAAAGTTAAAAATATTAAATCATAGCTAGTTCTCAATAAAACATTTAGGTTGGAAAAGACCAATAAGATCAAGTGTAACATCAGGTAACACTATATAAAGTAACTCAAATGCAATGTAAAGTTGGATTCATGCTCACTTTCTTTGCAGTGATAAACCTACATGTTTTATGTCTGTGGAAGGCATGCATTTCTGCAACATATGCAAAATATTTCATATAAATATACACCATAGGTCATAGTGAAGTGCGTGAGTCACAGCAATAAGGAGGAAACAAGAATTGGTATTCATTTAGTGAACACTGAAGTACAAACTGTGGGTTGAATTTGCAGACTGGGTAGTTAACAACGGGCATGAAATCAAATTGTCAGTTCCTTTGGGCACAGTGTACCATACTAATTACATTCCACAGCAAAACAATATCTTTACTAATATATTACAAAAAGGAACAGTTCGCATCAGGGTAAGGTAGATTAAATGCATCAGATGCATTACGGTCTCCTGTAATTGCATGTATTCTACTGCTTTGCTTAACTCTACAGTGCAATAATAGAATTCTTAAAAAAAAAAAAAAAAAAAAAAAAGCCAATATATTTTTTGAGTTACCTTTTCATGCTGTCAGGATATCTATCATTATCAGTTGGCATCAATATAAACAAATTAAATCCAATGCTATATTTTTCATGTTTGATATCATCAGTGATGAGCAATGAAAAGAAATTACATGAAAATAATTTATGCTAGGAAGTGGACATAGTTATACGTAGCATATATGTACATTTTCTAGATTTGGACAAATACAGCAAAAAGAATGATACTGAATCATGCTTCACCTATACTCTTTCATTTGATCTTTTGTTCACCTAGCTAATAACCTGAAATTAGAAAAGACAAAAGATGCAAAAAGCAAACCAAAACAAAGCACAAATCAGCCAACTTGAAGCCTAATATAAGCCCTGAATATTTAGATTAGAAGTCTGATTCTAAGGGCTGCAGTGAGTATATAGAAATAATATCCTAGATGGGCTAAGTAGTCAAGAAAAAACCTGCCAGACAGAGCACAGAAGAGACAAACTACACAGTGTGCTGTCACTCCTGCTAGCCACTATGATTTTTCTTCTTCCTCATCTTTCAAGTATTATGATTATTCATCTTGTATTATTTTTCTGACTACTATAATCAGCTCCCCATCCCACTTGTGAGGTCATCCTGATACAACTTATGTTCTTTCTTTAAATGGTGAGTACAATCAAGTATTGTATATTGAGACGGTAGCTTGTTTGGAATTAATAATAACCCCTATTAAACATACATGTGATAAGTAAATAGTAACACCCCATGCTTCAGAGTAGTCCTATGAGATCTTGGACTTCATTGATCTGTTCTATAATTATGCATCTGCATAATGAACTCATTGTAAGCACAAACACTGTACAATAGAAGAAGCATAACAGATCTCTATGTAATTATATCTCCTATAGTCCTACATAATTGTAGCATTTCACAGTGGTTCTCATTTGGGCTTCTCAAAACTTTCAAGGTGGTCTCCATCATTTTCCATGTGTCTCCTCTTCAAATCTGCAAACCTCTCTTTTGTTCTCAGATTACATAAAGTACAGTGAGCAGTGATCATGGAAAGCAGATATTTCCCATCAGTTTCTAGCCTTCATGTCTGGGTCTTTTATTTATTCCACTGTTTCTCTTTAGAAGTTTTTTTCTCCCTTTGTTTTATTGGATGCCCAATAAAATAATCTATAAGCCCAGGAAATATAAGAAAAGCTGTTTCTAGGAAATGATGCTCCGTTACTAGTCTTTCTTGCATAAGGTATAGTGCCCATATAAGAAGGGAAACCAAGAATCATACACAGTTACCAATTTTCCACCAGGGGAAGTAGAACCAGAAATATTGGCGTGTGAAATAATCAACAAGCTAGATATGCAGGACTTAGAATTAGAGTTTATGAAATAGACTGTGGTTTAAGAAGCCTATTCTCTGGCTCAGAAAAAGTCATCTTCCTGGTATCAGTCTTGGCTCTCCACATGTAGCATCATGAAAAATTTATCATCATTATTATAATTATTCCATGTGGTCCTTCCAAATAATTAGTGATGAAAACTAACGTGAGTGAAAGTTTCTGGGAAAAAGCCAAACTTAATGCAGACAGTGAGGATTTGCTTAATAGCATATTAAGAAACTGTGAACAAAATAATAATAAGGCAAGTAAAACTCAGTTTATTCCATGTCTGGAGATAATTGACTTCTGAAAGAGCTTAGACAGAACTGTGCAGCAGAATGTATATTTTATAGATACTTAAGCTGGAAAGAAAAATTTCACCTGTGAGCTTTATGATGAGCTGCAGTCCTCATGCCTGTGGTTAAGATAGGTAAAAAAAATTGCTATCAGATGTGAATCACTTGCACATTTTAGACCACTCCTACTTGTGTTTACCAATGGTCTGAGTTGCACAGCAGGATAACCAGTCCAAGGAATATACCGTTCTTTCTAAGTATTGCTTGTCTTTAAATTTCCAACAAATTAATTTTGGCTTAAGATGATACTAATATGAAAATTTTGCACCTGGAGGAAAGGGAATCGGCTTGTTCTAAAGCAGTTGTTTTAATAGCAGGATTGTGAAAAATATAAAAGTAGGAAAAAAATGTGTTGCACTCATAATGCAAACAAGTGAGAGCCTACCAAGAACATGTAAAAATGTGTGAAAGTGTAGGAAAGATCCTTGGTGAATATCCTTGAGAATCAAGTGAAAACATAGTGTGATAAGGAGAGCACAGTACAGAAGGTTAGTACAGGATACATATAAACATTAGAATGGATATTTGAAGGTCAGGAATTGCAGGCTTTTTACAAAAAAATCAGCGTTTGTAAGGAGAATAAAGTGTACCTAGGCTAAAGTGGACAAAGAACTGATTTTCCTTCCATCAGAGAATTATTACTGCAAGCTCTTTAATGCAGGCAGAGTATTAAATGGGAGGATCTTTCTATACTGTTTTCAGTTATTGTTTCATTGAACATCTGCTACTGCTCTCAGTAGAAACAGGCTCTGAATGAAAGGAGCCTTTGCCTAACCTAATATGGACCATTTCTTTCTGACCACCTTTTAGAAACATTCTATTTGTCTAAATTGATAATCATTTTGCCTGTTCTTACCAATTTTCTCCTTTCCTATCATAAAGAGATGATAAACAGAATTTCCTTAAAGAATCCCACACAAGTAAATAGCTTTTCTTCATGTTTGACTTTAACAAAAGATAGGGTTTTAGATTATTTTGATGCCTAAAAGAGGTTTTTGGAGCCTAATGAACACTGCAAGTATTCAAATCAGTGTCTAAACCATGTTATTTTCAGCAAAGTAACTACAACTGTCAGTTGTAAGGTAATGACACACAGTGCATGGAAGTGTGAAGAGGTTTTTACTGTTCTGAGAGATCACAAAACAGAATGAGGCTTCAGCAAGCCAAGGACTTGGCAGCTATGGAAGAGAATTGCCTACAACTCTGGTTTAATCAGAAAGCATCAGTAAAGAAATGTTTGATTTTTGATATGAATGAAAAACAGTTTGATGCAGTTTATTCAGAAGATGTTTCTCAATTATACAACAAACACGGCTATAGAACTGTTTGGGATGCAGACGTTTAGAAGGCCAAAACAAAATGAGAACTAAGAATCCCTGTGCTCTTTTTTGAAACTAACTGAGCACAATGCAAAGTAAGAACATCTCTTTCTTTGAGGCTGAGACAAAAGTTTAGCAGTTTCTAGAGTTCATAGACCATATCTTTTCACTTAGACTATTTGACTTGGATCTAATAGTGTTCAAAAATCAACGAAAACTATGCTTGGTAACACTGCTTCAAGAAATGCTGGGTGTGTATTTCAGAAGGAAAGAAATGTATTTGGTGGCTTGCTTGACATCCATGAGGCCTGACTAACTCAGACTGTTGCTGCAGATTAACAGCTACACTTGGCAAAGATATAAGGCCAAATGTATGACATGTATGATGTTTAAACACAAAGTTCAAGATTTGGAAATGCTGTCCTGTGATTCATATGGCTTTGCAAAAAGAGTTGTTAGAAATATGAAAGCAAGACTGAAAAGTGATTGCTGAGTCTTGGAAAATTTAACAGGCTCCATTTCTTTTAAATTATATAGCAGTCCTTGAAACTTCATGGTATGTGAACCCACTCCACCTTCTCCTGGAAAAAGAAATGCTTTTGGATTTAATCTACACATACAATGGAGGCAGACTTTTCATAAGTACAATCCTAGTTGTGCAAAAGCTGAAGAGCAAGATTTAAAGCATTATACTGTGATTGAGTTATGTAACAACAACCAAAACAGTCACCTACTGGAAAAGGGCAAAGAGTATACCCAGGTCACAGACTTCCTACTAGGCTGGGCAGTTTTCCTGTCATTTTTGTTAACCCCCTACTGCTATGAAATAATGCATTTTTAATGATTCTATGACAAGAAAACAACTTCAGTAGAAAAGTGAGTCACTCAAGTTTACATCATGACCTATTTGTTATTTCCTTAGAAAGAATAAATGTGAATTTGAATTCAGAGTCATAGATGTTATCTAACTGGACTTCAGTAAGGCATATGACACAGTCCCCAACAGTATCCTTCTCTTCTAACATATATGCATTTGATGTGTGGACTGTTCTATGGATGAGAAACTAGTTGTGAGATGGTACTCAGAGAGTGGTGGTCAGTGGCTCAGTGTGTGGATGGAGATCAGTGACAAGCAGTGTCCTCAGGAGTCAGTATTGGTACCAGTGCCCCTTAACATCTTTACCATTGACGTTGACAGTGGGATCAAGTGCATCCTCAGCAAGTGTGCTGATGACATTAAACTGAGATGCAGTTGACACACCTGAGGGATGGGATGCCATCCAGAAAGACCTAGAGAGGCTCAACAGTGGGCCCAGGTGAACCTCATGAGGTTCAATAAATCCAATTGCAAGGCTGTGGCAGTCCCGCTATCAATACAAGCTAGGCAATATAAGGACAAAGCACAGCCCTGCCAAAAAGGTCTTGTGGTATTGCAGCTCACTTCAGGTGAAGGGTATCTTGTGGTTCAAGTACTACTTGCATGTTTCTATTTTTGAAATAAGAGGCTGACTTGTGTTGGTAGCACAAAACCTCATGCTCCAGGGGGCTCTTAGCTACAACAGTATTGACACACTGAGGTCAGAATGTCAAGGTTTCCTTTGTTGACTTTCAAAGCTCTGGAGCAGCCTGAAAGCATACAAAATTGCAGTTAGTTCTTGGGATTTGCAGACTGAAGGGTACTTTTTATGGAAATGCAGTCAGTTGAATGCTGCCCACATTGAGACTCTTACTCGTGAAGTCCAAATGATCAGAGTTGTTATGCTGCAGCTTCACAAACTGCAGCAGAAGGAGTAGCAAGGTTTTCACTCAGATTCAGCAAATATTTATATGAACTTCTTTATTTCATAACATCCTATTATTCAGTGTCTGAAAGTCACATGGCTTATTAGTAGAAGTTTAATAAGTTCAGCTTTTGTACCACTAGTTGCATAACATGTACAGATCCTTGGAGAAGGGAAAATGCTTATAATTGGATATTATAGATACACAAAAATGGTATCATCAAACAACAGCATTTTGGCTGGAGATAGAATTGAAATACAAAGAGATTACCTTTTCATCTGAAGAGAAGTTCAGAATTCATTTCTAACATGATAGGATTGCAGCATAGAGAAAGAAAGAGCTCTCTAACCCTACCTTAACAGCTATTCATAAAGCCTGACAGAACCTGAAAGCTTGATTCAAAGCCTGTTGAAGTTATCCAAATCTTTTCCTTCAGTAAGAGATTCTTTGAAAAAGAGAGAGTGTTGTATGAAAACTGCTTATGAAAGAAAATATTTAGTAAAACTATAGACTTGGACTATCTGATGCAATGGGATCAGAGCTGCAAAAATATCTTAGATAATTTTCAAGAACAAAATCAATGGTGTAAGAAGTCACACTGTCAGTATCTTTTTTTGTCCAGTCAGTCTTTAAATATATTTCATTCCCTACCATGCTCAAGATTGCTTGTTACCAACTAGGAATAGCAAATATATTTCTCTACTCACTCACTTTAAAGACAGCATAACAACCTTTCCAATCAGCATTTCTCCCTAATTTCTTTTATGTTATATATGTTATCAATCATTTCTATGTCTTTGAAATCAGTTATGCTTACAGCTTTACATCCTACTATACATAATAAAGGGAGCAAGTTTGAACTTCTCATTGTGTTCCTTAATTTGATATATTATTATACATTGTACTAGATTGTCATTTTAACATATTAGAAATTGTAAATGTCCATAAACCAGACAATTTTGTTTTTCTATTTTAATGTTTATGGAAAACTGCTTTTCAGAAAATAGATGTTCAGACATTGTATAAAATTCTGAGAAAAATCATATATCTTGGCAAAAGTGAAGCATTTTGTTTTCAGCAACTTAAAACCTCAGCTTCAAGAGGTTTGAATAGGATAGATGTTTTGTTATTGGTCAGAGTAAATTCTGATTGTCTCCATTCATTTATTTGCTGTAGATTCTGATCATTCCTTGCTCTTTTCTTTGTCTCTCCATTATTTACACAAGAATCAGAAAGCATTAGGTATTAGGCTGTTCGTGAGTAAAGTAGTAGGCAACATATTCACCTTTTAAGATTGTAGGACCAGACTGCTAAGCTGAATAGTGTCTCTTAGGAAAAAATACTCAAAATTCAGAAGACATAAGTTATCATTTGGAAATCAACATGAAGTATCTCATTAAGTACCTGATACAATTAATAATGAAGTAACTTTAATATCACTGTAGTTACATCAGCAAAGTTTTGTGAAGCATAAATTGAGCTTTTTATGATTCTCTGTATGTTAATTTTACTAGCACTGAAAATTGTTCTTCCAATAATGTCTAATTTAAAGATGTAGGAAAATAGAGGACAAAACCACATCTGGCTCTATACCAGTTCCTTCAAGAGCACAGAATACCCACAGAGACAACTCCCAGTATGAAAGGCTGTTTCCTTCGTTATAAATCAGAGTTCAGATACAGCATTAGCCTTAAATTTCATTGCAAGGGCTTCAGCCTAGCACCATCTTAATATTAGCATGTTTGGCAACAGTAAACACCTTTTGCCAATTTCAGACAAAAACTCAATGCGTTTATCAGAGTTCTGAAAGATTTTATATGCCTTCTAGAGTGAATCCAAAGTATGAACTGTTCTTACAGTCACATTTTATTTTGGTGTGAAGATCGAGAAAGTTTCTTTCTCAAGAAAGAAAGTTGGTGAACTCTTCCAAATTTTCACTTACGTAACTGGACAGTTACAGCCACTATAATAGGAATTTATGTTTTAAGTACCTGTCATATATTTCCTAGGAAGTTAACACATTCATTTTTTTCACTGTTATGCTCTTTGAATTTTGCTGATAAACATTTGCTGTAGTTGATGGTCTGTGAGCAGAGGGGTCACTCAGTATTTCAATACAGAAAAAAAAATATTGTACCAGTGGTATCAGAAGAATTTAAAGTAATACAAGTATCAATTGGCAACATAGCACGATCAAATAATTGTAATTTAACTTGGAATTTGCTCTGTCACTATTCCATGTTCAGATATATGGAAACCATTAATTAAATGGGAATACTTATTTAATATGGGCAGCAGAATTACTGTATTTTTTCTAGAATACCTGAGCCCGTACCATAGGATCTCACTGAACATGATAAAATTCATCCCCACTGGCTTCAACATACTCATCTGTTCCTTACAGCTAACTAATTGAAACACTATAGAAGTTTCTGTGCAAGTTGAAGCTCAAAGTTCATGGAAAACAGTGCTGCTGATTGCTACCTAATTGTGAAGTCACCTAAGCCTCTCTGTCTTTTGACTTCAGACTGTGACACATTATTTCAGACCTCAAGAAGTTGTATCTCTAAATAATAATTTCCTATAAGTACAAAAAAACCCACCAAAGTCAAAATTAGATCTATTTGGCACCGCTGTCAAAGGAAAACACAAACTAATATAAAGTAGTTTATGAGTGATTATAAATAATTATAGTTAATGTACAATACTTGCAAATAAATATCCAACTTCTTGTTGTACCCATTTCTACGGCATGCTACCATAGCATGATAAAAGCATTATTAATCTATGGTTTCATTTTACTCTACAATATTTATTTCTGATAACAGGGTACTTAGAACCAAATAGAAAGGGGGGTTGAAATAAAATAAAAACACCTAAGCACAAATTTTCATGATTTCTCTGAATTTTAAACTGTCCAGGTGACTTAATAGCACTGCAGGAACATTTAATTTGTATTCTTTTACATATAAAGTTGTTGGGCAATAGTGCAATAGCTACTGTTTCTCTCCTCCCCCTCCCACCCCCTAAAGCAGTTATAAAATAATTATTAAAATGCAGCAGATAATAATCCAAATATTGTAATATACCACTATATAAAAACTGCATCAGTAAAGTTTCAGGCCCCCCAAACATTTCTCTAGTTCCCTGGCTTTGACTAACGTCATAGTGCCTTCTGAATTCATGCTGTAGTGTAAATTGTCCCCCCTTCTGCGTGCAGATTTTCCCTTCCAGGTTAGTTCATTTCAAATTGGATTACATAGGTAAAAGTGAGAATACACAGAGTGAAGCATTCAGGCCCTCTGGTGAAAGAGGGAGAAAATCAAACAGAAGGAAGTGGGCATAGTTAGCTTTATATTTAACTGTATTCATCCTGTCTGATCTATTTAAACATGCGAGGTTCCTTACAGAAGACCTGTCTTTCTAGCATGTAATAGAAATTTGCACAGATATGTCTGATTAGTATATTAAAATCTTGATCTTAACTGTTTCTTACTTTTTTAAAACAGTTAAATATTCAGCTAAGGGACAGGGAAAAAAATAAACATGTCATCAATCCTTCTGTATATTCTTTTGATGTCTTAGAAGGTAATTCACTTGATTTTTTGAGGCAGCTTCTGTACTGCATGTGGAGACAGATTATGTACAAACTGTAGTTAGTTTTGGCATACAAAATACTTGAGCAAGCAAAGATTCCTGGAATTAGAAAAAAAAAATTCCAGTAAAACAAAGATTGAACTCTCAAAAGTTCAGGTTCTACCTAACTAAACATAACTAATCATCAGAGATTACATATTTACATGTTTAAAATCACACTTCTGTTTTTCATGAGTTTGTAGTACATTTGCTGACACTGCTTTTGCTTTAGCAGACCAAATGTTTTATGGTGTGTGTGTGTGTATATATACATATATATATATACAAATGTAAATATCCCCTTTATTAAGCAAGTGTTGTTATGATGTAATTGCTATCTTAAATCCACAATGAAAAGAGAACATGTCAGAATTACAGAAACCTAAAATTGGTGTAGGAGGAGGTGAATTTGGCCTTTTATTTTTATTAGGCATTTTCTGTGTATTTATTATTATAGCTGTTTATTTTCTCCACAAAGACAAGTTAGTATAAGCATTGCTTTTGCTGAATGCTGCTTTCCTGATTGATGTTTGTTCAAGGAAAACCAAGCATACTGTTCCTTCATAGTATGAAAGAGAAGGAGAAAGTAAACAAGAAGAAGGAGATAGGAATGTCACCATAAAATACCAAAATAGAAAAAAAGATGAAGTTTGAGGTCACTGTGTTGGGAAACAGGAGAAAGCAGAACAAGAACATGTGCTGACTCTTGGTACGTGTAGTATTGATGCATCTTTTAAAAATAATGCTTAGCATTTAACAATTTGAAAGAAAAATAAGATGTCAATGTGGTTACTATTATTAACATAACTAATTAGGTTT
This sequence comes from Tetrao urogallus, assembly GCF_951394365.1. Taxonomy (NCBI): domain Eukaryota; kingdom Metazoa; phylum Chordata; class Aves; order Galliformes; family Phasianidae; genus Tetrao; species Tetrao urogallus. Next base: position 21,682,875 of record NC_136818.1, read on the forward strand.
CAATAAGAGATGTTAGTAAGTTGTGGGGAATTAAATAACTAATTCACGTGGACATGCCTTACTGGAGAACCAGTAAATTTCTATGGCACTCTATGCAGCACAATCAGGTAGGAACATGCTATAGAAACAGACTAATGTTTATTTGGATGTACTGAAGAGATTAAAGTGTAATCTCTACAGTTTATACTTCACTAGTAGCACAAATTATACTTAACAAATTATACTTGAGATGAAGATATAATCCCCAAGAGGGGGAGGAGTATTATTTCATTTGGAATTCTCATAAAGCTATCTCTCAAAATCACTTTTTTTGGCAATTTTGTTATCCCTTGCTCTAGTGAAAACAAAAGGCAGAACGGCAAAACAAGTACTGAAACTAAGACTTGGTAAACTATTTTTGGCTTTGCTTTCAGGGTTAGGGACTCAGTTACAATCTGATAGAACAGCAGATGAGGTGCAAGTAATTTCAAACAAGTAAATCAATTCTTCAAGAAGTTCTAAGAATAAATTAATTTCTGCTTCAGAGAAGAATAAAGAGTTCCCATGTCCAATTGACTTTAATATTGGTAACTGAATTTGAGATGCTCTGGCTTCATGCCCACTGAGTTCAACAAAAGGCAGTTTGGATCCATAACATTCTGACTCAGGCACAAAATGATTTTGATGGCTTTAAAGAATATACATATATAGGAATATACAGGAGTACAGCTCATAAAATATAATTGGGCTCATTCAATTCAATGCACCTTTTGTTATTCACTTAAAAAAGGCTGGAAGGGTTCATGTTATATCCAGAATGTATTTTCAGTTCAGTTAAAGTATGGTTTGGTGGGATGTAAAGAGAATACATGAAGAATAATATTAATGAAGTATCTCCATTAAGCTGGGAGTTTTCCTACAAGTAAGTTGCTAAAGATTTTACTCAAAGTTCATGAAAAGAATAAAGAGTGAAGAAACAAGCTTAATTCCTTGAATATGTTTAAAAAAAAAAAAAAAAACCCAAAAAACAAAAAACCCTAAACAAACCCACAAAACTCTGGGATAACAGAATTTTAACTCATTCTCTCAGATACAGAAATTAGAACCTACCCTTCTGCTTATGGAAGCACCATACACCAACAGTAGGACAAAATGCATTCTAGAAATGATAGGATTATGCTTCAATACAAACTAATTTGCAGATAATAAACACACTTAGCATGTTATGGCCATATCCTTGTCTCTGTGTAACTGCTGCTTTCCTGGCTGTTGTGACCTTAATTCTTGAAATCAAGTTTATGTTTCAGAGATGTACCCACAGGCAAAGAGTAGAAAACATACCAGAGAGATTAGGATTAAAAACATCAAAAGATTTGAAATCCTTCATAGCTCTGTTATTACATGTAACTTACATGAATAACTACACTAAAATAGCTTATTTCTTCATACATCTTCTACAGCTTACTCCATCATTTCAAATTAACACTGAAATAGGAGATAGATGAGACACTTCCATGCCTGAGACCAAAAGCAAGTGTTCATCATTAGCATATTTCTGGACAGTTCCTCCATTAATACTTAAAGGGACAAAAATTTTTTTCAAGAAGAAAAGGGAAAGAGATAACTGTGAACATAGGAAAATTATGGAAGACCTAGATTACTACTCCAGTGAAAAACGTGTAGCAACTTGGAAAGGAACATAAAATTATCAATTCTGACTGAAGGATGAAACTTATGCAAACAGAAAAAAAAAAAAAAACCGCACCCTTTTTAGAACATTTTAAGAAGTGTGAAAACTACAAATGCTAGAACTGTGAAAAGGAAACTGGGAATTTGATCCATATGTTCTGGAAATGCCACTGCCCACTACTGAATTATTTTTGGAGAACAGAACAGAGAACAGAAGAACAACCAAAAAGCTGTTATAAACACAGGGTCTCCCTGGTGATGCAAAATTTTTACCATGGCAGATATTAATGAGTGACTCTTACCATCTGGATAGGATATATGAAGAAATTATCTTAGATATGTTCTAGAATAATTACCAAGGAATATGGTATTATTTGCCAATTAGATTTCTAATTGTCTGAGGATAAATAATTCAACTAGCTTAAAGGGGAAAAAAGCAACGCTATTCAGACTGGTTCACACATCAATTTTCTTCATATGGGTGAATATAGTTTAAAAGATGGATTGGATTTAGTCTAAACGATTCTACTCTCTTACAGAAAATCATATTTTAAGCTCTTTATCATGGTATATTTTTCCAAACTGAAATATTTTTAAAGCATAAAACATAAGAAACAGCAATAAGACCTTTGTATAGCTTCTGCCACTGCTTCTCACAACCTAAACAGCACTAATTTACCCAAATCATACTGATTACAAGTGAAATAAATACCAAGCAGCTCATACTACCATTTACTTCTTCCCAGAAACGTGTAACTGGGAGGAACCAACATAATATGTTCAGCTAGAGAAACAATCAAGCCTTTTATTTCTATGCTATATGTTTAGCAAACAGAAAACTTCATACCAGTTGACACCTTCTACCTGAAGGCTGACCGTGATGCTGGGCATGTACTTCTCTGACAGCTGGATAGCCTTTAGTTCTCACATTTGGTTTATTCCAGACAGTTAGTAACCATAGGTACTAACATTATTTAATGAACTAGTGTTCATGCTAATAGCTCTTGCCATACAAAGCAATATAGACCAATATAGAGAGCAACAGATATAAAGAAAGTATTATATGCATTTTCTTCACTATAACAGTAAAGTCTCCCTGAAAAGTTAAGATACATTAAAAAAAAACTGAATGGTGGCAACTGTATACCATCTGTCTTGTTCTGGTTTAGAAAGGAATTGCATCAGTCCATGATGTTCCTTATAACACTTCTCCCTCGCCACTAAGAAAAATCTAGTAGCAAAGTTCTCAATACCACACTGAAATATTGAAAAAAATGAGATTATTAGACGATGTAAAAATATATATTAATAACGCTTCTAGTTTGATACTCATTTTTCCTAGAAATGTCTTTCCTAAGCAATGTATCCATTCTAAAAGAAGTAATTCTTTGCATATATAATGTAATCATCAAACTTGAACTGAACCTAAGTGCAGTTTTTATTTTTCGTGTCTTTATTCATTCTTTTCTACATAGTATTTGTGGAATTCAACATCTGGAACGAGCAGGAAACAAGTTGACTCTCTTTGACTCCCTTTATTTCTGCATAGTGACATTTTCCACGGTGGGCTTTGGGGATGTTACACCCAAGATATGGCCTTCAAAACTGCTTGTTGTCATTATGATCTGTGTTGCACTTGTGGTGTTGCCCATACAGGTAAACATGGATATATTTTATTTTCTCTATAGAATTGTTTTTAAAACAAAACTATAACCCCTCCAAAACATCCTTTTGCAATGCATATAAAATATCAGAAATAATAACCATCTTCTGTACCCTCTAATCTTTTCCTAAAATTTTCCTGTTCATCTTTGTTTAGTTTAAATGTATAATAAAAATATAATACAAATTTGTAATAAAATATTTAACACTGAAGCCAGCTTTCAATTGCTGGTGAAAGATTTCTGTTTCTGTCACGTATCACAGAGCCCTTCTCTTTACCCTAGGTAATTTTAAAAATGCAGAAAACAACAAAACAAAAACAAAAAACAAATCAACCACAATAAAAAATGAATACCCTGCACTTTATGAGTACAGCATTTCCTCTGCAGGCTTTCCCTGTTTCTAATCTTGATTCTCTCCACTTCCTCTCATGTTCTTACAGTTCAGTGCAAACTTAAAAAAAGAACTCATTAAATCTGCAACTCAAGCAAATTGTCTTCACATCTGTGTGTGTTGGCACACACTGATCCAAGTGCACATTTAGGAATTTTTGGTGCCTATATGAGCTTAGGTTGATTTATGAAAATCCAAGTATTTCATGTAATCAATCAGTTTCCATAAATTTGTACTAGACATTTGTCAGCTCATTAGCAAAGACTTGATGACTGACACTCTCTGACTACAGGGCAGCCGTGCCACAACACTAAATATCTTGTTCTTGGTGATGATCCAAAACTCATGGGCACAAAAAGGAAGTGTGGGGAGACATCATGCATGCTTACTGAATCTTACAGCAGACCCAGATGCTAGGCCTTAAAGCTCCCAAATTTCTCATACAGCTTTGATTTCCGCATTCTACTTCTTTGATTGTGAACTAAGCCTCAACTCTGAGCAGACAATACAGAAACCCTGTGAGACTTGAAGCTCAAGCTGTCAGCATTAATTTCCTTGAAATTACCTGAACATTTAAATTATAGCCAAATATTTAATGCCTGCATATGCAAACATATGCACTAATACAGTTGTATTCCCACTCAATGACAGTCTAATAAGATATATGATCTGCTTGAAACTAAAATATAGTTTAAGAAATTTGGAATTTCCACAGAAATACAAATTTTATTTTTCAAGTACTTCTAATATACAGTTAAAGACCAAATCTATGCATTACCTGTAAATAATCTGGAATCTACTGCTCTTTCACATCAATCTAAGTATTATTCACTATTTTATTTCCACGTTTTTGTAGTGATGAAGAGGCTTTATAGTTTTCTACACGCAGAATGAGGGAGACATTATCTAGAATCACAAAAGCGTAGAATATCCTGAGTTGGAAAGTCTCAAAAGGATCACCAAGTCCAACCTGGCTCCAGACAGGACCACCCAACATCCAAACCCTGTGTCTAACAGTGCTGTCCAAATGCTCTGTGAGCTCCAGCACCTGGGGGCTATGATCAGTGCCCTGGGCAACTTACTGTCTGCTGTCCATACCTGCTGTCCTCTAGGGCAGAATCTTCCCCTAATCCTCACCTGTCTCTCCTTATGACACTGCTCCATGCTGTTCCCTCAGGCACTGTCGCTGTTATCAGAGAGCAGAGCTCCCCACCAAGGATTAGCCTGATCTAACCCCATTTACTATAAACTCTTGAGCTTTGTCTTTCTACTGTATTAAGTGAATTATTATTCACAACAAAAATTGCGAGAAAAAGCTGTTACCACAATAGACATATAGTTAAATTGATCTCAGGATTAAATGCATATTACAAAACACTTTGAGATGGTACTTATGAATTATATTAAGGCATGGATTATTACACTATTGTCTTTAGTTTAAAAGATTCTGATTAGTGGAGCAATATTTTATATTCATAATAATGCTGTCATACTTCCTAGCTTACACACTAGGCTTCCCTTTCATTAGAGTACAAAACAGATTTTACTGTTAGACTGCATACATCAATTAGATGGCAAATGGAAAAATGCAAAATTAACAGCTGCCATGAATGTAAGTGGTATATATATGTATAAGTCATATTAGTGAGTACACAGATTGGATGGTAACACACAGATACGATCACCTTCAGAGTACTATAAAATTTCTGAAGACGGTCATTGCCCAAAGTAAAATAGTGCTTCCAAGTATTTATACTCATATTAACCTAAGCATATAAAAACTTAACTGTTCATTTGAGGGAAGCATTTAGATCACAGGGCACTGGAAAAACAGCTCAGAGATGTGAAATATGTGAACAAGACAGCAAACAACATAGTCATCACTTTTTTCTAAAATTTTAGGGCTGGGTGTAATCACATGATATTTTAATGAAGTTATTCAGCTATTTGCAATAGAGACTGGCCATACTTCCACATTTTTCTGTAAACCTACTATCAATCTAACCCATACTCCAAGAACTTTTTGCAAAGAAAAATACATTTGGCACTAACTGCATCATTGAATAAAAGCATGATCTGAACAATGCACTGTATGTAAGTGGTACACTTTTACTGCACAGCTTTTTGACTGTATTTAACTGATACATATCTATTACAGTTTGAACAGCTGGCGTATTTGTGGATGGAGAGACAGAAGTCCGGAGGCAACTACAGTCGACACAGAGCTCAGACGGAAAAACATGTTGTGCTGTGTGTCAGCTCTCTGAAGATTGATCTACTTATGGATTTTTTAAATGAATTCTATGCTCACCCTAGGCTGCAGGTATTTGTAGTGAAAGAAAAAAGAAAAGAATCTCGTAACACTGATTTTTGGAGTGTTCTGGAGTCACTTTTGAATTGTAAAGCTGAATTTAAAAATATTTGGCTAAACTGAGAATCTAGAATTGCAGTAAGAAGTTGAGTTGTTGAGAAATTGAGTATGGAGACATTTGTTTTGAATTGAGGTAAAAGGGACTGAATTATTGTCTTGTTGAATTATGCTAGTCCTTTTAGAAACAGACATTCCCATGCAGCTTCCTTTTCTTCTTCTTTTTTTCCTATTCAAAGAAGGAAAGAAATGGAAACTTGATTTTTTTTTTTTTTAAGATACTTTTGGAGAAGGAAAAAACAGAAGCAAAGACCTTTTAAGGTGGTTACAAAGTCTTTCTCATTGTACACATTCAATACTTAATGCAGATGTCACATAACTTGTTCCAATCATATAAAAGATTATTTATATGAGGTAGCAATTTGGATTCATCATCATTAGCTTTTCTATAAACCATTTATTTTAAAAAATCTTCTCTGCCAATGTCTTTTACCATTACCTATGGCACCACACTTAATTATGCAATGCAAAAACCCCACAAAATGTCTGAGCAGCAGCATGACAAATACCAAATGCAAAATATTCTCCAAATTAATCAGATAGTAAGAAGTCTAAGCAAACGTACAGACAAATCTAGTATTTCACAGATTTATAATTGGTCAGTCTTTGTGATACAGATGAAGTAAGAGAAGTCCTAATACTACTTATGTAGCATGAAGGAAATTATATACATTCCCTTCACAACTGAAGTGGGAAGCTGGAGGATACAGATGATGCTGGAAGTAAGCTTCCAGCAGAGGACTGTGTGTGATAAGGAAGACTTCATATCGAGACAGTCCTAACCTTGTCTCTCCTTCTCATACACACATGCATATACGTGTCAGGGTGACCTTATTTCTAATAGAGATTGTCTGTACAGGCAGTAAAATTTGGATCTGCCCATTAATGCAGAGGAAAAGATTTCAAGGAGTAATAGAGATGGTGAAAATAATTGTTTTAATTGTGGAAAGCTTCCTATATTTTCCAGCTGTAATGACAGAAAAGTGAACTGTGTCTAAAAAATTTATGCTTTCATAGAAACAAAAAAGTAATAGGATTATTCTATTGGTCACCTTAACTTCTTGTATGATTCTTGTATTGAACATCTTGTATGATGATAATTCTTGTATGAGTATTCTTGCCATTTTCATTTAGGAATGACTCCATATTTTAAACATTTGTATTCAAATTACTTTTGTCAATGAAATTTGAGAACTATCACAGAAGTTTAATATATCCTTGGTCTGTCGATTCATCTCCTGGCAACAACAAATGGTATCATCAAATAATAACATGATTATTCCTCATTATGTTTTTGGCAGGACTATTATGTTGTTATTTTGTGTCCTACTGAAATGGATGCTCAGGTCCGGAGAGTGCTACAAATCCCGATGTGGTCTCAAAGAGTTATCTATCTCCAAGGCTCAGCACTAAAAGATCAAGACCTGTTGAGAGCAAAGTAGGCAAATATAGCTAACGCTTATTTACTACCTTGTTTCACGTATCCTCTTTGATAAAGAAGTTTGACAAACAACAAAAGCTAGAAGGAAAGTATGTTTATTTAGAATACAGGGATCTTAGTTATATTTGTTTTTTTCCTTAAGTCTGAAAATTTTCAAGGAACATATCTGTAAGTTCTTCATTTGACCAATCTTTGAATCACTATTTTTTTTTTTTTTTTTTAAGGTGTTGAAACAGAGTGCCTATAATTTCTGTAGCAAAAGCTGTGTTGAAAATTCTGAAACTGCCAATAATGCTAGAATTTTTGTTATTTGTGCATAGATAGTAAGCCAACTGAAGGGGAGAAAAAGTGAACAAAAGTAATTATCACCCTTTGAATGCTTTGTACAGTCTTGTTTTCTTAATAAGTTCAGCCTGGTAACATAAGCAACGACTCTACCTCTATGTACTCTTCCCTCAGGATCTTGCTCTTAGCACACATTTTCTACCACTTCTAAAAAAAACCTCTTTGCCAGTTAATATTGAATGACAGTAATCAAAACATATCAGTCAAACCAGTCAAACAGAGTTTCCAAAAAAAGAAAAACCACCAAAAAAAACCCACAAAGACTACCAAAACCAACCACCATTGCTCAATCACTTAAAGGTGGGAAAGAATTCACAGCGGAATTTGTGTAGGAGGATAGTCTCTTCAGACTCCAAAGAGAAAGGTGATTCTTTTCAAATAACTGTTTTAATTTATCTGCACTGCTTTTTATAAGAATGTAACTGTCTTCACTTAAATTAATCAACTAATATAGCTATCTAAAATCAAGCCAATACGTCAGTACTTGTGTCATTCAGCCTTCTAAAGAATTATTCTGAAGAATCTCATCTGTGAGAAGTCTAGCAAGCAGTGCTATCTTCAAATTTCTGCTACTGAACAAAATAGCTACCTTTTCATAACTACCTTACTTGAAAATGCAGAAAATCTTTGTTCAGGATTATGAACTTCTTTCAAAAAGCGGTTCCTTTTTTTTCTTTTTTTCACTTTGTTGCTCATTTTCAAGGACGAATTCATAGGGAAATTTGGCTAACGTTTGTTCCACACATTAAGAAAAATTAGACTGTTCCCTACAGATAATAATGAATTTCACTTATAATAACCTGGAGGTACTCAATGAAGTACCTGTTTCCTGCAGAACATGTAATTGAATGTACCTGTCACAGAATAATTTTCCACCTCTCCTGAGGGAAAAAGCACAGTGGGAACTTAATAGGATGTTTAATTTGATCTGTAAACCAGTAACCAGTACCTGAGATGTTTCCTATATTCTTTTCAATGAGAATATAGTGTACTGAGAAGATAGCAATATGCACGGTAAACAATTTCTAACAAATAAAATCATAGAATGGTTTGTGTTAGAAAGGACCTTGAAGATCATCTAGTCCCAACCCCATGCTATAGGCAGCGTTGCCTCCCACCAGACCATGTTGCTCACAGCCCCATCCAGCCTGGCCTTGAATGCCTCCACAACCTCCTCGGGCAATCCTCACAGCAAAGAATTTTTTCCAATATCTATTCTAAATATACCTTCTTCCAGATCAACGCCATTTCCCCTCATTCTGTTGCTACCTGCCCTTAGAAAAAAGTCTCTCACCAAAGAAAATAATGTTTAACACCACAAAAAAAAAATTAAAAAAAAAAATAAAAATCAAGAAGTGTCTTTTTATTTATCAAAATTTATACATATATTATAGATGAATTGCAATGCCAAATTATCATTATAAAGGTCACGCTACAAAAGGAAGGAAGGGAATAGCAAAAATTGATGTATGTACTGCATATTTAGTAAATAGTTAACTGAGAGTTGTATTTTCCTATGTCCTAGTACACCATCTGACTACAAAAATGATACTCATTCTTGCTTTCTACTTTTGAAAGTTTCACTTTGCAATTTTTGGTTGTTCTCTGGGAAAACAAGAAAAAACAGTCTGTCGTGGTTTAACAACACTGCTACATCTATTGGGCATCAGTACAATTAGAACTTTTATATCTACACAGTAACTGACAAAAACCCCTTGTTCTTCAGGAAGACTACTGCTAGAAAGTAACTTTATATTTCCTTGCTCTACAGCTTTCTCCCATGCTGTTAAAAACAGTTTTTCTCTTCTTACGGTTTTCTACTTCAGTGAACCCAGCACACATCTTAATTCTCTTCTTATCCACTCTTCCTTTACTTTATGCTTCTTTTTTATTATTGTTTTCATGAATTTATTTCAATATTTCAGTGTATCAAGTCACTTCAAATTCTTCCATTCTCAAGCAGTAGAACAATATTATTTTTCAGATTTAATGGCATAAAAATTTACAAAGCTTTTCCTGTTATTAGAAAATTAATAGAATTGTCAGAATATTCTGGGTTCTAATATAGCATAGATGTTATTAGTGTTTCAGTTGTCTAAATTCATGGTATCTATTGAATGTTAGTATCAGGGGAATTATCCTTGCCAACTGTGGCTGAAGTGATTCAAGAAGCTTCTAAAAAGCACTGGAGAAAAAGGTGAATATGATCAATGAGATTTCATTTCCTCAAAAAATCATCTGTATATTGACCCTAATTATCATCTCTTCAAATGCTGCTCCATCACTAATTTCACTGAATTTTACTTCCTAATTTTTTTTTTTTTAAAGACCTTACCATTTCTGCTCTCATGCTTATCTGAAACTACTCATATAGAATTGCCCATTCTTCTCTGTGTAAGTTGCACTTGATGTTACTATTTTAGAAATACACAGTTGCTTTTGTCACTTTTTTTTTTTTTTTTTTTTTCATTTCAAGTACTGAGGCTTCTCCTGTTTTTCCTACTGTTTGCTGCCTAGGGGACAATATATAATTATCTTATCCTTCTTTTCCATTTATATTTTCTCCGAATGATCACACACGAAACATACAAATTCACTATTTCTATAGTCATAAACTAAAAAGTTATTAGTCAGTTTATCTGGCTTCTTAATATGGATATCTATTCATCAACTTTAGTTGCAGGTTGTTAAAAATGCATCTTAAGTTTTGCTGCTCAAATAAAACCAGTAAAATATTGTAGATCGTATGTTTGAGATCATCTTGTAGAGCATCCTATGTAGACTAAACTCAAACGTTGCCAGTATTTTCTTACACAAGCTCTTATTTTTTATCTCGCTAAAACAATGCTTAGGTTTTTAATGTATATCATCTCAATTCTTTCCGAACACTTTGGACATATTTTTTACATAGTCCTTCACTTCACCTCTTATTGCAGTCCTTCTCTGGCTTACCCTTCTTTCTCATCAAGGAATGACCTTTTATTCTCACTTAGCCTACAACTCCAAGTTCTTAACTAGAGGAAACCTGACAAGCCTATAAAACTGCTCTCTTAGACATACAACAGATTAGTATTCAAATCCCCTTGTGACTTCACCTACACTGTACCTTCAAGTTAGAATTCAAGCTATTAATTCACCTTTTTATACTCAGGGCTGATAAAAACTTAATTTGCAAAGTAATTGTGCTTGAGGCCACCTTGCTTTTCTTACTTTGGCACAGCTTCTATTGGAACAAAGGGAAGAAAATTTCCTAGAACCTAGCCAAGAAGTACTGGCATACTGTGATTAAGTACACAGAGGAGTGTTGTTGACGTTCACCTAATGCATGAAAGCAGATAGACTTCTCTGTATTCAGTATCTACAGTCACATAAGACCATAAAATGTGAAACATGAATCAACAGAAGGTCGTGGGTTTTTTTTGTATGTAACAAGGTTTTCTCCCTCATTTTTCTAGAATGGATGATGCTGAAGCTTGTTTCATTCTAAGTAGCCGCTGTGAGGTGGACAGAACAGCAGCTGTAAGTTCTGAAGAAATAACCAAGAATGAATGTTTATACTGATGTTTATACTGATGTTGTACCCTCAGATTTCTAAGAGCACAAGATTTAAGTAAGCTTTTTTGATTCAAGACACAAATTTTCCATAAATTGAATTAACTTCAAATATTTAGTAAAACTTCAGTAAATACTACTATTTGAATGAGTTAAAACTTTTCCAGTCAGGGAATGTTTGTTGGAATCTTGTCAATTCATAAAAATTGTTTCTAGGAAAACTATCAGTTTCAAAACTCTGAAGAAAGCCTTGGGATTTGCTAGAGATCTCAGACCTTTAAGTGCTTTAAGTTCTATAACAAAGCCTGCCATTAGAGGTCCCTGGAGCTGGAAGCAACAGGATTTCGAGCTTCCATTTATCAGCCTTAGATCCTGATAGCTCATGTCTCAACTCTCAAGTCTGTCAAAAGCATGGGAGCCTAGAAATCTCAGAACGTTAAAATTCAAATAAGTCTTCCAATCTGTGGTTCCAAAGGAGAATGACATAAGTCAAGCATCTGAGCTGTAACAGTGAGACTCCTGCGATCAGTATAATTTGAAGTTTCTCAGTAAGATTTCACCTCCATCCCTGTTTTTGTTGCTTAGATTTCCTTTGCACAAGGAATATGGGGCAAGTTTTTTTCTATTTTTTTTTTTTGTTTGTTTGTTTTCCTTTACTGCCTCCTAAACCTCTGAAAGGAAATAGAATTTCCTATACTGTTCCAGCACTAGGCACTACTAAGCACTTCAGCAATACACACAAGGCTACAGCTTGTCACTGAACTGACAGTTTCCATCTTTGTCCAGGTCAGTGTTAGTCTACAACAGTCTATAGCTGATTTTTTAATCCTGCTGAGCTTGAGAAATGCATTGGATCCTCTCCTACTTGTGACAGCTGTTAAAAATTAACAGATGTGTTGAGGACATCTCTTACCAGAACAGCTGTTGTTAGTAGCGATTTTTCAAAGGCAGAGAGGGTTTTTATCTCCCCATCTATAGTACTCAGCAGAGGATCTACTCATTTGTCATAGGTGCTACCAGCAGTTTTGATAGATGCTTCTTACTTGCTATTTTGTTAATTAAATTCTGTTGCCTAAATTTGTGTTGCTTTTGATCATGGGTATCAACAGTAGTTCAGAAATTCAATAACAGGTGTCAGACAGTTACTTCATAAATATTGCTTCCTTTTTCACTTAGAGAAGTAGGGACTTGAGTAGTCAGACCAAGAATTTTTCAGCTTTCCAAAATCTCCTACCAGAAATTCTCTCTTCTCTGGCAAGACAAAGCTTTGCCAAATTTTACAATATCAAATGCAATTTTGGCACTCAGACCAAGAAGTAAGCTGCTTTTCTGCTATATAACACAAGACAGACATCTGTTTCACTAGTAGGATTCAACTATGCGACTCCTAAAGGGAATTCAAATTGTACTTATGTATAGATGACAATTTGTTGTGTTTTTTTTTGTTTGTTTTGGTGTTTTTTTTTTTGTTTTTGTTTTTTTTTTTAATTGATGGGTTTAGAGATGTAGTCCTTGCCAGACCGTGAAATTAGTCAGCACATTTAGTGGGCTGCCTGTATTAATTTGGTCCATAAAACAATTTCCTGAAACATTACATCTACTGGTCTAATCTAGTGAGTGATGGGAACTTCCTTTGAACTATTCTATAGATAACTTCTTAGTAGGCACTTTAAATATATGAAAGATGACTTCTGCCAAAATCCTTCTTCTGACCCTTTCAGAAAATTCAGAGATGGTTGAGTTGAAGCTTAAACTTTTTTCCTTCCTTTAATCAAATTGCGTGAGATAATTATACCGTTAATCCAAGTCACAGTGACTTTCAAGTGTCAACACATTAAAATAGGAAAACAAATTTATTTAAAGTCTTGATTTGAGTTCTGAAAATGTAAATTCCTGCTACACTTACTTTAAAATTTGCAGGTTTTGCTACATTAACTGAAATATCACCTCTATATTTACCATCATCAGTATATCTGGTGATTTTTGATCACTGACTGCAGGCCATTGTGTGACCTGCAAACACACATGGAAGAGAATATATTTTTTCCTTCAACTCCCAAAGAAGCCTATACTTTGTAACGAGGATAGAAGCGTAATTTTGCATTAGCTGCTTCTAGTTATAATACATACATATTTAATGCCTTTCTATGTGCTAAAAATGTCAAAATTTTTCGTCACCACAAACTAGTATATAAGTTACTAGAAATGTAAAAGGGAGAGCCACAAATACTGCACAAATAGATTGAATCTAAGCACTTAAAACTCCTACCTGTATTTTCATTTCTATCCCTGGACTGCCTCTGTGATGTGAAAGTAACTGGGGAAAAATTCTAATTTTGTGAGAATCCTAAATAACCAGCTTTTGTACACAAACATATGCTTATGACAACGGAAATATTAAGAGCACATGCATACCAAGATGATCTCCTGAAACTGTATAAAGCATTTAAGTACCTACTTTATATATGTTACGCATTTGTAAATTGCTTCAAAAAATAGCAAATGGAATACAATATATACTTAGCAGTTCTGAAACTGTGAATGTGCCAAATGATTGCAAGTTTTTAAGTATCTTTCCCATTCTTTTATAATCATCTAAAAATATTTTATTTTGAAATCAATCAACACCTACTTCTATAGGTCTAGGTTCAGTAATTTTTTTCTTTCTAATGACATTTGCATTTTAAAAATTGTAGTAAGCTTTATTAATTCTCAACTTCAGAAATTCTTTCACCTTCCAAAAAATGGTAATGCTTTATAGAGAAAATATTTCTAAAAAAATTTCAGAGAATATATGAATAACAGTGAGAAGAACAGAGGACGAGTAAACAGGGCTTGAAGCATACAATTAAATGTATTTGGTGGTGCAGCTTTGGTTTATCACAGTAAGTTTAATTTTAGCTCCTTATATAATCCTTAAGAATAAAAACAGTCACCTAAATTTTATTAAATCTAAGCTACATTTCTATTCATGTAGTACACAGGAAATAACTCTTTCTCACCATTTTACAGACCAATGTGTTTTTTGCATGACTACTATCAGAAATGCAGTGGGGAATTTAGTAACCTCAAACTCTGCAATGAGGCTCCATTATCACTGCAGATGACTATGTTTTCTTGGCACCTTTTGTATAAAATAATAGATAACATATCTGCAATATTACAGACATTCAAATCTGTTCCAAATCCACCTCAAAACAACTGGCTTCTGTAGTGTATCTCTGTGACCTCCTTCTGTCCCATTACCTAGCCATTTGCTACTGCTGAGGTATGCTGGCATTTCAGTCCCTTGAAACTAGACAGGAAAAAAAAAATCCAAATGCAAAGAAGGACCTCCGAAAACAAAACCAACACAATCACTCCCCCTCATAAGAAATCATACATGACAGACAAAGAGAAGAAAACGTGACTTTATACAAGCAAAGTTTAGAGCATGGTACAGCTGAGTTCTGAAATTTCCTGAATCAATGCAGTAATCCTACATCTTTCATAAAAAGTTAATTTAAAACTCATGAACTAATGCATTTCACCATCCTCAAAAGGTCTTCCTGTTATGATTTCATTCTAGTATTTCTAGTGCAAAAAATACTCGCTACCATCTCAAGTGACATTAAAACATCATGGTTTGAAAATGTCAATTAAGTAAAAGGCAAAGATTTTCCCTTGAGTTCATGAGTCTGGAAGCCTTTCTTATGGCAAATGCTGCAAACATAATGAATCATTCTTTACATATTATCTATTCATAGCACCAATTTCATGACTAGGCAAGACATTTCAACTCAAACATTGTTTCCTAAGTGCAGTTCTTAATTACTCCTTTTTAGTTCTGAAATAAATAAAAATTGATCACTAATACATTGAAATTAGCCATACCTCATTAAATTCATTATACGAATTAGTGGATATATTACTGTATACTTTCATGGAGTAGGAATATTATTCCTACCATTAACTCACTCTTGACAGTAATGGGCAGAAAAGCCAACAGGCTGGAAAATCTTTTATACTCCTATGATCAGTAGCTGACTAAATGTGTGTGCATATTTACATGTGTGTCATATATAAGTAATATTACATGCTATATGGAAGGGGTACATAAATATCCATACCAGATGGTGTTGTACGGTTTTTGAAATGAATTTCCTGCAATACAGACTTGTAAAGCATTATTTTTCTAATGTATCCTCGTGATTACACGTGTTTTATTGTTATAATTTCTTACTTTTTATTTTAGGATCATCAAACCATTTTAAGAGCATGGGCTGTTAAAGACTTTGCCCCGAACTGCCCTTTGTATGTCCAAATACTGAAACCTGAGAATAAATTCCACATCAAGTTTGCAGGTAAGTGTGAGATTTCAGCCATTTGAATTGCTTGTTTGTATTTGGCAGCTTGTTTCATGAATGCATAATCAAAGGGAGATTCCCTAAGTATATTTACTAGTTAGAAGCTCATTAAAAGCTTAACATTTTCAAGTAGTATGGGTTAATGTATCCTCTCAATAGTAAAATAACATTTCTATATCAGGCTCTTATAAATAAGCATTTGAAGGATACTCATTTCATATAGCACAGTGTTACTTGATATATCATACATTGTTACTTCTCAATTATAAATCCGGGTAAGTTTTATCCATGTCTTTAAATCATTTCTGACTTTTATAGCATACTGTTACCAAGGGATATATGAAAAGACCTACTTAGAAAAGGTCAAAATTCATTCGAGAAAAAAGAAATCTTTACACTGGGATGCTTTTCTCTAGCTCATATGAAAAAGTATTTTTTTTTTTTTCTTTCAAATATTTTAGAAAGAGAAATGTAATTTAGTTCTGTATCCAGTGAAATTCATATCTTGGAAAATAAAAAATGCAAAATGATGTAAGAAATCCAGATAAAACCTCTCTCATAAGAATGGATTACTAGCTCTAAATTCAGAAACTTTCTCAGCACTGTGTAGGCGGAAATCTATGTCTCTCTGTCACATACACGTATATCCACACACACACATATACTTATGTGCAAAATATATGAATACTCTTTACAATAACAATTCATTTTACTTCTCTCTGGAAAAGTAGCACCATGAAGCAGGAGAAAAGCTTTCCTTTTCAACTGTAATTTTGAAAATTCAGTTTTCTTGAAGGATACTCTAAGCAAGAAGGGACTGCTGATTCATACAAAATTCAAAAAAACTAAATGGACAAATATTAGTCTCCTTCATCATCCCAAGAACGTGATGAAGAAGTAAATTTCAGTACAGAACGAACCCAGAGATTTTAAAAGCTACTGCATTTGCCACAAGGTTGGAAAAAGATGAAAAAGCATAAATAGCAGTCTGAAAGTTATGAAAGTATAATCTTAAACTATGAGATAGCACAGCAGGGAATAAAACTCATGCTGTGACAGGAATGATGATGCTTTTTCATCTCCCCTTTAGAACCACGTAGCACAAACAATCTCTTCCCTCTACTCTCTCTACTCATGGCCACTTCTCTTTACTAGTAACTGTTAATTTATTGCTACTAGTTGTATTTTTAAGAGTTTCATTATTCTGAATCCCTGAATGTCTCTGTAGGGGCAGTGTATACTGTGTATACAATGCTCTGAAATCAATGCTTCCTATTTTGTGATGTTGGCCACAACGTCAGAGGTTGATGTTGGTGGTAGGCAGTAGAGGTTGAACCTTCTTGTCAATATTCCATAATATTTTGTTGCCATGTGATAGATGACAGCAGAGGGGCAGTCTGACAGAATTGTGTCCAAAGTGAAAGTGCTTATGAAGCAAAGGTGTGTCACTGAATTCCTCCATACCAACAAACAAACCAACCAAAAAAGCACCAATTGGCATTCACTGACATTTGCTGAACATTTCCAGAGACCAAAGAGTGGATGTGAGTACAGAGAGGCAGCAGGTGGTGCATTTCACTAAAGGCAGCAGTAACAGTGGGTCATCTTCTCTAGTGTGCGTTCTCATGGGCGTAGCATGCAGGCACTTGTTCACCACTGTTGGAAATGCACAGTTAATGATTGAAAAAGTGTTTTGTAGCTGAGAATTTGCTCTATCAAATTGATTTATTGTGTTCTTTGTATCTGTTATCATTTCTACAGAAATAAACAGGAAGCATTACTTTCAGAGTGACCTACATATAACTAGATTTCCAAAACAGAGGGTTTTTTCCCCCTCGTGTGTCCTAAGTCACACTAAGTTTGTCCTAAGAACAAAGCAAAATGAGCAAATTGGAAACAACCCAAAACCAAAACATTTTAATATTTCCCTCCTTCGAGCTTAATCAATCTTTTATCTCACTGTCTTCATTTATATTCCTTACTTCTTGAAGGTCTTGAGAAAACCTTATGTATTCTCTACCACATTATCCTCCTCTAATATCGATTGTCAAATTACTGAATTGTAGGGCTGAATATTTATAGAGCACCTTACTTCTCAAAATTATTTTGAATGGATCACTGTATCCATTTCCACACATGCTTGTTGCAAATAGCATTATTTATTTATGTCTTACAGTTTCACCATGCAGCAGTTTATAGCAGAGAATTACAAGCATTTCTATAAGATTTAATTTATCTTACTGATTACACCAGAAATTTTTAATGCAGTTTTAAATTTGGTCAGGTTACCAGCACAGTATAAACATCATCATTAGATGCTGACCTATCACAAATATTTGCCCACTAATGCTTACAATCATTAGAATAATGTTTGCCTGCAGACTCTTTCCTAGGACGACTTCACTGTGATTACTAATCTTGTTCAATTCTGCTTTGATCTGATACATATGCCCAGTGGAGGCTACAAACTATACTCCTGTCCAGGGTCTTTACAAATAAAATTTGTTGTAACTATATGCAACGATTTTTTAAGTGCTTTTCCTATTATGATTTAGAACTGTTTTATTACTGCCTTAATGCAAAAGGCTTCTTTTGAATTTGATATTCCTTTAAAAATGACTCCTTTCTTCTAGAGGTTTCCCAAACCAATACTGTGCATTTTTATGAACGTGAAATACTCAGTATTTCTTCTTCCTTTACTTTTCCATTTTTTATTGTGCGTTTTTGCATACAAGTTTAGAGGCAACAATTCTCAAAAAAAAGTCACTGAACTTAAGAAAAAAACCCACAGATTTCAGAAAAGTTCTCCTGACACGTTTTATTTTTAACTAAATCGAAAACTTCTAAAACACTACAGCATCTCAGCATCATACTTTAGCCACTAAACCTACACGGCATAAGATAGTACTGAAATTTAGATCTTAAGTTAATTCTCCTGAAGAAAGTCTGCAGGATGCTGTTCTGTCTTAAGCTTTAGAAACAGTATAAATGACAAGTCATTGTTAATTTCTGTGTAGTAGGCAATATTTTGTCTTTTTTTTTTCTCCTGTTTAATGAGAGTACAAGAACTTATTATCACAGTGAGGGAATAGAGATACTTTGCACTGAATAATATGGCTTGTCAGAAAAGGAATGTTTTCACTCTGTGTCAGAGACAGACCCTTGCATCTTCTATTTTCCTCTATTTTTTACAGTCAGCAACTCTAACAGTCATTAGATGGGCAAGGAAACACTATCACCATTTATAACAATCTTTTGCCTGGAGTTTAAATGCTGTAATTCTTAGTCATGTCTCTCACTGCATCAAAAGAGGGGTGAGGGAGGCAACTGTTTCCCTCTATTTTGCCTTCATAAGACCTGAGTACTGTGTCAAGACCTGGAGCCCCCTATACAAGAAAGATATGGAACTGCTGGAGCACATCCAGAGGAGGCCACTAAGATGATCAGAGCACTGGAGCACCTATCCTATGAAGAAAGGTTGAGGTTGAGTTGGGCTTGTTTAGTTTGCAGAAGAGAAAGCTCTGGAGAGACCTCACTGCAGCCTTCCAGTACTTTAAGAATGCTTATAAACAAGACTGCGCAGAATTTTTACATGGGCAGATAGTTTTAGGAAAGGGGGAATGGCTTGAAACTAAATGAGAGGATATTTAAATTAGAGACTAGAAGGTAATTCTTTACTCAGAGGGTAGTGAGACACTGGAACAGGTTGACCAGGAAGTATGTGCCCCATTCCTGGAGGCGTTCAAGGCCAAGTTGGATGGGGCACAAGGCAGCCTGGTCTGGTGGGTGGCAACCAGCTTACAGCAGGGGGTTAGAACTAGATGATCTTTAACATCCCTTCCAACACAAGCCATTTTTATAATTCTGTGCTTTCCAATATACAAATACCTTCATATAACTCATCTTTCTTTCAGTAATATTGCATTTTACTTCACTTGCAGTTGCCGATGGTTTTATTAGTCCTTCAGCTTTTCCTTTAAACACAGGACTACAAAAGGCTGTGTACCCTTAATATATGCATCTGGCATTGCATTTTAGCACAAACATGAAATAAAGTGAAAGTTATCTACAGTAGAACAGTAAATTTATTCAATTTAGAGACCAGAATAAATTACTTATTTTCTGAGTTTTACTAATAAATTTCATATGCTTGCTAGAAAATAAACATCTCTACCTTGAATGTTCAGAAAACTTATATAATCACAGTTCCAGGAATAGGAACATATTTTGTGATTCTTAATTTACTCAAAATATAGTAATGAATTAGCTCAGATTGGTGAAGTCTGATTTTACATCTTCAGTGGATTATGAGAAAGGAACATAGTCCAGATTCGCGGAAATGGATATTGAATGCATCTGATGATTAATCTATCCAACCATGGATAAAAAAAAATAGTCTGGAGATAATAGATGGACGTTTTTCTCTATCTAGTATGTTAGTACTCATGTTAACTTATCAAATTAAGAAAAGCCAGGTTTCTCAGAGTAGTTATGTCAGATAGACCTGACACGTTCTTACCACGTGGCTGATGCTATAGACATAAATCAGTATTTTGCATATACTTAATCTTCAATATCATTACAGAAGTCTTAACTCACTTCATAGCATTATTACCTCTATTTGTGACAGACTTAACATGTTTTCTACCAAAAAGTATTTTCAAAGAAACTACAACTTTGAAAAAATTTAAAAGGCATATTTCTGTAGTATAAATGCAATCCTTCTATTTGGTAAATTGGTTTGACATCCTTAATATTCAATTCAAGATGAACTGCAATTTATTCCTCTGCCATATGGAATGACTGATTTGATGATATTAGTAACCAAAGTCCGAGGACTTGATCAGTTTCCCAGACTACTGGACCATCACCCAGCTTCCTCCCTACTCAGTTTAGAAGAGAAAGCATTAAATATTATACACAACCCTCACCACATGTCAACAATAAGAGTACTGAACATAAATGTAAAGCACAATGACATTATAGACATGCTATGATCTCTCAAATAATTAGAGAAAAAAGTTCATCTTGACCTAATCTTCATATAATACAAGAACTTAGCTGCAGCCAAAGAGGAGAAACCCATAGTACCACTACTTAAGTTTCAAATTAAAACAGAAAAGAAGGAAAAGAACAAAAATAGTATGAAAGATTCATCTTATTAATGTGAAAGTGTAACTTAGGAGGGGAAGGAGAGAGAATCAAACAATTCACATGGTAAGCACCATAAAAAAAAAAAAAAAAAAAAAAAAGCCAGCACAAATCAATAGGTATACAGAAAGAAGCAGCATTACTGGGAGTTACAATTTGAAAAACGTGCTATTTCTGTCTTGCACGTCAAGACTTATTATGAAGACAGAAGAAGTTAGTACAAGCTGCATTTTTCTGTGAATTGAAAACATGAATAAGCATCTCTTAAGTTCAGGAACATTCTAACAATAGCAATATACACATTTCTGGAATAAGACAAGATTAGGTCCAATTACCTTGTATTGGTCCAACCAAGAACAAAACTTGTTCCTAATACAGTGAAGAGTCACAATATGCAATCTTATGCCATAACACTTTGGATTATTATTTTTGAGGCATGCATGCAAGTCAGATAAAAAAGGCAGATGAACCTTAGAAGTTAAATTCAGAATTAAATCAAGTTCCTGCGTTGGGACTTACTGAGCTTAAAGCTGATTTACTATTTATAAGTAAGTATTCTACATAGCATTCCCTTTTCTTCCTAAAATGCCGAATAGGAATCAAGAAGGATTGCTTCATTATATAGTCTGGAGATTATGTTTTTATCAGTGAATAAGAACAATATTCCTAACCACGGTAATTAAGAGTGCTAAGAAGCTTTTGTCCACACTCTCATATTACCTCTAAGAACTTCAAAGCCTTCAAAACACTTCTGAAGTAGGAATTATTTTCATACATTTTTCAGATACACAAATACATGAGTGGCTCACGCAAGGTCAAAGTCTACAAGAGAAGTGGAATTTGTCCTATGAGTTCCATGGACATGGTGACCTATGTAAAGATCTTGACAACACATTGCAAATTCCTTACATGTGTGAGATTAAGGTGGCTAGAGCAGACATCTCTTTACTAGGTGCAATCCTCTGTTTGTGCAATATTATTCATAAAAACCATCCAGAAGGTATAGCCACACATTAGAAAAGATAGAGTATATGAAAGATTTAAGTGAGATATATACTTTCCACACACATTGTGCCATCCATTGTTTACTCCTTTTCATTTGTATATAATCAGGTCAGCATGTACATTTCTGTTCAAGTACAAGATATGAAATAGAAGATGATGAAATAATTTCTCTGTATATTTTTCTTTGGTCTGTTTTCAAAATTATTAGCTATATTACAACATTTTTCTAAAGAAGAAATGAAAGGAACTTCTTGACAAAATCCTACACAAATTCAAAAATGAATTTCCTGTTCCTTCGATATGGGGAAGTTAATATTCATTTTCATAGATCTTTGCTACCTTTGTAAAGGTAATGGAATATAGATATTTCATCCAAGTTGTACACTATGCCTTATCCTCTCAAAATCTTTAGGTTAAATTTCAAATAGATGTATTAGTGGCACATGGTCAACTAAAAAAGCACATTTCTGTCTGAGATCCCTTTTGCAGCAAACAATTGCTATAATTGAAATTTATTTAGGGGAAGAAAAACCTCAATTTGTTCTATATTTGACAGTGTCTTCACAAAACTCAGTCTTTCCCTATGACATTTAAATAGGCCTCGATCTTTAGAAAGATCAAGAATGAATTTCCCCTTTCAAAGGCAGCAGCCATTAGCTGTTTTCAGGGGCAAATATTAGTCAAATCAACAAAATAAAAGCTACTGAAGTGCAAATATCCCAGAGCTACTTCCAAACAACCAGTCTGTAAACCAGCATTACATATCTAATTGAGGAGATACTCCTACATTGCAGTACTCTGTGTGTACTATTTTCTGAAAACAGAAATTGCATGGTGCAGAACTTACATCTCTGTGCTGCGCTTGATATGTTTATACCAGATCATATTAACTGCCAAAGGTGCAAATTTGTGAACTGAATTATGTTACTAGGCCTACTTGTAACTACCAGTGAAGCAAGATAGTGGAACTTAGATTTACAGGGCCATTACATCTCTGTCCTTCAGCTGCACCTGAAGTAGGATCTGGATGAAAAATTAACTTCAGTCATGCAACCTGAAAGGCAGCATAGATGGGGTAAATTGTACATAGTTACTCTCCAAGTGAAAGTGAATGCTGAAGATCTGGAGGCAATTTCTCCGTTAACTTCACTATTTTCTTATGCAAATATAGGAATTTATAATTCTGTTTAATGAAAAGTATTTTTATAAAATGATTTCTATTTTTTTTTTTTCCACAGATCACGTTGTGTGTGAAGAAGAATTCAAATATGCTATGCTAGCTCTAAACTGTATATGTCCAGCTACCTCTACATTGATCACACTGCTGGTTCATACCTCCAGGGGACAGTAAGTATATATTACCATTAACAAGCAAAAGCACGCCTTGCAGAAGTTACAGCTGAGATTCTGTATAACATGGCTTAACTTGATCGCTGGGCAACTGCTTCAGTTTTAGAAGCAAATTGGTATTTTCAGCTCTTTAAAGACATCAAGATATTTTAATTAAGGTATGATAATTTCAAAAAAGATTTTCTTCTCATGCTCCAAATATTGAATTTCTTGCATAGTGTTATCAGTTCCACAATAGAAAGTGTTCACTGCCTTTTTTTTTTTTTTTTGCTAACATACAAACTATTATGTGCGATTCGGAGCAAGGACATCAAGAAGCAAGCAAATACACATACAAGGAGATGGTTTTTAACATAACCACCACATATGTGTACGGAAAGGCATAGTGAATTATGGTGTCTCTACAGACTGCATAATCACCCTTTGAACTTCTCTATATTTATTAGAAGAATTCTACCAAATCTATTATTCCTAGTATGCTATTGACATGGAACACTAAGGTATTCTTAAGAAAATGCCATGAGCCGAGAGAAGCATTAACAAGTAAATCTGAGTATATCTGTAAAAGTGGAGTACATGCATACAGACTGTGCATTTGACAGCAGTAGAAATGCATGTTTTTTCAAATAACTAGATGTCCAGTAATATCTTGATATTCATAAACAGAGTTATTTAACCTTCTGTATGGCACTTGCAGTATTTTTCTGTGCCAAAGATAGGGAACAGCGAAATATAGCTAGAATTTTTGTTACCAGCAACAACAAATATCAAGGCTTTAGTGCCCCTGTTTGAAGTTGCATTTGAAGTCAATCAGTATGCAATAAAATATATGTTTCCATGCCTCCTGAAAACCATGGTGACATACAATCTCTTTCTTCCCACTTCTCATTTCATGACATGCATGAACAGAATACAGAGCCATTTAAGATTATTCCATATTATTTTTGTATGAAAGAAGAATAGCATACCTAGCAGATATCAGAGAGTTTTCAGTAAGCACAAAAACTGACATTATGCAACGTTTTCTACTATGCCTGAGAACATCAGCATTTCTATTTCAGGCATATTGATAATTTAATATAGATTCCCAGCTCTGGTTCAAGTAACTACAGCAGAATGCAAAAGTACTTATTTTTTTTCCCCACTAGGAATTAATTGATGTAATCAAGGTTGTTGAAGTAACTGAAGCAAATTTGAATTATCTTCACAAACACAGAAGTTAAAGAAGATCAAGTATTTCAAATGCATTATCTTTGCTACAAAATATGTAATTCCCAGAGCGGTGTTTTCTTCTTTTCCTTTTATTTCTTACAACTTTCACCTGGAAATACTGGAATATGTTTCCAAAGATCTAATTTAACTCTGTTGATTCACAAGCTTAGGAACTTTATTGTAGCATTGGGAGTGTTTGTTCAAATCTATATCATAGATAAGACTTCATTCAGAAAATAGTTTGATTGATAATTCAGAACTTCAAAATAAAAAAATTTCTCCCTGCTACTCAAATAAATGAGCAGATGTTCCCACACATAGTGAGTTCTTATAGTGATTAAGCTTTATCAAGGTCCCTTTCCTAGAGTTCTTTCTGATCCAGCTCTCTCTGTCACTTGAAGCATGAAGCAGACAGCTTCTCCCATCTTTTAGATCCACTAGGAGCTGGCATTCACAGCCACCTGTAGCTGTAGTCACTGCTGAGGGAGGTCCTGAAAGCTTTCAGCCACAGCAATGCTCCCAGCTGCCAGATACTAACTTGTCCCTTTTGCAAAGCTTTTTGGAAGAATGATGCTTCCGAAAGCCATCATGAGCGATGTTTATCAGAGAACTACAGAAAGCTTGAACACTGAAAAATCCTACCAGACTCAAATATTAACTCAAAAGTATTAATGCAGCTGTTTGTACTCCTATAAATCAAGTACCAGCTAATTTATGTACAGTTACACACTGGGATCTACTTCCTATACTTACTAAGTAGTGTGACACTTAATAACATAAGCTTCATGATTATCAGAAAAGAACTAAGTACACGGAAATTACTGCAAATTGAAAGCAATAAATAGCAGCAGAGCACAGAAAAATAATTACTCTGTACTATCCTAATTAGAATGATAAAACAATAAACAGTAAAGAAGAAACATGCATAAATTAAATAAATTAAAGCATATTTACCAGTATAAATCTGTGAGTAGGTTAGGGAAAATGTGCATTTCCCAAGCAATTTTGACCAGACCAACTTTATATTAAGATTAAGAAGTTTGCTGCTGCTTATGCCATCTAGCTTTAGTAATATTCACAGTGGCCAGGCTAGTTGCAATTCATCTTATTCTCATAGAAGGTGTTTGTAGAACTCAGATTATGAGGCACAACATTTCTATCTTTATTTTTATTTATAATTTTATTATTGATTACTATTAATCTTAACATTTACCTTTAAACACTTCCAATCTATTAATAGAACTCTAACACAGTTTATAATACAATACAAAGTTCTGGAAGAAAGTAGCATTTTTGACCTGAACTTCATGTGATCGTTACAGAACGGCACCATGGGAAGCTTTTCGACAACTAACTGGAACCAGACAGACTCTGAACAGGTAAGCATTTCAGTTTGGGGCGGGAGAGGGGTGCTAAAATTCAATATGGAACAATTTTCTTCTGTAATTAGGTTTCGAATTCTGCTATTCTATATATAATGCACTGTTTTTTAATACCGTTGCAATAAAAATGTTTACTTTATATTCATTAACCTTGGAACAAAATGTTTCTGTGCTGAGGGTGAGGAAAAATAAAAACTCAAGAAAAACAAATTATGTCATGATACTGAAAAAGTAGAAATGAATACTAACAAGTCACAGTATCTAGAGATCTTAGCTGCAAAAGGCAAAATGCAGAGCATATTTGTCACTTGTTTGTTCTGATAAAGATACATATAATTCCACTGTACCTAGCAAAGCCCACAAAGATGGAAACTTGGTCAGTAAGGGGTTCACAGAGGCCCATAGCCTGCAAGTTTTTGTGTTAGCAAGGTTTGGAACATTTCCATTAACAATGCATTTGGATAAGGAACGTTAGCTGCACTTAGTAAAGGACCCTTAAAATGATTAATAATTTCTTTTCTTGCACTAGAAAAGAGGATAGTATACAAGGCACAGTAACTAAAAACACCTTCTGGGTAAATACTGAAGACAACAAACATGAGCAAATGCAGAGAAAAATCTTTCTTACATATAAAGTGACATAAATCAAATGAGTCCTGCCTACATAAGTTATTTTCAATTATTCTTCACCACTTCAAACAGGAACCAGACAATCTGCGAAGAATCTGAAGAGACTGTCTTTATGAATAGAATAAGCATGCTGTTGGTTTCACCTGTCATCTTTCAATTACAGTGAATCTACTTCTTGTGGTGTGAATTTAACCTAATTCCACCATGTTTCTCCTGGCATTGAAGTACATAATCCGACTATTACTTAGCAGAAAATGCTCTCTATTTCATAAAAATAATCTTCTTATTTACAGTGTTACCAAGCTTTGATCTCAGATACTTCCTTCAGATTAGCCCATGGGACATTTCCAATAGATGTTTATAATTTCTACTGCTTAGTGATAATGCACTGATTGCTAAGAATGGTACATTAAGTTTTAAATTATTCTCTTTATCTGTACATGTTTCAGAGAGAGTCAGCAATCATCAGAACAGTGGCAGAAAATGTATGGCAGATGCTCTGGTAATGAAGTGTTTCACATTAACCTGGAAGAAAGTACTTTTTTTGCTGAGTATGAGGGGAAAAGCTTCACATATGCTTCTTTCCATGCACATAAAAAGTATGTTTATTTTCCTATAAAAGATTGACTTTAAAATTTTGCCTCAAATGTAGCTCTGCATTCAAAAGTGCAATATCAGGCATTACTCTGTTTCTGGATTAAAACATCTGGCCACCAATATACTCAATTGTATATTAGGAAATATATTTCATTCAATTGTAACTTCTGTAAGTTACAGTTGGTCATGTAAAGGCTAATATTGGTTCTTTATAGGCAGCTTAATCTGGGAGAATAGAATATAAAGGATATATAGGATAAGCTTGATAACCATAACGAATCATACCTTAGACAAAGATTATATCAGAACACAAATCCTTTTCACTTTTTTTTTTGTTTTCAGTGGTTTGATTCAGGAGCCAACTGGAAATCCAGCATGTTCAGTTTTACGCAAAGCATTCAATTTTAAGCTGATTCCTGCTATACCCCCGTGATTGTTCAGAATACTTTTTTCCCCACTTAGATCCAATTTTAAGAACATTAATACATCTTCTTTATGTTCCAGATCATGCATCTTTTATTCAGTACTGATGTGTGAATGGAACTTACAGACTCATCAAACTTTGAACGTTTGATCTTATTTTCATAATTAATAAGTGACCAAAGATTATTTTAGTTTTATTTCCTTATTTTCTCTCTCTAATTAAATAGATTTTTAGAAGTGAATGGCTGAATATTCTTAAAGTAGTTTCCAGGACATGGAACAATTTAACATGATGAATACATTTTTCATAGAAAGTATCCATTTCTCTGTTAATAATTTCTCAGAAGGGATTAATCATCTGTTAGAAAAATTAACTGAGACATCTCTAGTAGAATCTCCAGAGATAAAGAAACACATTGGAATCAGATACCTATGGATTCATCATTTAAAAAAAAACTGCTTGATGATCCACTTAGGAGATAAAATTTTTTCAAACATTTGACAACAAAAATTCTGGAAAGATTCTATTTGTACAGTATAAAATATACAGAAGGCTCGTTTTTGACAGTGGAAATTCTAGTATATACAGAACTATAAAAAATGAACCATGCCTCTCCTTTTCTAATTAAGGTTTGGAGTCTGTCTGATTGGTGTTAGAAAGGAAGATAACAAAAACATTTTGCTGAATCCAGGTCCTCGGTATATCATGAGTTCTACAGATATATGCTTTTATATAAATATCACCAAAGAAGAGAATTCTGCTTTCAAGAAGCAAGAAAAACACAGAAAAAGACATGAATCAAAATTATCTTATCATGGAGCATCTAGGTTGCCTGTACACAGTATAATAGCCAGCATGGGTAAGTTAACAGAAAAACATGTCTCACAACATGTTCAATTAACAGTGCATTTCAAGCTTTTAAAAATGTATTCCTGTAATTAAGAAATTAAAATAGAGTGCAGAAAGTATATTAAACATTTCCCGTTTTCTTTTCCTAAAAAGGGTATTTTTCCCTTAACTGTATATATATATATATATGTGTGTATATGAATAAATACGTCATGGAGACTTTTTTTTTTTTTTAACACAATTTATGGTTTGCAAACGCATGAAATAGCATCAATTAATTTATTATAAATTAGTTCAATTCTACATAATGGTAATTACCATCAAGATTTAACATCTCTTCCACGCCAAGTTACTAGTTGGTTTTATTACAACAAAGAATCTCCAACCACTACATTTTCTCCCTAATTTCAGGCAACAATATCACGAAAAAAGAAACAGAAAACTAAAAATTAAAAAGTAAATTAAAAAGTATCGAGAACTCAGGTGCCAACTTCTAATGTGGGTTTTAGAAATGTCAAAATATCTAGTGAGTTTGTTACATGTAGGGTCAAACTTATAATTATTACTAAATGATGTGCATGAATGAAATATGAAACCTACTGGTGATGCACATTAATATGAGTGAATTATACTTGGCATATATATATATTCATGGTTAGTGATAGTGCAGATGTACAGGAGAAGGCTTCCTCAAGAGTAAATATTTGTTATACTTTAATATGATAAACACAGCTAATGAATGTGGCATTCCTTTCAGTCTTTGTCCATGAGGTCTGAAAATCCCTACTAAATATGGGAATCTCATTTAAATGTTTTAACAATCACATTGTAAAACCAATTTCAACACTACTTCAGGAACCGTTGCTATCGATTTACAAGACACAGGATGCCGAACGTCCAGCGGACCTACACTAGCTCTTCCTTCTGAGGGAGGTAAAGAGGGCAGACGGCCCAGTATAGCACCTGTTCTGGAGGTTGCAGACTCATCCTCACTTCAGGCATGCGACCTTCTAAGTGACCAGTCAGAAGATGAAACCACTCCATCTGATGACGAAGTCTCTGCAGGCTTAGAGTATGTATATTTAATATAAACTAAGTAACATTATTTGAAACAAGCATGGGCAGTTTTGGGACACGCAGATCAATCCAAGAAGTTGTAGCAAGTAAGACACACAAAGGAAGTATTTCTTTTTAAGAAATGCCTTTATCTGGTAGCAGAATACTGTGATGCCTATTTTGAAAGAAGAAAAACAGACCACATCCTCTATTTACGGGAGATTTTCTACACGCTGTAATACAGATCTGTGTATAGCAGTTTATAGCATACACATCAAGTGACATTCATGACCATTTTTCCTACAGTTCATAATTACTAGGACTAAAGTAAGCTGTAAACAAATAAATACCTCTGTCCTTCCCTGACAATCAGGTAATTTAACAGGCACGTTGAACACTAACAGTAGGTACATGACTCCAAAACATAAGAACAATCCAAAATGTGATATGAGATAATATTATTACATCTAATTTAAAATGTTTGTTAGCACATTAGTGAAAGTAATGCTGCATTGCTCATAAAAAAGCAAATCTGGTAACCACCTTAAAATAAGATAGGCAATTATGTTTATTGGGATTACTGAAGAGAATATTAAAACTGAAATACTCAATTAAGCCAATAGCTTACCTAGCAGTTTTGCATCTCCAACTTGACTAAGTATGAGAAGCCCCAGGGAAGATCATAAAAATCCAATGAAAAAAATAATAGAATAAGTCATCTTCACTCTGTCAACTGAAACAACAGAATATAAAAGGCCGCCTATCTTCTCAGTCTTCCCCGATGGCTGTGGATATTCTGATCACGTATGTGCACCTCCCATTGCAAGTGACAGTCTTCCTCACTATCATGTAGTCTTTTATTAAAAATGAAGGCCAATTAGAAATTTCATTTTTGGTAAAAGAAGGTAACGACCTTACTTGTTCTTGAGATTCTGAATGATAAGTGGGGAAGGAATAGAAGCTGTCCCACCATGTTTTCTAGTTTTCCAACTTTCCTTATATTCCAGTGTGTTTAGAACACCAAGCCTGTACACTACAATATATCAGCCCATTTCCAAAGATGTTTAAAAAAAAAAAAAATAAAAAAAATAGCCAAAAAGAATTCCTTCAGTTCACAAAAATTTGACAGCTGTCAATACATTGTATAGAATGGGTCAAAGATTTAAATTACATACCTTTGTTCATTTAATATACTTGACTCTTAGTCCACAAATACTTGTTTAAATAGGCATAGGTATAAGCATCCCATAAAACAGCTGTATAATGCAATGTATTTCATTGTCTATACTAAAAAATGTTTTGTTTTTTTTTTTCTATTCTACTAGGTATGCCAAAGGCTATCCTCCTTACTCTCCTTACATTGGAAGTTCTCCCACATTTTGTCATCTTCTGCATGAAAAAGTACCCTTCTGTTGTCTAAGACTAGATAAGGTAAAGAGAGTTCTCTGGTATTGGATAAAACTGCATTCACATTTGTCTGCTGCATCTGAACATTTTTTGCTTAGACGTGAGCTTTGTCACAGACTAAGTTTCTCATCCTTTTTCATCTCCAAGCATTTGCATCTATCTAATCAGATCTGTTTCAGGTCAGCTGATACAATTTTCTATTTCTAGTGGTAAAACCTTCCATTCCACTAAACCTCTTCATTCATATCCACTGAACTTGTTTCTCGTTTTAATTTTAGGGGTGCCAGCATAACTACTATGAAGATGCCAAAGCCTACGGATTCAAAAATAAATTGATTATTGTTGCAGCAGAAACTGCTGGAAATGGCTTATATAATTTTATCGTCCCACTTAGAGCTTATTACAGACCGAAAAAAGAACTCAATCCCATTGTATTACTCCTGGATAACCCGTATGTAGATTTTAAAAATATTTCTGTCTCTTTTTTTTTTTTCTTTGTGATACATTTTAAAATCGTTTTATCATTACTTTGATAGGTGATCACTCTTCAGATGGCCAACTTAAAATCAAAAACATTATGGCACGTACATCTTTGCAAAAAATGAAAAAATACAGAACCTATATTGTTATATGCAAAACTGACTTTCTCCTGACTGTAAATGGCTGTATTACATTCTAATGTCCTTATTCTTCACAGGTGATGTTTCAATGAAGTATTAAAATATTTAAAGTAATATGAATAGTTGCTAAAATGAACTTTGTAAGCACTGTAAAAAAGTCAACTCGTGTAGCTAGTCATTTTTGTAGCTATGAAACTGCACTTCAAACACTGCTTTTACAAGTCACTTAATGGCCTTAATTGGAATATTTGTAACAATTTTAGACTCTAAGATAAATAGTTCTTTAGGCCAGTAGGATCCACTTTCTAATTCCCTTTCTCTGCAATAATGTTGTTGTTAATACCACACCTGTGTGGAGATCACTAAAATTATTAGCCTTTTTTGCATTAGCTTTTTAAACTTTAAGAAAAAACCTTCTGACAAGAGTACTGCTTAATAATCCGAACATAAATAATTAATTGTTTTTTTCTGGGGGGGCAGAGGCTGGGGGAGAACCATAGTACTGCTTAAGAACTTACTTGCAATAGCAGCTCTTTGGTGCTGCTTACATACTTAGAACCACAATTTGAAAGACACAAAAATGGAGGCTAGCCAGATAAGGAATATGAGGTTGAACTATGACTTAAAGAAATTACATCAGAAGATGCGCTGTACAGATGTTGATACTAAAGTGACACTTTGGTTTGCATGTATGTGCTCTGGTTTATTACAAGCAATTTTTTATGCAAAGATCTGCAATGAAGTGTTCTACTTTAGCCTCAAACAGCTTTTTAATGAAGCTGTATACACTTGTGTTTGCAACGCAAAGGTTTTAAGTGTATATATGTTATGGCATAAAATGAATTACATGATTTGGTGAAAGCTTGAATTGCTCTTTAAAGATTTCTGGTTTTTAAAGTTTGTTATAAAGTGATGCTTAAGCTGTGATGTGAACACAGAGTGCCCTCTAGTGCTTGCTATCTTTTCCACAACAGCGCCTGAGCTAACACACTTCAGAGCTATAATTTTACACCTAAATATCATTTTAATGGCAAAAAGTTTTGGCTGATAATTAAATTAGAACCCTTATTTCTCTACCTTCTACACTGCATTTGCAGTGGCTCCTCCCAGCATTCAGTGTTGCAGAGTCCCTCCTGAAAAGCCAGCATGCTTTCTATACATGCATTAGGCTGAGGTCTTGGTGCCATTCATGTCAATTGGCATTTTGCAATTTTTTTCACTGGACTCAGGAATCCAACCACCTTTGATGATCCTGCCTATGTCTTTTTGTTATAATCCTATTTTCTTTTTATCAACCCACTATTACAGTATTCTGTTACCTATACGTGGCATTTTTTGAGATTTCAGTTGTTTCTCGATATGCAAGAAGAAATCCAGTAAAATTTATGAATAAAGAAACAATAAAACTTTATTTCACACATTGTTTTTAAAATAATATTTTTCTTCAAAATTTTTCTCATTAACTTAAATCAGAGTTATTAGCGTAACTCAAAGATTCTACTCCACATTTTCATTAAGGTTTCACTGCTTATTTTTAGTATCCCTAATTCGTGCACTGGAAAACAACTTAGCAGCGTGTCTTTGAAATCAATCACTCGTTTTAATATTTGAAATTGTACTGTGCCATAAATTTTCTGATTTAAGAGGTGCATTTATTAATAAGCATGTGATCATTCTGATCATCCTTTACAGTTACAGCACTGTTATTTCACAGTTTTCTATTACCCGTGTAAAGACATAATACTTCCAAGGTTTTTTTTTTTTTTTTTTTTTTTTTTTTTTGAAGTTAACAAACCACCATCCAAACTACTTGTTTTTGTTTTTTTTTTGAAGTATTTTAGAAGAGATGCTGCTGTTGTGATATTGTGTTTCATTTTGTAATCCCATCTGCTGCTTAGGCCAGATATGCATTTTCTGGATGCAATCTGTTGGTTTCCAATGGTTTACTACATGGTGGGCTCTATCGACAAGTAGGTGAAGTAACTGTTAGAAAACTTAACATTGTAGTGGTCAGTGGCTTGTTTTGTGTATTGTCATTGCATGTCTACGTGTGCGTTATATTTGAAGATGATCTATCTGCATGCATGGTCTGTATGTCTGTGTGCTATAGTTTGAGATTTCACATTTCTGACTTCTAGAGGATATTGTCAGTATAAAGTATGACAGGGAACACAGTTTAGTATCTTCAAAACCCAAGCATTAACATTTATTTTAATAAGTATTTAGTACTTCTCTAGAAATTGCCAGGTAATAGCACTGATTCTAGTGACACCCTTTATCATTTACAGACTAGGCTCATGTAAAATAGCTATAGAACACAAACAACACTAAAACTAATGAGTTTAAATGTGTCCAACAGTCTTAATTTTCCCCTACATAAAATATTCGCCTACTCCAATATTTGTCTTCAGAAATTCTGCTGGTATATATTTGCATATCTAATCTCAGCAACATACATTTAACAGAAAAATCAGGCAGAAATGACAAAGGGGAGAGAGGAGCAATGGCTCAGTAGCATTTTAGTAAGCTCACGTGCCTAGTGTCAAATCAAAGTAGAAAATAGTTTGCTTCACTACATGGCTGCTTTTGAGGTGGAGCTGCAAGGCCACAGTACTCATTCTCCACACAGACATCAAATAATTTATTTCCTGCCCAGAAGTAGCAGAACCTATTTTTTCAATGAAAATTTTAAATATTCAACATTTTAAAATTTTCATCCTGTTTTAACAGGGGCTTTAAAACTGCTTATAATAGCAATAGAGCTGCAGATTTGTCTTGGCAATACCTTGGTCACTGTGAGACCTGCAGTGGGTCTATAGACATGTTTTTTACTTACTAGATGTGTTTTTCTAAAGCAAAAATGTGTCTTGGGTTGTTAATAGCTACTATTTTTTTTTTAAGGTTTTAATCCTATAAAAGTTACAGAAAATTCATAGAAGCAGAATAATTGAACTGACTCACAGTATCTAGAATAATTAATAACCCAAAGACCATTTTTAATTAACTTGGAAGATTAAATTCTAATAAAAATTACTGGTTTTACTTTCAAAAGGAAATCACTTCCTACAGGTTTTTTTCATTTGTTCTGAGGTGTGTTTTATTTCTTTTTAAGAAATGAATGCGTAAACCTGAGGACTACAGTCCACCAAAGACATTACTATGCAAAGTTCTTTTGTTTGCAGTATTGTTAACATGAACTTATGCATCAAATCTGACAATGCAGTCACTTTAAAATCAGATTCTGTAGTTTATTTTTTGACATCTATTTTCATCAGTAATGAGATTTTGTATTTATTCTGTGTTTTCTTAAATGTTTTAAAATCATATATAACCAATAGAAATCAATCATGTTTAGCTAAATGCTACAATGTAAAATATACAAAGTTTCTTTCTTAATGTCTCTGGAATTCACTTCCAATGCATTTAAGAATGCCATCTGCTACCTTTTAAATATCTAATACACTTGTCCTATGCTCACTTGGCATGAAATGTCACAAAGCTGAAGAGAAAACCACAAAAAGGATTACCCATATATACCCTTTATATATATCCTTTTTTTGCTAGAAGCAAGTACCCTGCGGAAAAACATCTTTACAGAAATCCATAGCTTGACTGAACTTCACCAAAATGTACCAAGTTAGCAGAAACATTACAGACTTCGAGTATAAAAGATGTGAGATATGTAACTGACCAGATTCCAGTAGTGCAGGAGTCTGTTACATATTAAGAAATACTGATAATGGAATTGTAAAAATACTTATTAGAATTCTAACTCCCCACATTAAAAAAAACCTCAAAGTAGTGGTACAACTGTAAACAAATGAATAGGTTTTTTTCATCTCTGAAATGCAGAAAATATAGTTGCATTTTAGACTTTGCTGCTATTTTACTGCTAGTTCAGTATTACATTACTGCTGTTTCAGTAATTAAATTACTCAGAGAAAGGTCAGGTTTCCACATATGCACTGACATTATTAATATAGGTCATATAATTTTTCTTTTAGTGGTCAACCACCAGTTAAATTGCAGTTTCAAAAATTATATTATGTATTTGTTTTGGAAGAACACATATAAAATGTAAAATAAACACCAATAATGTGTATCCTTTTCCTTACTCTAGAGTTTCAAAACAGATTTAGAATAGGTTACGTAAAACTTAGGAGCCTTAGAAGATCACTGAGAACAGTAATAATTGAATCAGTATAGTTTAGACAATATTACAGATTAGATCAACTGCCAAATGAGAAGCAATTCTAATGACAAAATAGCATTTCTTCCTTGGAAGTAAAGAATGATGCAAAAAATGTAGCTTTTCAATTTCTCCTGGAAATCATGAAATACCCTTTCTTCTCATTTTCACTTAAGAGTCGCTTGGTTCCCAGCAGCTTTTATTACAGAAACTAAAACAAAAACCAACCAAAGAAAAAAAAAAACTTTCTGAAACTTTTCCAGAATTGTTTTAAAAGTAACTTTTCCTACAGAAACTAACAACCAAAATGTGCTTCATTTTGGAAATAAATATAAGGCATGCTGGCAACTGTAACTTAGTTGTCAGAAGTGGTTTTCTGTGGTCAAACTTCACAGCAGATATTGTCCAGTAGGTGAAATGTACAGCTGTTCCTAAAGGCATTGTAACAACACTCTGACAGATAAAACAGGAGCTTTTCAGATGTTCCCTTAGAACCCTTATGAACATTTTGAAACTGAAACAAAATGTGTTAAAGAGCAATCATTTTAGATCCATTCATTGCCAAAAATAACTATAATGATGAAGCAAGCTGATGAAACATGTAAGGACATACAGTCTTTCCCTGTAACTGTTAAAGGCTCATTTTAATTTCTGAAATAATTCTACCATTTTAGGAAGAGGAGACCGACCATAACAACCTGAAGTGTATTCTCTATGACTTCAAGGAAAACAATTCATATTCTATTCTCTCAATTCATATTTTTGACATGGACTATACTAGAAGTTATAATATGTACATGGAGTTGCAGGGAACCAGCAACTCAACGTGATTTATCAGTATCATCACTAATCTTTTAAGCATTTCAGGTTAAAGTGACTTGTTCATTTCTTTCTTCCTCTTTCTCTTCACAAAAGCCTAGATGACTTATTAAGATGTGGGGTCACCTTTGCAGCTAATATGGTGGTGGTGGACAAAGAAAGTACAATGAGTGCTGAGGAAGACTACATGGCAGATGCTAAGACCATTGTAAATGTTCAAACACTCTTCAGGTAAGAGATTTTTTGCAGTATTGTTTTACATATCCATTAATCACGAAGTACCTAATAATGCATTCTGTATTCAGACGAGGGTGTGGTTTCTATTTTTGTTTCCCCTTTCTTTTCACATAGCAAAAAGCCTTAGCTATGAACTGTTTCTTGGCACAACTCTCTTGAAATCTCAGACAAAACTCATCCCCAAACTTGAGGATAATTTCTAATTTTCAGGTTTATAGGAAAGGAACAAATGTTACTCTTGAAAACAGGTCAAAAAACACCCCACATATTTCTTAGTGCAGCTATCCTTGTGTTGCTAAAGACAATTCAAAAAAACAGATCCTTCTAATGCAGCAGCTTATGCATTAGTATGAAGTTAATTGTGTATAAATTTTGAATATTGATTTTTCAACAAAAAAACAGATTTTCAGGTGCATGTGTGCATTATTACCTGTGACAATAGCATATTCAGAGTCAGGAAGGAATATCTGAATTCAGAGTGAAAAATTATAAGTCTAAGAAAACAACTAAGAAACCAGACAGAGTTCAGAGACCTCCAGATCATTTGAGAACATTTCCTGATTAAAGCTACGCTTCATGTAAGTATCTCAACTCAACAAGTACCAAATGATAGAAATCACGTTAAACAGTGAAGAAGGTTTATTTGAAAAAAAAAAAACAAAAAAACTCACAAACAAAAACAGATATATACGCTATGCAGACAGCTAAGAAATGCTTCCCTGATCTAGTGCTTAAGTCCAAAAACTCCTATGATTTATTTTAGTAAGGTTTGGTCAAGAAAAATAAGCATGTGAAATCCAAAGTATTTCAACAGATTTTTTTTTTCCCCAACTGTGTAGTTCATTAGTGCTAGCATGACTGCATGCACTCCAAAAGAAGCAAAATCTGTGCTACATAAGAAGTTTTAGTTCTGTCTATTTCAACTTTGAGATTTTGAATTTACATTTGATTTTAACACAGATGCATCTCAATCACATATCAAATTTAGAAATTATAATTAAACTTAATTCACGGAACATTCCAGTGTAATAATAACCACACTGTTCTATGATATCTCACTGAGGCAATGATATGCATCACTAAGATTTCCAGAATTTTTTCCCTAAATATAAAATTGAAAAATAGAACGGAAAGTAAATAAAATTTGTTAAGTAGGTGTTGATATTTCCCATAGTTGTGTTCTACCTAGTGCAACACTAAAAAAATAAAATCACAATATTACATTACGTATAATAGATATCCAAGTAGTAAAACATGCTGTATAACCATTCAGTTTACCTGCACAATAGCTACAACTAGATGGCAGCTGTAACTCATGTATGAAACATACAACTGCTCAGTATAATTCTAAGCCTGCATAGACCTTCTTACAAATTCAAAATAAATAAAAATAACACATTTTAAGAATTAACACTGTTTCCAGAAAACCTTGTCAACTTCGTAAACTGTTCTATTTTACCTCTTTTCCTGAATTTACTTCTTCTCAAACACAATGTATTCACTGTATTTCTACATGATATCGAAGTTGCAGGGATAACTAAGTTTTTCTAAGCAGTGTAAAGTAGTGACATTCATCTGTTCTGCAGAATAAACTACATTCATCACATGAACATAACTTTATAAATTAAGATCTTTCAAGTTTTTTTGTTGTTTAGTAATATCTGTAAGAAAGTAATGAAGAAGATAATGGACAAAGGCAATGAACAAAAAGTATAGGATTAAATAAGGATTTTATGTCACTGGAGTGTTGCTAATATGTGCTGTTCTCAAACATTTACACAAATGAAAAAGATTCCAACTACGTCATAAGAAATAAAGCTATATAAGTTTATCTAAATCTCATTGACTCACATCAGCTGATCTCATTATGGATTGCAAGCAGTCCTGAAGAGATGATGCAAGTGCACTGTAATGCTGTTTGGCCTAAGTTGCCAATTCTAATAAGCCTGTTTTGGCATTATTCCCTGATTTACATAAATTACTAAAAATAAATTTACTCTTGTTTAGTCAGAACAGTATATCCCTATCCAGCTTTGATTAGGAGATGGATGTGTTGTTTATAACATGACAGAGTTATTAACACCTTTAAGGATAGAAGTTGTTTCATACCAATTAAAATTCTGACACAACACTAACTTACCAGATTTATAGTTAAAAGGAGCGAAGAGCTGCAACTCAAACAGTTGCATCAAATTAGAAAGGAAATTTTTAATCCTTTGGGTGGAAAAGAACAAATCAGCATAGATTAAAAGTACAAGGAGCAATTACTGGTTTTTGGCTATGTCCTAGAGATCTTTCTCAATGTAAAATGTGAAGCTAATCATTGACTACCACCTCAATAAAACAGGTTTCCTTATGCAGAAAATCTGTACTAGCAGTGTTTATATTCTTATTTTACACTAATTACTGGATTTAAATGCTTATGTTTGGGAAGTCCTGTTTTAAGTTCTTATTATCTAACATTTTAGTGGCTGAGTTTCAAAAACTGCAAGAAATTTGTTAATAACAGTGTACATAATAAGTTAGTCATTCATATGACACTTAGCAATCAGTACCAATTTATAAATGGACCAAATAAGGTTTTATGATGCCATTACATATTTTTCATACTTTATCCTCTCGGCTCATATCCATCTCTCACTTGTCCAATTCCCAAATATCGGTTCAACAACAGCATGTCTTCCATCAGGCTGATTAAGGTTTCCTCTTCCCAAGTCAGGTTTTTTTTTTTTTTTTTTTTTAATTTTTTTGTTAAATAAAAGAAAAAACAAACAAACAAAAAAACCCTGAAAACAGAATGAAGAAGAAAAGAGAAATCTCTGTAAAGAATAGGCCTGTACCGTTGAAAGTTTGCAGGCAGTGCCTTCAACTAGGGTTAAGAGACAATCTTGCTTTGACAATCTCTAATGCTTTTTCCCTATTTCCACTGGAGGGCACTCTTAAATAAGAGGTCTGAATTTTTTATCGATAGCACATTTGTAGATCTTTTGCAATCTTCTTTTATAACTTGGTTATTAACTAAATCCGTCTGTAGCAGAAAACTAGTAACTTGCAAATCTTCTTCAGATCATGTGCATCTTATCATTAGATTAGTTGTTTAATTTGCTTTTAGTTCTAAATTATTATACTGTTGTTTTCCAAACCTGAATGCTGGTCCATTAACACAACAATACCAGAAAAATTTCCAGCCAGCAGAAACTTCAGTAATTATATGCTACGTGATACACAATTAACACAGATAATAACTGGACTTTTTCCTTAGGTTAGTTAAGAGATAGAAGTTCATATGTACAGAGCATTTTCAAGGCTTTCATTTGTATCATATATTAAAAAATAAATAAATGAAGTCACACCATAGTTGCAACTCAAGTGTGTGTTTACCATGTATTTAACCTATCTATGTAGGCTCTATTCCCTAA
Organism: Tetrao urogallus; assembly: GCF_951394365.1. Taxonomy (NCBI): domain Eukaryota; kingdom Metazoa; phylum Chordata; class Aves; order Galliformes; family Phasianidae; genus Tetrao; species Tetrao urogallus. The sequence goes on from NC_136818.1 coordinate 21,723,057, forward strand.
GGGCTCAATCTTTAGTAGAATGTAATAGCCTTTATATAACTACTGCACTAGCTAAACTGCCACAGAAAATACTGAACATACACAGCGCTTTTCAAGCTACAGTGCACACAAGATGTCATTAAGTGATGCCGTCCAGATTCTCAGCTAGTTTACTAATTCCATTTTCTCTTATATGATCACAATATTTGGTTATTCACAGGAACAGAACTGCTAACATAACGATGTCCAACATTTCTATAATCATATGATTTAATACTATATATAAAGCTCAACAGACATAGAAAGAAACTGCAGTAAGATGCCATTAACACACATACTACTAGGTAGTTCTTGAAATACATTTTGCCAAATTTAGGCTCTATGTGAATTATTATTTCAGTGAAGTTCATCCCTACAAAACTGAGGGCAAGGACTAAAGAGTTGAAAAAACTGCACCGTGCAATCCATTTGACATTACCTCACTAAGGTCAGGTTCCAAGAAAAGCACATAAAATGATTGATGACTGCCATGTATTATCGGTACAATATGACAAATTTAGAGCCTTATATCAGAGTCTATTATATGAGTTTTTTATGCTGCCAAAAAGACTTAAGTTTTCAGGTGCTTAATTAAAAACATGGACATGAACACAAGTCACAGCATTATGTAGATCCTTACATTTGTGAACTGTTCTAATTGGAGCTTAAAACTGCAACATTCTTTTGAAATACAGGTTGTTCTCGAGCCTAAGCATTATCACAGAGCTAACTCACCCCGCCAATATGAGATTCATGCAATTCAGAGCCAAAGACTGCTATTCTCTTGCTTTATCCAAATTGGAAAAGGTAAGTAATGAGATCTCTAAAATGTAGAAAACAGTTAAATATACTAAACACTTAATACATACACATCTCCTAGAATAATGTGCAGTTTGTATTCCATTTTGATGTAAAAGTGTTGTAATCATATATCCTGTTAGCATTTTCATTTATCTGGTAGTTACATTATCACGACAGTCTAAGAGCACCAGTTCTCTTTCATAGTACAGTCCTACTAATGGTAAGGATAGTAACACTGCTTAAACGTTGACAGACCCATACAGGCTCATGTCTGTTTGGCATTTTCAAGTTAGCAAACAGAAGGGCCATAGGGAGGTAAGCCGAGTTTAACTTGCTCAAGAACACGTGACCCCGGGCTCATCCAAGATACTATTGCTAGACAGTAACTTCAGCTACCTGCTTAACTTGGTCAATTCCAGGACAAACCTCTTTTTCAGAGATGGTGATCTGACTGACCTAGAAAACTTTCATATCGTTTTCACGATCACAGGCCACATTCTGAGTTACTTCATGAGATCAAGACAAATACTATCATGACACTGGTCTTCAAAACAGACTTTTTCACTCCAGTCCCTCTCCATCCACCACCCCCCACTTGCTAGTAAACTAGGCATACTCCCAGTTTCTTCGTGTTGTATGTCTTAGTTACCGTAGAAAAATCTGAGTTCAGTTTGAAGTCATTTTTATTATGCAGAAGTAACTTAAAACTCCCATTTCCTAGCTGCACAGCGAGTGCCCTAGAATCTGGGTGTAAATTTGAAATTTACATTTTTGCTATTTACTGTGTAACAGTGACATAGTTTTGACAAGTGTTCGTGTAAGGTATTATGTAATGGAAAACCACCTTTTCACACAAGTTTATCTTCGCAGCCCAGCTCCCAGTATCTTACACAAGAATGGAACTCTTAAATTCAGCTTGTTTAGATGAAACAGGATATGAAGCTTTTATCACAATCAACTGTATTGACTATCCATGCATACATGTTGATCAAAAAATGCAAATATGTAGGTGATATTTTGTGATTTTTTAGTCTTTGCTTAAAACAGAAGGATAGCTTAAATCTTGTTTAGGCGGTTTGATTTGCACAGAATTGAGAATCATGAAAAAGCTAGACAGAAACTGTTATGAAGAGAGGAACAGTTTCATTGGGAGGCATATTTTCATTTTTATTACCTCACTCCTTGTACCCATAAAGGTTTGCACCCATGATTCCTACATTTTAGCACTCCTGCCCTCTCCCCTCAGTGCTAACTGCAGAAAGAATTAAGCGGGAAGTGGCTGGAATCATGCACTGCTAGTTTATATAGAGCATCAAGTGCCAACAGCTGAAAGACATAGGTTAGAACACACTATTGAAGCTTACGTGCACTATTATCTGCTGCAAATATTATTTATTTTCAACATACTCCCTTAATATGTAAAACTTAATGACTAGGGGCAGCAAGGATAGCAGTAGCTTCTTTTCCAGTATGTGGCACCTGCAGTTCAAAAACTTAGTTCTCCATTTGTCCCAGATAAAGAAAAAATACGAGGTAACCATTACCCTTCCTTAAAGAGTTTAGAATGCCCTGGCTGATTAAATACCACAGGTTTCAATGGAAGGATAAAAACTCTTAAGTTTAAATGATCTTTTAAAGTATGTGCAACCCTGTGTAAATTTCATCATACTATACTCTGATTTTATATCCTCCAAAGCATAAGTATATACACATTAGGTAAGCAAAAAAATCTATCTGGGATAGCTGCCTATTTGGAGTGACACACACAAAGACAGTTTGCTTTTCTGAACTTCTGTTAAGGATAAAACACGCTGTCTTCATTTCTTTTTAGTTTTGTTCTGATTTGAAGCGGATCTGAAGTAACGTTAAACAATAAAAGCATAAATAATAAGGATGCACATTTTGCTGCTGAATTGAGATCTGTAGATAGCAGTTCCAGATCAACAATAAAAAAATGAATCTGTTCTTGCTAAAAAGCCAGAACAGAAGCAATTAGGAAAATAATCAAAGAAACCATAAAGTACTGCAGAGGTGTGATAACAATCCCAAATTACTTATATCAAGAAAGGGACTAAAAAGAGGTTTCTGTGACTGTATTTCAATCAGCTGTATCTCACATGGGCAACAACTAGTATAAGAACTAACAATGTACTTCACTGTTCTCTGTAGAAAGCAACTGAACGTCATCGCATTTATGTTTTTGGAAGACCCCAAAACATGTGTGTGTCACATTATGTACTTGTAGATTCCTTTACAGTGACTTTACATTGCTTGTACGAAACATTTATAGCCTTCCATGGAGTTCCATATTGCTGTCTAAACTGCAGGAGAATATATCAAATCGAGATGGGCCGTACACCTCTTTCAGCCACTGATGGAGTGGCCAAAGCAGGGCTTCAGGTTAGCTTGCAGATAGTGCTTTGTAATTGGCATTCCAGTATTAATGATTTAGACTATATTTTTATTTTTAAATAGTAAAAAGGCAAAATCGCAATAAAAACTTGAGCCAGACAGACATTCTCTAGTGTTCTGACAAAATGCAACCCTCCAAAAAATAAACTATAAATTAAATAGCAATAGAGAGGAAGCATGGCACATGCTAGGAACTATCAAAATCAGAAGCGCACATTTGTTACTACTCAGAAAAGTGATAATTTTCAACTTCCTGACTTGAATCAAACCACAACCATAAAACAATGAGGATGAAGTAAATAATCTATTAATAACTATCTTAAAACTATGTAAGCTATGTGTGCATTCCATTGAAATGCACATACACCACAGTCTTTTATTTATGTTCCTAGAAATGATCTACGCTTTTTCTTTGAGTAGTTATATCTCCTTTCTCATGAATTCCAAAACAAGTGTCAGAGAAGGAGCTGCTGGGCATCACACATGGGAAAAAAAAACATTTCAGGCATTCTGACATATTTCTGGCTTCTACATCTGCTATATTGTCTGGAAGACCAATGAGTATGCAGGTAATAAGGAAAAAAACCATCAACACCAGATGCCTGAGTAAAAAATGCATTTCTAACAAATCTATTTTAAGCCAGAAAAAAGGAAAAACAAGTCTGTAATAAAAGAAAGGAAGCAATATAAAAAACTTAATATAAATGGGAAAAATAAATGTACTCTTGTTTTAAAATAAACCAAATGGTCTGTTTGTCGTTGGATACAAAGCAAAAGTATTTCTGAAGATACGGCCTTTGCCCTAACTCACCTCTTCATGGCTCCAAACCAGAATCCTCAGCAAATTCTCCCCAAAAGATGGAAGGATAAACACTACACCTCATTCACATGGTATTTTTCATATGATTGTCACAGTTGCCTTTAAAATATTTTGTGGCATGATTCAAAGAATTTAATGTAACATATGCTATGAAATTCATATGGTTTTAATACTGAAGTATTTGTTGTACAACACAAGCATGAACAAGCTTTCATTCACAATAACTTTTCTTCAATTCCTATCTTCTACTTTGCAATAAACGAAAAGCATTCAAATGTATGATGTAGAGCTACAAAATTAATACATACGGTCTTCATCTCTGTGGCTTACACCAGTAAGACCAATAGCATGCTTTTCTAAATAAGTGTTCTTTGTACAATTAAGATGATGCTTTCTTCAATTTTATATGAAATACACTTGTTGAAACACTCTTTGCCATTTCAACCAGAACATGTGTGCATTGTTTGCATGCATGCATTTGTCATGGTAAAGAAAAATTGAGTCACAGATAAATAAAAATATGGAGCTTTGCTCAAACCATGCAGAAACAAATAACTAGCAAAAAAACTTCAACAAAATCAAGCTTTTTTTTTTTTTCTTCCTCTGCGCAAGACAATAGTCCTCTTTCCCTTGCTTGTATTGAGATTTCAGTTCAATACTTCTATTTGGTCTAATGTTTCACAGAAGCAGTATAAATCTTAGCAATGAAACTGAACCATGAAGGGCAGATTTAAACTCTAAGTCTAAACACACCAAACTTATTAAGGATAATGAAGTATATAGTATTTTTTTTCCTACTGATTCAACAAGGGAAGCAAGCTTACCAGATGCTTTTAAAATTACATTCTGAAAAAAAAAAAAACCCAAAAACTTAAGTATCTGAACACATGCTTCTCTGGTTCTTCATTTAAACTATTGATTATCCTCAGTTAAACAGGCATTTCTGCCATGCTGTTAGTGATTACATTGTTCCAGAAATATAATGCAGCTCAACCTGATATTGTAATGTCAAAAAAAAAAAAAAAAAAAAAAAAAAAAAAAAAGGATCTTTCCCTTACAATGCAAAAGTATTCTAACTACAATGATACGTAAGATTCTAGCATATTTTAAAGAGTATTTAATTTAAAGAACAAAATATTTTACTTTTTTTTTTTTTTTTTTTAAAAAAAAAGAGGAGGTTACTCATGAAAAAATATACTCTGCACAAACACCTCTAAATATCTCCTGTGGACAGGACAATGTTGCCTGTTGGGATTAATGGGCTTAGACTATAATTGCTGTGTCAATTATACTTCATATACAAGGGAGACTTGTAAGGGTATATTTTCTTTTTATGACCTAGTGACATAAAAGTACAGAGAGGAGTGTGACTGTATAGAACAAAAGAGTACAAGATAATTTTTCCATTTAGCTTTAGTATGCTTACCTGAGTAGCAAGCTGTACATAGACTCTCGACAACTGCAATAGCAGGCTGGACATAAGTTATTTTAATTGAAATGTATGATAAATAAACCTTAGCTGAATAATATGGAAATAGATTCTTGGGAAAGAAAGTGAAGTTGAATACGTTACCTACAACACTTTACACACTGACAACTAGAAAAGCACCGTGGTGGACAAACATATCTGCTATAAAAGAACAGACAGAAGCCTGCTTATTAGTAATTTACAGTATGTATGTGTGTGTGTGTGTGTATTTATAACAATTGGCCTGTAACTGTAGTCTTGACCTGCCTGCAAATTAGGGAATAACCTTCTGGTTTGTGGAAAGCTCATTTAGCCAGTCAGCCAGAACGTAGCTAACATGTTAAAAGTTAGCAGAGCAGCTCACATGGCGTGGGTCACAGTGGGAGCCCAGAGATTGTTGGTTTGCACTATGCAGCAGGCTTTGGTACTCCCATTACCAGCTGGATAAGTACCTGCAGCAAATCAGTAATCTCAACCCAGCCAGATATCTGGAGGCCAGTTTCTATCGTTCAGGTAGCACCTGGTATGAATTCTGCTTGTGAGTTAACAAGCGCTTGTCAGAATTTCAGTCACTGGTGCCACTTTGACTTTTAAGATTTTAAGTTCCTCTTCGAGGATTTTAAGTTCCTTTGAACTGCTAGTGGGAGATGTGATCTCTTTGACAAGGCAAGTTAGAAGTATCTGTGTCAAGCTGGTTAGGAATGAGATATGACTTAATGAGTTTCATTAGTTTATATAATGCTGAGCAGAAGTAGAGTATACAACTTTCTACTGTAATGACATCACTGTAGTCTGCACTTGAGTTTGAAGATGCTTGTTCTAGACCATTTTTGCCCTAAAAATGGTGTATTCTAATACAACTCAACAGCATTTGTTCAGAATATAGAGAATACTTAGAATAAATGATAATAAAAACCAACAAGCACTGAGATACTTTTTAAAAATTTTTAGGCCCCCTTTACAGAGGTGAAATTTTACAAAGAGTGGATTAATGACAGCAAGAGTTACTTTAAATACTTTTAACTAGAAACTACTTCTATTCCTTGACATCCTTTTCAACCCTGCTCATATAAAACAGTAAGAATTAACAGGTGAAACCAACAATGACAAACAGAGGTTACAGCATGCTGCAATTGAACCTAAACACATTTGGATGATGCTCTAGCTAGAACAGACTTATACTTTGCATATCACAGAATCAGAGCATGGTTGGATTTGAAAGCAACGTCTGGAAGTTTTCTTGCAAATGGCCCTTGCTCAAACAGTGTCACCTGGAGTAGGTTGCCCAGGACAACATTCAGACAGTTTTTGTTCATCTCCAAGGAAGGACTCTACAACCTGTTTTGCTACTTTGTCACCCAAAACAATAAAATGTTTCCATATGCTCAGAAAGAATCATTTGCATTTCAGTTTATGCCCATTTCCTCTTGTCCTCATACTGGGCACCACTGAAAAGAACCTACCACAGAATCATGTTTATCTCCGCCATCTTTTCATCCTCCCTTCAAACATTTGTACGCCTGAAATCACCATCAACCAATCCACCCACACCTCCCCATACTTTGTCTTGGGATTGTTTTGTCTGAGTCCTTTCCTTATGCTCGAATATCTTGATCATCTTAGTAAAACTAGCTTGACTCTCCAGAACATTCATGACCTGCATGTTCCCGGGAGCCCAGAACTATACACTAGTATTCCACACTTGGCCTCACCAGTGCTGAGAAGAGGGGAAGATATCGCCTCCCTTGACCTACTGGCAACACTCCTCCTAACACCCAGGATTCTGTTAGCTGCCTTTGCAGCAAGGGCTCATTGTCAATCCATGTTCAATTTGAGACCACCAGGATCCCCATACCCACCCTACAAGGCTGCCTCTGAGACTGCTAGCCCCAAGCACAGATTGGTGTATGTATGTGAATGAATGTGCCTCTCCATTCCAAAACATGACTTCTCTGTACTTTGAGAACATGCTCTTTATGATGTATCAAGCTTTCAATTTGGAGATGTCATCTCTCCTTAAAATAGGAAAAATTATTTCCAACCTGTAGTTTACTCAAATATTACTGAAGGAATAGGACGTATTTGTGGAAACTATCTTAAGAACAAAGCCATTTTTATACTTTTGCTCTCTTTCAAAGTAGCGTTAAGTTGGTATTATAATCCCTCCAAAAGCAGTAATTTTTTTTCATTATTTTTAATTTCCATGCAGAAAGAACGGGAGAAGGGATCTAATTTAGCATTTATGTTTCGACTGCCCTTTGCCGCTGGCAGGGTTTTCAGCATCAGTATGTTGGACACACTGCTGTACCAGGTACTGTGAATAACAACCACGTGCCTTCATTTCACATAGTCATGCCATGTTACCACCCATTTTTTCTACTTAGTTGTTGGATTACCCTGTTTTCCTACATTAACCCATTAATGTAGGTGTTATGCCAGGAACAATCAAAGGTAAAAGACCATAGAGCACATTCTATCTGACAGCACTACTTGCAGTCACCAACCCAAAACTGTCTATGAACATATTCTGTTTTAAATATTATAACACTGTGAAGATCTCCACAGAAAAAATGGATAGTTTTGATACAAACTGTATAAAATACAGATTATAGAGACTGTTAACACTGGAAAAAAAACAAATACACATTGCCAACTTCAACAAAACAGTGCCTCTAATCACAAAAATCAATAGAAATATTTGTATGAATAGTTTATCAGCAACCTTCACTTCCTGATAGAAACTTTTATTACATTACCCTATCTTGTCCTCTTACTCTTGTTAACTAGACCTCCAGATGAGCAGCCATCACACTTTAAAGCCAAAGAGCCAGTTGCAAGTTGTGTTCTAAGGAAAGATAGCCTGCTTCGAATGCTGCCCTTCTACACTCAAGAGATGGCAATGAACAGACCTACCACAGTTAGGAGAGCACACATGGCTTTCTGATTCCAGCAGTCCAGTTGATAAGGAGATGAAACATTTGTGGTTTTAGCATATGTAATGTCCATTCCTGGTCTCCTTAGCATGCATTCCTACATTTAGTTTGGTTAGTCCTCTCTAATTTCTATCATTCTACCAAAACACTTTTGTTAAAGCAACAAGTCTGATCTGAGGTAAGGCGGATTTTACCTTAATCATTAGCTGGACCAGCAAAGACAAATGACTCCAGGTCGAATTAAGATAATAGAAGCCTCACCTTAGTATTACCCACTACTCTATACTGCACCTCCACGTGACATATGACAGCTTTTCATATGCACAGAAGATAGTCATTAAAGTTTCACAAGAAATAAATGTTAACAGGTTACTCCCATTGATAAACAGCTTAGTTTTCAAGCTACCTCATCATGCCTTTGACTCCTGTATGGACATATGCAGAATTTTTTTTTTTTTTTTTTTTTTTTTTTAAAATCAATAGATTCAGCATGCATAAAGAAATAACTGTTTCTACAATTACAAAGATACTTAAAAGATATTGACTTTAAACACAGATGTACAGTTTCTGTGGAATTCACATATGGTGCATATGGTTATCTGCTCATCTATTTACTGAAGCTTTTCTTTTGTCTTTCTGTGTCTTCTTTTAAAAATCTTGCAGTCATTTGTGAAAGATTATATGATCTCTATCACAAGACTTCTCCTAGGACTTGATACAACACCAGGATCTGGGTTTCTTTGTTCAGTAAGTTCTGAAAAAGTATATTTACTGTTATTACAAAGCAACAGAGAATGTTCCATATGGTCTGCAAAACACCACTATCTTTGTAGAAGAGTTTCGTTTTTGTTGAATACCAAGAAAGGCCATCTGTTTCATTTTTCAGCAAGGGGAAAAAGAACTGCAGGAAATTAGGTAGAAAACATTAATAGTTTAAGTTACTCAAAAAAAAAAAAAAAAAAAAGCATAGAACAACCACCAAATTAACCAATCCACCAATCCGCCCCATCCCAAAGAAACACAATACATACTCTGAAGCATAAAGAAACATAGGAAATACAGAAAAATGCAAGAAAAGTGCAAGTTTGTTTGTTATTATTTTAATAGATGTATATAGCAGTTCAGTAACCAATTTTACTAACCAAATACAAGGGCTGCTCCAGAACTAACATCTCCTATTTATTATTTTGCTCATGGTGTCAGAGGCAGACACTGGTGGTACGGCAGCACAGGTTGAACCTTCCCACCAATATTCCATTACATTTTGTTACCATGGAACAGATGGCAACAGAGTGGCAGTCAGACAAAATGACATCTGATATGGAAGTGCATTTAAAGCAAAGGTGTGCCACTGAATTCCTTCATGTAAAAATATGGCACCTACTGAATTTCACTTAGGCTTGCTGAAAATCTAGAGATCACATTGTATGTCAACTCAGTGAGTGGTTCATTTCAGCAGTGGTGACAGCAACATGAATCACAAACCACGTTCTGGACAGCTATGCCGAGTTTTATGAGCACAGCACATAGGCTCTTGCTCGTTATTGCTGAAAATGCATAGCTAATAGCTATGATTGTATTGAAGAAATGGTGTTTTGTAGCTGAGAATTTACTCTATCAAATAATGTTATTATGCTCTTTGTATCTATTTTAGTTTCCGTGGAAATAAGTAGGAGGTACTACTTTTAGAACAACCTATATTTATCAAAAACAAGAAACTCTTCCTGTATAGTACATCCTGACTAGTATTTATTCCTAATGCTATTTTACAACTGTTTCCAATCATAAGTAATGAAGGACAAAATTTAGTTTTATATAAATAAGCATCTATACGCATACCTAAACTGAAGTTATTTGGTGTATTTCAGTGCAGTTCAAAAGTCAATATCCTCCATGCAGTTAAAAATATTATAAGAGGGTTACTCTATTCAACTTTATTTTCCCTCATACCCACCAACAACAGTAGCAAAGATACAAGTCAAAGTTGAGTCATTTGCCAGTTGTTTTGTAGTGAAGTATAAAGCATTATAGATTGTTGCTCTCAAAAATGAAGTTTGCTCTAATTGCTCTAATTCATGTTAATTTGAAAAAGTTTGTTTTAAAGAAAACCACTGCAGAGTTTGTAGGTCAATCATTAACTTAGTTACAGTAAATGCCAATTAGCTGCATCTCTGACAAGATACTTGTGCATCTTGAAATAAAGCTTGTGTAAGCTGTTAGTTATTTGAAATTAATTTAAGAATTCATTCTTCCATATTAACGTTTATCATATTGCCTTCTTTCCTTCTCCCAAATACTCTACATGTAGCATAAAGCACAGTTACCTGGATGCATTCAAAATACGTGCTTGTTCTTCAGTCTATCACCGGTTTCTTACTACTGCTAATACTTAGTTCATCCTTTTACATTTTACTCATATATACGAACATCATGTGAAGGAAATTTTCGAGCAACTTCAAAATAAAGACAGGTCATTCCATCAGACTGAACCATTTGCACTGCAGTGTCTCGCAAATAGAGAGCAAGGGAACAGGGTCTACAAACTCTAGAAATTTCAGGTTTATTGTGGATGAAAGGTACAATGCTACAATATGATCATTATCAGCTAGCACCTGGTTCCAAAAAAATTTCAAGAGTGGTATGATGAACAAGAGGTAAACCCTCACGAGTTTAAGTTTTCTTCCTATTATTATTTGTTCAGATGAAAATCACAGAAGAGGATTTATGGATTAGGACATATGCCAGACTATATCAGAAACTTTGTTCTTCTACAGGAGACATTCCAATTGGAGTCTACAGGACAGAACCCCAAAAGCTTACAACGTCTGAAGTATGTCAGTTTACTATACTCTCGGGATTTGGTTACCTCTTATTTAAAGAATATTGGGGATGCCATGTCTGCAAATGCACTTAATTCCAATCCACTGAAGGTCACCATCTGCTGATGCATATACAGTCAGATTAACACTCGGCCCAGTCTACATACAGATTTTCATTCCTTTGCTCATCTACAAAGAAGTGGCTGACTGAAGGAATAGCTCAAGCACAGGTAGGACAGGCTCTGAGAGTTAGCTCTAGTCTGACCTTGCATGTAGTGGCAACTAACAGCATTATCAATAAGCTGTATGACCAGTGCAGGAAACCCCTAAGACAATTTTCAACACTGATAAGCAGAATATTGCTTTCATATTTTATTCTAATAGGAAAAGAAAGAAATTTAGAAACTCAGCAGCATTTCAGATAAGTTTGCTTTACTTTGAGCATATTATTAACTCATTCTGTTCTTAGGGATTCTATTAAGTGAGCAGCCACCATTTTCAAGTCATCTTTATTTTATGCTTTAACAAAAAAAAGGACAAGGAAACAGCAATAAACCACATCAAAATCAGTCACAGAATCATAAGAACAGCTTGAGGTGGAAGGATCCTTAAGTTTACACAAATCCACCCCCCTGCCGTGGGCAGGGTTGCCACTCACTGGATGAGGATGCCCAGGTCCCCAGCCAATCTGGACTTGAACGTCTCCAGTGATGATGCATCCACAACTTCTCTGGGCAGCCTGTGCCAGTATCTCACCACCCTCTGAGAAGATAATTTCATCATAAAACCTAATCACAATCTTCCCTCTTTTAGTTAAAACCATTTTCCCCTTATCACTGTTTTCCCCTATAAGAAGTCTGTATCTCTCTTGCTTATATAAGCTCCCTTCAAGTACTGGAAGGCCTTCAAGAGGTCTCCCTGGAACCTTTTCTTCTCCAAGCTAAAAAAAGCTGAGATCCCTCATCAGAAACTGGGTAATAAGACCTTACTAATACCAGGGATAGTTTACTATTTCAGTGACAGTAAAAGACATGGTTGTTACATCACAGTAACAACCCATTATCGGTAATTTCAAAAAGATAGCTGAAAGTACTAGCTAAATCTTATGCTGAAGTTAACAACTTGAAAAGAGTGGTTTTTAAGTGTTTTCCCTTATATTTCTTCTTTTCCTTTTTTATGTTACAACTACATATATAGTCCATCTACTTGAGTTATTAGGTGACATGAAGAAAACAGCGGAAGACCGGATTTTGACACTTGCTTTTTTTCTTAACTGTCTTGCTAAAAAAGCAGCATAACTGTACCCAAAGGTAGAAACTTCAGAGTACCTTATTTGGAAAATGTGCCCTGAATCACACTGGTAACAGGCGCCTTTTGCCTTTTATCTTAAGAGAGCACTCAGAGCAGTGCAGTGGATGTTGAATTACTTCCTAATGAATTTGAAGTATATGTATGTATGTATGTATGTATGTATATATATATAAGTTTAGATAGCTTCAGGTTACATAACTTGAATTTCTAAAAATAGGATGTTCAACTACACTACCGAAAACATTTTACTCCACTTCTATTCTTTAATGCCCTTATTCTCTTATCACTTTCCTTTCAAGTCTCAAATCTCTATCAGCGTAGAAGAATGGGAAGACACTAAGGACACCAGGGAACAGGTTAACTATCGTAGTAATCATCGTAATTCAACATCTAGCGATCAGTCCGATCACCCCTTGTTACGACGAAAAAGCATGCAGTGGGCTCGACGGCTGAGCCGAAGAGTACCGAGACACTCTGGTAAAACAGCTGAGAGGATAAGCCAGCAGCGAATGAACCTTTACAGGAGGTCAGAAAGACAGGAACTTGCTGAGCTTGTGAAAAACAGAATGAAACATCTGGGCCTGTCTCCAGCAGGATACGGTACGCAATACTTAATGAAAATACTAGCATCATGGAAAAAAAGCCTCATCTTAATGGATGCCATGAACTAAAGTGACCACAGTTACTTACAAATCTTCATGTATGGGAATAATCCTAAAGCCAATTTTACACCTTCAGCTTTCTTTACACTGATAACATACCTCTGAGACCTCCAATTCTAAATTCAATTAACTGTGAATTCACTTAATCCAATTGAGGCATAACACTTGTTTGGTCACTTGTTTCGCAGGGGCATGATGGTGCTAACGTATTGGTGAATGCATTTGTATAACTTGTTAAAATACTTAATACTGTAATAATTGTTAAAATTGGTTTTACTATACAGAATTAAACTGCACTGGTAAAAGATCACTTCAGCTTTGTAATTGCACCTGGATTCAGAGTCAATTATTCTCTAGACAGAATTACTTACAATGGTGCAAAATATGTGATACAGGAACAGAGGAAAGTTACACATAGTAGAAAACAGTCATTTTTAACCTGCAGAACACACTTCAAACACAGTTCATTACTAAGATTTAGGAATTGCACTGAAACTAGAACTGGGCTATTCCACATTATTTAATTTTCACTTAAAAAGAAGAACTATGTACAAAATGTTTATTCATTTTAGACCTATTAGTCTCGCTGTGACACCCTAGGAAAAGCATTCAAAGTAAACTACAGAAAAGATAATGTCAGTGATAGCTACAGTTAGGCTGAGACTTTACTTAGCAAAACTTCCAAAAAAAAAAAAAAAACAAAACCAATTGTGTTTTCTCTGTCTTCCACATTCTGACCCACTGGCACAGGTGAAAAAAGGAAACACTTCATATCAACTAAATTTAGAAATGGATGAGAATTTCATATGCCTGCATTTAAGCTTGGCTACTTCCCACTTGCTGACATAAGCCATGTAACACATTGGTTGAAGTAAAATTGAGCTGTATTGAGAATTGCTGTAACTGGAAAGAAGTGCAAAAGAATATATTTCAGAAAGAAAGCATGTTTGGAGAGCGGAAAACTCAAAAGTCGATACATCAGATAGTTCTAACTATTTGGTATTACCTTGGCACCTGATATATTTTATTTGACAACTCTGAGTCAAAAAAGATCAACTTTCAAAATTAGGTTGTTACAAATTATACTTTTGATGATATGTTTTTAAACCTAATTTGGTACATTTATCTTTGTCCTCTAGATGAAATGAATGATCATCAGAACAACCTTTCTTACATCCTGATCAATCCTTCTCCAGATACAAGATTAGAGCTGAATGACATAGTGTAAGTTAAAGAAAAAAAGTCACAAGAAGCGTAAAGTTTCTTTTCTCATACTTCTGCTCAGGCAATGGGGACACATTGCCATGCACCTGAAAAATGGATGGAAAAGATGGAGACTTCTATCTAAACAGACATGTAATGGTACTTATATGTATACATAAACATGTATTTAATTCTTTATGTATGATGGTGTAAAATACATAATTTTTTGATATCCGCTTAACTCCATTTTCTCTTATCTTGGTCTGCGTATGTATACAAACTAACCAAGTTCACTGGATATCTTCACAGAATTAATAACCTTGCTTATAATCAAGCTACCCAGATCTACAGGAAGATCAACCTTTTGAATCAGTGCTTTCAAATGGGATTTTGCAGTGGTCTTTGAATCCATGATACAGCAGAAAAAAAAACATTTCTCTCATACAATATTTGTGCTTAAGATTATTTGAACACAAATAGCAGGACCTAAATGCAGAAATTCCCCCACTCATAAATTCCAGAGAAATTAAAAATCATATTAGATAATATTCAGCTTTGAACTACCACATAAGGAATCTGTAAATGCTGAGACAGTTTAACTGCACTCAAAGCAGCATTTGCAGCAGTTAGAATTTCAAGTAGTTCTTTCTCAAGAGGAGGGGTTCATCTTGAGTGTATCAGCGTATATCAAATGTATCAACATCATGCTTTTTATTTGTTGAGCATAGTTAGAAGTGTGTCCCTAGCTTTCACACAAAAATTTTATAATTTACTCCAATTTACTTTTGCCCCTTCTTCAAAGCATAATGAATAAAGCAAATGCATAAATACAGAGAGTTACTGGCAAACTTCTGTGTTCGGTGACCATAGTGGATGCTCAGGAAAACAGCTGATGCATCCAAAGGTCAAATGGGCTCTCAGACAAAATTGAGGTTTAACTGTGTCTAGTACATACAGATAATGCCTAGGTAGACACAGTGTGAAACTACTATCTAATGTGAGTGGACTTGCCAACTTGTCCAAGTTAACCAACAGAAACTGGATTAAGTCTAACTCTTCCTCAGAACTTCCCAACAACATTATAATAGTATGTTTACTAATCCTTGTTTGTGCCAAGTCTGTTTAATAAGAATTGTAATTTCTTTTGTAGATACTTGATCAGACCTGATCCATTGGCTTATGTTCCAAACACAGCATCCAGCCGAAAAGACAGCTTCTGCAATACAGTGGGACAAGATACCAGAGAGGAAACACAACTTTGACATGCAATTCAACAAAATTAACAGTTTTATACATATAGTTTCCTCCAATCATTTTGAAAACTAAGTGGTACATTTTATTCAGTTTTTGGAAACAAAGTGACAGTGGGTAAGTCACTAATTTTAGAGACACAGTCTCTAGAAACTCTTATGAGTTTCCTCATGATTGTCAAGCTTGTAGGCTGTTCAACATTATAGTTGAACTTCAGTTTAGCAGGAAACTGTTATGATTTAACCAATATGAAGAAATGATTAAAGAAGTAAGAGACTCCAAAATGTTTCACTTAGAAGCTTCTAAGTATATCTATCAAGGTGGCAGCATGTCTGCGAATAAGCTCCCGACATAAATCATAAAAGATTATCTGATGTCCATCAAGGGATCATGTATGCGTAGCAGAAAATAAGTTAATATTTAAAGTTGTCAAAGAGGATGTTTGTGCCAAGAATACAACCTCTGAGATAGTTTTCAAGCTTAACTTGTCACCCATTTACATTTGAACAGCCTTGTTTTACTCCCATTATGGCCTCTAGGACTTGAATGTTTGCTCTGTGAGTTTACAGATGACACAGCTTAGTCACGCTGTAGAGATTGACCTGAGGAACATCTACTGAAAAATTAGCTCAGAGAAGCTCAGAGAATCTCACAGGGGCATTTCAAGAAAGAACAATTCATAGAGCAAGCAAAGCAGAACTTTTAAAGGAATTATATAAAAGCAGTCCTTTACATTTGCAAAAATCTGGTAAGAATACGTGAAGCTACAAACAGTGGTAGCTCAGATGAAAAATGAATCATTTAACATTTCTCAGTCACAGAACGGCTTGGTTGAAAAGGAACTTAATTATCATGAAGTTCCAATCTACCTGCCATAAGGAGGGTTGCCATCCACTAAATCAGGTTGGTAGCAAGAAGACTCAATGGATGATGCCGAACGCAAGTGTCTCTCCAGGGAGCAACTAAAACCACAGATCGTTCCCACTCCCATGGCGATGCCAGAACTCCAACTGTTCGAACTACAAGCATACCCAATTCATATTACCCAAATATGATACTTGTTCATATGAAACTACATATCATAATGAAAATGAGAAAAGCTTGTAATCTATTCCACAAAATGAATGGAGCACTACATTAAATGGATTTGAAGGGTTTGGCATTCAATACACAAGAAAGCATCTACAGTGTATGAAGCATCTGAAGCTGCTACAGAATCTCCAGTCTACATATACAAGAATCCAGAAGTTTTGGTCAAGAATTTACAGAAGTAAAAATAGTTGTACACAATCTTCAAAACATTCTTGCTTTGCCATTGATCATGAAAGGGGAGGAAGGTCCTTAAGGTTCAAACCATCCTGCTACAACAATCAATACAGGACTGTTACAAAAAAATTGACACGTGGACTGAAGTGGCAGAACCGATAATTCTTTGAATTCCCTTGATGTTCTCTGTGTACAGAGAAATCCACTCTAAAAACATTTTTTTTATTATTTGGAAAAAAAGCATAGCTGATATTGTTCTGAGAAATAAGACGCCAAGCTGCCTGAAGAACAAGCAAGTATGCTTATCAGTACTGCAAGTACGTTAAAAATCGCATCACGCTCCTATTAGGAATAACACAAGGTCTGCTATTATTCCTTCTCTTCCTCTTAATTTTTCCAAAACTAAACTGTAAGGAATTAGAGGTCTTAGAGCAAACCAAAGCAATCAGATGTTTCAAAGCAATTGAAACAACTGCTCATACCATCTCTTAGACAGAATCTTGTCCAGATTGCATCACAGAAACTATCACATAGAAATAACTGTAAAATGAATAGCCTTCTATTTTTAATACCTTCAGAGAGAAGATTATGCCAGTTGTATATTTCCAAGCAAGAGAAGTGTTTTATAAAATGTTCACTCCAAAATATTAGAACAATTCTGTGTTTCGTACTGAAGGTCTTTCTAACACAGCCTCAAGTAGGCAAACAGAATTTCAGAAACATGCCTAGTATCCACAACCAGCAAGCTACTCTGCTTTTCACACAGTATATCCCGGAGTCATCCAATCCAGACATTATCTGTACATTGCCTGAAGTAACCGCAACAGATTTAAAGACTCTCTGCCACAAGAATAGTTAGGGCTCCATGCCTGGCATTTACCATCCTATAAACAAGTAGAAATAAGTAGTTAGGCATATCCATTTTTCTACCCAACTCAGTGGAACAGTAGCATCTATTGTCACTTGATATTTCCTAGACTTGATGGATTTTTAATTGCTCAATAGCCCTAGAGACAGGTAGAGACAACTTGCAGCATGTCTAAAATAAAAATAATTTTTCTGAATATAAATGCTTGGTTCTTTTCAAATTCTACTGGAAGATAAGCAAGGTAAAAGCTAGCAGCTTCTTTGGAGACAAGTCTAATAACACATTGATGATGTACTGCTCTATTCCGTAATTCAAGATATGCCACCTTTCACGCTGGAAGCAGAACAGCTTTGCTTCCCCAGGCACATCTTCAGACCCCATTCTAGTGGGATTTAAGCCTTTCAAGAACTATACCAAGTACTCTACATTAACACTGAATGAGATAGCACAGATATTCCTTGATGGCCATGAAGGCAGTTCTTTGAGGATCACTTTACAGGCAATTTTGCGTTCACATGCTTCTTGCTAAGATTATCAGCAATATAATACAGCTGGACTGGAGATCAGGTTGAGAAAAAGTAATATCCATGCTCAATGCTAGAGGGATGACAAAGCTTCAGAGTTATTGGGTCCAGAAGACTTGAACAGAGTTGTGTCTGATGACAATTCACTCAGTGAATACAGAGATTAAACTTATGATCATTTACAAAAGCAAGTGATTAAATTCTGGACCAACTATCAGAAGCCAGATGGCCAAATAACATCTTTTCCCCACTCAATCAAAGAAAACAGCAGATTTCAGTCTGTATTTAACTGTATGTACTTTTTTCTTCTCTTTGTAACTCATATTAATAGTAAATCAGACATGCTCTCTTTACCAAACACTTCCTTGAACAACTACGAGGAAACCTGGAAGTCAAAGGGACGAAACATGTTATTTATTCTACAATAAAAAGTCACAATAGGTATTACCATGGAATACATTGTGTTTCCTTTACTGTTCCACTCCAGTTCCAGAACACGCACTAACACAACTTGAGTTCTCAAAATCTGTAGTAGTGTGAGTTAATGAAGTTTTCATTTTAATTTCCAAGTCAAACTGTTATAATATAGTTCCTTCAACCATAGCTTCCTACCTTTGTAGCAAATTGTGTACTTCAAAGTATTTAAGTTACTGAAGACTTCTTATACATCTGTTTACTACTGCACCAATAAAATGCAAAATAAATAGTTTTTGGGTTTCTGCTATGGAGGAAAAATTAAGTAACAGCAAATGCACCCAAAACAACACAATTCTGTAGTTTCTAGGCAGTAAATGCTGAAAACAAGTATTTCGTAAATTTGAAGCACTGATGTATGAGGTTTTGATGAGCTGAAATCTACTTGATATCTGAAGGAAATCAGTCATTACAATTCCAAAACAAATTAATAAAAACAAGCAGTACTACATAATAACATCAAGTACACAAGATTATTTAGAAATCTATTTTTGAGCTAGAGGCATAAATGCAGATATCTGCTTAAAATATTATGCATATTCTTCATATGATGCACTAGGAAACAGACATACATTGAATATATGTCTAAAGGACTGCACTTCAACTTTCTTACCTCTATTTCTTTTGCTTGATGCAGAACATACACTAAAGAGAGAGCAGAGAAGTAATGAACACTATGAAAGATCACTAAGACCTTGCTGATCATCATCTTTAGAGGTTGCAAAAAATATTAATGAACTATACAAGAAAATCATTATTGTCTATACTAGTGATGCGATGATGCTGCCAAATAACGGATGTTGAACACAAGTATGAACTCCCAGAGACTCAAGAAACTTAATGAGGAAAACACTTCTGCTTTACAAAGTAAAAAACAAGAATTTGATGTTTCTACAAACTAGTTTTCAATTTATTATGTAAAATTTGGATACTTGCTAGCACTGTAAAATAGGATAAATTTCTCTAAAGTTTTTTTCTCCTCAGATTAAAAAAAAAAACCAAAGAGTGAGGGATATTTATTCTCACTCCCTTCTTTTCCTTAGAGGCTGACTCAACAACTGTCAGATACTCAATGGAGAAACATAAAGCAATTGCCATTCTCCTTGTCAAAAAGAAAAGCTGACTTTCTCCTAATCTGCTCTTCCTTATCTAACTACCAAAAAAATAAAGAAAATATGTTGAAAGGAATTAGAATGTATCCTGAGGAGAGTCTTGTCTACCCAGAAGTTTTGTCACCACTTAGGTGAACTCCACAATGCAAAGCAACATAACCTGAGGCCTTCCATCCCACAAGAATACTATCTTCTTTAAAATAAGGTACTGTTTAATGCATTTTCTCAACAAGATAATCTAGCAAGTGTTAAGTGTATAATAACTATGTCAGCTTGTTCAATTTTCAGACTTCCATTAGCTACAGTATACTCAAGGACATCAACTCAAGTATTTTTAATATCAGCTATCAAGGAACAAAGAATAGAAGCTACAGCAAAATTCTCAGCAAACAGGATAAAATAGAGGACAGAGTAGAGATGTGCCAGTCCTCAGAAAGCCCCAATAAAAACTTAGATGATGTAAGAAACCACCATAACCACAAACTAAGACAATAAATTCAAAGAGATCTCTGATATTTATAGATACCTATAAAAATAATAGAGAATGTAGATGTTAACCCCAAAGCAAGATACTTAGTAACAGAAACACAGTAGAATATGGAATTGATTTTAGCCACGCTTGTTATTTCTTCATTTTATACATTTCATATATATATTTCATAATATTGAAATAAATTTCATATTATTACTTCAAGTACAGCTATGGTTTCCATACATATAAGAATCAGCAGTTAAATTATTGATCCAGCTGGTTTGCATAGATTGAAGTTCGTTTATTATTTTAGTTAAGTTCATTTTATAGTTTTAATATACATTAAATCACAGCTGTGATTAAAGTAATCAAATACAACTCTCAGTGCTATAATTGCGATCTCCTACATCTGTAGGCACACTTGAAGCTCAGTGTCCTGTTGTGGGACAGCAAAACAGTAAGGGTATCTCTAGCATTTTTTTCGTACTCATTTTTTTCCCTAACTAGGTGGGAAATCCACTGCCAATGAAAAGACATTTTTCTAGAAAACAAGTGAACCATGAGATGCTTCATTGCAACAACTTTTCCCCAGAGCCAATGTAATTACTCAGTTATTGGACAGACTGCTGTTCTCTAGGTAGATGCTTTAATCAAGAACACATACTGCTTATTCTTCAGTATTTATACTAGTCTGTCTTTGAAGCATTCAAAAAAAATCATTTTTTTTTGAAAAAACCTTCATTTCAGCAAAACAAAGCTTAGTAAAAACAATCTGGACATAGCTTTGTTATTAAGTGGAGGCAAAAGTAATACATTCACGTTAGGTGTACTAAGTCCTGGGATATACAGAGCTAGAAAATGAGCTCCACTCTGAGCCAGTCATTTTTACAAAATTACATGAGCCTAAAGCATCAGCTAGACTACTAGGAAGTAGAAATTCTGATTGCCAAAATGAAAAAAAGTAGTTAAGTCCAGTCTTTCCTCTAGATTAACAAACACAGAGATTTTTCTACTTCGTACCTGACTCTTGAATGGAAGGTAGAAGAGACCTATGATTATCTCTCAAATGCATTTAGACTAAGAAGAAAAGTAACAGATTCACAACAGGAGCTAGTTGCAGAACATTAGTCTTCAGAAGAAAATCTTCTGGTGTACACACAAGCAAGACACCACTTACTAACACAAGAGAATTTCCACAGATGCATTTTGAACATTCACAAATGACTTTGGCCTTGCCTCACTCACAATGTGCCCCTTCCTTCAAGGACAAGCTGTAGCTTTCTAAAAACCCCAAAACACCCCCAAAACACCCCCAAAACACCCCCAAAACACCCCCAAAACACCCCCAAAACACCCCCAAAACACCCCCAAAACACCCCCAAAACACCCCCAAAACACCCCCAAAACACCCAGAATCCAAAGTATTTGCAACTGGTTCTAATCAAGCTCTGGAGTTAAAAGTTATGTAGCCCTCCAATTCATCTCAGGTGTTAAGTGTTTCCACTAATAAGCTACATGAATTACTCTGTGCAAATCATCTGGCTACTGCAGCCCAGCTGTATCATCTGCAGAGAAGCCTTATAACACAGTAGACAAACACAAGATAAAAATAAGAGCAATTTCCTCTGGCTTTTTTTTTTTTTTTTTTTTTTTAAATTTAGCTTAGGCAATGGGAAACAAAGGGAGATGTTGATTACTTTTGTTGTAACAAGGCCTGTTTCTTTAAGAAAATTCCTTAGTCACTAGAAGAGTTTTATTACCAACTTGAACAAGAAAGAAAACATCTACATGCAGGTACAAACGATAGCTAGAAATATATAGAGACACTTGGTTTACCAGCCCTCCCTTTGTAAACTTGGACTTTTTAAACGTTGATGAACAACGATACTGAATCCACATTTGAGAATTATGTAACTCATCACATCCCACCCTAAGATCATTTCATTATCACCAACTGAAGAGCTACTGTCAGCACTGCCTCCATCACATAGTAGAAGCAAAAAAAAAAAAAATTCCTTTAATGCTTTCAGGAAATGGTGAATTGACAAAAAATAAAGACCTCAATACAGCTGAACACCGCTCAGATATAATAAGCTAACTATAAGCTTTTTACTTAAAGGAATCCAATGAACAAAACTTTCAAATATTCCACAGTACTTTGAGGTATTCAGTATTCTTGATGTGTGCTACGCTTTCGCTATACACTCACAGTGCTTGTGGCATACGAAGTACTACTCTGTAACAAATAACTTCAGTTTTTAGGCTAACCTCTTCAAATAATTTATTAATATGCCTAGGAGGGAGAGGAATACATTTCAGCTTAAGAACAGCTGAAATAATGAGTTCTCTCTGGGCATCTTAAAAAGCTATGCAACTGTTTGGAAAACAATCCTGATTACAACTGCAAATCAATATAATATCCGAGGCAACAAATTACATTTTAAATTGGATTGCACTGGTAATTTTTCTTCTAGGTTACATACATCCATTATAAAAAAAACTGCACTGACTAGAAAATGGTGGAATGGAATATTTCTATACAAGGCACTACAAAAGCAATTGCTTTGAAACAGAAAAAACTTAGGTCTTAAAATATGATAGCCTCCTCCAATACCTTCTGAAGTACAGAAGTCCCTCAAATGAAGGTCAAGAGACCAAGTAAAAAAGAAAATCCCATTAGTTCAGTACTAATAAGCAGAAGTGTAAACAGCAAGCCAGGCAATTAAAAAAATGTTGTTACTGATTAGTTTTTTCAGATATAGTTTTAAGTTATTTTATATTTATAGTATTAAGTTATTTTATGAATGCAAAACTTATTATGTTTTTACCAGCCAATATCAGAACTAGAAAATAATCTTACATTTGTATTTCCTGAGATTAGTCTTACCTTAGTGCAGGAGTCTGACACAGAAAAGTTACTTTGCCAACATCCTTGGAACTGCAACAGTGGGAATGTTTCTGAAATAATTAAGAATTTCTCATAAGAAGATGATCATCAAAAGAGAAAGAACTACGTAGCTCAAACCTCCCCCATAACTGTCTCCCAGGCCAGCAACTCCAGTGCAGCCAGAGAGACCCCCTGCCTCCAACAAGCTGACCTAAGCCAGGTCTAATTTGCACCACTCCAAAACACTGAAGCCATTTCTAGAAGCAAAGTTCTAGCACGTAAACCAAGAGAGGCAGAAAGCCTTATCCCATTTCCTAGCAACACGATACCATCTCAGAAGGTTTCCTAAGCCATTGCATTCCATTACCATTTTGAAAGTTTCCCCACATTTCGAGATACTTTCACCACATAAACTTCACTCTTTCAGAGTGCCTACCATAGAAGCTCAAGCTCATTATATTCCTCCTAGTCCTGTAAATTTGTTCACTTCCAACAAACTCCCATTTACTTAAAACTTCTCCCCCAGACTCCACCCCTACTCTTCTCCCTGCCTATAACATACAGCTTGCTTGTAATTCCCCAATCAGTAGAAACACCTGTGCCTGCAGCCAGCCTTAAGAATCAGCATCATGTTTTAAATAAGGGTGTATTTATTTCACCTACAGATTAGAATCTAAATATTTCTCACAAATTCAACAGTAAAAATATGAATTTGAAGAGCTTTTGTACCATGACTAGCGCAAAATTGGATCTCACTTTTTAAGGAATCTGTTGTTCTGGGAACAGATAAAAAGTTACAAAATAGTTTAGGAAAAATGTGTTACAGAAAGAAAACAATATTTAATAGCATGTTCTCTACAGAGAGACGTGCCAGATGCACATCTCTATTTGCTAGTGAGTGCATTAATCTAATTGTGCAGTCATAACACACATCAATTTGACACACTCAGTAAACTTTGCTAAATAAACATTCTTTTTCTGATTTAATTGGAAAACTTGCATCAGCAAGTTTTTGGAGCCCTGATACAGCATCCTGAATCAAGTCCCTTCTCATGAAGAATTATTATCGCTCTAAAGTCTTGGTTCTCATCCAACTGCTACTGCAATCAATCAGAACCTCAGCAAGCTTTAGGTAGGTTTCTATAATCATATCAACTCATACAGTCACAGAATCACAGGATCATGCTGTTTGGATGAAGCTCAGAAAGTCTGCATACACATCACCTGCTCAAAGCAAGGCCAGCAATGTCCCCAGACCAGGTTGCTCAGGGTTTTGGCCAGCCTGATCCTGAACAATTCCAATGATGGAGGCTGGACACCTTCCACGGGCAACCAGCTCTACTGCTTGCCTGTCCTCACAGGGAAAAGGTTGCTCTATACATCACCTTAGCCTCTTTCATGTTACTGTGTCCTGTCTCATCCTCCCAGCAGAAACCACTGGGCAGAGCCTGGCTTTACTGTCTTGATCGCCTTCCTATAGTTGTTACCAGGGACTGCTGTTAGATGCCCCCAAAGTTGCCTCTTCTTCTTTAGCTTGAAAAGCTCAGTTCTCCCAGCCTCTTCCCACAAAGCCTGTGACTCAGCCTCATGCTGTATAGGAATTGTTTATGGTTCATAACTTCAAATTTGTTTTGAAAGGGGTGAAGGTAATTGTCATTTCCTCCACGGTGGAAATGTTGGTATCACAAAACACAGAGAGTGGAAAAGACTTTTCCTCACGTACGTGCTGATGTGAATAAAGTTGTACAAACATTTAGCATTTTGTAAAAGAGTTTGAAGAGTTTATTATTTTTTACTTTTCCTTGGGTCTCTATGATATATTTTCCTGCATATAGCAACATACTTTTTGCCTTTTACTAAAAATCCATCAATAAAGAGATTACTTCATTTATTTCCTTGTCATGAAACAATCTCTTTCCCCTTTCAACTGTATTTATTTGTTTTCTTGGTAAATTTTAAGTTTGAGAGTCTGCCAAAAATAACTATGTATTTAGAACTGGATGCAGAGTGAAAAAGGGAACTTAAAAAGTTTATAAAGCATTTTCTCATTGAACATATATTGCAAGAAAATTGATGTCTAAACTTGTCTGGTATTGTAATAATAGTCTTTAGCTGTTTTTCATGATTGTCATTTTCTGCTGAAATCAATGACACAGTAAAACAAACAAAAAACAACAATAAGCAAAAGCAACTAGTAAAGACAAAGCCTGAACTACCTTAAAAATAGTAATATAAAACTCTTCTGTGTTACAGATTGCTCCAATTTTTGCTGTTATGAGTTACTTTTTCTCATAAAGTCACTCGACAAAATATATACAAAGCATTTCAAGCAGACAGCTCTCATATCTCCATTCATTTAACAGTTAGTCTACTTTTCTGAATATAATCTCCCTGGCATTTCCAATTTTTTTGTGACATGGTAACAATCAATTACTTATCTGGAAAAAGGTTAGCACTCACAGTTATAAAATATAGGTATGATAACTAGAATTCTCACCTCTATCCGCAGGGCAGGTCAGCTAAGCTGTTGCTGGCATAATAGTGCAACACCAGCTTGAATTAGAAGAAAGCATAAATAAAAATATCTAATTTCTTCAACTGTTCATTTTTGGCCATTTTGACCAAGACTCTTGATAATTAGCATTTTCATACATCAGATTTTCTTTGAGCAGTTCAAATCCTGGGACTTGGTGGACAACATGTAGAAACAACCAGCTAACCGAGAGAAAAAAAATCATGAAAAGGAACAGTCCATAAGCTTGACTTGAACAGTCCATAAGCTTGAATTTCCTAAAGGAAATACATTTTACGTTTTTCTGAACAACTGCAGAAAACTTTTCTTCTCTGCAGAAAGACAGATAATTAAGTTCATTCATTAATTATCATAATGTATGTTTCTAAAATAATTGGGATGCATATATAATATTCTCACTTTCTCACTTCAGCTTCAGCTAAAGTACTGATATGATTGATGTCTTGATTCCTATATCTATCAGATAAGTTTCATCCATAGTTACAGGAAACTTTTTTCAAGCTATTCCATTAACCCAACCAGTCTGTCCACTCAATAACTACTGTGAAGGCCATTTAATTCTAACTGGGACTAGCAAACAATTAATATTCTCAGTCAGACAGAAATTTACGATGTATAAAAGATGTTCTGAAAGTAATGCCTCCTGTTTTATTTTATTGGCCCATGATTTCGGAGGTGGATGTTGATGGGATGGCAGAAGAGCTTCAACCTTTCCACCATTATCCCCGTTACGCCTTGTTGCCGTGTAACAGACAGCAACAGAGGGGCAGTCCAACAACATGGTGTGTGACGTGGAAGTGCGGGTAAAGCAAAGTTGTGCCAGTGAATTGCTTCATGTGAAAAAAATGGCACCCACTGGCATTCACTGATGCTTGCTGAACACTTCCACAGACCAAACAGTGGATGTGAGCACAGAGAGGCAGTGGGTGGTGTATTTCACTATTGGCAGCAGTAATAGTGGGCCACTTCCTCTGGTGTGTATTTTCGTGTGAATGGTGTGCTGGCTCTTGTTCATCGCTGGTAAAAATGCACGGATAATGGTCATGCTTAAGTTGAAAAATAGCGTTTTGTAGATGAGAATTTGCTCTATCAAATAGTGGTATTGTGCTCTTTATAGCTGTTTCCAGGGAAATTAATAGGAGGCATTACTTTTGGAGAGACCTCACATAGACATTTTGACTAAAACTTCTAGGTTACTAAGTATTACGTTACTTTTTTTTACTTTTTCCTTAATTATGAAGCTACTTTGTACACGCCTGAATATCCCAAAATGGAAATTAATATCTTGCTATCAGATTACTCTATCAGCATTTACTTACCCTCTAATTTATTATATTTCCATAATACCTAAATGGATATGTTTTGTAAAATGTTTGCATATTTGAATACAAAGAGTAATAGTAGCTTTACAGAGCGATAGAGATCTGGCAAATCCCGTTAGATTTTCTGAAAAGGAAGCTTTTGTACTCCTATTACTATCAGTAATTCACTAGCATGGATATAATATGCTTTCTTCTTCAGTCACACTGGAAAGCTATCTGCATATATGAAAAGATACTTTGACTAATTACAGCTGAGTAATTTATATGAATACATTAATTCATTATCTGTTTATGAAAAATGGTTTCATTGCATCTTTCCTGTTTTTCTTCAGTGTAACTATCTGATATGATCTCTTTCTGTATTTTAAAAAGGCTTAAGAATTAACTGGGGTCTCATCCAAAACAAATTAATGTATACCATGCACTATTCAGTCAGCCATTTTGAGAGAGAAAGCTTGCTTCACCATTTTCATTTAAAAAAAATGAATAAAAACATTTGCTGTTTTGTCCATTTTACCTGACAGATATGTTTCCTCTTTTTCAGTGTTTCCCAGCAGAATATCTGCTCATCTGTGTGGATGTAGTGTAATCTATAATTATGTTTTTGTACAGACAAGGGACATCTGGGACTTTCCACAGATCAAACAATGAAAGACTAGGGGGAAGCAATTTATATATTCTCTTTGCATTGAGATGGAGCCCAAGTAGACATCTTCCAAATGTATATACTTTATCATAACAGGACCACTGACAATTTTTGAAGTCAGGTCTCCAGAAAAGATAGCCAGTTCCTGAACAAAGAGAGTATTTGTTACCCAGGTATTCTTCTGATAGATCACATTTGTTTAACACAAATAGGCTTCTATCCATTTATAAAACAATCAGTGAAAGATTTCTGTGGAGGAGTTGACAGAAACCTGAGGAGCTTTTCTATTAGATATATTGTATTAATAAAAACATCACCATCTGTCTTCATTACAAAGACTATACCACTACAAGCTGTTTCGTACCCTTCATAGTTTTAAGAGTTAAGTTGTGCTAAGTCCTATTGAATAGTATTATGATTTTGCCTGCTTCCTCCCAGTAGGGCTTTATTTGGACCTTGACTGTCAACTCTCAGCATAAACAATTGAATAACCTTAACTCCAGGAACAAGGATTCAGATCCCCCAATCTCCTGTTAGACCTTCCATGTTGATTTTCAACATGGTAGTTGCTATTAGCAATATCAAGAAAGGTGCTTTCTCATTGAGCTTTTTCATTACTAATAAATTAAATTGCTGTGTTAAAATGATTCTTTTTTATTAATTCACACAAGACTCATTTTCAGCTGTAAGTTCACCATTTTTTTCAATAAGAATTGTTTAAAATTTGGGAGGGTTTTTTTGACATTTACTTTCAGTTAAAACATCAAGGTGATCAGAATTCAAAGTATAGAAAAATAATATTATACACATAGCGTCTGAATTTATTGCACATGCAGGTCGTTTTATGTTGGATATTTGATCTTTGCGAATCTGTCTTCACTCAAGAGTGCAACACTATCATAATGAATAACTAAATACTGCTACTTTATTTATGACACCTTTTATTTGATATAATCCCATACCTGCACTCCTACACTATACTTTCAGCTTAGGGTAATAAACAGGTACTCAACACAGAATAGTTATTTACTGTGAAAATAGCTACAATAATAGGCAATCAAGTAATTATAACCAAGCCATTACACATTAGAAAAAAAAAACAAAACAAAAAAAGAACAAAGCCCTTTGCAGTCTAAGCCAGACCAAAAAAGCCTGGCTTGTCTTGACTCTTCTACATTTCATACAAAGATTGTGAACTGTTGCTGGTTAACTGACCTGAAGAAGGAAACAGTAGGTATTTTCTTTATGTGAAAAGTAAGCAAGAGTGCACTTGAGTTTACAGTGTGGAGGATCATCATAGTTGTGCTGTTGCAATTCTGCTTGTGTGCTGTTGTTCATGGCAATAAAATCAATTGCATTGTAATGGAAATGGTTAAAAATGAAAACAGTAAATGTGTCATTCGTTTAGAAACTTTCAACACCATTATTTTAGTTGAACACAATAAGATCAGCGTAAACTCCAACAATTTGATTGGGTAACAGCAACACTGCTACATTTTCATATTTCTGTTCAGCAATGTCCATCTTAAAATAGTATTTCCCCGGTAATCTGAAAAATGGCTTTATCATTGTGTTAAACATTCACTGGCAAAATAAAGAAGCACTCCTGGTGTGCAATTAAGCAGTACTAATCCAAAATAGACATTCCTGCTCTCAGATAGGACTCCGCCTTATTCACGTTTACGTATATCAAAGCTACCTCTACTACACTGTGCTGTGAGAGGTGATGCTTCAATTCAGGAGAGGAATTATTTGGATCTTACTAGAAAGTACAGCCTAATGAAGTATGTTTTATGTTACTTGCCCTTGTTTTTGATATTAGCATAAACCAGACATCATAAGCACCTTTATAGTACTTATGCTCAGATAAGCATAAACACTGTGCTACTGACATGATAAGCTATTTACTTACTTAGCTCTTTTCTCTGATTATGGAAATAGAAAAAATAGAAATTCTCACTTTTTTAAAATGCTATTTTTTTTTAAATTGTGTTTGTGTCTAAAATACAGCAACTTGCTAAGAACAAAAAATACCCAAAACCAAACATAAAAGCCAGGCTGTGATTTTAAAAATCTCCTTCTTATAAGAATTTTAAATGTAAAGAGTTTAGAAAGAGATGAAAGTGTATATAAACACAGGGAACAGTGTTCACTGCACATCATCACTGAGAATAAAGAGAAAGGGGAAAAACAGTACTGTCAAAGGCTAGTCAACAAATTCTCTGTGGATAAGAATGAAACTTTCCACAGCTATTAATATTTATTTTCTTCTTATGTTACATCCAGCAAGTAGATGTAAGAACTATAAAGTTAAAGTACATCCTATACATCCTTCTATTCCTATGTCAGTTGCTTAAATATATTTTATTCTCAGAAATCACTAACAATATATGGATAAGTAAAAGACATACAGGAGAGTACTGAGGACTAGAAGAGAGAGTAAAGGTGTTGGCTTCCTGGTCTCCCTCAGAAAATGCCATTCTTATGGAAAGGAAAATTATGTTGCTTTTGCCAACAAAGACAAAACATTTTGGAGCAGTTAGATTAGACTAGAATAGAATAGTTCAGTTGGAAGGGGCCTTCAATATCATCTTCTGATGGCATTATCTAAAGCCCTGACAGGCTTGGAGCACCAACCTTTTTGTCAGGAAGCCTGCTCCTGTTTGACCACCCTGACAGCAAAGAAATTTTTCCTCATGTCCAGTCTGATCCTCCCCTGGTGCAGCTCTGTGTTGTTGCCTCATGTGTGATCATCAGTGGTCAGGGAGAAGAGACTGGCACCACCTGCCAATGCTTCCCCTGCTCTGAGTTTTAAAGAGCAATGTCAAGTTTTAAGGCTGGTTTTGAATCTGAGAGTGAACTAAGATGAGTGTGTAGAGATGTACACAGAAAACAGAACAGAGAGAGACCTTAGCAGAAGACTGAGATCATAAGCTTACCCAAAATAAGATCAGTTTTAACCAAATCATTTCTGACAGGTGTCTCTATCTCTAACCTGTACTTAATAAAGTACTTCAATAATCTAGACCCAAAACCTTCAAAAGCATTGATTCAATGCCTCGCTCTTCTGCTTCTTTCCCAAATCGAAACTAAAATAACTGTGCTGCACTAAAAATTAATTGCTTCTTTAAGCATTTTAAACAAATATTCTTTTTCTCTGTAAAGAGCATTTGATGACTTTTACCTTGTCCCTCCTCATACTTCACACATATATCCCCAGTTCTGATGTGTTTACTGGACTTCTAACCATTCTCCTTCCTTCTCATCAGATCTCTCAAATGGATTGACACTTCCCTGAAAGGAAAAAAACAGATTCAGTGCTTCTGTTGGGGAGCAGAACAGGACTGATAAAAGTTTGTTACATGTAAATTTTTCTAGTTTACCTGATGTGAAGGGTTCTGTAACGATGCCATCTTGTGATCATGGTTAAAATGTCACTATCTCAAGCCACATTTCATTTTTTCGTATATTTTTTGGCTCAGACAATCTCAGGCTCAGAGTGAATAGACAATGTTAATTATCAAGCTGATAGCACGGAATACTAGTTTCTGTCCAATTTCTTTGCTTGACCTATCACGATTATCCTCATGATTAGCTTTTCAGCAAGTAATTAGGTCGTCAACAGGTGAAAAGAAGGTACCAAACAAAAGTGCCAGTAGATCCAGACTATTAAAAAAACAACCATAAACAGCAGAATATTTGTATATGTGGAACTGGCACTATAATTTTCTTTATATTTCTTACAAAGCATTCTGTTCACTTTAGGAATTTAAAGATACCAGCATAATCAGGTGTCTGCAAAGAAATCGGTGCAATACACACACACAGTACAATTAGGAATTTATTGAATTTACTAGTATATATAAGAAGGCGACAAGATTACACAGGAATGGGATTTTGAGGAATTCAACTGAAAAACACGAATCAGAAGAGATTATATTTTAGAACAGTTGAACAGTTGATTCTAACAGAAGCCTAATGAGAGCCATTTGCAGGACATATTTGCTCCACTGACCCTGCATGCAAAGACGTCCCCTTCATGAATTGAATAGCTCTTTTTATACTCCATACACTTGTATATACATCCATGCAGAGCATTTTCTTAAACATATCAGGATAGTTTGCAAAAAAGGTACCTTAGATACATTGGAAAGGTTAAGGTTAACATTTCATTTTAGTCTGTGCAAGGCTTTCCCTTGCTTGTCGCAGCTGTAACTGGATTCTTGAACTACATTTATCAAATTTCATGTTCAGGTTACACAGAAATGAAACATTTTTCATCTGTATTTAAATGTTTTGCTGAAATGCCCTAGAAGTTGAACTGGAAGAATATACAAAATTGTAGTTCAAAGCAAAACTAGTAACATTTCTATTGGTCTAATAGGCATCCCTTTCTAATAACATAATCTTAGCTAGGCCTCTAGATGGTAGTCTAATATCACTGGTAATAACAGGAGATTTCTGTAATGGAGTGTGAACGTTTTCCCTTGTATCCCTGGTCAGTAGCAAGCTCATGTCAAGAGTTAGTCATAAAAGGCATGATCATTCATCATAAAACTAGCTGGAATTGTCATAAAACTAGCT
Organism: Tetrao urogallus; assembly: GCF_951394365.1. Lineage (NCBI taxonomy): Eukaryota > Metazoa > Chordata > Aves > Galliformes > Phasianidae > Tetrao > Tetrao urogallus. The sequence continues at coordinate 21,755,443 of NC_136818.1, forward strand.
GGTTGTTCCAGTCTGTCTTTACCAGAAAACTGTCAGTTTTCCTCTAGCTGAGTTTGCCATAATAATTGGCCATGAACACCAATTATTCTCTAGAACAGACCAGTTAAAAAGCTGCATTACAATAACACAAAAAATCCTCACTTATTTATAATGTTGCTGTAGAGTAAAAGACTAAAATTTTCATTTTATTCTATCACATATTTAAACACTACTTTAGTGCTAGCAATCTTGCCCGCTCCCAAACAGCCTTGTTGAAAAAAGAATTCTGAGATGATTTATCAAGTAGTGTTTTCAGTACGAAAGTTAGTAGACTGAAATGCATTTAAACTGCTTTTTGTTTCTGTCCTTGCTGTTTAGAGTATTTACCAACAAGGTTAATCAAATCATAATACATTTAAGCATAAGTTGTGTCAAATATATATGTGTTTTTTGTATTAAGTGATAGCTTATAATGACAGTTCATTGCATTGAAGTAATGCAGTAAATGTTTTTGGCGCATACAAAACTTTACTTCCAATGAACAGTTGCTGAGTTGGAAACTAAATTTTTAAAACCAGTTCAACAAAGATTGAAATGTATTTTCCTACCCAGTAAGTACACCACAGTAAACGGACTCAGTCTTTATCAAGACGCTGTACAATACAATGTACCTAAAGTAATGAGATATTTTGCATATCTTTGATCACCTCAGAGACTGGATTTTGAAACAAAGGGTAGGACACATTTTTCCTGAAGCCATGATATTTGCAGTGGAAGTACATTTCTAGCATGCTGTCTGCATTGTGGAATTCTCTTGAACAGACTGGAATTCATAACACAGAAACCATATGGGAATTTATGAAAAAATATTATAACATTTGATGTATATAACTGAACTAGGAAAACAATAACATTTGTAAAAATCTAAAGTTGATAAACATTGGTGGTAAGCCCTTACTTCTTGGATTATTTGCACTCTTATTCAGTTATATCCTTTTCAGTTCTCTTTCTGACTTTTTCTAGAGCAAAAAACATAGCTAAAAAATTTAGCTGAACTATTAAAAAAAAAGCAGCTGTAGGAAGAAGCATTCGGATGTGCTCAATTTTTTTCACTGACTTCCAATGTTCTTCCCTTTGCTACCTCATATTTAGACCTATACTATTTTTACTTGGATTTAGAATCAGGTTTTGAACTTCAGAATATTAATGCAACTTTATCGTGTATAAAAAAACACAGTTTTGAACAATCACAGTTTTTCTCATAAAGATAGGGGTAGCATACATGTGGTAATAAAAAGATACTACGTTCAGTGGAAAAAGCAATGTAAAGTAAAATCAATTTCAAAGAAATTTAAAATGTTTTGGGTGTTTATTGATGCAGTTGCAAAAATATTTTGAAGTTGCTAAGGTTTCCAAGAAACTGCCAGCACTAGTAAAAATAACTGTGACATACGTGACATTCTATTCGTGACATTCTGCTAAACTAAATTTCCTCTAAAGCCACAGTCTGAAAGAATGCAAATTTGGGCCTTTTGTTTCTTCATACTTTGATTCTGAAATGCAGGAGCTAATCATATTGCTACATGAAACCAACCCCTTATGCACAACTATCTGAAGAGAACAATTTAAAATACTGCTTGTACTTTCCTCCATTATAGAAGTTGCCAGACTCACTTTATTTCCATACAAAAATAGTGACATTCTAAGTTATTCAGTCATTCTTTTGTAAATAATAGTAAATGGATCATCTGATAGGCAATTCGGATTATTGCTTACAAGTGCCATCGAGTTATGGAGGCATTAAAGTGCTGCAGGAATGAAACAGCTATCACCTCAGTGCTCATGATGTGTCTGAAATTCTTGGATATTTTAATAGATTGCAATAGATTTTGTCACTGTAGGTCACTTTCAGAACTCACTGTGCAACAAATCACGTAACTATTTTTTTACTCTTTTCTACCACTCTTCTCAGATACCAAAGGCATTAATTAAACTTCAATTGCATGCACTTCCTTAAAATTCACAATACTTTCTCCTTCATCTTCTTGTAAGTAGAAGTGAATGGTGAAGAAATACTCTTTCAAAGTGAACTTCAGGAAGCAGAGTGAGAATAGTTTGACAAATGCCTGAAATAGTTCAGGAAAAAAGTCACACGAATTATTTAAGCATTAAGGTAGCGCCTGCATATCTGAAGATGTTATATAGGAAAATCATTATTGGAGTCAACTATTATTTTATTTTTCTCACACCTGCTTAGAGCTTTCTTTTTCTTTTTCCAACTTCAGTTTATCAATATGTGTAAGAATGTTCATTTGAAACTGAAACCCTGTCCTCTGTTAGGAGATATGGAGGATACAGCCCACACCAGAAACAATGGTCCTAGCATTTTTTTTGTTTGTTTGTTTGATATGAAAATAGCAAGCCAAGAAGTTCTCTTTTATGCACATGCAATAAAATATGCAAGCCCATCTACAACATAATACATGAACTTTATTTTCTACCTGTCGAACTGCACTGCAATCTAATACTCTTTACATTAGCTATTACTTCTGCAAATTCTCATTTTCTCTGTCAAATGATGCATGAAAACTAGAATCGCTACAGCTTAATGGAATAAGCCTCTTACCAGTGCTATATATCAAAGACATCCTTTTCTGAACATCTAAGGACAGAAGGATAACAGGTCCTAAAACAAGTGCAATGTGCATTTGGAACTTTTGCCTCAGCTGTGTACTCTTCCCTCGCTGTTGAAACAGTGGTTGGTGTTAGGCTGTTATTTGTTTTTAGAGGTTTAAATGTTCAGGAAGCCAGCATGGGCTTACAGCTATAAAATGGTGTCAAGAAGGATTTATGTGTTCCCAAGAAACACCGTAGTCACCTCTACTAGAGAAGTTTGGAAATAAAAAGGAGACAAGGTCACACTCATATTTGAAATACTGTGGCAGGAGAGACAAGAAAAAGGAAACCCAAATTCATAACTACCTTGGCTTGGACTGATGGCTTCTGCATCTCTTCTGATCTTGTGGTAAAGGTAATGCACGGATATAAAGTAGAGAGCACGATTCAAGTTCTGCTCTGGAACACGAGAGGCAAGCAGGTAGGTGGATTTAAGAGTATATGAATGATTGCACCTTGGCTGACTGAAAATCAAATAGAAAATATTCCTAATGTTCTGTAGAGCTGTAGGAACAAAGTAGCCAAATTTCTGCCAGCAGAGATAACCTGCTGCAGACCACGGAATTACTACACTGATGATCACTGAAGATCTCATTCTGCCCTGTTTTCCTATTATTCTTAGAGTGTACACATATACAAAAGGTAATTCATAATCTCTTAGAGCAAAACATTACCTTATGTCAAACACACTACACTTGTTAAAGTGTTACTTGATTTTTTTTTCTAACGTATTTTTTCCCTCTGGTTAATTTATTATCTTCAACTCACAAAGTCACAGTTCCCACTAATTTCTGAGATCTTTCTACAGCTGTATGAATTTATTCCACAGATTGTGATAATTGAACTAAGTCACGCAGATGACTCTGCATTAATTCCTCATTTTTCTTTGTATTGACTTACATATTGCTCCTACTTTAGAGGGATTATCCCTTACTTTGATAAAGTTATTCCATCCCTTAAATATCTTATACTCCAGAACAGTTCATTCATATTTCTTCAATCTAACTTTTCAGGCCTTTCTATGATATTGTGCTTAAATGAGATGATTTTCTGTATTTTATCATATTTCAGCAATTTCAAATGAAATCAAAGGAGAAGTTGATTATTTCAAGTGGAATGTAACAAAGTGTGGGATTTGTTCAAAATTATTGGCATTTTTTAAAAGACTGGACAAACATTTGAAAAAGCTCCTGGAGCTGCAGCAGGATGTAGTCATGTAACACTGGAGAAGGGTGTTGATGAGTATTCAGCTCACAGGTGAAGCATCATGGGCAAGAACAGGACACAGATGAAAAGGTGCTGACAGATGGCAGGTATGCTGACTTCTTTCACACATATTGAAGGGGCTGCACTGCTGCATGGGAGGTGCAGAACTGAGAATTTATTCATTCATCCCTTTCTTCATCCATGAAGGTTTTACTGTAATAACTGCTTATTTAAGGTGGAGGTCCAAATGACGTGAAAGCCATTTAAATAATTGTGATTATTAAAGGTAAAAAGACCACTGTGCTTGTTATGAAAATAAATCATATGCATACCACACAAACAAAAATGTTTGCTGAAAAGTCAAGAACATCTCAAATATTTAATTACACTTTCAAATTCTGTTTCAAGATTTGCTGGCTCTTATGTCAAAAGCATCATTCTGAGGAGCCTTACCTAAATATGTTGTGACAATGCAATTTATTTCTTGTTTTGGGAAATTCTAATCGTAGTTTGTAGCCAACAAAAATATTCTGCTTCTTTTTGTTCACAGGCTGCTTGTAAACAAATTTAGCTGAAATACTTGTGAAGATGCTTACCAAATATTTTCAACTAGTAATTCCTTTCTGTATAGTTTTTGTAACTACTCAAATTCATATGGTCAAAATTCAGGCAGTTCAGATGTGCCATCCAATTTGCACAGTTATGTCTCACTTAGAGCCAGGTTTCTGGAGCAATATGATAATATTCAATTAAAAATCTGCTTTCAGTATGGTGCATTATTTTCATAAATTCACTGGCTACAATATTGACAGAGTATGCAAAGGAACATAGAGGCAAAGTCAATTTATTTAAACTGTTTACAAGACTACTCTTGGGATTTTGCTGTTATTCCTTTAGAATCACAAGGCAGCCACACATAAATATAATTAAAACAGCTTTAGCACTCTTATTATTGATTATTAAAGACATTATCTCAAAGTTTTAAATCATAGCTACTTGAAGTTTCACATCTATGCAGACATTAACTTAAAAAGCTCTATCTCAAATGCTCTCAAAACAAATAAGATGCATGTAGCAGCCTTACATTAGACAGCACTGAGAACTGTGACCTAGGTATGTGAAAACTTGAGTAGGAAAGATCGGTTTACATTCCAATTAATGTCCTAATGGGATTTGGATGAATTCAGGAAAAAGAATACAAAACATGCATGCATATATGCACTCACACACACACACACACACACATATATATATATACATACATATAGATATAAACAACAACCATTCTAAAAGTTAGGCCTATTTTATTATTTTTGCCCATGATGTCAGAGGTGAATGTTGGTGTTATGACAGTAGACGCTGAATCTTTCCACTAATATTCCCTTACATGTTGCTGCTGTGTGACGGATGGCAGCAGAGGGGCAGTCTGGCAGAATGGCGTCTGACATAGAAATGTGTACGAAACAAAAGTGCGTCATTGAATTCCTCCATGTGGAAATAATGGCACCCATTGACATCTGTTGAACATTTCTGGAGACCAAACAGTGGCTGCGAGCACAGTTAGTGGTGCATTTCAGCAGTGGTGACTGTGACACTGGGTCACCTCTGCTGGTGAAGATGTTTATGATCACAGCAGGCAGGCATTGCTGGCAAAAATGCACTGCTACTGGCAGTGACAGTGTTGGAAAATAGCATTTTGTAGCTGAGAATTTTGTCTATCAAATAATGTTATTGTGCTCTTTTTATCTATTGTCATTTCCAGAGAAATAAATAGGAGGTATTACTTTCAGAGCAATACACACACATTTACGTATTGAAATACATGAATAAAACATTATTTAAATCTTACCTGTCTGATATATTCATATAAAATATTTAAAATATAAATAAGTTGTGAAAGAATCATATATTACTTTCACTATACATATTTATTCATTAATGTTCCAATTTTTAAAAATCTAATGTGTAAATGGAAGAAAGACTAAGTAGAAAAATTGTAGGTAAAAAGAACAGTATGTAGAAGTATGCAGTAATATGCAGAAAAAGAAATGTTACATCAGCGCCCCTTGTTATGCTTTGCTAGGCATCTGACAGTTCTGAGAGCAATTAAAATGTTTCTATTAATTTCCAAGGTCCTGTTTCAAGCCCATGGGGACCTGCTTCATCTTGTCAGTAGAAATATCCCACAATGGGAACAAGAAATTCTGTCCTTTTCTTGTTATAGATCTTTCTGAGTGTCTGTTAGAATAACAAGAACTGATTCTTGCTTCACATACATCAGTTACAAGTATGCCAAGGTGCCATTCTCCTCTTTGGCTGGTCGGCTTTCCTCACAGAAGACTGGAGAGCAGCTGGGAGAGGTGCCCAGGGAATGCACAGGACCTGCATAAGGACACTCCTACATTAGTTCCTCCTCTCTAGCAATGATACTGAATCCTTTGATAAACCATTCATCCTTCAGTTAAACCCTCCTTCTTTTTGTCTTGGAACAACAGTACACAAAGATCTTACAAGCAATTTTTTTCCATTCTCACTTTGAATAGAACACTCACTGACTCCTAACTTGGGAAGTCAGATAGAACAGAGCAAAGAAAAGCACTAGCAGCAGATGATGCCTGCATAATGCTTTGACAGCAACCACATAGTTTTCACCAAAACCCATTCAAATTTGCCACATGGAATTCCATAAACAGGGAATAGCTTATGATGTTGTTAGCAATGACTTGAGGATGTATTTTTTTTAGGGGCAGTTGTGCAAATGTACTGGTGTGTCCTGTAGAGTAAACAAAAATGCCACAAACAAAAAGAACGAAGGGAAGGATAATGTGAGTCTGACCCAACAGCAACAAGCACATCCCATAAGAACTGCTGTAACAATATTGCAGTGTTCAGTTGCAAGGCCATGAGACAAACAGTCCAAGATTTCTAGAAGAATGTGCTACTTTTAGAAGGAAGAAAAGTTTGAAATTATACGGCTTATCTGTATTCCTTCTGAGTGATAGCCAAATAACTGAAATCAGGGGCCAGACATCCTACAGCCTAATCAGAATACAGGACCCACAGATCTCAAGCAGCTGCCTTCCCAAGCAAACTTAAGCTGATAATGCTTTGACAAAGAAATCATCAGAACCATCTCAAAAGACATTTGGCAAGGGCTGACCCTCAGTGAGCCAACCTTTTTAGTGCAATTTATGGAATCAAATGAAGAATCTTCAAAATTGATGATATAAATAAAGTAATTGTACTCAAGAAAATGTCCAGATTCCTGATACAACCAGCACATTAAGCACATCCTCTTTTCTTTTCTTTTCTTTTCTTTTCTTTTCTTTTCTTTTCTTTTCTTTTCTTTTCTTTTCTTTTCTTTTCTTTTCTTTTCTTTTCTTTTCTTTTCTTTTCTTTTCTTTTCTTTTCTTTTCTTCTCTTCTCTTCTCTTCTCTTCTCTTCTCTTCTCTTCTCTTCTCTTCTCTTCTCTTCTCTTCTCTTCTCTTCTCTTCTCTTCTCTTCTCTTCTCTTCTCTTCTCTTCTCTTCTCTTCTCTTCTCTTCTCTTCTCTTCTCTTCTCTTCTCTTCTCTTCTCTTCTCTTTTCTTTTCTTTTCTTTTCTTTTCTTTTCTTTTCTTTTCTTTTCTTTTCTTTTCTTTTCTTTTCTTTTCTTTTCCTACAAAGTAACTTTCTGAATGTTAGATTGTTTGCCAGTCTGAGAAGCTCTAAGACAAAGAGCAGAAACAGCTGTACTGGATTTATGTGATTAATTGCAAACACAAAACCAACACTTTATGCAACAGCGTCCAAATGTAATGCATTTACTGTAGAAGATTTGAAAACTCAACATTTACTGATCAAAAAGGCTGAGTGATTACATAACTGAAACAAACCTACCATATTTAAAGATCAATTCTTCTATTATGAAAAATATTTTAAACTTTGTTATTGTATTGAAAATAATGAGTAATTTTCTCTCCTATTCACACCTACTAATGTCAGCAAATAGCTATAAAACAATGCTCTTTTCAAAAAGAAAATAAATCTTCACAGGACTTGCTTCCACTGAAGGTGAACTTGTCTAATCAACTAACAGTGTGACAAAGCTGCAGCAAGTAAAACATCTACCGCATTTACTGGTAAACAAGGAAAACTACTCAAACATACCAGCATGCTCTCTGTGTTAAAACAGCAAAATATCCTATTTCTTTAGGGAAAAGTGCAGAATGATACATATGCCGTCAGTCTGATATACTCTAAGAGAAAAAGCAAGTGTAAAACAGCTATATATTCAGCATACATCAACTGAACAGGCACACACACTGGGAGACTCTACTATTTCTAAAATGATTTTTCTTTTCCTCTTCTGAATATGCATGCTCCCCACATCATCTTTGAAGCAGTGGTATTTCAGCATCAGTAAATGTTCCGATGTACAGAACCTGTCTGAAGAAGATGGATTCATTTCTTTATTTCTTTAGGTACAACTGCACCATCCTTATCAGCATGAAAGAAAAATCCTTACTTTCCTCAATACCTCATTACGATGACACTGTAGCAGAGCTACTGTAGATGGATATTAAGCTCCACTCTTAATCGCCAGTACTGACTGCTCATAGACCATTTCCTTACTTGTGTAACTCATTAACTACAATGGATTTTACACTGATGACATTGAGATCAGAATCTCACTTCCTAGAATAAAAATTCAAAGTGATGAAAACCATAAAATGTAATTTAAGTACCACTAAATTGCAACCACGGATCTATTGAATTAGCAAGGTGTGAAGAAAACGGGAAGGTTTCCTAGAAGATACTTAGCTTCCTTTCACTGGTAGCAGATACCAAATATATTGTTCTCTGCTCCATATGATTATAGTAACTACACAGCTGGATCCACTTCTCACTTGTTTTTTGCAAGTAGAAAATTTGAACTATCAGAATGTAGAAAAAAAAATAGAAAAAAAAATACCAGTTGAGATATTAATTTTAGAAAAAGGATAAATCACTGTCTCATTTTCTCTCCACTGACAACAAAGGAAGTCATGAGAACAAGTCCAAGCGTCAACAAACATACCTTAAGTGCCAGACATTTTTTGAGGTGGATCCCAGACTTTTCCAGCCCTGATCCACACTTCTTTCTTTCCCTCAATATGTTCAACGTGTTTTACGTTGTGATGTAAAATTGTTTGCAATGCAAAATACATTGCTATTTGATATGCTTATTATTTTTACTTTAATAGAAAGTCACAGTGATAAGCAGTTAGGAATAAATTGATAAATGGCCTAAAGTAATGAAATGTGTTTTTCATCTTTTATTTAATATCAAAGACCACTTTCTTTAATTGCATATAACACAAGAAGTACTCAAAACTATTTAAACAGACAAGAATGTCCATACAAATGTTCCTTTGTCTCAATGTAACCTCAGCAGTAGTTACTGTGTAAAGAAAGTGGGTTTAATTTTAATGGAGAATGAATAAGTTGTGAAGTTTGAGCATTCATTCGAACTTGGTTTTGATCAGGAAAAGCACAGGAGAAGAGTTGGTTTTCTTGCATGAGCATATCATACATATGGGGAAGTGATTCAAAGCTTGTTATTTACATTATCCTTTGAAAAAGATTGAGCTAAAAGAACTTTAATGGTTCTTAATAGTGGTTAAATTACTAGTGATTATTATTATTATTATTATTTTTCCCTAACACAGATCTACCCATATGCTCGTTTCTGGCCATTTATGTGCTGTCCACCCGTAAATAATGCTAAAAGAACTAACAGGAGCTCAGGACATAAAAAAAGGACAGGACTAAGTACTAAAAAAAGGACAAAGAACTAAGTACTACAAGGGATGCAAAGAAATGAGAGGGGCTACAGCTGGCACAGCTTTGGTTAGAATTTGGAAAAAGGAGAGGTGCATTGCTGAATTGCATTGGTGTGAGAGCTGGTAGCATCAGATCTACTTTTCTCTGAACTCTGTTCCAAAACTGAGTTCCCCAAGTATGTGTCACTCTAGGTTAGTATTATCACAGAATAGCTTGATGTTGGAAGAGAACTTAAAGACCACCTAGTTCCAACCCCCTGCTGTGTCTGGCTGCGCCACACCAAATAAGGCTGCCCAGAACACCATCCTACATGGCCTTGGGCACCTCCAGGTATGGAGCAGCCACAGCTCTCTGGGCAGTCTGCACCAGTGCCTTGCAACACTCCAAGTAAAGAACTTCCTCCTAACATCTAAGCTAAATTTCTCTTCTTTTACTCTTATATTATTCCCCCTTGTCACTATTTGCTTGCGTAAAGGTTGCACAAGAAAAAGGAAAATGGAAGAACCAAATTTATTCTTAGTTCTTACAAGAGAGACCTTTCTGTTATCCATGAACATGACAAAATCCGTCTAAATAAAGCATGATATATCTTAGCTTTTATTTCTAAGTTTACTAACATGCATGTCTATTCAAAAAAACAATTACTAATACCTGTAAGCAATACGAAACATTGCATTATTCATTGTGATAACATTTATAACTCTGAACCACAATGATGGAATTGCCAAAGTAAACAGATTTTATCCTTCTTCCACATTCATATAGGCCTTGTTTCCTTAGATGCTGACATTTTATAAATGTCATAGTTTATGAGGAAATAATAAAAATCCAGATAACATGGCACAACACTATGACCTTTAGCTGAAGGATTGATATAAGTTCTTAAGTAAGCTCAGTAAAGAAATTTAGAGGTGAAAACTCAGGTTCCAGTAAGTAATTGTGGACTTCAAAGGTCACAGATTTAGCATCAATTCTGTCTGAGTCAAAGCCAGCAACACTTTTGTTTGCTCAAATTTGTTGCTTGAAATTTGATTTTGCAAATGACCTGCTTTACCTCCATGCTGTACACAGTTTAAATAGAAAACTTTCATATTTTCATTATTATGTGGAATTGAATTTGTTTGCATGAACAGACTAAAACAAAGCAAAATTCCCACTAATAATGTTATTACTTTGGTATAGATTTTGTAGCTATATTTCCATGAAAGTATTTCTGGTGGATACTCTCAACAGATATATATTTCCATTTAATGAGCTTCAAGTGAAGTACGACATCAGAAGATACTCTGAAGTGTGATTCTCAAATGACAGTATTATTTTTTAAGTTAAAAAAGTAATAATTAGCATTCTAGGCAAGGGACACTAAAATGCAAAAAAAAAAAAAAGAAAAAAAAGCTACTGTTCAGCAGCAATTAAAAAACAAGTTTGTCATATTGAAACCTTATTCCCAATCTTGTAAATTAGGGTGAAGAACTAATGTCTAGCTAGAGCCTACCTTTATTTGTTTAGCTCTAATATTAATAGCAAATAATAAACCTAATCTAAGCAAATCCCTTTCTGCATACAGAGACTCCATAAGAAATTGTGGAAATGGATCCATGAAATCTGTCACTGCACAGGAGATTTATGCAACAGAGCATCTCTCCCTGCTTTATATATGTCTGAACTTGCTGAGAATGAGGAAAAAAGCATCTTAGTAGACAGTTACAGTTGCAAAATCCTACAACTGATAAAATGTAAATGTTCATTTTGTCAAACTTAACATGCAATGATGATGAAAGAGATTTATCAGTCTCTAGATTTTGCAGTAACATACATAATAATCTTCGATAACCTTCTAGTACAAATCCATTAAAAATCAATCATACTGTAATACCAAAGAGTATTTTGGATATACTTTATACACTTAATGCAATTTGTATCTTCATTTATTTCACAATAATATTTTGCATTTATATAGCACCTTCTACAAAAGCAAATTTTAGAAGATCTTGAATATGCTACTGAAGTCAAGATTGTAAAACTGTGACTAAATATAACAATTCCTGGTATTAGAAAGTAGTAAGACATCAGATTTTCTAAGTATATGAAAGTCTCTTCCTTTCCCTCTTCCATCATTAAGCATTCATTATGAGCTGTGATTAAGTAAAACAGTTAAAATTCTGCAGCTAGTTGATCTCTTAGTTTGTGCAGTGGAAGGTTAACGATGGTTCCATCTTTTTTTGAGTCATCTAATGAGATTCTTTGATGCAGATCATGTGAAACAGAAATCCATTTCTTGAAAAATTTTGTTTCAAGTTTTCTCTGTGTGCTTATTTCTTTTTCTCAAGAGAGAAAATGATGAATCTCTTTAGAAGCCCAAAATGCCCTTAAATGAAAGAAGCACAGTAAGGTGCTAGGGTCAGGAATGTACAGCACTTCTCAAGATTAACTAGTAAGAAAATCAGCTCAAGATATTTTATCACTGCTTCAATAATGAGGGAAAAAATACCTTTTTCTCAGTCTTGAGGAAATCTTGCTTTGCAAAGTTTTACTGCAACAGAAGAGTGACATCCAGAAGGAGGATCAGACGTATGGACACAGACATCTTTCCATGAATTTAACCAATTGTCTTTAACTTCTGTGAGACCATGCCTCTTAGTTTTGACCAGTTATCTTAAAGGTTATCATTCATGTTCCTTTTTTTTCACTGTCTCAATCATCTCTTCATTCAACCGCTCATTGTTTCTATACCCATAAAGTGAAAACTATCATTCAAAAATTTGTCTGGAACAACTTCAGTTATCAAGGAAGACCTACAGAGATTACTCCTCCCTCAGAATTCACTGTTTTAGTTGTAAACTTGAAGTCCTTTGCAGTCTGGTGTATCAAGCATAAATAAATAAGAGCACTTTTAAATGAACAGAAATAGATTCTATGTTTTTACATTCCAATCAGAAAGCTAAAACAATGTGATTTTGACCCATTTAATAATTTACCCATTTAATAAATTTAATAAATTATATATCCTAAGAGTTAAAGCATCAGAACTACAAAGAACTATTACACTCTAAGGTAATATCCACAAATTTACTCTTTGCAGTAAGTAATGAATACATGTGTTAATTAGCTGTAAAGTCCCAATTTTAAAACATTTGCATTCACTAATTTTGCAAACTAATGTTTGAGATAGTACTCACAATAAACTGTAAAAAAGTTACTGTTGCTCATAACAGTTAATGGGTTTGAGATGCATATGGCCCTACATTCTTTCAAAAAGAGCTTTAGGCAGTTTGTTGCTCCATTACATCTAACAAGTAGTTAATATTGGATTGCTCCTATAACTTCTCAGCAATGTTGATCTTGGTTTTATTTTTACTTGGTTTTGACAGCTTATGGAGAACAGTATTCAAATTAAGAAATAATATTCTTATATTTAAATGTTTAGCAAGTGCCAGAGGGCCACTAGACTGTGCAGTTATCTAGCTTATGATTTAACAAAGCCAAGAACTGTCTTGGATTTGTGCCTTTAGAGGATAATGAGGATGGACAAAAAGGCTGCAGTTACATTTCCATTGCAGACATGTAGAAAAGCAAAGCTGGGCTTTACACTTCCTGGCAAATGAATATTTAATTCTTCATTCCGCTTACAAGATACATGGTGCTCACTTTGCTATACACCATTTTACTTTGTCTAATGTCATAGTGAATTAATGTGTCAGTTTGTAATCTCAAACTCTTATTTATCAGATTACTATTCATCTAGTAGATTCTCCTGCAGGATGCACATGGTTAACTTTAGCATTGCATCCTGAAGAATAAAGGTATTGTAGGTGCAAAAAACTGAGTATCTCCTTAATTTGGTATCAAAAGAACAGAAGAACAGATGTGTAGGTGTGTTACTGAAAGGGGAAAAAAAGCACTCCTGTTTATGCATGCAGAATTAGAACTGAAGAATAGTGGAAATTAATTCACCCACTTTGTTTTGAAGGGCAGATATTTCTAGAGTTCTGACACTTCGGCCTAACCACTTTAATTGCCATGCCTCCTGACTAGATTCTTCCTTCAAGTTGGGGGAATTTATACTCAGAAGTTAATGGAAGCATGTGCTCCCCAAATTGTTTTCTGTCACTGGTTTATAGCATAAGGACAAAATTAGCCATTTCTTTTCACAAATTATTCTTTAATGTAATAGATATTTTCATGCAAATCACTATGGAAAGATAGCTATTTTATAATATGGTGATACGTGCTTTGATCCCCATTTTAGTCAAAAATCAATCCTGAAAAATAGATTCATAACATTCAAAGCCAAGTGAGATTCATATCACATAGGTCCCCAGAGACATCTGGAAGTATAAACAACTATTTATGTGAGGCCATTTCCACTGCTACTTTTCCTAAGTGAATTAAATGTTACTTTTAAAGATGTTTAGCCCTTCCATCACACACATCAGACACAAATTCCATTAAAAAGCAAGATAACAAAGGTCGCTTTCTACAGGTTAGAAGAGATTTGCCCCACAGCACGCCATACTTTGACAAAGCCTATCAAAGAGAAGAGAAGACTCAGTTATCAATGTAGCACCTGTGGTCTGAAGAGCATAGTTACTCCAAAAAGAGTGCCTCATCAGTTACAATTTAGGTGTCAGAATTAAATTCAAAATGACTTCGATAAGTCCAGCCTATCACTACAAGGGAGCACAGTTACTCCCTATTTTCTTTTGTCATTTCAGAAGGGTGACAAGTGTGCTCTCTGGCCACTCATTTCAATAATAATGAGAGGTACTCATCATCTCAGAAAACAAAAATCTTATTTTTCTATAGAAAAAAAGCTCATTTTCATTTAACTTCGGGAATTATAATTTAATGTCTTTATCGACATAGTGGAGTCTACTTTATCAGAGGTTTGGCAATGCTTGTGTTGAGCAGACAGTCAAGCATCTTTTTCTAGATAGATTAATGAGTGATTATAAGAAGGAAAGAGCTCATTCAGGAATTATGTCTGAGACTACTACAAAGTCTTGTCTACATGACTACATTAAAACTGACAAAATATTTAGAATATTTAGAATTACTTTCATGAATCTAGATTTATCTCTAAAAGAAAAGCAAAGGGACAATTCACGCCACTAGTGTTTAATGGAAAAGGTTTACGTGCTGATACACACTGTATTGTTAACCTTCTTCTAGTTCATTCATTATGTATTATTGAAAAGTATCTCAAGATGCAGTAAATGAATTTCTCCTGTAAGTGAGGCAAAATAATTAACAGATTACAGGTACCCTCAGTTTCTACTATAGAGAAACATACTTAATATCAGCTATGCCCTCTGCTACAGTTTCCAGATCACTTGTAGTCCCTTTCTTTTACAAAAGAAGGAATTTTTTCTCTAGTATCCTTAAAATTCTCAGTTGCTTCCTTACCTGGAATAGCTGAGCCCCAACTTCTTCAAGAATTCATTGCTAATTTGCAAAAGACATCTTAAGTTGCTTCATCTCCTTACAGAATGTAAGTAGACTAAAAATACATTAAACAACTACAAGAATATTTGCCTATGTTAATTGCCATTAGATGCTCTCACTGAAATTATCAGAATTCTTGATGACCATAATACTGTTTTTCTGCTTTCAAAGCCTTCTCCTTACTCCGAAAAAAAAAAAAAAAAGAAAAATCAGAAAAAAAAAAAGACCAGTTTGATTTCAATGAGAGTTGTTTCTTTATTATTATTAACTCTGGTGAAAATTTTAGATTTTTTCATTAGCTTCAGTGAGAGTGATTTTATTCCAGCATGGATTTTACTGGAACAGCTTCAGTAAAATTTACCTGTATTTTTACTCAGAAGGACTGGAGAAATCTGATTCTTTTTATCCCATCTGGCTCGCTCTTTTTTCACTTATGTAACTTTTGGAGTTGAAAAGGAATCCTCACTTTTATTTAAATATTTATGTCCTATTTTAACCTTTGGACTGATAGACTGGATTTTCCATCATTCATTCATTCATCCATTTCCATTGCTGGATTTTCTTCTACCAATATGAATTGCTTTTGCATTTTCTGCTAGCATGATACTAACACATGGCAGAAAGGTCTAAATGGTAATGAAAGACATATTTTTCACACAAGAATGAAGCATGCTATATCATTAAAGCACAGACTGAGAATTAAATGATCTGGATCATCACGCAGCTGTGAATAAATCATTGAGAACAGCCTTAACTTTAGTTAAATCAGACAGACAATTTATATTTCGCATATTCAACGTTCATTAGGTCACTTATCTGAAATATCCACATCGGAGTTTATCACACATACTTCACAAGATGAGTGTTAAATTTTCCATGATTCTTTTTTGCCTCTCCAACAAAGATTAAATATGTTTTGTGCCTTTCACAAAGATATGTAATAAGGCTTAACTAATTAATCTAATGTACCACTATTACTAAATAATTAAAGCTCTTAAAGATGAAAGCTGGTAATGAAATGGTGCTAAGAAATGTGCAACTCTTATTAGCAATTGCAAGCAAATCTAATGAGGTCACAACGTATGCCTTTTACTTTCTCATTGGATATAATCCACTTAGACTGGAAAAGTAAATGCTCTTTTATGAATATAAGCAAAAATGTGTTAAAAGAAATGGTCCATCCTGCTGCCGAAAATTCTAACATTGAATGGGTGACAAAACTGCAATTGTGTCTGAAAGAAGGCATTAAAGGTTTAGAAAGGTTAGAGAAGAAACTGATTTAGAGTTTAACATTATCCTACGACCTACCACACCAAATGACCATACTATTTTAAGATTAGAGAGCACATCCAGACAGGATGTGGAAAGGTTATATCCGAATGATACGGCATTTTTAATTGCTCCCACTAATGGCAGATTCCATCAGAAAGACATATCAATCTTTTATGTCTGTTGTCTCTCACAAATGCTAGGTTATACAGAAAAGCTACATCTTCCATGCTTTTCTGAGGAGTTGCATGCCTTTTTTTTTAAACCTAATTTGTGACATTTAAAACATTAACAAGAAACAACTGCCATCATGAAAAATATGTTTTTGAAAGTTTTACACTAAAAGCTGAATAATTAACTTCTCCCTTTTACTTGTACTATTTTTCATTTAGCAAATAAATGATCCAACAGACCAACCCAGTCTCAAGGAACCTGTGCTCATGAGACATTACTGTGAATGGGTCTGCTTATTGTAAGTCCTCAGAGAAGTGAATATCAAGGATGAACCAAGACACTCTAGATGAAGAACTTGATCACAATTTCAAAACTTCATTTCTTACTGGAAAGTCTTTTGGGGTACAGGACAAGTTGGGGTACATTCCAGTTCACTTTCCCACTCCCCCCAGTGTTACTTTGCGGCAGCAAAACAATGAAGAAGCCATTCCTCAATTCTGTTATTAAAGAATGAATTGAAAGATGTTAGGCTTGTAAGACAGATGTAAAAAGTTGCAGCTTCTAGTTTTTAGATTATAATTTCTTTTTGAATGCTAATCAGTATCTAATTTCACATGACATTAAAAGCCAATGCCCCGCTCCCCACTTCCTAGATAGCTTGAGAAGTAACCCTTTCAAAATTAAGTGAACACTGTGAACTCTATAATGTCTCATTTGGGGAAAAAATAAATGAATCCCAAAACGAACATAAACAACCACCCACCTAACTTTTTTTTTATGTAAAAAGAGATTTGCAATACAGTTAGCACATCATGAAAGTACACGTATATTATATTAATTGTTCATGTTCTTATTTCCACAGAAAACTCACAATGATCGTTACATTATGTAATCTAAACTTGAGCTCAATAAAGTCAGTCATTACAATTTTTTTTTCTATTTTACTTTGAATGTGATTAATATAGAATTTGTAAAATAAGGTCACATCATCAGTTATATTTCAATATAATTTATTCAAATAACCTGTACAATTATAGACTGTAGAAATGAATCAGCATTATTCTCCCTGACAATAAATATCTTTTGGCAGAGGTAGATCAACTTTGTCCTAGCTGAGCCAGTCTACATCTTTTGAGGTGCAAACATGACTTGAAAATCTTTTATTGGGAAGAGCTATAGCCTACAAGGAACATTTTTTTATTCACAAGATAATGCAGTAGTTAGTTACAACTTCTGTAATTTACCATATTATTTAATGTTGAATTGCAAACTCACATTAGACAGTAGCAGAAAAATGTGGCAAGGAAAAGAAGCTGACAACAAAAATGATGCCACAGAGTAGCAACTTCCTAGTAAAGTACTATGTCTGCAAGGCAAAGGCACTACTAACACTTCAGTACCTGAAGCAAAAGAGAGCTTAGCAACTCACAGTCCTGTTCCAATTGTAAGAAGAAACCCTGAAATGCTGTATATTACTACATAATATGCAGATTAGAACCGCAATAGCTTTTCAAGGGAAATAGTGTGGTATGTAATCCAGAGAAGCCTCCGCTAGTCATGGTAAGCAGAAAGGTTATGACATCAGTACAACAAATTTACTACATTAACAAATGTAACTCAGTACATACTAGTATGCAAATTGTGCAGAAGCCTTTTTATCAGAAAGATCATAAACAGGGTGAATCACAGATTGGTTGAAGTTGCAATGGACATCTGAAGGTCTGCTGGTCCCACCCCATCCCTCAGACACCTAGGGCAAATTGTTCAGGACAAGTCACCATGTAATTTCTTTCACTGCCAGAAGCGCTGGATAGCAAAACAAACTAAGCATGTGCTATTTTCAAGTGCCATCTGCATAAACCTAAAATAGGTTAAAGAGTTTCTCTGTCAACAATTCATGATATGAACATGCAACTCATGTCAATCTGTTCTTTATATTACAAATGCTATCGAGTACAAAATAAGAATTATTTCAATACCATTTAGAAACTTCACAACTGATGGTTTTCACATGATAAGCCACTGTCATAAAAAGTTTACATATGCTAGAAAAATGAAAAGATACACTGAGATTCCAGAGAGGTAAGGGTCACGCAACATGCCATCAGCAGATCATGGTGGGGATTACTACCTTGGTTTATTCATTAAGATCTCCTTTTTTTAGAACACAGCACTGATTTTCATAGTAAACATGTTGTATTCTCACATAAATAACAAACTACAGCAGAGTAATCCATCCCACTCCCAACTAATTACACTGCCTACAGCAGCGTAAGGCTTCAACACTCTCACCACAGTGAGAAACATCCTGCAGTAAGTGAGAGTTTGTAAGAAATAATAATAGGTCACCTTCCTGAGAGAACACATACAAGGGCTCAGATTAGGGAAACTGTTAAAACTGGCTGAAAATGGAAGAAGAACACCATAATGTTTTTACAAGTTGTTCAAATTCATTATAAGTTTTAGCTTAAACTTGCAAAAAATTGCATTCATTCCCCAGTTAAAATTTATAAGTAGAACCTTATGTTAACGAGTTGCACAAGCTCACAATACATAAGCGACACTAGGGAATGAAGGAGTACAAGCTCTGGGACTTTTGGTCATTTTTTAATAGAAAGTGATCACCTCAAAAATGATATCAGTTAAAAACAACTGCTGCAAGTATAATTGGAAACAAACTCAGTGGAGAAGATCATTGTTGTGAACAGCTATCCTCCAGAGCTCTTATTAAAGGATGGAATGAAAACTTTCTGAAGGAAAACCAGGACATCCTTGAAATAATTTACCTGTGTTGAATTTCTATAGTAGAAATAACTCATTTAGTCACTCAGAAATGCAGACAGGATACTTGAATTATACAGGTTTGAATCTGGTCTTCTTGTGTAGGGGGCAGATATTTATTTATTTATTTATTTTAAACTTCAGTTCATATGAATTTAACATTCTGATAATAAAACAGGTACACTCACTTCTAAAATGTTGCAGGTACAGGCTAAGACTCTATACAGTTTGTCCTACAGTTGTGGGAGTACTTATGAAACCACATGATAGTCCTGATCTCAGTAAAAGAAAATGTGCTGCAGCATGCAGGACCATCCCACAGCAGTCTTAGTTTCAAACACCTGTGTGAAAAAATGGTAATAGGGATGTGACAGCCCAACAAGGCCAATTCCTGCTGCAGCTAAAAAATTTAATAACAGTTTTGCAAAAGGCATTAGATGATATTTTGATGTATTGAAATGGTCTTAATGCCGTCACTTAAGATTCAGTGAGCCTTCATGTGTTATCTTTTAGCAGTCATTTTGTTGAAACAGTTAATATAACTGTTACAAAAGGCAATTAATTGGCTTAAGTAGCAATGGAAATTACCCTGAATTTCCAAGACACTGTAACCATTTCAAAGATGCTATAATATTCAGATACAGAAATTCCCAACTGACAACAGTCATCAGATACACATAGTTGCTCAATACTGCAAATGCAAATTGCAACTGACCTCTTCGAAAAGTACAACTGTAAGAAAAAAAATGAAAGTCTTAACTGAAGTATACCTTCCATGATAGGAATCAGTGATGTTATCAAGAGAGTACTACAAATATGAAGTCTACTGTATTTGTTAGTCTGCTATATTATGTTTAGATAATGCAATTAATACCCAGCTATTTATAGATGAAGGGATACAGCGCTCCCTCAGCAAGTTGCTGGTGATATGAAGCTGGGAGGAATGGCTGACACACCAGAAGGCTGTGCTGTCATTCAGAGAGACCTGGACAGGCTGAAGAGTTGGACAGAGAGGAATCTTTTACGGTTCAACAAGGGCAACTGTAGAGTCCTACAGCTGGGGAGGAATTACAGCACACATCAAAAAGGCCAAGGTATCCTAGGGTACATTAAAAAGAGCGTAGCCAGCAGGTTGAGGGAAGCTGCCCTCCTCCTTTACTCTGCCCTGGTGAGGCCACATATGCAGTACTTTGTCCAGTTCTTGGCTCCAGTTCAAGAAAGAAGACAGGGAACTTCTAGAGAGTCCAGCGGAAGACCACAAAGATGATTAGGGGCCTGGAGCATCTCCCTTATGAGGAAAAGCTGAAAGACCTCGGACTGTTCAGTCTGAAGAAGACTGAGAAGGGATCTTATAATGTTTACAAATAGTTAAAGACAGGAGTCAATTGGATGGGGTCAAGCTCTTCTTGCGGTGTCCAGAGACAGGACAAAGGGCAACGGGTACAAACTGGAATGCAGAATCTTCTATCTGAAGATGAGAAAGAGCTGCTTTACTTTGAGGGTGACAGTCTCCATCTTTGGAGATATTCAAAACCTGTCTGGACACTTTCCTGTGAAACCTGCTTTAGGGAATCTGCTTAAACAGATCTAATAGGTGGACTAGATGATCTCCAGAGGTTTGTTCCAGCACCTATGATTCTATAATTCTATTTACAGGTCTTTCAAGACCCCACAGATGCTTTCAAAATGGGATTAACTTTTACTGTACGTAACATTTGGAAGTTTGTATCATGACTAATTACAAATAAGATGATGTATAAAACTACTCTGCCATAGGCAGGATGATGCAATCATCTCAGGTTTCTTCCTATCTAACCAAATGTAAAAAAAAAGTTTGTAAAAAAAAACAAAACAAAACAACAACAACAAAAACCACAACTTATTTCTATAGTAAGGTTTTATAGACTTAGATCGGTGTCTAACATACTAGCAGAAGAAAATAGCTTTTTGTTACCCAATACTTTTTTAGCAGTCACTGACTGGAGATAGAAGTGGGTGCTTCAGAAATTGTCAGAATTGACATTTATAAAGTTGGGTCCCACTCTACTCCACAGAGCAAAACAACAAGCAAGCAACCACTCTAAAATAAAATAAAATAATAATAATCTAAACAGAACCAAAGCTCATAAATGCTTTATCTGCTTTTGCTTTGTATCTGATTGCAATATTTTAATTTACAAGCAGATAGGGATGGGAAGAGGGAACATGGAACAAACTCAATGCATTTTCTCACTGACGATCTCTACAGAATTGGTATGAATTTGATTCAACTAATTGTAATGCAAGGCAGGAACAAGGCTTATAGCATAATGGCACTTTACTTTTGGAAATACAGTTTTATAGAACCAAATATTTGCAATAAAGAATGCTACAGTCTTTTTTTCTGGTTTTATCTCAGCTTGAAAAATGTGAAGAGTTTGATATCTTTTACATGCAATACTAAAATAAGTACTTTTGTCTATTATGAAACTTGATTACAGTATAACACGTAGACAGATGCATTTTTAAAAACAAATATATTAAAGAAAGAAAACAAAGTATCAGTAGATGTTTTCAGAATTCATCACATTTTTCCTGATATGCAGCATTTGTAATAAAAAAAGTTTGTCACTTAGAATATTTTAATGTTATGAAGTGTGTCAAAGTAAGAGAATTTAAGAAACAGGAATTTCATTCCACAAATAATTTTCCATGCAAAGATACAGAAAAATTTGGGCTGGACTACATCACTGGCCTTTAGATATGTAACTCAGAACATTAAAAAAAATCCAAATTAACAAAATGCAACTCAAAAGTTAATGTAAATCCAGCTATAGCTAGTCATCAGATTTATGAACCTGTGCTTTTTTTTTGCAATGAAAGAAATCATTGAGATAAGAAAATATTACTACACAATGCTGTCTTTTTCTGAATAGGCTTTCTGTTCATAATCTGATTCTGAAATCATCATATTCTATAGTGAAAACTGTTGTATTACTTAATCAGCTACCAACTATACTGGCAAGATTCTCAAACTGAGTTCCTAATGAAGTCCAGGAATTGAAAACTCCAAACCTGTCTTTAGAAAAAAGTAAAGCAGGCTTTTGACCAGGTTCTTGGCTTATATTACTAGACAGATGACTACCAGTAAATTTTCCCTTTCTAGTCAACAGTTCTTCATGCCTGAAGGGACTTGGCTGGGGCTTGGAACTACTGCTAAATATTGCTGCAATTTGCTGCCAGTGTTCTGCAATCTCTTGTCTCACTATGAAATAACTGTCCCTGCTCCATATCAAGTTCTAGTATGAAAATTAATTTCTATTTTTTACAGAGTATTTCACTTAGTATTTCACTTCATTCTGAACTTATTCTTGTAAACTGTGATCCTGTTCATTTTATTACTGCAAAATATTTGCAAAAAGAATGACAATCAATGTAAGAGGAGTGGCAGTTCTTTCTTTCTAAAATGTTTATTTCAGAAAGGGATAAGATTAAAACATATCCTAGTGAACATATAATAAGTTAGGCCAGAAATGTGCTTGGAGCATGGTTGGAAAATCCCTTTACATAAACATATAACAAATGTTGTACCAATCACTCCAGAAGAACAGTTTAATTATAATTCTCAAATTCTATTATTTTATTTTGATACCTGCCTGCTCACCAGGCATACATCCATACAGATGTGTAGAAATCTTTGACAGACTTTCTCTGTGAGTTGTAAAAACGCTTCTCACTTCTGAGATGACAATGTTTTCTTTTTTGTACTTTATATTTGCCATTGAGAGTGCTTGCCGTGCAAATGGAAAATGCTTCAGTCATTTCCATTGGCTTTAGTGATTGCTGGCAGAAGTATAGATGATTAACAGCAAAGCCTCCTGCTGTTCTCACTCAGCAAGCAACCACCAATCATTCATGCTTACAACAGATATCATTTATTTATTTATTTATTTATTTATGAATTAAGAAAACCTAAATGGACTTGAAAAGGTGATTCCCGTTACACTTCATTCTCTGTTCCTACAACTAAACACTCAAAAACTGCTGCTCACAATCTCTTCTTTGTATTTGAGGTCCTAATTCATACTCATGCACTATGTCTGATTGCAGAAAGGAATAAATAATAATAATAAAAAAATCCAGATTCTTAAAAAAATCATCTTTGCATACAGAGTGATAAAAGTTAACAACTGCTTGATTAAACTTGGGAAATTTCTCTACAAATATCTCTGCATGAATACTGCACCTTTTGTCCCTTACTTAATAAACCTACAGCATCTTGGAAAACTTAAATATATAAAGTTATTTCCAAGTCAGTGCAATTGCAAATAGCATTTTATGCAAAAATATTGTGTTAACTACATTAATACCCCTATAATCTTTACCAAATTCTGACTCCAGAAGCAAAGATGAAAATATCCATGGGGCACACAAGAGAAACTGTTCTGGAGAACAAAGAAACAAAGAGGGAGGTATTAGATGGGGTTGCAAGTATGGTGATTTACACGAACTTTAATTTGTCAGCAAGAGATCACAGTTGCATAGCGGAAAGAAATAATGTCTTTGTGTGCATGCATACAGGAATTCACCAACTGGGGACCAAACACAAGTTTAAGTGTTTATCATACCAAAACGTGCCCTATGTTAGTGATGTGGCAGCCCTTACTGCTTAGAAATTATCACATTTAGTTTGCATCAAAATATGTTGTGATAATTTAACAACTGCATTATTCAGTATCCAAATACTGGTTAAACATTTCTGGAAAGCCTGACATGAAACGATCAGTTGATAATTTGAAATGTATGTCTGGATGTGTTTCTTCCTTTATGTTTTTTTTTTTCTTTTTCTTTTTTTTTAATCAGATCTGAAAAGAAATGGAGAAATGAAAATGAAAAATGGTCAGACAGGAAGAAAAGGAAGATTGTAATACTAAAAATTTGATGATGAGGGGATGTGTGGTATTGAAAGCTAAACTTGGGGTGGAACCACCACATGTAGGGGCTGGGCCACGATCCAGCCATAGAGGACACTGACAAGACAGGCCATATCTATCCAGATTCATGGTGCTGATCCACACTGGAATAATCTGATGCTGTATATGAGTAAATCACAAGTGCTGTAAAGTAGGAAACAGTGTTTCCGTCCTGACTAGTAAACAAGTATTAGATTTAATGTCACTGAGCAGTGGTGTTTTAGGCAAACGGCTGCATAACTGAACAGCTGTAGTCTTGCATACTGCGTGGAAAACCCAAGTTAAAACTAATTCAGTGAGGTTTCTCTGGATCCTCCATAATCTGCATAATGCTTTATGTTGTTCCACATATTTTAGTGTGGAAAGAAAATGAAATCTGTGTAAGAGGAATCATATTCAGATTAGACAGTAGTAATCTTGATTTTCATATCTGTATTTATAGTTCTTACACTATAGAATGTTTCTAAAGGATGATGATTATGTGAAAAGCCAAAGCTCACAAACCCAGATTCAAAATAGTAATTATCCAAAAAATGATTCACAGATATTAAAAAAAAAAAAAAAAAGATTCTCATTTATTTCAACAAATTCTTAAATTGAACTTGAGTACATCGGTTGATAATAATCTCCATATACATTTGAAAAATGTCTTTATATTTTTTAAACATATTCAGAAGATG
The DNA here is from genome assembly GCF_951394365.1 of Tetrao urogallus. Classification (NCBI taxonomy): domain Eukaryota; kingdom Metazoa; phylum Chordata; class Aves; order Galliformes; family Phasianidae; genus Tetrao; species Tetrao urogallus. Next base: position 21,780,408 of record NC_136818.1, read on the forward strand.
ACAGAGTTGGCAAATATTAATACCTAGATTGCTTTCCAAGTTCCTTCTCTCTTTCTTGCTAATCAATTCACAGTGACCTATTTATTAAGAAAATGTCACTGGCGAAAAATTACATGATATTTCATCTCTGAATATTATCTCAGAAATCTAGAGTGGGTAGGGAAAACTAAGTGAACCACTAGATAAGAGTGCAAAAGACTCCTGGATATGTTAGAGTCTGATGAAGATCCAAACTCCTAACACAAAAGGAAAAAAAAAAAAATTTCCTTTGAAGAATTCTTTCCCAAAATAAACACTCAAATCAGTAGGTCACATTACTTCAGAGATGCTTTTTTCCCTCCTCCCCCCCCCCCCCCCCCCCAAAGTATGCTGCCTGTTTTATATTCAAAGAGCACAGAAGAACATATTTTTGCATATGAGTTGGCAAAGCTCCTGGCATAATGGGAATATAAAAGTGAAATTTATGTTGTTCCCCTGAGCACTGGGTTTTGCATAACATGTTTTACATATCAAGCTATACTGACAAAGTGATATTTTTAATCTCCCACAAAATACAGACTACTGTTCCCAGGTGCCCCATGAGCAGTCTTTACTTGAGCAATCCCATTAACATCATTGGAATGCTACATGCATAGAGGGGAATAATTTGGATCAGCAGATCAGAGTCTGTTTTTATATGGGAAAACATTCGATGTGTGCAAGCATTACAGAATCCTCCCAGTAAAAAATTAACCCTACAATGGACGCCTGAAAGATTAGGTACAGCCAGCTAATAAAACTGATACAACACAGATTTCAAGAGAATGATAAAAGTAGAAGTTTTGGTTAGACATTTAATGGCTGTTCTGATGTTTTTCTGTTATCTCTAATCTAACGGGAAAAAATAGGAGTAATACAATCATATTTTAAAGAGTAAATTTTAAGATCCACCATATGTAGTTCCATTTCTTGAAAGCTGTTTTTTTTTTTCCCTACGAGAAATATTTTATCAACTGAATGGATATCTTCAGCAAATCTGTTGGTATTAAGGGCATCTTAAGTTTATAATGCAGGACAAGAGTAAGTAAAATGGTGCAGAAATTTATGAAACAGCCCTATACCATATACCAAATACTTATACCATAAAAGAAAACTGCACTTTCATTGATATGCAATTTTAGTTTACTGCTATAAATTCTATCAAGTGCAGTTGAGTAATGAAAAATCAGAATGGTCTTTAATCTTCAAACCTCAGTTTCAAGTTCACAGGTTTTGTGAATTGTGACTTCCACAACAGTTTCTATTGTTTACAATAATCCTTTTATCACTAATAAACTAAACTCTAAGCAGGCTGGCGAAGTGTAGGACTCTGGCTTCACAGACTTGCATTTTTCAAAACTAATTTTGTAAATGTATTCCTAGCAGGCAACTTTTTTTTTACTCTGATGATAAACTACCATTACAGTAGGTTCCTAAAACAGCTCTAAAATAATCCTAAACTGGAACAAAAAAACCAATAAACCAGCAACTAGCACTGTGAAATCAGGTTATGATAGGATGGCTTCAGAATATCAACATATTTGACAGACAGGTATGAATTATTTTTTTTCTACATGTTTCACATAGCTCTATCTGCTTCAATATTTTTGCTATTTTTAGTGTGGAGCTGAATTATAAAATCTCATTTAGGAAAGAGTGGGATGAAACAAGCAGAGGTAAAGTCTGTCACAGATATTCCAAAACTTTCAGAAGGTTTATGGAGGTGGAAGATCAAGCCCTGATTATAGGTAGAAGGGAGCAAGATTACACAGGAAAATACTGCAAAGCTCCTGTTAGGTCTTTCAAGAATGAGCAGTCCAAATTAATTCTTCATGTGATTCACCATTGTTAGTGCACGTGAAATGTTTCTATTCTGTCTTAAAGAAGTTCACAGGTCTGTGTATATGCAGCAAAAAGAACACTTTAGTCAGACATTTCACTTCCTAAGTAAAAGACGACATCCTTCCTAACCTGCAAAACAGTGCTAGCAAAATCTTTACCCAGAAAGACAAGGAAGAGGAGTTATTATACATAAACACGATGAAGAAGCGCATTCGTTACATTAGAGAACACAGTAAGATAAAGCTTCAACTCATTAGTAGGCGTAAACTTGCTATAAGGAAGCAGAGCTTGTATTGATGAAATAATTTCTGAGGGCACATTTGACTTAATATCTTATAGATAGTAAAATTTAATAATGAGTATTTCTCTCAACGATGAATTTAACACAGCTTTGTCATTTTTTTCAACTGGAATGCAGCACTTCATATTCTAATTCCAAAAAATATAACATTATCATTACCAGTCGTCTACATCAATTAAATTAGACTTAATAGCTCTATTAAATGATATGAACAACCATGAACAATTATAGCATCATGCACATACGCTCTAATTTTGCAAGCTATTTATTTTGCCTGTAAACACTTTATTCAGGATATTCTGTGATTTTATACAGGTGGACTTGGATTTTTTCAGACTAGACTAAATGTAGTCAGTTTTAAGAGAACTTTCTGCTTTGCCACAAATTGTTTAATTGGTATTAAGTCAAGAGTTGGTAAAATGACAGTCATTTCAGAGCTCCAAATCTCTCCACTGCACTATTTTATGACTTTGAGGGGCCCTGTAAGACCCTTTCATATAGACATCCATGACAGCACAGAAACAAGGGACGTTTGCCTGTAGAAATTTAAGCTTTGTGATATTTCTGCTCTTTCAACACTGCATTGTAATTAAAAAAACAACAAAAAAATACAAAAAACAAAAAAACAAAACAAATGAACAGACAATCAAAAAAACCCCACAACACCTAACTAGAATGAGAGCGGTGACTTTTTTGTTAGTCTTTATCACTTTTCGTGACTTTAGGCAAATCTGTGGCTCCACACTATATTGAAAAACTGACTTCCAAAGACAGGCAATTTCCCTGAGTTAATAAATGTAGCCTACAATATTCAGAAGAAATGCAATGAAAAAAATTCAGAAGATAATGAGGCTTTGAATCTCCTGTTATCACTAGCTACACAAAATTCTAAGAAAATGCAGCCTCCTACGAAAAGGTATTTTCACTTTCCAACTCTTACCTTTACCTCTACAACTTTTTTTGTCTACGTGTAAGATCAAAAAGCTATGAAAGAGGTTTACAACTTAAGACAACAGATTGCTTTTAAAAAATAACCTTTCCAAAAACATCATTTTCAGCAGCACATCTATAAACATGGAAATGGATTGTCAATGAATCAGAAAAAAACCCCATTCATTTCCAATTCATAGAACGTACATCTCTTTCCTCTGAAAGATTTTTGTATTACTTATTATGCTTGAAATGAGATCAAACTTGATAATCACCCTCAGCATCCCCGCCTTAAAAAAAAAAACAAAACACATATATATCTTACACTGAGACATATGTTTACAATAACTGCGAAAAGAAATGTAAAGCAGAGTTGTGCACTTTTTACATTCACCTGACTTTACCTCAATGCCAGCCACACACCGTTCCACGTCAAGGGGTCCCTAATACCTAAAAAACACTGTAAGGAATATTTGGTACTTACAGATCAACAGTGATTGAAATTGAAGAAATATATCTGAAATGTATCGTACCTCCTCTTCCTAAAATACATCTATAGAAAAGAAATGGAAATGAAATCATTGAGAACACAGTGTCCTCTAATGGATTAAATTTATTCTGCTTTGCTTTAAAGTAGGCATAAGCATATCTGGGATAAGTTCCTTAGAATAAGGAGATCATTCAGAAATTCAGTTTTGATTGTCTCTTGGTCCTACCTAATTTACAACTACTTTTTATGGAATAGAAAGCTATCTGTGTGCTATACGCTATCAGACATCTCTGACACAAAGAGCTCATTTAAGATGGCAAATATTTCTAAAAACTGTAAGATAACATAAAGCTGAGTAAATCAACCTAAAAATTTTGATTGGAACGCAGAAATAATCCTTGAGAATGAAGGACATACGTCAACAACATCCACATACAAAACTTCATTTTTTTCAGAACAGCTTTTCACTTAACTACTTTGTGCTGCAGATGGTACTAGATTGTTTTCCTAAATTGTCTAAGCTTCTTTAGGACAGAAGAAAGGAAACAGCCTTTCATTTCAGATTCCTAGGGTTCAGCTCTGTAGTTTAACTTGTGATCTTTTGCATTTTCAATGACTAAAGAAAGGAAAAAAAAAAGTCTTTAATCTCTGTGCTTTTTCATCTATTTTTCCTGATCAAGTATAAAGTCCAGACAGCATAGTATGCTGTTGGTTCATTACATCTCTAGGCTAGGAAATGTTATGGCTCCATCTGTGAGACATTACAAGGGTCTTCTTATTTCCAAATTAACAGACAGGTTTCATAGGGTAAATCACATAATAATTGCTGTTCATGGATAGAGTCAGTATAACCTGTCAGCTCTCTGAAGATATCAGCCTTTGTCCATTGACTAAAAAGGGGACATAAGAGATCATCTTGGCTTAGACATCATGCTTATAGGTGATTAAAAGTATGTAGACTAGACATTAAAGACCATTATGTAAGTTGAAACTGGTCAAAAAAAGTATAATTCTTGCACGGATAAGAGTGAAAAATCCTGAAATCCATTTCAAAGACTAGCCCTCAATATTTTCCTCTGAGTTCTCTTCACAAACAAAAAAAGAAATCACACACAGCCTTTAATAAAAATCTTAATCCCATTCTAAATTTCACCTTCAGTGTGAATGCTAAAAACTCAACCTTTCATGTTTAAAATTATTGTTTATTTTGTCCTGTGGAGAAAATCAATTCAGTCACAAAGTGTGTGAAACACACTCTTTCTACTGTCATTTACTTATATCCAAATCCTCAGAAAGTGAAGAGATGTAATTTTAGATTCTTACTGTATGAACGGATGGAAGCAACCATTCTTAAATATGAAGACTCCTAGGAAGGAGATGCAGTATTTGTTCTATTTCAGACTTTGAAACAATTCTTAATGAAAGTTTATCTCATTCAGATGAGTTTTTAGATTGAATTCCTCAAATTTGTTTCCAATTTTATCAGATTATTTTATTTTATCCCAAAGCATCCTGTTCAGAGACAGAATAGACCAACAGCAACACATCATCCAAATACATAATGCTTGCAGCAACATTGATAAGCAAAAATTTATACTTACCTCTTCACTCAGCATCGTCTAGGAAGGACAGGAAGGGAAAGCAGTCCTGCTTCACATGTTCTTTTCTTGGCACCAGATCTTCCTAGGACACTGTAATAACTACAAAAACACATCCAGCTTCAGTTTTAAAAAATAGTGAAAGTGGAAAAGATTCATTCAACAATTAACGGACAACTGCAAAATTTTCTATTCAGTCCTAAATTCTCTGGCCTACTGATGACTGGAAACTGTCTACATTGCTCTTCACTACTGAATAAAGCCACATTTCTTAGACATTTTCACAAGTAAACTTTTACATTATGGCTGATATATTTTTAGCTAATTAGAAAAAACCCTTCATTTAACGCACTGTTTCACATATGAGAAAAAAATAATATCTTCTATTATTTCTACTATTCCACTGAATTCCAAACCTACAATTAACTGTATGAACTGTAACTACAGTAAGGTTGTTCAATCTGAAGTTGAAACCTTGTTTGAATGTATGGCAAGGTTTCAATTAACGGACTAAATAATTCTGCAATGATTTCTGGTTTCTTGTAAGTACTACGAATTGCACAACTTTATACTTCATTTTGTAAAAGGGATAACTGTGAGCCAACAGTGTCTTCAACAGAGAATAGTCTATGATTCTATACTGTCACAACCAAAAATTTTTCAGTCAGTATATAGTACACTAATTCAGCATTTTAATTACATGATGCTAATTTTGTGCAATTTTCTAAGACTCTCTTGGTCAAATAGAGGCACGAGACATTTAATTTGACTTTTCTGGTTCTTAACCTCAGAGCTAAAATATGCTTGAGAAGTATTCATCTATACAGACAATTTGAGGTGCTAAAGCTGTACAGTAATTTTAAAAAGCACCGTTCATGAGTCATACATAGTAAAGAGTAAAAAAAACCAAAAAAACAAAAAACCAAAAATCAGCAAAAAACCCACAACTTTATTAATCCTACATCCAATGGATAGAACACTTCCACTGTGAGAACGAGCTGGGTTTGTTCAGCCTGGAGAAGAGAAGGCTCTGGGCAGACCTAATAATGACCTTTCAGTATCTACAGGGGAGCTGTAAGAAAGAAGGGAACAGACAGGCTCTTTAGCAAGGTCTGTTGTGATAGGGCAAGGGAAAATGGTTTGAAACTAAAAGAGGGGAGATTCAGATTAGATATAAGGAACAAGATTTTTTTTTTTTTTTTTTTAATGGGAAGGGCAGTAAAGCAGTAGCACAGGCTGCCCAAAGAGGTGGAAGCCCCTGTTCCTGGAAATGTTCAAAGTCAGGCTGAACTGAGCTCTGAGCAACCTGATCGAACTGTAGGCAGTCCTTTTTATTGCAGGGAAGTTGGATAGGACGACCTTTAAATGTCCCTTCCAATTCAAACAATTCTATGATTCTCTGTACAAAAAACACATTAATGGTTATAGCATGATATTTAGTCAAGAGGCGACTAGTCCCACAGATAGATTTTCAAAAAGAAGTACTAAATCTAAGTGATGACCCTAGCAACGAGGACTAGGAGAGGCTTGCAATGCAGATGGGACTGTACCTCCAGCAATAAAGATTTAGAAAGCTTTGAACTAGTGAGACCATGGAACCAATCTTCCTGTAACACCACAGATTTCAATCAAAATAAGATGTGACAACAGTATTTATTCTTTTTTAACCCATCTCCATGAAACTCAAAGTATCCTTTACTGAAAACTTTTGAATCTTCTGAAAATTCACAGCCCCCAAAACTTCAATACAAGTTATGAAACAGCTCATCAGTACAAAATGTTACTATCTGGTATTTATTTAAATACACTTGTAGAATATTTTATAGATTGAACGTACTTTAGAAATGTCAGTATAGCTTTCATGAACCAACTGAATATGAAATGCAAAAAAAAAGCCACCAGGTAGCAGTCTAAGGAAGACATGTTTCAGTAAAGGCATCAAAGACTGATAGAAAGACATATGATCACACTATAATTGAGTAGTTTCAGTCAAAGTTATAATTCAAAGAAAAACTTGTGAAATATTAAGGTTTTGTTTGTTTGTTTGTTTTTAATATAGTTACACTAGTCCCAGATATTTAGAAACTTTGTACTAAACCTGGGAATTGTGCAGGGCAATGATGAGCCAGAAAATTTTTTGACACAAATAGCCTTAAGATGTATATCTCCTCAAAAGATGTTAGACCAAAGACAAATTGCTTATGTCTTTAATGGCATTAAGTGCATGAGGAAATCATTAAACAATATACAGGTAATTATCTGGAGTATGGATGAGAAGACATTTAAATGTCAGTGATTTCATTAATTTTATAATTGAAGATTGAGAATTGGCAGAGTAGAGGGTAACAAACCATGAATGAATGTGATTATAGGCTAATAGAGTATCAGATTCTTTCTGATTTCTTCGAACTAGTTGGGGCTAAAATACATTCAGACACATACAGCATATGTATGTAGAAGTCAGCAATGCCTGGAAATCACCTGTCAGGCACACTATCAAAAAAGATTCATATGATTGCTGTCTCTACTTTCTGGGCTACAGTTTGCAGATAGAGCAGAAAGATTTATCATGATGATATGAGTTATCTAACTTGCTGTTAAGCAGGGCTTTCATCCAAAATCTATTTTAGAAAGTTAAAATGCTAAACCTGTGCAAACCCTGAAGAGAGAATATACTGTGGAGTTCAAGACACTGTGAGGAGATTAAAAAAAAAAAAAATTAACAATGGCATTCTGGTTAAAAAGGAATGTTTCAGCACTGGAAAAGCTACATTCAATTTGGAAGACTGTAAATGAGGAACTGATTAATTATCTATGCAGACGAATAACTCAGACATGACATCCACAATCTTCCAGCCTTCCTGATCCCCCATCTCTGTGCGAGGGAGTCGAGTCTGCCTATATAAAGTGGTATCCTAGGGACAGCAACCAAGTTTGTTCATAGCTTTACTCACTTAAGATAACTAACTACTTCAGTCAGGATTTTCAAGGGACACTGGACTCTAATTGTCCGTAGTAGATAAGGAACTTTCTGTTTCCAGCTCTAAGCCAAATTAGTGCTAAAGGAAGCAGCAGAAGTTACAGTCATCCTTCCTATAAGGCCACATTCTTCTAGAGTGATGTGGCATCTTGAAACAATAAAGGAGCCTTTTATTCTATCTTGCTAGAACAGAAATGAAAACACTAGCAACAGTATTTCTGTGACATAAATTAAGAAGTCATAGTTTTTAGCATGTAAATTTTACTTTGTGGTCTCTTACAGTAGCACTTATCTAATAGCGTGTTCCTTCATATGTAATTTATGTATGCATACACATTTTATATAAATTTGGAGTCCCGGTTGTTTTAAAAGTTTTTAAGGTTTGGTGGAAACAACGTCTCTTGGTACACTTCTTGAAAGGTAAGGCACTGAACATCAATTTAGATGAAAGACAAGAACAAGAGATTTAAGAGAAAAATACTGTAGATGCATGCATAAAATCCAGCAGATTTTGAGAAACATCTTGAAGAGATTTTCAAGATGCATGAAGAAAAAGAAATCAGTTATCTACTGATAACAATCAACAAATCTTTTGTCCACTGTACCTATGAGACAGTAAAAATACCAAGTAAAAATGAAATAAATAATAAAAAAAATCAATTTCTCTCCCTACCAAAGGCAAGAATGTATATTAGGGCTGAGATTGTAGTAGAATACGAGCCTGGTAAGGGTGTGTTTTGCTTTGTTTCTTTGTCAGGAAAAGATAACAAAGAGTCAGGTTTTAAGTTCTTTATTTGTCCCTGTTATTCAGTGCCTTGATAATTAAAATATAGTTTTCGCTCTTTGTCAGGCAAAATATTATGTAGAAGCCTAATGATGCCACCCCCAAAGCATCATTAGGTTACTTGATGGAGGATATGATTTATGTGTGTTGTAGAAGCATTTACTCCAGGGAACTTTTTCAAATCAGCAAGAACAGAATTTTGTTCACTGGTAAACAGAAATGTAACGACAGAATATTAGTTTTGGGTGGCTGATGTTTGATTTCCTGGAGTTATAAAGACATTCTGCTTTTCTACTAATGGCACTGTATGTCTGTGATAGAAATAATTAATGATGATTCAACTTAGGTCAATACTGTGCTAAAAAAACATTGCTTAGTTGTACTCGTACATATATGTAATTTTTAGAGGATAAATCAAAGTTTCAACTTTTCAGAAAGAAAAAAGTATATCTAAAATTCCTGCACATTTGCACACCTTATGCCAGAGTAAAAAAGGGACTTTCCATTTTCAATTCTGCTTAAACACAAAAGATTTCGTAGTCCCTTTAGTCACAAAAAAGTGCAATGTGACATGTACTTCACTTCTGACAAAAAGGTAAAGTGGAGAAATGCAATTACTCATAGCTATTACTGTAGTGCCATCCTCTACAAAGCTGAACAGAATCCAATGAAGAAGATGAACAGGATGAAGATCTTAATACTAGTAGAAAGAGAAAACATAACAATCAAATAAGAGGACTATTTTGTCATCCTCCCCTCCTCCCCAGCTGTAAGATTATTAACTCCTCACTAAATAATTAAAACTAATACAAGTAGAAATGATCACGGAAGTCTTTTCTGTGCAAGACACCGGTCTGCTGCATTAGGAACATTCATAGTAACCTTTCCTAATCCAAGTTTTGTTATGCTTAGCATTGAGATTGACATAATCTGAAATCAGGCAGCCTTCTACAGTCATTCCAGACATCTAACTTCTGAAATTATTTTTCAAATGAAACATTTAAATCAATAATCAGAAAAAAAACCCTGTAGACTTTCAGATGAATAGTACTTAGGATACATTGAGTGAAGGACAAATCAGTTCTAAGGTGCTATTTATTAAATCAGTCAACCCATGAAAAGATAGCCTATCCAAATTGACTCAGTGTAGTCACTCAGATAAAATTTGCTTGTTAACTGAAAAGAAACAAAATTAAGAGGAAAAAACCTAGGTGGATAGAGAGATGAATTAATCTGATAGCTAACCTTAATTTTCCAAAATTCTGTGAAACTCAAGAACTCTCTAGGTTTGCATACATCCAAGAAAACACACTTTTAAGTCTGTTCAAAGTATTACTGTGAGACATTATATATTATAAGATACATATCAACAATCAAGAATAATTCAGTGGTACAAGTAAAGGTTGAGAGCAAAGATCTGAGAGATGTGTGTCCATTCCCACCTAACATTGGATTATTGCCTTACCAATGATATAGCATTATGAGATTGAAAATCACCAAAGTTGCAACTGCATTGAGAGAGCCATGGGAAATTCTTCCATGGAGGTTTGCAGAAATACTGAGATTTGTCTGGGGTACAGAACAACTGTTATGCAGTGGAATCAAAATCACGATATGAGGCTGAACTTTTATGCTTTATTCAAGCATTCAGTCATGCTGTTGAATCACTACATCATTAGAATTTTCACTCTGTGGCACTGAATATATAATTTAAGTTTTTAATGCTAACTATACAAGTACAGAGGCTTTTTTTTAATAACTTCAGTTCTGTGAGAGGGGTTCCAGACACACAAAAGCCACCTCCAATACGTTTTTGAAGATTACATCTTGAGGTTATTCCATTTTCAAGCCACAAAGATGCAGAGAACGTAGTCAGCTCTTACCAGTTATAGGTAAAATAGAGATGATCAAAAGGAACAGGCTAGGGACATTTTGCTCCCTGAACTTACTACTACAGAACTCCTACTGATACATGGAAATGAAATGTGACATATGCAGAACTTAATGTGCCCTTCTTCTTTCCCAGATCACGTAGGCAGAACTGGAGCTACTTGCTTTATCAAGTAATCTATAAATCATCCTTTTCAATTTTTATGTCCCTAGATGTTTCCAGTTCTCAGTGTCAGGCTTCTATATATCTGCTAATGTATGGAGTTTTCAGTGCAGAAAGTGGTTTTGTCAGCAGTTGAGTTGAGGTAAGATAGGTATGACAAGCAAAATAATATTAAGTAAAGAAAAATAGTTCAAACTCAGAGTAAAAGGGCTTAAGTCTCTAAAGCTACCTCATACATCTTTCCTAGCCTGTTGAAAAACTTCCAAAAGTAACTTACTGAAACTCTCCAGCTTGCTTAAAAATCTCAGCATTCTGTGACACTGTATACACTAAACACAGGACACTTGTATAAGGCACAAGAGATGCAAAATGTACCTTGGGGAGAAAAAAAAAAATAAGATGCAATACTGGATGCAAACATTTTCTTTAGAAAAAAAAGCACAATTCAGGCATATTGCATTTGTTCATTTCAATTCATCAAAATGATCTTAGTAGAAGTAACCTTAAGGTTAAATAAATAAATAAGTAAAATTGCCAAAAGCATCTGAAAGTATTTCGCTAACCTCAGGCTACTTGGAATACAAGGTGCAGCAGTGCAGAGTTTTATTATGAAGCAATTATTATAATTTACTTTCAGGGTTGTTACATGTACAACCTGCAGGCAAATGCTTCTAATCCCTTGGGTGCAATTACCTCATGATAATCGTATCAGTTGGTGTCATACTTACTTTTACTCAAAATGAAATGCTCAAAGCTAAAATAGATACTTTCTGATTGTAGGGAACTCACACACTTTTTTTTTTTTTTCCAATAGGTTACTATACGGTATATGGCAAACAGCCTGTCAGCTCTGGATTCTTTTCCATAAGTAAGAAAAATTAGATATAAGAGTAGCTCAAATGAAATCCCAGGTTTATTTTCTGAACAAGCTACTGCTGACTAAGCTTTTTTCTTTGGATATTAGATACACTTTAAATTCATTTTAATTATAATGGTAAAGAAAACACTACCAAGAGGCTGAAGAAATAAATCTCTTCAAATTTATTCATGGGAAAAATAATGCATTTTGTAACACAATGATGGTTTATCTTGAGATGCATACAATGGCAGCTTTTTGGAACTTGTCCATTAGTGTGCTTACAGTTCAACAGTAATTAGTATTAATTTACACCTATGTCAGTGGAACATATTCAAAAAACAACTTGGACTTAAATGTAACTTGGAACCAAAGAAGCCAGGAGCAGATACTTTTCAGCTAGGAGCACAACTTTTTCGGGTACAGCTACCCTGAGAGCTTATGTGAGCTACAAGGTGTTAAAATGCAACCATCTAAAAAGTCTTGAAAGCATTTTTCTACTGAATATGCAAACAACTTCTTTAAAGAAGTAAGACCAGTAAAACAGAGAACTAGGCATGAGCTGCATGATTTGCACATTTCCTTTTGTATATTTCTTTACACTATTTTGATGTCATAAATACCTTTGAAAGATTTTCCAGATCTTCTTTTTCTACCTACATCTGATGATCTAAACGGACTCAGGCCCAGTTCATGGCAGTAAATGGACTCCATTTTCATGTTCTTATAGCAGTAATCTCTCTTCCAACCCAGCATTTCTAAAGAATTATCAAATTCCTTCTTACACATTGCACGTGATTAACATATTCCTGTCTTCTTCTCTGACCACCCTAGGGGATTTTTAAATAATATTTTAAACTATTACTCTTGAAAACAGAATAATTTTATGCAGTATCTGCAGTGAGATGCCACCGGGATCCTGATGAAAAGGTATTTGTTGAAGAGGCATTTGCCAAATCTCTGTTGATGCATTTTAAAACTGCATTTACTTTTTGTTTCATGATTACATCATGAAACTACTGCAGTAGTTATGCTGCCTGCAATTTCCTTCTAGTCATTCCCAGAAGCTAAAAAAAATATATATTTGACTCTAGCCCAAGAGCATGGCCTTACATTTTCTGCTCATTTATTCAGTACCTCATCGAAATCCAGACCTAACCAGAACAAATATTACATAAAAATATCATTCATATCTTCAGCAGCCAGTATGCAAACACAAAGCTGCATACACAGCTTCCTAAAAACTGTTAGTTCTTTGTTAATTTCTGCTCTAATTTTTGTGATGGAACCCAAAGACTGAAGACTCTCAAGTACTTCTGATATTTGATGCTTTTTTTTGTGTATGGATATTAATTACCAAAATATTGGGATGAAAAAGTAATTCCAGCAGAAGTAACCCCAAACGTATCAAAGGCGATGAGGAACTTGGTAGCTCAGACTTTCATAAAAGCTGAGGAATCTCTTTTCAACAACGTAATCTTTTTCTATTTATGGAGAATAGTAAAGTTAAGTATGTTCAAACCCAAGTGAAAGATAAAAGCACTGAAAAATCCACTGGATTTTGCAGTTCATTGAAACAGAAGATACTCTTCCCACTGTTCATCAGCAAAACAATTTTGGGCATGCCAACTTATAAAACATCTAGGATTAGACTCTGAACTCCAGTGTAACTTGCCCTGTAATAGCAAGAGGCAAACTTCTGTAAACTGGGAGGAAGCTGTTTTATGACTTTGGTCTATAGCAATAAGTGACAATGTGTTCTATAGAATCATTTCTACAAGGTAGGCAAGTGAAATAAGTTTACAGAAACAATCACACAAAGTCCCATATGACTGAAGAAGTAGTGAAGTGTAGAGAATGCTAATATGTAGCCTGAATAAACAATATCATCACACACTGCACTGAAATCTGCAGGTACCTGAGGGGATATCTGTCTAAAAGCTTCATGAACAGTTACAAAGAGCTTCTTGCATATGCATTTCCCAACAAATACCAGGTTACACTACAGTGAACTTTTATCTTAAATTCCAAAGATTGCTATACTAAGCTACAGTACTGAGTACATTTCAGATGCATTTCCTTGGAGGCAGATGCTAGTGTCTAGGAAAGTGCAACACAGATATTCAAACCTGGAAATCTCATGTACACTAAAAATAATATAGACTTCTCAAAAAAAAAAAAAAAAAAAATTCCTCAGTTTAGAAAAAATAATATGATGTTATTCCATTTTAGCCACAGAAAAGTAGTAGCATTTTTTCTGTACATTACTAAATTTAACATACTATGATATATTGTATAATAACATGCTTAGTACATAACAGATATCCTAGCAATCAGTTCATGGATTACCCTGAATTTAAAGGAACCTGTAAAAGTTATCTAGTCCAAATCCCCTTCAATGAACAGGGAAACTATGCATCGATCAGGTGCTCAGAGCCCCATCCAGCCTGACCTGGGGTGTCTCCAAAGATGGGGCATCTACTACCTCTCTGGGCAACCTCTGCCAGTGCTTCACTACTGTTCCAATGAAAAACTTCTTCCTTATATCCAATCTAAATCTCACCTCTTAATTTGAAATCATTTCCCCTTTCCTATCACAACAGACCCTGCTAAACAGGCTGTCCCCTTCTTTCTTACAGACTCATTTTCAGATACTAATAGACAGCTCTCAGGTCTCCCTGGAGCTTTCTCTTCTCCATGCTGAACAGCCCCAGCTCTCTCAGCTGAACCCCAGTTGGACTGAAATCTAAAAGAAGAGAACTGGTGCCTGGGAAGTGCATATCTAGGATACCTCAAAACACACAGATTTAAAATAGTCAAATCATCATTGCATAATGCAAAGATGTCCCAGAATGGCTACATACAGTAAACACTCATCATTTCAGAAATATCAGGGACACGAAAGATGAATGCATTGAAATAAATACAGCAATTGAGCTCAAAAAAAAAAAAAGAAGAAAAAAAAAGAAAAAAGGCTCAGTCCACTCTATTCTTACAAGTAAGAAAAAGTAAATTAAAAAAAAACAAAAAAAAACAACAAATGAGCACCACTACATTCCACAGATAATAGCTGACACAATTCTGCATTAGAAATCTAACAATCATAAGCAGAATGTATTCAAATAAATGAATAAAAAACATGCTCAATTGAAACCCTTGAAGAATACACCAGAATAATAAGAAAAGGTCTGATCAAATGGAAGGTTATGAAAGCCAGTGATTTGGTCTAAAAAGGAACATTACAAAGCACCCTGTCTGCTCTTAGAATCGTGCTTTTTCAATTAGTGTAAAGCAGCTTCTTCCCCATGCTGGACTGTGACAGAGAGAGTAACAGAGGGTCTGATAACCACAAGAGGAGCTGTCTGATTTGTAAGTTGCAGGAAAGCTTATGCCTTTCTTCCTGAGTAAAAGGCTGGTCAGCGTGATTCCTCCTGTCAAGAGCTTCTCCTATTATCTCAGTGGTCAAAGCAGTCTAATTTACATCCAAAACAATGTCAAAATTTTATTCTTCCATTTCTGTAACAATATAAATATTCTGTTGTTATTGGAAACAATTGCAACAAGATTAGAACCAATTGCTATGAGCACTCATGGCAACAGATACAAAATTAATCATTGCCTGAAAATACATAATTAGTTCCCTTTCTTACATTAGAAAAAAAATAGATTTGATTAAATTATTCTCTCACACTCATTCATTTTCAGCAATGAGCTTTCTGAGTTGTCTTAGGATTAGACCTAGAATCTGTCTTGCCAAAGACATTAGAACTTTTGAAAACTGGGAAACATTTTGAAATCCATATAGATCTGAATGATGCGATTTTATCTCTTCATTGTATCTAACACATTGAGAACAAAGTAACGTAAAACTTATGACAGCGTTTAGTATTTTGGAGTTCAGAAAAATAAAGCTGAGCAGGACTCAAAATTGTCATTAAAAAATTGAATCTAGATTACAGTACTGTAAAGGCAATGAAGTAAAATGCATTTTTTGGTAGGAAACTGAATTATATTTTGGCTCACCTGATGAAAGATGGTCAAGATACTCTCTGGAAAGAGGAAGAAAGACTAGCAGTCATTTCATCGTCTCCTCTGCTGTGATCTAAATAGTTTCAACCTCTTTTGAAGTCTATTTCTCTGTGGCTACCTTGAAAAGTTTCACTGAATAAAATTAATAATAAATTATAAGAAATATTGAATCTTGTTAAAAAAAAAAAAAAAAAAAAAAAAAAGCTTTTCCCCAAAGGGTAAAAGATTTCATTTTTCCTTTGATTTTTTTTTTGGGAAAATATAAAAATATTAGATAAGAGAGAATGTAAAGGAAAGAGAAGCAACAGAGTGAAAGTGCTGTCCCTGTTACATTTTTGTCATTTTCCAGAATTCATCAGAAGCAATTTTCAACAGTTCAATCACCCGCTGTTCTGACTTCTTTCAAGTAATAAGGATGATAATATTTATGTATTTCAAAATTAAAGTGATCATTTTTATTAGTGGATCCCCATATACTTTTCTCTCCACAGTCACAGTGTTATGATGGTAAGGAAATTGAAGATTCTGTACTCCAAGGTGTGTGTGCAAGGACTGGATGCATACTGAGGACTCTGAGCCATGCACTTGAGACTGGATCATTCCCCTGCACAATGCCAAAGCAGAACATTCATACTGTTCAGCCCACAGGCTTTCTGAGCTATGCATGCGGGTAGCTCCGAAAGTAATAGCTCCTATTTGATAGAGCAACTTGTCAGCCCCAAAACACTGTTTTTCACTATAGTCACCAGCATTAGCAATGTATTTTTTCAACCATATATAAAAGCTTGCATGCTGTGCTCATAACAATCATAATAAAATAGGAGGCATTACATTTGGGGCATCCCTTGTATAATGGAAAATATTTATCTCTCTAAGAAGTATATATGAATACTAAGAAAAATAAAATGGAAGAAAAAAAGATGCATTAAATTCTCAGAATATCCAAATTGAGGATGGGAGTCACCTTTCTTTTGAAACATTGCTCTCTTCAAGCCATTTACAAACAAGAATTCCCTAGAGGTTTTCTGGTATCAGAATAAGAGTTTTGTTCCTATAATTAACTACAATAAATGGTTAATTTCTTGCCATTCCCCATACGGGAAACATCCACCATTCGTGATACTGTGAATACTTTCATTACATTTCATTAACAAGAAGACACATTTCCATATTTTGAAAGAAACCTTAATGATATCACATTAACATCAGCATAAGCAGATGCATAATGACTTTCTTTTCACAAAAATCAAACAAATTACGTAAAAATTACTGTACGACAGAAAAATTCCATAATGTTGTGCCTCAAATTGTTTACACTAGTTTCCACATAGTACAAGATTTATAAAGAGGAAAATCTGTTTGGAAACAGTTTTCATTACAAAAATTTTGGGAGTTACCGAAATCCAGTGACTGATGAGAAAACAGGCTAATAATTTAAATATTGCTCACAATTACAATTGTATCACATAATGTATAAGGTGATTTTCACAAATAGGATTGGGTAAGTGTAAAGACTTTGAGAATAATTTTGTTTTCATAGCAATTAACTTGCTGCAGTGTAGTTCTACCACTTAAGTATATTTAGCTTGATCTGAACTACAAAGGAAATTTGTCCAAATATGATATAAATGTATTCTACATATTTACTATCCATAATTTTAAAGGAGTTAGGAGGTAGAATTTGTTTTTTGTTTTTCTTAAATCGATACATAATTTCAAAGTGGAACATGAAAAGCTTTTTGTAGGAAATATGCTTTCCAACCTTCAAAGCTATTATTTTATCCACAAGTTATTTTAATTATTAATCATCATATATAATTTTAATGCGGATGAAATTAAATATGGCACCTGACACACATTACAATCAGTGCTATATAATTGGTTTTAAAGAACATTTTAGCTCAAACAGAAAGCTGAAGTCATTTATAATGCTACAGAAGAACATAAGTTCTGATAACAAATGTGGCACAAACTACATCACCTAAGTTCCAAATAATTTTCACTTTTTTTTTTCTTTCTTTTTATTTTTTTTTTTTCCTGAAGACAGTTATGTATAAAAGAATCTCTTTGGTCTCTAAAAAAATACTTTAAAAACTTCATTGTCTTATGATAAATAACACATGACACACAAACTCACAAATATTTACTGACTACCTTCCAACAAACCAGGTCCAGTTTCTAAGAAAAAGACTAAGTGTATCTCTGACATTATAATACATGATTGATGCTACATGATGGTAATCGTCACCAACAGAACATATAAAATCAAAGTGAAAAATGAATAAATTGTAATCCCACTGTCTGCCATAAATAAGACAAAAAGTTCATGCCTCCAAATTGGGGGGCTATTTTGATAGTACAGTCTCTGTACAGGAGTCATACTGAAGAAAAAGATCTTGTTCTGAAGCTGTTAACAGTGTTTTAAAGTAGACTTGAAACAAACATCAAATGGAAGGAAATAATTCAAATTAGAAAAGGGGAAAGCAGAAAAAAAAAAGTAGTACGTAAGTAACAAGACAAAAAGAACAAGTCTTTGCACAACAATCAGGGGTCAATAAGAGAAAGCCTGAATTATAACTGAAGTACCACTGTACCTAAAGAAAGCAGTGTATGTGAAGTTAGGGCTCCCAATCCACAAGATATAACTGAGGCATATTCACACTTAATGCTTCTTCTCAGCCTGGTATTTCTGCACAAGTTTGATGCCTTTTAATTGAAATTCCTCCTCTTACTGTACTAGTGATTAAGGCACCACTCTACTGTAGCTGACCAGATATACCTCAAAAACATCTCATCTTGTGTTAAACTTAGAAGCAGCTTCTCACTAGCTAGCTTATCATTTTGATGTACCGATTGCTAATGCTATCTGTAACCATTCTTTCTCATAATCTTTCTCACAAAATTCAACTAAATGTATAGATATTTTTCTTCTAATTTACGAAAAGAAGGAAACCATGGTGTCGGTGACAGAAGGCAGTCAGTTGAGTACATACATGCAGAAGTCTCTTGGCAGAATAAAGCTCTACTTTACTCAGAAAAAACCAACCATACAAATTTCTAACGTGAGTCTGAAAGTAAAAGTTATTGCAGCCAGAACCTACAAACATATTATACGCAGAACCAGCGGGACAAAGTCATTTTTCAATATCTCTTTTTAAGGTATCAAATGTGATTTAAAACCAGGTTAGCACAGAGAAAGATCTTTCTAAAAATTTAAGTTATTCTGCAGACCTGTTATCAAATGTTGAAAGTGTGGTACTAATCCTTTAACAGCTATCCATCTTTAAGAGCAAAACGGCAAAGGAATTGTGAAAGCACTTCAGCAAAGCACCATTTCTCTTACAGGATATCAATTTGGGTATTAATTAAGATAATATATTTAGAGGAAAAAAGCTAAGTCTGCACAAAGGTCTGCGTAGAGGAAAAAGGATTAATTTGTACAGGAAAAACAAAGCCACCGGTCTTCCCTATAAGTAGCTTGTATGTGGATGCTGCTACATGAGATTTCACTTGTTCATGGGGGCTTGTTAAAATCATTCTGTGGTTTATTTGAAATCACATGTTTTTAATAGAATTGGCTGATGATATCAGCTTTTAGTGAATACAAATTTTACTACGAACAGAACATTTCAACTCTAAAGCCAAAATCAGAGTCAGTTCTCTCACCTGTAATCGTTCTGGCCTGCTGAGAAACAGCATTTTGTTACAGCTCTGTAACCACATTATGAAGTATCCAGTGCTTGGCCTGAGAAGGGGGACTGATTGAATTCAGGTGCAGATCATTAAAGACTAATGTGCATCACTCTCACTCCCTTCTTTGGCTTACCCCCTCCTCCATTTTTCTGCAGCTTCCCAGATTACACAAAGCATCTCTTCTCCTCATATGTACGGGCTCTTTTGATTCAATAAAGAACTATAAAAACGTTTCAAGAGGACTATACCCTTTTAATGACAGCAGTTTTAACAGCCACGATACGAAACAATCATCCTCATTTCTGCCAGAGAGGGACAGGCATAGATTGATGTCATCGTCAAACTAAAGACAGACAACCCTCAAAAAAATGCAATTGGCTGCTTTTTAAGTCAGACTTGTGCATCACTAAGCAACGCATTATAATTTAGGTAAATGTATTGCATTGGAGCAAGGATTGAGGTAAATAAGGGTCCCGTGAAGTAAATTAACAGTATATCATGGATTTATAAAGCTGCAATGACATAAACTTTCTCTTTGTGACTTAAATGAAACAGAACAATTGTATGCTTCCCATACACAGCTGTGAAAGGCAAACAAACACCATGGTGAAACTTAGAAACTTTCTGAATGCAGCTTTGGGTTTCAGTTAACATGAAGGTGACTCAAAGAAGATCCTTTAAGTTTGTGTTTTATGAAAGCAACTTAACTATACATAGTGAGCAATAAAAAATATTAGATCAAGTTGGTAAAGAATATAGCTTATTGCACAACTATAAGCAGTAAAGTTCAGCAGCTATGAGCTTCGTAAAGTCCAGAAACAGAAGGGGGAGTCTTCATTTTCTTACTCTCGAAGATAAAAACAGTGAGGACCTGTCCTTACCATAACAGAATACAAGGCAGGCTATGAATTAATAATACAGTAACTGATTTTGTTCAGGCACACAGATGCTGCTAAAAACTGAAAATAACTGCAAGGCAGTAGTGGGAGCATCCAATCATTCCATTCATAATTGGTTCTATACAGTCTCTATACAGAAACCTTCAGATAAAATGTACTCTAATTACTGAAGACATCTGTCTGTGCATCAGGACAAATATCTTACAAAGATGTTATCACAATCTGTAGTATACTGTAGGAAAAATGCTTTGAAAAAAAATAATTCTACCCAGTGTAGCTGAAGAAATGAGGACAAATCTCAGGGAGAAGGTTCTGGAGTTTTATAAAAACATGAAGTAACACTTGCATTTATAATTAAGGCAAACAGTGTGCAGTGTTACAGTTTAAACTCTTTGGAAAGTGCTGAAAATCTTCCAACTGTGAAACAGAATGCAATGTATAAACAAGCAGTTTGTAAAACATTTTAGAAATTCAAGTAGTGATATAGTGCTTATTATCATTCATGTAACACAAGCAAGTACTAATGGCACCACGAGGCATGACTTTTTATTAGCACAATTTTCTCCTTGATGCTACCATTATGGTTTTCTTATAGTGACAAATGGCTGCTGCCCATTCCTACACCTGTTACTTTCTCCCTTAGACAAACTATGCTTTGCTTCTGCTCTCTCGAGTTTTTAAAAATAAATAAATAAATAAAAAGAAACAAAATAGACCTATTCTACCTTTATTTATTTTCTGTATTCATTTATGTCACGGTCTTATGTGTTTACACATATTTGAATTAGTCTCTTCTATATAAGTATTTATGCAAGAAACAGCACTGAGTTTTCTCTTTTTCTTTTTGTTAAAGTAGGGCAACTCCACTTACAGAAAATTGCTAATCAGCTAAACTCCTGACTTGCACAGTTCCAGGACATGACTCATCACAATACATATAAAGACTTTCTTGCAGAGAAAGAAGTTTGCCACAGTGCTGACCAAAGTATTTGCACGAAGATATTCCCAAAGAAAAACAGTGTTTTTCAATTAGAGCATGAGACAGATAGTGTGCAGAGATTTTAAATTAAATAATGAAAATAGTTGAGACAGCATTTTAGAATTTTTATTCTGCAAAAATGAACAATTTATCTGTAATGTATGAAGAGTGCTGACATTTCCATTTTGGATAATGAAATAGCACAACAATTTCATTTGGCAAAAGCTATGAAAAGATCTTCAAACAAAAAGAGGGTGATGTTTATTTTCACTATCATCACGGAGCATTTCTTACTAAAGATGGAAAAAATCTACAAAAATCTAACTTTTGGGCAACAAATCATTAAACCAATATAGCAAAACATTTCTACTACTTTTTTTTTTTTTTTTTTTTTTTTTTTAAAGTGTCTGCATTTATGGGAAACAATTATGGAATTAGCTGTTTATTGAATGATTTGCTACTTCATTATTAACTAAAGAATTTTTTTGAAATGCACTACTGTTGTTGATGAACAAAAAAACCCCATTCAAATATTTATATTCACTAAAAAAATTTATACTGGAAACTCCAAATTTCTTCTACTTGTAAAAGGAAAGCAAGCTTATGGAAAAACACAATAAAAAGAAAAATAGTTTACCCTTTATGCCTGAAATCAATAGGTTAATCAAGAGAACCTTAAATTATGTTGAATGCCCTACAGAAATGAACCACTTTAAGATCCATATTATCTTTACAGAGGACAAGATAACCTTAGATTGGGCATTAGATGTAGTGCACAAAAAATTGATCATTTCTCTTAAAACAAAATGTACTTAGGCTAAACAAATGGAAACCTATTGCAGAAAAGACAGTGAAATATGATTTCACAAAAAAACTTTCTAACATTGAAATAAACAAAACAGTTGGATACAACTTTCCTAAAATATTTCAAAAAAATAAAAAAGTATGTCATCACACTGGTTTCTAAATAGAAAAAAAAAGTCAGAATTAAAATAAAAGAGTAAGGAATTTAATCTGAAGAAACTTGAGTTGTTACTGCTGTTTTGATATGTTTTCAGAAAAACAGTAATTGAAAACCATCAGCAATTTGTTTCTCATCCTGCATCAAACAAATCAATGAATCCTAAAAAGCTCTGAACATGACAACATATGCACCAAACTGCATCAGAGCGAGAAAAGACAGTGCGATTTTAAGACTGTATTACAAACTTACATTGAGAGATGACAATTTGATATGTCAGAGGGGTGTATAGCCCAAAGTCCTCTGACTTACAGCAGTACACAGAAAATTCTGTTTATGCATTAATTCTGAAAGTAGGTTTCTGTGCTGTATAAGGTAGAAGCCACCCAAAGAAATAAAAATCTATTGCATTGGTGAAAGTTGCTTGTTATTGTTTTGGATACTGAACACATATAAAGAATGCATACACAATGCTTTCATGCCTGAGTTGGTATCATCCTTATGCATTCTGATCTGTTAGGCAGTTTGTTTACAACTGATGTATGGAAGTCAACAATACAGTTGCATTCTAAGTCACCTAGGCATGAGTCAGAAAGGTATCGTAAGCAGACATCCTGCATTAGTCAGGTTAAATCTGATACTGAAGGAGTCAAATCTGTTGTCCAAATCTAAGCATTAAGCATTGCACAGCTGATGGATGCAACATCAAACAATCACAGAATTGCAGAGGCTGAAAGGGACCTCTAGAGACCATTGAGTCCAACCCCCCCTGCCAAAGCAGGCTCCCTAGACCAAGTTGCACAGGTAGGCTTTCATTCGAGTCTTGAATATCTCCAGAGAAGGAGACTCCACAACCACGCTGGGCAACTGTTCCAGTGCTCCGTCACCCTTACTGCAAACAAGTTCCTATGTGCATTTGTACTGAACTTCCTATGCCTCAGTTTATGTCTGTTTCCCCTTGTCCTACTGCCACATGCCACTGAAAAGTGTCTGGCATCATCCCTCTCCCTCACGCATCTTAGATATTGGCACACACTGACATGACATGCAGAAGATCACGCCCTTTTCCAGTAGCAGCTGCAAGACTGGCAATGCAGGCTGGTAAACATCACTAGCTGCTTTTGCTTAGGCCACATCATCCCCAAGGAGTAGAAAAGATTTTTCCAGCCTTAACAGAAAAGGGTCTTAAAGTTCCATTCTTATTACCAATGCATATCAACGATGCATATCAAAGCATCAGGACAAACTGCGATAGTGTCAACTATGTATGATATATTTCACACAAATAAGGTATTGAGTAAATGACGCAGAGGTGTAAAAGAACTCATTTGAAAATGAACAAAAAATGTTATCATCAGTTATTTGTCGAATAGTCACATAGTTTGATAGTACACTGACAGAGATGAAAGACAATTACAGATACTGCACATACATGACAGATGTTAAGTTTTCCATAGGAGTGTTGTCGTGTTATAATGTTTGCAGTTTTTTAGGTGTGAGATTTCAATGGAACATTTTCTACTCAGCCTCATATGTTCCCTTTTTCAATACCAACACTTTCTCTCAGGGAAAGAGGATGTAGATGTGGAAGAGATTTCAAGCAGTAGTGTATTTTGAAATATTTCACAGACAAAATTGAGAACATATCAGAAAGATCAGATAAAAAACAGAGCATAATTCTGCCTCTGGAACTTCTAGAGCAAATACTTCACTCTGGGGAGCAGTTTCAAACATAAACCCAGAGAAAAATATACTTTGGCAAGTATATACAAGTTCACAGCAGGCATAGATGACCAAGTAGAAAGTGCACGAGAAGTGAGAAAACTCCAGGACAAGTTTAACATCAATTAATTTACAAGCTAATTGTCCGCTACTTCACTAAGCTTCTACCACTTTCAGAACTCTCAACATGAGTTTGCAAGACTAACTTGTAAAAAATTATTTGCCATTACATTAGCTTAGCCTAGCTGTCTGCCACTAGAAGAGCATATCTACCTTCATGGTACTTAGCAGTAAAATTGAATAGAAAAAATTGAATGGAAAAATCGAAGACAACTGAACACCGTCTAACCAGTAAAGGTGTAGAGAATTCTTTTTGTATCTTCTGCTATTGAGGAGTGATCAATACCCACGTACTGAATGTTATTTACTTAAAAAGTAATTCATAAAAGAAAATAATACCTATATTACAGTATAAGAGAACAGTGTAATTATCAGAAAAATATTAGACTATAAAAACCTGGAATTGTTGCTAACATGGAACATAGGCTTGAAGTGGAGTATAATTATACCACAGATGTGCAGTTGCTGTAGGTACTTAACAGTACAAAGCATCATCAATCTTTATTCAACTTTTCCATTGATTTTATCCTGTTGGTTTTTTCTTAATTTATGATGGTATATGACCAAACACACTGTGATCCAGAAATCTGAAATACTGATCTAACCACAAGTATGAATTTATTATTATGAAATGCAATGAAATTATTTTCCTTACTTTGCAATCATAGATTCACCAGTATTGGAAAAGACCTCTAAGATCATCCAAGTCTAACCATCCACCTATCACCAATATTTCCCACTAAAACAAGTCCCTCAGTACAACATGTAAATGTTTCTTGAACACCTCTTAAGATAGTGACTCCACCACCTCCCTGGGATGTTTATTTTTTTTAATCAGTCTTATAA
This sequence comes from Tetrao urogallus, assembly GCF_951394365.1. Classification (NCBI taxonomy): domain Eukaryota; kingdom Metazoa; phylum Chordata; class Aves; order Galliformes; family Phasianidae; genus Tetrao; species Tetrao urogallus. Next base: position 21,805,509 of record NC_136818.1, read on the forward strand.
TGGCATTATGATACAAGGCCTAAAAACTAATGTTTAGCAATTGTTGACTGATTAAATGACAGACCTTTAGTTTGAATCTCTATATTTTTCAAAAATTTCAATGCTTTGAATTATTTTTAAATGTCCTGACATTAGAAACCCAGATGGGAGTGCAGCACTATTTTTCAAAGTAATGTAAACACTGACAAACAATTTTTTAGTATGTGCATTAAGAAAGGCTGGTAGAGTTCACTAAGTAATAAACAAAATAAACAATATCTCACAATCACTGGAAAAAAAAAAAAAAAAAGTTGATTTTCAGAAGACCGTAACTGCTTGGCTTCTGCATAATCTGAACATCTACCATCCTCAGGCTCTAACAAATGTATTAAATGTATAAAACATTGAATGTTATGGGTACAAATGTACCCTAGCACATTAACTTTGAATTCTCAAATCTAATAAATGTACTTTCTGTGTTATCTGCCATTGTAACGATGAGGTCGGCTGCTCTAAGATCAGATCTCATTTTCCTTAAGACAGCTGGCTTAAGCAAAAACTGAGCTGCCTTCTCTTCAAAGGGCACTTATTGTGATGATTGTTTAGCATCCCCTCCTCTTTAAACATTTTTAAAGAAATTAAACAAGAAGAAAGAAATTACATAAATTACTCTTCAAAAAATGCAAAAACTGTGTATGAAGAGTAATGAGACACCCCATGATCTTCTGTCAGATGTTTCATATGGAGTTTGACAGTTCAGATGTTCCTTCAGGAAAACAGAGGTTTTTTCCTGTTTCCATAATCTTGAAAACAACAGAATAGGAAGGGCAACTGCATCCCACGTAGTGGGAATTGAAAGGACTTAAAAACCATGGCAGCTTTAAAATGCTCTGACAACATGAGGGAAATTTAGCTGGAAAAATTAACTGAAAAACATCAAGAAGTACCTCATGTTTAGGCTGTGCTTCAAAAATTAGGTAAGTACATAGATCTACTTCAAAACAGAAGAGAATGCAGTACTGTGCCTCATTAGAACTTAATGTTAGTACATGCAGAATGCATTGCTCATTAATTAAAAACAATTTGTGACATTTTTTGATTTTCTGTATTATATGTTGCAGAAGAGCTCTCATTGCAATCACATTCTTGTTTCAAATTCATCTTCTCAATTTCAACTACCATAATTATAGTTCTGTACTGAATCATCAATATCTGCATTCTACTAACTTTCAATAGCAATAACCTAAAAAACGAACAGCTTAGCCTATTATTTTACGCACAAAAAATATCAAAGAAATTGTGTGCAATAATACTCTGAAATAAATGGTCATTAATTTCAGTTATTTCAATTCACAACACTAAAATGATGTACAGAGACCAAAGATAGAAGGAAAAGGAATATTTTTCCACAGAAACAAAGGATGTATGAGGGAATATCTACATCTTATTGAAGTGTAAGCTTTTACACAGGACGGAAAAAATTGTTGAAGGAAACCTTAATAGTTCTAGGTCCTTCCTTCTTTGATTTGTATATTTTTACAATTTAGTACATAGGTTACTCTGAAAGTAATGTCTCCTATTTATTTCCATGGAAACTATGACACACGAACAGCACTGGATAGAGCAAATTCTCAGCTATAATACACTACTTTGTTTTTAACACAGACACCACTATTAACTATATATTTTTTTCCAGTGATGAACAAGAACCTGCTTGCTACGCTCATTAAAATCTGCACCAGCTGGTGTGACTCAAAGCTTCATAGTGCCTATGACACTATAATTGCATGGAAAATATTGCCCACACAGTCCATCTTTCATTAGTCTGAACAGATGGAATACACAAAGCACCAAATCTGAAATATAATCTAGGTGTCCAGTCCAGTTAAGCTTGACAACATACTCAATTTCTTCAAACTGGTAGGGTGCCTGGTGTTATCATATTGAAAGACAAAGGTTGTCTTCTTCAGCCTGACTCTTCAGCTTAGTCAGTGCTATGATGCAGTGGTCAATTTTCTTTCAAAATACTTGTCTGATTATCTTCAATTTTACATTCCTTACTTTTTAGGTCATACCTTGTTAATCACTAAAATTTGAAAGCACTTCAATTCTAATCTTCAGCTTTATTCCATGTTTATTTCATGTTCATGAAGGAAATCTAGCCATGGCACTCAACAATCAGTGCTGCTGTTGTCATAACATCACAAGCCCCAGCTGCAGAAAGAGATGTTGTTTTTCAATGGTGTTACTCATGCTTTTGGACTGACTAATAGTAAAACTGGCAATAATCCAGCGCGTGTAAGCGATATTTGTTTTACACTACCACAATGCCACTGACTCCAACATCACAGTTACCTCTAATTTGCACCGCCATAAATCAAACTGCAATCAGAGTCTTGAGGTACCTGTGAGATAAATGCTGACATTTCTGCATAATTACTGTTGCATATTGAATGGCAGTTCATGTCCTACCAATTTTTCAGAGTTCTTTGCATTGTAGTTTTCATTTGCTTGGATTTACCTACCTAATTACCTTTCAGTGGTGGCAACAGCATACACGCTATCAGGGCAGCATTTGTTCTGTCAGTTACAGCAATTGCATATGTTACTGAGGTCTAAAACAACCATCAGGACTGAAAGGGAAAAAAAAGAAAAAACTCCAAATAAAAAAGAGAGAAATAAATGCAAAAAAAAACAAAAAACAAAACAAAACAAAACAAAAAAAAAACACCAGAAAAAAAAAACGAACAACGTAACAACGTAAAAATATCAGTTCATAAACTGAGTTTTTCATATTTTTTTCTTCCTCTAAAAATAGCAACACAGGAGTAAGGATAAAAAGCATATTAAATGCTTTTTTAAAATGCAACAAAAAGAATAAAGTGAAATTCTACATAATGACTCAAGGATTTCATTTGTGAGTGAAGAAAGCAGAAGAGGAAGAAAGGTCATTTTAACTGCAGCTGATTTCCACAGCCACCCATGAGGTAACTCTACAGAAAATGTCCCTAAGGTAAGCATAACTCCCTGGGATATGAGCATTCCACAGTTATTGGAGAATTGAGCTAAATATAGATATCTAACTATTTTCAGGGGTGTACTTTAAATTTCATTTTTAAGAAATTCAAGAAGGCCAGATACTCTCAATTTGACTGAAGGATATTTTAGAGAAACTTTAATTTAAAACTCTTTTAAAATTACATACTTCAGGCACTACTGACAACTAAACTGGCCAGTGCAATATGAAACTCATTATGAGCTAATTTATATTGCTCAACTCTGTGCTGTGTAGACTGATATAGTCACCTCGGTTGAGAATTTATACTTTCCATTGTATCTCTTAACATGCAGCTTATGTTTTAGGATTACCATTGTAATCCCATCCCATTCAATGCTGCCAATATGTAGTCCTGATTAATTTTTGATCTGCACCAGATAAAAAGTAGAACTCAATATAAAAAGATTGCTCTTCTGGATTTAAAGTCATACATACACATGGAATATAAATGCTAGTATTGTTAAGAATTCTGCTTCCACAAATTGAATATAACTTGATGAAAAATAATAAAAGGGACACAGAAATAAAGCCAACATTTTTTTCCTAGTAAAGCAGGACACCGAAGTGTCCTAGCAGTAGAATGGGATGCAGCCACTTTTGCTTTACTTTTTAATTATTAGATAAATGAAAGAACTGTGTTTTACAGAAGCCCTGACTCGTACCCTGCTAAATACAAAAATGGGATTTCAGCACTTAAAATTCTACTAAGAAAAAAACTGGCTCTTAAATCCCAAACCAGTGTTGCAAACCCTTACTCAGCTGCCACTTAAGCCTAGAGGTACTCAAATCAGCTACTACAAGAAATGTGCCAAAATATCAAAATTCTATTTACAGATATTCTTGGTAACCTTTAAATCTTGAGATGGCCAAATAAGCCAGTACTTAAGGTCAGTCAGGTGCTATTAAACATGTCACACTGAATTGTTCAAAAAATCTTAAATTACTCAATTTTTCTTGGAAATAGATGGTGTATGGAGTGAGAGTAGTAATGAAAACTAAGTCTCTGAAGCAGAAAAATGAGAAGAAAGTAATGCTGGATAGTAAATTGCTGGATAGTAATAACCAAACAGATTTCACTGTCAAATCTCAGATGCCCTTTAAAAGATAGTAACAGTTTTTCTCTCATAAAGAAGATCTACCACAAAACAATACTGAGATGTATTTCTAAAAGTATACACATACAGATGTCAAATATATGTGAATGCAATACCAAATAACGTTAAGAAGAATAACAGGCATATAATTAAAAGGAATAAACAACAGTAAGAGCAAATGAACCCAGGGCCACATTCTCTGGTGAAATTCTTATAGATCAAGCCAGGCATCTGCCATGGGGTGCCAGGGCACTGAAAACACCTTATTCTATCTAGCTTTATTTTTCATTTCTCCCTCTATCCTCCCTTTGAGTCTCTTAGTAGAGCTGCTTTTCATTCTGCTGCATCTAGATGTGAGTGGACTAAACGTATCAGTTGCATGTGATTGCAGAGGCTGGTACTTAATTATCTAGCGGTAGAAGAGTCAATCATCCTATAAAATTTCAAGAGTGGAATGTTAATTTACTTGCCAACTGATTTAAGTGGAAAAAAGTATATGCTCAAAATTCTTTAAATTGTGTCTGTGATATTTTCTCCACTGATACTTCCAATTCTAAGGATTCTATGATATATAAAAGGTGGTAAAATGTGGTCATACAAATAACTTCTGTGCATTTGAATATGGGCACATGTGGAGGAAGGAGCATATTTATAACCAACTTTATTTCAAAAAGAGACATTTGTTAAAAGATAAGGTCTTCATAGAGTATGCAAAAGACAAATACTAAAGTTCTGTACAGTATACAATTTATCATCTTTATGCTCAAATTCTGGAACAGCAAAGCAACATGATTATTGCAGTAGTATGAAAAAAACCCAAATGGTAACAAAACACGAACAACAAGCAAAATATCAGTTTAACAAGAAACCAAACACAATCTTATGCATCTGAGCTTCTACGGTCAATCAATGGTTCTTCTGTTGTTATTAAATGTTTTTTCTTTCTTGTCTGATACTACTGTTATGGCTTACTAAGCACTGTCATTGCTATTTATGAACTGCAGACACCTGCTCACTAAGAACTGGACTGAAACCAGCTGGAATAGTTATCCTTGTCCAAATAAAGCTCCATAGCAAAGCTTTATAGCATATTCAAAGGACTACATGAGCTGGCTAACAAATCCTCACAATATCATCTTTACTTTGGATCCTCATCATGGAGTCAATATAGAGCAGAGGAATTGGAAGAAGACACGATGTCATTCCCCTTTGTGGGAAAAAGAGAGATTGAGATTAGGAATTGATAATCTTGCAACTGTTCATTTGAAGCCTGTTGGACAAGTACTAATGGTCAATCAAAAAAAATAAATCTACGTATTACTTATCTCCACAACTTTTGTTGTGATTTCTGAAAATTAACATTAGTTCACTATTCTGAAGAAACTCCATAGTTGCTAATTTACTTTTAAGTGGATTTATAAATACATTAATACAGATAAATATAGAATCTACTCAACATTAAGTGATTGACTTTTCTTCTTTATTCATTTATAAGAGCTAACCAAGTATTATAGTATCAGGTGTTTCAATCAGCTTAAATCCTTCCTACCGCGTGGGAAAATCTGCAAATACTGATAAGAAACTAGTGAAGAGATTGATCAGCATAGAATATACACCTGTTTATTACACAAATACGTCACAGTTTAAAATCTCAAGGACTTAATCAACATGAAGAGAGTTTCTGGGGAAAAGATTTGGAAAATTCATATTGACTTCCCCCTTCTGTGAAAAACATAGGAACACTTATTGACATAAGCAAATTTGCACATAAAGTTCCTATTTGTGAAGTTAGGACTTCATAGGAATTCACCAGGGGGGATTGCATCTAGGTGAATATATTTCATACAACTTCTTAAAAAAATAAATAATAATAATATATTAAGACAGATTTCCATGCTTGAAGTAATAAAAACAGCAAATAGAATCTGGCATCAGCTTTAGGATAGGAAAGACAAAATGACTCTTATATTTGCCAATTAACAAGAACTCCAATTGCTTTCAGTTAGAAACATTTTGCTCTCTTTTTTTTTTTTTTTTTTAAACAGATGACGCACGTATAATAAACACGCATATGGTGAAAAAGAGTCATTTGTCCCACTACTCTATAATTGAAACTGTATGAAAACAATCAAGTCTTCCTCTAGAGGACTGTAATCCTTACATTCCTGCAAGACACAATGAATTTGCTCTGTTGTATTCATTTTCAGTACACTGAAGATCGGGCTACATTTGAGGAGCAAAACTGGGGAGTAAACTGTAGTATTGACTGCTGAAAAAAGAAAACAGAATTTTTCCATTGAATTCTCAACTCAAATTCGGACAAAAATAAATCCGTCCCTCATGACTTCCTAAGCATTGCTTCTAATAGGTACAGAAAAAGCATTCTGGGAAAATAGAGTCCTGAAGAGGAGATAGCACCTCAGAGAAACCTACAATTGCAAAGGTTTATTGTTGAATATTGACCATTCATGGACTACCCATGGACTATTCATGGACTTCAAAACAGAAGAAATATGCTGTTGATGCAGGAGGATGTCGTATAATAAAAATAAAGCAATCAAAAGATTCCTCTACAGACAAGAACCACTAAAGCCAGTAGAAAACAAAAAAGGGGCTAAAATGAACAGAAATAAACAGTAAACCAAAATTATAAAAAAAAGAAATAGATAATGTTGAAATTGGCAAGAAGGACAATGAATGAAAGAAGAGAAGGTATTTAAATGATATCTGAGCAACGATCAAATACCATGTGTTTAGGGGAAAGGTCTGTCACAGAACTGGAACAGAGCATTAGCATCAGTTATCACAATAGACTACTTAAAAGAAGATTGCATGTTTATGCTGAAGAAGAAATGATTTAACCCTGCCTAATTTATGCTCACTAGAACTGGTTTAGAATACATCATAGAACATGCATAAGGCTATTTCATTTTATTTCTAGTTTTTAAAGAAGTCAGGTTTCAGAATATTTTTCTGTTGCTCAGGGCTGTTGTCCTGCAAGGATAGACAACTCATGTTTTAGACCTTTCAGAATGCACTAGGGTAACACAAGCCCTCAATCTCACTGAAGAGGGTGACAGCGATCCAGTGTGTAATAACAAACTAACAATGGCTGTTTCAGAACCTACAAAACTGTCTGACTTCATCATCAAATGCTGTAACAGAACAGTAACCCACAACAGGCAATGAATGGTTGTCTGCATTCAGATTTCCCCACAGCATCGGTCACTAAAAGACACATCCAGAGAAGGTACACATCTGAAACAACACATATTCACAGGCACTTAAGAAAAGGCACTCAGCTTTTCAGTTATGATGAGAATCAAAACTTCTATTCATGTTAGTAGCAGAAAATGAGGTTGCATTTGTTTAGAGCTTCATGTCCACATTAAATGCTACTTAATTATGTTTTCAAATTTTAGTTCAATAATTTTATTTAGACTTATATTTCTGCCTAAGAAAAGGAAATACTAAAATTACATTATCAAATAGCTGTAACTGGGAAATTTTAAAGCCTCAGTCCAAAACATCTCAGATATTGAAATCTTCCCTTGACTGTCAGCGAAGATTATCGCTTTCTTCCTGGAAGTATTCTTAGCTTTTTTTGTGCATACAATATGCATATAATAGGATAAAACTTTATAGTAAGCTTCTGAATAATCCTTAAACTAACAACTTCCTTTCTTTGTCAGTTTATATTATCGGTAGGATCATTAATTTACCTTTCCTGTACACTTCTAAAAATATAACTTTGTTATTCATGTCAAAATAATAGCTGTGCACAGAACACCTTCAGACACTATAGCTACTCTGATAAACACTATGCTCTGCTGTAACAAAAAGTATTAGTTGCAGTCCTTGATTTAAAAAAAAATCTACAGGACCAAATTCAAACATATGAATTAGTATTTCTGAGCACTATTCAAAACGGGTTATTGTGATAGACGTGGAAAATTCAAGTGGGTTTGACAGGCTTAAGAAAATTCTGAGAACTTGTATTGCAAACACTATCAATCAATTGGAATTTTACCATATAGACCTTGGGCCAGGAACTGTGAAACTTCATCCTTTAAGGTGCAACTGCATCTACCTTCCCAGACAATTTGATTCTTCATCAAGTACCTCAGGCTCTCCTTAAAAGTTCAATTTTAAGGTTAAAAAAGATAATTGATCCTAAGTAAACAGTTTTGTTGTACTTATACAAAATATATCTCTTAAGCAGAAGAATTGCTATACAAAAAAAAAAAAAAAGGGACGCCATATGGTTTAAATGCAGTTTTCACATTAAATTCAATATAAAATTATCTATCTGTGAATAATATGTGGAAGATTATGGCATATAAAAACATAAAATTCGTATTAAAATACATAAAAATATGATGAGATTTCAGATTGCAAAACAGATCTCAATGCTGAATAGAAATATATCTCACAAAATAAGTTGAAAAACAGTAAATATTATTGATTTTTAAAAACGTTTAGGTGACTGAGAAATGGTAAGCTGACTGAGAAATGTCAGGAGGAATCTTTGAAATAGTTTTGCTAAATCAACATTACTTTTTTCTATTTTTTAAAAAACCAAAAAACCGTAAGACTTTCCAGCTATGCAATAGAAAAGCAAACAATAGCTACTGCTTCAGATTACAGTTCTCAGTTTTTGATTTCCAACTCCACTTTTTATTGCTGATGGAAAAAATGTTGGTCAAAGTGTATTTTATGCATTTATAAGACATATGTTTATTTGAAAAGCTACTTTAGACAAATGATAGGTATACCAAGCAAAGTCTGATGGAGAAAGAATTTACTGATCTCATGACTAGCTCCAAAAAAACTTCTGCTACTAATGTTTTTACTACAGTCATTCACATTGAGCATCTACAAATAATTTAAGTTCACAAAATATACATCATTATCAACTTCAGAGTAAATATGCTTTACTAAAAAAAAAATTCATAAACATAACTAAACCTCCCCACCTATTAATCCATTAGGAAAATACATGACTCATAGATTAGGATAGATCATTTAGAGTTATTCAGATGTGATCATATTTAATTTTAAATTATCATAGAATAGCTTGGGTAGGAAGAGATCTGAAAGATATAGCTCCAACCCCCCTACTATGGGCTGGCCACCCCACACAAGGTCAGGCGGCCCAGGGCCCCAGTCCAACCTGACCTCGAGCACCTCCAGGGATGGGGTATGCCAGGGCCTCACTCTCTGAGTTAAAAATTAAATAAATCTCACTGCAAGTCAGTCAGTCTGCAATGGTAAGTATGAAGGAAGAGGTGCTTGAACTACTTGAAGAAAGAGGTTCTTGGACCTGCAAACGTTTTTATCCCTTCTTGTTCACAGTACTGGACACTAGCGTGCAGACTGGCATTGATCATCTTCCATTACTATTTACACTTCTTATTCCCAATTAGCCAATGAGGGAAACTATCAATAGGGAAGCAAAACATCCTGATCTTGCTTTAAGTTACATCACAAGTCAGAGCAAGAAAAGCAATGTAATAAACTTTTGTACAAAACACCCAGAACTGAAAAGCTTAAAAGATAAATTCATTTTTAGGGTATTTCCAGCCTGTGCCTTCCATTTTTCTAGCAATGTTAAGCTTAAAGAGATCAAGAAGATCAACAGTTCATTTCTGTATTTCAGTACATAAAGCAGACAGGCACAAAGTAGTCTTCTTTCTAGGCCATCATGCTACACATCCACAGCTGCCAATTTGTAAATAAATAAAATGCTTTTCTTTTTCTTTTTTTTAAATGAGAATAAAAATGTATAAATCTTTAAATTCAGTTTTCCAAGCAAAATATTGTTTCACTGAATAGTAAACATTTAAAACAGAGATGTGGTGAAATCACTGAATGCATACTAAATTCCTGATTACTGCTGATGCTTTACATGAGAAGAATACACAGTGCCACTAAAGAGATTTCTTTACATACATCTACTCTGAGACCTTATAGAAAGTTTTGTCTTACAACATCTTCATGGCCTAATCAAACTAAATAAGAGATCCTTTAATGAAAATCTTACGTCACAAACACAGTATTAATGAAATCTGTTATCCTCCTTGCAGTGATTCTCAAAATTTTAATTAGAACTCTATGGATCCTGAATTTTCCAATTGCTAAAGTATGGTAATAAAAGCTGTGATAGATAATACTGCAGTTTAGTGTTTTCTAATAACAACAACGAAAGCCTCATGGAGCTATAAACAAGGCCCCAGATCTGCCTAGATTTCTCACCATACTCTATCTGTGAAGCTGATTGCTCCTATCCAAGTGTGCTACCTTTCATTTGTTGCTACTGAATTTCTTATGAGTTTTTCCAGACTGTTCATTCTATTATTATTTTTCTTTCAGATCATTCAGGTATACTTCAGGGGAAAAAAAAAATAATAGAAAGAAGGTTTATGAAAGCTCATAATAACTCATAATAACACAACAATATATGTGTGCCTCTTTTAAGGGCATACTGTCAAAAAATACTTATTCATTTAGTCATAATGAACCATATAAGCCATTGTGAGGAAATACCACATCTGGAAGAAAAAACATTAAGCTGGCTTGGAAAGAAAAGAGTAGCATACATCAAATATTCATGGTGACTCTAATTACTATTCATTTCTAGTTTCTCCAAGGTAACAAATGAACATGGTAAATGGAAAAAAAATATACAGGAATAGCAATATTTAAAATATAGATGTCACTTAGCTCACAAAATTCGTTATTTTCTTTTTTTCTCAGGCTATAATCAACGTGCCACAAAAAAAAAAAAAATAGTTCCAGTGTGTGGTCATTTCTATGCAGTAATATATTTTATAATTTTCTGAGGAGCCATTTCAACCCAATGCAACAAATGCTAGAGGCAACAGTAAGCTATTTATGGTTTTTTTCCAAGTGAATAGCTTTACTATATGATTCCAATAACTGTCAGTTTGATCCAATAGCAGAAGAACTTCTCTATTTATTAAAATCTGTGTATTTCATTAAACTAGTACATGTTCTTGACTAAGTTCAGTTTTACGGTTTGTCTTTCCCCCAGGATATCCAATAGGCAACAGCAAATCAAATGTACACCATTATTCACTCTAGGTCTGTAATCAAATGAATCTGTTATTTCCTTCACACAGGTATCATCTAATCCAAGCTAAGCTTTATGCATACTGGCTCCTGTCTCATGTTATCCTTCTATATTATTGCAGCTTTGCATTCTCCATGGCCTCTTTATTCCTCAGTACTGCACTACATTTCTCAGGGATCAGGAGAACAGCAACGAGAAAGTTACTCATGGAAGTAATCGGTAAAATGTTCTGGTGATCTGCATAGAAATTGAATTTCACCATTTGAAAAGCTCTGCACTGTTTGCATTACAGGAGATTACTTTACATTGCTTCATTAGTCATGAATTTTGATCATCGTAGGTTCAATTACTAAAAGTATTAGAGAACTTGTTGAGAAGCAGTCTCTATGGAGCAGCCCATACTGGAGTTCTCAATGATGATTTATCAGAAAAAAAAAAAGTGCTCTGGAAGCGGCAGGCTTTGGATGCTATAGAAAAGAATCAAGGAAAAATATGGCTGTCAGAATGTCTTCTCATCATGCTTTACACAAACTAGGTTTCTTCCTCAACTGCTTTATTTTCTTCCCTGGAAAAGCACTATCCAGCAAGTCATATAACTGAATTTTATTATACCTGCTGGTATCACAGCTTCTCAAATGAAGAGCCAAATGCAAAATATAGGATATTTGTCCCGATATTTTTCAAATCTACATTCTCTATATTCCTGGCCTCAAGTCATGTTTACTTTACATGCTTTTATTTGCATACCTGGATGAACAGTGATATGAGAAACTGAGAGTCTCCAGTGTGGATATAAGAACAATTAATTTACTAAACTTGTTTAAAGAAAACTTATTTTGCTGACACAACATACGCCCATAAGGGATTCAGAATATGCTAATTAAAAATAGGACAGAATTGACTACTAAAGTTGCATTCCTACTAGTAATATTTTCCAAGCCAATCTGCACTCTCAAAGTTGCTTACTTCCTTTTGTCCTTGTTTGGATTCCTAATTCTACAGAAATGTGAATATAGAAAATTTAAACCTGCAAGTTTCTGATAAAGAAATTGTAGATGTGATAACAGCCAAGAATGATCTGCTTCACAGGAAAGCTGCACACAAATTTTTGTTGAGGAAAAATAAAGAACAAAATCAAGCATACACAATTCCCATCAGTTCTTCTGTAGCTGCCCAGGAGGAACTGACTGGGATAATTTTGATTCCCTGAACATACATAATGTCACCTGGCTGCAAAGACGGCTTCCTGAGAAGAAAATTAAGAACACAAGACTATGCAACCTAAAGACAGATACTGTATTCATATGTATAATAAAACTTACACTTGGTTGTCTACCATACTAGCAAATCTATACTGACAGCCTCAATTCCTGCTTCTGATTCTTGTCTTCATTACTGTATGGCAACTTACAGCTTTCTCACTTATGCTCAAGTCTGCATATGCAGACGGAAATCTACACCAGTGATTTTAAGAGTATCTAAGATTTTGAAAGATCTTGACAGGTCTTTTCACTTTAAAGGTAAATGGGCTCTCTCTGGAGCTGCTTAAGTCATTCAGAGTGGTGGAAGTCTCCAGCTAGCTGTCAGATGTTTAGGAGATAAAACCAAGTCAGGGAGATATAACTGGAAAAGTTAGATACCTACACAGGTATGCACAATGCCTCTGTTCAGGGGGGTAGGGAAAGAAGTCTTCTTTGTAGAACTGCAAGACTGTGGTGGCAGTTGTACAAGATTACTTCTAGAATGTTCATTGAGATTGGCTTTGATTTAGCTAATCCTAACAGAAGCCTGCAAAGCCAAGTATATAAGCTATAAAAATGACTAAACGCATCAAATCCCACACAGTGCTGGCTTCCAATCAGCATTTTTATTCAGTTAACCAACCATCTTAATTTTTTTAGTCAGAATTAAACAGAATAGTGTTTGATGATATTTAGTCCTACTCTATATTTTAAATGCTGCACTGCGTCAGGCTGCCTGGATTTGAAAACTTAAATCTGAATCATTGTGGTGTGCCATATTTCAGAATGTGTGTACATATGTACATATATTTTAGAACATACACTTCATGCAACAACCGGTTTTGCGTACTTTCTTATGGAAGTTCATAACTACAGCAGAAGAAATAAATGTATACTTGGTTCAGGCATTAGTTGAAATCTGTGATTTACTCTTAAAAATGGAAGATTATTCTTGAAAGTCACTGCTTCACAGATTAAATGATAACTGAAAATATGATGTATACGCCAATGTTTCAAACTCAGGGTATTCACTTAGTCAAATCCTGTGTCACTGGCTGAGTGACTGAACTAATACAGTAAATGGAAAACACTTTTATAATGCATAAATCCTCTTTGTAAATACTTGCATATTTTTTTCATTGAAAAGTATCTTAAAGAGAAATAACCAAATTTTTTGCTACATTTTGAAAATATATTAGCAAAATAGGACAGGCTATGAGTATGCATCCTCAGTGTAAAAATTAACTGATATAACCAGCTTTATCATTCCATCATTAGTCACCTCTTTTTCTGCATAATGGAAAGTTAGCTTAAACATCTTTACAAAGTTTGCTTAAAGTTGAAGACAGGAAAATCACAGTCAAGGCAGAAAGGTTCCTTTATTTTCTTCTCATAATCTTTCGGAGCCAAGCAACAATTTAAGTGCCTAGAAACTAATGCCCAAAATAATTTATGGTTCTGAAATGGCAAAATAAGATTTTTTCCTAGCAACTAAAATTACCCTAACACTGTCAGACCTTTCTCTCCATTCATTTCACTTGAATCCTCAGGCACATAACTCCCTAAGTTATTAGATCAATACATAAGTCAAAAAGTACTGATAACTGTATGTAGAAAATGAGGGAATTTTTCATTTGCAAGACACACAGACCAAAAGCCAGCAAAGATCAACATGATTCCAGAGAAATAGGTAACATACAATACACAGTCTATGTACAAGAGTCATAGTGTATGCATAGTGGTCTAACACATCACAAATGGACTGGAAAATCTTTAAACATGAATTAACTATAGGACAAATGTTGCATCTGAGACTTCATGCTGTGCTACCAACTGGTTCAGTTTCTCTGCATATTTCGAATTTCTGAGGAAGTTTTAAATATGTTCACACAAACCTGGATATAGCGTCCAAAAGTCTTGGACCATCTCTTTCACATCTATCTTCTTAGATATAAAATAAGAAAAGACACTATCACTGGTAAAGATGCGATTTTCTGATCAGAAACAATGCTTTACTTGTTTCCTATTTATTCAGTTTAGAAGTCACTCTGATGACAATTTCCCATTGCTATCTGGGAACAATTTTGATCTGTCTATGGTCTGCATCACGTGCTGTCAGTGATAGATGCAAGCTATTTGTTCCACTTGTAAAATTCTAGGGGTTATGCTATGGAAATAAGTGAACAAAACAAAGTGAATCATGATCCAAACCAGAATAATCATAGCATGTGTCCTGATCTTTCAACTCAAAAGAAGTTCAGTTCTTTTCTTAACATTCTATAATGTTTAGGAATATCTTGAAAAAAAACCTTAAATGGCACATACTGAAATGTTGACAATGCATGAAAGGAACACAGCCTTACAAATTTTCTACGTACAATTAAAATAATTTGTAATTTTCCCCACCAAAATGAACTCCTAAATAACCACATGACTGGACAACTTTAACACTGACAAAGGGATATAAATGACAAAAACAGACTTTGGGAAGCACAGCAACAGAACTCAAAGAAGATTATAATCATTAACTATCCAGATGGTGCATTTACTGTTGCTTAGTTTTGGATCATGAATTAAGCACTGAAATCATTAAGTTCTTGATGATCTGCATATTTAAGGGTAATTTGTCTTTTCCAGCTGATCCCAATATTAACCACAAAAAATGAGCAAAAACATTTTTTCGTTCCTCTTCCCCTACACCCCCCCCCCCCCCCCCCCATCTTGTATGAGTCTCTATTTCTGCAAACTCTGACTTCAATATTTGGTTTCAATTTGGCCAACTGGTGAGAACGATGGTCTATTTATACAGCTGGTATGCTAGTAGCAATTTTGCAAGAACAAGAAAAGCTTCTGAATTTCACTGTATAGATCTTCAAAAGGTAAAATCTTTTCATCACACGGCTGATAGTTGCAGACACAAGTGACCAAGACAGGTGAATGCAAAGCAAAGATCTATGATTGGATAAGCTGAATATAAGAGGGCTTTTGTGAAAGTAGTGCCTTCTATTTTATGATGTTGACCCATGATGTCAGAAGCAGATGTTGGTGCTATGGCAGGAGAAGTTGAATCTTCCCACAAATATCCCATTTTATTGCCATGTGACAGATGGCAGCAGAGGGGCAGTCTGACCAAATGGCATCTGATGTGGAACTGCATATGAAACAAAGGTGTGGAATTGAGTTCCTTCATGCAAAAAAAATGGCACCCATTGGTATTTATCAACACCTGCTGAATATTTATGGAGACCAAATAGTGGATGTGAGCGCAGTGAGGTGAGGTGGTGGTGTTTCTACAGTGGTGGCAGTGGGTCATCTCTGCTGGTGCAGATTTAAAGAGCATGGCTTGTAGGCTCTTGTTCACTGCTGCCAAAAAACGCAGAGCTAATGGTGGTTCCTATGCTGACAAACTTTTGTAGCTGAGAATTTTCTCTATCAAATAGCGTCACTATGCTCTTTGTAGCTGTTGTCATTTCTGCGGAAATAAATAGAAGGCATTACTTTTGGAACGATCAACATAGGTTATACTAATACTAGAGTAAATTCCTTAGAAAGTTATAGGATCTTTTTAAAATAGAGTATTCATTGATAGAATTTACAGAAGGCAAATGCTCAGTCCGGGATTGTAAGAGAAAGCTCTCATTAGAAAATGTAGTGAATCACTTCTGTCAAAACCAGCCTAGCAAAAAGTAAAGGAAATAACCTATTTTTATTACTGTTAAAATGTTGGATACAAATCACCCTCACAATCCTCTAAAGAATTCCAGAGATAACAGCACAAAAAAAGAAATTCAATGTCATGTAGAACCCTCAGCAGCTGCATCTGGTTTTATGCCTTTTTTATTCATCTTTTCTAGTATAATGCACAACTAAAACTCTTACTTATTTTGATGTTCCATCTGTTTAAGCACATTCTATAACTGTTCAGTCTGATTATGTTGACACACTGCAGTCAGCATAATCGTAAGGACTAATAATAAATCACTATATTTTTTTTGTAATTAAATTAACAGTTAATTGAATGGTGATGAACATGGGTGTCTAAGTGGAAAAAGTCTTACAATGTGACAAATATCCAAGAATTTGTCATGGTTTCTGTAGGTTTTTTTTTATGCTACTGAATTCCACAACAACTATCCACATATTTATTCAAAATTAACATCTGTATAAGTTTCCTTTTCTGTTAGAGGAAAAATACTGAAAACAACTTCTGTTCTGAGCTTCATGTAAGTTACCCATTTACTTTTTTCAGTGTTTGTAACAATCAAATATATCTGCCCATAAGAAACACATTTTATTTAGCATCTTCTACATACTTCCTGCATCTATCTTGAAATTTAAAATAAAAACAACAAAAACTTTTATAATATTACCCACTGCAAATGGAACATCTGAATGATCATGAAATAGCATTCTAAATAAATAAACAAATATCCCAGAAATAGAATAGGGTGAAAATCTTGTCTATTCTAACTCGGTTGTTAACAGAGACTGTACAGAAGACACTTTAAAAGGTTTTTAAACGGAATTTATAACTCAGATTTTGTTAGTTGAAATAAATTAGAAAATGTTAAACACAACAGTGGATAAATTCACATTATGTACTTCCTTCTATAAGGACTCTACCTCTAAACAATACAACACCTATAAAATAATACTTACTAATGCTGTTAGCTGTTTGGATTTTGAAAACGTCTTAAATTTCTTCAGTTATAGAAAGGAATAATATTACCTAAAATTTCTCTGCTAAATTACATAGAGCTGTTATTTCCATCTCTTTTTTTGCCTAAAAATGTAACCAGCCTTTCATTTTGCTTCAGTAAACACAAACTGATACAGTTGCCCAGCCTTGCATCATACCCACAGAGCAAGAAAAGATTTGTAGAATATTTATTAGAAAATGAGTAATTAAAAAAAACCAACAATACTATTAAATGATGTTGTTCCACACTCATGTTGACACAGGAAGCACTACTGTAATTTTTTAAAGCATTTGGGTTGTAACAGAGTAAATTGAATTCATTCTGCAGTCACATCTTTCTCTGTGGTTGCTGCACCTTGAAGGCAGTACAGATACTTCTGACTTTTTTTCTAAAACCTTTCTGACAACTTCCTGGGTTTAGCCTAGGGGGGTTTCTGCCTCTCTGCTACTCTCTAAACCCACAAAGTTCTTCTTCAAAAACCAAAAGTTACTTGGGAACAGTGTGCCTTTTCTATTGCTTCCAGGGCTATGGTACCCCTAAATGTTACTGATATTTGACATTCTGAAGTCCTGAATATATAGTTTGCTGTAAGTTTTTGTGCTTCAGCAAGACAGTCATCCTTACTGAAATTCCACCATCAAAACACCTTGCTACATGCTTTTAAATCCCTTTTTGTATTAAACTGTTTGCAATTGCTTCTCTGGAATATCCTGGAATTTTAATACCACAAGGAAAAGACAGAATTTATAATATAAGAGAATTGTGTTAAAAGGTTTCCAGTATGGTATCACAGCTACACAAAATCTATACCAGAAAATATATGACCTGTAGAAGTCCCTTCCAAAACAAATGATTCTATGATTCCACCTGTAGCACATCAATTGACCTCAACAGATTAGCACTGAAGATAGCCTCGAGCTGCCAGAAAATCTGTGCCTCAAATACCTTTAGTCTGAATGTTACAAGATTTTTTAAGTCAGAACAATGAAATTTAGGCAGTTTCTCCTTAGAAAGAAGAGGACTTAACACAGTTTAGGAAAGGAATGGCATGATATATTTGCTTAAAATAAAGGGATTAGTCTGAGCAACCCAGAAGGTTTCTTCATTTGTAATTTTCCAAGCTGACCAATGAAAACCATCATCATGTATCACATTCTGCATTACCTACAGATTTTTTAACAGGAATGAAGCCATCGTTTTCCTGCTGATCTGACAAGGCTCCACAACACAGTTACTTATTTTCCTTTATCTTGAAAGAGATTTTACCTCATCATATCATACTTCACTTTCACCATATTCAAAAGGTTCTATACATCTAAGCCTGATCCATTTTTTACTTCTATGTTCAGCTATAATGTATTTATTTTCTATTTAACCCTTTACTCATTCCTTCTTAATTCTTTCATACAGCTTTCTAGCCTTTGAACCATTTTTTCCTCATTCTTATTTCTCTCTGCTTACTGGTCCTTATCCTTCGAAGGCTTCCTGTGTCAACATATCCTCTAGTCTGTCTTTACATAGTGCAGCTATAATGACCCTGTTCCAAATAAACACTTTATGATTATGTGTTTTTTCTTTAAAAACTATATTTAGAGTGTTTCATAAACAAATAGGTTTTTGTCTTCCAAGATTAATGTAAGATATCTCCAACAACAGCAAATGCTGTAGATCACAAAGGCATTCCAAGGTCTAGCTCATAGAATAGAGTTGCAAAGAAAAAGAGTTGCTTTTCACTTTTTATTAAAGCTTATTTTCATTATGGAAAAAAAAAATTCAAATTGCACCTACAAACAAAATTCTGAAATGGGGATATAGTCACACTTGAGTTTTATGCTATGTTATACCTGCAGGTTCTAAGCTGCTTCCTTCAGATTTGAGCCTGACTTACCAATTCTTCAACTTCTGTAGCCAACTCTATTCAGTTTTAAGGACAAGATAAATAAAACCCAATTTTCCCATCTCCTATTCTACTTCATTCTGGAAAATGATGAAAAAAATCTATGATAACTGTTTAAAGCACAGAATAAAGCACTTAAATCTACCTAAAGTCACAGTTGCTAGGAGTCAGTAATTCACATTAAAATTCCATTTCATTTCTACAGGAATATTATTATTCCATTCAGTTGGTTACAAAGTAAAGTCACATTCTAAAATCCACAGGAAAGTAAGGGAGGACTATTTTACTAAGTAGGCTCTTCTCCTTTTAACTGTTGTACCTACTGAGTTGTTTCACTATTTTACAAGAAAGTGAAAGGACATTTTATCACAATATACCATCAACTCAACTAAAAAAAAATAATCTATAAAAGTAGATTAATATGGTAATGTTCCAATAGTAAAAATCAGTCAATAGTAATTCTATTAAACTCATCAAATCCTAACTAGGTTAAACCTGTAAACAAAAACGTAAAACTAGTGATACAATTTAATATTTTCTCATTTAATATTACCTATAATGTCTCAAAGCAAATAGTGCAAATCATGCTATGGGTTATTTGATACTTTCATATAATCACTAGACTTTTTTTTCTCTTTTTGTTAGTTAATGGTATCAGCAGGTAGAATTCATTAATTCTAGATGCTTTTCTCTGTACTTTTATCAGTAAAATTAAATCTGCATCCTCTAAGAATTCAAATAAGAAGTTTGCTTAACTTATTTGAATATTTCCCTATTATATGCCACTAGAAAACATCTGAAATTGTAGACAAGCCAGCATTCTGCCATGTCAGCACACTGTCTCCAGATGGATGTTCAGAACCCTGACCAAAATGATGGGTTTTCACTTTATTAGCCTTGCTGACAAGGAGAAATAGACTGCCCTTCAAATTGCACTTTCACTGTCACTTTCAAAAATTTGATAAATACTACATCATTTGACCCATCATTAGCTATGAGTTCACTTCCTATCATTACACAAAGTATTGGGAAAGAAAAAAAAGACAAACAACTAATACTTAAAGCAGTATTGCTTTTCACGAAGTCAAGTATCTAAGCTCAATTAGCAAAATTTCTATAGCTGATTCTTGACTGTAGAACAGTTCTTTATTCTTTCACTAATCATGACTAAGTCATTAATCACATTGTTCAGGTCTCCAATTACTACATATGACAAGTACTTTTTTATTGCAACATGGGCTTCTCTGGCTCTGACAACAAGTTTTAGTTACAATTCCCATTCTAGACTAATTCAGTAAATTATCATACATATAACTCACTTGGATCTTTTCCTGAACTGATCTGTTCATTCCCTGCAGACCACTTTCAAACCCAGTGAATGTCAGAAACATTCACTTACTGTGCGGATTTCTTTGGCACAATCAAAAAGGTTTTATGGCTAATTGAAATAATTGCAAAGAAACGACATGTAGCTCTTGCAAATAGAGAGCTACAATTTTTACTAAGAGTACTCTCAGATTGATATTGGTAAAAAAGTGTTCTTTAAATTGTGTTTAAATACTGAAAATCCATAATACTTTACAAAATCAGTAATGAAGTCACTTTTTCTGCAATTTTGCCAGACATTCAAAATTATCAATACATACATATACATGAATTACAGCAAATAATGTTAGTGGTTCGGAAGGAAATAGAGTTTTAAATCACCCAAGTGTCCTGAGAAGCACATAAACTGGGTAGGTAGGGCTACCATTTCCAAAGAGTCTACGGGAGTCACATCTCCACTTTCATTGGCTTTTATTATAGATGACTATCTTCCAAAGAATAATTTTAAAAAAAAAAAAAAAAACAAAACAAAATAAAACAAAACAACAACAACAAAAAAAACAGCTTGAAAGTAGTTCAGTGTAAAAAGAAAACGCACTGGACTTCTCAAAATTGCTCTGCTATGTTTCTCTTTCTTCCCTCTGCAGGGGCAGTGACCTGAGTAACGCTATACAATCAGGGCAGTTAGACTGTGATAACGTAGCCCTAAGAACAACTACGGATATAATGAAATGCTATTTATTATATTATTCATAAACATAGCACACAAACTGACACCTGCGTGTTGCATGAATTAAAATAAAGTATTTGGACAAAGTTGCAAGAAAACTAACACTTCTGTTTTCTGGAACTTCTACAGAAAGAGAACATGAGTGTATATTCCACCAGTCCAAAATGAAGACAAGTAACTTCTCCCTTTTCCCCCAGAAAACCAGAAATGTTCATTATTTGGAACATGCTAACTTCAGGTTAGGAGTTTTAATACTACCTTTTTTTTCAAAACAGTCTGGACTACAACATCAAGGCAAGCATACCACAGGATTACCTGACAAGATTTTTCAAGAATTTTCTTACTTATCAATCATTCCTTCAGTCACAATCCTGCACCATGCTTAGCTTATCAGTTTCCTTATTTGTAAATTCCTTATTATAGTAAGTTAATTCATAGTTTTTAACTTAACAACAATACTTGTTGAACACCTGCACAAATGTGCTGATCCCATTTAGCTCTGCTGTGTCCAACCCTCTGCTCATTTTGCTGTATATTACCAGAAATCAACAGTAAAAACCTAATTAGGAAACTCAAACAAGGATTATATACTTATATCATATATAGATTGGCAAAAGAGAAATGCACAGCTCCTCTCATATAGTTTCTTTGCAAGTAAGGCTTTCCAGTGTCAGAAAACCAATTGCCAAAAAGAAACATTCATAGCTGGAAATAATAAAAATCAGAGCTGGATTTCAGAAATGATTTTGATCAAAGGTGGCATAGGTGTAAAAAACATAGCTGAAGCCATTCATTTTTGTGGTTAGAATTATTTTCTGGATTTGTCTAAAATCAGATTTGTTCAATGGCTAGATCGCACTCACTAGTGATTACCCTTGACTGAGTGATCTACGTTGTCTCAATGGAGTGCAGCTCACAAAGACTTTGTGACTAGGAAAACTGCAGTGTATTTTGTCTCTTGCGAAATGAGCAGGTTTTTTTTTTTTACACTAAATTCAGCTTCAATAACCCAGTTTGGAATGGACAAAACATCTGGTCTCTATACTAAGTGTTCGTTCAGAAAAAAGAGAAGGCCTTCCAGGAAGTTCAACATCTTACGGATTTCGGAGGGTAGGCATTTACCAAATGAATTATTTAAGGTAAAATTACAAGAAAAGTCTTCACACAAAGTTATTAAGTCTCTAATTCTCTCCTTTTCTGAAATACTTTTCTAGCCTAGAGGAGATCACTTAAAAAGTATACACAGATTTTAAGTTAGTGAAGCTATAAAAACTGCATAGAATACAAGAAGATTCTTAATTCGTATAGAGTTAGTTATAAGCCATGGCTAAACAAAAACAAAATCAAAAGACTATTCTGGATAGAGAGCATTGGATAACTCATACACACAACAGGCAAAAAGTGAGACAATTTGGGTATTTAACCTTAATTTTTCAATTCTAGAATTAAGTGATATTAAGTTCTAATATACGTACCTTCTCAGAATGCTATTAAAATCATGTGATTAACTCTAATTTATTCTGGCATTTTAGAGCTACTGTTTTTTCACAAAGACACTGAATCTCTCTCTCTCTCTCAAAGTACCAAAGAGGAGTAAGCATGTGGTTACAGGACGTGAAAAAGTTGCCAAACATCCCACTTCTAGGTTTTATTTGTATTTTAAAATAGAGCTACGCATACTTGAAAGTACAGTATTATGGGCCTGTGAATCCTAAAGAATTGGCAAACTTTGTAATAATTTATTTCCTGCTGCTGCCTTTTGAGGATTTTTTCCCATGAGAAATGTAAAAACAAGAAGGAAATCCAATACACTTCAGTTTACAAGGCTTTCGGTTAACAATGCAATAAAAAAGCATGAACTTGGAAGCCAAAAAATAGAGTGTTAATCAACGCACCAACCTTCACATGTTGATTCCTCACCAGTATCACTCTTTACACTATTCATGCTGTCATTAATATTGCTTTTTTTCCTTTTACTAACCCATCAAGATCCACTAACCATTAACCAAGATTTCAGTGTATTAAACAGCATGAAATGCTAAATAAACCTGTGGTATACATATGAGTTCTACTAAAGGTATGCATACTATTCACTTTTCTTCATTTAGTTCTATGCATGATCAAAGTATATATAGAGTCACAATGATAATTTTTTCAAGTCTATTTGACAGTTTACCTTTCAAAAGAAATTCCTTAACAAAGATAAAACACTTACACTGAACAGTAGTTTCAGCATCAGGAAAGTGATTTTATTAGCTTATAATAAAGGAAGTAGGATTAGGAATAAACTGATGGATGAACTGCTTATTTCCCGATTCTATGTAAATTAATTCGAAGCATACATTTTTAAAAAATAAGTATGTTGATAGTACTTTTTAAAACAATGACCACATAAAGTTCTACAAAACCGGTATAGTACCAGAGGTATTGTACTCTGTGTGGCAATAAGGCCTTTTCTTAATAGAAATCAGGATTTTCTGCTTAAAATGATTTTTCCTCATTATTTCAATAATTATGTTTTCCAATACTAATAAGTCTCTTTTACTTTTCTTGCAAAAATAAAATAAAATAAAATAAAATCCTCAATGAAGAGAAACGATCACCCATCAAATGTCAGGAATTTCTCTTCAAACATCTAAGATTCCTGACATTGCTGTGTCATTAGCAGAAGCTACATTTTTCAATGACTTTATGACATTAATGATAGTTTTACCCTTACAGTAAAAGTATCATTAGCATTTTCGCTCCCATTTTTACCAGTTTCACTTTCTTGTCATTATGTCCTTTAAAAACATAACCAATGCAAGCAAGAGAAAAATAAATCTTTACCTAGCTTTCTACATTCTTTTAATTCACTAAGTCGTAGTGAAAAATATGCTAATAATGCAAGTAGGAAGAAGAACTCAATTTCATGATTCTTTATTTAGGTGTTATTTAGGCAATAATCTATATGTGGACTAACTCCCTGTAAAGGATCTTTCTCACCAGGTAGAGAAATATTGCTATACTAGTTGTGATACATCGCATCAATCACTTGTATGCTGAAGTATCAGTCAAAAGAGCATCCTCTGTCTGTCAAAGTCAGCCTCCTGTGCTCAAGCTTATCTGTAAAATATGTCAAGTATTGCTTTTCCTTTCTGTTTTGGGTTACATATCCACTGTATCATTCGTAAAGCACAGTACTCAAGTACCGACTGCTTTGAAGATTTTTCTTAATTCTAGGCTGACTCAGTGCTTCCTGGGGTAAGGACTGCAATATTTAATCAGCAGTCAGCTGTCAAATTTTGTCAAGAAAAAATTCTTGACAGTTCTTAAAGTGCATAGCACTTTAAACTAACAGCATCTTTGTTAAGTCTGTTTCAGCATTTGAACTGCTTGATTCAAACTGGACACTGTTTAACAACCATTATAATAACTGACCTCATGAAGCTTTTGTTGAATTAGTCTGAAACCAGCTAGGGAATGAGGAAAGCAGGTACAGAGTTGAGTGACATTAACAAATTATCCCAGAGGTGGTAGTGGTCTAGAGGGGAAGCTGAGTGGCATTCAGGTAAGAGATGGAAGAGCCACCAACTTCAGTGTGACTAGATCACTTTATCTTACCTTGTCACTTCTGATTGATAGATAATAAGAAATTTGATATTGGGTCTTTCTTTCAACACAAGTGAAAAATTTTAAAATTACTCTTCTAAGTGCATTCCTGTTAAGGACATCTATCTTACCCTAACAGGCATCAAATATATCATCTCAACTTTATAAAATTATGTTGTCAGACTTCACTGTACCTCAATTTTCTACCTCCTTCCCTAATTCTAGTGCTTCAGAGTGTTTACTTCTTGCTAACAAGTTCAGCTCGCCTCCTCCCTATTTTGTAGGAGTATCTTTGTGCACACAGCATTTTTAGACATAGTTTCTATGTACATCTTTCATTATACTCTAGAATCTAGCTCCTGTGGTTATGATTTAAACTGGAAGAGACAACTGACTTTATTGACCAGTGTTTCTATTTTTCTTTATATTTCTGCTTTTTACATAGTCCTACTTCCCAGTATCTATTTTCAATATCTGTCCTTGTCACAACTTCAAGGTGAAGAAAGTATCAATTTAACAACAATTACAGTGAAAGTATCTTTCCCCTCATGGATAGAATAAAGAAAAATCTGTATACTGTTAAATACTGAATTAAAAAGCCTCAGCAATATGGGAAATAGCTTAAGGTTAAAATTCTCACACCCACTAAAACAGCTACTTACACTGCGTTATCAATTTCAAAGAAAATATTGAAGGGACTTCCTCTGCCACAATGCATCTCTGAGGGCTGAATATATTTCACTGCACTTAAAGCACATGAACAATGACAATATTATGCTAAAATTTTACTTGATAGGGAGCTCAGTTGAATCTGCCTCAAGCAACAAGTAAATTATGTTTTATCTCCAGTCAATGTCAAGTACATAGCATTACAGAGAACAAAACTACTGTACAGTTTGCAAAAATATTACTTTGTTACAATGATACCAAACTATTGAGTATCTGCTTGTATTTTCTTCCTCCTTCAGGGTTCATTACTTGTGCATTTGGGGAAAAATATGCATTGTACTGTGCTATATCCTTGCTAAGTCTGGGAACGAGAAGACTGTTCATCAGAACAATCACTTCTTAATTCATCCAATTTAGCCTACTGCTGAGCAGAAAACAGTTTGAGCATTGGGTGTTTATTTAGACATTTAAAGCCACTGTAAGACCTCTTTTTTTCAATTTGTCCAAACTATGAGGTACACAGTTCTGTTAACACTCACATGAAATTAAAACAAATGATTAACATATAACTCACATTCAGAGAAAAATGAAATCCTTAGCATATGACTCAAATGTCTTCTCTTACCAAAACACAGTAGCTAAGCTCACTGAACCAAACTGGTCTCACTGTGTCATGTGGTCTTCAACCTTCCTTTGAATAAAGAACAGCAACAGCTCCTTCAAAAACTGGGAAATACGTTGTCACACCACTGCACGCACACAGCAAATTACAAATGGCACTCAGAAACCAAATATGAAGATGCGGAATATACTCTCTCACAATAGATGAACTCCTACATCTTAGCAGTGTCAGGTTGTTGAATTTCTCCTCATGAATTTGAATATGTCAGCTTCTGTAAAGTTAGATGTTTCACAGAAATGCTGCATTTGATTTTGATTCATGTTACACTTTCTTGTAAAGGACATCTGGTAATAACAGATACACCATCCTTTTTGTTTATTTATTTTTAGCCCAATGCTTTCTTTCTTTTAACTGAAAAAAGTGGTCAAGTTGATTGAAAGACATGACTTTCTGCATCCAGAAAAGACTAAGCCTTTTTGTTGTTGCTCCAGCCTTGCAAAGTGATTAGCTGTTAACTTCCCAAAAACAGAAGCAGATCAACAGCAAATCAAATTCTGGCTGCTGTTTATCATAAATCAAACTTTGTTGACCACATTCTTGTTTTGTTTACACCAGTGTAAAACAGGAGTTTTAACACCAATCTCTGCTAAGCTGAGCAGAGCTGTTTAACCTACAACTATAACCACATCCTGCAGCAGAGTCATGATGTGAAGAAATTAAAGGATTTTCCTCCTTTCAGTTAACTTTGAAGGCACTGAATGAGAAAAAATTACCTGTTTACAGAATTTCAGAACATTACTGACATTTTTTGCAAGTGAAAAGCAGCCTGATAGCCCAAGGAATTCTATAAAGGGTACATGTAGAGGAAGATGTTTCAGTAAACTGAAAGGTTTCAAGGAAAGCATCTGTGGCTCAACGGGCAAATTGTCAAAAATCATGAGCTGCATATCGTTGTTCAATTTCAAAGTTTTAACTTCAAAAACATTTATATTTTCAAATAACACATATTATATGTTTTAACTTTATGCATCAGCATACACAGATATCATTCGTACTGTAGTTTTAATTTTATCAGTTAAAACTTTTTTACATCTCTTAATCATAACTTAGTAATAGATATATTCTTTGTTAGAGCTTTTTGCTCTAAAGGAAATGCTGAAATGTCAGAATGACGTCCATGACAGAACAAAACAAGTCCTGCTTGCTTACTGCTGAATCTTTTATATAATTTCCAAGCACTCTGAAGAGTATCTTTGCTAAACTAAGTTCACCTTCAGGAGGGAAGATGTCAGTCATACTGCCTGAAACAATACACCTATCACTGTAAGACAGAGAGCAGTGAGACACAAGACACTTATGCTGTGCAGGTCAAGACATATGGCAAGACAAAGACTTTCAACTCAAAGCCTGCATCTCAACAGATTAGATTCACAAACTGAATTGGGAAATTCTAGAAGTGAATTATTTCTGATGCACAGCAGGAAGAAGATGGTGACTCATTGTTCTTTCCTCCTTACTTTGTGTCTTAAATCTTAGTTTGGAAACAGCTAACATAGTTTGATGTGAACATGTGTCTTGGACAGAGAACGCAATGAAACAGTGAAATTTCTTGACATCTAGTGTTGCCTTTTTTTTTTTTTTTTTTTTTTTTTTTAAATGAAGTGTGATAAAGAAATAACTTAATAGAATTTCCCAGTAAGAGGGCATTATGATAGGCATGAGTTAGGAATCAAGTTCTGGAGAATGTGGGTGCAAAACTGTTTCATTATATCATGATCAGATACAAATTTTTCAAAAGCTGTTTATGACATTTAGTGGTACCAGCAGACAGGACACATCCCTGAACTGGTCTTCCATCCTCTAGTACAAGACAACTTGTTATAACTCATTTCTGGAAAACCATTGAAAGCCAGTTTCTTTTTTCTGTTGCTTCAAATTCTCTCTGAGTATCATGAAATCATAGAATATTCTAAGTCAGAAGGGATGATGCTGACTCACATTCAACTTGCTGTCAGCCTGAACCACCAGATCCCTTTCTGACGGTCCACATTCCAGCCACGTGTCTCTCAGTCTGTACATATATACAGAACTGCTCTGTTCAGATGCAGAATAGCACATGTGCTTGTTAAAATTCATGCCGTTGGTGACTGCCAAGCCCTCTGGTCTGTAAAGGTCTCCTTGCAAGGCATCTCCACCCTCAGGGGAGTCAACATCTCCTCCTAAATTCAGTACCATTTGCTAACATACTTGGTATGCATTCAAGTCTTGCATCACGTAACAACAAGTGACTTAGCTAGTGAGCACACTACAAAAAGGACCTCATCCTTGCAACATGAAATCATCATCTGATTTTCTTTTTACAAAGAAATATTTTGTTTGTTACCGTGAGAGAAGAAATATCAGGAAAAAAAACAACAACAACAAAACAGTTGGATATTTGAACCCAAAGCTTGCAACTAGTTTCATCTCACGGTCACTTTCAGAATGTTCCCCATATCTTACAGAGATGCCAATGAACTCTATAGATCCTTTGTGACATTTTTTCTATCATTTTCAACAGTTACAGCCAAAAAGTAAAAAAATAAAAAGCTTAATGAAGTCATAAATGAATCCTTGGAATGTCCAAATAATAAATTCTACAAAATAAATTGACTGTTGAGGAATCTGTTTCTACTTATGCTTTTAGTACCCAAGTTCATAGTATTTTGATGTGGCAGGACCTATTTAAACTCTGGGTAGATTCAATATACAATCATGCTATGGCGCGTTTCTCTGGGAAAGTATATATTTTGATGAGCATTTTTTGGTCTATTCTACTTCAATAAAGCAAGTCAAAATCATGTACTGGATCTCTTAGAATCATATCTCACTGTAGTTTTCACTGAGCTTGCAAGCACTGCAAATGAAAAATGAACCCCAAACTCTTTTCTGCTCTCTTTTCCACAAAATACATGTGCATAAATAATCTATTTGTTACTGCTGCTTTTGTTTTTCACATGTTACTGACATTCAAGTGGCAAAGTTAAACACAATTTATTTTATCTGGAGATGTATTTCCTATCAAAATGAATCTCCTTTTTCCCTAGCTACCAACCTCTTTTATAAAAATACAATGATGTTCTAGCCTCTAGCAATTTAAAAAGCTCAGGACCATCCGTTATGTATTACTTGCAAATTATTCCCTGACATTTTTACACGCTAATGCAAAAAATCACATTATTAACATATTTAGGATTGGGAACAAAACAAGTTATATTATTTTTTCCCAGATAAAAAGCTACACCCGCAGTTATTAATTCTGCACAGAAAGTGAAGGTTCAAGCCCTTGATTTCACATTAAATTATGCTTTACTTCACACTGACACACTTTTTGTTGCTCCTTCAGTCTCCCAGGCAGGCAGACAGTAACTCAGATTACCCAACAGCCTGGCAAAGCCTTTCCTCCTTGAACTGGTTTTGTATGTCACTATGGCATTGCTTCTTCTGCCTTTCTTATTAATTTGGAATAATTTGGAATACCCTCAACATACCTCCTGCATGACCCACACTTCCCTCAGCTCTATGTTTGTATGGAAACCCATCTGTTGTTGAATCATGCAACACCATGATCATTGTAGAACAACGGGGGCTATTTTAGCTCTCTATATGCAACTGCATGGCAAGTCTTAATATGAGTTTAGATCAAGTGCTTTTCCTCTTTCATTTGCACATGAGAGAAGCAGAGCTGAAAGCTATACATGCAGGTACAAAGGCATCTGTAGATTCTTTGGCAATTTAAAATATTGTTTGTTGTTGTTAGGAATGTATATCAGCCTGTATTACTGAACAAATGCATAGTTTCAGCACACTCAAATGTAAATTAGTGAATTAACTTAAAACATGGTTTCATAGATTACACATTTCGCTAGGAAGCATTCCTCAAGATAATTTGCTAGTCTAATCATTTTTATTTTTATTTTTAATGAATATGACATAAAATAGGCATTAAAGAAAATGCAGATTTTTTTTGCTTACCAAGTTAGCACTGCTGTAGTTATGTTTCACATAAATTTTCAGCTGGCGGTCCTGGGAAAAGAAGACGGAGAACTGCATTATTACGTAATGCTCTAAGAAAACAAGGCAATACACAAAGAAACATAAGGCCTGTCAAGACTGCCTGCCAACAAAAGTATCATAACTAAAATTGGCCAAAGTTCACAAAATGGCTTCTTGATCTGAAAAACAAGTCAGTGTGTCGCCAACACAATAAATATTTGAAATAGTCTTAGGCCATTCTGAAAATGCAAACAACCTGCACGTACTACAGAGAAAACACACAGGATTGCTACTATAAAATGAGGTGGCAGAAATTAAGTTTTGGAAAACAGTCCATTTCATTACAACACCTCTCATCAACTGCAGTGCATTCCAGAACATGCCAAAAGGATTTTTCAGCAGTCTCCAAATACATAGTAACATTAACCACAGGGGAAAAAAAGCCACTGCAAACAAAGCAAAAAAACCTCACAATTATTTCATGCTTGCCACTTCTTAAAATGAAATAAATTTGTCTGATAGCGCTATTAGGACTCTGAGGTTGTCATGCTCTTTATTTCCTTGGTCACCGCACAAGATAATCACTCACTTCTCCCCTTTGTGCAAAACCAAGCACAAGCATGACTCTTAGAAAAAAATGATTTCTCAAAGGAAGGACACCAATGATCGACTTCAATAAATGTCTTCAATGTTTTAAAAATTTTAACGCAATATAAAAGGAACTGAATGTTAGTGTGAATGGTCTATTAAGTGCTTTGTGCTAAGAAATAATGCTCAAAGTGAAGTTTGGGTAAGTATCATCACTGTTCATTAAAATTAAGTATAAGAAGGACAGAGCCTTTGTAACCTGATTCATGGTCTGCTTCTGGTATGGTGGTAAAGTCAACCAGCCTTCAGAAGCTGGGTGCTTTGCCCACAGTAAGACTAAAGGTCCAGTAAAGAAGCTCCATTAGGTTCATGTCCCAACGGAAAGCACACAGATTAGGCTGTGAACCTTCCTTTAAGTGACACTAAACCTAAGCACAGGTCAAGATATAAATAAATCTTAAAGAGCAACAATTTTGTACCAAACTTGCAGTCAGTACCTGAGCTAATATAAATCACCAACACAGAACTGAAAAATCTGGGGGTTTTCTCCTTCCTCCCTGACTTTTTCTTTGTTTACTTGTTTTAAAACATTACCAGTTACTAAACTTTTACAATTACCCAATATTTTTAAACTGTATTAGGCTTTTGACATAAATTTTTTAAGCTCCTCAATTTCAGCTTTAACATTGTTAAATGTGTTAAATGTAAACACTTGGAAATCAACTTCCCTAGTACAATTTTTGTTGTTGTTGTAACATTAACTTTTGTTTGTGGAATACTGACGAGAATTTAATAATCACTACACCATACCACACTACATCAGTTAGTCCTAGCTACATCCTTTAAACAACTATGTATTGTCACGGAGATATTAAAATTAAGCATAACATTTTGGTTACATAGCTTAGCAATCTGTCTGATTCTGTACATATAGACATAAGAAAGTAGACCTAACAACCTTTCTACAAGGAAATACAGTTCTAGAGAGAACATCTAAACCTCTAAAAAAAAAGACTGAACAAGTACATGTAGCTTTGAAAAATGATTAATTCACTTACAGAACAACAATTTTACAAACAAACAGATTGTTAAATACTGCAGCAAACATATTGCCCACCAAGTGTTGTATTAACATATTGGTAGAGGAATTAGAAAGCTACTGCGGCTCTTCTAGGGCCTATAAGAAAGGCCATTATGGCTACACTAACAGGAAGATAATTTATGCATCACAGTATCTGTTAAGTTCCTTTATACTCAGTAAAGGAAACCAATATTTATTTACTGTGTAAACTAGAGCATGGTATCCTTCTCTATACTGGAACTCTCCCTAACTGAGTATCTTGTAAGCATGCCAAGAAAACAGTTAAAAACCCTTGGCAGGCTTAGGGTAGGGGTAAAACAAGGGATTTTTGTATAACCCTTGCTTCCAGTTACAAAAGAAGAGTGAATTCTCCAGCTTCTCTGATGTTATGAAAACGCCTCTCTGGGAGACTTGAAGATATTTCAGTTAAAGCACAAGGGAACGGGAAAAAAAAAGAAAAAAAAAGTTCTTACATCTAATCACAACATCTCTCCACTGACTACATTAGCATGAGATCTTTTGTAACATAGAGCCTGACTGATAACAGTAAATAAGCTGTTGACAGTGTTGACAAAATACCTGAGAGAAGATTCATTTCAGAGCAGGCAGACAGATTCATACTATAGAAGTTGGTTTTATAGGATGATCTGCCTTAAACAGTTTGACAAGACAAAATACAGTTTGTGTGAAAATACTTATTTACTTTGCCTTTTTGACGCTAACATGAAAATAATTTAATATAGTGGGAAGCCAAGAAATGTGCTTTTTGTAAAGCAATTCCTACTTTATTGCCTTGCAAACAGCATATTCTGAATTGCTGTTGTGATGGCATTTATTTCCTTTATGGTTATCACTGAAATGTTTGATAGAAAAAGTATAATATATTCTGATGTACAAATGTGTAGAATTTATTCATATTCTAAAACTCATGTAGTCAGTTTATGTTAACAGCCCTTACAAACTTCTAGAAATAGCTGTAGATCTATTCTCCTTCTCGCAGTTGGACAAAATTATTTTGCACCTGGTTTGATTTATTATCTGTGACAAAAGGAATGAACACAATTCAATTACCTGGCTATCATCTGAACAAAATACGACTATGATTCAAATCCTGCTCAAGATATGAGACTTATCTCCAATCAGAGTTAAAAAAAAATGCTATCTTCCTACTAACCAAATATTCCAGAGCTAAATGTCAACTGAAAACAAGCAAACAATGAAAAAAAAAGAGTAGCCGTCAAAATACTGTGTCCACAGACCAGACATTTCCATTCAGATTTCCTGGAATTACCTGGAAGTGTTGTCCTCCAACCTTGAGAATTCCTCATTTCAGCCACACCTGAGAGGTGATTGTCCATGTATTTATTAACTGTTCTTGCCAGGACACTGATGTGCTAATGCTTATAGAATCATAGCATCACTGATGTTGGAGAAGACCCTCAAAATCATCAAGTCTTACCAACCACCGAGACAATTAAGCTTTTAAGATCATTAAGCCTGATTCTCCAAGCTTGAATTTGCATTCTAAATGCACAGCACTCCTTCGCCCCTCAGACACCTGTTAATGCTATCCCATCAACACAGGGCTACCAGGGGATGTGTCCAAAATGGAAAACTTCTTGCAGCTCTTTCCTCCAAAGTCTATACAGCAACATACTAATTTCAGCAGAGGGCATCAGTTCTCGCGTCTGCAGGCTCAGAAAGGAAATAGGTGTGCCAAAAGCATATATTCTACACAGGTACTTTAAAGGTTTAATTTCAATGATGTAAGAATATAGAAAAATGTTAAATAATCCACGATACCTTTGAATATTTATTTTTAATCCATATACAAAAACATTTCCACAAAGAATCCTTAAATACCGTAACCATAATACATCTTTTAATAAAGGACAGAATTTCAAAATTCTGTCTGGGGGGTGGGGAGGAACCAAGTCCCATGAACACAGGTTATCTTATCAGGACTTTTGTATAATTCCTAATTAGCTGACCCAATGTCCTTTAATTTTCATAAAAATGGTAACCCATGAGACCTACTATACACCAATTAAGTCTCTCAGTAGAAATGACTTGATGGATTCTTTTGCTTTTCTTTATTGAAATGATTGACACTACTCTGCCCTTCATTATTCTCCCTTGACTATTAAAAATATCTCCTTGGACTTTAATGAGGCTAAAAGACTTACATATTACACAGACATATAAAATACTGCTTCTGAAGATAAATTATTTGACAAAAATGCTACTCTGGTGAAATATAAAGAATGTTGTTAATACAAAATACTCTATATAATAAAGAAATCCAATTTCTGCCTCTCTAGCTTAGTGAAGAACTCTGCGGATTTTATATTTCTGCATACAGAAAATAAATCCCAAGACAAACTCCTCCAAATCCTCCCCCCCCCCCCAAAAAAAAAAAAAAAAAAAGAATCCACACAATTTCCTGCGTTGGGAAATAAACTTATAAAAAATAACAGGGAGAAATTTATGCTCAGACATTTCATGTTATTAATATTACAGTGATCTTCATAGATCAACAGTATTCTCCATGCCAGTTAAGAACAAGATTTCCAAGATTGCTACAGACTTTAGATTGCAAAAGAAGTTTACTTCATGAGTTCATTTAACGAATCTTTGACATAAGTAGATGAACAACTGCAGCAAACCACGTGCAAACTGTACTGCTTCACCAATTTTCCATCATAGCCTAGCTAACAACAGTTGGGGTTCTTGATTTCAAAATTGGAAACCAGATTATAAAAGAAAATTATCTGCAAAGCAAAATAGAACTGGAACATAAACAAAAACAAATTATTGTTCTCGCCATTTATTCAGTTACTTCCTAAGGCATTTACCAGCCACAGCACTTCAGGCAGCAAGTTAAGAATAGTCTGCCTTTTGAGTGGAATCACTTCTGCTTCTCTTCCCAAGGTTTCTGCTTATTTAATACAAACAGAGCACCAAAGATGCTTCAAGGACCTCTTTAATTTTCTTATTAAAATGTCCTCTAATATTCTGCATTATTTAGTACATATAGTCTTTATTTAGTTTATTTATCAATATAAGAATAATAACGTACTTAAATTTAAAAATGAGTTCACTTTCATGAGAGAAGAGGGTCCTTGAGGAACTGATTCTTGCACTCATTTCTCCCTTTACATTAGAACTGAAAATTATTAAACTGTGAAATTGAACAAATCATCCAATATTTAAATAATTTTATTCAGTTTTTTTGTTTACTACTTTTTTAGAGAAACTACACACGGCTGTATGGTATTACTCAAGTAGAGTAACATAACTGAAAAACTTCTATTATAATTGAAGTTAACCATAATTACACTTTATCCAGACAGAAAAAGTGTTTGACTCATTCCTCATTCTTCATTTGCTGATCACTGGGAAAGATGTACTTGAGAAATATCAGCTACCATCAGTTTGCTGACATTTAACCAGATTTTAAAGCTAAAGATCACTGTATCTTGTCCTCCTACAGACCTGCATTGCCTTCCTACAGCCACATGTCTCTGACAGAAGCTTGATGGATTAGAATTTCTTATGGGCTAAGGTCCAGCCTTCAACCACTGTCTTATTTCAATATTATCAAGCACGCTGGAGAAACAGAAAGCTGTAAACACTAGGGACTGGTTCAATATTACAACAGGAAAATGCTATTTTGCAGTCACACTTTGCTTTTTTGAAATAGCTGTGGTTGGACAATGACGGAGAAAGCATAGGCTAATGAACAGCCTCTTGACTGGGAGCCAACAGACTTGGATTCCACTTGAGCTTTCTGGTACAGACATTTCCTTTCTCAATTTATTTTCTGCTTGCATCATCTACTTCGCATTCCTTCTATTTTAATTTTTTTAGCCAATCACAAGAGTGCGTATTATCCTTACTGTACGTTTCCATGAATTCTTGCAGCTACTGCAATACAAGCATTGAATTATCAGAAAATATCTCTGAAGATTAATACCGACTTTAAGCATTTCATTTTAACTGTGGTTCAAGCATTAGGCTTCTTGGCCATAATATATTAGTTATATATGAAAAAAAATATTGGTTCATTTTAGTTGTTTCTTTTCCTGAACACTGAAGCAAAATATTTTTCAAGTGCTAAAAATCTTTCTATTTTGGGAACTGATTTCTAATGCATAGAATTAGTCTGCACTGAGACATGCATAACTGTACTTAGTTATATAAATATAACAAACTTCAGATAAAAAAAAAAAGGAATAAATGCTTATTGACCAAACATACTACCTAAAATGATTAAAGTTTTGGAATTGTGAAGACCAGTTTATCAGGTGCCTACAGACTCCATGAATTTCTACACATCCAAATAAGGAGTGCAAGGGAAATAACTCTGTACACTGAGTTCCAGTCGAGGATTCTGCTTTCCTGATCTGCTGTACTTTGCAGTTACTTTACTGAACATATTAAGCTTACCTAATTGAAGATTTGGACTGGTATTGAAACTTAAAAATGTGCATGAACAGTAAAAATGATAACTATATATATATATTGCATGAAACTAAAAGTTGGATAAGAATCTCGTGAGTATAAAAGAACTAATTACAGACTAAAAATTTACAAGTAAGTTAACAGTGATAAGCTTACAATCACAGCTTGAAAGCTTACAATCACAACTGAAACCCAGGGACTCCTCCATGTCTTTATTCACATCCAAAAAACTAAGAACTCAGCTGTCTGGAGGAAAAATGTCAATTTGTCTTCTCTTTCAGGCATCCTCACCACTCAAGGAAAATTCACAGCTAAGCAGTTACACAAATGACTATGGCTACATTATCTATGAAACATGTACAAATGAGTGAGTAATATACATCAGCTTTGTAGTTGCAACTTGTGTGTAACTTACGCTGGAAGAATGGCATTGCAGTATTCACATACTTGGTACAGCTGCAGGGAGCTACAGAGCGTATCAGCTCAGTAAGTGAGCCCCTGGTCTGCACAACTGCAGAGCACTTCCCTGTAAAGACATACTAAACAGAGTTCAAGTTGTGGTAATGAATTTTTGGAACTATACAAAGCCACTGCATTCTTACAGCTCCATAAATACTAATGTTCGTGTTCAAATAGAAATAATGTGAAGTAAATAATGACCAAACTGCTAAGCTCATAGGCTTGTGATCAGTGACATGAAGTCCAGCTGTACACCAGCTGTATGTGCACTATGCTGGGGATAACCACCTGGAAACCAGGTAGAGGGAAAATAAGCAGCTCATCTGATTGAACTTCCTTACAAAAGCCTAAGTTAAGGAAAACTCCGTACAGTGGCAGCTACATGAAAATTTAGTTGGAAAAGAAAATAAAACCTTTGGGAAAGGGTGGAAATAAATGAGTTCAGAAAATAGGGGAATAAAGAAAAATGAAAAATAAAACTTTGAATATGTAACTTTGGTGCGTTACAAAACCAAGCATCAAAGAATAGGCTCGCTAGTAACACTGTATGTTTGACAACAGTGAAGAAACTTTTCCCTCCCACGTTCTGCAGAAAACGGTCATTGCATCTTTGAAAAGGCCTTCAATTGATAAACAAGACTTCCATAAGTTTATGTACTAGATAAGCATCACTTATGTACGCTCTTCATCTTCTTTTCCATTTTAAAACTGTTCTTTGATAGCTGATAATATGTTTCCTGACATTATCAATGAATGATATTTTCTAAGCATCATAAAAAAGCATTTTACTGTGAAATAGCAACACTTCTTCCTGTTTTTCTTTTTTTTTTCTTTTCCTGATGACAAATTGATCATAAAAAAGTAAAGAACATTCAGCTGACAATATTGTAGGAAGAATAGAACAGATACTATCAAACAGATATTTATCTGCCTCTCTCTTTAGACATCAAGGCTCATCGTGGAGAAGAATGTTAATTCATTAATCAGAAGGTCTAAGCTATAAAACATTACAGTTCATCCTGTGATCACCAGAAGAAAAAGCAGATAAAGGAAAGCAGGTAAACAAACTCCCCCAAATGGCTTTGAAAACTTGGAAGGAGATGTTCACCATTTAGGGAAAGATAATTGCCTGTGGCTATATCCATGCTGTTTTCTGCAGGCGTACTGAAATGTTCCATAGGGTGAAATAGCCAATAATCTCAAAGCTTCCATTTTACTGGGAGAACCAAGTTGCTGAAGCAGGAACATATATCCTGGGGACAGAAATTTTTCTATCACGAGGGGAGAGCTTTCTGTCATGAGAAAGCAGGATGAAAACAGATTTCATTATAACAAATATGTGTACTCACTAACTAAGAACTTGCCTTTGTGTTCATGTCCTGTGGTGTATGAGAGATGTCCTACTTTTTAAGAGATAATAGTCCTATGCTGTGTGCCCTCAGACTGATTATTTTAGCTCTTTAACTGAAACTACTTGCTTGAAAGCAATGTATTGTGTGATCAAGCATCCTTATTAATCATTATCACACAACTGCTGCTGTCTCCAGTCTGGTTTCCCCTCCAACAGAGATTGTTTTCAGGAGTTGCCTCTAAGTCCTCTTTAACTACCTGAAATATCATCACTGAGCAGTTGAGGTTGGAAGGCACTGCTGGAGGTCATCTTGTCCAATGACCCTGCTTGATCAGGGTCACCTAGAACAGGTTTCTCTAGACGAAATATTATCTGTGCGTGTGTGATTGTGAGCTTCCAAAGGAGTTATACTCCACAGGAATTATAAATCTACACATTTCTGATGAAAAGCTCATAGGAGAAAGAAAGAGATGAAAGCTAGACTCACCATCCTGGTTATGTAAAAGCTAAAAACAGCTAGAAAAATATTTCATGATATAAACAAGTTACTTGTTGAACTCAGTTTTGACTTGAGAAACTCTATACACACACACTACTTACGAAAACTCTATAATAATATTCAGTCAAACATGAACTTGTAAAATTGATA
This sequence comes from Tetrao urogallus, assembly GCF_951394365.1. Lineage (NCBI taxonomy): Eukaryota > Metazoa > Chordata > Aves > Galliformes > Phasianidae > Tetrao > Tetrao urogallus. Next base: position 21,844,136 of record NC_136818.1, read on the forward strand.
CAGAAGAAGAAGAAAGTACTATTTCTTCTTAAGCATTTGAAAGTCTCAGAAACCAGTTTAACTTACAGGCATAATAAAAACGTTAAAAGGCAATATTAAAAAAAGAGATAGGTTGCCCTTCAAAATCTACATAGAAACTACTTGAAGAGATCACTCAAATTCCTAAACAGATAATGCTAAAAATCCTCATTTATGAGTTCTGATAAGTTTCTACACTGGACTGTTTAAATGACAAATATTTTGATGAATTACTTGATATTTTTATGCTTCTTACTTTCAATATTACTGAACTGTTTTTGGAAGCTTAGGATACAGTGTTTACTACGGAATTATAATATTTACTGAACACCTATTTAATTTCCTGTACTGCAACTAAATGCAAGGCTTTCTGAGTAAAAAAGTAAGTAATCCAGAGGGAGTTTCTGAAGATGACATGAGCAGGTCTTGAACAATAGCAAGACAGATGCTGCAAGGTTTTCAGTTGGAAACAATGCTACCTGGAGATAACTTCACAATATTTTTTGTCTTATAGTTTGGGTGGGAGACTTCTGAACTCTTACAATTTTACAAAATGTGTGGAGTGAAGTAATATTTCTGTCTGTTCCTTCAATCTTAATACTCCGAGTTTCCTTGCTTCCTCTTACTTTCAGGGGATTCTAACTTGCTATTATTTTGTTAATTAAGAGAATTTATACAGACTATAAGACTACAGTTTTATAACTAGAAGTGTTTCTGAAGAAAACATTAACTGATTACTGTTGAAACAATGCACTGGTACTTCACAGAACTTAAAAAGTATGATTAAAGAGAGAAATTAATACTCTATTGAAAAAAAGTAAACTGCTGTGCATTCTAGAGAGGTGGTGACTCTTTCTGAATAATAACCTTTAAGTTTTCCTCCATGATTTGGAGAATGTATAAATAAGAACTAGTAATGAAGAGGTCTTCTCTTGGGAGGTAATATTTAACCAGCTTATCCACATTCAACAGAGTTTCCATAATTTTCTTGCTACTAAAATAGTCACTTTGATAATATTGGAGAGTAAAGAATAATAGAAAAACAATGTGTTGAAGTTTTCTTCCATGCCCTAGTGCCTTTAAGTTAACTGCTGAGCACAGCAGTGACCAAAGGACACATGCAGTGAGCAGCTGCCTACCTTGGAATAACGTGTTTAAAAATACTTTCTGTTTCAGGTAATTTTGTCTTCGCAGTCCAATAAGCCTCAGCTTCTCTCAAGGACAAAGCTTGTGCTACAGAGCTGTCTATAAAAAGGATTTCCTGATTTCCTTTAGATAGAAGCTTTTATTTTTCCACCCTCTAATTTAAAAATCTTGGATAACAAAAATAGACGCACCGTGATTATAGAAAATAAAGCCAGCATGTATTCATTTAAAAAGTTGATTTGCACTCAATCTTTTCCCAAGTCATTTGGATCCAGGTTTCTCCTTGGTGTACCGGAATGCTTAAGAACTCATATACATTTAAATTTTGCATAATGACCACAGGTTTTATTACTATGAAAAGATCTGCCAGCCTTTTCAGTCTCCTCTGCACAGTTCCTACAAAGTAAGCTGCATGTCAAGCCATTGCAAACCGCTAGCTATGATTTTACTCGCATGAAGAAATGCTTGGCTGGCCCAGAATCGGAACAGTGTTACCAGCCCTGAATTCAAGTCAAAGACTTAACAGAGTCTACTGCTATTCTGCATGTATTTCCAGCTGGATTTTGGAACTATTATAATCAGGTACAGCACAGAGTAACTACAAAGACTGTCAAATGCTTAAGAAATCTAAATCATCACAAACCAAGACTGTGAACATAAGGGAAGATCACATAATGCAAGCTGCCATTGCCTGCTCAACGCTCTTGGCTTATCTTGAAATCTTTAAGATGCGTTGTTCTTTGATTCAGAACTATTAAATGGTCTTGCTCATTTTATCAGATCAGAAATCCTATCCCCTAGATTTAGAACAAAAGACGTTTTCAGCTCAAAACTCTTTACGTGACTAACAATTAGTCTTAAACTGTAACTATTTTAATTTCTTTTCATTTTGTCTTTGCAGCTTAAATTCCATCCCATTGGAAATGAGTCTAGCCTTTCCTTAGCTTTCAGCTTAGAATAAAAAAATTAACAGCTCAACTGCATTAATGGAAAAAATCAGCTTTACACTGGATTGTTCACCTAAAAATTAAGGATAAGATCTCAAGCAGCATTTTGTGAGCTACAAGAACAGAGGTTTTTTCAATTCTAGTTTCAATATGCATGAACACAACTGTAAGTGTTGCTTTGTGAATTTCTCCACTTAGAAAATAATAATTTTTTTTTAAAGCGATATGTGAAGTAAAGTCTTTGCATAAGCACTTGTAATTTTGATACATATTCTGAGTAATAATTCTTATTATATTATATTATATAGTCCACTTGGGATCTCTTATTCTTTTATTGTCCCCTAGAAGTCCCCTAGAGTGTGTTCACATTCTTTGAATCCTAGGTCACTAAATTTCCAACAAATCCAATGGATTTTCACCATGCTGATGTGACGCTCAGCTGGATCCAACAGAAATGTTGTACTGATTCAAAACCCAAGGTATTAATTGAAAAACTGGTTATTGCTGAGTTTTTGGAGGACTGAATTACACCAAGCTATAAAAAGAAGTGTAACTTAGGTAACGATTTTAAAGAAGTGGTGACATTCATGTTCTTATTCTAACAGAACAATGTTTTACTGCTTCTGTTATTAAGATTCTGTGAATAAGTTTCATTCACACAGGTAATCTTAATGTACTCAGCAAAAGTAGTCATAGAACTACTCACTCATATAAATGACTCTGGAAAACTGCACTGTTTGTGCTACTCGTTCACAGTTTTTAGATTCTTTTAAATTGATTTAACTGTAGAATAATCAATAGATTTCATCTCTCCTTCTCAGAGTACCTCCTGGTGACTAGAAGATAAGAGTTCTAGCTTTGCGGGAGACTCACGCAATAAAATTGTCGAATTGATGAAATGCTGAAGAATAAATGACCAGGACTCTTTAACAATTTGTGATGGATCTAATCAGGAAATAATTTTAAATTATGGCTTTGTCTTTACTTCTGTTCACGGACACAAGAGGCTTTGGGGCATATTCACTTACAAATTGAGAATGACATTTTACTGTTACTATTTCTTGTGATGCATTTTCAGAAGTATTTTAAGATTGAAACTACATATTCAGTCATCAGCTGTTTTCAGGATAAGCATTTGTGTTTCTTAAACTGAATGAAATTGGGAACTAATATTTTGATATACTGGCAAAAAATACAAGTCAGATGTAACCGTTAAAGAATTTCTCTTGCTTAAAGTCAGATCTCTACTGGGACATCCGCACACGGGAAGATTTTCTTCATTTACAAAAGTAAACTTGCAGATTTTGGGATTCCTCTCTCCCCCCCATCTTGATGCATACTTTACATTTTCCTATATTAGAAATCAAAAAGAGAATTCATCTTATTTCCACACCTGAGAAAATGGATGAAAGGTGATGTCTCTAGAGACCCAACATTTAGCAAGGCTCATGAAGCTCACAGAAAATCAGAATGGAAAATTTCTGCATGTCAGATAACAGTAAGAAACATAAAAGCCTTATGTTAAGCCTTAAATTTATGGATATAAATTTAAATGTTTCACTAAATCTTTTCTACTCAAAGGTGGTTTTATTTTTTTTTTCTTTACATCGTTCTTTCAGAAAATCTGTATTAAAAGTGCATTTCATCAGATTTTCATAATTAAATCTTTCATTCTGAGGAGGACAATCATAGTTAGAACTAAGCAAGCCTATTTTATGATTTTTAGTAGATTTCTTTAGTCATAATCACAAAAATACTAATTAAGTGCCATACCTGATCATTAAAACAACCTACTCATATTTGTAATATGCTAATTATAATGCAAATTTTGGAAAGGATATTCAGCACCCCACACTTTTGTGAGGAGTTTTGCAAGATCAGCCATTAAGCATACCCGTATGAATGCTTTAAAATCAAGCCTGTATTTGAAACAACATCATACAAATCAGTATTAAGAAAGCTAAAATATGATATTTTTGAAAGTCTGTATAGTAATGCTGGATTAGTAAAAAAAGAAGCAAACAAACAAGAAAGTTCCATTTTCTTATTTCAGTGAGGATTCCAAATCAAAAACTATCGTGTCACTTGAGAATGCTACTTTGAGGTAGGTGTGTGTGTGTGTGTGGTGTTTTTAAAAGCAACTACAACCAAGCCACCACACTCAGCAGCAATCACTCTATGGTTAGAAACCATATTGACAGAATTCAGATAAGATTGTTTTGTAATGCTGTCGTATTTTTTTACTTCCTAAACATTTTATTAAGCACTGAACAAAAATTAGTCCACCAAAAATCATATACAATCTCTGAATTTCACACAACTTGTAGAGATTGTAAGTTAACATACGAAACTCTTGCCACAAAATAGGTTCAGGGTTATCTGAAAAGATGAGTAAGAGCCTGTAACAAGGAGCGACATGTTGCAAAGACTGGTAACTGTTTGTATTCTTTTTTTTGTGTAGCTAACAGACAGCTAAGGAAATGGAATGATATATAAACAGCTGAGAGGTAAATTTTAGAGTTTGAGTCAGATTGCCATCTTCAATCTTTCAGCAGAGAGCAATAGCTCATGTTCGTATGATTTCAAAATACACTGCACAACAGGGTGGATTTGTAGAACTCTTTAGCTTTTTGTTTGAAATCCATAATAAGTTACTGATATCTGCAGAAGTCGTATCTGGCAAAATAGCTATGAGCCCCATGACAAACTCTACGGACAGTACATAGTTGGAAGGAAGAAAAAAGATATCTCACACGCAGAGTAAGACTGAAATACAAATATGAAATATTTCCACATTGCAATATTTTTAGCATACATATGTTGAATCACAAGACAAATTTTCAGAATATACAAACTACTATTTTGCCCTATACAAATTCTGTCATATATCAAAGGGAAAATCAGTTTTCCAATAAACTACATTCAGAATCACATTCACTTAACACTGACACTCCACAAAATAAATCGTTTCTGATGTGTGCAATTGAATAAGAAAAAAAAAGCAGTAAACTATAAGTCAATCAATACCAACTTTCAAACACAAAACCTAATAGGGGATTTAGAAAATAATTTTGTTAAGTTCTAACCACAACTGAATACTTTCAGAATCTCTAAAAAATATATCATCTTGCAAAATAAAGATGAATGCACTTCCAATTTCAGATGAAACGCAGAAATAGTGGAGTTTCTACCTAACAGTTCTTGCAATATTCAACCTAGAACTAAAAGTGCAATGCCAAGCCCTATTTGTAAGCTTATGCTTCTCTTTAACTAGCTCTAGCTAATCAGACTTTACAGAACCGTAAATTCATCATGCTCAGGACTAAACTCAGGACTCAGCAATTATAGCATACAATGACTACAGAACACTACCACATGGACAGCAGCATCTCTCAGCTGAAATTAAACTATGTGGAATACAACGATGGGGTTTTTCAGGTACTATACAGCTTAGAAGAGGTACTGTCAGAGCTCTGCAAGGCTCCTCAGTTGTAAACCTTTGAGTAATTCTATTTTTTGACTTGTATTTTTTAATTTTCACATTATGAATCAAAGAATTTCTTTAACAGCGAAGACAGTTTCAGAGTGTTGTCACCCAAGTAACTTCTTCATATTAAAAAGTACAGAACAAGACTAGTGCTGTATATCTGAATAATATTCGACAACCAGTTTGCCAGATTTCTTCTCCTTATAACCGTGTTCCACCTCACAAGCAGGACTGCTCAGATATTTTACGTTTTGCTGAACAGAAATCTGGGTTTAAGTGAATGTCAAGACTAGCTCTTCAGCTGCCTAACAACATGTCTGTGCACATATATAAAGAGAAAAAACAGCCTGAATTCACCAGTGCATTGTTGCAGTTTTCAACAATTGGCACTTAAAAGCAGTTTAATGCCTCTACTTATCTGTCAAATGCATACAGTTTTTGGTGTCTCTTCTGTATGCATGCTCCAAAACCATTCAGCCACTGACTGAGGAAATAGCAGCTCCCTGTGCTAATGCTAATATTACTTACCCTAATTTCAAGTAGAGAAAAATCTATTGTCTTTGTGTTCCCAACAGTTAAAAACTTTTCTATTCGCCCATTTAAAATTTCTACAGGGGGCAAACTTGATGCATATTAAGGCATATCAGTCAGAAATGTGCTCTGTTTACTCTGTCTTTTCAATTATTTTTAATATCTGACAATATGTTCATACAGATAGCAGCCATTCTTGTACAATAAACTTATCTGCAGCCTTTTTAGAAACCATCATTTCAGGAATTAATTTACACAAGTGTTAAGGAAACACAGTCCTTTCTATGGCTTTAAATTGCACAGATAAGACAAGCACAAGTTTTCAGTCTATTTTTACGGTGTTATAAGAGAAGCAGATTAAGATAATGGCTTATACTGAAAGCACTTAATTGCTGAAAAGAAGTATTCTATCAAAAATATTACTTGGATGAAATAGTGATATGCAAAAACAAGCATCAATAAGAAGAACCTTCTAGTGTTACACAGAGTGGTCAACAGACCTTAGATATTTGCCTGAAATTACAGTCTATTATGCTCAAGGTTATGTTATAATGACCCAGTCAGATCCCTTTGCTCTCAAATTAGAGAGTTAGAGCAAAGCATTTCATAGAGACTACCTTTCCCACAGAAGTAAGGTTTTGATATCATTGCTTAATAAATTTCAGGAAAATTTCCATTTCAGTTTACATGGGCTGGATAGGATTTTGACAAGAGTGAAAAAGAACTCTTCCTCTCAGCAGGACAAAGAGGCCAAAAGAATAAAAAGTGTATTTTGTTGAAATCTCCAAGTTCCTAAATCTCCAAGCAAGTCCCTATTCTTAAAGCAATTGTCACATGTACAGGACAGATCATGATCTAAGGGTAGCTCTGTGTTCCCGCTGGAAGGAAGAACGAGTCCAGCCAACCAGCTTGGGCTGAACTCTGACAATTTAGAATACAAATTTCTTAATTTATCTATTTTTTGTGGTGCTGAATCCAGGAACAGCAAAAATAACAACATATATTCTTTCTCAAGCTAACAGATCAGTCAGGATCTTCACAACTCCTCTTCACCTTCTTGTATAGAGAATGTCAACTGTGACAAAGCATGCAAATTTAATTTAACGCTTTAATGATTTGTGTCTTATTCATTAGAGAGCGTGCACAGTGGTGTGTTTTTTTTTTTTTTTAATTAAATTTGCACAATGTGACTTCTGACCATTCTGAAGTCAAACAGATTTTTTGCAATTCATAAACATACCCAAACCAACATCCTACTCTTTCTGTTTACTATTTCCTACACTACTGCTCTACAGCAGATGGCTGAAGAATCAAATTAAGAGATTATTTCCTAGCAGGTACATTCCATAGAACAGTTTCTCCTCATCCCTGGGTCAAGACTATAGGCCTTCATTCTTGCCAATTTCTCAACTATGCTATTTAGGGTATGGACAGAAGACAAGACTGGGACAAGAAAAGAGCTGCAGTCCTTCTGAAAAAAGCCTAGAGATGAATTAACGGCCTAATAGAAATCAAGTGTCAACTTCACCTATTTCAACAGAGAAAATAAACTCAGTTATCTCAGTCCAAGCTTCCAGAAGTTGCATGTTACTGAGAGTATGTTTTTAAAAATTCAGTTCAGCTTTTAATAACCTCATAATCAGAACTTTAATTCTAACTTGAAAGACTATCAGGGATGTAATTAATCAGTGAAACTGCTGTGGTAAATTGCTGATTTCACTTGTTAGGTAAGTTAAAATGGTTGTTTTTTTTTTGCCTGTAATTCTTATTATAGGATTCACAATTTTAAATTGGTTTTAGTTTAAATTTTTTGAGCTTTACTTTTTCCATCTTCTAACTTACAGTAAATATGTTGATGATACTTATTTGTTCAACATACAACAAACTAAGTTCTAAAATGCACACCTAAGAAAAGACCAGAAGCTTCTAAGTGTAGAAAGGTGGATGATACTATAGAAGCATCCTCATACACTGAATTCAGAATTCACTGAGTTTATATTTATATTTGTAGCTGGTCAAGCTCCACTTGGCCCAGGTAAGTGGGACAGGCTGTATAGTAAATACCTACTGATTCTTTCTTCCTTTATTCTACTTAGGAAAGTTCTTTTAACCTCTGAAAAGGAAAATTGTTTACATCACTTTTGCATAAATAACATATTTAAATCTGATCAAATCCTTAGATTTTGCTCGCGTGCTGCGATTCTTGAAGTTGCCCCTGCTGTGATTCAATCAAGTTTCAGCTCTTATCTTCAGACACAATCTAATCAAGTCATAGCTGATTTTTCCTTTCTTACTGCAGTTTGCCTGAATAAGCAAAAGTTTGTTTTTGGAAAGTGATATTGCTTAACTCTCAAGTAAAGAAATATGCAGAAATATATCAAGAAAAATTCACAATCTGCTTCGGAGCAAGAAATAAATACTAAACAAGGAAAGGCAAGAATAGGTGCCACACTATAAATGAGAGTGAGTAGTTCAGTTTGCATTCTAATTGATACCTGTGGTCCCAGAGAAGCCAAGAGGAAATACCCATTTGTCCTCCCTGCATAAAGTTACATACAATGTACACTGAAACAAGACAGCCTCAAAGCACTTAAAATAAGGTCAGAAACATTTTAGAGCAGTTGTATCCACAAAATAACCAAGTTTTTTAGTCAGGATTTGGTCTCTTGCCTCTAAATCCATGTACTTGAGTATAAGAAATATATTGCCCCTCCCAAGTCGAGCTTTTTTCCTGGGGAAACATGTTTGTATGTTAATTTGTCATGTACACCATATTAAGGTTGAAATTTTCATGAATATAACTTGAAAAAAAAATTAGAAGAAAATGCAGGAATTCTTACTCCCTTTAATTTTGTACAAAAGACAATCATCACTTGAATTTCCAGTTCACAGCAGTGCAAGCAACCAAGTACAATGTTTTGCACTCTTCTCCATGGCGATCCATTGAGTTTAGAAGTGAGTTGCATCAGAGACCTGATACAAATGGATTCCATTAGGATCCACAAGGGTACTTTGTGAAGCATCTTCACAAAGACATTGTCGGTAAGAGCACAAGTGATGGGAAGTAAGAAAGGAAAGACAGCAAGTGACAGATAGAGACTAGATAATGTCATGAAGTCCCCTCTAACCCTAGGGATTTCATACAAAGAAAACAAGATAGCAAGATTTTTAGCAAGATTTAGCAAGAGTTAGTCTGTGCAAAATTGGTGCTTCTTTAATCTTAGAATGAGTAACTAATATTAAAGTCAAGCCTTATCATCGATTTAAGTTACAAACAGATGAAGATTTATGGTCTTATTTCTGTAGTAAGACATTTAACATCTAAGAAACTGACACAAGAATGCTATTAGATATAAAAGAATATAAGAAAAAAAAATGATCCAGCTGAAAAATGACTCTCATGCTAAAAGATGGAAGATTAAACATAAAACAAGGATCAGTACAAATGAAATTAGAGTTGCTAAAACAGACAAAAATAGGACTGAAATAGAAATAGTGATGAAATAAAATAGAGTAATGCAATTAAGAAGATGGCTCCAAAGGGCCAGGGATACAATTAATGTTAATCTTCTCACGTTTGTTTAGGTTTTGTGATCAGGGCAAACAGACAACTTCGCATAATATTATCTACATAAATTAACAGGAATTAGCACCGTAGTGCTTCACAGTAATCAGTGTAATTATTTGAGAGGAAAAGAAAATCTATTTTTGAAATTGGCTTAAATTTTCAAAACCTTAAAGTAGTCATCAAAATCTTTTTCTCCATTATTTTGAAGAAGCTCTTCAGATTACAGCAGTAAAATGAGCAAGCATTTTCTCTATTACAAAAAAAAAAAAAAAAAAGTTTTCTTCAGCTTTATAATGCTATTTTAGTTGTACCACATTTTTTATGACATACCAGCTATCATCCATTTTACTTTATATATACTTTTACATATACAGTTTATATATACTATAGATACACTTTTTCCATCTATACTTTTATGAAAAAAAAAGAAAACACATGTAACCTTCCTGTTCTCTTACTCCTTGTTCCCATAAAATTTCATCAACAGGACAAATTTACCGTGGTGACCTAATTAGGAACTATATAGTATAACTAGCTTTTCTTCCACACTCCTTAGCGCAGTAGTAAGTATTTGGTTACTATCAGAGTAGGCGCTCTCTCAGAGATGACTGTACTAGAGATATTCCAGGAAAAAAAAATAAAATTATGTATGGATTACAGTAAACAGAACTTTGCCCAGCACTCAGCCTGGCTACTTGCTCCTTTTTTCAGAGTTTCATGTAGTAAAATAAAGCAGGTTGCTACAACGCTATGTAAAACACTTTCCTACTTTGAGCAAACATACCAGTTAATAACAAAACAGTGCATGAGACAGTTTAGTACCGAGAAGACTGATGAAAAGGAAAAGATTTTGCATGGTCTGCGTAAGCTCATCAGCGTAAAATAACCAGCATGGTTTATGCTTTTCTCACAAGGCCGTTAGGCAAAGATATGTAGGCTTCAATTGTTAGAAAAAATGCCTCATTTTCTCTGCAAGCCAATAATTTAAGATTTCTTTGGACTAGAGCCCCAGTATCAGTTCTGAAAATTCAATTTTCTTAGTGCAGTCCAGCACAAATAGTAGCACAAAGAACCTCCACATTTGACACATGTACAAAAACACTGGTCTGCGGTCTCTTTTAGAAAATACATTATGGCAGCAAGCATGCATCATAATATCATTAAAATTCAGTGGAAATCAGATGACTAATTTCTATTATATCTCTGGAAAATTTCAATTAATGAGCTTGGGAACACAGAGGCTAATAAGTGAAAATGCAGTTATTTTTAATTAAAAGGTACAGTGCTAGTAAAGACTGCATGAAGCTGAAAGCACATACAAGGCAGCCATCAACTAAGCACAACTATATAACTCCTCAGAAAACTGTGGCCATCTTCTAAAACTCCTTTAATCAAAATTTGCCTGCTTGTTTATTCCAGCAAATGAGAAAAGATCAACCAAGTCACACATTTTGGGAGTGGTTAACATGTTCTTCTAGAACCTAAGGATGTAGACAGTACTTATACAGAGGGTTTCTCTACTACTACAGATATGGTGACATATTAAACAGAATAGCTTTTACGCTTCCTAGCTTTCATTTAGAAAGAAGAAAATTAAATTGCTTACAGAAAAATAAATTGTAAAAATTGAGATATGCAACTGCATGAAGGATTAAAGGAACAGGAAACGTTTGAAACATTCTCTAGAGATTTTTCTTTTTAAGCGATGGTCTTATTCTTACTTACATTTTAATATACTGTATACAAATAATGTTTTCAATTGCTATTGGTAAACAGCTCCACATTTTAAACAAATCAAATCAACTTTAAGTTGACTGAACCTTTTCAACATTTCACTTCCCTCACAAGATATTCTCACCCATAAACAAATGGAGAAAGCTATTGGTTTCTGTTGTTGTTTCAATCCATTACGATATCATACTGCAATGCGTTGTACCTGCTAAACATGGTCAAGCATAAAACTTTTTCTGAAAGTTTTTTTTATGAAATCAAAACTTGAAAAGCTCGGTGACTATTAAGGACATCAAACTGCACTGCTAACTTTTCGTGCTAATTAATAGAAATGAACTTGATAATATGAGACAAAAAAAAAAAAAAAAAAAAAAAAGGGTAAAACACAAGACTGACCAAACCAGCTGTGTCTATTAATCTATTAATAAGATCAGTTAACCCATTGATACTCTATGGATCTAATACAGGACTGCGAGGAAGCATTAAGTTAGGATTGCCTAGACATGTTACTCTGAATTAAGATTTGATCTTCAAGAGTTATAGTTGTGTTTTGTACCAGAAGGATCAATATTTTTTGCGTTTCTAATCTGAATATATTAGAGTATTCATGCAAGGAATAAAATTATACATACATACATCCAGCTGGGTTAGGAATTAGTTCCTGGAACTGACTATTCACATGTCCCTTTCTGGTTTTGTTGGCACCTCCACAGCTTTGAAGCTGTACAAGCTTCTTACATGCACTATAGCATTCAGGCTTGTAGTACCATAGACAAACAATCACAATAACACAGCAGAACGTACCCAGCTAATCAAAGCCTATCAATTCAAAACTGAACTCTTAGGATGTTGTTCATAACATCAGTGACAGAGGTTTTGTGAACACCTCCTTAATGTGTGAATTGGCTGCTTGGAATCTGGAAGACACATTTATCATCCTATTTATATTTGATGAAAGCTCGGGCGTATTCTGTTAACTTGAATATCTACATTAAAAAAAAATTTGTCAACCAAATCCAGATGACTTTGGGTACCACTGGAATTAAACCTTATTATTTTATAGCTCCAAAAAATTCCTACTAGAATTTATAAAAGCAGCATTGGAAGCTACTTTTCCACCCTACTAGCTCTTAATTGGCCCACATAATTGCAAAACAACAGTAAAGCAGTGATTCATATCCAAAAAGAAAAGCAAGTAATTAACACACAGTATAGTCTCTGCTTTCTTGTGAATCATCAATAACCTCTTTCTAAAAAAAAAACCTCTTTCTAGAAAAAAAAGTTCAAGAGGCAGTTTTTCAAGAGCAAGTCTACAGTGCCTTTGAACGGACATCAGTATTTTTGCTGCAGATTCCAAGACTTTCAAATTATAGAACGTTAGTGTCTGTTCTTTCTGCACTGATCCTGTGCTCTATTTATGTTTTGAGAGAACATTACACACAATTACCTTACGGAACAAAGCTGCTTTTAAGAAGAAACATTTAGTTTTGTATGACAGAAGCAGGGCTCACTTAAAAACCTGTTGATGTAGCACCAGATAACCACATGTACACAATGAAACACAGCAGAGAAAGGAAAGCTACTAAAGTAGCTTTTTTTTGATGGATTATTTTTACTGAATGTATTTCTAAACCTTTTAGATATAGAAATAATTTCATATCTAAAGCTTGTACAATCACTCAATCAAGTGCCAGAGTCTGTCACTGGTTACAGAAGGTAACAAGGGCTAGGACATTAAGGCCCTACATATGATAAGATGGAGCATCTATGGGTAAGTATCAGGGGGAGGGCCAACAGTGTTATCTTCCTGGTAGGGGTTCATTATAGATAACACGACCAGCATGAAGAGACAAGTTGTTCTGCAAGCAGCTGGCAGAAGTTGAATAATCGCTGGTCTTTGTTCTTATGTAGGACTTTAACCTCCCCATTATGTACTGATAGACTGAAAATACAATACAGAAGTTTAGGAGGTTTCTAGAGTGTGTGGAAGGCAACTTCCTGACACAACTGTTAAGAGAGCCTACTAGGAGAGGTGCCCCACTAGACCCGCTGCTCACAAACAGAAGAGAACTGGCAGGAGATGTAGAAGTCGGGAGCTGTCTTGAGCAGTGACGGCAAAATGGTAGAGTTCTATATTGTTGGTGAACTCAAGAGGAGAGCCAGCAAAAATGTTGCCCTGGACTTCCAGAGGGCAACTACTATTCAGGGCATGAGTAGGGAGAACCCCTTGGGATTCAGTCTTAAAGGGTAAAGAGGCCCAGGAAGGCTGTACACTCAAGAGGAAATCCTTAGAGGCACAAGAGCACACTGTTTCCCTAAGCGGTAAGATGAGCTAGCAGGGAAGATGACTGGAATGGACGAACAGGGAACTTTCTCAGAGGCTCCAGGAGGAAAAAAAAAAAAAAAAAAAAAAAAAAGTATGCCACCTATGAAAGAAAGAAGGGGTGGGCAATTCAGGAAGAGTACAAAGAAAATGTTAGGATATGCAGGGAGAAAATCATAAAGGCAGAAGCCCAGCATGAGCTCAACCTGGCCACTGCAGGAGAAAACCGAAAACTTCTTTACAAGTATTTTAACAAGAGGAGTGCTAAGAAAAATATCCATCCTTTACTGGATGCGGTGGGAAATGTGACCACTGAGGAAAAGGCTGAGGCTCTTATTGCCTTTTTTACATTTGGCTTTGAAACTCAGACCAATCATCCTCAGGGTACTCTACCTCCCTGAGCAAGAAGTTTGGGATGAGGAACAGACTAAACCCCTCACAATTCAGCTGGAAACAGAGACCTACTATTTCACCTGAACTGTCACAAGTCCATGGGGCCAGGTGAAATCTACCCGAGGGTGTTACGGGAGCTAGCAGAGGCAACTGCCAAAGCACTTTCCAGCATCTATCAGCGTTCCTGGTCAACTGGAAAAGTCCCAGAGTATTGGAGGCTTGCCAACACAATTCCCATTCATAAGAAGAGTCATAAGGAGCATCTGGGGAACTACAATCCTGTCAGCCTGACTGCAGTGCCAAGGAAAGTGATACAACAGATCATCTTGAGTGACATCACACAGCACCTGCAGGACAACTAGTGGATCAGGCCCAGCCAGCAGGGCTTCACGAAGGGCAGGTAGAACCTGATCTCCTTCCATGACTAAGTGACCCACCTGGTGGATGAGGGAAAGAGTTGGCACAGTCTACCTAGACTTCAGCAAAGCCTTTCACAATATACTACTGTAGAAGCTAGCAGCCCCTAATCTAGGCAGATACAGACCTGGCTGGGTAAAAAAATTGGTTGGAGGGCCAAGACCAGAGATGTTGGAGGCAATGCAACACAGAGAGCAGTAGTGAATAGAGTCAGCTCCAGCTTGCAACCAGTCATTTGTGGTGTTCTCCAGGTATCAGTACTGGGGCCTGTACTATTTAATACCTCTTATTGATGTCCTGGACAAGGAAGCTTATGAAGGGTCTGGAGCACAAGTCTTAGGAAAAATTGCTAAGGGAACTGGGATTGTTTAGTATGAAGAAGAGGACACTCAGGGGAGACCTTATTATTCTCTGCAACTACCTGAAAGGAGTTGAGACAAGGTGGGGGTCAGACTCTTCTCATGCATAACTAGCTATAAGACTAGAAGGCAACCTCAGCTTGCACCAGGGAGGTTCAGGTTGGTTATTAGGAAAAAAATATTTTCTAAAAGAGTGGTTGGGCTCTGGAATAGGCTGCCCAAATAGTAGGTTGAGTCACTGTCCCTGGAAGAGTTGAAGAAACATTTAGACACTATATTAGGAGACATGGTTTAGGGAAAAATATTGGCTTTAGGTGAATGGTTAAACTAGAAGATATCGGAGGTCTCTTTCAATCCCTGTGATTCTAATCTGTGATTTTAAGTTGTGTAACAACACAAGCACAAAGCTGCCAGCATACAGAGGATCTGCACGTATGTGGATTGCTACTGATCACAATAGCCTTTACAGAGCCTATACTTGCTGTCAGGGCGCAGCTCCCCTATCTTCCTCAGACATGAACATCACTCAGAAAGCATTAGCAGAAGATGTCATTGCTCACATCTGTTTATAAAAGCCTGCCCGTTGGACACATCCTTAGCTACCTCAGATTTCATGAACAAATCCATACAGATTGTATATACAGGATTCTGTAAGTATCATAATGAGGTAGAATATATTTTATACATTTTGAAAAAGGAAACAGGCCTGATTGTTGAGAATATACTTAAATCTAAAAGGGATCATTTAAGCATTTCTTTTTAAACTGTATTAATGCTGTACTCTCAGTATGACACACAATGGGCAAAGGTAGCTAATAACAGCAAACTTTTAATATTTAGTTTTAATATAACTTTTTGCTTCAGAGACAGCTTTACAAATGTTAAAAAAAACAGTGTAACTATTAAATATACTTCAACATACATCACAGCTAAGGATCATGCTGACTATTTAGAAATACACAGGATAAAAATCTCTTTGCTGTGGCTAATAGCAAAGTTTCTATGAAATTCAATTAGCACAGAATTTCTCGGTGAAAGAATAACTATAGATGGAGATCTTATGTCTACACATAAGTTAAAAAGAAAAAACAATTACATTTCCTCCCCCTGCTCAATGAGTACAAATTGAAATAATCTTTGGCAGCTACAGATGATTTTAAGTTGCTCTTAGTATGATAGCTGAGCTTCTGGTCTTCCTTTGCAATTTTACCTCTAATAGCACTCCCATGAAAATAATTTTTTGGACTACAGTTGCACAAATAATCATATGTCAGAAAATTGACCACTGCAATTTACTGTTGGGTTAATTATTATATTATGCATTCTTAAATGAAGAGCTTTTTTTTTTTTTTTTCCTATACAGTTTAAGGCCTTGTTCTTCTTTCAATTCCTTAGACAAAATAAAATCCTAGCATTCACAACAGAGGGAAAAAAAAAAAAAAAAGGTACATAAGCTTCAACAAAGCCAGAAACCTTGTTAAGATGATTTCTGCATCTTCTGTGTGTACAGAAACATGGTAGAAGTTAAATACCTTGCTAATCTTTTGTAATAGATTGTCCCTCCCCTAAAAAACTTCTTAATGTCTGACAACATCATAATCACAGAGATAATATTTTTACATTATGAGCTTCTTTCTATCTCTTTAATACACCCATCCTTAGATTAATACAATAATAAATAACACTGAGCTGTTATGCAGTATTAAAACTGAATAAGTAATAGTGAGATGTACTTCACAGAGTACCTTCTCTACTATTACACTGCAAACCAACCCTAAGGACTCTTAATGACAAAGCAGTCAGACTCTAGAAGTAGGTGGCTGAATCACTCACAGATGTCTCTTTGGAAGCAAATGCAAAGAAGTGGCAATTTCATGGCCCACAGAGATCCGCACTGCAGTCTTGCAGCTATGTATGTACAGTGCAACTACAGTGAGTACAGAAAATTCCAATGAAAACGCATGAATAACAGATGGCAATAATTAGGGTTTATGATAGTTTGGGGAGACCTGCATGTCCAGAAAGAGTGATTTACTAAATTAAGAATCTACTGAAAGAGAAGAAAAATTATATTTTCTTACTGTTTTTGTTTTGTTCTCACTACCCCTCCATCTTTAAACTACAGGAAGTTGTATGCTGGATGTGGCTCTGGGCAGCCTGGTTTACTGATTGGTGACCCTGCACATAGCAGGGTTGAAACTAGATGATCATTGTGGTCCTTTTCAACCCAGGCCATTCTATGATTCTGTGATGTGATTCATGTGCTGGTGATTATCTCCTTAGGGAATAGAGCATGCTATAGAATAGAAATCAAACTTTCAGAGGTACTGACTATCTATAAATTAGGTGTCTACAGAATTTCTGATTTACTGCAATCTTTAATGGTATTTAAGCCCTTGCTTTCAATCTAGACAAAACTACTTCCATTTTCTCAGAGTATGGGAAAGACTACAGGAATTATACATGCTCCATCACTGTTGTCTTTGATCTGTTTTTCCTGCTAGGATGAATAGGATTTTATGTAAGTGATTGGGAGATATTATTCCATGAAGTACAGGATTAGCAAGTTTACAAACTGTAACAGCTGCGTAACCTAGAGATTAAAAACCTGGGCACAATAGAGAGAAAAGAAGATTTGAGGCAAATCAGCAATTCTAACAATTCTGTAGGACTGTAGAGAGGCAAATTTACTGAAGAAATGGAATTCAGTGTGGATCTCCTGAATGATTCTAAAATTACTAGTGCTAAAAAAAGAAAAAAAAAAAAAAAGCACCACAGAACACAAATACCCTCTCTGCTAGAGGTTTTCACAAAACTTTTTAAATTCAATTGACATGCTTTCAGGCTACTGTCTTTCTTCCCTTCTTACCTTGTTTTTACATAGGAAGATGCAGACAGCAGAGGAAGGGCTGTTGTTGCTACAGTTAGTTGCAACGAAAGTGAGGCAACAGTATTTCACCACGCTAGAGATTAAACTGGCAGAACTCTGACTATTGCCTTCCCAAACAACACAACCTCTTCCAGCCACTGGGAATTATGGCAAGAAAGGCTGGGGTAAGCGCTTGGTAAACTCAGTGCTCCAT
This sequence comes from Tetrao urogallus, assembly GCF_951394365.1. Lineage (NCBI taxonomy): Eukaryota > Metazoa > Chordata > Aves > Galliformes > Phasianidae > Tetrao > Tetrao urogallus. Next base: position 21,862,139 of record NC_136818.1, read on the forward strand.
GATCAGGTCTCAGCACTAAGATCCTCCAAACTCAGCTCATGGCAACCAACTCAATATTTTCTGCAGTAGTCACACCTCCATGACAACTTTGTTTTATTAATAAGCCACAGTTTTAATTTTTAACACCATCTTAACAATAACAATCATCTTGATATCATCAGGCAATACAGGAACAAATGCACAACATGCCACAGAAAGGGTTAAATAGTAGACAGTGAAGGTAAATTTAAGATGCACAAATGAAACTACCTTATTTTCTTCTACTAGCCCAGCTTTAGAGAGTACAAAAGCATATAAGTGTATTTTAAACAGAAATATATGTTTCCTTTTCATCATGTGCACCTTCAGATGTTCTTGTTTCCTAACAATAAGACTGGAAAATCTATACGAATTTGTTTGGTAACAAAATGCAACGTAGCTAAGATTTTTTACTGCTGATGTCAAGACCTGTGTCCGTTCCTCCATTCTAAAGTGCCTGTCTTACAAAGCGTCCTAATTTTCATGCATACAGTATAAAAATAGAAGCAAGGTGAAATTTATTCTGTAACACCCTCACTTGGGCATAATTCTCTTCTTTCATTGGGACCTCTCAAACTAGTGGATCATTAAATTTCCCTCAGTGGATTTTCGTGTTTTGCTTGTTATGAAAAGCTAGATAAGAGTAATAGGCAGCTCATGGAACTGTCATGGGACAAGAGAATAGTTTCTTGCCCTACTCTAATTAGAACATGAATCCTGCTGAGTTTAATTATTGTCTTGTTACAGATTTGACAACAGAGACAACATACTAAAAAATTTGGTTTTTTTTGGGTTATGGAGCAAAACTTAATTCATGTGACAAGAAAAATATTTATTAAGAATAGGTGAGTTTATCACTATTTTAAAGTGAGGACAGTTACCCTCTAGCATTTAAATCCTTTACTTGGATCTTTACTAATTTATTACTAATTTACAATTCTGATTTAAAATTCTTCACAGCAATATAATGATATGAAAATTTTATTTGTAAACATAAATGTCCTGAATTTAGACAGCTTAAATTAATATAAATGGAAAAGCATTTATACAGTGTTTTATCCCCATTGAATTCTCATGATGCACAGCAATGATATTCTGGAATCAAATGGATTTTGATTATTTATGTTCAAGTATTTCAGATGTTGATTAATAAAGAAGTTCGGAGACTCACAAACAGCAGTGCAGTAACATACATACTAAACATGAACAAGAATTATTTTAATTATATTTTCACCTTAAAATATAGAAAAACAAATTTATGTTTATCCCCTCTTCAAGTTCATGTAAAAATAAAAAATTGTCTTTTTTTTTTTCAACTGTAGAAGTGGAACATTAAAAATAACATCATCTTTAAAAAACACTGCCTTTCCAGACTGCAGTCAGGACACTTACTGCTAGATTTAGTTGCATCTCACTAGCAAACACAGTATGGGTTTGGAGGGGAAAGCTACAGAGCCATTAATTTCCAGCTGTTTTGATTTGAAAGCACTGCCATAAAGCTGAACTTTACCTGTAAATAGTGTTTGGCAATGGAATAACTTTAAATGTAAGGAAAAGTGAATATCTAATTCTAATTAAAGATATTCTGTTAAGCTAGAAAAAGAACTTAGGTTTGTACATCAGAAGGTAATTAACAGTCTTGAAATCCATTCTGACAACCACAATCATCACAACACATAGAAGCTCCAAAGGAATCCTACAGTCTGTCTTTGATTACAGTGTCTCAAAATCAGAGTCATTAATATCATATTCTCAGCCAAATGTGCAAACATCTCTTCTGTTTTTGCAAGAATTTGTAAGATAGAATTTAAGGTCACAATGTCTGATTTGATTTTGTCATCATTTCAGTAGAGGCAGACAGCCATTGCGTAACTGATACGTTTTACCATAAATATAACTTGATCATAAATTAACTAGGTTTACTGCAATGCTTTGGAATAAAACAGCGTTCTAGCAGAAGGAATGAAAATATTTTCTACATTTCAGCATCCACAGAATCCACTCAATGTCTTTGAAAGAAATCCTACAGAAGCAGTGATTCATATTACTCTTGACTTTGTTACCCCTTTTCCGAAAGATACTTCGGACAATTAACTTCACTAGCTAATTTGACTGGGGGGGGGGAAAAAAAAAAAAAAAAAAAAAAAAAGGAGAATCGCAGACAATCACTCCAAAATAAAACAAAAAGGAGGCACAGTTATTAGTCTTAATTAGTGGTCAGCTAAAAAAAGTGTTTGACAGTTTGAAAATAGTATTAAAGCAGAAAAAAAAAAAAATCAAAGCAATTCGAAAGAAGAGTTTTGATTTCGATGACCTGCTAAGTCAAGGCCTTATTCAGCAACACAGGAGTACATGTCTAGCTTCAAAAGCAGAGGTAGTTCAGCTCAGCCTATTTGTATCACAGCATCTTTGCATAAAAATGAGAATTAGATATGCTGACTTCAAAGAACCTAATCCTGAAATTACAGTCTGAAATATAGTTAATTACATGACTGAATTCCACTGTTTAGGTACTGCATTTAAACCCAATTCTCTGGTGTAGTTACTCCTCATTATTTCTTGCAACCGCTTCATTTCTGATCCTCTCAGAAGATAATAGTTTTCCATATCACTGCTACGTATACGTGAATTACAGGTGAAATACTATATTTCCAAAAAGCTACAAAAAAATAAAACACTACTTCAAGTGCAGAAGACATATTCATAAATACATCTAAACATATGGTTAGCTGTTGCTTGGAAGGAAGCTCATTTTCATAAAGCAGAACCTTTGCACAAGTCAGAAGTTTGGAAAACATCATCAATACCTAACAAAAGTTACAAAGCACAGCTTCATTTGATAAAAATTCAATTTACGGATGTGCGATTAATACCAACTGTGAACATACCTTTGCCAAACTAAAGGATAAGATTAAATTACTTCAGCTTTTACAGCTTATTAGTAACTGAGACTTCCCTACTGTGTTAAGGAGATCCTTAAGGGACAGAAAACTAGAAAGCTGGCTCATGGTGATATCTCAGCAATGTAGCTAAATGCATCTTCTAGGAATGCAAAGCAGAACTAGTTCTTCAGTGCACAATGTGAATGAATTTAATACAAATAATTCCCTTAGCCAATCATATTAGCTTATATGCTATTTTAAAGAGCATGAACAGCAAGGTCAGCATACTAATTCCACTAATTTCTAGTGAAAGCAGAATTGTACAGGTGCTAAAGACATTACGTCTTCTTTCTTTGTTATTGGTGAGGTACAAATGCTATTGCCTAACAAAGGCTGTCAACAAAAATAACCTGATCTGGGAGTCAAGTTTGCTTCACAGGGTTCAGAAGCACTGCAAGGACATACAAGGCGTTAGGAAGGTTAGATAAGTTGAGAGAAAAAAAATACACGAATTTCTGCACTATGTAGACTGCATATTAAAGGCAAATGAAGTTCTAAGTGGAAAAGTACAACTGCCTGCATGAATTACCTTACTCTGCATCCTGTTCTGCTATTTTTAAATTGTCTCTCTACAATTGCAAAACGAACTACCTCAACTTTTAGCTTTATACTTGGGTTTGAAAAAGATGGTGTGAAATTACCACCTTTTCTCTAGATACCTAATGAGCATATCAATGAACAGACCTCATCGGTCTCTTCCTTGATCAGTGCAACATTCCCTGTACTATCTTCTTTCGCTGGATGCTTCACATACTGCACATCAAGTTTTTCCTCTTAGTCCTACACTCATTCACAGTTCTTATTTCTGCACTTTGCTGGTGCAGTATAGACACAATTCTACCAATCTAAAGATGCCAAAACCATACTTTTCAAAAGACAAGTGTTATTATTTTTGTTTGCATTTTTTAAATATAATTCAATTAAAACATTCAGTCCATTTCACATACAGTTTCATTGAAAGCAAACATTAACAAGGTTACAATAAGACAATGAATACAGTGCCCTCTCCATTCTGACTGAAGAGCTTAAATAAGAAAAAAAAAACATGCAAGCCCAAATAAATGTCATTCCTAGAAGCCTTTGGGGAGGTTGGTATTTCAAATGAAGCGACTGTGACTGCCAGAGATGTAATTAAATTCTGTATTTAGCACGCTGCTGGCTGAAAATATACTGCAGGGCATTTTCCTATCCCATCAGGGATTTACGACTTACGTGTTTTCATTTCATAAGAAGTGCTCAAAAGCACTATTACCTCCAAGTCTTCTGACTTGTTTTTTGGATTTTGTTCTAGTAGAAATTAGTGCCTCAAATTTTGAGGTCAGCTCTGACAGATGATGTGAAAATAATCATTGTTTCAGTATTTAAGATGCTGATTTTCTACTCTGCTTATAAAAATACATTTATGAAATATTTAGAGTTCACTTAAATAATTAACATGAAATGTTAGAATCACGCTACATGAACTTCAAGGTCTATTTACCTTTTGAAATTTCAAGTCTTGCATTTAAAGCTATATTTATAAAGAACGAATTTTGCAAGATGACTTATTTTAGGAAAAAAAAAAAAAATTATGTGAAGTATTCTAGTCAGATTCTATCTGTGAACACAAGAAAAGAAACAAAAAGTGGTTATATGAAATGACTGAGAATATTCAGCAGATGGTTGTTTGTAGGCAGTGATGACATTTCAGGGAATGAAAGCTTCAGTAGCCAAAGCAGCTGCAGATAAAACCTCATTTCCGACAGAATTGAATGCTTCATTAGAGAATGGACTTGGTTGAAGTCCCATTTCTCATCATCCACTCCCACTGATGAGGTACCAGTGGCTCCTCAATGCATTCTTACTTCCCTGGAGACACAAGGAACACAGTGCATTCGGGGATGTACCATTCAATATTAACTCAAAATGTGGCTCGAGAAGCACCCAGCTATGACCACACGAAGCACTATCTTCTCAAAATGGAATAACTTTATGTCACTAAGTGACAAACACGTTATGTGTTTTTTTTTTCCCGATCAAAAATAAAGACATAAATCACAGACTTTTTTTTTTTAATTAACACTGAGGTTTTCACCTCAACGCTTTACTTTAGAAGCACACAGAAAAAACCTCTTCCCCAATGCCAAGCATTTTAACATTTTCCAGTACACTGCTTGTCTTTTTAATCTGTTTTAAATTAAAACCTTCTGAAACATATATCTGGTTTTATGAAACAGTTCCTAAATGATCAACCCAAAAAATCCACCCCTAACCCTTTAGCTTGAAATTCATCTACTCTATATTGACTTACAGAAGATTTCTAATCCCTACCCAGAACATAGTAAACTTTGCATATTTAAAATAATTTGGTTAAAAGGTATTTGCTTCTTCCATTAGTATTCTGAAATCCATTTTCTCAAGGCCACTTAATAATGTATCATCATTTTATAGTAAGAATTTTATAAAGCAATTGATACTGGTTATGAAGTTTGCAAGAGAGCATTGAAATTGAAATTCTATCAGACATTCAGAAATATATAACTGTATATTCATTCTGGAACAAAAGTCACATTGTATAAAGAAAGTTCATTTTCAATACAGACTTCTACGCAACTACAGAAAACAAGTCAGTCGCACAACTTTATGGAGAAAATCAGGTATTGCTGTAGGACTGTATAGAACCTCAAAACTCTGTAATAATTTCAGTTCTTTCTGTTGGCAGCCTCTAGTTCAGGCAAATAATTCATTATCGTGATTCATACATAGGGATTAATATGTCATGGATCTTGATTAAAGCACATCATGATACCATTTGATTGCTCTACTGTCACTTTGTCTGTCATTTGCCTGGAAGATAAATATATTATTCCCACATTTAGTGCTTTGTAAATAGAATATTCTAAAGTTGATGTTCTTATATCATTATATATTTTTTGCTGTCAAAGTATGACTGACCAGTTTAACAGAATCATTTAGTAGTACTTCTCGCTGTCTCATTTCACTTACCATTATTCCAAGTGTTACTATTTTGGAGCATCTAAGACACCCAACATTTTGTCCCCAGTTGCAACCTTTTTCACTTGTCACTATGTTTAGACATCTATCAAACCCAATTTTTTTGTAACATTGCTTCACATAGCAATGTAATTTGTGCAAAGGACATTTCTGAAAGCTATAACTAACATGCACTTCATAAACATCCATAGTTATTTACCAGTCTTCGCTCTTCACCATATTAACTCAATCTGCAAATTAAAATGCATGTTTTTTTGCATTCTACAGAGGTATGTGCTTTCAGTGACAGTGCAATATACTAAACCAAAATTAAGAAGATCAGGTAGAGGCACCTACACTTTCAGTCCATTCTGTTACTGTGGCAGTATCCCTAACAAAGCAGCACTACAGACAGCTGGTTATTACATCTTCTTCATGTTCAGACTTGGCCATAACAATGTAGGATAATGAAGTTGTTCCAGAATCATAGAAGTAAACGCCAGTAGGAAATCGTTCATGCTAGCTTTTCCTGCCTTGAGTAGCAGCAGAGAGCACAGGCTGTTGAATCATCACACATGCAATGTTCATGGCAAGTCAGGGCCTCTGAATGTTATGTTACATTCTCCAGGTATAATTCTGAGTTGACATTGAGCAACAGACCTACCAGCCATAGAACCTCCATTTTATATAACTCTATAATGATATAGTTTGTTTTAAAAAAATACCAAAAATTGTGCAAGATATATCCATACAACATGCAAACAGTGAATTTCCTCTGTTGCCAACAAGACGACCCTACTGCAGTGCAGCCCCCACTGCAACAAAAAGACCACCAATGAATTTAATCAAAATCTATCACTTCAAATAATTTATATGGTCTAAGTATGGTAAATATAGTCTTGGGACTCTGTACTGCTGTCAACCTGCCTAAGCTTCATTCACATCTGCAGAAAACTGCTACGGTTCTATATTACTACATTGAGGATGGTGGTAGTATTTGTCAGTGCAGAAAGAAAAGAAGCAGAGAAAAGGTATTCAGACTTCCGGTGAAATGAAACAGCACCATCCAAACTTAATATTTCACCTGCTATTAACTGAGAAAGTACTTAAATTAGATATTACTTAATGGAGAACTTGTTCTGCAAACATTTAAAAACTCTGTTCTTGCATATTAGAACAAGTTTTCATATTTAAATTCTGGTTCATGGGCTTTTTTGTAAGAACATAAAAAGAAGAAATGTGACGCAGGAAGAAATTTATTCAAAATAGAACTGCAGCTATAAGCACTGAATGAAAGCAACCAAGGAATTAGCATATTATTATACTTTGAAAATGGAAATATAAGGAAGGCTAGTAAATAACACTGAAACAACACCTACATTAAAATGCATTATTATCCAGATAAATCCAAACAGAAAAACAAAACTGACGATGCAAGAAATAACAATTCAAAATGTAACAAAATCCTTTTAATTAATTTTAACTAAAGAACTAGTGGAAAAGCATCCAAACAAGTTAAAGAGAGAAACAAATATAGGTTAGAACAGGCTAAGAATTAATTTTATAATGCCAGGTAGCAAAAAAAAAAAAAAAAAAAAAAAAAGAATAAAATGCATTATTTTACAATGTCTTCTCATTACATAAGATTATTACATGAAAAATTTTGAGAACTAATTGGAGTTTAACTTAATACCTGAGAAACTGAAATAAAATAATATAACTGAAATAAACTGGAGATCTGAGTATCGACATACTAAGAACAGTTTCCTGATTTTGATTCCCAAAAAACCTAATCATTATTGCCAAATAGAGACAGAAGTGACATTCAGACAATGTTAAAAAAAAAAAAAAATTACCCAAATAAGTATTCACTGTTATCATTCATGTAGAAGCAATGTTTTAAGTAATTTTCAACAGAAAAATTTGAAATTAGCCTCATCTAAGCGCAACAATCAAATTATTAATAATAAGAAAAAGAATCTCCCTCCTAGATAGAAAACTTCGTGTCTGCTATTTAAGGAGTAGTATCTCAAAATACGGTCCCAGTCTTGTTTTAGTTAACACAGTCCTCCCCTATATGCCAGTAAATGACATACATTATTTTGGATCAATTTTGAATTCTGGTATCATTTGGCCCAGTATCATTAAAAATCTATAGACCAAATGCAAAAAGAAAGCAGCAAAAAACCAAAGAACCATAAGAAAAATCCACCACAAATCCTAAACAACATATAGTTAGTGCCCATAACTGGAAGTTAGGAAGGAAGGACAAGAATATCATCTTAACTGTCACAAGAAATCTAGATTTCTTTACACCATTAAGATCTAATAAAACTAACAAAAAGCAGCACTCCTTGAGTAACACCTGCAGCGCTGTTATTGACACTTCAGTTTCCCTGCCACAGTCATCTTAACAATCATATATTTCATATTCTTTCATTATCTCCAATTCTTTCATTATCTCCAATTACAAATAGCCTCTGAAACAGTCCATAAGCCAGTTTCCTCTTTGCAATTGCTTGAGCTGCAATTAATGCATTGTAAAGATCCACAGCAAACCCAGCTGAAGAGGAAAGAAACACTGATTGTTTCCCTTCTACCTGCACTTGGCAGGAAATGCTGAAGTTCAAAGACATGCCTGGAAAGCTGCTTTTTCATTGTTCAATGAAGACAATTTAGGCCATAAACACACACACTTGTGTACATTCACCTCCTTAACTAGACTGATTTTGGTCTGGGTCTGAAGTTTTTGCAATGATTTTAGGTGTCGAAAAGAACAACAACATTTTCTGGGATTCAAGATTGCAATAAAGAATGAATAAACAATAACCTTGAGCTCCTGAATTATAAGGTGTTCTGGTACAAGCTTATCCATCATTAATCCCTATCTCATTAAACATCTTGTGATATCAATATTGAAAAATAATTTTAGATACATTATGCTTGAAAAATTTTCCTCTGAAAACATCACACCTCTGTATGTGTACATAGACATGCTAACAAAGCAGGCAGCTGTAATGTGAATACAACCCTTTGATCTCCCTATGATACTCATAATTCATAACTTCCCAACCTGGTGTACTTCTTTTTAACAATGCTGAAGCTGATTATTACAGCCTAGTTTGCTTAAAAAAAAAAAAAAAAAAAAAAAAAAAAAAAAAAAAAAAAAAAAAAAAAAAAAAAAAAAAAAAAGGTAATCTGCTAGTATTCATTAAAAAGTAGTTAGCAGACAACCTTTATCCCCTACCATTTGGACTTAATTACTTTAAGGTAGGTCACTGCATAAGAACACGCTTAAGAACTGCTTATGCATAGGAAGTATTCTACAGTACTGCCAGGAAGTTTAACAGGAATAAAACATGATGTTTTTTTTCTTGGATCGGTTGAAATTGTTTAAATGTTTTATTTTTCTCCTTAGAACATAGCTTTAAAAATTAAACGCTTATAGCCTATGGAACTATCATGTCCATGTGCTCACTACAAATGATCACTAAAAACAATGTTTCTGTTGCGATTCATGAAAATGTTTGAGTAGAGGTCTCATTAACTTAAATTAAAATAATGGCCTACACATGCTTGTTAGGACATGTGCAAAGAAATGAGATTACTGGTAGAAATAACGCTGCTACCAGAAAAATATTATTTCTAGACAGACCAAAACTTGCAGCTGGACAGAAAAACCTGAACAGAAGCCACGTAGCCAAAATAAATCAATCAATATTGGAACAACAACAAAGATTCTTGGAAAATACTACACTATCAAATTTCAAATAACAAACAGAATCAGATCTGCTGGCATGCTTTTGCCCCAGATGGTCAGGTGGATCCCATTTCTGCTCAATAGAAGTTAGCATAGACCAGAGGAAACAAGAAGGATGGATCAAACAGGACAATTTTATTAAGTTAAAATTTAATGTCATCACAGAACAACTAGGGATGTGAGGTTGCACTGTACTGAACATTTATTTGTTATATAACCAAGGAGTAGTTATACTTGGTAAGGAAATCTCAAGTTCAAGAAAACCATTTAACATGTGGACAAATGTAACACTGCAAAGCAAAGGGCTCTGTTTTACATAGATATTTTTTGATAGCATTTCCTCTGCAAACATTAATTTATCCAAGTGAAAAAGCACCCTCAGTGCTTCTGAAAAATTGTTTGCTATTGCTTTTGTCGAAGTTGTTTTCTGAGGTGTACAGTTTTGTAACCTGTTTTCAAACTTACGAGGCAAAAAAGGGCTGTAAACTTTCTGCATTCTCTTTTCTGCTGTTATTCTGATTAAACTGAACTTGTATTTGTAGCTGTTCTTTTTCTAACACTTCCTACTCTAAACTGTCTACAAAAGTGAGACAACTTTGGCTGCAATGGTAGTAGAGTAATGGACAGTTAAATCATTTACATAAACTCCTCTGATGACTTTGTGCTTATGGACAGCATTAATGAAGGAACAAGTCTACCCCAGCCCCTAGGCCTTGTCAAGAATTTCCCAATTAATTGTACTTATTAGTGTTATATATACACTTGCTTGATGACACAAAACAGGCTAAGCCTTCTGTTGGACTGCCTGCGTTACCAAAGAATGTGCTTTTTCCAGCAGAAGCATATTAAATCACAAAATCATAAAAGGCATGAATCATGAATTAGAGATTGAAGATGTTTTGTTAAGTGATGATGCTTATAAAGTCCTCATGCAGCTTCATGCAAATCATTGCACTTGGCAATCGATAGTCATCACTACTATGAAGAGCTGAAGAAAGTGTATTTATACAGAACAGATCAGACTACAAAGGAAAACATGTTTATCTCACTTTGCAAATGGAAATAGTGAAATGAAGTGAGCTGAGGCTTGCTCAAATCCACTTGAGCAAATACATTTTCTAATAGCCAACTTCCTTGATTTGTGTAGCCTAATGACATCACAAAAGATTGCAGCAGACATTAGGGTCTTCAAAATAACAAATGAACTGGTGATGAAAAGTAAGTCAAAATTGAACACAGGGGATTATTTGTCAAGTAAGACATGCATGGAATAGGTAACTGCAATTTAATCTACACAATTACACCTATTACCAAAGATAACAAACTGGAGTTAGAAGATACAGTTCTACTGAAATAAAGTGACCAACTGCCAGGCACAATGCAAAGAAACAGAGCTCAAGAGGAAATGCCACGATACCATGACACAATCCCCACAGTCCTGTTTTTTTCTTTTAACCTCCTCTGACAGACCTGATTCACTCAAGAAAAGCAAATAGTGAAAATGAAAAATCTACGAAGGAAAAGCTACACATGGATCACTGACAGGAAATTGCCACACAACAAAAAGCAAAATAAATCTGATAATTTTAATCTGAGAACAAAAGATTTCTAAAATTTCAAGTGATCTTGGAGGAAGCAGTAAGAAATATTTCTTTACTTTTCCCAACAAGCCTTTATCATACAGTTCAGTGAAATATAAGTCTTTAGTGGAGTCTTCAATTCTCACGCTCACAAAAACAAAGAAAAAATGGGAATGCATACAGAAACAGCAGTAATGAAAGGATCATTGGTAACATCACGACTAGGCTGTTTCAAAACATTTGTTCTCGTACTGATATTAAAAGAGGAGAAGCCTTAAAACTCGTAGTCTAGCACTCAAAATCCAAATGAAATGCATTAAAATGAGTTGCATGTTCCCACATTACTGACATCCTCACTGCTTCAGGGCAGAGGAAATTGAAAAAGAAAAGCATAATAGCAAAGAACAGAAAGAAATAAAATGATGAAGAAAAGAATACAAATACACAAGACCAGTCAGCTTTGAAGAATGGATCAATATGACCTTATGAAATCAGAGTCATGTCGTATTAAGCTGAAGTCCAAGTGCTTAGTCTGTGATTTGCTAGAGAAAACATGAGATCATGAAAGGAAACCTTGAAAGCTTGTGTAGTTACTTCTGTGGTTGTCTCACATGAACTATGACATCTGCTGCTCATATACAGTACTACAAAGCATGTCTGCAAATTGTTTGGGCTAGAGCTGTGTTCATGATCCCAGTTAGTATATGCAAAATGGTCTGTGTGGTGGACAGCATGTTGTTCACAAAAAAACATTTACCAGAAATTCAGATCAAGTGCTGACAGTGGATATGGCCGTACTTTTAACAACCGTAGTGATCACAGATGCTACATTACTCTTGATCTTAGCCAAAAAGGCCAAGTAATAATCACAGACCAACAATTATCAAAACGCCATAGGCAACCTTAAATCACAATAAAACTGTTAGTTAAGTAAATGGGGAAATGAAATCTTTCCTTAATTAATACAAGTGTGTAAAATATTAAAAAAGGTACAATTAAGCATTACCTTAAAACTTGGGAACATCGTGGCAAATTATAACTTCAAGTTTAGTCTTATTTACTGTCAATACAATAACGTTTTGTTAATCTAATAGATGCAAGCCACTGAGATGTCTTTTTTTCTTACTGTTCAGTACTTCAATTGAAACACTTGATTATGCTGTTAGCTGAAAGCATTAGAATTTTTTTGTAAGCCTTGTTCTAAGCTTGCAGTTCCTCTTAACAGAGGCTTCTGAGGGTTGCTTTGTCTGAACTTATCTTTACAGGTTCACAGTTTTGTATTGCATGGTTTTAAGTACAATAACAAGTTTTCTAATTGACCTGTGTCTACCGCTACTTGGTTTTAAGCTTATCTTTGTATAGTATCTCCACAGGTTTTCAATTCAAACATAAGATGTAGTACAAAAGAATACAGGCCTGGTATAATAGAAGCCTTGAGAACTGGAGATACACAAAGGGAAGAACACAAGCAAGTGGGATAGAGCTTCAGCATTTGAAATATGTTGGCTAGAAGTAACTTGCATCAATGGCTAAAGAAAAGCAGATCTAGACAAAAAGGGTTTCAAGAGTAATAGAAAACAATGAAATAGTATCTAACATACACGTAAACAAACCACAGTGCCACAGACCACAAATGAAAGAGCAAGCAGCAAAATTATATTATGGCAAATGAATAAAAAGCATCCCCCAATGTGGATTCGAGTGAGGGAAAAAAAAAAAAAAAAAAAAAAAAAAAGAAATCAACATGATATTCCTTTCCTTGAAGACCTGCGAATGCTGATGACTTGCTATAATACATTTACTACCAATGCTGGGACAAAAATGCTGATATTGGGACCCAAGGGAGCAGAGAAAGGGTGTATATAATGTAGGGAGAAGTACAACATTGCTAAGTGGACACACAATAACTTCAAGTCCATTAGTTTGGAGAACTCCTGTGTAGATATATTCTCTTTCTGTAACAGACATAATGTTTAGCATACAAAAATTTCAGTTACAGAAAAAAAAAAAATCTTTAATATGTTTTCCTTAGTCCATAAAGAAGATTTTGAGTATAACAACTTATGTAAAGTGAATATCACTTGGAAACCATGCAGAAGTTAACATAGAAATCTCTGTATAGCACTCAGCACCTCTGATTAGCTACTCAGAGCAACAGTTGTAAAGCAACCTCATAATATTTTACAGTACTGCATACTACAAACTATTTATTCCACAGTTAGCCTCAGAAGCACCTAATTAAATTCCAACGGTAGATTTTTACTAATGAGGCAACAGTTCATCTCGTGGAAGCTAGCTATTTTTAAGTTTATATTTATTTTATATTCTGGCATCTGTTGTTTAAGAAAAATAAAAATACATTTTTAATGTAATGGTTTGCAGCTAGAAATTATTTCAGGAAGTCTGACAATAAAAAAGCTTTCTACATAATCATTAATACAAATAAGACCTTAATTCTATATCAAGTGAAAGTTTGTCCTACTGAAGTAACTATTGTCCTATTAATGTATTGTAGAACATTCACCATCATCCTGGCATTTCAAAATGTAAGCCAAATGAACTAGCCAGAGTAGTTCTATTTTTTTTTATTTTATTTTAACAGAACTACTAAGCTTATTCTTGAAGCTCTCAGTTTGAAGAGGCAGTATTCTAGTGTTTCCACTGTACTAATCTGCTCTACATTTTCAATACAAAATAACTAATAAGAGCATCCCAGTTAAGTAAAATATTTAAGTATTAGCTTCCACTGAAGAGAAGAAAATACTCAAGCAACTCATTTACTTTGTTGAATTGAAATTTATGCCTATAAATACGTGACACCTGTTACATCGTACCTTACATGTATGTATTTGTTAGGGAAGAGCCACAATGTATAATACAAAAGTAGTCACACCTGTACTTAAAATCTATTTTTCAACTCACTTTTTGGATACATACATAGCATTTATTTAGAATTTAGCCACAAAATTAAGGATCTGGCTTTTCATTAAACTTTAGTAACTGGCCAGTAAAGTTAAATTTGGGAGGTTTCAGACCTCTGATGAGAAGAAAATTAAGTGTGTGAGTGCTTGACTGCATCAAAATATAATGATGACACTGATTTTTTATTTTTTTTTTTTTGTTCAATTCAAGGATTCAAAATGAAATTCTGCTTTTTTTTTTTTTTTTTTCTCTAGGAAATTAAAGCTTCCTACTTTTATAACATACTGAAATATATATAAATATCTTAAATACATCGATGAGTTTCTGACTCTCAGCTGGTGCAATTACCTAACTGCTCTGGTAGTTCTATAGGGCACCTGACTTGTTTACTTACCCAGCTGCATTTTTGAAAAGTTGACATGTGACTTACTCATTATCATATGATCTAGCCAATTAACCTTACTTTCTCAGATTTTAGCACTAAAACAACATACTGTACTGCTGTTTGCTAATTACTGTTTTACCAAATGAACTAACAACCTTCTCCTCATCAATGCTTGGTAAGTTCATCTGACACGTTCAAGAATATCACATACCTTGAGACACAACCGCTTTTTGAAAGTCACTTTGTATAGCTTTTTTTCCAAATGATGGATCACAATAGCTGATTACAAAACTAATCTTCTTTAATCAGCTAGCATTGCTTTGTATTCTGCGCTTCACAAATTCTTCAGAGGAACCTCTGACCAAAGGGCGACAAGAAAGTGACAAGATATGAGGTGAAACAACAGCCTCTTATTTATGTGTGACAGAACTTAATAAAACTTACTCTAGCTACATTACTTCTGACAGGCTGTTTGTCATTCTCAGACATTTAAGAGCTACCATTTTAGATCTACTGCTCTTGCATTGAACAGCTAATTTATAATTGTTTAATATGAATTAAAAATAAAATAAAAAATAAAAAATAACTGTTTACAATGAACATGCACTGTACTACACTAAGAAAAGACTGTTGCATTCACAAAATCTAGATTAGGTAAGAAATTCCCAACCTTGTCCAATGACTGACTAAATTGGAAGAAAATTTCCTCATCTTACATTAAATGCATAATGCAATGAAGAAAGCTAATTCCCATTTTCCCATAATTGCTTCATTTAAAAAATACAGAATATTGTTGAGTTCAAAGCCAAAAACAATTTTTTAATGCACTACTATTTTAGGTCTGTTTTTCATTCCATTTGTACATAAGACACCACTGCTAGCATCTACTAACCAGAACCTGCAAGACAAAAGAATCAGGAATGAATTAAAATAGGTAGTGTTTTGTTGCTGTTTTTTTTTTCTTTTTCTTTTGGGTGGAGGGGGTAGAGTTATGCTTTGATAATATGTATAGCTAAGCCATTTCTCACAAATGTTCACAGGATATCTCACCTTTTTTTGGACTGCACTTGCTTTTTTCCTCAGTGTAGGTTTCTTTTTGCTTTTGTTTTTTTTACTTGCCTAGTGTTCTTGGTCAGCTGCTTTTAGAAATCTGTCTCTAACACAGTTTTAAGTATTGTGGGACAATTAGGGACAATGAATATATGTATATTATCTGTGTTGCTGCATTAGACTGGAAAAAATAATCAATAGCCCTTCATTATATGAAGACATAAAGCCTTAGGTTAAGACAATGACATATGAAGTTAATCAACATGAAGTGAGTTTACACAAAGATAGCTAAGAACAAAGTAGGGAACATCAAATAGAGGCATAGCTTTCTACTGGGTCACTGAAGAAAATAACACAAGTAATAAATCCATAGTTTAATAAGATGTGTTTAAATAAATATCTGAATATGACTAATGAAGACCAGCTTTGGATTTGTTGATTACTTATCATATTGTCCTCTAAATAATGATATAGAGGCACACATTTCAAACAAGTATGACCAGCTATGTGTGAGCATACTTCTATTTAGTTTTCTAGGAAATCATAAGAAATATCTAAAAGAAAAGGGCAATATTATGCACAGTAAATGTTAAAACAAGTTGGTAATTAAAGCAATGTTAATACAAATCTCACAAGAGACTCAAACCATATTTTTCATACTCAAGCTACGGCTGGCACATCAAATGATTCTGGAGTACTTCCACATAACCCACTGCAGAATTATGAGATAATCATTTTAATTTCATGTGAAATTTTCTAACAGTATGAAGAGCCATTTTCCGGACAGAATTAAACATGTAACAATTTTTGTCTTCCCAAAAGTTAAGAGCAATCTTTAACGGAGATCTTACCCATAACACATGCTGCAAACAATTAATACAAAAATGAAAATAATTTTTTATCTAGCTACCTCTGACAATGAAACTGCAATTAACTGATAGAAATTTTAAGTAAACATAGACATCCACTGAACAAGTTACCTAGACAACCTAAAAAAAGAGCCATCCAGTTTAATTTCAAATGAGATGACATCAATCTTAGTAATGCTCCCAGTCTTCCATTAGCTGAACAGCTTTGTATGATAAGTAGGTAGATTCAGATTTATACATATCAGAATTATACATTTCAGATATGACTGTTTCTTAAGAAACAGAGTATACTTTGCACTTTTCAATTCCTACTGGTTCAGGTTCCTAAACTGACTTATTGTTGGGACAGATGAATATCTATCTAGGCTGTCACATGGAAAACAGCAGAAACATACAAATGGATATGTGCTTATTAAATTAAAGCATATGGAAACATTTTGAAAATTGAAGCATTGCATAAGCATAGCAGAATGTTGATGCTTATCTATATTCCTCCTATGAGGAATTCACAGCGAAGCTGTTACTTTTATTGCTATTTTTATAGTGAACAGTGACAATATAGTGCTAACAATTAACTGGACTTGCTTTTTAGTACTGTAATTTGATGAAGTAACCTTAAGCCTCCTGTTAGGCAGCTGGCTGAAGGCAGAAGCAATAGCTGGAATACTAACAAGACAAAGACATAACTCACTGCCTATTGTTATTTTTTCCAATCAACTTAATCCAATCACTTAATAGTTAATATATTTTTAAGCCAAGTTAAAGACTTCTCAGAAAATGTTTCAAGTTCATAAAGTATTAAAACATATATAAAAAAAGTTTAGCCTATAGTAAAAATTTATCTGTACACTAACTTGTCAGATTTTTTCACTGCTTTCTCCCTTTGTTTTGTCATTCAGATAGTTCAGCATTCACATAGACTTTAGAACTATACACTCCATAAAAGGTTACATGAAAAAGATTGATAATGCTTTACCTCTGCAGAGCACACACTGCATTTCTACAGACAATATAAAAGAATTTGAACTCATAAGCAAATCCCTTCCTTCGTGAACCTGGAGTTATTGCAGCATATATTAGCAAGCACTGTTGGAAATTATGAGTTCCTTATCTCCATTTGAAAATTTCTAACAAAATTTGAAAAATAGAAATAAATTTAAAATGGCTAACACATTACACATTAATGTGCATAAGAATCAAGATTATTATTATTACATTAACTCAATTGCAGAACCATAGATTCAACATGCCTGTCTTTGACCATTATAAATCCTTCATCTGATCTTATTAAGTAAAAAACAATTTGAAGCAAAAAGGTGTTTGGAAGACTTGCATTATGGGCTAACACGTCATGTGGCAATTCATTTTTTTTTTAATGGGAGTATTCAAATAATATTTTAAAATAAAGCATAGTCAGAATTTAAGATACAATAGCTTTTAAGACAAAACTTGTTGCAACAATTAGGTAAGAAATCAAAAGTCTAGAAGTATCATTACCATGGAGGAATGGAAAGAAACCAAACAAATTATTTAACTAAATCAAGAACAGAGTCCAAAACAGACCACCTCCACTCTGAAATACACAGAAAGCCTGAAAATTAGTAGCTATATGGACAATAACATCAGTAAAACAGGACAGTAAAGTCTTTGGGAAGAAAGAAAGCAAAAATGAAAGACGAAAAAATAACCAACAGCCAAGGCAAAGGTACAAGAATATGCATGGCATACTAAGCAATTTTGACCTACTCAGAATTCAGTCTGGATTAAAATTGATGTGAGGCTCTTTGACAGCAACCTGTGGAAGTTATGCAAAAGAAAAAAAAAAAACACACTAAAGTTGAGGGTTGAAAAATTGACAAGAATAGTACCAGCTGCCTCAAAAGGACAGTAGGACAGTACCGTACGTTTATTTTCCATAGTCTAGTATACTCTCTTAGGTCTTTCAGAGGACAACTTTACACAAGTTATAAGGTACTTGAAGTTGCAGAAAAGTGACTATGAGGGGGAGGGGAGGTGACAAAAATTATCATTCAGCTCAATGCCTAACTATTGCTGACCAAACCTTGAACTGGGTATAGCCTTGCTGCGGAAGTACCTCTATCCCTAAGTAAAATCCATCAAAACAGATTTTAACGCAGAAAAGCTTATTTAAAGTAAATAAAAGCTGGGAACCTGTTTAATAGAGAGAACTCAAAGCACCTACAAGGATAGGACTAAGGAGGCTTGCACAAACCACCTCCTGCCTACTATCCTGACTTGTCAAGACAGGTTTTTCTTGTATGTTTTTTTTTTCCCCCCTCAAGCCACAAAATCAATTTTTAGATGACTAAAAATTCCACCTTATTTATCTACAGTAAATACAGGTGGACAAATTTATCTTATGATTCTCTTTCTGTCCAGTATAACCTACAGTTTCTGAAATCTCTTCTCTTGACAGACTGAGTAGTAGCTATGTTTTTTTTGCATCAGTTTAGCTGTATTGGTGGTTTGTTGTCTTTTTTTGGTCTACATTACTACATAAAATTAAAAGGCTTTGGTTTCATAAAATTCAACTTCACGTTTCTCCCAAATCCTTTTTTTTTTTTTTTTTTTCCTCCCTTCTTCACCATTTCAAGTTTGAAATGGTACTTAATTTCCATTTTAACATGGCGCATTTTCAAGTTGCATGCACAGGTGCTTGGAAGTTGGAGATATACACATGGATTTTATTATTTTATCATTAAGTATGTCATGCCTGTATATGGTAAATTTATTTCATTTGGAACAGCAATAGTGATCTTTATACGAATCAAGCAAAAAAATCTAACATTAAGTTTTTCCTATCACATTAATTGACCATCAAAGCATCAAAGTATTTTTTACGCTATCAGATCTATTCAGTAGCTCCACTGAAATTTGTGAGCTGCTCAGACTCTTAAAGATCTTATTCCATCAGGAGTAACAAAATAAAGAGAATGGAGAAGAAACCTTCATGTTATATTTTTATATAATTACCGATATTTTCAATTTGCCTATACAGTTCATTAGAAATGATTCTTCACTCATTTATTTTGTCTAATATTCTCTAAATGCTGTAGCTGAAATGTCATACTCCTACTTTCTCGTGATCCTGTGTTCTCAGAAAGCAGAGTTCCAACAGCTTTTGTTTCAACCAGACTTTGCTACCAAAAACATGCTTTTCATTAAATTATTAGAAAAATAAAAATGGAAACAAAGGTGGCATGAAATTAGATTACACAGTATGGAATTATTTACAGCAGCCCACCAAACCCTTCATCAGGGGAGACCATAGTGTCTGAATCTACAGAATTTATGCAGCTTGACTGTGTTACATCTGGAGGTTGACAGCTGGTTGCTATGTATACCTAATTTATCCACATAGTAAATACCACAAGTAGAGAAGTCTACTCACCTAAGACTTATAGTTCAGTTGCTTTAGCATGTTGTGCTGAAAATGTAAAATAAATTATTAGCACTTCCTCACACTTCCTCAGCTGTGTGTGATACTCCATAGTGTAAATACATTAAATGAATACATATGCTAAAGAACAAGATTTCTGATGACAAGAGAAAGGGTGAAAAACCCTGCCAACTGCCTTTTGTTAGCATGGTAACAAAATTAATTTAATATGGTCTAAGTACATGATAAAGATTACTAACAATGATGAATGTCAGAACGCTAAAATTTATTTTCTAAGAAAATCTATAACTGATTTATAATCTACTACTAAGAAAATCTATATCCCCCAATCTTATGAGATTTCCACAATAAAATACAAAGATTATTGCTCCCTTTTTGAACTTCCTTAAGGTGCATATAAATCTCAAGTAATGCAATTTCCTTTCTGAATGATCATATATATCTTTTTCTCTTGTAAATATTGCCAGCTGAAGGATACAACAGTTTCTGGATAAGTCGTAAGTAATCTCACCCACTACCGTGAATATTATCCTCCTGTCATCATACATATCTCTTCCTCCGATTTTTATTTGTACCACATGGGCAGTATGTTTATACAATATATAACAAATCTGGGGAAACTCAGAATTCTTTCACTTGAATGTAAGTGCTAATGTTTGCTCAAATAGTATTGAGACTGTCTGCAATGAGGTTTTGCACCAGAAACAGCAACAGAATATTCTGAAAGCTGCTACACTATCTCTACCTTTCAGCTAGCAAGCTGGATTTTGCTTCTAAGATCTCTCTGCTATGCAAATACATAGGTGACACAAGCTGTAAGTACTCCCTTACTATGTCCATTTTCGTATTCAGCAAGCAACATATCAAGCTTCTCACTGACCTCACAAATCTAGTTGCATACATTCTTCCAGAAATGTATTCTCTCTGTATTACATACTCCTATCAGTTGGAAATACTGATGCCAGACTATTATTTCTTCTATAGGAAATGACTCAGTACCATGAGAAGACTGGGTTAGCAAGGTAGAAAAAAGCAGGGCTGCGAGTTCAGACTACTCCAGAACATTCCCTAGTGCTTCGCTTGTGTAACTTTCTCCTTCAACTCTTTCAGTGCCACAAGGTCAGTCACAATGAAGGAATACTCTGCTCAAGAGGGCCATGGATTACTTCACCCACACTGCATTTCCATGTCAACAGACTGTACAAAGATGTGGAAGTGATCATATCATGTAAAAGTTTTAATCCTCCTGATAAAACAACAAGAACAACCAGAATAGTTCTGTACTACTAAATTGCCTGTTTTGGACAAAGACGAAGTCATCTCACCTCTGCAGATGTTGAACAGTACAGGATCTTCCTGAGAGAGTCAAGTAATAGCTTATTGCATTTGGAAAAAATTCAAGTATTATTTCACAGAAATCCAGTAAAGTACAATTGATTTGCTATTTTCAAAAGAAGATAGAAATCTTATGCACAAAGTACTGCAATACAAACAGCACACAATCCAAGAGTAATGTAATATAATAATGTAATACGTATGTACTTGAAGGGAGCATATAAACAGGAAGGGGAAAGGCTGTTTATGAGAGTGGATAGTGACAGGACAAGGGGGAATGGTTGTAAACTGAGACAGGGGAGGTTTAGGTTAAGATATATGAAGGAAGTTTTTCCACACAGAGGGTGATGACGCACTGGAACAGGTTGCCCGAAGAGGTTGTGGATGCCCCATCCCTGGAGGCATTCAAGGCCAGACCGGATGTGGTTCTGGGCAGCCTGGCCCGGCGGTTGGCAATCCTGCACATAGCAGAAGGGGAGAGGTTGTGAAACTAGGTGATCATTGTGGTCCTTTTCAACCCAGGCCATTCTATAATTCTATGAATGCCATTTCTATTGCTAGATGGGTGACACAATGAAGAGTAAGACAATGAAGATAACTTAACCATCCAAATCTTTAACTAGCTATCCGGAACAGTTTATAATACATAGAAATACCACCATTTCTAAAACCTCGGTCTGTCTTTCACTATCCCACCTGAATTTGCCTTTGAGAATGAGAGCTGAAAATTGTAAATACTATGTATAATAATATAACTCTATTATACTGAGGACAAAGATTTCCACATTCAGTACCTGAATCTACAAAAATATAGGTCAACATTAGGGTTCTGACTTTGTACTTCATAGCTAGCATTAACATATTCTCCTTCTCATTTGATAAAACTTTGGATACAAAGTGCCAAAAAGCCCTCAAGTTAAAACATCTCATATGGAAATACATAAACCTCAGGCATACTCATTCTCTTTCCATCTCTGTTGAACTGCATCATCCTCGGTTTCTTTGCCTTTGTTTTTAAATCACTTTGTTATATCTCCATCATTCTCTCACACCTTTCCGTGACCAAACAGTCACAATACCCTCCAAAACACCCTGCTTTATCAAGTTGTTCAGGTAAGCAATACTTAAAACAAAAAAAAAAAAAAAAAAAAAAGACTTACAAAACAAGCCTAAACCATGCCTTCCAGCTTAAACGATTTCTGAGATGTTAAAAAAATATATATAAATAAATAAAAAATCAACACCACAGAAAGCCAACACAATGGCTCTGAAAACGTCACGTGAGAGCAAGCAGCTTTAGTTTTATGTTTAACACTGAAGATAATGATTCACTCAAATGAAGGCTTCTTGTTTTAGCTAATACAGTCCAACAAAAACAAAACACTATCAGAAAAGATTCTTTGAATCAGCAAACAAGAAAGAAAGCAATCACAAAACAGTCAGAATTGTTCTACGGACACTCACAGCTGGGTAAAGGGAGTTAGAAGCAAATCTCTGCTCTAAATCTGGCCAAGCAAGCAACTATCTCATTCATATTCTCTGCAGTTGATACCTGTACAAATGTGGAAAACTAGCTGCAGTTCCAAATGAATAGCTGGCCATAATCATCACAACGTTTTCCTACACTTTTTACTCTTAACGCGTCTTACAAACTGCAGATATTGCTTTTAATAATGGTTAGCAGTTTCACTTTCTTTTTGGAAGATAGAAACCACATTAGATATGTTTCTGTGGTTCTGAATGCCTTCAATTAAATATTAAAAAGACAACAGAACTTCTATTAATGCTTCTTAAAAGAATGTTCCACCCCTGTAGCTCAACATTTTTTTTAAGATATTGTGCACACTAGCTGTTGCTGCTTTGCTTGATTAGGATACTGACAGTTTTACAACTCTTAAGATCTACACATTCAAGCTGTGTTATCTCCTTCATTTTCTTGTGTTTTAGAAGTTCAAGCCAGAGTCGCAAGCACAGGACCTGCAAGATCTTAGCAAAGAGAGGCTAGACTTTAAACAATGTTTTATGAGATGACCTATTTTTATTTTAAAACTGAAAGTAATATTAGTAATTGAACAATATTTAATACTGCCATTGCTTCAGAGTGCATGCTTTTTATAGCTGACAGATATATTGTACAGAAAACACATTTATCAATAGTAATTGTGTATACATGTGAGAAGCTAAAATATCCTTCACTGTGCAACACTGCTCAGCTGCAAATAAAACATTGCTGTTATCAGTATTTTCTTCTAAACCCAAAACACAGCATCATGCCAGCTACTCAGAAGAAAATTTACTCTAGCCCAGCCAAAACCAGGATACTGTTTGCATACAGTACTTTCACAGCATGAAGGAAGCAGTAATATTAATTATTCAAATACTTTATATTCGGAGTAAAATCTACTTGCGTCACAAATTGCAGACTGATGGTAAAGCTGATAAAGGTCACAGACTATATCACATAGCGAAGTCAGAAATACAGGATATCAATATTTTTGCCAATTCACTGACATTCATGACAACAGCAGGAGGAAAAAAAAAAAAGAGCCAGTTATTAATGGGTCAGAAAGTCTGTTGGGTGATATGCATTTATAGTGTCACATTTAACTTATTTCTACTAATTGTATGTGTTGGAGAGATTTAAATACCTTTCTGACTGACCTTCAGACTTCCAGCGTGTTTACTTAACATGATGCATTCTTTTTGACTTCCTCATTATTATATTTTAAAAACACCACTGACAACAGAAAAGACTCCAAATAGCAACTGCACCAAGTGCAGCTCTCCATTACACAAATGGATTTATAATGCCTGTAAGATCCATTTCACTGTGGAATGCTACACTGTTTAAGCAGGCTCATTACATGCCGCTACTCAATTCTAGCTATAAAAGCTCATGTGTTGTTTAAGTAGCTTTGATTGTGCATACCCTTCAGCAATAGAAAGCTTAAAATACTACAAGAATATCTAACAAAGTCATTTATGTCTAACTGCTGCACAGACTAATTCAAGATCTCTTATTTTTTTTTTTTTTATTTAATAGTTGATATATTTACTTCTTTAATAACATTTCCAGACTTTGATTATAAAAGATCCTGAAAAGTGAAAATTGGAATGGAAGCCTGGAAGTATACAAGGAATTCTGTAAGTCCAAATGTTTTTGAAACAGTTCCTTCCCCACCCCCCCTTCAAACTGTCAAGTTAAACTAAGTTTAATATAAACAAATCTTAATGCATAACTTATAATCCCCTTTAATTAAATGCATAGTTATCATTAAAATAAAATTACCATCCAATCATACTCACTCAGTATCAACAAAATGTTAGTATTTTTTTGTTAAATCTTACAAAAAATCCAACAGCAACAACAACAACAAAAAAAACCCCCACACCTTATGATCACCCTGCAAGTTAATTGGTAATAAGTACTATCTTGAATTGCCCTTGCAACTAGCAACTATAGTCAATACACAAGTGAAGAATTTTCACTGGACAAAAAGGCTATGTTCCATTTCTGATACTCTCTAGCTAGATGTTTCTAGCTACAATTATATATTCCCATACTCTATTTAGGAATTCTCTAAACCATTTATTAGATGAATGTTAATTCAGAACTTGTCATCTTACAATTGTCATATGACTTTAAATGAAGATCAGCAAATAACACGTGCATACAGGTGTTTGTTTGTGTGTTCACAAGAGCAGAACTTCCTCTCTATTTATTTGTCATGGGCAATGACAGCCTTTTCTAGAGACACACTTCCAGGGAATGACAGCAACAATAACAGGAGTACTTGACTTCTCAGTAGCACATTAATACACAGTAGCAAGTATTTGGAGCTTTCCAGCCCAGTGAGCTCATCTTTCTCAAGTTCAGCTATACTCTCAGGGATTGAAACCCAAGCTCTCTGTCATTTGTTCTGTACAATTGACAGGTTGCAGCAATTTTAACTGCATCCATGCCCACAGCATATCTTGCAAAGTTCCCATCTCAGATACTACCCCCCAGCATTAAAGAAAACTAAGACAGGCTACACAATTCTACTATGCCAATTATGAAGAGGGTGAGAGAGATGGTTTGTTTTCATTGGAAGCCAATTTTGAACATCAGTGATGTATTCACAAAAAAAACCAAAACACAGCTGGTATGTGATATGGAACATGCTGGATATTATCCCTGTATCAAACTTCCTGCTTATATCTCATCTACACTGATGATCAGCTGTTCTGCTTCTATAGCAGATGAAGAATTTCCACTAAAAAGTCCTGAGAATCACTTCCTGCATCACTACAGCCCATATTTCACAATATATACTTCAGCAATTGTAAGAGTTTATGATTTCCATACTTGCAGTTGCCAACAATTCTCCTCAATAAGAAAGGAAGCCATCTGGGGATTTCTGTTCCCGTTACTTGAAGGACACATGCAAATGCAGGAAAAGCCCTGTGTATGAGTCAGTTCAAATAAAAAAAAAGAGAAGCTTGATTTGAACAGCTCCTTTGAACATCTAACAGCTTCAATACAACATCCTTAAAAGAATAATATTTATGTTTTTCAAAATACTCAAGTATAACCCTAATTCTTGTAAGACTTGCACGTGTTACTCTCTTATTTTGTATAGTGTTATAAACATACCACTGAACTAACACATTTAAATACATACCTCCAGTTTTGTGCATTAAGTCTTCTAAAGAATCATGAGTTAATTTCCCAGAAAAAAAAAAAAAAAAAAAAAAAAAGCACTTCAAAAGAAACTTAATATTTT
Organism: Tetrao urogallus; assembly: GCF_951394365.1. Taxonomy (NCBI): domain Eukaryota; kingdom Metazoa; phylum Chordata; class Aves; order Galliformes; family Phasianidae; genus Tetrao; species Tetrao urogallus. The sequence continues at coordinate 21,888,160 of NC_136818.1, forward strand.
ATTGGAAAATGAACTTTGAAGTGCTCTCTACTGTTTTGCTCTGTTCATATTTAGCAATTAAATACACATCAAGAATACACCCTGCCAACTCTGCAGAAAACATACCTCCAAAGGGATAACACTTCTTTTCATGCATTTATTTGCTGTGGAAAAAGATTTGATAAACATCATGACAATAAGCAATCCCAGAATTTTTATACCGTGAAGTGAAAAATGTTTAAATGTAAAATGCATCTTGTGGCAGATACTAATTAAAAGGGGGTAATGTAACATTGAAAAAAGCAAAGTCAACTCAGTACATTAATTTGCTGAACTATGTCTGTTTTATGTAGACTAACAGAGATTAAAAATATAAACAAAAAACATCCAAAACCAAACCTGAACAGAAATGAACAAACAAAACCAGAAGAACACAAGAATATATTCCCTACAATAAACAAAGAGGAAACTGTAACTCACTGCATCTCATACAGCACATCATACAGATGATGAATATTCTCCCATGCAATCATTCATTATTACCTTGCTGTATATTTTATAAATTTGTCTCACCTTTAATACTTTATTAAAAATGTACAAACAAACAATTCAGGTTAGTTTTTTCCTATCTCAGTGAAGATTAGTTACTCTTGCCAGATCCAATCAAATATTTAATTTGTGATGACTATGAGAACAGAAGAGAGTTTCATTTCTTCCAATAGCATACATAAAAGCCACTTAGCTGTCTCATTGAGAGAAGTCCTATTGAAGAAAAAGATCATAAAACTATCAAGAAAAAAATCTTTTAAATGCAAGATTTTTAGTAAATATCGTCTTCACCAGTTACAAGTAGCTATGATAGCTATGATAGCCTAAACAGTAAAGGTTCTTTTTTTTTTTTCTTCTTTTTTTCATCCTCAGTGATCTCAAAGTTCATCTGAACATAGTCAGACCCAATGAAAGTCTGAATATTTGGCTCCAGCTGCCTTTAATTCATTCTGTGACCTTGATCAAACTACTGACCTTTATTTATGTAAGCTGCGATACCATGAAAACTCCTACTACACAAATTGCTTTTGTTGTCTCAATAGAAAGCTACTACTAACAGTAACAGATCTTACCTTTTTGTTTAAAAAGCCTGTAAGCTTTAAATGTCACATGTGGGAAAACCTGGGATATTACAGCAAGACCAAACCAGAGCCAGTATTAAGAAGAAACATACATTAGCTTCTCACGTTTCACTCATGTCAAGATTTGTGTATCTGAATGTAACATTGGTACATGAGGCACAAGAAATGCCACAGAGACCAGCAGAGATTCATGTGTTAGAGAACAGTAGCAATCAGTATGCATTCTGATCCTTACTCTTTCCACTAAGAAGTACTACAAAGAACAATCAGCATAATGAACTATCAACATATGTGCTAACAGAAGGTGCTTTTACTGTAACCTGTAAATAATACTTATCCAAGGAGAACTATTCAACACCCAACATAAGAAGACTGTAATTGAACAAGGCCACTGAAGTAATTTCAATGCGCTGATTTAATAATGATTTATTTATTCAAATTTCATTCATACTATGGCTGCTTATAAATTGATATTTGTATCACTTCTAAAATCATTTACTCTTGTCAATGTACGTAGGTCGCTCCAAAAATAATGCCTCCAGTTTATTTCCATTTGTAAAAGAAAGAATAGAATAACACTATTTGATTGTGCCCTCAGCTACAAAACACCAGCTTTCAGCATAGTCAATACCACTAGCTGTGCATTTCCAGCAGCCTTGAGCAAAAGCCTGCTTGCCTCACTCCTAATAATCTGCACCAGCAGAGGTGACTGTCAATGTTGCTACTTCTGAAACATGCCACCCACTGCCTCTCTGTGCTCACTTCACTGTTTGGTCTCCAGAAACATTCACCAAGCATTAATGAATGTCAGCAAGGTGCTACTTTTTCCGCATGGAGGAATTCAATGACACACCTTTGCTTTTTACACACTTCCACATCAGACACCACTCTGCGAGACTGCCCTTCTGCTGCCATCTGTCACACAGCAACAACACGTCACAGAACATTGGTGGGAAGGTTCAACTTCTACTGCCACACCACCAACATCCACCTCTGATGTCATGGGCCAAATATTGAAACAGGAGGCATTAATTTCAGAGCAGCCCTTGCATTTTTTAAGACAGTTTGCATCAATCCCCTGAATTCACACAGCAGCAATTTTCTCTCTGCACATTTAGCTGTACAATTATATTTTTTGGCAAGCAATTTTGTTATAGAATCTTCAGCAATGCACATTGTTACCTATGGGGATTAACTTTAGGTTGCTCAAGCAGCATTTTCATTAAAACTTGAATTTTGCATGATTATTTTGTTACTACTTTAAGTTCAATCAATCTGAATTTTTCTCTGAGCACACATTGCCACAAGATTGCAATCAGTGCATAAAATGAATCCTTTTCAGATATCAGGTAAAACTTCATACGTACTCTGATGAACTGAAATATATTTCAGAAGTCTACCAATGCTTCACACACTTAATTTCATTTAACTTGTGTAGCAATTTCTTCACTGACAGTGAAAAAATAAAGCGTTTCACTTAGCACAGCTTTTCTTCTCACATTATTCTACATAAAACATGTGAATGAAAACCAGGTAACAGCACCACATCTAACTTGAGAACATTGAGTATTCTTCCACACAATCATCTTTGAGGATGATTAGTGCATTAAAATTGAACTAGATTAATCCTGCAAACCTATACGTGATATAAATCAGTTTACCTGACTGAACCTGGTGTCGTTTAACTCAATAACTAAACGGAAAGGAAAAATGGTCAAAATGAGAGGTGCCATGTTGCTGAGAATCTGATATTATTGCAGATACTAGAAGTATTAGCACTGTTTCCTCCTCAAACAGTTCAGATAAAGAGCTATCATGGTGTATTCATATAACAAAGCAGATAGACTTGTTAATTTGTTTTCAAGTACTTGGTTCGTGGGTTAACTTTGACAGCAGAAAAGTTTAAATGCAGGAGAAAATAGAATTGTCCACTTTTCATCAGTCCTAGAAATTGCTCAGGATTTTGGAAAGAGAACAGTGCTAGAAATGTGATATACTGTTGACAGGCAAAATATTTATTTTCTTGTGAGATGCAGAGTCATATTCTTTGTATCATATTTAGGAGATGATACATACACAGCTTTACTGTAAACAGAAACAGAAGAATTACACACAGAAGGCTAATGAAATATTTGACTGTAAAGTATGTCAAGTCCATCAAAAAGGTTTGCAAAGGAGCTGACATACCTATAAGCTGATGAAAGAGAAACTGTAATCAGGAAGGGGTTACAAGCAACAAAGCAAAAGGTTACAGAGGCCCCCATCTGATTAAGCTAAATTGACACAGCAGAAAATTACTGTCATTTGACATTTAATAGTCAATCATGAATCAAAGTAACTCTAAATTTAAAAATAAAAAACGGATGCAAAAATTTTATAAGTATGTGTCTTTTGGATTTCTTCATCCTGCAAGTCAGGACACAGAGTTGGAGACTTAATAGAGCCATTTAAACATTTTTTGCTGGTAGTTTGTTGTACGCTTTTTTTTTTTTTTTTTTTTACCAGTTCTCAGCCCTACTTCTTACTATTTGCCAACCTTTTTAATTAGGCTCATTAGTAAATGACGTAAACACTCCTTATTAGTAAATAAAGTAAACAATCTATGAACTCAAGATTCACAAAGTATTAATAATTACATTACCTAACTTTTATGATCAGATATTTTCTAAGGCAACTTTTTTTTTTTTTTTTTTTTTTTTTTTTTTTTTAATATATTTTTTTTAACCACTTGGGAACTGTCCGGAGCAGTGAATGACTCCAACTTTTCTTTAATCCATGTATTATCCACAGAATGCTTCTGGCAAATATTTCATGAGTTACACATAAACATTTCATTTCAGACTCAGTGTGGCAAGGATGAGTTAGACAACACACCAAAACAAGTCGTTCAGTAAGTAAATTCAGTAATGAATTCATTACATGTGCAGACTGGGGAACCCTGGGGAAACAGTTTTGGCTCAGACTGTATTTACTAACTTCCTCAAATATCTGACATTTTTGGAGGAAGCAGGACTATTCCTCTTCCATGCTTCCCCTCACCTTCCATGACAAAACCCTTATATATTTAACTCGAACATCTAACTTAACAGTCCAGTTCTCAATGTTGATTGCCCAGTACCTCTTGTTTACATCAAAGAGAAGCAAAGATTTTGGTAGTTTTCTGACATCCGATTTGTTTGTAAAATGCTAGGCCACAGAAATACCAAATCACAGAAACACCACAGTTGGAAATGACCTACAAGGTCATCCAGTGTAACCATCCACCTATCACCAATAGTTCTCACTAAGCCATGTCCCTCAACACAACGTCCAAATGTTCTTTGAACACCTCCAGGGTTGGTGACTCCACCACCTCCCCTGGGCAGCCCATTCCACTGCCTGACCACTCTTTCAGAGAAGTAGTATTTCCTAATGTTCAGCCTAAATCTCTCCTGGCGCAGTTTGAAGCCATTCCTTCTAGTCCTATCACCAGTTACACAAGAGAAGTCGTCAACCCCCAGCTCACTACAACCTCCCTTCAGGTAGTTATAGAGCAAAACTGACAAATGCAATCATCAGTAATGTATTTCTTAAAGGTGCTGTCTCTCCACTAGAGTCAGAGTGCATGCACTTGACAGATATTCCCTAGATACTTCCCATGAGGATTATAAGCAATTACTTTCCAAAACACATTTGAGGTATGCAGTCAAGCAATTTTAACAAATATTTAAGAAATAAAAAATAATTCTAGGGTAGTTTTATAAGTTTTGCTTCCCAAATGCTGATTTCTTGCCCTCGAGTACCTTGGAAATACATCCACCTTTCACTTGTAGTGATTACTACTAAATGGTATTTCTAAATACAGTTTAGGTCCTGTGAAGAACTCCAAGACCTCAATACACAACCAGGGATCTGGACCAACTAACAATATGGATAAATCCTCCTCAGTTCTGAGCTCTGCAATGGTTGCGCAGAAGTACAGCGCCACCAGAAACAATCACCAGAAAACTAGGTAAAAACTACATTGAGTGATTCACAGAGATGCAACTAAAATAAAGCTTATATTTCACATACTATGATATATGCTGGTAAATTATAATACAAACAAATTTTCCAGATAATTGTCTACATCTAGGGACTCTAATAATGTTTTTGGTACATTTTAAGATTGAAATTAGGTAATTAAAACACATTCCAATTTATGGAAATTAAGGAAAACCTCATGGCTGTAGAATTATCTCAGTGCTGTTTTCCAACTGTTCTTACTCTCTCTCTCACCAGTATCTGAATGCAGCAACTGATGGAGGAAAGTGTAAACATTTTTCTTCTCTGAAATTTTAGTATCAACATTCTAATATGGGTCCATCACCAACAACCCAGAAACAAATATGATGTCTCTTACATTGTGTCAGTCTCAATCTTGTATTCCCATAACTTAATAAAGACTGAAGTGCAGCCCTGCTGGAGAGAAAATTGCAATGTTATCGTAAATCTTATTTAACCAGCTTCAAAATGGAAAGCAAATCTTTTGAGTTTTTCTTAAGTTACATCTATTTTAGACCAGTCTTCCACAGTAGTTATCATTATAGAGTATTTCTCTTGTAAAACAAAGCCTGACATGGCAAGGTCAATAAGAATTGTCACAGAAGAGACATCTCATATTTCTTGTAAGCTCTAACGGATTCTATTCTGATGACAAAGTTGGAGGGAGAAGCACACAAAAAACTCCACCAGGTAGTTTTCAAACAAGAAGAATTTTCTGATCACAGGAAGTTTTATCTTTTTTCTCATGTTTTCTCTTGAACTTTCTTCACCAAACTGCGATTTTGAAGTCTAACGGTTCTGAAGGTGCAATAAGGAAAACATGCTTGCTCATGTAGCTTAAATCTCATCTGGTAGGTGACAAAGAAACTAAGATCATGGCTGTTACACAATGGTACTGTGCTTTGAACAGCTGTATTCCACATAACATGGGAACAATATTAACGCCGTTTCCAAACTCACAGTGCTGAAGCACATCAGGAAAGTCCATCAGCAAAATAATTCTCAGAACATGATTGTTTTTCTAGTAAGAAAAAGGTTTTTCCCCCCAGACCCTCTTCTTTGAAGGAAATTTAATCTTTTTTATACAAACCACCACATCCTGCGGAATATACCATAGGGCCAATTAATCATGAATATAAAACAATACAAAACCCACATTTTTTCCAACACCATTTCTGAGAAATCCAGCTATATCTTGCTAGACTGGAGACAGCTACTTGGAGAGAGAAGCAAAACAGTTCAGTGCCAGTAGCTCACAAACTACTTAACAAAATTCAGAGTTAATGGATTTACCCATATGTGAACAAAAACCCAAATATTTATATTACAAAATTTAATAACCCTGTTCCACAATGTTAACAAGCACAAGGCAGGCAGTGGACTCAGTAAGCCAGTCTTACATCCTGTCATGACAAACATGAAGAGCAATTGAAAGAAGACAGCTGTGACAGTAACAACATGAAACAAAAAGCTATTAGACTGGCAAAGTAAGAGCAGCACTGCTTGACACTGAAAGCTTCCCTGAGGACTGATATAAACAGAGTTAGAAAACAGAGCGGTCTGAACACGTATCATTGTGAATGAAGCTGTGTGTCAGGAGTGGACACACAGGGGAAAGTGAAGAAATCATAAAAAGATTTGGGAAAGGGACTGAGGGAAACAATGTGGAAAAGAGTTTGCTTATTGGGTATGCTGCGCACTTTAAGGTTTTTCTCTGCAGACAGATTCAAAGCTGTTTCCTGTTCAAATCCTGCTGTGACCTGGGAAATGAGAGTTTCTGAGCAAACAGTAAGAAACAAAGAGCTGACAAGGCACAAGTGAAATGGGGAGTCAAAACTGAATAGGTACTATACAACAAACCGAGTTGCATATAAAAGAAGGCTGCAGTCCTATTATCTGCTTTGACTCTGACAAAACTCTAGAACTAGATTCACTGCTGTTGATTTTGAGGAGAGGGTCAAGATTTGATTCCATGTAAGAGAATAATGAAGATGGCAGGCCACTCATCTGTACCAGTGGTTACCTTCATCTACTTCTGTAGTTGGAGAAGAAATGAGGTTAACTGTCCAGAATTCTCTCCCATTGCTCCCAACAAACAGGTTGTGTTCAAACCCTCAATTTTCTTTCCCATTTCCCCATTCCTGTCCTTCTCCTCATCCTTGGAATAACAGACAGCAGTCTTGCTTATTCTACAGAAAAGTTTGGATCTAACCCCAAAATGAATTATTTTTATTTTAGCCTCCTGTCCAGATAAAATTGTCCATATTTCATCTATCACTAATCAGAAATATTTTGTGTAGAACTAAGCAACTCATAGTTCCTTCCTACTTTTAGGATTCTATGACTCTAAATTCAACGACTCCAATCTTTAATGAACTCTGATTGGCTAATTATCTGATCATCTTCTGACTTTTTTACTCTTTGTTTCTTAATAAGTTTAAAAACTTGTTTGTACCAGTAGGAACTAGGCTTACTAAGGCTGCGTACAAAGAAAAAATAAGAAAATAAACACCACAATAGCACATAAATTGTTTATGGTTTGTCATGATTGGGTACAGTTGAAGCACACTTAAGTCTGACTTACCCTGCTCCTCACAGAATAATGGAATAGAATGAAACCAGACACTGGTATCTAATAACTTCCTTCTAATGCCCAGGTTATTCTATACAATAACAAGAGATGCATTGTACAATGAATCTAACATTTATTTGGGCAACAGTGCCTTCAAAATAAAAATTACAATAAGATTTAATTCACAAGGAAGGGCAGGAGAAAAAGAGGTAAAACAAGAGAGATTACGCAAACTCAGAAGGATCAAATCAAGGACTTGGATTAAGGAAGGAACCCAAGAAGGATACATATTCCCAAACAGACTGAAAGCACTCTAGTAGAAAGATTTGATGTTATCAACAAGCATTTTTAGGCTATTAAAAATATTTTGCATAACATTTTAATTTTAGCAGAATAACCATGTCTACAGAACTTTTTTCCTTTCACTAAATATTTCTCTTAATGCTATGGCTTCAAAGCACAGCAGGTTGTGCTTCATTTATTGAAGAGAAGACTTCTGAATAATTTTTTTTTTCTTTCCAAATTCTATTTTTTATGCCATGGAAACAATAGTGCAAAAAACACGAGGCACCACTCAGGTCAGCTTTACTAGATAATTACGAGAGTGGGGCTGGGGCACTGTTTTGTTTTAGTGAATCTACTACAAGCAGAATTAGATATCATACTTCTGGAATTGAAACTGATAAAAAAGATTTTTACCAGAAGATGAATATTAAACTCACTAAAAATAAGGGAAGTTTACAAATTATGTAAAAATGTATTAAGAACCTTATCAATTCAAGAACTGTGATGCCGTTATTTCTCTTACACTAGAATTAGTTTAAGATAAATAACCTTCAAACGATAAATTTCTCATAAATCCAGTGAATATTCATCTCAACTTAAAGAGCTATTAAAGAACTAACCATGAATACTTTCCCAGAAAAATGAGACTATTTTGCCTCTCCTTCCATTACTGCTCTCCCCCAGCTCCCACCACTTAACCTCACATTATTGACATGACAACATTGTGCACTCTTATCCTGACAGGCTGCATTGTGCATTTGGAACATACATTCAAGTCATTACTTTGAGATCTCAAGAAGCTTATTACTGCCACAGGCACAGCAGGAAAGATGCTAACATTTGAAACAAATACAAGAATTATTAGGGAAGACGAATAAAGTACGTAATTAAACATATGGAATCTTCCCAACAGATTTCAGAAGCTTCTACAAACATAATCCAAATCCTCTCTAAAAGCGAATGCTTTTCCTAGCCCCACAGTGAAACAGTTAGTGCTAGGTCTATGATCCAGTTTAACGTCCCTGACAGTAGATAGTAGCTCTAAACAAGCTAACAAACAGCAGCTAATCACATTACATGAGGAAAGACAATAAATGAGTAATTACTTCAATCAGCATGAAGAAATGGGGAAGCCATAATCTAAACTGCACCTCATAAGATCTTTATCCAGTGACCCTAAAGGAAAATACCTGCCACATTCATTAGGTGGAAGACAAACCTCCAATATTCAATTGTAAGTAATGCAATGGGTAACAAATAACAAGACCAATAGTTATACAGTATCCATGGATAAAGTACAAGAACAAGTCATTGTACAAATCATACACGCTAGAAAATTATTTTTATGGTGAAATAATTGCAAAGCTGAAATAGCCAAGTGGAGTTTAAGACAAATACAACACTTACTCCAAGAGAGTTTAAACCTGTTAACATCCTCAAGAACAACTCCATTAGTTTTCAGAGAAGATAATTTTTCCGCTGATTTTTAATAATTACATATAAAATTACCTAACAGTCATTTAACACTTCAGAATAAGTTCTGATTTTTGCTCCTGTTGCATTCTACAAAGTGTCTGATTTTAAGTTTAATTAGCATTTAAACATCATGTTTTATTGATTAAAATGGCTGAATTGAAAACATAAATGCATAATAAAACATTTAACAGAATGTGTTACAGCTCTCACAGAGGAAGTTCATTAAAACTGCATTAATTTCATTTTATAATTGTATAACATATTAGAAGCTCACAGCAGCCATTACAGCAAACAGTGGATTTTTTAATAGGACTGTATTTGTACAATCTAGATTTCACTATCATATATTTTTAAAAAGAACCATCATTTTGAAATATAATTGAGAACATATGCAAGGAGGGATTATTTTTATTTTTTTTAAAGGGTTAAACTATAGAATATCTTTCCCTTCCTACCTCCCTTAGTATATACTGCTTCCAGCAGTAAAGCAGCAAAAGAAATTAAGAAATAAACTGAGCCAAATTGATGCATTCACCCAACTAGTCTTTTCTCCCTCTGGCCAGTTTAAAAATGTGAAAGAAATTGATTGATTTGTAACCACACGTTCACTGTATCTTCAAACACAACAATATGCCCTTTTAGAAAATGGCAGAAAAAGCTACACTTTAAAAAGTAAAGGTGTCATCTAAATATAAAGTTCAAAAGTTCAGCTACTAAATGCTTTTTTAAAAATTACTCAACATCTGTTATTCAATTGCTGTGTTTGATATATATCATATTTTTTGAGAATTGCCAATACCTCCTCTTGTTGCCTTCTTACTCAAGTTAGGGTTGGATTTAAAAGTAGGATTTAAAGTCTGGTAGAAAGACAATCAAATCTATCCTTGACTTCTATGTCTGACTGCAACTCCACAATTCCATTTGAAAATCCAGTGTTATTTACACCAACTCAAAATGGAGTTGCAAATATATAAAAAACTGAACTTTGGAAATCTTCAAATCTATTCTCAGCTTTTTCCATCAGAACAGAAAACATGGCTGCATATTTTATGCTGCTGACATGACTATCTCCAGAGAGACATGCTCATCTGCACTGCCAAACAAACCCTTAAATGATGCCTGGGAAGGGCTATAGATGCTTATTATGTTAACACCATTGCTTTTATTTATTTATTTTTTTTTCTACACTAGATAATGGAACCAGTTTAAGCATTATACATTAAAAATTTAGAAGGGTTAAAATTATTTGAAAAACAATATTTTAAAGAAATATGTATCGGCTTTATCATACATTTATATTTTATCATAGAAACATCATACTTTTCTTCACATATTTTCTAACAAAATAATTCCATCCTTAATGTTCCATCTTGGCTGCTGGAGACCCCTCTTATGCTTTTAATGTATAGCTTTGACAGTTGATTACTTTAGATTCACTTTATTCTCACATTCATGTCTAAAGTATTCTCTTGCAACGATGCAATGCTGTATAGATGACTTCAAACTACAGGATTAAGTAGGGAGACTATAACAATGTACTTTTCCTGACTTCACAAAGGATACATTTCAAACTAAATCCAAAACAAAGTTGATTCAATATACGTACTTTATACTAACACTCATACTAAAACAGACAAATGTATAAAGCTACACTAGTTGATGGAGAATATGCCCTGAAAACAAAGCAAACTGAAAGCACTCCTGCTTAGAAGAACAGTCAAAATGGTATTCATGAAAGACTAGATGTCTCTCATTTAGCCTCTATGAAGTTTTCTTGCACTATTTTTTTTTTTTTGAGTACTGATTCAGAAATGAGAAATAACTTACTGAATAAAAGAGCTTTGACATTTAGATGGCTATCTGCATATGAATTAGGAAGTTAATTACATTCTCATGAGCTGCATATAATGAAATTTGCAAAGAACATTTTATGTTCAGTTAGAGAAGTGAATTTGTCTGATTATATTAAGTTTTTTTAAAAATTGGTCATTTGCATAAACTTGCAAATCATTGAAAAGTTATATTTAATTTCTATGCTAATTTACTTTTTTTTCAAATTAATAGTTCATTGGAGATATTACAACTTAAGTAACAGCAACTGTCAGGTTCGATAATGCAGAGTAGAAGTAAAACTAAGTAACAAGACAGCCACCACTATCCTCTCCACTTTGCTCTGATAGGTTGTTGCTACTTTATTATGTCCAGATATACAATATTAAGATCCAAGCTAACTACGTATGCTCAGGTCATTATTCTCAAAAGATGATTAACTTCAAAAAATATATCCTGAAAAGCGATTGTCAAGAAAAAAATCTGTTGGACTTCTTGTCCTTCTAAGTCTTCCTAATGTAATAAATTAAATAATAGAAGGATGCTGTAGATTCTTCCTATTTACTCACATCATTTTCATTCTATACTCTGAAGCTCTGTGGGAACAATACAACTTGAGGCTCATAGAACTTCACTCCTTCCAAAGGTGGCCATTATAAGCACATTAAAGAAATACCACATAAATCTCTATGTAAGATTGTAATACAGGGTCAATCCTTTTAAGGACAGACGAATTGAACATCTCAGTTCACTAAAAGCACAAAAATTCCTCCTACAGTAAATCTACTACTGTAGAATAGCCCATAGATTTCAGTTTTTAGTTTCAATACTTTTCTCAAAAAAAAAAAAAAAAAAAAAAAAAAACAACCAAGTAAGAACTGCAAGAATATAGAAGCATACATAAATGACTTCACACATGGATAACTGGCAAAGAAAATGCTTTTATGAAGCTTTGTTGCACCTTCTATTATATAAGCAATGCAACTTTCTAAAACTTGTCCCAGAAGGACTGAACCTCTTATAATTTAACGGTGATAAAAGATGCTGGAGCCCATAAAACATCTACAGTTAAAGCCCTTTTGATCTAATGGAGATGTCTCCAGTGATGCTATGATAATTTCAGTAAGAGTCTCTTTAATCCATTTGAAAAGGATGAGCATTACTGTGAACTTTGCTTTGCAGGAGACAGCAGGAAGAACTTGACAAACTGTTCTTAAAGGGTTTGATATCCAAAACCTACCAAGCATTTTTTTCTGTCAAAGCCAACATGACTAAAACATTTCAGAGTGGCTTTGGGCTTTCTTTAACTGTAGATTGTTTTATTTAAGTCATAAAACATAGAAATAAGTAATTAGTATATCCCAATCTACGCAGTAAAGGTAACACTTGCTACTATTAACACTGCAACTTGATTACAATAAATACAGTATTAAAGTCATTGCATAGTTAAGCACTCAAGAGTATTAGTATTATGAAAAGTGAATTAATAAGGGATGCTGAACTTTTGACCTCCGTGTGGGGCCAAAGAAAGAAGTCAGTTCATCACATTAGTTGGGGATGTTTCAGGTTTTTTTGAGTTGCAACCGCAGCTTTGAAGTGGACTGTAAAGTAAGCTTTAAAAAGAAACTTTTCCTTCTAAAATAGATAAAATTCTCAATTTCTCCTCTAAAACAATCGCTCTCCAAAATCCAAAAGCACAGCAAACCACTTTGAAGACTAACAATTTAATATAACATAAAGGTGACTGAATGAATAATGGAACGTGTACACAACTCTGATCTAATAAGCACTGTATCTTCAAAGGTTCAGGTACAACATAAGTTAATAAGAAATTACTTTGATGAGTTGGATTACAGAAAACTCTCCAAAAAAATGCTCATTTCAAACAGGACAACACTTAGCAGTTCTAAATAGCTACAATCATCAGCTACTATTTGCAACTGAAAATGCCTAGAACTAAGTGTGAAAGTGTTTCACAAAAACAAACAAAAAAAAAAAACCAAAGATCACTAGACAGTCAAGGTGTTTGCTGTTTTATTTATTATTACTCTGTGTACAGTAATATGGTAACAGCAAGATATGGCTTCATGTTGTTTTCTTCATTAAAAAAATGTTTTTATGTCTATTTTTAATTGTTAGTTAGTTGTTACACTTGTTTGGACAAGGACAATGCCTCAACAACATAAGATTTTAACCTAGATTAACCCAACCTACCACCACTGTAGAAGACCTTTCTGCTTCTCCAGCAAGATTTGGATTGCAAAATAAACAACAAAAATAAAATAAATAGACAAAACTATCCAGGCTTTTCAGTAGAGGTAGAATTCCACTTCCTTCATATTCTGTATTGCTGACTAACATTGCCTGCATTTCCTCTTTCCCACCTTGACCCATTCACCAAGAGACTTTCATTCTTCTCTTGCCCCTATGTACCATCCTTAACAAATTAATTAGAATATAATTCTAAAAAAAAGTAGTAGTAATTCATCTTCTTGCCACTTTATTCTCCCTGTACTCTCCAGTTATGATGCACTTATGATTTATAAATAAAAAATAAGGTAATCTGCCTGGTATTCATTTAAAATGGCATAGCATGGTATTCCATAACTCATCCTATTACATTCAAACATTTAAAAAAAAATTCCAAACCAGAGCCAGAAGGCTTTTATTTCCTTCCCACAAAAGCTTTGTGGATGTGATTTTATCTCTCTCTTCAACACATACACTGCATTCGGATCTTCTAAGTTTTCCTATTATTATTATTATATATATATTTTTTTAAAGTCAGGGATATGTTTACTTTTCTACTCATACAGCTGCTTGCATCACAAATACGGAATACAGTTACACTTGCCTTAATAATTCATTTAGTATTCACCATAACCTACCGATGACTCAAAACTTATCTAGAATTCACATGAATGTCACAGCTACTTCCACGAGTCCCAGTGTAACCCAGCATATTTAAAATCCAATTGGTACCATGACCTGAAGTATATAGCTAATTATCTGAGGAACCAGAGCTCCTTTTCCCAGCACTTCTATTCCAAATCAATGCAGTAAAACTTTACAAAATGAAAAGCATAACAAATAACTCTGCATATCCTAACCAGAAAACATAAGAGCAATTCTCGTTTTTCTTTTTTATCTGTGCTTAATTCATTCATGTGATGAAACTGGGGGAAAAAAGAAAAGACTGATGTGAACTTATGATACGTGCCATTCCTGAAGGCATTCTAGGCCAGGTTGGATGGGATCCTGAGCAGCCTGATCCAGTGGGTGGCAACATAGCCCCGGGTAGGGGGCTGGAGCTACATGATCCTTAAGGTTCTCTCCATCCTAAGCCATTATATGATTCTAGATCAGAAAACAGGTTTGTCTTCCTCCTACGTCCTCAGAGATCAAAATATCATAAAAATACAAATCTCTATCTCATGCTTATTTAAAAAAAAAAAAAAAAAAAAAACCTATTAATACCAAGCCTAAATTCCTTTCAACAGTAAAGATTCTCCAAATTCAGCACAATTTTATTTGAAACCACCAAAGACTGGAGTTAAGTCTGCATACGTACCATCAGTCATTGAATAGAGCTGCTTGCTGCATCAATTATTGCAGAAGGAGTTGTACGCTCAAGCAGATATTATTACTCTTAACAGGCTGCTCTGTTCATAGAAACCACGTAAAGAGAGCTGCAGCATGAACAATTGATTACTGTCTGGTTTTAAAACTATTTCTAAGTTCAATAAATATTAACCCAAATCAAACATCTGGGGTTGGTCCCATCTCATACTCATCCTGGCTCTAGGGACATAATGACTTACACAGGTTGCAGATTACACATGCAGATCTCAGAAGAGTTCTTTATACCATAATGAAGTACTTCAACTGCCACCAATTTGTTTGAAACGGGTTAATTTATGTTGCTGTTTTTTTTTTTTTTAAACTCTAGACTGTCCAGATTTCAGTGAAATTTTTCTCACATACATACATGCACGAAGTCGAGGGCTGCCGGCCGTGAGGGCAGCTGCCACGTCTGCGGGCTGGCTGGGCCGAGCGGCCGCCGTGCTGCCAGCAGCTGGTGGGCCATGGTGGGCTCGCGGCGCTGAGGTGGGCGCTGGGTCTGGCGGCGAGGCGGGATGGCGGCGCTGCGGGCCGCCCTGCTGGGCATCCTGCTGGGCTGCGCGGCCGCGGCCCTCATCCCCGCGGCCGACGTGAAGGTGGAGGTGCTGCAGAAGCCGTTCCTGTGCCACCGGAGGACCAAGTGGGGGGACATGATGCTGGTGCACTACGAGGGCTTCCTGCAGAGCGACGGCTCCATGTTCCACTCCACAAGAGATGTGACTGACTCTTCTAAGTATGTTACAAGTCACAAACATAACAATGGGCAACCTATGTGGTTTACACTTGGCATAAGAGAAGCCATCAAAGGCTGGGACAAAGGTTTGAAGGACATGTGTGTGGGGGAGAAGCGGAAGCTAACTATTCCACCAGCCCTTGCTTATGGAAAAGAAGGGAAAGGAAAAATTCCACCTGAGAGCACACTGATCTTCAATATTGACCTTCTAGAAATTAGGAATGGACCCAGGTCTCATGAGTCGTTTCAAGAGATGGATCTTAATGATGACTGGAAGCTGTCCAAGCAAGAGGTGAAAATTTACTTGAAGAAAGAATTTGAGAAGCATGGAGCAGTGGTAAATGACACCCAGCATGATGCTTTGGTTGAAGACATATTTGATAAAGAAGATGAAGACAGTGATGGGTTTATACCTGCAAGGGAATTCACATACTTAGTTTTAAAGAGTTTGAGGAAAAGATAATATAATGGTTTGTTTATGGTTTTTATTTTATAAATGCATGACTTCATGTACCAGCAAAATTCATCATAGGGCAAGATCTTCAACTACTATCTTGCTTTTTAAGTGTTTATTTGCTTTAAGATAATATTCATGCCATGTATGACTAAGATTCCAGAACCATGCATTGACAAAGGGATTATTTACTTCAAGCACCAGACAGTTTCATTTCAGCGGAAAGAATACACTCAATGCAAGAACGATCATGTAAAGTGAAATAGATTATTATACTTGATAGTTATATATTTTAGAAGACTTGTTTGCTCTTAAGTTCTATAGATTTAGCTCCAAATTCTATAATTGTCTCTAAACAATAAGCAACATACTTTTACAATCACATTTGCTGTGTTGTTTTAGCACTGTGTTTAAGCAGTACAGTACCAAAGTAGCTGATAAGCCCTATTTAACAACAGCTACACTATGTTCAAGTATATTTTTCTTACAACAACGTGAATGTTGTATTATAAATACTAAGTTTATAACGCTCGATTACACAGGAAGTTTGTCATCGCACATAAATATGCACAGTAAATTGTGATGTTAATTGTTCGTTTAAACAAATACTAGTCAACAGCACTGAAGAGTACATAGAGGCATCTTGTAACATAATTTCAAGATGCATCTTGAAGAATACCACAAGCACAGGAACAAAACTAAATACATCTTTTCCAAAAACAACAAAAGCTCTACCTGTCTTCAAATCCAGCAACTTCCCAGCAGATGCTCTGAACTCAGAAGGATTTAATGAGTTTCGAACCAGAGAACAGTGAACTAGAAACACATTAGTACTGAGGAGAGTGCCAGGCCAGTGATTGAGTTCTAGCAGTTAAGAGGAGATTTACATTATATTTTAAGAAGCATAAAACAAATTGATTACCACATTTGAATACAGAGAACACGCCAAGTTCCTAATTCATTGATGTAACAAATTAATTAAAAATTTTCATTAACATTTATAAAACTACATATGCTACAAGAAAACAGCTTCAAAAATACTATATTTTCTTACCTGCATCCATGAAGCAGTGATGCTGTGCTGTTCTGAGTGCTGCTGTCTATACGATATGACAACATTAAGTGACCAAAGGAAATTCCACACGCTGCTGACACAAAATCTACTGAGGGGCAAAAAGAAAACAAAACAAAAAAAAAAGCCTTCTAGCACCTGTCATGAATCTTCTTTGATACTCCTAAATTGAGAGTTCTGACTTCTTATTTCCATATATTTTCACCCAATTCCATCGACGCTTAACGTCACTAACAAGTCTCGTGTACTTGAATTGCCCTTTTTTGTTCTGATAATAACCTCCCATACTCAAGCCTAACAACAAGGGAAAAGGCCACACCTGCTTTCTACTTGGAAATACAGAGCACCACAGGTGGGGGCATTTTACTTCAACTCACTGTTATTGATTAGAACATGCAAAATGGCTGATTTCACATGCTGCCTCCAGGATCTCAGAGCAAGCCTCATCCCCGTTTCACTTTGTTTAATTCACTGCACAACAAAGCAAACCAGTGATGACTGCCTCAAATATAAAGAAAAAAACCCACACAAGTAGACCCTTTTCCTCCTGTTCTGAAGTTACCTCATTTTCACCACCACTCCACAGGACTTTCCTTTGAGGAGAGAAAAAGTGGTATGGCAGTTGCAGCAGGAAACCTAGCCATCTTCTTCTGCTCTGTTTCTCACAGGTCCCACCATGCTCAGCGCTGCTGGCAGCAGACTGTGGCCCCTTAGGTACATCCCCACTCCTTTGCCACAGCAATAGTGGCAGCAGGATTGTCTCCTCTCTGACACACAGCAGTTGTGGCAATGGCAATGCTACCCCATGCTCTGTCACAGCATTGGTTGCAGCAGCACCCCCCTCAGGACTTTTCCCGCCCTTCTATCAGTTCTCTCAGGAGGGAATTGTCCCTTGCATGCGGAAAGCACTCACTGTGATGGCCTGAAGTACAGAATGCTAAATGCCTCCTTGGTGGGTAACTTTTACATGAATTGTCTTTTTTCTCCTGGTCCTCGCTGCTGCAGGTCCAGCTGCAACCAGTACACAGCCAATACCTCAGCTGTGCAACCCCCTGCACTCAGCAGCACTTGCCCAGCCCAGCCCAGCCCACGCTATCACAGCCGTGCCCAGATAGCTGGGACAACACTAATGAGGCCTTCCCACCAAGGTCAAATCCTTGCCTCCTAATTTGCAATACAACCAGGACACAATGGGAATGGAAACAAATGCAATTGCTCAAAGTAGAGAGGCTTAGAGTAGCGTTTCAACACAGCTTCTTTCTCTACAGATTCATTCTTAAGATGTATGATAAAAAAATTATCTGTAGTATGGAAACAAACTGATAACTCAGGAAAATGAAAAGGTCACTAATTCTGAACTCATCCTTGGAGCTAAACTATTTTACATACACCCCGTATATTATGAGTAGCCTGTATTTACACTAAATTGTGTTTTATTGTGAGTAATCTCTTGTTCTTGGCTAATATAATTGTGGTTCATCACTAGCAGAATATAAAGTCATAATGCTTTATCACTTCAGTGCCATCACTCTCTTGTAATTCATCCTGACGTGTAATAGGACCGCATGCCACTGTATGATTTGTTTTCTCTATTGTTTGTATTTCAGTAGAGCACAATGAACACTTGTAGTTGAGAACTGAAGATTTTCAAGGACTTGAGTCAAATATGCTTTCATGAATGAGGCTACACTCTGAGCTATATGAAGTGAGTTATTTAAAGCCATCTATCTACTGAGAATCTATATCCTATTTGACAATGACACAAAAAAAATCATTATTTGTTTTTTGTTTATATTTTCCACTTTAAATTAGCATTTTTACATTTATACTACTAAGAGTAGACTTCAGAACCATGACAATGATGGACACCATGACTTTCAGAAAGTCAAAATAACTGAGATGCCTGAAGGGAAGTTTTTTTAAAGAATGTTTCTTCATTTTCCATAAAACATACCTTGCAAGTTCTAACAAACAAGAAAAATTTCACTATATTGAAAAGTCCAAATTATCTGAAAATCAGTTATTATCATATTTGATTTGTTAATCATAGTTGATTTGGTTAAGGAAGATTTCTAAATACAATGAGTTCCAGGGTAAAGAAGTGCTCAATTCACATGACTTAAATCAAAATGAGATTGGAGAGTTTTACTGATTTATCAACAATACATTACTAAGAAAGAGCACAGATCAAAACCGTAGACATGAATATAAGGCTCACCTGCACTAAATCATTCAGACCTTAGTATTTTTGTGGCTTAATATATCAAGTGCAAATAATTTATAATTAACTCCTTATTGATTATAAAAATACATCACTAGAAGTAAAAGCACTTAGTAAATAAAATACGCTTTTAAAAAAGAATAGCATTAAGAAACTAGCACAGAGCTGCGTTTTTGGCACTTACTTCATACCAGCTTTGTTTTTTATTGAGAGTAGAACTACCCCACTCTAAACAGATTCTTAAAAGAAATAAAATTCATTAGTCTTGAACCTATATCATCTGTGTTGTTAAACAAGTCTTTTTCCAGAAACATTATTTCTGTAAAAGGATTTTCCAATCCATTAGACCTAAATGGATTGTATTTATGTGCTGTCCTGCTTGGGAAGATGCAAAATCACTTCTGACAGGTTCTTGGGGATACCAGGTAAAGTATTTCCACGTAGGCAAACAATCGTATACAAGAATAGAACTCACCTAACTGGGGAAAAGGCTCTTCAGCTACGCAGCACTCCTTTGCAAGAAGCAGTCTATATTAAAGAGATGTTCTCCCTTCAGAGGATGGCCCTTTTATGAGCCCAGAGTGGCTGCACACTGGGTCTACTCCTGCTGATCACCTGGGGAGCACAGATGCAAACAATCTGCCTGTGCCCCCCATGCCAGCCACACCCCTTCATCAGGTGCTCAATCATCAGCTCAAATCCCAAACTAACAGTTCCCCCACAGCTGTATAATATATGAATTATAGAATATTCATGCATGAAAGACAACAATCATTTTTGTGAGGGATACTGATTGATAACTCACCTTAGAACACAGAGTTGTACTGAAAGGTCCTTTTTGTTTCTTTAGTCTATTTTGATAGAATAAAAAAAAAAAAAATCACCAACCATTCTTAGGAAGTAACTGTACTAGAGTTACACTTGTGCATGTAATACATTAATCACTAGAAGAGAAAGTAGAGGGAAAAATGTTGTAAGCAGCAGCTGAACAATTGATGAAGTTATATTTTGAGCCAGATCCTGCAACTGGGGAATTAAGTTTTACAAAAATAGTACAGTAGAATACTGCATCTTGATCAACCTCACTTCTTCACAAAATGCAGAGGCAAAGCCAGATTTATTGTATGTTGTCTTCTTCAAAGGTACTAATTAGAATCCACGTTTTCCAATTAGAAGTGTTATGGAAAAAAAATCTTAGTAAATTTTACTCCCATTTGACTTTGGACTGAATTTGGATTGAAATACTATAAGCTACATAGAATGTAAAAAAGTCTATTGTGTATGCATAAAAGGTTTGACAGAAAAAAAAATTAAAAAAAATACTTTAAAGTAGTGTAAAATGCAAAATTAAAGTACCTGATTTTACTGATGCCATAACAGCAATGGCATTGTCACCAATGTAATTAAGAACAAACGAATCTAGAAAGCTCCTGAATCCAGCTGAAAGGCGTCTGTAGAATTCTGTCTCTTTTCAAAATAGCCTGTTCTAAACTTACCTAATTACTGCTGTAAATAAACAGAGCAAACAATTTTTTTAGCATAATTATTTTTACTGTGTTTTATAAAATTAGAACATTATGATAAAGGAACACAATTGGTTCATTTGCTCAACTATGCAATATTTGTAGACAATTTACAATAACTTCTAACTTATCAAGGAGAGATAAAAAAAAAATTGATCAGCAAGCATTTTCATAATTGTCACTGAATATTATGCATTTGTTATTCCATACACTGATAATGTTGTCAGGAAAGACTTGCACAGAATGTCTATGATGCACTTTTGTTCCAGTATTCAATCATAATCAACAATTCTTGAAGTAGTAATAGTTCAAAATGGCCCCAAGGCTCCATAAAACAAGAACTGCTGAGCTTTGTGACCTTGATCTTTAGAAAAGTTAAAAAGTTTTAAGACTGGATGTGAATGTTGATAAGATGCCATTTAACACTTTTAGAATTTTGAAATATAATGTGCAATAATTTCAATACAAGCATTTAATAGCTTTTTAACTTCCATTCTAGCACTTGGTGTTTCTAATTAGATATAATTTGATCTAGTTTATGGTACACATTCCCTAAAAAAAGCCCTACAAGATAAATGCTGCAGGAAATGTAGTATGACCTTTTCATTACTGCCTTGTCAGGACATCTGTCAATAGATTTTTCTTGTGTTCCAAAGCAGTCAGACATTTCAATGAACTGCAGTAAGGTAAAGCTTGCTCTTGGTAGGAAGCCAGACTATGCTACCCAGTAAAATTCATAATGTACTACAGTCAACAAGATATCAAGATACAAGGTATGTAATAAAAATGAATTTGTCTTTTGAAGTAGAAAAGGTCAACAATTTACTGCACTTCTGAAGGGAAAATATAAAAGAAAAGAAATAAATTGCATTTTCCACATCCCTGGTAACATTATCAGTGATTATACTCTAGAATGTATTACATAAATTTATTTCAGAAACCATTTAAATAAGCAATTTTGTAACACCGGCAATGAAAGGCAAATAAGAAATGCAGCTCAATATTTACAGAAGAATAGACAGAGGGAGATAGTTCTCTCACAAAAGAAAAGATTGCAAAGATATTTCAAATTCTGGAGACAGTAATAGTTATGACAGCTTTTAGGAAGCTCCTAAAAACCATTCTATCTTCTCAACTTAACATGAATTCTTTCAGAGACAAAAGAGGCGTGCCAATCCAAAAAAGCAAATAACCTTTTTCAAATTCTAGTTATTATAACGGATACAGAAGTGACAAACTGAGCATGTTTTCTAATTCTCTAATTTCTTCGAGAGAAATGCTAAGTGTAAGAAGAGCAAAAGATACACGTCAGCAGTATTGACAGTTATCTCTGTCGGGAAAATTCCAGAGGCCTGTTAATCAAAATAATGATATCGAACAAGTTAAAACTTAACAGTAATCAAATACTGTAACAACAGAGCCTCAGACAAATATTTACTAACTCTGAGTAGTTATGCCTTCATTCTAAGCAATATACAACAGAAATATTTAGAACCTTCTTTAAACTTTTTTCCTGTTAATTAAACGTATTTGTACTACAGCCGCCTTTCTTTTCTCTGAGTGTTTCAATTCACTTGTAATATCTATTATATAGTTGACCTTCCGACCTTGTAATTGTTGGTATGTGCAAAGCCTGCTGAACCCAAATGAAGTCCCTTTGAATCTTTCCACATCTCATTGTACAACTGAGGCCTGAAATTGCATTCTGTGAAAAATAAGTTTACAGATTTTTTTCTTTCTTTCTTTTTTTTTTTTTCCTTTTTTTCTTTTTCTTTTTTTCTTTTTCTTTCTTTTTTTTCTTTTTTTTTTTTTTTTTGCAACTAAAATTTTTATTATTTTTTTATTTTAATTCTTATTTTAGTGAAAATCTTACACTTTTAGAACATATGGGTGGCTGCTGGGGTTCAAAACAATGTTCAGAACAGAGGCTGAAAAAAAGAAGTTTGACAGGATGTGGAAGAAGACACTGAGAACAAAAGCTGTCTCCAAGAGGCAGGAGCACAAGTCAACTGGGGAGCTTAATCTCCACTTGGCAATGACCCTGACTGGAGAAGCAGTGCATAAATAGAAGCAATTTGTGGCTCTGATTGGATGAGCACTTGCGTGGGCAGTTTACTGCCTAGACACGAAGTGTTAAGTGTTCAGCTGACATGCTGGGGGGGATGGAAAGTTACAAGAGGAAACTTGGAAATGTATATAAGGGATATTGGAACCTTATTATGGAATAAAAGATTTGGATCGTTCACATTTGTGTCCGTGCTTCAGAAGCTGCAGGTGTCAGGACACGTTTAGCAGAAGGCAGAGAGTTAGGGAAACACTGTGAGTCCAGCCCCACAATATCAATGCTATAGGACTGCCCTCAAATATATATGAATAAACACAGGTCATTATTGTAAAGAACAGTTGCAGAAGTCCTCATCCTTCTTTATCAGCACACTAGGGAAGAAGGCAACTAGAAAGAGTGCTTCCCAAGGTGATATTAAGGAACATTTTGGAAAGTCAATATGATGAAACAAGTACTTCTTATCTTGTATAGTTCCATATGTTTCTAATGCTTGCTGGCTCTCCAATGAGCCCTTTTTATCTTCCCCAAAGGGGAAGATAAAAATCCCAGGATCTTCACCCTGGGATCCATGCCTGCTTACAAGCCCAGTAGCCTGATTCTTTGTCATTTCCTGGACTGGAGTCATGCTTTAGCATGTCTAGATTATATCATTTTCATAAACTTCTCATACAATGAGTCAAGCTGAATTTTCTAATGCATAGAAACTACCTACAGTAGCTAGTGACATGTATGTTTTAGAGCATGATATTCTGCAGATATTTGACAACAGAAATTGCTTTCAGTGAAGAAAGCAGAGACTCACATCTCAGCAGTTAAATCATTCAGAATTGCAAACTTTAACTTGAAACACTGGTGAGAGACCTCACAGTGAGAAAAAGATAACAGAGCAGCCATCTAAACCTGGCTTGCTATTGACATAAATTGACTCACAGGTACCACAAACTCTGCCCAGGCCAAGCAGAACACCCTCCCATTGAATACCACGAGCAGCTCACATCCAGCTAGAGGAGTAGTGGATCGTGCATGGTGCAGCACTGGGGATCCAAACCTAGGAAAGTGTATGTGACCATGGGACCCTCAAATAGCATTCGCATGCTGTTGTGCACATGACAGGAACATATGAGGAGCAGTTATAAAAAGTTTAGAAAATTGTAGGTCTTCATTAGCATTTTGTGAGTGCAATTGTAGCTATGTTGAATGATTACCTATTTGATATCCAGTTAATAACATGGTGCCACCTAGCTGCTTCAACACTGATCTGGTATAAACCACAAGTTGATCAGTTTTCCCTGTGACAGCCTAAATCTCGGTTGTATTATACACAGAGCTCCATTCTGGGCATGTGTAAGTTTTCCATGTCCTGTAACTGTAATTCTCCAGGATCAAACTTTCCCATCAGGACATTTTTAATATCTAGAAGTGTTATGGTAGTTTTGGAAGTCATTTTCAATTTACTTAGAAGTGCACTGTTTGGCAGAATCAATGTCTGTTCCTATTTATCTTCAAGAGAATGTTTTGTTTCTAAACAAATTATATCCCAAAGGACTAAAAGCTGTATTTTAGCAGACTCTAAATGTTTCTGTTCTAAATAACTGGAAATGTGCTGGTTGCTTTTACAGCATATGATCTGACTTCTGTGCAAAGATCCACGAAAGACGCTTTGGATATACAACTGGGGAAACAAATCCATTGTTTGAATTAAATTACACTGAGATTTCTATGCAAAGCTAACACATTGCAACTTTAGTGTTAGTCTGACAGTACCTTGCTGTTCTTGCCACACGCTATGTTTATCCTCATCAAACCGGGGCTCAACTGAGAGTAGGTTTCAGTGTTCCAAACAGACTGGCAGGTGGTTGAGTCTAGAAGACTTTTTACAAATGTCCCTGAGGTCAAGTCAGGAGTTAGCACTCCATCCCAGGAAGAATATTATACTTATCATCAATAAATGCTTTTGGAAATGTAGCATAAAGGTTGGTGTTTCTGGCAGCCACATTATTTGAAAAACAATGCACTACTTCTAGAACTGTTTTGGCAAAAATAACATCTTCTTTGCCTGACCTAAATGCAGGACTGTTCCAACTGATTCTTTGCTTGTTGTTTTTTTCCTCAGATATATTTGTTCAAAAAGCATGCCTCTTCTGCAATCTTAAAACATGGGACTGAAATCCTCTCCCACTGAATCCAAATTCCTTTTAGTTTCTTTACCTATATAAAAATGTTGTGCATCTTTCTGATTGGATAAGACAACTATGAAGTGACTTTCCATTAAAGCATATCTCCCCTTCACAAGCACCACAACTTACTTGTTCAGTGCACCCTAGCAGTTTACTTCCTTACAGACTGTAAACATTTTATTAATGGTCCATAACAATGTATCTATCCTGCTCTAACAGAAGGTCACACTTCTTCTCTCTCTAGCAGTGTGTTTAATCTTGTGAGAATCAAGCCACTTCTTCATTCTCCTGAACCACAACTCATTTTTGTAGACATGCTTCTTACTCCCAAGTCAGAATCACCAAGATTAGAACAGAAACATAATTATGGTTTTTACAGGTGTGTGCATTCAGGTCCGTAGAGTCTCTACTGGACTCTGCAGTGAAAACTCATCAGTCACCTAACTAATTCTCTCTCAAACCATCCCTATTGGATTCCCTATCTCTAATCTTTTCCTAATTTCACAAGAGTTTCCTTCTTGGCTTCTCAGATCATCATTTATCTAACAGATCACAATGCTCTGATTTGCTCAGACCATGGAGTGCTCAATAAGGTTTTTCTCCCCAGAGACTGAACTGCCACTCACTATCTGAATTTTCTGTGGGATGACAGTGTTACAGATTCTCACCAGTCCTTTTAAAGGTAAGAAACTTTAAAAGATCACAGGTTTGAACATTGTATTTAAACTAGGAAATACTCTCAATTGCAGTGCCTCAGTAGTGTTAGAGAACTTTAAAGGAGTAACATGAGATAGAGTAACTCATTTCATATTTAGGTTGAACCCTTTCTGTTCTCCAACTTAAGATTCATTCAGTACATGCTGGAAATCAGACTAACTTGTATAGGCATACCTAATCTAGTAACCACCTGGTAGCACGCACTCTGATAAAACAAAATTTTTTGTGTCTTAATTCCAAAAATTCTTGAAACGACCACTGTTTGCTGAGTACTGTTGGAGGAGCACTGTTGTTCTCAACTTTAGACTAGCCAAGGAGACTATTTGCTTTTGGTGTAAAAGTCGTAACTTAAAATACTTTTGGTCCTTGGAATCACTAGGTGTGGTCATCAAATCCTTTCTGTTCAGTTAGAAAAAGTCACTTTGTGATAAACAGAATTTCTTAACACATCTAAGTACCTGAGCTGCAGATTTAAGACACTGTATTGAATCAGATAAAGCACAAACCGCAATTTCAGCAATTTTCTAACCAGTACGTTAAATTGTTCTGTCTATGTTATGTCTAAAACTGGCAAAAGATTATTTTTGTTTACTGATATCTCCCTTGAACAGAGGACTAATTTTCTAGCCAGACCTGCTCCTAAACTAGGGATTTTTCATATGAGTGGGAATGCATGGATCAGGACTTCCCTGATGTATACCGCTATAATGGAGTAACGTTAGCTTAACATCATGTCTTGCAAAACAAGTCTAACTATCCATACAATCCATCTACCCATTACAAAGTTTCTGAAAAAAAGCATAGCCATCCAGCCAGAAAACATTTCTTATAGTTCCAATTAACATTGATTAATCCATATTCTAACAGTGCAAAGTGTTCAATGCATTTTCTTACACAAGACAAGATCATCTCACAGCAAAAAAGTTACGGAAATTTTGTATGTATTTAATCATTTCCCTGGAAGAAAATGTTATATGTTCCTGTTTGACTGAACATGTAAAACTCTCAATGTTCATAATGTGTAGTGCTTGTAGCCTGATTAATACTTAAACATTCCACTCAGCATGCATATAGAACCTAGCTGGTAGAAATAATCTCAGAAGAAAAGGCATATAAAGTATTGTGTTACATTGGTCTGGATGATAGAAGTTTGATCTTGATTCTAATCTGCAAAATATGCACCAAGAGCACTGTGCACCAATACCTCAATTAAAGAAGGAAGTATGGATTTTTAACTTAATTTATTATTATTATTATTATTATTATTATTTTATGTGAATTATAGAATCAAAGTAAAACATCCAGCCAATAAATGTTAACTCTGTTTAGAATTTAGATTTCTGTTTTCCCTGCCAGGTTCTTACATTATACCAGTTTGTATCTATTTCTATTTATTCAGATTTGTAGACAACTGTAGAAAGAAAGTTTGTTTCCCTTCACACTGATCTAGGAAATCCATTTGCACTAGTGTACATTAAGAGAGCAATCCATTCTTAGTAATGATCAGAGTAAGCTGTTGCTGAAGTAAGAACATCAATCAGGTATTTACAATCCATACAGAATGCATAAACATAATCCAAAACATAATGGACAGGTACTTAATGTAAGCTCAATCCACGAAAAGCTGAGAGCAAATCATGTTTCGAGGAATTTTTCAGGATTGTGGGGCTTTTTGTTTTGTTTTAAATGAGAGAAACTAAAATTCTATTTAATTGATGTATTAAATGATATATTGTAGTAGAAGGTATACCAAACCAAGTTCCTTTCTCAAATGCAGATCGCTTAATATTCTTTCCCTGTGTTACTTTGTGACATGCATATTCAGTGTTTCTTCATTTGCACTGCTAAAATGGTGTTTTTGGCCAGTGGACCAGTTAAGAAAATTACATACTTAATCCATAGGTCCAGATATAACTGCAAAAGTTTAGAAGGACAGTTATATCACAATATTTTTTCCCTTCTTAACTGGGAAGCACAAAAATGTATGGTTGGAAGGGACAGTCAGGCATAATAAGAGTGCATTAAATAAACAATAAATAAGGTATACTTTCTAATTAAGAGCTCCTTGTTCTCACATTTCTTGGCAAGGTGACTGATCCTGTAAGACACTGAAATATATACTGTTGAATGTAAAACATTTATTGTGTTATGATTATTTCCAATGTCTGTCATGATATGCCCTGCATGTTCTCCAAGACGAAGAGCCCGTGGAACACAAAACACTCTACAATGATCAATGAAGAAAACTCCTAAGGAGATAAATGGCTAGATAGCATGCAATCTTTAGAATCAAAGAAAGGATAGCCATAATCATTGATGAATAATTTTTCTAAAGATAAAACAATTGGAACAATACTCAGTAAAAAAAATGAGTAGCTATTCTGAGCTAAAAGTCCCATTTAAGTACTGGTTGACAGTCTTGCACTACAGGACATTCTGAAATGGTAACACAGGGTGCAGTTAAGCAAGCATTACATTGCCTCCCATTTAAAAGCTGCACTGTTTTTCTCAATCAAAAATATTTATATGCATCCAGCAGATGTATTGTCTGATAATATCGCATAGACAGCAATAGCGTTTCTGCTCACAGCAAAGCTGGTAACAAATAGAAAGTTATTATAACAAAAAATTAAAGTACTGCACTATTTAAAAAAAAAAATTATCTGTACATAAATCGCTAAATCCTCAACACACAAATAGCCTTCCACAATCACATTCAAAACATGCTCAGAATATAGTGAGCTGTGAGGCAAAATATGAGAATTTACTTTTTAGTAGCATGTCAGCAATAGCTATTAAAGTTATTATTTCTGATATTATTTTAGTGGGAAATCATAACACCATTCATGTACATAAGTCAGTTCAAACATGCCCCATCCTGCTCCATTCTCCTTCCCCTCCTTTACACTAGACTAGATTTAGTACAGCACTGTTTGTGTGAGTGAACATATGCAATTCAAGCAAATGCCACTCATTTAAACTCAACTTGTACTTCACTGCTTTGCTAAATGCAAATATTAAGGAGGTGAAGAAATCATTACAAAGATTGCATGCTTGATTTTACATGGTAATTGAGTATATATAGACAGCCAATTCATTACACATATTCTTAGGAAATTATGTAATTCACCATTCAAACTAAGACACTGGTAATCACTTCATTGGTTACCTTGTGGAGCATAATATTTTATCACTATCCCTTTGGCAAGGATAAAAAGCTTTCATTAAAAATTAAGGGAAGACATCCTACTTTATGTGACGGAACTCAGATCCAGCCCCAGGCACTAGGACTAATGCTAGGTTTGAGAATACCATGTCAGCTGTGTCAGACCAGGTGACAGATCCCTGGCCTCCGTTTCTAGTTCAGAATAATTCAGGGCTGTAACACATGCAGAAAACCAAGTAGATGTACTTCTAATTATTTGAATGAGTAGCACAGAGACACTAGCAATACCTACATGTTGTAAAGAGCTGAGAGTCAGGACTATTTTCATACTATTTTCATAACTGTTCATTCCTTTACCTGTTAGCCCTTCAGACAGTAATAAATGAAACATCAATATCAAATCCTCATTTTTTTTTCTAGAAAAATTACATTATGAAGTAATTTCTGCAGAATTAGATGCCCAATTTTTTTCATGAATAAAGGTTTTAGAGCCATCAGATAATACTGATTGCAGATGGAGGAGGCTTTGGTAATCAAGCTGACATAAAGAAGAATATATAATCTTATGCAACAGTTCTATTACTAAAGATTAGGTATTGTTAGTATAATTATTGTTATATTGCTGCTATAGCATGAATTGTCAATATAAAGCCTGACTAGAATAACATATTCCCACTCTGTTTAGGAAACATACAGGAAATATTCTAACAAAATACTTATCTATGAGTTTGAGTACCTATGTAAATACAGGGGAAGGCAAAAGCAGATAAAAAAAAATCCTGATATAATTCAGAGTTTACACAAAGAATTACACATTTCTACGGTGTCCTACTACTCTTTCTGGTAACAAGGTAGCTCTGTTAAATGACATCTAAGACAGTTACATTTGTTTCATACTCAAGATAGACTCTCAGAAAGTAGCATACAAAATTAGCTTGCTGTACAACAGTGTGGTGAATAATTTCACCTGCTTAACAATTTCTCATTTACAATGTGTACTTACTTCTAAATGTAAATGGACGGAAAGTCAATGCATCTTAACGGACACGCTGACTCATTCATGGCTTAGCTGGATTTGCTAGCTGTGGCTTTTATTTCCTTCTGTGTATTTTTGAAGGCTAACTCAATCAGCATACTGAGGCGAAGTACTGATGTCTCGGGGAGATGATTTCCAGTGGGCTGAACAACATCTGAAGAGAGAAAACAATAAGGGTTGGTCTTAACCTGAAGAAATACAAAAATTTCTATTTGAACTTCAAAATTATTCGATTTTCAAAGGTGCTACTTCATATTTTCAATTTTTGTTTGTTTGAATCCACAAAGTATATTCCTAGGTACTGAAGATATTTGGCAGCAAAAAAGACTTCGGTGCTGGAGGAGAGGAGAGGAGAGGGGAGGGGAGGGGAGGGGAGGGGAGGGGAGGTATAATTACATTTATTTTGCTATTTTTTCTGAGTAGATGGTTAAGAGAAATCTGGACAGAATTGATTGTTAAACTTAGTATTGCAGAAGATTACAGTATCAGAACTCTACTATTTATAGAAATTATTTTGAAATTTTGTTCAGACTACCATTCTACTTACAGATTTAAAAATATAAATGAATTATTATAATTTCAACAATCTGTAATTAAAACCAGCACTGCCTATTTTCTGCCTCAAAAGAAAGTAATCTCAAAAATCAAATGCTGCCTATTTAACCATCTACCATGTAAAAGCTTAACAATGTTTCAGTACTCAAACAGAGTATTTCTTTGCAAGTATTTAGGATTTTGTTCTTTAATCCAATTTCAGTGGGTTATAATTTATGTTACCTACGTAAATTTCACGTCATATGGAAAAGGCAGAACACATTGGAGACAATCGTCTTTCTCAGTATAAAACAAAGGAGCACATATAATCATGTGTTGCATATACTTATCTTGTGTACACTGAGAAAAATAGAGCTCAAAGGAGCCAGAGTATGATGATTTGTATGGTCATTATCTAAACTATAAACTATATGTCATGTCAAAATAGCCACTGAACTTAAAGCAGCATTAAAAAACTTCAGCTCTGGTTCCAAATTTTTTGCAAGTAAAGTGAAAAGTGTTCATTTCCAGATAACCTGGATTTTTACATATCAACACTGAAGTATACCTCAGTTGGAAAACAAGCAATCTCACAGGGAAACTGAGGCCTACTTAGATGAAATGTACAAGCATCTAAAATTTATGATATACATAACTGTCTTGCATTGGAATTATAGTACCATACTTTCAATAAATTCTACTTTTTTTACACATCGTGTTTTCTTAAACGGAAAAAATCAAGGGTGCTCTAAGAATCGTAGTTTTAATTAGGAATTCTCTTCTGCTTATCAGAAAATGAGTTTTGATAGTATGAAGGCCGTTTTGAAAATAATGCCTCCTCCATTATGTTGGGCCACATTGGGCTGAAACCTCCCCAACAATAATCCATTCCATTTTGTTGCTGTGTGACAGATGGCAGCAGAGGGACAATCTGACAAAATGGTGTTTGACTGGAAGTGTGTATGAAGTAAAGGTGTGTCATTCAGTTCCTCCATGTGGAAAAAATGGCACCCATGGACATTCACCAATACCTGGAGATCAAACAATGACATGAAAGACAAGCCACATTCTGGACAGCCATGCATATTTTACAAGCACAGCGTACAGACTTGTTCATTGCTGATGAAAATCCAAAGCTACTGATGGTAACTATGTTGAAAAATAGTGTTTTGTAGTTGAGAATTTGCTCTATCAAATAGTGTTATTGTGCTCTTGGTATTTGCTGTGTTCTTCACGGAAATAAACAGGAGGCATTACTTTTGGAGTGACCTCCATACGGTGAAAGCCAGCTTTTATCTTCTCAGTCAAATGGATTTCAGTTAAGCAGATGGCTCCTACTATGTTGTTTAGTGGCAAGATTGCAATCCAGAAGAAATATATCAACGAAAAGAAAGAGATAACACAAAACTAAGTAAGTTAGTTATATATCAGTATTACAATATGAAACAGTAGTTTGTTGTGTTGCACAGTATCTACTACAGCAGCTTTGGCTGCTAAATACTGCTTAATACAAATAGTAAGAATGAGAAAGTGAAGTAGCTGTGCTAAGAACATACTGGGATTTCACAGTACCAATACGGAGACTTTGCACAATCTCAGGATTTGTTAACACGTAGTAATCTCACAGATATATATACGAAAGAAAACCATGGCATGGAGACTACACTGATGTACCATTTACTTTCTAAAGCAGAAAATAAAAAAAATTTCTGTCCCTCAACACTAATTATAGACCCTACGGATCTTCCACTGTCTATATCAACTTCATTTCTTCGTAAAATTTTGAGTCCCAGGTATCGACTGCTAAACTGTTCCTCAAAAAATGCTGAATTCAATTTTATTAACAATATTGACTCACATTTAAACTGTCTCGTGCACCATACCTCACTGTAATTCATCTGCTAGTTTAAATGTTTTCTATATATTTACTGCAATAAAAATTCCGTTGCAATTAAGAATATTTCAATATTACACTCAAAATCATCAGTTTTAATTGTTATCTGGGAAATACAGGCTGTTAATTCTGTATGATAAGCTTTTACATAGCCTAAACAATTAATTATAATGAATGTTTCAATAGGTATGTGATATTGTTTTTAATGGTATTAAATTATTCAAATTTATCGTAGTCAACATGACCTTAATTTATTGTAATGCATTATTATAAGGTAATTGCTTTCCATATATTCAGTATACATCTTGATTGCTGATTACATTCAGTAGCTTTTCTATTTCCCATGGAGCCTGGCACAGCTCAAGTAGTAATTGCAAGTGCTAATGCAGTGTTCTTAGACAGTTCATTCCTACATTTTAAGAGAGCGTGGAAATGTTTTCTTCCCTACCATTTTGTCCCTTTTTTCCACAGTAGAAAAAAGTACTTTGGTTTAGGCCTAAGAAAACTTTTCTTTACTTTGGGATTGTGATAGCATATCATAAAATATTTCATAAAAGCATGAAACAGAAGGACAACAACTGACAACAACTTGGAAGACACCTTCCACTCTGTCAGAAATTAAAAATCTGCTACCGACACTTATTCTGAACTGAATCTAAATTATATGATTCAAGGATTGGATAACCAGATTGATCTCCTGGTGACATGTATGAACTTTTTATTATTTTATATCAGTATCACATCATATGACAGCAAAAAAAAATTGTACTTCTCACTGAAATATCCTCTGCTGGTACAGAAGCAGAATATTTGACTTACGGTAGCTGCTTCAAGTAATTTATTAGATCCAATATCATATTATTCTGAAAAAAAAATAGTGTTCTCATCTGATTAAGTTTTCTGTAATAAGGAGAAAAATTGTTATGTACTTAACAAAATATTAGAGTTTGGTACATTACATGCAGCTACTTAATGGATTAACAGCCTCTGCTTAATTTAACTTTGGATTGTCCTTAAAGTCTAGATTAATAATGAGACATCATTTTATTTTTAACAGTAGCAATATAAGGTAGATTAAGGCCACGGTTCTTCAAGAACTCATGACAAAGACCATATGGTCTACTCAAAACTAGTGAGATAACCTATGTACAGATGTCAAATTGTGGTTGACAGGAAAGCTGTAGGTTGTATTCTAGCCTCAGTTACAGTGGCATAAGAACCTTATGTTTATATCTGTTATGTTAATTTAAAAGCTGAAAACATCTCTCCTCAAGCTGTAGTTACGGATAACTTCCATTTTTCACATAGCTATAGTTTTCTTCCATTAGAGTTATCCTTTTGATACAGGACACAGCAAGAACAGCATACAGTCGAGAAAGAGATTACAAACCTAAGCAGGAAGTACAGCATTTCCACATCAAATATTGAGTTTCTATTATCCTACCATTCTCAAGAATTTACCAGTGCATGGAAAAGATTTTAAGTCACGTATCTGCCTCAGGGATTGACACTGACAAACTTAAAAGTATTAAAACTACAGCTGCAGGATGGGCCACTTCTGCTTCTGGCACACCTCTGGAGGTGATGGCTCAAGGCACTAGGTTCTTGCACCTCTTCCTTCTTCATTCCCTTTTTTTCTCAGGTTCAGAAAACTGCACTATGGCTACTTTCTTTAAATGTCTCTGTGAAAGAGATGTATGATTCCTTGATAGCACCTGGAGGACTTAGATTTTAAAGGAATGGAAATTTAAATGCATTGAAGACGTAAATAGAATGCCAAACTACCAACAGACATATGAAAATGCAATTCAATAAACTTCATTCTGAATTGGCTCCAAAGCATTCAGATGCATCTGTAATCCTAGCAGGCAAAGTTAATTTGAGAGCACAGATATAACGCTACTTTTATAGAATAACAACTCGGACATCAAAAGCATTAAAACCATTTAGCATAGAACTTGAGGAAATTTTTACAGAACAAATTTCAGCATTATATAATTTATCTTAGCTTTGCTACTTCCAGAATCTGAACAGAGTTGGAATACATAAGCTCAGTTTTTCCAGAACTTCACTAAATATCAAACTTGCTGCCGTGTGAGAGTTACAAATATCAAATCAGACTATTTAACTCTTATATTGACACTTAAGAGAACAGCTGTTCTCTCTCATCCGTGCTAAGAACCCGATGATTAAGATTACTTTGCCATAACCATAGAAGCATTTTTCGATACATATGCTGTTTCTTGCCAGCTTGATTTAAACTAATAACAAACACGTCTTTATTTGCTACATGCTATTCCTTGCACTGTAAACTTTGTAAGCAATATATTCTGAAAACAAACAACAAAATACACACACACACAAAAATCAGGTAGTGAATATACCAATATTTTCCCTAATTTTTTTCCATTGCTATATTGTTTGACTTAAAGTGAGGTCACTACTTGCTAGGACTCTAGTTTATTCTCTGCTTAACCTATATAAGGAAAATACCAAAGCTTAGTAACAAGCACAGTACATTTGTCACAGGTTTTGATAACATCTAACAATTATGAAAAAAAAAAAAATCAACACTGATTTGCTATGAATGTAACCTTCTTGATGTTTTAAAGCAATTTATAAAACCATAAACAAAATCTCTACACACAGAACACTTGAAGTTTGAATGAAAGTGAACGTTTCACAAATAGGCTGCAAATTAAATTTGAATGACTGCTGATTTTTTCTGCTGATAGTACTTAAAGTTCTTGTTAGTATTTTTATGGATGAATTTTATTAGTTCTTAAATTCCTTTCCACTGTGGATCTGCTT
Organism: Tetrao urogallus; assembly: GCF_951394365.1. Classification (NCBI taxonomy): domain Eukaryota; kingdom Metazoa; phylum Chordata; class Aves; order Galliformes; family Phasianidae; genus Tetrao; species Tetrao urogallus. The sequence continues at coordinate 21,923,479 of NC_136818.1, forward strand.
TTGAGACTTTGTTCATTACTTAATTTGCCTTAAATCCTGACCCATAAGCTACTGGTAGGAAAATTATTGCCCTTTATGCCCTTTTATTATTAATTTTCTAGGTAGCACTGAAGGAATAAAAAGTCATCATGAAAAGAAATTACACAAAGGTCAACTGTAATGATGGCTTTTATCCGTCCACAGTATTTGTTTCAAGTTAATTTCAATTAAACTAGATACTAAGAAGGTGATCTGAAAATACTTTTCCAATGTTGAGAATTATACTGAATAATTAAAATGATAATAGTTGACTTTTTTGTTTCTTTGTTCGTTGGCATTTTCAATCTTTCACTTAGGGAAATAACTTCTAACAAAACTTACCAGATTAATCATTTTTCTATTACTGGGAAAACAAAACAAACAAACAAAAAAAACCCACCTCTAGAAGCAAAATCAATATCCCATGACAGAAGCAAAGAACATGACTAGTAGATTTGTTATAGGAAACGGTTCACAAACAAAGAGGGAAAAGACATTTGTTAAAAGTAAAAAATGAGTAACTTTTAATGAGTATTCTTTGCTAGATAGTAGTGAATAAGTTCTAAATTAATGGCATTTAAAGTTGTCATCTTAGTATCATTTTTCATTTCTGTTAGTCAATATATTTGGTTAGTGAAAAAGGACCAAAAATGACTTTCCACTCTTTCCCTTTTAGAATGAATATTCTTTCCCAAAAAGCTCTTGCTATTATAGGCATATACACGACAAAGATGATTTACTGGTATCACTGAGATATTTTTTATTACAGTCTGTTCTGCAACATGTAAGGGCTGTTCTGAAAGAACTGCCTCTTATTTTATTATGTTGCCCCACAATGAAATATGCTGAAAAACTAGTGTTTTGCAGCTGAGAATTTACTCTATTGAAGATTTTAATGCTCTTTGTCATAGTCTCCACAGAAATAAATGGAAGGCATTACTTTCAGAACATTCTATGTACTGATTTGACCACAGGGGCTCATTGCTGGCTTATGTTCAGTCTAGTAACAAAAAACATTTATTTAATAATCAGAAAACAGTTTATATAATTGCTATTAGCGTACAGTAAATCTCTACCAGAATATTTGTGTCTTCAATTAGAAGACTGTGTTCTTCAAGTCTGTACAATACAAATGATTATGCTGTAATATGGTGTAATTTTATTAATATGGAAACTCTTAGGAATACAGAAACTTCTCTTTCTCTAATACCAAAACACAGTACAGCAAACAGTGCTGTCCTTCAGCTTTGAGTTAATATCCCAATAACAGGCACGATGCCTATACTTCAGTGTCTCGCTGGCAGCATTTCAGATCCTCAGTAAGACCACAGAATTCTGTAGCATACATCACAACTTTTCATCCTACCATGAGCACAATTACAGCTTTTCTCACATGGCTATCTGTGCATGCAAGACTCTTGCTGAGATCTAACCAGTACTTTGTAATTCCTTTAATTTGATTTTATGCATCTGGGATTCATGCCAGTATCCTGTTCCTTCTGTCAAGTGTTGACACCTTAATTCTTTTTGTTGCTTAGTGTTCTCGAACCTTATATGTGGTCATTGCATTTTAGCACTTATTCCTTTTTTATTTCTCGAAAAATTCTGCATTTATCTCAATTTAATTTTGATTTCTATACAACAAGGACATCAGCTTTTACCTTTACTTTCTGGAGAAAAAGAATGGCACTCTAACTTGAAACAAAAGAGAAGGAAGTGAACTTTCACTCCTAAGTCATCTATAGTAGTTATGAATTGGACTTTTCTAATGTAAAATTGAGACAACAGTATCAGCAAATAAAACAAATCTTATTTATTTCTACTTTTACATACACATAGGAATTTCCTTGTGCAAGCAGCATTTGAACATGGAAAGCGCTCCAAGTTAACCAGCTGTGCATTGAAAGACAACTGAATATCCACTAGGCTGCACTGTACTATAGTGCAATGGTTTGCAAGCTATTACAAGTGTCTGTTGGTTGTTTTTTTTTTTTCCTCAAATCTATGAGCAACTCTTAAAACTAATAGCAGAAATAAGAGCAAAAAAACCCATCCCTACTACTGGAGAACAGTTTCACTCTTATTTACACTACAGTAAAATGCTACTGAAATACCAAAATTACTGTATTTAACTTTCATCAGTTCAATGCAAAAAACAGAGATTCTCTGAAGGTTATTTGTGACCTGAGAGAAATAATCGTCTTCAATTACCCAACATATCACCAAAATCAACAAGGCACAATACAGACTCAGTGACTGTACATTCAAAGCAACTACAGGGCTTTAAAAAAAAAAAAAAAAAAAAAAAAAGCCTCTGATTTATGTTTGCTTCTCATATTAAATGTAGCATTCAACAGCTGAAGAAAACCTTTTACAATTGAGTGAAATGCCTCCAGAGAACCTCAGATGGAGCTTTAAGGAGAGAAAAGGAAAAGGAAAGGGAGGTTTATGAAGGACTATTCTGATTAAAAATGAAATCTTCAAGACGAAATTAAGACACAAATTACAGGCATTTATATTTTGTCGCTAGCTCATACGAATTATATAAGTTATGCTGTCAGAAAATAAATAATAGAAAATTCAAAATATAATGGTTTAAAAGCGCTTAGTTAAGAAACATTAAGGCACCTCCTGTAATGAACACCTGCTAGAGTCTTTGCACAGTTTCTGAACACTTGAGTTTAGAAACATAGTTTTTACGATAATTAAACTTTGGTTTGGGGAAGCAGGTGTGAAACTGGTACCATCCGAGATTTTTTGGCCGTGTTTTCTTTAACAAATAATACACCACTTTACAGACAAGGAAAGTAATTTCAGTTTAAAAAATGGGTGTCTCACCAGTGATGTTCAGAGAAAGGACATAAAAAGGTCACATAAATATGGAGATTTGTTTTGAATCACTCTTTTCATTGTCATAACAAAGGATATTACCGTTACAAGGCAAGATTAAGCATATGCAGCAGTGTCAAAACTATCAGATGTAAAATACTACCCTAATCTTTGATTCCCTTCTTGAACTTTCGTATGACTGAGTAAAAACTGCATAATTAGATTCCGTGACTTAGAATTTCTTAAGGGTATAATTAACAACCAAATACAAAACATACCAAGTTTATAGACACCGTTCTCCAGAAGTATTTCCAAGTAATAATACTATCTCTTTGATTTAAATTGGCCAGGCTGCTGAACTACTGAGAACTGAGCCCACAAGGAGAGAGCACAGGTAGAGAAAGAGGAGACAGAGTGTGGCTGTGTGACAGTAACAGCCTGTGTCCTTTCACAGCAAAAGACAGATGCGAGCTTATCTTAACAGTAAAGACTTCAGATATTTTTCTTCCAGTAATTGCTTTTCTAAGATTTCACAAAAGTTAGAGGAGGAAAAACTAGGTGCGGTTTTTTTTACATTAAAGGAACTGAAACATGATAAACAAGTAGGGAGTTTTTCCTTCTTACATCACAATGACTGACTTCTCAATGGATGCTAATACAAATCATTTGAACTAGACAGATATTATGTGGGTTCACAGTGCTATCTATGAGAGTCATCACTAACAAGTTTTAATTACTTGTTTTCCCTTAAGAATCCATTTCACAAAGTGAATAGACGGGGATGAAGGAATCAGGGTTGAGTTTCTACTCTGAGCCACAGGGCTTTTTGTAAAGCTGGGTTGGGCATCTAAGCTTGCCTATTCTAAATTATGTAGGGGACTATGATTTAGATAATGGCCGTGTTTATTTTATCAGGAGAAAGCTTCTACATGTTTGCAATATTACAAACATGGCTGTGTAAGTCCCCTAGCATTTTTGAGATTTCTCTACAGCACAGCATTTGGACTCCCTGTAAGGATATTTCTTTTGAGGAGCAGCAGAAGCAGGGCAGCTCTGTGGAGGGAGACCATGAGGAACTGAAGGTGACCCAAGCACAGGCTGTGTCTTCTCCAACGCTTGCTGTCTCGCAGAGCCTGGGATGGGCAGGCAGCTTTGGATGTGGCAAAAGGATGGACCAGGGTTGTCCAGGGAAACAAGGCAGGGCTAGAAACAAGGCTACAGCGTAAGTGTAACATCCACAGAGAAGCAAAGACAAGTGCAGCTCAAGAAGGGCCTGATCCCTAACCTGGAGCTCAAATGGATATCCCATACCAAGGGCAGGATGTATGGAAGGGACACAGGTGAGACTAGTCAAGGCATTTAAGGCCTAAAGCTGCTCTCAGGCCATGGCAATATCCTGGAAACTCAGATAAATTTGTCTTAGAAGTGATATGAGTTAAGTACTTTCAATCTAGTTCAATTTGCTCTTTAGTAGCTTAAAAGAAAGCATGCCCAATTGTCAGGATGCCCAGGAGAGGGCTGGTAATGAGATGACAAGCGTTTGGCTGGACTGAAGCAAGCACTGTTGGCAGAGCTCTACAGAAAAGCTTGTAGAGCACCTGCTCCCATTAGGCTTGGCTATAGCTACCAGATGCAGCTTAATAATTTTTAATTTTTTTTTTTTTTAACATAAAATGTTTTTTTTCTTCCTGGAAGGAATAAAATAGTCACATAAAATATGTCCAAGGTAGTATGTTTATTTTAAGTAGTTGAAGCAGCAGAAGGAGCTCATAGGGAAAAAGAATCAGGAAAGCAAAACACAGCTAACAAGACATTATTATGGGTTTATAACACAGAATATAATCAAGAATGAAACTGGCATAATCTATCATGTAGCAGATCAAAATATTTAAGAAGCTAGAGAGAAGACATAAAGAATTCTTCGAATTAATGGCATTTACCTCACTACTTTCCTGCTTTATTCTAATTGCTATTACTTGCTCAGAACAGCTGTAGGTGCAGCTGTACCCTTTCCCAGTCTCTTTCACAACTACTATTTTTTTTTTTTCCCTGCATTTTTCTTCATCTTGGGATGCTCAGTTTTCAACCCTTTCTGCTTTGCTCTGCCCTCTCAGGATCCTACTACAATGCAACAACACCTAAATATTCCAGTCAGTCTCTCTCTTCTCACATTATGAAATTGCAACTGGGAGAGATTAAAAGATACATTAGTTAGCAAGCAGGAAAAGTAAATATTTATTTAGGGATGAAAGTGACTATACTGAAGTGGCAACTTTACTGGTTTTATATGTTCAAAGGGATTACTGGATTTTAAGAAATATTTTTGATCTGACTGTATACAATATCACTTTGAAAAGACTGTGCTGTCAAAGAATTTATTCCTTTGGATATAGGTAGATATGGCAATTTAGGTACACATAAACAAAGATGAAAACATATCAATTCAAACATGCCATCTTCATTGCTATATATTTATGCAGTAATGTGTTGAATGAGCCATGCTTTGATCTGTACTGCCCACTATCATCTTATTCCTCTGTGGAGAAAAAATGTGTGAAAAATGCATTATGTCTCTTGAATTCTAGCACTATGATTGGATAATAATAGCCCAATATAGTTCTTGGTCTGAGAAAGCATTATGGCCTATAAAAAACCAAAATTATTTTCAATAGGACAGACAGAAGCAAACTGAATCGTAAAGATCTTTTAGCAGAAATAACAGCTCTAGTTATTTCACCCCTTCACACTTTATCACTGACAAACTTAACTGTTTTTATAAGATATCCATATCATATCTGTCCTCACCAGTACTCCCAATGAATTGTCACCAGTTCAGCTTTTGGATACACAAATGAAAAGATATGTTTAGCAGAAAAATATTACTATTAAGTACTGTAATTAATGCAAATTATGCAAAATGATTAAAACCCATTTACCAAAGAGATTATAACCTTTGAACTGAAAATTTAACACTAAATGCAGAAGTCCAGACTGTAATGCCTTTATTGTGGCAGAAAAAATATTGAACTTGGATTTCGGTTCTACATAGAATCATAGAATCATAGAATGGCCTGGATTGAAAAGGACCTCAAAGATCATCCAGTTTCAACCCCCCTGCCGTGGGAAACATTGCCAACCATTAGACCAGGCTGCCCAGTATAACATGCTAAGGCTGTTTATAAAAAGCTGCATAAATATATAAAATGCTAATATATGAAATATGATGAAAGAAATGTATTATATGAATATAAACAGGTAGAAAGTCTCTCTTAAACCTCTTGTTTTAAAGCATTTGATACTGCTCCTTAAATCAGCTGTTTAAGAAAATGGCACACTCTAAGTTTCTTACAGAGGATAATAGGCTGTATTCCCTTTTTGAAAAGCAAGCTACATTCTCCCTTGTTTTAAATTACCAAAGTAGACAAAATTCGTCCAAAATTGCTGAGCTTCATTAAGCCATAACTTCAAACACAGCATGCCCAGCATTTCAGTATCTTGAGTTTTTGTGGTGTGGAAACTTACCTGAAATCTTAAATTCAATTGTACCTCTAGTCATATTTAGAAGGTCAAGAGCTTTTTTTTCATAATTATATTTTTTTTTAATTAAAAGTAATATACCTTTTAAAATATTTTAAATATTTTAATATTAAAAAAATAATACAATGATCAAAGAACAATCGACATTCTCTGTACAATTATTAGTTCAGTTACAGAAGGCATGAAAATGTCCTGGTCCTACCGGAACTAGAGAATTATGGAATTTCTGTCAGGGAAACAGAATTCCACCCAGACATGTAATCAGATCTAAGATGGGAGGGAGGGAGCTTCAGAGCTTTCTTTTTCAAACTCCACCATCTTAGTCCTCTTTGGCTGAAAGGATTATATGAATAAATTTCAGGACATTTGAAAATTCACTTGAAGAGGAAAGATTTTTCATAACTGCCAGTTATGAACTAAGCACTTTAGGAGACAGGTATTCTTAATTTCAAGCACTGTATGAGTGTGCAGGTTTATGTAAATGTCATATATCCAGTGTAACTGTGGAAGTTCTCATGCGTTTCTTTTATGAGTCCTCCAGAGCTCTCCAATCCAATTATGTTGCTCAGCAATCTGTCTCAAATATGACTTATTTGTCATATTAAAAAGGAAGTAATTCCTATGTTTCATTTTATTTTGCTCTACTCAAATGGTCTTTTAGGAATAAAAGATAGAAGGTGTGTGTTTCATACTGAGCTTTCTAGATTTATATTTCAAAATCAAGACTTGCTTTGCTGTCAGATATTTCATATGATTATGTTATGCCAAATGTGTGAAACCAAACGTATTTCTTCAGAGGTGTCACTATTTAAATTCACCTTGCAATCTAGTTGTTTGTCATGTAATATCAGCACTTTTCCCTGCAATTCAGGTCTCAATTTGTTTTAAAAATAAATAAGGGTACATTAATTTTAAGATGGCTTAGGCCAATTAAAAATACAGCTGCTGTTTATCTGAAGAACATATATTAAAGTTTTAGCTATTGCTTTAAGTATGAGTTAAGTGATGGTCAGACACTGAGAGATGTGAATATTAAAACAGTTTTAGAGAATCAGACAATAAAACATTTTGGTAAAATACATTTGCTCCAAAAGTAATGCTGCCTATTTATTTACAGGAAACTACAACAGAAAAAAAGGAGTGCAGAAACATAATTTGATAGAGCAAATTATCAGCTACAAAACACTATTTTTTGAACACAGTCACCATCAGTAGTCTGCATTTTTGCCAGTGATGAACAAGAGCCTGCAGGAAGAAGGGAAATGTCCTTAAGTTGTGCCAGGGTAAGTTTAGGTTGGATATCAGGAAAAACTTTACTGAAAGGCTTGTTAAGCACTGAAATAGGCTCTCCAGGGAGGTGGTTGAGTCACCATCCCTGGACATGCTTAAAAACCGTTTGGATGTGGTGCTCAGGGACATGATTTGACAGAAGGTTGTTAGAGTTAGGGTAGTATGGTTAGGTTGTGGTTGGACTCAATAATCTTTAAGGTCTTTTCCAGCCTAAGCAATTCTATGATTCTATGATTCTACTATTAACCGTGGTGCATGACTCCAAAGTAGCGTTCTTACACCAGTGTATACTGCACTTACATTCTCCAGCTGAGCTTAGAGTCCAGTGAAAACACACATCACTGGCTTTGCCCAGTCTTGTATGTCATGCCAGTACAGAATAAGGCAGGAAAATGGTCTCAATACAGGACAACCCAGTGGCAATGCACACCAGCTGTTCAAGAGGGGTGACTTTCAAGCTACTAATCTTGTACTGCACAGCCTCATGCATAGCTGGTCCTGCTCCTGCAGCCACCACAAAATGCACAAAACTCAAGATGTGAAGGAGTGACATCTAATAGTTCTAGATGGAAGAGGGACTCTTCTCCAGATGGAATGAGTTACCCCACTCAGAAGAGCCATGTTACAAACTGTACAAGGTAAATAATCAACCATAACGGAAAGTAAAGGCTACTTACCAATAGTAACCTATTCCTGATGCAGCGGCCCACTCCCAAAGCAGCTTAGGTTCCGAAACAGCAAAATGTCCTTGAAATGAGTCACTGGTAATTTTGGGAGGGACCACATGGCTGTATAAGCTCTAAGAGGACTACACTGCATCCCTCGTTCTTAAAGATGGCGCTTACACAGAACCTCAGTCTAACAAAAACTGCATTGTTTTCAACAAGTTTAACTAACATTCCAATGTTTTTAAAATGATTGAGATATTGTGGAGTAAAAATTGAACAAAAGCCAAACACAGAAATGAGTCACATTCAGATCTAGAGGACAAAATAACTTATTGTCAGTTTCCACAATCCTTATTTCATCATTTCAGACAATTAAAGTCCTTTCATGAATTTCAGCATAAGCAAAGATTTTTTTCTTATCTTATTTATGCTATAAACATCAATTTAATGCTGTCATTTTTTGCAGCTGTATTTTTAATCTGTGAATAAATAAGTTTATTTTTTTCTTTGATTTTCCTGAAAATATGATTCTAGCAAAAAAGCTAATCTTAAAAACAACAAAAAATAATAATAATCAAACAACAACAAAAAGAATAAAGGCACCCACAAAACACAGTCTTTTGAGGCCTGGGCATTCATTACTCCTCGCTGCTTGTGGAAAACTTTTACCCCCTCATTCTCTTTCCTTAGAATTTAAAAAAATCTTTTCCAATTGAACCGAATTTTCCACTCTGTTTCTGGAGAAAATCCAGGAATGAAAGTAAGATTCTTATTTCTCCTTATAAGACATAAAACAATGAAAGGGAATTCTTTCTGTGATGGATGTAGAAAAGTCAAAGGTGCAATTGTACTTTAGCTGAAAGCAATAGAAGCTCTGGCAATCCTTTCAGTAAGCCAAGATTTGCCCAAAATATTTCCAAAATTCTTTCGCTCTTATGCTGAATATTATATAAACTATTTTCCTATGCAGTGTTCATGCAATCTAAATATTTGGCATTAACTTTGATGTCAGCAGAGCCAGAAAACAAAGTCCTGAGAGAAAGAGCTCATTCCATAGCTACTGGGTTATAAGGGATTTGTGCAAATGATTCTCTCAAAAAGATGCATCAACAGTTCTTAGAATCTAAAACAATTCTTGAAAAATATTATGCATACATATCTATTTCCATTATTTGTTTTGCCTAGTAATATCTTTGTGAAGTCTTCTAGGCTGCAGTAAGCTCAACTGTATGAGCAGGTTGGTACACTGGAAATCACATGGAAATTACTCTGATGTGCTTAATCTTCTTTAGTGCGATGAATTTCAACTGAGCTTGGCTAGAGATGCTTTGCCCTGTTTTTTAGAAAGGAGACTTGAATTGGTATCAACTTTTTGAAAGATGAAGAAAAATCACAGAAATTGAGTATTTTGCTGTTTTGCCCCCACCCCCCTCCTAATCCTGAACTTTTCTGAGCTTCTCAGAGAAGGAAGCAACATGCATGTTACTGTGAAAGTCCTATGCTAAATCTTTTTTACTGTTTTGTGTTTTATCTCAGAGAACTCCCATTTAGATAGACAACTAAATTTGCTTCATGAATTATTGTTCTGTATTGTACCCTCTCAACTGTATGGTTCACTAAACAGTGAATAATATCTACACAGAGCAATACCCAATATCTACTATCTCAATTTACACCTGGAAGGCAGGTGTGTCCTGCAGATGTTTTTGTATTTGTAGCTCTCTCACACAAACTTTTAGCTTTGGCAAGATCACAAGGGAATAACTTTGCTTTCATCATTTAGTATTTTGTTTGATAATTTTACTGTAGACTTGCACATTTGCTTCCCTAATGCCACTCTGAATTACCAATAATCCTGATATCAGTTTACACCGTGTACTAATATCAAGCTTTTTGGTGGAGTCAGAGCATTCATAAAAGAGAATAGAAAACATGAATGAGAATAAATCCACACTAACAAGTAGAAAAACTGTTACTGTCAAATTTGTCTGCAGCTAGTTTTTATTCTTGAAGAATCAGTACAGATTCCTCATGAAGTTCAATTAAAAGCAACTTTCCCTTTTAGATAAGCAATTTTCTAAGGCAACAAAAGGCAAAACTGTGTCTGAGATACTGATTTTCTGCAAGTTGAAAACAGTAGAAAATACTACTTCTACGCTTAAGTAACTGCACCTTGTTTATTTTGTATCTAATCTTTAAAGTTTCATACTGAAATGGCCAAGATGCAAGAAACCAGTATATTTATGATCAAAAACTAAAACAATGGTCCTAAAGCCCATCCGGTTAAAAACAGTGTCATTTTCCATGCTTAAAATAAAATTTTTAATGAACTCAGTGGCAGCTTCAGAAGATCTCTATCCTACTACTATTCCACAGAAAGGTTGTCATAGAAACAAGAAGTAGTTCAGAATTATTTGCCTTTTTATGAAGACATTTTAAAGCTATTTCGTATACAGGGGAAAAAAATGTGAACTCTAAGGTACAACTTTTCCAATTTTCCAATTAAACTACTCAATACCAGAAATCCAAATATATATATATATTTTTCCTTTGAAGCTGAAAGTAAAGTAATATCTCAAGATGAACAGACATCATTATTCACCTAATGCAATTCTTTACTATTTAAATTCTGCTGTGTGTATATATAATGCCAATAAAAAGAACTTTCTGTCCACCTGCAATACAATTTGGTGTTAAGAAGCATGAAAAAAAAAAACAAGAGTAGAAATGAAAGAACTGTGGGCATACAAAATATTTTAGATGTAAGAAGAAAATGCTGTACACACATTCTTGTGATGGTAATTCACACAATGCTTTGACTTGATTAATTATCAAAGCTGTACTAAACTTTATATATATATATATATAATTATTAGATAGACTTTTATTAAGTTGGAAGAATGCTTTCAAAATATTTCATTTTCTCAGGAAACAAAGGAAATGGAAAAAATACAATGAAACAGTGGAGGTAATGAAATAATAGTCCAATGTGGACTAGTGAACAACCACATATGGACTTGTTAGAGATCACAAGTGCAACCCAAAAACAATGAGTCACTCAATTCCTTGTGAGAAAACAAAGATACATGTAATGTCTGTGCACCTGTACATAGACATTTAGGACTTAGTTTGATAAAGAATGAAGAAAAATTTACTGCAAAAACATATCAAACCATACATGAATGCACCAAAGAGGAGTACTAGGAAAGATGTCTGTATTACGAGACCACACAGACATACGTAAATAGCCATGTAATCTTCACGTTCTCTATTAAAAAATAAAAGTGCAAGTATACTTACTAGACCAGAGAGTCTCAGCACTTACAGACTGATAATGGAATAACTTCTGCTGAATGTCTCTTTGATGTGCTACAAACAAATATGATTACATTGTTAAGGAAAATAATTTATGTTGATAAATTGTTAGAGATTTTAAACCCAGAGTGGTTAAATCCAATACATTTTTTTAAATCTAATCTTCAGAGACGAGAAGGTTAGGTGCATTATATAGAATTTTTCTTTTCTTGTTATGTACTGAATTACCTCTATTACAATAAGTCCTACTACTGTGGAAAGGCATTTTTCATAATCCATCTCAACTGATGTTCATGTGAGCAGAAGGGGTAAAGTACCAACTAAAGAGACAATTTCAGACACAGAAAAAAGATTGTTCTCTTTCCTTCTAAAGTAAATAAGCTGTTTTCTATCATTGCACAATTAACTGCAGAACCAGTGTACAAATAGTACAAATGTAAATCCTGGAAAAAAATACGTACATTTAAAGAAAGTAGATTAAAGGCCAGGAAAATGAATCTATGTTACTTCATGTGTTACAAACATTCAAAATCAGACAGATTAATAGTGCTGAAAAGGCAATCAATTATTGCTCCCTTTCATAGAACCCTCAGTAGATCAGAATAAAACTATGCAGTATTTACAACATTACTTTACAATGCACGTTTTCTTAAATGGTACATGATACAAATTATTGCCTACAAAATGAAAAAAATGCCCCATTGTGTATGCCAACTATTTTTTGTGCAGTATAAGGAAAAAAAACCAAAAACTTCCTAGAACATTTTTAGGTTCCCAGCAAAACACTTAAAGTAATTGTTCTTTCTCCTATTAAAGATAGTATGTGCTACAGCATTTTGTATTCATTTTAAAATAATCTTGTTTATTAAGTTCACATTTACTATGTGAAAGCAGATGTGTGAAAGAATGAGATTGTTCTCAAATTTTCTTGCAGTTGTTATCTACGCTTGAATTTGAAATGGCAAAATAACATCAGAGTTGCAACTCTCACGTGTGAGCTCACACCACTTTGACCCATTACTATTTATCTCTTCACCGCTACAAATATTCCTAAATTTTCCTGCTTTTTTTTTTTGTAGTTAAAGATGCACTGTTATCTATATTTTACTGAATAAATTGAATTTCTGAAAGCCCAAGAATATGCAGAAGCTTAAGAACTTGGTAACTAAAGCAGATGTCGGACGGGATGATTGGATCTCCCCTCCAACTCTGTGCTCTCAGAGCTATGTTTATTTGAGAGGAAAACTGTAAATAATGATTGTGGTGGGTAGTGTTGTAAAATGATACAATTGGGTTGAACTTATTTGGCAATTGCACGTAATCTCCATTCCAGCTCGATATTTTTTGTCTGGATTTCTGCAGTGTTATCCCTTGGGGCTATTTGTATGAATATGCATTTAGAGTAGTAAACTGTCCTCCATAAGCAAACCTGCGCCTTTACCAATGCTAACAAACAAGGCACGTTTTTACAAACAATGAAAAGCCTACCATAAAAATGATGTTGGCACTAATTTGTGGTCTGTGCCAATTTGCTCTCCCAGTACTAATTTCAAATGACTCTAATAACCTGTTTATAGATACTTCTCTGCCTTCTAATTTTTCATTAAACCCAGTAAACATTTTACTTCTTATAGAAATTATTTCATTGATATATAACTTTTCCACTATTCTGAGTTGCACCTGGGGAAGAATAACTACATGCACCAGTACAGGTTAGGAAACAACCTGCTGAACAGGAGTTCTGCAGAGAAGGACCTGGGTGTTCTTGTGGAACAACAGGTTGGCCGTAAGCCTTCAGTGTGTCCTTGTGGCCAAGGTCAATGGCATCCTGGGCTGTATTTAAAAGAGTGTGCCCAGCAAGTTGAGGGAGATTATCCTCCCCCTCTATTCTACCCTGGTGAGGCCACATTTAGAATACTGTGTCCAGCTCTGCACTCCTCAGTTCGATAAAAGCAAGGATCTCCTAGAAGGACCCCAGCAGAAGGCCACAAAAATGCTAACAGACCTGAAGCATCTTCCTTACAAAAAAAGGATGAGTGATCTGCATCTGTTCAGTCTGGGTAAAGACTGAAAAGGGGGGATCTGATTAATGTTTATAAATGTCTAAAGGGAGGTGGGAAGCAAATGGATGAAGTCAGGCTCTTCTCAGTGGTGTGTAGTAGTAGGACAAAGAGCAATACCCTAAAACTTAAACATAGGAAGTTCCATACAAACACATGGAAGCAGTTTTTTATGGTAGGGTTGATGAAGAGCCCTAAGAAGAGATTGCCCAGAGAGGCTGTGGAGGAGGGGGGGGTGGAATCAATGACCACTTGAGATTCCAAGCCCTGCACTTCTGTGATTCTGTAAGTTTATAAGAGAAATTACATTCATTTCATATTAACGGAGAAATTACAGAATGCACACAAGCCTTTTCTGTTTATGTTAATTTAGCCACAAGGTAAAGGTGTTGAAGAATATCAGAGAAAAGCTAATACAGTTAAACAAACCTTTTCTGCTATAGCTTTTATTTTCTTGGTTTTAACTCACATACCTGTAACTAGAGCTTGCCAAATGAATTGTGAACATATTTACTCTGCAAGCATGAAATGATGACAAATCTTAAGATGGGAACAGAAATTCAGTTGCTTTTACCTTAAATATATAGGTTATAAGAAGCATTTCCACATCTAAAAGAACTTCAAAAGCTGCACAAACCTCTGTAGATAACAATCTAAGTAAAGGACTTTATTATTAGCACAGCAATGCAATATATAAAGTTTAAGGGAAGAAGGATAATTTCCGATCTTTCCAGTGGAGTTAGCCTGATTTGAAAGGTACAGAAAAGATAACAGAAGAAGGAAAAACACAAGAAGAAAAGGACAGAAAGGAAAATTCTTCATAAACTTCAAACTCTGCATAAAGCATAGACCTAAAGCTTTAAAATTTCAGCTGTCCTGCAGGACAGGTTATTAAAGTATCAGCAGTTGTTTTCCTTTTTATTCTATCTCATTATTCTTCACAAAAGATTTACAGCTGTAAACAAGCATGAAAGAAAAACTCTGTATTCCCTATTACCATATTTCTTGACAGTTGTTCAAAGCACCAAAGAAAATCAGTATTTTTGTTGCTACGCTGATAACTATGCCCACCCCCTTCCAATGTCAAGGTAGTCATAGATATGAATAAGGTATCTAAAATAATATTTTTTTCTTTCAAGAACAATCAATTACATCAAGATATTTTCCTATTAAATGCCTATTATGACACTCTAAAATACTGCATGTATAATACAAGTTATTTTAAGGTCTTAAACTACCCCAAAATCAACACTTTTTTCATGATCTGTGTTCATAGTGCATGGCTCTATTAAATTCTGTTTTGCCTCAACTATTCTTGAAATTCTTCTAATTGAAATTTGAGGGGAATATGAAACAGGAATCTAAAGTAACTTTTTGGTGAGGAACACGACAATATTACAAAAATGTTTGGTATATCACAGTAATTTATGCTTTCTTATAGTAAATGTGATGACTACACTCATAGTTAAAAGCATAGTACTGCCCGGTGTTTCTGATTTCAACTATTTATTTTCTAAGACACCATTATTTTTGCTTGCAATTAATTTAATTTTTTAACACAGATGTGTGATGTTCATAAAAGCAATATTTTATTGACTCAGATTTCAATCTAATGAATTTCTTGATTTTATAAAGACAAGGAATATGATATCGCTCGTTTATTGTTGGAGCTTAGTTAGTGAGTAGCCTACATTTCTAGCTAAACAATCCACTGAGGTGTTTCAGTCTTTGATATTTCAGACTGACATTATATTTTATTTACACATGGTACACTTTTGCAACAAGCACTTGATGAATATTTATTCAAGAAGTACAGCTTCCATTACAGACATGAGATAATTTTAGAAGCAGCTTTACTTTTTGCAACAACTAGACCAAGAACATGATGCTCAATGATTAAAATGGATAGTAAAAAAAGGAAATATTGAATAAGCAAAAATGCAATGAAACTTGGATGTAACATATTCTACCGGAATTCAGCTTTCTTTTACAGAGAAGTTACAGAAGTAAGACTGAGTAACGTTAAAGAAAAACTTAAGATAGATAAAAGACTATTATATCATCCCATTATAATTTGATAATTCATGTAGTACACATTGAATAAAAACCAAAGAATCAGAAAGAGGTGCTTCCAAATCCAGCCTGAGAATAATTCAGAATTACACTACAACCAAAAACAGAATGTGAGCAAAACAAAATAAAAATGTGTCATCTCAGAAAACCAAGGAGAAAGAAGTAATGCAGCACTATGATTACTGATAGTCCTTTACACAGGAACACATTAGAGCAGGAGCCACAGTACCTGGAGAAACATATGGAAAAGGCAAGATTAGCAAGATCTGACAATACCTACTATGCAACTGGCCAGAAAGGCTAAGAAATTCTGCCATCAGGAAGCTTTTTAAAAGACGGCAATAATAATGATCTGCATATAGCTTGCCGATTCAGACTATACAGATCAATAATATTTTCTGAAATGACTGCCATATCATATGATTGCATGGACACTGAAAATTTAATGTATAATTCAGAAATAAGTAAAGTATTCCAGAGAAATCCTACAGCAAAATATTGGCAAACAAAAATGCTATAATTAGAACAATAAGAACAGTGAAAATTTTTACAAACTCACTGTGAAATGATTTCCTTTCTTCAAGTCTTCCTCTTCATACTCAGTTACAAGATCTGACTACTATTGTAATCACTCCCTGCTCTGCTGCATGTAAAAACATGTGCAGGATCACTTCTTATCATACACAAGTATTTCACAAAGTATAAGCCGTGCTCGTCCTCACAGTTTCTTACTATTTTGATACACATTCTTTACTAGGTGCTTTTTATCTGCTTACACCGCTTGTCATTTTCTCAGCCTTCTCTGATCCTTACTTATAGTCTCTGGGCTGCTCTATAGCCTGTGGAGTGACGGAAGAACCTCATCACCCCAAGTGTCCCTTTCTTGTTGGGTCTCCTAGAGATTTTTTTCTTCCAGAGGAGGAGGATCAGGAAGCTAAATTTCAGTTGTTGCTTTTCAAAGAATGCTATTTCCCTGTGACAGACTTCCAAATGGTCTCAAACTATGTGCTTTACGAATGGCAATGAACTGATCTGAAGCTTGACCCTCAAACTGTGATTTTATTAATATATATGGCATATATAAGAGGAATGTAGGGACAAAATAGTGAATCTCAGATTCTGAAAGGAAAGAGATGCTCTTATGTTAATACACATATTATTACACAAATGTAGAATTAGTATTATGATATACAAGTATGTATGAAATTCAAAACTGGACCTTTCAATTTTCAGTTGCTTCTCCATCTAAATAGTCAGAATGTAGCAAATCTCTGCTTTCTGCTGTGACAGCAACCTAGCAGCCTTTTTGATAAAAAAAGTTCTTTGGCTACAGTGATTTCTAGTATGTGGACTGATGCTTTAATCCTAATCATTAACTATAATCTTCCGTAAAATAACAGGTACTCTGTTTTCCATCAACATGTCTACACACTAAGACATTCTGGTGCTGCCTCTAATTGTAATGGATAAAAAGGCTAAGGACTTGGAAATCTGCATCTAGTCATATAGCAAAGCAGTCTGCAGTGAACCTAAAGTTAGCTTTTGCAATGTGTCTTTTTTTTTTTTTTTTTTTTTTTTTGGAAGAACAGGGAAAAGTAGGAAAAACTATTTTTGGAATAAGGTTTTATTACTTACAGTCCTGACTGCTTTTATTTTTGTGAGGTTTAATAAGAAAACAGAGCAGGAGGAAGTGAAGAGTGATATACCTCACACAAGAGTACACGGAGGATTTTGGCTTGACTGAACGATATCAGAACTTGTTCTTTGGGCAGCATATTGGGGTTAGTGATCCTATTTACTGAAGATACCACAGGAGCTTTTAGAGATCACAATGATATCTGAATTGATATAGACTAGCTGAACCAAAAGGCAGCATAACCAGCATCTCAGTGCTCCCTGAAATTGCTCTGTGACAGCAGATGAATATCTCAGGGGTAATCATTTGAAGTTCCTAGGCCATTCATCAGTCAAATATCGACACATCTTAATCACAGTTAACTTGAGTATTTTTCTTATTCTGATTGCATAATGAAGACACTGTAGCTATCTCAGGAACATCAAAATGGAACTAAATAGCATCCCCAGGCAGCAAAATATATTTTATCAGGTATGGCCTGCTTTTCTGTAAGGATAATAGCAATAAGCATACAGTCCCTTGATATTCAGTGTGATGCATCTCTTGCCTTCAATATTCAACTGTGATAACATTCTGCTTTCACAAATGTACAGAGACCAAAACATCATTATTTTGTAATGCTGTTTACAGTGTAATGAAGAAATCATCACTAGGCTAGAAACACTGAAGAAAATCCATTCCTGTAGGTAATACATGCCATCACACCCTTTACATCTCCTCAATAGATGGTCAGATACCATTCATATTTCCCAAGCTTGCTATAAAACCAGCAAAGATGAAGAATTGTATATTTGAATTCACAGTAACACATCCTGACTAAAGTGTAAAACCTAGACACTAAACTTCTAGGAAAAAGAGTCGACCAAAACAGACAGAAAGTAGAACATTTTCCATTGGAAACGCTCCATAGCATCTTATTAGTCCTGTGTATCTAGGAGAAAAATTCATGTATGTAAATAAGAATCCCACGCCCCATCATGGTTTTTTTCTGCTTTTTCTTGATCTCTTCATTTCAAATACTATATTCTAAGATAACTTCATAGGACATAACATAGCAATAGAGGCTACCGCCAACTCCACTGGAGTAATTTTATTTCTAAAGAGAAACTTATAGGATTCTCAGCTCCTTACATTTCAATTTGTTGACTTTTAAGCAGGTTCCTGTGTTTTAAATAGGTAACATGAAGAAACAACCACATTTATTCAAAAAAGGAACCAGCTATTTTTTCTCTACAGAAGATAAGGATTGTGTTCACTTCTGTCCTTAAGGAAGGAGTGGCTCTTCCAAATTTAAGCAGAAACACTTAGAAAAATTTCACCTTTCATATCAGACAATTTTCTTTGAGTAATATATTTACCTTTTATGCATTATGCAAGGTTTCTCTCCCACAACTACTAAAGAGTATTCCCAATCAATGATGGCTATATGAATAATTAATTTCTACTTTTGCCATCTTTGCATTACACAGAATTCTGTAGGTTAAACTGTAAATGATAAGAAAAACAAGCATTTCCAGTTTTACTTCTTTTGAAGTTTACAGAAAGTATGGCAAATTCTTATTTTCTCGAACAGTTTGGATGGCCTTTGGAAATATTGATTCTGTATATAATAATATATGACTACGTTTCACGTTTAGCCATTCTTAGTCCCAGGTTCTCTGTAGATCATTGAAGAAGTAAAAGATGTTTCAAATTTCCAATCCACAGAGCAGCTGTTAGGAATCTATTTATTCCCAACTAAATCTACAATGAAGTAGAGATAACTGTATCTAGCTTGTGTGCTACATATTATATTTGCACATTTCATTTATAAAGAAGGTTAATTACATTGCTCCATTATTACAACTGCCTTGCATGCTCTAGCCAGAAAGCATTAATGATTTTTGAAAATCCATAAAGGGAGAGGGTCTTTTTCCTGTAGGACTGCTTCTAAGTCTTTTGTGCTCAGCCAAGCAATAAGAGATGTACACATATCTGCCATGATTATATTCAGAATCTCAAGAAGCTTGAAACTGAAGGACTGTCAAAAAAAACTCAATAATAAATGAATTTTTTTATGCCGGCATCAAAAATCTAAACAAGCAAAAGTATTTTAATATAATCCTTAAGCTATATTCCAGGAAAACCATGGCTACACATCCTGTATATTTTCCCATTTACAGCTATAAATGCATGCATTATTCAGGTAAATTATTTCCTAGCAATTGCAACTTCTTATAGAGAAGAGTCATAGCAAGTAAGTGATACAATTCAGTACATAAAGTACATAAAGTTTATCCGGTTTGAATATACTGCTATTGCTTACAAATCACGACCATATGAGAGGCTGAGAATATTAAGCTCATGTTAGTAGGAGTACCAAGTAACTACGGAATTATTTTTTCAGACCTCTAAGCACAAGGCATGATGCAACAAGTACATTCTGTTCTTCATCTGATGTGAAGACATTGACTGCCCCCAGCGCTCATACTGGATGTCTGTATGAATTCTAGAAACAACAAAGACCTATCACATAGAGCAACATGGAAGAACTGGGGAGTGGAGTAACCAAAACATCTCTGAGAGACTGTTTATAGGAAAAGAAATTTCGTAAACCGGGTGATTAGTTACAAAAGAGCAATTTTAATACACAAGAACTTCAGCAGTGACTTCCTCCTAATTTAATGTAGGAAGGAAAAGATTCAAAATGGTACAAATCATGAATCACTTGTATATAGTAAAGAAGTCAGCAAGTTTTCTCAAGACAGTTCCTATTTATGAAATATGTGGTAAGACTATTTTTTTAATAAATGCATGAAAAAACCCTCAGCCCTGTCCACCTAAATTTAATACACACTGATACACAGCTCACTGTTAATAAACAGTTTAAGTCTATGGCTGGTTAATGCTAATAGCATACTGTGCTGTAGATAAGTGTGGCAGCAGAGGAGAACTGTAATGCTGATCAAATTGTATGAGCTTTATACTGCATTCTGTCATGCAGTTATTTATCTGAATTTGAGAAGTGATGCCTGATACAGAACAGCAGGATATCTGATAAGAAAAAAATAATCAGTTCCAAGAAAATATTTAAAACAACCTCTGAGAAACAGAAGCATTGGAGAGTCCACGTAAACCAAAAGAGAAAAATGCATGCTTTTCATCCATTTGAATGCTTAAAAATATTTGAAGTGAAAGAAAATATAATTTAAAATATATGAAAGAAAATACAAACTAATCTTTAAAAAAGCACTAAATAAAGGAAAAAAAGGCACGATCTTTACATATACTTTGTTTGCTGTTTTACTTGCACTGCGTTGACTGGCTTTATTTTCTTCTAAAAAGCATACTTTTTTTTTACCATATAGCTCCCACAAAATAATGATCTTTGTGTGGATTCTCACAGGTAAGACGTTTTATCCAGATCAAGGAGTGTGAAGAGATGATGGTGATACACCTTCCTCATCTTAAAATCTACTAGTCCCAATTACTCCTGCCAGTTAGTCTTGTGACTCAAGGAAAAAGAAAACAAAAACAAAATACAACTCACAAAAAAAACTAGAATACATTGAGACATTCATTTCATATTTTTATACTTGCACAGAATATCTTCACTATTAGTAAAACACACCATTAAAAGGATTATAAAAAATTCTTAGTGCCTATGCAAACAAACAAAATTTTCAAGGTAATATTGGTTTGAACGTGCGCAAGAAGTATTTTAAGGTAATTCTCAAAACTGACTTTCATTATAGGCTCTAAAAATATCTTAAACCGGGATGTCTGGGGAAATTAATATTACACTGACGTGAATTTCAGCAATGCTCCTAGAAGTTTGAATATTTATACTGCCATTAGTTTGGAAGTATACCAGGTCCCCTTCCTAATTAAATGGTCATTCTGACTGTTTTACTGCTCTTCAGAGAGAGTTCATGTCATCTTCTGTATACTGTTTTATCAACATTCACTTTTAGCAGGCAAGGGGAGATATAAATTCATACATTTACAGAGCTACGGATATCTAAACACCATTGAAATCAAACCTCCTCAACAGGATACTGACAATGGTAAGGAGAGATTTCCTTCTTAATATTCCAAATAAGCTCCCTGGCTGGAAGTTCAGTATCCTGAGAATGAACTGCCACAATCTGGCTGCTCTTTCCTCATTGCAATGTGACCTGGATTGCCCTCATCTGCTCAGTCTCCTTGAAGTTATGCATTTCTACACAGTAGAGATTTCCCTGTGGTTAAGAAATACTTTTTCATTTATTTTTTTTAACCAAACTATCTGAGAGAAAGTACATCATGAGAAGGATGAGCAGCAGCTACTAGCTTAATGAAAAATTTTCTGCAAAACACATTACGTAGAATATTTATTGCCAAATGGGATCTGCGCTATATTTGCTCTTGGTTTAAACAGCTACAGGATTTGTGTACCTGCTCCTTCAGTCTTTTGTCTCGAGTCTTGTTTTTCTAGATTGTTTACCTTCTAGTAATAGTTTCCTTGAAATGAAAAAGAGTTCTGTAATTTCTCTTTAATGGTTCACATTGTCATCCTCATGCTTTTAAGAACTGAAAAGAATAATCACTAAATTTTACCAATGGTCACAATCCACTGCAGTGTTTATCCCTCTCTTCTGAGCTCTCAATGCTTTATATTTTTATAGACATCTATTATGGACTCAGGTGTCAGTCCTTCAGAAAATATCCTGCAATAAGCACCACAAAAGTCTCCTGTATGCTAAATGATGCTCAGGATGGAAATAAACCGCTATGTTCCTGCCTGCATTTTTGGTTGCATTTTGTGGAATGTTGGGTGTGTAGCAGCTATAAAGAGCAAATTAAGTTATACTTATTACAGTTTCCTAGAGAAGCTTCAAACTGTCTTTTATACTTTGTATAATTTATTTTCCTGACTCTTTTCAGTAAACCTTGATATTCCTCATGAGGAAGAGATTCATAAAGAAATCTGTCAGTTATTTCTTCCTTTATCTATTTGATAACCTTCATGAATGGTTCCTTTTCAGCTCTTTCTCCCCTTTAAACCATCATTAGCTTTTATATCTTCCTTCATTCAATCCATAAACTTTTTTCCCCATTCAAAATTAGTAGGGCATCCAAATGGCACCATTAATGCCTTTCAAACTTCACTAGATCAGCAGTAGAAAACTGCTTAGTTTTTCACTCAGATGGGAACAGAGAATGAAGACAATTCAGGAATACAGATACCTAGAAAATGTATGGAAATTGAGCATGCCTATCCTAGTAATGGAGAATTAACCCCTTCTTTTAGAAAGTTATAGAAAGTATTTTAACATTTGCTTACCATTGCTGATTATAAGGTTGTTTTGCACTCTGCACATCCATGTATCCTGCTGATACTTAGGAAGCCACTGTACAACTGAAACATGTGAAGTGCACATGATGGGAATCTTAAATTGAGTTACTTCCTGCCTTCCTAATGCATACCAAGACAGGAAAGATTTTCCAGGAGTACTTTTCTTAGGAGCTGTAACTTTATTGATAAAAGCCTATTAAAACAGAACTCCTTACCTGAGTTTTCAGAGTATATTTTGTTTTCTTGGGAACACTTTGGCCATGCGAAAACACAAAATACAGATGTAGTCATTGTCTCTATTGCAACAAAAAACCTGCTTGCAGCAAATGTGAGTAGTTAGCACTGGCTTTGGTAAATAAATGGTCAATGGTTACAGACTTAATTTGTAAAAATGATTTAAGAAGTTCCTTATTCTGATGTCTCAACTTGCACAGAACTTTGATGTAAACACAGTCAGGTGTGTTTAAAACTAGAAAGAATTGTACTAAAATGTTTGGAACTACTGCTAGAAAAAGACGTTGGTATGGAACTCAAACACACTGAATGTTTATTTGGATATTGCATCCTCATTGTCAGTATATCCTTGCATACACTTAATACTTAGAAAAATAAAAATATACCTTATAAGGTATATTATACTTTTCTTCAGTTCTCAGAGAGATAACTAATGGCCAAATGAGAACAACATGAGAGGTTCCTGAAGCCCTACTGTAACAACTATTTCTTTAGGAAGAGTTCAGAATTTTTTAAGGTTAATATTTAACACCTTGTTCCTGTTGACAGTAATTTCCTTTTATGAAATGCTAAAGGGTCTTTCTTTGAATTTTCACAAGTTTTTCCTCTTTATCTTTGAAAGAGCTAAGTTAAATTATAGCTTATCGATGCACAGGGAATTCAATTAAAGTGCACTGTCTAGACTTCACAAAATCTTTCCTTCTAAATAATACCATAAGTTACTGACAAGCATCTTCCAAAAGAAATCTCACTATCCTAAACATTAGTTACTTTGCTTCCTCATGCCTCCACGAGGCTCAGGCTTCCTGAAAGCCAGCTTTTCTCATCTCAGTCCCCAAGCTGCTGCTGCTGCACACATCTGCAGCTTTCTGGTTCTCCTTGAAGCAGGAGAGCTGTGAGGCAGCCAGGGGAGCTGGCTTTCGCTGAGGAAACATCACCTACACCGAGAAAAGGAGACCTGAGTGTCCCTCTCAGGACAGCAAGAGCAGTTTCAGCAATCACAAGCAACTCCACAGCTTGAGTAAAAAATGAACCTCTCCCATTCCAGACTGATGGGGTATCTGCAATCTGTGTTTTACTACCAGTTGAGCTGTTTTACTTATTTGCACTAGTGCTGAGACTGTACGCAGATAGTATTTTACATCTTTATATCTAAAATTTCTATTAGGATTGCCACTAGGTACAGTCAGATTGTATCATTCTTTGAAATCATTGTCTCTTGACTATTCTTTTCAGCAGACTGAAAATCACATTGAGGTAATTACTACTTTGTAAGCTTCCCTGTGATTTTCTTTTCTCTACATTTGTATAGGTTTCGAGTTGGTATTTCTACTGAATGCAGGCAAACATTGAAAGAGCTCTTTGAACAGACAATTTCATAATTTCTATTTATGGAAACCTGGTATTGCATACAGAAAATATAATTGATGCTATGCTTGTTTACCTGAGTAAATTCCTCTAATTACTTTTGAAAGCTTGAACTATGCACCACTGTACATGTTAGGGGATGGTTGGACTTCTCACTAATCAAAACATACATGAGTGATTATGAACCAGAATTCTCTCATTAATTTCATCAGAAAGTTAAGTTTACTCTTTGCCAAAAACCTTCCATGTTAAAATGTACAAATAGAGCTTCTTATCTCAGTAGACATAACTAGAGATTCAGATGACTGCACCTGCAGCACTTAGAATTATATCTTTGGAGTGTTATGCATGATTTGCTTAGTTAATTGATTTTACGCATTCTTACTGATTTATGTTTATTTATCAAATTCACAGCATGTAAATGCTAATCAGCATTTCCACACAATGTTTGGTATTCACACAGATTTTCTGATTTAAAGAAAAAAGGTGAGGATCACTGATCACACTTCAGAGGATGAAAATGTATTTCCACTCACACATCTTAATCCATGATCATATGTAGTCTGAAAAAAGGAAACTGCAATTGTATGTCAGCGGCCTGGAAAGTAAATATTCGCTATCGGTAAAATTAGTTATGCATTCAAACCCCCTGAAATGTTCCCATGTAAAACTGGGTATAGAATTATGAGCTTCCAATCCAAGAAAAAAAAAAATAACCCAGAAATCTAATATAACATTCTTCAAAAAGAAGGGTAAGGAATGAATCATAGAATCATAGAATCATAGAATCACTAAGGTTGGAAAAGACCTAAAAGATCACCCAGTCCAACCGTTCACCTATTCCCAATAGCTCCTACTAAACCATGTCCCTCAACGCAACATCCAGTCTTTCCTTGAACACCCCCAGGGTCGGTGATTCCACCACCTCCCTGGGCAGTCCATTCCAGTGCCTGACCACCCTTTCTGAAAAGTAATACTTCCTCATGTCCAGCCTGAATTTCCCCTGGCGTAGCTTGAAACCATTCCCCCTGGTCCTATCACTAATGACACGAGAGAAGAGGCCGACCCCCAGCTCACTACAACCTCCCTTCAGGAAGTTATAGAGAGCAATAAGGTCTCCCCTGAGCCTCCTCTTCTCCAGGCTGAACATTCCCAGCTCCTTCAGCCTCTCCTCATATGGCCTGTGTTCCAGACCCCTCACCAGCTTCGTTGCCCTTCTTTGAACACGTTCCAGGGCCTCAATATCTTTCTTGCAGTGAGGGGCCCAAAACTGGACACAGTACTCGAGGTGCGGCCTGACGAGTGCTGAATATAGGGGAACAATCACCTCTCTGCTCCTGCTTGCAACACTGTTTCTGATGCAAGCCAGGATGCCATTGGCCTTCTTGGCCACCTGGGCACACTGTCGGCTCATGTTCAGCCGAGCATCAATCAATACCCCCAGGTCCATTTCCTCTACGCAGTCCTCCAGCCACACCGCCCCAAGCCTGTAGCGTCGCCTGGGGTTGTTGTGGCCGAAGTGCAGGACCCGGCATTTGGCCTTGTTGAAACTCATCCCATTGGCTCCAGCCCAGCTCTCCAGCCTGTCCAGATCCCTCTGTAGGGCGTCGCTACCCCCAGGCAGATCCACGCTTCCAGCCAATTTGGTGTCATCTGCGAATTTACTGAGGGTGCACTCGATGCCCTCATCGAGGTCATCTATAAAGATATTGAAGAGGACAGGCCCCAGCACCGACCCCTGCGGAACACCACTCACGACCGGTCGCCAGCTGGATTTGACTCCATTCACCACCACTCTCTGCGCCCGGCCCTCCAGCCAGCTCCTTACCCAGCCAAGAGTGTACCCATCCAAGCCTCTGACTGCCAGCTTCTGCAGGAGAATGCTGTGGGAGACAGTGTCAAAGGCTTTGCTGAAGTCTAGGTAGACCACATCAACAGCCTTTCCTTCATCCACCAGATGGGTCACTAGATCATAGAAGGAGATCAGGTTGGTCAAACAGGACCTGCCCTTCATGAACCCATGCTGGCTAGGCCTGATCCCCCGGTCACCCTGCACATGCCGCATGATCTCCCTCAAGACGATCTGCTCCATAACCTTCCCTGGCACCGAGGTCAGGCTGACAGGCCTGTAGTTCCCCGGATCCTCCTTACGACCTTTCTTATAAATGGGAGTCACATTGGCAAGCCTCCAGTCATCTGGGACCTCACCAGTCAACAAGGAGCGCTGACAGATGATGGAAAGCGGCTCGGCTATCACCTCCGCCAGTTCCCTCAGCACTCTTGGGTGGATCTCATCTGGCCCCATCGACTTGTGACAGTCCAGCTGGAGCAGTAGGTCTCTGACTGTTTCTTTCAGAATCGCAGGGGGGTTAGTGTGCTCCCCGGCCGAGATTACCAGGTCAGAGAGAGGGGTATCCTGAGGATAACTGGTCTGACTTTTAAAGACAGACGTAAAGAAGGCATTCAGAACCTCCGCCTTTTCCTTATCCTCAGTGGTCACATTCCCAGCCTCATCCAGCAAAGAGTGGATATTCTCCTTTGTCCTCCTCTTACTGTTAATGTATTTATAAAAGAGTTTCTTATTCCTTTTCACACCAGCAGCTAGGTTAAATTCAAGCTGGGCTTTTGCCTTTCTGATTTCACCTCTACACATCCTAACAACTTCCCTGTATTCATTTTGAGTGGCCTGTCCCTCTTTCCACAGGCGGTAGATTCTCTTTTTCTCCCGGAGCCTCAGGAATAGCTCCCTATTCATCCACGCCGGTCTTCTTCCCCGCCGGCTCATTTTGCAGCTCAGGGGGACTGCCTGCTCCTGCGCCCTTAAGACTTCCTTTTTGAAGAGCAACCAGCTCTCTTGGACCCCTTTGCTTGCTAGGACTGAATGCCAGGGGACTCCCCCTATTAGTCCCCTGAACAATTCAAAGTCCGCCCTCCTGAAGTCCAAGGTAGCAGTATTACTATTCCCCCTCCAGGCTCCACCGTGAATCACGAAGTCTATCATTTCATGATCACTCTGTCCAAGACAGCCTCCAACCTCCACATCTCCCACCAAACCTTCCCTGTTTGTGAACAGCAGGTCTAGTGGGGCAGTTCCTCTCGTGGGCTCCCTGACCAGCTGTATCAGGAAGTTGTCCTCTACGCATTCCAGAAACCTCCTAGACTGCTTCCTTTGTGCTGTGCTGTACTCCCAGCATACGTCAGGGAAGTTAAAGTCCCCCATGAGGACAAGGGCAGGCGACTGTGCAGCTTGTGCCAGCTGCTTATAGAATACCTCGTCTGTTTCTTCATCTTGATTTGGGGGTCTATAACAGACGCCCACCAGGGTGCCTGTCTTGTCAGCCCTTCCTCTGATCTTTACCCATAGGGATTCAACGTTATCGTCCCCAGTCATAATCTCAGTAGCGTAAAAGCATTCCCTAACATAGAGAGCTACACCTCCACCCCGCCTTCCTTGCCTATCTTTCCTGAAGAGTTTATAGCCATCCATTGCAGCACTCCAATCGTGGGAGCAATCCCACCACGTTTCCGTTATGGCTACTAGGTCATAGTTTGCCTGCTGCACAATGGCTTCCAACTCTTCTTGTTTGTTGCCCATGCTGCGTGCATTAGTGTAGACGCACCTCAGCTGAGCCCCTCGCCTCTCACCTAATCCCACTACCACTTCACCAGGCTGCTCTCTAGCAGGCCTGGCTTTATCCCCCTCCCCCTTCCTATCTAGTTTAAAGCCCTCTCTACAAGTCCCGCCAGCTCCTGGGCAAGTATCCGTCTCCCTTTTGGAGACAAGCAATTCCCATCAGTAGACCTCAGGCCAGATGCCGAGTAGACCACCCCATGATCAAAGAATCCAAAATTTTTACGCTTGCACCAGCCTCTCAGCCATGCATTTATAAGATGGCTTTTCCTGGTCATCTCAGCGTTCATCCCTGTCACCAAGGGAATGCTGGCAAACACTGCTTGTATGCCGCTCCATCAACTAACTTCCCCAGTCTCCTAAAATCATTTTTTATAATCCTCAGGCTTCTAACAGGGATCTCATCACTGCCGGCCTGAACTATCAATAGAGGATTAGGAATTAGGAATAGAGGAATAGAGGAATGCATAAATAACAAGCCAACATCGCAGTAGTACTGATATATTATATACATACTTATTACAAGAAGAAGAAAAAACCAAACTATTAAAAGTAATCACATTTTAATTTAAGGACCTTTTCAGTATCAGATGTAAATTATGTCAAACAACAAACAGAATTGGACAAATGTAACAAGTATTTTAAATACATTTAACACTGGATGAATTTAGCAATTATTGAACACTGAGTTAACTGAAATGTAGTGAAAAACTGGCTAAAATAAACTTATTATCTAGGACCTTAACTTGGCTAGTTCAACTGAAAAGTAGTTAATTTAGCTAAGCTATGGAATGTTTGTTGTTATTCACAGATCTCACAGTATCGTTGCATTCGAAAGGGGAGCAAAATGACAATACTGTACTTTTTTATGTTATGGAAATACAAATAAATGTTTGGTTTTGAATGCAGAAGTATCAAAACCTTTATCTTTTCCAACATCTGTACAAAACTTGCTACATCTGTCAAAAGAAGAAAGGGGAAGAAGGCCAGTGCTTTTGCATCTTGTTCTTATCACAAGAAAACTCAGACTAAAGCAGAAAAAGATTTAAAAAAAAAAAGCTGCCCTCAAACAATACTAACAATACTGTAAAAAGAAACAAAACAAGCTCTCTTCAAATGAAGTGCTTTTCTTTTAGTCATTAAGTCTTTCTGTTAGAAGACCAACAATAACAGCTCTTTTTCCCTTCATAATTTCTTCGCATCTTGTTAGAGATAGCCTTAAATAACATTTGCTGGTGGATTAGGTTGCTCTACCTCACTTACCAATGAAATAGAGAGGGAGTGCTCACATTTTTATCTTCTAATTCAGCTGTACGTACAATCAGCAGTTTTCAGCACAAAAACAATATCAAACAGCTGGAGACCACCTGTAGCTTAATTTTGCACAGCCATTTCTAAAACTACCCTCTTCTCCTCATGTATTTTTTTGCTCACAATACCTATGTTTTCCTCTTAGTGATCATATTTGCAAATACAGTGTTTTATATGGTAAAGAAGTTAAAATGTTTTGAGATCTTTTTCCCAAATTATGTTTTTTATAGATTACAAAGAATCGAATTGCTTCCCTTATTCCTACATCCAAACTAACACCGACAGAGTTTAACATCACCATTTTGCCCAGGCTGGTAGAAAATATGAGGATGTTTGTAGTTCTCATATATAATCAACTCATCCTGAATAATCTGATCACATTAATTCTTCTATTGGATAAACCATATCAATATCAGAAGATTCAGTAAAGAAAAATAATGAATTTAATCTTACACAATAACACACCAATTAGTAAGGATTTAGAATGAATAAATTTAATTTATTGTTGAAGAATCAAAAACAACAATGTGGTAAAATACACCCTGCTATAAATAAAAGAGAAATAGGAAACACACTAGTAACACAGCACTACTGTCTACACATGGCTTCAACTAAGCTTTTTCAAATGAATACTTTTTTTTTTCCTTTTTAAGCAAAATTTTCACTACATTAAAAGTTTTGTTTTATTAAGAAATATTTTGCTTCTGATGACTCTTGCTAAGAGAAGCTTATCTAACATATTTTTAGTAGGAAATGTTGACATGAACTGCATATCAGGGGGTTGCTTCTTGTTTAAATTTTTAGATGAAAGACACTGTCCTCAGAAGAACATTTTGTTTTATATTAATTCCTATTTTATTACTAGAATAATAAAGTGCTCCTAGCAGAAGGTGGAGCTTCAGATCCGTGATGCGTGTGACAAGCACTTGGCTTTGCCAAGGGTACTTTCTGCATACTTCATCTAAAGATAAGTAGTAGTATAAAGTAAAAGATGGTTATCATTTATTCATTGTGGGAGTAATACTCAAAACTGATTTCTGTTCTCAGAATTATAGATAGCAACCTGCCCTCAAGTTAGACTTGTAAAAAGCAACCATTATTACCTCAAAAGTAAAATATTTTTCAAAATAGAGTATTATTTACAGATACAACTAGAAGGGAGTGCTCTAAAAGCTGCCCTCAGCAGGAAGTTAAGTGTTACCCCATCTGTCTTTGTAAGCTTCTTACCTAAGGCAAATAGTCCTTTCATAATTTTTCAGATGAATTACTCTTGGCTACTTTAGGTACATGGGGGATTAAATAAAAAAGCAATTTCCCTTTTGGTCTGAAAGAAAGAAAAAAGGTTTTGGGGATTTGAGAGAAAGGAACATAAGAAAGTTAAGAATCATATGCATTTGATCTCTTTCTCATACCAGCTCTTGAAGTAGAAGACTGAAAAATAAAAGGGTTGTATTCTCCAGATGGCTGAACTCCAATTCAAGCTAAGCTGCACATGAATTCTATAATGGAAATATGCCCAGTATAAGATCTCTTGAAAGAGATACTTTGGGGCATGTTCCTCCCAATTGCAAAGGATTTCCCCATTCACATAGACATTGTAGAGTCAGACAGAAGAACTCTGTGGCTCTTTTGTGAAACATACGCACTGTAGTGCCAGATTAAAATGTTTTTACATAGTTTGAAGAAAAGGTAAATAGGTCACTCTGAAAATAAAGCCTATTTATTTCCATGGAAATGCCAGAAAATAAAAAGAGCACAACGATACTATAAATCTACTCTTTTTATCATATCCTGATATGTATAAATTGCTCCATAGTTTTACCTATGGCTTTGTCATCTCATTTTACTAAAGGACCAGGCTGTTGGGATCTCCCCTTCAGTTATCTGGTATTCTTCAGAGGAGCTCTCCCTCATGCCAGCTCTGAAGGAAGAGTTTTACACAGAATGAAAGAAGCAGCATTTTCTTTGACATCATTCTTTTTCTGTGCACTCCTTTAGGGGTTAACAAAGGCAAATCTGTTTGGGACCTGAGCACGTCTATTAATAGAATCCTGCTTAGTAATTTCATTATTTTTGAATTTTGATTTCCAGAGAAGCTATCTTCCTTTTCCTTCTAATGGAAATAAATTAGTCACTTAGAAAAGATAATTTTAGTTCATTATGACAACAAATACTTTCCATTATCAATTACTAATATTTTTTATTTGATATCTGTCACATGCCTAGCTGCAAGAGAATATTCAGAGAGACAAAGTAATGAGAACTGTCACAGGACACTGTAATTAGAAACATTTTTTCAACTGCTGTGTAAGGCAATAGCAGCTACAATATCATTCATAATTCATTAAAACTTAAAACATTTGAGTGAATATGAAATTGCTGTATGTGCAACTTTGCCTGACAGGCTATATGCAAGAGGAGATATGAATGCGTTCTAGTTGTGTGATAATTTTCCTTTTATTCAAGTGACCTAATTTCTCGTCTTCCTTATGATGCGATTACTTTCATAGCACAAATTTCAAAGCTGTGATCAATTTGAATGAAAAATGATTATGACTGGATGTTCCAATTGAATGTTTCTACAAGATAATAAAATGAAGACAGCACTGATTTAGCACATTCTATGAGCTTTAAAACTCTGAATAGCTGAAAAACTGCCGCAGGTTTTTCGTTGTTTCTTTATTTTATGTATTTTTGTTTTAATAGAGTGCTGCTTCATTTTCATGCCTGTAACGAAGTCAATTAAATATAATTTCTAATTTTAAATCATTTAATTTCTAAAACTTCTAAATAGACTCTTAAAGACAGCTGATCTAGCAGTATTCTGAATACTTAGCTGCCATCACTTCACATCAACATGAAGTTTTGATTACCTGGGTCTTGGTACTTCCATATTTATTCTTATTTTTTAGTTTTATTTCCTTTGCATACTTCTTTGTAATGTTTATTAAAATCATCTAAACTCGCTCATTTTATAAAGGGATGAAAGAAATGAAAATATATGATTCAAGAACTAAGCTGCAAATGTTAATACAGTATCAACTGCAATATTGTTTTGACTCCCAGTGAAAGGACATGTACGTGAGCAGAAAAAGAATTAGATGCATTGATCTTTTGCCATCTCCTGTCTTACAAATTCTATGCAATTTGCAATGTATTTACTTGTAACTGGCTATACTTATATCTATTACTCTTTTGCATTTTCTTTGATGAATTTTCTATTCTGCAGAAATCAGAATCAGGGCTTCGTTGTTAATAAGAACAGAATGAAATTGGGATAGAACTTATAATTGGGGTTCTATTAACTACGTCTATAATCTTGCTCCTCAAAACAGATGGAGGAAGGGATCACTTCTGCAGAGATTGCACTACCATATCAATTTAGTCACACTTGATAACATCTTACTTACAGCTCCCTAGATTAACAGATTAGTATTTTCTCTCAGTGTATAAGAAGTTGGCCTACATGCTACATTTATTTTCATAATGCAGACAATTCATTTCGAAAATCACCCTCATTATTGTCTGATTCATGCTATATTTTGATAAGGAGAAATAGCAAAGAAAGTCACAGATGTGTAGTTAGATTTTTCAAAGACCTGACAGCCAAAAGTGATAAGGCAGCTTCCCCAAAGCTTTCTAAAACTCCAGTTACGTTTATATTGAGACTGGTTTTGACATATAATGTCCAAGATTCCTTTCTCATTTACCCTTAGACCTGATGTTACGTAATCAAGATTTTCTTCAAAATCACGAAATGTTGATCTTATAGAATCATGTTGTAGAGGTTCTACAAATTAACAATGGCTTGGTTTCTCTCTTCTTTAGCTTAAACACGTATTGCTATTTTTTAGAGTGCAAGTATTTTATGTAACTAAAGATTGTGATTGATCTCAACAGCAAGCAGCATTGAAGAGCAACACTAAATAATTCATTTAAGAATAACACTAAATACAGTAAAAACAACACTCCTTTTCTTCCTTACCATAGATTGTCTGTAACTTAGATGGGCTGTCTTGATAAACCCTGTATAGAAGAGGTACAACTCATACTGATAAGGTTTTTATTCACCGGACAACAAAACTGACAACTCAGAACACAAAACATCAAGCAATAAGAAAAGGAATCACTGTTTAATTTGTGAGGGAAATTATATTGCAGCTGTTTCAGCTCCTGAGTTAATGACAGTCAATAAAGAAGTCTGAACTTGAAAAAACATTCTGCTTCCCACAGTAGATCACAGAATATCTTCACCTATTGTGAAGATATTTACTACTACACCTATTCTTAAGTCTTATGTGAACCAGATTATTCCCTCTCAAATTATGCCTTTGTATTTAAGGATCTGTAAATAGAAAAACTTTTTTCTTTTTTTTATTTACCTGTTTCACTACATCTTACTACGAGTAGTCCCTGCCAGACAGGACCCTGTATTCTTTCAGATCACTGCTGGCTTGTGGACATTTAGCTTGTAACTGCTTCAAGGGTACTACCAGATACTCACTTGTGATATTTTTGATGTTACACTGTTTTGATAAGCTACTGACCCTCAGCTAAGAATTAGGAATGATCACACGAATCTCCATGTAATATCCATGTGCCTCGTTGGCTGTATTTTCTTCATTATTTAAGCATTTCCTTGCCATACCATGTAGTATGGCTCCCAGGCTAAGTGAAAAAGTTACAAGATGAAGGTAGAATTTCAAAAAATGTATTAATTTTTGTCCAGATTTCAATGTTTTTTTCAAAAATTTTCATGTTGCTTAATTACTAGGATTAGCATTAGAAAAAGACTACTGAGTGGTTATACAGATCCACTTTCTGAAGTAATTTGACTAAGAAGCAAAAAGCAGCTTTTTCCTGAATTTCAGACTATATGCTTTCAAATACTTTTCTCACAAAATATGCACAGGTAAAACCTATGTAACAGGCAGAAGAGAAATTTTGGACACCTCAGCCAGATCTTTTCCATAACGAATATTCCTTCTTTATTTAATTTAAAGGAGATGATCCTAATTTCCCTTCCTGCCTACCACTCAGAGGACAGTTACTTATCTGTAACAGAAAGTTCTTGAAATCTGACTTTTAGTTATTGATGTATAACAGTTTTTATTTCTTCTAGGGAGACTACATTGAATACTTCATTAAAGTAATATACGTACATTTGTTTTACACCAATATTTACTGTCTAAGGGAAGGCTAATTAATAAACTTAAAAATATTTTAAATATTAAGAAGCAAATTTAAAAAAAAAAAAAAGAGGACAAGCCATAGGAATAATGTGCCCATTACTCCGCACAAAGATCAAGTAAAAGTAGATATCTAGGAAAGTTATAAATATATGATATTTTCAGTAGTAATAGAGACGATTCTCTACTTGTTAATTAAATGGCAAAATGAAGTTTGTCAAAGTAAGGCAAAAATGTGTCTCATCTGTTTCTGAAAAAGTAGCAAAAAGAAAACTGAAAACATGAAATATAAAATTCTTGAGAGACTGTTATCTCACTTGAATAATTTTACAGAGCTTCCCCAGAAAAATAAGCAGGATCTGGAAAGAATTTTAAAAAGCAGAGGTCAGCATGGGGAATAACAGTTGTGATAGAAGTAAATATTCTACAAGCTCTTGACAATCCACAACTCTACAACCATATGGAGCCAAAGGAATGATAAAATAAACACCCTGTGCCGTATTCCTTTCTGTCAAATACAAGTGTAATGTATTTTCTGTATTAGGCATTGGTAAAGCGTAAACCTCAAACTATTGCTTATGAAACGCCTGTGAGCAAAGCACAACGTAGATGATGCATCTGAGCAGAAACAGCCATCACTTTACAGAATATAAATACATAAATATTTTGTTTGACAACATTCCGTTCTTTTCCAGATAGGTATTGGCAGTTTCTGCTTAGACAAGGTTCCCGGTAATATGTGACATTTGAAGAGAGCTTAAAATATTCACAGACACGATCAAAAGCGCATGGAAGTGGTGTATCCAAAATGGCAAGTGCTATGATTCATATGAAAGATCAGAGAGAAAAAAAATCCAGTTGCAGAGAATTCTAAGCTAATCTAAAAATAGGAAATTTCATAAAATATATCCTACTTTTCCCATGTTCTACACAATAAAATTTAAATGATATATCCAGTGCTATTTAATCAAAATACTTTGAACTATATAAAACAGAACAGAACCATTACATGTAGTTAGATTTGCATGACCACACTCTTTGCAACATTGGCATGAAGTCTCAATATGGGCAAAAAGAACTATTCCCAATTATACTCCATTTTCCATCTAGATTTGAAAGACAAATGAAATAGTAAACTTCACAGTTTGCAGCTTAAAACTCTCAACTTCTTTGATTCATCTATTTCACCTTCTCTTAATGACCAATGTTCAACCACTATTTATTCATGCTTACTGAAGTGTTTGTCTGATGAAAAAATGATTATTTTTTTCCCCTTTCTGCTATCCTGCTTTATAAACACTGACCTCAAAACTAGACTGCTGAGGATACAGACAATCTTGGCAATAATGTTCATTAATGTCCCCAGTGAAGGCTTGACCCGAGACAGCAGAAGGTCAATACACTATGACAGAACACATTAGCAAGTGAAGAATAAGTTAGTGTGGTCCATCCATCTTTACAACGTTCAGAGATATAGTTCTATTAAATCTTTAAACTGAAAAGGTTTTCTGAGGAATTTTCATGTTTCTGAGCTATTATTTCTTCTTAGAAATTTTAACGTGGATACTCAGAAATCAGGGCCACCAATAGTTTTAATAGTAATTTCAGGGGGGGGGTGTTGAGTTTCCTTGTGCGCTGCTTGCCAACAGGACACCATCAAGACTAAATATCACTTAGATGGTACTTATAACTGTAGTTCCATCTGTGCATTTCTCCCATCAAACAGACTGCAGAGCTGTGACATATCAGCTGAGTTGTTGCGGTAAAAATAGATGATGTGAACAACATAGAATAGAATCCTTGTTTAACCGAGAGCCATCCACTTCTTTTTTTCATTAATACTAATGACAATATATTCCTTTAGTCACTATTCTCTATTTTATTAAATCTACATTAAGTGTATGTGCTTGTGTTCTGTGCTGAAAGTGGGAAACTGCATAATGTGAAACTGTTCAAAAGTTGGGACTTCAAGTCACACATTTCAGATCACTTCATGTCCCTCCAAAATGCAAACTATTTAATTTAGTACCAGTTCCCACCCTGATAATAGCTTTTTAATTTGCAGTGTAATACTTTCACTTCCAGAATTTTCATCTCATACAAATGATGTTATAAAATACTTCATTCCTTACTATAACAATGTGATTGTTCAGTTCATTTGTAATCTCCACGATCCTGCTTTCAGAAGTAAATTATCAGTGAATTCAATCACTTGTGTCATGTAATATCACTTTAGTCTAATGCAGAAAACTGAAATACAACCGAGGGGAAAAAAATCTCATGGTGAATAATTATTATTACAAAATCTTGGTGAGCCATAAGGATTTGCAACAAATGGATAGCCAGTGAGAAACTGGTTTTGTTTTTCTCAAACTTTCTGTGAGCACTACAATGAGAAGTGAAGGATAAAAATTCAGAAGTTATTGCTGCAGCACTTTATGTAATATCTACAAAGAAACAGCTGCTTGATCCTCCTCTTAGAAACTCTATGCGGGTTAGTCTATCAAATCTGCACATCATCATCTTATCTCTGTTTCTACTGCTACACCACAGATCCCGTGTGTTCTCAGTGGGACTGTGATAATTACTTACAGATAGCTAGCAGAGGCTGACAGATTGCAGAATTCAGAATAGTGGCATTTCACTCTAGAAGGCATTTCCCCTTGTTCAGAGTGGTATAGAGAAGTGGTAGCATTATTTGCACTGGTGACAAATTCTGACCAGGCTACCTACCAGAGATGGACACTTCTGTCCTGCTCAGAATTATCCTTTGCTTTTGTTTGCCAAACATTTTTCCCAGCAAACATTCAGTCCTTTATTTTTTGTTATAAACCATAGAAGCATTTCAACTGGAAAGATTCAGATGCTGGCATGGCAAAGTCATGCAGGGGTAGAATGGGCTGAGGTGCCATGGGTGAGTGCAACAGATCTGTGTGCGGAGGCACAACTCTTTTCACTCAGCTACTCAGGCAGACACTGGAGGCCTGCAACAACCTGCAAAAAACGTTGTTGCTATGACTTAACCTTGCCAGTTCATAAAAAATCTGTTAAAGGATCTCATTTCATTCAATCTAGATTATTTCACAATCTACCATTTTTAGATTAGTGATTTAGCACATTTTCCTGCAGCGAAGCATATAGGAAATGTTAACTGTCGCCAAAATTGTCTGAAATAATGCATGTGAAGTATGCATTCACTTGGCAAAACAAGAATTGATTGAGTCATGGGATCATAGAATATTGCAAGTTCGAAGGGATCCACAAGGATAATCCAGTCTGACTCCAGGCTGCATACAGGATCACCCAAAATCCATACCACTGTTCAATCTCCAGCAGTGTAGTGCTGTGGTCATTGCCCTGGACAGACTATTCCATGCCCACGACCCTCTGGTGCAGAACTTTTTCCTGACACCCAGCCTGACTCTCCCCTGACACACACACACACCCCCTCAAGAAAAAGAAAAAAAAAGCCATAAAGTTCTGTAATTTCCTTACAAATGCACGAATTTTCAGCTGATCTAAAATGCTTTTGATAGATTTTGAAATATTTTTCTTTGAAGGCTATAAGGCTAGACATATTTTTTCCTATTACTTCTATAATTCTATAGTCTATATTTCACAATGAAGTACTGAAGAAACTCCACATGAAATATTAAAACATGAAAAGCTCTATTTCCACATTGTTCAAATTTCACTGAAGTAACAGCAAGGCTACTCAGAACAGTCTCAGAGCAGCAGTGCAAGTTGGCTTTTTTTTTTTTTTTTTTTTTTTTTTAATCAAAGCTTTCCTGTTTGCTTTCTTAATATTGTCTGAGGGCTTGAAGACCTTCCCCGCACAGCCTGCCTCTCACTCTGCCTCTTTTGAAAGGCTCGGGCACTACCTACTTGTGATTAAGCACCACAGAACTCACAGTTTTGCCTTACTGCACACAGCACAGAGAAGTCCTAAAATGTGACTGGACAGTTGCACCTGGGAACAAAACCAGTCTAAATTTCAAACTGTAAATTCTTAAAGAAACAGCAGTTATAGACAACAAAAACCTCCCCTCTCTTGCTTATAGTTATTACTTAAGCATATTTTATTTACTTAAGAAAACAATCATAGACAGCTTTCACAGCTACTCAGGCAAGAGCACAGTTAGAAAAATAGTGCTGCAAAATATGGGATCAGCTTTCATCTTTCACCAAATGCTTAAAAAGCCTAACAACTTTGTGTACAACAACTTGAGGATGCTTTCATGAAGCCAGCAATTATAGTAGATCTACTACATTCTACTAGGTAGAACTTCAATCACTTAAAAAAAAATCCCCAAAATTGAATCCTGCACTGCAGTGCGTAACAGCAAAGAAAAGAACTGATTAAATGCTGCAAAACAAATTGTATTGATTTTACCTATAGAGAGTTAAAATGAGGTTTCTTTCAAGGCTTGCTGACCACAAATGTCACCCACAATGCAATTAAGTAGAGAGGAACATCCGGGAGGAAACCTGCTCAGCCCTTAGAGCCTTTCTGAAGGAGCCACATGTTCCTCATGCAGGATGGGTGGTTAACCACAAAGGCCCCAGATTCCTCTCAGTGATAATACAGACAAGAAATTTGTTCCACTTCATCACCCAGACAACTAAACATCAATTTCAATTACCTTTTGTCTTTTCTTATGTCACATGAATTATTTAGGTGCTTTTTTGTTGTTGTTGTTGTTTTTTTCCTTCCTGTTCTAGAGGTACTGATAGTAGTCCAAATATAGGAATATTTGAACAAGATTAGATTTTACAGATAAATCTTGTACTACAGAAATCACAGAAAAATAAGCATTATTCAAGATAATATTACTCATTTACAGTGGCAAAAATGCTGTCAGTAGTAAGAGACAATAATAAGAGACAAAATATCCTTTATAACTACTTCTTACACTGGGAAAAATAATCAAATTCCTCAATTTCCATCCTTTGGCTTTCATATTATTTTTATATAAAATATGCTCTTAATATAAAAAAGCTCCTTAATTCAGATACTGTGATATGCTTGTTCCAGCGGATGTCTGAAATTTCTTTGCCATATTTTGGCTCTGCAGCAGATATTATAAGGGAGGCAAAATCATTACAGGAACCCCAGGGACATCTTTAAAAGGTACAAATCTCACAAACACCATTTTCTTAGACATCATAGAGAAGTGAATTTGCTCATATACACACCTAGAAGCAACGTTTAATGCGTGTATGAGAAACAGCTATCATTTTCAAGGGGATATTTATGAATTAATAGCAAGTAAGGACATTAGCAAGTATTAGAATCTTGAATGCTCATTAAAAGTCCCTTATGCACTACACATTTGAGTCTTTATTAGGAGCAGCACTATAGCAAGCCATCATTTTTGCCACAGAGTTATAATAAACTGAGGATTGTTTTAGAGGAAAGCAATAAATTTAGGTTTCTATTGTTTATACAAGTTCTGTATTTCAGGTATAAACTAAATGTGTAGATTCATTTAAGTTTGAAAAATGGTGTAAATATCATTAAAAAACCCTCCAAGTGAACAGTAGAAAACCATTAGTAGGCAAAGTAATTTCAATTTCAAAACAAACAGGTCAACACATACACA
This sequence comes from Tetrao urogallus, assembly GCF_951394365.1. Taxonomy (NCBI): domain Eukaryota; kingdom Metazoa; phylum Chordata; class Aves; order Galliformes; family Phasianidae; genus Tetrao; species Tetrao urogallus. The sequence continues at coordinate 21,963,558 of NC_136818.1, forward strand.
GAATCACACCAAATCACAGAATCACAGAGGCCTGAAGGGATCTCTAGAGGTCATCTATTACAACCTCTTGCTGAAGCAGGTTACGTACGATAGGTTGAACAGGAAAGCATCAAGGTGGGTTTTCAGTATCTCCAAGATGTAGACTCCACAACATCTCTGGGAAGTCTGTTTCAGGGCTCTGCCCCTCTCAACATAACAAAGTTATTTCTCATGTTTGCAAGGAACTTCCTTTATTCCAGTCTTTGCCCGTTGCCCCTTGTTCCCCGAAAAGAGTCTGAACCCATCCACTTATCTCCTGCACTTTAGTTATTTATAAATATGGCTGAGATGCTCTTTTAGACTTGTCCTGTCTGGGTTAACAGCTCCAGGTCTCTCTGTCTCCATAACATGCCTCTGGTCCCTAATTATTTTTGAAGCCTTCTGTTGGGCTCTCACTAGAAGTTCACTGTCTTGAACTGAGGAGCCCAGAACTGGACACAGCACTCCAGATGTGGCCTCACCAGGGCAGAGAGGAGGGGAAGAAGAACCTCCCTAGATCTACTAGCCATGCACTTTTTAATGTACCTGAAAATACCACTAGCCTTCTTGGCCACAAGGGCATACTACTGGCTTATGGCCAACCAGTTGTCCAACCAGAACACCCAGGTCATTCTCCATACATCTCCTTTCCAGTAGCTGGTGATTCCTAGATTTTCAAGCTGACTTTAGCTTTTAAATGACTTTTAAGTAGGAAGCAAATTAGAGAAAAGTTCCATTTTTTAATATAATAACTAAAGCAACATTTGTGAAATGCCTTAGCCATATATTTACTTAATTTTAATTTGGAAGATATACACAAAACATGCAGACAATCTACTAAATTCATTACTACAACAGACTAAGTTAATATTCCTCTGAAATTCAATTACAAAGAATTGATCTGAGCAGCTTTATACTTGACAAGCTACAAATAGTCTCAGTTAACGAGGAAGTTTTATCAATTAGTCTTGTGCCACATTTCGTTTTTATCAGATCACGTTTTGTCTAAGCATTTTTACTAAGCTCATCATTATTACGGTATCTCAGCACCTATTTTAAAAAGCTCTTCTTGAAAGCAATGTAATTTTACTCAGTTGCTCAGTATGATAAGAATATGCTCTTTTAAAATGGGAGTAATTACAATTTTCTTCAAAGCTAGCAGAGCATAGCACCTCAGGACCTAATCTAAATCTCTCTTCTCTAAATTCACTTCAGGGATCCCTAACTTTGAACCAACAGCAAAACTGTGGATTACCAAAATTGCTTAACAAAGCTAAGCGGATCCAGCTTCAGGAATAATTTTATTTGGGAGACTGATGGATTTCTTACTTATTTTGGAACATATGGAAGGGCATTTTAGAGTATAACTATGAATTATCCAGTTTAGATTCTTGGAGCTTCAGAACTGACCTAATTAGACCATGCAAAAATCGATATAAGATTTACTATTGACTTCTAAGAAGTCTGAGTTAATGGCAAGCAATTCTGAGTTTGCCTCTTCAAAACCACAATAGGGATTAAGTATTTGCCTCCTCTGGGAGAAGGGTAGACAGTACCAGGCCAACTTTAACATCATTATCAATTCTTAATTTCCACTCACTTAAATGGTAACTATCTGAATATTTTATGAATTAATTAAGGATCTGGAGATTTGATACCTTGATTAAAAAAAACAACAACAAACAAACAAACAAAAAAAAAACAACCAAGAAGAAAAAGCACTGCTTTGCTGTTTGGAAGCACTCGGTGTCATGAATATAACTTCCTGTACATCTAGGACTACAGATGGAATCCTGGCATGCTTCACGTATCCAAAAACATGTTAAATAATTTCAAAAAATGTTTACAATGGCATTTAAGATTTACAACTAATTATGCTCATAAAAATCCTCCACCAACTTGGCTCATACTCTCATAGAAAAATATCCTACAGAAAGTGGAATTATTTTTGTAAGTGAAGTATAGCAACTAAAATATAGAATAAACTAAGGTAAACTGAAATATAGAAATTTTAATTTATCAAGATAGTGAGAACCTTTTGTAGATTTAAATAATTAAATTTACAAATTCTATTTGAAAACAGTTACCCTTTTACTGCTATTCCTAGATGAATTTTTCTGTCTTAATGTTGCCAAAAATGCTCACAGAGCAGCATAACTGCCTAGGACACTGTAATTAAACAGGACATTTAAAGTCAAAGCCATTAGGCTCTGGTAACTTGTTTCTTTCTTGACAAAAATTACTGATCATAGAAGCCTGAATAAAACAACTGCGAGGTTAAAATGCAGATGGAGAAAATGGGTCTGTGTGGGTAGAACTGCTGGAACAGTTAACACTGAAGTAATGCATGATGTAGCTATTAAGACCCTATGGATGTTAAAAGAAATATGCCTAGATTAGAGTTAGCTGACTTTGTGTTTAATGTTTTCATTTGGCTTGGAATGAACACAATATCAGCTCCTCTGTGTGTGGAACAGTACTAACACAGAGTTCAACAGCTGAGGTAGTAAGCATCATTTTGTGATTTTATTAACTCGGTGGTTATAGTAATCTTGCTTTGAGGTATTTGATATTTGTATTTCATCACTTTTTTTTTTGCTTGATGTTAAAAAACTGCTGTATCCAAAGATACCATAAATGAGCACTACAGTGAAATACTTCAACTCCACACACCTTGAATCTTGAGGGCACTAAAAAGAAGTACTCTCTCTGTCTTCTTGAGCAGTATAAGGCATTACGTACTGCTGACAAGAGTAAAGAAGAAAAGTTTCCAAAATTTTTATGAATTACATTTTAGAAAATCTTCTCCTGCCCTTTTTTTTTTTTTTTTTTTTAATTACCTCTACTGTTCAGACTGATGCTGTTTTGTACAACTCTTCAGGCTGCAGACAAAATATGCACTCTAACAGCAGGCCTCTTACGTGCAGTGGCTTCAGATATATGCCTATTGATTTCAAAGCTGTGCATACAGATCTCAGCCTTATGTGTGAATCTGCAGTTTTCTTTTGATGGACAGCAATCCACGTGTGATATCTGTAAAGAGATGATCTCAGAAAGTTCTTGTTCATTTAAAGTATTTTTTACAGGGCAGGTGTAAACTATAAAGAAAGTTTGTACTCAAAATGACTGAAGATACAATTCAGGAGAGAACAGGACCTGAAAGGATCACATTTCTGTGGAGCTCTACACTTTATTACAAGCCATATTCTACTATTCTTTAGCAGTACTTAGGAGAGCAAGAGTGGCAATATCTTTCCTCAAATGAAAGAACAATACTAAGCTGCCCTTCAGCAGGAATAAGGTCAGTACTAACTAGGGTAACTACTCATTTCAGCCATTGAAAGGACACACATCCTGCCTGTCTGGAGCACTCATTTGGTTCATCCTATAGCAAATTAATCTTGCTACACAAGCAAGTGGGCTACAAGCCATTAGTCAGTGAACCATGACATTTCTGCATTCTGCATGTAAAATAACTCACTCAACAGAAGCCTGTAAAGCAGAATGTGCAAGAGTGACATTGCCTGCAAGGAGCAGATTACCAGAGTTTCTGCCTTTCAACAGAGATCTGCAAGAAAGCAGCCTACGTGCCCTCTGGGCACAAAGATGCCTAATCTTAAGGGGATATCACAGTTAAGTTCCTGCTTATCTGGAAACTTCAAGAAGTCACCTTCTTTTAAAGGGAGATTTGTACCAGGTATCTAGGTGCTATCAAGGGTCCCAAACTCAGGCTGAAATTTATATGCGGAGTCAAACTTCAAGTATTCTATCTCCTAAAGCATCCAACTGTGAAGGGTGCCAAGTTACATCTTTAATTAGGTATGACTGACCTATAGCTATGAGAACTCACTGTATTACTTGTACACTGTTAATATTCTCCACCAGTTCAATGTTTTATAGGTTATGGGCTGTTCTATTGTATGCAATTTTCTAGTTCTATGATGCATCATCTCAAAAATGTAACTGATAGGAAAGTGAGAGTTTATTACCCAAACTGAAATGGGGGGAAAAAGAAAAAAAGAAAAAGAGTTCATTAATCCAAGGCTCCCAAAATGCAGTAAGGAGCAATAGAACAGGGAGATGAGAACAGATGATACAAGCACCCTAACTTCAGCAAATTTTAAATTCTAAAAGCCTGGTTTTGCAAGTACTCTTAAACATACTATTTTATATGAAGCACTACACATTATTTGCTTAATAGCAAATGTACTGTGCAAATCTTAATAATAATATAATAAAATAAAAATGCATCCCCCTTAACTGGTTGTGTCTGACAGCACACAATTTAAATCATCAGTGTCCCACAGAGCGTTCTGAGCAGTAAGCATGAAATATGTAAATGAGGTAATTAGACTGGAGATGATACAATTGATGCAGACTTACATCTACGCATGAAGATTCTGAGGACAAGGAAAAGGCCACGAAGCACTTTTTCTTGAGCCTCTGAGAGCTGTGCTACAGATTTATTAAAAAGGAAGAAGCTTTCAAAGAAACTACTTAATTGCAAAGCAATTAAAATTAGCATTATACTGTCCTAAGTTTTGAAAAGCCATCAGATCTACAGACAATTTCAGGTCTTAATGGTACAATGCACTCGTAGTCTGTTTTTATTTTACATGAAATAACATACACCACAATGCGCTATGGGATCCAAACACAGCACATATGGACAGAAACACATCAAGCAGGTCAAATTTAAACTTCAGTGCCTAGTTCTAGCTAATGTGCTTAGACATGTTTTACTCTTTACATGCATTTTAATGCTGATTTTAAATCATCTTGCCCCATATTAATGATAGATTGAAAGTCTAACAACAATGTGAAATAAGAACTCTTAGATAAGGTCTTATTCTTCATTTGTGGTGCCTAGTATGAATTACTAGAAGAAACAGCTGTCGTATACAGTCCCATAGCTATGATTAGTTGGACTTTAAGGTCTGAAGATCCTTGCTTCGATACTTGATTCTTTATGAGAGGTTTTCAAATGAAATGAAAACTAAATCTACTAGTGACTTCATTCAGACTTACCTTGTCAAGTTATTCACCTTTTTGTTGCCCCTTTGGGCTGGATCTTCTCCAATCTGGACTCTGTGGGCCAAACATATTTCTGCAAAATTAAAATATATTTTTTTGCCCTAAGAGTTCTTTGCCTCTAACTCAAGTTTTAGGGCTGTGTTTGCTGTGTGGCCTGTTGCAATAAGGAAGTTTTCTCTTTTTCAACTATTTAACTAGTATTCAGAACAGTCAAGAAAATGTATCCCACTGTGCTTCAAGATCAGTGAGAGATTAGTGCCTTATGAACTTAAGGGCTCTTGGATTTCACTGTTGTTGGTCCCAGCAAGAGAGATTTAGGGGTTTATCTGAGCTATATTCTCTGTGCTACATATACTCCTTCACAGACCAGCTACTATTTGTTCTGTTCTGTTATCTATGTATTTTATACATTCAAAATATCAGGACAAAACTTCAGCTGGCAAATTCATGTCACAGAGGACCTTCTGAGTTTGTGCAATCAATGTTTTTTGTTGGATTACTGTAAACATAAGAAGAACAGGTCAAGTTGAGTAAAGAAAAGAAACGTGAACTGTATAAATGGCATCACTGATCTTTTAAAGAGTAAAAAGGAAAATAATGGGAAACAAGCACAAAGCTAGAGCTTGACCACTACATTTCTTAGAGAAGCAACTAGTAAGTCCATAGAGTAAACCACACTCGATGCCACACAGAAACAGACAAGAGAGAAGGTGCAGGAAACAGCAAGTAACAGATCATTATTTCATTAGGAGTGCACAGGGCTGTCAGCAAATGTGCCCATATTAATCAAGGTTTGTTCATTTTCTGCTACGTTCATAATAAAAATCTACAGCACTTTAATGTAATGCTATACGTGCACCATTAACTTCTGCAGGTGCATCTGCAAAAGCATGGCAGCACTGCTCTCCAAGAAATATTGACAATGAATCTCCATGATGTTTGATCATGTGATTTCACTGAAAGATCCTCTACAAAGCAATTTTTAAAACTGTTCTGCTCTCACAAACTATCACGTCAGCTAAGCCACCCTTTCAACAACATTTCAAAATTCAAAGTATGTTCATAGAAGAATTAAAGGTAAGAAAATAAAGCAAAAATCAAGTTAGAACCCCTCCCCTCCAAGTTTTCAAATTCCTTCTATGATTAACTGACTACAGTGAGCTGAAGTTTGTGTGTGTATATATATATATACACACACATATACACACACACACACACACACATATATATATATATACATAAAATCACCAGTTATGAATAATGACAGGGCTTTTAATTATCTGTTAGTCCAAGATCAAACAGGAAAGATTTTAATTAAACAATGGGTAATTTTTCAGTTCTTGGAAACTGTCAGTGCCTACTGCTCTCATTTTCGGGAGAAAAGATTTAGTCGGCAATATTCAAGCAACACCAACTGTATCTTCAAATGCTCCTTATCTGAGAAGAATCTTTTTAGACGTGGAAAATGTACTTCTATAGTGAACTTTTCTCCAAATAACATCACTGAACCAAGAATTGAGGAATTATTTCTTCTTATTTTCCTTTTCCCCAGCTCTCTGAGTATCCTTCCCTCCACCTCATTGACAGTTTCAATGTTTATATTTTCCTATTCCTTTTCTCTGATTTCTTACCCAAGAGACATCTGCCCATTTATTCAAATGGAGGCTGCTCTGAAAAGAAAATCTGAGATGTATTCTGCTATCCAAAGCAAAACGGTTGATGTGAATTTGTGTTTCTCCCAAAATAATTTTCTAAAGAGAACACTAACCCTGATGACAGTAGGTTTGCATAGCTTTGGAATTAACAGTGGTTCGGAAATGCAAACAACACAATTTTATTAAGGGGGGTTCAACGCCTGTTTTCTTTGATTATAGGTAGCGTATGCTTGTGTTTAAGACATTAGTAAAATTAAGATATAACTATCATTACTTAAATGTCTGCTGGTCATAACCTCAATGTTCTTTAAATAAATGAAAACAAATGAGGAATGTTAATTCGTTAAAAAAAGTTTGATGCTTGTGATCTTGAGTTATGTTTTATCCTGGCATAGAAACACATATTCTTTATGTATTCGTGATCTAATCTTGTGTCAAAATGCAACCGTGAATACTCACAGCAAAATAAAAACTGAACAATTATTTGTTCTTCTGTTTGCCTTCAACTGCCATTCCCATGCTCTGAGAGCAGTATATTTGATCTATGTTTCTCTCAAACAAAAAGTTATTACGTTTCTCTCAAACAAAAAGTTATAGGTTAACTGAAACTAACAATCTTGGTAGCAGAATGCAACAATTATGAAAAAATCAATATCTACTTTTTATATAATAGATTTTGTACATGTAGCAGTTCCGTAATTCTAAGAAACTTCCTAGTACAGCACTCAAATATAGAAGACAAAGTATATTTTCTTAACTACTAATCAGCCTTTTTTTTTTCCTCAAATCTCAACTCACTCAAAGTGCAAATACCTTGCTTTTGTTCACCCAGACCATTGTACAGAAAAGATTATCATTTGGTGACTCGGCTACTTGACAAGCCAAACTTCTCACATTTAAAACTCCTTAGTAAAATTAATTTTGGAGGCCCCAAATATAGTTTTTATGCAACATATTTAGGATACATTCATCTTATTTGAACTACTATGCATGATTGTCCATGTGTAATGCATATATACAGAAAAGATCTTCAAAACTTGCAAGAGATTCCACAGTAGTATTTCCATTCCAACTGCAAAGTTTGAGATTCTGTATGGTGCAGGTATGGAACCTCTCCACTCCATAATAACTTAAATACTGAGCCATCATTGATCATCTTGGAACATATTAGAGTTATATTACAAGTATTCTTCAGGCTTTTTTTTTTTTTTTTTGGCTGCAGATCTACAATTACAATGAGGTATCATGTCTAATTAAAGAGTGAAGAGTGCATTTCACTCAATACTAAGATCTGTAAGGTGAACAGCATAGCAAATGTATTGTGAATACAGTGAAAAGACAGCATCACTTTTCCATTTAGCCACAGGCATGAGTTCTTTCCTACTGCCAAGAAGTTTTAACAATAGCACAATATGTGTCAGAAAACAAAGAAATGAAAGACAAATCTGGTAAGAACCCAGTACTTGCTTGGTAAATAAAACAAATATGTTTAGATATTTATGATACTGATCACACAGTCTGAAAACTCTTTCATCATTTTGCACTATCGAAAAAAGGAAGAATATCTCTACACGGTGAAAAGAAAATAACATGGTTGCTGCCAATCATAAGAGATAGAGAGCATTCTGGAGATCCAAATGATAATGAAATCCTACAAAAGATTCAGGGATATGAAAAACAACATAGCAAGTTGACTAGCAGGCACATATCTGAACAGGAAAGAGCAGTAGCAGTTGTTTGCAAAGAAAGAAATCTTGCCTTCCAGTTATATATTCTGTAAGTAGTGTAGGCAAAGGATCTTAAGCTTTAAATGAAGTACTCCTACTAATAACCTTTAATGAAATGATTGCCCATACACCATCCAGTTTGGTCCTATGTGAAAAAGGAATAGTAGTTGGTTCACATAAATACCCAACTTAATGGTTACTGGACTGCACGATTTTGAAGCATTCACTGTGGTTAGAACATACATTAAAAGTTATGTTCCAGATAATGATGACAATGAAAACCATGAGCAGTCACAATCTGGATCAGAACTTGATTTACAATGGGCCTGATCCTTCTGTACTTACTAATATTCCCTCAGTGTTACAGTAGTATGTACTGGCTTTGATTATGTGATCAATGCTTTAGGTATAGTCCACACATACAACAAGATAGTGACCGTGCTCTTTTGCTCTGGGCACTAAAAGTATTAAGTAAGGATTAAGTATTGAGATATGATCACCATGAAATTAGGAAGATAAAGAACTGTCTTTTACAACAATAAGGTTCAAGATAAGCAGAGAGAAAATGACAAAAATTACTTACGTGTATATATATATATATACACACACATATATATACATTCATATAGTTTTATACTACATATATTGTATATATATTATAATATATATTTATACAATATACATATATGCATATATATATATATAGTATAAAACCATCAACATAGATGCCCAGGTATCCACCATTACCTACAGATCATTATTTTTTTCTGATTTAGTGGTCTTTTACACAAATATGTTTCTCTCTCCTTCTTGGAATGCTGAACCTGATGTTGATGCATCTTCCTGAACTTCTCTAAACTCACCATTTTCTACCATTTGTCTCCCAACAAAAAGACACCAGTGTGACCAAGAGAACTAAATGCAACACATTGTTCATTCCTCCCCAACAATCACCTCCTCCCACGACACATCAGCATCCATTTCACCAAAGACAACGCATTTTCTTTAATTATGCACCTCCTCCCACAAAGAGAAACAACTATACTGGATCTCAATAGCAAAAAGCACAGCAGAGAAGCACATTTCAGAGATTCTTAAATTCCCAAATTCCCTCTTGCTCAGTTTAGATGCAAAATCTCCCATCTCATCTTCAAAATGCATCTTTCAAGCAGATACACAAAGCATTTTTACTTATAAGCAATGAACAGACGTAGATAGTACAAGCTGAGAAGGGCAGAATTTAACATTCAGCTTTATAAAAGAAAAATGACCTAAAACGGGATCAGCTTCACTGAGCTCTAAATTAGACTTTAACTTCAAGAATGATTATGAAATACTTTCTCACAAATTTGGAAAATGTGAAAAGACATCATAAAACCTCTATCGCCATCTTTATACGGAAGACTCTGACATCTAATTTCTCTCCTTTTTTCCTTATTTATCAGCCTTCGTTTCCATTCAGTCTTGTTTGCGCTATTCATTATAACATTCTGCTGTCAAAAGCATCTACAATCTCATTAGTATTTTCATTTCTTTCTCTTTAGCTGCTTTTTCTCCATTTTTTCCCTTTGATTATGGCAAACAAATTGAATCATAGTAAAATTTAATTGTTCCTTTTCTTGTCCAACTGCTATTTGTTCATACTGGTAATGTTGCTCTCCATGCATCTTTTTCTCCAATGCTTAAGAGTTGACATTAAAAGAAAAAGAAGCTGTTTTAAGAAAGCTAGGGTAAAAATAGATAAAAGTGATGTTAATTGGTTTTCTGCTTAAGCATGGGTGATCCAGGTAGCAGTAATACTTAGATGCTGTTTTTTTTTTTTTAAATACCATCAAATTTACCTATTTGTATAAAAATCTTTTTCTCTCATCTTTATTCTGTTTACAGCAAAATATTTCCACCTCCTAATACTTAAAATATTATTGCCCATTAGAAGATAAAGTTTCTTTCCAGTTTCATTTGTTCAGTGGTCAATCATAAGCACTGAGCAGCCTTCCAGTATGAAAACTTGAGCTTTAGAGTGGGACCTTTAGGTACACTGCAGTCAGTGTGAAAGCTTCCATTGATTTGAGTGGAATTTGGAGTAGGGTCTTGGCCCTTCCCGCAATACCATTTTCTGTTAAAAATGTTAATTGTTGATAACATTGGCAAAGGTTGCTAATGTAATCAATTTTCTTGCAATTGTAAATTTGATTTTGTTGGCTCTAGCCAATAAAATGGCTTAAAGGTGTGTGAATAATTAGCCAGCATAACATTGTAAATCCAACTTACAAATTAAAACAAATGCAGTGAAATCCCTAATAACACAGACACATCCACTACAGGTCCATCAACATTTTTAAAGGAGTTTGCGGGCTTTAATATAGCTCTGTATTCAGCTCTGATGAGGCATCACAGTGAGTACCTTGTTCAGTTTTGGGCCCCTCACTACAAGAAGGACATGGAGGCCCTGAAGCATGACCAGAGAAGAGCAACTTAGCTGGTGAGGAGTCCAGAACACAAGTCTTAAACGAAAGAGTGAGAGAACTGGGGTTGTTCAGTCTGAAGAAGAGGAGGCTCAGGGGAGACCTTAAAGATTTCTACAACTTCTTGAAAGGAGGTTTTACTGAGATGTAGATTGGTCTTTTCTCCCAGGTAACAGCAATAGGATGAGAGGGAATGGCCCAAATTGTGCCAGGTGAAGCTTAAGTTGGATATTAGGAAGCATTTCTTCTCTGAGTGATTGGGTTCTGGAACAGGCTGTCCAGGGAGGTGATTGAGTCACCATCCCTGGAGGTGTTCAAGAAACATTTAGATGTACTGAGGGACATTGTTTAGTGGGGAAGTATTGGTGGTAGGTGGATGGTTGGACTAGATGATTTTGGAGGTCTTTTCCAACCTTGGTGATTCTATGATTCTATGATTAATGATCTGAAGTTCAAATTGAACCATAAAGTCAACTTCCAAATCATTAGTCTATAGGTAGCAGAAAATAGCAGAGATTTTTTGTTTTAAAGTTTTCATTAGGTGAGGACTTGGCCATTGTTTGATTTAACATATGAGAAAAACATTCTTGACATACATATAGACACAGATGTCTATTTCAAGAAACTCTTTTCCTGTGAACTTTTCGTTGATATTAATTCATGTGGTCACCAATATTGAAATCATGATTTTAAGTATACCATCTATTCGGCGTGCAAAGTCCTGTACCAGTTCACAACACTAAGCAGTTCCATTCAAACAGTAGACTTGAGAGCTGCATTGCTATTCAGCATTAAAAGCTTTCACTCTGTGATATGAGAAACTGACCTTGCTGCCCTGTGCAGCTGGTGGTTCAGAGCCCAAAGATAGCATTTATTCAGCTTGAGCTGTCAGATAGAAAGGGCAAATGTACCAGCAGGTAAGTGAATTAAGCACTGTTCGGTAGTTAGCATTATCTAATTATTCATGACACATTTGTCATATGCTGTTAGGAGACATTAAAAATGCTAATGTCTGACCACTCTATTCAGTAATACATTTGCTGAGAAACATAGAGTATGTGTTTCAGATAACAGTGATTACCTTCCTGCTTTCTTCTCCTTGTAATTTTTTTTTTTTCATAATTTTATTTACTTTCAGGACGACCACAGTTTCCTTTATGAATATGTAAGAGCTAAATGTTATGCTTACAAAAATTCAAAGTAAAAAGAGATTTGGAAAATCCATGCTTACTTCAAGGACCAGTCTAACAATGCACTATAAAGTCTAGTACTGATAATACAGTTAGAATGTTATATCACTGCTCTGTATCTTTCCAGTGAGGTTCAAAGTGACCTTTTTCATCTTTATTATTTCCAAATAAATAACATTCTTTGTTACTAGGATTTTTTTAGTTTCCTATAAAACAAATAGTCATGAACTCCTTTACTGTATATAGGGCAGATGTTTCATCTATTTCTCTATCAAATTAAGCAATATGAGAATGAAGATATATAGACTAAGATTTGCACACCCAGTACTGAAACATTTAGCTTTGGAACTTACCCAAATGAGAGCTTGCAATTTTTGCTATGTAATCAGGCATTTACTTTCTAGAAATGAGCAAGTAATAATTTCTGCTGCTCCTCAATTCAGTGGGAACAAAAGCTACCATAAAGTTCCCACAAAAGTAGGAACTTAATGCTGTCTTTTGTAAAAATGTAAATATTTCTACCAAGGTTGCTTCTGGCAAGAATAAAACATATAAAGACAGCTTATATAGTTGCTGTATTAGTTACTGACAGAGCTTGTAATCATTACTGGACTCATTTTTAACGTTAAAAGAATTAATGTGAATTTATTTTATAAATATCTTATGTGTGAGATCTGATTTGTTAATTATATTACTGACATTTTCTTGTCAAGTATAATATGCCCCATATGCCCTTATCAAGCACATCAGAAAGTCACTTCTTCCTCCTGGCTTTTAAGTGCCAAACCCAATCAATTCAATCGCTTAGCTCTTTAGTATATTACATGTACTTCACCTAAAAGTCTTATCATATGCTAATTGACCTGATCTTTAATGGGCATAAAGATGTCTAATTCCTCTAATTTCAGTACAGCCAAGCAAAGTAGCCAGTATTTCACACAGATAACCTGTAACACCTGGGAAATACTGACGGATGTAAATTCTAAACACTTGCACACCGACTTGCCTCAGAGCAGTCAAGAACCTTTAAGATAGGGCCTGTGAGATGCACTTTTCCGGGGAGCCTGTAGGTATCAGAGTATGAATTTATCATGATGAAATTACTGTCACTAAAATATTCACGTATACAGTTGCAGTCTCCATCTGTGGAGGCTTTTTGAATTTATCTGGATAAAGCCTCAAATAAACTAGCCTGAGCTCATAACCGCCTTTCTTTGAGCAATGACTTGGACAAGAGACCTCTATATCCTTTCAGACGTGTAATGTCTTATGGCTTCTCAATATAGAAAAATAATAAATAATCCCTAAAATGTTAATTCCTATAAGAATAGAAACACCGTAGAGGTAAGCTGACTTCCACAGCATAAGGAAACAAAACACTGCAAGGTAAGAAGGAAGATAACAAGGATCCTACATGTATAAAAGACTGTCATTTATTTATTCAACTTTTTCTAACTTCTGTTTTCTAAATAATGATCAAATAATTATAGGCATTATTTGCTAAAATCAAGCCACATGTAATTTTGAATAATCTCAATATTAAATCATTCATAAAGAGAAGAACACTTCTGAATACAGCAGATAAGTGTTTAGGAATACAAGCATTTTCAATTCATGCACAGACACAGCTCCTTAATATAAATGAAAATTACAAGCCCAGAGTAAGAGAGGGTAGCTTGAATCTCAGCATTGTATTAAATTTGAAATTCTGTAAATAAATCTCCTGAGTATGTTCATAATTTTTCCTAATGAATTACTTCAGTAAAACAGAGTTCAGGATGTACTATAAAGCTACAATTTTTTTTTTTTTTTTATAAGTTTTCTATAGTAATTTCTATATTTCTAATTCTAAAGTAATTTCTATTCATCATGGCTATTCTCTAGCTACAAACAAGGCAAAGGCTTCATCTGTACTTGTCCTGTCCATCACATTGAAGGGTTTGGCCACAGTCCCAGCAAGCTGGCAAGAATCAGTTGGCAAGTTCATGACATTGTCATTTAAGATCACCTCCTTGGTGACCTTACCACCAGCACTGAAGCTGACAGCAATAGTTCTCCCCAAAGAACTCCAAGACCATTCTTTGACTGTAGTCGGAATACAGATAGACTATGCTGATTTTAAAAACTATCATTCAGCAAGAAGTTATTAATAGTACTTTCAGATTGCAGTCTATAGACAGATGTAGCCACAATGTCAGAGATACAAAGGCTAAGGAAAAGGAAAACTGCAGAGGCGTGCAGCTGTATTTTGTGATGAGGAATATATCCATCTCACATGTGGGAGGACAAGAGAGACTGTATAATCCCTCCCCCTCAGTAAATCTATTCCTTAAACCAGAGTAAAAAGTTACTAGTGAAACACACAGTGCAATCTCAGTACAAATTACTCGGGATGAATAAAACACTGTCTTGGTGCAGCCTTACCTTGAATACTGCATGCAGTTCTGGAATCCACAATTTAAAATGATGTTTGGGTCCTTGAAAGTGTGCAGAGGTAGGCAACAAAACAGATAAAAGGGCCAGAGGGTACTTCCTCTGAGGAGAGGCTGAGGACACTTGGGTTTATCCAGCCTGGAGGGAAGGAGACCAAGAGGTGACTTCATTATGCTCTGCAATGTCCTCAGGAGGAGAAGCAAAGAGAGACGCCATGCTCTGCTCTCTCGGAAACAATGGCAGGATTCACAGGAATGGCACAAAGCTGCACAAGGGGAGTTTCAGATTGAGCATTAGGAATATATATGTGTATATATTTTGTATGTGTGTGTAAGCTTTGGGTAGCCCTTAAATGTTCATCATGCAGTAGGACTAGATGATCTTTTAAGGTCTCATCCAACTGAACTACTGTATCTCAGACATATCCATTAAAATGTACTTATGACAAAGTAGATCAGAGAAGAATTTCTCATCTTCTATTTTCTAAAATTAATCAACCAAACTTCATGTTTTGAGTCTTTCCAAGTCATGAGTAGTTACAAAACACACCTAAAAAACCCCAACTGTAATTAAAATAAAAACCAGAAATGCAAAATAAATGAAATTATTACACTAAAGGGCACTGAAAGGATTCAAAGTAAAACTTCACATTTTGAATTAAAGTTCTAAGGATTTATTATCCTTCATTTATTGGTCACATTGTATCATTTTCCAAAGTCTGGACTCTTTCCTCACCTCTATTAGACTCTCTCAAGAATCTTTCCAAGCAGATTTACAATTTAAAAAGCTCTAAGTGCACTGACTAAGATTTCCTCAAGCCTTGCGTGAAGGTTTGGACAGTCTAGAGTATTAATCTTTATTCATTTTCCAAACTAAGTGTGGAAAGGAAAGAGCCGCCTCTTTTCCTCTGTGAAAGTGAGAACTGTGTTATTCTACAAAGGGCTGAGTTACAAGCAAAGCCAACATTTTGAGGCCCCAGATGTCAACCAAAACTTTTAACTTCTACCCTTGGATAACCTCATAACCTCATAACTCAGTAAACAGCGTCACCACTACTTCTAGCACTTGTAACAGGCCACAGGCTTCCTGTTCAGATAACAGCACAAGTCCCAGGAATTCCCACTCTATTTAAAAACCACTAACCAAAGGATTTGTTTGTTATGACAATACATACAGCTGTGGTTTTTTTGTACCAAAATAAAATAAAATAAAATAAAATAAAAAATTGAAGTTTTCTGCTAACTTGAGATTGTTTGGTTAATGGTTTGAAAAAAAAAAAAAAAAAAAAAATTCACT
Source organism: Tetrao urogallus (assembly GCF_951394365.1). NCBI lineage: Eukaryota > Metazoa > Chordata > Aves > Galliformes > Phasianidae > Tetrao > Tetrao urogallus. The sequence goes on from NC_136818.1 coordinate 21,979,376, forward strand.
GCTCCATTTGATGCCTCATGAAATGAAGCACTTTTGTCATATTTCACTGCTTTTAGACCTAACAACTTGTCAAACTTCTGAAGTAAACTGTACACAGTTGACTGAGACAACTTGCACTAGCAAAACATACACAGTGAAAAATGTCCTTACATTTAGTTAGTTTATAGTAGGACAGTCTATATTGTCACTACCCCAGATAATGTGAAGCTAGTGAGCTTTGAAAGGCAAAAGACAAATAGCAGCTTTGAGTACCAGTGAGTATAGCTTTCTTAACCTTGTCCTTCACCATGGCTATACGGTGATGCCTTCTGAGCTTCAGTCAGGTTTCCGTCTTTCTCACATTCCCAAACTCCTGAACAGGTATGTTCACTTAAAATGATGTCAAGCCTTCATATGAAATCATAGTATTTCATTGTCTCTGCCTTTACAGCCAAGAGCACTGACTATTGAAATGCAAGGTGTATGTGCCTGCACACTTTTTTTCTCATAGGTTTTCACGCATGACAGCAACAAAACCGCTTCTAAATAAACATCCAGATGCTCACAATTTATTATCTGTTTTGTGAGAGCACAGATTTGAATAAATTTTAATGAAGCCTATGTTTAAGACACATACTGTGTCTTAAAATCCATTAAATACTGTCTAGCTCTCAAACATTCCAAGTTATCATCCTTGCACCTCTTTTCTACTGTCACGCCTAGACAAGAAATTTACTTTAAAGTAAATTTTACGCACGTAGACATTACACAAATATAAAGCAGCTTAGTTATGCAAGTACCATCTTCTGTAAAACTCACTTCCTAATTTTCTTTTCAGATAAGGAGGATTTAAGCTTCTAAGTTTTCCAGCAAGAAAATTAGTAGTTAAATTTCTAACTCATTAAAATTCAATTCACAAAAAATTTTTATTTCTTGTAAGCCGGTACGTGAGCTGAAGCTTAGATCTTCTGGATCCCTGCATATCTCAGTTACTTTTCTCCCTTTGAATCTTACAGGAATTAACTTGTCTTGAAAAAATATTTCTCACAACCCACAGAATTTCCTATAGCTTGATAACTGAAGAATTTTCACTACATGCAGGTCAACCAGACCAGTTTTGAACACTGCAGAGTTAAGAGAGATGTGGGTTAATTCCCACTGCGATTATAATCCAAGTAAGATTAGAAAAGCATTTGGGAGGAAGTAGAATATGTAAACAAATTTTTCCAAAGTGGTTATATTTTTCTGCATATTAGGCTGTGAGACCTACATAAAGAAGAAAAATAAGAGGAAAAGTTTAAAAAAGGATTTTTTTTTTCCTGCTTTACATGAAAACATTCTATGATAAATGATGATGTTTCAAAGGAAAAGTAAAGCTTGCTTTGAATAAATGAAATACTTAGAATTTATATTTCTTCAGTATTCTTGTTAACTTTTTTCGTCATATTCTTCCTTTGAAGCTTTTGGTGTTTGCTTATCATGTTAGTATCAAGGAGTAAATACCAAGTATTTTTCTATTTTTTAGGAATATTATCAAGCCATATGGAGTTTCTCAGAATGGAATTACTGAGAACTTGAGGCCTAGCAAGTTGCTATGCTCTCATTCTCACAAGGAGTTATTCCTTTCTATTATGATGTATTTAACACACCGATGTGGCAAGAGAAGATTGGCTTTTTCAAGAACTGGAAATAAAAGCACATCAGTCCTGCGTTGAGTCCATCAGAAGACAGAAGAGGCAGAAGCACCAGAATTAAATATTTGTTCAGCAACCACATAAGGAAATGCCAAAGATGCTGCTGCTCATAAACATACCAATTAAATATTTAGTACTATACATGGAGCTTTGTAAAGAAAACAGTAAGACTCTAAAAGCAAAAAATATAGTGTAGTGATTTTTGCAGAGTAATGGTGTTGTCTTATCACTTTGCAGCTACTGTGTTATGGATGGTTGTTGTGTATTTGTTGTCTTAGTCTATACAATTGGCTTGTCTGGTGGAGTCTCCTTGGGAAGCATTTTATAATTACCTGAGATGCAGTGCACTTCAAGTGTCTTTTCAGAATAAAAACAAATTATTTTCTATGCACTACCAAGTGCATAAAAAGAGTTTCCAGTTTTTCATCTTCAATGCATTTCAAAATGTATATCCTTGTCACAGTAACACAGCTTAGAAGGACTTATAATAACTAAATTCTGAGTGAAATTAGTTGATCAGCTGTCAGAATCTCCTGTCATCAATGTGCTGTGGCACCTTTGCCTATTACAGTCATCTTCAAAATATGGAGTTACATTTACAGTACAGTCTGTATATCCTGCTGTGTGAACCACAGCTTTCCTAGTTAATAGAAATCCCTGAGACAGAAAACTATTGCACTGCTAGTAACATTGATTGGCAAGCCGTACACTGACCTCCATTTTTATAACCTGATTCTGGTTAATCACTTGGTAAACAATCAATATTCTCTATGTTGATATAGTGCTATTTGACTTTGTCTTACAACCATGAAGAGGCCTTAACTCTTGTTTTATTCTATGAATTATTTTTAAAAAGTTTTATGAAACCAGAATTTACATTGTCTTTTCTATCAAGCACTGTTCGCTAAATTTTTATAAGGCTCATTAACACTTTCCTGGAACAGTAAGGCTATTGCTTCAGTCACTCGCATTACCTTCACAGGCTATTTGAAAGAGCAGATTTTTAGCAAGACTGTTTGTTAGGATAGGAATTGAATAATTGGAATTGTTTAGCCACAGTCCAACAACTCACTAAATTTCCATCAGTCAGTGCTTTGGACATCAAATAGACTGAATTCAGTCTATGAAGTATTAATGCTATATTTCCCAACGTAAACGTTCATTCTCTCAGGAGAATGTAAATTTTCTCGCTATTTCCACCTCAAAAGTTTCATCTGCTAGGTTAGATGAAATGGAGCACATTCCAAAAGCTGCTCCCTGAAAATGCTGCATTGATTGCTCGCACATCTATCCCTGAAGCGTTTTATAGAGATGGCTGAAAGATACAGCCCACCTGATCATGCTACTACTTCGCTACTCTCCTCTCAGGACATTTTCTGACAGTTCTGCTCTTTCTTTAATTAAAACCTCACGCATACAATTAGAGTCTTACGTTTCAATGTAAATATATCTTGAGATGCTCCCTCTCACTGACTATTACCTATGAGAAACTTAATATCATTTGTACATACCAACATGGTTTTTAATGAAGTAGTATTTCACAAGTCTGAAGAGACTTTTGCTTATCTCAATCTTCATGTGATAGAATAGAACAAGCTAAATACTAAAGCATAAACAATTAAGTTGTCACCATTTTTTTAAAGGATTTAGGTTTAAAGTTATATGGAAAACTACTCAGAAAACCTCAGAGTGGATGTTTTTAATTCCAAGCCTATCATTTTGTAATTTCTTCTAGTGGCCTCCAACCTCTAGTGCTGCTGCTAGTGAATGTATGTCCTACAGCACAGCTGTTCTTGCTTTTACAACTTCATACCCAGCACTGCTCTATTCCTCCAGCAGTCTCGTTTCTCAGTTTGATAGCATGCAACTTAGACCAGCTTCTCACATTTTCAGAACTGGTCTTGTCTATGCAAATGCTTTGCAGCCAAAAGAAAATCTTTATCAAAAGATCACAATAATTTTAATAATTATTAGTTTTGTCCAGCATGAAAACATTAATCAAATCTATGTAAGCAAGAGACTGGCATAAGAAAACATCGTCAGCAGTTGAAAAAGCATGCAATTTCTGAAGCTATTGTTTAAACTGTGTGTACTCTTACAATATACGAACTTCAAAGAATCATATCATAAAATCATAGAATGGCTTGGGTTAAAAAGGGTCACAATGATCATCTAGTTTCAACCCCCCTGCCATGTGCAGGGTCACCAACCACCAGACCAGGCTGCCCAGAGCCACATTCAGCCTGGTGTTCAAATGCCTCCAAGGATAGGGCATCCACAAACTCCTTGGGCAACCTGTTCCAGTGTGTCACCACCCTCTGAGTGAAAAACTTCCTCCTAATATCTAACCTAAACTTCCCCTGTTTCAATTCAAAACTGTTCATCCTTGTCCTATCACTAACTACTGTTGTAAACAGCCATTCTTTCTCCTGTTTATACGCTTCTTTCAAATACTGAAAGGCCATAATGAGATCTCCCCAGTGCCTGCAGCCCACATATTCCAATTCTGCTTTTGTGAAATTGCCATTAGTGAAATGACATGATATCTGACCAGCGAGCACCATAAGGGCAGCCTGACTCAAGACTAAAACTTGAAAAAGTAACAGACCAATGCCCTCACCTCTTCTCCATAGCAGATTATTAGTTTTAGTTTTGCGTAGCTTTCTACAGATTTCAAAACCAGCAGTACGAGCAGCAAGAAACAAAACAGTAGTTAAAATAGGAATCCTGTGGGCTCTTCAATGTCTAGAAATCATTTAGATGAAAACAACTGTGGTATCATCTATACTTTTTCAGTAGAAGAACAAGATTATCTTATTTATTACAGCAAATAGGTCATTTTTCAAAGCAATTTGCTACTCTGAGATTTAATTTCCAAAGTCAAATTCCTCACATTCAAAGCTGAATTTGCATTAATTCCCTGTGCCAACAGAACGACAGTGGCCAATTTCTCTAGTCGCCTCTTGAACAGCCCAAATGTTGCAGGAGAACCCACATTTTCTCAAATTCCTCAATTTTAAAATTGAAACACTGTTTCTGAGAGACAACAATAATGCAGTTAATTTAATTGTTTAAATGCAAGCAGTGCTGTTTTGTCCATTTTGGCTTCAGGGAGCCTGCTAATGCAGTATTTATGTTCTTCACTAAAGGCATCTAGATTTCACACCTAGAATCTCAATTTTATTTCTCACACTGCCACTTTCTCTCAATAAGAAACATCAAAAAACAGAACTTATTTCAATTGATTATTTATAAAATGCTATATTATTTAATTCAAATACAAGAAAATCTAAATGTGCATATCCTAATAAGACATGATTTTTTCTTTAATCTAAAACGGTGATGTCAACCTGAAAAGAAAACCAAACCTTCTACATTGTGTGACATGTTGTTCCTTTAATAAGTGAAATGAAATGCCTTACTAAGAATAGCATTATACAATAACGTCAGAATTTTTTAAAAATGTACTATGTTTATTTGAGAAGACACTTTTTTCAGTTCTTTCTCTTTATGATATTCAAAAATGAAGTCAATGACTTGTATAAATGACACGTCAGTGAACTACATGGTAACTTAACTCAGAAGAAAACTTTAGAGGTTGGTTTTCTAACATTAAAGATGTTCCCTTTTCAACACATTTTGAGCAAATCTATGTAGAAGGCATTGTTTTATTTCCCCGAGCACAGGGCTTAATTCATCCCTGGAGTACTTCCACCGAAAGCAATGGAGTTGCCTAAGGGAAAATCGTAGGGATGTTCAGATGACCACAAGTGATCAAATTACTGCACTTCATCTTATTACACTCTCAACAGAGACATTCTAACAGATTGTATGCATTTCTTAACTCAATTGAAAAGAAACAACTAACCTAATTGAAAGGAACAAGTTGAAATCTCCAGCTTGCATTCACATTCCCATTTCTCCTGCCTACCAGCAGGCACGCTTATTAATTACATCCCTCTCCTATTCCCTTGTCATTGATCTACCTCTGCTAACATCATGTCTATCGGGCAACAGTGAACCTTAGGAGCTGCAGTCATTTATGGGCAGCACCTTCTAAAACAAATTTAGATACTTAAAATCAAGTGAATGCACATTGGAACAGCGTGAATTCAGAATGATTTATTTATTTTACAACCTGGCACAATGCCCCTTCCATTTTTTGTAAATATGTTCAAACCTTTCTCTTTTTTTTTTGTCATAGACATGCATTAACTTATACAAAACTTTTCTACTTTAAGAATGTTGTAGAATTGGTTTTAGAATGTATTTCACAGGAAGACATTTAGGGCATTAGGAAAACGAAAGCTAATTTCCCTCATTTTATTTTTTTCTCCCTGCACTGACTCTTAGAATAGCAAGACAGAAGTTCGTTTGTTTGTAGATGTATTTTCTGTCATCAGTCCAGAAGAATACAGCTGCCTTTGTGGTTTAGGAATTAAAGGATGTATCCTGGGGCAGGTGTTGTTACATTCTTAAACAAGACTAATTTGATTAACTCTCTGAGATCATAGATAGCTGCTGATTGGTTTTCCTAGGTTTTTGCTTGATTGTGGAACGTATTTTATAATAACACACGTCACTTCAAAGACTGATTTACTTATATTCCATATATATATATAGCTTCTCTGATTTCTACCATTCACATTCACCCAGCCCCCTGAAGACAGCTACGTCTATTAAAGACTATTCAGATAATTTATTATTCTTAATACATACTCCTATCTAATATATGTTCTCATGTGGACTGATAAAATAAGGGTCAAGCTGAGGGTGACAAAGCCTGAGTCAGTCAATTCATATTTCACCTGCTAGCACACCTTTAGATAAATATTCCTGTCAGGCTACAGTTGTCTCCTAATGATGACAGTGAATATTAGTTCTCAAGCAAGAGCTCCTAACATGCAAGAGTTAATAAAGGTAGAAGAAAAGGTAAGGGCTACCTTCTGAGTAGCTTGGAGGTTTTATGAATTTGCACCTAAAAGAACATGACAAGATAAAGGAAAGAGTAAAGTAAAAAATTTTGTATCACCGTGGTTTTCAATTTGCAGAAGTATTCATCAGAATGAATGGTTTTTAGTAACTTGGTTGTTTTGTATGCTAGCATGGAACTCTATACAAAATAGAAATACAAAGAAAAATGTATTTCTGTAAAATGCACAAATGGTTTAAGAGTGAAAAAGGTCTTTAGAAACAGTTAATGTCTTCAGGGAATTCAACTATAAATAGATAGCTACTGTTGAGATGTAAAATACTGACCAAAGTGACTCATAACAGAGTATGTTAAAAATGAGTATCTGCAGAAAATACGACTTAATGCAGTATTAACAGCTGCAAAATTAAGGTGCCACATTGTACAGAAAAGATAGATTGCCTTGCGGGTGCCGAAGACTCCACATAGAAAGTGTTTATTTGCAGAGGGGCATGGAGCTCCAGGGGAAAGTCACCTCCGCCACTTGGACCAAGGAGAAAGCAAACAAGCCTGATGGGTCCTGTAAATGTACGCTCATTGAAAAGCTGTTGTAGTCAATGCTCCCATCTCCATTCAAAGCTATTACACTCAGTGCACCCTGGGAGAAAGTAACATCCCAGGACAATACCATTCACAATACTAAGTTACAGTGTTTGGAACTATTAAGATTCGAACATTTTTATATTGATTTTAGGCTCACCATTTCACACCCATTAGGTAATCACAGGCCCAAGCAGAGCCTCTGGCTCTATCTATAATGGGGATTAAGTGGACTGTATAGACAGGATTACTTTTCAAATTTAATTGCTACCTTTTTGCTCAGAGAGAACATTTGTGACACAGTTGGCAAATTCTGGGGCATAAGTTATAAGGCGGATATTTTAGCAGTCATATATTGAGTATGACACATTCAACTCCTCTTGTATGGTAATGACTAAAGTGAATAAAAAAAGGAAACATGAGAAAAAAAGATTGCATCCTCACAGGCAAGAACTGCACTAAATGTTATTAATAGTTTCACTGTACTTAACTTCATGGACTAATATATCTAGAAACAAATTTTTCATTGTTTCCCCAACAACATACAGAGGACACCTTAAGTATTACTGCAAAATATTGAGTTCTAAAATCAGCTCTCACACTACTTTTTAAGAATATAAATTTATATGCAAATCCTATCAACCTCAAAGATATTTAAATGAGATTTGTAACAGCTATTGTACCACAACTGATTTCATAAATAATATTCATTTTGTAAGCATTTTAAAGTGCTTTCGGTTCATGTAGCCTTGAAGCTCATCTGATTACCTTTCTAAAAAACAGCACTTCAAGGATTTGAGAGTCTAAGCAGCTTCTCTACCTATGAAAACTGATATTTAAGCAAGAAAAAACATAAGTCAATTTTATAAATTTGTTTCAGTGTAATGGTGCTAACCTACTAGTAATTAGAAGCACTCTGGTAATGCTCAGAACTAATATTTGAAAGCTTATTTTCATGTAAACTGGTTAAATAAAGGGAACAATTGCATGTACATCAAAATTAGACCTATACGTGACAGAGAGTAACGAGAGTGTGATCAGTAATTGTTAACTGTGATTCAAACTCCCTCCTCCTGTGTTGAATCAAAGACCAATCACTGGTTCAGTCCCTTATGCTTCCAGAAGGGATAGGAGCGCATTTGAGTATGAGCTTGAGATACTTTATGGCCCTAATAAAATGACACTTTTAAATCCAGGGTCATCATTCAAAAATCCATGACACAATGCAACTCCTTTGTCCCAGCCTTTAGGTAACAGACCACAAGGCTTCAAAACTTTCATGCTACCTAGAAATCCTAGGATTTTTAGCAAAGGTTTTAGAGAAGCAAGGCTCTGAAATAATTCCTAATATCTATTAGTTCTGCTGTGCACATGCAAGCTCATTAAATCTCACGGTCCCAGTTATACTAAAGATTTGCATGTTCCATTCTTGGATGCACTGTTGAAAATCTTCCCGAGTTATATAACTTTCAGTCCAGCCATGTCTGTAACACCTTGTTGATTTGATCCGTCTGCTAGCTCTGGAGCTGGACATCAGGACCAAGCCATGAACCTCAGTTTCTTGAAAGAATTTCAAAACACTAAATTCATTTCCTTCCAAAAGTTCTAAGGGTCAAAAAAAATGTTCCCCTGTTCTGAAAAAAAAAAACAACTTCAATCAAAATTCCAATTCTGCCATATAATAGATGCAGCAAGAAATTTTGGCCTTTCTTAGGCTGTAGAAAGCCTAGCATTAGAAAATAATGTGTTTTTTTTTTTTTTTTAATTATAACGAACATTAAATGCTAATGAACCCTAGTAGCCATGTCTGGAGTACTTCAAGTCTAACTTGTTTTATTTTAGATGCTCCTTTCTACTAGCAGAAGAAAAAAATATTTTAAATGAGTTGCACCTACCAAGCGAAACAAACACATTAACAAAGCTCAGTTATTCACTCATAAGTAGGAGGGAGGGCAGCAAAGCACCCAAGTCATGTAGGCCAATGCCGCCTCCCTGCACAACTCCTTCTCCTCTGTCATATATATTGTTGCAGCGTCTGCTGTCTCACAATGTTCCCTAAGTTTTGCTTCTAAAGCAAAAGAGGTCTCTTGCATCTTGCTTCACTTCTCCTCAGCATACTGAGTGTACAACGCTCCAGTGTTTAATGTGTGAATCTGATTGTATTCTGTAAGTATGCATGTAATTACATGAAACTTGTGCTCAGTTTGGCTATATAAAGTTCCTTAATGTTTGTGCTAACAAATGGAATTGTAGTAGCTTTAATTACATATCATCTTTCAAGTATATCCATTTATTTTAAAGCCTGAGCCGTTTAAGCTCTTACTATTATGTCTTCATTTGTAAACCAAATTCCTATGTTTCTGATGGAAGTCTGCATTTAATTATAGAGGGAGTAACAGCAGCCACTACAGTTGAGATTAGAGAAATGTTTTTTTTGCTTGTTTCTTTGACTTCTGATTAATAGAGATAATATTTTTTATGATCAGTCTGAATTTGAAGGGGAGTACTAGTTTGATGAAAAATTAAATCTTCAAGGTGGGGGAAAATGCACCTTTATTATGATATTCTGTTTTGCTTTTTTTTTTTTGAAGCTCCACAGATGAAACAACTTGATGTTCAAGTTTGCCATAGCTGTAGCTGTGAGTTGGGAATAATTTCTTTGATTTTTCTGAGGCATATTGCTTTTAATTTGACTGCATTACAGATAAAAGTTATTGCTGCTCAGGTTTTGTCTTTAGAACTCATACCATGCAGTTAAATCTCACTCTACTACCTTCAGCTGACCTTGGAATAAGCATCTGCAAAGTGATTCACTGTGCACATGCTTGGATCCAAGATGCATAGTAAATAAATATCAAAGAACAGACAAAAATCAGTAGGGATGCTTAGATCATAAGCTCACGAACAAGTGAAAATTTTAAGATGAAAAAGGGCTGTGATATGTCCTTTGCATCTTTCCTTTTATTCTCTAACCAATCAAGCTGTATTCTCACAGAGAAATCATTTCTTGGCAGGGATGCCAGAGGGATATCTTGGAACACCAAGATTATTTTTCCAGAACAAAGCAACATGCTGTGACTTTGCCTCCAACAGTGACACTTCAGTGAAAAAAACGACACCAGCAAATAGTTGATTTGTATCTTTAAATCTAAGAGTGAATATCCCAGATGAAAAACAAACAAACAAAAAAATGGAATCATTCACAAATGACATGTTTCAGCCTTGCAGGGATTCTGAAGCCCACTTACATCTAGCAAATACATGGTAATTCTAAAAACTATTATTCTGCAACTGTTCTGTTTTTTAATTCTTAAAACCTAAGTATTCACATTGATATTAAATCCTTATTCTATTCTGCAAAGCAAGATCAAGGTACATAACCATAGCTAATTACCTTCTCTATGACACTACTTTTCAATATAAAGCTGTGTGTGTCTACATATATGTGTGTTTTTATCTATATGTATAAAATCATCTGCATTTTCCCTCCAAAGTCGGTAATTTCAGTATTTTCAATATGGAAACTTTCTTCACCTCTAATCATTTAATCATCTGAATACAAATTTCTTCTATTCATATTTAGGAAATGTTTTACTGTGAATCCTTAGACTTTGTGCTGCTATCTCATTTTAAGGAGGCTGTAAATCCTTCCTTCTCTGAAAAGTATTTCAGATTACTTTTCCTAAAATTCTTTAATGTTTAACTAAGGAATGAGAATGCTTAGAGCGCTACCTCAAATCTAGAGGAAAACATAGCCAAAGAAGCCAATTAAAGCAAGGAAGAACAGTTCACTTTTTAGAAGAAAGAATATTCACAGGTTTTAAAAGGTTATTTGCAAGGACCAGCAAAGTATTTTATCAGGGTGCACATAAGAGCAATTATAAAAATTATTCATAGAGATAAAGCTGAATTACAGACTACTCATAGTAAAGCCACTACAGAGTAGAAGCAAATAATCTTCCTGATGAAAAGCAAGTTTTACTGTCTGGTTAATGAAGAAAATACATGCACATCTCATGACTTCTATAAGGCTAAAATACCAGAATTAACAGCATCATGGCACACGCTATCACAGCATCTTGCAGAACTGAGACTTAAGGAGCATACTCTTATCTGATTTAACAAAACTCCTCTCAGAAACAACAAAATAAATGAGCATGACAAATTTGTTACAAGTTTACATTCTATATGAATTGCAATTAACAGGTTTATGAATGCATTCCTTGTGTTTCCTCTGAAATGTTCCCATTTCGTATCAGTAATTTTATAGAGAAGATAATCATTATAGTTTGAGGTATAATTAGTGTTCAATCAAATCCAACATACTTGACTGCACTGAAATTTCCAATGCAGCTCCTGCTGTAAGTAGAAAGAATAGGCTTTCCAAGATCAAGCCATTGGTAATAAACTTTTTTTTTTTTTTTTTTTTTTTTTTTTTTTTTAAACTAATCCACTGGTACATGGTTCTAGAAAATTGCTTTCACTTTTTTTTTTTTTTTTTTTTTTTTTCCCCTTTATAACATCTGTTTTTGTAGATTTGAAGCCCAGCTGCCAGGTTAGTTTAAAAATGAATTTCATATAGGCAACTGGTACAGCCTACAGCCTGTGTTAGGAGGATTAGAATGCTTTGGGAAGTAAGTCACAGAACAGGAAAGGTCTATTTGTGTTAATACGAACTTTGTGGTAACAGAAGTTGCTAATTACATAGGTGAATAACTGGCATTCAGGCGCACTGAAGAACCTCTCGTAAGTACTTTGCTCATTTTCCTATCTGCTTCAAAAGATAGCTAATTGATGAATCAAAATAATGATACTTTTCTAACCTACCTAAAATGAGTGCATGATTTTTCAGCAGCACAAAAATTCAAAACATTTATTTTAGTAAACCTGAACAGGAAGAATTCTCTAAATCTGAGGCTCTGGATCAGGAAGTCAGGGTTTTCTCAAGGCTGTTCCAAAGTGGCTGACAGAACAAGATGTTCTCCCATCACAGCCTGGATTCCAGACCAGCAGCAACAGGTCTGCACAATGCTGTGACTGTGCAGAAAATCAACAGTTTTGCTAGCAGAAATCTACTGTAATAACCTAGTTCTCTGTGAGGATCATTTATCACCCTGCCATGGCTAAACCATTTTTAATTAGAAATTTGCTTTTCTCTCATGCACATTACAGTGCAGACACTCCCACAGATAGTTGTCACATGGATTCATCTTGCAAGATTTGTACCCAGACAGATTCCTATATATACACAGCTTAGCTGACAAAGCCAGGAGCTGTTCTTATGCGTTCTTATGTTTGTTTGTTGTCCATTCTGTTCAAATGAACAACAGGAATATAAGGGTTAATAGTAGCCAATGTAGCTTTATGCTGCAAGGTTACACAAACTTCCCAGAATTAAACTTGGGTCAAACCCCTGAAGCATTTTTTCCTTTCCACTGTTTTTCACATGACTCTTGCTGATATCGAAGCACTCAGTGGGAGAGGGCTTCTGTTGCAAATTTACTCTTCATTTGGTGCATTACTCTAATATCTGCTGGATCATTTGTGGACTGTTTTCTTCACTACTGAAATTCAGTACAGAGCGTGTATTTTTTAAATGCAGTGCCTTACTATTCTTTCCTTTCATTAACCTGGGCCAAAAATTGCTCTGACTTCTCTGCAATGCAAAAGTTTCATGTCACTGCAAAGTCTGGCTCCACTTCCACAAGGAATTTTGTTCTACCACGATAGCTTCATGAACACAAAGCCCCTTTATGTTAGCTGTGCTTTATGTTAGCACAGCTGATGTTTGTTCTGCACAAATAGATGGTTATCTGAACTCCTGTCTCCTCTAATCATTGCAATTCAGTCCATTTTGCATATACCACATTTCGTACTACTATACTTGCACAGTTTAACTGAAGCATCAGCAACATAGAAGCAAAATTTAAGTCTCTAAAACTGCAAGACAATTTTGTTCTTGCTACTAATCATGTTTTTAACAAAACTAAAAGCAGTTTAGACAAGTTGTACAATACAGTCCAAAGCATAAGCACTCCCATAATTCTAAAAACTAGAAAGTGTAGTAACAAATATTTGCTTAGGTAAAGTTAGGCATGAAACTTAAAAAAATGATTGAATATTATTTTAAAAAAAAAAAAAATCAACATACTAATTATGTACTGGAATCAAGGATAAAATTTTTTAAAAAGGAAAGCAACAACACAGGATTGAACCCTGAAAAAGATTTGTTTTAATTCCTCAGAGACCATGCCCTAAATTTGAAAAGGAAGAAGTGTTTTTGTTTGTTTGTTTAACAAACAAAGACAGCCCTGTGAGTTTGTTAAAAATGATGACTTTCATTAATAATGCTTATGCAATCACTGAGATGCAGCTTCTGCTGCTACCAGTTAAAGTCCTTCATCTTAAATTAAACCAACCATTAAACCTCAGTCTGATGCTAATAACTGTACACTTCAGTCCATTTCTTGATTATCTATGCTTCAGCAACAAGTGTTTGTTGCACCACTTAGAATACATTCACAACATCGAATATTCTTCCATTCTTAATAAATTATAGATCATAGTTTTAGCGACACATCGATTGAAGCAGATAGAGTTTAATTCAGTACATTAAAAAACTATTACATTCATACATCATAAGCAGATAATAATTGCCTTATTATTAAAACATGTCTTTCATTCTGACAATCCTTAATGCCATCTCTGCAATCAGTGCAGCCCAATAATATTGACAGAAAAGCAAAAGGTTATACGGACATCAAGATGTCACGTTGGCATTACACAACACAGAAGAGGTTTTATTTTCGGATTCATTATCAACTGGATTTTATGTTCAAAATATCTAATCTATACCTTTTTATATGAGTGTCCTGTGTTGACCTTGATTATATTTAAGAGGATTTAAACTGCTGCTCAATCATTATTATTTCAGCTTTCCTGAAAATACTCTATTAAAAACAAATTCAAAATGATGAATTTGTCATTTATCTTCTTTCCTTTCCATCAGGGATTTTCCCTAGATGAGGAGGCTGGGCAGGCTAGGATATTTAATACTTGCTCTGCCTTGTTATACAGATAAAATTGTGAAACTGTACTCATCTAGAAAACACAGAGTAGTGCTTTTGCATATTCAAACTTATTCATGTCAAATATTTTTTAGTACATTTAGGAGTGAAGAACAATTCTCCTTAAAAAAAAAAAAAAAAAAAAAAAAAAAAAAAAAAAAGTATTTTTTCTTTTACAGCATCCTACTGGGTGACTGAAGACATTGTTACATCTGGTAAGCTGCACTAAAAGGATTTGCCAAGATTCGTATTTATATCCTTCTAAAAAATAGTGTTTACTGAAGGTAGTTCTTCAGTGGTTGAATTAGGGTTTCTGCCATAATAAAAGATGATAAAAGTAGCTAGGCTGTTTATAGTAGTGTTTTATTTGAGTTTTTGGTAGTGCTTTATTGGAGAAATATTACCATATAAGCGTACCTAATATAAATAACTTCAAGTAAATAAAGTTTTAGAGCAGAATCAATATTAGTTCACTAACCCAGCCCAGATATCCTCTTAGTATAGGTCAGCAAAGTGCTCTCCTCTCACCCTCTCATAGAGGTCTGCCAGTTAGATAAGAAGTGACAAAACAATTTCTACATTTTAAACTTAACGCTATCAGATACCAGAAACACACACACACACACACACACACACAAAAAAGCTGTAGTTAAATTAACACAAACACAAAATACGGAGTGGCTTAGAACTACTAAGGGAAACAATTTTAATAATAGAACATAGAAAACATTCTAACAGTTAACCTAACCAGCTTTCTTAGAGAACTAGAAAACTAAGCACAATTCAAAAAGTGTATGATATTTAACCTAAATTCTACTAGGTGCCATTTTGATTTAGACTTCTAAATCACTTTTGAAAATAAGTTTTGGGGCTTAAAAGCTCTATCTAAAACAATGAAAGTACTGGAATCCTGGTTTTTGGAAGACATGTATGACCCTGCTGCCTGCCTGCTGCAATCCCTATTATGTATCTATGTTCATCATTAAATCAGTAAATCATTATGTATCTATGCTCAGGATCATGAATAGGAAATTAGATGCCTGCAAAGTGGTTCCACAAAAAAAAAAAACAAAAAAAAAACCAACTGTGCAAAGAGCACAGCGACCTGGCATAAGACGTGGAACAAATACTCATGGCACAGCTCTCGCCTTTCAGTCATTTGCCCAAAAAGAAGCAAATAAGCCTCTCTGAAATCGCTAAGAGATTCTCAAAGAGACTACACAGTGCTGGAAGAGAACAGTGCTTGTCACGGAAAGTTTCTTGCTTGAGATGTCAGAAAGTTTCAAGTTGACATTTGAGATCTCAAGAGTGTATAACTGAAGCATATTCAGTAACAGACCTAGAAGAGCCAATGCACTTCATGTACAGAGTACATTAAGACTTTGACCACTAAACTGTATTTCATTATGTTCCTTCTGAATAGATTTATATAGCACCCAACTGCTCGGAGAGCATGATGAGATATGAATGCAGATTATTGCAGGTGCTAGAATGACTCATGGAATTCATTCCCAAAGGTTCTCTCAGATGTTAGTGAAGACTAGCCATAGAAAAAGGAAAAAAAAAAAAAAAAAAAAGCAGCCTGAATTAGTTGTCCTAGAAGGAAAAGAAAGGTCTTACAACCACAGCCTTCTCCAAATCTTTCCACACAGCAATTTCTGATCAGAATCAGTCGATGATTTGACAGGGAAGGCACATTCTTAAATGCAGAAGACACAGGCTCCTTCAGTTAATAAGTTCAAATTTGTATTAATGTTATGGGCACATTATTTACAGGGAGAAACAGTAAGTCCAGGCCATAGGATATAAAGAAGTCACTAGTAATGCTCTGAATACAGCACTAATCAAAACAGAGCAAATACATAAATAGATATATTTTTTTTTCTGATGGGTTTGTCACTGATCAGTTCAGGACAGTCTGTCTTCCTTTTCTGTTGACTTACACAGTCTGTTTAGAAACACTGTGAGCAGTTGCCACTCACATTCAAGAGGAAAAGTAAATTCACTTAATGGAAGCGTTTTGGACTTGCATCAATTTTAGAGATCAGAAAAAATAATATATACCCAAAGCCAAGAAAGTATATATGCAAAAGGCTTTCTAAATGATGTTCAATCAAAATACATTTTACAATACTAAGGAAAATATTTGAGCCTCCAAATCTATTTTCTGTTACAGCGATGGAAACAACGTTACAACAAAGCCCTCTCAGAATGGCTGTTAAATTCTAAGGCTTTTTCTTTGGCAGGAAACTAAAGAATTACCAATGCACAGTGGGCATCTTTTTTGCACTTCTTGCTGTGTCATCTAGGTCTACTTAGAAATTCAGGGAAGAGATTTAACAATGAGGGGTGCATCTACTGAAGGAAATATGTCTGTGTGCCTTTTTTTGTCTACATATATCTATGCTGGATTAATTCTTGATGAGTATGTAGTTGAGGGTTATTACAAACAGTCAGTAACACTGTTTTGAATTTAATATAAAGTTTGGGTCTTAAATGGTACATATTTGGTTCTCATGAAGCCTTACAGAAAATAAAGCTGTCTTCACTAATAATATTTATTTTTTGAAGTAAAAATTAAGTAGATTAGATCAGCAATTTATATAAAATTGATTTCAGGGTTGCAGAATATGGAGCAACAAACAAAACCTTGTGTCATAATTTCACAGCTACCTGTGTCTTCAGAAAGAAACAACCATAGGTCAGCACTGAAGAAGGGAATGAGAACTGATCAATCACAGCTTCTAATGCAATCCTGAACAAGCACTTTAAATACTGCATCACAGTCTCCTGCTCTCTACATAATTTAAAGGACAAGCAGTGAAAATATGCTAAAGCACTATACTATGCTCAAAGAAAAGATGTTAAATTAAGAGAATATATTTTAGCTTGTTTTCTTTTTCAATGTTGCCTGGTATGGGTTGGTATTTTTTTCCTCTTCTTTTTCCAACCTCAGGAGTCCCTGAAGTCTCTGGTGATTTGTGTGGAACTTGTAACTTAGGACTTCCCTCACTAGAGGTCAGCGTTGGGCTTGTGGAGGCCCTACTACCTGCGCGTGGTTAATGGCCAGCAATGAATCCTCAGCCACTGGTATGGAAGCTGGAAGATGATGCTAGTTTTAAGAAGATTAGGAAGCACTGATGGCACAGCAGCTTTCAGAACAACAAAACCATAAGTTGGAGAGGAAAAAACAAAAGTCAACAATCTTTATAGGCATCCAGAAGCTTTCCAAGAGTCATGCTATTTCAAAATACGATGCAGCTCCATGGAAGAATTTGAACTAGGTTACCATGGATAAGACCGACAGTATAAGCGGCAAGCCAGCTTGCAAACAAGCTATTAGAGATTATCAGGACTATGCAACAGTATTTCATCCACTAAAGGAAACAGAAAAAGAATCCTTTACAGAGGAACAACTTCAATTACTGACTGCACATTTTGAACAACTGTTTATATGAAGTCATTGACTGAAAAACACAATTAATTTCAGTTGATTTGTAAAATTAAATGCAAGAGGCGAGGCAAACAACAACAAACCTCACTCCCCCACTGCCCCACCCAAGAAAAAAGAAAAAAAGCATTTTCTTTAGTTATTTGTACAATAGATGCATGTTAAGACCTGACATACACTGTAAACAGTGGCATTGTTTTGAAGGCTGGGGTTTTACATAATTGTCTTTTTGTCTTGTACATATTAATTTTCTGCACTAAACCAGGGCAAATTTCCATCTTCTTACACTTTAGAGAAAAATGCAAGTGAAACATACTTCAGTCACTGATGTTTTATTTCCTTCAGGTCACTCTGACACATCTTTTCATTGTGGCATCTATGAACATCAATGGAAAGGGAAATATTCTTTCAATATTTCCTTTCACGTGATTACTGGTCTTCAAGATGTGGATCCTACTACTCAGAGCAAACTTAAGGACTTGTAATACATATAATTTGTATGATTTCATGGTAAAATGACTACGCAGAATTGCTATTTCAGTAAGATTACAACCTACTGTTAATTAACTTACTGTAGGGTTTCACTAAGTCAGTAGTTCAAACTTAACACTTTCCAAGAAAAGCCCTATCAGATGGGTAGATTACATGTAAAAAAGCAATAGAAAATGTTTTTATCCATCAGCATCTACTCAGGAAAGAGATCTGACAGATCTACATTTATAAACAACTTATATTTTCAAAATAGATCATCAGTATAAGTTGACTTTTCTCAAACAGGAGAACAGAAACCTCAAAAACAGATATGGGTGTGCTGCAAATTCCAACAAGGGAGTTCAAGGCTCTGAAGAGCTGGAATATTTCTGATCATGTACATTCAATTTAATAGAGGCTAGTCCCTGACTGAAATAAGCAATATTTTATATTTATTCTGCTTCCTGACACTGCTCTAGGGCACCTGAAAATCTTGGGACACCTAACTGAATATAGCCGCTCTATTTTTACTGACTAATAATATATGTACTTTCCAGATAGTATACACTGGCAGTACCAGACAGCACTTTTGGTTTTATCCAATACTTCAAAAAGTTTAAGACACAGAATGTCATCTCATTTTCTTAAACTGTGTTCTAAATGTGAGTATTTAAATATAGACTTCCTCTTATTCTTCAATCTTTTTCTTTCAAGTAACCATTGTTTTACTCGTATTTTTTTTTCCCCATTCTGGATTGCAAGAAAAGTGGAAAAGAGTTACAAGACTTCACCGTCTTTGCTTAAAGCTTCATAAACCACTTTCATTAATTTTATCCATTCTTTTTGTATTAGGAAGCATGTTTATAGGAAAATAGCAGAAAAAGGTCTTGTCTGTACAAATTCAAACATTCTTTGTGTAGCACTATATATGAGGCACTAAATAAGTAGCACATAAGTGGCACTAAATAAATTCCACTGAAATAAACAAGTATTTCAATTTTCTGAGCATTAAGAAATTTCAAGCCTATTGAGCAAAAAAAAAAAGCCTTTAAAATTAGTGCAGTGGTTTTTGAAAATGCCTTAATAAATTAGGAAATACATTAGGACATTTCTTACGACACCTACTTTGAAACTGAAAAAGGATGGCTATCTGAAATAAGCTTAATCAAATTGAGGAGGGTCCTCTTTTAGATAATAAAGAAATTTAAGAAGTACTCACTTCAGCATTTTTTCTTTTTCACAGGAGGAATGAGCGCTGCTGTTTAGCCACACATTTGGCAAGCAGCAGAGAGGAAAAAAAATACTATAGATGGGTATCACTGCTGTTAGTAGTCCAAGAAAAATAAGCACATAAACATTGTTTAGCTACTTGCTAATTAACTTCTTCAAAAATGTATATAAGATATTAATAGAAATAATAACTTACTGGTTTTCATTTGGGTTTTGTTGTTACTTCTTTTCTTTTTTTTTCCCATCTGGTAGTCCTGATGCATTTCATTAAAATAATTCCATTAAAGTAAAAGCCCATTTTGTTTAGAACTATACAAAGAAGACTGCAACATTCACATGAAAACCAGGAAACATAGAAATGAGGGTATTGCCCCACATTATGAAAATGGACAAAAATGAGTTAAAATTATTTGCAGAAATATATGTGGTAAATGTTTTTCTTC
The DNA here is from genome assembly GCF_951394365.1 of Tetrao urogallus. NCBI lineage: Eukaryota > Metazoa > Chordata > Aves > Galliformes > Phasianidae > Tetrao > Tetrao urogallus. The sequence continues at coordinate 21,999,223 of NC_136818.1, forward strand.
ATAGAAAAAAGAAAAAGGTGCCATTATTTAAAACAGTACTATTTAAATACTTAAAACTAACATTTAGTTTTAAACTTTAGTTCAAAATTCCCTGTATTCCTATCAAAACAACAATAAACAGAAGAACAGAAGTTATTTTACCAACTTGGAAAGCACTCAAGATTTGAGACCAGTTTGGATTAGCAGTTGTCTTGCTTTGCACATGCTCCAAATAGAATTTGTTCCTGTAGCTAGCCTGAGCTTTTGATTTCTACTCAAATTTGCTGTAAGGTTGTTCAAATGTGAGTTTTGTCGTCTTCTAGCTCTTTAAGTAGCTGATATGGCTACATGCAAGCTTTATAATGCATTTTTCAAAGCTAAATTACTTTAGTCAGTCACTCAAATCAGAGAACTTAACATTTGTAATTAACAAATAAAATAAATTTCCAGGGATATTAACCCCTCAGAAATGCAAATGTCAGTGTACTTTAAATAATAGCTATCCCTAAGCCCAAATATTTGTAAATTCTTAGTGGAGTCTATAAAAATACTCTATTTTCAGGAGAAACAAGAAATGTCTAAAGCCCCTAATCGTGGCTCAGTGGGATACAGAGCATCAGACCTATCCATAATAGATGTACTAATACAAAAGCAATTCTGTCGATTAGTTTTGTCACACACTATAAAACATTAGGTACAAGCACAGTCTTCACAAACTAAGAGATAACTCATAAAATATTGAAGTTATCTTCTCTGATTGATGGATACAAACCAACAAATTAAAGTAGATTGAGGAAAAGTATCTATCTTCTTTTAACAGTGGAGAATAGAGGTTTTTCAAGCTTCCATTAAAGCAAAACTGAGTAAATGATATAAATAGACTTGGTTCATAAATTCATTTTCTTCTCTTTGAATGAGTTTTCCTATGACAACACACAATTTAAAATATTTACTTCTATACTAAAAGGTTGATTTCTTGATCTTGTATCAGTGATGGGTACAGTTCTATCCAAAGATCTGAAAAATACCTCCACATAGAAAGGTCTACAATGGAAAAGAAATGAAATGAAGCTGAGGAGATGTACTTTCTGGAGGATAACGAAGCAGTCCAGAAAATTGCACATTGATACCTAAGCGGTTTTGCTGCAGCTTAAGAGAACCATATTCGCAGTGCTTCACCACTAAGAAAATGTAAGAATGCATAAACTGGGCTGCAGTTTTGTCTAGAATTCAGTTACTGTTGCAATTTGAGGTTTAGAATGAGGGAATCGTAGAATAGAATCACAGAATCAGGAAGGTTAGAAAAGACCACTAAGATCATTAGTTCAAACACCAATCCATTATCACCATGCCCATTAAAACCTTGCTCCTCAGTGCCACATCTACCCTTTTCTTGAAAACAGTGATCTGCCATCTCCCTGGGCAATACGTTCATATGCATCATCACTCTTTCTGACAAGGAATTCTTCCTAATATCTAACCTCTCCTGGCACAACTTAAGGCTATTATCTCTCGTCCTATCACAAGTAACCTGGAAAAGGTAAGTATTCAGGGAGTTGTAGAGGTATGAAGACTCCTCTGAGCCTCTTCTTCTCTAGACCAAACAATTCCAGGTTCTCCAGCCACTCCCCATAAGACACAGGTTCTGGACAGTTCACAGCTTTTTTTTTTTTTTTTTTTTTTTTTTTTTTTTTTTACAATTTGGAAACATTCCAGGGCCTCAGTATCTTTTCTGTAGAAAGAAACTCCAAGGGGAAAGTGATAAAACAAATAATCATCCTTCAGGCTTAGGTGCCACATATTTATTTATTAACTGCTGAAAAGGAATAGTGTGTACTACAAGATAGCTACAAATTAAAAGCTCAATAGCTTCCCAGTTTAAGTTCTTAAAAACATTATTTGCAGATTTTCAATGCAATGTATTTACTGTCGTTAAAAGGCAATTAAGGCCATGTTCCAGGTAACTTTTTCTTGTCAAACAAACTTTGGCCACATTATTATAACCTTAATGATCTTAGTCTCCCATTAACAGCAATTTTATGAATTCCAAGTAACACAATCAACTTGTTTCTTTCATCATACTCTCTTCAGATCTGTAAATTGCACACCAGCATACAGATTCCTATGATTGCACTGGTCAGTACAGCCTCTAAGTTTCATTTAGCAAAGCATGTAAAAGAGTTCTTCCTATGAAAAGGAACAAGATTGAATACATGTATCTGATTATCAAACCTTTTCTGTGCTCAAATTCAGGAGCAATACGTGAACAACTTTCAAGAAAATAAAAGTAACACCTAGACACCTATTAGAGAAAACAATGGATTGTTAAAGAATAAAAGCCTGAATATAAGTTCTGTTTTAAATTGTGCCATTGGCTTCCTACACTTTGTTGAATATGCAAATTAAAACTCTTAAACCACTTTTTCTAGAAAGAATAGATGGATTTCTACTATTCATCAGCCTTTTAAACGCGTCAATTAAATTTCATTTTTATGGAAACATTAATTTACCCTTTCAAATTTGACTGCTGTCATAAAATCAGGGTTGTATTTTGTTCCTATTAAATACTTCAAACATGATTTTCAAATCACTATGTTCACAAAGACACTCTATTACTAATAACAAGAGAAATTAAACAGATAACATTCCATAAGAAAATCACCCTGATCGTTCTTTTCTGCTGACAGAAATACAGATTTTGAAGTCAATTAAAGTTTTTTCATCTATCTGAGAAAATAACATTTTGTTGAACATTTCACATATTTACGATAAATCTATCTACACTAATTGACTGGATTTTGTTTGAAAATGCTGCAAAGCATTAACGAATACATCAATGTAATGAGCTGCAGCTGTTTGTTGACAGCACTGCATAGTATACTATGAAGAGATTTGTTACATTTCTGAGTAGCAAAGTACTTTCTCGCATCTTCGATTATTACGCAAGGTTGTATATTTGTCAGTGGAACCATTTTTTTTTTTTTTTATCTACTACCTAAGTAACTGACAAAGAAAACTTCTGACTATGCAGCTCATTTCAAGTCGAAGTTTAATTGCTTTGTCTTTCCTTTTACTGTGCTGATTAAGTTTCACGACCACATAAAATAAGGATAGCTGTTAAGGATTTACAAAGCCCAGTATAGAAGTTGATAGAGATGATTCTCCTGCAGAAAAAAAACATGGACAAGGGTTTTAATGTGCCAGCATCTTCACATGCTAGTCATCTCACACCTTGCCACTAATCAGGAGTGCAGGACCATCCATTTTACACTTTGATCAAATGTCAGTAGCAATCTAGGACTAACTTCAAAATACTCTTGGAACCAGTTATTGCTCTAAAGAGCTGTTCCAAACATAATACATGAAAATCTCTGTGACTTCCATGTCACTTTCTCTTGAAAAATGGATGGCTCCATTCTAATGTTTCCTAAAAAAGGAAATCTCTCCTAAGTGAATCTTCAACATTCATGTTCATATTTGCCATTTACATAAATGTAAACACTCACTCTCCAAAAGAAAGTAGTATTTCCCTGCTCATAAGAAAACAGAACTTTCTTTTCCATCTAATGTGTTAGAGTTTCAAAGATGTTTGTGTATCTAGGAAGGGTGATGGAAAGCACTGGGATTTTCAGTAGTTTCTTTATACAGATTATGTTCTTGGCTCCTACAGCAAAGAGAAATGAGTTATGCAATAAAAACATACTCTGGCATAATTTATGTCAATCTGCCACATGCTGTTTTCAATTCACAGATATAAAATACACTATATCTGTCCATCATTCTGAATCACTGAAAATCTCCTCATCTAGGGCCAGAAGTCTTAATTTTACCAAGGTCACTGCTTAACAATTCATCAGTCTTTGACCAATTTTATCTTTCTACAAATAACCCACGGTTATTATTGTCATATGAATTTAATAGAATATCTTTACAAGCCAGTAATGTTATTTCCAGAGCTGGTAGGTCATAAAACCCTGGAAGCTATCATTAAAATTCACAAACATTTTCTCATGAACTGTTTTACCCTACATATATATTTGTATATATATTTATACATGTTATTTTACATATATGTATATAGCTGCAGGGTAGCTCAAAATATGACAGATGCAAAACCAAAGTACATTTTAATTTTGTCTCATTTCTCAACAGAATTTTCTTTCTCCACGTTATTTCTAATAATATAAAAAGGTAACCTCAGAACTGCCTCAAAACACTTTCAGAGTTATAAATAATTAATTCTTTTCCAGATCATAATGAACTTATTTTCTTTTGATGTATACCTGTCTGCAAAGAACTCTTGTGTTTTCAAAATACATTTTCATCTTAATCTATTGTGTTTTATGTTTTTTCTTGAGAAAGGGAGCTTAGGATTTTATTCAAAGTGTATTCCTCATTTCTTTATACTGGAAAGAAGGATAGCTCTAAAGCACCAGTTGGGACACAACATGCCCAATGTTTGTTACAGTCCTTAGCTTCTCATTTAATAGCTCTGAAGACTGTGGCAAAAATACAGAACTCCTTGACTGACCCTGGTTGCCCTGGGGAAACAGATCGAGGAACTTCTCTGCTGCCCTCTCAGATACACAACCTAACACTCGAAATGCTTTCAACTTGCTTACAGATAATTAACGTACGTGACCATGTTTTCTTCACAGTGTCTTCTAAACTTTGCTTGGTGTTTTTTTTCCTGTCACCTACGCTGACTGTAGTCAAATGTTAAATTCCCAATTCTGGGGATCAGAAATGATGAAGTTTGTTAGATACATATACATACAGTCATATCTCCATCGGGGCTGATATCAGAAACAACAGAGTGAGGAAAAAAATTGAGGAAAAACAGGCAAAGGGGAAAATCACTTGTAGTTCACCTATTTTAAGGTCAGTTAATGACTGGAACATAGGTTCCTTCCCTGGTAGTGGCTGCTTTGACTGCAAAGGAAATGAGGTTGCTTGGTTCTTGAATGGTTTGAGTACTACTGACTCACACCAAGGCTCTACCATAAATCAGTCAAGTCTGCTGGCACAGATTTACATTCTGTGCAAAGACCAAAGCAAACACCAGCTGTAAAAAGCAGCAGCTAATAGAGCCTCTCTAGTATAAAAGACTATAGACTTATTTTGGTATCCATCTATCCAGTTGTCCCACTACGAAGCAGTGTGAGGAAAAAAAGATGCCAACTGTGATATGGTTTAAAACACACCTCAGAGTCAGGAACTGTGATACGCACCATGCAGTCACATTTTGCAGACTGCTGATAGGCTCAGGCAGGATTGGCATTCCTGCGTAAAACTATGAAGTCAAGCCTAATTGGTCTTGGACTGTTCTCGTGACTATTTGCTCAGAGAGATGTGAAGTCAGCAACCTTGGATATATTCAGAACATAGGAAAAAATGAAAATATATTTAAACTTACGCAATCCTAAAAATTGGACCAAATGAATGCCGAAAAGAACTTCCAGCCTTAATTATTCTGTGCTTAAAGAATTCTACTAAAGTACATAGAAAACCTCCATGAACTGTCAACCTTTATTTCCATCCTACAATACTCAGTTTACCTGTTCTGTTTAGATCTCTAATTTTAGGGATTCTAATTTTAAAATACTCTTAGGCATTTTAAATACTATTGACCGGGGAAAAATGAAACACTGAACTTTGCAGTTCCTTCAATAAAAGCAGAAACAATAAGCAGTTGTGCTGCAACTTCATCAGCAAACCTGTAATTTTCTAATTATAAGAGTCTTAACAGTTAGATTGGGGTTGCTAGGTTTTGCAATTTTAATGCAATTCTGGTGATATCTGAAATTTAATTTGATATTTTTAGATTCAGCTTCTAATCTGTCCTTTTCATTAAAGGGAGTTTCTCTTTCAGTAATACATTATGCATGAGTTAGCAGAAAGAAAAAAGAAGAAATACAACTTTCCTTTTAAAAAATATGTTCAACAGTGAGAAGCAATTCATATAGTTGAAATATTTGGGACTGGAAATACTGTAGTACAGAAAATATAACGTGGATATTGGTCACATAGAGTTGTCCACAGGCATCATTTATCCAACTGGTACACATCATTCTAGCGTAGGTCACATATCCACAAAGCTTTATTGCTGAGAGAACATTTGGAAAAATGTACTGGTAAAGGCTGAATCGCTCAGTTTTTTATTTTAAAACAATTCCAATTAAGAATTAGCACATCACATTCTTTTGTGAATTACTACATGGAAATATGATAGAGGTCAAGTAATCCTGTAATCTCTAAACCAGAGGTACGTACTGTATTGTACTCCTATCTGCTTTCACAGTAAAGAGAATGCATACATTCACACAGAATTCTGAAATCAAAAGCCAATTTAATGAGAGTTTTAAGTGTCACTTACTAAACTTTGTTTGCACACTGTTTGAAATAATTTTTAAATAAATCAGAGAAGCTTAACTGTTTTGTCTCACCAATCAACCTACTACTAATTTATTTCTGTTATAAATAGCACAACAGACTATACCACACATTTCTACTTTTTTGAGACAGACATACTACAGAAATAATATAATTGAAGAGGAATGTCTACAACCAGCCTCATACACACAAAACTGTTATGAATTTCAATATGAAATGCAGGTTGATTCTCTCGAGAGTTAGTAGGTCAAGTACATAAACAAGCCTTCACTGCCATTTTGTTCAGAGCAATGTTAGATGCAGATTGACACTTATCAGACATATCTTAAGTTTCTACTGCCCATGCACACCACACAGTATCCTTCACAGGTAATGCAGATATTTCTCAGGAATTTCACATTTGGTCCCCAAAGCTATTAGGCAACCAGAAATCCAACAGATAGATGCTTAAATATAAACCATAAATCTTCATTTACAAAAAACTTAAAACACAGCTGAAATAGTTGCTACCTAATAGAGACAGTGAATTTCAGTAAACATCTCAAGAGAAAAATATATTTTTTTTTTAAATTTAAAAAAAAATCAGTTTTAGCAAAAAAGCAAGCAAATTTTCTGCACTGCCTAAGAATCAAGGGAAGTAACTGTTCCTTTCCTTTAAGTGGTAGATTGATACTCAAGAATATGAAAAACACAGAACTGTCTTAACTTCTAGGGTAAAGAAGTGTAAGGAATCAACAGCTTGATTGTAAGGAAAGAAACGAAAACTTTGCAGAAGCCAAGCACAATCACCTCTCAGTGAAAACCAAACAAAAATAGCTCAGTGGTTACCTGGCCAAAAACTATTGTGCCACAAATCCTAATACACTACAAGATATTTATCTCAGATAACTTAGATTTGGTTCACTTCCAATTTTAGTTTTAAGGACTAACTTATTTCTGAAGAAGAGATTCAAAGTAGGTGCAAATTAAAGACAAAATATAAATTCATATTTTTAGGAAGTATCACAGAGACTCACTGTAACTAAGAAAAGAGTACTTCATCTATTTTCCTCTAAATACATATTTATGTTTTGGAAAAAAAATGATGAGCAAAGAAACATCAGTGCAGCTTTACAAGGAATAGGAAACACAAGAGGTTCTGATTTCAATACATAGGTTCCACCATCCATCATTCAACCTGTATGGACTGAAGAACCAGAATGAGCTCTGAAATGAATGAGTCCCAGCTTTAATTCACTGGCAGCATTCCGCTGGCTTAGTAATCAGCTTTGTGACTGATCTTGTTTTTATTACTTCCCCAGTGAGAAATTATACCTAGTTATAATTATGCTTGCACAATTATAAGTACAGCAGATAGAATAATCAAGCAATGGAAGTACTAGAAAATTTAAGGATGTTTTAAATGCAGAAATTATTGAAAATTATTCAGAAAGCATCTGTAACTATAAACATGTAAGTGATTTTCGTTGCCAATGTGAGCTGAATGCCCAGATTTGGCAAATCTCAATGTGATTTACTTGTCTAGATATCAGCCTAAAAGAACAAAGGTTCTAAATAAAGATTTACATCTGTAATTAGCAGTAATCTTATTACAAACAAGTTTGCAAATTGGACTTCGTAACACATTTACTGCTAAAACACAGTTATGTTGTCACAGCACCTAGGAAATTTAGTCCAAGACCAGGGCAGTATTACACTGAATACTGGCTGAATGAAGGAAGGGAAAGTATAACCCTTGATCAGACTTTTAACACACATGGACAAGTACTTACACCTTGCATGTTTAACAGCAATTGCAGATTGCAGTGAAACCCTCTGACTTGCTCTTATCTTGAAATTTCACATTAACCAAATCATACATAACATCCTTCCTTTAGCTGTCTTATATCACAGTGGTTTCACAAACATCTGGAATACAACTTTTGACTTTGCTGAAGATCCAGCTCTAATCACCTCCTAGATCTCCACAAAAGATATATGAGAAAACATTTTTCACCTGACTGCAGCTTGCCACTGAAACAGTAGTAGGCAGTTGTATAAAATGGACACTACATAAAACTTCACTGCCAGCTTTCTAGCTATAAAGGTTTGATGCCTGACATTGTCAGTGCTTATGGACACTGTACTGCCCATAAAGTTATTGAGTCAGAAAATTTATTTTGATAAAATATGGCTCCTAGTGCAAACACACTTAGATTGAAGTCATCCATATTCATTTTGATGAGCTTACATAAAGACAAAGAATACTTCAGATGTGCCTGTTGGCAAGCTTGACAATTTTAAAAAAGCTTTCCTGAGGGAAGTAGCAAGTTCAAACAATGGAAAATATTTCAGAGTTTACTAAGGGCCAGACTGCTAAATAAAAGCAACAAATGTATAAAATCAGAGCTATGCTCTTATGCTGGTCAATGAATTTCCCAGTGGGTGTAAGATTAGAAAATAGGCTTTGTATTCTGCATCTGGCTTAAACCAGAGAAAAGTATATCCAAAATATTTCAGTAGTAAATTTAAGAAGAAACAGATCCCATTATCACGATACATTTTAACAGTGAAATATAGTGAAGTTTCACTAGCAAAAGTAAGAGTTTTAAGATTGGTCTATGTCCATCTGAACAATACAGACTTTCTAGGAACTGAATTCCAGTAGAATTGTTAATCTCCTTACTTACAAAAGATAACTTTTCTTCACTTTATTTAATGACTTACATACCTAGAGAAATGAAATTAATATGCATTTCTGATAGGTTCATGTGAAATAATAATACTCAAAATCAGTTCACCGAGCATCTTCATTACGCTTAGTATGATAACAAACTTGTTAATATATAAGAAACATCTAATGCAACACTTTTTACAAAAAGTAAAAAGCCAGATATGTGATGCAATGGAAGAAATTATTATGTAACCACCTACATTTATGCCACCAGCCAGGTAGGAAGTACTGTAACATTTGGCAATACTATATCTGATACTTCTTTGGAAGACCATAACATGAGGCCAAGATGAAATAACTTTTGTTCACCAATTTTGAAAGGATTAGCAGCATCAAAAATTTAACAGTTTTGCTTTGATGCTTAGTTTCACAAAACACCACAGCAAAATAATTACGGTATTACACAAAAATCAGTTGTCACTATCCTACCAGCTGTGTGAAATTACCAGCTTTACAAGTAGTATTTATAGGCATTGCTTTAAAGAGGAAACACAGTGTTACTGACAATAAATGATAGCTTTTGACAGTAACCAGTTTTGATGCAACACCTCATATTTATGGCAATATATCCTTCCACCCTATATCAATTTGATGGACCTCTACAAGTGAAATGAAAAACACAAGACAAAATATATGGATAAAAACTTAAAAGGACATTTCAAAGATGGCCAGTCTAAGCAGATGAATAAACAGATCAGTATGGCAACAATAACTACTCAAACGAATCTGTTTTTCATTATATTATCCTAACTATGTGAAATAGCATGGGTAACACGTAGACTTTCTTAAAAAAATTTTCTAAAGCAGAAGCATACTTGTTAACTGGTCAAGTGAAGTCAAGAATAGGTGCTTTGCCTGTGTGAACTTGTTTTGTTTCCTAATTTGTTTATATAGAACAGTTTCTTCTTTGTTTGATTACTGCTTTAAGCCAACTACCAACTGGATAGGAATACCATAAAACACACATTGCTATTTTTTCAAGTACACTCTAAGATCAGGTGGTATCTGGACATTTCATTAAGTCTGAATGTGCACTTCAGAAATAGCTTTCAGTAAGTAGATAATTCAGGCTGCACACTATGAGACAATATGTTTCTTTTTTTTTTTTCCCAATAATTTAATGTGAATGTATCTCTCTCTAGAATCCTGCACAGGAGCAGATTCTCTCTATAAACCCTTGGCTTCTCTATAAACGCTTCTTTGCCTTAATTCTTGCATAGCCTTGACTGGAGTTGGCTCACAAGAGAAAACTGCCACTCCCTTTTCACCTCTGAGAATAAAATATAAATTGGCTTTAACTTCATCCCATAATCAATATATAATATTTCAGATATAAGAGATGAATGTGCTTTGGAAACTGAGACATCAATGCACAATACTCTCAACATCTATACACACATAAAATCCAATCTTTTACTGCCAGATGTATTTTTTTTAAAAATGTTTGACTCTCTGTATCTTATAGATTGTGACTGCAAAGCCAACTCTATGAATGAATATCACAGGTCCCAACAATAAACTTTCTACAGAAATCCCACAATCTGAATGACATTCTCCAAGGACTGTTTTATTCAATAAGGTGATCAAGATTTACATATTAAGTATAATTGCAAGAAAGGCTCTAGAAAAAAATTGAGTTGCTGAAAAAATGCATTAAACTGCATAGGCTACAAAAGTATTTTGTAAGTACTGAAAGAAATTCCATATTTAGAATTTTATCAACCTTCCTAAAAAACTACTTCTTCTAGTACATAGAAAATAATTAATGAGAACAAAGAGGAGATACATTGATAGTGCACGGTGACACCCAAGAACTGACAAGGAAGATAATGCTACATAACAGGAATTTACTCAAAAAAATAACATGGAAAAGTGTAGAAAGGGAAATGACAGAACTTAAACCAAATTTTCATTTCTCAGATGTTTTTATAGCTAAGTCTGCTTTTGATTGCATATGGTCTTTTTTGTGCAGATTCTCAAGTTAAGGATGAGTTTGACTCACCTAACTTTCTTGCTTAGAGAATGCAGAAAATTCTTTTTGCTAAACATTTATATATTTATACATACATACACATGCGGAAAACAGACATTTTGAACTTATTTTAAGAGATTGTGAAGTATTTTACAATACAGATACAAATGAATTTTACTTCATACTAAAGCAGGGAATGAATGTCTTAAGGGCAATGTGAGGAATAGACACTCCAGTCAACTCAACCTACAAATTAGCAATTAGGCCACCATTAACTTTGAAATACTGAGGAAGGATGTGACAAGAAATTGATAACTGCACATACATCATGTATAAACTGGCTGATTATCTAAGATTTTAACTGTGCAAGACATTTCACAGGAGATTTTAGTATCATTTTTTGCCTTAAAAACAGTGAATTTACTCAGAATAATTAACTAGCCACACAAACTCACATCTTTCAACTTTTTTGCCTACATCAGATCCATGTGTTCATATAATACACTGTATAAAAGCCAAAGAGTTATTCTTTTAAAAACAAATTCTGTCTGTAAAGAAGAGGGGAAAAACTCACATTTGCTTGAAGTTAATCAAACAACTTTGAGGAGACTGAATTCCCTTTACTCAAGTGAAAATAAATATTCTGGAACAGAGACCAATCCTTCTTGTCAGAATGCCAAAAGCATTCTTGTTATATGAACTGAGATTCATATGACTGAACTGAGATGCTCCTGACACGCTTAAAAAAAAAAAATTCTGAAATGTGAAAATGAGATTGTTTCCAATGACTTCAAAGTATCTTGAACAGACAGACCCTCAAGGAAGATAGAAGGGCAAACTTGTATGAAAACAATTCACAAAACTGGTGACTGTCTCCAGTAAGACAAAAAGAGGCATTTCAGAATTTTAAGTGACAAGATCAGTGAAAGTTCCCAGACCCCAACCCCAAAAGGTGAGCAATGCAGAGAATTATTTAGCTGTTTAGAGAACGTCCTTACAGAAAAACGGTAAAGGAATAAGGTGCAGAGAAACAAGGCTGTTTCTAGTAGGAGGTAACATTTAGAAATACATTCCTGATTAGAATTTTAGCACGAATTACCCTGAGCTGGAAGAAGGAACGTGAAGTATGACTTATCCATGTGATCTGAATCAAACTTTCATGTCGAATTCCCTAGTGTTTGGCTGGCTTGTCCTACTTCTTCCAGAGCAATTTTAAATGTCTTGTGCTATTTAAAAAAGTCTGAGCTGCTTCTGATATATTTGCAATATCTCTCTCATATCTTGTGGTGAAGTGCAAAATTTTGTGTACAAAAAGATCAAGAAACATACAAAAGGCTAAATGATGGTTACCTGAAAAGGCCTGTATTTCAAATGGATCCCATTTCAAGGTAAATAAAGGACCATTTAACAAGTCTGGTATTTGGTTAGCTATACCATTTACCCCTCAGCAGGTTATAGTAGAAAGCTTGCACGGACTGTTTATTTCCTAATATAGTATATAACCCTGAGCAAAGATATAACCCTGCCTCCTCCTCAAATTGTCTCACAACTACAGAAGATATCATTAACACACAACAACACTGGTATCAAGACAGAGCAGTCCCACGGACGCAAACCAAATCTCTGGTGCCGCAGAGGCTGACAAGACATCCAACTGTCAAAAAAATATTTTTGTATCAACCTTATAATTGAACTACATGAAATACAGCGCTGTAGGTCTGGATTTATTAGCTAGTGATTAAGGCAGCAGGGATCAGAAACGGTAGTCCTGATTTTATTTACTCGTATTGACACTTTCTTCCAAAACTTCATGAAATACTACTACTTTCACATCATCTGGACTGAAAGATCTCCTGTGGTGTATGTGCAGCACCTCACAAGAGCACTAAGAATAACAATGAATAGTTTACCTTTTGAGGGCCCTGTGTTGTACCGCAGTAGTGGAGGGTAACTTGGTTTGCACAAAGCTCTGAAGGGCTGTATTCTGATTTCTTTATGAAATGGTTTGCATGCAGCAGTTAAGCCAACAAAGAAGTCATCAGAGCAGCACCTGGGGGAGTTAAGCAGTTATCTACTAAATCCCACTAAGAGACAATAGAAATGTAAACTCTCTGTAACCAGGGCAAATAATGCACAAGAGCATTTGCCACTAGCTCTTGGGCTTTGGTTCTTTGTTCTGTTCCCAGTGCACATACTGACACAGCTAACCACAGATTTAGTAGCTAATAAAATATCAAGAATAAATATGCACCTTTAAGAGTAGTTTTGGTACATACACAATTGGAGAATTTCTTTTGCAAGAAACTAAACAAGCAGATTTACTTTGAAATTCCATAGTTAATGCTAGCTGAGTCATTCGCTGTATATCTAACACCTTTTCCCTTCAGAAAGCTTTAAACCATTTTCAGCTACGGATATGGTGGCACTATATAGAGGGATCTAGTTTATAGTGATCTAGTTTATAGAGTAGATGCTTGAATTCACAAATTGTAGAGATAGGAATAGTCTAGGCATACCAAACAGACTTCACTGAAATGCTTCTTAACATAGGAAAATAACACATCCAGTAATATTTCCTGCAAGACAAAAGTTTGGGTCTCCAAGTCCATTTCAAAATTTGGCATCAAAAAGCAGGACTTCTTTCTTTTTTTCTAAAAAGTACGTGCTACTTTTTAATAGCACATACTTCTTCCCCCCAGATTTCTCTAACTTAAAAAAAGTACTTTTTAAGTACTTTTACTTAAAAAGAGTATTAGGAAACAAACAAAAGCATCATTATTGAAAGGTGAGTTACTCAAATCAACTGCTGGGATCATGCTTTGATGTTTTAAGATGGTGGCATTTTCTATTCAGTAGAACCAGTTTTAGACTGAAGAGTATTAATTTCTGCATTTAAATCAAGATAGAAGTGACAATGAGAACTCGTGCCTTTCCCTTCAGGATTTTTTCTTTTCCCCAGTCATGAATCAAAACATTATTCCACAAAGATAACTTTTTTATTATATATCGTGTTCTGTACTGTTCTTCATATAATTCTTTTTGTACAGAGTCTCCATTTGCTGTGCAACTTCCAAAGCAGTGCAATATACCTTGCTGGGACATTCTGATTTCCTTCTATTAACACCTCAAACTTATTGTGTATGTGCCCACTTTCTTTTTTACCTGTGTTGCTGTTAACCCAAAATTTGTACAACAATACCAAAAGAATTCTGCACAACTGAGTTGTGAGTTGGTCATTAATTCCTACTTTGTAATTGCTTCCAACTTGTCAACTGGTTGTTTGCATATGTTATCAGATGGATGCTGTTCTGATGACAACAGAAAGATGAGCTGCCAAACAACTACTACACAATTGGACACTTGGAATATTGCTGAAGGAAGCTAAGGCTTACAAAAAGAATGGCTACAAAAAAAAAAAAAAAAAAAAAAAAAAGAACACAAACCAGTTGGTACAGATTACAGCAAAACTCCTTTAACCCACTTTTGTGAAAAATTAGAAAGATCCTTAGAGTGACAATTTGAAAATATCTTACCCTTTGCATGAAATTCCTTTCTAGTAATTCATAATCAGAATTCATGCCATTTTAGCCAGCCACACATGTATGCAAGTAGAGGAGATTATTTTTACATCATGTAATTTGGAATGCTCCTGAATTAGTTCTAAAAGGGTATGTAGTACGAATAAGAATTGTGAATAAGGACTATGTGAGCTTTTATGTTTGCACGTTCACCACCTTTTCATACATGTCCAGTGACTGGCTCAAGAGACTAATTTCCAGAACTTATCTATAAACTAAATCTTTCCTTGAGCAAGCACTGAACAATTTGGAGGCAAAAAAAACTTATCTGCATGAAATATTCATTGAACAGCAAACACAGACTTCAAGACAGCAGCATGTCCACAGGCTAATCACAGTTAACACAAAGAGCTGATTCACCAGCAGGACAAAGATATTTGGGTACCACAGAACGTTCAAGCACCTATGGAACAAAAGGACTATGTGGAGATGCAGCTTTAACTATTATTTACTGGCAAGTACAATACGTCCCAGCTCTTTCCCTTTGCATAAATTTCCCTGGCATATATTTTCAGTATAAGGAAAGAAAACGCAAAACTTCTTCTGGAAATATCTTGCCATGGAATCACTATGATTAGTGGAATAAAACAGAAAAATTGACTATTTTTGCCTTTATACAGTTTACTGAATGCTAATTTTTGAAGGATATTAAATAATGATTGCAGTTCCCTTCAGAGACAAAGTGAGAGATGTACACCGCAGGAAAGCTAATCCCATAGCTCAGAACATAGTTCCTACAGCCATAATCTGGAATAATTCCTAGATGCTTTCACACCTTTTCTAAAGCATGTTAATGAAGAAATAGAGAATCCCATTCACTACATTATTTAGGAACAAAGTACGACAAAGGCAGTTCTATCAGCTTTCTAACAAGTTCTCCCTTGATTCCAACTACATGCGTCAGCCAAATTGCTTGAAAGCAAAATCCTAGCAATTCCCAATGTCAATGTATTAGCATTGTAATGCTAATCTGGTTATTAATTAATGTTAAATTAGTAATAGTGGTATAAAATTGCATATACATAAAAATCAAAAAAGCTAAGCATAACTTGCCACTTAAGATAAATATTTCTGCTTTAAATGGGAATTACAAGTGATTTTTATGTCAACTTAATTGATGTCAAATAACAGTGAAATTCCCTTGGAAGTGAATATCATAATCGCATTATTTTCAAAAAAAAAAAGTCATTGTATTGCCTACTCTTAACGCGTGAATAAAGTTCTTACAGTCTATATAGTAGAACTTAAAATAGTTCCCCTTCCCCCACCTTCCCAGATGGAAGAATTTAAGTTTTGAAATCTCTCCCTAAATTTAATGTTTAGCTGTATTTGCAAAAGTAGTCACTGCAAAGAGGGGTTTTCATCTCAGAGAACAAGGGGTATGTCCTAACCAGCTAAAAGAATTCTTGGCACTTAATGCTTGCTTTGGTTTAATTTGGTTTAATGCTTGCTTTCCCCTTCAAAAACTTCTATGATTCTAGACAATCTTCTAGACAGTTATTAAGAATAGGAAAAAAATGCAATAATAACCACTTTGAAATAATCTGAATCCTTAATTACATAAATATAACCCTTTTTATAAGCAGGATCTGTAGCTTAACACACAGATTTACTGCTATATTATACTGGATCCACAACATAATTCTTCAGCTATGCGCATAAAAATATATCATCTTGAATACAAACTGCACATTGTAAAAAACTTATTATTAGCATGTGTATGAAAGAATTATTTGATGTAAATATAGGCTATTCTTGGATAGCCAAAATACATGGGATTAATCATCATTATTTTCCGCTGACATCAGGGAGCCCAGACATCTAATTGCAACATAGTTGTAATTAGACAAGATAAGTCCCCCTTCCACCTTCAAATTTTTCAAGTAATGGTAAAGTCTCCAAGGCGCTTGCAAGCCTAATGTCATGAGAGTACGTAATTCCCTAAGTCTTCTCTGGAAATTTGGGGTTTTATTCCTATTGACCTCAACAAGTGTGAGCAATTGATGAGTCCTAGCATTCAGATGAGTAAGCAGAATTACCTGTCAATAAGGCAACAGATTAATCATCAAAATGTATTCCAATTCTTTGAAAAAGCTTAGGGTTGTTTGAGGGGAACTGTATACACCTAAAAACACAACATATTGCCCACAGAATATTCTCATTCACTTCCAACTCAAGATGTCACACTTATTTTGAGAAGAACTAAACTCCACAGGATTAAGTTATTTTTTTCTGCCTTTTTTTTTTTTTTTTTTTCTTTAGTAAACTCTAGAAACAGAATATAAAAAGCATCAAAAAAAAAAAAAAAGCTATGTTCCTCAGACAGTATTCTAAATAAGACATCAGACTTCAATGCTGACTTACTTTTCTCTTTTTATATTCTTTGTTAATTTAATTATTTCTTTTTGGCTTATCCTCTTGGTCATATGAAAGAACTAAAAATAGATTTAATTAGACGAACTTCAGAAGTTGCATTCTATCAAAAATTTTCTCATAATGAACAGAAAAATATTCTTCCCTACTCAGATAAAGCAGCTGTTATCATGCACATAACTATAATAAATCGGCACAATTTTTTAGAGTAAACCTCACTGGAGTATGTTTTTAGGTTACCAGAAACATTTTCCCCTTCCTCTCTATAAATTCAATTCATTTTCCAAAAATGACCCCAGTATTTTAGTTATGCAAATATATGCAAAAAAAAATTGCCTCTGTCCATCCTTGCTATTAATATTTGATCATTTACATTACGAGACATTACAAGTACTACAACACCGGTTACATTTTCCAAGGGTTTGTGTCACTTAAATGGATCTGTGCATCTGTGTATAAAAGGAGATTAGACTGTGCACCTGCTGAATATTTTCAAAGGAAGGTTCAAGCAGGGTCTCGTGCATAATTTGACTGTGCAAGCATATAAATTGCTATGTAATTGCCAATTTATTTATTTTTCATTTCAACATAATTGTGCTTCAAAATGTAAACTTCCATTCAATGTAAACTTGCCAGACTTGTTCGCTTGCTCCTACAACTTCATGTTATCCAGGATCAGCAGAATAACTACAAACTGGGATTAACAGGATGGCTAGACAGTTTTATAGTTGCTTTATAAATCCTTGTGATAGTAGATATCAAGCAAAACTTAGTCAAATTTGAGCCTAAGGCTCTAAACATTATTCTAGATACAGAGCTAACCTTTTAAATGTAGCATGTATAGGATGTCTGCCTAAGGCTGCAGACAGCTGGAAATGGTCACATGACAAGGTAGATAATATCCTCATCATCTCAGTGCAGCATTAGCTCCTTATTCTGGACTGGATGGATATTAGGAATGTTAACCATTTAACTGATGCTAAGCTTCCTATTTTCTGATTTAACTACAGAAAACTGAAGAGGAATTTAATTATTAACTAGCTTTAACATTTCATCTAAAGATTATAAAATTTCTATTCTTCAAGTCAGCACACAGTAGGAAAGAACACCATAACGCATCATGTATTGTTCTCTCTGGAATACAACAGTTGATATTTTTTTTTTTTTTTTTAGAAAAAAGTTATCAAGAGGCTGTAGGGATGAACAGGGGCTTTTGATAGGCTAAAATTAAATTTATTATTGTATGATTTTTTTTTTAGCTTAAATTTAAAAGTGGCCTTCTAATTCAATTCCTCATTTATGCTGTATTTCCTTTCTTTAAAGCAGTAGTTGGTGAAGTAAAAAGTCACTACCAAAGCCCTCTGCCATAATCATTAGTGTACTACTCACAACATATGTTGTGTGAATAAACAAAACCAGACTCCGTTGTGCATTTTTTCAATTGACATCTTGCCTGTTTGTGGGACATACAATAACAAACATCACTGCGATCACTTGCTGTCATTCCTGAAATGTTGTGGTGAACAGGGGAGGTTCCTGATGACGGCAAAAAGCCTATCATCACACTCAAGGGCAAAACCTCTGCTTTGAGTAGGGGTCTGGCCTCACCCTGACCTTGGCTGAGCTCTCCAGCTTTCAGCATAAATTATTGTGCGATACTACTACTTCTACCCTTCTTCTGCTGCTCAGTTGTTTATCACTGGGAAATTATCTTTTAAATGGATCTTCGATGGCAATCAGGGTTTGCTACATAACCTATTTTATAATTCTTGTATTTTTATTCGCCTTTTCTAGTTTAATGCTAGGCATTCATTAGAGAATACAGATGATGTCACCATCACATGACTGAGCTCAGAACCAATGAGTTAAAATAGAGGTGCTCACTAATGAATCACAGTAATTTTCCCAGAAAGTGAAACTAAATGCAGCATAACAGAAAATTACCTTTAACATAAGCACAGAAGATGGATTATATTTTGGATCAAAATTTGATTAAAAGATATCTAAATAAGCTCAAGATTTATGCCACCAGAAACTTGTAGTTAATTAATTCAAATTTTTTATTCCCTTTATCATCAGGAAATCAAGAAAGTTATTTACCACTGCAGAAGCACAGAACAGAATCATCAAGATCTATTTCATTTCCTTTTAGCAACCCTCCCGAAGTAAAGAATTAACAACTTCCTAATATACCATAAAGACCACTCCGAAAATATACATCTTTGGGCAAAGAGAACTTTGCAGAATAGATCACATTTTCAAATTTTCACTGTAATATAAAGGAAATTCTAGGAAGCTGTGAAACACCAGTACTTGAAAATTAGTAAGCACACTCCTGTTTATGCTCAAAAACATTCATGCTATTCTTCATTCATGATGTGATGCTTCAAGTCCAAACACTTGGGTTTTGGCAAGTGGTTTAAGTATACAGTTGTAATACAGTTAAGTATACAATTGATATTAATTGATCCTACTGTTACGTCAAAACCTCTAATCCACAAATATAGATGCTTAACTACTTTTAAGTACCATGAAATAACATAAATATTTTGTTTTTTCTTCTGAGTATATCTTCTGAGTTGTTGAGAGGATTTTTGCCATTAGAGCAGACCAAGAGGCTCCAATATGAACTGTGGAATTTTAAGTCTTGTTTAACAGCAAAAAAATAATTTACATCCTACAGATAAATACTTATGAATACATAATACTCTCAGTCACACAAAGTTTAAGTACTCAAAATAGGTTTGGAAAACATAAGGACTATCCCTTTAATATCACATTCAACATAAGGCTGTGACTGCTCTGTTTCTTTATTCACAGTTACATTCTGATCACTTCCTGTTGAAAAAAATTCTATCATCAAAACATTTGAAACTTTTGAACTTTTTTCGTCTATCATAAATCTGAAGTATAACAAGGTAAATTATTAAATAACAGATACCAATTTATAGTGGTGATGGACATGAAAGTTGTGCACTTCTAATAGCAATCATAACCATCCTTAGACGGAATCTATGTCTGCTGTTTTTCAGAGTGCTTGAGGTCAACACAGATAAGTGCTCAATACATGTAGCTTTCTTATCATCTTAAATAGAGGATTCTCAGGCCTTTTGTCCTTTCCCAAATCAGGTCCTAGATGTATTTGATTCAGCATTCATTCCCTTCTGAAAAAGGAGTTTGTACATAGCAGAAAGCCAGCCATGATTAAATCTGAGTTATGCATCACTGTTTGAATTGAAATAAGTCTTTTAGGCACATTTAAACAACACAAACTTTTTGATATAGCTCCAAAAAAAAAATATTACTAAAACTTTTACCTGTAGAATTCATTTAATAAATTATAACTAAAATAACTGTTGCCCAATTCCCAACTACACTTTCAGAGTAGAAGATTGGATATTTAAAGAATTAAAATGATTGTGTGTCATATGTGGAAAAGCATTAGTGCCTCTGAAAATAATTATTGTGCTTTAGCACAATGGGATGGGATCCAAAAAGTGGATCTTTGGTGTCCTAAAGGGCATTTTAAGAAGATTTTAGATCTCCTATATCCAAAAGTGAGATGCAAAACCTGAGGATTAACTACTTCACATTCTAAGAAATTTTAGTCAGAAGTTCAAAGTTCAACTCCTCTTTACATTTTGAGACACCACTCTCTGAACTTAGCATCCTCTTACTGAGCGTGTTTTTTGTAAATATGTGATCTCAGTATACCCTCCTGCAAACTCCAGTCTTAAAGAACAACCTGTCCTCAGTATTCAGAAGACTGATTTTATTGTTACCCTAAATCCCATCAGCAAATTTCTTATTTTTGCCTTATTTTTGCAACCATACACAACAAAAGTTCCTAAGTATTTATAACATAATCATGGGCCATTCCAAAGTTTACACAGTATTTCTCTGCAACTCTCCATCACTACAATAAAAGGAGAATACACATAAGAAATGCACTGGATCATTTTCCTTCCCAAACTGCAGAAATATATTACTGCATCATGTGTTAGATTCAAGTCTTCCAGTGATTCACTCAAGAATCATTTACAAAAACACATTCTGCAGCAATTAAAATAAACTTACAATCATATCTGAAACAGAAAGACTTTGCCATCATGTCCCATTAAACTGTTTTCTTCCCTAGTGCTGCCTACAATATGTACATATTGAATTTAGGTCTTTAAAATTCTAATATCCCTCCAAGGCTGAAAATTTTAATTTGAAAATGCACAGAGGTATTTCATTTCTGGCAGATTTTTTCAGCATTTCAGATCCCAATTTACATCTGAAACCGAAAGAAATTCATATATATCTACTTTTCAGAGTGCAAATAAATCATACCAACAGAATCAAATATAAACATAGTTCACCTGGACTTTTTTTTTTTTTTTTTCAAAAAAGGAAAAACAACGCAACAGTCCAGTTTTTGCAATAATCAATGGGGTAAAAAAAAAAAAAAAAAAACCAAGTACCTATCTATTTTTTTGCCCAACATTGCTCAAATTCCTGTCTACCAAGCAAGAATTCTGAGCAATTGTTTTACTGATAGTTTAACATAGAAGACAAAGAAAGGTGTTCTTCAGCCTTCACACTGACACTGTGCTACTAGAAAGAAAACATTCCAGGAAAATATAAGAACTAAACACGTGAGTGAAAGAAGCGATAAGAATGATCATTTCAGATTTAGAGAATTGCGCATTTTATTTTTAGTTCTCTCACACTGAAATATGGTCATAACACCACTTTAAGACCAAGATTTTAACAGGACCTCAGCATTGTACTGATGAACAGATTTTGAAATTCAGGGCACAAAAGCATTTCACAGGAAATGCTCTAGAGTGTTCATGGACCTCACTGCAAATGCAAGGTCACATCTCACTGTGTGACCAGTATTTAATGTGTGTTAGCAAAACACTAAACACTCAGGCAGTACTCCGAAAAAGCAGCAATGTTAAACAGAAGAAAGTCTTACTACAAAAAAAATATTAGATAAAGTGACAAGTAATGCACAACTCAGAAGAGCTGTAAGGCTGCTCAGATGGTATGATCACCAGGTAGGTTTCCCAAAGACATACCTCCCAGGGTCACTATCAGGCACGCTGCAAAGACATCTTGCATCTTCCTTTGAAAAGTGCCCAGCATTTCTTATGATCAAAGAGAGGATGCCAGTCACTATCAACTTTTATCCTGCAATATAATTCTTTGGAAATAGATATGGAATCCTCCAGAGATCATGTGGGAGATACCCACCAATATGTAGGCATCAAGTAGCCTATAATACAACTTAGTAAATATCATTTGAATTACGTTTTACATGATGTAAACAAAACTAAATTAAAATACAATATAACAAGCAGAGAAAGCTCATTTGGTAAACAAGATCCTTCAAAAGACAGCCTTTGCAGCACTCAGAAAGAACATACCAATTTGAAGCAGATAAGTAAGGACTATTATCGAAAGGATAATAACCATCTCATACTTATGCATGCAGCATAATGAACAGAAAAGCACAATAAGGCAGATACGTTAGATTAGCATAATTCTATTCCACTATTTGAATGTGTAAGTTGCAAATGGGTTTTGTTTCAATTACTGCTTTTCTCCATGGGTTTTAAACATTTTATTCAAAATCCAGACTGTTTTATTTTGGCTTTAGCCTGTTATCTGCAATTACCACTTACTATGCCTCTGTTTTACCAATGGACACAGCTTTTCAATCTACCCCAGTCTTAAGATAAGGTTACTACTGATACAATCTGGTAATATCTTCATGGTATTTCAGATAGATTTTGTATAATATTTCTCTTAGTTCTTTATCTGGTTGTATAGTTAACCTTTTAACAAAAGATTCCCTCCATCAGTTATAAAGCATTTGGAACATTTAACTTTTTCAGAATATTTTACTCCTGATAGAGATATCTCATTTAACATCTTACGTACAGTATATCAAGTACTTAGGTTTTAATTTAACAGTATAAGTCAGAAAGACTGAAAGGCTAACATACCTTATATGAAGAGCTATTACATTAAATTCATTTACTTGTACTCAGCCCAACATTTTGTTCCTGAAGGGAAATGTTTCTTCAGAGGTTTATAGTTTAAATTTTAACCGAAAGAGAAGATCATTTCTTTAGGGAAGCATCCCAGTGGTTAATCACCTTCACTTTTATTCAAAATGAATACACAGAAGGTTTATATGGCTTTCTGTTTTACCTCAAGTACTGGCAGCTGTGTCATTCTCTTTTGGTACTTTCTTCTCTCTCACTCTACCCTTCTAAAAATAGAAAAAAGAACCTGTCGAAAGGCTGCATCTCACCTAAGGCTCTGTATCAGTAAATGAACTCCAGAGGGTTTCTTTTTTTTTTTTAAAAAAAAGATTTTCTCAATCTTTTTTTTTTAATCTAGTTTTCCTAAAGTGCACCAGAACCAGGTGTACTGCCCCATTAACGTCCCAACCAGTGTCATCTCTTGAAATAAAGTTATCTGCATGGTCTCTTACACTCAACTGTTAACACTCAAGGCTGGGACTACCTCTTTCTGCCATTAGGCTGTTCTGAGAATTTGCGTTCAGAAAACCAACATTTTCTTCCGCTGGAATCTCTTGCAACTCCAAAATCAGAAGCACAAAAAAAACAGACTTCTTTCAGCTTGTTTTGAACCTAAAGATAAGCATAATCTAAATTCTCTAGCTAGTGGTGAAGGAGAAACACTACATTGCTAGTAGTAGCAGGATGCCACTGGCTTTCTGTTAACAGTGCCTTATGTTAACTGCATGAGAGCCCAGCCCTGGCCCAGCAGGCTTGTCATCAACTTGCCATAAAATCTTGCTCTGTCAATTAGAGTTTAACACCAGGTGTCTCCTGCTCTGATTTGCAGTTTAAGAGCAATATAAACAGCAAAGGTCTTTAAAAGATGATCACATTGAAAACTATCAAAATCATAACAATTCATTCTTCATCAATTACTGGTCAAGCAAGGTGTGCAATTATAAACATTAGAATGTGACTGCTTTTGCATCAAGGATAATACAGCCATCTGAGAAACAATTCTACAGTCTGAAGATCTTTTATAACTGAACAAAGAAATTTACATTAGCTATTTAACAGGGAGGCAATTCAGAGTGATTCGTATTAGTCTTTAGATGAGCAACTACGCTTTGTCAAATACAATTAGTTTTTATTATTATAGAGATGCAATAAGGGGACCAAAGTACATAATAATTTTCAGTATTTGTGTCTAATAAGGTAATGTGCACTGGGAAGAAACAAAGCAATTTAAGAGACATCAACCCACATCTGTAGCCTTTGGACAGGAGTCCAGATGACTATCAAGTGCGTATCTTTCCAGAACGGGAAAGTATTACCATAGTATGTAGATAATAAACAAAAGCATGAAAAAAAAAGAAGTCAGTATAAGATGTTAAATAATTCCCTGCTACCTTTCAGCTGGAAGGCTGTCTGCGAATAAGATATTCTACTCTGCTGATATAATTACTTACTGAAACCACTTTCAATAATATAAAAAAGGCAGCCAGGGAGTAATAAAACTATTAAAATAATACACTGAAAAACAAATAAAACTACAATTATTCTGATCATATGCTGGCATATTTCCCTAGATTGTAGTGTTATACTCGCATTTAAAGTAATGCCCTTGAAAGGGCTTCCTCACAGGTAGGAAGAGATAACCACATCTGCGCTATTTCTCAAGGTATAGTCAAACAACTATGGTAATAAGAACTCTTCATTTATTTACCATAGTAAAGAACATTTCCTGAGCCTGGGTTTTTCAGTTTCACAACACACAATTGTATGGCTTCTTATCAGATTCCTATTAGAGACTACAGGTATTTGGTTTGGCACAGCTTGTAACTTTTCTACGGAAACAAAGTCATTCTTCATCGCATATTTTTGCTTCTGCCCCATTTCGCATCTTCATATGCTATCAGATGACATTTCTTACATACTGCAAATCAATTTAATTTCTTTAGCACAAAACCAGCCCTTTCCTAAAAGATCTGATATCAAAACATAAGAATACTGAACTGCAGAGAGCATACATCATTGTTTAATATAGTACCAGCCTGTCAATATATTGTGACTTGTTTAAAGGCACTTCTTCGGTAATTTACTTAAAAACAACCAAGTAAAGCCCAAAATATCAGTCTCCTTCATTGGCATGTTTATAAAGTGTATAAAGATGTATTTAATATTCTCATTTTCAGAAATGAAATAATAACCTACCAAATTATTGAAAGAGATCTGATACTACCTCATTAAAAGATATAGGACAAGATTTTATCAAGATTAAGTACAAAGAACCAACTGCATCTTTCTGAACCAGCCACCATTATGCCAGAGCACAGCTGGATTCAGCACAATGAAATCCCATTACACTCATCTTAGTTCTAGTACTTCACGAGCAATGAGGAAAAAACTTCAAAATACATTTAATAAATCCAAATACATTAAATACATACTTGCACATGTAAAGACTAGGTGGCTAATAGGAGAAATTTAATTTTTGATTAGAGTTACTATGAAGCATACATTAAAGCTCAGAGTACTTTTATGGCTCTCTGAATAGGAAGACATATTACAACTGTCAACTTGAAAAAATGCTACTCCTGCAGTAACTTTGGTATTACTAATTAATTTGTATGACAGTGACACTGCCAACCATGTGTTCTACTTTTATGTTTACTTGAAGAAGGCAAGAATGCAAGCAATGTAATTCTGCAACAAAAACCTCAAGTCATGGGAGGCCACTTTTTCCACCACCTCTCCTCTCTTTCATCAGTGCTTGGTTACACTCAGTAAACTCCTGCCCTGCCCTCTGTTGCAATCATTACTAATTCAGTGGAGTTCTTCCTGTTGATTTGTTTTTTGGGAGAGACGCTCTTTGTTGTTTGTCTGTTTTAATAGACAATCCTTTTGCTTCCTTGACAAACCTTAAAACCACAGGAGCACCAATGCACAGGAACTTAAATTTATCATCTCCATAGTATTTATTCTGAAGTCAATTCACTTTCACATGAATTTGAAAGCATTCTTTCATGTTATAATACATTTTGTTAACAACTGTCTTACCTAATAAGATTTTAGACCAATAAAAATGAATGGTATTTCAATACGTTTAAGAATGGAGTACGTAAACTATCTTACTTGAGAGGTAGCTACGCTTCTTCAATGCTTTGAAAAAATAATTCGACTTCTCTCTCTAATCTCTGGCCCAAATCTCTCCTGTTCTGTGAGATTGCACATGTACAGTCATATGATCCTCTGACACTAAATCCCTTAAATCCACAGATAAACATTAAATTCCCCAAAGATACAAAAAGACAGTTCATTTAAGTTGGCACCCTTTCCACAATCCCAGGACGGGTAGCAGAGTGCCTGCCATGGCAGACATTCCAGCTTAATTATCACTGTTTCACAACGTAACTGTAAGGGTAAGTCATAGCCTCAAAATAAAATTTGCTAATGTTTCCGTAATCTTGGAAATGCCGAACACATTTGCAAAGACAAACAGATGCTTACACTCATACTTTAGTGATGCAAACTTAAAACTGATATTTTGAAGCAAAATGTATGTTAAAAGCAGGACATAACCACGGACTGTTGTTAAGCGCATTGCAAGATATAGTCACAAGTGTCAGCAGGAGAGCTTTACACCAATAGTTTCTTAACATTCAGTAAAATTATGCCTTTTACTTCTATTCACCTAGGAAGGTTGTATCTTTGTATGAAAGACCAGTTGTTTCAGTAATTACTCAGGAAACAGGAAGGTTCAGAAATGTTGTGTCCACAACACCCTTCCCTAGCCAACAAACCATAAACTATCTTGAAAGAAACTGTCCCATGATCTTCCATAAAGACCAGTGAGAGAAAGAGAACATGGGAGAAACTACAGCTGCA
Source organism: Tetrao urogallus (assembly GCF_951394365.1). Lineage (NCBI taxonomy): Eukaryota > Metazoa > Chordata > Aves > Galliformes > Phasianidae > Tetrao > Tetrao urogallus. Next base: position 22,026,142 of record NC_136818.1, read on the forward strand.
ACTAAGCAGACAGAGCATCTACCAGGAACAAATTTCAGATCTTGACCTTGCTCCTAAGGTTATTTCTGACTTCAATTAATAAACTTCAGGATAAAATTGAGAACTCTGTGGGCTCTGAGTGTTCTCCCTAAACAGAGGCACATTAGTACTGATAGTTCCAGAGATAGAAGGAATTTTCATGTAAAAAAGAAAAACTTACGACTGAATCCCCACTTTACTAAAGTACTTTGGATTCTGTATGAAACAGAATGTCAGCCACTGCTCATTGATATTCTCTGTCCAACATTTGATCCAAACATCTGTTTACTGTTAATCACCTGTTTAAATATCATAATGAATTGAGGTCTGATCTGGCACATCAAAGTTAAGATCAAAAGAGGTTTCCCAGAACTGCTATGATTCACATAAAAACTTGTATTTAGAATCCTGAAATATGGGAATGCCTTACTTGCAGAAGCCAAGGCTGAAATCTGTCCTTGGCAACAGATAATATACATAAGGATATTGAATGGGATATCTATTTATCACCTACGACATGAATAACAATCTGACGTAAGTCCCAAGGCAAATGAAGATGGCATTCACTCTGTTTAGGACGAGCTGCTTAAATGGAAGAAAAAAAAAAAGCAAGAAAGATCATGAGAATACTCTTTAAAAATGTATTGACCTTGAAAATTAAAATCAGGTGAGCTTTTGTTGGACTGCTCCTACTCTTTAGCAGTTCATTTTAGTCACCATTAAATAATTATATAAACAGATTTGAAATGAAGCAAATCATTTGAGCGGATTATTCATAATTAAATATTTTGATTTCATATGAACATCAGGTTCTGAAAATATGCATACTAACATGAGTACATGATACAAGAAAAAACTATGCAGACAGCTCTTAAAGCGAAGGTGAACATTCCAATGACCTGAATCCCTGCCTAGAAATATCTTTTTTTTCTAAATAAATTAGGAAACTCTCTAGGCAGTATGCTCTCTAATATAAAGATGGCAATCACAGGTCACAAAAATGCACAGAAGTCTACTAACACACTTTCTTTTCCTTCTGCTGTACTATTCACGTGTTCTACTGTGCTGTTTTCTCACTACCATGAGAAAGTACCAAATCATCAGATGAGTTCTAGAATGGCCTGGATTGGAACGTACCTTAAAAATCACCTAATTCCAACCCTCAGCCACAGGCTGGCTCCACGCTTTAGAACAAGCCCCATCCAATTTAGCCTTGAAATATCTCCATGGATGGAGCAGCCACTACTACAGAAGTTGCAGTACAGTATTATAAGGAAAGATCCATTTTAAGTTATTTGGTATTTCAGTGCACTTCCTTTATTACAAAAACAATTCTTTCCTAAATAAGAAATAATCTTTTCCTGTAAAATTGCTTCCCTTTTTAAACAAATTCTCTTAGCCACAAATTACACTATACCTTAACTACTTCTGACTAACTAACACTAAGGTTTGGCATTGTGGCTTATTTGCCCTGTGTGTCACTAAATTATAATCGTAATAAAATATGACAATGAAAGTCAGATAATTTTAAATAATCATTTACCTTTCCAAGCAAAGGGGTGCAGGCGAGATACAGCCTATTTTCTTGCACTCTAATAGATGTTATTACATAACAGTAACTATTCTCTGTAGAACTTCACATTCTTTCAACAAAGTCCATGTGGTACAGTAGATATATCTGTACGCATACTATGTGCCAAAATGTACATATAAACAGTCTCTATACGCACGTGTAACTACATGTTTTTCTCTGCTTACGTACTTGAAATTTTACATGTAATGACTTTTAGGACCCTGACCTGAGCACTGAAGAATAATATAAATGTTTTAATTTAATATATAGGAAAAAAAAGCTAAATTTTAAACTAATATTCAAGAAAACCGGAACGTATTCCAATTTACTTGTAATCTAGAAATTCTTCTAGAACTTTTACCAAAATTTCCTTCCCTGTATGTTTCAGTTGAGCAAACTTCATGTGTCTTAACTTAATGCATTTGTTCTCAGAAATCAACAGTAACACCTCTGATATCTTGGGCAACAACCACTCTTAAAATAACCATTTGCAAAACTGAACAGTACACAAATTCTGCTCAGCTTCTAAGTGGGATTAAAAGAAGGGATTAATGACAAAAACATTTCTTGATACCTGATCTACAGCAACAGAAGAAGAATTAACTTCCTGCCTCATATTCTATATATATTCTTTCATCTTATTCAAGTTCTGGTAAAAATTAAACATCCTTTAGGATTTCTTTCCTATACTGCTTTCATTAAGTATAATGATTTTTATTACTTTAGGGAAAAGTCCAAAGGGACAAACATCTACAACTCAACAAAAACTTTAGTAGAGTTTGCACATGCAGAGCAATCTCATGCCGAAATTGTGCTCTAAAAACACTATGTCTATGGTGATTTAAAAGAGTTCTTGCCATGTCCCGTTTTTCTCTAGACTTGCAACAATTCCAGCTTTCTAGTAGTTTATTTGTGTGCGTGTGTGTGTGTGTGTGTGCATGTGTTATTTTGCCCCTCTCTCTTCAAATGCTTGCTGTAGAAAGAAAGATAAATTGAGAGAGAAAAGATGAAGACAATGCACGTAGATTGAAGAGAGTTTTAAAATAATGCAAAATTACTTACAGTTATAAAATTTGAAAATCATATATTTCTAATTATTTTCTAAGATCTAACCTGTGCTTATTTTGCATAACACTTAAGACACCAACAATTAAGTATTTATTTTCCTTAATACAAGTCTGTATACTCATGGATCACAGGTATGTTTAAACTCTAATGTTGAAGATATATCTGTTTATTTTTTTCTTGGAGATAATACTGAAGGCAAAAAAGACACTATATTAACTGACTAATGAAAAATTAAGAAATTTATTCAGCATGTATTATGTTTACTATTAGAAGACATCATTTAGCATTTATTTACATTTATTCATTGCTGCTATCTTTGTAGAAAGATTATTCTATGCCAACGAAACATCAATATAATATCATATTACAGCTCCCACCATTTAACCTGTCAATTAAGTCGATTAAATAAAGGTAATACAAGCCTTTAGAAACAGTTCCACAGCCCCAGCAAATTCCAGACTTCCAGACTTCCCTCATCTTTTTTTTTTAACATCATAATTTGAAGCTGCAGAAATTCCCCATGCAGCCAAGTTCAAAAATACAACACAGTTCCTATTAGCTCTGCAGTCCTTGGCAGTCAGCACCCTGCATTTCATCTTGCACCGGTATTTAATATGTATAATTCCAAAGCAGTGATTCCTTTACTGCTGTGCTGCACAAATCCAATTTTTTACAAATAGTAAATCTACTGCAGATATGACGGCACCCTACTCTGACTCCCACAATTCACAGTTATCAGAGCATTAACCCATTTATTCCTTTCACTTAACTGCTAAAAAATTTTTGCTTCCTTTAATTATGTAAAAAGTGAGGATTTTATAGTTTGATATCTGCAGCCACTAGTACCTTAATATTCTAACTTACTTTAAACGTGTAATCATACTGTTAAATTCATTTCTCTACAAATAGTTCCGTATTTTGCCCAATAAATCTACATCAGTAATTCAGATTAAGCCAAGCTTAATCTATTAATTATATACTACAACCCCCTTTTAACTTGTACTATACCACTTACCAGAGCAGAAATGCTGTATAGTTGCTATTGCACATCAAAAAAATTTCCTTAGCAGAGCAACTCCCCTCATTTTGGCTTAATTTAGTATCTGATATACATAATCATACAATAGCAATAGATTCAAAGAAGTACTCTATTATTCCTTAACAACTACAGTGTTACTTAGTCAAATGCAGAGTGAAAGGAATTTACTATGCTTGCAGTTAGGCAATGATTTTGCAGTTAGGCCATGACAACAGTAATGCTAAGGTGCAGTCACAGAAACAGCTGGATTTAAGAAAGGTATTTGCCTTAACAGGGAACAAGAAGAGAAACAGAAGCTGACCTGCCCCTATGAATTTCCATAGCCATTTTAGAATCCATTGTGTCATCACAAAACTGGTTTTGCTCTCTACTCAGTCTGGTCAAACTAATTTAAGAGATTTTATTTTATTACAACTCATGTGAAGGAGTCACGTTGAAGCAGGTTCTACCACATACAAGTGCTCCATGTTACGTTCCACCTCTGTAAGTTTTACAGAGAGCAGCAGTATTTTAGTGACATACAAGAATCTGCAAATAACTGAGAGTGCCTGCCTTGCATAACAAGCTACATGAAGAAACTACAAGTTCACTAAGTCACCAGTCATCTCAATTTGCTTTTGATTTATTGTCATTGTTTACTCTGTGCTTAATAGATCATTGTTGGAGAGAGACACAGTAAATATTCCTTCTAGTAAACAATTTAGCTTAAGAATTAAAATTAGAGATAAATAATGATGCAATTTTATGATACTGAACACAATTGAGAACACAAGTTGAAGTATCTTGATGATAAATTAATTTGGTTCATTATCCTTCATAAATTGCTTTGGGAGGGATTCACTCTTGGTTAATGACTATAAAAACGAAGACCAAGTAGCATATTATTTTTCTTTTTTTTTTTTTTTTTTTTTTTTTTTCCTTTTCTTTAAAAACAGATAATAGAGTCTTTGAAATAAAAGAGAATCTCCCAAGTGCCTCCAACGGTTAGCCTGAGTCTTTTACAATTACTAGAAGCAGCTACCGTCCACGTAATAGGTTGACTAAAAAATGTCCAAAAAAAAAGTAAAAAATAAAAATTAATTCCTAAATCTACTGCATAGTCATTTCAGTTAACATCCTTTTTTCCTTTCCTCAATGGTCTTCATAAAGCAAATGCTTTCCATTAGGTTTATTATTTGCATTATTTACTTGTACCATGATGAGTTTGAATGAACATCTACCAAAGAAAAAATTGTAAAAAAAAAAAAAAAAAAAAAAAAAAATCACAAAATAATTCACTTTTTAAGGTCATCCGGATGAGTACCCTGCTCAAAATGTTATTCAAAGTTATGAATAACATTGTCATACTGAAAGTGTATCTATTTATAAGTACACAACAAACAGTTCCACAGAGTTGAATCAAGCACTGCTATAAAAATTAGCACTGTACTGATATTTCTTTATTATCAATAAATAATGACAAAATAATCAAAACAGGTGTGAAATAGAAAGCAATTTCTCATCTAAGATTTCTCACATGCAATTTCTGCACCAACTACACTCCCTGTCCCTTCCATTTAGCATACCATTGACCCAGAGTAACAGGAACTGGACACTGTTGACCACTCTGCACGTCTGGGACCTCCTGGAGGCCCAGCTCCATGCCCTGTGCTTCCCTTGCTGGCTCATACACCTGCAGCGTATGTCTGGGTTTTAGGTCTTCCAGCTTAGCAGGCTGCCAAAGGCCCATGGCTTTCCCAGTCATACTGTTGCAGATCAGTCTCTGATTTTCCTGCTCGTGATTGGGGATCAATCTGTTGGTTACTGCAAGGTTTTGATCAACCCGCATGCTACTACCAGGTTTTGACTTCTTTCCCCAGTGTGGCACAAAGTACTCAGAATTGTTAGAAGTTCCTGTGTTTCTTTGTCTCTTTCCCACATGTATCCAAAACATTGCAACAAGACAGATGTAGGGCAGAGCTTTCAGGTAAGCCCCTTCTCTAACAGTTGTCTGTGCTTTGTTTTCCTGGCTACCTAAGAGCTAGGGAGTTACAAGACAAGGTCTCGATCTGAGTGGTGCTTTCATACAGGCTTCACCCTGCACCAGTGTTGAGGAAGAGGGTCTCCCCTCTGTAAAAGTTCCACCTGTCACTTTACTCTCTTTGCCATGTACCTAAACTGTACTTTAAGGCTTTGATTAAGATGAATGTCTGGCATAGCTGTATAAAATTGTGTACAAAATGAATATGACAACATTCAGTCCGCAACTACTGAGTGGAGTAAGACAATTAACAGGCAGTACATAGATACTTCACACCTGCCTGAATAAACTAGAATGGATGGCACCCAGCAGATTACACTCACATGGAAGAACCAGAACTGGTTCTGGTACTTTAGACCATACTGGATTTGGTCCACATAGAAGCCTACGTAAACCCCAGTAACACAATTGGAGATGAGATGCCTACTTCATTTCTGGCTTCCCTTGCCAAGGAGATGTCTAAGTCCACCTCTCTGCCTTGAAGACCGACACCATCAACTCCTCCAATGCAGTCTCAGATTGAGGGTGCCATATTCTTTTGGACTGACACAAGACCAAGAAAACATTCTAACAGTGCAAAATAATAGCAAACCCTCCAGGTTACAGCATCTTCATCTGCTTTGGTACAGTGCTTCTATATAAAAACCAAACTCTCAGGATTCAAACACACTTTAAAAAAAAACAAAGTATGATACTGGAGAGCCAGTTGCTTATTTCTGATCTCACAGATTGCAAACTTCCACAATTATCTCTCAGGCTTTGGTTTTCGGCTTAGTGGTTCCAGCTCAAGAGGGCCTCATTGTACTTTGTATCACAACTTCATAAAGCTGCCAAACTAGTCCATAGCACTGACAAAACCTGTGCATAGCCCTTACTCATTTCATTCTACTGTACTGAATCCCATACTGGACTCCATATTGCATTAATAAGATCTCTACAAAGCAAGCCCTCTGTAGCTTTAAATCATATTACATAGAAAGAATACCATCAGATGCAAATTGTATAAAATCACATATGAAGTATTGACATTTAGAATTAGTAATTCCTTAAAATTAACTGAATGTATTCTAAACAGAGCCTAGGGGATAATAAAGTTACTTCACTACTACACATAAATTTGATGGGGAAAGGAATCTGAGTTACAGTACTGTTATTCAACTACTTACTTTTCAAATGTATTCATTACTTTGCTATTACTAGATCCAGCCATCTATAAAAGACAATATTCATACAAGCTGCTTTCAGAAGCTGTGTTACACACAAAAAAAAGACAACTATCCAAGCTGCTCATAACTATCAGTTTATCAGTTCTAGTGAAACACATGATTTCTAATACTAAAAGATAAACTATATCTTCCATGTTCTTAGATGGGAAAGAGTTAAAAACAATAAAAACAGCCTTACATTAAATATCTTTAGTACTATTTGCATATTCAGTAAACTATCAAAATACCGTGTCCCTGACTGTCAAAATGTACAGAAGTCTCTGTACAGAGAGCAGTGCCATGAGAGCCATTTGCAGAACAGAGTAATAAAATACCATTTTTGAAGCAGACATCACCTTACTGGTGCCCACTAAGTTTTGCATCTCACCAACAGCGTTCCAGATCTTATGATGATAAATAAGTATTTTGCATAACTGACATACACAGTATTGGTAAGTAAAATAAAGAAATCCTTCTGTAGATCCTGCAGTGATCATTTTGAAACTCTCGACATGATAGTATTAACAGGAGTCAAAGCCACAACAATTACTCTGGGACTACTCTTAGAAGATCCTGCTTTCTCCATGGGAGACCCATCTCCTGTTGGAGCCAACTGCCATGCTGCATCACATGCATGATAATTTCTTCAGTTGCACTAAACAAATTAAACAGCATCAAAATCTCTAGTCCTAACCTGAATATTTCCATGACTAATTTTGATCTTGTGTGTATTTTAATAGATTACTGATTCCATTAGGAAAAGCACACTTGCATCCAAAACATAATATACCTTCCAGCATATGGGTTTAATCTTTAGCAGAAGCAGAAAATCAGTTACTGTCAGAGCTACGCTGAACTACTACACCTGAAAATCCCAGTTTCAGGATTCAATACCCAGTGTTTCAAAAACTGTATGTTCCTATCATGGTGTTGATTCCCAAATCTTTACTACAGGTGATTCTGAAGTAGTTATAGGAGATGAGAGTTGCAGGCAAACAAATTTACTTCCTTAAGTCAATCACTCTGCATGGATTTTTTTAATATTACATTAAACACTATTAAATAAGGAAATTTAATTCCATTTCACTTCATTGGCATTTTTCATATCTCAAAAAAAGCTACAGAGGAATAAGGCAGTCTATTAATACATAATGGATATCACAAATAGACTGCAATTAATCAAAAGCTCTTGAAGTTATTTTGAGTCATCCTTCAAATTAAGAATAGAAATCAATAACAGGAAATACATGCACTGAAGTATTTCAGAAATCAAGAAGATAATTACAGAAAGCTTTGACACCTCAAAAAATAAATAATCATGAGCTGGGTTTTCCAGACTAAACCTCTATGCTGTGAGGTTCGTTATCAATTAACTATTTTTTTCTTATTGATGTTGAACTATTCAAAAGTCCTTCTAAATAATCCAAATCTAAAGTTAATAGGTGTTACAGTACCTAATTACATAAAATGTAGGGATTTATATAGTATTCTCCATACAAAAACTCTTCCTCGTTTTTTTCCTCAAATTTTTCCACATATTCTTTCAGTTGTTCTGAGTTTGGATTGAATGGAATGGAGAAGCTCCACAAATTCCTCAGAAGTAAAAAAATAACTGTTTCACTACCATATGAAAGGAGATGTGGTTTTGAACTTCAGTATTAAGATTCAGATCTGCAATTCTTCTCATTCTTTCCAGCTAAGAGGATTTTGACTAAAACTTTGCTTCTTTACAAATGCCAGAAAAAAAATAATCACTTCTTAATACTGAAAGAGGAAATCTTTCTTCTGTTGACTTTTGAAGTTTAATCTCATAACTAAATGTAAAATACTCACTTCAGTAGCTTTGTTTTTAAACGTTCAATTAAAAGTGCAATATATATTAAGCTGTTAGTTTTTCTCCTTCCTGTTCTCGTCTGCTTCAATACGGGTTGTACAAAACAGTTAGAACCCTATGGTTTTAGGAGCGTATAGTAACTGATTTACTGTACCGATCTAAACTCTAAAAGCTAACAGCAGAATCCTATAAGTAGTGGCAAAAGAGAAGTGAATGAGACTTGTCCTATGAGCAAGTTCATGTCAGTCAGAAGCAAACCATCCAAGTATTTACTGAGGTTGTATATGCTTCATCTTTCCAGATCAACTGCCTGCCTATACTACTATCCAAAAAAGGAAACAATCGGGAAATACTGATGACAATACTTAACAGGTAACAGGAAAAAATGGAACAAGACACAATAAAGAGCGACAAATATTATGCTGCTGCGGGCGTAAGGGAGGTGCAAATCCAAATCACTAATTTTTTTCCCCTCAAGTAATTTATGTAAACAAGGCAAGGATCACTAAGGTTTACAAATACCTGTGGTTTTAGACAGATCATTTACATCAAGGACTGCCCTCTTAAATCTCAGTATGATATTAAGTCAATTTCTGGAATACTATAAGTATGAAAAGAAAGTCAGAAAATATAAAATTTCCATCACAAATTTTGAGGTGTAAGCAATTAACAGGAGCCCCAGTTCATTCACCTTGTAAACGAAGTCCAAAAACCAAAAAACATGATCGAGGTTGTTAAAGGCTAAGTTTCATAATTTAGCCAGAGCTTTTTTAGCCAGAACTTACTTAGGTTGGTGAAAGTGATGTGACAAGACTAGCCTACAGAACCATCTTTTGGGAAATGTAAGATTTGCATCAGCATCCTCAATAATAACTTCCCTTTTACTTCTCGTTCAAATAGTAGCAACAGGTACAAAGACAATACAGCAAGGTCATACTAAATCTTTCATACTCAGCAGCTCAAGCCCAAGTCTGCAGCCAAATCATTCTAAGATGCACACTACCCATAGCAGAACAATTCAACAACTGAGACAGCACCTGAAAAAGTTCTTCAAACATCTGTTCACAACATAGGTCAGAGATAGAAATCTTTATTATTATTCACAGCATCATTAGGAGATAATAAAAAGTTTTCTCAATGGTATCTGCTCAAACTGACATTTGAAAAAAAAAAAGAAAAAGGGAAAAAAAGCTACAGATAAGAAAAATAAGGCGAAGTTACCTTAAATACAAATCACATCAAAGTCATTCTCAAATTAAACTGAGAAAAAAGCATGGTAGCTACATAGCAGCATCACTATCACCAGTGTTAACTCTCAAGCACTCAGTATGGTAAGTAATGCAAAACTAATCTGACGTATTTATAAAGCATTAAAAGTTATTAAGAGAATAGTTCTTCCAATTTATATTTATTTATACATCTTTCGAAGCAACTACCCTCCTCTAAGAAGAATTTTCTATGCATTCTCCATATGAAAAGCAGTACTTCAAGAAATTAATATTTTATAATTCTTTCAGTGTCATCTTCTGAAAATCACTACATTTCAGGATTCATAGCACACTATTCTGCCCTCCAAGAGGATTCTGGCTTTGTACAGGAAGGCTGCACAGCACCCAGACATGATTTTTGTCTGCTAGAATGCTCTGGTTGAAATCCTGATCCCATTGTTCAATGGCAAAACTCCCAGTAACTTCAGAGATGGCAATATTTCATGGCTCCGACTGAGCCCTGTGCCTTGCAATTTATACACGTGAAGAGGAGAATCAAATAATAGCAGAATAAATTTATCTTCTTAATTAGTTATGAAGTTCTTTATTTCGTTAAGTTGTTCCTTTAAAAAAGGGCTGGGGTGTGTGTTTTGAATTAAAGAGAGTGAATTAAAGAGTACCACAACATGCACCAATAATTTTTTATCCTATAGAAGTAAGAGGGAGAAAAACAAAGGCTGCTTTGAATGCAATCCCTCCTATTTTATTATTATAGCCCACAATGTCAAGAGTCGGATGTTTGGCAATAGAGGCTGAATCTTCTTGCCAATGTTCTGCCAGTTTGTTGCTGTGCGACAGATGGCAGCAGAGGGGCAGTCTGACAGAACGGCATCTGACATTCCAGTGAGTATGAAGCAAAGGTGCGTCACAGAATTCCTCCATGCAGCATAAATCACACCTATTGACATTCACTAATGCCTGCTGAACATCTTATGGATACCAAACAGTGGCTGTGAAGTGATGGGTGGTGCGTTTTAGCAGTGCTAACAGCATGTTGCCTCTGCTGGTGCAGATTTCTAGAAGCAAGTGGTGAACTTGCTTTCACTTTCACTGGTGAAAACACACAGCTAATGGTAGCAACCGTGTGAAAAAGAAGATTTTGCAGCTAAGAATTTGCTCTAATAGTTTTATTGTGTTCTTTGCATCTGTTGTAGTTTCCAGGGAAATAAATAGGAGCCATTGCTTTTGGAGATTTAACAGCTCTTTGACATTCAGCTGGGAAACCTCTGGATTTCTATTTTAGAAGAGTGTATACTTGAGCATATATTTAACTAGCTTTGTAAGCATTAGACTTTTCCAATATTGCTGATTCTGAAGATAGCACAGAATTCTTATATGCAAGAATGAAGTCAAGCCAGAAAAACATCAAATGAGTATGAAAAGGAACACATTGGGGAGCTTGGAAAGCTTTCATTACAAATTTGAGCTATACTTGGCTCAGACAAACATTCTGGCACAAACATCAGCACTCTGTTAGTCTTTATGCTTGTGAAATATTCACAACTTCTTCAAAGGATGAAAGGGGTAGTTTATTTCTCATTTACCAGATTCCTTAAGCTAGTTAAATATCTATAAAATGTGCTTATTGAAATCCAGTTTTGAATTTTTTTAAAGATAAAATTAATAGCATTCACAAGATAATCCATCCTGCTCATTTATACACAGCAAATGAACACTTTTTTTTCTACCTAAATACAAATAGTTCAGTTAATTTGCTTCTGAGATCTGGACACTGAGACATAATGAGCTGAAATGTAGGATCACCAATGCAGAGTAGACATTATTCATCTAAATGAATAACATTATGACTACTATTTACATTTGTGTTGTCTCAAAAATTCCTCACCACTGAGCTGATTATAACCTAGTCATCCCATTTTAGAAAGTAATAAGAGTCTCAAATGGGAGGACTGCTATTAGCTTATGTGTAAGCTGAGTGTGCAAACAATATCAATAGCAGTCACCTTCCAGTGTGCTACTTAAGTACCAGACTTGCTTTACATATTAGTGAGCCCAGAACTCAGTCCAGCCTTCAAATTTATTCTAGGAAGCCAGCTGGAGACTTGGAATCTTTCATCTTGATTATAATGAATAGTATCTAATTTCTTAAGTAGAGAGCCAACTGTGAGCCAAACTTTTGGTGTAACAAAACTATTTAAGTAATGGAAAGATGAAAAAACTTATGATTACAGATCACAGCTGCACACAGCACAGAATGTTTCCTTTCTCAACTATTTAGCATTAATTATATTATCAGAAAGTACAAATCATATTTAGGTGAATATGCTGACAGCCAACTGCAGCATTAAGATTGGCCTTTCTGCTGGCTTGCCAAAGAACAGCTTGAGCCTTGTCTTCCCCCTCACATAAAAGGTCACTGCTCTTTTCAGGACACCTTTACTTTGCCTTCCTCTAAACTGGGTCAAGACATTTCCAAACAAAATTTGTGCTACAGTTGAGATCATTTATTTTCAATGGCTAAAGTTTGATTAGTATGAATGCTTTCAGCTCTTTCAAGCTCTCCAAACACAGACTTTTTCAGTAAACAAACTTGAGAAAATCCTCTAAACCAAAGCATAAGTGAAACTAAGTGAAGAATATACACCTATTTTGACCTGCTCTTCATACTTCTCACATTTGCCTCTTACAGTCTAAACAGCTTCAACTACTTATTCTCAAGTTTCAATTAAAAAAGTTACAGATCTCTAGAGAAGAAAAGGAGGGAAGGAGGGAAGAAGGAAACTGTTAAATGGGCTGATTGAAACTAAGCATTACACAACCATGAAAATCATATAGCTTTGTCATTTTCCGTAATGGTCTCTTATCATAGCACCAGAAAAGATCATGAGATTTCCACTTCAGATGCATGAGCCTGACAGAGAGCTAGCAGAGATCTAAGCAGAAAGCACAGTCCCAGAGCACTGGCATTGTAAATGAGATGGGTTTTGAAAGCGAGCCAATTGGCAGTTCAATATTTCAATGATACAACAGACAGAAAGAATTGTGTAATCAGAGCCTTACTCAAGGAATGAAAATTCGAAAGCTAACCTATGCTCATCGTAATTGTCTAATTGTCCAGTAAAATTATTTATTGCTAAGAACTATTAACTCAATAAAAGACCTTTTACAGGATTTCTCATTTTTTTCAATGTAGACTACACAATGACAGGATAAGCAACTCAACTCCGTAGCTACTAAGTGTACCTTGGACATAAATCAACAGCAGATATTAATTATATGGTGATAAGATTTGAAGCTTTTATATTAGCCGCAACTTCAGCATTTTGAATGAGCTTTGTCCATATGAGCATCAGAAAATTAAAATCAAGCAATTGCTTTCTCCTTCAGTGGAGAAAGCATCAAGGAGCAACAAAATTCCCACATATTTTTATTGCTGAGAATGAGATCCTTGGTCCTGCAAGTTTCTCCTTGAAGATCTCTCGGTAAAGAATTTCTCCTTCTCCTCAATCAGTGTAAATATGCACAACATATTTACTTGCATGTTAGTTATTTATTTATATTTACATATTACTCATTACCTACAGCTATCCTGACGCTAAGGATCGTGGAGACAAAGACTTTCCAGAAAATGGACTAACACAAATCCTGATCAAATTTTGCGATTCCCTCCTTCCCCATCATAACTGCTAAGCTTTTGTAAATAAACCAAATAAATAAGACGTGTAGCTCTACAGAGATCTAATTTTTTCTCCCTGCCTTGTCTTATCAGGTATAGTTATAAATGATACATTTGAGTTTTGGATAAATAAATAAATGAAACTCGATATGACTCACATGTAGACTTCTGTCAAGAGTGCCTTGAGAAGTTAGTGTTGCCATTTGTGTTCAGCTCCATCACTTTTTGTCTAGTGCAAACTTCGTACAAATATGTTTTTTTTTTTGTCAAGAGCATTTTCTATAGCTGCTTCTCTCCATACCTATAAAAAAAGTGGATGCAGTTAATAAAGGCTGGAAGGATAGAATATGAATCTTCTGCTTGCTCCTGTTAAGTTGGAATTCTTTTTGTCAGTTTTTGTGTTTTGATTTTATTGGTTTTGTTAGTCACAGATAAATCAACATGAACAGATTATTCCCCTGAAGGTCAGGCAAACAGGCCTAATGTCTGCACATTACAGTTTTTTTCCAAGTTGTAAGTAAGATGGGTGGTAGTGTAATAAAATAAAAGAACACTGCATTTTAGCCTCCCAGTTCTACTTTGCTTTTGAGTGTTCTCACTCCTGTTCAAGATTACATCTTTTTTTAGGTTCATTTTTCTGTTAGAAGCAGAAAAATCAGTATTAAATAATAAATCTGCAGATAACTAGATGTAAGGTTTCTGTAGCCTGCACAGAAATCAGATCCTGCAGAAAGATTTTGCAATTATTTTGCAAATTAGAAGTAAAAATAATATTCCCAACATATTTATACTAGAAAATTATTTCATTTGCAGTATTATAAAATATATTTCTGATGCTGCCTTTTTAGTATATGTATCGCTAAGTTTTTGCAACCAAGAAATTAGAACCATCACTCAAGAAGTCAAAAGGAAAAATGTGAAGAAAAACATGTAGACTGCCTGTCACAAACATAATTATTTTCCGTACATTAAATTATGATACATATGAACAGATTTGACAGCAATATGAAATCATGTCTAAGAAAACAGGTAACATTTTTCAGAACAGTCAGCTAATAAAAATCTACTTAGCTCACAAACTGCGGCCTTTGAAAGTCTCTATCAAATACAGCCGTAGGAATAATTTTCTGATGTTCAGTGAGCACCAGCTTAACAAGGGCATAAGAAGTGACTGCAGAACGTTGCATTTTCAGTTGTGTTTACATATTCACAATAGGACATACACATGTTCCTTATCTAATACTATTCAAATCCAAACTTGAATTTCACCACAACTGATAGAAGAGTTAAGCGTAAATACCTGAATAATGCTACTTCACACATACAGAATTGGGCATGAGAGGGCAGAGATAGTCTAACACTTGTCTCTGGTTTTGTGTTTCCAAGCTTTGGTCTTATTTGCACATGCTAAATCTGAATGAACATTTTAAAAAATATATAAGAACTCAATTTTGATTCAGGATTAGAGAATTACTCAGTTCTGCTACCCTTACTCATTTGAGAAATCCTATTCCAATTACTTCCATCAATATTGAGTGATGCAGAAGAAAAATTTCACTTCGTACATCTGAAAGAACTGTACCACTTGATATTAACAGCATATACACTGAAGTTAAAGAAAGGAAAAAAATGAAAGAAAAAGTACAGGAAAAGTGTACAGGGCAACATTTGCATTATTTCTGCAATCTAAGCACCTTGCTTCAGATATCTTTAATAATGTGGAGGAGTTAAATACAATCATCCAAGGGAATTTCTCTGCTTTATTGTACAATCAAGGGTTTTTTGTTTAAGTTGCATAATACCCTAAGTTGTCTACCTGCCATTGGGAAATTAGAAAATATTATGTCTTAAAGGCAGTTTGAAGAATTGCATTGTTTGAGAAAAGGTGAAACAGACTACAAAACCCTATTTTGGAAGACAGTGGTATTTGGTTTACATGAGAAATACCACCACAAACTCATTCACTCTGAAGTAATTTAATACTCCCCTGAGAAGCTCCTCCTTCCCTGTGACTGCTAAGATGATTCTTTTCATTTATTTTATGTTTACTTTACACTCCAGGCAATTGCCATTCCATATCTGAGCCATCCCAGTACAATCTCTAGCTTTTCACCTCATGCCCTTATCTCCTCCTTTGGTGCTTTATGCCAGAAACAAACGTGGAACAGAGGTAAAAGCTGCTTTCAGATCATTCCTTTCATCAACTAAATATAAGAAAAAAAACAGCATAGGGTGTAAACAGCATTCTATGAAATTGAAGGTTGTTTTTTTTTCTTCCAACTACTCCAAGCTCATTCCTTGCCCCTACCTGTTTTTCTTTTTTTTTTTTCTTCTCCTTAAATCAAAGCAGCAAGGAATATACATACTGATATATATATATATATTCTTTATATATATATATATATATATATATATATATATTTTCTATATATATTCTGCTATTATATATATATATATATATTCTATACATACTGAAAAGAAAAAAAAAAATCTTGCCAAAACCAATGCATTCGGATTAAAAATAGTGTTAAAATTCACAGTGTACCACAAACACCATGATAAAATGATCACCCTAAAATAACAAATATTAAAAATCAACTAAAATATAGAAACATGGATCTATACCTCTGACATTAAAAATGCACCCTCCTTCACTATTTGATGTTTTAAGAGTCTTGATTTTTCTTTGGAAAACGCTGCATACTTAGATGCCTAAATGAGTGATTGCAGATGCATGCAAGGACAATGTGCTGCATTGAAAGCATATGAAAACATGCATTTTCTCCCGATTTAATTAACCAGAAGCACTTCAATGACTAAGCTGTTATGTTAATATTATGTGAGTATGCCAATTAATAACTGGACTAATCAGAGCATGAGAGCATGGATACAGTCACTGACTGTTCAGTTAACAGACAACACCTATAACACTTGAAACCCTTTTAAACCAGAAATGTGAATATTTCTTTTATAACATTAAAGCATCAGCTAATATTCCATGTCATTTCCAACAGAAACGGCATGCATTTCTTTGAAAAGCTGAAAAATACAGCAATTCCACAGTTATTTTCAAGTCAGGTATACCCAGCACTCCTCACTATTCTGCAACTGCTGAACTTCAACTGTTTTGAGTAAATCCCACTTAACATTTATTGCTTATTTTGGTGTTTCGGAAAATTACCAAGTCTGAGAACACCCTAAAAAGACAGCGCTTCTTGCTACAGGAAAATTGTGGAAAGCCTTTTGATTTTCTCCCTAGAAATGTCTAAGATCTTCGTTACAACTCTCTGCAGAAGACATAAGAACACCACTTCTGTGCCCATATCATAGAAAACAGATCAAATGCAAGCAGCCATGGGTTTGTGGGTGGCAAATCACTCAGCTTGGGAATGCACATTTCTCAGCTGTTTCATCAGTTGCTAAAAGAGAAATCAGAAAAAAAAGCAGAGACCAAGAGATAAGAAAGTTATTCACGCACATAACTAAAAGGCTGCAGCTACTTTCCCGATCACTTTAACAGAGGTTGAGAAGATTTCTATGTCAACCAATGAAGGAAGAGGCAGTTTCAACTTTTTTTAGATTCGTTAGAAAGGGAAATGAGAAAGGATGAATGACAGCAACTGAAGGACAAAACATGCTCAGGTCATAACATTTACCAGTCTTAATTCTGGGCAGAAAAAATAAAATACATATAACATGGACACAGTGCAACAAAACATAAAAATACTAATAATCAGTATAAAACTAGCCTCTTAATAGCTTAAATGCAGGAGATGGACCAGAGGATATCTTTGCAAACTAGGAAAGTACATTTAACCCACAGTATCCCAATTCCTTTCACGCAGTAAATAGCAGCTACACGCATCAGCCCACAACCATCTCTGCAGGAGACATACAGGGATGGTAACTGTCTCACACATATACAAGCCAGGCAGATCAAAAGGTCTAACAAGTTCACTGCAGCTTGTATATCCTCACAGTTACATAGAAGATAGGGCTTTTGTTTGGCGGGTTTTTTTGTTTGTTTGTTTTTTTCTTTTTTTGAGTATGTTTATTTAGTTGTCTAGGTTTCTTTCGTGTGTGCTTTGCCATTGTTTGTTTACAAGGGCAATATACAATTAGAAAAAGACATTCACAGCAGCACAACTAAAGTATTCATTCCACTTTTCTTGTATCTCGGCTAAGGAAACTTCTGCTAATTGATGTTGGTATTCTCAGAACTTTCCTTCATAAAACAAAACACAGGCAAACACTGGTGATGAGCATGTTCAACCTTCCCTTCTGTTTCTGGAAACACTATTTCTGAGAATAACACAGCTTAGAGCAGCAAGGTCTTGATTAAGAAAATCACAATTTGAGTGTTCACGAACAACAGAAGTACTTTCTTAGCTATATAACAACTTGAACACTGAAGTACTTAATTTTCTTTCAGATTATATTATCCAATAGGCTTTCACAGAATCACAGAATTGTAGGGGTTGGAAGGGACCTCCAGAGATCATCAAGTCCAACCCCCCTGCCAAAGCAGGTTCCCTCCAGCAGGTCGCACAGGTAGGCATCCAGGCAGGTCTTGAACATCTCCAGAGAAGGAGACTCCACCACCTCCCTGGGCAGCCTGTTCCAGTGCTCCGTCACCCTCACTGTAAAGAAGTTCTTGCGCACATTTGTGTGGAACTTCCTATGCTGCAGTTTCCAGCCGTTTCCCCTTGTCCTGTCTCCACTCACCACTGAAAACAGTCTGGCCTCGCCATTCTGCCCCCCACACCTTAGATATTTATAGACCTGGATCAGGTCCCCTCTCAGTCTTCCTTTCTCAAGGCTGAACAGACCCAGTTCACTCAGCCTTTCTTCATAGGAGAGATGCTCCAAGGCCCTTCACCATCTTTGTGGCCCTCCGCTGGACTCTTTCCAAGAGACCCCTGACTTTTTTGTACTGGGGAGCCCAGGACTGGATGCAGTACTCCAGATGAGGCCTTACTTCTGGGCATCTCATGAACAGTTTTCTTACAAAGCACATTTTCTTTTTCATAAACAAAGAAGGATTGCTGCTCAACATCCTGTAAACAGATACACAGCATCTTGAATATATTTGTTTCATGTAATCACTGGACAAGTTTCCTTGTATACCTCAATTTCCCTTACTTTGATTCAATTAAGAATAAGGATTATAAAAAATATTTCTGCACTGGCACCCTGTCTAAAAGGCATGCAGACTAACAAAAGACAGCTGAGAGGGATATTCAGTAACTGATCCTTTATTTTTTCAAATCCTATTTTTTCTCATTCATTTGAAAGCCATTTTTCGCTGCAACTTCATTCATCACCAAGGAACAGTTAGTAGACAAGCTCAAGCATGAGTTGAAGGAATGATTAGAAAGGTACTAAAATGCTCTTCTGGGTTTAAGGTTTCTAGAACAGCAACAGATGTTTAACTACATTAACTCCCATGAACGGCACTGCATAATCTGTCAGTTTACACACTGGTACTGGTAACAAAATTTTCAAGCTTAAACTTCTATTTGGAGCACGTATACTTTTCATTATCAACATTGAAAATGTTCATTATTGCCTAGAGAATATTAACTGAAATACATTCTTTTTCATTCAAGAACCTAATCTTTTCTTGCTCACTTCCTTAGAAGTGCTCCAACCAGAACTCACATCAATTGATTAAAAAAAAAAAAAAAAAAAAAAAAAAAGGATTTGATAATTACATTAATTCAACAGCAAGTCTGTTGGTTTTCAATAGGTCTCATTACAGTACCTTACCCTGTATGAAACAACTCTCAGAAGATCACAAAGTATGAGATCATGGCATCAACCTGTGAAATTATGCTGAGTTCCGCATAGTTCTCTGAGTTCTCTGGCCATAAATCCATAAACAACAGCACCATATGAGAACATCCCACTATCCCATTCTTTTAAAATACAGAACATCATTGCTCACTTCTGATTTGTGTTCTCCAGCTCCTTTTTTTCTTAGAGCTCAATTTTAACACCTCAAAACCTCAAAAAAAAAAAGTTATAACTGCCATAGTAAACACAAAAGTCCATTTGCCATGACCTCATTTTCACAGAATGAAGAAAGCTTTATGTCATTCTTTTCCTTTTGAGAGGAAAGAGATATGCATGCCAACTCCATACTGATATTAAGTTCATTTGTAAGAAAAATTTGCAAATTTATTTGATGTGGCCTGTAGTTGAGAAGACCTTTTTTTTGCTGAAGTTCCTCTAGTTATCAACTTAAGTAGGTGTGTTAGAAGATATGAATAAAAAGTTCCCTGATCTAAAAAATACTTAGATCAATATCTTCGACACAGATGAACTTCTCATATACACACCGAGTCATTCATTTGAAACTTTCAGTCAGCATCAGTTTGACAGACAATTCTAAATGAAAAGCATGTAAATCAGTGGAAATTGAGATGAGCAGACATGGTCAATATTCTAATGGAGATACTTTGACTACTACTGCATATATGAGGAACCAATTGTAATAAGCTTCAGCCTTCTCTAACTGGCAAACAATCTTTGCTTTTCCCAAAAACAGAAATTCACTTGAATCAGTCTCTAACAATCTTATATTGATTTTAAGATGCGTACTATGCATTCTTATAACCAATTTATATTCTGATTAGAGGCATTCACCATTTTTTTCAATTTCATTATGATAAAGATGATTATATACATATATATGCACACAATAACATAGAAACGTAAAATATATAGAGGCAGTTATTTATATACTCTTCCACATTATCTTCTTACAGGCAGATCTTCAACCATGATCCAAATTGACAGCTACTTCAGCACAGACCCTAGTATATCAGCCTAAAGTACTCTCTGAAATACAAACACTGCCATAGTTCACAGTCAGAAAACAGCAAATAACTTAAAAATAAAAAGGCTTAGCAAAATGCTCTTAAAACTCATCAGGACTGCAATTCTTTAATCAATCTTTGACTCTTTAGTCAAAGAATTGCCATAGTTCTAGTTAGCCCCTTTAGCAAAGGAAAAAAGATCACACATTTTATTGAAATTATATTTTTGGAATTTCATGCAGTTTTAATTCTCTCCTTTAACAGAAGAAAACAACTTGATTGGAGCTACTTAAAAGGAAGACCAATAAAGAAATACTGCTAGATGAGAATAAATATAAATGATTTCATCGAAATAAAACAGTAAAAAAAAAAAAGCAATTACAAATCTTTAAAAACAAAACAATATTTATTAAGTGGTCACTATTCCCCATTGGGCATAATATTTGAATACATTTAACATAGTTCCATGCATGGTATAGTGACATCTCATTTCTGTTCTTCTTGCCATAATGTCTGACTATGGGAAATTACTTGCCTGTTCCTTCTTTGCATGTCTGCAGGCATCTTTGTACAATGCCATATACAGATTTGGGGCCTTCTGGACTGTATTCTACTTCACTATTTACTATGTATAATTATAAAATCACCACTCAGCTTACTCCTGAAGTTGATACAACTGATGGAAGGAATGCCACCTAGAGAGACTTTGACAAGCTTGAAAAGTGGGCCCATGTCAACTAAATGAGGTTCAGCAAGGCCAGGTGCAACGTGTCGCAACTGGGTCAAGACAATACCAGATAAGTGTACAGACTGGGAGGAGAACTCATTGGGAGCGGCCCTGCAGAGAAGGATTTAGGAGTACTGGTAGAGAGAAAGCTGGACATGAGCCCATAGTGTGCTCCTATAGCCTGGAAGGCTGACAGTATCCTAGGTTGCATTAACAGAGGAGTTGGACAGTAGGGAGATGGAGGTGGCTGTCCCCCTCCACGCTGCCCTAGAAGGGCCCTCTTATGAAGAAAGGGAACTGGGCTTGTTTAACTTGGAGAAGGCTCCTGGGAGACCTACTTGTGGCCTTCCAGTACTCGGAAGGAGCTTTTAAGCAGGAGAGAGACTGATTTTTTTTTGACATGGTCTGATAGTGACAACGCAAAGGAGAATGACTTTAAAAAAAAGAAGAAAAAAAAAAAAAAAAAAGAGAGATTTAGGTGAGACATTAGGTGGAAATTCTTTTCTCAGAGGGTAGTGAGACACTGGCACAGCTGCTCAGAGAAATAGTGGACACCCCATTCCTGGATGGGTAGGATTCTGGGCAGCCTGATGTAGTGGCTACCAACCCTGCTCATGATAGAGGGGTTGAAACTACATGACCTTTGATGTTCCTTCCAGTCTAAGCCATTCTATGATTCTGTAAGAATCCTTTGTTTTTTTGGCTCAAAGATTGCTTCCTACGTATTTCTTGTGATAAGATTCTGATTGATTTATTGAGGAGGGAAGTGATGGGTGCTACCATGTGACCATCAACATATGTTTGTGGACATCTGAAAGCACTTTCCTCCAGAGCTGCTTGCCTCTGGAAGACAGTGCTCAGGAGTGTTTACTGGTGGAAGATCTGCCCTGTAACTGAATAGCTCCAGCTTGGTATGGGAAAATTGGGAAATTATACCATTGTGTCCTGTGAAAAACAGGATGCAGGTGGGCATCCCTGCTCCCTATTATCTGCTGCCAAGGCCCAGAAGATAGGGACAAAGGAGTTTCTGCTGAGATCCCAGAGCCAGAAGCTGCCATTCCAAGGAGAGCTGACTCTACCACTTTGGACTTATTTATAAGTTGGTACTACCATTCAAAAGTGGCCATCATCGCCATGGTCACCGTCATCGTCAACAGAACAACAACACCCAACGACCCACGATTACTGAGGTTCAGTGACTGAACTACAAAACACACTGGATCCACGGTGGTGACTATCTCCCTCTTGCTTCCTATAAAGACTCCTTGCTTCTTCTTTCCTATCTTTTCTATTGCCCTCCTTCCCTTCCCCATTACCTAATTCATAATAGTGTTTGTCCTCCCCTTCCCATCTCCCTAATTAGGATCTGGAATAAACTGGTCGGATCAACATTTGAACCGTTGTTTCTTAATCTCACACCAGATATACATATATTAAAAAGAACCTCTTCTCCCTCCTATCAATTGGAGCAAGACAGATCCCCAGATTCCTTGGAGAAACCAGCTCTGCTCAGGTAAAATGCTAAGAATGGAATAAAGCCTATAAAGGACAATAACAGATCAAAGTAAGTGTAAAAGGAAACAACGAGATTAGCCGTCTTGACATTTGACAGCAAGAAAACTGAACGGTATCTTCAGGTACCTGCATAGATATCTAGATGACTTGATATTTAAATATAATTGAACAATTCTTCTGCACGTTTAGGGTACTCTGATTCATAACTTCCTGTTAAACAACTCCAATTCATTTCAGACAAATAATTTCCTTTAAATAATAAGTTTCCGGAGAGTAAACCACCTTCCTTTTTTCCTCTGGAAATTAATGATTTTCACATTGCTTCATAGTCTGACCTTGTTTACAATTCTATTGCGTTCTGTTTGCATCCAGTTAAGCTTTGTCAATATATCTTACTGCATTAATTGCTACTTTATAATTCACATTTTCAAATGTACCTTTCAGTGTACCTTTATATGATATAATCTCACATTAGAAATATGTGAATTTTAAATATTGACTGTATTCTAATGCTATTCAGAACACTTAAGTTACCAAGCTAGTAGTAGCTACAGTATATTACTTAAGTACCAATCCAATACTGTAAAATAGCTAATAGCAAGTGAACAAAATTAAGCATTCATGATTAAATGAGTATGTCAAAGGCTACTTAAAATATGAAAATATATAAAGGTATAAAAACATCTGCAAAAGATGAAGTCACTTCAGAGGTTCATTAGCAGAAAATCTAATGTGAATATTTTACAACCTTACAGTTATACTATTCAAGTCACACGCACACTTCAAAGATCTCATACATAACAATGTGTTTTTTTGTTTTTTTGTTTTTCCAAGAGGTTCCCACTTTTAATTTTCACAAAGAACAGGCACAACCTAATTCACACTTAGCTGACTCATCAGCACTCCAAACCTCCCTTCTCTTTGTCATTTTTCATTCCCCCATCTTCCGTGCAGCATATTTGTCTCTTAACCTCACAGGAACAGCACTTTACACTCAATCTTCTTTGAATTTGTATTCCTTGATCTTGAGCAACTGGAGACAGTCGTAGTCTCCAGTTGACACTCTCACCAACTCTTTATACAATTGCACTTCTTTTTTTGTGAAAGTACCCTGGCTGAATAGATAATAAGTTTTCTGTCGCAGTCATCCTATGTTCTGTTAACACACTTTCTCCTTCCGTTCTCATTCCCTATTCAAAACATTTCAGCTATCAGTAGGAATTTGGTTACCAGTTTCAAGAGCATAAACTTCCATTTGTGGGTTAAACAATGGTATTTTGACTACATCTCAAGGACATCCAATTAAAATCCAACAAAAACAAACATCATTAGGCTTTTTTTTTTTTTTAGGGGAGGAGGAAAAGGAAGAGATTTCAGGGGGGACCCAGTCAGTGCCAAAAAAGGCACAGGGGACCCAAAAATGTACATGTTCTTCTTACTATGCAAGTTTAATTGTTCACTGTATAACACAGGAAGTAAATATAAGGAACTGAAGCCTGCTTATAGCACTTAGAGAAGGGAAACATTACACAGCATCAATAGCAATTAAAACCAGAACTGAGCAACACCACTTCAAAAATCGGGTTCTTCTCATAAGAACACTAACAATCAGAATTTTACACACAATCAAATTAGGTTTCAGAACATTTTCCTAAAACAGCTTATTGTACAGTCATTATTGCAGCACTGTTCCACTAGAGCTGCTGAATACAATGTGGACTGACACATCTGTGACAGGAGGCTCCAGCACTCAAGGAAGCAAATGACAATCCACATACTCGCTAGGACAAAAATAGAACAATACTGCAAAAAAATTGCCGAAGATCACATCCATTCTCTTGCTCAAATATTTGCATGACGCTCTTCTCAAGATTCTTAAAATGCATTCTTGTTTCCATAGCTAAATTATTCAGAGGACTGTCATCTAACACCAAAGGCCGTGTACTTGAAGTGAGAAGTTTGGAACCAGAATTTTAGGGATTTCAATCACTTTTCTGTAAACTTCAAACTAAAATAGCCTAGCAGTATGAACAAGAAACATTACGAATGTTGAACAGCAATTTGTGGTAGCTAAATTAAATCCCAGCTTTCCAGCTCTCAGCAGAAGATTCACAATTTTGGTTCTGTGGCCAAAGCTGAAATTCAGAATACACAAACTGGAATTGAAATAGCAAGCAGCAGAACAGAAAAAGTTTGGGGCATGTTCTACTTGATTCAAATTCACAGCTATTTTTGGAGGCCTTTTTCTTGCCAGCTTGTGCATAAAACTAAGTTACTCAAACCGTTTTTGTTTAGAGGAGCCCATCTAGATTAGAGTCCAAAGCACACTCAAAGAAAACTTGCCTCGAGGTTGGCCTGTAACGTGGTGTTTGAGTTTTTTTTCCCTCTCATTTTCAATGCTTCAAATAATAATAAAAAAGTAAATACCCAAGCACTTCTTGTCTGTTATATTTAAAAACGTTTCCCATTCACCTGCCCTATGTGATAGGGCTTGCTATCAAAGCCTCAGAACTTTTTAAACACTGTGCTATCCTTAAGCCTGTAGAGGAAGACAAAAACCTTATAAAGATTGTTATCTACCATCTCTTCATTTGATCTGTCATGCAGAATATTTCAGACCAGTTGAATACTTCACTAGCTCTTCCACATCAAATTCAAAGGATTCCTTAGTGAATCGCTGAACAAAGACAAGGAACTCTGCTACAACCACACCTGACCAACAAGAATCTATTTTTGAGTAATACTGAATAATAGAAAGTACTTCCAAGGTCAAACCAGAAGTGAGGAAAAAAGAGAGGATATCAGAATTTTTCATAGACGTAGGTCACACACTTATATGATGACTATTCCGAGTGTAACTACGTTGTGCCACAGTCCATACTGCTGAATTCTTGTATCACTGTGAAGATGCATGCCCATCACTCACTGACTATACACCTTGCTATTGCTGACATAGGAGGGAGCAAACGAGGCAGCTCCATGAGACTCTGATGTGATTGCTACCAGAGCAGGGAAACCTTACGTTGGGGCACAAGGATTTTTAAGATGAGGAGAAACACATGGTGAAGAGACACACTTGCAGACCCTAAGCACAAGGGAGCTAAACTTTGGATGCCTGAAATGATGATCTGATACAACAGCAGACCCTTTCCATTCTTAACCCAGTGCAGTGAGCAGCATCACCAAAAAACAGGAGCATTGTATTTAATGACACTGTAGTTGAATTTCTAGTCTCCTGAGACAGGACAGCAGAGTGCATTCACTGTCAGAGAGCGCAGGAAGCTTAGCATGCTTCCATCTCACTGCACTGTGTTTAAATGCATAGTGATCAATTCTTCATATAACCAGGAAAACAATTTAATGTACAACACACGCAATCACTCTGCATGCTTGTACATGTATCAAGCAGATAGTACAGCTTCTCTTTTTTAATCACACTTCCATATTTCTAGTTAAGTTTGTAGCATCACTCTACTAACAATATTCCTAACCACAACCCCTAACTGCAGTGACTGCATATTTATGTTGATTATTCATAACAAAATATGATTCTCAAACACATTAATTGATAGTAAATACATGTAGCAAAATACAGATTGTGTATAGTGATAATGTTGGAGTACCATATCCCTGACATAAAATTTTGTGCTAAATAGAAAACTTCTGAAAATATGCAAGTAAATCAATGGTTACCTGCACAAATGAGCAGGCAGCTTCACTCCTGCCTGCCGTGGCAGTCTGAGTAACTGATCTGGACACTGCCTAATTCTCAACAGTCAATTATGTCAAAAGTCTTTTTAGCTAATGTCACACATTTAGATTAGACTTCTGCTCTTTATTCAGAGTTTCAAGCATTAAGCAAAACAATTTAAAAACTGTATCACAGCACACAGCAGCTGTTGGACTGTACTTGCCTCTTTCTTCACCTGTCCTTAACCTACTATGATTTTAAATTCATAATATTTCAAAGAACATTGACATTGAAATCGGTTAAATAAACAGTCTGCAAAGCATGTGTCATTTGTAAGTATAATTATATTTTCATCCTTTCTATTTTACATTATGCTTCAAGGGAAGAATTTAACCCAGGACAAGAAGATGTTGAAATTGCGTGACCATTTTGTTGACTTAAAGTACTTTTCAATGGAGGCAATCCTGTATTGTTAATATTTCCTTGAACTTTACTTTTGAGATCAAATGACATACGTTACTGAATATTAAATGATCACAAATAATGAAATACTGAGCATTAATAAAATGTTGTGTCATCATACAAAAACACGGTGCTGGTATTCGGCTTTCAAATAGGTTTATGCCTTTGACAAATTCCAAGATGCTACAAAAAATGAGAAAAGTCTTATTCCACTTTAATTTACATACTATATTTCTTAACACATTTCAAAAGCAAATTGAAGTATTACTAGCAAGTGGATTCAGATACAGATTTGAACTTCACAACTTCTCTGCAAAAGCCTTTTAAGTATTAACAGCTCAATCACACAAGCTGCAATGCATTTTATTTTAATATATCTTTATTGACTGGCATCAATGCAGATTAGCTCCCTCAAACTACTCTTCTGAAAAGACAGAGGAAGGACCAAACACAGATGGCATAAACTGTACAATTTCAAATAACAACAGTTCTTCATTCTTTCTACATTCTACCAGTCTCATTTTCATGAGTCCTTCAGACAAGTTCATTAAAGTCAATAACAACTGAATTTTGGCAAAACACAGATGCTTTCTGCCTAGAAAACAATCAATCCATCAATCCCATATCATTTTGTTTCCATACATACACTGAGAATGGTTTTTTTTCAAGTCAATTTCACAAAACACTTATTCAAACTGGTAAAAAAAAAGAAGTTTGTGTCCCTTTTCTTTTTTTGGGTCATAAGTTACTTGGCTTTTTCAAAAATACATTTTAAAAGCCACTGGGGACCTTTCCTCTTCAATAAGGCTGTGCAGTGTGCAGCTGCAGAAGTGAAAGGAACAAGAGAAAGATGAAGTTAACAGATATTTAACAGGATTCTCCACCAGGAATTTCATTACAAGATGTTTGTGATGTGGTCATCAGTCACTTCCTCATGGAACAGACTTCAGGGAATCCAGACAGATCAGAATCAGAAAAAAAGCAGACTTCTGGAAACATGAAGGAAGAATATTTTACACAAACTCAACACAAATTTCCTTCCCAGGTATAATCGCCGTTGTGATTGGCGACCCTGCACATAGCAGGGGGGTTGAAACTAAATGATCTTTATGGTCCTTCTCAACCCAGGCCATTCTATGATTCTATTACACATCTCAGAGTAGCGTAGCTCCACCTATATTGATAGTGGAAACCAAGTAATTTTATGTCTTTAAGTATTTATAAGTCCTTTGTATAGGGCACTGGCCTTCAACTGCTTATATTTGTAGCAACTTCTTTCATCTGAAATCGAACATAACACTTCCTATTTATCATAAACTTGTCCATATTTCTGCATCTTCAATGTCCAGAATTGTTTCTGAATTACTTTTTATAGTCCTCACTAAATTGTGATTAATTCCTTTTTACCTTTTTTTAATTCCTTAAATTCCTTTTTACCTTTTCTATAGTAATATTCCCATAGAAATCCTGAAGCCAAATATTTAACTTGCCTACAAGGTTTGACGTTTCCATATCTAACATATCTAGTTAGCACCAACATATTTTTTCTTTAAAATCCTATTTATTATTTTTTTTAACCAGCACATAAGAAAACATTTCAGCACACTCCAGTGCTGATGCACCACCATAATGGAGTGTTTCTGCCAATGCACCTCTGGGAAAAGTATAAGCAATTAACTGCAACTGCTACAGCTGAAAGGATACAAAGAAAGGCTTTGTGTGGATTTCATGAGTGCTTCAGCTATCTAGTAGTCAAAGAACACTTTTCATTTCTTTTTATATTAAGTATAGGCATTCAGAAAAAACATTTTACTCCTTTTTACGGAGTAGAAAATTGTATTAAGTGGAAATCGTGAGACAGTATGAACTCAGAAGGCAGTCACAGCATCCAACACTGGTTACAAAACTCTGACTGCTATGTCTGAGATTTCCAAATCTGCATTCAACCTCCTAGAGTCAACGTCTATTCAAAGTATAACACATGCAAGGATGTCTCTAAGCAAACCTATTTAAAATATTTGTCTCATTTTGGCCAACCTTTTGTCAACCAACTAACACCAAATTCTGTCACACCCACAGCTGGTAGCACAAGTAATCTGATCATCTAAAATTCTCATCATCTAATTACATTATTTTTCATGAAAGAGAAGACAGCAGGTAACTAGAGCAGTAGAAAGAACCCAAGTCTTTGCTACTGCTGTTTTTGTTTTTTTTTTTGTTTGTTTGTTTGATTTTTCAAATATACACATATGTACATAGATTATATACATTCACAACATACATTTCTGCTCATTAGGCAAGCTTAAAAAATACATAACCCACATAAGTAACATACCTAACCAGTGCAAGCTTTGTAAGAAGTCCTGCAGGACTTTTTGTTTTACTGCAAGGCAATCTTGTGTTAGGAAGTTATATCTTTCAGAGTTCTTACCAGTTTTCTGAAACTGAACTACAATCAAGGATAGAAATTGCATTGAAATCCTTAGAATTGTTCCTGTTCTTAATTTTACCTAGTCACTACTTCACCAAATAAATCAGATCATTCACTTCTTTTCTTATGTTAAGAAGTTCCAGGTCGTCTAGAGATGTTTGACAACAAATGGGCTCAATTCCAAAGGCTGCAAATTTGGTTCACAGAGCTGAAGATTTTCTGTACCTTCAAGAACCACAAAAGCATAAGAATTACACTTGTCATGGCATTGCTAATTGCAGAAATTTACGTTCAGATCCCCTACACAGAGAGTAACAGCAAGCACTAACTGAAGAGGTTTTTTTTTTATTGCCCATAAAATTAATAAGAATCAAACTGAAGGACAGATCAAGTGAATCTGTCTTTTTTCAACTAAGTATAAATGATTAATTTTAAAAATCCAATTTTTAAGCCAGAACGTAATGGTTTGTTTTGAAAAGATGATACATTAAGAGAAAAATCCAAGCCCAGGCGTTCAGTATTTTAAGCTATGATTTCTCATAATTTCCACAATTAAATTCAAGTGGTTTCCTGGATGTCCAAGAAGTTTCTTTCCTACAAGTAGCATTTTATAACGTTACAAGGTTTTGTACTTTTTATTTTTCCAAATCATTTGATGGTGCTCTTTTTAGTATCCATAGGTACTCATAAGTCATTCATAGCCATTATCTCTATCTCTGGGTCGACTTCTTTTAAATATCATGATCTAAGGCAAATCTTAAGCATACAAGTAATCTCCTTAATAAGGTGAAAAATCTCAGAGTTAACAATCTCACAAGTTCAGTGATGATCAGATATATTCCTAAGCCTTTTTAGAAATTGGAGTTTGAAGGTCACAAATAAAGCCCCCAGCAAGGGCTGATGAAGCAGCAGCGCTCATATATTGTCTGCAGGCCCCAGGTTAACAGGAAGCTATCTGAGAATAGCGACCCAGTATTACACTTGAACTAAAAGTATCACCTTACTTCAATCATTATTAGCTGGGACTGAGCTCAAACTTAGATAAAAGTGACTCTTCAAACTTAGATTTGAGATCCTTTGCTACAACATGGACCAAGAGAAGCTGCAGTCCAACGTCTTCACAAAGAAAATAGTCAAAGTTTACAGAAAATGTAACTGCTAGATTTCACTCTATCAAGATAAAGTCTAATTCCTAAGAAATATTTAAGACTACGTAGCTTAATAACACTGATCAGAATAAATTTGAAAACAAGCTTTAGCTACATGTATTATCAGCGTGACCACATTAACACCAGGAGGAACAATTATTTTGCACAGTAAAACTTATTGGGTATTTACTGTTCTGTATGCTAACCTCCCTTTACTTTATCTGCATATTTATTCAACATGTATACTTGAGTTTTGCTGCACAAGCTATCCAGACAGAATAACAGCTACAAGAACCACAACCACCTCTGCATAAATTCCTCTGCATCAGTCAATACTCTTTCCCCCAAAGGAAGATTTACATTCTAGTCAAGGGTAGAGTCTCCCAAAGTGCAGTTTTCCTATGTAAATTCACCAGAAAGACAAAATTAATAGCAGTTGTACACAAAGTAAATGCTAATTGTGCTATGAAGAAATACATGAGCAGATGGATCGAGGCTGAGCAAAGCAAAGGACAGAAGGGAAGCATGCAACGCTAGCCAGAGCCATGAGAATGAAAACCTTTCCTCCCTATATACAATCCACCATGTCTTCCAAAAAGATCCAGAATTCTCTACTCAAAGTGCTTGCTTTTCAAATGACAAATGCTGTATTATCAGTTACCCAGATTTTTTAATTAGCATTGCCTAACAAAATAATTAAAAACTTAGCCTAGAAATGGTACCCATTATTGGCAGCACACAGACTGACCAATGAGGGATACACACTATCCTCTTTCAGACATGCACTGTAACACTCACTGACCCGTGTGTCTTTGACATCTGGTATTTGACTCCTAATGCACAAGCACTGAATGGAGCTGAGTACTAGAACAGAAGTTTTCGACTGCAAGCATCTCTTGACAGACAGAGACAGAAAGCTGAGAAATGAAGGGCAGACAAAGGAAAATCATGGAAGCTGAACCTCAGCACTAAATTTTGTTGCAGGAAAAATCAAAGCCATTTTTTTTCTTTTACATTTAGAACCTACAATATATTCACCCATAATCAAAAACACATGACCAAAACCAGATATAGATATAAATTAGATATAACAATGTATTAATTCCAAGTTTATAAAGTTTCTAACAAGTGAAAGTAGTTCTGGATTTTATCTTTTTCTTTCTTGACAAAATCAGATACCACTGTCAAATCGTTAAAGTACATCCCAGCATCAGAAGTCCAAATCTTTACGTTTATGTCTGCAGTGAAAACATGTTTACTTATGTCTAAAAATAAAGATAAAACAAACATCGGAAAATATCAGAAGATTCTCCTTACATCACCACAGAACTAATATCGAGACACTTGTTTCTTTGTATTGCCAAAGTTAAGCAAAAGACCTCTGCCATTTTGCTTATTACAGCAAGTAACAGCTTCCTCAGCAGGTGTAAACGTGCTCTGAAAGCTGGAACAAACAGAGTGCATTCAGGCCAAGCCAACCCATCAAATGTTTCATTTGCACATGAAGGCACACAGTTCTGTACTGGTAATGCGATCACCATTAGTGCCATCAGCTTCCACTGTCACAGGCACAATCATCCAGGCCTTACTCCTCCATGCAAGCTTCTCTCTTGTTGTTTATCTGAAAGCCTGATACATTTCTGATTGCTCTGAATGACACTGTTCTTTGAGAGGTTTCAAGCTTATATTAAGATATTTTTGGTTTGCTTTTCTTCCTTAAGCTAACTCACAAATAATTCATTTCTACTTTCTACATCCCAATTACCACAGCAGCAAGCTATTTCATAACTTCCTAGAAGCTGCTGTAATTACACTACTGCTTACTACAGCCACTCATTTACTGCCACTCGAGAGTTCTCACAGGGTCTCCTATACATCCTTCAGGTTTAGTGGATATACACTGTTCTTATAAACCTCATTTTCAGCTTTTTCTGGTGAAATCTGTCTTGTCCAGCCCACTCTTCACCTACACAGAAGTTGGGCTGAAGCCAAAATCACCACCTCGGAGTTTGCTTGAGCCCAGTCCCAGCAGCTACTTGCTGTAATTTTAAAGATGATTTTTAGAGGTTACTATAGATATCCTCCAATATTATGGCATATTTGTTTTTACAAACTCCATTTCATCATAGTTATGACATACTCTTTAATTCTAACTGCACAGAATGTTATTAAATAATATTATTGCAGCCCTAAGTACTTCATTCAATTCCTCGACTGACCAAAGACCAAGGTTGCAGTGGAGTGATAGGGGATGTGCAGAAATCAAGGGAAATGTTTTTCTTGACCTTCAATTTCCAATTAGCAGTTCCCAACACACAGGACTTCCTGAGAATAGCTCTTGCTGACACAGTTATTTGCCTTTTTACATTTCATGTGGGTTTTTCTTTCACAGGATTGAAGTACAGCTTTATTTTTAAAAAAATCTCTCATTAAATCCAGAAGTTTCTAACCAACTTGCTAAGGGTTTTAGGCTATGTATATAGCAAAATTTTGGAACTGAATAACTTCCTCATTCATGTAGAAATGGCACTAGTTAAACCAACCACCTGCTTTGCAGATGAATCCCCCCACAAAGAGGAACTACCTGTTAAAGTGAAAAAAAATACTGCTGTAAGATGCATTGTTTCAAGTGGCTTCAAGAGCAAAGTCTTGGCTACACACAGAACTCTGACTACAAACGTCTCCTGCGTTTCCAATTTCTTGAAAATGAAAAACTGAACCAAACACACTCTAAAGGACCAGAAGCATGACTCCATTCAGACTTCAAATGAAGACCTGAAACTCTGCATCCTTGGCGATTGCTCTTTTTGCTAGGTTTCAGAGGCTGGGAGCACTTCCCCTTGGTGCTCCTGAAAGGCCTCAAGTGGAGCTACAGGAAGCCTTTCATGTGTGTTTCACCTGCAGCAGCTCAGGTATCAAGAACTTCCTTTTTCTGTCTTTCTTATTTTAGAAATAGCATCTCCTGTCCTCATTGAAAAGCTGGACATGATAAAGTGAGATAGACTGAATCACAAGGCATAGAATTTGCAGTTAAAAATGTTTTAGTGATTAACAAGAGTATTCTATTTTGGTCTAGTCTGAAAAATACGCTTATATTCAGATTTATAAAATCATGCCTCCTAGCAAAAATTATGAAGGAAATACTTTTTGTGTGGCTCAAATGAAAACAGTTGCAGAGTTCTGCTCCAAAGCATTCTGAAATAACTACAGCATAATAGAGAAGTACTATCAGGCTTTGCATCAAAGGTGAAAAAATAAAACCTGAAAAGTTTATTTCACATCTCTGCTCAATTCCTGGACTTCATTAATTAGCATCCTTCCAGGAAATGCACAGTAAAATCCTGTGTATTCTTTCTATTCACAATTTCAGTTTCACATCCACTGAGAATATGTCAATTTTCAGGTATATAATGTACACACAGCATTTTATATATATTTCTGATCTACTGCAGCTTAAACAAAGCTGTAAGAAATGATAAACAATATACACCACTTTGATCAAACATTCCAGGATTTTTTACACTCTACTTCTTGTAAATGAATATTTCACATGAAATATTGTCAGTATTCATTATCAGTAATTTTTACTAACTTAAAGCATGTTTTAGTTAAAGAACAAAGGACTTCACTAAAGGCCAGCAGCATTCTCTCAACATACCATGAAAGACAGAAACTTATTTAGATTTGCCTCCTAGCTCCTTCCCTGGCAGTGGAAAATAAATCCTCCTTTCACAGGGAGTTTCTTATGATCAAATTGTTGCTTCTGTTTTCTTTTTTTTAAAATACAGATCACATCAGTGTCTTGTTCTGTATCCTTAACAAGAGATAAGACTGATGTATGAAGAACTGATCAACCATTTAGATTATTCTAGGCAAAGACTAGAGTACAGTATTTAATTTAGGCTTTGAACATCCTTTGTTGGCAATTTCCAAGGACAGGTGTGCTGTTTAGGCTTGTGGCTCCCATTCTGTGAGAGGAAGAGAACAGCTGATAGTCTGTATTTCTAAACAGATACTTTCATGACTATACAACCCCCTAACTAAATACAAGACTTAGTCCATGAAGTTGCTGCAGGAGCATCCTATAAAAGAGCTCACTCTTGCCAAAGCTGAATCTTACATCACTGGAGCAGAAAAGTTACACTGAACACTTGCAATCGATGCCTGAATAAGAGGAACACATCTCCAGCACTGTCTGTATTTTCAAGAGAAGCCTTTCCCGCCAGCACAGTACTTCACAATAATGGCCTGCTTCTGTACTTGTGCTTTGTCTTTGACGTCACTCTGCAAACAAATCCTGTCCTTATCTACCTAGCTGTGGAAGATGCTACTCATCTGCTACTTCCAACAGACTATTCTGTGAAATACAGAGAATGCACACAGGTGTTTTTCTGAAAGATTGGGAAAGAATCCAAGGAAGTAACTGGCTTCAAAACTGAGTGAACAAATGTCAAGCTCATGTAAAAAGAGTGGTGCAGAAGGAAGACACAGCCCAGCCTGCTCTTCACCTCCTGCAAGTTCTAAGATGTGTCAAAGAATACCGGCATATCTGCATACAGGACAGGAGCAAACTCGAAAAATGTCAGACGGAAGGACCTACAGGCACCACCTGCCAGCAGAGGCTGTCACAAGAGGAAATGTGGCAGGCGGGACACCTTCACCCAGCCACCTCACATGTGATACCCGCCCCGGTGCCAAGGCTGCAGCCCAATCCGACAGCCACGGCACAGCCCAGGGAGCAGGTAAGTTGCTCTGCTCCCAGTGCTCCACCGACAGAACTGGCTGCTATTTCACTCGATTAATTGGAGGTGAAATCACATGTAAAATTTTCAGTTAGCACATTTGTCAAATAGCCAAGCTTCTCTGCTTCCAGCTAGTTCTGCTCATTTCTTCTGGGTCCCATCCAGACCCATCCAAAGTTATCAGCAGATCGGTGTGATGCTCTGGATGGGGGAATGAGGGAATTGGCTCTGAATTAGGGAACACTGTCAGCATTCTTGAAGCCAACAGCTGTTTTAGCCCAGAACTGCAGGTATTGTTCCCTCCCAAGGATGGAGGGTGACTGTGCGAGGGACACCTCCACTATTAAGTTCATTTCCTACAAAATTAATGTTCCTCATTAATTTCTCCATGGCTATTAATCCCAAAAAACTAAAATCCTTTCCAAATAGTCTGTGTATTCCTCCCTCCAAAGTAGTTAACACATTTATCATTGACCCCAGCAACAAGATTCAGAAGTTTTAAAAAAAAAAAAAAAATACATTTCTATTTATCTCTGGTGAGGATTGTTGTACACATCCATGCCTGATGTTTTAGGGACTATTTATCACTTTAGGAACAGCAGCATAGGTCTCCACTGCTTTCAGAACATGCTGGGGAAACTGTGGCTGGCACAGAATGCCTGCGGCAAGATTAATTACCTGCACAGAGAACAGCCTCTGCCATGCTGCCCCTTCTTCAGTGTCTGCCCTGATTTCTTAAAGTTTCAGGCTCATTTACAAATGAATATTCTAATGTGGAACATTCTGTAAAGCCATGCCCGTCCTAATTTGTTTGAGGAAACGAGTCCCCTTATACTTTTCATTGACAGTTTATGTTCTCTATAGCTTAGTCTATTAATTATCTGTAAATAGAAAGACAAGCTGGCGGACAGAGCTGTTGTGCATTCTTCCTCATTGGGACTGCTGGGTTAGACATCCAGCAGTCTGTTATGTATGCAAGCTTAAGAACAAATAAAACATTTTTGAGGATTTTCTGCAAGCTTTTAAGTGCTTCTGAAGATATCTTTCTGCCTGCATACCTCTCCCCCGCACTAAGCTTGTTACACATCATTATTAGAGACTCTTTAATAGGAGATTTACTGTACTTTGATATACAATGAAGACTGAAGTACATTCTCAAGTAGACAACTATGCTTCCTCATGGAGTGATGGGACTCAAAAAACCACCACCATCAGAATGCAGAAGAGATGAGAGCAAACACTGACAAGCTCACTATATCGATGGGAGTAAATAGACCGAAAAGTGTCTAGCAACAACATATGCATTCAACAATTATAAATGTGCTGGATAAATATTAGCTCTCTGGACCTTATACCAATAATAATAACTTGAAATCAGGGCAAGAATAAAAAACTAAATCCTTGCAGTCATATCTTCTCAATTGAAAATACTAAAGACAACATAAAACGCACACCAGTGCTTCTAATTGCAGTGTTCTACTGATCTACTTTCAACAGTTTCCAAGAAAATATTTTTCTGGATTGCACATTCTTACTGTAATACTCCTCCCTACTTCCTCATTTCCTATTTCAGTCTTTACAGATCTTCCTTAGACCTAGAAACACCATCTCAAGGAGACACCAAAAAAAATGCATGTCAGCCAACACAAAGCGCTTGGTTGTGGCATTTTGTTCTCTCCTTTCTCCTTTCCAGAAGAAAAATAGACTTTTTCAAAACACAACCCTTTTTAAAATCATAATAATGAAAGCATGCTGAGTGAAATCAACAACTGTGTCAGAGGGATGATTTTCTTACTCAGGAACAGCCACAACTCGCCCACTGGAAACTCATATTAGATTCCATTTCCCTCCACATATCAATCAGTTGTTTGTAAAAAGTATTCCAAACATCTGAGACAACCTCTATTTAGTAATCTGAATAATTCCAGATTAAGAACTGTCACTATTAAATTTACACTATATGTATTAAAATACGATATAAATTTGGTGTGTAAATATAAAATTAATAGAGAGGAGCAATTACTAGATTTTTTTAATACTTGCAAAGGAAACAAAGATAGGGTCAGAGGCAGCATGATTCTGAAAACACTAATCTGCTGGCACTAGCTAGGAGCCAATGAGTCATCTAGCATAGCGTGAAAAATAATTAAGCAAAATAAAAATCTCTAGGCAAGATAGAAGTCTAAATAGTTTCTTCTTTATGTCTCCAACATACAAATTCTGTGTCATCCTCAGACCAGAGGCTGGCCTCTCCAATCACACAATTGGGGTTTTTTTTTCTAGCCAGAAGACAGTTATTGAATTAAGTTCCTCATAAGGCCTTTGCCATCCAGGCTCTGAATCATCAGCTTTCAGCCCCGCAGCCCTAGGGTTTTGTTTATTTATTTTAAAACAGGACCAGCATCACCTTCAATATGAGCTGAGGGATGCTCATGCATCTGTACCTCAGCAATAAAATCTTCCTCTGAAAATCCACATCTGCTTGCAAGAATGCGAGAATGTATGATGGCCACATGTTAAGTGCACAAACCTTACTAGGCTACTGACTTAGTAAGCTTTATGTTGTCTCCAAACTTAAGAATATTTTAATGCCAAGACATAATATATTACAGTTCATGTAGTAGCTTTAATAATAGCTATAATAATAGTTATTATTACTGATAGGAAAAACAGGTCCAAATCAGTAAGCCCCACGCCTCCCCTGTACTGTTCATCTTTCAGGGATCCAAGGCCTTGGCATGATACAATAACCAAGATGGTTTACTAAACAGCTGTGCTGAGCACTGAGCAAAAGCCCTGGGGCCTTCATAGGAGTAACTGCTGAAGTCAGGCCGGCTACTCTGTTATTCAGCAGAAATACACACAGACATGGAGTGGTATACAATCCTAACACAATAGGCTGTGGGTAGAAGATGGCAAGTGAGCAACATCATGATTCTGGTTTGGCAGGGGCCAACATCTCCCTCCCTCCTCCTAGCATCAGCCTGCTAGCCAAATTTCTTTGGTCTTCTTATCATGGGAAGTGAGCATACTAATCCTTACATTAGGGTATCATTAAAACCTAGTTATCTATTACACATATATCTCTATCAACATCTAACTGCATCATATTTTTAACAGCCTGCTCACAGATTCTCTTTCCAAATGCCTCCGGTTGTGCACAAGACAATCCCAAATTAAAGAGTAACAATGCCAAATTTTCAAAAGAATTAAGGAGATAAAGCATTGAGTTTTTCAAAACAGATCCAAATCCTAATTGGATTTGTGACTGTTAAGAAATTGAGATACTTGTAAAAATCCACAGTTACCATTTACACATCTAAATAACTTGGAAAATATCTTAAGTACAGCGTTGATCAGAAACCAATAAATAGAACAGCCCAGGAATCTAAAAAGCAGCACAAGTGGGACTACCAATGAGTAAGGTCCCAAGAACCATAGTACTCCAGCCTGGATATGCTATGTGTCTACCTCCTATCACCAGCCTTGGGGAGTAATTAAGACACTCAAGTTAAACAAAAAGATGATAAAAGGCCCAACATGTAGAGTCACTAAGAACATACATTGTAGGTCTGATTTCATGTCTAAATAGTCCATGTAGAAAGGGTTAAATATAGTTTTTCTTGCTTATGAAGTCTTAAGTTCAACTAAAATGCTGATTAAAAAAAAACAAAACTGAAATCTTTCTCTTCACTGAGGAAAGGAACGTGCTCCCTTTATTGAGGGAAGGGTATTTTCTTCACTATAAGGCTGGCAAGGCACCCGCACAGACTGCCCAGGGAAAGAGATGTCCAAGGACTGGATGGGCTTTGGCAAGCAAATGTAGTGGGAGGTGTCCCCACTCATGGCAGAGGGTAGAACTGGATAAGCTTATAGTTCCTTCCTACTCAAACTATTCTGTGATTCTATGATTCCATGCAAGATAGTTTGTGGAAACTCAATCATGTGAATTTAAGGAAACTGGTCCTACATCACCGCCATCTGGTCACACTGCTCACAGGGCTAGTATAAAAGAGCTTTAGATGAGGACTGAAGATGTGTGTGGAAAAGGCTGTATAAATTGTTTACTTCTGGAGTCTGAAGCACTCTGCACACATCTCCCGCTAGTATATTTACCAGCTTGTTAAGCACGGTCAGTCTTTTTCTGCTTGTCCTTGATTGTTTAGACCTCCAAGAAATTATAGATCAAATCAACCAACTCTTACTGCTAAAAATATAGAAAGGACCTTGCTTTGAAAGAAGTAGAAATAGCATAACCAGCTATTCACTGAACATCCAACCCTTATTATGTTCTTCTAAGGATCCCACTCATATTCACTTCTTAGGAGACTCAGTGTTTTCCAAAATCATGAATATGTAAGCTCAGTTCTCTACAGGCTTTCTTAAACTCATTTATAAGAGATTTATGTCTTCCTTTTTTTTTTTTTTTTTTTTTTTCCTTTTTGCAATGGCAGTTGATTTTCTGATGGTTATTCTTTCTGCACATCCACTTTTTCAGTGTACTTGGTTCTGCACTTTTTTCTTGCTGCCGCGTAGCAAGCATGCAGTAAAATTTTACATACGTTGCATACTCTGCACACACTGGTTCGTGCATCTGAAGCCATGGAGTATCCTCTGTGATATAATGAGGAGAAGGGGAGGTGTGCAGGGAAGGTTATTTCTGCACACAAAGAAAGCAGATAGTAAGAAAGACAGGAATACTAGCAAAGTGCCTCAGCGAAGCAATAATCAGAACTGCAAGGTCACAACCAAGGCACTAAAACTAATTTCAATACTGCATTTCATTACTATTAAAAACACACGCATTGAATTACTGATAACTCCGATCCTACTGCACTGCATTCAAATATTGGTCTGTCTCTAGAAATGTTATCCAATATCAGCAGCCCATTATCAGGAATGGCAGAAACAGCAGGTCCCTGAAGATGAGTTGTGCAGTGCATCACACACAGAAAAACGAGACAACATTCTCAGTCTCATCTGCAACCTAACCTTCATTTTACTAGCCTATTCAGGGTGGATAATTTCTTTTACTGAGACAAGATTTCACGTACTGTCATTAGCTTGGAGCTTTTCTTGAGGATTTTGCAGCTTTAGTACAAGATAACTACAAATGCTTTGGCTGTACAGATATTTAGTTCAATACTAATTTTCTTAGTATATCCTAAAGCCTACCATTAGACCATTTGAAAGTAGCAGCTCTATTTTTCAGGGAAAAAAAATACACTCTTGCTTTTTATTTCTTTATGAAATTCCTTTTCCATTTTTATATAGTTTTGAGGAATTTTTTTTTTTTACATAAACTCATTGCTTAAAAAAATGTTAACAATATTAGCCATTTCCTAGAACTCTAGCTTGAGGGTTTAGAGCTAAAAACGAAATACTGTGTAGTATCCTTAGCAGGAAGGAAAAGGGCAGAAAAAACAAGACTTCAAAAACTCTATTCATTATACATGAAGTACTTCATCATCCTCAGTGTGCTAGGTCTGAAGTCTTAGAGCTATACTTGCTTTCTATTTTTCTTATTTATTTTCCTCATTTTTCATTTTAAAAAAGATGGCGCAAAATATATTGTAATGGTAAAGAAAGTGATGTTAGAAACCACTTTACCAGCAGCATTCATTGGTGCACAAGATGTATATCTCAGTATATCGTGCAAAGGACAGAAATACCTCCTGGAATCCTAAAGCAGTATTTTCTTTAACATTTAAGAACGGAAAAACACCTCACTGCCTGTGAACTTAAATCACTTTTCTTCTTTCCTTGTAGTATCAATCCAGTTGC
The DNA here is from genome assembly GCF_951394365.1 of Tetrao urogallus. NCBI lineage: Eukaryota > Metazoa > Chordata > Aves > Galliformes > Phasianidae > Tetrao > Tetrao urogallus. Next base: position 22,067,125 of record NC_136818.1, read on the forward strand.
AGTAATGTTTTACGTGCTGACTACAGGCATTTTCCTGTATTTTTTCCCATTTAGGTGTTACTCTAAAAAGAAAGATGGTTTCCCAGCATTGGATTCCGGTATTTATTTTGAGTTACATTTCCTCTAATATTTTCATAGCTCATAGTGGAGAATATAAGCTTAGCTGACAAAATAGAAGTATTCTCTACATTTGTAACAGTAGCAAAACAAATAATCCTTCTGTGTATACACCGTGTTAAGTCTTGTAATATTCAGACAATCTTTCTCACATACAGAGGGCCATTTTCATTGTGCAAAATATCAAGGTTTTTCTAATACTCATTTTATCTCCTCAATATTTTATTTAACATCTTTAGTGCTGACAAGTGAGCTAATACTTTCATAATTGTTTTCTAATAACTAGATTAAGAGTGTGTTGTTGCACAGATTGTGCCTTACTGTGACTTTGTGAAAGTTAAGTTTTCTGTCATTTTATCATCCATCACATACAGTGAGGTGTGGTACAACTGTTGGCAGATAGCATTAGCTTTGATTACCAAGAAAAACCATTCAGATAGCCAGAATAGTCTGCCACAACATTCAGTCTTTCCTTCCCTCACTGAATAGCAGCAATAAGAGCATATAGCCCTGGAGATCCTGCTGCCTCAACATCCAAACGAAAAATTGCTTGACCCTTTGGTTCCTTTGATCTACTATTTATTCACACTCAACTACCTTACCATATACCCGATGCTTTCTAACTTCAGTGAAGTACACAGATTTTTCTTAGTGCTTCCCCATCTGTGAGAGACAAATGGTTGTCCTAAAAAGGCATTCAGAGAGCAGCAAAATTAGCACGCTGTCTTGCTTGCTGATTATCAGCTTTGAATGAAATAATTGGTAAAGATCCAATATTAACAGTGATTAATAACTTAGTTTCTTGACTGTGCAGCCAAAGGACAGTGCAAGAAGCGAGACAATAAGTGCATCAGTCAGACCACTAAGGAAATCCTGCAGCCATGTACACTATGTATTACAAGTTCATCTAGATGTATATGAATTCAACTTCCCCAGAAAAACTTCACATATAACTCTGCTGAAAATTTTAATGCAGAATCCGCAAATCACTTGAATGCTGTTCAAATTTATCAAAGTGTTACAAACTTGAAAATGGAAGTTTGCCTCATTTACATTCCTCTCTGCGCTTTCTCCAACTGCCTCAATTGCTGCCTGAACAAGCATTTATAGCACTTTTCATATTATATATTATGCATGATGCTGTTTCTGTCAAAAAACAAACAGTAAAATGAACAGCAAACTAAAACCAGATGAAATAGTCTCATCATTTTTCTAAGTTGCATCTCTGTCTGAATTTGAACAAAAAACAATATGCTACAAAATGCTTCAGTTGACCAGTAAATCGGATATGTTCTATATTAAGCATAATACATATTACAACTGGATAAGGCTGAAACAACCAACATCCTAAAGCCCAGAATTAATTTGAGAGGAGGCTTAGATATTATGTTAGACATTTTTCACTAAAAATAAAAAAAAAAAAAAAGGAGGGGGAAATTACTGCAGAAGTTGTCTGTTAAGTCTGAGAAAACTAAATCCTCGGTACTCTCATTTCAATAGCAGTGGACTAGAAGCCTAGATGGAAAGTTTTTATCTACTGGACTGGACATAGAGTTGGGTTTAACACCGAGCTCTGTTCTTCCCATGAAATTCATCTTCATTTCCAAAATTTTCACTGGGAAAACTGAGTTTTTGGGCTTAAAATAATCACAAGAAAATCCTGGGTAGATAACAAATGTTAAGTACTTGCTTCACATTTACTTTTCTTGTAAATTGTGTCATTTTACATAAAGAATTTGCATCCTTTTTACAGTCTTATGCATTGAGTGTAACACAATGCCTGATAAGATGCCATCAGATTTGATGGGATGTGGGGAAAAAATCTCAGTATGTAAGATTTTTTACACAGTAATTATAAATATTCAAATTATTATGATTCCCATACTATTAATATTCATAAGAAGTCTCAAACCATTGTAAAATTAATTAAGACACTCATAGTAGTTATATAGTGATATATTTTTCTTGAGTTTATCTCTCACCTTTTAAAATAGCACCCAATGTGAAGATCACAAGCCTTCTGCTTAATGAGTTTAATAAATGGCATCCTTAAAGGTCATAAGGAATGTGTTGACAACAAGAAACATAAATTAGCTGTTCTTATCTATTCCCAGATGTCTGTTCAGGCCATTTCTCCTGCCACATTAGTTGTAATACTTTTTTTTGTCATTGTTAGGGGTATGTATACACATATTTATATGTACTTTCCTATATAAAGATTTATATTAAAGAATAAACAAGATTATATCTGAGGTTTATTTGCCAAAGCTTTTAGATTTGTACAAAGGTTCACTTTAGATTAATATACACAGAATTTGACTGCCATGTAGAACTTTCTAGTACAAATCATCAGCAGTAGATAAACTAGTATTTATGAGTGAAGATAAACAAGAACTCTCTGTAAATAAATCATTTGCCATTGGCAATCCTAACTAAGACAGGAGATATACTTTTACAGACTTCAGAAGAAGAAAGGATTACGAGAGACTTTGGCCCAAATCCTGCATGTAGTTCAAGTCAGCCAGACACATCAAGAGATTTGCCAGACCCTATTATTAAACTATTAAGCCAGGTCTCATAATCAGATCAGTTAAAAACATTTCATTAGAATTAAAAGAGGTGAGAAACCAATGGAGAAAGTGAAGTGTGATCAAATAATATTGGCTTTGTTTTTGGCAAACATCCATATGCAGAAATCTTTCAGGACAGCTTAGCTGATGACAAACACAATAGCCATGTATTCTATCTGGGAATGACCTCACTTTTGACATGAAATGTTAGTGAAATTGCAAAGTATTTCCCACTTCTGAAAGTTGTTGAAAAGGCAAGAAAACTTAATCTAAAAAATAAAGCCATTAAGGATACATGTATTGATTTCAGAAGTGATGATGCTGATTTACTACATAAGAAGTAGTTGTATTTCGGGCTTGTTATTTGTCTAAACAGACACTAAACAAGACAACTGCATAAAACTTAAACTATGCCATTACCCAGTCAATAAAATCTTACACAGAGGTTTTGAGCAAGGAAGAGTAGGAGACATCCATACAATATTGTTATGGGATTTCTGAAGCTGTTTCTTCTATTTATATATTTGAAAAATTCATCTGTCTGGGATTATACAGCCATAGTAAATGAAAGTAATTTACAATGCAAGATTAGTGTGTTACTTTAGGTTATATGAAAATGTAAAGTAATTTCTTCCCTCCCGCCCCCCCCCCCCCCCCCCCCAAGAAATATTTTTTTGCTCTATGCATTATTTACCATCTTAAACCTTGAAGCCATTGCTTTTTGATGCAAGCTTGTAAATCATCCCTTCTACATCTACCTCTTAAAAAGGACTTGTTATGTGGTATGTCTCTAACTATAATTACTTCACCAGATATTCTGTAAATACTTCACCATAGAAGCATTTTTCATCCACAGATTAATATGAGTTAGTTTTTAATATAGTAGCATGCTAGATCATTAGCAAATAAATGTCTGTGTCTGACCCTGATAGAGCTACTTCTTGAGGAAATTTATTCATGAGACAAGCAAAACAAAACCAGACTGTCCCAAAGCATGTGCTACCAATATGGAAAGTCACGGCTTTTATTTTCTTGTTTCCTCATAGCAAATAGATAAAAAAGGGTCAGTACCAGCCTCAGGTTCAGCCTGTCACAAACAATTACAATACACACTGCATAATCTCTAGAAAATGTTTCTTAGTCGTTTTTATTTCACCTGTTGTTATCATTGATAAAAGATGACAACATTTGTTATGGTTAGCTTTCCAGTCTGAAGCAATTACATTTTCCCTTATCTGCAATGTGTTCTAGGAAACAGTAATCGCTTTCATTCATGTCAGGCTTTCTGGAGGAAGGGTGATTCTTCCAATGACAGAACACTACAAAACATCACAGACTGTGACAAAGGGTCAAGTAGAAATAATTACAATGTGTTTTGGAGAACACATTCAGTAAACAGCGTCCCTCCCAGTAGCCCTCAGCTCTACCAGGTTAAAAAGAGGACATGGAGAATTACATACAAACCCACATTGATAGTTTGCCTGAACATTATTATTTAGAGTTTGCAAATCCAGCTATCAAAAGCAGTGCCACTGAATTCCAGGCTGAGCACAAACAGTGTGTTATTTATGAAAATGATGGTTTTGTTCACCTAGAAAGCCACATACAAATTATTCTGAATAAACCACTCTTTGAAGACTATGAAAGCTATCAATATGTGTATAACACACTAGACCTTCTTTATTTAAAGCACTAAAAAAAAACCTACAGGGATTTATAGTAACAGAACCAGGGAGACACTTTCTGAAAATCACCTAGTGCTAACTGTCAGGATTGTATTATTGATCAAGCTAAACTGTTCAAAAAACCCACAGCATGCAGCTACACAGGTGGCATAAAACCTAGGATTAACACAGCATTTTAACACTTCTGCTTATGTACTGAATGTTCACTGTGGCATGTACATAGACAAATAAAAAAAGTGCGAGAAAAACCACATGCAGACACAGAGAGAAAGCAATAGTTAATGCTGGAGAGAACAGCTCACTAGCACTTATATAAATGGAAGCCATCAGTGCGATCACATTGAACTCTAATACACAATGAAATAAAGCCTTGGAAAGACTAAAGGAATGGCTGGCTAAAGGAATGCCAAAATTGATAGAGACTGATTAAAAGCATGACAAATGTTGAGAAAATTAGAAGACCACTAAAACTACAGAATGTTAGACAAAGGTAATTGTCACTACAAGGTGGAAAAATGAAAAAAAAACCTCTACTATTCAAAATGTTTACTAAACTCTCAACCCTAAATACTGTTCATAGCAATAATTTTTTTTAAAAAAGAACAAAGGGAATTACCATCAACTATTTAATGCCCATCATAGAACAAGAGCAGTATTAATACTCCAAAGAACAAATGAAAGTAAATTTGTCATGTATTGCTTACAACATTTATATACTTTTACTTCAATTCTTTCAATATGTTTTTAACGCTGTAATCAAATGTTATTCATTTTGTCACATGGCATAGTTTTTCATTTAATTTGAGTTGTTTGACTTTTTTTATTCTAAACTTTCCTTGTCTAATTTCATCAGACTTGAGCAAATACAGATGAACTTTAATACAGAGGCAAAGGACACATTTTATCTAGCATGACAAGCTGAACCACCTCCAGGGTGTCCATCTACCGAGGAAGTCATATTCTATATTATCCAATGCTGTTATGAAATGTGACAATACTACCCAGCAGATATCAGCACACTTGAGCAGACTGTTCAGTCGTGCCATTACAAAATCTAGTCGACTGACTTTCTTGTGGCTATCATTCCTGACTCAGGACTGCAAACAGGTCTTAAAACCTCACATTCACACACATATATGAGACAGTCTGCTTGCTATGGTCTGTCCATGGTAACAGATCATCTTTAATCACCTTTATACGCATTTCAGTTCTACACAGAATAAATCACTTATTCACAAGCCTGACTGAATACAGTGATTCCAGCTCCTACAGTTTTATGAAGTACATCAGAAAACTCATGATTTTCTTTCCTCCTTGAAGACCAGTCAGCTGATGAGAATATCAGATTTCTTTTTTAGTGAGCAGTAGTTAGAAAAACACAAATTTCTAGTCTTCATAACCTCTGGGAAAAGATATTGAAATCAGGGCCACCATGTAGCTTTTGAGTGTTCTATCTAAAAGATGTTTTAATGGTTCTGTGTTTCTGGACACAGAACCATATAATGCCTGGCTTTCTTTATATGAACAGCACTAAGGCACATAAGATGGGCAATAGCAGGATGTGCCTTCCTTCAGCAGCAGAACCTGCAGGAAGGCACAGCCATGCTGCTGGCTAGCAGACCATAGAGCCAGCTAATCCACTTAACCACTTTGCAGGAAAGGCTGCTCACCTGTCTCAGCAGCTCTGGAGATGCTGGGAACACTACTAGGGGAGCACAAACCATAGGCTTCATGCATTGCTAAGGTATTGACAGATACATAGTTTTGCTTGAGCCACTACTGAGATAACTTCGGAAATGAAAATAGAAGAAAATAGAGCTGTTTCCGGCACCATAAGAGACTACCATCACTGGATGAGACTTACAGTCACTACTGAATTTGCTATTGAATGATTGCTATGGAATTATTTTCACAATTCTTTGACTACTCCATTGGATCTTTCTCAGGCCTGACAAGAGATAACTCTTTTCTAAAGAGCAATTTTACAGTATACTTCAGTTCAACTGTTTCAGTGTTATATGCTGTCATGGAGTGAACTCAACTCAATAGCATCACTTGTGAGAGAGACTTTGACTGTATGTCTGCCCAGTGTGTCTCATGGGTCCATGATGCAAAGCACAGCTGATAAGGACGATCATATTTTCTTCAGAAACCACACTCCTGACTGGGAAATTTTACTGCAGAGCTACTCACTATTTCAGATGAAAATATGAGTACAGATTATTTCTCCTAACATAGTACATCTACTGTAAATACTTCCCCACATCCTCTGGAGCCAGATGAGCTTCAGTCTGCGTCTAACTTCAGTTCCCACAAGCTATGCAGGTACTTACGTGGTGTTCAAGAGCTTCACTGAATAAGGCTTTTATGACAAAGCAGCTGAATGGTCACAAGTGACAGTTTATTTTAGACTGGGAAGTCAGTACCAAGGAGCACAGCAAAAAAATACAGTGCCTTGCATACATTTTGTTAACAGATTAGCATTTAATCTATTCTTCCTAACCTTTTGGCTTACCAGCACTAAGAAAATGACTGATACTGGACAAGTTCTTAGCACTGGAGCTTTTAAAGACTTTTGAACACCAACAGAACTCAACAGACAAACTACAGTTATCTTTCCACTGCCTTTCCAGGCAGATGTGCCTTCACCAGCTTAAATGTGTCAAAGCTCTATAAAAATTGTCACAGTTTTCAAAAGCCTGCTAGAAGCTCTGTGATGTCTCCTTGTTTTCTTAAAGCTCCATTTTATTAATCCCTCAAAAAAGGTGGGGGTTTTATGAAGCATCTACCTGCATTTATCTAAACAGAGTTTATATACTGCAAGTGCATGTACATTAAATGTGATATTTCATTTTCCCCAGCACTCCACTCGCTATAGTACGATATAACAGACAACACTTCAAACACTTTGCACTTTGGGCTCATCCCCAGGTATTCTGTGATTCTCAGTTCTGTGTTTTCTCACCATAACTAAAGCAGATGCTTCTAAATAATATAATGTACACATATCCTCTCATAAACCCTAAAAATGTTCCCTCTTTTAGTAAGCAACTTCTTATAGAAGTTTAATTAATAGCATACAGCAAGCTTTTGTGTATACTATTGTATCAGCATTAATAAGTACTAGAAGAATTACCGCAAACTAAAATCCAAACAAGTGACATTTGAAGATCAAGAAGTTTTCAGCAGGAAAAAAAAAAAACAGAATTATGGACTGCACAGTCCTCAGTACTTTTTATCTTACATAATCCTTCCATATAGGCTTTATCTTCTGGAAACAAGAACTTTTCTTTCTCTCCTATGCTAGAAACCGTCTTGTTAAAAAATTTAACCATATTACAGCATGCCTGCTAATACACAATTCATATCATTTGTTTCAAACCTGTCATCGTTGCTTTTATTTATTATGCTGACTGCTTTGCTAACAGAAGATGAGTACGCAAGCTTAAAAATTAAACTATATTTCCTCCATATTAAAGAAAAAAAAACAACAAACGAGATCTTACTGGCAGACTGCCTCTACAAGCAGTCACTTCAGTGTCACATAGCATAGATATTAATTAAACCAGTGACTTTTTCTCTTTTCACAAAGGGAAATGATGCAAGTAAAGTGAGTTTCATTTTTAAAGACGACCTCACACTGATATTTCTCCTAAGACCACTATTTGCATTATTGATTTTTGAGAATTTATCTGCTTGTGGTCATCTTGACTAAATGTCAAGCACTTCAAAACATCATTTTCAAAAAAGGGCTGATTTTCAATTACGTGCGCAAATGAACAAAAGGTTCAAGGAATCATCTGAAATAAATCATGATCACACCTTCATTCTGACTCATGTGATTTATAATTCAGTGCCTTCTGAAACCAAGACAATATGATGGACTTCACGTTGTCCTTGTGCTAGTGCTTCATTTCTCAATTGCTTTGGGGCACAAGGAATGTCATTCTTACCCTTACATATTGCTAATTAAGATTTGGAATCCACATTTGACAGTCAAATTAACTTATTAATTAAGTAATAAGTTAATTATCATATAGTAACATTACAGTTACTAAACAAAAATAAAGCATGGAAAGCCTACAAGTTTTTTACATGCACTTTTTCAGGATCCTCTGAAGGTAACCTATCTGTCAAGAGCTATAGTTGTCATACTCTGCATGCAAAAAAAAAAATAGAATAAACAGATTTATGTATCCAACAGAAAGATTTCTCATGAGCGAAGCAGAGATGCACAGCTCAGCCATCAGAGAGAACTGGAATTTAGCAGATTTAAACCAAGGGTGATGTTCCTGCTACACTTCTAGCTCAAGTCACTACCAAGCAGCCCCTCAGTACACCGTATAATGCAGTCTCTGTCCTTCCCCACCCAACCCTGCACTCTCATCCCTCCAGCCAAACAAATCCGTGCCCTCCCTGCACTGTTCTTAGAAATTTCTACCTGACAGCACTTTGGCCATACAGGCCTTGAGAACACTCCTGGGCAATGGTCAAATTAGTATTTCTGCAGTCTCTCTAAACCTGATAAATGATAAGAAAATAATATTTGTCTTGCTTCATTACCTGATTAACAGTAAGTGCAGTCTCCATCACAACTTTGTGTAACCACTTACAAGATTCAGATGTTTGCAGTCTAATTTTCTGAGACAGTGTAAGTGCTATAAATAGCTATGCTTTTCCATAACATAGAGAACAAACCATTATTTATCCTAACATTATAAGTGCTGACAATTTTCTTAGCTACTTTTAGCTTAGCACATCACAGATGATTTATAAGACTTGAGCAAGGAAGATCTGGGAGCAGACTATTTTCACTTTAGAGGTGACTAGAAGTGCAGAGGGGCCTGAAATTACTGTGCGAAATGGTTTGAGACATACTGTGAGAATGGGAAACATCCAAGGCAGGGGTGGTGCACCTAGAGAATCCTAGTCCTTGGTGAGCCAAAAACTGGAGACAGCACAAGTACCTCCAATTGGCATAACTTGGAACATCTTCAGGAGCGCTATAAACAGCTTGCAACTTAGAGCCAAAAGCAGCGCAACACTCTAAATATTCATTTCAACTGTGTTTTCTGGAAAATAGACTATACTCCTATCAAACAACCTTTAATACTTGTATGTTCACGAGTATTTGACACATATGACTTTTTGTCTAAAACATCACTGTTAAAAATTGGACTAAAAACCAGAAATTTACAGTCTCTGCTTTTGCCACGTGAATCTGAGTCCATACTACAGTATCTTCACTGGTGTCAAAAGAGATGTGTATCTCATGCTGATTTACTACATGGCTGGCCAACTTGGGCTTCTTTTTGAATTTCTATTGTTGCACAGAAACAGCTTTGCTATTTTTTTCTAGACTATTTTTAATGCTGTATCTTGTTCTCATTACATTTTTGCAGAACTGCTTAGTTGCTGTGTTTCATTCACTATCAATTGAATTTAGAACAGTTTCAAGTTTCCCAAGTTAGAGATATGTTTGGGATTCACACTTTTGACTTACACTGATCTTCAGTGAACATTAATGGTCACCTACAAATGGAAGGATTGTTGTCATTCTTGATGTCTCATTTGTAATTCTGTTGCTTGTATGAAACAATTTAAACTGAAGCACGTAAACTAAGGCTTCTGTCTCAACAACAGTATGATCACAACTGTGGTTTGCATTTCAGATTTAAGTTACAGTGAAAAAAACAACAATGTACAGTAGGCTCATTTGCATTAATGACAGTGTCCTAAGTTTGATACAGTAACAGCTCCTGAAATTTCACTTCAAATAATCATGACTCAAGTTCTCTGTGTGCCAGATACAACACTACATATAAAAATATGTCTAATTAGGAATTAGAAGTCCTGAATCTTTAAAGGTGTGTCTGTTCAAATAGACTGTCCCAAGAAGAAAAGAAGAATGATGAAGCCCAATTATTGCCAATTGCCAATTATTAAAAATTGCCAATTATTAAAAGTAAATTAGTATTTAAAAAAAAAAAAAAAGCTGTGGATCACGGCCTTGAACTTTTACTAATACCAACAACACAACTCAATAAAAAGAGTAAACAACTCAGCAGTTACAAAAAAAAAAAAAAAACAAAAAACAAAAAACAAACACCCTCTCCTTTCACAACAGATGCAACGAAGCAGTACCAGAGGTCCTGGAAGTATCATCTTCTTAAAACAGTAATCAAGAATGCTTTATCTCCTGTTTACTTGATCACAATTATTACTATCAGTAATTAGTATTTAATTGTGACAGCACAAAAAAATGGAAATCCTCCCTTCTGCTCCTGGAGAAATTTTAGCTGAATGTGTTGTACTGACAAAAAGTTGAATATTCCTGATTCTGTCAGCAGCTGTTAGAATCAAAATTGTAACTTACATACTTAAAAATCAGCCAAGCAGCATACCCTCCACATAGTTCTTTCTCTAGAGCAATTGCTTCTCCGCTGAAAATACTCTCCCCATTATCTCCAAGTCTGAGAAAAAAAATGCAACTCATTTGGTATTTGTTTCTAACACAGTGAAAGACAATTAAAAATATCTGTCTTTCAAATTTACAGGCACTTAAAATCTAGTTATAATCTAGTTTTATCAGATTGCAGTTTCATTCCAGTACATATTTAAAAGCTATTCTAGCAACAGATAACTCATTGAAAAGCAATAACTTTATAAGCAATTGTTAGGGAAAGCATATCAGATTAATAACTTGCTTTTGATAGTCCTGTCCATCAAAATCAGGAAACAATTTTCCCATTCTGTGTATGTAGCCAAATAACTGAGTTTCACTATGAGTTAGAAGAAGCAGGTAAACAAGGAAAAAATACTTAGAGAAGTTCTTGGCATATTGAGTAATTTATTTCTTATACATTCCTTAAAATCATATTTCAGAAAATAGTCTAATGACATGTATGCATAAAAAGGGTCAACCCACGAACATTATTTCACCATTCCATCATATTTATAACAGTACAGCTGATTAGAGACATTTTCTGAAAACAGCGTGGGTCCATAATCAAAATCAATAGCAGCTCTAATTTAAGGTACGTCAGCAGAAGGCAAGTGTTTCTTGCCAATTTGGGCAGATATATTGTAAGTTATTAGAAGACAATTTTTTGATGGATGGATATATCAGAAATAGTCTGTTTCCCTCAATGCCTTCTCTTCATGCATTCCCCCCCTCCACAAAGGAAAAGGGAAAGAAAAGGAACGCATCTGACATCCCAGAATACAGATAATTACAAGTCAAGCCTTTTTCCATTCTTGTCTGTGTGGACCACAGACTGAACATAATTTGATAGAAATATTTATGCCTGAAATAAGAATTGCTTTGAATAATACTGCATATTCTTTAAAAAATGAAAATACATTTCACTAAGAAATTCCAAATTTAAGTATTTGGGTTACTGGTTTATCAGCACAAAGACACATCTATGAAGCAAATACTCCTACTACGTCTCTGCCAGATGGTAAATCCTTGTCCAATCAACATAATATCTCCCCATACAAATTACTCAGGACTGGAAGGACTCTCCCTTAGTGGACTGACAAAGACCCATTGCAGCATCCCATTCATTTCTTACTTGCAATTAATTAAAAACACAATATTCAAGCTCTTTTTTTTTCTGGATACAGATGTATTCTGCACATGACTATGTAAAATTGTTCTAGCATCTTAAATATGACTACCTACTATATAATATCTCCTCAACTAAGACTCATTCAAATATTTATATAGCAACAGTGTTCCATCTAAGAAACTCATCCTCCACAGTAAGGATGATGTGATAAGATCAGCAGTTCATAAAAGGAAAACAATCATGGCTTTAAACCACAAAATATCTAGGAAAACTCCCTAAGAAGCATTTCCAGGAAGCTAACCTGCTCTATCAGCTTGAACTTCATAACAAAGAGAACGATCCTGACTAAAAAACCTCCTTAAAATTTTTTCTTAATTTTTTGTAAATACTTTGGGTTAAATTACAGACAATCCTCAGGAAGACTTCAAAAAAAATATGATTTACCACTAGGAGACACCTTGAAACTAAAAGTTTTAAGCAGACTACAGACTTGGAAAAAAAAAGAAAACATGCACTTCTTGGCATTACAGGTAAAACAGTGCCACCACAGACTACTTAATCAGAATTAGATGGTCAAAATTCAACTCAATCAACTGGAACATTCCTATTGTCTTCTTTAAGATTAAGACACTATCCAAAGCTTATTTTGGGAGTTTCAGTAAGACAGCAACTTTCACTAAAGTCAGATGATACAGACAAAAAGAACAAACTCCAGCTTCACAGCATGCCTGCTGCTCCCTGCAACCTGCTAATGCACGCACACTGTTAAAAAAAAGCTGTCACAGAGACACATACAGATATCCATGGGATTCCTGCTGCTGCCCTGTCACTCCTTCAGCTGGATGCATTTGTTACATATTTTCATGTTTCTTTCAAACTTCTGGAAGCTGACACCTCCTTTGTTTCGAGTATCTTTTTCATACCTATTTTTTACTTTAAAAGACAGCTATCTTTAGCAAAAAAAAAAAAAAAAAAAAACACACAACTTTTTGGACCTATGACCTCTTGGGCAGTTTGGCTACTCCAGACTTCCTCTCATGTTCCCTGCACATCCCTCTGGGACATTTGACAAAGAGAAACATCCATGAAGAACTGCACTCCCTTGCCCAATACACTTCTGCATGTTTCCAAGATTAAATAGTTGCAATGGGCTTGTTTTTCAAATAAAATCATTTTAACTTCTCAAACAAACCTCATAAGTTCTACCAAACCACAGAATCCCATTTTTTTTTTTTTTAAAAAAAAAAAAGGTTCAGTCATTTTCCCTCTGCCCATTTTGAGTTAACTATGTGAGGAAAAGTCCATATACTGATGTGTAAATACTTTCACATTGGATATCTTAAAAAAGATCTGTAGCTCAAAAAATTAAAGGGCAAATTTAAGACAATACAGCATAAGTTCCTTCCCTAGAGGATCTTTGCACACACATCAAGGGAAGTAATCATCCACTGATTTTGCATTCCAGTGAATATATCAAAGCAAGGGAGTCATACATAATAGTCTAAGACTTATTACTATTACTGGATCCTCACTACAAATATAAAATATTCAGGTAATAAGATAATATTTCATTCATCAGTCACATTTTCAAATTGAAATAACTGCATTTGAATACAGGTGAGTTGAAAGATATTAAGTTAAGCTACATTCTGTGGATGTAGCAAAGCATGAAAGAGAAAGAAAAGTATATAGTGTAATAACATGAGGTCTTAAGTTAATGAAATGGCAAAGAATCAAAGTAATCAGATTTTTCCAATGACCTTTGCAAATGGATATGTAAAAAGTATGAAACAAAAATTAGTATGGTACATCACATTATCAAAAAGTACAATAATGGTTGTGTCATGACCTGCTAAGCACCAATAACCAAAATAATTTCGCTGCTCTTCTATCCTGTTCATATTTGGAACAGAAAAGCTGTTACCCAATATGAACACACATTGACCAATAACAGGTCAAAGAATTATGAATTTTCTCAACACCTACAAATATAGCACAATTCCTTTACCATCATCTTCCTAATCTATTGAAATTCTCAAGAGATAAAATTCTATCTATGTAGTTTTCTAGTAGCAGAGTATGTTTTTAATGCTTAAACCTACAAAACCTCTATAACTACCAGCACCAAGGAGTCATTTTGCTGGTAGATCATATTTTCATTCGTTGTACAAAAGAAGATTTGCAGAGAATCCACAACTGAATTACATGCAGTCCCTGACAATGAAATGCATTTTTGTTATTACTGTATGAATAAACCATTTTCCAGGGAAAGTAATGTATTTTCTAAAATATATTGCACAACCTCACCAACTAACACCTCAGAGGCAAACTGTCATTAAAAAAGCAATTTGATGAGTTTGATTCCTAGAATTCTACCAGACGTACATCATCTAAATGGAATTACTAAAGTTAATTCTATGATAACAACTGGGGGAAAAAAAATCTATACCAAAACAAACACCATAAGTAAAAAAAAGATTCTGAAATAGGAAATACATTATCTACTTTGTATTAGTGCAAGAAAGTATGTATTTTTCTTATGAAGCTGAAAAAGCAGTTAAGCTTTTTAGCACCCTCATTGCTGTCAAATCAATGTGCTTAAGTAGAGAAAAGAAAACATCATGTAGCATGCTTTCATGGCATAACAACAATGAGCACTGACAGCTTATCCATTTTTGGATCATAGAAACTGTGCTTCTTCTCATGCATGGACAGTTATGGCTGTAAGTAGCTTCACTCCATTAGATAACAGGTTCAAAACTTGAGGCCCTAAGTTCTTCTCTTGGCTGAAAGATCTCTTTGACATCACATATGATGTCTTATTATAAAGCAACAACAGTGTCATTTCAAGATCCACAAAATTTCTTGGGTATCTAGGGAAGTTTAGCTCCTATTCAGGTGAGACTAGCTTTCTGATGACAAAAGTATCTAACAGAGTACAAAACCTTCCGGATTCTAATCATGGGACATACAATCTTACTAAGGTGATATAAAAGACAGTAAAAACCATGAATTAAGGTCACATGGAAAAAAACATATTAAGAAGCAATTAACTTCTCAGTAAGAGAATAATAAATAGTCATTTCAGGTTTCAGGAGGAGATCTGACTTAAATTAACTACAAGGTTAAAACTCATACTATTATTTAAGAAAGTTTGATTTGAAAAACACAGTTCCAAATCAATAGCATTCAATATTTAAATTTGAAATCTACCATCAATGGCAATGGTGAACTATGCAAAGGAAGAAAACAAATAACATGCTAACACAGATACTACTGTTCCATTTTATCCTAAGTCAAAGTTTTTATTACAGAATCTGAAGTCCAAGTTCATTTCCCCTCTTTGCCCTCCAATAACAGGATACCTGAATGGTTTCTCAGAAAAAAAGAAAATGCAACACATGCAAATGCTTCCAGCAGGACCAACAGCTTAGCAAATCAAAATGTATGAGATACAAATAGGGTATTAGAGACAAGGAAATCCCACTTTTTTAGTTTTTACACTTTTTTAGTTTTGCGTATAACAGATCCAAATTCTATGTCTTGAATAGCTACAAATCTGCCTTAGAGCACCATCCCCTCTACTTCCATCCAACTTGAAGTCACCTGCAGCTTTCAGTTCAACTACCAGAAGGAAGTCATCCTAACAACTACTCATAACATTCTCTTTCATTTCCCTAGGAAACAAGCATCTTTCACTTGGAAAATAAATTGTTAAATTTCACATCTTTCATGTACTAAAATGAAATTCAGTATGAATTTGAATAAAAACCACTTTTACTTCCTCCTACAGAAAAAAAAAGAACCCTTGGCTTACTACTACTACTACAGACTTGCTTTTTACCTGCAATGTTCACGAAAAGACACGCTGGAAGCCTCAGTGATCTTACTTAAGGTAAAAGAACAAGAAAACCTGTTCTTTTTGCTTCTTGTTTCAGCAGAGGAAACTCAACCTGATTTTAACTGGTGAGGAAGATCAGAGAGCACTGGGTTTTCAGACCTATCTGAAATCACCAAAGAAACTCAAACAACAGAATAAGCCAACATGAGCCTAAAAATAAATAGCAGAGAATGAGCTCAGAACCTTGAAAATGCTAGATTTAGTCAGGGTTTATATAGCTGACAGATATGCTACTTAGATATAACTCCAAATAAAAACTCCCTGAACATATGGAAATTTACATACAAACCTACGTTTCACTTCTTTCAGATCCATTGTAGGACTAAATCCTTTAAATTACTTCCTAGCTGCATTTTTACTAGTCTTCCAATAAACAGTATAATGTCCATAATTTTGTATGCAACACAAATGCTACGTACATTACGTAAAACTAACATTTATTTTTTTTATTTAACTCTACGTAGTTTACTACAGTTAAAAAAAACCTATTGCTGTTCATCTTTGAAACCAATCTTTGAAATACTGCTGATGGAGTTGTGTCCTTCCTTCAGTCTAACTGTCCTGAACAAGTACTTGAGCCAAGACAAGCCCTCATGTGACCAAAATCGCTAAACATCAAAAAGCACACCGCAGAGCAATAGTGCTGAGTGAACATCTACCTTCTGAACACTACTGGTTTACAGTTTAGATGGTTTAGTAGTTAGGAGTTTCACTGACTCTTCCCACAATAATAATTAGATTACACATGTGAATGAAAGCCTTATTCACAATAAATGTAATGACAGGACTGATATTTTTTATTTTGTTAGTTAATAGGGCTGGATCACTCCGCTGCGCTGAATTCCTTCACTAGCAGTGCAATAAGGATTTAGTTTTTATGAAGTACTTGTTTTTTCATGCAAAGACTCCTTGGTTGTTCTAACATTTGGTAGTTTTCCTAAGCTTATCAAACAGAACAAGTTATTTAAGGAAAAAAACGATTATTGCGACCCTTTATCGAAGCCATCACTGCCACCTTCGAAATAGTCAGAGAAATTCAGGAAGTGGAGCACCTACATATGCTTTGACAGCCTGTGAGAGTGAAAGAGGCAAGCTAACTCCCTGATGTACCCTGAAACAATCATATAGTTTCCACTGCAATAGAAAGACAGCAAAAGTTTTTTTGCAGATCAGTTCATAAACAAGCTGAATTAAACTAAAGAGGACAGAAAATGTGAGGGAGAAGAAGAATGTGAATGCTCATTCAGTAGACATCAAATTACTGATAAATAGTGAAGCCATAAAAAAATATTATGAAAGTTGCCTGTTTGTGCAAAGTGCTAAGACTTTGGGAAATAAACAAGCAGAACCGTAATTGTTCACCCATAGGGACAAAACTGATCTCAGCTGCCACTGAACACCAATGCAGACATTTGCAGAACTGAATTGTTTAAGGAAATGATTAATCCTGATTCAATAACAAATTAGCAGTTGGGGGGAAAAAAAAGAAAATAAGTTTTTTTTTTTGTTTGTTTGTTAAATCACCCTTCTCAGTTCATTGTTTACAAGTAATTCACAGTTCAAAATTGACACGGATCAATGTTTTGAACAAGATGCTTTTTCATCACACTGCAAAATACATACTTGAAAAGAATCTTCCTGAAGTCAGCCCCAAACTTGGAGTCACTACCCTACCAACTCAGGTTACCCTACCAACTCAGTTTTATTTCAAACCCTGGCGAAGTTCTGTGAAACTATTGAGTTAAAGTGATCCTACACCTTTTCCTAAGCTGGCTGCCTTCTGTGCATAACCCTCTCAGTAGGGAAATTAAATATCAGCAAGTCTAATGAGCAGGAAAGCTGGTGCAAGAATCCAGAGAGAAAGAGGTTGCCCAAATGTCGTGTGAAACTTCATCGTTTATGAAGAAGACATGCACTTATGTCTGAGTGAGGAATCACTGGCATAAATCATATACTGTCAGTTTCTCAGTAACAAACTTGTTTAGCTAGTATATAATAACTAATTCAGTTATTAGTATTCTTCTCAACTGAAAGCTAATGTATTAAGACTCGCATAGGCAGCATGATAGATTCATTCACAGGTCTCAGTTCAAACATTAAAGTAACACATTGGTGGAAAAGCTCATATTTAAGTAGTGTTATTCGTGAGTATTAAAAAAATGTATTTGACATTGTTATTTTACCTGATAAACTCAAGGATTAAAAAGTGACAAATTGGCCTTTTTAACAGAAATTCATTACAGTGTGGGGAGGTGCAAAGTGGTAAATCTACACAGAAAAATGACCAATAAAAAGAAAAATCACTTAACTTTTTAAAAAGCTTGGGAAACCTTGCTCATCCCTCTTTATTTGCAAAGTGAGGCTTACTGCTTTTCTTCATCCCATTCAAGTTCTATTCTGACTTCAATTCAACTACTCTAACTACTGTAATTATTTCTGAATTAAACTTGTTTTGAAAAACCTGAATAAAAGGATGTGTAATTTTACACCAAATCGTGGTTACTGGTGAGTTTCATTGAATGAATACCAAGAAGCAGAAAATATGAACATGTTACCTGTATCATGTCTCTCCAAATCCTGAAAACTCACACACTGGATTGTGTTCGCAAATCTTCACATATATAATTAAAGTAAAAAATAAATAAAAGAAATAAAAAGCAACCAAGAAAGCTGATGCTTATTTTGTTTAACTATACATGATATATTTTAAGCACTGGAGAGACTTTGAAAAAAAACAGTAATGTATTAAAGTAACATTAGTGATCAAGTTTTTATTCTGATTATATCAACACTTTTCTCTGAAAAAAGAAAATGAAACAAACACTGTTTGCTGTCCTTATTGACTGTGTTTAACCATGACCATATGCAGAAATAAGCTATGGGAATAATTTATTCTTCCAACACTTTTTACTTTAAACTAAGGGGAATATTAAAGGCATCTAATCACAGACAATTATCTCATACTTGCAGATTTTTCTATTTTACTTTCTCTTCTGAAGATTAGCCTGTTTGTTGACATCTACATTTAAGCATGGCATTAAGACAATGGAAAGAACTCCACAGAAAACCTCAAATGTTTTTTCTAAGTGAGCTTATCTTCACCAACACAGATGCAGACCCTCCTTTCTCCTCTCCTCTTTTAAGTTTTTCTGCTATTCCACCAGCACTTGCAAAATGGAAAACAAGAAGTCTGGATAATAGCATTGACAAGGAAAACTCCCTGCTTCGAGAAGTGCACTGGAGCTGCCAGAGCCATTACTAATGACTATGCTATCTAAATGAGTCTTCTCCTCTTTGCAGCAGGTTCATAACCCGTGAAATTCCCCCAATTCCTTCCCCTTGTGTTCTCCACAGCCCTTGTTCCTAATAGAAGCTGCTCTGTATCTTCAGCTGTTTCCTATCTAATAGTCAGAGTTTTTACGTTTCACCACTTCTGGAAGTCAAGTGTTCCTAACATGATTTTTGCTTTTATAGTATACAAAGTATTAAAAAAAATTGATAGGAACATAGTTTGAAAACAAAAAAAATTCTATAGTCTAAGTATTGAGGAAGTAAAAAAAAAAAAAAAAAAAATCAGGTAAAATCTGTAACGTTTTCCAAAAAATGGGGGTCAGAAGTGCTTAATTCACTTTATGTTTAAATATATTGATACATATCCAATTTTGTCTAATTTTGTGCCAGATATGGCTGCAATCCTAACATTCTTGCTATACTGCCTAAATTAAATAAACTTCAGCATTGCTTACATTCACTAATTTTATTTAAGCCAGCTTTTGTTATGCACAGAGAGCATAAAGGTTCTACATTATCTGTGTTTTCTGTATTTAGCAATATGTTTTTAAGCAGAACTTGGAAATTGTATCTCAACAGTAATGCGCTTATATCATAATGATGTAAATTATGTACCTATGCATTAAAAATTACTATTACAGTCATCTCAGTATGTAACAACAAATTTTGAAGCTAAGTGCTATTTTCTTCTTGAAGGTACCAAGAGTGCCCACATTTTCATTAGCAGTTCCAAACTCCGAGTTACAGAGATATACCTTGTAAATTAAAAAAAAAAAAAAAAAAAAAAACAACACACCACTTCTGGTAACATGATTGTGGAGTATTTTTCCTAAGAATTTGACACATACAATGTACTTTAAAAACACAATCAGGCTTCTCTGTTGCCAATTTTTTTTCTGTTAGATTCTTGCATAAATAAGACAAAATTAGAGCAACATTTGTCTTTTACTTTCTAGATGACAGGAATGCAGTGAAGGTTTGTTCTTAATTTCTATTCGCATGTCAGATGAGCATTCCCAGTGAGGAAGGGAAGTCCCGTATTAGGGCACATGCTTCAAAACTTGTATTTTGAAAACCAATTTGTGGGAAGATTTCAGTTAAGGCAAGCAAGTACAACCAGCTAGAATGACACTGTGATCTTGCATTGTAAAGATGGCTATAATGGACCTTCTCTGAGCCTAAGACAGTATTGGAAGTAATATTTGAATAAATTTTAAAGTTACTAAATAAACATAAATTATTAAATGCTGCCAATTAGTTGTATTATGAATACCATATGAAAGCAACATAAGTACTATTACTTGAAATTCCACTGTTCAAAGTTCGTAACAAGATAAAAGTAACAAGAAGGTGTTTGTTCCTGCAAAGGACAACAATTAGTATTGCCTGAACAACTGTAAGCGATACAGTGAAACCACTTTCTCTTCTTTTTAAAAAGGGACTCCGAAATTGTCCACGCTCCACGAACAGCAAGTGATCAGAAAAAAAAGACAATTTTCATTTACTTGAGTAATGAGGCTTTTAACTCAGCTCCCTCCTTTTTGGCTATAATGAATGACCTTCCTGCTCAGTTAATCTGGAATACATCACATTAGGCTAGACAGATTACAGTGAAATGCAGAAAAAGAAACTGGACTAAGAAATTCATAGCGGCACTTACTTCCTGTGTGTGTTGCCATAATAATAATATCCAGGAAACAGACAAGAGTGACTACTACAATAAATCAGAAGGTTGAAGGGTTGTGGCTTTGCTTATTTATGAGTTGAAAATATAGATCACATGAAGACATTCCAATAACTGTTCAGCTGTTTACACTTAAGTGTTCACACTAAAGTTATGTTCTTGTGAACAAAGACGGCACATCTGCAACCTTCCTTCTAACTTATCGGAAGCATAATATTCCCTCCCAGGTTCTAAAAACAGAAGAAAGTATGCTGCTGGCAAAACTTTTATGAACTCCAAATTAAAATCAATCAAATATACTACCTGCCTCAGCTGCTGGAACAAATCAGGAAGATGAGTTATTGTTCCACTTTTTTCCTCTGTACAATTTTTTCTATCAATCCAACCTACAGAACGTTTTGGTGGAACATCATTAAATACTGAGTATTTCCTAACTGATGCATGTGCGTGTTTGAACAAACCATAGATTCTCTTTGCTGAAAGTGACAGAAATGAAAGCATTTTCTTTCTATCATTTTCCATCATTTCTTTACATACCCAAGAAATTTTGATGCAAGGCATGAATATAAGGATGCTTTCATTTCAAAATTAGTCACTCACAGGCAACTGAAAAGCACTTTACGCACCACACCATATGGCTCTTCTATAGAAATGATCTCTAGGAACATAATTATCAACAATACTTAGCAGTAATATGCTCCATATAGTTAACAAAAGAATGTGATCAGGGGTGCTAGAGAAAATTTAAGACTAAGTTAAACTTCATTGTGTTTTAAGTAAGACCAGAAAAATCATTTATATGCATAGGTTGCTCTGAAAGTAACACTTCCTATTTATTTTCCTGGAAACTGCAATAGATTTGAAGGGCACAATAACACTATTTGATAAAGCTACAAAGCACTAGTTTTCATTGCCGTCACCACCACATTTTTGCCAGCAATCAACAAGAGCCTGCATGCTGTGCTCACGAAAGTCTGCACCAGCAGAGGTGACCCACTGTCATTACTGCTGAAACACACCACCTGCTGCCTCACTGTGCTCACAGACACTGCTTGGTCTCCATAAACATTCATCTGGAATTCATGAACATGAATAGGTGCCATGTTTTCTGCATGGAGGAATTTAATGACACACCCTGGCTTTGTACATTCATGTCAGCTGTGATTCTGTCAGATTGCCCCTCTGCTGCCATCTGTCGTATAGTAACAAATCTAAGGGAGAAGTGCTCCTGCTCCAGCAGGGGGATTGAACTAAATTATCTGTCAAGGTCCCTTCCAATTCCTGATATGGTAATCCTAGGAATATTGGCAGGAAGGTTTAACCTCTACTGCCAGAACACCAGCATTCACCTCTGACATCGTGGGCCAGAATAGAAACAGGAGGCATTACTTCCACAACAGCCCTCATAAATATGTATACACACCTCCTGGGGCACAGCACTGAAGACATTACAATCATTCTCCTTAACTGTTAGATAGCTTTAGAAGTAGCTTTTAGTGTACCAGCTGAAAGCTAAGAAGAGACTAGAGAAGACATGCAGACTCAAGAACGGATCAAGAACGAACAGGTATCCCAGCCCACACTTTGCAAAGTCAGCTGCCTTCCTATACTAGAACATGTAAGAAAGTACATGATGAGGTATATTTCTTCATGATTTGCATCCAGAGTGAAGATTTGGAAAGCAATTTAAACCCACCTCTTCCAGCATGTTTTGTTGAAGGACTTGTAGCCCACATGTTCAGAAAGGTCTGCGTTCCTGTAGGAAGGCTAACTGTAACCCAGTGTTTTGGTTCAACTAGCAGCAGACCAAATATACAGTTCAGTCATATGCCCACAACACAAGGTGTTAGTAATTAGGAAGAACACGTAGTCACACAAGCACAGTGAAATGCTGCGAAGCCCAGTCCTTCACAAGAGATCTCCAGAGAAGACCCACTTAAAGATATGTTTCACTAGGGAAATCATGCATTGCCTTTCCTCAGAATATCTGTATCTTCAGTTTCCTAACCTGTGATCTAAGTATATGCTTTGGCTTCAGGCTGTGCTCATAGAAGACATCATTCCAGTTGCCTGCTATAACACACTAAAAGAAAATGCCAGACGTCCAAGAGGAGAAAAATAAACAGAAAAAAATTACCAATTCCTGTTACCAAAAGTTACGTATGGTTACATTTGTCAACTACATCATTCACAAATTATTCATTTACACCAGTTGGGATGACATTAATTCTGAAATACTAAATTACATCCAAGTGTATGCAGTTTAATTTAATGAACATATAGATCTGAGGAACAAATTTGCCTCAGTTAATCTTGCCATCTAGTTCCAATGTACTAGTAGGGAAATACACGGCTAAAAATGACAAGAAGTAGACTTCTGCAATCCTCTACGCTTTTTAAAAACCTGCTGCCTCTAAAATAGGTATTCTTAGAGTTACTTTATACAAGAGGTTCCAGGAGTAACGCTCACCAGAATGATTTACAGAACGCTTCAGCTGTTAGGGGCAGGGGTGGAAGAGAGCTTCAAGATTTTTCTGTATAAGTAAAAAAAGTGAATAGATGGAAGTAAATAAATTACAGTTATGTGCAATTCTCAAGGAAATATTTAAAGAAGCCTTAAGGTTTCCCATTATAAAAACTGTTTAAGCATGAACAGTAAGCATACAGTACAAAGAAAGATACTATCCTTTGGCAACAACCACGAAATACAGAGCAAGATTAAGTTGTCTTAAGTTAGTGGCAAACCACAGACTTGTGTAGCAAATCTGTAGTTTTATTGATCCACTCTCACAGTTGCTGCTTACATAAATATTACAGAAGATTCCCATTACATTCTTTAAAAAGATGAAGTACAGATGTTTTCAAGTAACTTTCCCACCTTTCTCCAGACAGATGTTTTGTTTATAAAAACAGATTTATTGAACTACTTCCAAGCGGTTAGCAGTGGGGGTGCTTCACTGTTAACTGTCTCCTCTTTGAAAGAACCTACGTACATGGAAGAGCATTAAGTAGCAAGACAGAGAACTCCAGGGCACATAATCATCATCTCATTATGGATGAAATACTTTGTAGTGGCGAACTGAGAGGATGCTTGTTGCATTTGTGCTATACAGTCACGTCACTAGTGCTCAGCTATGAAATAATACTGAAGACTGATTGCTTTTTAAGAATGCCATCTAATAGAAACAAAGCCATGTCAATTCCCTGCCAAGGTTCTTAAAAACTACAATAAAAGCAGAATCAGATTCACATACATCTCCTCTTACATTCCTATCAACCTCAACCACTTCATTAGCTTTCACAAGATTAGCAGATAATAGACAGTAACATGCTCTTATAAATAATTCCTTGGCTTAAGTCCTACATTCTTGAATTCCAGATAATTCACTCTACTTTTTTAGCAACGACCCTTTGAATCAAGTCCCTAAGATTTAGTTTTCTATTAAAGATTATCACGTGTGCTTTAAGTTTTGAAATGCATTAATGCATCTATCAGAAACAATCTAGTTTCAAACTGACAAAATGATACCTGCCATTCATCCTAAAATTAAAGAACACAGATTCAAAAAGCAAAGAGGGGCATTCACAACACCAAAATACAGTTCTGTGTGATTCTTTCAGAAATCTGAAAGCCTCCAAATCTATCCTGTGTGATTTTAGCACAGTTATACAGCACATAGGGTCTTACTGTGGAAATACTGAATTAATCAAGGAAGAAATGAAAAAGTGAAAAATGAGCAAAAGAACAAAGAAACGAAACAAAAAATAGATTAGTTCTACCAAGTACTATGGAAGTTTGCATTCCTTTCACTTCCAACATTTCTTCTTTTTCCACTGAAAGAAAACAGTATCCAATCTCTTGGCCAAACGAGAAAGAAGAAATGAAATCAGGACTTGATTGTTTAGCGGGAAAGTTTCTGAATAACAAATTGCTGTCATTACAGCTACATGTCTTTGAAATAGAAGCCCATGGGGAAAACTACACAAATGAAATGAATCCTACAATAAAAAGTGAATAAACACTATGCCATTCTGGCATAGCCAGATTAATTTGAAAATCAATGTGCTTCTGCCACTTATTTTTCAAAAAGAGAGCTTTTTAATCTTTGTAGTTGCTTGCACTTATAAAAACAGAAAAGTTAATGTCAGCCTAGTACTCCTAATTTTAGATTTCTTTGTCCCTCTGTATCATAGTGCTATTTATATTAAACCCGCTGACCTTTTAACCTCTTTATCAGGTGTTCTATCTTAAGTAAAAAGAGACACCAATAAAGCTATTATTCATGAACCGTGCTGTCATACAGAATCCTTGATGATAACAGCCAATGGCTACCTATTACAATATTGAACACATTTTACTATGTACATCATGTATCTTTGCACATAAGGTTTTGCAATGATAGAGTTGAGCTGTAAGACTACAAGAAGACAAGGCATAAACTAGAAAAAAAAAAAAAAGCAACCACCACAATCTTATTAAAAAAATTAAAAAAAAAATAAAAAAAAAGAAATCCTGAAAACAAAGCCCTTCAAAACGGAGAACAAAAAGCTAATAGTTACATAAAGATTTGCTGCTAAACTGTGTGGCTGGATGTTATGTAATTAATTCATTTCAGTGGCTTACATTTTTAAAATTTGGCCAAACTATATTTCACCACATTACATATACCATACCTCACCCTGAAAAATAAGCAGAACTAATCTACACGCTGTCTACTTCCTACTCCCAACATGCAGAGATTCCAGCTTGCAATGGAAGACACCACTTCATAAATAATTAATTGCTTTTATCTCCTTTTTTTAGAGCCAGAAAATCCTGAATAAATATTTGCATGTTATTGGTCTGCTATACAATAGTGGCCTATTCTTCCCAGTAGCACCACTGTATTTCTGAAGTTGTCACTGACAAAACTTTGTTATTTTTAAGCAGATACACTTATTATCAAATAATGTTCAGAAATCTATTTAAGAATAGAAAAGACTTACTTTGCTAAAGATTTCATTTCTTAAATTCAATTGAATGGCTACAGCAGAGCATAACATTTAAAATACTGTAGCAATTGGACAGATCAATAGAATGGGAAAGGCGTTACAACAAAGGTGTGATGACAGAAGGACCAGCAAAACAGAAAGGTGCTACAAAGGAAAGTAAGAAGATTGCTTACCCGTATCAGAAGATTCCAGGTTCACAGCAGAAAGCTTCGCCAAGAAGGGATCTCAAACCAGAGATCCTTCCCCAGTGGCAGTCAGCTCTTAAATGAGGTCTAAGAGAGGTGAAGCCAGGCTCCACCCCTTCTGCTCACACAGCTGAACTGCCTTCACCTGTGCTCTCAGGGCTGACCAGGACCTTTCCCTAGGTGCTCAATCAGTGCTTCAGGCCCGACTCAACAGTTCCCATACAAATATGATAAGCAAAAGAAAAAAAAGTCATATTAATTGAATGTGATTAGAGAAACATGACCATCTTTAAAGGATATTCAAAACAGAACTTCACTTTGATATTAAAAGGATTACATATTTATTTCACAATGATCAGTTCTCAAAATTCCTCTAAAAAAGAATGCTTGCATTTTTGTTGGCTTCAGCAGCCTGTCTATCTTTGGCTTGAACAATTGATTCCATACATAAGTGGCACTTCTTCAGCATCTCCTTATCAGTAATGGTTGCTATGTATCTCATACATTCCGAATCTGATGGAAACTGGTTTCCTTCTTTTACTAGGTAGCGCACCACTTTTACATGACCCTTTCGGAAGGCTGCCATAAGAGGAGTTATTTTCCTATTATCAGCAGCATCAACATCTGCTCCGGCCTGAACTAGTAACTGGACAACATCTAGATGCCCTCCGTTTGCTGCCAGCCACAGTGGAGTATTCCCCTTCTTATTACGCACATCAATGTGAGCTCCTCTGCTAATAAGAAGTTCACAGAATTTGTAGTGCCCTTTGTCTGCTGCAATGGTTAAAGCTGTGTCTCTTGAGGAAGGTACCGGAGGAGCATTTACATCTGCACCTTTGTCCAGCAGAACTCTGCCTACTTCTGCATATCCACCAGAAGCAGCTTCCATTAATGGCGTGAGACCAGTCTTAGCTCTATGTTCCACATTTGCTTTTCTATCAAGGAGCAGGCTAACCACTTCAGTTTCCGGTTGGAGGCCTGTAACTAGCGGTGTTCCTCAGGGGTCTGTGCTGGGTCCGGTCTTGTTCAACATCTTCATCAATGACCTTGATGAGGGGATAATGGCCACCCTCAGCAAGTTTGCCGATGATACGAAGTTGGGAGGATTGGCTGACACGCCTGAAGGCTGTGTTGCCATTCAGCAAGACCTGGATAGGCTGGAGAGCTGGGCAGAAAAAAACCAGATGAGGTTTAACAAAAGCAAGTGTAGAGTCTTGCATCTGGGGAGGAATAATTCCATGCACCAGTACAGGTTGGGGGATGAGCTGCTGGAGGGGAGCTCTGCGGAAAGGGACCTGGGTGTCCTGGTGGACGACAGGTTGGCCATGAGCCAGCAGTGTGCCCTTGTGGCCAAAAAGGCCAATGGCTTACTGGGGTGCATTAAAAAGAGCGTGGCCAGCAGGTCAAAGGAGGTGATCCTCCCCCTCTACTCTGCCCTGGTAAGACCTCATCTGGAGTACTGCGTCCAGTTCTGGGCTCCCCAGTACAAAAAAGACAGGGATCTCTTGGAAAGAGTCCAGCGGAGGGCCACGAAGATGGTGAAGGGCCTGGAGCATCTCCCCTATGAGGAAAGGCTGAGTGAACTGGGTCTGTTCAGCCTTGAGAAAAGGAGACTGAGAGGGGACCTGATCCTGGTCTATAAATATCTAAGGTGTGGGGGGCAGAATGGCGAGGCCGGACTCTTTTCAGTGGTGAGTGGAGACAGGACAAGGGGAAATGGCCAGAAACTGGAGCATAGGAAGTTCCGCACAAACATGCGCAAGAACTTCTTTACAGTGAGGGTGACGGAGCACTGGAACAGGCTGCCCAGGGAGGTGGTGGAGTCTCCTTCTCTGGAGATGTTCAAGACCTGCCTGGATGCCTACCTGTGCTACCTGGTGTAGGGAACCTGCTTTGGCAGGGGGGTTGAACTTGATGATCTCTGGAGGTCCCTTCCAACCCCTACAGTTCTGTGATTCTGTGAAATTAGGAAATACTTTACAGGATGTGAGACAAATATCCTGTTTAGTTAAGGATAAAAACAACCTTCTCTTAAATAAAATTTACTTATTAAGAAGGATTGATCCTTCTTAATAAATTTTATTTAAGTAAATTTTATTTAAGAGAAGGTTCTCTCTTTCTCAAGCATGATGTTTATTCCCTAAAATATTTTGCAACACATTACGCGTAATCTTAAGCTTACAGAAGAACCTTTTTAACAAAGTAATTAACTTTCAACAAAATACCTTGCTAATCTTAGCCTTGCTTTAAATTAAGTATTACAGTTTTAAATAAAGACCTGCTAATAGAAAAATGAGTAAGCTTTGTCTCGCTTTAATGCAGAACAATAGTAGGATGACTATCAGGTATTTACAAAGCACAGATTCATCCCTTCTGTAACTGAACACAGATAACCACTTAGGCCCTCCAGTTACTTCTTACATGAAATATCAGTTAAAAAAAACAGCCCTCTAAGTATACAGACACATCAAAGTCTTTACCATACTGTGCTCTAATTTCACTTGCTACAATGAAGTATAAAGTACCTAAGTACTAATAAGGGGCAGTACAGCTATTTGGCTTATTATTAACAGTTTCTGTAAAAAGCGAACAAGATTTTGCATAACGGAGCACAAATAGCCTTCAACAACTCTTTTACACGCAAAATGATACAAAGTCACTGGAAATGAGAAGATCCCACCATCAAGTAA
Source organism: Tetrao urogallus (assembly GCF_951394365.1). NCBI lineage: Eukaryota > Metazoa > Chordata > Aves > Galliformes > Phasianidae > Tetrao > Tetrao urogallus. The sequence goes on from NC_136818.1 coordinate 22,095,814, forward strand.
CAAAATTTTTTAAAAAAAATTCAAATGGGAAGGCAAACTTTTAAAAGCAGATTTTAAACCAAGCTCATCCTTTATGAAACAAACACATCAAGGAGCTACATCAGAGGCAACTTCAGAGCAATTTCACTCAACTTTCCACAAATGTTCACGTTGTACTTCCCCTCCCCCACCCCACTCCCAAAAGGCAGAAAGCACAAAAGGAGTATTTCAGAAAGCTGGAAATTGCAGTGTGACAAGAATTCCTTATCTCAGTCCAGCCCATAGTGGAGTGTGTTAAAGTGATGGATGAGAATTCACTTTCTGCATTTCCTCTGTTAGCATTCACAACGTTCCCTATCAGAACTGAAACACATGCAGCTGTGCTCACTTTGATTGAACCAGGACTAAATTGAAGACAATCCCATGGTAATAGCACGCTGTTTAAAATACATACTTATGCATTTTTATATTCAGACTTTTAAAGCTACTACAGTGCATTTAAAACAATAAAGAAGTTAACTATTTGATCCTCCGACAATCCCTCCCTTCCTCCCTCCCTTTTTTTCTTAAATATAATCTCATTTTTCCTTGTTGAAACCTGAAGAAAACAGTAGGATGCCTATAATGCTCAGCAAGTTTTCTCCTTCATTGCAGTAGCAGCAGTTTGGTACTTGAGGACTGCTAACACATTCCTGTGCTTGATTTTAGTCTAGTCAACTTATTTATCCCATTCAGAAGTCTTATTGATTACTCAGCTTCAAGTTCTATTTCTAAAATAATGACTAATTAGCTGGCTGTTCCTTCTCATGTAACTGTGTACCATTCCTCTGTGGCTGAAGTATAAACTGCACTTGTCTCTACTGAACAATTTCCAAGCCCCCCCCAAACATAGAAGTCCATAGAGGGATACCTGCATATATTTATAGAGATATATATATGTATATACATATACACAGACCCTATATATATATATATTTTAATATATATATATATATGTATGTATATACACACAAATATATAAAATTAGAAGTTCTCAAGTTTGCTCACTAGACCAGCAAATCACCAGATTGGTTCAAGAGAAATGAATTAAATGTGTAACAAGATCGACCTTGCTTGAGTGATTCCATGTAGTTAATGCTTCTTTTCTGTAATGGGACAGTATGCATCTGTGCTTTTAATATTATTAATTGGAGAGAGTGTCATTTTCTTTACTGCCTTTAAGAAGCCTCTAAGGAGGCTTTACTGACCAATTCTGAGTTTAATGGAGCATGTCATACTGAAATCATTGTTTTTATTTCACTGCTATTCCCTCCTTCCTATCTCAGGGATCATGACTTGCTACCAGACACTTGCTCTCACCATTCTCTTCAACCTTGACATCCTAAATACATTTCATCTTATCAGTCACAGTCAAATCTTCAAAAGCTTATGTCTAATTGCATTATTCTTTGTATGAAAATTCAACACATCTAAGAATTTTTTTTCTGCTCCATCTCCTTATAATACATTACTAGGTTATTAAAACCTCCAATACCAATTGAATCCTGTGACTATTAAAAAAGGTTGCAAACAACCCACCACCCCTCCTCTGCTTTTTCCCCTTTGCTCCCCAACAGGAAAAAAATAAAATCTCTCATCTGGGATTTTATTTTCTTTTTTGAAAAAGATAAATGCTATTCATTCGTTCTAAGATTACTTTGACTTTATAGCGCTTTCAATTTCTTAAGGAAACCTCAGTGAAAAATCTCATTTTATTTTTAACTATACTATTCCTCTTTCAAAAAAAACAGAAAAAGTAACTTTAGCCAATCTGGAACTGTTTTCTGGCCAACATGCTGATCTATAAGTGTACTGCATCCTGAATAGATGCATACACAGCCTTTGTCAATCACAACAGAAAACTTGGGAGGAAAAGGAATCAATGAAAGTTACTGGAATAGAAGTCTCAGAAGAAGTTCTCAGGCAAACAGACAGGCTTTATAGCACAGACATTGTTTTTGGGCATCTCAGAATGAGTGAAACCATGAGCAACTACCGAACTATATCGTTAGCTAACATTTATTGATTCCTATACACCTCCCAAGAACACCTAAAATGCCCAACACATCATTGGAGGAATGTTTTTTATTCATGCCTACCCAGTTATGCTAAGGAAATAACATAAGACAGCATCATCACTAATGGAACTTGGGGGGAGGGGTTTGGAAGAAAAAGTAGACATTAAGGCATTCATTATTTTATCACATTTTGTTAGAGAAGAGCGAAAATCAGAACATTACTCTAATGGCAATTTATACAAGCCTGAGTTAATTCTCACACCACTTTAAACCTATGTATCCACTGAGCCTAAACTGATTATACAACTACTTGTGCTACTACTGCTTCATAATGGTGGAGCCCTGTAGATAAACCTAGTCCTAGTTAAAGGACTAATGCTGCATAAGACTGCACTGTCAGCATTTCTTAACTTTCAAGTGCTCAACTGTACAACACAATTGGTTTTTCTTTTAGAAACAGAATATTACAGAGAACAACTTTCACATTATGACCAAGACTGCGCTGCTGGCCTATCATCATGCTAAGGCCTACTGATGTTTTCAGGAAATAAAAATTATATATACACACACACGCAAACACACATTGTGAGACTCCTCGAAAAGAAAATACTCTGAGGATTTTATTGAAGAAGAATAAAAGAAAGAAGAAAATACTATTAGGATCTGTCAAACTATTTCCTGCTATTTTCTCCTCCCCCCTCCCACTTCACTGTATACTACACTCACATCATGTAAATTGATAATTAAATGTTGAAGAGGCAGAAAAAAAACAGAGGATACTAACTAGTGATTGGATGGACTAAAGAACTTTGAAAATAACAAATGCCTGAATAAATAGAGTAGGAATCTGTTCCTGTAGAAAAAAAAAAAATAGTGATATTACCCTTTCATACAGAAGATAGACTTGAGACCTTCCAGATTAAACAAAAATAATAATAATAAACCAGAACCTCATATGTAGCTGCAAAATTACCTTCACATTCAAGTATTTTATTCTTAACACTTCCCATTTTGACCCACAAAAATATTTAATGCCCTTGTTACAAAAATTTGCTAAAACAGAAGTTTGGCAATACTTAACTTTCCACATCTTTTCTCCTATCCTAAAGGATTTTTAATGCTATTATTTAACAGACATTCAGTGCAAGTTTGTATTTAAACTGTAAGGGCTGTATTCAAGTACCCCAGGCTTCCACAATAATTGTAGTCCTTCATGCTCTTTAGATTTAAGCATCTCTCCAGATTTTTAGAGGTTATTCTAAGAGAAAATACACTGGTTAGTACAAAAAGCAGGTCAAGAGTCTATCATGAATACAAGTATACAGTGCAGTAGTATTGCTATTGCAGACTTGCTTACAGAAGAAGAGTTAATTACATGAGTTTAACTGCAAAGAAAAAAGATGTAGAAAAGCTGCAAACACTGATTTAGCAAGTTTACTACTGTCAGCATAGTTTTTAAAATTCTCCCATAATGGAAGATTTTCAGTTGTAAAGTACAATCTGTCTGACTTGAAAGTTTGGCACTGAATGAAAATTTGTTAGTGCCTTGAAAGGAGAGTGTGGGAATTGAAAGCCATTCGTCATTGTAAAACTTCACCATAGACTAAACAGAGATAAAAGATTCTGTACAGGCCATCATTTCCAGTATGCCAGCCTTTTGTTAACTTGTCACATCGGTACATGCAAAATGATTATATGTCAAATTATTACTACCAGGAGGAAAGAAAAAAAAAAAAAACACAACAGAGCTATCTCTCCAAAATTATTTCTACTATAGAATAAAACTATCCTGCAATTAAGCCTTGAGGATATAGATACCCAAATGTTTGCGTTCACTCACAGAGTTCCCCTTCAAGGGGAAGGTAGTTGTGCGTTACACGTCAGGTACCAGTGCTCAAACTGGTAAAATCACAGAACCTTCTATTGCTACGTGTGGAAAGATTTGTCATTGCTAGACACCTATCATATGAAAAATGGAATTATATTAATCATAAGTCTCTTCTTGGTGCTGGCAAGAGTTTGAAATATACCACACAAAGAACTCTCCCAGGAATTTCAATGTGACACGGTATGAGTTAACATCCAATTATTCACTGTGCTGTATATCAGCTAGTAACAGGGGAAAAAAGTTTAAGGCATAATAATTACTTATTGCATTTAAAAGTTCAGTATGTATTTTTGGTGACATCAGGATTCCTTTTAAAAATATCTAAATCTCTTTTTTTAAAGTAAGATTTACAGAGATAACTGTTTCTTTTTCTTTGTTTTTACTTGTTATAACTTTCTTGTCATGATATCTTCTTTTTTCTCATGCTTTACTGTTTGATAAATAGAACACAAATACTAAATGACAAAAAAAAATACTGTGGCTTCAATATTAAGCCTTTCTTAAACATCACATTGAAAATAGAGCATTTAGCAAGCTTCTATGGTTTGCTGAACAGTCAAGATAGGTTACTTATTAATTCTAGTTATCTACGCCTTTCAGTTGGATACTTTTTTTTTCTTCTTTTTTTTGAAGTTTGACAAAAGCAATTTGAGTATCCCAGTCCCAGAAGCAGCAGAACAATTACAGCTCATTACGAAAATTCAGAAATCCACAAACATGATCTACTTGAGACAAAGCTCATCAAGTGAAGCCATCATGTTGTAAACTATATTTTTTTAATTTAAAAGTATGCTGTTACTTTCTTACATTTTCTTTATGTTGCAAAATTATTTTGACATAAACAATAGGCAAAAGTACAAGAAGAAATTTGTTTTTTAGGTGAGGGAAGAAAAATTTCCAAGCTGTCTGATGTACTTGATTATCTCATATAATAAAAAAATCATAGATACTTCTGTCTAAGCTGTTTTTATTGCTTTTGAGAACAGGACTTGAGGGCCAATTAACCTAAAAATGTCATCAGTTGACTGTGTGCCTAAAGTTGACTATCGCTACATAACAAAAGAACATATAGACAGCCAATTCTATTGATTTCTTCAAAAACAAATTAACACAACCGTTAGGTCCTGATTCAAAGCAGGGGAATTGAATTAGGACCTACTTAAATACTACAAATTTATAGATATTTATGAACTGTCCTACTGTAGCTCCTTTCTTTATTCCACTTCACTTTTTCACAATGTTCCTTACTCTCTTATTTTTCCCCAAAGAAATATGTTAACCTTACAGCCACAATATTGACTGATAATACCTTAAGTAACTAAAAAGTACCTTATGTCTTTAGCCTTTCTTTACGTGCATCCAATAGCTGCAAATCATTACATAATCATATCTAAGAAAACATAACTCTTCTATTCAGAAAATACTTAGGAAAGAACTATGTACTTCATATGATCATTTATATAAAATGAAAACACACATAAATCATACAATTAGAAATTAATCTCCTGCCAAAGTGGTCTTGACTTCTCAATATAATATAATAATGGTTATAGAAATTTTATTTTTAGTACTCATGTTAGGTCTTTTAATTTGATTTTTTTAACAGCGACTGTATTTTTGATTGCAGATTAACTTACACAGCTCTATAAATGGGAGGCATCATTTTTGCACTCACCAGTGGCTAAGACAATAAAATAGGATTCATGTCAGTGATTTTTTTTCCTAATGCCAATGATAAAAATCAAAACAGCTGACTTGTCCTCTAACAAATCTTCCATTTATTAATGTATCTAGCTAGTGCCAAGATAACTTGAATTGTAGATGTATTCTGTACCACAGTGATAGTCACGTTGAATGCTCTACAAACTTGGAACACCTTGCATTAAAAGGAACTAGTCATTGTTTTGATCTAGAAATACAGAAAAATAATGCTGTTATACCTAGCACTGTAGCAGTAAACATACACATATATCACTGATGCTTTCCAATGTAACTGCTACAAAAATTGCATAGTTTTTATGTCTGATGTTTATACAGTGCATTTTATTCCAGAGAACCCTACTGGCTATATAAGCTAGACACAGGGATCAGTTCATCCTGCACTGAATGAAAACAATCTTGTTAACAACAAAATATTGTGTAAAACTTGAATATAGAATATTCAATTCAATATTCAATAGAACATGGAAGGAATATCTTACTCAGATCAACTTGAGGCAAGCATAATTCCATAAAGTTCATACCAGTCAGGATAAAAGACAATAATTCATTGTATGGGAACTGCTGAATCATGGCCTGAACCTCTGATTGATCACCTGAGGCAAACAATGAGTCAGCCCTGGGAGCACAGGTGAAGGCAATTCACCTGTGCTGCCAGAAGAGGTAGAGCTTAGCTCCATCTCTCCTAGACTCATTTAAGAGCTGAGTACCAGTGAGAAATAATCTCTTTCTGGAGATCCCTCCTTTTGGAGTTTTCTAGCAAACCCAGGAGAGGGATAAGACCTTTCTCTATTCTTTTTGCCGTAATAATCTACTTAGCCAAACTCTCTTGTATACTTCTTAATTATAACACCTGTATATTCATTGATTATGTATTCATCCAATTGTTAAAGCTCATAAATAAATAAATAAAAGTACTTCAGAAAGTCTATGCTAAACTTTATAACTTATCTCAAAAGACGACAGCTTCCACGATCGCACCCTTGAGTAAGATGGAAAGTAATTTAAGTAATTTTTAAACAGTTCCAAAGTTTTCAGCTGTTAAAAAAAACACCTTTTGACTCATCACAATAAAGGTAAATCTTCCCTACTAGCCAGTAAGATAGGCTCCCGAAAAGATGGACAGACTATATAAAAAATTTTGGGCTGGTTTTAACCAAAAACACTATTATGGAGTAGAAACCTCTTCCAAATAGAAACTTCTGATGCTGCATACAGAATTCTCAAAAACACGTTCTTGAGTAATAAAAATTTCTTAAGTCATTCAAAAATGTAATCACTGCAGAATACCAACTGCACTGTTTCATAGTCAAGCATGAACCTGAATTATATGCATTGGGTTCCTCTGACATATAACTGAAGGACCTCTGGGAAATACAAGAATCCACCTGCATTTAGTTTTTGTTAAAGCTATTGCTTCTCCTATTTTTCCCCCAATATCAATCAGTAACTTAATTCACAAATGTGGAAACTCTGTCCCAGAGCAACAAGCATTTTAAAACAATGGAGATCAATTGGAGAAAGTGTCTGAATGTACAAGTCCAAGAATTAATCAGCTGCCTTTGTGTTGATTTTTCTTTTTGTCCTGACAACCAAGATCAAATCTACATCCATATACAAAACTGAACTACATTACTTGGGTGCAATTCAAATACCAACATGCTATGATTACAAGGCTGCTATTTAATTTTCCCATTTGGTAGCTGTTCTCCAGCCTTATATTTTCTAACAGTTCTTCCAGTATTTACAAGGGAGTTAGGACAATGCAAACAGCAAGGTTCAGATTCTACTGCCTTTAAGAAGGCAATGCATAGACTATGCCTACCAAAACCAAGAAAATCACTTCCTATCTCATTAGAGCACAAAGGTAGCTAAATTTCCATTGGAGAGGCACCAAGCGAATGCTTTGCTACATATGCAGCTTTGGGAATTGTTCTGGCATCAACATTTTGCACCCTAATGTGCTGTAAACTGAGATAAGTCCTATGGCCTTACTAGCAAGTGAACTAAATAGCATAATTTAAAAAAATATTCACTCTCTATTGTCATTTGTATTGCAGACGTTAACTAAATACAGCTGGTTAACTCCAGAGCTTTAAAGGTGCTTTTGTCATGAAACCACTACATCTATTTATTTGAATCAAATACAGCACTAATTGTGTTAGTTCTAACTACACAGTCTTCTCAACGGAGAAGCTCTCTTCACTTTCTGCAGAGGTACACCAAACATAAGAAGAAGGAAATTTTCACTTCTATTGTATATGCTTATGACTAAAATGCCTAAAACTACCTGTTTTAGCAACCCTTGCTTACCAATAAGAACCTTAATTAACACTGACTCTTGCCTAGGCAAGTTTGAGTACGTACTACAAACAAGCCAAAAAATTATGTCTGCTGTGCTTCGCTGCACTTTCAGTTCAGGTCACTCAGCTGTTGTAGCTTAAACATTGCATTTTCCAGAAGAGATTAAAACACCCACTCTATTCTTCAATAGTGTAATTCTGCTCCAAGAGTGGGTGAAAAGAGTTCACATGACAAACAATGCTCACTGAGCATAGGAATCAAAGCAGTGGTGTGGAATTATTTTACAAGCACTGGTTCATCCCAGCTAAGAACAGGTATTTAGCTCCCTCTTTAATAGAAACTAGATGGAGATCCTGGGCATAATTTCACAACAAAACAGAGTTCCATTAGAGATAACAAAGCTTTACCATCTACGTTGTCATCAAGAACACAGATACTGAATCAGCAGACGCTGCTAATAACATAATGACATCCCCAATCCCTGTTTACAGAGTTGTTTTTTTTTTTCCTTCAAGATTTGAGTGTAATTTATACATTAGGATAAATCATTATCTTACACTCTACACGTCACCTCTGATGCTTTCTCTTGTATCTATTTGAACACATGCAGTGAAATAGCAGCAATTTGTACCCTTTCTAAACATAAACAAAACCATACATATATATTTTAATTTACTCTGAAGACAATTTTCACTGTAACTAATTTTACAATAGTAATTCATTTAACAATCTCTCAGAAAAAAAAATGTCATTTATGTTACAATGTATTTGCAAATTTACTCTCAAACTACTGAAACTCAAACTTTTTTTCTTATAACAAGTAGTAAAAGCACTGCAGAACTACAGGAAAGTTAATCAGCTTTGGTCGACCATGCTGTCTTACTACTCAGCACTTGCTCTAACTTCACCTGTCCACTTCATTCCCAACACATGTGCCAAGAAATTTTAGAGGGAGTTTGTTTGAAATGTCTCCTTTCAAAACATAACATCTGTCTAAAACAGCAATTGAGGAGTTTACAACTTCCTATGCTGCCTATATAACTGCACCTACAGCTTCACACTGCTGCTCCCGATCAACGCTTGGGCCGACAGCAGAGTGAAGGAGTAAACACTCCTCTCTTCATGCATTTTAAAGAAAAATAATATATGTATATATTGATAGGAGATTCTTCCACATATTAAGGAAGCATTAAATACATTCTACCTTTGCAAGTGTAAATGTACCAGAACAACCTCAAAGTAATAATTGTGGGTCTTGCTCAAAACTTTAGTCTTTAGACTTAAAATCCTAGCTGCAATTAAATGAATTGCATAGGGATTTTAAGTCATCTTTCTTTTCAATGCTAAAAATGCATTAACACAGAATATTTTGACTAAGACGGGATTTCCACTAGTATCCCTTCACTTTTTTTCAACTTATCAGCAAGAATTAGAGTAAAGGAAAAAATCTGCCTCCAATAGTAAACCACAAATACCATAGAAACCATAAATAAAAGCTTCCCATTAGCATTAAATTTTATTCCAACTATTGTAGTTCCAGAATGAGTGTCTCCATTAAAAGCTTCATCGCACAGTACATTTCTCCAGAACAGTTACATTAATATACAGGTAGCACAAACAATATTTAAAGCTTGGCATGTTTATAGTACTCCTCATTATCATTACATTCTGTTGTACTCTAGATGACCAGCAAATAGTTTAGTAATAGTTTGGCAGTATTATCAACTCTAGAGATCGTCAAAAGGATTAGAAATTAAATTTCTACTGTCCAGCAATAGGAAGTACAGAATAAAATCTTGAAATTGTACAAGTTTCCTAGGCCTGGACTTAAGTTTTTATCTCCACATTATTTTTGAAATGTATACCTTAAAAAAAAAAAAAAAAAAAAAAATCAAAAATCAAAACCCGCATAATTTTCTACTCCTTCAAGGAAAGACAGCTATCTAAGGATACGTTAGCATTGGTCTAAACTTGAAACGTGAAGTTTATAGTTTTTATTTTTTCTGCCAGGCCATAAGCTTTATTACATTTTTTTTTTTTAAATTAAAGTTTAGATACTAAAAAAATCAGCCAAACAAAGCTGACTCAAAGAGGTTGTGTTTTTTTTTTTTGTTGTTTTGGTTTTTTTTGGGGGGGGGGGGGACACATTATGCAAAGCTTTTGTTGTTCTTTTGAGGCTTTCTTGTTGTTACCTGTTCTTTTCCTTGGTTTTTGATGGTCTATGAGCTAATTCCATCAGCTACCTACCTGATAAAAAGATAATCGGGGCAGAAGTTTCACAAAATGTCTTGAGCAGCTTTGCCAGTTTAAGAAATTGTCTTTCCTAATCTGCAGTTACAGATTTAGCAGCTCTGTCACTCCTCATCTTGTACCAATACAACTGTTTGCAAGTCTGAATTGAGAATCAAATCAGAAGTCTGAGGTTTTTGGGTTTTTTTTGTTTTGTTTTGTTTTTAAAGACAGCTTTTTATCCATATACACATAGGTGTCCTGATTCAGACCCTGCCAGATCTGCACTGAACACTCATATTCATCTGCCTGTAAAGTGGTACACTGTATATCAGAGACAGGAACAAACCAGGTTAGAACTGGAAATGCATAAGCCAGAGCCACCGCATGACTAAAAACAGCTTTCAGGCTTAGCTTCCTTTGCCGGGGCTGTCTAGTGATGAACTGCTCAAGAGGGAATGAAAAGGTTTTACTGTAAATTTCTTATTTTAGAATAGAATGAAAGGAAACAATGGTCAGCATTTGGATGCTTTGCAAGTCTGCAGAGAATTACTGTTAACCACTGTCTTTTACCAGCATCAAAATTTGTCTCTAAAATGTGATGTACATAATCAGTTGTCACAGAACAATTTCCTTGCCCAATAGACAACTGTAAATTTTGCTTCCTAAAGAGGGACAGACATTTAGCACATCTTTCAGCGGTTTTAACAACACCCTTTGGAGCCAAACATCAGTCACTGCACACCACAGCAAAGGTCTGGAGCTGAAAATGGCAACCATGATACAAAACATGGTCAATAAATGATGAACAAAGGGCATTAGACTACTAATTTCAATCTGCTAGGTAGCCAGCTACAGCATGAAACATTTTATATCACCTGTGAGGAAAAAAAGAAATACTGTTTTCCAACAAAACACTGTGTCCAGATCTAACCCTAATGTCTTGGTAGATTTCTGATAACCAGTGATCAGAAACAATTTTTTAAACCAAAAGATTAAAGACAACCACTATTCACAGTAGCAGTCGGCCAGATCTCCAGAAAGAGACGGAAGCATGCCAGCACTGTCAACAAAGCAAATTATATGTTAAACAGGACTTCGTTTAAGAACGAAGACGTTTAAGAACAGGCCAATTTTTTCTTCTATCTCAAAACATATTGCTGGTTGAGCATAAAAGCATGTCAGCTAGAATATGCTATTTTCCAGAATGAGACATTTTCATTTCCAGAAATGGGGAGAATTGAGCATCATATAATGAATCCATGGCATTGAATCACTTTGAGAAAGTCTAGTGCCTCTTTAATGATTTCCTAAGGCTGTCTCTGCCTTAATGTATATTATAGCAACCAAGCTGTATCAGCTGTGATCTGTGAAGGGATATTTTAGTCCAAACTAAATTAGTGCTATGCTGGGTTGAATTCTGGTTGTATACAACAGTGTCTGTTACAACTTTTCCTATCTATTCATGCAAAGCATGAAGGCAGATACCAGAAACGAACAGAAGAGAAGAAACCAGCAGCCTAAGGACAGGCCAAGACAGTTACTTGGGCTCAGTAGGAAGATGAGAATTGGTCAACATCAGTAAAGAAAATGCAGTATTTAAATCACAGAACACAGTACAGAGACAAAGAGAAGAAAAGGGCATTTACCTTATGTTCTTACTGAAACTGTTCATGTGGGTGGGGAAAGAGGGGGAAGCAGCATGTTCACTTTCCACAAAAAACATCCAAGAACAGGATAAACTCAACTGTCTCCAAAACCAGATTTTGAGATTAGGGATGGAATGACAAAAACTGAAGACAGTCCCAAGAGATAGTAAGCAGGAAGGGGTCTAACTCCTTTCATGTCACTTTGACTCCTCAATGTGCAAAACAAGTAAGTTTTCGCTATTTTTTCTGTGCAAAACCAAGCTGAAATCCAGGCTAAACACAATTTCATTTTTTCTTACAGTACCTCTTCATAGCCCCTTAGCATATTCTCCTGATAGCAGTCCACAGCAGCTATTTCATGATACAGTAATTTTGTCCTGTAGATATTGGAAGAGTGAAAAGGTGCAGGGAAAACAGCAAAGGGAAATTTACAGAAGTAGACTAACGATGGAGCCCTCAAGGAAATAGAAGTCGCTAATAAAAACCAACAACATACTAATGGTCATACAGAACACTTCTTGCAATGCCACTGTGGACATGCCTGACTAGAAAAAAAAGTACAAAGCTCAGCTGCTGCCTCATGCATTGATTACTCCATGCATACCTGCAGGCACAAAAATCTGACATAAAAGAATCCCTTTTGTGGCTCTACAGGAAGAGAACAGCAGCTTTTGAGGAAGCTTGGTTTTCTTTACAGACTTGGAAATAATCACTCTGTGCTTTGGAACAGGCACGTACCAATGCGTGTTCTGCTTCTGCTGTTGTACAGTTAGCATCTCCATGATGCTGAAAGGTCTCTTAGAGCAACACTGAATCTCACTGTTATAGGATCCTTCTTGTCACTAAACAGCAATAAACAGTATTTCCCAATTAATTGCACTTATAGACATGACTCAAAAGGATGAGAAAGACTGCAGACTGGAGAACAGCTCTGCAACTTAGTTTTAATTATTTTTCCTCCTCTTTCTTAAAGACAGAAATACGTGCCATTATGTCTTAATCACCAGACACTGTTTTCTCTTACAGGAACAGTCCTTCATATGACATACAGTGAGGCACTGTAGAGGAGACGACTTCTGCCAGCATCTGGGGATGTTCAACCTCTGACTTCATAATTACAATAATCTCAAATTCTGCCGGAGTCTTAATATTTTTTTTATTTTTGGCCATAGCCTAAGGAGAATTTGCTTACATTTGTTCGCAATATTTACTCGCTAGATGTGATCTAATAAGTACATCAGGCCATGAAAAAAAACTCTGCGAAAAAGATCTGACAATTTTATCAATAATATTTTGTTGAATGCTCAAAGTTTTTAATTTTTCAGTGGTAAGACCAGACAAGAAAGGACCACCTTCCTTTTACTTTAAGAGTCCCTGAAAATGCACACAAGCAGAACAATAAAAGGGAAGCTCTTAATAAGAAGGAAGTACAAGAATAATTATGAAAGTGCTGTTTTGCTCAAATGCTTCAACAGCCTTACAGACACATACATGTACAAACACAGGAGCAAGAAAGACAGACAGCAGCTACTGGCAGTCTAATAACTAGTATAGTTTTCAGAATTGACAAATGGAGCCTTTTTAAAATTAAATGGCCAGAATGTTATTCGCAAGTATTCAGAAAGTTTATTTTATTACTTAGGACAACACCTACACACTGTTGAGGAAATATACTTCGATTTTCACTGCCTGAAAAGTACATCTATTATACACAGACCAAAAAAAAAAAAAAAAAAAAAAAAAAAGCTCAATTTTTGTGCAATTCCCTTCCTCCAAGTTTCATTTCATTTTAATAAGCATTTAGCAATTAATGGTCAACACTTCATAGATTAATAGATTAACACTGGCAAAAAATAAAAAAATAAAAAAATCCTGTCTCAAAGACAATGATGAAATACTTACAGATTACACTGGATCTCTACGTAACAGAACTCTGCTTGTTGCGGAATATGCCTCCTCAATCACCCTTGGTTAATTAAATTGAGTCTCATTTATCAGCTTCAATCTTGTACATGAACATGTACATCATTAACAGTTATTAACTACAACACAACAGATATTTACTCATTTTTGATTCTTAAGTACCATACATTACTGTTTCACACTAAACAGACAGTCCACCCATCAAATCTGTATCTCTCCATTATGGGAGGAGATGTTGCGGGGGGCTGAGTCAGAGGTCTTAATGAAGTTTAGCTAGATGACTTGGCTTTTCCCTTGACTACTGACACAGTTTCACCATTGTGGAAGGCCACTACATTGTCAGGCAGGACCTGCTCTTGGTGAAGCCATGCTGGTTATCCATATCAGCTCCCTCTCTTCCACATACCATAGGTTCCAGGAGGATTTGCTCCTTGATTTTCCCCATCACAGAAGTGAGGCTAACAGGTTAGAAGTTCCCTGAGTCATCCTTTCTACCCTTCTTAAAAATGGGTGTGATATTACCTTTTCTCACTGAGAGTGGCTTTCCTAAAATTTAGCACCCTGAATTTATTCTTTGTCTCTTATCCCTGAGGAGTTGAACTCCACTAGTGCATATCCTCTAGCCAAGCAGCTTCCAATCTTGATGTCACCAAGTAGTTCATTTTCACTGATGAGCAAATAGGTTCAGTACTGCATCCCCCCGGTGGGGCTGTCTATTACTTGTCTCAAAAAGTTGTTCTCAATGCATTCCATGAGCTTCCTGGATTGCTTATATCTTGGTGCACTACTTTTCCAACAGATGTTGGTGTCCCCCAGCAGGATGAGAGCCTGCAATCAAAATACCTCTTGTAGATGGAGGAAGGTTTCATCAACAGGCTCAGCCTGGTAAAGCTGCCTCTAGTAGAAAACCAACCCCAAGACTCCCTTTGTTGCCTTGTTCTCTAACTCTCATCTACTGACTTCCAATTTGCTCAGCCCCTGCTAGCACCCTGTCCATCTAACCTAGTTATGCTGTCCAACACCTTATCAGGGAAAGGCCTGCTACAATTCCCTTTCCCCTTCAAACCTAGTTGAAAAGCCATGCCAGTGAGTCCTGCTAGTTTTCCCTAGGGACCTTCTTCCTCCTTTGAGCAAAGTGAAACCCTGCAAGCCCAGTAGGCGCCATCGGCCATTTCACTGTCAAAGAACTCAAAGTTTTGGCAGTAGCACCAGCCATGAAGCAAAGTATTTATAGATTTGATCCTTCTATTTCTTTCAACGTTCTTATTCTCTACAGAAAACACAGAAGATGACCCGTGCCCTCAATTCCGTCAGGAGGTAAAAAATCTCTTCCACTTTACGTTCAATTTTAGAATTTTAAGGGCTCAATTTCTAACATTTCCATATTAATATCTAAGGTGGTAAATGTGTCTTGAACACCAGAAGTTGCATACGTATTTCAAAAACACTGGAGTATTGTAAAGATGATTCTCCCCTATTCTGCCTTGCAGTCAAACCAGGGCTGTGCTGAAATGCAAAATGTACTAGCACTAGGCAAGAAAAAAGATGCTAGTTTATGCTCGGTATACTTACCTTCTTTAAACTTGTTTCAAATTCAGCTCACCGACATCAAAATGATGTTTCCATTATCATTCCAGAGTTATTTTCTGCTTAATAAGCATGTTACTTAGAAAACCTAAAGTCAGGATTACATTAGAAGGAGAAACCATGAAAATTCTAATGAAGAGGGACACAACAGAGCAGAGATACTGACAGTTTCAAACTACATAATGATTTCTTTTACTGGTTAAAATACCCATCTGAGACAAGATATTTCCACCAATGCTTGCCATTACTATTCTCAGCATCTTCCACATCTTTATTTTTTTTATGAACATTTTGCCTTTTATTTCCTCCTCCCACAGTAGGCAGAAGCAGTGGGAGATATTATGCTTCTATCAAGAATCAGATAGCATCAAGTATATAAATAAGCCAATTTCATTTTTTCTGCGCCCTTTGAGAATACATTAGACATATCTATCAGAAGACCAAGAAACTTAAAGCTAGCCTCTCCAGCAGCCTGGAGGAGCCACTGAGGACCCAAGCCACGCAATGGCTGCTAGAAGCCACACAGTGCTTTTCATCTTTGTTCTAAATGTCTTTGATGAAACAATATGATTCTTCATATTTCATTTAAAATCTATGTGCTCTTTGTGTTTGTTGCTGATTTTTAACTACACAGTCCAGCCCCAATTCCTCCTTAAATATTATTCATTCTAGGTTTCTGTAGCAAGAGTTGTTACCCAAAAACAAATGCGGTACTATGAGGACAATAGGGTACTCTTTAATATATAGCTAGAAACCACATTAAAGCTTCTCATCAAGCACTGTCAGTACATTAGATAGTGTTTATGAGACACAATCAGTTCATTTGTTTTATCAAACAATAAATAAACCAAGAATATACACTGAAATCCTTCATTAGGGATGATAGACCTATCTAGGATGATATGTTGATCTAACATCTCAACACCTAGCAAATTTCTTACTAAAATCTTTACTTCTTAGTAAAGTTAGATGAAACATCTCTAAGATTCTGATTGAAAAAGCTCAAAGAACATTAACGTTAACCCAAAGGTAAGCAAGCAGTACAAACTCTTATTTAGTAACCAATAACATTTATAGCAATTAGTTGCTTCTCTGAAAGGTTCTATCAAGTCTTCCATATGGTTAGGTTAGAGGAAATGACACCCTGCTCTACGTGCTTTCACAAATACACATCATATGTTCTGAATGAATACAGGTTTAGACTGTGTATATAGTTGTACTTCCGAGTAAATAGCAAATTGTTCTTCCTCCCAAAAGTATACAGTGTCTCAGTACATCTCCAAAATTGAAGGATGGTGCTATTTTGTATTAATTACAGTTAAACTTTGTTTTTGTGGATTTTTTTTCTGAAAAATACTTTCTAAAGTAGAACTTCTATGAAAGAGATGTATTCTTCAATTTTGCTAGCTGTTTTTCTTCATTAACCATGCAGTTAAGTTTACAGTACAAGTCCTACTTTATTTAGATTCACTAAAATACTGTGCTCAAACACTCATAAAAACACACAGTGAACTGATAACCGTCAAGCCGCCAGTTGAGTCACACAAAACAAAGGACATGTGAGAAACGAACCTGTGTGAAATTAAATGAGTGAGGAAATTTCTCAACATTCACAGAAAGAGTTTGCTCAGAGAAACTGTGGATGCCCCATCTCTGGAGGGCAAGGTTGACTGGGGTGGGGTCTGGGGCAATACAATCTAGTAAGTAGCAATCTTGCCGGTAGCAAGGGGTTAGAACTTTAAGGTCCCTTCCAACCCAAGCTGCTTTCTGGTTCTATGATTTACAGACTACAGAACCTTGACTACCCAGAATCATCTGAAAAATTATTTGATAATAGAAATTGTTGGCCCAAGTTTCTTTTTAGTATTAAAATAAGAAAAAAAATCCTTAGGAATAGCTGATATTCAGTTGTCATATCTGTACACTTTTCTCCTTTTGTCATTGCTAATAACAAAAGAAATATGATAACAAGAGCACAGCATGAAAACAAATTACAGAAATGAAGTGAGGAAACAGAGATGGTCATCTTCTATTTAATTATGTCCTATTTATTTACGAAAAGCAATTCTGAATAAAGGATATCAAGCTTAGGGGAAAAAAAAAAAGCCTTTGATAATACAGTCAGGAGATGTCTTCTAACATATGGGGTATATATTATGCATGGGCAGCTGTCCCATATGAACAAGCTATCAGCTTTTTCTACATTCAAAACATGCAGCTATGTGGAACAAGCATAGCTAATATAAATATAACATAGCTATAGACAGAGGATACACAATAACACGTAAAGGCATAAGATCTTATTCTAAGGAAAGCCTTACCTAGCAAATCACACCAGAAGTCAGTTCCTTTATTAAGGGAAACAACAGCTCTACAAGAAACGGCTTTGTAAAGAGACTCTGTACCTGCTTTTTCTGGTTTGTCCCAATTATTTGTCACCTGGCACTCTACTTTGCAGGGAAATCTACGTACACAATGATTTCACATCTGCTCGCACAGCTCTCAAAGCACTCAATATCATGAACAATTCAATTAATCTAATAAAATAATAAATGTTCTTAACATTAGGTCACTGCTTCAAGCATCCTGATGACTGGCTCTTAATCCAAAGCCTATGAAATGCAACAGGAGTTTTCAATTTCATTTCAGCATTTTGGGGATTGAAAGAGCTTTGGATTTAAAATGCTTTCATCAGCTAGCTCTGAATGTTTCTTTACAAAACAGATGTAATGCAGCATCCTTTTTCATGTTCATTGATTTAGTTTTTGTTTACCAAAAATTTCAGGTTGGATAATCACATTCTACATTTATGGCAGGAATTCCCACTGGAAATGCAAAGTTAAAACTTTGACAATATTTTGTTTTCCTTCTCCAAATAAAAGAAACAAACCAAACCAAACAGATAATACAGTATCCTCATTATCTGTGAATTGGCAAACACTCAAACTCAATGTTAACCCATTTAACATCAGATCTTTTTGTATTTGATAAATTCAAGTGACTTTTCCCTTACATTCTCCTTCCATATAATGAAGAAAAATGCCTGTCAACTGTTTAAAGAAATACTACAACATATTGCATTAACTTCTGGACTGAAAACAGAAAAAAAATTTCCTCAAAAGAAAACTGGAGACTGGTTTAGTACTTCCTACTTCTCACCCCATGTCTTTAACATTAACATTTGAATCCAGTCTAAATGGAAAGGGACAGAACAGGGTACTGAGATACCGGTCTTCCAGAAACGATATAAATCATTTCTGACACTCATTTCCTACAATTAACACAAACAATCAGAGATATCATATTGTCTTGCAAGGAGAAAATCTTGTTCAAACAAAATCAAGGCCTTCACTGGTACAGAAGAATCCATTATAATCTCATTAGCAATTGACATTCAAGATTTTAAGTATTCAAGATGCTGTTATACTTGATACCAATACAATGAAACTTCATTACAATGAGGTCCTATGCCTTTCAATATGCATTAAATCTTTTCTTCTGATTACAGAGTCAACAATGCACCACCTATAAAGTAGCATCAAAACAATCCAGAAAAATATTATATTTTACTCATGCTGCAAAAATGAAATTTTCTAGTGTATATCATCTCCACTGTGCAACCATTCTGCTAGAGTAGAAGAAGTATTATGTTTTTGTTGGGTTTTTTGTTTAGACCACAAACTGAGATACTTTTACAAATAATTTCTCTTTCAATTTGTTTGCTGAATGGGACAAGTTTTTAAAATCTACAAGTGTCATTTTTCACTTTGTCATTCATTTTTCTTCATTTCAGTTCATCTAACGCCTTTTCCTAAAGGCCTGTTCCTGTTAAAGATAATAGCAAAATTCTCAATATCACTGGAGCAAGAATCAGATCTGATGCACTGTTGAAACAGAGGAGGGAACAGGATCGATTTAATGAGGCTCTGCTTGGAAGGAAGTGGAAAGAATCAGTATCTATATCTTCCTTCCTGAAATGGAAAAATAATGGATTTCATATACTGGAAATGTCATTTTTCTTTAAATGCTTCAAGCTCCTCCTGTCAAAAAATTTTAGCATGTCAAACAACTTAAAATACACCCATTATTTCTAAAACAGTTTTAGCAGAGATTATACACATTTGGGGGAATTTGTTACTATGCACAAAGAATAAGTTAGTCCATCTCATTAATATTACAGACAGATGTGAAACAGATCTCACACTTTACATTTCAATTCTGACACGTAAATAGTCTGTTTTCCACACTATTAGGCAGCTCAGTGGCTTTCTAATGAATGTCTAATATTTCACAGACTCAGCAAACAAATGGGATGGCATTTTGGTTGTGATCTTGGCAGGAGGGGAGCAAGGTGGGGGTGGTGTTAATTTCTATCTGTCAACTTTCATAATTCTGTTATGATTATTTGGAAGCATCCAGAGTGCTCAGAGAAAAACACCAAAAACTGAAAACCCTAACACTCATGAAGGTTGCAGTTTTGTTTCCTACTTAAAAATAGTTGAGATTTTACATAGTTTAGACTAGCAAAACACCTTATAGTAGGTACTTCACTCTTTGAGTATATTTTTCTAAATGTTACAAGTCAACATCTCAGTAATTGCCTAACTAATAACACAAACGCTATTACTTTTAAGCTCCATCTACCATGACAGTATGATTTATAAAAGTAGGTAAAATATGTTTCTAAAGCATGAAATATGAGTTGTTCAGTAACTTTATAAGGACATGGATTTCACTGTAGCATCACCACTATGTTTATTAAATGATACCTTGATCACTGTCAGTAGTTGTACAATAAATGCAGCTTTAATGGAGTTACTGATTCAGATCAGTTAGGATCTCATACTTAAATTCTATTTCCTCCATCCCAAAGAGGGATTGAAATCTCCAACCATTACGAGCATCGAGCCATGAAATGTATACTCTATTTCCACCACTAATAAAATTTCTCAGTTGTCTAACTCAGTAATAAAATTCCTCTTAGCATCCAATTTCCAGATCAGCAGAGCAGCATTGCCCAGACTGGCAATGGGAGACAATCCAGGGAACCTGCATTTTCCACAAGTACGCAACGTACAGGTTTATGATTGACAGATAGTGGCAGGACTGCTTAGTGAAGGACAAATTATGAGCTTATAAATTCATTCTCCTTAGGATCCTACCACCTAGTTACCAGCCTGATCATGCAGAATTTCCTTTCCAAACTGAAAACATACAACAAAAATAATGGACTTCGGCCAAGTTGGATTTCTACAGGCAAAAATAAATAGAATGGAAAGAACTATTCTTGAATGACTGAAATCCACATGTTTGTCACTGAATGTCCCAAGCAGACAATTTAGTAATTCAGTAATAATCTTTGAAAATTAACATGTATGAATTTAAACTTCTATTATTCTTTGTGAAACAATAAAGATCTAAAGCATCCCTTCAACTACTATGGCAGTTACACCAATTAAGTAATATATATACACACTGTCCTATCTGTCACAAAAATGCTGGTTAAGAAGGTAAAGTTGCATTCAACTCTATTGCATCGGTGTAAACCTGAAGTCAAACTATTCATTTCAGTGAAACTTGTTTATGTTTACATCTGCATAACACAAAAGATTTAGGTTGCATATGGCTTTAACTTTGTTTCAATACTAAACTAAACACTAAGAAATCATTGCAAACCTGCCGTATCTCCCTAAGATGACAAAAATTGCAGTTTTACCAGCACTGCAGTGTCTTCTCTTCTCACACTCGTAATTATCTTCTGTAGAAACTATGAACTAGAAAGACAGGAATCCGGTCAGTAAGTCAATCCAGCCCTTCTCACGTCCTCCAAACTAAGGTAAAAGTGCTTCTGTGAGTTTGCTTATTTTCACAATCTGAAATTAGAATGCAACCCATAGGGATATGCTGGGCAAGAATCTGTCACAACAATGGTTTTAGAAGAAAATGGGTTAAAAAGTTAAGTTTATTTTCCTGACATTAGCCTTCTCACATACTTGGACAATCAATCATATAGACAGGAGTCCAGCTTCCAGCAACATGCAAGACTTCCGGTTTTTCCTTCCAAGAGCTTTAGTAAGTACTTAGAATAATTTCAACAAGAAAAATCAAGAACCAAGTTTAAAACCTTTACTTTACAAAGCTTGTGGCTATACCTGTGAGCACATGCTCATTTACAACATTCATTGCCATTTACATTTTCTACCTTCTTGACACGAAATCCAGATTTCACATTTGCTCCTGGCCAATAAGAAAACTTTTCATTGAAAATGCTACCTTCTTTTATTCGACCATTACTGGATTTTCCTGGTATTGTGGAATGCACAGCTGTGGTCATGACCTGTTATCGCAACAAAACCAAGGACTGGCAAGTCATAGTTAGTAAAATAATAATAATAATAATAATAATAATAATAATAATAATAATAATAATAAAATGAAATATACCAGGCACATGAAAACAAGACTTCACTGAGCACTAAGCAGCCGTTAATGAGATACTGCAATGTGCACAGCAACAACACTTAAGAAAGCCAAAATATCATCAATATCATCAAAAAAGCCATCAATAAGGGCTAATAAGCTTGAATTGGTATCTCAATAATAAAGCTATGCTGTTTCTGTTCCCTGAACCATCTTCTATGGTTACCTCTTCTCTGTTCCACTCAGTCATTACTTAACTGTTTAAGAAAAGGAAAAAAAAAAATCACCAGTTACACAATGTTGTAAAGAGTACACAGATGCACTCTCAACCACTGACTTGTATTAAAGTAATAAATTTCTAACTTAAAAATAATATCATCAAAGAAAGATGAGAAGTAACAGTAACGCTCAGATTGATGGAAGATTTTGGGTGGTTTTTTTTGTTTGTTTTGTTTTGTTGTTTTTTTTTCCAGAGAAAAAGTTATCTTTTAAATTACTACACAATCCAAAGAAGAAGCTGCTAGAAAACTGGATGGGCACAATTACAAGAGTTATTTATTTTAAGTCAAAATTTGAGAAAGCAATGTAGAGATAAGGAAGGCATTCCTCTCTTTAAGTACTAGACAGTACTTCATATCTCTCTCACTCCTTCTTTCTCTCCCAGTTCTGTTTGAGTTCTTACCAGCTGTACTTTTTCTTTGCAACTCTGCTTCATTCAGTACACAAATGCAATGTAGAGCTCTCAGTAACTTCCTCTGGGGCATTTAAATTGATAGCTTCATTGCACAATCACATTTACAGAACGTGTAACATATACCTCTCATGCATACAGAAGAATGCAAGCTTACCTGAAGAAAATAACAATCTTAACAAGGATCAATGAAAGTAATTTCAATACCAGAAGTATTTGAATAGCTGCCTATGTGTATATACATGCAAAACTACACAAAAAAAAAGCAAACTTTCACTTTATAGCATAGAAAGCCTTTTTTTCTGCAATTTCTTTGCCTGAAGGTTACAACTTTGTCAAACTCTGCAAGATGCAAACGAGGTAACTTCCAAAAAAGAAGTCTGCTAGTACACATCAGGTCCTTTTAGAAAATAAGCAATGAACATTTGTCTTTGTAAGGCTTTCCATGTATCACTACAAACTTTCTTTGTCATAAGCTCCCAGAAGTCTATTTTACAGATAACTGAACCCATCTGGTTCACTGCTTTGAGACAGTTATGAAACAGAGAGAGCAGCTGTCCAGACAGTCCATCACAGCGTCTGGGTGTTTTAGTTCTTCTTGCAGCAAAAATTATTAAGATAGAGAGGCTCTTCTGAAACATCCAATTAAGACCAGCCATCAGAAACTTCTGCCTGATCTTATGACAGTCACCCATTGTACGTAGTAGTTTCCTTAACAAATTTCTGTACGAGTTACTTTGTCATTTAAATGCGTGTTTGGAAAAAGCAAGTGAGCAGTGAGGTGTGTCCATAAAACACTGGGTAACAACTGACATCCTGTGAGCGCCCTGCCCAACACCCACCAACCAGGACTGCAATCAAACACAGTTATGCACCTAAGCTGCGAGCTGGAACTAAATCTACGTTCAGCTTTACAACCAGCATATAACTTGTGCCTGGGAATGGCATGGGACCCTGACAAGTCTTCACAGCAGTAATTTGTATTTTTCAAAAACCCTTTCAAGTTTGTTTTCTAGCTCTTAGAAAGGATTGTCGTCTTGTAACCACCACCTACCAGCTGGTCTACTCTGCTCCAGTTTTATGCACCACCGCAAATCTGAAACTGCAGTTCCTTATTTCATTCATGGCAGCACTTCATCATCCAAACTGAGATCATACTATACTACAGTTCAGTAGGCTAATGTAATTTCTCATCACCTTAATAATTTAATCCCAACACATACAAATATGGCTGTTGGTCTTACCCCAAAAAAGGCCGAAGTATTACAGATCTGTTTCAAGGAGACTGTTAGGTAAATGTCATTAATTTCTCAACATTTTGTAGTCAAAGTCCTATAATCAACAGCCTTACCATACCATATCTTATTAGGCTGCTATTAGCAGCCATGACAATTGTAGCATTATCATATACTTCTAAAAACACTTCTTATACTTCTTTAAAGCTTCTTTTTTATTAAAAAAAAAAAAAAAGACTACAAAAATAAAATTTCATGTGAAAGATGCTAAACTTGAATCATAATTAATAGCTATGAAGTAAAAACATAAATACTGATGATAGGGATAGAGAAGCTGTATTTCTTCTCTGCTTGCTCAGCTCTGTAGAACAGTCAGTGTTTTCTTACACAGATTAAGATTAAAAACAATCTTAGCTAACTGGAACTACGTCTGTTTGAACGTTAGATTAAGCCGATACACCTAGATGACAGAAAACATGCTTTCACATCACACTTTAGCTTCTCACTTACTGCAGCCTCTAAATAGAATTGTTAACAGTAAGTTTTCTTTTTTTTTCTTGTGTTAATATAACACTTAAGTTTACAGAACAGCATTACTTGAAAACGTTCAGTGCCAGCGTACAACACTGAGAACAGCACATTACAAGAAGATTTTAAGATGTGCTTCACTGTAAAATTCAAAATATTAAAACATATATATCAGAAATTCCATAGAGTGAGATAACCCTCATGAGCAAGGAGGTTAGGCTCCATTTTGCCACATACACACATTAATAATGCTGCTACTCACTTTATATCTTACTGGATTTTCTTTATGAGCATTATTTCTAACATGTGAAGTTGTGACCCAGTGAATTGCACATAATTAACAGCAGTCATAAATACAATGTGACTGCTCACCACAAATACTTAGAGCCTCGAGGGGGTGAAAAAGTTTTGAACTAACAGTAATTTGCTCTGGCCTCACAACTCTTGCATCAATGAAAACATCATTAGGTGTTCTAATTCACAGGCCGAAAGGCTATAATACAAAACATGAAGAGTTTATTGTAGGACTTCTTATTCCTAAGACATGATTGCATATCTAACCAACTTAAAACTACTCTTAGCAACTGCATTCAGTGCCATCTTACCTGGCACCACAACAGAAAGCTAAGCTTTGAAAGGCTCACCAACAGAGCTTCCCCAGCTTTTTTTGCCTAGACCTGCAAGCATAAGTTTGTGTTAACACGAGTAGAATATCAGAAAAAAACCACAAAGCTTTGTAAAAGGCCATAAAGACAAACCTGCCTCTGCTAATATGGACTCTATTATGTATTAAGACTTCAGAAGAGCCTAATACAAACAAACTCTTGCTTATTTAGGAAACTCCAAATCTCCTCTGGATTAGGAAATAAAGTCCATATAGAGAAGCATATTTCTCAATAGAGATTTTTCAAACAGAGGAAACAATACATGGGCAGTCACTTTAATCGGGTGTTTGGTTTCCTGAACCTTCAGAATAGAAGCAACAAGTTTTACTCAATAATTAAATAATGTAAAATACAACAGTGTCAATGAAAACATGACCCTGTGAATGATCATGCTGCAGTAGGCATGAACACTCTAATGCAACCAGTACTGCCATTTGCCATTTATTCTTACCTGCCTAGCAGGAAAAAAATGGGTGACCAGCACTGATAAGACTGAATATAGACTAATGCTTCTGGTGAGCACAAATTTTCACTGGTATCATTTCGTACTGTTGCAGTACTAATAAACAAGTGAGAATACAGCTCACTAAACTGTTTTTTCCTCAGGAAACTAAAATAACTTCTGCCTCACAATTGCTGTTGCTTCTCAGTGAACGAATACAAGAAAAGGAAACACCCTAGTTTAGCTGCATTATTTAAGTAAATACTGTATTACCCCAAAATATGCCCAACAGCGTGTCAGAAGGAAAAAAATGGATAAGACCTAAAGAAAAATTTGAGGTGAATAAGGAGTACACGGATAAAGTAACCTTATTCCCTCATCAGTCTTCTTCTCTGACAGAGCGAAGCTAGATTAAAATGGCTTCGTCTCCCAGTTCCAAGATAAAATACTTCATAGTTACAGAAAAGCAAGAAATAACAAAAAGCAAGTAGAATCAGCAAAAAGACTGCATTAGTTCAGCAAAAATAATTAAACAAAAGTCATAATTTAAAACTCATAAAACTCATAATTAAATAATTAATGCTCAAATTTTAGTTCTTATATAATCCAGATCCAACCTGTCTTGATTTTCACACATTCGTACATCTCCATGCTAGTTCAGTACGAATAATACATGCTAAATACATAAAATAGGCACAAAACACGTAAAACACTTTTTTAAAACAGTCTCTTCCCGCTTTACTTCCGTTATTTAGGAAATGGAACAGTCATGCATTTCAGCCAAATCCAATTGTGATTACTTCCTCACAGCTGGCTTTTAAAAAATATTTACAGGTTTAGAGAAAACAGAAATAAAGTCTGTGGTGATCAGAAACATGCATTAAGGTTCTGTACCAATTGTATTAAAGTGGTTTTGTCGTGATCTTCCCATCTATGTTTAAAGAACCATCATAACTAGAAAACCAACTTTCTACTCTGCTATTTTTGAAATACTGCTGTTTAGGTTTTCATATATCAATGTGTGTGTATTTGACAGAATGAGGATTCAGGGACTTGAAAAATAAATAAATACAAAATAAAAATAAAATCCCTGATATCTAGAAAAATGTGAAGTCCATTTAGACAACAAACAAGACAAATATTGACAGAAGAACACGTTAAAGTTCAAAGCCTGCGAGCAGTCCAGCTGGGGCTCAGCTGAACCTTTGAATTTGAACATGATCCTTTTTAAGGCTCACTGCACTTTGCGTGCACATGCAAGTACACAGCTTCTGAAAACTCAAACATACCCCAAGTTTTGGAAACTAGTAAGACACATGAAGCAAAAGAAAGAGGACAAATGAGCACACATCCGCAAGAATGTTATATTCACTTTTTAAAAGTTACAGACCTGAATATGTAGGAATCGTTGCCACCTACTTTAAAACGTCTGCCTGCAAGACGGTAGGTTAGTAGGGCATCGCCGCTTCTCACCCAGGTGGCAGCCAGGTGAAAGCAATAACGGTAGCCCACGATCATGTGAGTCAGCCGTTTTAACTCTAACTGAACATTCCAGCCTTACAGTCCTCGTTTTGAAGCATCACCTCCACAATCCATTTTAAAGAAGAAAAAAAAAAAAAGAAAAAAAAAAAAGAAAGAAAAAAAGAGAGAAAAAAGGTATTTTAGCGGAACAGTCCTGTTTTGCCTTTTAAAAAGAAGCAGACGCAGAATGTGAATTCAATTCCCTAAGCTAACTAGGTAAAGAGAAGATAATCAAGAGATATCTGACTTCAGAAAACAGCAATCTCAGGCTGCTGTTTCCACCCAGCACCCTTCCGCAGGGCAAAGAGCCGCTCCGCCTGGAAGAAGCGGGGAGCTGCGAGCGCGGTGATGCGCACTGGATGCACTCTGCCTCTTTTCTTTTGAAGGAAGAAGTGCTAAACTCACCGTGCTGGCAACGCGATGGGTGAAATTATCATTGATTCTTGCAATTGCATCGTAGGTGGAAACTTCAGCGCTTCTGTAGTACCAGGTTAAACTTTCTCAGAATTAAGCAGAAGCAAATCAGCCACGCGCTGCTGAGGTTGTCGCCCATTCGCGTGCACACGCGCAACAACGAACAAGCTCCAACAACCGCAAGCCCCAGTCTCTTACCCAGCGGCCGCAGGAAGCGTCGAGACGGAATTGCAGAGCCTCAGAAAGCCTCGACGGCTCCTTAAGAGCTCCCAAAATGACGCAAGAAATCCGTAGCGGCGCGGTGCGTTGAGGACAGAAGCCGGGGCCGAGCTGCGAGCACCGGTATCTCCCCGCCCTCACACCTTCGCCTGCGCGCGGAGCGGCGGGGCGCGCGCCTGGGGAGCAGCTCCTCCAGCAGCGCCGCTGCTCGTGCGGAGCAGAGCAGCGAGCTCCGCCTCAACCAGCTGCGCCGATCCGGCTGAGGTGTGGGGGACACAGCGCTTTTCGCACGTGGGAGCGGATTCGTGCAAGAAGAGCTGCTTTTTCCTCTTTGTTTGCTTTTGATGCAAGTTCCTAATGCGTCAACGCGAATCAGGGAATGACATTTAGTGACCTATCATTGCACGCTGGTCACTGAAAGTAGTACAAGATGAGCACAGCTGCACGCATGCAAATTCGTATCCAACTGCAATGGTTCCTGAACGAGGCCGTGCAAAAATTCCTGGTTTATTCTTGGCAAGAGAAGCAAACAGCAACAGTAATCTGAGGTACTGCCGTACTAGGAAGCACCGTAATTACCTTAATCAGCTGAGACAGGTACTAGGAATTTTAATTATTATTTAGTAAGATCATAAAATAGCTATTAGCATGTTATGGCAACAGTTTGAGAAAGCACAACAGACATTTTGTGAGTGCTCAGTGTTGGTCCTTCCCTTCACATGACCACTGCAGGCATGGTGCTGTGCAGATGTGTGGGTTGGGTCATAGGGAACCATTGTACTGACAGCCCTGAAAGCTCCTGTTTTCAAACCATTCCTCATGTAACAGGATGCCTGATTTCTAGTACTGTTTATTACACAATGAAGTCTTGGGGAAGCACTGGAGCTTTTTGCTTGCCCTCAGTGGGATAAAGAAACTGCCACCATTCTTATTGCAACTAAATGTTGGGTT
Organism: Tetrao urogallus; assembly: GCF_951394365.1. Classification (NCBI taxonomy): domain Eukaryota; kingdom Metazoa; phylum Chordata; class Aves; order Galliformes; family Phasianidae; genus Tetrao; species Tetrao urogallus. The sequence continues at coordinate 22,124,235 of NC_136818.1, forward strand.
TATCCACCTTGCAGATGAGAAGGCTCCAGGGTGACCTCACTAAGGCCTTATAGTACTTGAGGGGAGCCTATAATCAGGAGAGAGACTGACTTTTTATATGAGTAGATGGTCATAGGACAAGGGGAAAAGGCTTTAAATTAGAAGAGGGCAGTAAGGCACTGGCACTATGGCCCAGAGAGCTGTGGGTGCTCCATCACTGGAGCTGCCCAAGGCTGGGTTGGCTGTGGCCCTGTGCAGCCTGATCTTGGGGGATTCAAGCAGGGGCTGGAGCTCAATGATCTGTAAGCTCCCTTCCAACCCAAACCGTTTTATGATTCTGTGAAACACAGAGCAGCAATTCTGTGGCCTGGCCTCTTGAGAACCACCTGGAGAGCCTGCATCAACTTCAGAGCTTGTTTCACATGCACATGGCACAAAGCAAGGCAACTAAAGTTCAATTTGCTAACAAGAAGAGGCACAATATCCTTTAAAGACTGATGCACAGCATTTAAGGAAATCCATTCATAGTAACAGTAGTTGTGTCCAACAAGAAACGTATCTGAAGCGCTAGGAGCTCCTGAGTGCTGGGGCCAACTCCAGGCCGCTGCTGGAGGCAGGAGGGGAACATCACCATTCACTCTAATGCAACGTTTTTTAATGCTAATGCACCACAGACACTTGATTTATGCTATTTCCCATTACAAGCAGAGAGTTTCATAGATAAAGGCTAACTGTTGAAACCCCCAATATTTGTCCAGTGCTAAGTACTGTTAAATATAGACCTCACATGCTAAGTGTCTGTTTGACCTGCACTACAAAGCCTTTGGAAATTTGCCAGCATTACCCTCCTCACCTCCTGCTGTTCATTTGTATGCAGATAATGTTAATGTTTCCCATTTCAATGAGTTTTAAATAGCGTGCTAAAAAACTTTTATGAAAAGAAATAATTGAGGTTCCACCCTTGAACATAAATGAGGTAGATGGATGGAAATTGGATGAATAATTATATCTGACATTAACAAATACAGATGAACTGAGAGGTTACATTATTTTTATAATGTTCTATCAAATTATTCAGACAAATTCCATATTTATCTGATTTTTAATCAAAGTATCCTATAGAACTTCTAAATCTAGCCTATGGGGAAGGGGTTACATTCCAAGTTAAATTCTTATTCCTGCATGAAACTACAGCATATCAAGGAAATGGAATTATCAGTGTGGTTCTCTGTTCGCTTTACCCTTCTTAAATCATTTAGTGCCATATTTTTATCAGTACAAAATCCATGTTTAACAGTCCCTGCAGTGGGATGTTTCCACCATAAATGAAAGAAAATAATTCTGCTCCATAATGTAAACCATGTGCTTCCTATTTTTCTCTGCATAACAGATTCTATCATCCTTTCTGGATGACTGAGGTGCTCAGCAACAGGCAGACCTGAACAAGGCAAGCTTAAGACACATCTGTGCAGCCAGTGCTCTCTGGCCATCAACTTGTTGTAGGCAGTTCTATGATTTTGACCTGTCTTTAGAGAAAACTCCCACATACAGTGATGGCTGCTCTGTAACTAATGATCACACATAAGCTTCCTGTAAGGACTCTTCGTGACAACTACACAATCCAGGACCTTGCAGTGAGTACCACTGTTCCGAAGACAGAAAAAAATGCATGGTGACAAATAGAAGCATTGTTTTGGAAGAAAAAAATTCAAATCTTACAATACAGACAACTTTTCCTCTTGCAGGGGTAAAAATATACAGAATGGTTTATAGGAATATAAAGAAAAAAGAATCTAGAGGATAGAAACACTGTGTATGTCAAAAGAAGGAACTCTCAGAATCATTATTAAATTCATTTTTTACAGCACTGGAACCTTAAGTAATAACAATAAAACAGCGTAGATTGCTTGATGGGATTAGCAACCTATTCTGTTTTACAGAATGTATGTCACTGTTTTCACATTTATATTGTAGTCTTTAAGACTCAAGCTGTTAATAAGGTCTGCCTTATCAGTATGTCTAAAAAACAAAATGACAAACAGTAGCAGATGGAATACAATAGTTCGGAGGAAAAACAGAGTCTGCTCAAGTTAAAAAAAAAAATCGGGCCCAAATTGATTTCAGATACTTTCAAGGAAGAAGTATGCTTATGCTTTTGTCACATGTGTGGGCTTTGTTCCATATATTCATCATGCTACTGTCCTCTTCAGAATACACTTCAAAGTCATCTGGCAAGTGTCAGTATACTCAAAAGTTTTTATAATTCTTTTATTCTCCCACTTCAGCTCATTTCCCTTCTTTTGTTGTCATCATTACCTGCCTTCCAAACACTTGAACTGACAGTTTATCATTATCTCTGTTTATCTGTTCAAACTAACTAGCATTCAAATAGCTATGAATAAAGGGATCTGTGCGTGTTATTGATGTCTGTACAGCTAATTGCTTGTTCCTTTGTGCACGTCAAGTTGCAGAGTGAAGCATAACCTCCAAAATTCCATTTTTTAGAATGGACAACTTACCTTCTGCACTTCTGTCAATAAGGAATGCATTACATATGGTTCAGAAATGCTGCTAAAAACTGTGGGAAGCACTCAGCCCAGTGCCGCTTTTATCACTTGTCACTCTGAAATTATAATAGTAACAAGAAAGTAAAAAGCTCTTTCATCTTCCTGGAGAGCTGAAATAGCATTTCAGAGCTACTTTCGGATCACTCAGATGCAACTTTCCAAGATCTCTCCTGCCTTGCTGTGAGACAAATTTCCTATACAACATAAGAATGTAATATTTTCCATTTCTTGAGGTGCACTCTCAGAAGTGAATAACATTTTTCTAGATATTCTGGAAGGAATTCTGAGATCTAATAGGTAAAAGATGATAAGATAGATAGACTGAAAGACATAAAATACATTATTTTAAGACTGTAAAGATAAGCTATTACACAGAAGATAGTGATGCTGCAAGAATTTTGTTGGAAATGGTCTCAAAATATTCTCCATGGACAGTCTTTACAACATTTGAATAAAATTCATACTGCTTTAAAGAGTAAAAGAGCCATTACGGAAGTTACAGTATCAAAAACACACTATTGTTTGATAACCTATATTTATATTACATAAAATGAACGTTGGTATATATACTATAAGTACATCTAGAGATAAAACAAAAAACATTACACCTAAAAAGTAGCAATACATTAGCAAGATAATTAATAAGTGGTTGCATTGCAAAGTAACAGGTCCCAAATACCACTCTGTAAGATTTTCGGGTACTGAAAAATGCCAAATGCTTTTGCTAGTGAGTGACAAGATTTTGCTCAGTGAATGTAGAGACCTGTTTGACACAGGAAATTTTCTGGTGAGAGCTCCTTAGAAAGTTCTGCAGTTTAAAGCAGTAAGCCCTCACTGAACTTTTCCTGCATAACCTCTCCTAACCTACAGGTCAATCACTTGTAGGGATGGGTAAAAAAGTCATCTCTAGAGAAAAGGGAAAAATGTTACTGCTTAGAATTACATCTGCATTGTTACTGAACCTGAATAACTACCGAATCAAACAGACAAGAAACAGTCTCCACTGAAGGAAAGGGGAGAAAAACATGTGCTGTAACAGTCAGAAGGAAAAAGAAAAGAAAAATGGAATAGGAAAATACCAAGTTCTCTTTCAGGCTGGATTGATTTTACATTACAAACCTGAGGTCTGCACTGAGAAAGGAGAATTGTTAAAAAGGCAAGGATTGTGGCATCCCAAGAAAACTAAAAGATAAAACAAGCAAGGAGGAGCAGGCACAGATGAGCTGTTTTCCAGCTGACAGGTGTTCAAGCAACACAGAACCTAGAAGATCTCTGCTTAGCTGCAGTCATGGAACACATTATCTCTGGATGTCAGTGAAACTGAAGGAAAAGCAGAGTAATTCCAGTTTTAGGCATTTCTTTTTTTTTCCTTCCTTTAGAAATATCACAGGAGCATATTAAACTCTGCATCCTGTGCTTATGCATTACCATCTTATATATTTTTGACCAAGTGAAACGTTCTTCCCAGATTAATATTTTTATCATTCTCCACACTGACAATCTATGCCACAGTCATCTTGTAAATAGTCTTTAATACTTCATGTCATTTTGAACCAGAGAACAAATTGCTTGCATAAATTAACTTCTGAAGTCATCTTTTAGAGCATTCTGGATGTGGTTGAAGATTTGCAGACCTCTCTGATATGTTTATTATCCAAATGTGCCTTGATTACTAATCAGTCTGACATTCTGACATTCAGTCGTTCTGAATTCTTGCCTTTTCTCCATAACCTACATTCTCCATCCTCAGTCATTTTTATTTCCTTTTAAGATCTCTCCTTGACAACATCTCATTATGTCCATTTATTTACTTAATTGGCATTCACATAACTCTGTGTAATGTGATTTGTTGAGGTTATTGATTTTTGCTAGGCTGCAAGCTGTATCTGTTGCAAACTTAAATTTGTATACCTGGACACAACCTTGAAAAGTTCCAACTTACAGGCTGAACAGCTAACTCCCTCCTGCACTTTATTCACACTAATTACATTACTTACATTAGAGTTTAATAAAAAGAAATTAATGTCACAAAGCAAAGACCTTTACAGTTTTAATTACACTATTAGCATCCTGGTACTAATAAACATGTATCTCTGATCCTGTATGGACACTGTTAATGTTAGTATATTACTTCCCCCCCCCCCCCCCCCAAGTCTTTATATTGCTTTTCTACTCTTATTCCTTCCTTGAAGAAACTGTATGCATTGACAATTCATCTGTCTTTTCTAAATATATCATTGTCAAAATAACAAGAACTATATGACACAAGAGGACAAGAGACTTTTTTTTCCTCTCTAGGACTGAGTGAATGTGAGGTGATATTTCTCAATCAGTTCTATCTCCATACAGAAATCAAACATAGCTGCAAGAATTTCATGAAAGATCTGAAATACAACTGCAGGGTATCAGCTGATATCAGAGGTAATTTCTAACTGAAAATTCATATGTAAACAATAAACCTATGTTCTTATGCAACAAAACTGTTCATCTACACCTGTCAAGTTTCATAAATGTGGTATGTTAATTTATTTAAGTTAATTATCTTAAATAAGGTTAGAATCACAAACTAATCAAGAACCACAGTCAAACATGCAAGCAAACCAAAGGACCAGGGCAGCAGAGGTGCCATCACTGATGTGCTTTAACTGGGCAAAGCTCAGCAGATCAGGAGAACCTTCATTCATAATATTGAGACAGAAGCCCTCGCAAACTGTACACTCTCCCATAAACCTTTGATAGGTTATCCTTCACACTGTGCCTCTCACGACCCCACAACATAGATTTCAACACAATTTTCCATTTACTGGATCAGAGATGGAAAATCCTGTTTTCTTCAGAAGGACAAACTAACAGCATAAGCATGGAAAGGGTACAAATGTAAAAAAAAAGACAGACTTCTCATCCCATTGCCCTACACTAAAATCTGCTAAAATGAAAAAGTAAAACCAGGTGAAAAGAAAATGTGAGAATCTTAGACTGAAAAGAAATCAATAGTTCTGTCTCTGAATAAAAATGTGTGATTTCAGCATTTTCATAAATCTACTGGAAATGCTTGGGCAAATTTTTATAGTACTATCTCATAATTCCCTGGAACTCTGAAATGGCAATAGCATCAAGATGTCTGAAACAGAAATGCTGTTCGCAGTGCATTATTTTGTGCTAGTCCACATAATTATAGGTTTTATATATATATATATATGTTGTAAAAATATGTTTTTGTAACAAAACATTTTAAGAAAGTTATTTCATTTCTTTCTGCAGACTGCACTCTGTATTGCCTTGGGGACATACGTTATCTGAAGATTATTTCTACTTGTCTTTATTGTTGCCAAAAGGCCTCAAAAAAAAAAAAAAAAAAGAAAAAAGAAAAAAGAAAAGAAAAGCTGATCTGAATGATAGGGAAAAGATTCTGTAAGGGCATCACAGGCTTATTGGCCATTGACTTTTATTCTTATTCTATTTTCATTAGGTTTTCCTTCTCAGGAAGTTGTTTTTTAAAGTACTTTTTTATACGGTGGGAAGGAAAAGTGAGTTTTTATACTTTCTCAATACCAAAATCTATTTTAACTGTTGAAAAATTAATGTTCCCCACACCAAGTCTGTGTTGTTCACAGCAGAAATAGGCAAGCCCTTAATTCAATCAGTGAGATTTCCTGTCCTTCTTTTCTCATATTCTTGCTTGTACTGGCACCATGTTAACGAAAGGGAAATCTTTTTTGTTCTCTGTGACCCTATATGAGTCTATTTGAAGAATCTGGCCAAGTAACTAATTTTCACTAATTATTCTTAGACCAATACTGTGACGTATATATAGTGTTCTTAATACTATGGAAATAAAAAACAGTGAGATCCTCCTTTATTCTAAAATTATTTTAACTTTTAACAACAAATATAGAAAGGCAATGTAATTCTGGATCTTTCAACCACAGGAATCGGAATTTCTCTGCTATCAAATGAGTAAATTGGCAGGAACAAGGATTGGTAGGTTTTTGGCAGACTATAGTGAAGGAAAAACAGCAAAAGTGACAAATATCCAACAACAACAACAACAAAAAGCATAAAGAACCTTTAAAAAGAAGCGTAGTGATACTATAAAGTGTATCAAGTAGATCACACATTGTGACAGAGAATGTTGTAACATGAAAGCAAAGACTCACATACACCTGTCCAAGTCTATGCTAGGGTTAAAAAAAAATCTGATCAAACCTGGTTAAACACAGATAAATTTGCTACGTCAGCACTAATTGAAGACACACACCACATCCCCCAACTGCACTGTGACAGTTGCCTACGCAGTAGGCAATTCTCATGACAGTGCTCAGGAAATGAAAAGTAAGACAGAAATTAAAGTATTTATCACATAAATTCCAATTCCCTTATACCTGCAATAGCCACACTAATTCCTTCTTAAGCAAGCAAAAATATAAATCAAGATCTTGTACAGAGCAAAGAAAACTTGCCTTGATTTGTTTCACTAGGATTAATTTAGGTCTTTAAAACATGGCTTTCTATAGTAAATCAAGAAAGACTTTGAAATAAAGTTGGGGGAGGGTGTTGGAAGCCTTCAGATGTCAATAAATACTCTCCACTTCACTGAGGTCATTTGAAATATGCTGCAGGCTTACTCTTAGCTTGGCCTGGCTCAGCTGTGTTCTGTTATTTTTACCAATTCTTGTCTTTTACATCTCCATAGAAGAAGTTTGTCAGCTGCTGCATATATAGCCATTGTACAACATAAACTTGTACAGTACACAGGACAATTATTCATTTAAATAGGTCTATTAATCATTATAGTTTGTCATTTGGCCCATAAAATGTGCCTGTATTCATTTTTTTTCTAGGTAAAGAAGGCATGTTAAAATCTTTCAATGTCAAACAGGCTTGTTACACAGCCAATACAATCTTTAATGTGTTTATTTAACGTGATAGGATCCCATGACATAGTACACTGATGAAAAAGTGAGGTTTGCATTCAGAATGCTGAAATGATGTAAATGTCTTGCAGCAGATTTTCTTCACACTTCCTGTAATGCACAAACATTTGTGATGTCTCAACATGCAATAATTTCTACAGCAACCTACAGATTTTGTAAGATACAATGGAAAAGCGTGCTATAAAACCTGTTAATCCCTGCAAAGTGATATTGCAAACTATGGCTGTGGTCCAGCGATTCACTGATGTGGTTATAAATTACTGACATATGATTCTTAGTTGTTGCCATGCAGAAAGTACCAGCAACTCCAGGACTTAGGTAAAATGGTGTGTTATATATCATAACTAAGAGACAACTTAGTGAAAACAATCCCCACCTGCAATGATATGTAACTGCTTGCAGTCTCCAGAGGAAACAAGATCTTTCTGAATTCACACTGCAATAAAAAGCAAGCCAACTATTATTTTCAAGATTTTTTTCTTTTTAAGGAAGAGAATAAAAGGCATTGCAAATCTCTGCTACTAGTATAGCAAATCTTGAGAAGCTCTGTGTGATATACATTTTATGTAAGGCTATATGTGTATGAGATTTGAAATTATACTTTTTCTATTTGTCAGATGCACACTGTCTGTGTGCTACAGCACATAAGCAATATCCATTTACCCAGTGTTAATTATGTAGGTTTCTCCATATGCAATGCCTTCTATTTATCTCCCTGGAAACTACAACAGATACAAAGAGCACAATAAGAATATTTGATAGAGTAAGTTCTCTCTTATATCCTATCTCATAACCTGAGACTATTGTTATATTTGAGCTGAAAAGTATCTAAACACTGAGCCAAAAAGGAATGGCAATCTAATCAGCAGCAAATCTGAGAATGTTCCAAGTGGGCCTTCCTCCCATCCCACATCACAAAATACAGGTTTCAGAACTCTTTCTAGAATTTTTCTTGTGGGAGAAAAAGGAAGGAAATGGTCTTTTAACAGGCAGAAATGGAATCAGAATAAGACCATCTTACCTGCTGGAAACAAAAAAGCATTCTAACTGCTACTATACACATGCAAAAACGATTTCCTAAAATCACTGAGAGCTTTAATTATTCCTTCAGCTGTCTCTGACACTCACTCCTCTTAGTGAGTCAAGTCACTGTGTGGAATCAGTACATAGGCTAATGAAGGGAAAGAAGTTTGGTGGTGGTTAGTGATTTAAAAAGCACACAGTGGGCCAAGTAAACACCAGTAACAGCAAAGGGGGAACCATATGGGCAATAGCAAGATTTGTGCTTCTTTAGATGCAGGGACCCATTAGCCTGTCTCACCTACCAAATGTACCTGCAGCATCAGCTGCCCAGCCTTGGTAAATGCTTAAATTGAATAACTTTGAGGAGTAGAAAAGGAAACTGCAGGCTGAAAAAGAGAACCTTGGTTTCATAAACCCTAAAAGTCTTCTATTACTTTATCATTGACAAAGAATAAGAATTACAGAAGGATTTATTTTTTCTACAGAAGCACTTTTCAGAAGTGTTTTATTTTTCCCCTACTCAACTCCATTTGAGAACATCAACATAAGAAACATGTTAGACATGAGGAACAATTCAGTGTATTTTTGAGCTGAGTCAGAGTTTTCTAATTTAGATAGCATCAGCAGCGATTTCTCTGTTTGCAGTACATTTTATTCTCTTGGCTTATATCTCAAAAAAAAAAAAAAAAAAAAGAAAGGAAGGATGAAAAAAGAAGGAAGGAAAAAAAAAATAAGGAGAAAGGAAAAGACTTTCACTAGAGAATATAAGAACAACATTTTTGGAAATAAATACTCTGAGGCGATCCAAATGACATTTTGAAAGAATTAAACTTTAATGAAGTCCATTATGCTGAAGTAAGCTTTTTCTTTTCTCTTTGTGAGATATATGGTCCTAAAAAATATCTTACAAGAAGGAAGAGACTTTTTTCCTCAGTCCTAACTGTAGTGGAAAGGTGTTGTGGCTACAACACTTTTAGTCCATTAGGTGAAAAAGCATATTTATCTAGTCTGCATTTCTGTAATAACTCTTCCATACAGCGTCAGTGGAAAAATAAAATCCATCCTAACAATTCCATTTTTCATGCTAAATGCCACTACTAAGGCTTCATACTTCTCCTACTCCTTTCTCAAACTCTACAGACTACAAACTAGTATCAGTCCAACATCATGAAGTTCATCATTCTATCCATGTCCTTAAAATTCAAGCCAGAGCAATCAAGCTTTATCAGTTGAGAAAGATGGAACAGTCAGTATGAAGTCGTAGAAGGGAAAAAGGCAGCTGTGAACCCGAATCAGAAAAGCACAAATGTACTCACCACTGGGTGTGGAGCTACAATCTCTGTTTTTTTCTCCTCTCCCTCTTTTCTCTCTCTTTAGCTTGGAACTGCAAAATAGTAAAGTCTGCTCATTATGAAATCACCAAAAGTTTCAACTGCAGATGTGCTCAAGCATCACAACTACAACACAGTATATGGCAGCAAGTGTTGGTTTCTTTCAAGTATCAAACGCATATGAAAGAACCCAAATAGAAAAATCAAATGTGTGATGTATTTCCTGGAAATGTCTATCAGTAGAAATAGTGGCAGCAAAACTGGTAGCAAAGGAACAAGTTTGCATTTGCAATGCATTCTCAAAAAACATGGCAGATAATTATGAGAAATAAATTCAAAGTCTTGAGAAAAAAATAGGTAACAAGTTGATGCAGATATTTCGCCCCTCAGGAAAACTGAGGCAGTATTTTCCGTCCTCAAGTTTAAGGTCTTCACATCTTCCCTTTATCTATTAATGCTACTTTCACACAAAACTAAAGTTATTTGTTGGAAGTATATCTGTAAGTAGTCTTGCCTTCATTGTTGTTCTGAAAAAAAAAAAAGAAAAGAAAAAGAAAAGCCCACTAAAGCAAACCAACAAATAAAGAACTGCTTTTCCTGTAATCTGATGTTTCGTTTCAATAGTTATGTGCTGCAACAAAACAAGAAAAGCATTTCTATCATAAAATATATGTTTTACATCAAAAACATTTTTGATCTGCTGCAAGTCTGAGATCAGGACAGAAACGAGGAAACTTCTGAGGAATTTTATATTTTCCTTCTCAAGTTTGGCAAAGACTGAGAAAAAGAAATACTGCTGTATTGTTTTATATCCAGATCTTTTCAAATTCAATAAGTATAATGTGAACTCTGTGAAAGCTCAGTTTAGTCCAAATTAAGCAATCAAATACCAGATATATTCTAGTTCATAAATATATAAGTAAATCTGACTTGAGAACTTCACATCAGATACAGGAACAGGAAATAACAGTGATGCTATATTTGGGTTTCAGTAAAATGAAAATATTGGCAACTCAGATTGCAGAAGTAGTTCATAATAATGTTATCTAAACCCACCATTGCAAACTAACTGAACAAAAAGAGCCAGAATTCATAAACAAATAAAACCAATGCTATGGATGACACCATTAAATAAATTAGCACACAGACCTTGCAAAGATAATTGCATTTCAGTTGTCATCAAAATTCCCATGAGATGTATGGGGCCTTGGGTTTTTCAACTTGACCTTTTTTTTTTTTTTTTTTTTTTTTTTTTAAATCAGTGATCTTTTTTTTTTTTGGACGCCGCTTTTCCTTAACTGCTTCTCAGAGCAGAGCACCTTTGTTTGCTGGAAACACAGGTCACCACCCACCTTCCACATCACTGTTCTCAGAGCAATGACACCTCATGCCTTTCAGATACAAGTTTAACAAGATGAAAGCTGGTTTGATTTACAGCCTCCTTGTTGTTTCCCTATTTTATCAGTTTTTAATAAAATATATAAAACCCTTTTAAATAGAGGTATCTAGTGCAATTCCTTCTTTTGAATCATTTGCTTAACTCAATGTATGACTACATAATTTCTCTTAAAATTGGTCTACAACAAGTGCCAACAGCTACTAACAACATAGAATATCTCCTCCAAATACTGTACTCAGTTGGTTATTGTTTTATAGGCCTTCGTTAGGGTTCATAGCATGTTACAGAATAAATAAGCTGCAAGTTAAACCTCTTTACAGTCAATAGATATCAGATGTCACATCATTTTATTTAAACACAGTATAAAATGAAGTATAATCTTGCAAGAGCAAAAAAAAAAACAAAAACAAAACAACCACATACAAATAATTAAAAGAAATAGTTACTGTACACAAATTCTTTGTAGCAAATCATTCTGCGACTATGTTATATCATTGGATATATTCAAGTTATGAAATAAAAATGATTTCATCTTAAAAAGAAAAGTCAAATTATCTCACATAAAACCAGAAGTTTTAAGTATACATCGATATTTTCTCCATGACACATTTTTCTTAATTAGACTTCTTTCTTCCTTTTTTTTTCCTTCTATTTTCCCCCTACAATTCCAGGAAAATCACTCAAAGAAAATCATCATTATACTAAGAGATGTCACACAAGGGACAGGAAAAGTCTTCTGATTATTCATTAAGAATGAAAGCAGAATGTATTTCTGTCAAAATTATGTGGTTTCTCAAGCAGAGCAGACTCCCAAATAGGAGATATACCCAGAAAGCATTAATGTGGAATCTAAAATGCAGCAATTCCACTAACTGTGGACAACTCCCCAGTGGCCTCTTGCCAAAATTTCTTGATGAGTAGAGAGTGCGCATCCAATTTAGATTTGTACTTTAGCCCTTGGGAAAGCTATTATATCTAAGGGAAAAACAATTCTCAAGTTTAACAAGCAGAAACACATTTGCAAAATAATAATAATAATAAATAAATAAACCCTGCTATGAGCTAGTACGAATTTAAAGAATAATTTTGTCTACCAAACTTGCCTTTAGCATAGGGTCAGAGAAAATATTTTCCCCATTTTCAAGGTAATTTTTCAGAGAACTCTGATTCTGATTCAGACCTTAATGAAATCCACTGAAGCCCAGTCCTCACAGATTGTTTTTGTTTTGCTTAGCATGATTACACTTGTTTGTCAGCTCCTAAACACCTTGCTATCCTAAATCCATTCCTGCTACAGACTCCCTCCTAACCTGCTCATTCTGTAACATTGCCTTTCCACCCATCATTTGCAAATGTCCTCTTCACCTATGAGGAGATCTCTCATCCTCCAACTGAAAAATGCATTTAATATATGAGCTTTAAGTATGAGTTTTGCATACAGTCCATTATCCTTTAGCAACTACATTTAATCTCACTACAAATGCGCCCTTTCCTGTCTGTTTGGTCTCATTACAATTTGATAATACATCTTTGAGTCAGAGGAAGTAGCATGAATCCTCTCCCCTTCTTTTACTTAGCTGTTCTCTCAAAATAATTGCTGTGGTTTCAACCTGCAACTTTATATTAGCTTCCCTCCCAGGTCAATGGAAGGTCAATGGTTATTTTTCCCTCTGCAAGAAGAAAAGTCATTTTAACAGTGTATCTCAGGTCATTTTCCATTCCTTTCTCTCTCATGATCTATCCACATTTTGAGCCTTCCTCCAAAAAAAAAAAGCTGAGCTGCTAATGAAATTATTCATTATAAAAAGTGGCATTTTCCAAGTAGTTCTCTAACAAGAGGTGCTTAAACTTATACTTTATAATTTATTTATTAAACAGTCACACTGGTGACCTGTTTTGGTATTTTTTTTTTCCACAATCCTTACACTAAGTGGGAAGCTGGATACTTTATCTGAAAACAGAGCACCCATCTAATTATAAAGCCTAATAATTATTGACACAGCATTACCAGCAGCATTTGTGAAAGAGTAAATATTTTTTACCACAACAGCTGGGATAAGAAGAAACTTTTTGGAAGATCAAATACATATTTCTATAATTTAGCCATAAAAATATAACAATATTTTTAAAAAAGATAGTTCTAGGGGTAGTTCTAAAGGGCTGACAATAGCAGGACTAGGGGAAATGGATCCAAGTTGAAGGAGGAAAGATTTAGGTTGGATGTTAGGGGGAAGTTCTTTACAAGGAGAGTGGTTAGGCCCTGGAACGGGCTGCCCAGGGAGGTTGTGGATGCCCCGTCCTTGGACGTGTTCAAGGCCAGGTTGGACGTGGTCCTGGTCAACCTGATCTAAATGTGTATGTTTGGTGGCCCTGCTAGGCAGGGGGGTTGGAACTACATGATCCTTGAGGTCCCTTCCAACCCGGGTGATTCTGTGATTCTGTGATTCTGATAAAATAACAGAGCAGGTGATTTGATAATAGGAATATGACAGGTTTAATATTAATTATGGAGGTTAACAGCCCTAAATGCAGCAGGGGAACTGGAGCTTGGTGATCCTTGAGGTCCTTTCCAACCCAAGTCATTCTATGATATCTGGCAACAAAAATTCCATTGTCTCCAGTGTATTCTTTTTTGCTAAGTGGAATTTTCTCACTGAGCCAATAACCACTGAACTTTCATTGACTTAGGAGAGAAGCAAGTATGAAATCACGGGTTGAAACTTACACCTGAAAAAATAATTTTATATTTTTGTTAGCATAAAATAATGAAAAGTACATTACAGTTTCAGAATCTTCTATGTTCACAACTGAGCCTTGATCTTATAATCAGCTGGACACTATTGTCAATTAGAGATGAGCATTACAGATAAGCGTACTTCATACACATGGCTGCTAGAAATTTCTGGCGGACTGATCAAAATGCACGGGTTTCTTAAAAAACAAAACCACAAAGTAAATGGAGAAATCAATTTAAACATTCTTTTTCCTCTTACTAGCCAGGATCTCTAGCGCATTTTTAGCTTACAAATACTTAGTTTGAAATGGAATTTCAGGGAGAAAAGTGGGAGAATAGCAGGTAGCAAGTACTTGAATTTCCAGAAACGTCATCTGAAGAATATAGAGAAAGCATTTTGCTTTTCTATTCTTTATTTTTTTTTCTGTACGGCTTTCTGTACTGTACACCAAAACCAAACTTTTAACAAGCATAGCGCAGAAGAACAAAGATATATGAAATCCAACTTTGTGCTAATTTTACAACATATATAAGGAATTCTTAGATCATAAATACATATAAAATTATGATTTGTTTACTTCTAAAACACGCCACGTATCAAAAATATGTTTGATATAATTGAAGACTTGGGGTGTGTCAGAAGTGTGTGCTGGTAAATAAAAAATTTGTCATTCCAAAATGACACTGTAATTCAAGATGCCAATCATTAGAGGATAACAGATGTCTTCAATTGTCTGATGGTTCTTTACTTTGATTTTATTGTACTACAGAAACAGACAGAAATACCGCTGTATAGTACCTATTTACCATGGTGAATCGTACCTGTTTAACTTACTGAGTAGTTAAGGTAAATAACAGAAACATACCAACAAATAAGCAGTACTGAAAAGGAAACATCATATGTTCTCAGCAGCCACCAATACAACAGCAGTAAATACTTCACATACAAGTCTGATATCTGCATTGCCACAAGCTGTAATAATCTGGTTAAATAAAATTCTTTTCTGTAGTCAGCAAAAGTTTGAAATTGAAACAACTAGGAAAAGAAAGCAACTTGACTGTATCTGCTAATGAGAGCACTAGAAGCCGATGGACTGAAATCAGAATGCTGAAAATAAGGCTTAGGTATAGAAAGTAATGAGGGAATATACTATTCTCATCCTATCACTAAAGCTCCTTAAGAAAAGGAGCATCAGTAATAAATTATGATGAAGAATGGATGAGAATAGACTGAAGCAAGTGTATGGCAGCCTTTCTACTCCTTCCACTCTTTTATTAGCTTCCAAATTCATTGCAGATGTTTCAGTAGCATAAATCTGGCCAGTATGCTAACAAAACTTGATAAAGAACATCACACCACCACAATTACTTTCCCCAGGTTTGGCTAAGATGTTAAGACAGTTGCTGTCTTCTTTCTTTATGGGTTTGTCTTTCCATTCATTATTTTTTATCTTTTTCACTTTTCCTCAAGAAAAATTTGTCTTCAGCAGCTAACACGGAATTTTCCATAATCCTGTCTAACACCTAAGAAGACATGTGAAAATCAATTGTTCAGAGAGCATTTATTGCTGTCCAAGTTAGTCACTTGTAGGGTTGCTAATGTAGGCTTGGACTATATTTGTTCATTTGCTGCCAAATCGCAGATAAGAATCAATATCAAAAACTGAAACAAGATTTTTACTCTTACAAGAATCTTTTGCATGTTTTCAAACTCGTGTTGTCTTACAATAAAAATTGTAACACAGCTGTAATCTCAACATTGTACTAGACTTTTTCTACTTATGTATGATCCGTGGAAATACATTCACACTCAACTTATTTTCAAGTGATTCCCAAAATACTTTACTGCTTAGCAGAAAGGATGTAAGGAATAAAGTGAAATTTTGACTTTAATAAATGTCCAGTATTTCAGATGTTTTTTTAAAAATATTTATACTTCTAAATTATTTTTAAATTAAAAGAAAATTACCTAACACTCAAAAGAACAACATGGTAACGTTTTGATACAAGAGACAGACAGCTAAGACTTGCCATCTGAGAGAACAAATCTTTTAAACTGAGAATTTACTCAGTGGAAGGCTGATATAAGACATTTTGATCATACAGACCCATTGATTCTACCAAATGTGAAAAAATACTCCAGAAACCTTATTTTCATACCAGGCAGACTTGCATACTTGAGTATTCTTCTGAGTACGGTTACTCAACACAGGCACTGCAAAAACACAGTGATTTAGTTTCTGGAAAGTATATAGATAAAGACATTCAAAAACTCAAAAGATAATATGGCCTTGGCTACCTGAGCCTCTAGTGAGTGGAAAAATCTATGAATCTGAAAATTTCCTTAAACTTTAACTTATAGAATATTTTTCTTCTGATTGGATTGGAATTAATTCTGTCTTTTGTCTAATCTCATAAAACAATTCTGAAATATCTAAAATATTATCAAATGAAAATGAAAATTGAAAATTGTGTAATAAAACCAACTGATTCAGATTTTTATGAGCACAGCAGGTAGGCTATTGTTCATTGCAGGCAATGGTGGTGATCATGCTGAAAAATCAGATATTTTAGCTCCGAATTTCTTCTGTTAAACAGTGTCATCGTGCTCTTTGTTTCTGTCACAGTTTCCATTGAAATAAGTAGGAGGCAATACTTTCATGGCAACCTACATATTTTCAGGTAATTAGTAAATGTTTCTTTACCTATTTTTATTTATCTATTTGTTTATTTTAAGAAATGTTGTTATTCACTACTCTCAAAGATTATTTTTTACAAATCTCAAGAAAAAACAGTACATGAAAATTAAAAACAGTTGTTCAATTGTAATTATTTTTTGTTTGCAATTGATCAATTACAAACCTATACACCTAATCTAGTCAAAGTACAAGAGCAAGAAATTTCTCTGCCTTTTTAATTTTACATATATACTCACTTGGAATCATTTTTACATTATCAAAATGAAAAATAATGCTATGTTTATATCTTTACCTGAGTCTCACAAATATATATAATTTTACTGGAATATCTGAAATATTTATTTACTCTCAAATTGTTGGACGTAATCATATTAAATAACATTTCAAAATGCTAGAAAAACAATACTAAAGCAAAACTGAAGCTTAATTATGGTACTGTCAAAATGGTTTAATTGAATAATGGATGACCAAAAACCCACGTGAATGACTAACACTCATTTTATCTTCTTTAAATATAGAAGTTAGAATAATAGAGCACACAAGTGACTTCCAACTGGATTTCCTTTTTTCTGTTTATGTTTTTATATACTGTAATGGAACTCTTTTGCTCACATGCATCACTAAGAAATATTGTTAAAAGCTAGATTTGAATGTAGATTAAAATAGGCACGGTTGTGAGAAAGGAAACATCCCTGTTTCGCAGATTAGATTTTATTGGTGCTGGTTACATTACAGAAAGACAAAGAAAACTGATGTTCCCAGGATAGTTATGGATATGTGAAGGACAAGGGTACTGAGCGTAAGGTACTCAGAGGTGACAATCAAGAGGAAAAAATGGCAGATATTCCAGCCCTGTGCTGATTTTGACCCATAACTGCTTTCAAATATGAAGAGCATTCCTGAAGACGAGAAGCTCAGACACCTGCTTGGACAAACGAGAACTGTCTTGAGTAACAGCAGCACATTTTCGTGCTCTGCTCTCTTTCCTATTCTGCTTCTCAGAGTCCCATATATAATATCAGCACCATCTTTGGGTAAGGCATCCCCTTATTAGGCAGTGTAAGGGTCAGGACAAAACAATGGAGTGGAGTTTAATGCCTATAACTAACATTTTCAATGCATTCAGAGAAACCAAACGGGAAACTAAGGCTGCTGACAGAGGAGAATAATTAGTAGACGTGTCACAGGCTGTGGAAGGAGTACACAAATTTAACAGACGTATTCAGCTAGGAGGGATAAGAGGAGAGGTTTGGTATAACATTGTGAGAATCCTTCTTTGGTTGTTTTTTTTTTGGCTCAAAGCTTGCTTCCTGAGGTTTTTCTTGTGATAAGACTCTGAGTGACTTGTCAAGGAGGCAAGTGATGGGTGCTAACTGTGTGACAATCGATATTGCTTTGGGAACATTTGCAAGCCCCTTCCCCCAGAGCTGCTTGCTCTGTAGAAGAGCGGAAGAGAGTGCTCAGGAGTGTTCACTGGTGGAAGATCTGGCCTGTGGCCATACTGCTCCAGCTAAGTATGGAAGGCTGGGGGATGATACCATTGTATCTTGCGAAGGCAAGGTGCAAGTTGGTGCCTTCCTGCTTCCTCTTATCTGCTGGCAAGGCCAGAAAGATAAGAACAAAGGAGGTTCCTGCTGAGATCCCAGAGCCAGAAGCTGCCACCGCAAGGAGAACTGACTCAACCACCTTGGGTTTGAGCTGTCACTCAAAGGAGAGCTGACTCGACCACTTTGGATTTGAGCTTTCACTCCAAAAACAGCTGACTCAACCACTTTGAAGCATTGAAAAAGGGCCATCATCACCATGGTTGTTGTCCTTCGTCGTTGTCAACAGAACAACTCTGCCTGACGACCCACCGCTACTGAAGATCAAAGACTGAACTACGAACCTCGCTGGATCCCTGGTGGTGACTATGTCCCTCTTGCTGCCTATAAAGACTCCTTGCTTCTTCTTTTCTATCTTTTCTATCGCCCTCCTTC
Source organism: Tetrao urogallus (assembly GCF_951394365.1). Classification (NCBI taxonomy): domain Eukaryota; kingdom Metazoa; phylum Chordata; class Aves; order Galliformes; family Phasianidae; genus Tetrao; species Tetrao urogallus. Next base: position 22,142,880 of record NC_136818.1, read on the forward strand.
CCTTCCCCCATTACCCTAATTCATAATAGTGTCCGTCCTCCCCTTCCCCATTTCCCCTGATTAAGATTTGTAATAAACTGGTTGGACCAACATTTGAACCGTTGCTTCTTAATCTCACGCCGGGTATATAGATAATAAAAGAACCTCCTCTCCCTCCTATAAATTGGAGCGAGACAAACATGAATTAACAGAACAAGCTAAGCTGTATTAGCAAGTGTGTATACTATATAAATACATTTTTCCTCTCCACAAACCTACAAATAACGTCCTTCAAAGAAAAGGACATATGCTTAAAATGGAAGTACACTCCAGAAAAGAAAAAAAAAGGCTTTTACAAAGACTCTAAAATCGTACATTTCCTAATTCACAAAGTCCATGAAAATATATTTGACCAGATTATAATACCATAATGTAGTAATAAAATTCATAGTGTCAATTAAATAAAAGCTCTCTATTGAGTACTGCAAACCAATCGAATTCATTAAGGAGAAGGTATTTTAAGCACAAAAACTATGATTTCTTTAAGTAAAAATATATCAAAATCATTTACACTGTAAAACAAAATAAAACACAAACAGAAGTAATAAAAATCATCTGATTATGTCTTCTTTTCCCAAAGCTTAATTTGCCTGTGAGCTACACTTGCTCCTTGTTCTCCTCGGAGTTTTAGAAAATACAGACTTCTATATTCTCCACAGTAAAACTGCATAGCCAGGGCAACTGAGCCTCCATGTACCACCTAAAAGAAAATTTTAACCCCTTACACCTAAAGACTTTATTTCTTTTTATCTTCTGAGATAATGTTTTAATTTCTAAGTTTCACAACAGCAAAATCTGTTCTTGTATTCAAAACATTCTTCTTCTCTATTTTTCTAAAGAAAAGCAAATGATTGTTGGTTTTTTTTTCATTTCATAAGCAATGCTGGGTTTTGATGGTTTTTACTGTATTTTTTTTTTTTTTCATTTAGTCAAAGTTGCTATCATTAAAAGGCGGTAAGGGTGTTCAAAATATAACATTAAGGGACATATTCAGCAAATGAGAGCTTACTTACGCAGGGAAGTTTTCTTATGTATTTCTTTGCACTTTGCAAATTTGCTATGCCAGTGCTTCTCAGCGAGAACGTGGCCTGTGGATCCCCACACTGCAGTTGATAGACAGCCATTATTAGACAAAGTTAAAAGATTTGCATGACCACTGCACAGTTTTTTCTCAGCAATATTATTAATATGCAAATTTATATGCTTCAATTCACCACCATAATCTTTTTGCTTTGATTGGCTCTTATACTTAAAATTTTCAAGATGTGTCCAGCAACAAAGACATATCTCAGCTTCTCATTTCTTGTTAAGTGAGTAATAAACTCCAAGGTCAAATCCAGGATAGCATAATAACCTCATTAACTGAAAGCACCCTTGAGTTATCATTTTAATGGTATTAGGAGAGAAAAGGCTCTGACCCATAACAGAGAGTGGCTTTAGTTCACATTTCTGATTTAGCTAGCCAATACTGACTGGAGTCTCAAACATTAAACCTAGGTACAAGCCAGAAATTTATTTCTTACAAGCAAACAGTTCTGTGGCTGGATCAGACTGTATTCAAGTCATGGGTGAAAACTGATTGACTTGACTGATTTGGAGAAAATTTCCTTGAAGAATATTCACTGTATAGACTTAGCACTTTCTTACTTGGTATTTAATCCTCATTATGCAGCAGCATGCCTCACCACCAATATATACTAATGAAAGTTTCATTCAAAGCATTTCATTTGAAGATGTATTTCAAAAAAAAATGACAGCACATCAAATTTTCATCTTCATGTTATGATTCAGGGCCTGCAGTCAGCACAGCCATTCATGAATATCAATTCATCACTGGCGTAAATTGGCTATTTTGGGGCCAAAATCCAGCATCAGATTGTGTCTGGGGTGAGTGAAAATTGTTAACATATCAGCTATTATAATTTTATGATGAAAACAGTCTGTTTAGGATTCAAAAAAGCAAATCATAATCTCCAAACCAATTCTTCAAGCGACTCTAAAACCCTTCAAGGGGACAGAGACCGATTTTAGACAGGGAGATAACGATGGGACAAAGGGGAATGGATTAAAAGTAAAAGAGGGGAGATTTAGATCAGATGCTAGATGGAGGGTTTTCACTCAATGAGTGGTGAAGCACTGGCATAGACTGTCCAAAGAAGATATGGATGCCCCATTCCTGGAGGCAACTGTGACAACAACAAAAAGGTTGGACCTGGATGATCTTTAAGATTCCTCCTAGCCCAAGCCATTTATCATTCTATGATTTCCAGGCTGCTTTGTACTCTTAGCAGACCTGAGCCAGGAGGGTAGTTAAAGTCCTGGCTTGCCTGTTATGCTGAAGGCTGTTTTGTTTGGTTGAGGGGGATAACAGAATGGAAGGCTTGCTCCTCCTTTGCCCAGAAACTGATCTTTTGTTGCATTTTCTTAAATTTCTCTGCTAATTTAATCAAACACATATAATTCAAAAGTATTTAGCATAGCAATTAACTACTCCATGAATATAGTACTTCAGATGAGATAACAGAGTACATTCTTGTCCTGTTTAGTATTTACTCTCACCTTGTTTTGCTAAATACTGTACATTACTGTTTTTCTGCAATCATGATAGCCTCAGTCATCTACTATTTGGAAAAAAAAAAAAAAAAAAAAAAAAAAAGAAAAGGTGAAAAATCTCCTCTTTCTAACTATTAGCATATTTTGAAATGGTAAGTATTTATTACTTTGTGAATCTATTTTGATAACATTTGGGAAAAGCCAATAACAACACCATAACGTTTGAATACATTTCAGCTTGGCACCTAAATTTGATTTCAACATCTACAAATCTTTAACAGTTAGAGTTAAAGACATATAAATCCTGGAAAACCTCATTTAGATGAGAAGCTGCTCAGTTCACAAAACCCATTAGGAGCCTTAATGGTGATACACTGTTCAGCTATGACAAATTGACTAATTCAGCATTTGGGCGTGTTTTTATCATTAGCATTTTCTTGATTTAAATAAACCATGCTAGAAATCTTACCATGTGCACAGCTCTACTCATAAAATCCTAGACTTCAATAGTAAATAGTTGATATAAAGATTGTAGATAGCAATTTATCAGCACAGAGTACCAAACTATTAGACTTTATTGCTATCTTGGGTTTATTTCATAATTAAAAAGAGCTTATGCATCCACTTTGTTATGATCAGAGAGTAAAATACATGAAGGCCTTCCAAATGGAAATAAAGAAATTGAATGAAAACTAAATCTAGGATCTGGAGCGCTACAAAGATAAGCAAGTATATAACTAAGCAATTTCTTACGCAAATTCGTTAAAGTAAATGGGACATTTTCTAATTCCAAAATATTTTATCACTGTAGGTTTACAAAAGGAGTAAATGTCTTCTCTTTTAAGGTCCACTTCAGGCTAGGGCTGTTTGCCCCTCAAAATATCATGCATGTGGGCAGCCTACTGTTCAAAGACAGAAAGATAAGTTTACTATGATCTAGTCATACCCCTCCTCTTCTAACATTTTATTTTATCCCAATGGATTAAATTAATCTTCTCCAAACAAATGCAAGGAAATATGAAGCAAAAAGGAGTCTCATGAGTAATGCTTTATATACGGATGCTCCGCACATAATTCTATGTGAGAAAGCTGCTCTGACATCTCCTGACCCTTTTGCTGCCTCATGAAACCATTTCCCTCCCTCTTTGTGGAGGAAATGAATCACAGCTGCTCTAATAAGAAAGACAGACTAAGCTTTGCGACTGCAAATATGTATGATTTGATTCTTATTGACTGCTTCATAAAATTCAGTGATTGCATTGAATATAATCAATTACTGCAAATTAATAGCATTCTACAAGTTGCCATTCTTCACTTTGTGTGTCTTTCATCTAGGATTCTAAACAATTCTATATAATAATTAAGCACTCATCTGTGGCATAGTATTTTCTATGGAAATCCGTTGTAGTCCAGCCTTCAAAGAGATAGAGGTAGTCACAAGACAGTACTCACTGGATAGTAGTTGAAATTTGTTAAAAATTATAGCAAACTGATATGTAGAAAAGTACTTCCTAAAAGCAGAATTACTACATCACTAATAAACATACACAAACTTCTGAACAACTGAATACTGCGAAATGAAGTAAATTCCGATTTTTCAGATGAATGGAATAAAGTAACTTACAATTAACTCCACGTTACTTCACTCTTACACAGCTCTTCATACAATCTTCTAACATTCTTTCTCTGCTCTCGAACAGCCTGCCTCTTCAGTAGTTCTCAAACTTAATTTTCTTTCACATGTAACTTATTATCATTCCACCTTCCTAAGTTTCCATCCTAGATTCCTTTATTTTATTGTTAAAACAAACTTTCAGATACCCCTTTTTACACAAGCCTGGGTAGCCAAACATACAAATAAATTTTATGATCAAAACTTAGGTATAAGATACTAAATTCACAAAACAGGATTTTTCACATGCATTCAGATCTAGCTGTTTCAAAATACAGATCCCAAACAGTCTTGAAACTTTCCATTATCTCCTGTTAAAACAGCTAGTTCTGAAAGTATGGACATTTGTCACCTTGTTAGAGAGATGCAAGCACACTTACCCATCAGTTATCGTTTATTAATAACTCAAAATTATTTTAATTTGCAAGCATCTGATGAAATAAAGTAATGTCTTCTTGTGCATTCATCCATAACGAAGCTCCATGCAGTTTATACAAACACATCATAAACAAGTAATTAAAAATAAAGATTTAGTTGCTCTGTAGTGAAAGCAGAGGCAGAGCTGAGGGTGGCTCTGATGCCAGCCATGCCCTCTGCAATAGTGTGAGCAGGGGATGCAGCACTCCAGTCAGTCACCGCATATTTTTGTTACCACGAGTCTGCCTGACACCCACAGAGATAAATAACCTCCTAGAATAACTGAGCAGACTGTGCACTTATCCTTCCTTCTATAGAGAGCTAGCAGAGAATCCTCGTCACTACTTAAACTCCTGCAAATGAAGCTTTATTTTCCTCCTCAGCACAAGTATGATCTTCGGCTGTTGTACCAGTAACTCATTAGGCATCATGCATCAAAGGCTTATAGCTTACTGCTGTGTAATAACAGAAATCATTACTACAGGGTAGTTCAACATCTGAAGTCTGACTTAGACTGCAATAAGCTATTCTTATTAGGAGAAAACCTGGACTGATATGTAATTTTAATCCTAGTCAGACAATAAGAAACAAATGTGGACAAACCTAAGAAAATAAGTTTTCTTATGACTCCAGGCAGAACGTAACGTGTGGGTGGTGGAAGAGCTATTGTAATATATACTTTTATACTTTTACTTACATAATCTCAAATACAGGCTAACAACAGGTTGGTAGTGTACCTCCATACAGCTTTTATTTGACATGCATTGAAGAACACCAACAGAGAACACCTTCCTTGCTATAGAGACCAGCAGTTCAAAGCAGTAGAGGGAATTGTCTCTGCTGGAAGGCATTTCCACCTGCTGTCAAGCTTCATTTCCACACCTCCTGGCTAACTCTTCACTCTACTTCAGTGGTTACCAAACTAGCAGTTGTGACCCCAAGGGAGACCACAGCAGTTAAAACAGAGTCATGAGGCAAATAATCACATCTTTCATGAGCAGAACTACAGAACTACTGCTCCATTTCTACTTTTTATTGATCTGTTCATTGACAGACATCGCAATCCTATGTTCCTTTAGGATCTTTTGTGATGGGCCCTTTCAGATCCATCATCTGTGTGCTTATAAGAGATTGCTTCTCCAGTACTATTGCTTGCTAAAAGAAATAATCCAAATAAAATTACCAAATCAATCATCTTTGTTTGCATTTCAGTTTTTCACGCTTGTCAAATAAGTCATCAGGAACAGATCTTAACACTTAGAAGCCCAATGGCATACATTTTATTCATCTTAAAATGGAGGATACAGCAAAAAACTCTAAATTTTTATTTAATTCAAGTTGTTTTTTACTAAATTAGTCCTGTGAACAAGAGCAATTCTTATTTGAATACCACTTCAACATTTCTAGACTAAGCCTATTCCTATTTGTGCGTCACCTACCAGTACATTTAAAATGCTGCTCACCTTCAGTTAGAAAATATAGCTATAATTAAAAAATAAAAAAAAAAAAACAAACAACAACCTGGGCCTACTTGCTCTTCCCTTCTCTCTTTTCTTTCTGTCAGTTCTGTACTACCTAGCCATCTGCTACTACTTAAGGATTAAAGTGTTCTCATTAATTTTACTATATTAAATGTATATATATAAACGCATGCATCTAAACATGTACGCTTGTAAGCATAATTAAGTGCCTTTTTGAAAACTGAGCTTGCAGGATTTGTACAAACCTGAGCCTATTTTGCTCTAGCAGTTATTGCTCATTCCACTTCAGGCAGAGATCCTAAACAGTCCCATAGTGCCTAACAACTCCAGTTCCCAGCTGAAGAGGGCCCAGCGTGAGATTCTCGTGCTGCAATTCTGTTCTGCTTTTTAATTGAATTCTTACTGGTACCTCAGAAGTACCAGACACGCAGATAAGGAATTGTGCTTTCATTGTTCCATGCCTTTCCCCTTGAGGTCATAACAAAAATGTCACTGCGATTTGTTTGGCTATTCAGGATGAAGCTCTTAATTTAAGAGCTTAACAATCAATTTAAGCTCTTAAAATAAAAGACATCAGAAAAGTGTCAGATACTCATCCACTAAAGGAAACCACTTCAGCAATTATTCATGACTGGCTTAATGGATACATATTAGGCAATCAGATATGTTTAGTCCTGGGCTGCTGAGAACCAATGAGGAAAAGGGAGTCCCCAGAGCAACATATACAGCTCAAGTTTCAAACAGTGAGAAAAAGCTGTCTGCAAAGCAACAGGGAGCCAACAGCTGAAGACGCTTCTAACTCCTGTTTAAAACTATTTTGAAAACATTTCTCTTCCTGGTGCTGAAGAAAAAGAGTCTTGAGAGTGTTTTTTCCCTTGCTTATGAACAGAGTTTGTTCGCTGCAATGAACAATTGCCCACAGAGAAATAAATGGATGTTACACTCAAAAATAAGATAGAACTCAAAACAGTTCTCTTCAGTGTCATTTGACGCTTCTCAGCCTGAAGTAGACATGACACAAAACCAGTTCCACAAAAGAAAGAGTTATTTCTGAGACTACTCTCCAAGCAAATGCTTTCTGGAACCGCAAACATCCATACAACACATGGCATGTCTGCAAAGTCACTTCTCTCTTACTGCCATTCCTGCAGCTAGCAAGCACTGCTTCTGAATCGCTATCCTATCTCATGCTTTCAAAATGATTGTCAATAGATCCTGATCAATATCCATACCTAGGTCTTGTCTTGCTTTTACTTTTTCTCCAGGATGATGCCAGCAGATAACAAATTCTTCCAGTGTAAATGTGAAGTGCATAAGGTGAGATATACTCGTCGAAATCTGAAAAAATAAGGAATCTTCAGTAGGGATTTATTAGTTTTGAAGAACTAGCATTTTGACCTTTCTAATCCAGCACAAGTCACCACAGTGCCTGTGGACCTCATTACTGAATAACCCAAGTATTAACCAGGGTTACTTCTCAACCTCAGAAATAGAAAACAATCTGACAAAATTTAATTGATTTGGAAGTAGCGTGTACAGCTTTTTTAATTCTTTTTATTTATTTATTTTTTAAGTTACTTCAATTCCATTAAGAAATGAATTACTTAGTTCTAGTAAGAATGAAAGCTATATGAAGTAACTGAATATGGAAAAAGTAGATTGTCAAAAGCTTGGGAAGTCTTTGACTTCAAAATCATTCACTGCTACAAATGAAAATCTGTCTTTGTTGTGGAAGTTAGCAGCAACAAGCTATGACAAGATGAATGAAAATATTCAAGTCCCTACTCCCAGACATGCCTGGCAGAAACATGTTCTGTCTTTCCTAATGGTACTACATCTATCAGCTCTCAGAACAATTCGTCTTCACGGATTTCATTTACTATTCTCTTGAAAAACAGTGCCAATCTCTTCCAAAAAGACAAACATTCATTCCAGAAAAAAAAAAAAAAAAAAAATTACTCTATAACTTCTGCATTGGTATGACTTATGCTCATCCTTACCATGATTTTCCATGAAGCTGTCACACAAATTACTCCTCAAAATGAAAAAGGTTTCAGAAATGGTCTCTAATATTAACATGGTGTCTTACAGATATCATTTAAGAATTGGAAAGACTGAAGAAATTAAGATAAAATTGCTATGTTGCTATATTATCTCAGGACTGCTTTGCTACTAATGCTTATTTTATCCTTTTCTGATTTATCATTACAGCTCTCCTAAGAGGGAAACTGTATATGGCCTTTTGCAGCTTTACTTTAATGACCAATTATCATGGGGCTTTTATTCCAGTAACGAAGTCTCTGGAAGAATCACCAAGGGCAAGATAATCTCCAGGTATTCCACATAAGAAGATTATTTGTTATAATTACAACAATAGGAAAATATAATGCCTGAGAAAAGAAATATATATATTTTTGTCTTTCTTGTTTTGTTTTGCTCCCTGTAAGTTAACTTCTGTTTTTCTTTGGTTATACGAACACCACAGTTCCACTATCCTAAAGTATTCCATCTGAATCAGAATTTTTTTGCCAGCGTGAGACTGAATTGAAATACATATCTTCTGCAGATGACAACAACAGCATACATAGATTGATGCTACAAGAGAATCTATTGAGCATTACAAGCTGCTACTTATTTAGATATTTGTTATGCACATAATGGGATTAACTGTGGAAGATGTAAAGCAGAGACTTCATTCATATAAAGTTTATGGCTTTCTGGACTGGTACAAATTTAAATCACATAAGTTCTTAGAGAATATTTTTCATGCTCAGCTGTTCTACACCGAGAAAATTTGGGATGGGAAATATACAGCACAAGCTTTACAAGACAAGTTTTCTGCCTCCCAAATGAAAACCTAGGCACTAGTTTACAAAAGGGACAGAAAAAGCATCATTTGAGGTAAACCCTTTCTATGAAATATAAATTAAACAATTGAATTTACAGAAGTTTTACCAATTACTGATAGAGAAAACGTGTAATCTTCTATTGCTTAAAAATCTACTATTATATCTCCTCCTTAACCATGTCAAAAATTAAATGCTGCTAAAGCCACAGGTGAAATCACAGAATCTTTGCAACTAACATGGAAGGTTGCTTTAAATATAGAAGCAATAAATATAATCTTGGCTTTACATTTTAAATAATATCCATATTTACAAGAATTATTCTGGACAATTTATGTTATGGTTAAATTTTCTTAGCTCTTCATCTCAGACTACCATACTGTTATCCTATTCTGAAGGAAGACATGGTACCACCAATCAAATAATTTGCTCAGTCTTCAAATGAGATTTAATCAGATTAGGTGTTTGCTTGTAGCCCATACTGTCACTCATAAAACACTGAATTTAATGCAATTTCATCTCTGCTGCATCATATTCTGTAAATCAAGATCATCATCCTATTTTCAAGCTCTTCTCTGATACATGGCAGTAGTCCTCTCCCCAGGTGATTGCAAAAACAAGATAAAAAGAAATTAGAAAGACTTTTTAAAATTCTTTTTAATCTCTGGTTTAATTATTTCATATAATAATATGGATGTGATTTTAGAAATACGTGTCCTCCTGTACAATATATCAAATATTTTTTATCCGCAAAATTCTTGCTTACCTCACCTATGCACTGAATCGTAGACCAGGCAATATCCGCTTGAGTGACAGAATAATCACTGAAAGGATTTCAGGTAATCCTAATTCAATACTTCTCATTTCAGTTTTGAGCATCATTATTTAAAATAATATTCTAGGGCAAAATCCCAAATGTCAGTCAATAACATGGTGTCCCCTGAAACTGCGGTTTGTATAGATCTGTCTACAGCTTTTTAGTCACTAATGCTAAGCTTGTGAAAATAGTAGCTTCCACTACAGTAGCCTAACAGAAATTATTTTATTTATCATGGATGGAATCCATTTCAAAACCCTATCATATCAATGCATCTCTGTCAAGACATAATTCAATCCACTCGAAATTCTGCTAAGAATAGAGCATCATAACAGAGCTAGCCACTTTTTCTTAATGGGGACAAACTGATAAATGCCAAATCTTTTATTTTCTCATGACAGTCAAACAAGATATACCCAGTGAGGAACTGCCAACAACAAGAACCCATCTTTCTTCTCAAAAGATAGAAATTTTTTGTTTCTTTCTTTGTTCATCCTGGGGAACAAAATTGAGTATTCTGAAAAACATGCAATTCTCAAAGATGTTTTGGACAGTAGTTGTGTAAAATCCTTTCAAGATTCTGGGCTCAAGAGCCATTGTGGCAACTGATGCCTTCATCATGCATGGCTACTTCCAAAACTAGAGAATTCTTTTACAGCTCAGGGGCCCTTACTATCATGCTGTGGTTGTACTTTGACGACCTCTGCTCTTATTTTATATTCATACATTTGGGAAAAATCTTTCATGCTACCACATCTCTATACTGAAGTCTTACTACCACAGGCTGAGTAGGTATAAAGTTTTGTTCAAGGTCAGTAAAAGTGTACTCTTTAAATCAATTGTAATGCACGTTTTTGTTTTTCATTTGTATAAATCTGTTGAGTCCAGGGAACTACCTTCACAAATTTGTGCTAAAAATAATGCACCATACTATAGATATTATTTCTAAAATTCTACATATTGAGGGCATCAGAAAAGCACTATTTGCCAAAAGCGTTATGTTATGGACAATTTTAAACAAACAAAACCTTCAGTTAGTTAAGTTTACAGGCAGCATATATATCCTCATAGGCATAATGACTAAAAAAAGCAAGCCTCAATATTAGTGACTCACAGGAACAAAAGCCTGTTGATATGACTAGCAAATGTCCCCTTGAATTTAACGATCTTAATGTGGTTGAGTAGCAGGACACAGTTAGTAGTGTTTGGTTGGAGCAGATCCTGACAAAGTGACTATAAGGCAGAATTCAGGATCTTGAGAAGAGGAAGCAAGTCAAAAGGTGAGACCGCAACCTATACCTCAGAAGAGAAGACTGTGGCCTGCTTGTGAATCTGCACAGAAGAATCTCGTGTGAACAACGACTAATGAATAAATGAACAAATCTATTTAAATAAACAAATTTAAACATGGTAAGAGTATTTAATCCATACTACAATTTTTAAAAGGGTTTCTATTTGTTCTCTTCAATGGTTGTACTTCCTGAAGTTCTAAATGGAAAATGCATTATTTGGAGTCACAGAAGAATTTAAATTAGAAGGAGCATATGGGGATCATCTAGCGCAGTCTTTTCTCGAAGCAGAGTTAATTTGAAAGCTGATTAAATATTAATGTGCTGCTGCTGCTGTTGAAAGTTCTTGTGATCATTACCACATCTAGTTCCCAATGATTTAAGTAAATCTAATTTACTTTGTACTGGCAATAAGTAAGGAATATACATGTAGGGTAGGGTTAATGTGCCTCAGCTGATGACTTGCAACTTGCTTGAGATCATGTGAATATTTCAGAAGTTTCATCTCTGCACCAGAAAATGATATTAGGTATGGCAGCAGCAAAGCTGTAAATTGGACAAATGTTTACCAGGGTTCCAACACACCGGTCAGAAGTGACATTTGGCAAACGTAGCCTCTTTGCTATATAACTCCTGAAAAAGGGCTAGCAGAAAATAACATTGAGAAAACATTAAGCATAAAGACAAATTTACTTTAAATTTTGCTTTAGATGACACACAAGAATTGGAAGGCCTTTTAAGGTACCAAAAGCTATGCTACACAGTTGAGGTCAGCAATGACAGTGACTTCATGATTGAGTCTGTGAGTGATTCTGTGAGTGATTCTGTGATTCTGTGAGTTCAGTAAGTGCATTACACCTGGAGGCACAAATAAGCTTCAGGACTGTGCTGATGTATGAGAATAGATGAAATTCTGACAGAAAAAAAGATAAAAACACACAGAGTAATATATATGAGAGCAAACATGGTCAGGTGACAAATCAAGAAGAGGGATTTACTTCTTGTGATTGAAGAATATCAAACTCAATTATCAGAGAAAGATGGTTACAAGGTTTACCCAAAAGGAAACAACTTAAACAGAAATATTTAGCAGTACTGGGGAAAAAATAGTACATTGTGAAACATTTTGTACAAAAGGGCAGGATCGCAGTGCTGCTCTGAGTCTAAGATACCTTTACAATGTAGATTTTGTGAATATAGGCAGGAGGAGCAGGTAAAAAAGAAATGAGAAGAACAGGAACCAAGAAGCAACAGAATAAGTTTGCGGAAGATCAGTTGACTAGTTTAAGTTGGATTTCATTCAGAATTCTCTGCCTCAGAAAATACTTCAGTAAAACATAAAAGGATCTTTGAGGGGGAAAAAAAAAAAAAAAAAAAAAAAAAAAAGAGAGAGATAGAAAGTACCACAATAAAAAGTATTGGTTACCTAAACAGGTCCTATAACAGTGATCAATACTAGATCAGAGGACAAGTGTGAAAAAAGTGACATTAAAGAACAAATGAACACCACTTTAGGCAACTTCATACTATTCAGTACTGTTCTAAACTTTAAGTGCAGAGACCCCAGAAGAGAACTGAGGAATGATGCAAGACTCAGCCATAGCAGAAAAGCAGTTATTGTAAAGGAATCACGCATACAAATACACTGCAAACAGTAATGCAAATTGAAACAAACCACTATGCCACTGGGTAGCTGGCAGTAAAAAGTGAATTAGGAGTTGACCTGACATTGAAATCACTTAAGAGATGTTCAACAATTTCAGGAAAAGATGCATATGCACTGTTCAAATTTACCAAATGAAATGTGGAAATGTGAAGAATTGAATTTCATCTCAAATTGCAAAACACTACAGTAGAGTAGCTGTAAAGCTGTAAAATTGAGATGCAGAGATTATCTTTGATTGTGGAAATATATCTCCCAATACAATATTCTCTATTAAGTTCAAGACAACTGGGTAGACTCTGTGAATATCAATTTGTATGTTAATTACAGTATACACTGAATGATAAAAATTGTATGCTAAATATTAACTTTCCTACAAGAATACTTTTGTGACATCACTTTCTGCAAGGGCAAGAAGTAAGAGAAAGCTCAAAAAAAGCAAAGCATTATTCCTGAATATTATCTAACAGCTCTACTGGGGATAGTTGTCTCAACAGCAAAAGGCACTTGTCTGAGGTAAAGTCCTCAGTATCTTTTTTTTTTTCCCCCATATCATCAATCCAGAAATTTTGTTTCTTCACAGCTTTCTCAAAGAGAGCCATTCCCTTTCAAATACAGATTTAGATATACAAACTAAGCTTGTGCAGAAACCCACCCTAGGAAAGCTGTATCCCCAGAACAATGATTTTCTTGCATCAAATTGTTGAGGGTTTTTTTTGTTTGTTTGTTTGTTTGTTTTTTGTTTTGTTTTGTTTCTGTCTTTTTAAACCAAAGTTGTATATTCTATGTAGCTTCGAACCCTTCCACTTTTGTTACAGCTTAATCACTGCTCCTTGGGGGAAATGTACCTGTATAGAAGGCCATCAAGGGTCCGTGTTCAACGCTTTAGTAATTAATGATAGTTAAAGACTGAATGAGGAAATGATTGCTCTTTTCGTTGGGGTGAATTCACCTAAGTGAGCTAACTAAGGAGCCTTGAGAGAGGGGAGGATTTACTCAGTTACTGAGTTTTTCAGAATTTTCTTTCTGGAGGCAAAACCTCCCCTTTCAACTGAGACAATCTGAAGAACTGAATAAAATTAGATAACATGTCATAAAACAATTCATCTTTCTAAGTTGCCATTCTTTCAGATTCTATTTGGAGGGTCATTAATGTAACATTGCATTCATTTTTTTCAGTTGTAACCGTGACTGTAAGGAAGAAATATTAAAATTCATTCATTATCCACTCAAGTATCCCTTTTTGCATTAATTAAGCTGTGACAAAAAATCTCTTAATAAAGTGATAATATTTTGCAGTTCTGGTTGTACAAATTTCCTGTTCCCTTTCAGATCTGGCAGTTCTATTACGCACAGTTTTTCTTATGTAAGTACAACCTATCCCAAACCAGTTCTCAAGAATTCTGGGTGTAGCAAGTCCTATGGCCAAAAACACTATCCAAGTAAAGTTAGCTAGTCTCAAGATAGGTTTATGTTTTCTGAGTAGTTTTCCATATGCCCCAAGAACTTTTATATATATTCTATACTATATGCTTGTATTCTTCCAGAACATTTTATATTCTTACATAGAATATAAAAAGCTGCTTAGAGTTCATCTACAGGGAGCATGCAGTCACTAAGTTTTACATGCAAGCGCTCTGCTTCTGTTCTGCTGATATTATACATGCAATACATGTTAAGAATGCAAGCATGTCAATTAGCTTGTTCTTAAGTAAACCTTGGAAAGTTTACTTTCAGCTGTATTAGAAGGACAGAAGGTTGAACCAGCCAACCTGGATACGACCCTGGACTTTATTGATTGGATATGATTTCTGAACATTATTCTAAATAGCTGAATAGCAAATAAAAGCTTGGATATTTTAAGTAGATTTAGGTGCATGAGTCACTAATATTCATAGAACTCACTCAACCACATCCACAAATGGCAGCAGAAAAATATTAGCATTAAACAAAGCTGAATGTTATATATGCAGAAGACTATAAAACCAATCATATTTCTATTTTTCTTCACTTCTCATAAAGCTATGCAGTATTTCTGCTTCAGAGTTACAATTTAGGACCGATATCCAGCAAGGTCTGTTCTTCCAAATGCTCTTTTTTGCAATGTTCTCAAACAATTACAGTATGCAAATATTTTTCTTAACTACACTTGCTTTATAGAGCTATAGGAATGGTTTGCCATATTTAACTTCAGTAAGTGATACAAGATGTCTCAAGGCATTTAACAAAGTCAGTTAATGAAATAACTGGCATACATATGCTAATAAAAGCAAAGCACACTCAATGCTACAGCAGAACAGATTTAAACACTTCAAGACGACATATACCACAGTATTCTATCAGTTTGTCAGTTTCTTCTCATCCTCTTGCACCCTGAAATTAAGCCTACACACCTCAACAGCCTTTAGACTTCTCTGCTACTTCTTTACTGTTTTATTTTGCCAGATATCTCCTGTCAAGAAAGCTCCATCATGTCAAATTGCTTGGTGTTTAATTTCCTCTCTTGTTTATAAACTTTATCAGGCAAACTGATTATTTCCATGGCATTCAGCATTGTACAAGGCATGCCAGCTTTTCATCTCTACTATCTCTTGCTGTGCAAATGACACCTGCATTTATTTTACATCTCCTCTCACAGGATTTTGAAGGATAATATAGTCAGTTCAATTTATGCCTCAGTACTCAAGGCACAGGATAAGAATATAATAAACATGACTTAGATTCAAATGAAAGCCAAGCAGACCAGAACAGATATACCTCCCACATAACACCATTCGTTATGCTAGTCATACCCGACCCGCAGCACACAGCCACACGTGGCCTGGCATAGATGGGGGCAGCTTTGCCCTAGGTGCGCACCCATTGCTTATCAACAGCCAAATCATCAGTGTGTGTTCAGCACTGTCTGGCCTGGAATCAGGGGAAAAGGGGAGGTCACAGTGCAGTGCTGACTCTTCCTCTCACTCCTGTCACACACACTCAGTCTCATTGAACCCCACATGTATTACACGTGGCATGCACTTGTGCTGCCTGTTGAGAGCGATGATTGCTGATACTGATATTTTAATCTACATGATGGCACCTCAGAAGAACACAGAACCCAGAAAAAGAAAAATCATGAGCAACAAGACACAAGTACTTTTTTTGCCCAGACAAATAATAAATCACTATGCTTGTTTTGAAAGGAAACCGTGTCAGTTTTCAAAGATTACAATTTGAAAAGACATTGCCTGCAAAAACATGCTGCCAAATTTGATGCACATCAAGGAATACTTCATAAAAACAAAATAGTGGAACTGAAAAAAAATTTGTCATCTCAACAAAATCTTTTTTAAAAGTTATAACTGAAACGGACTCTGTTATAAAAGCTAGTTAAGTGGTAGCAAATCTCACTGCAAAAAAATCAAAACCATTTACAGATACTAAGTTTATTAAGAAATATTTGGAAAGTGTGGTGGGTATAATTTGTCCAAACATCTACTGATGGTGCCCCAGTGACAGCTTGTAAAAAAATAGGGACTTCTAAAATGAATAGATGATGCAACTACCACTAGAAACATACTTGGTGAAATATCCTAGCATTGGATATCAAGATTTGTGTGTGTAAGTTTTAAAAAATAGATAGAGTCACACAAATTGATACCAAAGCTAGACCCAAGTCCAATGGATTTAATCATCTCCAGTTCCAGGAGCTCCTTAAAATATGGATGCTAATGATAGGGACATCATTTACTTTTCCAAAGGAATGAGGCTAAGGCAAGATAGGATGCTAAAAAGATTTTGTCATATGAGAAATGAAATCAAATCATTTATGGAACCAAAAGGAAAATTTATGCTAGAACTCAAAGGTTATTTTGACGGATTTGACCACTCATTTACATGAGTTAAACGTATCTCTTCAAGGTGAAAGTCACTTTATCTATGCTAAGTTTTAAACAAAGGAAAAGAAACTTAAATTTTGGCAAGCTCAAGTTATGGCAAATAATTTCATGCATTTTGATGTGTTGGCTGTGAATAGCAACAACTATGTAGCTGTGCTTTCAGTTTTGATAAAGGAATTTGAGAACAGGTTTCAAGACTTCTGAAAAAAAAAATCAGTGGTATATTTACAACTCCATTTTCAAATAACATAAATACATTACCTGCACATTTTCAAATGGAATGTGCAGAGTTTCAATCAGACGTTCAACTCAAGGATAAGTTTGATCATGTCTCTCTACTAGGTTTTTATGAGATCAATCTTAACAGAGAAAAATATCCTGTGCTTCACAATCACACCTCATTCTGGTCATTGCTTTTTGGCAGTACGTACCTTTTCAAAGATGAGTCACAGGAAGAGTAAGATTTAATCAAAAAATCTCTGACAAGCATCTTGAGACCGCACTAAGAATTGAACCACTTCAACTGAACCAGAAGTTGATGCATTAATTTCACAGAAATATAGAATCATAGAATCACCAAGGTTGGAAAAGACCTAAAAGATCATCCAGTCCAACCGTTCACCTATTCCCAATAGCTCCCACTAAACCATGTCCCTCAACACAACATCCAGCCTTTCCTTGAGCACCCCCAGGCTCGGTGACTCCACCACCTCCCTGGACAGTCCATTCCAGTGCCTGACCACCCTTTCTGAAAAGTAATACTTCCTGATGTCCAGCCTGAATCCCCCCTGCCGTAGCTTGAAGCCATTCCCTCTGGTCCTATCACTAATGACACGAGAGAAGAGGCCGACCCCCAGCTCACTACAACCTCTCTTCAGGAAGTTATAGAGAGCAATGAGGTCTCCCGTGAGCCTCCTCTTCTCCAGGCTGAACATTCCCAGCTCCTTCAGCCTCTCCTCATATGGCCTGTGTTCCAAACCCCTCACCAGCTTTGTTGCCCTCCTTTGAACACGTTCCAGGGCCTCAATGTCTTTCTTGCAGTGAGGGGCCCAAAACTGGACACAGTACTCGAGGTGCGGCCTCACTAGTGCTGAATATAGGGGAACAGTCACCTCTCTGCTCCTGCTTGCAACACTGTTTTTGATGCAAGCCAGGATGCCATTGGCCTTCTTGGCCACCTGGGCACACTGCTGGCTCATGTTCAGCCGAGCATCAATCAATACCCCCAGGTCCATTTCCTCTACGCAGTCCTCCAGCCACACCGCCCCAAGCCTGTAGCGTCGCCTGGGGTTGTTGTAGCCAAAGTGCAGGACCCGGCATTTGGCCTTGTTGAAACTCATCCCATTGGCTTCAGCCCAGCTCTCCAGCCTGTCCAGATCCCACTACTTTTATGTTTTTGTTGATCTGTTCTTACATTTAAAAAAATACATAAAAACATAAGTTTTGTTACTTACACACATTATTATATATTTTATAGACAGCCCAGTATAATTCTTCTTCACTCAGTGCAGCCCAGACAAGCCAAAATCTTGTAGTCCCACACTTTATACAACGTGGGTTCATAGGTAGAGATCTCATGGCTGAAAATGGTAACGTATCTCTCTGCAATCATGAGTATTGTGTGTGACTATAAGCAAAAAGATCTCTCTCGCCCTTTTAAAGCGCCATGATATCATTCTTCTCCTTTCCACATTTCAATAATCAGCATTGTAAAGACATCGGAACACTGCTTCAGATTAGGAAAAAATTTCCCACAGAATCCTGTTTATTCAACAGGAAGTGGTAGAGTCCCATATAGATTCTTATCATATGTGCATTTGAACACTTCTATTCTTTTAAAGATTATCCAACAATGGAATCCTTTCTGGTATGATTTTTTTACTTTCATTTTCTGTATGTTTTGAATTAGAGCATTGGCCCACAGTGCTTACATGTTCCCTTATGGACAGACAGTGCTGAAAATGCAGCAAAGATACGTAAGAAGTTTTCATTGTGCACAGCACGGAATAAGCCTAAAGATTACAGAAGGATACAGAATAGGCCAGAGAAGCTGCCTATGTCAGATTTTGTTTTGAAGAAAAAAAATGAATTGCAAGCTAGAATTAGTGACAAATTCTGAAAAGAAGATCCTAAAAATAGACTCCTAAAGAAATTTCTAAAAATGCAAGGCAATCAATAAAGCCAAAGTTGATAATCATTTCAAAAGAAGAAGCTTAAGAAATCTGCTCCTTTCAGCAAGTCACTCATGACTTTTTTTTGGTGATTGGTCAGATTAAATATAAGTAATGAATTTAGTGAGTTGACATCCTTTTCTTAATTAATGATGCAACTGACCTCAATCAGTATTTTAAACAAGAATACATACATTCATTTTTTATTCAGACTTTGGCAATCTCTATCCTTTCTGATGCACACTGGTACTTCTGCCTCTGCTGAGGATTAATTCAATCATAATTACAGCAAACAAATTACAAGCACAAAGAAAGAGTAGCATAATAGAAAAGGCCTCAATATCCTCACCTGTGTTCAGAAGACAACACAGTTTACGGGCTTCTGAGCAAGGATTTTGAAAAAAGAGCTGAGAAACAGATGGTGAAGCAACTAAAGAGCTGCCTGACTGCTCTCCTCTCTGCTGCAGAAACAAGTTTGTGTACAGGCAGAAAACAAACTTGTCAGGAGAAAAAGACTGAAGAAAAAGGTAAAAGTCACAACATATTTTATCTCTGCACCACATTATGCTCCTGCAATGCAGAGATTTCTTTATTGCTGTCCACTTCTGAACAACAGTACTTGAAACATTTCCTCTATTATCTAACCGTAAGCGAAGGTACTAAAAATGTGTTCAAATAAGACTTGAAGCCTATTTTCAAAAGCACCATTTGTACAGGCAGACAAATGTCCATGCTTCTAGGATGTGCATCTCTTCAAACAAACTGCCACTAAGTGCTAAATCCAGAATTTTCCATTTTCTTCCCAGTTTAATGTCATTGTGTGCATACAAAATATCACTGCATGCAAATATTTTGTTTTACAAACTCAGTATCTTGAAGAGTTACATAATAGTTGCTCTCACAGCTGACACATGGTTTTCTAACCAAGTAATTCACTCTTTAATGATAAAACTGGATGGAATATAATCGCATACACCACAAAACTATTTTCAGCAATTCTATCTGACAAAAAAAAAAAAAAAAAAAAAAAAAAAAAAAGTTGCCTTACCCTTTTTTTAAAGTCAAAGAATTAATAAGATGGGTCATAGTGATTTCAGAGAGATTTGAATAATACGTTACTTCAGATGTTCTTTTCCAATGCAGCCCTGTTAGCTGATACTTGCCAGTAATTCTGCACTTAAGGAACAGAACACAGAATACACAGCAACGTTTTATACAAGAGCTGTTTTCCTTTATATCTTGCATACATACTCTAACAGCGAAACTCAGCGTCGTGACAATTTGGCAGTACCTAATTTCCTAGGAACTTTCTGTTTTGATCTCTGACAAGCTATATGCATTCAAATTTGATTAAACTTGCAGCTAACGCAAAACTTGAGTAATGACCATAAGTCTTACTGACAGCGCAGCACCTGTAAATTTAATTTATTGCATAGTCAAGCAAATTATTATGGTTGTTGAGGTAGAACACATTGCTACAACATAGACCAAGAGTTCAGCTTCACACTAAATTTAATCTTATCTAATTGCAACCCATATTCCTAATGGGTAGTTTCAATCCCCTTCCAGATGTCGGACAGACCAGCGGACTGATTTTAATGAATATGCAGCCACGTAAACTCATGACCACATACAGGGCAGGTGAGGAGGAAACATAGCTGCTGACTACACTGCCAGTGGCGTGGCTTTTACTGGCAGGAACTTGAACAGAATAGGTTTGCTTTTTCATAGTCAGTTCAAGAGAATATAGGTGTTTTCTGTGGTGCAGTGCAGCCTGAGCTAAACGCAGCTTTCAATAATCAAGTCAAGCAAATATAAAAGAATGAGAAACTTTTGCACTCGGTCTTCAGAGCTGTCTATTTTCAGTCTAATAAATTCTTAGTGAATTCCAAATATTTGATGGTGAGAGCCATTGAGTATCCAGGTCAAACAGTCAAAGCATACATTTAATGTCTGAGTCACGAAAGACCAAAGGTATCTCACATCTCAGTATTTCTCATACAGTAGAAATTACAATAGTGCTACAGTGGAAATTACAATGCTGCTTTGGTAATAACTGGCGAGGTCAACAAATCAGCATACGGTTGGAGTGAGCACTCGGGTTAATGTCACAGTAGTTCGAAGTAATTTTGAAGTATTATGAGAAATAAGAGATTCCATGAAGTCTCTATTGGGCAGCAGGGCAACATGTGGTGCTGTATGCTGCAGTACAGCTGCTAAAGAGCAGAGACTGCTGCTAGTATAACAGTAATTCACACCATGGTCAGCTTCAGTTTACATGGAGTCTCACTGCCCAGAGATGATAAACATTCAGAGCTTGAAAGTGAAAATTTTTAAGCAATACATTACTGGAAAAACAGTAACAGCAGCAGGAAACTAGTTGCTTTGCTGAGCAGAAGACTTGACATTATCTCAGAAAGCCTAGTTTGTTTTCTCATGTTATCCGATTTATTTTTTCTTTCTGTTTTTATTTTCTTTATATGAACTGCTGTCAGTTACTGCCATTCACTGAGCACAGTGAATATCATACAGTTTACATCACTTTTTTCCATGTTCCAGTGTAGAAGTCAAAGTCCAGAGTTCCTCAGTGACCCCTAAAAATTGAACCCAAGCTTTTTGAAAGAATCCCTCATAAATCTACACTTTATTTTGGAAACAAAGTGCAGAGAAATCTTTTTGACACAGTTTAATTATTCTAACAAAACCAGTTTGAATGAATAATATTATTTCACCTCTATTTAATTCAATATTTGGTATGGCAAATCACTATGAAAAAAGGTTTGCTATACAAATCCTTACTAAGCTGTGTTTTGAACATTTATATTCTCTCCACAAAAAATATTTTTCTTCCTCTGAATATCAAATGCAAGAACACAGTTTATTGCAAATCAGACATTTCCTGTTTTATAATGAAGGCCACGCATGATGGAAGGTTATTCTTAGCAGAAGTTCCCTGGATAAAAGTATGAAGCCTTTGCTGGCTCAGTCAAACAGTGGGTGTTGAGGAGTCCGCAACAGCTTACACAGATATGCTGATGCTTTTGGGAAAAATCCTTGTATTGTAGAGTGGCTCGAGTTGGAAAGGACCTTGAAGATCATCTAATTTCCATCCCTGTCCTGTACAAGTATTCAAGATAGGTTGTAAAACTGGCCTAAGGATCCAACAGTAACTGAGTAGTCAACCAGATTCAGACTGCACTTCTAACAATACCCTGGAAGGATTTCAAACAAACTGAAGACACATCCTCTAATTCTGCAATAAAAAAAATGTTCATGGTAAAATCTGCTAACTCCTTTTCCTGCAAAGAGGAGGGAAGATGAATTGTTTGGATTTATCAGAGATCATAGAATGATAAAATGGGTTAGATCTGATGGGACCTTAATTATCATCTAGTTCCAACAAGGGCACAGTCGCCCCCCACTATACCTCACCTGGGTACCCCAGATAGATCTACAAAAGATCTCTTGGTTCTAACCTTTTAATACTAACTAAAACAAATTCTGCTGGACGCAGAGCCCATATAGGATAAGACATAGTTTAAGACAAGCTTTAAGATTACAAAATAATAAAATACGTAATCTCTCTGACACTAAAAAAATATCTGCTCAGCAAAAACTGCAAGCAATTATTTCATTGCTTATTCTTATTCTTTCAAAATAAAGCTAACTAATTAACCAGGTACAGATGAAGTGTTTATCTGCTTTGTTGAATAGCATGAAATCTGAACAGATATTCACAACCTGATAACACACACTGAAGTAGTTGTTGTGCAGAAATTAATACCTGCAGTTCTCCAAGATCTTCTTGCTTGATCCTAGAGGCTAGCACACATTTGACCTAACTAACTAAAAGCACAGTTTTATAGATAAACAAATCAGTATCATGCAGAACTAAGCCTCAGATATTTTATGCATTAAAACCCCTCTCTTGCCTACTGGATATGTCTCAGGAATCAATCTATCTCATCACCAAAAAATGGTAGCATAACCTTGAAAGATTATAAACTGGACTCATAATTTTCAGTACATAGTATTGTTAAAATAAGTGTCTAACAATATATTATAATATACAATATACAATATTTAATATGTGCCTACTTTATTTTCAAAACGAATCCCATTATTGGAGTACTCACATTTGCAGCATCAAAACTAGGAGAGGGTTTGCACAAAATTATCTATTTATGAAGACCCAAAGCAATGCATTCAGTAACACCTGCAAGTGCATCCAATTATCAAAAATTCGTGGAGCTGCTCCTCGGGTGACATCACAGCACTGCACAAATGCATACAGACTCTAGGTCTACCCATGAATGATTTATCCATTACGTTTACTGTGTTCTTCAGTGTTGAATTTATTTTCATGATGTAAATACATAACTTCAACTCTACTTAAAATATGAACTAGTAACATAGCTTTTGTAGTAAATAACTCTTGATCTTACACACGGCTATTTATTACTGATTCTACTATCAACCTTTTATAAGAGGTTCTCTCTCAGCTGTATGCATGTCTTTAATAAAAAGATTAGCTGTACAATCATAAAACTTGAATTATTGCAGGTTTCAATAAGCACTTTGCTCAGCAGATGTAGAAGCAGTAGACTCTTGTGCCACTTACTGGTACAAGAAGTTAAGTTTTAGCAAAATTTCAGTATCTATTTAGAAACCGATTAATGGTGAAGACAGTATTTTTTCAGATCACAAATTCAATTTACAAGTAATTATTAATTTCTCAGAGTAAGGATGCCAAAAGCTTAGTTTGTAATACTCTGATATGTGCTAGGAGTAATTACAGAAATATTTTATTGTACTTCTCACACTAAGAAATACTACATTGTGCTTAATATTGCTGTTCTGTTCATTTTAATTAAAAAAAAATTTGGATATAGGTGTTTATTCATTACTCAGAAGAACGAATGTAAATAATTCTTAATATGACTGTAGGCTGTAATGCCTACCATGATTTCTTAAACCATGACAGGGCACTTGTATTGTAATGGTAATTTTAATGTGAACTATACATTTCAAGTTGACCAACATAAATAACAGTCATGAAATTATTTAAAACATCTGTTATATAAAAAACTACAAGCTAAATTTCCATACCAACCTGAACAGTGATGACACTGCATGAATATATCTGTACATACAGTTACCTTTCCGCTGTCATATACAAAAACTCACCTTAATCTCAGGCTGTAATTATATTTAAGTCAACTGAATGGAGGATTGTGTACAGACACTGTTGTAGTGTTGTAGTGTAATATATGTATGGACAGGATAGAACAAGGACATGAGAGTTGCTCTTTACAGGATCATTTCTTATTTTCCCCCAGAAGGGCTTTTGATATGAACTTCTGCATCCTCCTAACAATCTGTAGAAAAAAGTATCAGAATCCCTACTGTGATTTCCAGATACCTCATAGACTCTTGTTTTCATGATCTTCCTATTAAGACAGGATCAAAATAAGGAATCTTCTGTATGCAAAATTAAGATACTTCCTGCACTGCATACTTGTTCGCATTACATAGTTAGAATATAAAACTCTTGCAGGAAGACTTTTTCTTGTTATAGTTTTACCAAGTGCCAGCCAAACCAGTAATCCTTTTGAATACGGACGTTACTTCATTCCAACTTCAGTCTTTCTCATGGCTCCATTTGCTAATAGACTTCTACATACTCTTTGAAATGTACTTTACTCTTCATTATGCTATTTTGTCTCAATGTAACTCACTTTAACTGATCACCTCACCATTAATCTTCGAAGAGCAACGTGTCATCAGTCTTATTGCTCCAAAGATTTTCCTTGTGTTAGTTAATAAAGTCTGAGGAAAATAGCTCAAACCCATCAGTAGGTGCTTTTTATGCTTCATGCTAAATCACTATTGTTCCATGGTTCCATGTTTGTAGAAATAGAAACGAACTTTTTTTTCCATTCCTTATTTTCTTGAGACAGAGCCACTGTCTTTTCACAGGTAAAATTTCAAGTGAAATATATTGTTGCCATAACAACGATATTAAATAATATTGTGGTAAAAAGTCCCTCGCAAGTGTTTTCAAGTGATAAGCTAATTTAAAAGTGTTCACAAAGAGCCCTTGAAAAATAAAATAAAGTATAGTGGAATATGAGCCTAAAACTACAGAAGTGTTACTATAGTAACCTATATTGTGATGCACTGCTCATGCTGTATGTTCCTGAACAGATAAATCATCCTCATTAAAATTAAGGTACATCTTTACAATAAGTTGGTAGAGTAGATAATTTTAGAAAAAAAACTAGACATACTTGTCATTATATGTGGATTTTATTTATTGAAACAAGATCTTAAAACAAACAAATAGTAGCAAGCTCCTGAATATATCAAGAACAACAGTTGTGTTTAACAACACCAAAAAAATTTGTATAAGCTCAGCAATTAAGTAGTAATACCCCAGAAAATCAGGAATATGACTATCAGTATTTGAACTGAATCAAGGTCAGATTTCATGTATCCAATTTTTTTTTTTTTTAAACCAAAAATTAATTCATTAATTCTTTAATCTCAATGATTAAATTCAATGACTTATCAGTCCTACTTCTATCTTCTATTTTTTGTCATTTGACTAAACTGCATTGCAAGAATTTCTTGTGCAACGTGGCAATGGCAGAACCAGCAGGTCTGACTGTTTATCTTCTTTTTCCTTGGGCAAAAACAATTAGTTTTTAAATTAAAATACCACTGGTAGTCAAAAATCTCTCCTTAATAAAATCAGTTCTTAAAATAGACAGTATGAAACAGTCTTCTGTGCTATCTTTACAAAGTAAATATTAATCCACTGCTGCTTGAGAACAGTCTTAAATGTGTTTAAGACAGATCCATAAAGACTGAAGCATTCAAGAAAGCTGCTCAGAAGTTCAGGCTCAAATGTCAGCATTGGTTTCTGCTGCTCAACACTTTTATAACATCACAAGGAAACATGTACTTCAAGTTGACTCAGCCTAAAGGTATTATTTTTAGAACACTTAGATAAAATAGAAAAATATCCCTAAATCTAACTCAGCTTGTCATTACAAGGTTTAAAATCACTTAATAACTCACATGGTTTAAAAACATTCACAAAGCCATTCTGAATTCCACTGATTTCAAGCAAATTTTAAGTAATTTTTTTGTTAAGAGCAGACATGAATAATATAAATATGAACTTGGGCAATTAACTTGAATCTAGATGTACAAACTGAGAGCAATTCTGTAGCACTTAAACATATCTGATTCCATCAGCCCATGAACAACTGCAAAATGTACATCACTCCAGGACCAAGGCTAAACCTGGTTATCATACACTTACTAAACCACAGTTTGAGTGCATGCCCTCAGGCTGTAGCAAAATCACAGAAATATGTGTTTTTTAGAAGCATGTAAATCTGCTGCAAAATACATTCAGAGCTGCTGCTTCTTTCCTACTACCTACCCAAATTACATCTTAGAGTATTATTTATTGATCTGAACCGTTATCAGGACAAAACAGATTTTTAACAGTATTCTCCAATAACCCATCAAAAACAGCCAAATCTTCCACTGGGTAGACCGAAGTTCTTTCATGAAACAACTAACTTTATTACATACTCTGGTGAAAACTAAACATATTAATATAATCAACCCTTCAACGAAGTAAGACGCAAACTTTCCTAAAGCAAGAAATACTATTTCTCATAGAACCACAGAATCACAATCCTTAGAGTTGGAAGGAACCTTTAAAGATCATCTTGTCCCACTGCCTTGCAATGAACAGGGACACCCACAGCTCAACCAGGTTGCTCAGAACCTGGTCCAGCCTCACCTTGAGTGTCTCCAGGAATATGGCACCCACTGCCTCTCTGGCCAGCCTGTGTCAGAGCCTTAGCACCCTCACTGAATATGACTTTTTTTTCCTTATGTCCAACATAAATCTGACCTCTAAGTTTGAAACTATTTCCCCTTGTACTGTTCCTCGTCTTTATAACTGAACACCATCAGAACATTTGGTCCCCTCTTTACTCAGAGTGGGTAAACATGCTTCACCCCACAACGGACTTGATCCTATTCCCTCCAAACAGAAAATGACAATTTTCTTCCCCATAGTTACAAACTGGAAGAAATGTTTTTACTTCTTAATTCTTTTCATTGGAAAAAGAAAACTAATCTTCCCAGTAAGGAGCTGAAGCATATAAATCATTTCCCCTGTTTTTCCCTGCAAATACAAATTGCAAATCACAGAACATAAAATCTACTTATATTTTACATAAGAATTTTGTCTGCAATCCATAAAAACTGGCTGTGAAGTCAAAGAGGATTTTGGAGGCTTGGCATTGGAAGAACAAATTCATTTTTGTCAAACATATAGTGCATCTATGCATCTTTATTCTTACTTATTCTTCCTGTGCAGTAGATCTTGCAAATGATTTCTGATGGTCTATAAAATGAAATTTGTTAGTGTATAGAAGTTAATTTCCTTTGAGATGGGAACACATTGTGGCAGATACCTAAAGCTCATGAATGAAATGACAGTGCACGTATAATTAAAAATTACTTCATGAATGAATGAGTCAAAAGTATGACTGAAAGTAGCAAGCAAGAAAGGAAGAGCTGTATCTACGCCACAAATATCACTGAGAATAATGTGTTTCAGAGCACTGCTCTTCTCAATCTCCCCCCTCCGACTGCCATGAACATAAGCTGCCTGTGCATGAACCAACCTTCCCCCAGTGGCATGCATGTGCAGCACGATGATGTATTAAGTCCTTAGTGGGTTTGCACGCTTGGCTCAAACTTCAAATACTTGGAAAAAATGTCATATGACATTTCTCTGTACTTGTAGTCCTTTGCATACCCATGTGAACTAGACCTTTCTCTACAGATTACTCATTTGTTGCTTATAGAGAAAAATATATTGTAAAAACTGAAATAGTCTCTGCTAGTATATTCTTCAAACAGTTATTACCAAAGATAATAATAGCTGTCTTACCAGATTCAAGTGTATACTTTCTTCATTTTGTTCTTAAGCTTGTAAAACATGTTCACTGTGATTAAGTGAATACTCTATACGTCTAATAAAATTCATTTTCCTAATCTAAATTTTTAAATCTGTTACAGTTGATAATTGCATTTTTAAGAGATCTGATCAAATAGAATAGTAAAAGCAAAGACTTCTATCTGACATTTGTCACCATTTCAGTTCATTCATCCGTGTTTTCCAGCGTTCCAAAATTCCAAGTGACATTTCTATCAATTTCTGCAGTTGTGCAGCTTTCTTTTAACAACAGGAAATCTACAAAATAGCAGAACAGACGTTTTTTATTTGCCATAACACAATAAACTACTTCTCAATGAAAGATAAAACCCTATTCTTAGCATTTAGCTGCGTTTTAAAAATAGTTGCAGTAAGAATGTAATGAACTATTAAAAATCACTAAAACACCTCTTTGAACTATTTTTCCTGTTTGAAAAATGGCTACTTGTCTATCACTATGGACAGCTCTTTTGTCTATCACTACAAACAGCTCTTCTGAACTACCAATTTGCAAAATGCAGATGAGTCATTTAGAACTGAAAAAAACCTATATATTGAGAAGAAACATGAGAATACAGTACAGCAGTCATACGTATAGTTGCCTGAAACACACATGTAACAGTAACATTATATGCACTGTATATAACACCTGTATTATATTAAACAGACACACAATAAAAAGCAATGGCTCAGCTTTGATATGAATAAATATTCTAGGAGCTAAATGCAGAATTCCTACCAATGTGGCTTCACTGTTGTTAAGTCACTTCCTTTGCCGTGCATTGATTATTGCTTCTGACAAACTTTTCCATTGTCAGTGCTTTCAGTGTAAGTGCGTGAATAAACAGTATCAAGCAAACAGCTTCACTATTTCATATGACTGAAATCGCATTCCTGACCATTTGCTTTCTTTTAAATAAATCACTGACACAGTGGAAGAAGAAGAATCTATGCTGGGTAGAAGTGTATCTCATAGACACACTCATTAAAGTCTGCTAGGCTAAGTAGGTGTAATATTATTGAGATAAATGGAGCTGAACCAATTTTCAGCTTCACTGAAGGTTATGGAGCTGAGGAAAGAATAAATCACTTGTTTTGTAAAAGAATAGAAGAATGCTAGTATTTGGTAAAAAGGTCTAATGGTAAAATTTAACTGCATCAGGCTTATAGAAATGCAGTGGAAGCAGATTTTTTTTTCCTGAGCATTATGTGAAGAGCTGGAAATATAAAACTAAGTTCTTTCTGCATATAGATGCTGCTAGAACATTCCCTTCAGATTATGTTGTTTTAGAGGATTTATGCTACGGATTTAAATTCTCCACAATTGTTTGGGATTTCTGAGAAAATTATCAGTTGAAAAGACCACCCCAGTGGAACATGAAGAGATCCAAAAGTGATTAAATGACATTTCAAGCAAATTAATTGCATTACTGCCCACATTCTTACGGGAGGTAACATCAACTCAGTACTAAAACAGACTTCACTGTTAACAATAGACTTAGGCAAAACATATATGCTTAACAGTTACTTCAAATTATGCACTGGGTAAGTAATGAAAATGTTGCAGGTATCATTAGATCTCTTCTTTCCATAAAGGTCATCGGTACAGTTTTGAAAATAAATCTTATGTCACATGTAAAGCATGGAATTTGCATTTTTTACTCCAAATAATGAAATCTTTTTTGCCTATTCAGAACTCTTTGATCAAGCCATACTCTCCCTGTGGTTCTTTTTGCATTTGTTTCTCCCTTCTTATTGTCTCTTTTTCTGCATTTGGAGTTCGAAATTCCAATTTAAAAAGAAAAGACATTTCAAAATAACAATCCAATTCTAAGTTGACACTGAGTATGTCACATACACACTGATGCTGAGGAAATCAGTTCTCTACTGTTATTATTACTATGAATGGTAGTACAAAATGCAAAGCTACTCTGTAACCCCCTGGAGGAATTCTAAATCTGTGCATTGTTTATAACTGCAGCAATGCAGAAGAAATAAGGACAAGGAAAATATAATACATGTCCTCCAGCTATGCAAAGTAGGAAGTCAACATAGGTCATTCTATTTAATGACAGAAGAACACAAAGAATTCACTTGTGGCTGGAAAGATGTAATTTGTTTCTGTGACAATTACTGTAAAAGTAGAGCTACAATTTTGGACTTCACTGAACTATTAGCTAGCCCAACATTTGGACACTATCCATAGACTCGTCTACAAGAACACTGAGAGCACGTTATAGCTCTTTTCAATCTTTACTAATTTGTAACTCAGGGACTTTTACTGCTAGATGCTGTACATTCATATGGCCACACAAAATACTCACTTCCCAGAGTCATTTACAGCAGAAGTGAATCTAAATCTCTAGAGCGAAGAATTACATTTTTGGATGCAGAAGTGTGTTCATGAAAAATTCAAAATCTGGATGTGAACTTTCTCAAGAGTTGCAAAGTTTTTGAACGTTGACAGTATAACTTGAATAAATGCTGCTACCATTACTCTGACTTAAACAGTAATACGCACACCAGTCTGGATTTCCTGGCTTTCCTATCACTTCCTCCATAAGCAGACATATTTTAAAAGTTGTTAGGAATCAATTGGTTTTGATTTACCTTCTTAAGTAACTTAAGTAACTTACATATCAAAGCAGTCACTCTGAAATCAGTATGATTGCATAGTCATTTTATAGGGAAAAATGCTTGAATGCTTTTTTTTTTTTTTTTTTTTTTTGTCAGATATTGAATTTTCTGGTGTCCCCTTCAGAACATAGAATTAAAAATTGATTTGGGGTTGGAAGGGATATTAGAGCTTATCTAATTTCCAACATCATACCATGAATGGGGACACACACCACTAGTCCAGGCTGCCCAAAGCTCCATCCGACATAGTCTTGAACACTCCCAGAAATCCACATCCACAACTTTTATGGGCAGCCCGTTCTAGTTCCTCACTACCCTCCAAGTAAAAAATTTCTTACTAATATCTAATCTCATTTGTTTTAAAACCATTACCTCTTGTGCTATCTATACACTCCCTGATAAATAGTGTCTCCCAACTTTCCTATACACCCCTCATATAGTACTCTTTAGGAACCGGAAGGCTGCTACAAGATGCTCTCAGAACATGCTCTTCTCCAAGCTGAACAACCCAATCTCTCTCAGCCTTACTTCACAGGAGCGATGCTCCAGCCCCCGATCATCTTTGTGGTCTTCTTTGGACCCACTCCAACAGACCCTTGTCCAGGTGCCAGAGCTGGATGCAGTTCAGCATGGGGGTTCTCATGAAGGGGAGTAGAGAGACAGGAGAGTAAGTTTCAGGCTCTCAGCCTTTCTCAGTTCTTTTTAAAACTAGAGGCGTTAAGGGAAAGACAATGAATGTTTCCAACAGCTCCCTAGATAGCACATGCTAAAGATCAGTGGTATCTTCTTTATATTCAACCATATAATTTAGCTGAGAGAGACATTGAAGAAGATCTTAAAGTACATAATGCCAAAGTTTTAGGAAGTAATTTTGGGAAAACATAGCTATAAGTCTGTGCTACGCTTGCTTAGTTTTAATTAAGAAATAGATAGTAAAAGCAATAGTGAATTCTTTAAAAAAGCAATTAAAATATTTATAAACAGAATTCTCTTCTCATAAAATTCCTTCTCATAGAAGAGTACCTATCTGAAAATGCTGTTTCAGAATGCTATATTTACAATATCAAGCTCAAATTTCAGAAGTGACAGATAACTCCCCTTTCATTATAAACACAAAATTTGAAGTGCAACCTAGTAGTTATTCAAATTGTTTCAACTGAAGCATGTTATACTGATTACAAACTGCAATATTTTTAAATATATATAATTCCAATTAGCATCGGCTTTCTGTCAAGCACTGCAATTAGGGAAGTTGTCAATGCCAATCCGATTATTTTTCTTGATAATGAAATTACTTGAACATCTACCAAACACAAATGCTCTATTTTTACTTGGAGAATAGTACATTAACATCAAGAGTGTAATTAATGTTAAAATTCTCATCGTATTTAATGAATGGATTTCATCAACCAAAATTATCTACCTATATAACTGAATACAAATGTTCTTGATTAATAGTTTAGAGAAATAAGCTTGGGCATCTTAAGGAAACTTACTAGAGCTCCAAGAACAAAAGAGGTAGAAACGGTATGGAAATCCTTGACGCAAATCTTCTGAAGAAGAAATATGTTCTAAGATTACTGACGATTTTAAGTGAAACTATATTCTATATACTATAAAAATGCATGATGAATGAAAGTAAGTGCAGTACAAAGCACACAGCAGTCTGTGGGATCATGCTTTATGCCTTGTTACTTTTTAAGGCTAACTGACAAGCACATCGTCACTCTTCACACAAAGTATTGTAAAAAAAGTATGTTCTGAGCTGGCTTCAGTTTCCCCACTTTGGGAAAAGCATACAACTATTTTCAACTCCAGTGAAACAGCAAGGACCTGTCCAAGTGAAGAAGATGAAAAACACAGAAACTAATTGTTATTTTCTGCTCAAACATCAGGTGATTTGCTGAATGCATATCACTGTTGTTATTGGAATACTATATTAACCAGATTCATGAACTCTATCACATCCGTGCCATAAATATAAGCATGAACATACATAAAAATGTATACTTTACATATTTAAGTATGATAATGGAAAAAAAAATAAAAAGAACTGTGTAAAAGTTCTGGCTTTCCCTGCATGAAAGTTTAGGAATGGTTACTTTTTCTGTTAAATTAATGCAGATTGAAAAAATTGTGTTCATATTCATTACTTAGGTCCTTTGCTAATGTCAATTTCAAGTATATTTGGCTCTGGATAAATGGCATACACAGAACTCTAATTTATTCTTTATATGTGCACTGAATACACTATTTTAGTTACCAGCCATGTTATTTTCAGCAAATTCAATACCTTCCAAACAATGTTTCCTCTTTTAATGCACTCTAAAGTACATTCAAATACCTTAAAATACAAATCATATCTGTTCAGAGTGCAATAAGAGCACAATAACACAATTCTAACATGTAATCAAATATAATAAACACATAAAGGTGGAAAATAAGTTCCTCTAATATTTAAAGAAATCAGCTTCTCAAAGATGCTTATGCCCAACGTTTCAGAACAGAAGTTATCTGCAATCTGATTTCATTCAACACATGCAATTGACAGTTGTAAGAATTTTCTCCTAGTCTCTGTATAGCGTAAGTAGTAAAAACAAACCACAGAAATTTTAGAATAACAGGAAATGGTTTCTTATTCTTCTAAGCCTCATACTGTAAGCCGTGTATAGTCACAGATTTATTCTTTATCATTTAGAAGGATGGACAGATTGACCAGGTGAGCAGTGATGATCTAAGAAATACCTAACTCTTTAAACAGATAGAAAAGGAAGAAAGGTTGGTAAATCAAAATACGTGAACAAATATTTTAATTCAGATTTTTATCTCTCTTCATATTAAATGCGTTCAAAGAACAAAAGCATTTCATTCAGGAAAAAGCTGGAGATACATGCAGATATAGCATGGTTCTTGAGTACTTAAGATGCTCTGAGGCCCTGAACTAGGCAGATGCCTGAGCACAAACCACTCTTTTACAAAATGTAATATGTAGCTAACTTGAACAGCATGATTAGACAAGGCCATAACACTTACAACTTTTTTAAGTAACATATTTGTTCTAAAACTGAAAACATTCCCAGGGGTTTTAGAAATCTTTGCTGAGAGTAGGCACTGTATGAGATTGTGATTTTTTCCATAAGGATCCAGGTTTCTGATTCTCAATGTATTCAGAAAAATTCAGAAATACTTTTGTTTTTAATTTGGTGTTATGAATTCTACAGCAAATCTTATGGGTAAATAAATAATTCTCAAAAGAGCTTTAGAAACATTATCTATAGAGAAAATTTCTTTACTTACTGGAACTATCCTTTAAGAATCACACCTAACTCTCTTTGTCTGTGCTCTCTCAGATGTCTCTTCAGAAGGGGCTGTTTGCAGAAGTATAAGATCATTCATAGAGCACGTCTTGCACTCCCACACTGATGAATAGTTGGAGAAAGATTGATTTGGAAAGACTGAAGTTCACAGAAAGCTCTATAAGGTAATACAAAATGAAATTAGAATAATATATAGCTAGAGAAAAAAAATATTTTATTTGCCTTCAAAAGAGCCTTACTGTTGCACACACACTCCTTTCTACATTTCGCCCACATGCAGTCTACGTTCTATGAGCACGAGAGGACACTGTGGAGATCAAAATGCTTTTTGCGTGGAATTATTGCTCCAAATAAAAACTAAATCTTGTTCTTATTCCAGGTGACTCTAAGTTATAACTTTGGCTCCTGTCAATTAGAAATCTCTAAGTTACTTATTGTCCTTTCTCCAATTCTTTGGCTGGTATTGGCCACAGGAAGCTTAATGAAGACATGTTATGGAATTATTTCAGTGCAACCTAGAAAGAAAGACTCCAACATTCTCTGTTGGTTGGAAGATCTCTAAACAGAAGGAAACATTTTGACAGGAACTTCCAGTCACTTTTCCCTCACAACACGTAACTGCACAGTCCGTAGCCATATGTTGGGTTGCAGGTCAGAACTCTTCCTATTATTAGAGTGAATGCTTTATTTGCATACCTCACTGAGCTACATCAATAAATTATCACACACACCAAAATGTACCTGTCACTTTTTGTTAAAGTGCTGGTATGCCTAAGGATACTACAATAAACTAACAATGAGATTCCAGTGTAGAAACACAGCAGTGACTATTTCATACACTATAACCTGAGGAACACCGAGATAAACCACTACAAAATAAATAAATAAATAAATAAATAAATAAAATCACCATTTCATCATTCTGTTGCTAATGTAAATCCAGAAATGGCAATTAAGTTTTCAGGAAAGATCATATTCTATACCCCTGTGCAGATGTAGTAAAATGAGGGGAAAATCTGACCTGCAGTTCAGCCATGACTTTTCTGCTTTAAATTTAGAATATCCAACTACTTTTAAAGATGGACATAGGTAGATAAAATACAAAAGAAAAGCAAAGTTTACTGTTTTCTGCAATAAAAAGATGAGTCACTTCTTATCCGCATACAGCATATGGATTTTGGTTGCTTGGGTTCAAATGGCAATACAATAACTAATGCTATCCATTCACATATTACTAAAGCTGTTTGAATTGACATCAGAAAAACTTCCTTTGAAATCATGTTAATAAAGGATTGCTGAAGCATAAATTTTATCCAATTTTTGTAGGATTATATTAGTTACCATAAGCACATATGCCAGCTTTTGCATCAGCAACCCCTCCCCAGAATAAAAGCCATAGCCAGTATGTCAAATAATCAATAGTCATAACAATGTTAGGAATAAAATGCTTTTAACTGATATTAATATCACCACTTCAATTGCTCATTTTGAGAAAATTGCTTCAGTGAGTTCTACACTTCTGAAAATTTATTACTTTAATTAAAAAAATGTATTCAATGTTATTTGAAGACTATGGGAAAACAATTTCTTTAAAAAAGTTCAGAGATTTTCACATTTATGGATGCATCAAAAAAACTGTAGAACCGTTTATTGAGGAAACAAAACAACACAGACTAATTTTTCAGTTTCTTCAAACTGAATTCAACTGCTGTCACTGGCTTAGATTCACAAGTACCCTCAAACAGGGAGTCTGATTTAAAAAGGTTGCCATCTTGAAAGCAAAATAAGGTAATGATTCAACCGAGTACAATGGTTTACTGTGCATCCTCATCAGATATCAATTAGTCATAGCATCTCCATATTTTCAGGCAAAAAAGCAACAGTAAAAGCAGCACTTAAGTGGATATATATAAGGAGTTAAAAATAGAATCTGAATTTACTAAAACAAAAACAAGCTGTGACCCACAGTAAATGCACTGCAGCTAACAAAGCACCATCGAACACAACCACCACTCGCAGGTTTAGACATTGTGAAGTCACTGGTTATATGATGTGTAGTCCTATTAAACTTAAAATTGTTTTTGGATAATAAGACTGGGCACATGTTTCAGGAGCAACAACAAATAGGATACACTGAAAGAGCCTTAAAGGCACTAACGCTAAAAATATGAGCAATATAAGAGAAATAAAGTATCAATATACATTTCTAAGGAGAGAAAATAGCTGACTTCAACTGACAAAGGGATATTTCACGCCTTGTAATGTCATGCTCAGCATGAGAAGCTGAGGGAAAGGAGGGGTAAAGAAGCGTAAGGAATATTGTTTACCCAGGTAAATGTTACACCTCAGGACGCCCTTCATTCCCTAAAATAGCTAAACATTTGCCTGGTGATAGAAAGTAGTGAATGAATTCTTTACTAATTCTTTATTTTGCATTGCTTCATGTGCAGCTTTTGCTTCATCTGTCAATCAACCCACAACTTTTCTCACTTTTACCCCTCTGTTCTCTTCTCTCTCCCATTGGGGAAGAGTGAGTTACTGGCTGCGTGATATTTTGCTGCCTACCAGGGTGAAACCATAACGCTGTTAATTTTAAAGAGTATTGTTCAGAATGACTGAAAACATTAGTGCAATTAAGTAGGAGGTATGTAAACAAACCATCAATGTAACAGTTATTTTTCACAGTAAGAGGAAGTTCTTCCTATACAAACCGCATTTCTTTGTTTTTCACTCCAATTTTGTTGCCAACAAAATTAATGGTTATGAAAGCCTGCTGGATGTCATGCTTTTGTTGATACAATTTTAGAAACTGTTTAACAACATTCTCTCTTTCTTGTGAGTTAATATCCTACAAGTTGTTTTCATTAACCTCTGGAGAAAAAAAAAAAATCGCAAGATTCTTGGGTTTCTCACTTCACTTTGGAGAAAATTTCAGATTTCTCTTTTGTAGAAGAATTTTCTGTTCTATCTTCAGACAAAAAAAATGGCATGTGAATATCTCTGATATATTTTTTAAAAGCATAAAGCAAACCCACCATTCTGTCTGCCTGTTAGACTTGTACTAAACAAAGCATTATGTACTGCAACTACTTGGTTAGAAAAATTGCCAGGAATAAAATTCAAAGTGATCAGCTATTGTCCAGGCTCTCATTAAAGGACAGTCTTAGATAAAATCAGATGGCATTCAAGAAAACCTGGTCAAAACTTATAATAAATAAAAAGAAACCAGAATATGCTCTATATATGGGGAAAATATATATATATATATATATATATATATATATTTTTTTTTTTTTTTGGGGGGGGGGGGAGGGGAAAGAGGGAAAAGAGGGACAGCAAACCAGAAATATTAGTGACTAAACAGCCAAAATTTTATCAAACGGATATCTCTAATAATTTATAAGTGCCCTGGTTTTATCATTAGAATACAAACTAAATTGCAAATGTTTCTTTGTTACTCTAAGCTATCTCACTTCCTTTGTGTTTACTGGTATAATCAGTACCAAGAGACATTTTTAGAGTTCTGGTAGCCTTAGTTGAAACAGCTTCACCTCCTCCTATGGTTGCAGTGATAAAGCAGCTCCTTCAGGGCAAGCTTGTTCAGCCTCATGCCCTCCAGAGGGTAATTCAGAATGCTGCTCTCTCTCTTCATCGACTATGTGAGGTGCAGCCTGCGAGACTACAGTTCTGATTTAGATACCAGTTAGATGTTTAAATATAGATGACATGAACTGCTTTCTTGCATCCCCAGAAGTGCTTAAATTATCTCCTGTGAGAGAACCTGGACAAGAAACGAGGAGGACCTCATGTCTCATACTTACTTTAAAGTACCATTTGCAAGAACAAGACAAAAAGGAGCAGCGAGTGTCTCGTAAAGGAAAGCCGCTGGAAGTCTTCTGGGGTTAGCACAGTTCAGAGACCAGCCTGTGCCCAGAATTATGTATCTCTTTCTATAGGCATGTCCTTTTTTGTATGTGTGTTTAGTAAACACGCAAAGGCTTATTTCTTGATAAAAAATAAACAACTGACCATTTGACCATTAAGAACCTTAATTCCCCCCCACTCCCCTTAACTCTGTCCAGTATAATGAAAAACTGAAGCTAATCAGTGACTACAAAAAGCAGCCAAAGTATTTTTAGCAGAAATAGTGTTAGATTTACAACACTTACCATGTCTTAGTTTCACTGACTTTCAGCAAACATTCATCTTCCTAAGCAAGTTTCATAGGATATATCATATGTTTATTCTTCTCTTATCCATCACACCATTTTACTCCTGTAACTAAATAATTTCCAATGGCTTTTTAAAAATCTTTGTGTTCAAATGACCTTTCTCTGTTATTTTACATCAATCATTCGTGCATCACAGGGAGCATAGCAGTTGTACAAGCACAGTGCGCTGGTAAAACACAGCAATATTCAATTAGCACCGGTGGGAGACATCATGACATCAAAAAAAGCAACAGTACCCCAGACAACGTCATTTCAAATTAGGTGAGAGATTTTTGGAAGAAAAGGAGCATTCCTAACCATCTGTGAACCTTCAGCAGTTTATATTATTTACTCTAAGAGGTGCTGATACAGCTTTTGAACTTTCACTAGGCTGTTAAAGGAAAAACTGTGACGTTTGAAGTGGGCAAACAATTCTAGTTCATCCAGAAGAACATGCGTCTCTTACCTGAACACATAGATGTATGAATATGAGAGGGTAGTTTAGCTTGGTCTGTTAGCCCATCTGGCCTTCACAAAAGATTCAAGAGAAATCAATCATTCCTTTACTAACAGACAAAAACCTCATATCTGAAAGTGAATTTAGGGTTATTACCACTTTTGTTACCCTTTTCCAAGGAGATTAGGGAATTTTAGCAGAAAACTGCTTGAGTCCTCAGGGAGACACAGCTATTCTGATTTAGAAGCAGTCACCATGGTCACAAGCAAGACCTCGCCTAGTTTCAGAGCTCATATTTTCAGTACAAAATTAATCTATGAGTAGTCGTCCTTGAAAGAATGACTGACGGAAACAGGAAGTTCCTATGGCTTGGGAATGCTTCACTATTTCATGCTTGCATTTTGTTTGAAGAAGCTGTTGTCACAGTCAACACTGTGGATGATGGAGAGAAGCAACAATTATCTCCTATACTTGAAAACTAGCTTAGGTATTTCAAACTTTCTGCAGATATAACTGTTCTTGAAAATCACTACTGGGAAATTAAAACAATAAATACCTCCTCTCTGTATGTTCACTTCAAGCATACAGCATTTCTCTAGCATTTAGGGACACATAAAAAGAAAGAAGATGCCTCAAATAGTTGTATTATTTGGGTTTTGTTGTTGTGTTTTCTTGTGTTGGTTTTTTTTTAAACCCATGACAGCCAACATTTCGTATTCATTATTTGAAGTTTGACAATTTATGGTTGTTGCTGGATTTGGATAGATGCTTTGAATTTTGTCCAGCCTGTTACTCTAGAACCCCAGGTATGAATACAGGCCTCAAACAGCTTTAACATTTTACTGTGAGTGAATGGTAGGCTTTTGCTCTTTTCTTGACCACTGTGCTAACTGGCATAATCGGAATTTAGGAAGAAACAATAGTTAAAATATCTAGCTCGATAAATGAACTCCCTAGATATTTTCTTCCAAATTTTGTTTATAAGCGGTTAAGCAAAAGGAAAACTTTATCAAAAAATCAAGTTGCCTTTAAAATTAATATAAATATCACACGGAAAAAAAGCTAAAACATTGCTTCATGCCATTCAGACTATTTTTAAGAAGAAAGGCCAACCTGAACATACTAGCTGTTTTGGTACTTCAGGGTTTTCCACACAATGCATCCACAGCATTGGCTATCTTATTCTCTTGTCATTTGCTACATTTATCTTTCCTCTGAACTGCTTTTAGTGCTATTTAAAGGGAAACAAATATCAAATGAAGAGTACTTCTACTTTTGCCATGCGAGGGAGACTCTAAAAAGTTAGCTTCTGTTGACAAGTGATGTACAACTCAACTATTTTATTCAATATCATTCTGTCCTTTGTCATACTAAGTTAATGGTCCAATTCCCATAGGCTTTCCTTCAAAGGAGCTACTTCTCTGTGGATGAGAGCTAGTAATTTTAAGGCAAGTGGAGTTTTATCAATGATACCTTAAGAACTAAACATTAAATGCAATGTGTCTAATTTCCTCTGCTCATGCAGAGAATTTCAAGCAATTAAATTTCTTCCAATATTTACACCCTTTATTATAATTGAAAATTGTTATCATATGAACCATATGATAACATGATAACCATTCATACTTACCACATGAAATATTAGAAACTATCTCAACATAAAGACTTGTAGCTACAGGAGAATTTCTAGAAAACAAGGTTGATAATTACCATTGAAAACATGATCCTCATTAATTAACTGTTATTGCACAAAGATATAGTGGCAGATTACAAATAAAATTACGGCTGCTGATTTAAGTTTAAAAGTTTGCTATCCTATTTATTTCCCATCATTGCTATCAAGACAAAGAGTAGACAATCTGTTAAAACATAATGGATAAAGCCTCCCCGCTAACCAGCAGTTCACTCCCAAGCTCCATTAAGGTGAAAACTGACATACAAACAACCAAAAGTTCAAACAGAAGCAGAGGTCTTACTTCTCAAATACGAACATGGACTTTTTTTCCTAAGCTTTTTCTCCTCTCTGACCTTTTGTGTTTTGTCCTTCACTGGTCTTCTCCTTTCTGCTCTTCTCTGGCTTTTTCCCCCCCCATGTTCTCTAACAACATTTTCTCTGACCTTCTCTTCCCCTCCTTTTCTCCTCTTGGTCTCCTCCAACCTCTACTTTATCAATCTCTTCAGGTATCATCTCAACATGTAGAGCAACTTGTGCAGCAGTCTTTTGTGTTACCTTTTTTTTTTTTTTTTTTTTTTTAAAAAAAAAAAAAGAACTCCAGAACCTTCTAGAGTTCTAGAGACAAGGCTTGAAAGCCTTGGAGAATGCTTGGCAGCCCTCTTGAGAAAACTGAGGGTTCCCTGCTGCTTTTAGGCAGAGACAAAGAAAGGTGAGCCAGAAATATGTGGGTCTTGTCCAGCTCCTGGCTCACAGGATGCATACAACCCTGGACAGCCTGTAATCCAGCCCCACAAATTGTAAATATTTAATATCATTATGTGATTTTTAGCAATGTTTGTCAAGAGTCAATTGCATGTACCTTGAGCACAGCCTGCGTAAGCAACAATGGAATAAAGTGGATGGGAAGGAATAGTGCACTGCTTTCTTCCTCTCTCATGTGCACCAGACATTCAGTCTAATTGAAACCCATGTGTACTACATATTAGATGCACTTGTGCCACTTGGCAAGTAAAACACAGTGACACTACAGTTGAACCACACTTTTTCCTTCATGCAAAATCAGTTTACACGGTACATGAGATATTTCAGGCCCCATTATTCTTTTTAATGTGCAAAACAATTCTACAAATGCAATCACCATGGACAAGGTATTTATTGAATTTTATGAAGGAGGCTGGTAATATTAACAGAACCACAGAACAGTTTGAGAAGTCTTCTCCCAGCTGCATCCCAAAATGATATTTTCTCAAATTATTTCCTGATAAGATTACTTAAATATATCTATGCATGCACATATACACACACACACACACACTACTGGGCAGGGGGAATCTATAGATTATTTTGATGACACAGAGATTGCTTTGCAAGAATTCTATATGCAAAAAGTAAAAAAAAACGGTTAAGCCCTACATAGCCAAGTAAGCAAGAATTTCCTTGGTCTTCCCATGTGAGAAAAATGCAATCAGACTATGTTGGAGTAGGAGAAAAAACAGAACAGATGAAGGAAACAGAAGAACCACTGCACTTGCAGGCTTGGCAAGGGATGGAAAACAGTGCTTGGAATTTATCAAAAACATATGTACTGTTGATCAGGCTCCTTCTGGATTGTGTTTGAAAGTGGATAGAGTTAGATTTGGTTAAAACACTTAAAGGTAAGACTTTTGTCTTGAATGTTAAGTATGTTAAGTATTGACTAATCTGAGACTGTGAAAATGTGAACAAACTCACTGCAGCCTTATTTCTTTCTACAGTATTTTCTTTAAAGGAATCCTTTACATTTTAATTTAATCTTAAGAGATTTCCTCAGACTTGAAAAGAAGGCAAATCAGTTCCAGCCAGGTGACAAACACTGCAACAAGTTAAAAAAAAAAGAAATCAAAGAGAAAACTTATTAGCTGCCTTTGGAAGTTAGGAATATGCTGAATAGCAACACATAAAAGAGAGACAAATTAAAAAAATATGCTAATGTATTGCATGTCTTTTATGATATGGCACGAAGTATGCAACTTGGATAAATCAAACTACACAACATAATTAAAAACCAAATGTAACATTCTAAAGATGACTAATAGAAAATCATTAAGAGTTCATAAAT
The DNA here is from genome assembly GCF_951394365.1 of Tetrao urogallus. Taxonomy (NCBI): domain Eukaryota; kingdom Metazoa; phylum Chordata; class Aves; order Galliformes; family Phasianidae; genus Tetrao; species Tetrao urogallus. Next base: position 22,185,135 of record NC_136818.1, read on the forward strand.
AGTAAGTATTAAACACACTAATTAGTACATCATCAACTGCAAGAGAACCATACATCTTAAATACTAAATGTTTTCTCTCCCTCTTCAGGGGGGAAATAAATTCAGCAGCAGTCCATATAAGTTGAAAAACATCTTCTGTTCCTTTAATTGCTAATATAGTATTTAAGCTTAAAAGTCAGAACAAATTAATAATTATCTTCCTACCAAATCAATAACTTCTGTCTTGGACAGTGGCCTGCTTTCACAATCTACTTCTAATTTGCCTAGTAAGTTTAGATTACAACCTTACATTACACTGCAACATGTTTTTAATTCAGCCTTGCTGATCTTGGAAGAGTCCTTCCAAAATCACAAAGTAGATTTGCTGTATTTAATGTAATCCTGCATTGGTTTGAAATCAGAACACAAATGTATACGCATACAGTTCACAGCATTATACACAGGCATGGTGCTTATGGAATTTATCCTGGAAAGCCAACAGTTCAGTGTTCAGAGGTGAAGTTACACTTAGGCTGAAGACTGAGATTAAGATTTTAAGCCCACACTCACTCCACTAACACGTGCATCAGCAGCATTTTAAGAGCACTACGAAAAACAAGAATTGAAAAGTCACCAGGCAAAAACACATGGTACAAGGAAGTGCAGGATGCAGGATTCAAAGCGGGACAAATTAGAATGCAAGGAGTAATCTCTAATTAGTCCTGATCAAATTTGTTTAAAAATTATTATTTAAATGAGGTCTTTACTATTGATTGTATATCCAGTTTGTATTCTTAATGATTCTTTTTTTTTTTTTCCCCCTACTTGCAATTATTTAAATATCATCAGCACACACCAAGAGTTGAATGTGTCACTGAACAACTGTGTAACAAAGCACGAATTGTAATCACTCTGTATACTCTTGTTGATTTAAGTCTTTCTGACAATCCCTACTGAGGCAGGGAAAGTATTTGTATAAATTCATATAAGTCTTTTAAAAGCCTTCTGCTTTGTTTAAAGCATTTTTTAAAGCATTCAGACTTGCAAAGCAAATTTAAATATATAAATCTTTTTAACTATTGGGTTTTTTCAAAGACATACTAGCTCTATCTAAAAAACGAGAGAATAAAAACCCTGACAAATATAGTACAAGTAAACTGGATTGTAATTATGAAATAATAAGCAGAAGTTAAGTAATGACAAGAGCAAATATTTTCTTGACAATACACTAGTGTTCTGTTTCAAGAGTAAGGACAGCTGCACTCAGATTACAATTTTAGAAGCTCTCAAGCATATTTATGTACTAAATTCTTACCAAAAAGGTGCTGTATGACTATGTTCATCATTAGCATGAAAAATCAACCTGTCTTATGAATATCAGACCATGTGCTTATTGCACTGATAGCTATTACCCCAGCAGTTATCAACAGAAATCAAGTGTTTGTTCAATATGAATCTCAATTTTTCACCCATTCAACGTGGCTGCAAAATTCTAATGCAGTTTGGGGAGGTCGATAAGGTCTACCTGCCTTCCTTTCTGCCACCACAATAACAGCACAGTAAATTAGCAAAAATAAGACACTTAAGCCAAATTAAAGCCATTGAAATAGTCCATTTTGGAAATAAAACCCACAGTCTGTCTATAAAACCACTGTCCAATTGTCAAGCACTGGCCGTTTCTGTAACATCACATTGTTCCTTTATGAAATTTGAGCATTATACACAGCATAAAGACTACATATGTAAAACAAGTACATTGCTTTAGTTCCCAGTCTAAGATGACAGAACAAATGTGGATCTTAATAAAAATAAGTAAATATGAAGGCAGAAGGGCAACACAAAAGAACACCTGATACCTTGAGTTGCAACAGTATTACTTTAACTGTCTTTAAATATTTTCACTACAGCACATTCCTCTTGTGTTTAACTCAGCAGCTTGCCTGGGCAGATGCACTTATTTCAACTTTAGAAGACAAGGTTCTGTTTTCTGACCTAAGCCTCTGTGGAACAGCTGGGAAGCCATAAGGCACATGAGCTTCAACCAGTGCCAATTAGTTGCCACATGTATTCAAATTAACACAATAGATTTAACTACTGGTTCATCAGCAATTTCCCCAAAGATATCAGCTACCAACAAAAAGACCTTTACAAACTTACAAAGCATCTTTAACATACATCAAAAACATTCTGGTTTTGTAAAGAATTAAGTATACAAAGGAAAATGCATTTTACTGAAAAAGAGAGTAAATGCCCCAGAATGTTAATATAATGACACTTAGAGTTTAACATTAAAGTGTGAATATTCACCCAGAACATATATACAATTGGATCCCAGAACAGGAAGAAATAAAAAGCATCATCCCAGTTTTATCTGATGTCATCTCATGCTTAAGTAGGTGAAGTAACATAAACACCTATGAGACAACACATCAGTATCAGTTACCAAGAAATTAAGGTAAGAGTTACTGTTAAGGCCTAGTACAAACAAGTACAAAAAGAACTCATTAGTTATCATAGAATCACAAAGTTGGAGAGGACCTACAGGATCATCTAGTCCAACTGTCCTCCCATTACCATTACTGCCACAGACCACTAAACCACATCTCATGGCTCCTCACCCAGATGCCTCTTGAATACTGCCAGGGACGGTGACCCCATCACCTCTCCGGGCAGCCATTCCAGTGCCTGACCACTCTCTGAGAGAAAAAGTTTTTCCTTATGTCTAATCTAAACTTCTTCTGGTACATGAAAGCTATCTGCATACATCCAAGATTGAAGCATTAAACCGTGCCTCTAATATAAACAGCAGACTTTTGCAAGCCTTTCCACATGCTTTGCTCATGCCAGCATTACAGCCTGTTCCTAGGCATAGCTAGAAGTTCTCTGTGACTATCTTCATCCGAGCAGGCCCCATTTCTGTGCTGCTCTGCTACTGCTGTGTGCTCCCCAGGGAAGCGAGAGCAGCTACTTCCAGCCTTGTAGACAGCCTGTGTGAGTAGCTGCTCCCTAAGCTTGCTTCCTACCATCTGGACCCCAGCGATACCTAGATTCACATAAGCAGGAAAATCAACATTTCCACAAATATGACAAAGTGACGCTAAAATGTTCATGCCCATTACTGTTTCCTACTCGCAAAGTGACACTGCTAATAAAACATATGTAACTGCTAGCTTGCCACAGACAGTGGGGCTATTCAAATTTGCAGGGCTATAACAAGCTGTGTGCTTGTTACACGTGCAATATTCAGGACATACTGTTGTATTAGCATTAGGTACATGCAATACTATAGTGGGACGATAACAGCACGGTGGCAAAATCACTGGCTACAGCAAATGAGAACAAGCCCAAAAGCAGCATCCACAGATAGAGAAATGAAGGAAAAGAGCTGCTCACATTTGGAAAGCTTCAGGTACACAGCGATCTGGAGCAACAGATAACCTCACCTCCACTGCCAACACTTACATGAGGTCTGGAAAGGGGTGGATCCTGGCTCCAGCCTTTCCATCACTCACGTTCATTGCACACACCTGAGCTTCCCCAGGTTGGCCCTGCCTTCCCACCAGGTGCTCAATCACTGCTTCAGTCATGACTCAGCATTTCTGCTACAGTACATCATTATAAATTTTATTTTATTTAGAATCAAGAGAGTTAGAAAAGTCTATATAGTGCTAAAACAGCAATACTTCTACAGTAAAGTAGAAATATACAGGTAAGGTGCTAGGCACAGATTTTGAAACATGATGAACATTGAAGTACAGATTTCATAAACACCTAGAACTGATTGTTTTTATTTACAGCACTGGAAGACTTGAGACTCTTTAAAGTATTTTAATAGACTTATTCCTAAACACCTATGAAGATGATATAAAACTGTATGGATTAAAAAAAAAGTGTGATTAACATGGCAAGTAATAAACCAGATTCTCCTTTTCCATGAAAAACAATGAAGTTGTGTAAATTCCCAAGAAAATTAAGTCAGAATGAAATTTTCATAATAAGAAAATCTACTCCAAAATTCGCCTCAAAATGGACATGTCTGCAACATCCGTTTAAGAAGAGAGATAATAACACTGAAGCAAGAATTAGTTTTAAGACAGTCTTCTAAGAAATGGAATGTTTGGAGTCCCTTAAAATCCGGTTCAAAAGGTCCCTAGGTTCTCACCAGAAAAATCAATGAAATTGTCCCAATTTGCAAAGCATGAATAAGATCACTTTTCTTTGATGGTAGAACACCTTATTTTAGAAAACATCCAAGTACATTTAGACAAATTCAAAGTGTCTGTTGAAAGATTAATCTGCCTTTAATTATTGTGACCACTGGCATCTGGAGTTCTAACAAACAGCACCAGTAGTGATAATGACAGGACATGCTTCAAATCATTTTGCTAATTTTGTAGTCAGGATCCCAGTGAGACCAACAACAACAAAAAAGTAAGACATATGGGTTGAAAATTCTTATCTTCCATCCATAGTAGATGTTTCCTGGAGACCATCTGCTCTTTTTTCATTGCTGAACCTTCTCTGGGTAACAGTGAAACTCTTCTCAAGACAAGAACATGAAATATGCTTCAAAAAGACTGAGCAGCAAGCTCATTTCTTCACGTTACCTTATTTTCTCTTTCATATATGTTGTCATACTTCCTTGACTGAGTACCCTGAAACTGCAAAACTTATACTCTTGAAAAGCTAAGTGTATTATGCAATACACAAATTAGAATTAACAGCAGACATGAACTGCAATACATATTTGGTAGCTTCCTTCTTTAAAAACTATTCCAGGGAATAATAAGGATTACCACTTGCAACCACATCACAAGTTGGTTTCCTTATCCTTACAAAACATCTGCAGCTAGAGAGCAAATATCTGAATTCTCTTGTATTTACATTTCAGAGAAATGCGTTCTTACATACACACGGTACAAAGGTTATCCTTCACATCCTGCCGCACATGAATTCATCTGAAGTTATTGCACTCTCTGCTCTCTTCTAAATGAGTCTAGCACACCTGCTTGCATAGAAAGAAAGAATATGCTCCTCATAATCTCATGTAGCCTTCAAAGCCCACTTCATTTGTATATTTATAGTCTTTCCAAATTATAGAGTTTAATGGGTAGATATGGGCCTATGGAGATACTCTGGCATTGCTAAAATAGCACAGTTCCACAGGCTGCGCAAGTCTACGTGAGCTGCACAATGCTGTTCCACAGTGGATGAAGGTTTTTCTCCAATGCAAGAACTGCAGAGTTAACAGAGGCAAGAGAAATGTGATTAGCAGACAGATTTCCTTGTGCAGGTACTTGATTTCACAGCAGTTGGTCTCAGAGGTGCTGAGTAAAACTACACTCAAAATAATATGATCCCTAAAGATCCATACAGAAGTGCTAGGCAGAATGTCTTGAAAGAATGGAAATAGAAATCCTGTTAAATTTGTTTCTCATACACAGCGAGAACATTTTTGGAGCTTAAATCTTTATTACCTTGACAGGATGCATGACAAAGGGAGGTATTTGTTAAACTGATGACATATTGTAAGGCTCCAGCTCAGATTTATGATTTTCTCCAACCACTGCTTAAACAAAAGCAGGACTGAAGATGCTCTCACTTCTCTTACAGTCTTAACCTACTATTGAATTCTGCCTTTCCACTGTTTCTGCTTACCTCTAATATAAACACGTTCATTAGAGTAAAAACAGCACTTCCAATAAACAGTTCCCAAGGTCACTGTTAAAGAGAGGGAACAAAGTACGGGCACTTCTAGGAAAATGAGGCATTTTCTCTGCAATAATGGAGTTACCTCAAGACAAGTTTCTTCACAGATTATCAAGTCAATGCCATTTTACAGTAAAAATGTGGGAGGATTCCCACACTATACAACCTCCTTGGAGTTAAATGGAGCTGAATACCAGTATGAGGTAAGAACAGATATTCTGGGAATATACTGTAATGCTGGTCCACAGGCATTGGAGAGCCCCTTAAAAGGACAGACACAGTCCTCTTATGAAACAGCACAAGATCAGCCAGAGCAGAAGGTGCAACACAGTGCTTTTATCTAACATGACGCGTGTTTTGAGAAAGTCTGTGATTAAAGCTTGATTTGAGTCTGTGATTGAGGCTTCATTTGCTACAGAGACTAGCTTCGAGCAGGTAAAACTGTGGTGGGCAAGGGATCTGGAGTAAAGAAAAGCGACCAAAAAAGCTCTTTTTTTAGACTTTTTTGGAGCCATCGACAGTACTGTGCCTAGGCTAGCAGCTGGCAGCTTGTGGGCGGGCTCCTGACTCACCAGGGGCGGAGCTGACACCTCGTGGCAGTTTTCAAGGTACTTACCACGAGTCATCAGCCAGCAGACACTGCCTGCTCTTTATCTCTGGAGCTTGCCCTTGACCCATTTGTTGTGTGGATAAAAAGAGACCAGGGAGGGCAGGAACCGGTTCCCGCCCCCACAACACAGCTGTGTCTTGTGTCTGCATGTGTGGGTGCTCTTGTCTTTTTCTGAGGTGACTGGCTCTCCTGTTGACAGGCCCTGACACCACCTCTTCAGTCATGGTCCTCACCAGGAAACGTGCTTCCCATGCAAAGACAGTGGCAACCCAGACAGAGGGTCTGCTTAATAATGTGGCAGTTCAGGTCTCTGGCTGCCAGGAGTGCCTCAACCTGCTGCTGCCGGGGGAGGATGGGAAGGATGCCACTTGTGTGCGGTGTGAGCAGCTGGACGAGCTGCTCAACCTGGTGGTGGAACTTAAGGAGGAGGTAGGTAGACTGTGGACCATCAGAGAGTGCGAGCGAGAGATTGACTGGTGGAGTGACTCTCTGCGAGAAAGGTGCAGAGATTGCACTATCCAGACTGAGGGAACAATGGACCCTCTCTCTCATTGTAGTCAAGCAGGGAGAGACAGCTTGAGAGAACATGAGGAATGGCAGCTGGTCTCATCCCGGCGTCGCAGGCAACCCCCAGTTTCCCGACCTACCTCGGTTCCCCTGGTGCCTCTCTGTAATAGGTATGAAGCCCTGAAACCAGAGGGAGTGGTGACTGATGATAACGTGGGAGCACTGCCCCCAAGCTTGTCTAAGGTGAGGCAGTCAGCTCCGCGTTTAAGGACTGCCTCCTCCAAGAAAGAAAGGAGAGTGGTAGTTGTTGGTGACTCTCTTCTGAGAGGAACAGAGGGTCCAATATGTCGGCCTGACCCTACCCATAGGGAGGTGTGCTGCCTTCCCGCGGCCCGGGTCAGGGATATTTCTAGAAAACTCCCCAGCCTTTTCCGCCCCTCTGATTATTACCCTCTGTTGATAGTTCAGGCTGGCAGTGATGAGATCCCTGTTAGAAGCCTGAGGATTATAAAAAATGATTTTAGGAGACTGGGGAAGTTAGTTGATGGAGCAGGCATACAAGTAGTGTTTGCCAGTATTCCCTTGGTGGCGGGGACAAGCGCTGTGATGACCAGGAAAAGCCATCTTATAAATGCATGGCTGAGAGGCTGGTGCAAGCGCAAAAATTTTGGATTCTTTGATCATGGGGTGGTCTACTCAGCACCTGGCCTGGGGTCTGCTGATGGGAATTGCCTGTCTCCAAAAGGGAGACGGATACTTGCCCAGGAGCTGGCGGGACTTGTGGAGAGAGCTTTAAACTAGATAGGAAGGGGGAAGGGGATAAAGCCAGGCCTGCTAGAGAGCAGACTGGGGAAGTGGTACTGGGATTAGGTAAGAGGCAAGGGGCTCAGCTGAGGTGCGTCTACACTAATGCACGCAGCATGGGCAACAAACAAGAAGAGTTGGAAGCCATTGTGCAGCAGGCAAACTATGACCTAGTTGCCATAACAGAAACATGGTGGGATTGCTCCCATGATTGGAGCGCTGCAATGGATGGCTACAAACTCTTCAGGAAAGATAGGCAAGGAAAGCGGGGTGGCGGTGTGGCTCTCTACGTTAGGGAATGCTTTTACGCTACTGAGATTATGACTGGGGGCGATAACGTTGAATCCCTATGGGTAAAGATCAGAGGAAGGGCTAATAAGACAGGCACCCTGGTGGGCGTCTGTTATAGACCTCCAAATCAGGATGAAGAGACAGACGAGGTATTCTATAAGCAGCTGGCACGAGCTGCACAGTCGCCTGCCCTTGTCCTCATGGGGGACTTTAACTTCCCTGACATATGCTGGGAGTACAGCACAGCACACAGGAAGCAGTCTAGGAGGTTTCTGGAATGCGTAGAGGACAACTTCCTGATACAGCTGGTCAGGGAGCCCACGAGAGGAACTGCCCCACTAGACCTGCTGTTCACAAACAGGGAAGGTTTGGTGGGAGATGTGGAGGTTGGAGGCTGTCTTGGACAGAGTGACCATGAAATGATAGACTTCGTGATTCATGGTGGAGCCTGGAGGGGGAATAGTAAAATTTCTACCTTGGACTTCAGGAGGGCGGACTTTGAATTGTTCAAGGGACTAATAGGGGGAATCCCCTGGCATTCAGTCTTAGCGAGTAAAGGGGTCCAAGAGAGCTGGTTGCTCTTCAAGAAGGAAGTCTTAAGGGCGCAGGAGCAGGCAGTCCCCCTGAGCTGCAAAATGAGCCGGTGGGGAAGAAGACCGGCGTGGATGAATAGGGAGCTATTCTTGAGGCTCCGGGAGAAAAAGAGAATCTACCGCCTGTGGAAAGAGGGACAGGCCACTCAGAACGAATACAAGGGAGTCGTTAGGATGTGTAGAGGTGAAATCAGAAAGGCAAAAGCCCAGCTTGAATTTAACCTAGCCACTGGGGTGAAAAGGAATAAGAAACTCTTTTATAAATACATTAACAGTAAGAGGAGGACAAAGGAGAATATCCACTCTTTGCTGGATGAGGCTGGGAATGTGACCACTGAGGATAAGGAAAAGGCAGAGGTTTTGAATGCCTTCTTTACATCTGTCTTTAAAAGTCAGACCAGTTATCCTCAGGATACTCCTCTCTCTGACCTGGTAATCTCGGCTGGGGAGCACACTAACCCCCCTGTGATTCTGAAAGAAACAGTCAGAGACCTACTGCTCCAACTGGACTGTCACAAGTCGATGGGGCCAGATGAGATCCACCCGAGAGTGCTGAGGGAACTGGCGGAGGTGATAGCCGAGCCGCTTTCCACCATCTGTCAGCGCTCCTTGTTGACTGGTGAGGTCCCAGAAGACTGGAGGCTTGCCAACGTGACTCCCATTTACAAGAAAGGTCGTAAGGAGGATCCGGGGAACTACAGGCCTGTCAGCCTGACCTCGGTACCAGGGAAGGTTATGGAGCAGATTGTCTTGAGGGAGATCATGCGGCATGTGCGGGATGAGCGGGGGATCAGGCCTAGCCAGCATGGGTTCAAGAAGGGCAGGTCCTGCTTGACCAACCTGATCTCCTTCTATGATCTAGTGACCCATCTGGTGGATGAGGGAAAGGCTGTTGATGTGGTCTACCTAGACTTCAGCAAAGCCTTTGACACTGTCTCCCACAGCATTCTCCTGCAGAAGCTGGCAGCCCGAGGCTTGGATGGGTACACTCTTGGCTGGGTGAAGAGCTGGCTGGAGGGCCGGGCACAGAGAGTGGTGGTGAATGGAGTCAAATCCAGCTGGCGACCGGTCGTGAGTGGTGTTCCCCAGGGGTCGGTGCTGGGGCCTGTCCTCTTCAATATCTTTATTGATGACCTCGATGAGGGCATCGAGTGCACCCTCAGTAAATTCGCAGATGACACCAAATTGGCTGGAAGCGTGGATCTGCCTGGGGGTAGCGAGGCCCTACAGAGGGATCTGGACAGGCTGGAGAGCTGGGCTGAAGCCAATAGGAACAAGGCCAAATGCCGGGTCCTGCACTTCGGCTACAACAACCCCAGGCGACGCTACAGGCTTGGGGCGGTGTGGCTGGAGGACTGCGTAGAGGAAACGGACCTGGGGGTATTGATTGATGCTCGGCTGAACATGAGCCGACAGTGTGCCCAGGTGGCCAAGAAGGCCAATGGCATCCTGGCTTGCATCAAAAACAGTGTTGCAAGCAGGAGCAGAGAGGTGATTGTTCCCCTATATTCAGCACTAGTGAGGCCACACCTCGAGTACTGTGTCCAGTTTTGGGCCCCTCACTGCAAGAAAGATATTGAGGCCCTGGAACGTGTTCAGAGGAGGGCAACAAAGCTGGTGAGGGGTCTGGAACACAGGCCATATGAGGAGAGGCTGAAGGAGCTGGGAATGTTCAGCCTGGAGAAGAGGAGGCTCACGGGAGACCTCATTGCTCTCTATAACTTCCTGAAGAGAGGTTGTAGTGAGCTGGGGGTCGGCCTCTTCTCTCGTGTCATTAGTGATAGGACCAGAGGGAATGGCTTCAAGCTACGGCAGGGGGGATTCAGGCTGGACATTAGGAAGTATTACTTTTCAGAAAGGGTGGTCAGGCACTGGAATGGACTGTCCAGGGAGGTGGTGGAGTCACCGAGCCTGGGGGTGCTCAAGGAAAGGCTGGATGTTGTGTTGAGGGACATGGTTTAGTGGGAGCTATTGGGAATAGGTGAACGGTTGGACTGGATGATCTCTTAGGTCTTTTCCAACCTTGGTGATTCTATGATTCTATGAACTCAGAATTTTGTTTTTGTTTATCTTTTTAATGTGAAATAAAGTTAAATTTTGCACATCTCTGAAAAGCAGTTTAATATGAGCAATCCAAAACATTACTGCCTTTAGGATAAAGCAAAAACTTCTAATATTGCACTATCGCAGAGGAATTCAATGTCTCAAATCCTGATGGTCCCACAAAGACACTCATTTAACTTGAATGATAAGGAACTGTACTATTGAAGAAGTCTCAGGCTTTGAAGGACTGCAAAATTCCAGGCTTTACTGCTTCAAAACATTTTGTTGCTATTGTTTCTTACGTAAGGAGTTATCAATTTTAGAAACATGAATTCTGATGTCAAAATCCATCATCAGAGTCCTATATAAATGGAACCTGAGCTTTCTGACTGTATGAAACCCAGCAAAATCAACTCTAGTCTATTCCTGCTTATTGGTGAGATAAGTGATTAAGCTTTGCATATAACAGTATTTTTTTAATTGTCTTTTTCAACTAGTTGTATTTATATGCACTATCAGTGAGACAAAGAGCTACCCCAAAAGCATCAATTCTTATAACTACCTGTCATGGTTTTGTGATTTTTGGTTTTTGGTTGACACTACTACAAGTGAGAATCATTTTATACAAACTTTATAATAATTTATTACCTTTCAAAGGGATCTGGGACTCTTCTAGATCCTAACAAAGCACGAAACAGAAGCCAGAAGTTTTAACTGGTTCTAGACGATCCCACAGGCATTTCTCAGTAGGTAACCGCATTACTCTACTAAAAATAGGAATGATTTTAATCAAGTGGAAATAAAAATGAGATGCTGTAGAAAACTTTAGTTTCTTCTACTTGATACCTGCTGGTCTTTCAGAAACTGAATTATTACCTAAGAGCATAAAGTGTAAGTTTACACTAAAGAGTCCCTATGCAAATACACTGCGGTTCTTCCCCGAGGAGGGAAGTAGATGGCATAAGAAGAGGATGTAGACTGCATAAGAACATCTTTACCAACTTAAGCACGTTTAGCGATGCCCTTTCCAGACAGATTTCCACTGAGTTTTTGCCTCCAGGGCAATCTGTTCTGAAGAAACTGGCATTCCTGATAATAAAACTCAGCCTGAAAACCCCCTTTTTTTTTTTTAATTTTTTTTTTTTTTTTTAAACATGAGGGTGATTACACTCAACGCAGATTCTGCCTTTCAAATGCATCTTTTCAAATGCACCTATCTAGCAGTGGCAGTATCTGCATTGCCACCCACACTGCCTTGCAGGATCCATACTTAAAAGATAACACAGTCTTTTGCTGGGTGTGCATGACATTTCCAAGTAACAAACTCTAAGATTTTTTTTTTTTTAATTAACATTTGTTAGGTCCTCCTCCTTCACCCCTTCCTCCAAACAATGAGAAATCATCGAGGAGACATATGACAAACCATGCAGGAAGCGACTGCCAAAAAACTTCAATGTGGATCTGACTGTCAGTTCAGAGTGGAAAATCCTTTCTACATTTTCATGCAGAAAAAACAGTGTATGCAAATTAGAGTGCCCTAGTTTCTTTACAGAGAATGTTCTCTTTAACCACCTTTTGTTTTCCAAATTAGATACTGCTTTTCTCACCAGCACAAAAACATAAAAGCAAACAAGAATTTTAAAGAATTTAGTTTGGCATTTAAATATAAAGATACTTTGTGCATCTGATCTAATCTGATATTAATCCGATACTGAATTATGCAGTTTCTTTCGACTTCCAGTTCTACAACTTACATAATGATAGTAGTCACCATGTAATCTCTAGGCAGCATGGGCCTGCAAAATAAAATGTGAGCAAAATCCAATCTGATTTCACTGTTGTTACATTGTACAACACTGTTAAAATAACAGCACCAAGAAGTGGTCTATGCATTACAAGAATTAAGGCAAATCATAAGTTTTCCTTTAAAACCTTATATTGTTCTTAGATTGTGATAAAACATTGTCCAGCAAGAGGCAATAATGAGAAGAATAGTGAAGAGGCAACATCTACCTTAAAGAAGCAGCATAACAAATAAAATAATGCAAGGCAGATTTTGAATTTCTTTACACCACAATAAGCTACTACCTCAGCTAAGAAAAAAACATACGTTGCGGTACATATATTTGAAGGATATTTTTGTTGTTTCACTTTTGCACCTAACATACAATCATATACAAAGAGAAAGACAATTTTAGAAGCATCATGGGCAGGTTGTTTTGTAAGGGAAAGTAAGCCAGGTGCCCAAAGCCACGGGAAGGCAGGCAGAGCTGTGCCACTGTGCCAAAGGCTCAGCCTGGTGGGAGTATGCAAGGCAGGTCCAGAGATTGTTACCAGCTTCTGCCAACCATCCAGACTGTCAGAGATGTCTGCAGTGTCAGGCAGGTCTGGATTGGATCAGCATCAGAAAGGTACAAAACTGGGCACAGACACATCTCAGCATAGACTGAGCAGAGACCAAGGGCAAGAATCAGAACTTAAAAATAGCTCCTGGGTGAAGAAGGGGTGGGTCTCTGGTGAGGGTCCTTAAATACACAGTGCTCTTCCAGACTGAAACTGGTTCAAATCCCCAGGAAAAGCAGTGTGCCCTGAAGTTGACATTCTGCAGGTAAAAACTTACTTGGAGTCCTGAAGATGAATTCCTTTTTTTGTTATCAACCTACAGCATAATTCTCAAGCACATCCCTTCCCTTATTTCTCCCCTACGCTCTCTGCCTGTTAAATCAAACCTCATCTCACACACTGATCACTTACACACCTGTGAATAACCAAATTACAACAGAAGCGGGTGCTTTACCACAATGATACCATTTCCCTCCTTCTTTGATAATAGTTTTAAATCAGGAAGCAGAAAAGGTTCGTGTACAAGAACAAAATAAAAATTAACAAGTGCAATTGGACCAAAATCCTTTTGAATTTAATTACTCTGAAATAAACTTCATGCATCTGAAAGATTCTAATCTCTAGAGAACAAAGATCACGACCAGTTTTAAATAAGGTTTCCTAATTATCAGAGTACAAAGACAAGGCCAGGTCTGCTGTATGTACAGATTTTCTTTTCAAGGACACCACAATAATTAAATAGAAACTTTCATTAAAAAAAAAAAAATATCTATTTCTGCTCTCAAAATGAAAAGAAATTACACCTACTACATACTTTTTTCCAGAAAACTAATGGCAACAAAACCAGAAATTAAAATTAAAAAGCTCATCAATGACTACAGCCCTGCAAACAAAATTTTCTAACATCAATAAGTATTGAATGTGGTAAAATTCCCAGGACCGAGGTCACACAAAGAGCAAATGTACACTGTTCTCAAAAAAGGATGTTGAAAAGAATGAGCAGTGTTTCTCTCCAAGTATTCAGCTTTGAGTATTTGTCCACCTATTCTGAGAGCCAGCAATCATTTGGGAAAATGATGTATTGATGAAATATACAAAGCAGATTCATACACATTTCACTGCTTGTTGGAGGAGGAAAATGATTAAGAAAAATTTTAAGAGAACAAGGTTACAGACGTGAAGATGCTACCCTGATAGTTTTAGGTGGAGTAGTTTTTGCTCTTGAAATATCCTTTTGAAACTAGAGTTTCATAGTTCAAAATTAATTTATGAAAGAGATAAAACTGATGATCAAGAAGGAAAAACTTTCATGTGCCTGATACATTCCACCTCAGTTCATATTTTATTAGAGAGGGGAAAAAAAAAAAAACAACCAAGAATAAAAAAGGCTTTAGTTTGAGTCTATTCTAATGATGATGTCTATCAGCCATTTTGATGTAGATAACTAAAGGCAGCTATTCAATGTGAAATAGAAACAGCCTGCACTAAATGATTTGTTACCATAGGTATTCTTGTATCGTTTCAGTATAACAAGACAGAAATTGCTAGGCAAGACAGATTTTGATCATAGATTTCAAAGACATCAACATTTAGTGAATTTGAAGCAAGTAGAGCTTAGGGAATCTCAGCTATGTAATAAGTGGCAGTCAGCAATGCTACAGCTCCAAAAGTTTTAAATTATCCACAAATCTCCTGTACATCATTAGAAAATATATCATTTGTAAACAAAAGATGGAAAATTGGAAAAACAATTATTTAACTTTATTGTCAAAAGACAAGAAGTTATCATAATTGCTGCTATCATCCCTAAGAGAAGATGCTGATCTTTGCTTCAGTATGTGATGAAATTACTTAAGTGACATTAGGAAGCCAAAAAGGACTTATTGCATGCAGTGTTCAGGAAAGGAAGCATGAAATACTACATTAGGCGACCTCTTGAAAAATCTCTTTAACAAATTACCAAATGGGGATATCAGTGTAAGGAGAAGACTGAGACCACTGGGATACAGTAAAAAAAACTGCAGATTGCCAACAAGCTGTGGTGCAGAGGACAGTCCCGTGACACAGCTGTATCAGCAATTTGCTAATCAGTGATTTGCTTTCTACCAAGCACAAGACATAAAAGCATTCCCTGCAGTTCACCTCAATTCATTTTTGAAAATGGAGTAAATGTTCAGATTTTCACTGACTGCAAACGGGCTTTGCTGCACTAAACTCGGGATGCAAATATGAAAAACGTTAAAGTTATGACACAAATGTCAATGTGGGTCCTCTTTTATCTTGATGTTCCACCAAGTGATTGTAGCAGCATCAAGTGATTGTGTAGTATGTGACCTATGCACAGATATGGAGCTTTCTGTGTCTGTTTCATTCTCAACAGAAGAATATTTTCCAGTAACAATGATGAAGATTAGTAAATCTGAGTCTGAGAGAAGCAGCATTACCCTAAGGGATGATTTTGAAGACGGATTGTTTTTCTTCTTAAGAATAGCAATGCCTAGAAATGTTTTGCTGCTGTCTGGCTAGGCAATTTAATCAAATATTTGTTTGCTCAGTATGCAACAAAACATTCTTATTTTGCTTGAAAAGAAAGCTGAATTTATCACTACAAAAAGTTTTCTGTATCTTTTTTTTATTCTGCCTTAGTGAACAAACATGCAAAGTCACTTAAAGACTATATAACTCCTGCAGTCATTGCAGTTTCACTCCCTAAGATTTGCAATAATTATTGCCAAAAGCATAACAATATTTGAAAGGGCTCCTGGTCTCAGCTTTGGTGGGGGGACATAAGCAGCGTGCTCTGGGATATAGCATCAGTGGCACCCGGACTGGAGTCCTCATCTGTTCTGTAACATTGAGAACCACACGTGGGTGGCTCAATCATTTGAGAAACAGCAGTTCATAAACTAGACAAGTGACTCAGGAGACCCTAGGAGTGACACCAATTCATTCTATCACTTTGATAAAGTTTCATGGATTGTGATCCCCTGGCTCTCTGAGCCAGGAAAGATTAGGCATTAATTTAATGCCAGGTAGGCATTAAATACCATGATCTAGGATTCTCAGGGTCTGAACAGCTGCATTTTTTTATTGATGTCGATTATGTTGGTATCCCAGTAATGCTGGCTCCAAATATGCCCAGCCTAATCCAAATTTTGACAACTCATACAATAAAAATACCTATTGCAATTGCTGCTAGACAGTCAACAACTGAAATGGCTGTTAATGTTGAAAAATAGTTTTCTTTAAAATATGGAAATTTTACAAACAGCGCAAGCCCTAGAGCTCACAAACATCAATGACAATTTTACCTTTAACTTCTGTATGGGTGAAA
Source organism: Tetrao urogallus (assembly GCF_951394365.1). Lineage (NCBI taxonomy): Eukaryota > Metazoa > Chordata > Aves > Galliformes > Phasianidae > Tetrao > Tetrao urogallus. The sequence goes on from NC_136818.1 coordinate 22,201,348, forward strand.
AAAAGCTTCTGGCAGAAGGTACTCAAATAGTCAGTCCTGCATATTCAGTTCTATGACCCAACTAGGTAAGTTTGGGGGTTTTTAACCAGAATTATATCAGTTTTGTGCCACACATCCTAGCACAAATAGTAGTCGCAGGAATCACATTGGCTATCCGTGAGAGAAGCAGAAAAAAAAACAAAAAAAAAATCTGAACCCAAACTGGGGAAGAGGGGAGAAGACATGGAGATGGAATACATGCATGATTACACATGGATGGAAGCAGGGAATTCCACTGCTTCTGACTGCTCTTGGAAACAATGATAAGTACGCAGGGTTCTTTACGTAGAGGTGGAACATAACAGCTGATCTGGAAGGAAGGCATTCATAGACAGTTCAGTGATTCCACAGATGTGATGATTGTGATCCTGCCAGCATGACCACAGAGAGAGCTACATCAAATGGTATCTTTGTTAATGATTATATAGGTTTGGACACATTGTTATAGTTAAGGCTGAGATAGTGTGGCGTGAAGATCTACCTGTCAAAAACAAGCTGTTTTCCCTTACACCTCAATGTATCATAAGATTATTAGATTTTGATATCATATCCTGATATTACTAATATTATATTATATATATATATAATAATATATAATTATATATAATAGTAATTTGTCTAATAGTTGTAAATTAACAATAAAACTATGCTAACAGTACCCAGTCTGGAACCACTCGAAGGAATCAGACTGCCAGCAGAGGCAATGTTATTAGAACAAACTTTCTGATTTCCTGTAAAAAAAAAAAAAAAGAAAAAAGAAAAAAGAAAAAAGAAAAAAAAGAAAAAATCCAAAGCACATTACGTAATGTTAAAAATGCCCAGATTTCTTCATCCAGTCTTTCGGTGCAAACAGTAATAAAAATAACTCAGTTTTATGAATACTATTCTTATATCAATGCTGCTCCAACAATTTCTGACTCTTTTTTCACACAAATGATGAATTTGACTGGTTTAAGAATAACAAAGAACTTGGGCTTCTTGGCCTTACTATTTCACCAAACTTTTTTTTTTTTTTTTTTTTTTTTTTAAATCAACTGTGAAAAATTGCAACATATCTTTTCTAAATCTGTTCTCCTAAATATATTAGGTTTTACAGCTTCTCGTTCCTGTTAACGACACAGCTTTCTTCTGTTTTGATTTTTCTACCTTATGTTCTGAAACCTTCTGATCTATAACTCATTTACATGTAATTTCTAAAATGCTTATATTTAAATGAAGGAAATATACTCATCTTCTACAAGAGAGGAAATGTAGTGTCTATAGAAACAGACTTAAGTAATTCAACTCAACCAATGCAAAATATCCTGTAGGTGTCACTCAAGAGCAAGGCTATCTGCATATTTCAAATCACAGCCAACTGCTCCATCTGAGCCTTCCTACTCAAAGGTAGACCCAGCAATTATTAACGTGAAACTAGTAGAGCCATCTGTGAACTTACACATTTCAGCCCAGAACAGGTTGCAGTACCTCTGTGAAGTGTTAACAGGGGAGAGTCATTCAGACATCGGACTTGACTGATGTTCAACTTGACGGCAACAAGAAGTCATTCTACCATCAAATACAGACTTCCAAATCTATGCAAAAGCAACAATTTGTATCCCAGTTAAATTTATATGACATATGTATACGTCATATAAACTACTATCACAGGTGGCATAGGTTCTAAATGAACATGACCTTCCATTGGTTTCAATTAATAGACATTAATGAATTATATAGTAAATTAAGTTTGGACCAGAAATGAATAGGTACTTACAGTTCAAAGTGGTTGAAAACGTGTTATTTACAAAAGTGTGTATGTGCATTCTTTTTCTTTTAATGCTAACATAAATCAGATTACTTCTGAATAACTGATCTTTCCTAACACATTTTGTGTTGATTTTTTTTTTCATCCCTTTCTCCTCTTGCAATGCATTGTGCTGTTCATAGGAGCTGTTGGAACACACTCCATGTGTCTGTCTCCTGGGCAAAATAAAGACTGATCTTACAAGTGCAGGTAGGTTGGAAGGGTCACTTGTGCTGGAGGGAGTCATAGTTGGCTTTTCAACTGCAAGACATCACTTCTATCATGATGACAAGCTTTAATAAACCTGAGCTTTATATCTTCCCTCTCCAGTTCCTGTGGTTCATACAGTCATTTGTCATAAGGTAACTTAAAAATCATATTGCGTGTCAGCAAAGAAACTAAATGGCATACTTAGTGCATGAAAAATTTGATACGTAGTTAAAAGTTTAAAAGCACTCTTTAAAAGAAAAAAATAGAAGTTTTTACATTTACTGAAGATATCTCATTTGTACAGATAACTATTCAGACACAGTGGAGTCTTACACAATGCAGTTAAAAAAACCATGTGATTCATTTAGTCAACAGCAAGCATATTCCATACGAAGTAAATCACCACACTGGTTATTGAACTAATCATGGAACTGACAGACAACTATATTTCTCAGCATTAATTTCAGGGCACTTGTTCACTTTTCAAGTGGCTGAAAATTCCCTCTCTCCCTTCTTCCAATTAGCAAAACTGACTTGAATGCCTATTGAAAATCTACTGAAATTAACCAAAAGGCTTTGATCGCTTTGAGTCAGATGCAATGTACGAGAGAGATTAAGATGCATGAATAGCTCCCACCCCTTTAGAATAAGAAAAACTGAAAGCAGCAGACAACATGAAAACCCATTTTCCTTTGAAGTCAGTCTGATACATCAATCCTGGGGGGCAGAAACTCATATAAAACTTTAATTTCCTATGCCTTTAAAATTATTCTCTTGCTCCATGTGAGAGACCTATACAAACCACAAAGTAGTGAAAACAAGATTTCAGATACCAAAACCTTCAGGTGTTCAGTCAATTCTGTGCATTTAGTACATATTGCTACCATTGCTGCCATTACATAGATAGCAGAAATACAGAATTACTCATAATTTAAAAATTTTACAGTAAATTAAAATTACTCTAAAAATGCTTAATTTTTGAAGTGCCCTTCAAATTAAAAAAAAAGTTAACTGTGAAGATGTCCAACTAATGCAGCCATTCAGACAAGATTGTGCAACTCAGAATATTGTTTTCAGCCCATTTCTTGAACTCGTGGTCATCTCCTGTCAAGGTCACTGTGCATGCCTGTAGAGCTGGGGGATAATTTGTCTTAAAAAGTTGCATACAGCAACTTGCACACCTTGCATTCGGAATAAACCATTGATAATGACTTCTTTATTTTCCTAATAACTATGACCTGTGGCCATGAGGTTGTTCTGACAGAAGATGAATGATTACTGAGTATTAAGAGTATCATGTGAGTGTCTAGAGTACTGTGTTTTGATCTTAGGCATAATAAGGGAAATCAGTGGTTTTTCCTCAAGTTTGTCCGCTGGACTTCTATTGTGAAGATAACAAATCTAGAGAACAATAAAAAATTCCTTTGTTCACAATTACAATGAAGTAACCTGGAGTCATTAGGAAAATAGCTATGCATTAACAAGACATGGTTAAATATTCAATCTATTGCTTACCCGCAAGCCATCCACAATACTAATGCCTAAAAAAACCAATTCAACTGTCTGCCCTTTTGTAGCACTGCACAATTTTCTGTACATTTTTGATAAAACTGCTGCAAACAAAAATCCTTGCTTTTTCTTCTTTCCAGTCAGTGAAAAAAGACAACATCAATGATTTGAGAAGCCATAAATCTGAATCACTACAGCAGTGACTGAAATGAAATTTCTCTGAAGCTCACTAGCAAGAATATTGAAGTAAAGCTTTTTAAATGACAGTAATAGCAACAAGTACTTTGACCTAGTTTTCAAAAGCAGTATAAGAGAGATTCAAATGAAAGGAATCCTAATATTCCTGAATCCTTTGGAAGACTGAGTTTGTTTTTTTTCTATAAACCAGCCAATATACGAAGCAATTTCTGTCCATCTCAGAGGCATACTATTCCAACATCTAATTTCACTTGAATAACATCCCCCACAATCATGTATTTGAGAGTACTTCTAAAACAGCTTGTGCTGAGTCCCTTGTCCTCTTTCTTTTTATTAAGTGGATAAGTGATTAATACAACATGATTTATCAGACAGTGCTTTCCTTAACACAGTATGAAACTGTGAATATTTTCCTGAAAGATATTTGTTCTTACATTTAATAGAACACAGTAACCATAACTACAGGATCAAGTAGACACTGCTAATGTAGCAAGTAATCAGAAACACTGTTCTGTTTTAGACTAAGCATGCTCAGAAAAATTTCAGCTTCTAGTGTATGTGTCACCAAGCACTTCCAGCTGCTATGCAGTATCAAAGCAGATTGACCTTCAAATGCTGCACTAGGCATTCTCCATGGCTTGCTCGTTATCATGCAAGTGAGAAGTACCATCAAGGGTCAAGAATAGCATAGCAAAATGTAGTTTTCAGTATCATAGGCATATTCATCTCCTTTGATAATTGTGTATCACAACCAGCTTAAAGTATAATGTTCCAGTTTAACTTATAGTACGTAAGTTGCATACAGCTGTGGTATATGTATGAAATGTGATCATAGATCACTTAGTAGGTGTATACATATAAATAGATATGAAACAATTTACCACTTTCTTTTCTGGCTGAAATGCAAACAGTCTTAAGCTAGAAAAAGTAAAGGATTGATTCACTTTCTGTTTCTCTACTTTCTGGAGTTACACACATATTCTTAGCACATTAGGGGCCGTGTTAGAGGTCTAGTCTTACTTTAAATAATAAAAAAAGACTGGATGTGATGATTAAATTTAAAGTCAAGCTTTTCAAAGTGAATCTAGGTAAAATATTAAGTTTTATTGTATTATAATTATTTTAGTTCTTCACTGCGAGTACAATTGATTAAAAAATTCAAAAACTTAGGTCCTGCCTGGAGCATCTCTCATATGAGAACAGTCTGAGAGATCTGAGACAGTTCTGCCTGAAGAAGAGGAGGCTGAGAGATTTCATATCTGTTTGTCAGTATATAAAGTACAGAAGTCAAGGTTATAGGGGCTGACTCTTTTCATTGGCAGGGAGCAACAGAACAAGGGGCAGAAGTAAGAAACTGGAACACAAAGTTCCATGCTAATACAAGGAAGAACTATTTTACTATGTGAGTGAGTGAGCACTGGAACAGGTTGCCCAGAGAACTTATGGAATCTCTTTCTCTGCAGATACTCAAGACCTGCCTGGACACCTATCTGTGTGAGTTGCTATAGGGAACCAACTTTAGCTTGGGGTTGGACTTGATGTCTTCCAGATGTCCCTTCCAACACCTACAATTCTGTGATTCTGCAATTCTGCAATTCTATGATTCAATTCATACCATCTACATTGGTCACTAGTTTTGTATAGCTGTGATCATACTTGCATCAGCTTTGGTTTTGGAAAGCGTTGTTATACATTTCCCTAATTGTCCACAATTTAAGTTAAAAGATTTCTCCTTTTTAAATATCATCAAGAAGTTCTCCAGGAAGATAGATTTTCTTACTTTTTTATATCCCAAATCTTTTTTTTTTTTTTTTAATATATATTCATTGGCACTTTTTAAACAATAATGGGACTGGGATCTCTGACTGAAGTGATCGTGAGCCTTCATCCAATTGCAAAGAAGCAGATGACAATTTTGAGATTAGAAAGATGAAATCTATTCTTATCAATTTTCAAATGCATAGAGCTATGTTAGTAGTAGGCATCATTGTATTTACCTGTTTAGACATAGAAAACAAAGATTTCAGTAGCACAACTTATCGGGCAGTTTTAAGAAAAGTTTGGCTATCTTTCATGGTGAATTGGGTGCCATACAAGCCAGAGTAATCTCATTTAAAATTAAAAAAAAAAAAAAAAAACCACAGGAAATTCATAACAATATAAAATTAAAGATACATAAACTACTACTGTATATGTTGCCATTTTTAAAAATTAGAATATTGAGATTTCTACTGATGATATCAATAATACAGAAATAGTTGAGAAGGGAAAAAAACCGAGAACTTTCATTTGTTATTTGTACATGGGGAGTTCTGAAGAAATGACTTTTTTCAAAGTTTCTTATTTTCACAAACTACTAGAGTTCGGATGATATTTTCCAAAAATTTTCCAAATTTTCCAAATTCCAATTTTCCAAAAACCCTTTAATTTTCTGGTTCATTTCATGCTTTTTTTATATTTAGCTTTCAACAGTAAAACTGTAAACAGTAATTCAACCTTGCTCACCAAAGGGCCAACATACAGCAGTAACTGCTACAAAAAGGTGTAAAAGGCAGCTACAGTAGCTCAAGTGTAGAAAAAAAATCCAGTGCACCTACATGAAGAGCATCAGACTAGAGCTCTTGGACTACTCCTCCTTTTGGTCTCAAAGTCCAAAAAAAAAAAAAAAAAAGATTCATTCAGCCTTCCTGGATTGTGATTCTCTAGGATACAATTAAGGGCTTTCACACATCACTTCCAATGTTTCCCTCTTCGTCTTCTCTAAAGACCAATCAGTACATATGTGCATATGTATATCCCCTCCACAGTACACAGTCCATTTGCAGTACCTGTCCTGTATCATCTGTAAATGAAGCTTTAATTCATGAGTCTATGTTTTTATTTGCTTAGAGAGGCATGTATACAAACACAGCTTTAAGTAGTTGATATAAAGCTAATGGAAACAATATTACCCAGACACATACCATGGTTAAATACTATGATTAAGGTTAATATTAAAAAAAAAAAATAAAATAAAATTGGGAGACAGTCTTCCCCTTTCAATGACTGTGTTTCCAGCAGCTCACTTTGCAGCCCAATCCTCTTTTGATGGAGCATCCCACTGACTTCATCCAACTTTAAATCCAATCGCTTCTGGTTTCAGTGACCCCATCTGCATCACTTAGACTAATAAGTCGTAGTTATATTATGAAATAGTTGTAGTAATTAGTAAATGACAGAATTATTTGAAAACATAAAGATATTTGTAAAAGGTAAGTATTCTTCCCAATAAGCATGTTTTATCATTTTAAAATACACACATCAGTGGAACCGATGGAGCATTGCAGTAAAAAAAACCCCACAATTTAATTTTCTGTTCTTTTACTGCAATGCTTTGTTTTGAAGATAATACGCTCTGTCCCAAATCATTTTTCATGGATCAGCCTTGCTGCATTATATATGTGTATTAGTGAGGTAATTATGATGGAAAGTATATGGCAGTAAATGAGGAGGAAAAGGCAAATAATTTTTAGCATCTGCACAGATACCAAAACCAGAGAGGTTTACTTAATTTTATCAAAGCAATATCTCTGCAAATTAAAACTTTAATGAAAGCAATAACTGAAGCATAAGCAAGAGAATATTAAAGCTCCAATATAATTTTTCATTATATTAAACTTTTAAAGATGTTTTCTTTTCTTAATTCTACTGCACACTCAAAGGAAGTTATTAGTTTTTAATATTATTATTCAGTTGTATATACTTGGCGAACAATTTACGCAGATAGTGTCACTGGGGAGTAATGCAAGCAACAAATTGTAGAAAATTCAAAAATGATCACTACAGAATATACGAGAATATTTTAATAACTGGAATGAGACTTCTTGTTATTAATGAGATGCATCAAAAGCAATGCTACTGGTTCCCACAGTAAGAGCGTTAAGATTCATTTTATAACAACTAGGAAGTCTCTTTGCAATTTATCAAATTAAAACTTCTCATTTTTATAATGAACAATATGACTTCGCAATAATTGCAGTTTTCAAAGGCTAATATCTGGCGATTCAGATTTCACTTCTGACACAGTAGTAGTCCTGTAAGAAATTGCTTACAGAAGGAACACTAATTCACATTACAATTAACCTTTTTATTTCCATTTACTTTGATATGAGCTCATAATTTTAATTTGTAAAAACATTAGGCTGGATCCCAAAATATAATGAGTTAGAACATTTTACAAGGTAAATGGAGGCTTTGTTTGTTTTTAATTTGCAGCAAACCTACTCTTCTGAGATTAACTGTTATGCTAGAATAGTTGCTTTGAGATTATCAGTCCCCCTTCAAAAAAAAAAAAAAATCCCAACCTTACATTTCTCAAAAAAGGTACTTAACTTTTAGTAGTAGAAAATCAGCAGTAACTTAAGCTTAATGCGTCAATTTATCTTCACATAAAATTCTAATTTTATTTTTCTGCATTAGAAAAACAGAATGTGTCAGAATTATGGGCATGGGGAAAACAATTTTCTGCAAGCTTAATACTTCTAAAAATTTTTACCAGACACAAAAGACTACACTACATATTTAAAACAGAAAAGAAATGCAGATAAATTTCAAATTATGAGGAAAAAGAAAGGGATAAAGCATACTGTTAATTACAAATTATTAAGGTATAACTTGTACCCACAGATCAGTTGTAAGATATGGCAGTCAATAGACAACAAGGCATAATTCAGTGAAAATTTAAGTGTTTAACAGTAAAACACAAAACTGAAATGACCTTAAACATTATCTGCTAACAATTATCTCACGCAGAATGAAACAAACTTGCTGTAATGCAAAAATCACTAAAGGAATAATTCTAAAGATTAAAAACAAAATGAGAGCTCAAGAAAAGCGGAAAAAAAATAAAAACCAACCCCAAGCTCTTACGCTTCTTATCATTTCTATATCACTTATTTATGTATCTGTAAGGGGTTTCTGTTCTTAAAGGTCAATTGGAAATTCATGTCTATTGTCAATTTATGTTCATTTTCTTAAACATAGAACTCTCCAAGATGAGTTATATGCACATGCCTTATAACACCAAGAGAAGATGATCTTCTTGGTAGATGGTTTGTCCTTCTTGACTGGTACTGCTAGGAAAAGATTGCTCCAGTCTTATTAAGTAATTAGTTTTCTAGTTTTTATATAATTGCTGATTGTGTTTGATTTCTGAGAAGGTTGTGAAAGGAGAACAGTACAATAGCATAAGGTATTATATAACATAGATATAACATAGTCTCTCATACAAACACTAATAAACTCTCTTCTGTAGAAGGCTTTTTTTTTTTTTTTTTTTTTTTTAAAAAAAAAAAAACTTCCAGGGCAGGTGAGGCAGTCAAGTCTGAGAGACTAGACAAATGGAACATGGGGAAAAATAAGATACTGCAGTAGCCAAGACAATCTCCAAATATATGTTTGCTCAGTATTTATTATATCAACACCTTGAACTTAAAGTGTATTTTACTATTAAGAAGGAAAATAACATTCTACTGACCTACGACCTGTTGTTCACAGTTTATTAACCATTAATATTTCAAAACTCACTACAAGAGATGTTTGTTTTAAGAGTAATTACATTTTACATATTATTTTCTCTCAGCAATAATCCAATTTGTTGTCTGTGCTAAAAAATAATGGTAAAGGAGCAAATCCAACTAAGAAACTAATTGTAATTAAATAGTACTTTTCCAATATAATATTCTTACATTTATTCAACAGCATGTGTTTTAATTAATTTGTTAGTTTCTACTAGCCACGTCTCACTCAAGGGAGCTTCAAAAATTATGAGGAAATCCTAACTGCTTTTTCATTACGGGATGGCTAATTTAGAGTGGTGATCATTTCAACAGTATTAAATTATCCACGGTAACAGTAACAAATTTTACCTGTGGCAGTCTTAAAAGAGTGATGGTATATCTTGTTTTCGAATGGAAGCTATTTTACTTTCATCTAGGACATAATCAGATTGGCTGTCTGCCTACAGGTGGTCAATATCAGTCAAATGACATTTTAAGAGGTTGTTTGGCATTATAAAAACCTTAAAAAGGAAACCATACCTATTAGAGCACTCTGAAAGTGGAGTTCTCTGCTGTTGTGTCTTACATGAAAAGAGGAAAAGAAAATCTAGGAACAAAGGAAGAATAACATGAAATAAAAGTCTGGCCTCAAATCTATCAGAGCATGAGTGTACATAACACAGTAGCAGAGCAGTATTGATGTCAAGCTCTTAAGAGACACTTTTTTTCTAATAAATCCATAGAAACCCATGGACATTCTCAATTCTTCCAGCAGTTCCTGAAAGCTGTGGATCTCATAGGTTGAGCTCTACCTTATGACTCCATAACCGTGGGAATTCATCCCAAACATACACCCTATCAATCCAGTTTGTTTGTCCAGCTTTGTCCAGGCACATGAAAAACTGTCTATAGGAAGTGTGACAGAGAGATCCATACACCACAGGCTCTCCTTTAATAGCCCAATAAAAAAAAAAAAAAAAAAAAAAAAAAGGATTTTCCCTCTTCCCTCCTAAATCTAACCTTATAGAAGAAAACTCTATCTACTTAGTGAAGTAAGCAGCAGACAGCTTAGAACAATAATTCTTATTTGTTTCTAGAGAAATTAAGTATTTTATAATATGTAGCCTTTAATTAATTTGATTACTCTGAGATATCACTGAACAACAATCAGTATTATAAAAAGGGATTGAAGGAATAAAAAAATTGGCTTGGAGACAAACGTGCATACTTCAGTAACAGAAATCTGGTTAAGCATGAATTTATACATTTGCTGAAAAGATTAAAGAGAAATAAATGTTTGCTACCAACGCTGTAGCATGAATCATTTCCTTGAACTTTGCCTGTCTCTTTTTCATAAGTTAAGAAATGTTCTATTCATCTTATGCAAGGGAAAATTTGAAGAGCCTTCATTTATTAATTGAGTCTCTCCAAAAATCTCATTCTCCTACTGCTGATTTCTCATCTCAGAATGGAAGTGAACATCACAATACTCTCATTTTCATTGCCATGTTTTACTATTACAATTCAATGTGCTCAGAACAGTTCCAGACAGTCCAGGCTTATAGAAATATTCTAAGTGCACAGCTAAGCATTTCTTACATTGACTTACAATGTTAAATACTGCATGAAAATACATTTGATTAAATAAATCTTTAAATATATTTTTGTGCAAATATTTAGTGATCTACTATTGAAGCTGTGAGCCAAAGAAGCTTATCACTAATTCCTGAAAGACTTAATGCTTATCCTATGGATCTACTTTATACAGGATGAAAATCACTTACATAAAAGTACAGAATCAAAGCACATAAAATTTAATAGACATCATTGCTCATTTGCAATTCTTGGATTGAGTCAGAGTTCCTTCTGAAGGGGAGAAACTACTTGTGAAAGAACTTCATGTTAAAGACATCAATTAGAACTGCATTAATACAATTCCCTTTGACTTTTTTCAGATTTAGACTAAGATTTAAGTTGGAACTGCATCAATAAAAGTGAGAAACTTCCAAAACAGGAAACTACCTGGGTTAACGTGTACTTGAGTTCTGTAAAACAGAAGTTCTGTAAAACAGTTATGATTGCTGATTTTTCTTAATGTCAAACCTACAAATGTTGGTCACCTTCAGAGTTTCTTTAGAGAGCTTATGTCTTAAATCAAACGTGCTTGCTACAAACAAATATACTAACCCATATCTTGAAAATCATTCACAGAGGAGACTGTGCTGGAAACAGAATTATTTAACAAATCAATAGTACTTCTTTTTACTTTGTGTTTTTTAGTACTCCAACAATTAAGATTTCCATATTAACCATCTGCAAATTCAGCCGTGACTCAAAAACAGAACATTCTGTCTCATGAGTTCATTTGACTCACCACGTGAAGCAAAATGTGTTTACTTAAGAATAACTGCGCTTTAGGACAAACTGTTTAACATAGGATGATGGCAGCTAACACAAAGGGCACAAAAAGAGCTTCAAGCAAGATATACCAAGAAGTGTGAGGAAGACAAGAGTTTGTACAAATCTACATGAAATATTATTTTTATCTTTTACACTCCAAGAGTTAAAAATGCTTTTCATGGTTTAGATCTCTGTGTACTGAATACAGGCTTTCTCACAATTGTAGCCCCTCTCCAACCTCTGACTAAAATCTACTTACTAAGTCACTATTTCATAACCTTTCTCTAGAGGATGAAACATAAATGTTTACTTTGTCATATTCGCCCTAACTGTAAACAGCAATAGTTGAGACATTTTCATTAGAAGTGTCCAACTCACCTTAATCAGCTCATAACTGAACACAGCAATGCATGAGAAGTTACTCTTCTAACAAATGAAGATATGAGTATTGAAATTAAAGTTTATCCCCTACATGGACTCACATGCAAGTCTCTACACAGAGACAACGTCCTTTAAACTTGCAACAAAATAACTCCTGCTAAACTCCAGTGCTCATGAAGGAATATGGCAAAGGAGCAAAACCAAACAAGCAACAGAAGTATTGAAGAATTAAAAGATTTTCAAAGATTTTCAGAGTATTTCCAAGTCCAACCATAAAATTGCAGGATATTTTTCTCTGTATATACATTAGTACACTAAAAATTTACAAGACAAAAAACCTTGAATACTATTCCACAAAATGCATGGACCACTCAGAAACCTCAAGCTCCAAATCCTAAAAACTTTAAATTCCTTCCTCTTCAGTGATGCCACACAAGAGAGCAGCTAAAAGATTCCTCTGATCCTAGCTTCTTATGTTGATTTCTCACATTTAGGAATCAGGCCTAAGACTAAGATATTCATCTCGTCATATCAACAGGAAAACACTCTGAAGGGCTAAACTTTAACTCATTATTTCCCTAATGAAATACTGAAATTCTGTACTAATTTAATTTTATGTTTTAACAGATTCTGTTGAACACCAGCTTGTTTAGACCACGCATGCTTGGAAATACAGAAGGACTAATCCTGAAAAACATAGGTCTGTAAGATTGATTTTCACTTTAGGATTCTTCAGTATCAACCAATATGCTTTTCTTAACACTTATTTAAGAAATTCAACTGAAGATCTTCCTTGGTTTCTAAAGGCTTTAGTAGGATCATGCACTTTTACACATACGTATTTTCTGTTAGCCAAATTAATTAAAATGAGTTTCATCATTTCTTAAGAAAATAAAACTGTCTTATCAATGCACTAGTCCAGTTCTACAGCACCTGGTTTGAAGCTACACAGCTGCTGGCTTGAGGAGCAGCATAATTTGATTTCAACTATGGATGAGCTCTCACACCAAAAGATTCTCCAAATATTGTGTTTTTCTGATGTCTGGTTGGCTGATTTCTGTTTTGAGTTGGAGGGGTTTTTTATACATACGTATTTTTCTTTTCTTTCTTTCTCAGAGTTGTAATTAATAGCACAATTGTTCAGATGAGACATAACGTTTGTTTTTCACTCTGCATATAGGATTCTAGAGGGAGGGATGAAAAAAATTCTTCGGCTTTTCTAAGATATTTAAAACTTCTAATCTAATGCAGTCAATCCCGACCCAGAAATTTATATCTGAAAATCCATCTCTATTGAACAATGGGCTGAACCCTCCATTTTTTTTTAATGTTGCTGTCACAGCAGTCAATCACTCAAATTTGTACAGTCTACATTGCCTTGTACAGTACAGCTTACAATGTTATTCTTTGACAGATGTAAACAGTGCTTCCAATAATCATAGCATCAGCTATGTACACTTGTTTGCAGGGTAGAGTTAAGGGAAACTTGTGCACAGTCATCTCTATTCCACTCTCAACTATCCTAATTTCTATTATGAATGAACATCCAGTCTTAAGCTAATTTTTTCAATCAGATCAAGAGTCCTTTTGTGAGTGGCCTATGAACAACTTTAAAAATTTTCCATATTTGGTTAAAGACTACTTAAAAATATAATGTGCATATAAACTGGGCAGTATTCAGAATTTCTCTGATCTGAACCTTATGCTTAGATATTACTATGGAAGCTTTGTATGTCTATCTTCACTAGCCAAACTGTCTCAGTTCCAAATACCCAGGCACTTTATAGTGACCAGTCCTTTCAGACATGACTGAAGTAAATAGATTGGCTAGAAATCACCACACTGTGCATAAGCACAACTATTAAAAACTGATAGATACAATTATTCATACTCCTTATCAAAAATCTTTGAGAGGATTCATAGAAATTTATCAGCAGTTAATTCTGAGATAGGTCATACAGACATTCTTACTGAAAATTTTAGGATAGCTGTAAATTATGAAAAGCTTCAGTCTAGGATAACTGGGTGGCCTAAATATTAATATGGATATACATACTAATGATGATGAAGCAGTTGTCCATGGAAAAGCTGATTTAGAGAATATTCAGTTTTATCTTTCTGACAGCTCACATGGGAGCACATACAGTATTCATTTCCTTTCATTGTGCTGGAGTCAAATTAGAATATTGTTTAAAGATAAGGGGCAGCATAATCTCACACGTGTGACCTACTTATTCTATTTAATACTTTCCAATCTTTTGTAAGACTAGTTTAAAGACTAAGGGTAAAAATCAAGATTCACTGTAATATAAGGTCTGTGTAATTCCATTTGTACAAAGATCTATTTCAGAATAACTGAGATCAGATACTTTTCAACAGCAAATATTTTTTTAAATTTCCCCCTTACATAAAATTAAGAAAAAAATCAAGGACAAATAATCGAATCATAAGTACTAAGTACCAAATTAGCTAAATAATATTCATATGTTGAGTTGTACTGAAGTATTAACACTAGTTTACATAAATTAGCAGTAATTTCTACCATTCATGCCCTTGACAGTGTTGGAAATACAACCCATTTACACAACCCCATTAAAATCATTATCATTACACTGTGTTATATTTTGAAATGATGGCCCACAATATTTCTGCTGTACCACACTAGTCAACTAAACAGCAACAATTTTCATCTGTGCTATCTCAGAGATTAATTCAAGACACATCAGAAAAAGAAAACAATTTTGAACAAAGGACTGAAATTCTCCTCAAGCTGAAGTTCAAGCCGATAAAAGCAAAATCATGTTATCTCTAGCATTTTCCTCTTCATAATCACTGACATATGATACAATTTCTGGTAAGGTCACTTCAGGTCAAAAGCCATTATCAGTACCATATGGCAATGAAAGCTCACAAGCCTAAGGAGGCTCCAATCAAATCTATTTGCTTTTAAAATGCAGCGTATAAGACTGTTCCTCTTCTGTAACCAATGTTAGAGATCCATACAATCTCTAACACAAATATACAGTTTGAACATGAGAACTAATAATTTAGAACACCATTTAATTTACTCAGAATACTGCACTGAGCTGATCAAGTCTTTGTGTGTCTTTTTTCAGCTATGCTTAATTTTTGTTAAAGATAGGACGCCAATACAGCTCAGGCAAAAACAAACAAACAAACAAACAAAAAACACGCACTCTGATTAAGAAGATGCTTCATCAAGAGATTCAAAGTAAATTCAAAGATATTTCTTTACAAAGCTTATTAATTTTTCCATAGTTATCCCTCAAACCCTAAGCACAATACATGGATACAGAAGTTTAGCTGTTTAAAATACGAAATGGGAAGTCATTGTTTAACTCCCTAGAAATTAATTCAGTCTGACCAATCTACCACAAAGGAATGTAACTGAAAAAACGTGTTGGTCCACGTGCCATCCTCTTAATACAAAGACTGTAAGCTTCAGTCTTCAGTGATAAATTTTAAATTCCAGGAGGAACCATTTATGCCCAATTATAAAAGGGCACTGATATATAAAAATGATTTATTTGTATTCCAGTTTGCATAAATTCGTAAGAAGCATCTGATAAATAAAGAAACCTTGTCAAGATTTCCTTCGAAATGGCTCCTTCCTTGGCTCCAGCATGGATTAAGAAATATTTTTCATTTATGGGCTATCATAGAATGCAGGCAAACAAACCATGTAGATCAGCAATGTAATAAAGAATCGATTTGTTTTTCACATTAAAAATATATTTCTGAAAATTGTACTGAATCTACGTGCTGGAACAATAGCTATTACAGAGTCTAACACCTTCCTTCTATATCTTGCTTCCAAGCCCTTTGCCACATTAATGAAGTCACAGAAGTAGAATGAATAAATGCAGAAACGTTACAGGATGGTCATAATAAACACCTGATCAAATACCAGCAGGTGGTTGCATATCCTGCAGGTAAAAACAATAGCAGCAGTATCTCCTCCATAAGGCAATGAAATCACCCAGAATTTTCATACGTTATTCTGGACAGGAATTTAAGAACAAGATTATTTTGTGATAGACTCAATAGATCCTGAAAAATCGCTAAATCAAGAGGTTTTTTGTTTTGTTTTTTTTTTTTACTTTTCTCTATTAAACCAAAACACCAAATAGGTTTGTCCAAGTATCTCACTTTCAGTTAGTGAAGGCTGAAATACCTGTCATTTAGTAGAAATGTAGAAATAAATGACAGATCAACCCAGAGAATAACAGGCACATTTACCTGATTTCAGTCCCTGAGAACATCATAGGACCCACAGGACCACATTTCTCTGCATGAGTGCTGTGTGCTCACTGAGAGCAACTGGAATAACTTTGTAAAGTCTAGTCATGTCTGACCATTCTGCCTGCCTTTTATGATGAAGTGTTTGAATTTCTGTATAGGAGACAAATGAATACCATTTATCTCAAGTTTAGCAAGGCTCTCAGCAGCATCTACCATAGCATTGCTGTGTCTAAGCCATAATGTTATGGTCAGTGGACAGCTAGATGGGTAAAAAATTTCTTGGGTATCTGGGTTCAGAGGGTACTAACTAGCACCTCTTACTCCACACGGATGCTGGTAACAAATATAGTATTGCAGGGATCCGTACTTGAAACTTTCAAGTACATATGCTACATATTGCACCTACTGAATTCCAGCTAAGAAAATAGAAGTTATGTCCATCAAGATTCTTTACAGAAAAGACTCCAACTGCTGAATAAATTGCTCAAAAAAAGAAGATAAAATAATTTAAAAACTCCCTACTGAGTTTGAAATTCTGTTGTTAAGATTTTTCATTATTGTTTTTATTCCTCATTAAAAAAAAAAAAAAAATGGAAAAAAGATTTTGGATTGAAATTTTAATTGAGTCAGAATACATTTTATATGCTGGCATTAATCAGCTCAAATTTATAAAGCAAAAGAAGAATTAGAGAACACCAGCACCACGTGTCTGTAATACTGAACAAAGCTATTTCTCTAGTCAGAGATAGGAGCCAAACATGAGACAAGGGAATACATCAACAACAGATTTTTATCCAGACCTATCCTTCATATTAAAAATATAGTGTTTATAAAGACTTGGCATAACACTTTGTTAGAGAGTATGCCATTCCCTCATATATACAAGAAGGGCAAAAAGGAAGTGACAAATATAGGAGAAAAACTTTCATAATTGTGGATAAACACCACATCACATAAATTTCATTCTGCACACTCTCAGTTGAAGGAAAGACTTTATTCGGACAGGAAAAAGGAGATTGGAACAAGTCATCAAAAATTATTAAAAAAAAAACCAAGATAACCAGAGCATCAAGTTCTTCTGAATGCAATATATCTTAACTATTAGCTACTGATGACTGTCATCTATTTAAAGGTACAAAAATGCAGTATTTTACACACACTTCCATCTTGGTTATATGCAGAGATAATAATCTACAAATAATAAATGCAAAAATACGTGTAACAGTTTTCTCACACTTAAGATTCTTATCTGATGAACCAGAGTTTCTTTCAGTCTATTTGGCCATATCTTAATACACTTACAGACTAACTGGAGCCCTCAATCAGCTAGTAATTATGAAACAAAGGAAAAGATCTGGCTATCAAGTCTGTCCTTTGCAGTTCTGCCAGTTTCACAGACTAAGTAGAAACGTACCATCAGTTCCTCAGAGCTGGCCATTCTCCAAATAATGCCTTTCCCAAATTCACATGCTGGTTTGAAATCATGTAGTGTCACATAAAACTGGAGTCCACGTATGCTGAGAGGACATGTGTAGGTAAGAATGATATCAGAAGAAAGGATACTAATTAATGTTCAGGAACCACGATCAGGTCTATTCTAGCGCCTTTTCATAAGTCTGAATAAGTTTATATGCAAATGAACATCCACAGATTTATGCCTGTAAGCAAGCATGATTCATGTTGTACCAACCACTATTCAGAAACATCAGGAAACATATCTCAGGAAGAGGCTATCTGCATTGATGCTCCCAGAGAATCACATCCTGGGTTAGATGTTGGTTTAAATGGAAAGATAGCTTTTAAAATTTAAGATTTGATCACAACAACCCAATTCTTTCACATAGAACTTGATCTTCCTCCTATTGACAATGACAGTAAGTATGGTAATACAATAACTGCTGTCAATTTAGATGTTTATTAATTGCTAATCAAAGCACTTGTGCAAACGTCTGAGGCTGTCAAGTGTGTTAGTCAGGGTTCTGTGTTTAGTCTCTAGATAAGTTTGATTCAAGCCATAAATTAGCACATGATCACCAAGGTAGATGCTGCTTGTGACAACAGCATCTCTTGCTATCTGCCCTCTTTGCGCCTTTTACACTTCAAGAAATAACTACCTCTTCTGACAGAAATATTCTGGCCAGCATTAAACATTATCAACAATCAAAACAAAATTACAAGCAGATCAAAAGGAAAGGAACTACTGACATAACTATGCATGCATACATTCCAGCAACAGCAGCATTTTTTACATACGCATCTCTGAACAAAACTGATAGGAAATAAATATAATATTTTTATAACTTGAACATAATTCTAACTAACCCAACTACAAGTTGAATTCTATTAAATGTTTTGTAATTCTACAACTTTAAATCAAGATAGCCATTATCCCAGGAATTGCTAAGTTGGGTTAAGTGACTCTTGTCATGGCATTTCATTTATCTCACCAGTCAATGTATGAGGAGTGTTCCAAAATTAATTCCTCCTATTTCATTACATTGACCCACAGCACCAAACGTGGACATTGGTGACATGGAAGTGGGGGTTAAATCTTCCCACCAGCATTCCATTAAATGTTGTTGCTATGTGAAAAATGGCAGCAGGGAGGCAATATGACTAAATGATGTCTAACACAGAAGTATGGAATTGAATTTCTCCATGCAGAAGAAATTGCACCCACTAAAGTTCCTCCTGGTTGCTGAATGTTTCTGGAGATCTGACAGTGGATGTGAGCACAGAAGCAGTGAGTGGCGTGTTTCAGAAGTGTCAAGAGTGCATCACCACCACTGGTTCAGATTTTTACAAGAACAGATTGCGGGCTCTTGTTCATTTCCGGTGATAGTAAATAGATAATAGTAGTGACCATGTTAAAAAAAAGTAGTGTTTTGGAGATGAGAATTTGCTCTATCAAATAGCATTAGTGTGCTCTTTTACCTGTTGTAGTTTCCGTGGAAATAAATAAGAGACATTACTTTCAGAGTGACCTACATACTCAAGAGAACTGTTATGTAACATTATAGTTTTACTAAAATAATGCTGTGAGATATTGAAATAATTTTCCTTCTAAGAAAGTGAGAAAGGTTTTTTTTTTTTTTTTTTTTTAAACTTAGCTTTGTGTCAATAAAAATACCAAAAAAAGTAGAAAATAGAAAAAAAATCTCACATTAAAAATCATACAGAATTCTTCATAAAGGAGAAACTAGTCACAGAATGTTACCGAA
Organism: Tetrao urogallus; assembly: GCF_951394365.1. Taxonomy (NCBI): domain Eukaryota; kingdom Metazoa; phylum Chordata; class Aves; order Galliformes; family Phasianidae; genus Tetrao; species Tetrao urogallus. The sequence goes on from NC_136818.1 coordinate 22,220,892, forward strand.
TTTTTGATCACTTGTGTTTTTTTTTTCCTGAAGAGATTCCTAATAATGGTATGTATGTAATTATGTTGTCTCATATTAACACAACTTATGTTGATTAAAATATTTAGAGCTGTATGTTCTTGTTCTATTCATAGATATTAATTCCACCGTTGATCAATCTTTTGCTTCCTATATTAAAGGAGTATTTATTACAGGAACTCATTACAGCAAGATTTTCTCCTCAGTTTAAATTGGCCTTAAAGGATAAACACAAATCCCATGACTTCTCTTTGATCATATTCCTTTAGTTCATAAGCGGATGCAAGTTGTGTATGTTACAGAGATGGATGCAGACCGAACTCATGGCTGATGCACACTAAAAAAAAGAGTGCAAAAAGATGAATGAGGCAAGCCTGTCCACAGAATCAAGCTTTGCTGTTATCAAGATCTTCTCCATACTGTGATCAAAACTGATTAGTATACACTCTATCAAAATTTGAGAATATATTTGAGGTGTGAAAAAGTTCCTTGACTATTTTTCAATTAATTAGGTTTTGCATAGTAGTTGTAATCAAGATAGCTCTCAATGTGTGACACAGAATACAAAACAAGTTACTTGTGCCTTAAAAAAAAAAATCAATATAAACTGCAGATATGAGCAGACCATTTTGCTAAATATTATATATATATTTGAAATTGTTCATCTTGAATTCTGGTGGAAAAAAAATCTTTATTCTGCTAAGAAACAAAAGATGAGCACCATAGGAATAAGCAAATTAGAAAGTATGGTTAGACAAGGCCTACTTTCAATGTGGAGGCATGAGATCAGAATATATGGATGTGACAGCAACACAGACAGGAAAAACAGTGAGCAGAACGACACCTGCCAATCCGCAGTAAAGTCAGAAAAATTGCGCTGCCTGCTACAATATTTTGGAAGAGTTTTCTAGCAACTGTGCAGAAGATACGCAGCCCACATACCAAGGGATCTAGACACAGACCACTTTAGACAACTGGAACCAAGAGCTAGCTACAGATATCAGTTCTGAAGTAGTGCAGAGGGACACGTATCAGGATTGGTAATGTCTCATCTCTAGTTGATCTGCCCAATACCTGGACTTGAGTATTTAAGAGGAGGAAACCTACAGGAGACCCTACACAAACTTTTCAACTTGTGTCCATTGTACTGATGGATATATTCAGCTTGTAAAACTCTATGCAAATTCATTAGGGTAAAAAAATCTATATTGATTTATGGCAATAAATATATACCCTATGTTCCCTCCTTTACTTCTTTTGGAGAGTAGCTAGAGAAGCTACTACTTCTCCAGGTTATATTTGAGATAAAACAATAATAAAGCAATAAAGCTGTTCTTTCAGGTGATAGATAATTCATTCAAGTATCTTTAAACACCTGACTTCAACAAGAAGGTCAAGCAAATCTGCAATCCTGCTGTCTTAAACATTCACAGTTGAAGACAGGTTTAATTATTCACACCTAATAAATATTAACAGGTTGAATCACACAGCTTACATGTACATTCTCTATTTGAGAATACGAAAAGCTTTGGTCTTGTCATTCTTAACAGGTTTGGTCATATCTGAGATTAATCTAAACTGCAATAGACTACTTCTCAAACCTGGGGAATACCCAGAATCTACCAGCTGAATGTACAGCACCTCACAGGCCACTGGGAATGCAGCCAGACTTTTTAATATGCATGGAAGCATTGCCAGTCGGCATCTCCATGGTTCAAATAATTTCCTTTTTTATAACAAGCAATTCCACTACTGAAGACCATCAATAACAGCATGTTACTAGAGGCTTAAAATGTCAAGTGTTAAGAAAGAACAGAGGAGTAGATTCCAAAATTCTCCGTAGAGAATTCCAAAAATCTCCATAGATTCTCCGTGTAGAGAAGTTATAACTACTCAGCCATTGTTTGGGGCACGAATTTGATCTTTTGAGCACTGCATTTTCACTAAAGCTGCAGCTGGTCTCAGACCATGTCAGAAGTTCCAGTTTAAATCAGAAAATGACCAAATTTCTACTTTTAGGCAGATTTCTTTCATGTGCTCTTTGTATGTGTTCTCTCTCTGGAGACAGGAGGCACAGGAGAATAAGACGTTTCAGTACTGTCCTTTGCAAACCTGAGAGTACCAGCCAAGAGTCAAAGGCAAAAAATAAAGTCAAAGCAGGACCAGGGAACCTTCATCTGTCCCTACTGTCTTGTAGGAACACTCCCACAGTTTAAAAGGGAATAAACAGAAAAATACCTTTTGAATTCAGTCTTGTGAATCTATACAAAATGAGAAAAAATACTATGTGATAAAATTTTCATTAAGCTAAAGAGGGAGATTTTCCACATGCTTAGAAGGATTTTGAAGATTACATTATCACAGCTGCAATCCCAAGGAAAAATACCAACAAAATTGGAACCCTACTGAAGTATGTATTACACAGACAAAAGTTTTTGTATGCAAGTTTTTTAGTGCATCTGCAATTAAAAAGACTTCTAATTATCACAAGTATTTTGCCACATTCTACTAAGAAAAGATAGTTATAATAAGTAATAAGTTAAATAATTTTCAAATTATACTTACTGATAGAAACATACATTCTTAATTAAGAAACAAACAATTGCAGTTACTCCACACCTTACATCATCACAAAATACTGTCAAATCTAAAGAGAAGACTTAGAGGAGCCCTCATTCATCAAGATGGCCATTTATGACAGCATATTTTTCAAACATTATCATTAGTTTCCCAATTTTTTTTATTTTTTTTTTTTATTTATATAGCCTTCTTCACCTCCTCAAACCAAATTCTGATCTGCTTCTCTGATCATCTGTATTAGTATTCCTTTGCTTCCCATACTTTTCAGACCTATTAATTCCCCTCCCCATAAACCTGTCACATTTCCATTTTCTGTGTTTAAGGACAGAAACAAATTTAAGACCTCCATGAACAGGCAGAAAATGAGATCTTAGCAATTGGGGGTGGAAGTTGCCTATCTCTAGACTAAGAATTGCTGTGCTGTTGATATCACAGGTTTTTTTGTTTTGTTGTTGTTTTTTTTTTGTTTGTTTGTTTGTTTTTACCAGTATGCCATTGCTAAGCTTTTCCTACTAACAAATTATCAGTAACACTTCCAGAGGAAAACCAAAACTTACTGTACTGCAGTACAAAAACATACACAATATTACATCATAAAATCAAAATAGAACACACATCTACAACCAATTCAGATATTTACTTATAATAGATTTCAAATCCATTCTACAGTATGCCCCAGTTATATTCATATTTTATTCCTGAATTCATTCAATAGCTAAAATAAAGGATTTGACAGAAAAAAAAAAAAAAGAAAAAAAAAAGCAATTTCACTAATGCAATTACTACTTGGAAGAAAAAAAAAAATAGTTAATACTCTCTTTAAAACCAAAACTGCCCCTGCAAACAGAAGTTGTTCGTGGTGAATGTAGTAGAAATATTTTCAGTACATGCATCTAAAATATTTGTGTATGGGAGAAAAAAAAAACAGATTAGTTATCTTTATTTTTTGTTTTCATTTTTCTTTTGTTTTTTAAAGATTCCTTGAAGAGTGGATACCATACTACAACCTTATCCTACAGACATGCATGCAGAGCACACAGAAACTATGGAAGAAAAATGTTTAAAGACAGGCTACAAACTAAGAATTAAATGCAATACTGTTTTCTGCATTGGTGAGGCCTCACCTCGAGTACTGTGTTCAGTTTTGGGCTTTCAACAGTTTATGGGCTGGTTCAGCGTGGTTACGTGACTAGTGGGGCAGAGGGATATCGCAAAATCCACGCCTCTGGAAAAGGGAAACAGGAGACCTCGAAATAATTAATAACAGCAGCAATAATCTGAGGAGAAACAAACTAATTTACTAAATATGGTATCAGAATGCAAGATAACACACTATAATACAATATAATTAGAATTGAATCAAATGTAGTGACAGAGAGTGTCTGAAAGATGTATAGGCCTCACCATAACACTAAGGAGAGATGCACAGTCCAGTTGAGCTGCTGGGAGGAGAGCCTGATGAAGAAGAGCCCATCAGGTTATCTTGCCAGAGGTTATATCTCTTCTCTGACTACAAAGCCACCTGGGGTATGTAGTTCTTCTCTTCCGGACAGGTGAGTGGAACTTTAACAGTTTAACTCCCAGAGTACTACATGATGTTATGATGTGGAATATCGATAACCAAAAATCGTAACACCATTACAGCGCCTCAGTACACAAAGGACACTGAGGTGCTGGAGCAGGTCCAAAGAAGGGCAACAAGGCTTGCGAAGGTCTTGGAGAATATGCCCCTATGAGAAGCAACTGAAGGAACTGGGGCTGGTCAGTCTGGGGAAAAGGAGACTGAGGGGAGACCTTATTGCTTTCTTCCAATATCTGAAAGACGCTCAGAGCAAGAGCGGGATTGGTCTCTTCTCACTGGTGCCAGGACGAGGGGAAATGGCCTCAAGTTGCACCAGGGTAAGTTTAGGTTGGATATCAGGAAACACTTGTTCACAGAAACGGTTGTGAAGCACAGGAGTAGGCTCCCCAGGTTGAGTCACCATCCCTGGATGTGTTTAAAAACCATTTGGACATGGTGCTCAGGGACATGATTTAGCGAAGGGTTGTTACAGTTAGGGTAGTATGGTTAAGCCATGGTTGGACTTGATATTTAAGGTCTTAAGGTCTTTTCCGACTTGAGCAATTCTATGATTCTACAAAAGATATTCACAAGGGCTGATCACAATGGTTAATTTCAATCTCAAAAAATATGTACAATCTAATTTCATTTTGGGAAATAAAGTGTTAAAAAATATTTGGAATAACTTTTTTTTTTTTTTTTTTTTTTTTTTTCAGAAAACCAAAGATAATTTTGTCCCTGAAAAATTCAGTCTGAATGTTAGCCATGAAGATACTACTATCAGTTTCTATCATCTGAGCCAAGGATGAATAACCTCAGCTCAGTGGAAAATTAGTCTGGTAGCTAGAAGAGGGGGAAAAAAAAAAAACAAAAACAAAAAAACAACAAATTAAAAGAATGTTTTCGCTTATGAAGCCTAAGGCTGCAACGCAAAGCATATGAGGAAACTGATTATCTTTAAAACATTCTTTTAGATTTACATTTTCATCTTATCACTGATCAGGTTTGTTCATTGGAATAGTACTATTACCCAAGTTTGCTTGTGTTTCCCTCCATCTTTTCTGTATATTTTTTTCCCAAACAATTGAATAGAAAAATACATCTGGAAAAGAAGGCAAAAATGTAAAATCTTAAGATTAAATTAATCCCTTATGACAGTGCCTTAGAATGACTGCCTTATTCATAATTTTGCACATTGTTTTTCCCCAAGGGATAGCTGGTAAGATAAAAGTGTTGCTCAACAGCACTGTGGTCCAATAAAGCACACTGAGTTGGCAGGCAGGAAATCTCATTTCAAGTGTTCCTGTAGCACGCTGTGTTCTAATTCTGGCCGTGACCTTTACCTGGAGCAAATCAATGCCACTGTTTCCTGGGTCTATTGTGCCAGATTTTATTTTAAACTTGGATTGGGGCTGTCTCACATTGTTTGTGTACAAAGCTCCTAGTTCAACAAGTTTTCATCTCTTCTGGGAACACCAAGGTGCTGCAATATTTCAGAGCAGTACAATCTATTATGTGTATTTGTATACAAATATTTGTTGCTACAAGCATTTTTTGTTCCTTTCATTTGACTAACAGTGGGAAGAGAAAAACAAACAAACAAAAAAATGGATCTCACAGGGTAAAGGTTTTCAGCCTAAGAGGAACACGAATGGCTGGATAAAAGCCTACCAAACACAGCCCAACTACAATGCTTGAAACTAAAACTTCTCATATTTTGATAAAATTTGAAATATGATCCCGTTTAAGATAAAAGTAGTTCCCAAGTTTCCATATCTGCTATAAGAACCATATTATCCTACTTCATATCTAGAAAAAGCCTGTTTCCAATGAGAAAATGCACTTGGTTTTCTGTTAGATCTGGGCCCTGCATATATATTGTTGATTTTCTTCATTGAAGGGGATATGGTTTTTCCAGGATTTTGAGTTCATAAGGAATTCTGAGGAAATAATCAATTCATCACATTCTTCTGAGATAGTTCTATTACGCTCGCACATCCATTAGGCCACAAATTGATTTTCTAGTCTGAGAGGTTAAAATATTTACTGGAAGGTTGAATGAGTTCCAGTTGTTGTTCTAGGGTGCTTCATGCAAATTTAAACTAAATCAATAAGACAGCCTGAAAGATCATCTCAGCCTACGGATATTTAATGCCTGAGTTTTAGGATATTCCTCTATAAGGTGGGTTTTTGTTGTGACAGAAAAAGAAACTGAACCTAAGCGCTCCAGGCAAAGATGCATACTACCATGGGAATTTGATAAATTGTTAAGAACATCTATATTAGTAACTTTGCCCCCTCTTTGAAGTTTTGCCTGAAGATGCAAGTAGTCTTCTTAATATTAAAGTCATGCTTCTTAAGGAGTATTAAAAAAAAAATGCAATAGCATAGCTCCTCTGATTATAATAGACTGTCAAGGTCCTATTTGCTTTCTGCAAATGGTATACATCAGTAAAAGACCTAAGCAAGAACTGAACCACAAGCACTGCCTGGAGATGTAGGATATCGAACCACAGAGCTTTAAAGCAAGAGATGGAGAAAAATGAATCGTATGTGTTCTAGACCTAGATCTATGAAACAGCTGAGTTATGAAACAAATTCTTCAATACAAGTAGTGCTGGGGGCACTTAGAAGCGCACAGATTTTTCTGAACAGGCTTCCTCAGGATTTTGAAGGACCAAGTGTAAACTTTAAACCTGTCAAATGCACTGACCCATGGAAACATTATTAAAATATGTTCTGAAAATTAAAAAGGTCATACATCAATTAATCCAGAAACTCTCTTCTCAAGCTGTCTACACACACGTTGAACTTCCATTACCTTCTCTTTCAAACTGTAAACTTCTTTAACACTTTTAAGGCAATGGAATTAGTTTTGTCTTCTATTTTGAGAATATTGAGAAGTTTTATCTTTAATCTATGTTCCTGTTACTGATAGATCACACTAGATCAGATATTGTCATTTCAGCTAACTAAAATTCATGAGCCAGTCTTGGTACTGAGTGAGACTAAAAGGTCTCTCAAGTTTCGATTCAGGATTTTGAGATTTCCTTGTGAGAAAAAATATATAAACACTGTATTTGATCCGATTTTTATGTCACTAGTGACTTCCCACAAACTTATTTTCCTCAAGTCTCTACTGAATAAAAAACAACTCTATTCTGATTCACAAGAATAGATGACTTAGCCTAAAAAAAACCCTTCACACAAGCCATTCTGTTATCCAATGCTGTTCAAATCCATTTAAAACAGCAACAAAAGCACAATTAAACAACCTTTAAAACTTCATACTATACTTGTAGTTTTACTTCCAAAAACTCCAACTTTTCTAACTCTAAATAACGTGCTCTGTTCATCCAAGGCAATGTAAGGGCAGTGGTCTTTAAAAGCACGTTGACATACTCTGGCAACTCACTGACTATGAATTGTCTTCAGTTGTTACCACACTCAGCACTTTGCTGAGGCATGTGAACTGGATATGCTGTTGAAACAACACTGAATTATTTAGCACTCATTGTACCTTAAGAAATGCAAGTAGGAGTAGTCAGCATCCTTATGGTCTTTCACTGGAGGCTACTCTGTCTTTTGCATACTAGATTTTCTTCCACTTTACCAAAGGCAAGATTGCATCTAAATGCAAGAACACAAGGCAAATTACTTCCTGCATTATTCCACTTTTATGATGTTAGTCTCAGACATGTTGTTAGTTTTCTGAGTGCTTTATCAGTACTACTGCTTTCTCATATACTCAAAGCATTGAAGTGCAGTTGATTATAAGACATAAAATCAAAGAATGAAACAAATAGCAGAACCACAGCAGTAAGATGTTGTTCACTGAAAAACTACATGCAACATGATTGAAAAGCACAATTATTGTAAAATATAGTGAAACAATAAGAAATACAAACTCTATAAACATGTCTTCTTAGATGAACCATCTGATATACTTTCCTGAACACCAAATACACTTATAATTCATTATCACTTCCTAATTCTCTTATTGACTGAAGATAACAAAAACATAGCTTTTCTAAATTCAAAGTTACCGCTTACAATACTGCCTTGGGCAACAAAAAATATCTGGAACGTAACTTCCAGTACCACACAATCTTCCAGACAAAGAAATACATTGTTACTTTCAAGTTCATAAATATTTAAGATGGCATAATTTCTGCCACCTGATATCTGTCACTTTTCACTATACATTTTCCTTCCAGTGACAGCAGCATTTCTCCTAGAAGCCACATCTTGGAGTTTTGAGAAGCCACGTGATTTTACAGAAGAAAAGGCAGAAAAGAAAAAAAGAGACTCCTGCCAGAAAACCTTGTTTTATTACCTTTTGTCTTTAAGACTGCATGAGAATTCTACTAAGTTGTGTATACCAGGCTATCAACTGTTCAAGTTATTTCCACACCTCTCTACCAGTCTCACAGACAAAAACGGCAATTAATTCAAAATAAACGTCATGTTTTTCAACTCAGTATTGTAACTCGAATACTGTTTATATGACATATAATGTACATATTAGGCTTCCATTTCCAAAGCATTACTTGTATTAAGTACATTAACATTACCCTTCTTTTCATCTAGGCAATCTCATAAAGCTTGACATTAAAGCTTTTTATATTACTTTTTTTTTTTTTTTCCCCACAGACTATATTTTCCTGTACTTCCAACTCACATCCAGCACAAATGGCAGTTGTCTATTAAGTGATGACAGCTTGGCTTCTAGCTCTGACCGATACGAAGCATCATTTATACCTCAGCTACACCATCAAGGTGAAAAAAGGGATATATTAAATCCTCTTCTATTGAGACCTATAACAGAATTCTGCCCCACAATTAAGCATTATTCAGAAGGATGCAAGTGTAGAAAGTTAGATGCTTTTTTATGCAGTCAGAATATATCCATTTTCCATAGAAATCCCCGCAAACTACACCACTCCGGTATTTAGGAATAAATTTCTTGTGTGTTATCAAAAACCAAAGAACCCAAAAACGTAATAACAGCCAGTTAATTTATATTCACACTGATGAGCAATGGTGTAAAGATACCAAGAGGGTCTTAAAAATGCAAAAGGTTTTAAGCAGGTTAGATAAAACAAAACCAAAAGAATATTACAATACTTCAGATTAGAGTAAGAAGAAACTCTGACTCCACAAATGATATTTTTTCTTGATATTACAACGATAAAACATCCACAGGATTTTTGCCAGTGTAATTCATTCCCTACTCTGCCCTTGGACAGCTGTCATTGGTATTCAAAGCACAGACACTTCCAACTTTTGGAGACCAAAGAGATTCCCTGCCCTCCCCCCCCCCCTTTTTTTTTTTTTTAAATACACTCAGGCAAGAAAAATAAAAGTATGACAAAAAAGAAATCTATCCCATGCAGAAGAGTCTGAGATGGAGGTAGGGGAGGTTTTAGTTTGTTTTGTTGAATTATTTAAAACAGATGTTTCATGGCCTACGCACTAGAAACTGCTGCAAGGCTCCTTCACCTACTATTACTGGCTGCACATCCTTTTCTCAATAATAGCCTTTCTTCCATGTGTTCTCTCGTACCAAGTCTTAGGTCTGGAGATGTCCAAACCTAAATTCACTGAAGGAAAAATGGAGAACAAGGTAGACTGCATGGCTCTCACCTCCAGCCACACATGCAACCCTGAAGCTTCTGCTGGGAACTAGTTATACGGCAGCAGAAGCCTCTGACCAAATGCTTTAAAAAGTTAAAACAAAGAAAAAAACAAAACCAACAACGCTTGCAGCAGATTAAAGCACTGATTTTAGGTTACTGTTAGACAACCAAGAGATAAGAAGATTAACTAACATTTATTTTGATTTTTGCAATGTTATCTTTTCACAGTAAGTTAGCAACGAATGCGGAAAAAAGCCAGTATTCCCACACAAGTGAAGCCAATTAGTACATCGATAACTGAAAAAAATATCTTTGTCTAATAACCTGAAGAATAAATTTCACAACATGAAGCCTTCAAAACGTGCTTCTTTTACAGATCTTATCTAAAACAGCTGCTCACTTTGATAAATAGAGTGAGAAATATTGAGAAAGCAGCAACGTGAAACAAGCAGCTATATGTAACTTTCATGTCTTCTCTTTCTCCTCTCTTGAATATTGCAGTCTGCTGAAGTGAAAATCATTTCTCCTCTGGCAGAGCTGAAGCATTTTATGCTAGAAAACATACATCTGAAAAGCTTTCTGGACTTTTTCTTTTCTAGGTTTTCTTTCTCCCTGGGCTTTAAATCTGATGAACTCCACAGGTTTCCCTTTATAGAAGACAGAATCCTGCAGACATTTGATTAAGGTGATAGCTATTCTCCGGCAGATACACAAGACTGACAGCCAGATAAGACAGCCATGTCACTGAGCACAGTACAGCAGCCCCTATGAACGTATTTTTCTGTTGACAACTTGTTTAATACTAAAAATAGATTCCTCCTTCCTTAATTGCCTACATACTGCATGCCTAGTTCATATCACACTGCAGAATTCAGAAAACAAAAGTTCTTGCCCAGCAAAACAGGCTATTTAAGAACATAAGAGAACATTCATTTCGGTCACCAAAGGCCACAGAAAATGCCTGTTTGAAACAGAAGTATAGATGCCATGGGTTTCATTGGAAATTTCCTCAACTGTAGCCTGCAGAATGAAAAATATACACAAAACTGCAGAGAGTTTTGGGTTTTCTCTCTGAGGGAAGAGGTTAAGTAGATAAGAATTCATGGTAAGAGATCTTCTCTGTTGAAGTCGGCTTTGGGGATTTTATGGAATAATAACTATCATTCTTCAAATACACGACACACTGTATCATTACATTTAAATCCCAGTATAAACTTGCTGTCATTGGCAGTGTTTTTCTTCTTTTAATAAAGATTTTTTAAAAATCAATGCCTGAATTTACTGTGAGTTTTAACCTCCAGTCATGGTTTTGGGGGCAAGGCGGTGAAGAGTTAAACTGCTGCAGCATCAACTTCTGGGCAGAATGATTTCCTTACATCAAAGAACATATTCTTATGCATCTTCGATCACAACAGTCATCATAAAGCATTTCCACATGAAAGATGAAGAAAAACAGCCTACGCACACACACACACACACACAAAGAAAATAAACAATATAGGAAATAGGAGAATTTACTGCATTAAAGCAGTAGAGATCTCAATCAGTGCCTGTGAATATCTATGAAGCCATAGAGGATGGCCATAGAACAAAGAATGATCTTTGATTAAAGTATTTTAAAAGTAAGCTGCGACAGAGTGTGACTCCCAAGATGCCCTGAAATATGAGCGTGTGCAGATTGGAGACAATAAAACTGAACTGTAATGGATTTGCAATTGGAGAGGTGGAAATGAAGGGGAAAAAAAATGCACATCCTTTCTATATGAAGAAATTTTTCCTCAAATCTTTGAAGAAAAAGAATCGTCTGGCTAGAAAAGACTGCATATTGAAGTATTGATCCAGCATCAGTCATCACACTCTGCTGCAGCGTGCCCCACTCAGATGTCTCAGGATCCTCACCAGAGACACTTGGTTGACTCAATGTTTTCTTTGTCACTGAGGAAATGGCTGCACTATACTAGGTAAGATAAAGAATGACTGCATATGCACAGTTTGGGCCTAAAATTACTCTGCTGCTTACCTAAAAAGACAGTACTGTAAACACTTAAATATTTAAGATCCAGAGAACCTGTGATGGAATATCTTGTGTCAGAGCATCACACTGGGAATTCTGCCACTGGGCATAAGCAGAAGCAGCATGAGATATTGGCCTAGCTTGGAAAATGAGTGCTGAGCAGAAAAGGAGAGGAGAAGTAATAAAGCATGGGCAACAGACGGGGAAGAACAAGCTGCACACAGGAAGAGAACAGAACAAGACAGAACGCAATGAACAGGAAGTAAAAGACTATAGATGCAAACTACTGTGCCCAGACATTGCTAAACAATGATAGACTCAACCATAGAATATTTGCTGAAAGTTTCATTGGTAAATTTTAAAAGAAATCTGTCATGAAAATGTCTTCTGAACTCAGAGGAACCGAAGAATTTCTTTGTCTGATATCCTGAGTAACAGACTCAGTCCTCAGCAATAACAGAGCCTTCCTGTGGAAGAGCTGTTCTGTCCAAACCAAAAGAATGGATGTAAAGACTAGCTAATGGCTGGGCAGGGCTTTTCAGAAAACTGCATTGAGTCCTTCAAGATTTCTCCATACCAACCAGTTAAGTCTAGATTTCCAAAGCTTGTGACAAAGGCTTGTCCAGCACTAGCAGAAGGATACTGTTTTCAGTAATACGGGGCCAGCATAACACAAGAGATTCACAGGAAAGCCCAACTCACTTACTTGCACTTCATAACAAAGCAGCACCTTTTTCTTGCATCAAAATTGAATTGTTTAGAGTGAAGCTGCGAGCAGTGTTAAAACAAAAGAATACGTGTCCAAATTGTCATTATCTGCTGGCAAAAGATTGAATGTTAGCAATGTAGTCATCAATATATTGCAATATATCAAAATGTTAACAATGGATTGCATCTATTAAAAAAAAAATTTGAGGAGTGAGCAGGCTTTTTTTTCAGGAAACTGCTTTTACTGAGCTTCTAACCCCATCTCCCAGGCAGTTCTATGATTTCTATATGCCTTCCTCAGTTCTTACTGTCACTTGAATTTGAAAAACAATGATAATTTGGTCAATTACTGTTCAAACTTCTTGTTGAAAAGCATATCCATAGTTACTTATCCAAGCATAGGTATAGGTATCTGTGCCTTTTAAAAAATATACTGTTTAAAATCTCTCAAGCTCTCTTCACAGAATAGAAAAAGCAGCAGCAGGGCTACTTTGGAATAAATGTTTCCACCAGAGCTTATGTAAATATTCTGAAATATTTACATTTGTTGGAGTACAAGTATTTTCCAAATGTTGTACTTCTTGAAAGTGCTGACAAAATGAAGTGCTGCAGGGTCACTATGCCTGTCAGCAAACAACAATATTACTCACTGGCACAACCTAATCATTCTGCTACTCACATCTTCATGCTGTAAACCTAGTGATCTCAAGTGATGGTTTCAGATACTGTTCATGCCAAAAAGTAGCAAGTAATGTATCTTAATTAATGTCATTATAATTTAAAACATCTGATTAAATTGAAGTTTAACATAAATAGAGAAAATAGGTCAAGAGCAAAACAGGATGGCACTAATGCGGTTTCTTACCCAAAAAGCACAACACTTAAGAAACCCTATGTTCATTCACAAATAAGAGATCCAAACTTAACCTACAATACATTAGGAGTCAAGACAAGCAGAACATTGAATATGCAGGGATACTAACTTGTAAAATGCACATTATGGTTCAGATCATTCCTGTGGAGGGAAGACAAAGGTTTTACTCTTCTATTTAAAAAATACATTTCTGTAAAATTCATCTCACTTTTTGATAAATTGGAGATCCAATTTAGAAAGGGAATCGATTTGTAATGAAATCAGTTCCTGTCATTGTGCCATTTTGTGAAAAATCATAAATAGCTACTTATACTTCAAAAAGATGTCAGTAGGTTCAATTATGTTATTTGCTCAACAAAAGCCCTGAAAAAAAGCACCAGGTCTCCCAAGTAGCATGAACCAATTGAAAGAGCAGTAAGAGGCAGCTCAGCATGTACTCAGCATGTTTATGTGCTATAGCCCATTACTGACCAAATATTATTAGTGCCACTGGAAGCTTGCTTTAGCTTTAGGGCAAGCCTATCACAAGTGCATAACAAGCATTACAAATCAGCTTTCAGCTCTTCTTGCTTCTTCTTTACACTTTAAGTACTGAGGTTTGTCTGCTTGCTCCTGCAGACAAGATTTTTTTTTTGTAGAACAGGAGATACACACATATCAGGAGAAAGACTGAAATCATTTACCATCCATACCCACCAAGGTTTCTATCAGAAGCCTTCTATCTCTGAAACTAGCTCACTTTTTTTGTTTTTCTTCCTTCTCCAGTAGCAGAATTGAGAGTATTTCCAAAGCCTTAATATACCAGCAGATCAATCCAATTAAAATCAGAGCGGTCCAATTTTCTAGACTTACATTATAACATTTTACATTCTTTGGTACTATAAAGGCTTCTTTAATATGTCTAAAATTTAGATACGAATATCTAAATGCCCGATATAAGTATTATAAAATTAGGCAATTGTAAGAGTAAAATGTTGGAATGAAACTGTTTGATTATCACACAGCAATGAAAGTTTAAAAAGCCAAACGTGTCATTAGTGCCTGCAGACAGGTTTAGAGAAGTTCATAACCTTTATTTTAATTGGAAATGCAGAAATAAACACATCAGTCAAAAATGGTCATGAGAAGGCTCTATCCTTAGAATGATATCTCTTAAAACTTACATTTCCTACATCACGTTATCATTTTACTGCATCCTGTGAAAATTCAAACATGAAAAAAATGCAGATACAGATACAAAACACTTGTTAAAGAGAAAGGTATTAATGATCTTAAGGGAATTCTAACACTAAGTTGATTTCAGGAAGATTTAAAGTGTACTGCAAGAAACATTTCTGAAAGTGATAAAGATCAGGTAAATATGCAAGAAAAATTTTATTTTCTGATTATAAAGGTCCACTTAAAAATAATTGGTATATGAACATACAAAATAATCTTAAGTGGGTACATCCTGAAAAGCATTTTCATTTTGAGCAGTTATGCTTAAAGAACCACTCCCTTTTTTTTTTTTAAATTGATCAGCTCATGTAAATTGTGTAATGGACATATTGTTCTGAAGGGTCATTGAATGTGTTTGGTTGACCTGGCAAGGCATTTTTATTTTTCACTTACCTATCTTGACAAAAGAATTCTCCCCCAAACATTACTATCAGAAAATTTCTACAACAAAAAGTTTCATGTTTAAATATTTACAGATTACTTAAATATTATTAGGCTTTCAGTACAAAATTCCATTCCTCTTATAAGCTGTAAGCTTTGATAAATTCTACTACTTCTTAAACTATGTACATTGTAGTTAATATAAATTCTCCCATTGAAAAGCATAGGACACGACATGGCATAAAATTATAGGATGAAAAATTTCTTTTTATATATACTTTCCCTCAATTTTGAGATAGATGTTCTTTTCTGGAGATATACAAATATTTCAAATTCAGCATCTTAAAACAGTGTGAGAGACTATAATCTTATTTCAAATTCTATTTCTTATTTCATGAATACTTACTCTCTTGCAGTAACAGAGAAACAAACAGACTCTGTGAGAAGTCGGACTGCATGCATCTGTTTGTCAGAGCAGGAGGTTGAGACATACGTACATCAAGGACTGATTTTTTCACCTAAATCAGACATCAGCAGCACCATTATGAAAAAGGACGTAAGCTCAGCAGAGAATACACACTGATCTAACAGGATATTGTAGAAATGCAAGAGATGCAAGGCCTCAAGGGATCTGACCTTAGGTGTTTTCACTAAAAAACCAAATATATTAATCTCAGTCAAATTTGAGCCTAAGTCTTTTTAAAGGTAGGTAACAATTTCACTTGCAAAGTATTGTTGATAAATGTATGAAGAGTCACAAAAATAACACCTGCTGGTCTTACTGTCTTATAAAATCACAAATCAGGACACAACCTCAAACTAATCACCTATTTTAAAAGACATTTACACCAAATGAAATAGTTTAGAGGATATCCGAAATTATTCAGAGTCTGAAGAAGTAATGAAAATGAAGCTTGTAGTGAAAGTTGAAAGAGGTAACTGTAGCATACTGCAGTTCTCAATCTCACATGCAGATAGCATCTGAAAGCAGGAAGTGGAGAAGGCACATGAAGTGACATGAACAGGCACATAAATTAAGCGAAAAACAAAGGGAGCGTAAAAAAGAAACAAATGTATTATTTGATAGTTAAGTAGGATCTGCTGCCTAATCAGCTATTAGGTATAACATCACTAGTTCTTTAGAAAACTAACGGGTAAGATCACAAAGTCATAGAATCATAGAATCACAAGGTTGGAAACAACTTACAAGATCACCTAGTCCAACCATCTCCTCATCACCATTGCCACCACTAGCACTAAGTCATTTCAAATCCATTCCGTGCAGCTAGAAACTAAACTGAAAAAACAAGCTAGCTAGAAAAAGCATTCCTAAGTAGATGGCATTTTAAGGAACAGACTAAGCACAGCTAACAGGAAGTCAAACAAAAGGATTCACTGCAGCACTTCTACCTAGTTATTCCAAAGCAATACTTGTGTATTCCTATATATTCTTCCTCAGAATAATACAAACTGTACATCAAAAATACTTGCTGAAAATCTCACTAAAGCTATCAATCTTTCATGGAATCAGATTTTTTTGAATATGCTTCCTTGAACCCTGCAATACAGAGGGGAGTAACGTATCCAGAAAATGCTAACATAGACATAAGGGTTTTGTGTAACATTAGCTGGGATAGAGCTAATAAGTCACCATGCAGCAAATACAGAACATCACACCTTCCGAAAATTAACAGTCTTTTTCCTACTAGATGAAACTTTGTGAACAGTGAAGAAATCATAAACAATTCCACCTCTGCAGCCTTACTGATGAAATGAAACAAATATTGGGAAGGTGCAATAGAGTAGCTAAGAATGAAAAAATTCTGCTGTAAGCTATATTCCAAAGTGTTTCTCCTCCCACATATTTACCTGCTAAACAAAAAGGAGTTACATATGGAAGCATTAAACAAAAAATACAACATAAGTGAACTACAAGCTCTATTCATTAAAGTAATTTTAAAGCAATTACCTTTTACCTTTGGCTTCCTTTTGTGCTATCGGTCACTTCATAATGAGAATTTCATATTCTCAGCTAGCTGTGCTGTAATGGCTTCAAGCACCCAATTTGCACAGGCAGCAACCTCTCCAGAAACCATTTCTTCTGTTTTTTACAGCAAAAATCCCACATTCACAGATAGAATTATTTTTCATTCATGTAATTACTGATTATTTGCAGTATGCAAAACTAACCATATTTTTAAAAACACTGCCACATAAATAGTTAGTGTCATGAAAGCAACACTTGGTAACAGTTTGGCATTTCTGTTTGCCAATGCAGTACCTAGTTTAGGTCACTGGATTTCTGTAGTTGCAGAATTCCTCTGCTATACCATAACTTAGAATATTAGGGCATGAATATGTATTTTCCCTCATATAAAAGAATTTCCTTCTAAAAGAATTTATAAAAATTATAGGGAAAGTATCACCATAAATAAGAGATCACATTTCTCCCTAGAAAAGGCATATAAGATGTTTGAATCTTCCCTGCGTGTAATTGTAGCTATTCTGGTTAACTTTAGACAGAAGTCTTTATTATATACTTCTGTCAAATGTTACTTCAGGAACTAGTTGTTCACCATGGACTAGGAAATCCTGTTCATCAAATACTTCTGAAAATCATGTCAATCTAACTTCTGTTTTGGATGTTTTTCCTCTCCCCCAGGAATAAATCAGAGATGGAGACAAGGAAGGGGGTAGAAATAAGAAAACATGGAAGTAACATGGAAGTACATTCTCATGGTTCTTCATCAGTCTCCCCACTCTTCCAGAGTTGGATATTTGTAACAGAGATAAGGTCTGAACAGGGGTACTGATATACATTGGTAGTTTAAACACTAAATGCTATGGTTTCCCCAGAATGGCAGCAGTGACAGTAATACTACCTCAAGTCATTATTTGTTCTTTATTGTACAACCAACGTTATTGATTCCACGATTAACTATGTGGCAGAATAGGAATTCTGTCTCCACTGCAGACTGCTTCACATTCGGCTTCCTCAGTAAACGATTGTCTTATTGAAATACTGATGACTACAGTAGCTGATCAGACCTCCTGAGAAAAGCCTTTAGGCCTATGAAAATAACTGATCTTTCTAAGTGTTTGGAGAAAAACAGACTATAGATTAAAACATTTTTAAAACAAAAGTAAAGAGTAGTCTCTTTATTCATTTGCAATATATCTCTTCTTGCCACCCATCAGGAAAGCACTGGTATTGACAAGGATTATTTTTGTTTTTTGAAATAACCTTGAAGCAGAAGAAAAAGCTGAATTTTACATAAATTGTTTTAGAAAGTCTTAATTCATATACCAAGTACTATTCAAAGTCTGTTAAAACAATGTATAAAACTATATCAAATAAGTGTTGCCATGTAGTATAGACAGAAAAAGTCTTACAGACCTTCTGCAGTGGAGACATAATTCCCATTAACTTGCATAGCATGAGCTGATTAAAAAGTCACTTGTAGGAACCACACACCTAACAATACAAATCTAAGGCTTCCACCATTAAAATTAACCAAGAAAAGGATATCTCTTCAAATCTTTCTAGTAAGGCCAGATTCCGACTTCTTTACAAAGAGCAATACATTAATTTGTGAATGAATAATGCTAATCTCAATGGGAATATCACTTCAGGCATTCTCCAGTTAAATAAAATAACAGAGAAACCATGAAGCATTTCCCCAGAAACCTGATCTCAGCCAAATCCATTGTACATAGCCTGTACCACAGACTAGATATCAAATACTGCGTGAAGGATCCATAGAAGAAAAAGTATCTCCTAGGAGCGTCATTATTATGGTAGTTAATATAAACACTAATTCAAGAGTATTAGAACCTGGAAGGCAACATTTTACAATTTCTCTAATGTTTAGATGAGAATTAAAATAATTAGAACGACATAGCTTTCTTCTGAAGGAGAAAGATGCTTGTATGTCAGTAAACAGAAACATGTACTACATGATGAGCGTTCCTTAAAAGTCAGAGGAAGAAAATAGCTCCTCAGAGCCATGGAGCAATCCACTACAAGTGAAAACACTGGGAAATAAAACAGAACACTGAGATGGCTTAGACTTGGGGCTACACAGATCTTAAGACTCTGATATTTCATAAATGCGTTTTCTTTTGGTAAGTAATAACGTGTCAAGATTTTATCTGTATTATAGAACCTGTCACTGTTTTTCAAGTAGGAAAGTTTGATATGGTCCTCGTTTTTCTTCTGGGAAAAAAAAGCATTTATGTATGAAAAGTTGCTTTGCGCTTCGCCATCATATATGCTATTAAAATATGCTGTAGTATATATATATCTATATCTATATCTATTATCTATTATCTATTATCTATATATATTATCTATATATAAAATATATATAAATTTATTATATTATTATAATATTATATAATATATATATAATATATATTATATATTATATATTATATATTATAATATATAATATAATATATTATATATTATATATATAAATTTATATATATATATAATATATATAAATATATATTATCTATATATATTATCTATTATCTATTATATATTATCTATTATATCTATATCTATATATATATATATTTAATTTATGTCTGCCAGTGAATCCTCTGGAGAAGACAATATCTCCAGTGGATAATCTAAACCAAGGACAAATATTAAGTAAACACTGCAGTGTACTTAACTGGTATAGTTCAAGGAGTAATCTTATATCGCATCTTGTTGGACTTCAGTGATGACAAGCCTTAGCCACAAGGATGCTTAAAAATCCAAAATGAATATGATGGAATTTTACCTAAAGTAATGGAAAATTACATAGCTTGAGAACTGATCTGTATGATTGCTTTTTTTTTTTTTTCTTGTCATGTACTATGGAAATTGTAGGCTGAATCTGATCTGCACAAGATTAAGCTAATGTTTTGGAAATTAGAATTAGAGTTCTGGAAGTGGAAATGAGAATTTATGTGCACAGCAGGAAGTTATATACAGTAGGACTATTTTGTAATTCACTTGCTGTTTCTAAGGGACACAGGTGTTTTAGATTTACCTGCCATTTTTTCCTAAAGTATAAATCTTTCAACTAGTACAATCAGTTCACAAAATGCAGATACAGATAATTTACCAGCTTCTTTCTCCTGCACAGATGAGTTGTGCTTTTTATACAAAAAATAACATTTGTCACTGTTTCCTAGAAATAAGTTTTACTTGAGAGTCTTGGTGGACAAATAGATGACAGGTCAGACTGGATATAGGCATTATGGCTCTGCTAAAAACTTTCCAAGGCAAGTCACTTCAGGATGGGTAATAAAACAGAACCTAACTCTCATTGAATAATCAGGAAAATAAGCAGCAATGCCTATGTACTTTTGCAAAGAAACCCTTAACCTTCAAAATACACAGTAAAATTCTATTATTCGCAAATAACAAGTATTTAGACTAAAACAAGAAATTTTGATACAAGTTTTTAAAAAATAATAATAAAAAATAAGCACAATTGTTACTCCCATATCCCATTGCAGCTTCAATTATGATAAAATTTAACCTATCAAATAATATAAAGGAACCTCACGTGACAGATTGATACTTCAGTTTCTTGAGAAAAACAAAGACAACATCAAGCTCATATCTGATTCCTAGTATGTGACTGATTTCACTTTCAATATTATATTGAGATGAAAAAGTTGTAAGCCAGTGACTTACAGTGCTTTGGAAGCTTTCCAATCATTTCAGTGCACTATTGAACCAAATTTCTCTTCTCTCACTGAAGATAAATATTGCCAGGAAAACTGCCCTGTATCCAGTCACCTACTTGTGAAATGACAGGCTTCTGCTCTCTGCAAAGCTCTTCAACTTACTACTTCAATCTTTCATCCTTCTTATCAGTTAAAGAATTCATTGTGAATTCTTCTATCATAAGTCAATTATTCACCATTGACTACATATGGAAGCTATCAGAAGGAAATTTAATGAAATTGTTATAAATTTAAAGATAATGTCAGTATCTGCAGTCAAATTTTCAAAAGATCTCACAGTTCATTTAAACAGCAAACTGAAGGTTTATTATGACAAGAATTCAATAGTTATCATGATACTCATGGACAGAGTCCTAAATTGAGCCCAATGGTTTTTTCCCTCTTCTACTGCACCAGTGGAAAAAACTAAAAGCTTACATCGTGCACCATCTTGTAAGAATTGTAACATACACTTTGATACAATATCAAGAACAAAGAGCCTGTTTTTGAAAATTAGGCCACACATTTTCTTACATTTACTGAATCTAAGCTAACTTTAAGTAATGCAATCCAAGAGACAAGGGTGAGATCTTCTGTAACCCAGCAGTAGGTAGCATTTTCTGTACAATATATTTCAAAGGACAAGCCAGATAACTGCTTCAAAGTGGTGGAAAAAGACTGGTGTCTTAGGAGATGAAGAAACACTGTCAAATGCAAGAGAAGAGCTTAAGCTCCCCATTTTCCCAAAGTATCCATGTGCAATACAACTGTGATTTGTCAACTAAAACTACATTGCAGAAGATGCTGAGCAGTCTTGGAAGACAACATGCTAAGGATTGCCCATAACAGTGCTGCTAGTTCATTTCAGGCTATTTTCATAGCTGACGATCAACTTCAGCAGCTAGCAAATCACTAAAAGCTACTTACACATCTGCATTCAGCTTTTGCTATGTGAAAAATGAATTCAGTTACTTGGAGCAGCTGACATTAAATTGCACAGAAAATTTACAAATAAATTCAAAATATTATAACCTATAATTGTTAAGCAATATCTACAATTTTCTCTGACTGACGTGATAGCACTAACATCTGAATATTCATAAAAGACTGGCACTATCACTGCACTGACTCTAAGTTTGAAAGCAATATTTTTGACCTGTCATATCTAATTTTATCAGAAACTATCTAAAGAGAAATTTTTCAGAGGACCTTTAATAAGCATGTTGCCTCTAATAGACTTACCCACCACTTTGGTATGTTACATAAAGTAAGTGGATTCTAGAAACAGAGGTCAGAATTTCAATGAAAAGTGTCTAGAGCTTCACAGCTGCATTTTAAAATGTGAGATTCTATATAGCTACAATAACTTTAGTGGACTAAATCCGTTTGCATTGGAGCAGCTAAAAAGAATTTTTAAAATGTATACATGACACTACACCCAAGCCAGATGCAGGTGGAACACATCTGTTTCTCATTATCTAACTATAGAACTGAATTAACTTGCAAAGCATGATGCCCATTTACAACACATTACTTGGCTCAATGCACATGAAATGCTCTCAGTCTACTACTAATTTGACCCATCAAAATAGAAAGCAGTATACATTCTCTCCAGAGTAACTCATGTTGTGATGTCTACCCCTATTACAGTAAGGTGCACCAGAAAACTTGTTTCACACTTGAATCTTCTGTCCTATTCTAGCAAAATCTGCAGTCACTACTGTATTACTTTGCATTGCACATTGCAAACATGAAAAAAGTTGTTGATTTTAAACAAAAAACCTCTCTTACATTTCATGTTCTTTGTCTTCTTCGGCTTTAACTAGACTTGCAGAAAGAGAGCAACTTAGTTTTCCTCCTATGCCCAATTTCAATACAAATGGAAAAACATGGCATTGAATTAAGAGAATAAAACATGAAAAAAGCAGCAAAGCTCCCTTGCAATTTTTTCATAAGCAGAGATAAAGCTGCACAAATTATTCTGTTCATGATAACCTAATTTACAAGAAAGGGGCTCCTCACGATTACCTACTGATTTGAAGAAGTAATTACACAAAATATTCTGTTACAACAATATAGTAGTCTTTAGATATTGCGGATGATAATTGTGATGTAGTACTGTAGATGAGGAGACATAAGGCTAGTCTGCTTAAACAAGGCAAAAGAAATAACGGAATGCCTACAGTCAGAATCAAGATGCTCCCTTTTGTTTTCTTTATCTCTTGTGCAGAGCCTTCTCGTTCATACTTGCCTTCCACGGCAATCTTTCAGACAAAAGAAGGGTTGGGAAGAAATAAACAACCCCCCAAGGACTAACAATGAACCAACAGTGGACCATCACGAGGCTAGAAGGCTAGATGACATTGAGAATTGCAGAATAAGGCTGTGTCTGGTGGGCAATCAAGGGGGGTGGATAGGATAATGAATTTGGGAATGTAACAAATATGCAATACATGTGAAAATATAACCTATTTACAAACAACCGACTGGACCAACGAGCATTCTTGAAGAGTTACCTCGATGCTACCCCAGTGCTGCCAATAAAGAATACCTGGCTTCACAGTACTAAAAAACAAACAAACAAAAAAACCCAACAAAACAGTAAAGTTTCTACTCACCAATTTCTTTAAATCACTATGCATGCTTTTGACTCGATTACTCCCAGGAAATTTGTTTTGCTACTCAGCGTATCCAGTTGAGAGAGAAGTCA
This sequence comes from Tetrao urogallus, assembly GCF_951394365.1. NCBI lineage: Eukaryota > Metazoa > Chordata > Aves > Galliformes > Phasianidae > Tetrao > Tetrao urogallus. Next base: position 22,244,325 of record NC_136818.1, read on the forward strand.
CGTGACCATAGCACAGTTTAAGATCTGGGGGAGCAAAAAAATAAAGATTGCAGCTGGATTTCCAGAGGAATACAATGAAATGAGTTGGATCTTCCTCTATAAAACCATTAATAAAACTAGGCAAAAATCAAATGAAAAAATAATTGAGGTCTAGAACAGGTTTTATTTCCATAGAGAATAAAACTAGCAATGAGAATCATCAATGCAACACAGTCCAACACAAAGGAAAAAGAGAAAGGTATATGGAAAATAAACATAAGCTGATTTGGGGGAAAAAGAAAATGGAAAAAGAATCAAACATAAACACTTTCAATGCCTTTACAGATGAGGTGCACAGATTTTCACACTTCCTCTCCTCTGCCAGTGCTACAGATACTATCTGAGCTAAGAGGTAGCCACTTGGAACAATAATAAATGCAGAACCCCTAATCAGTCAGAGCTCTGATTGCCCCATATTCTCCTGGGGATTAACACAGAGAAAACCAAAGGAGGCTTCCAATAGAGAACATTTAGAAATACTAAATGTAGAGAAATAAAAAAAATCTTAGGTATATCTGCTGGCTTTATATTTGCAAAGCAGTACCTTCCAAAATTTTGGCACCTTCAACGCAGTTCCTAAAAGAAGCGACCCCCACCTGCACATACACACACAGACTGGAGACTTAGGCACAGTTCTGCTGCTGCTTTCCAAGGAGATTCTCCTTGTTATTTCTGCCTTCAGTAGATTGCCAATTGCCTCCTTCTCTCATAACCAGGCACCTCCGACTTTCCTGAGCTTGGTCAGGAGCTTCCATTGGAGGCACAAATGGTACCTCTTCCCTAGTGAAACATTGGGGCATGCCAAAACTGCAAGGACAGAGCAATAGAAATTGCTTTTGTCTGACCACTCTTACTTATGGACAAATGTCGTCTGTCATGAAGCATCTCTAACCCTGGTTACTAGAGAACATATTGGGTTACAGATGGAGAGTGTTGCCTAACACTTGTGCTGGCTAGGGTGTCTCTTCCAGGGAATTAATCCTGCAGATCAAATTAAAACAGCTTTTCAGCCCAAGTGCTATCACAGTTATGGAGTACGCTGCAACAAAATCTCATCTAGCCTGCAGCAACATAGCATGACTCCCCAGGGCCTGGCTTCCTAATCTGTAACCTGGTCTTTCAGCTCACCCCTGTCACTCACAGATCTCACTCGCTATGCACCCTGTCACAGCACAGGGAAACGTTTCATCAGTGTTGCTGTGCCAGGCTGATGGCAGCTTCACAACCAGGGACAAGGCAGAAGTGAGCCCCACCATCCCTGTCACTTAGCCGCTGAGGGAGGCAAAGCCAGGATGGCCAGGATCAGGGACCCAAGTGGGTCCCAATGTGCTTGAGCAGGCCCTGGTGTCTAACTATTTTCTATTTCCCTTCCTTTCCTGCAAAAATACTGCATATTTTGCTTAAACTTTCAGCTTTATATTTTTGTCGAGCTGCCTCCTGCTTGACTCTAAGCAACAGCAAGTAAATATTAAAAATCTAGTGATGCTTCGCATACCATTTTTTTTGCCTTTCCCCTTCCTGCCTCAAGCACTTAAAACAAGTCTCTGAGGGAGCCATCAAGAGAGGTTTGCATCTGCAGTCACCTTACCATTTTGTAAATTGCACAATAAACTCTACACGCCCATGTCTGAGCCCACAAAGGGTTACCTGAGCAATTCGGAGCAAATGATTTCTCATACTCCCTGTGAAGACAATAGCCAGAATATACACTGAATGTCATCACTTGACTGCATCCTGTGCTTTGAAAGTACAAGTGTTTCAAGCCAAGGCCTTCTATTCTACAGGTATCCTGAAACACCCATTTTGCCTTCCACTTCTTCTTCGCACAAGACACAAGAAACATGGATATAAGCAACACTGATGCTACCGAAGGAAAAAAAAAACATCATAAGATTTATAATATAATCAGAATATTCATATTTAGGAAGACGCTCTTTCACAGGGGAAATCTGAAGCAGCACAGCAATGCTTGAATTCACTAGAAACAACAAATCCAAGAAAAACAAGCTACCACCTGAAATTCCCTCTGAGCCTACTAAAATTACTGAAGATTTGCAAGCAAGCTAAAATTGAGATATACTTGCAAAATAGAGATTTGTATATGCAAACAGGCAGATTGGATTGTTTGCTTAACCATTACAAGGTTTTCCTCTTAATGGAATAAATACATCCCATAGTCACGTATTAGCTTTAGAAAAGAAAAAAACTAGAGAAATCTAGAAAAATATTAGAAAAATAGTGTTCATCTTTCTACAACACTGTAAAAAAAAAGTCAGATCCAAGAACAACATTCAGTGTAAAGATCTTGTTATATTTTACACAAATTGATCATAAAGCTATGTGATACAGCAGTGCAAGCAATTTTCTCATTTCAATTATAAAAAAATTTCAATTGTGCTGAAATGTTATAATAACTTGAGCTAAAGTCTACGCTTATATGCGGTGACATTCAAATATGAAAATTTAATTTTGAAATTAAATTTCCATTACTGGATTTAAATGCATTAATAGTTCTTCAAATTCATAACTAAAAGGATATTGCCAACATTAAACAATTAAGGCCTAGAAAGGCAGGGCAATTTTCATAGTGTAAGCTGTATTTCGTACATACGAACTTAATAACAAAGTTAAAAGCATTTTCAAGACACCTTGACACAAATTTTAAAAGGGGAATGATTTTGTTCCTGGAGTTATTTTTTTTGACACGGCTAAAGAATGCAATAGGAGGAAGGAATAAAAGGATCGGAGAAACTCTGGTTTCTATACAAAAATATTGTGCAAATATTATTTGCACAGGCTGCGAAACTGAAAAATCAGAATTAATCTCAAAATTTGTTATGATTCACCTCCCATATCACTATTTGACAAACCATAATGTCATTCCTTCATTGGTTCTATACTATTAATTCAGAATTTCCAACAAAAAGATGTCTCTAACAGAAATAAGTACCTTTAAAATCAAAATGAGAAAAATACCCGATACTTCCTTGCAGCTATTGGACAGATCAGTACAGTGGGAAAGGTGTCACAACAAAGGTGTGACGGCAGAGGACATGCACAATAGAAATGTGCTATAAAGGAGGGGAAGATTGCTCATCTGTATCAGAAAATTCCAGATTCTCAGAGGAAAGCTTCACCAAGAAGGGATCTCCAGAAAGACATACTTCCCCAGTGGTAGTCAGCCCTCAAAAGGAGGTCTAAGAGAGGTGTAGCTAGGCTTCCCCCTTCCTGTCTCACAGCTGAATTGCCTTCACCTGTGCTCCCAGGGCTGACCAGGTTCTTTCCCCAGGTGCTCAATCAGTGTTTCAGGCCATGACACATCAGTTCCCATACTTTCCTTTAGAAATAACATTGCAAAATCAGGGTTAATTTTTCTGAGTCACTAGGTCTCTAAGAGAGTGCCCATTCTTCAATCAGGATGGTTAAAAGTTAAGTTACACTAAAAGTGTAAATAAATATTCTCAGTTGACACTCTTGTATCAGTACAGGAATAAATGGTACAGTAGAGTCATGAAAAGATATTTAGGTTTCTTTACGTATATGAATCAGGTTAAATTTATTAAAACAATGTAATGCTGCCTGCGAAGTTCCGTGTAATTTCATTAGCTTATGAGATAATGCACTTCCTTGTCATATTTCATTAATTATTCATGACAGTATAATCTTTCCTACCTAGTTTTAAAGTCTCCTAACTTAGATTTCCAACGTAAATCAAAATATTAAAACTCATTCACGTTAAAATACAAGTAACAGACAAAAGCATGGGAAGCATACTTTCAGACATTCCAGTATAAGACCTGAACTCAGAACCATTTGTCTTGGACTTGGTTCTTCCCAGCTTCATCTACCTTGTGATTGTCTCAATTTTTTCATCTCCAAGAACTGGAAGCATGCTTACTTTCTTTTAAGTACACTGAGAGGATAAGTTCATTGACTTGTGCGAGGAGTACATCAACATCTGAATATCAAATCTTAAGTAGCCTGGATCTTGGCTACTGGCATTTAACAAACAAGGTTATTTGTACCATTAAGGGAAAAAAGGAAATCTCAAAATCTAGGCATGAAATAAAAAGAATTCCAGCTGAAGAAAACCTGGAAACTGCTACTTTACCTAAGAAAAGCAAGACAGTCTTAGAGGTGAATTAAAAATTGATTTTCAATTTCAAAATGCCTAATTTTAAAATAATTGCTCCTTCAACGCATATTCAAGCTGACTTCAACAAAGCTCAGGTAAGAACAGGAAGTGACAGTAACCATGAAATGACTACATGAATTTAATTTAATGGTGTGGTCATTCTTCCTCAGGCTAGGAAAATTGTAGAATGACTCTGGAAAAGCTGAACATCTTGGCTATGAAAATGAAAAAAAATCTTATTTTTCTGTCTTTAAAAATCAGAGGAAAAGTCTAGACTGCTGTGTCTGATAAATATTCAATCATAATTATAAAAGTGTGTCAGTACACAGAAGTAAAATCCAAGCCAGGAAGACTGTAGAGTAGCCAGTGCTTTCAGAAGGCAAAGCTCTTTGTCCATCTCGCTACGAACTTAAAATTCTTAAGATCTAGAGCCTTTTTAGAATTTCATACTTATCCTTATGGAATTTTGTTACTAAAATGGAAACCATTCATTTACACTAAAAGAAAATGAAACAGGTTCAGGCTTTTGGCAGGAATAGCGAAAATGAATTTTTGTTATATCTTCTAACTTGAAGATATGAGAACTTGAATCAAGTCTATCTATAAAACCTTGGCTCCCACTTCACTTTGTTTCACTTCAAAATATGAAGCTTCCAGAATTTATGAATAGAATTATGAAGTTACTTTCCCACATTGCTTGAGTCTCTTGTGCCTTTCCTTGATTTTTATTTCCTACAGATCTTTCTTAACAAAATAGTCAGTAGTGGTCAACATTAATCTTTGAAGAAGCTTGATTCTCATAATCCTGTTTGTGTCAACGCCGTATTTCTTTTGAAACTATTTTTAGTCTCATTGTATATTGGAGATAAGCCTATTTTGGAATGTCAGTTCCCAAATTTCAAGAGAAGTTGTCACAGGAAACTACATTAGAGAAGTAGAGTGTCGTGTGCTGCCAGCATAATTCAGACCAGGCTACAGCTTCCACTTAACAAGGCGACTATAAATTGATAATTGCTTCGTTAGGAAAACTATCCTGAAAATGACACAATCTGATGACAATATTTGGGAAAGTATCATGTCTCCTCGGTATTTCATGGTATTGCCTCACTTGTTCTGCTTCCTAATTTAGCATATGTGGGATATTGGCTTAAAGGAGCTGAAAGTGTGGATGCTATCTGGACTGTTACATTCTTAACAGTGTACCTCTGTGCAATGTGTAAAGTTTTTTTTTTTTTTTATTATTTCCAAACTCTTGGAGCAAGAGCGCAGCATAAGTTCAGTTAACCTTTATATAAGCAAATCAAACAGCAGTCCACTGTGACTCCATATGCACACGTTGCCTAGTGTACACACAGATTTCTGGCTAGAATTAGATCAACATTTGTTACCACATCTTAAGAAAAGCTTAATACTTGTTGGCCTGCTGTCTTCTCTGTGTACTATAATTATAGTGACTTGTATTAGCTATTTTTAATTACATGTAACATAGCAATGCACAACAGTCAGATATTTATGGAAAGGACAAGTAAAACCTGAATGCTCAATGGATTTTAAAACAAAGGAAATGTTTAAGATTTGACTTAGCATATAGTATTTCTATACATAACTTCCTTCCATTATATTTAATGAAAAAACTAACTGCTCTTGCAGTCTACTCAATATGGAACTACATCTAGAAAATAAACTTGTATTAGTGTTGTGGAAACATGATCACTTAATAATCTGGCTGGCAGAGTTCAGAAATGAATTTTCTGTAAATATGACTGAAATATGCAGGTGGAGTAACTGAAGTAGCAGACAATTTGGAGTTTCAGCTGTTTGAGCATGAAACTCAGACATGTGTGATTGCTAATATCTGTATTTCCATACCTGTGCCATAATTCCCCTTAGCTTCCTCTCTTATTCCAGCTAATATTAGCATTAGAAGAAAATTCAGAATCATCCATACTATTGGAAACGTTGGAAATATGTACTAAGAGTAGAAGTTCTAGCACAATTCTAGTGAAAAATCAACAAAGTGTACATTTAAGTTCAGTTTGACATCAGTCATAAAGCTCAGTGCATAAAGTTAAGCATATACTTAACTTTAAGTAAGTTAAGCACTCTACTTAACAAAATAGTTAAATGGAAAACAGCAAAAAATTATACTGAAAGGTCAACTATGAGCATGCAAGACTCAGTAAATAGATTATTCAGGAATCAGCATAGACCTAATTTTTTTTAATATTTACACTAATAATAATACCAAAAAAGGTGGTTGGACTTTTTAGGCATTATCAGAACAGAGGATCAGAAAAACAAGGGGAACTCAAATATATATGGAATATAGAAAATGGAATAAAATGTCATTAATACAGAATGCAATACTATGCACTTAGAGACTGATAAAATTTCTGTAAAAAAAAAAAAAAAAAAAAAAAAAAAAAAGAAAACCAACAATGCTCATCTGCAGCAAATCACTGATATTACTCTGTCACTGCATGTCTATGAATCATCAGTGAGCATCTGCTTTGGAAAAGGATATTGAATCGATTTGAAAAAGTATTTCTGGAGAAGGCAAGGGAGATCAATACCCTTGTATAAGGCATAGGTGAGATATTGTCTAGATATTAAATCTGAATGTCAGAAATATTATTTGAATCTCCAGTGCTCAAAAATACTGTTTCAAGTTACAATACATATACAGAATGGCAATTGCAGTGAGAACAGGACTGGATTATGACTTCACAAATGATATCAAAGTAGTATGGTTTTTAGAGTTAAGTAAACCTAAGACTGATGTTTTGATAATAGATATGTTTCTGTATGAAGAAGCGAGATAATAGCAAACGTGAGAATGAAAGAGCTAGAAAACATAAATAACAGGGTTTACATCATTAGGAAAGGAAAAATCAACTGAAACATCGAGACAGAATTAAATGAGAAGCTACCAGAGGTATAAAATTCTGAAACTGCTCTCTAACATTAAGAGCAGTTTACATTTCTGAACAGGTTACATAAAGGTGGTCAGGGAGTATCTTTAATCAAAGGCAATCTTTATAAACTGTTAGAAAAACTGGGAGTGACCATTTCTTGATTTCATCCCTGTCCTTTTTTTCTGTTGTCAGCCAAGTACATACAGTACAAGTTCACATTCAGTTTTCACCTACCCAAGAAAAATCAGCATAAACCTGTGGCAAAATACAGCATAAATACAATTCTTTTCAAATTCCAGGAGTCAGAATTAACCAGTAATTTATTCATTATACCTTTTCCTCTAACTGTGTTTTCAAAAAGTAACACAAGCTATTAATTTTACACAGAGTCTTTGAAATATAAAACTATAAAGTGGGTTAGAACATAATAACTCTATGGTGTTTCTCCTCACAGAGACCATCATGTTTTAGAATTATACCTGTAGTTGATATTCTTGCTTTTTTCCTAAGCTATTATCCAACAGAGTCATAGCAAAACATCTTGGATCTTCTATCTCAAATACTGCCTTCCTGCTCTTTGCAGACTTCTCAGCCTCTCTCAAAGATCAATCATCCTCTTCTGAAGTGGCTCTTCCCGCTGCACTCCTTTTCCCACTGTGCACCCCCCATGCTTTGGCTTTTTGGGTGTTTTCTGTTCTAGGCATTTCTTCATATACTGCTGGGGATAAACTTGGGTGCTGCGTATTTCAAGAAGGCCATCACGTAAGAAGAAGTGAATGCAAAGTAATCATATTTGTTTAACAATGATTAACAAATAGCCTCCAACAGCAAAAGGTCTATAATATTTCCCCTCATTAGGGCTGCAGGATGTAAATCACTGGAATGCACACTTCACTAGGCAATACAAGGTAAAAATGCAGAGTAACGAAAAACACCTACTGAGGACTGAGTGGCAGATGTTCTGGCAAGAGAGACAGAACATAACTAAAATGCTTATCCAAAAACTGCCTCAAATCTAACATTAACAAAGTTATTCATTGGAAGTTTTGATGATTTTCAATGTGTGTAGAAATGCATTCTCTATTGTACTTATTCTACAGTGAAAGCATAAAAACATACAGATCTAACATCTGTGTCAATTTATTAGTGTATCCCAAGCAGTGAACTAAACAGTAGTTAGCACTGGACTAATACTGTGATGTGATTTAAATCATTCTTTTGCAGTAACGAAGACTCCCAAAAAAGACTTAATGCCAGCTTATAAAACGTCTTATGGGCTGAATTTTATCGGGGAACATAAAATACTCTTCTTAATATTTTCCATTCTAGTCCATTAGTTGATCATTCATAACCTAGATTTCTGTCAGCGTACCGATTCACAGACATTTCACAAAAGGAATTTATTTCATTTCACTGGTCATTGCTATATTGGCACAGTGTATGTCCATTTAAAATAGACTGTGATCAATTACAAAAAAAAATAAATAAATAAAATCACACAAACTCTCGCTCCTTTAACCATTTTGGGTCCTGCTCTAGGGTGCAGTGAAGTAGAGTCTGAAATCAAAGTAAACTCAACCAAAAAGTCTGAAATGGATATGTAAACAAAAATCTAAGATAAAATACAAAAACAAAAAATCAAAAACATATAGCATGATTTGATGCATGCATTTCATCAGTTTCCATCTGATGGTTTATAGTTTAGGGATTTCCTAAATTTGATTTAGCCTTCCTCATTGCACTTGACAGCTCTTCATAAATATTCTTTGAAGTAATGAACTGCTTTGAAACCATTTCTCTCTCTCTCTTTTTTTTTTTTTATTAAAGTTTTTGTTTGTTTCTTCTAAACTTTCTACCTGAAAGTTTCATAGTTTAATTGAAAATATCTTTGTTCCTTTTTTTTTTTTCCCTAAAAAAATGTTGAATAATAGTAATACTGAATGATCTTTTTTTAATAATGTCACTCAAATTTATTTTATTCACTTCACCAATCAGAAAAGTCTATTCTGCTCAGTCTCTTCCTATACAAAATGCCATCCTGTTTTCCTGGTTATCCTTGCATTCCACATTTTTTCCATTTTTATTATATTATATAAATTATATTATATATTATTGTATTATATCATATATAATATTATTACTACATTATTCTATTTATTATATTATTATATTGAAAATATCACACCATAAATACATATTTTGTTTTATTTTCCACTTTTACCTCTGTAATTTTAATGTTTGTAACATCTCCAATCACCACTAAGGACTGAAGTGTTGCTTTCTAACAAATATTCTTTTTTGAGTGTTAATTTATATCCACTGCAAGGAGTGACAACAGTGCAACCATGCTATAGCATTTTTAATGTTTGATATTTATCAACTCTGGTGGTGATCCTCATCTGCCATACTACTGGCTTAGCTTCTCAGCACCCAAGATCATTCTGCAGCTGGTGGTAGTGCTATTGATTTTAACTTTTCTGTATCAGCAAGTTCTCTTACTGCTCTACTCACCTATTTCACACATGAACAGCTATGACCTCAGATCCTCAGTGGTGTTCTCCAATTGTAAAATACTGGGAATTTACTCCTTCTCTCTCTTAAACAATAGATAATTTATAAGATGACTTTGCCTCCTAATCTATTTCAAAATTTAAGAAAATTTGCTAAAGACCCTGTGAACATCACTTTGAACATTCAAATTGAGATCATTGCCATCCATATTCTTACTGTATTTCTCTTACGTAGTGCTTTTTGAATAACTCAGATTCGGTAGTTACAGTGACAACTTCTACAGAAGTTGTGCCATTTATTTCCCTATGGAAACACAGAAATTTAAGATGGAGTACGTTTTAATTATGTCTAGGCGCTTTCAGAAAATTCATGATGTTCACCATTAAAGAATGAAGAAACTATTATGCTGATCTTTCCCGTTAGCTTAATGTGACTAAACTCTCAATGAGCATCTTAATCAGAGATCTTTATGAAATAGAATCTTTTACATATTAGAAGCAGGCTTTTGGTTCATAAGACAATTATACTGAGCTTATTTTTACCAGTCTACAAAGAAGATAATCCCTCTTATTAATGGTTCAAATATCAAATGCAGTAGACAGGTTTAATGGAATTATTTTTTAATCTTTTCACTGTCACCACAAGTGCCACCTGACATTAATCCCCTAGCACTAGTAATAAGATTAAATGAGAATTTTTACCTTTGGCATTGTATGATACACAAAAGCACAGCAAGAAACTTCATCACTGGCTTGAAAAAAAAAAAAAAAAAAAAAAGAATCAGTGAGTATATATATCATACATATATCAATGTATACATTTCCAGCATGAAAATATGTAGGAATAGAAATAAATGATTTTGCTTATTATCTACTGATATATTACAGAAAAAAAATATTCTATCAGCTACTAGCTTAGGAAAGGATTCTTTAACAGCTGGAAGCACCAAGCAAACAGGAAAGAAATCTAAATAAATACGAAGAAATAGTATAAACGAGAATATAAAATCTTAACATGAATGCTGGGAAAGTATCAATCAGCAACAAAGAAGGACATCTTAAAATCAGAAGACAGAGATAAACTGGGAACTGCAAAAAAATCTAGATGAGTCCTACCATATTAGAAAAAATGCTAATAGAAATATCTTCTTCAGTTTTATACAGAAACAGAGAAATGAACAGCTAGAAACTAAGAAAAGAGGATGAGTTAGAAATAATATAAAAAAAAAAACCAATCTAGATTGCCCTAAAACCGAGTAATTCAAGTCTCAGTTTTCAAGAAGGGTTAAGTACAAAGAGGGGAGAAAAAAAAAAAAAAAAAAAAAAAAAAGGTAAAAAGTACAAAATAATTCAGCATATTTAATCATACAATAAGTATAATCTCAAACTAACAAAATTTTCCAGTCGACACTGGTACCATATTGGTAGAAAACAGGAAATATGTCATTTTAAGAACAGGTGATGTAGTTAATCTTCAGGTTCAGCTAGGCCATAAACAATAAGTAAAATAACAGAAAAAAAAAAAAAAAAAAAAAGAGGCTGATTAGAGAGAGCTGAAGCACAAATGATATAAACCAAAAAATCAGTTTCCAAAGACAGATGCCATTTCAGTTTGACTAACTAGACTTCCGCCTGGCTGTCAAGAGTGCATAATTACTATAGTTCAAGTTTACATAGGCCTTTTAAACCAGCCTAAAACACATTCTGAAGAAGAGATAATTAAGAAGTTTCTGAAGGGTCAGGACACTGGGACAGAGGGGGACATTTCTAAGTAAATTACTCAATCACTTATTAAATACTTTCAGCGATAAAGGTAACAAAACTTTTGCTTATAAGATTTGCTGACTGAGACATAGGAGGGTTTAATGAATCACGATATTTTTACTTGAATGACTGAGAAAATATTAGAAATGGAACTAAATCAGTGCAAAGTGCAAGATCATATCCTTGGAACAACAAAAATGTCTACAGGAAGTTAACAACCTTGGTAGGAAACACTGAGAAAGGCAAAGACATTCTTTCTCTGACAAGATGACAGTGTCAATGCAGTCTCTATCACTTCTTTCAGACAATGAATACAGAGATACATAGAAAATACCCTTTTTTAAAAAATCTCAGATGACACTTCCTTTGGGGACTCACACCTCTTTTTTATTACCACTGTCAAAGATTATGAATTCAGACAGGAACATGGGACAGGCAGGAAGATTCTTATGAGAGAGGGCTTTACTTGTTTAAACCAGCAAAGTAAACGCTAAAAAAAGAAAAGCTGCTCATCAAGTTGGGTAAATGTTAGGAGAATTAGCTCTATAAAACAAGGGACTACTCTCACTCACTGGAGAGAAGCACTTACGAAATTTGGGTCCTAAACTGAGACTTAAATTAATTTGTCATTTCTACACAAAGCCAGAACACAAAAGGCATCCATTATTTTTACCAGATTGTCAAGTATTTACAATTCAGCACCAAACAAGACTCCCAGCACACTGAATGTGAACTAGATCATTAAGGAAAACTAGCCCCATATGTGAGTACAAGTTGTCTGAAAACAGTCTTAAATTAGACTAGGAACAATACTAAAATAGAATTTGCCTGAATTTGTTCTCAAAATTTAACCCTGATAGTACTCCATGTCCCACAGTCCACACTTCAGATAAAATGAGAGGGAAATCTTGTTTTAAAGTTACTTTTCACTAGTGTCCTAAATTATTGAACTCCTTCAGAAATTGTGTTTTCTAATTTTGGAACAGGTACTTAAGGGCATGTACAGCAGTCAGCAGGCAGCCTAGAGGCTATTGGTGGCTCATTTTAATTGCTTGTCAACTTAATCCAATTAACGTATATCATAAAGTTTAGCTATCAGAATGAAAACTTGGTTTAACCAATATTCATAGTCAGTAAACTGTACAGAACCCCTCCCAAATATTTAAGATGTTTTACTTAATTTTAGGGCTACAAGAGAATTCTATTAATGATTTCAATATTTTCAGCTGTCAAGAAACTCTGATCATCTTTCGCTATTCAGTTAAATGAATTGTTATACTTTTGTGTTTTCTGTTGCGTGCAGAGTTAGGTTTCTGATGACTTTCTTTATAAGCTATGAGACAACAGCCATTTTCTTTCACCCATAGCAGGAGAGAGGTTTACTTTTGGGAAAATTTGACTTTTTATTTGCTATTTTATTTCTTGACCTTTATTTATCTAAATTAAAATATAATTAAAAACGTAACAGTAAAAAATGTTAAAAAAAATTGTACAAACCTATTCTTCTTTACTTTTTGTTAATGATGCAATAGCTTCAAATCTTCTATGAACTGAGTGTATTTTCTTTGCATAACAATGGTGTCAGCAAAAGCAAGGTGTGGAATTTATGTCACTTTGAAGTTTTAGTATCCTTATTTCTTGCAGAAAATGTAAAGTTTTCATAAAGCTGGGAGTGATCTAGAAGAGGAAACAATCTATTTCTTAAGAGTAAAACAGTTTCCTTCACACGTGGATTTTACTTGCTTCTTGCTTTGCTTTTGACTGAAACATCTTCATGAATTAATGTAAAATTTCATCATCTATTCTATCGCCAGGGTAGGCCTTCTCTATTAGAATCTGTGGATGTTTTCACAGATGCCCACTTGTTTATGAATTATGCACCCTAAGATAAACTATCAGTTCACAAGTGTTTTCTGAAAATCTGCCACAATGGAGCTTCAAGTAAAAATGTTGCTTTCGGACTTTGCTGCTATATGTGAACATGAAAGCTATTTGATTAAAATGTTTGAAATATATATATTATTTCATAATTATATTCTTAGAAATAAGATCAAAACAAAAGAAAAAAATCAGACAGCTGGTTGTTTTCTCTCTACTAGTCAATGGGCTATGACTTCAAAGTGCACCTTGAGGCTTAAGATCAGTATTCATCAATTAAAGAACAATCACTGTACTGGAATATTAATTGCAAATTTGTTGACATCCATTAAACGACTATTTATCCCACATGCAGAGCAGAAAATACTCATTTCAATCCCTAGAGTTTCCTTCAAAGTCACCTCAAAAATCCATCTTTTGGAATGAAGTGCTGTTACAAAGACTATTCTCCTAGTTTAAACAATCTCTAAGATACAACCACGCAGAGCACACATTGCATTTGTCTGACTTCTTTTGCTAAATAATGCTGAATTACATTCAGAAGAGGGAGATGCATAAGAGTTATCCAATTTCTAAAAGTAATAAAACATTTAAAACTTCCCTATTTATTATTGCTGTGAATAAACTGTCCACTAAAATATAGATGAATGTCAAAGAAAAACTGATTCATAAGAAAAAGAGATTCTTAAGAATCCTCCAGACTCTTCTAAATTTCTCTACCAAGTTTGAAAGTAAATGAAGAATTACTGAAAGGAATAAGTGATAGAGCAACAGTGTACCCACTGCTTGAAAGGAGCTAAGACCAGAAACAGAAGGTTTGGCTTTATACACACACACACACACACAAAAAAAAAAAAAAAGTCAGTGCACTTTTTCAGGGCCCTAATCAGGAAAGCTGCTGTACATGATTTACAGAAAAGCGTTTTGACTCTGGCAGACTAAATAAGAATAATAAGAATAACCGTATATATTTCAGCTCTCTAAACCAAGCTACAAGTATATTTTGCTACGTTCAATTAACGTTATCATACTCCCCCCCCCCGTAATAGCCTTACAATTTTATGTTGCCCACAGGATAGATTCTATCCCACTTTATTCTGAAGGAGATCAGAAGGAGAATCCTCTCCGCTAGGAGAGGAATAAAAACGTGGAAATTCTCCAGGGAAGGAAAACAATATATAATCTTGTCATAGGACATTTTATCAAAGTTATTTTCATATAACATGGCAGATGTCAAAAAAGAGTAAACAAAGTATGTGTCTAAATTACAGATTGCTCCCAACCAAAGCCTTGTTGCTTTTAGAATTAAAAGTGATCTGTCCATACATATGTTAGTACTCTGGTTACCTTGATGCTTGCAGGCTCTTGCTCACGTTCTGCTATGTGCCAAAAAAAAAAAAAAAAAAAAAAAATTCATTGAACACCCGCTACTGAAACATGATTCCCAAATTAATACTCAAATCTTATCAGAGATCCTAATGGCAAAAAACATCATTGCCTCTGCAGTATTTTTAGATCCTATATTAGTTATGGGATCTAGTAAGACCAGATTTCTACCTTATGCACATACTACCATTCTCTTAGAAAATGAATAACAACTAGGTTCCAGAACGCTGAACTCACTTTCAATACAAAAGCAATACATTGATGTTACTCTAAGCTAGAAAGATCGAACCAAGTAGTGTAGAAATATGTAAAAAAAAAATATTACCTTTTGTTTATTTTCAGACAGCCTGTTTCAGCCAACAGAAGACGAGTTAGGATTCTTACATGGATTTGTTGTCTGAAATCAAACCCTTCATCAAGACCCTTATCCTTAGGTTGTTTTTCTTTACCCAATCTAGGATGTGCAAGGACAAGCACTTTGTGTTCCTGCTTCATGAACTACTAACTTGCCTTTAAGAATCCCTTCCCCGCTATAGTTTCTTGTTTTCATAACTAATATTGAGACAACCACAATTTTTTTTTTTTTTTTTTTTTTTTTTTTTTTTTTTTTTTTTAATTTCTCATAAAAATATTGTATGGTTTTATAACCCAGTCAATCCACAGCCTAGGAATTGGCCCAGACCAGGCACTACTGTGGAGGAAGCAATGGTTGTAACAAGCAAATTAAGTTCATTAAAAAAAAAAAAAAAAAGTTTTCATTTCAGAAGAGGTTTTTCATAAAGACAGTAGCTAAGTATCAACACTGTCATCTAGGATCTAGACTTGTTGAAATTGGAAAACATGCTTTCTAAACATGATTTTAAATAAATTTCATTATTATAGGAAGATCTATTAGTAAAGAATATTTTCATTGAAAGCGTGCTGACAGAAGTATAAAAATTTAAAAAATAGCCTATCAACAAGTATTCATTAGATATTTTCAGGTGCCTTAGTTTATTCTCTGTGCCAGAAGAATGTGGGTTCCTGGAGGACACAGGAAATAATTATTCATTAAACTTTTCATTCAAATACTAGAGAAGACCTGCTAGAGAGCAGCATAAATAGAATTCCTTTTATCCTGGTAAGAAGCATCTGGGCTCTTTGGCATGCTTGTAGGTCAGAACTCAACAAGCCAAAAGCAATGCAATTAAAAGCAATAAAGGAAAATTAGCAACGTAGTTTACATCATCAAAAGCTAACGTTGGGCAGTTTGTTTCCAGAAATAACAGGTACGCATTTTTTCCCTGTCTGAAATGGCTTAAGAAATATTTATTAGAATTTAAAAATAGAAGTCCAATGAATGTAAAAGAAAAGATCATTGGGAACTTAAAAATAGGGTTTACCAAATCTCGTCTGATCCAAAAACAGCCTCACATGGTGAGCCCAACAAACATACTGGTGGGAAATGGATAAGTAGTCACTTGGGCTTCATTTTGTTCCAGCATTAGGGTGCAAAGTACAGTAAGTGTATAAATCTAGACTTAAAGTTCTCACATCAAACATACAGTCAATCTTAAATATAAAAGTAACAGAAGCTGTATCAAGTGTCCCAAGCTACAAGATCAAGTCTTACCATTCTAGAAAAAGTAAATTCTGGGATCTAAGAGCTAATCAGGTACTGAGTTTGAAAAACACAAAGTAGCAATCATTACAAAAGTAAGTAGGACTAAAACCATGCTTATATGTCTCAAAACATGTCTTACTAAACATGTAATAAATAAATGAAGGAGGTGAAAATCGGACTTGGCACAGCTCGAAATGCTGTCAGCTGTACAAGTATGCAGTAGAGAAACAAGGGGAATAGATTATTATCTTGTGACAAAAAAGAATCCTCAATCCAATTTAATTCAAAAGTGATGTAGTAGACCAGTCAAAGAGAACCTAAGAGGATTTTCAGTGCAATTACTATACAAGACATATGGATAAACAGAAGCTTTCTAGAAGAAGCTCACACAATATTCCTACTGTGTTTTAAAGTCCACACCTGATTTTTCTAATTATCCAACTGCTTTCACAACAAATACAGATATCTACCTGGAAATCTTTTTGTGATTTTTGTTCATCTCCATCATATCTGATTGTGCATAACAATTACTCTGCTGCCTATTTTCTTTAGTATTTTATATTCATTACTAAAAAATCTTGAGCAATAGTACATTCAGCCTCAGATCTTGAAATGAACATGTAAGGTTTTTGCTGGTTTGTTTTTTTAAATATCTTCTATATGCATAAAAATGGAATGTATAAAAAATACACACTGTTTCTAAAAGGAGTATATAAAACAAAGTTTGTATAGGTATTTCTCTGCTTCTGATCTTAGTTTGATGAGAGTAATACTTGACTGTGCATTTAAACCATCAGCTGACTTTATCTTTCTAAAAAAAGCATTAGGATTTCATGTTGTTGGGCACTGATCATTCTGATTTTGAGGCAAGAGCAGTATGTTAGTATGACTTTTAGGAAAGTATGTCAATTCTTTCTATTGATACACTCCTCAAAAAAACAAAAACAAGATAACTGCTTTGCAGAACGTTTGAATTTAGCTGGGAAATTAGAATATAACCTTGTTCCGAAAGAATAGTCCTGTGAAAAAAGTTAACACCACATAAAGCAACTGAAAAATATATGGACAACAGAACCTGTATTAAATCAGGGGTCCAGCAGATATACTTTGAACATGCTGAGAGCTTTCACGAGGCAATAGGCTACAGTAAAAGGATCTAAACTGAGACCCTACATCACTTTCATTCCTTGGGTTTAGAAAATTTCTACAGTATGATTTCAGGCACCCTCGTACTTTCAATATTTGAACTACTCCCAAAAATCAGAATTCTGTCAGTTAAAGAGAACAAATAAGTGAATGCTAATAATCAGAAACTTCAAGAAAGTGAATTCATGCGTCTTTTTATGGCAAGAGTCTAATGAAGTGCATTTTTTACTAGGGAAACAAATGAAAACTTGATACATGAGTGCTATTTCATTGATAATAAAAAGAATGTGCCAAGTTTGGAGGGAATTTGATGCAAGAGTGCCTCAATGGTGCATAAAGTCTAGACATCATTTCCCTGAGATGCATCTACATACTTTATCCAGCAATTAGCCCAGTGTAGCTAACAGATTTTGGGAGCTCTATCACTGCAATAACATATACAACAGCATTTGAACAGCATCCTTGAATCCAAGCATTTTTCCCCCCTACTTACCACCTCACCTATACATAATGTTCACTGCCTTCTTTTTTGCAGTGTATCTCTAAAATTCAACATTTCAGTTACATTCTTTCTACACCTGATCTATTGTCTCCTTTGATCAATTAACAGTGTAGTGAAATGTGTGAAATACTTAAGATGAAAAAAAATACAAGCTCTTTCGTTGACATCAGTAGTAAATTTTTCTTCCTGGAAATGAAAACATAACAGCACTGTAAAGTAACTACATGCTTAGAACTCTCCAAGTCTGATATCCTTTCACCTAGTGCTCATAATTCAAGATAGACACCTCTTATTGTCATTACTTTAATGCAGCCGTTTTTCTCCAGTATTCTTTGCTACATTTGCTTAATCAGCAAAACTCACTTGAAACAGCCCCTAGCACTGAAATGCACCATTTTAAATGCTGTTTGAAGTCCTTCATTCAACATTTCATGCCATTTTGAATAGTTTCTTCCACTGATAACATAACAGTTGATAGGTTGTATCTCAGTTTATCAAAGTACTTATCTGATAAATACCACAACAGAGAAAAATTCTCTATGAGTCTTAGACTGTATTAAAGTAACAAATTTCCACAGTAACTGAGAATCAGTTTCTCTTGATTTCATGTACTTTTGAAGACTTGGTATCTTATTTCTATATAGGCTACTCAAATACGCTCTGCATACTAATTAAAATATAGTTCATTACTTTCCACAACATACCTTAAAGTGTTTTTTTTTTTTTGTTGGGTTTTTTTTTTTGTTTTTTTTTTTTGTTGTTTTTTTTTTCTCCCCCCCTCCATTCAGCAAAAAAGTGTGAGTAAATAAAGAAGCTTACATGAATACCTTCCTCATTACAGGCTTACCATATATCAATATACGTGTTTTCTTTTCCAGTGGCTCATCATCATGTGAGGGCTGCTCCAAAAGCAATGCCTTCTATTTAATTATGACACCGACAACATCAGAGGTAGACATTTGCAGTATGGAAGTAGGGGTTTAACCTTCCCACCAACATTCTGTGATTGTTTTCTGCTATGTAACATATGGGAGCAGACAGGTACTCTAACCAAACGATGCCATAGAAGTGCTTCAGAAGCAAAGCTGTGTTATTGAATACCTCCACATGGAAAAAATGGCACTCACTGACATTCATCAACACTTGCCTGAATGCTTCTGGAAGCCAAACAGTAGATGTAGCATAGAGAAGCAATGAGTGGTGCATTTCAGCAGTGGGGACGGTGGGTCACTTTCACTGGTGAATTTTAATGAGCACAGCATGCAGATTCATAGCTGGCAAAAATGTATAGCTAATGGTGATGGCTCTGTTGAAAAATAGTCATTTGTAGCTGGGAAACTGCTCTACCACATAGTGTTATTCTGCTTTTTGAAGTTGTTTTAGCTTCCATGGAAATAAAAAGGAGACATTATTTTCATAGTGACATACATAGTAGATTTTAGAAGAAAACACTTCTTGCAGAGGGTCATGAATCCATCCAAGTGTTTAATATTTGGCACAGCAGAGATCAGGTAACACAGCAGCCAGGGCAGCAGCCTCACCAGCCAGGATCCAGTACTCCCAACCCCAGGCAAGGTGAGCAGAGCAGCTCTTCTTCCTGCCGTCAGCTGCACGGCCTTGCCCTGGGTCCAAGCTACCAAAGCTTCCCCAAAAAGGAAACGTGCCTAAGGGGGCTCTGACACAAAGGGCAAAAATGTGTCTTCTGGCAATGTTCTTGCTTCCCCTTACTCTTGTTGATCTTTTTTTCCTCAGGTTTGTTGACTTATCAAGGAGAATCGGGGCTTACTGTTCTTTCCTTGGGCTCAATTATCCTTGGGCCAGAATATAAGCTGTGAAGAGTGTTTGACAGATAACTGACAGCAAAAGCAGAAAAATTAGTTGCTTGCCTTAAAAAGTAAAACTGATACTTCAGCTCCATTGCAGGTAATAATTGATCGAGTTCAATGGGAGGACCTGTCATCTTTCATTTTTGTCATTCATCACCTTGGAACGAAACAAGGTAAACAATGGCAACATCACAAGTAGTTACGGTCAATAGCCAGGAAAAAGCTTTCCACTTCCAGGTTTTAACATATCCTTCCTCACAGTAATTTGCAAACCTGTGCGTAAAGCTCAATAACTTTAAAAAGGTGACTTCAGTAGCAGATGACAGATTCCAATTCCTAAAACTGAGTTTGTTTATCTGCTATCTTCCACTTACTAGCAAAAATGCCTATATTTGCCTGTGCTTAAAAGGAAAACAGGACAAGATTATAATTCTATAAGATTTAGTCTCTTTAGTTTTGATTGTTTTTCCTCAGTTTGGATTTTGACCCAGAAATCCATAATTTCAGAACATACTCTGTAATCATACTTCAATTGAACCGAAACTGTACAAAAATTAGAAATAATTTTTCTATATTTGTCTTCAATTATTTTTTAAATGATCTCAGTTTGCTGTCCAAATTAAATACTGCCATTTGTCCTCAAGTGAAAGAATATGCCATCAATAGCTACATCTGAGCAACATAGCTACATGGTGGAACTTTCAAGTCACATCTGTTAGTTTAAATGTGGCACTGACACGCTATATGGTTTGCAGTTGCACAGTAATTGTCCATTAGTCCAACATAACAATATCAGAAGGCAATATGAATCCTGCCACTGGTCTCCTGTGTGTCTTCATAGTAATTTCTTGTGGTAAAGAGATGGAACGTCCTTAATTTAGGAAGCAGGATTCTTGATTATGTAATTAATTCAAGCACGTCATTACTACTGGATTAACCTTTAGCTCTATGATCAATAACCTCATGCTTCAGTACAAACCAGTTTTTTGTTGTTTTTTTTTTTTTTTTTTTTTTTAATACTAGATGCAATTGCAAAACCCCAATCTGCATTTTCAACCATTCTTGCATGAAAGTGATGAAATTAAATCTGCAAAAGCGCATTTAGAGTCACTATATTATCAGTTCAGATATTATGAACTTGTGACAGCCCCTGCAGGATCTCATGCATACTGGAGTGAGGGTGGATCAGTCTAGGTCCTGCTGCTGCAGAAGCACAGACCTCTTACAACAAGTATCAAATACAACACTATGTCATTAACTGAAGCCAAAGTTAGTAAGCATTCTTCAATTCTGGAAGGTCTCAACACCTGAATTTTAGAGAAACTGTAAGCACTAGAACTTTAGCACATTGCCACAGCTGCAAGTACGTTAAAGCTAAAATCAAAGCCATGACAACATGGTCTTGGATATGGCAACATATCCACTGTCTCTTGTAAAAATTGCTAACCTGTTAGTAGACACGTGAAAAGATTTCCAGTGTTATTTCATCTCCTTTTGTGGGAGAAGTAATTACTATTTAGTATCTCAGCATACACAATATTTATAAGAGCTCATTGCTTTCTCAGAAATCCCCCTGTGGGACTGCATATTTCCATGCTTGGTCTCAGCCTAAAGGTTAATTTGTTTGGGAATCTGTTGTGTAATACTATTTATTTCCTGGAAGAAAAAAAAAGACTTTTTAATCTTGTCTTTCCTGAAACCTATCAAAATAAATACTTACAAGCAATTTGAACATCATCTCTGCATGCTCAGAAGCATCTGCTAAGATATTAGCAGTTTTTAATGAATCCCCCACTGCTTAGGACATTACAATGATTAGCATTGCAGCCTGCGTTGGCAAACACAGGGTACTGCTGGTACAAAATACAGATTAAAAAAAAAAAGATATGATTTACCAAATGGAAAGAAAAAATAAAAGTCTTTCAAATAATGAAGATTCAAGACCAAATGGTGCAAACACTCATTGCTGAAGTTTGGATAAAATGCACAGCTGGTGCCTTCAGTTTTAACTGGCTGAGAGTCTGTCCTATAGTGCTTACTGCTGGGAGTAGGCACATTGGATTTCTATTATTCCACAGAAAAATCAATTGGACTACTCCCAGCAGTAAGTGCTGCTCTTAGCTATAAGCACTTATTGCCTCAGTCCTTAAGAATCTGTTTCTATATTATGTTTGTGCCAGTGTTTTCACTTATTTTATCTTCAATATTCAAAGGCATGTCACTAGGTAAACAACAAAAAGAAAACTGAAACTCACACTCACAATGAGCTTGAACTCATTGTCATTAGTCAAAAAGACGACTCCCGTAATTAAACAAACTCCAAACCTATGCAGACTTACAGAACTGATATACAGTGAGTAGCCACAGTCAATGTTATTCCAAGTCTGCATTTGAAAAAGGAGTGCTCACATCCTTTGATTATGTCATAGGATAACTCAGGTTGAAAAGAACCTCAGAAGGCTGGGAGCCCAACTTGCACAAAACAGAGTCAGAATGTGTTTTTAGGAAATTATCTGGTTGGGTTTGGAAGATCTCCAAGGCTGGACTCCATGCAACCATTCTTGGCAATCTGCTCAGTTACCTCGTTATCCTTATGAAGGAAGTTTTTCATTATATCTAGCCTGAACCTCTCCTGTTAAGCCCACTGTCTTGTATCATTCAGCTAGTTTAGGTGAGGCAACAGCCATTTAGGCAACAAATGACTAACAAGAGAAAACAAGACGGACTTCAGGCAAACGACTATTTTCCTTGATGTCTTTGCTAACATATCAATTACCCTTTTGGAATTATAATGAGCTGAGAGGAAGATTGATTTTCTGATTAGCTAACTGAACTGTTTCTGATCCAATAGGGCTTGATTTCCTAGCTTTTGTCACTAGCAAAGTACAATTGCAAGTTATTTTATCTTTTATCCCTGCTTTCAAATGTTTCGCATCCAACTGTTCTGTTTTGAGCTCTTCCTCTCATTCAAGATCTTACAAATTATTTTGCATAATGAAATTACTCACAGCTTGCCAAAGCATAAAAATCATAATAAAAATTTGGGAGCTCTAAAATGAAGTAGAACACCATTTTGAAAGAATGGAAAAATGCCTTTCTTCATTTCCTAGTATAAACATAAGGATCAAATATTTGGGTTTGGCTTACTTGACTTTCCCTGCTACAAATAAATCAACACAGACAGAAGATCTAGCAGGTGAATCAAAACAAAAATCTTCCTTCTGACTCAGAAAAGGCAATGATAAACCTGTCTAGTGGGGTCATTTCTTATAATTCTTACATCCACATTCTGTCAGAATAGATTGAGAGCTCTGGTTTAGGATGAGAACAAGAAAAAGATAAATGAGAATGTTATGCAAATAAAGTGCAATGGCATAGAACAGACAGATACTGCATACACATGGAAACAAATAGTCAAAAGAAACTTCCAGAGTTGTGCAGCTAAACAAGTTCCAAGAGATGCAAGCAAAATATTGCAGTAGGTGATCTATATGTATTGGGGTTGGGTTTTTTTTTTCCATTTACTAGTCAAAGTATTCTTACTGCTACTCCTAGCCTACATGCAGAAGTAAATCAAGCTGTCTTCCACCTTTAAATCAGCAAATAGCATACTACAGAAGGATTTACATCTTTTCCATCATTCCAAGTTAATGCTGCCATTCTACGTCCTTCTATAATCTTTCATGTAGCCATACCTGGCTAATCAAGAGTTGTTTATAATTTGTGTCTTTCCTCAAAGCAATAAACAGCAGTAAACTTGTTGCATGAAATATTCTTACATTTGGATTAGCCTGAACACCCGTTCAACATCTGTTTAACCAGCGGACAAGAAACATTTTTATTATTTAAAGGGGAAAAAAAGAAAACAACAGTAATACCTGACACTATGTGTATATATTTACACTGCATATTCAAAGGTATATGCATACATTTGCATAAGCATGTCCATACAAAAACATTAAATAAAGACAATAATATATATGTATTGTCAGAAACAAGGCATCTTTGTATTAGAGCTACAAAATGCTTTTATTTCCTGCCTCACAGTTTAGAACACTTTCTCTTTTTGTGGAAGAAGGCTTCTTTCCATGTTTGCTGCATATAAAATTGCCAAGCTACCTTTTCTCTAGCTAACTATGATGGATGGAAGTCTATTAACCACTCAATCAGCTACAATAGACACATTAGGGGCCAAGAGAATAAATATGACTGTCTTAAATTTTTGACTGTTAAAATTGACAGGGAAAATAGGACAGACGGAGCCAACACCACCACACTTCTGTAAGAAGTATTATGTGTCCAAGCCATAAGGTTTCTGCATTTCTTTCATGGTTAGAATTGACAGGTGGCATATGTCACAACTTCTATCTGCGCATTACATGACTCCTCATACTTTTTAAGATTACCCTAGGAATAGATATTACTCAGTTACCTGGGATGACTTGCATTAATTTTAAAGTTAGATTAATGGCCTCATTAGTTTTTAACTGGAGGTACAAAATATTTCTGTTTATGGCCAAAACTGATAACATTATCAGCCCAGACTTTCATAATTTTACAATTTGTAGTTGTACTCTCGCATATGATAAAGATTTCCCACTTCTGATGAAGCTTCACTGTTTACTTATTGTGGTTTTAAGTGCGCATTAATATACAAACAAACAAAAAAAAAAAAACATAGAAGGGAAAGCAAATATTACCACCCACTTTACAGTAACTGAGATTCTTCTCTGTTCCTAGCAAAATCAAATATCTTCAGAGACCATGTAATAACATTGTCAGGAAAACTAGGACTGAGATACCACACATGGAGATCACACAGCTATGAACATAAGGTTGTTCTCTCTATAGATCAAGGGATCCAAATATATATACATATACATGTGTTCTACTTAGTACAGATCTGTGGTTTATTTTACAACAGGAAAAGAAATACTGCTGTATGCTGAATATTAAAAGCTGACCAGATGGTCACTGGATAGGTGTCCATATTAGAGGACCAAACTGCATCCTTTCATATGATAAAAACAATGTGTGTTTTGTTTAGGCTCCCAGTCAATTTTAATTCATTTTGACCAGACAATACACCAGTATCTAATGATTACTCAATTAACCTTGGAGCACCATAGTAACCAGTGAACCTCTAAGAAATGTAGTGACATAAATGGATTCTGAACCGACAAAATAACATGGATCAAACTGCATTAAAATGAAATGAAAGCAATAACAGCAAATTCCCAAAGCCTTCTATCTTCCTAGCTTCTTTTAATAGTAATTAGCAATGAAATTGGAAGCATAAACTGCAATTTTCTGCTATTGTCTACCTAGTAACAGGGAAAGAAACATTCAGAACAGCTTGAATAGTTTCCAGTGTATATATTGTAGGTAAGGAAGACTTAAGATGCCAGTTGATATATGTAGTTTGTAAAAAAAAAAAAAAAAAAAAAAAAAAAAAAAAAAAAAAAGAATTCTAAAAAGATACATTTGCAAAACATCTACTTAAAAGATCGATTGCAGGTATGGAAGCTAGCAGACCACAAAAATAAACTAAGTCTAGAAAAGGCTGACAGATAGGAATGCTCAGTATTCAGCGTCAATAAAAATTAGACCAACAGTAAAGAGAACATGAGAGAACATGAGAGGATTCTCCGCTAAGAACATATGCTTTTGTGAGCTGAATGTTAACACAGAAAGTACTAAAACAGAAGATTTAACTTATTCATCTCAGAAAAATATTCTAAGCAAAAGTAGAAAAAGTATCATCTGGTGCCACTGAATACATCATAAAGAAAATATATTTTTAAGTCAGTATACTGGAAATGTTCTTTCTGTTTACATGTTATAGCAACCTTACAAAACACAGAAGTAATGATGTACATTAACACCCTATCACCAAGTTGTTCATAACTTAACCTGTTTGAAACGTTCAACTCTTTATTCATTCTTCTCAACAAAATCAACAAAACAAACTTTGAAAAATCTTCAGCTCACATGTATGAATTCATGGCATTGTTTTTTATTACCATCACATCATCCTGTGTTTTGCATTATTTTTAAAACATTCTATCAGAAAGCATAAATCATTAACTGGAAATGAATGTGGACTTTAGAAGCAGTCATGGACTACTTCTGAAAGGCTTACAGACCTCCATACACTGTTCTACCCATACAAAAACTTTTTAGTTGTTTATCACTAAACAAAAAATGCTGCTGAACCAAGGTTATTTTTACTTATAATCCCCCCCCCCCCCAAAAAAAAACAAAACAAAACAAAACAAAACAAACAAAAAAAATCACATAATGGTATGACAGACATGGCAGAGACATTAAATTTCAGATAATCTGCAGGAAATCTCACACTACAACATTGATTATATAGTAAATAAAGGCAAGACCAGCACATGTAGTTGTTGAACAAAATGCACCCGGTTGAAGTTTTTCCACAGAGGGGGCAGTAATGCTCTGGATCAGGTTGCCCAGAGAAATCATGGATGCCCCATCCCTGGAGGTATCCAGAGTGAGGCTGGATGGGGCCCTGGGCAGCCTCATTTATTTTTTGATCTAGTGCTTGGCAACCCTGTCTGTGGCACGGGGTTGGAATGTCGTGATGCCTGCCTGAAGTCTCCTCCATCTTAAGCCACCATGTAATTCAATAAACAAGCATCTTCTCTAGTATTTGCAAATATTGGTAACAAGAATAGAAGTATTCATTTAGACATCCCAGGTTCCACTACATATTTTTTCTAGATTTCAGAAACAAGATTTATTAATTTTCTTAGCATATCCCACACAACTAAGATCCTGACCATCACTCTGCAATCATCTGTTGACTGCACCATACCACGACTGACCTGTATCACACAAAAAGAGAAGGCTGTAAAACTGTAGTCGTGCAAACAAAGGTTCAATATATTGTTCTTATTTCTAAATCTTGAGAGAGTTAGTCCTTTCTTCTCTCTCCTCAGAGCTACCCAGTGAGATGACTGTAGTCGTGAAGGAGATTCAACATACTTGCCTACCACCAAACTGTTATTTCCTGTATTGACATTGTGGAACTTACATGTGAAGATCCCAAAACACATAAGAAACTCATAGCTGAAAGGTACAGATTAAAAAAAAAAAAAAAAAAAAAAAAAAAGTACTAAGAAGTATTAGAACAGATTTAAAGTCTCCCAGTTTCCTGCAAGCTATGTATAGCTACCTTATAGTCTTCACATAAATATTCTTCTTCAGGCAGCATTTAAACATGCCAGACTGATGCTACGTTACTAGGACATAGAATTGCTAAAGGGACTGGGGGGGAAAAAAAAAAAAAAAGAAAAGAAAGTCTCTGTACTGCACTACAAAATGAACTTTTATCTTCATAATTTGTTAGAAATCATGGAGACACTGAGGTCACTTGCCCGATTATAGGAAATTACTTCAGAATTATAGAGAAATGAGAACTGGATAGAATTCAAGAGGAAGTTTTATTTAGTATTTGCTAAACACTAAGCTCTTACCTGCTCAGTGCTTTTAGTTGGAGAATGTTTTTAATTTTCAAACTTTTATGTTGAAAAAGTGGATTTTTTTGTCTTCCAGTAAGACAACTTTGTTTCTCTTAACACATTTAAGAGAGTCTGGTCTATAGTGTTTTAAAATATTAGGCATGACATGATAAAGACAGTGTTAACCCAACTGTATGTAAAACCATGTTGCTCATCTATTATATTTCTCATTTTTACTATTTTCAGAGACTGTTTCAAATTGTTTTTGTGTCATAAACATCACACCTAATCTTACATTCCATAAATACACATTCAAGAATATCCTACAATTCCATGCTAATCTTAAACAATTATTTCAGGATCAGAATCTCCACAAAAGTGAATCCGTACCCATAATACATGACTTGAGCAGGTAGGAAAGGGAACTTGTCACAATTCAATCTTCTCATCTAAAACAGCCTCACACCAAAAGGTTACTTTGCATCTTTATATTTTTATTATTATTATTATTGTTATTATTATTATTATTAAGTATTCCCTGAAGCCTGCCTGATCTAAACTACAGCAGGAAGCCAGAGAAACTGCTGTATCAAGTAAAGCTTGCAATTGGTTCAACTCCAGTTTGCTCTATCCAGCTCCACAGCACTGCTGAACTGGAAAAAAGTGTTAAACTGGAAACATAGGAACAAACCGCTCACACCAGGCTGTAGACCCACTTCCTAATATCCATGTTTTCGGGGCATGAAACAGATCACAAAACCTTCAGCTTTTTTTTGCTGCATCTAAGAGGTATTTGAACACTTAAAACTGTATGCTGCAAGACACACCACATGAGGACCCTTTTGCATTCCTTCTATCAACAGCCATCCACAGAAGCACAGAAGCTGAGCACTAACTCTGCTAGAACAAGGCTGCATTAGTGAAACTAAATGCTGCTTCTTGTAGCCCCTGTTTAATTTAAAAACAAACAAACAAACAAAAAAAAAAAAAAACTACTCTAAAAACTTTCTCTAGCAAACAAGTTGAACAAAACTGCTCACCCAAATCTAATTAATAATCCAAGCACTTTTATTTATGACATCGGATGAGCATAGAAAATTAATTTACTACTTCATTCAGTGTTGAATGCAGTTCTTGAATGCTATATTTAGTTTTTACTCAGGTCATCCTACTGTATTAATTTCCAATGTGTTTTTTAAAACATTTGACAAAGCAGTTTCTTGTGTGACCCAAAGGAATGTAATAAAATCTGGCTTCACTGAAAATATGCGAAGGTACAAGTCTTCACTCTTCTGTGAGTTTCCTTAAACACAAAGCTAGAAGAAGCTTCTTGGCATGTTATGTATTTATTAACCAAAAGTACATAACTCACAATAGATGCTGCTGCTAAGGTGCTGACGAACTGTTGGGTTTTAGTTCCATATAATCACTCAGGTTGGAAAAGAGCTTAAAGATCAAGTCCAACCACAACCTAAACATATTACCCTAACTGTAACAACCCTCCACTAAATCACGTCCCTGAGCACCACATCCAGTTTTTAAACACATCCAGGGATGGTGACTCAACCACCTCCCTGGGAGCTTCACAACCCTTTCAGTAAAGTGTTTCCTAATACCCAACCTAAACTTACCCTGGTGCACCTTAAGGCCGTTTCCCCTCATCCTGTCACCAGTGAGAAGAGACCAACTCTGCTCTTGCTCTGAGTGCCTTTCATATATTGGAAGAAAGCAATAAGGTCTCCCCTCAGTCTCCATTTCCCCAAACTGACCAGCCCCAGTTCTTTCAGTCGCTCTTCATAAAGCAATGGAAATTTTTACTCTGCTGGGTGATATCAGAATTTTAGTTTCTTAACATCTAGAATAATTTTTAGCACTTTCCCACAACATTTCTGGATTATTTTCAAAAAAAGGTCAAAGGGTTATTTTTAGCAGGATTGGTGATTGGCAATAGAATTTCATTAGTGACTATGCAACACCCTGACACAATTTTTACTTCTGAAAGCATGATTTTAACTGTACAAATTCAATTTATTTCCACGTACTTTTAAATGTTGAAGAAAAGGAAACAAAATAATTTAGATATTTAGTATGATTCAGCACAGCATCCCTTGTGAGCAGTTGATATACACAAAAGCAATTCTGCCAAAACACACTGCCACCAATTTCTCAGAGGCAATGAGGAATATAACTATGTGGATAAACACTGCAATAAACCACGTAAGAGACAACTAGTATGTTCTTGAGTCTACTTGAATGTTTTGTGACCAAAGAGTCCCAATTAATTAATCAGCTGAAATTAAATACTTTTTCACCTCTAAAATGAATTCCACTAATTTTTTAGAGTAGTAAATAAATAGATGGGTTTTATTTCCCTCTAAGACTCCTGTTCCATTAAGTTGAGGTCCTCAAACTTTTCTTGGCCACCAATACGCATAAAAGATGACATTATTATTTATCTCCACATTCCCAGCTTGTATGGCCATTAAATGAGGTCTGACCTTTGCACCTTCTCCACACACTAAGGCATCGTGTCCATGTTTTTCCCAAGAAGCGACTGCCTTCTCCTTCTGTATACAGCCTTTTTTTATTTGAGCTCTGTTTGGTATGCCCTGTTCATCAACATTGGCTGTCTGCTACAAGTGGTTGACCTTTTGCATATTGCAATGAACCATTCTTGGGCTTCAAGGAATCTGTCCCTGAAGATGATTCAGCTACCTTGAAATCTAGCATTAAGCCCTCCAGTTCTGTTTACTATAGGATCCTATCAAACTGAGACTTAACTAAGCCAAAAGTGTGCTCTTCTGAAGTTAAGCATCACAATTCAACTATTTGTCTTGTACTCTCTCTAATTGACCAGTGTACTGGAACAGACAGATTTCTTTAGTATGCATTTGTGGTGAGGACATCTGGTAAACATGAGCTGTTAGATAACAGAACAAAAGAAATATTGTGGGGGTGGGGGAGGGGGGAGGGTTAAGGGGGGGAAGAAGGGAGAGGCACATTCCTTTGTTCCTTTTCTTATTGCACTCTAAGAACCTTAGACATAATTCAATCTACAAGAAATATTTTGAGTTTTATATTGCATACATTTCTTCCTTTCACTATAAAACCATAAAGAGCAAAGGCAAATGATTGAAAAAAGAAAAAAAAAAAAAAAAGGTGTTTCAGCTCAAATGTTGGGAAATTAAATTTCTCTTGAACAAGTATGTTAGAGAGATGTAACTATCAACGAGTAAACACCAGATCTGTTTTGTAATATTAATTAGATTCCTGCTTGAAGTACAGATTCCTTCTGTAAGTTTCTCTTCTGCTTAATGTCTTAGCATATAGATTTGAAAGTATTAGAATACTCATATGAATGTTTTTTAAAAAATCACTAGTTAAAAAGAGAGAAATACATTTATCTATAGAAAAAAATAGCGTAATATCCAATTCACTGCAAAAGGGGCTCTAGTTTCAAAATAATATTCCATGCAGTATGCATTGTCACGTGCATAGAAAGGAAGTCAGAATGCATTACAAATGCCACCTAAGAGGAATGAAACCTTAAAATGTGATTTCTAAGCAAAAAAAAAAAAAAAAAAAAAAAAAAAAAATTCACCCTGAGAATAGGGAAGCATATATGAAAAACAGAAGCCTATTCTATAGTAATCCAGAAATACGATGGTATATGCAATTAAATCACAACTTCCCTCAATTTATAACAAAATAATGCAGGCTATGTAAATAAATGCAGGTAGATTGGAACTGGACTTGGCAAGGAGTGCAAAGAACAAAGAAGGCTTTTACAGGTATGTAAGCCATAAAAGGTAAGTCCAAGAGGACACACTCACCACAACATTATAGACTGGCTGGTAACAACAGTCAAGAAAAAGGCTGAGATACTCAACATTTTTACATTAGTCTTAATTGGCAACTGCTCTTCACGTGCCCCTGGAGCAGACGTCCTTCAGTTACTTCAAATAGCAACAGTGCAAACTGCTACATCTACATCATCTCTGGAAGATCACACTCTAAGCAGAGACCCTGATTTCGAATTTTTTCAAGTTACTCTATTTAAAACAGCTAATGCCTTTAAAATTACATATAAATTTACTAAAGAGAAAGATAATTTGGAGGAAAGGAGCAGGAGATAAGATTTGTCTCTTTCCTAAACACTACGGAGTTTCAAATTTTGTGGTAAAAGTCAGTTTCCTGAAAAGTTTACAGGAAACACCAAAATGTTCTGCTGGTTCCCCTCTCTCTGAGATAATGTTTAAACTGATAGCTACCAAGCTGTGGCCCACAGAATAACATGGATTGCAGATTTTTGAGGCTGAGGTAAGCAGCCAACATGTTTTCAATAGACTGATGATTGCTTAAGTGTGATTCATGGTCTGGAGACTTGTAAGTATTGTTCCAGTAGTGATTATACACAGATGGAATAATAGATCAATTGAAGCACTGTTAAATTTAAGCCTGATTGCTATGAAAATATAACTTCTAAATGTTAAAAATAGAAGTACATAGCCTTAGATTCTTCTTAAATGGCATCAATCATTTTCAGCTTCAAAAAGCTAAAGAAAGGAAACATCATCGTCCCTCTGCTGCAGCCAGGGAGAGAAGCCTAATGGGATATTAAATGGACAAGTCAAGAGGAAGCGATCTAGATTGTGGATTCATTGTCTTCAAGCTAGCTACAGCATATGCCTCTAGGGCTGTTTCTATGCTGTGGCAAGGATGAGATAGCTTACACTTTTCTGAATGCACAGGGATTTACATTTAGCAAAAATCAAGCTCACAGTGGAAAACTAATTCAAAATTATCATGCCTCAAAGAAATAACATTTGTTTTTCTCTCAGCTATTAAATTTCATTAATCTTACTTCACAACAGTTGTTTTAGGTAAAGTTTATCAATTGCCTCTCTGTAAATTAATTTTTTTTTTTTTTTTTTTTTTTTTTTTTTTTTTTTTTTTTTTTTTTTTTTTTTTTTTTTTTTTTTTTTTTTTTTTTAAAGAATGCACACAATAACCATAAATTCATCCTTACAAGAAAGATCTTTTTTCAGTGAAAAGCATTTTGGGGAAAGCATCACAACATTGTTTTCCTTGCAATTCTGTCACAGGATTCCCCTAGAGTTTGTTACACAGGAAGAAGTTCTTCAGCACACGAATGCAATTGTGAAGATCAGCAGATATTTTCACTGACCTTTGAGGAAAGTCAGTTATGTTACAAATATTAGCTGTAGGATGCTAACATGGCAAAAGAGGGATTTTATACCTGCTAACAGCATGTTTAGATGGCAATAAGAAGCATAAAAGCATCAGCAAATCATGAGATAATTATAAGATAAGCTATCTAGACTTGAGTTTGCAGCAGCTGGTTCTTGTTAAGAAATATGCTACAATGTCCTGGGATATTTTTCATCTTATATCTATAATTTCTCAGTAAGCATCTCCATTTTTTTCTCTCTTATAATATTCATACAGCATCGGCATATAAAATAATTAGCCTTAAGGCGAGTTGGACAATCAAACATACTACACGCAACATTAAGATTATTAAGCATTTTACAAACTATTTTCTCATCATCTAAGTTCAATAATTTCCCATTTCTCTTTCACTACATTTTATCTGTGAGACTGTCTAAAAATAAGATATCTCAGAGAAGACTGCTTAAGAAAGAAGATAACAGCAGCCTTATTTTCATTATGTTTAGTTATTCAGATCACATTACATCAAGTGTTGGGTAGCTCAGCACATATCAAAGAGTAGAAGTCATCCTCCCAAACATCAGCACCTCATTTTCTCTGCCTAAACTGTACTACTAGGGAGGCTAGAAACTAACATTTTGCTTCTAGCAAAAGAAAGATATTACATTCCTCACAGAAATATATGCATTTAAAACAAGACTCTCCATTCAATCTCTTCAGTGCTACACATGGCTGCTTGTGGCCCATCAGCCATCTTGTAAGCGCCTAAGTGAAAAAGAAACATTTATGTTTCCTCATTGCAATTAATTAGTAGGATAAGCATATAGGTAAGGAGTTTCTTGTTTTATAACATTCAGTAATGGAATACTAAACATCCAAAAATGCACAGTCACAGATATATTGGCCTGTTAGCATGTGCTTGACTTTATGAACTCCACATCACAAATGAATATTTGGGCTAACCCTATGCTTTCCTGAAGAAATACCTCCACTGTAAGAGCTAGCTTGCCCCTTCCCTCTCTCCCAGCAGCACCTCTTTGTTCCACTCTTAAAATAAATAAGTAAATAAATCACTTAAAAACCAATGACAGTACTCAAGCTTTAACTATCTTCTTTTTTCTTTTTTTTTTTTTTTTTCTTTGTCCAGAAAATATGTAACCATATCAGTAAGTTACATCTAAGTTACCTTTTCTCCTCACAGTTACATTGTAGAAACACATAGCCCCAAAGCTTTCATTTTTAACCTGAAGTGGAAGAAATACATTTTCATAGAAGATAATCACCTTACCTATTGAAAGTCTCCGGTCACAGGGCTGTGTGGGCAGAGGTTCAAATCACCAACAGGTACAGCTAGGTGCCCCAGCCAACACAGCAGCCAAAAAATCTCCAACCACAGCCCCACAATCTTCAGACAAAAGCAGAGTAAAAAGTCAGAAGTCTAGCTGTCCTAAATAACAAATAGCAGAAAAATTCTGAGCAGGTAGACTTAGAGCAAGGCCTAGAAAATTGCACCGGAGCTTTAAAGAGGCCCCTGCCGTGGGCAGCAGGTGTGGGCACAGGTGGAGCTGATCAAAGCAACCAAAGACAGAGGTGCCTGCAGAGTTGCCTGCAGCAGAGTTAAGGAGAGGGATGCATTTATAGCTGTGCTGAATATTCATCTGTTTGGGAGTTTAAAAAAAAAAAAAAAATTAATAAAAATAATTAAATTAAAAAAAAAAAAAAGCAGAGAATTAGTCTGTGACTGAGAGAACCACTGAATGACAGTTATCCGTTTTCCATCAAGAAAGATGAAATTAGTTAATTTGTCTTATTTTAATCAGCATCAAGTATATAAAACAAACTGTTTCAGATCATTGCTACTCAGGGGGTTGATGACAGTCTCTTGAATACATCTGTTATTTAGCTCATTAGTAAGCTTCCAGAAGAGTAAAATAGATTTTCTTTCATCTACCCAAAGAATAAGTGCTGCTATGATCTTCTTGGGTCCATTCCAACTCAAGATACATGATGATTTTGTCAAGATATGAAGGCTGCTCTGAAAGCAATGCCTTCTATTTAATTATGTTGGCACATGATGTCAGAGGTGAATGTTGGTGATATGGCTGTAGTGGTTGAGCCTTCTCACCAATGTTTTATGGTATTTTGTTGCTGTGTGACACGTGGCAGCACAGGAGCAGTCTGACAAAATGGTCTGACATGGAAGTGCATAGAAAGTGAGTTTCTCCATGCAGGAAAAAAATGACACCCACTTACCTTCATCAACACTTGCTGAACGTTTATGGAGACCAAACATTGGATTTGAGCTCAGTGAGGTGGTCAGTGGTGCATTTCAGCAGTGGTGACAGTGGGTCACCCTTGCTGGTGCAGACTGTTACAAGTGCGGCACGCAGGCTCCTGTTCACTGCTGGAGAAAATGCACAACTAATGGTGGCAACTGTGTTGAAAAAGAGTGTTTTGTAGCTGAGAATCTGGTCTATCAGATAGCAAAATTGTAATCCTTTTTGTTGTTCCCATGGGAAAAAAAAATAGGAGACATTACTTTCTGAGAGACCTACAGAGGACATGCAACTTGCTGCTGCTTTGGAGTAAACCTAGACATAAACTTCTGCTTTTATTAAAGATTCTTTTCTTTCTTATCACCATCTCCCTTGATTTTCATTCATCATGTCTGTTCTGAAGTCTCAGCTGAGCTTGACTAAATTCACAATCATTTTCATTTTCATCATTTTACCTCTTTTATTTTCTGGTATAACTCAATTTATGCCCAATTTCGGTTCATGACAGTTTCTGCATTTCTCTTCACAAGACTTGGCTCCTGGAGTAAGGGCTAAAATGAGAGGCAGAATGCTTTGTGCCTCAAAATTTCTATTTGTGAACCTGCTAAGTGCTGCTTCATGTAACATATAAAGAATCAAAGAAACAAACTATACGGTCAGAGCATTTTCTGCAAAAGGTTTACTTGCACTTTCTTTTTGTGCTTCGAATTAGAATCCATGGGTCATGCACACAGCCTTTCTTTGGCTATTAGACTACCTATCACAAAAAATGATCTCATTTACTAATACTGCTTATACGCTCTCCCTTTCCTGTCACCTCATGCTTGTTCTGAATTTACAGAAAAGATTACTGTAGGATGGAGGGCAGTCTGGTTCTAAAAAGAGGGACATTTCTCAGGAAATTACAGCAAGTTCTAAATTGGGTGATTAATTTTCCCCAGGAAAAAAAAAAAATCTAGTCAAAACATAGAATTTCAGAAGTTGGTGCAATCTCTGCATCTCTCAAGCTTTTAGGTTTTTCTGACACAATTCCTATTACAGAAGACCAATACCTCCTTTTTCCTGTCTTTACAATTGCCTATTTTTATTTATTTATTTATTTTTAAGCTGGTAAGCCCTTAAGGCAAGTTCTGCTTACACAGTGTCTAGTACAAAAGGCTGCTGATTTCACTTCTGACTTCTAAGGTACTATTGTAATACAAATGATGATGCTGATCATATCGGGTGAATACTCAGAAAGAAGGCATTTTAGAAGCTTGATGTAAATCAAAGAAAGAAGAAAAACAACCTTATAAACATGGTACTGTGAAATAAAAGCTATTCACTTTTTATTCTTCATTAGGTGGCCCTATTAGTTCATAATGACCAGCCAAATAATGGACATCTTTCAAAGGAAGTCTTTGTATCACCTGATTCTTTGTAAATCTTTAGTAAGATTAGAGGATTTTTGCCTTCTTTTTTCTTTTTCTTAAAATGTTACAAATACTTCTTTTCCATTTTGCTCTCCCAGTGTTTTAGACATTGAAATGGTTATATCACAATCATAGAAATATAAAAATGAATACTCCGAGGTTATAGTTACATACAAGAACAGAAGAGCTTTTCACTGAAAAGGGAACTGCTTTCAATTATTCAGAGAGCTTCCTTATCTTTCCCTGGGTTTTTGAGAGCAATTGAAAAAAATGATGAATGTATACGAACACTGTATGAACAATTTGACAGTATCAGTCCCAGAATTAGTGCTATGTTTGTTTTCTTTTTTTGATCATTGACTTCCTTACTTGTTTAGTTCTTTTTAAATAGTTTTCCTTCTCTTATTAAGCCACGGCTCCAAAGATTGTGCTCTAATTCCACTTCAGAAGCTTCTACAACAGTACACTGGAGTACTTACATGAGTATAAACCCATGGGAATATTGTTTTGCACACTTTTTTCTTAACCTTGATAACACCGCAGAGGAGAATCTTGTACCTTCAAAGTAATGGAAGGAAAAAAAAAAAAAAAGAAAAAATAGTAAACCCAGAAGTTTTCAGTCCTTCCTTTTCCATTTCTTGAATTAAAAAACACAGAGTGAAAATGTTTTTTGCCCTTAGATGTTCTATCAAAACAATGCAGCAATCAAAAGTATACAAAAGAGAAAAAAAAGTTAATAATGCCCTTTAGAGATATCATGCCAGCCAGAGCCCTTGATTTTATGAACTAGAAAAAGAATTATGGATAAAGATTCATGTTCACATGCTTGTTCAGGTAGAGCTAGTGCATGCTATGTAAATTGCTTGTATGAGCATAAGGAAGGAGTTCTGTTTCTTGCTACGTACTCATTTACAAAAGAAAAACGTGCTTGTTCTCCTTTTGTTAGAGGCTATAAAGTAGCATCACCATAATTTTTCCTCACGAACCACTGGACTTTTAAGGAATTTCATTGTAATTGCATTTAAATTTCTCCTTTTTTTTGTGAGCCATGCATTCAGAATGCAGAGGAAACATTAGGGCAGCATCAGCCACCAACCCATTCTGTAGAGATAGAAAGAGCCTTTCTTGCACCTGACTAGTGGCTGGATGCAATCCAAGAATAACAAGAGCAAGTGAAGCTGGCAGAAATAAGCAAATTGACAAACAAATGCACTTTAGAAAATATTTTCAAAGGATTAAAGCTTGCTAAGGAACTTAAATCTCCCTGATTTTGTGAATCAGTTGTTCACAAGCCATTCTAAAGCATTTCAGATGGACTGGGACGATGACGCTTGGTTAAAGAAGCAGGATTACAGAATATCACTTCTGCCAGCCATACATAAATAATTAAATAAATAAAAATGACATTTTCAACTGTTACTTCTCGAAGGGAAAATTATGAAGACTTGTGTAACTTTGAATATTATTTATTTTCTCTGGTGTGTCTAGGGCCACTCAGGATTTATATTCTCCTAAGGAGGTTTAGGATTTCTGCTGCATTCCCAACAAGGTTACAGTTCAGTGATGGGCTGCAGAAGGAAATTTTATTTTTCCTTCCATGATTTTGATAATATGGAGAGCTGTTGGAGCTCAATTTTCTTCCTAACTCAATTTAAAATTGGCAGTCAAGTTGATGAAAATATGATGAAATTGCCTTGTCCATTGATTTTTTAAGTTCTGCTATACAGTTTGATTAATTGGTTTAGTGAAATTATTTCCTTCTTCTTTCAGGCTTAATACTTCTTTATTTGATTCTCTTTCTTTATCCTTTTTGACTGATTGGCATAAAATGTCACCAAATGACAGCTTTAGAGAACCATTTTCTATATATTTTACCCAAATATTATTACCCAGCTAAGTTGCAAATAGGTACAATCAGTCCTTTAGTGACTCTTATAATTTCTCCACAGGTGTACATTGATGTTCATTTTGCAGCCCTTTAAGACATTTGGACTCTCCTGTTTCTACTTAGCAGTTTAGTCTCTCCAATAAGTATGATTGTGCTGTGAATCAGATAAGCAGAATGACCTCAGTCTAGGAAATAACCTCTCTCTGCCAGCAGTGAGGACTGGTTTAGAGTCCCTGAAGGAATCTCCCTCCACTGCCATTGTGTACATATAAAGTTTATGAAATGAAAGCATAATGCAAAAGATATCATCCATGTATAATAGACAGCCTCAGGTCTGCGCGTTATAAAGAATGCTATATGCAAAGGAACAGTGTCCATAAATAAATAGTTGGCCTCTGTCTTATCCTTGTCACACAAGGACCATCCAGTTGTCGCTTTTTCCCATTATCAGTCCCTAGAAGTCATCACTAACAGAAACCAGCTATTCATTTTATTTAACTTGACATTGGATCCAGTGCTCAGTGGAAAGAAAGAAAAGAATTATCTGTACTTCCATGGGCTTGGTTTAGAACATCTCAGCTGGAAAATAAGATATATCAAATAACACAGGAAGTACCAGGAGCTTTTCCTGCAGCAATGTTCTGCCTGTATTTGTTGAACAGGTTTCTTTTTTGCCCTGGTTTAACTCTGATGCTAATATTTCATTTCTTCTGGCAAAAAAAAAAAAATACAAACCAAATCCCACTGCAATGAATGAATGAAAACTCTGTTGGCTAAAATAACTAAGTTTTATAGGATTTCACAAAGATAAATCAGTGGTAGCATTGTTCAGGACAAAAATAGAGGCACAGAGAAGATATGTGATTTATACAAAAGGATGACAGCAAAGGCAAAGAATTCTAGAGCTTAAGTCCAGTGCTCAAAGGATTACTTCCATGTTCTGAGGTAATTTATCAGTCAGGTGAGGAAGCAATCTGCTCTTTGATGTTTTGCATACTGTTTCCTAGTATAGAGTTTATTAACATTTTATGTTATTTCTGAAATTACTGCAGGATAACTAATTGGACATCAGTGTCTTTTTTCCTGGTACAGATTTTCCTGAAAAATTCTGTCAGAAGATCAATTTTCTGCAAGGCAGATTATCAAACATTTCCCTATTAGTAAGCCGTGAAGACAAAGATCCTCTGGAGTCGAGGCCAGAACTGTTTGGTCCAATATGTTCAGGGTACAAATTAATCTTTATATTCATATGTATATTTACACAAGCTTGGCTTGCTTTTGTTAAATAAAAAGTAATTTTGACCTGTAAGGGAATTAATACAGGGATAGTCATTCATTCTACTGTTGCACGTAGGATAGATACTCAGGTTCCTAAAATACAATTTCTAGGCAGATCATTGGCATCTAATCTACAACTCATTTTTGGGGGTAAAGTACAAGCATGCTGAACATCTCATTGTTTCAATATTTCTTGAGATCTATAATTTTATTAAAGCAATTGTTGAATCATAATGCAGTTTAAGCGAGGAATGTAGCTCAGCTTGCTCATCCCAGAAACCAGGAATTCCTACCACTGTCACTCACTGCTCAGAAATGATTTGCCTGATTTCACAAGGCATCATTTCAATTCAACATATATCTAACTGCCATGGCTCCAATTTCTCTTGTTTAAGAGATTTGCTTTATTTTAGGATTTGCAGTATTCTTCCCTATTTAGTGCTTAGTGTTAGTACTGTTATCCTTTTTGCAACAACTCAAAATCATGCTTGATTTACCCCTCTCCTGGCATTTTAAATGATTTCCTGGTGCCTACATGTCAGATTCCGGGTGTTAAGGAAGGTCAAAGCAATGACAGCCTTCAGGGCTCTGTCTGTGAATGCTAAATTTCCTACTCATCACTCATCACCAGCACAAGCTCATCCAGAAAATACAGCCATAGCATAATGGAAGTAGTGCTTGAATAAGCTTCAGACTTTCTTTTCATCATTTATAGCTTTCCAAATTTTATAGTTAGGGCTTGATTTTCTCAGCAGTAAGTATTCTCTCTTCACTCTGACTGTAAAAGAAATCCCTGTTTGAGAATATACCTTCTATAATTCCTTTTTCTTCCCAGGTAACAAGAAAGAGCTGTCACTGGACTGCCTGAATGGGTGATGATCAGCAGCACTGACCAGAAAGCAGGATGTTACAATGGTGCTGGAAAAGAATATATGGAAACTGGTCTCCGAAGTGTATTCATTGCTTTAGGGATATCTTGACAACAGCATCTATTAGGAAGCCTTACCAGAGAAGAAAATAATAACTCTTATAACTCTGTTCATTCTATCTTACATTTCTGAAACAAAAAACCTTCAGCTATTAAACTTGATGACATGTTGTTCCTTGCAATACATTTGTTTCCTTTGTCACGAAATGAGAAGCATGCTGTTCTCAATATTCAGGTACATCACAAAATCAAGCATTCTATTAACGATCTCTTACTTTAAAGTATTGGAACGTTAGTTCAAAGTACATGCCTGAAGGAGCAACACACACAAATTAACAGGACCTGAACTTCCTTAAATTTGTGCTCTGGTTCCTTTACATGTATTCTGTTGGAAAAAGAGAATTCGGAAATGAACACAGGTGAGACTACAGGTGTGCTGTGTATCTCCGCTTTCT
Source organism: Tetrao urogallus (assembly GCF_951394365.1). NCBI lineage: Eukaryota > Metazoa > Chordata > Aves > Galliformes > Phasianidae > Tetrao > Tetrao urogallus. Next base: position 22,284,946 of record NC_136818.1, read on the forward strand.
GTATCACCCTCATCCTCTTTGGGCCAAATTCTGATGTCTTGTTTGCATTAAGCAGTACCCTATCTCACTAAGATTTCTTGTACAGCAAGATACCATCCAGCCTGAGTGAGGGCTTCAGAATCTGATCATTTATAAATAATACTTTTCTTCAAATATGGGTACAAGATTAACTAGACTGATAACTGAAATGAGTTCTTATCATCTAATGCATAATTACTATTTTCAAAAATGTTTCCATGCAACTTTCATTCTACACTGTAGCTGAGAAATCCCATTAGCTTCAGATACTGCATGTGGTGACAATGACCTGGAACACTGAAAGGCTAATGGAATTGCACAGGTGTCACTACAGACATAATCTGAAAGCAGTGAAGTTGTGCAAAGGTAGCTGAAAGAATAATTTGCCTGCAAAATATTTCTGATGGGCAAGCACACGATGGAAGGAGGCCAGTGTGACTGCTAGAGCCAAAGCTGAGTTTGAAGTGCCAGCAGTTGAAAAAAAAAGAAACAATTTCCAAGAGCAGCTTGCTTACATAAGGGATGGAAATTTATGACAACCACTGATCCACAGCATTCTGCGTAAATATATCATGCCCTCTTCGACATCTTTTCATGGTTGAACTGTATTTGAAAAATTAAAAATGAGATTTAAGGAGGCAGATGTAGAGAAAGCATCATCAAAACATTTCTTAAAATAAGAATAAAAAATAATGTGACTTAAATTAAGAGGTGAAAACTTTTTCCTATTATTTTCTTAATTTTAATAGTGTTACTCCCATAATAGCATATACTATATTTTTATTACTATTTGAAAAAGGAGACACTTCTTCTTTTTATCCTTGAACATATATGAATAGATTTGTTACAATAAATGCATGTTTTCAATTTAACTTCTTAAGAAGTTCTTGTTCTGATCACTAATTCAGATTCTATTCTACCGTCAGTTAGTATCCCTAACTTCAATGCCATCGTGCATCTTTATAATTATTTTTTCACTGAATAGTGGATGGATGAGACAACTTTGCGTTTAACCCTTGTACACGTAAGTATGTAAGCATACAAATGATTTTATTCCTTTAAACAAAACATACATCTCTTTTTTCCTTTTTTATGTCTGTATCATTAGACAAAAACTTTAATGCTGAAGAAAACTAACATAGGATATAGCCTGCTCTCCAGCCTCAAAAGTTAGATGGAAAGTGTCACATCGACATTCTCACATTCATATCATTTCCAACAAACTCCAGCCCTTCATCTGGCTTACGTTACGTAGTTAAAACTCTGAATATGAAAATCTTATAGAACTTTAAATACAAAACCTCCACAGTTTCTTCTTTCTGAACACCATTAATTGTGCCAACAGGGCAGCATAAGCAGATGACCCACACTCCCTTCCACATGGCCATTCATCCTACAGCAACAAGGTCAAACCTGGAAAGCCTTATGCAAACCTGCACCACTCTCTCCTTGTCTGCCTCTTTCCTGTTATCCTAGCTTTAACCATAGCATTTACACTGCAGTATGTTGGTCATCAAATTAGAATTCAGCTAGTTCCTCTTTGGAATATTTTACATTGCAGAAAAGATGATGTTAAATATTCTGACCCACTCTATAATTGATATCACAGGAAACAGCAAGTATGCGAAACATGAAAGAGAAGTCCCAGAGATCTTTTGAAAGGAATTGGACAACCCCTCCTCCTTTCAATAAACGGGTGAAAAAATCACCAAAACAAATGGTTTTAAGATCTCTTTATCTCCCTGTATAAATTCATTTGCATTAAAACCCATGAATATTTCACCTAGTGTTCAAAACTTCAATTCTTATGGTTGGGAGGGGGGTAATGTCACTTCAGTGACTATTTTTTTCAAAATGAAGGTTCAAAGCTGATGCCTACACTGAGCACTTTCATGCAGGCACTGCACTGTAGCAAGTTGAAAGGAAATCTCATTAGAAGAGGATTCCGGGAGGAAAAAAAAAAAAAAAAAAGCACCATCACTGTTAGTGCTAATTAGCAGCTTTTCCTGCTGTTTCAAAAGAAGCTCCAGAATCCAAACGAATAGATGGATTATTTCACCCCAGTGGTATTCTTCCAGGGTCAGAGGTGAGACACCTTGTGAGTGTGAGGCTAGTTCTTGTTCCAATCCAACTGCCAGACAGCCTGCCTCCTTGTTAACCCAGCAATAATCAGAAACCCAATTCTGTGACTCTGTAATACCAATATCAGAAAACAAAAGAGGTGCGATTTCTATTAGAGCTGATGGAGCTCTTCTCTTTCAAAACTATCTGAATGGTAAATTAAAGATGTGCCAAACCATCAGCCAGAACTTTAAATTCTGACACAGATAGAACATACACCTTCCAGCCCTGAGAAAACTGTAAAGACTTGGTTGCACACTGGACTTAATGGACACAAGGAATGAAGGGACCAGACTTTCAGTGCAATGGTAAATTAAATATGAACTGGAGAAGAAAAATAAGGATTTCAGAAGTAGGCAATCCTTTTAAACCACCATCAATTCTTCCTTTGATTCACTTCAGCTTGGGTTAAAGAAAGGCATAGGCAAATATTCAAATTCATAGCATATACAAAAACACTCCAAGGAATTCAGAACAACATAATCCATCCAGTCCGTCAGGGTGCATAAGCAGTATGTATATTTTCCACACCCATTTATGTCAATTTATGTTTTCTTAACTATGCAAATCATACAGAAAGGAATCAGAATCCACATTCCTGACTACTAACAAAAAACATTTTCTCAGTCTTTCTAAGACTGAGAATTCTAGGCTGTTACTAAAGCTCAGCACCTTCGAGAAGCAGGCCCAAATACCTTCAGAGAATCACTCAAATGTTGATCAACACAGAACCTGCAGACTTCCACGTGCAAATCTGAATACCACATAATAACACCTGTGGTACTTGAAAAGAGAAAATCAGAGTCAGCACATCACATTTCATCACGAGTAAGCATATGTTTAAAGGAAATTATATAGATATTCTTGTGGCATGCATTGTTGGCTCATTAGCCAAAGTCTGAAGGAAACCGGCAAAAATTTTAGTTACAATTCTTTAGTTGTCTTTCCTGGGAACTTCCTTGACTTCAGAAAATCTAAGCCCTTTTCTTCTTGACCATAACTTTGGACTTAGAATGGCTTCTTAGGTTAAATTTTTTAAATCAGGTTTACCAGCTGTAGAGCTCCTGTAAGGATGAAAAGGATGATAAGGCTATCTAAACTGTAATATTTTCTTTAGGCTATATTTCACCTTGACCATAACACACTTAAGCTGTCACAGTCCCTCTGAGAACAGCCATTCTAATTTCATTTTACTAGAACTTAATTATTGTTGATGTCTGCTTAAAAGAAAACAAAACCTAGCAAGAAGACATAATGGATTTTTCTAAGTATCGCTAAAGTTGATAGAAAAACTTGGAATAGGCTAGAATGAAAACAGAGGGAAGGCTTAGACCCTCATGGGGTCTGGGGCTTAGAGACACACCTTGCTGTAAACAGTTTTAATTCTTACATGCTCTAAGCTGTTGCTGATGGGATTAGTCTCTATGAAGTACTGTAATATTTCTGTCTTTTTCATGTGTATTTCATATCACAAACTGGAACCCATTCACAAGTGATTGTGACTCTGATTAATAAATTTATTTAACTGCCTTTTGTTCCTATAGATACAAATATTCGAAAGATGCAAGACAAAAGCTCTCTGGTTCTAACAGAGATATGATCAGTAGAGGCAATAGAATGCCAGTTTTGATTAGAAGTTTGAAATTCAATTAAAAGGCTGCTGAGGCAGGATTAATATTTCTACCACTCACACTGCATCACAGCACTTGTGCATGGTGAGAGGTGACCAGGAAGGATTAACATGACCTTTTCTTAATAAACAGACTCTAAGCTTTTAGAGATTGGGTGATAAACAAAGAAAAGTGCTGGAAAGGAGCAGGGATCACATCCCTTTTCATAAAGCTTGTTCTGATTTTTTTTGCTGATATGTATTTTTTTTAATCTGTAAGTCTTTTTTCCATCCCTTATATTTCCATCACTTGTGTATGCCAAAGCTGAGAACAAAATGTATCATGCTACCTCATACAAATTGCTCAGACTGAACTCACATTTAGCTATTAAAATAAGTGAAATAAGAAAACTCAATACATATGTACAACACTGTATGAAAATACAGTTACAACAGTGGATATTAAACATGAGATAACATTTTAACCTAAAGGAACTTAAAGATTTGGGTGGCTTGATATCTAATTCTACCTATTCACACTGACCATGTACTTTATCTTGATGCACAGATTCTGTGCACTGTAACTACAAAAACCTTAATGAGGAAATCAAAAAGAATTTTTCTATCCCCTATGCAAAAGACTCCTTAGGCTGATCAGAGCTCATTGATCCTTCTGAGCCTACTCCTCTTTTCTCACAGGCACCATTGTGTCTGCGCTCTTGCAGTGGAATATGTATCAAATATAAATGCCTTATATTTCCAAGGAAAATTGATTTAATAACAATATCCTCATTGTCTCCAATTCTGTGCAGCCTACCTTCTTCCTGAGCCAAAAATCAATTTATGTTTCCTATCCGTGTACTCCATACTTAACCCAGACATTAAAGACACTCAAGGGAAGTGTTTGTACTTCCTCAGAATTGCACTGTTTGGAGGGCCAGAGAGGGCCAGTATTGTCAAAATTATTGCAGAATGTGGTTTTAAAATTTTCTGCTGAATGTACAAGAGACTTTTTACTGCATACTTTTAGCAAAGTGGCAGTTTATTTGAGATTTTCATGACTAACTGCAGTAATACTATGATGAGATGCTTCATTTTCATTTAATCATCCCATTTTTTTCTATGTTTTATATTGCAAAATGCGACATAACAAGAAGTTTCATGGGCAACAGAACTAATGGAGTCCAGTTTTTCAAAGCACTTATGCTTCATGGGAGACTAACTAAGGAAGATGATGCGAAGATACCTCTCATTAAACAAGATCCTAATGCATGAGAAAAAATAACAGCTGATACCGATTTCTGCAATATTTCATAAAACACTGGAAAATTGGTACAGACAATGAAATCAAAATTTAAAAAAATTTATAAGTAACATAAGGATGCTTTCCTAAGATTCCCAAGCTTTTTTTTTTTCTTTTTTAATGTGAATTCTGTGGTGCATAGCATAGATTGAACTCAAGCTTCATGCTTTCCCTTAAAGAGATCATTAACAGGATTATTCTTCTTTGCTAGACTATTTCACAGAATCTGTAGGAATTTATTATTACTCATCCATTTCAAAATATGTTTCAAACTCATCAGTGAATTAAAAATGGATTTATAGGCTGAAGAATAGCACATTTCCTTAAGAAACAAGTAGACTATCAAAATCACCACTGAAAAATCAATACTTTCACCATGCTCAAGTGAAGAGATTCAGTGATGTTACAGTAGGAAAGTTCTGAGTTCCATGTTAAATGCCTTCATTCAATAACAATAGCAAAATCTAAGATTTTTTTTTTATTTAATGTTGGATAAATTCCAATTTTTAACTGTGACGTATCATTTACATTCAAAAAAAAAAAAAAAAGGAAGATGATTCACAGAATCACAGAATCACTAAGGTTGGAAAAGACCTACAAGATCATCCAGTCTAACCATCCACCTATCACCAATAGTTCTCAATAAACCATGTCCCTCAATACAAAATCCAAATGTTCCTTGGACACCTCCAGGGTCACTGACTCTACCACCTCCCTGGGCAGCCCATTCCACTGCCTGACCACTCTTTCAGAGAACTAGTATTTCCTAACATCCAGCCTAAATCCCGCCGGCTCAGTTTGAAGCCATTCCCTCTAGTGCTGTCACCAGTTACACAGGAGAAGAGGCCGACTCTCTTCAGGCAGTTATAGAGAACAGTAAGGTCTCCCCTGAGCCTCGTCTTCTCCAGACTGAACAATCCCAGCTCCTCCAGCTGCTCCTCATAAGACTTGTGCTCCATACCCCTCACCAACTTTGTTGCCCTTCTTAGAACCCGCTCCAGAGCCTCAATGTCTTTCTTGCAGTGAGGGGCCCAAAACTGGACACAGTACTCGAGGTGCGGCCTCACCAGAGCTGAGTATAGGGGGACAATCACTGCCCTGTCCCTGCTGGCAACACTGCTTCTGATGCAAGCCAAGATGCCACTGCCTTTCTTGGCCACCTGGGCACACTGTCGGCTCATATCCAGCCAAGCACCAATCAATACCCCCAGGTCCATTTCCTCTACACAGTCTTCCAGCCGCTCTGCCCCAAACCTGTACTGTTGCCTGGGGTTGCTGTGACCAAAGTGCAGGATCCAGTGTTTGGCCTTGTTGAACCTCATCCGACTGGCTTCAGCCCAGCTATCCAGCCTGTCCAGATCCCTCTGTAAGGCCTCGCTACCCCCAGACAGATTGACACTTCCAGCCAACTTGGTGTCATCTGCAAACTTACTGAGGGGGCACCCTCAGTAAGGTACCTCAGTATTGTTTTTGTGGGATTTAATCAAACAAATTTATGTCTTAATAAAAAAAATCAACCTTTTTCCTCCATTCAAATGTCTGTATTATCTATTATGCATAATGAATGCATAATAGATGCATATATAGATTACCAATATATGCATAATGAAAATGCATTAATTAGAAAATATTATAAAAAGAAACACATATTTTATACATGATTTTCTAAAGTCCTCAGACGGATCCGTAGATAAATGCTCATATATCAACAAGCTGGAACAAAGCAGGTGATAAGGAAACTATCCAAACGTTGGACAGCAAAGAAAAACAGAATCCAACTCAAATTTTGTAATTTCTCACCTCTTGCTTCAGCTACTGGAGTAGAGATTCATGGGGAATGAGGCTGGGATTCACAGAGAAATTTTATCTTTCATTTACTATTGTTAGAATGAATGCCACAGTTCTGCATTACAGTTTCCAAGTTAGTTCTCATTTAATTTTAAAGTAATGATTTCCAGTCAGATAAAAAGAATCATCATGGAATGAGCAGTCAGCAGGTAGTATTTTTTTTTCTATAAACTGAGCTGCCATTAAGCTGTTTTTATCCCCAAAATATGACACGTGCTCCTATTAGAGTGATTTTGTTACACAATAATTAAGATAGATGCCAAGCCAATGCTCGTGAAGGATTGCTGAGGACCCTGTACAATAAGTAGTTTAGCAAGGGAGTAATAAAAAATTCCACACAGGTAAGTGAAGGTAGTGCAGCCAGGAGAAATACATTCCCAACTTTAGCAATGATAGTCTTTCAACTGACAGTCATGGAGGAATGAGTTTTTCATGTTGTAATAAATACCTCTTTGAGAACATCAGCTAAGTGCTCAGTAGTGGTTTAAAAGCAAACTCACTGATTTGAAAGGCACTGAAGACTAGAACAGACAATATGATTATGGCACTGCAGAAAGTGGAGTTTTCTTCCCCTCAAAAACATGCTGTGGAGATGAAAAAGGTGCACGGAAAAGCTACAAGAGTGATCAAATACATGGATTAGCTTTTGTAAAAGGAGCAGCTAAGTAGATTAGTATTTTTCTTTCTGAAAAGGAGACAACTGAAGGCTGAATGCAGAGGTCTGCAGTACTGTGAGTGAAGAGCAGTCAGTGAACAGTGATGATTGCAGGCTGCTTCTTCCAATACAAAAATGGAGAAGAGCAGTGGGTGGAAGAAATCAAAATTGCCGGGCTAGGATCAGGGTTAACTTCTTTGCACCATGTATAATACTGATAAGTTTCTGTGATCCCCTTCACCAAGAAAAACTGCAAATTAGTTGAATAAACAATCCCAGTGCGGTCAATGGATGTGTTCTATTTGGCCTAGCAGAGGATTTAACTTTGAGTGCTTTTATCTCAGAATGACTATTAGGTTTGCAAAAGGATGTTGCTGACATACAGGACGCTGCAAAATTTTCCAATTTTTCCAGCTGGTTATACTTTTCACTCCAAGTCAGATTTCAGATTCATCTCTCCCTCACCCATTCATTCTACTCTAAACCTGACCTTGTTTGTCCCTCGACTCTGTTTCGCCACAGTTCAGAGTGATTATTTTACTCATGTAGCACCGTCTATCTTACAGTCTCTCTCTTTTTTTTTCCTTTAGTCATGTGCAATAAAAGTATCCACTAAATTTTCATACACTGCATAATGTGCCAAGTTACCTCATGAAGGATAGCCCATAAAATACTGTTCTGACAACAGTGTCAAATATACTATATAGTTTTTATAAAATTAGATTTGTCCTTCAACGTGTGAACATCAATCCATAGAAAGATTACTTTAATTAATTTTTTACCCCAAGAAGCAAAAAATATATTTTGTCGGTGGTTGTGCCACACTGAATAAGTCCTTGGAATAATCATAAAGTGAACACTCATGAGACAGAAATGTTCATTGCATTACAGGCTCTGCAAGCAAGCAGTTCATGACAGAAGGCAATAAAACAGTCTTGAGACACTGACTTAATTTACATTGTGAGTTCCCTTGACTTTGTATTTTTCTTCATGTATGCAAATGTGTTTTCTACATATCTATTTATCACATTTTATTTGGGAAGAAGATGGCAGTTGGAGAGCTCAGTTTTTTTTGAAATATTTCTTCTGCATCTCTCCTAATATAAAAAATTATGACTACAGATCAATATTTTTTTCTATCTACTACCTTAAATTTGTAAAGTCAGTAAAAAAATAAGCCAAAATTAAATCTATTACTATTAAATCTGCTCAAGGACTCTTGCACTCAGTGCACCTTCTGTAAGGACTGTCAGTATTTTTAAGAAGCTATTTTATACTGTGTATATAGGTATATATAACATGGATAAATAATATTTGAGTTACATTACTAATACGATTAACAAATTTAACTGCAATAGATGTTAACATCTTCAGTGTACACCCTTTTGTTCAGGGGATCAGTTGTTTTTACATAAGAAGAGGGTTAGCTGTTCTGAATGGCAGCAGCTGCGCAACACAGCTATAGCATGGAAGAAAACAATACACAAGCATGTGAGGAAATTTCTCTAGACACAGAGGTGAGAGAGCACGCTGCAACATGTATGTGTACACCTAAACACATTGCTGTCTTTTCACAAGAATTGCAATACATCATCACGAGTGCCAGGTCTCAAGACATTCCTTCTGGTGTGAAAATGTAGTTGCTCACTCACATGTGAGTTGGGAATGATCCCTATAAAATGCAGCCATGCAGTATACCTAAACTGTATCACAGTGAAGCTTGTGTGTATCCAGATGGACAGCAACTGAAGGAGTTCCAACATCAGATATAGTGTCACTACTTCATCAATGAGAAATGCACCAGCTATAATTAACACTGTTGCTTCTCAATAGGACCAATTAACCCACACAGAGCTCCTGCAAGACTGCACCTCATATTAGGATAGCTAGCATATGTAAAACCTGGCTCACCGGGTCCAACAGAGTGTAGGCGAGGTAGCTCCCCAGAAACATAATTTCATAGAAATACAAAATCTATTTTAAAAGTGCTGAAAACGATGTTGCTTACAACTCCACTAAGTGTTCATACTCTCATCTATACATAATGATGAAGCATCCCATTCTGCCTCTGGTCCCATCCAGTAAAGATATTTTTCTTTTTTTTCTCAGAAGACATTTTTCTCTTTTTTTAACATATGGTTTTTTGCATGTCTAGGGGAAGAATTTTTCTGTGTGAATTTCCTGGTCAGAACAAGTGAAAATGCACATTACAGCACATGAACTGTGGAACTCATATACTCATATATAACAGCTGCTTATTAAATTCCCAGATATCTTTTAGGTATTAGACACCCTGGACAAATGGCCAAATTCCCCTTCACCCACCTACAAAAATCTCTGTTGGAATAGGTGATCACTTCCACAGTAATCTAACCATATGGTAGCCAATATCTGACCATTTGACAGTTTTATCTTTCTCATACTTAACTTCTGTTAGCAAAAATGCCATTGGTCTCAGGGAATTGATAATGAGCCAGATTGTTTCTAGGTGGCAATAAAGAGCGGTAAAACCAGGGGAAAATAATTGAAATGTTCCTATTGACAGTAGTTTAGCATTTAGCTCTTGTGTTTCAAGATCCTCCTAAGGAAGAGTAAAGGGGAGAATTTAATTTAGACTTCTTTCACTACCTGCCATTACAAGTCTTTTCAACATCACATTTTCAAATGCTTTGTGTTTAGCAAATTAGGAAACAACTTCTACATATTGACAGCACTGTGGCAGTTGAGGTAATATCCATGCAGCTGTATCAATTACTTCTGTGCTTAACATACAATTCCCCCAGAAAATAAGTAACTGTTATAAAAGTTTCTCTGAATTGACAAATTCCCTCTGAAATTAAGTAACTTTGTAAAAGAGCTTCTGTAAACTGTTGGTCTTTTGCTGATAATAAATGCAATATTTGAAACAATGGAGGAAATAATTAAATTTACATCTCAGAATGGATGGTAGTTTATAAGCACTTGGTGATATTTATAATAGCTTCAGGAGGAATCATGGAGATCTCAGTTACTCATAAACACAACCATATTGTTGCACTTGGGATTATGTTTACCTGTCAATAGGTTATTCCAATTTTATAGAGGAACAAATACATAAAAAAGTAGGGACCTTAGATTTGCCAGTTCTATCCTGATGGAGATTTGACTCTGCACCAGATCTCCATGAAGGAGGAGGGAATAGAAGGGCAGGAATCCTCCTAAAATGTTAGGCTAGATGGCAAATCTGGAAGCTCAAGGTATGTGGTATGACCTCAGCAGATGTCCCAGTTTTGTACTGGAATTGAATTTCAGAATAATTCCATGGGTTTTTTTCAGTCAACTGACAAAAATACCTGAGGCCAAGTAATATTTTGAAGCCAGTTTTGCCAGCAGTGACAATCTTCATACTCACTCAAACAATCTGTGCCTCAGAGATTTGACTCGCACCTGTTTCATGTATACATTGTCAAGAAGAAAGAGAATAAATAAATAAAATAATGTACTTGAGAAGTTAACCTCTGAATCAGAATATAGTGGAGAAAGAGAAAAAAATCTACTTCAACGGGTATAGTAATATAAATCTGTTTTGACATATTTGACAATCATGTTTTTACTAACCTCTCCTTGTTTGAAAGGATGGGAAGAAAAGCAGTGCTTACCGAAGGTTATTTTGGAACAAACAAGCAATAAAAACAATCAGAAAATTTATATCATTTTGTTGCAATGGCTAAGAGCCAATCTGTTTAATAATATATAAATTTAGCTTGCTGTATTTACTTTTCAAGTTGGCAGAGTACACTAGGACTCCTTACCTACATTTGCTAGAAATCACCTTTTAAAAAGACAAATATATTTTATATTTTAAATAAAACTTTTTTGTACTCATTAATATGAATATTAAACTATTCCTGAAAATAGTGCCAGAAAGCAATTCTTGATGTTTTTTCTATGTCAGATGATTACCAATAAGAACAAGTTTTGATTATTTCTAACTGAATAAAGTTCATGAACATTTCTAGAAACTGCAAAAAAAAGAGTATTCAAAGAAATAACTCTCCTAATGTGAAGCTTACAAACTCATTAAGCAAATAGAATCTCCCTATCGGGACTTTTGGTGCACATAATTTGAAGTCTTAGAAGCTGTAATGATTTAAACCAGCTGAGGTAAATCTGGACCATAACCCAAATTGTTAAAAAATGTTATTTTATTTTTTGCAGGTTATCTGATTTTAGATGTGAATAAAGTAAAAATAATGTAAAACAATAAAGTAAAAATTTATACTCAATCAGAAACATGAAATTATAGCAGTAGGGAGAACATTTGAAATTCATGGCAGATTTCTTCTTTTAGTGCTACTGATAGTGCAGTAGCACTGAAATGTTGGTTGTAAGGCTGGTAGATTCAACAGCTAGAAGGAAAAGCTGTATTTAAAAATTACTTGCATTTGTAGACATGAGGAGGATATAAGGATCCTGCTTGGCCAAACCGAAAGTTGAATTAACAACAAACACCATCTTCCAGACCATTATCTTACTGGTGTAAGATAAAACATTTAGTAGACAAAATAAGGGGAGTAGCCTATCTAATGCACAAATGCTCTCCGTCATCCAACAGTTTTGGACTCAAGGACCTCCTGATTTGGTTATTGTTTTTACTAACTGATCTTCTGGGCAGCTTTTCTGCAAACACTGATGTATCAAAAAGACAGTAAATATTTAGGAATCTATAGCCATCCAGACTTACAGAACAATATAGAATGAGAAGTGAGGAAATCTACAACTCTGTAACAGTGACTTTATCTCTGAAACAGCAGAAAATAAGATAAACTTGTCTAAGCCTGTATGTGAAATGACATTTAAGTTTCACATGACTGCAACAAAAGAAGCTGTACTGACATTCCTGATTTAGCACGCTTTCTTCCTCCTAATATTTTTAAATGGTACTATAGACATTTCCAATACTCCTGCAGGATGAGAATATGAACACCAGACTCTGTTGATGAAGTCAGGTGAATTGTTTTACAGATGTAATGTAAGTTTCGGTAAGAATGTTGAAATCTGAATGGACCCAAAAAGAAGAAAAACCTTTTTTTTTTTTTTTTTAGCAAAAATTCAGTTCCAAATGCTAACAAAACATCACTTATTATAATTAAAAACTCATCTTAATATTTCTTTAAAAATAACTTTCCAGATTTCCACATAGTCTACACTGTAGAGCCCGCAGCAATACAGTGATAAGAATTCTCCCAAAAAAAATGTATTTTCAAATATCACTATTTAATTGCAAAGTAACAAAGACTGTATTCAAGTTAGTATCTGTAGATCAAATGCTCAACTCTAGACTGATTTTTTTCTAGACTGCATTCTTGTATCTCAAGAAATATTTTGTTAGTCATTGCTCAAAAAAAATCACATATATTAAGCAAGAGCAGGTTTATTCTCCCCAATGAAATATGAACTTCAACATTTCTTTTCACTTTAAAACTGCTCTGCCATCATTTATATCTGAAATTCCCTTAAAGACTGTTTCTTTGAACAGATTAAAGAAAAGAAAGATTTAAGAGTATAAAATTATACTGTAATAGGGAGTACTTGTTTGAAAAATCTAGAAGAATTAGATTATATTAAGTTAGAAAGTTTACACCAAAAACCTATATTCTTCAGACTTGGATAAAGAGAATAAATTCATCCATCTTTTGAGAATTCTATATTTTGAATTGTTTTGTCAGTATCAAAATGACATGTAGGACATCAATCAACCATTTAACAACAGAAGTAGCTCTTGAATTTCCAAAAATTATTCTTTCAAATATACTACATATGTTTCTTCAAAGACTTGTTAGAGGATTTGTGATGGATACAGTTTCATTTTGTTACACTCCAGAGGCTGAAAATTTGAAATGAGTGCTCCATATGCCATGTTTCAAAGAAAGATGGAACACCTCAGGGGGCTATTCTGTATCTGACAACAGTTTATTGTATAATTCTAACTTGTCAACTTATTGTCATCATTTGCAGTACTTAATTATAAGCTTCCATATTTCATTATAAATAGCTTACTGTAACCTTGATAACTTTATTCACTTTCTGTTGAATGCTCTTGAGCAGCATATAGCATAACTAAAAACAGAGTGCCTAATAAATAGTTTCATAGTGGCACCTTTTGTCACATACTTATCATTTGTAATGTACTAAAAATGCATAATAAAATATGTATTAAGATTTTATAGATGCTGTACTTACATATTTTTATATACATTATGAATAGTTTTAAAATCAAGTAGCTTTTTATCAGTATAAAAAATTATTCAAAAAGTTGTTGCACAATTCAAATGATTGCATCATGTTCCATTTGCCATTTAAAACTCTTATACATACCACATTTTGGTTGATAATTAATTCACACCATAAAGAAATGGTAAGTTTATACAATGAGATTTATTGGAAAGAGTCAATAGATTGTATAGTATTCTGGCTAACGTACTCTGTGGGGCTCCGGTAGGCTGTGAAACTACTGTAAGCCTGTGAAAAAGAACACCTAAATCAAATTATCAGTTGTGTATGATTTCACTGTCCTTTATTCTTGTTAAAGAAACTTTTTGATACGCTAGTTTAGATTCAAGTTTTGTTTAAATCAGCCCCACATCTAAAATCAGAATGTCCTTGGGGAAAAAAGCAATTACTGCACAATCTAAAGAAATCTTGGTAGCAAGAGCAGGTAGTACTGAAAGATTCAATATTACCACGAATAAAAGGGAACTGAAAGTACACATAGAGAAAGAGTCAACTAAATGATGACACCAAACTATGTATTTTATTAATATATGATCTTGACTTTTTCATAGAAATGATATAATTTTCTCATATCACATATGCAGTTTGGATACAGATATGAAAAAAGATAATCTTTGAGAAGATTTTTGATATAGACTTTTGACTACTATTCACCTCTCCACTCAAAGTCATGGGATATAAAGTTGTATGAATAATTGATGCTTCAGTTCAGAGTTCTTACTTTCTCTTTTTTTCTTGTCCAATGAATTATTCATTATTTTTGCAAAGTGGAACACTTTAAATAGGAAAGATTAAGAGAAACCCATCTTCAAATACCCCATATCACTTGACTTGGAAAAGCAGTATAGCTAAGTTCCTGTCTGTCTGCTGAGTTTTACAGACAGCAGAACCGAATCTATATTTCTCGCATCTTGAGAAAATTTAAGAGTAGATGGAATATGAGTTCTACTGTAGTTCTAGAATTGGCGCCTAGGTCTCTTAGGAAATCAGTTAAGGAAAAAAAAAAAAGAATATTTCATTTTGAGTAATGTTTTTTCCTTGTTTTCTAAATGTATTGCTTTCTTTTGCATTAATTTCTTCCTTGAAATTGAGTCAAGACAGCAAAAGGTTTGTACTGCATGAAAATTCAAGTTTTTAGTGAATGAAGATTTTTTTCAATCTGATGTGATCATAAATTCATTATGAGCTGGTCTGCATATGCTGTAATCTTTAACAGTACTTCATCTAGTAGAGATTTTAAGTATGTATATAAGCTGTCTTTGTTTTCTAATGTTTCTTGTAGAAAATCATTACATTTTTGTCAGAATAATTAAATGTTGCATTCTTCTGATTTCTAGTATTCATTATTATTTGAAATCTTAATATATCCATAACATGACAAAGGTCCTAGGAATTAAAAGACGGAAGATATTACTTGTTGGATCAGGTACTAGATTGCCTGGATTCTCCTCAAGACCTTCAAAATTACTGTTTTGTTTTAATGCAGAATTTATATCTTAAAAATCTCTTATTTGTACCTTCTATGTCTACGACTGATATCACCTTTATATGTATAATAGTAAAGTTGAGATTTCCAGACAACTGAAGAATTAGCTTAAGTCATAATTGTTGTCTATGTGCTCTAGTTATATAAAGTGAAACAGTTTGAATGGAAGTATTGGAAAGATCCCCCCCAGAACACTTAGAGACCACTGTCTGTATATTATTTTTAATAAGCAAGTAACAACAACAGCTTCAATCGATTCATGCATCTAAATTTAATGCTGGTTTAAAATACCCACTGCATTCATTAGCTGATAGGTGGCAAACCTGAGTTCTGTAAAACTGTCAACACATCCTTACTTTATGGTGATAGATAGCATCCTTATTATCTTCTTCAGCTTTTTATTCTCATCATATTGAAATGTAAGTGACTGTGTTGTCAGAATAGAACAGCTCATAATGTTTTTTTTATTACTACTTTAAACCTTTCCTAATCTTATCTAAATAGTAGCAAGGGAATTCTTCTTTTCTTTTCTTTCTTTCTTTCTCTCCTTCTTTTACATTAACTATATGGTAAAGATGTGTCACTCTTCAAACTTCTTCTAGTAAACACATAACTAAAGTGCTCCAGATACTAAAGGATATTTTAATTCAGCTCAAAGCTTCACCATCCACAACAAGCACTGAAATATTAATGGCAGGCTGGTATGTTCTATCTAGAGAAAAGCCAGGAAAAGAAGGCAAGAAAGGAAGGCCAATTGGCTCTATAATCCCATACATCGCTGTTTAGATGTCCAAGAAAACTATATGCATTACAGTTTAATTAGCTAATCCATATATTATATGTCTTTAATTATTCAACTATGGCAAGTCATCACAGTATCTCAGCTCATATCTACCTCTAAGACATACCACTGCAATATTGCTGTTGTTTTCAAACTTGTAATTTATATTCATCTCCTGACTGGCTTTTCAGGAAAATTCCCAGCAGCCAATCCAGACAAGGCTCTGCTTTTGGCTTTCAAGTACTGTTTTAATGCGAAAAGTTTACATATTTCATTCATACTGAGAATAGGACTAAAAATGAGTAAGAAAGTTGTACAGCTATTTGAAATAGTACTGATTGTCCATTACGTACTACTCTAAACTATGAGTCCTCTTAGATTAAAGAAAAACTCACTACTTAAAATCAACGGATTCCACTCTATTACACGCTCTCCAAAACAATTTTGGAGCTTCTCACACACATGCCTAACTCCCATATATTCCTTTTTACCTTCCCTACATGCTCCACTGCAAATGGGGCTTTTTTCAAATTTATGATAACAGTGACAAATGTGACTATCTTCATAGCCCTGCAATGTCAGATTGTGCCTCCCCAGATTCTCCACATTTATATATAAAGGACTAAGATCTGTTACTATAGTAACTGCAGTTTTACATGCCCTGAATGTTCTGTCTCTAAAAGCTTTGCAACAATGCTGCTGTAAGATGTTTTATTCTTTTTCTTTAATACTACAAATCACAAGTTCCTTACCAACCAGTCACATAAACATTATGAAATATTGTCTCATAAAAAAATCTTATATTTAATTCTGTCTCTTCAGAAAAAGTCAAAACAGTAGGGATGTAATTTGAATCAGTGATTTTAAATTGCTTGATTTAAAATTACATTATGCCTGAGCTTTATACAGGCAATTTGTAAAAATTAAAAAACAAATTCTTACTGCAGTAGCACTATGTCTCATTGAGTGTGGTAACCCAAAAGTTAAAATGAGTGCATCACACACCTAATTTGTGTGTAGGCTGAATCCTAAGATGTTACTCAATCAGTAGAAAATTCCATAAAATTTGAGTATTTCGCTACCCATATCTTGTATGTTATTTGTTCACTCCTTTAATGTTAGTCTTTGGGTCTCTTTTGTCTTTGAATGTTGTGTGTCCAGGGTCTCCCATCTCTAAACAGAGTCTAAAAAAATAACTGACAAACAGTTTAAACTTCTAGTCTTTCATAACCATTGTTTAGAAAAAAAATATTCAGGCACTAAGCTTGTATGTGAAGTTCCTCAAGATAAAAACGTCCATTTCAGTATTCCAGAAGCACTTCCCTTTTCCATGAACTGTAATCACTGCTCAACTTTGGGCAGTGATTTTGATAATTAGGTGCTTATGGATTGGAGATGACTTCTATGTTGCCTGAAAACTCTTTTCCCACCACAAGGTGGTTGATTCTGTCTTCAGATGTTACAGAACATAAAGTGAGGACATTTGTTTCCAGAAAATTTCTCTAATTTATTGTGACTTGTAGAACTCCATCTCTTCATCATGCATGCTCATATCTGGTTAGGCCCAACAGGTTTTTACAAGAGATCCCGTCTCTTTCCTATTGCTGAGAGTACTTTGGGTCCATATAATGATCAAGTGCAGTGTGTAGCACTATCCAACTGCACAGAAGTTAACGCTTCTGTCAACTACTGTAACCTCTTGACACAAACTCATTCTGGATTATTTTAGATGTCTCTCTGTGATCTCACAAAAGAAGTTGATTTACTCAGACAGATCTAAGCCAGATGGCACTTTTTGCATTGCACTGGATTTGCAAACACAGGGTCTAATTTTGAAGTAATGCTTTAAAGGTTTAACAGCTGTTATGGTTGATAGGAGCTTTACTAGCCTGCTTGCGCTGCTTAGTAGCAACAGTGGATAAATACACATTATTCCATAAATGCCATGCATGGCAACATCACTGCTGTGACAACTTTACTTGGCTGAAAGACTGAAGTGTCTTACTTTTGAGCCAACAATCACTGTCTCCTGGTCAGGCAGCACAGCCACATCCAAATACACTCATGGGATACCTGTGGATATGAGAGCCATTTCATGGTCAGAAATCAAGGAAATTTCTGACACAAGAGGAATACATTTGAGAAAACAGTACTGACAGTACTGATTTGAGCAGATGGTATTGTCCCGAGTTTTTTTGCCTAGTTATTTAAGTAAATGAAAGTTTTGAAAAATATATAAGCATTTCTGAAGGCTAAAACTCTCTCTGTCTCTGCCAGTATTCAAGTTTGTTGGGGCAGTGCGCATTATGAAATTTAGGAACTCTACCTTAAATTTTCATATTCATTTTTAACAGAACTAATACAGAACAACTTTTCAGAGGTCAGTAGAGGTACCTCCATGTTATCTGCTATTTTTCATTCTTTCAGATTGAAAAGAGGCCTTTAGTCCAAAAATGCTGAAATGCAACTGTATTTAAACAATACATTTATTGCAACTACTACAAATTAAAGTGCACCAAGTTGCAAGTGAAATAATTTTTTTTCACCATGCTTAGAAACACAAGCACGAAAACTGTAAGGAACGATAATGTAATAATGAGTCACAAACACTCCTTTTTCGCTGTTCCCCTAGAAAATCTAACATTTTGGAGGTCATTTTAGGAATATATTTCACATTTTTCTTCTGATTATTTTTCCCATGATTCAGTTAAGCACAGTTGAGTACACACAACTCTAGGTAACCATTTTTCAATGTAGGATAAAATCAACTACTTATAAAAAATAATGGTTCAATTAATGTTTATCTTTGAACATCCTTCTCATCCGAAATTTTTTCTCCAAGTGTTCAATTAATTGTGGATTGAAAAGATTAACAAAATGTGGCCACTGTTTGTATTTTAATATCCATACTATACTTACACTTTTTGTCTGTGGGCATAATCATTCGCAAAAGCTAATTCTTCTACCAGTAATAACAACAGACACTTATCAATAGCAGCATATATGCGAGTTGTGCAGATAGGGCATTTGAATGATGACTTCGCACAGCTATATCTAATTCAGATGTAAAATACATGAATGTCAAATTTCCTAATATAAGTTATCTTTTCAGTATGAAAACACAACAAACATAAAAACAAGCAAAGATTCATTTTTTTTTCTGGCTGGCTCCACAAAGAGTTTAGCATTTAGATTTGGAAAGGCAAAGGTTGTAGTCCTGGAACTGAAGGTAAAATAAGTTTGACTTGTCAGGAGTTTGCAGGAGGAAAAGAGGCTTCTATGTTTCTTCAACAATGACAATTCTTGAAATTAGCATGTGAAAAATAAAACATGCATGAATATTTAGATGACACGCAAACTTCCAAACACGCACTACTAGTAACCCACAAGGTTTTGGTTGACGGAAATTTTAAATTTTTAAGGGTTTATAAACTTGGAGTAGTAATATCACAACATCAGCTTCTTCTATAGACATCTCAGTACATATGTTCATGAACTCATAATGTAATTTCCACATCAGTTTGTCCGCTTCGTAGACCATTCTTCTAATGCTTTATAAAAGGATAGAAAGATCACTCTCAGCACACCAATTTCTTTGTAACCATGTTAATCATTCCTTGAAAGCTCCTGAGACTTGCTCTTGAATCTATCTAAACAGAAAATCTCCACTTCAACAGATCACTCAGTGAGATGAAATTCTGCTTACTACATGATTGAACATATTCTCAATCAAAAAGTAGCAATCACTGAGTATATCAATGAACAGTGACATTGGGCAGGGCATTGTTCTTCGTTTTGTCAAACAGACCATAGCAGAACACCTCTTTCATATCAGAGATTGCTGCTCATGAGGCAGAGCCTGAAGAGCTTCTGGTCTCGTGCTCTTTTTTCCCGCTTTTAAAAAATGATTGAAAAAACAAACTTTGGCAAGGTTCTGACTTAGAAGTAGTAAATTAAAATATCACTTCATTTTATATGACAGTGATGCTTGTTAAATGCTGGGACTGATTATCCTGCAGTCATAGCATTACGTTTTCCTTCATGTATGTCTGCAGGGGGAGTTTGGCAGGACATTTAACATACTTCTACCAGGAAGAGGGCTTCTTTCACACATATTTAGACTCATGGAATATATATTCTCTGCATATATATGTCTATATGTTTGGGTAGAAATTTAGGAGTCATTCATAGTATTGTTCTCTGCTAAAAACTGGTTATATTCACATGTTTCAGAATGCAGGAGCTTGAAAAAGCCAAGCTGAAAGAGCTGATAGTTGTGGATTATGGGGAATTAAACACAGACAACACATGATTCTTGCATTGATCTAATTTTAGCTCCAAGATATGGCAAATAACAAGATGGTCAGGATCTGGAATATGGAATATGCAAGGAGAGGCTGAGAGAACTGTGTTTGTTCAGCCTTGAGGAGAGAAACCTTCAAGGGTACTCTAATACTTTCTACAACTACTTAGTACAAAGAAGTTGGAACCAGAGTGTTCTCAGATGTGCACAGCGGACAGACAAGAGACAAAGAACACAAGTTGATACACGTGAAAAGTTTTAACTAAATTAAAAAAGAACTTTTTTCCTTATGGAAACAGGTCACTCACAGAGGTTGTTCAATTTCTGCCCTTGAAGATAATCAAAATTTGACTGCACAAGTGCAGAGCAGTCTGCTTTCCCTACACCTGCTTTGAGAGGCAAGATGGGCAAGGTGACCTCTGAAGGTTGATTCCAGCTGGTGATTCTGTGATTTTGTCTGACTTTAAAATTTACTACATTCCACTCAAATTTGATGTCGTCTTAGTTTTACCATTGAGAACTATTCATGCCAGAAATAATGAACAACAGTACTATGATAATAGACACAGAAAAACTTATATAAAAAGTATGAATACCCTGCATTTGTTAGTTCTGCCACTTTCAAGTAATTCTGCCACATTTCAAGTAATTGCATTGCATCTCTGGAGTCTTGGCATGAGTATGGGGACACATTCAATATCAGAAACTTTTCTGACTATTCTGTTCAGTAGCTTTCTGCTAAACTCTTTTCCACTATGCAGGCAGTTGGAATAATAATCTCTTTTCCATTTCTCAAATAACATTTTCTAGCACAGAGGGATTCTTAACAGAGTTATAGTGCCTTGTGCCCCTTGGCATTCCAAACAAAGACAATAAGCCCTTAACAGCAAAATGTTATCTTGAGTACCTAGCTTACTGTAACCAAAAGTTGGTATCTCAAAAGTATAAGGAAATATAATGCGTAAACATTATGGTATTAGCAAACCTATATTTAGAATTGACTCTAAGTATAATCAAAATGTTACATCTGGCTAATAAAATCTACTTCTTTTCCTGGCATTTTCGAGTCTGCTAAATTGAAACTGAATATAGTTTAACTCCAATGCAATAATAGCAACTTGAATAAAATTTTAAAGAATGCTTTCGCTTTTTCTTCTGCAGCTTATTTTTCTCTTGACTGAATTCCTTGCTTCATAATAATTATGTAGCTCTCATTGGCATATGGAAGAAGGCAAAGGATTTAATACTTCTCATGCCACTTCTGATGCACAATTGTGAAAACATCCCAAAGATTGGAAGTGGAAGAAAAGAAACAAGAGGAAAAATTTACATCTCTGTTGCAGTTAAAAAAACAACAACAACAAACAGAGAAACAAACAAAGAACAAAAAGAAAGAGCAACCAAAGAAATTTTCATTCCTCAAAACAATAGAGGTGAAGCTAAAGATATATTCATGAGATGGAAAAAAAAAAAAAAAAAAAGGGGGGTAAGAGAGAAGGGTGGGAAGAGGTAGATAAGTGGTGAAAAATGCACAAAAAGAAAAATGTACTGATGCACATTCTGGACCACAAAACTATGCAGCTCTCTCTCCAATAGATTTTTTCCCCTCTTCTCACCTTAAGTCAAAGAACTGACAAGTGATATGATCTACAGAAACCTCAGCTATGTCAAAAGCTCGATGTCTGACAAACAAGTGAAGTAGCTTGTGTTTATTTCTTTGTCAGACACAGCCTTATAGAGAATAATCCTGAGGTTTACTTTTAATAAAAATGTTAACTGACTTATTAAATTAATATATGCGCTGATTATGTATATTTCCCAGGTTGTATATGACATCTATTAAATATATATGTGTAGATATTACCCTTACATTTTCTTATGAGGCGCTGTAATTGATCAAATGGGAATATATTTAGTCATTTTCATGGCTTTTCTGGACATCTTAATCCTCAAAGGTATAAATTAGAGTGGCAGATATACTGGAGGTTTCCCAAGTCTGTCTTCTAAATTATGAGGTGTTCAGCAAAAGCTATGCTGCTGACTCCTTTCACACATAATATATAATGGAAGAGAAAGACCCTAAAAGAAAAGAAGTTTGAAACTAAGCATATATGAACACACTTCTGTCTTCTCTCTTACTCACATGTGCAGGCACACATACACTTGTACACACAACAGCCTAGGTTACAGTGCAATTATTTTATTTTATTCTCCTCTAGGCAAATCTCCAAAAATTGCCGTAGGTGAAAATAACTTGGCACATCATCCTTCCTCAGCTGTTTCCCTCATTCCTTCTTTTCCCTTTTTCTACATTTACTTCCCCTTCTTGTTAAGTCTCCCTCTTTTTCATAAGCAGAGTTATATATAAGTATGTATTAAACTGAGTATTTTTAAAGAAAGCTGCCAGAGTGAAACTTTCTGTTCTGTTTAATCCTATATTTAAGTTTTAAATCTCAGCATAAAATTAGAATAACAACCACAAAATTATTAGCCTACAAACACATATTTTGTTTCAAAGATTTCCACCAAAGAGTCCAGTACTAAACTGTTGCAATAACACTGCATTATGGCTATGAGAACTTACTGTTTAGTTCTTACTGAGACATTTGAACAGATGCTTTCTCTCCTGTGACCCTACCTTAATGACTACCTGCTTATTAGTGTGAGCAAAGGTTTCAAAACTCAGTCTTTAATGGTTTGAGCAGACCCTGCATCTTCTCATAAGCAGTAGCATGGACCTTCACACACCAGCAGAGAAGTTGACTATGCTAACAATGGAGTAATTTCTTTACATCATGGAGAAAAATCTCATCGTTACTTAAATGAAGTTACTTAAATGTTATTATTATTATCGTTATTATTTTATTATTATTATTATCGTTACTTAAAAGAAGTGTCAGAGAAAGAAAATGAGACAGTCTTAAGACAAACCAGAACAAGTAAAACTCCCTGTAATGTTAGGATAAAAAGTGTCCTAACATTAATATGGTAATCATAGACATCTGAAAACTAGTTTGTTATTGTAGCTCATTTCAGAATAGCAAATAAAGCCACTTGTGGGAGTTTAAACAAAAGAAAGAGGACTTGAGTTACAGAAGGTTACTGTAAGTGGAGGCCCTATTTCACTGAGCTTTCAAGTGTTAGATCAGTCAGTGCAACATTAGACTTGCAGGGAGAATAGAAGTATGGAAAAAATAAAAGCAGATACCTCTTTTAATGTCTTATATTCCCTTTGTGAAAGCGAAAAGCTCCAGCTGAAGAAAAAGAACTACTGGTTATTACAGATGTGAGTCAATGGCTTAAACATCACTAACTCACACAGCTCAGCTATTTAATGTGCTGTTTAAATACACGTCCAGTAATTTCGCCTGGTACAGTGTTACTTTTTCTATTTGAGATCATCAATCAAAAGTACAATAAAAAGTTTGATGAAAGGGCAAAAAATCTTTCGTGACAACACCTTGTTCATATATGACTTGTTTCCTAAAATTGAGGTCCTTAGTGACAATTCCATTCTCGACCTTGTGTTCATTCCAGGTTGCATGCACACTGTAATGAGGTGCCTTGCTTAGTTTCTTATATTCTACGGCATGTCATTATCTTTTAACATATTTTTCTGTCCGCACTTCACAATACAGTAGGAGTCATTCATTTAAATCCAACTGCAGTTATCTATTGCTTTTGAATTTTTATCTTACAAAAACTTATTTAAAATCCACAATCTCATGACAGTAAACAGAAATGGCTGTTGAAGGATTTTGAGAAGTGGAAGTGAAGTTCCTTCTGGAAACAAATATAATAGACAAGGCATCTGCAAATAGCATGGAAATGCAAGACGGAAGAACATTTCACGTATTTTGCACCTTAAAGTTTCCTAATGGAACAGGCCAAGGAAAGTAAACATATTCCAAGATAAGTATATGGTATGAAACCTTATGTGTCTCATTTCTTCGATATCATTGAAACGCAACTATGCTGTGTACTTCTAAGTCGTGTACAGGGCACTAGAAGGCAGAAAAGCAGTACTTGCAAGTGATTGTTAGGGAAAAATATTACATTTCAGGTATAGAACATTAGAATTTTAGAATGAATTACTTGTGTGCCTCTGCTGAATGTGTAATTCCCACAGAAGTTCCAATTTTTGTACAAAGGCACAGAATACAAAATCTAATTCTTTTTTTAAAGAGTAGCAAATGGAAATCCTTTTACTGAGAGATATCACAGCAAAATCTGAACAGATAGTTTGCATGTAGTATATTTCAGTGGGAAATGACATCTTTTTCTTGCTACATATGCATTTGATGACAAAAACTAATGGAAATGACAAGCTACACTAATGTAGTTATGCAAAGTAAATCAGAGTTCAATAAACATATACATGCACTTCCATTTCCCTACATTCTTTACTTCAAGTTCAACTGTAGTTAAGGTTCTCAACACTTACTATTTCAGAGAACGTGCTAATATTTAAACACGGAAAAGATAAAGAGAGAACAGGATGCAAGAAAAATTCTTGTGTCTGCTTTCCAGACATGCTAGTCAACAGTAATTTCAAAATGTAGATTATTTTGATTTTATGGAGAGCAGAAAAATGACCTCTCTCTTGAAGCTCAAGTGGGAACACAGTTGCTACTCCTTTCTTGGACTATCTCTTCAGCTATGCATTGCTCAAGCTGGAATATACCCAGTTTAGAAGCAGATGGACAAAAAGACATACGCCTTCCTTAAAAATGAAAGACTTATGTAATAGAGAGCTTTAAAATTCCAGCCCATCTTGTCAGTCACACAAGAAATGGAAAATGCTGATGAAACAATTTGCAATATGTCTTCTTTATGGTAATTGGCTCTAACTGTCAAATTTTAAAACAGATATTTAGGGAAGAGTTTCTTGGAAAAGCTGAACTGCAAAACTTGCTAGAAACCACACAGCCAAAGAGAAGACCAGTTGGTTAGTATTCATATATGCTGCTGAATTTCAACTTCTCAGGTTCAGGAAGAGCTGCCAGACACTTTGAGAGTGTTCTGGCACTTGAAATGATTTAAATATTGTGTTTTTTTCTCCTCTCATTTAAAATTACAGAAAAGATTTTTCTAGTCAGTGTACACGCTCCATGTTTCAAACACCCTACTTCGTAATCATAGGGGTATATAAGAACTGAATTAGTTTATTCTATTCTGAGTCCCCAAGAATCACACATATCTAATGGAAAGCAGCAATAATGCTGTAATCAAGTACAATTAAGGCATGTTTGTGATTCTAAATCTCAAATTAATGTTGAATTCCATAATCTGTTCCACAGAACTATTTAGCCATAGAGCAGAGATGAGGTGCAGAATTGTTTCACACAGATAAGAGTATTCTCTCCAAAGTCCCATACACTCTGTATGAGCACTATTGAATGCATCGACATTTGCAGGCCAAATTCAAGTTTGGGTAAGCTGAGCCATATCAAGGTTGAAGTCAAGGTAATTTGCTTTTATCAAAATCATTGCTTTTCCCATCTTTCCGGGTTTCTGTTAATATCACAAATGGAATCAGCATGCTTTTGTTAATTAGTCTGATTGCTTAAGACCATGGTATCAGTAAGTAAAAAAAACTAACTTCAGAATAAACTAGAAATTGCCTTGGGAACCCAAAGCTGCTGCCCTAACTGCTGCCTGCATTGCTGCCATAACTGCAGCTGACCCCTAGGAGGGATCGGAGCTAAATTTTATTACCAGTTCAGTTGTGAATAAAGACTGCTTGCTGCTATTTGTAGGAGGAATTTACTTTTCCTTTATTTGCTTAGGTCCAATTGCTGAATATAAATTTATTAATGAATTTGGTGGAAGAAGGAAAATGCTGCCAAGACCTTGAAAACAACAGTATGCAGAGTTTTAATCACTACAAATATCATACCTATGTGCTAGACTTACTTTTCTGGTGAAAACTAGCTTAAGTTTAATTAATTTATACCATCAGGAGATGTGAAGCATAGCTGCTGATTTTGCAGCTCCTGTATATAACCCAATTTTGAAGAAATATCTGAAGCATGGATTTCACCTGAATTACTGGGAGCAATTTGGCTTAGTTACTGCTAAAATGTTACCATCACAGCCAGACTGGGTTGCTGGGTGTCGTTTTTATAATGAAGCTTTTCAAATCATCATCTTAAATACAAAATATAACATCTCCAACTGTGTTAATTTAATGGTAAATTTAATCCTAAGTATGCAGAGCAAAGCAGTGCTAAAGGAAAAATAAAATTCCTGAAGGTTTACCTCTGGTATCTGCTCTAAAATATTATTTATCATTTTAAATTTTCTAGAAAGTTAATCCATATGGATACACAAATAAATAAAGGCACAAATGCATACCTATATGAAAACATTGTCTCACACCCACTCATCAAAACATACGTTTTGTCAATTGCACATAGCTTCATGTATTGAACAACATTTCTTTATCATATTATTCGTTTGGAACAGGATATTTGACATTTTTATTTTATATGCTGTTCCTATCAGTAATAAAAAATCATTCTGAATACAAATAAAGATAAGACTATGCAACCTCATTATCAGCCTGACCCACAAGTTTTTAATGATAATTAATCTTACAAAGCTGAGTCAAGCTGTTATTAATTTTACATTTGTTTTTTTGAACTGAAATTATGGTTATCTTATTAAACTAAACAAATAAATAAGCACAGGTCCAAGATGTAAAATACCATTTCTCTTCCTTCTTTATCATACATTCCCAGCAGCCAATCACCATGTACTGTTCTATAAAAACTAGTTTCCTTTTACTGGAAATATTACAGAATCACAGAATAGTTTGTGTTGGAAGGGACATTCAAAATCATATAGCTCCAACTCACTGCTGAAGGCAAAGACACCTCACTCTAAACCAGGTTGCTCACAGCCCCATCCAGCCTGGTCTTGAACGCTTCCAGGGAGGTGGCATCCTCAGCCTCATTGGGCAACCTGTTCCAGTGTCTGACCATCCTCACAGTAAGCAATTTCATCCTAATATCTAGTCTAGTTTGTAGCTGATAAACAGTATAGATCTATGTTTCTGGTAATAAAATCTCTTATACATTAACAGGATTGTGAAAGTAATATTTTGGAAAGTTTGAAAGTAGGTTCTGTTAGAGGAAGGTTTGTCTGTGAAAATATTAGCCTACTTAGAATCAGAAAGACCAATTTTTATTCAGAAACTATTTTACTGACTGAGTTGCAATATTTCTGAAACAAAAGATATTAATGATGATATACATACTCTGTTGATGGGAACTCTTGACAACAAACAACAAGAAAGAACCATACAAGCAAATAAGGGAAAAGAAAACAGCAGAAACATCTTTCAGGAAATACTGCAGAACATGATAGTGTTTACAATCATTTAAGCAAGGCCATATTCCCCTGAACTAGTGAGTGGGCAATATCTAGCTTACATGCCAAATACAAAACCTCCAGAAAAATTAACAAGCCCCTAGTCTATGTTTTCCCTAACGGCTTTCCTCAGAGGAAGCTGGAAATAACATGGCCTACAAACTTCAGTCATATTAATTTCAGTGCTGGAGGCAATGTATATACTCTCTAGCAGAAAAAAAAAAAAAAAATTACATTGAGGAAAGAAGAATTATTGATCTCCTTATAAAGTTTATATGAAGAAAAAGCACTGCATGCAGCAGGGACCTGAAATGAGGGTTCTAGGCTATCATCATCCTTGTGTTTGACAGCAGAAAAGCCAGTGTAAAGGGTAAGAGTGTCATCTGAATGGATGTGAATTGAGGATAGAAGGCCTGGTATGGCGTTTAGAACTGAATCATGTCAGGTCAAATATGATTTCTTAAAAGAAGTAGGGGCAAGGACCAGGAAAAGTTGTGGGATCGGGAGAAAGAAGATTGGGGTAGAAGTGGAAAACTTTCCCTCATTTTTATTTAGCACTGCTAACTTGCAGAATAAAAAAGTCTTAGGAGTCTACAAACCATAATATTTGTAGATTGTATGTTGAGTTGTTTTTATTTACCTTTCTAGCCAGGGAATCAATTCAGATTCTACAAGCTCAGGAATCTTCCCTCTCATGTAGGTAATCCAACAGTTTATGTCTTCTGAACATGTAGCATCCAAACCCTGCAGCAGCAGATGATTTCTGAAAGAGAGAAGAATTTTCTCCTGAAAACTCTGTACATAGCACTTCTGGGAAAAAGATACTTACAAAATTTTGGTTGTTACAAGGAAAAATATCTTTAATATTTCAATTCAAAACAAATACAAAATTCAAAATCACTAGATTTTATTGTTCTGAACGCTTGAGTTACAAACTTGTTAAGGTATACATTGCCAGTATCAGTGGAGTAGACTACATAATACGCATTTCCAAAAAATAAACATAATTATAAAAACTATGTCACACATATGTAGTTCTATATGCTAGTGGAGAAGAGACATATAGTAATTTAGAGTGATATACAGTAGTAGATCATAGTAAATTGAAGTATGTGCCAAATAATCTCCCCTAAAGGAAATCATCCATATTGAGTAGACTGAAAACTGACTAAGGGACGATAATCAAAGCATTTGTATTCTCCTTACCTGGAGAGCCCTGTAACACAAAACATAACAAATAAGGCTTCCACAGAATATATTAAAAAAAAATGAGAATTGTTCCTGAATAAATTTAAAAAATAAAAGATCGTGCTTGTATCAGCACTTCTTCAGCTGAATTGAAGGTACAAACAGAACTCATCCTGATTTTAATGCAGCTTTTAACACAGTGAATCAGTGTAGTGGACAAATGACAAATGAGAATATGCAATCTACCATTGCTTTGCACAGGAAAATGGAGCATGTACAACTTTCAAAGGCCATAGAAGTTGTTTCACAGAGTTCTAGTGAATAATTCTGTTGTTTATTCTGTTCTGGATTTGTTGCATGTCCTTAGGCATTTGTTTTCACTATGGCTCCATTTCACTATGGATAGAAATAATGTTTATAAATGAATGGTGTTGAAGTTTTTTGTGTCTAGTAGAGAGTGGATAATATGAATAAGGAACACTCTCAGCAGTCCATTTTAATTAGGGCTGCTGAGATGCGTATAATTCAGATAAAACAAAACACAGTTATGATCACTAAAATGAAACTTGACAAGTGCTATACCTAAATTCATGCTTGGTTGTTGGCGTGCTGGGAAAGAAACATTAATCATACAAAATATACCTTGTTCAGCTACAGGCTACACAAACAGAACCATGTACTGAATATAGGGTGTACTTTGCTCTTGGGACAAAGTTTACAAAAAAATATTGATAAGATGTTTTCATAATTTCCTGCCCTGGCATCACTGTGGCAAAATCTAGAGGCTGCCATGTAAGCACATATGTTTTAGGAGATGCCAGCCTCTTTTGCCTTCATGTTGGTGAAGGAGAACCTGCCAGGTGTATCCATGGATTCAGAGGTGAGAATTTCATGGTGTGGCTAAGGATGGATCTAAATGTGTCAGTGCAATTCACTTAATGTTTTACGGTGGCTCAGACCTCAAAGAGAGAAACAAATGTTAACCAGCAAGTCATTCAGTGGCACACAGATAGGCCTCATTTGTCAGATACGTATCAATAACTGCTGTCAGATAGCCCAGAAGCCTATTTTAAACGAAAAGACAAATTGTGTGTATCCTGAGATCTAACTGACAGTACGTAACTTGGAATTCTTCCAGCAAAAAAATAATTCCAGAAAAAAAAAAAAAAAAAAAAAAAGATGGTAGATATGATCTTGAAAGACTAAAAAAATCCTTCTCATTTTTAGAATGCTTATATTTCCTATACTCACATATGCACACTTGCTTGCAGTGAAGAGAAACTAATTTTTGAGGACAACGGTAATATTAAGATACATGTATTTTCATCATCAACACCAACTTAAATAAATGTACAACACTTTACACCCGCTGTATATCTGACTAACTATGTTACTGTGTTGTGTTATAACATTTGGAAATAAATTATCCCAACTTTTTCTAAAAACTAACTTTTAAAAATCTCTTTATTTCAATCTATCCAGAATTTTCAAACATTAAATTATTCACTGCTAAAATGTTGCCATTTTAATTCTGAAGTCAAACACTACAGACCATTTTTGCAATAATCTAGGTAAAGCTTTTCATTCCCATTTGTAATTAACAAAGTGAGCAGCAGTTTACAAATGCAAAATAAACATCACAAGTGTTCAAAGACTGTCTGTGAGATACAAACAGAACTAATTACTCTTACAGCTAAATTGAATGAAGGGCTTTTAAATTGTCCTTTTTCTTGAAAACTTTAGGTTTTAAAATGCATCAGAAGGACTATCTTCTTTCTACAGTCCCTGCAATGTTGCATTAAATTTCATGGAATACCAGCAACTTTTAAAAAGCCACCATTTTCCCTCAGCTGAGCATAAACACTGAAATGCAAATTGATGTATAAAAATTGCCTGCAGTGCTTGATGTAAATTAAAATTACTCCTATAAATTCAATGTTCAAATTATCCGACAACTGCTGTTGTATTAATTTTGCTGCTGAATACATTAAACAACTGTAGATTCATTTTCTTACTAAAGTCACGCTTACTTTAGATGCTGGTCAGGAGGAACTACTAAATACACTGATAATCATTTAGTATTTTAAGGCAGGCATTTCTTTAATGATCTTCCTAGAATTGTTTTTTTTTTCCTCCAAATTATAAAAATTAATAACAAAAACTTCTGTAAAGTGAACAAGTAGCAGTTCTTTTCTAGAAAACACCAACACTGGCCCCCAGGGAGCCTTTTCTGCTCTTTATAGGCAAACAAGAGTATTTCTGAACTACAAATTAAGGTAGCCTTAGAAACGTAGACACGCAGACATGGGTTTATCAAAATAGATGCATGGTCAGGGCCATGAAGGTGAGGACTAAATATTTAAAAGAAACCCTAGGCCACAGAAGAGAACAGTAGCAGAATTAAAATTTAAGTCTCTGCACTCCAACACCATTGCTTAAGTTTCTAGACTAAACATTTTTCAAAACAGTTGCTAGGGCTGTTATAAATGAGATAAAGTCACTTCACCCTTTTCCTCCCTTTTTACTCTGAAGCTTTCAGACACTAGAAGTGGGTGGATGTGTCTCATGCTTCTGCTTACTCTAGCTTAGCACAGCTCTGTTATACTGCTGAAAATAGACAGTTAGGAAACATTTATTTGAAGGCACATTTTCCTCTACATTTTTTTTTAATATAGCTAAAAACTCTAACTCTATTCCCTAGGTAATTTTCTCCCCAGTCAATACTGATTTCACAGATTTTCATTCTCTTAGCGGCCTTTTTCAGGTGCTGTATGTGAGGAAAGCCAGAGCCTGTGGTGGCAGTAAGGCAGCATCCACACCAATAAGGTAGTCACAGGCACCTTGAACATGGTGAGTAGAACAGGTCCAGGGCCAGAAGCATGTCCAGCCATGCTTCATCAATGGCCAAGGAGATCCAGAATGATGAGGTGTAGAGCTGGGGAGGTGCTGAGCAAGCCGGGGTTGCACAGACATAGCACTGGGATCCATCTGATTGATACAGGATATCACCGTCCCACCCTCCTACCTGGCTGTTAAATCAGGCTCTATGTCAAGTTTCTGGCAAATACATTATGCTCCCAGATACTCAAATGAAAGCTGGAGCCAAGATCCATTCTCTTTCATTTTCTTTTAGCCACAGGGCACTTGGAAAAGAACATGATAACTTTTAACCAAAACAGCATAAATAAAAACATTTTCAGTCGATTATTGAAAAAAATTGCAGATATTTTCATGTAAAATTAATTTTCCTAGTTTTACTAATCTTAATGCTTTGTTCTTTTTCTTGGAAATTTACATTAGGACAAAAAATTCTCAGAACAGTTTCACCAGCTCTAATACTGTTTATATACATACAACATAACATATTCTGTGTTCTTATTGTTTTATAATTTTCAACTTTCAAAATGGATTAGATTTTGTTTACGTATCAACTCTGTAACTCTATTCCCACCTTCTTTCTACATCTTACACTATCTTACAGGCAGAAACAATAGGGTCAGAGACAGAGAAAGGCTTACAATGCAGAAACACCTTTGCAATTGAGTTTGTACCTTATGCTGAACAATTTCACAGAAAGCTTTCACCAGTCTGGATTTCTGTGTTCAACAAATCCAAACTGCAAATGACTTTGGATGTTTAATATGTCAGTGTAAATTTTGAGTACAGTTCAAGAAATCACTGTATAAATTTCTACAAACATTTATACATTCCCTCATGTTTCTATTTCTAGCTAAATGAAAGAGAAAGCAGTTGCTGGAGAAATTTCATATTTATAGTCTTGCATCTCCTTCACAGCCTAACTTAAAAAGTCTCACCTTTAATTAAGGAATTTATCCAGCTCACAAAAGAGTTTTACACAAATTCTTCAGTCTTGACTGGTTTCAGAAGTTTTATTAAAGCTGCAGAAAATTACAAAATCAAGTCATGTACCTAATTCACCACATTTTCCACCTTACTTCATTTTTATGCCACAACTTGTTTACAACAAGACAACCCTGTTTAAAGTGGAAAAAACATTTCTATATGCACTGTAGGAAGTCAGTGATAAGCAGAAAAACAGGTATTAAATTCTTTTTTTTCAAGGTTATATCACTGAATATCACCAAAGTATTTACCTTTCCAAACCTCGAGTCCTTTCCTTTGGACTTTTGTAAACATTTATAGGGAGATTTGATTACATTTCCCTCTGCTCTCTTACCAATCTCTTCTGCTATCTGAGTTCTTAAATGCCAGGGGAAACAAAAAATGTGTTTCTGCCTTTCCAAGGGATGTCTTTCATCCCTCGTTATCTCAGAGTAACCAACTTGAAGGCATGTGCAGTAGCTTCCAGTCCTGACTTTCTCCTCCGTCTTTCGCCATAGTAATCACAAGCAAAACAAATAACTTCAAAATGTTGTAAAGTTGCAATGACACTTTCCTAAGTGTTGGAAGGGGGAATTACTTCTACTAGTCAAGCTTGTTCCCATAAAAGTGAACTGATTGTTTCAGTCCTAACTACTGTAGAGCTTTTTAAGACCTCTGTTGCCTGTGGCTAACAAACTTCTCAGTTCTCTCAGGCCAAGTTCTCTACTCCATTGATTTCCCTGGACTTGGTTCAGCAACAGATTTGTCCTCTCTGTATCTATAGATCCTTTTCAAACACAAGAGCATATGGAAAAACCTGCTAGTGTTTCATAACTGGATATAATCTGTGGGATATGTGGTGCCCATATGATGAAACAGTCTGCATCTAAGTCAACAGAAGCAATGAATTCTGAGTGATGAAATTTGATGGTATAAAGGATTCAGTATTTTGTCTTTAAAGATTATTTCCTTATTTGGTGGGAACAGCACAGTGAAAGCTTGAAAAAATATTTTCCATTTTCCAGAAATAAGAGTTTACATTCCCATAGCATTTAAGTAGGAATGTCTCTACTTTCAAGTTGTATGCCTGAGGTTTCTTTAAAAACACCTCATTACTCCTTTCTAGCCTTTTTTTTTTTTTAGCCTAATTTACCCATGCAAGCGAAACAAAAGCAATTAGTTAGTCATTAGTTACTGTAAATCAACATGGACCTTCTGAAGACAGAATGCTTTCACGTAGATAGCACTACTTAATCTTCCCTTACAGTCTTTTGTTCAACTTAAGATTTTTAGGAAAATCTGCCATGATGCTGAAAAAGTTAATGCATACATTACACATACATTACTTTCTCTTTTCTGATGCCAGCCTCCCATTACAATCTTGAAAATTGAAAAAAATACATATTTTCTAGTGCTTTGTTTATTTCTTCCACCAGACGCACAAAAGCTGTTTTTACATTCTAGACATCAAGATAGATTTTAAATTTATTGTAATATGTACTTAATTTGTGGGGGAATAAATAATTGGTAATCATCTTTCCTAATAAAATGCTCTTTAATTTAAGTTAGATTTTAAATGGAGCATGACTCATATTTAAAAGGACCACTGCATAGTATCTATTAGTTGCAGTTTAATGAGTTCATGTCCAACTTATTTTCTCTGTGTTTTCTTTTACCATAAGTCTCACAAGTTTATTCAGTAACAGGAAGCAGCTCTCTCTTCAGATCGTGAACAACCACTAGAACACTCACCACATTTATTTTACATACAGTAATGCTTGCCTTGGTAACCTCTCCCTGTAACTGAACAGCAAATTAAGAGAACACAAAAGTAGCAGAATTACAAGGAACTTAGCAATTTCTGCCCAAGAATAATTACATTGTTACCACGAGAGTGGTAAAACACCAGCCTTTATTGCTAATAATTCTCAGAGGGCCCCTATCTTTGCGGGGACCGTTGCTTTTAAGTCATTAATGCATAATAGACTCACATAGACTGGTGAATAAACAGGATCGATCCCGTTCTGCCTCCTGCCTTATCCTTCTCACTAAAACGGCGAAACTGCCCATGTTTAAAGAAAATAAACTTGCTTTCATCTTCTAGTGGCAGAGAAAGAGCTTTGCATCTGTTAGTCAGCGTGAGCCTTGCCTTATTTAGTTTACAAAGCACGATGTCTTAGTGAAAAAAAGAGAAGATTTGAATACATACCCAAAGTACTTTGCTAAACAGACTTCAGTATGTTTGTTCACTTGCATTATGCTACTCCCCTGTAAAGCACTCACTCCACAATACAGCTTCTCAAAGCCTATGTCCTAATTTTCCCACTTCTGAATCACATTTATCTCTGAGATGTTGTGCGGAGGGAATACAACACTCTTGTTCATATGTGTAGATATTGACAATGACTTCTCTCTGAACTTGGTGTTGTCTCCAATAAAATTGTATCTGTTTGCTGAGAGAGCTGGTAAGCAAGTAGAAGATAAAGAGGATCCCTGGTATGGATAAAGTATTTCCACCATA
The DNA here is from genome assembly GCF_951394365.1 of Tetrao urogallus. Taxonomy (NCBI): domain Eukaryota; kingdom Metazoa; phylum Chordata; class Aves; order Galliformes; family Phasianidae; genus Tetrao; species Tetrao urogallus. The sequence goes on from NC_136818.1 coordinate 22,320,269, forward strand.
GCAACATCTCAGAGGAATGATAAACATTCTTTCCATATTTCTAATTTATTGCTATTATTTCTTATTCACCAAATTTCAAAACATTAACAAAAGGAAATTGAAAAGCTTATGGCAGCAAAATCATGCTTTAACTATATTAATCACACAAACAACTTTATCCCTTGGTATTTTATGCTCCAATTCAAACAACACATCTGTTCATAATTGCATGCATGACTCAGATTACTATGGGCTATAAATTTGTGAGTACTGGAAATATTGCATGAAGTAAAGGACAAAGCATTTCAGATTGGAAAGTTCTGTAAATATTATATATAAGATCCAATTTGAGAGTTGTATATATATATATGTATGTATATATATGTAATGTGTTGTTTTCTAATTTTTGTACTTAGGTTTGGTTGCATTGATGACTTTTCACACAAACACTCCAGGGAAAAAGAAAACTTTAGATGACTTCCAGTTTCATTCTCCAACTCATCAGTATTTAGATAATTGTTGTGGATCTCATCTTCCATGACTATATATGTTCAACTTCCCCTTAAGCAATTCTAGCCCTTTGTTGTTCCCTATCAGAAAAATAATCTTTCAAGCATACATCTCAGGTTTAGTATTGCAAACTTTGTTCCATCTCCTTTTAAAGGCGAAAAATCACTAAGTTTTTTAACAAATTGGGGAAAGATGATGGAATTATAACTTTTCCATCAGCAGTCTATAAATTCCTCCCTTCCCATAAAATTAAATATGACTTCCAACATCTAGTGGCATAATTGTCCCACACTGTACACTTTCAGAGAAGACTGTGCAGACCAGAATGCAACCAGTAGAAAGCCACTTGTATTTTGAGCAGCATGAATATCCTGAAGAAAGAGTGAGATGGGAACCGTTCTCCTGGCAGTTATAATTGAAACTTGTATCTTTATCACTAGAAAAAAAAAAAAAAAAATTATCAAGCTCTGTCTTGACCCAGAAACTCAGTATTGGGAAACTTCATTTCAACAAGGAATCACAAATGGTAGGAGTTGGAAGGGATCTCTGGAGATCATCCAAGTCCAATCCCACTGCTAAACCAAGTTTCCTGGAGTAGGAAAAACTTACGAGAATGACAGACTCTTGGAAATGATGCCTATGAGGAAAGCACAACAGCTTCCCTTTCCCAGGAGGTGGATGGGAAGTCAAACCAGCAGAAAATTGTTCTGTTAAATCTAAACTTCAAAAAAAGTCCTGGAAAATGGAGGAAAAAGAAACTCCTAACTAAATTCTAGAGCACTTGCTAATAAGCAATAAATACACTTGTGAAAGGATTTTTTTGTGGATAACACTACTTTCTGTACAATTCTGCCAAGTTCTGCAGGACAGTTCAAGGGAAAAGACAATATTTGTAATAATATGACAATCAATAAACCAACATTCCCAATGAGGAATTAGAAACTCACTGCTCTTATTCTATCAATACATTATTCTATTTCCTTGGAGGAAATTCTTCTGGAATGTAAGTACAGAAAAATATGGCTAAAAATAAGTTTAAGAATCCTATAGAGATCGTAGGATTTTTCTTAAGGAAGTTAATTCTGAATTGCAAAAATCTGCAGAAAACTTGAAAAGTTTAGCAGACTAATAAAATACTTCTGAGGTTTTTATGTCCTTGAAAATGCTTTTTCGATGAGATAGATAAGGTAACCATTTTTTTTCTTTTTTTTTTTTTTTTTTTTTTTTTTTGTAGTGTATCAGCCCTTTTCTATCAGATTTGTCAAGGACTATTTATTCCAAAACAGTGAACCAATCAAAAGTCTTCAATAATATCCATAATTATTGCAACACATTTAACATTTCCTGCTTTCTACTGTAGCAAACATAAACCATAGAGTCATAGAATCACAGAATCATAGAATCACTCAGGTTGGAAAAGGCCTTAACGATCATCGAGTCCAGCCATGACCTAACCATAGTACCCTAATTCTAACAACCCTCTGCTAAATCATGACCCTGAGCTCCACATCCAAACAGTTTTTAAACACATCCAGGGATGGTGACTCGACCACCTCCCTGGGAGCCTACTCCTGTGCTTCACTACCATTTCTGTAAATTTCCAGCACCTTAATGTCCTTTCTGTACTGAGGTGCCCAAAACTGAGAGTGGTGCAGACTGATTTGGACAGATTTGTTAATCCTTTTGGAGACAGCTCCATGAAGATTTTTGTTAACATTTTCACTTTTTTATGCTTTAATTTACGACATTTATATATCTAAATTTTTAAATGCTATTTTCTAATTTCTTGTAATAGCAAAAGAGCAAAAAAACACTTTTTGCTGAATGTTTCAAGCAGTCATTAATAAATTAGAGAAATAAAATTACCTCTGTGCAACTTATTTATCATAATATTTTATTGTTTTTAAATAGATAAAAGGCATTTCAGAATTAGAGAATAATTTCCAGAGCTAATAATAATGCCTGTCAATATTCGGGAGTTCAAGATCCCAGAAGTCTTCATAAAAATGTTCCTCAGCTTTACAACTCCCTGAGATCAGTAATATTGGTCTTTATGTAACAAAACCCTTAAGCCTTTGCATTAACAGGCTTAAAGTCAACCATTTGCTTGATCTGATTTGGATCCATTACCTCCATTTTATCAATTTTAAGCAGGAACACAGGAAAGCTAAACAATCTGTACAAAGGCAGTCTGTGCCAGAGAAAGAAGCTGAATTCAAGGCATCCAATTCCAGGACTCCCTCTGGAAGTCTCTCACTTGCAGCTGTTAAAAAATATGTATATACTTAAGCTTCTCACTCCTCTCAGAGATTTTATGCATTGTTCTCTTTAGGTGCATAGCCTATAAAAGAATGAAATACAAGGCATTCCAAATGACCCTTTAACTAAAATGAATGCTAAATCAATGCAGAAGTTGTCATATATTCTTCTATACTACTATCCTAAAAGTTTAGGTTGCAATAATGTCTCAGAGATGCCTGGAAATACAAATGGATTCTATCTAGAAGTCAATGAAGCTGCTGAACTGAAAGGGTAACCTTTAGGATTGGATCAATGTATCACACAGTGTTATAAACATGACTGTTGTTGCTGGTTTTCTGTCTGAGATAGGCTTGTATTAATCAGAAACAGGAAAACAAACAAGTCAGGATTTAGTAGCACTGAATTTTTTCTTTATTTTTGGGAGTTTCTGAGGGAGATTCCCTTTTGTTTACATGTCTGCTTTTAAGCAGCAGTAATAGAATAGGAGAAGTGACTGATTCTACACACATACATATTCCCATGAAAATTAAAGAGGGTTTAATTGTCTTTTTAGAAATTAATACAAAGGAGAAGCTAAGAGGACAAGATCGAATAATGAAAATGAACCAATATTGGGAGAATAAATTCTGTTCTTAATACGACCATTGTAAACCTCTAGGGTGTTGTGTATCCTGGGCCATATACCATAAAAGTAAATTAATACCTGTCAGAGTCAATGAGACCATTTCTTCTGACATCAGTGAACTTTGGTTTAGACTGTATTTTCAGTACAAGATTTGACAATGGATGAAAACACAAGAGAGACTATTCCCACTTTATCAGCACACTGTTGTATGGCCTTAGGCAACTCCTACCCTCATTATGCTTCAGTGCAACTGAGGACCGTAAGGCACAACAAAACCACAAAAACTGTAAGGTCTTTGTGTGGTAAAGTCTGCTTTGAATTGAGTTTTCTGCAGATAACTCTACTATATATCCTGATCAGATTTTTCAATTGGAAATTTTCAATGCTGGATAAAAGCCAGCTTGCAAATGAAATCTTTGTTGTCCATTAAATGTCTCTTGCAGATACAGTAAAATCCTGAGGTTTCTCAGTCTAACTTACACTCCAGTATCTCCCTCTCAGACTCTCAAAATACATTTGACTCCAGGCAGTGCCATAAATAATCCACAACACCACGTCCATACCACTGGCAACATTGCTACTTAAACATGACTTTCCAACTGAGAAAGAACATAACTAAACCAGTGGCAAAGAATCATTTAATGAAGCAGGACCATTTTAAATTGCTGTTAATACAGTTATATGCTCATGTGAATGTTTTTCACCTTATTACATAGAATGTGAGCAAATAAGAAAGTAAGTTTTAACAAATTCATGTCAGTGCTCTCAATAGAGCTTACAAAACCCAACAACAAAAAGTCTGTTTTCATGATTACACATACGGTGAAAAATACCCAAATGCTGCTAACGGAAATAGCCAAATTTACCCTAGGTAAGGAAGCTATAATAGGGAGTCAATGAAAAACCAAACATGCACATACCACTGGCAGAAGCTGGGTAGATGTTTGTGCAAATGCTTATTACACATCTGTTGCAACATGTTTCAGCAACTGGTGCAGGTCATCATGTTGCAAAAGCTTCCTTACCAAGTTCCTTCCTTGGTAGAGATTCATCCCACTTGGAGTAGGTGATAGGTCTTTAATCACCATGTAATTATCCTGCAAGAACTGATGTGATGTCACCGACACTTAATAATTAAAGCCACATCCTACAATACTAGTAAAGTTATAGACAGAGAGATTAGAGATTAGAGTGATTACTGATAGCTTTAGTGGCACTATCTATGCCCAATATACACCAACATTGTCTCAGGTACCTGTTGGAATGTACCTCAAAAATGATAAACATTTGTTCAATAACAAGGCAGATGTCTCAGGCTTTGAGAGTATTGCTCTCACAAACCAGCTGTATGGACTTGCTTGTTCTCCAGGCCTCAATCTGGCCACCTGTCCCTGAAGGGAAACCATTCTAATGCCCACAATGTATACTGCACTGGCTTAAGCACCATGCACATAAAATTTGTTACATGAGGAAAGAGAAGGCCTGATGCTGTCAGGACTTCTAATGCATTTAAAGTGAGGGATGATTTCAATCCCCATTTCTCTGCACAATCTATCAGGCGTGTGATGCCTTTCAGATCGAGGGATACCTCTTCTGGGCCTCTGTTATCGTTCCCTACTATCAGGAAGATCTCCAGTACTCTTCCTTCCTCTATCAGGCTAGATCTAAACTTCTCACAATCTGTTAGTGCATCTCTCTTAACTCTTAAATGCAAATTCACCTCTCTCCTTTCGCTATCCTTTTCAGTCACAGCTGGAAGCTGCGGGCTCCGCACCGCTCCCACTGTGCCCATCTCCCTTTGATCATGCACTGACTGTTGTAGAGGCTTCTGATTGGTTGCATGCTCACTCAATCCTGTAGAAGGATGTGTGGGTCGAGTCAGTGGGTCTGAACATTGTGGCAGAGAGAGGGTCCGGAGACTATCGTTATTTCTTTCTCCGTCAGGTGCAACCTGAGCAGAGGGCGCCAGCCGGACGCCACCTACACCTTCAGGCGCAGTCAGGGTGGACAGTGCTGGCCGGACACTATCATCCCAGTGCCTGTAACTTACATCGCTTCCCTTTCTCTCTGCTGTTTTTTTCTTCTACTGCCTCCCTAACTTTTGACCAATCCGTACCCAGGCCTTTCCCGCAGTCCCCACCCCCCTGGGTGTTACTGCATTCCACCTCCTGAGAGGAGACAGCAAGTGTCCCATCCTAGCTCACTATTCCCCCTGTCCCCACAGGTGGTGTTAGGTTACACAGAGAAGGATACAGCGGTTGTCCTGGATACGGCTGGGGAGTTTCAGCGACCTTGGATTCCTGCACTTGAGCCGTTTTGCAAGATAAAAGTGCAGACAGTTCAGCGCAGTCTTCTTCTACTTGTTTATGCGAAGCTGGAGCCGAGGGGGGAGCAGAAGGGGGTGCCGATGGTGCGGACGAGATGTTAGTCGCCATAGCTGAGGGCATATTTGCGGTGTTCTCTTCCTCAGGGGACCTGCAAGAAAGTACGCTTCCCGCGCCGTTTCTCACGGTGTTATTAAATTCCAAACCCATCATAACGCGCGCAGCTTCAGGAATTCTATCTTCTTCTCTCGCGGCTCGGAGAGCGCCGAGGACCAACCCCCAAATTTTAAGCTCCGCAACTTTCTGCTCCTCTATCGCACGCTGCGCAAGCGCGGATGTAAATGCATCCCATCTAGTGGGGTCTAAAATGCCTTGAGGGGAGGGAAGATTCCACTCCTCTTCCAGGCGAGTAAGTACAGCGACAATATCCTTCTCAGAAGGAGCATCCTCACCGAAATAGTCCTTACAAGCTTGATGCAATACCTTAATGACGGCTTCCATGGTTGTCCAGGGTGATCAGCCCTCCACCTTCCACAAGCCTACCGCTGTGGGATAACTTCGCAGCTGCGCTCACAGCCGCAGGGGGATCAGTCCCTCCGGCTCTTCCGCCGCCTTACCGCCGCGGGCTCCTGCGTCCGTCGCGCAACCGTCTGTCACACATTCACGACTGGGACATGGCATTATCACGTCGGGGTCACCACTTGTTGCCTTTGCTTCGGCAACCTCTGATTAATGTCCCGTCGTGAAGTGCTCAGACAGCCACGGCCAAATCACACGCTTTTATGACACCAATGTGGTGAGCGGCAAATGGCACTTATTGCAAGCAACACACTCTTCTTATAGTTGTCCCTTATATCACAGTGCTACCAATCACCGTTGCTACGGTTATCTGTGCCCAATAGACGTGTGGCATGTCTTGTCTTGCCATGTCTCATCATGGTTTTTCATGAGTCAAGGAGCCCCCGCAGAGCCTGATGACTGTTACAGCCCCCCTTTCACGTATTCGCTAACCACGCAAGTGGGCCCACACAGATTACGCCTGGTTATGCCTGATGACCTTGACAGCCCCCACTTTACGTATTTCGTTGACTACATCTCTAACTTGCGCATTTTGTTAACTACACACATCACTTCTAGTTAGGCAAAAATAGTCCTTAGGTTTTTGGAGATCATAAAAATTAAATGTGAACACCTGACAAAAACAAATGTGAACCTAGATGTTGATGTTTGCTGATTGAAAAAGTGACAATTTCTGGACTTTCTGATTTTCAAGATCCTGAATACTTGAGAAAAAAAAAAAAATCCTTTGTTACAATGACTATTGCTTTGCTCCCCAGACCTTGATATTTGGATCATTCTCAATGTATCCCACATAAACTGAAGAACAGCATTTCATGGTTTGTGTTCAAATTGTCTAAGGCAGAGAATTTAAATACAACTTTTGATATGTATTAATTTTCTATTCTTATTAAAGAAATCAGAGTAAGAGTTGGAAAAGTATGCGTGCGTACCACTGCAACACACTGCTAAGTGTTTGCAAAAATAGTCAGGCTATTCTTCCCACAGCGTTTTCCATTATTTCAGTCTCACCCTATTTGGTTGGTACAATGGAAACAGAATTTTAGTCACTCATTTCATTTAGTTAGATTCATCATGTGTAAATAACTTCCTACTAATTTGCTGCCAAATACCTAAAGGATTGTCTAGTCTCTTGCTTTTAATGAACCCAAATCATATACATATACATATATTTAAGCATATTCATATATTTAAGAACCTTCCACTTTCTCACGTGAAATATCTTACCACTCCTCCACTCCAGTGACAATTAAATGCAGATACTTAGTGAATAATACTATTTTACTATTCTTTGTTATTAGCAAACATCTGATAAAAGCTGATAACCACCCGTAGTAGCATATGAATGAAACCTCTGACATCCATTTTCCCTTCTCTCAATCATAGAGCGGTACACTACAGGTACAGATGCTATGTACAGGTGCTAAAGGTACATCAGTGCACATGGTCTTTTATTCAGATTCATGAGAAAGAAGTTAGACTGAATACCTTTAGGGAAAATTCCACAAGTCATGAACTTCAGAAGCACTGGGCACCTGCCCCTCCAGCTAGAGTCAGCTGAAGCTCTACAGAGTTGTAGAAGCAGCTTGTGCTTCCTGCTATCACTGCCTGTCCCTGTGCTCTGCAAAAGGCACAGATATGCAAAAAAAGAAAAAAAACAAATTAGCCAATTAACAGAGGGGCAGTTTAAATGGATGCATTGACATGTCCAAATGGACACTTTTAAACTGTGATTGATCTCCCCTGTATGCCTCTGTGCTCTCATAGGAACAGCACTAATGCACTGTTAATAAGTGTTTCATTGCCTGATTTTAAGCTTACTGAGGACCTGGATTAAAGACTCAGATGTGAACCTTGCTATGTAACAGAAGTACCCAGGAGTCAAAAACTACAGGTAGCTAATTTCCTTAAATTATTTATCTTATTATAAACATATAAGCTGCCATCCTGATATTTCTTTCTTTACTTGTTTACATGCAGGAAGACATAAGACAAGGAATCATAGAATTGCTCACATTGGAAAAGACCTTAAAGATCATCGAGTCCAGCCATGACCTAACCATATTACCCTAACTAATAACCCTCCACTAGATCATGTCCTTGAGCACCACAACCAAACAGCTTTTAAACATATCCAGGGATGGTGACTCAACCACTTCCCTGGGGAGCCTACTCCTGTACTTCACTACCATTTCTGTAAAGAAATGTTTCCTGACATCCAACCTAAACTTACCCTGGTGCAACTGGAGGCCATTTCCCCTCGTCACCAGTGAGAAGAGACCAACCCCGCTCTCGCTGTAAGACTTTCAGGTATTAGAAGAGATCATTAAGGTCTCCCCTCAGCCTCCTTTTCCCCAGAGTGAACATCTGCAGTTCCTTCAGTTGCTCCTCATAGGGCATATTCTCCAAGCTGTTCACAAGCCTTGTTGCCCTTCTTTGGACTTGCTCCAGCACCTCAATGTCCTTTCTGTACTGAGGTGCCCAAAACTGAACACAGTACTCAAGGTGAGGCCTCACCAGTGCTGAGTACATGAGCAGGATTACTTCCCTAGTCCTGCTCATCACACCATTTCTGATATGAGCCAGGATGCCATTGGCCTTCTTGGACACCTGGGCAAACTGCTTCCACATCAAAGAGTACACTGAATCAATGAGAATTTTTGGCATTATTCTATGTTGAGAACTAAAAACTTGGTGAATCACAATAGCTGAAAAGATCAGTAAGGTTTAGAATGAAGTAACAGGTGATATAAATGCTCCACTCCTTTCAACTATCTCTTATCACTGATCTGTTTCAGGCACATATATAACACACTCATATCTAATCGTGGAGGTGCATAATGTGCAAGGCAGATACAGAGCACAGGCCCACATCCCAGAGATTGCATTTTGACAGACAAGGCTGAATAATACAGAATGCTTTAGCTTTGCAGGAAACAAAAGAATCCAGATCTCAGACCATTTCCTGGGGTTAGGATCCTTCTGAATAAAAAGCTTTTTGTAGTTGGTTGGAAGAAGAATCTCTTCTGTTGTTGTTTCATAAATTCCGTTATGCACAGCCCTTTGCGAGCAAGCCCTTTCACTGCTAGAAAAGCTCCATTATGGCTGCCAATTTCCTCTTACCTTATTTATCCATTCAGCCCAGCACAAGATGGTAGCTTCAAACAGCCAGCTCTCCCTTTCCCTTTATGTCTGCAAGAGAAAGCAGCACCTCTCCTGCAGAAATGCAACGGCCTACAGCATTGCTCTGAGCCATCCTACGTAAATCATTTCAGCCAGAGAAACAAAGCTCTTAAACATAGAAACAAACAACATTTCACAGAGAGAGGAAGCTAGCTGAGAACAACGCTGAACATTTGAAGTAGTGCCAGCTTATACAGCAGAGAAAAGAGAAAAAATCATCCAACTACCCTAGGAAAAGATGTGAGAATAAAGGCCAGAGCACAGGAAGGTGCTGTAAATGTGAATAACCTGAAGGTGAGCAAGGAACATGGTACAGTGGCTGGTTATTCATGCCACTGTAAAATGCACATCAAATATAAACATAGCTGGGGGGCGTTCCTGCAAATACTATTTGCACTACTCTCACTTTAAACTGACCATCAGATTTTTATTAATGTTTCTTTCTGGCTAGAGCAACTATTTTTCTAAATAAAAGAATCAACCTCTACAAGGCTTTTGTCATACTCTTATTTTCAATCTTCTTCTGATGCATGTGTTTTCTGATGAGAAATTCAAACTGTATGCAAAGTCTCAATTTTTTCGTGTTGTTTTAACATCAGAAATACTTACATAATCCTGTAGATACAGAAACCAGAATACATTTCAACTAATTTTGCACAGCCAATACACAGGCAAAGATATCTGCTCAGGCAGCAAACCGAAGCATCTATTTTGTTTTCATTTTCTCATAATGTATTCTTTCCATAGAAAAAGCAACTCAGAAATTCAGCCTAATTCTTATCTGACATTTGAATCACATGTTTTTGCACAAATTCAATCTTCCTATGTATCAGTGACTTCATCCATAATACCAACGCATGCCGATGACACATTTCTTAATCACATATTTGTTTTTGACCTCACTTAATCGTTTCTAATCATGACCTCTTTGAACATGCTGTTAGCAGACTTGTAGCATAGGTACTGCCTTTAGGAACATTTGGGCTGGCCTGAGTAGCATAATTCATATATTCTTCCTCTCCTTCAATAAAATACCCTAACTCAGACTAGGTAAGAGCCGCGCATAAAATTATCATCTTCAATGGGTGTGCTTCACTCTGCACCAGATATACTAACAAGTGAGGAAGATTCACACAAAACTCCTATAATACACAGGGGAGATTTCCAACCAATATGAAATGTCACAGCTCCATTGACTTCAAATAGAGTTGTGCCACTGTATCCTTGTAGAGGATGTGGCCTGCCAGCCTTTAGCTATTCAGCAGGCTAACTCATCATTCAGACAAAGCATTAACGTCATCTGATAGGTTTGCTCTGAAAAGCATACCGAAATTTCAGCCCAAGAGCCGGCAGGAAACATGTTTTTACAAGTATGAATTCATAGCAGAATTGCTGAAATGAGGCACTCAGTTCAGAGCAGATCCCTCCTTCAGAAATAATAGCACTTGGAAAAGCTGCAAAAACAGCTCCTCCAGGATTCCTCCGAGAGGAGGACAGACTGGAGAGGTTAAGAGACAGTTTGAGAAATACCGGGCAAAAAATGAGCACTTTCAGAGAGAGCTTTTTTCTCCAAGAAGCATCAGACATAAAGAGGAAAATAGATTAACTGTCAAAACTGCACTGTAAACATAAAAGTGTAAGAGATACAGCCCTGTGGAAAGGTGAGATGTTAAGAAAGTATGTGCTAGGGCTGCTTAAACACCACTTTTATAGCACGGCTGTCAATCCAGAAAAAAAAAAAAATCAGATTCAAAGATAAAATGTTTCTATCTAATATTGTTCTCAATAAGGCCTGAAAATACCTAAGAGCCATCTCAGGCAAAGGCTTGTAGAAGAACAAAATCAATTTTCTCTATTTTTTGTTCTCTGTGGTACTACTCCATGTACAGTCATTATGGCACTAGCCCCTTGAAACATGGGTTGTTTAGCTAACAAATATTAAGATGCTATGATGTCTATAAATGTATCACACAGTAGACATCTTTAAAGAGAAGATAAGAGGCAATGAGTGTCATGAAAAGTAACCATTACTGGCCAATACAGTTAGAGTAGGAATTAGCAGTGGGATTTTAACCATGAGGTGAAAGACATCCTGGAAGTCTCATGGAGTATCAGACTGAAAACTCTGGGAAAACTCTGCCTAATTTAAAGCTGGAAACATCTAAATTTCCAAATAGGAGAATCTAGCATGGACATGTAACCGTTTTTTAGATTTATTAGAAACTAGTTAGAAGACTGATTTGCAGTCAGGATTTCCCTTTTAGCATCTGCAAAAAAGCTCCACTTGCTGTGCAGAAAGTATGAAGATGAGTAAATTTTGCCTATTTGGATATTTGCTGATAGGACAAGAAACTGTCATCACTGGGTTCCTGCCTCCCACTTGGGTCAGTTTGCCATTCAAAAAACCATTGTTTGATAGCCTTGTGTTGCAAGGGAAGGGTTGTGAAGATTTAAAGCTAATTCCTGATGTATCCAAGTCAGAAAGAATAAGCAGAGTTGAAAGTTATAATGAATTAAATCCTTCAAAGTTAATCTCATAGTTCTAGGTCTGTGCCGTTATTTTGTTTAATTCATTCCACTACTTGCATTAGCATGGTCCATTCTGTGCCTGTACAAAGGACGTAATGTTAGTAACTCTGAACACCCCTGAGGGAGACTGAGCTGATCAAAACCTCAGATTTCCCTTTTTGCAGTTATTCAATGACTTTGACAAAAGATTTGTTGTGCCCTGGAATGAAAGAGAGCGAACTTAAAATATACATCTGCAGAAGATGTGTAACAGTTTCAGTTCTCTATTTCCTAATGAAAAAAAAAAAGAGAGAAAAAAAAAAGAAGACAACAACAAAGCAAGCCATTGATGCCTGAACTCATTAGTCTGCCCAGAGCCTGCTGCTGCAGCTTCCAGTGCTGATGCTATCTGAGAGCCCGCATTTCCACCAGGATTCCTCTGATCACTTCCTGTGTGTACACTGAGGAGCTGGGAATAAGGGTCAGAGTTCCCAGGAAATTCAAGCTTCTAGCATTCCTGCAAGATGAGGTTGCACATGTGCCCAGTACTTGGGCCTTGCAACCAAAACTCTAGAGAAGTTTCTGTTTTGCAGCTCAGGGAAACCCAGCAGCTTGCCAGGTGAGTTTGGAGGAAAGCAGACAGGTTTCCAATAACTGCTTGCAAGGCAAACGAAATTCAGTCAGAACCATTGAAAACAGAACAAAGTGTTCAAATTTCAGGTATTCAGCTTTTGTTTCCTTTAATTGAAACATTGACCTTCCTTCAATTCTTGGCTACCTATAGATTATTTCAGATGGTCATTAGGTTCCTCGAGGCCTATATATAACTTTCAGAGTAAATACGAAACAAATATTAAGCACACAAAGACATCTACATTAAATACAGATGAGGGGCCTTGTAGTTTATAATATAACTAGCGTTAAGGATTAGGCTACATAAATAATTTATGTGTCACCCATAATTTCTACAGATATAGAATCCACAATTAGGCATCTGTCTGCCTTATAAATTATTTACTACTTATTACTTGCTTGCTACTGTGAACATTTAAGTATTAAATAAAACTGTTAGTAATTAAGAAAATTATGTGATTTGAAGTTACTGGGGAATGTGCTACCTTTCTGTAAGACTATTTGCTTTTACTTGTCAAATTTTTTAAGTGAATAAGTTTAGAATATCCTCAATTTCAAGTTTACTTATAAATACAATTTCTTCAATTAAAGTATAAGAACTAAAAGTTTAATATTGATCATGGATACTGATCTCCAACTTGTCCTCATCTTTTTGTCCAAGGCCATCATACCTTGCTATCTTTCACCTTCCAGTCATCCCAGATTTTTATATGAAATTGCCTAAATCTGTGCAGATGCTTATTTTCAGTAAGATATTCCTACATCATTTATAACAATCTTATGTGTAATGGAATACATGATAACGCATTAATATATGCAATTCTGTGCTAAATTTACTTTAATTACTTACAGAATTAATTACTCAGGTGTCATAATTTCTTCATTTGCTTCATTCAGTTTATTTCCTAAATTAAGTTACTTTACTTAAATGAACAACTTATAAATAAATAATGTGCATGCACAAATTGTGCTTTCTGATTATGCTTTCCACAGGAGAAGTTTACATGTCTCTTTTTAAAAACAGCAGAGAAGACTGAGTCAAGCTAGGTAGGTAGCTTTCATATTTTTTTTAAATCTCAAAGTGCTGGGTAAATCATCCACCTGTTTGCAATCTTGGGGGAAAATGGCTGCAGAAAAAGAAAGGAAGACAGGATAAACGTGGAAAGAGTTTTGGAAGAAATCCTGAGATATGCAGAATGAGATGGACATAGCTGTGAAGCCTAAAAAGTCAACGGATACAGAACAGAGAAAACTGACAGTCTTGACTGTTGAAGTTCTCCATAAATTAATGTTTCCAACTTCGATATTTGCCCTGCTGAGTAACTTTTAAATAATTGAATAAAACTACAATTTACCATGGAAGAAAATTCAATATTCAACTTTTACAGCAGTGACCTTTCTACAATCACACTTATTCATGAGTTTAATTGCAGAGGGGATAGAACTATGACATCAGCTTCAACGGTTTTGTTCAATCCAAATGCAACAGGATAAGGCCAAGGTGAAGAGGCAGTATTTGGGTCACAGAAGTTAAGTAGGGAAGGTCTCTGCAAATGTCTAACCAAAGGAAGAACAGAAATCTGTATTTGGGCTTTTCACTTTTCTTTTTCTCCCACAAGAAAACAGTAGAAATCCTTTTCTCCCTGAATATCATTAGTAATAATTTGTCAATAGCAATTCTGAAGCTTGTATGTGTAGGAAGCTCTTTAGTAACACAGTATTTCCTAATATCTTTTTCACCATGATCGATACAGATGAACTCCAATTCTCATCAGAGGCAGAAAAGCCTACAAGCCGATAGTGAATGGGAAATGGCCTCATTCACTAAGCTCTGTGAAAAATCAGCTAAACAATGACCTTAGCCACAGTTTTTAAGAGAGGCTAGAACTGCCACGTCCATAGCAAATGTACTTTGCAGAACAGGAACTAAACTTGATTTTATAGATCATTTGACTAATATCACCCATTTATTCTCAAAGAAAGTATTAACTATCATTTTCAATGCTTAACTCTCACCTGCATTGAGGGCTGAACATTTTTTAGCATTCTGTACTATAATTATTTTGCATACCTTAGAGTACACAAGTTGAACTTTTTCATAGTATCATAGAATTATTTGAGTTGGAAGGGACCATTAAGGACCACCTAGCCCAATTCCCCTGCAATGAACAGGGACATCTACAGCAAGATCAGCTTGTTTCAGAGCATCAGTTTCAGCACTAACCCCCTGAGAGATGCCACTCATCACCCATCTGCATCCAGACACTGACCCATTGACCACCACACTCTGGGTGCAATCTTGCAACCAGTTCCTTGTCCATAGACAAGTTCACCCATCTAATCCATATCTTTCCATTTGGAGAGAAGGATGCAGTGGGATACTATGCAAAAGACCTTATTGAAGTCCAGACAGACGACACGAGTGGCCCACAATAATTTAAAAAGTCTAGAAAAATAATGTTATGTCTTATGTTTGCGTGTTGAGTAACGTATAAATATTGAAATTCATCCAACTGTTGTATTTTATTGTATTCCTTCTCAATATAAAGTAAAACACTATTTGCTTCAGGGTTAAACTTCAGGTCCAGAATAAGGTTTGGATTTCAAGTGATTTTTGGTGAGTTTTTCATTAGTGAAGGTCTTAAACTGTATATAAAACCCAAACTGTATATACTAACTTATAACAATAAGGACATACAACAAATATTTCACTCCTATGGTGTTTTAGTTTTGGAGATGTCAAATATTAATCACCATTATTTTTTTTTTATGTTTTAACTTTGCATTCTTTAGACAAACCAAGAAAATAATCAAATGGCACATGAATACTAATGTATAGACTTTTTTTCCAATCCAAAGCAAGAACTAGTGACTGACTGGATCATAAATAATTTTACCTGTTCCATATTCCATGAAGTAAAGTCTGAGTAGCTCAGAATGAGATGGCTGCAGCCGCCTCTTATGAAATTGTAATATATTTGGTAATTTAGGTCAAAATATCTTCAGGCACAGATTAAAACCAAACATAGGGGCATATATCATTTAAGTTTGTCTTTAATCTTCCATATTGCTTCCATGCTTCTATATAACTGCAGTGAAAGAATTTGGAGTCTATCTGTATAATATCCATGGAAAGACCTTGAGAAAGCTGCAATAATAGGAAATTTTATACATCAACATAAAGTATAAATCAACAGGCAGAGAAGGGAGAGAGACATTTACCATTTTTAAGATGTGAGCACAAAAGCATGACTTAAGCAGGAACCAAATGAAAAGGATGAAAGTTATAATGGTACTCCATAATCAACATAGCTATGCAATAATTTGATTTGCATTATAATGGCACCATTTGGACATGCCCTGCGTATTAGAGATTGAGCAAAGTACATAATTATTGATTAGTTATAAACCATTTGTGTTTTATGTTTATTTTGTCTGGCAATAATTATCATACATTTGCACTAATTAATTCATCATCTTTTATTACTGGAACTGAAAGGTAACTAGCATAAAACAGCAGAAAGGGCACTAAGAAGAACTGTAGGAGGTCCTGCAAAGCAATAGCATTATTTGCAATACCGAGACAATGTTCTTTACTTTTCTCATTTTTGTATAACAGTGGCAAATGATTTCTTAGCAAAAATTTGGAATTACTAGAAAGTTGCTGTCTAAAATATGTTGAAGTGAAATTCAGCAAATATGATGATGTGACTGACCTATCATTCAGTGTTAATATTAGATTTTTTTATGAAGGTCACATTAAATACTGGTTTTTAAAATACATTTTGGAAAGTGTGTAGATTTTTTTGCTTTAGGAACAGAAGTTCTCTATACTACTTCTGTCATACAACAGTGTACCAAAAACTTCATAAAATGCAGCTCTATCATGCTCTGTGAACAAAAAATAAGTTTGTTTTTCCTGATGGATGGCTTCATCAACATGTTGTACAGTCACTGTGCAGTACTGGTACAAAACCATTGCACAGCACAGCATGGTGCAGATAGCCCTAGGTTGAGCCACACATTAGAGAAGCAGAAATACATCAGCACAGTATTGCTACTTAGCCCTATCCAGAGGCATAATACACTGAATAGAACCTTATTAATGTGATTCTTACTTGCAAAATCAGTGCTACATTGCACTAATCTGCAACAAGTAGATGTACACATGGTTTACACATATGCTGAAAATACTACACTGTACCACCTTGTGATAGCACCCCAAAGAGGTGAAGGAAGCAGCAATAGCATTTCTTGAGTTTTGCTCTGTGAATACATACATAATATGATGGAAAACCATAGGCAGAGCATCTGGGTCTACACTGCACTATTTAACTGCTCCTAGTCGCACATTACAACCTGTCCTACAGAAATGATGGAAACTCATTTGTTATGCACTAGTCTGTATCTTCCAAATAGATGTCTGAAGTAATAAGCAGCAGCAGGAGCAACTGTACTCAAAAGAGAAACTAGAGGCTGAAATCCCTTTTTCTACATTTTTTTGTATAGGAAGGCAAGATTACAGCAAATTCTTGATGTTCTGCTTCACTCATCTGACAAGCAAATGCCTGGGGCAGTGCCTGGCAGTCCATACTTCAATAGGTTCATGTGCCTATTTCTTAAGAGGCATCATAAAATACCTTGGGTTGGAATGGACACTAAGGATCAGGCCACAGGCAGGGCCACCAATATCCAGACCAGGTACTAGACCAGGTTGCCCAGGGTTTCATCCAACCTGGTCTTGAATACCTCCAGGGGTGGGGCATCCACAGCCTCTTTGGACAGCCTGTTCCAGCACCTCACCACTCTCTCCATGAAGAACACTAACATCCACAGCCAATAGTAGTATTCCACATTGCCCTCTCTATTGAACAGTGCATGGTGGAGATGAGACAAGAGGAGGCAGTGACCTGAAGTTTAGGATCTAAGTGTCACACAGAGAACAACATCAGCTGACAAAGGGCATGCAGGGTGCAAGCCATAGGCCCAGCACAGGATGTCAGTGGAGATGCAGCTAGCAGAGCCATGGTCTCCTAGTTAATGATTGCATTCACCACTCATATTTACTCTACGCATTTTTTCTCTGGAAGAATTCAAATGATTTTTGAAATGTAGATGATGGTGTAAAAGCATACAGAGTAGTTATTGTACATTAGTTTTATGTTACTATAGACTCCAAAATTATTTTGAGAACTACAGCCTTTATACAATTTCCTGATTATTTCATTGTCTTTTAGACTATATTAACTTCGTATACCTTAGTATATACGAAATGTATAGTGAACAGGAAGGCCCTGTTTTACTTAAATGAGAAAAGTGTGACTTCAGAGCACAGAGTGATGCTTTATGGGTCAGTATTGAAGATTTGCAGTGGCAAGAAATTATGGAGAAATGAGTTACATCACATCAAACTCAAAGGAACCTAGCAAACATTTTTCTGCTTTTATATCAACATTCTTCTCTGCACATCCATAACACAGATTGAGGTATTAAAAATTAGAAAGTAAACACAAATTACATATACATATATAATATATAAAAAGAGTTTAACAGTCCAGAAAGAGCAAGCAATTCTGTTCATGCTTAAATTTGGGTTTTAGGAAGGAATAGGAAAAAAATCTCACAGAACAGCCTGATAACTACCAACAGAACTCTTGAATAAATGTAGTTTTGAAGATAACATTCACAGAAAAGCAGGAAATCATATAGTGAAATGATACTGAATAAATGTTAAAACACATTATATAGCTTTAGAGAAACACACACCACAATAGTTTTAACTTTCTTTTTCCTGTCTTCTGGCAGCTTCAACAAATTGAAACATGTTCCAAAGATTGTTTAGAGTTGCAGTGTTTGGTTCATTAAGTTTGTATTTAAGATATTCTAAGGTGAACTTATGGTGTCTCATTTATTCAGACTGGTGACACGTGAGCATTTTCTTAGGCGGCCACGAACAAGGATGTGATGAATAGATTGCCTAGGTGAAACAAGATCTGTGACTTAATCACTCATTTCAGCTCTTAAGTTGTGAATGATTCTGGATGTTTTTACATGTGTTCACCTCCCTTTCTGCTGTCTTTCTCCCTGTCACACAGAAAGCTTCATCTAACAGCTGACACTTGTTCTTGTTCCACTGCTCATCCTCCCCAGGCAGCTCCCTCTCCTCCTTCCTTGATTGCCACCCTGCAAACATCCTTATTCCTGTTTTCAGCACCTCTCTAATGATTCCTCCTGCAACTCTGCTGACATTCCTGCTTTATATCCAGGCATCGGGATCTCTTCAAAATAGACAGAACAGCTCCCCTACAAAATGACAAAGTTAAACAGATATGGAGTCCTGGATTTTATACAGTATGTTTTAGGAGACCACTAGTATCAAATACAGTGGCTGGCTTATCATTTGGACCTGATTGGGTACAGCCTTCATCTTCATGTGTGGTACAATGTTTAGATAATATATTCATAGTCCTATAACTGAGAAAAAGTACCAAAATGGAAGATGCATTTTCCAGAACAGTTAGAAGCTGAGGGTGGGGTGAAGGGGGAGGGGGGGGAAGGAGGCAGGTGGTTAAGGCACATCATGTTTCATATTTGAAATCTGCTTAACATACTGAAGAAATGAAGAGTCGTGTAATACTTGATTGCTGTTATTTCAATGGTACAAAAAGAGAACATGGCAACATTCAATTGCTCATTGTTCACTTTCGCACTGGGAACTATCTTAGCAACACATCAAATGACATTCAATGAAGGAGGGACCCAGAGGTTCTATTTTCTAAGCTCTTTAAGTATGTAGATTTCCTTCTTGTTTGTTATTATATCCTAAGCAAAGGGTGTACCTCACTCCATTACAAAAACACAAAGAGAACATGAGACAAAATAACTGTATTATGATCATAACATTTCCTGTATTTGATGGTATTCTAGTGCTGCAATCAGACTAGATATGCAGTGAAATACTAAATACTCTCTCAATTTATATTTGTGCTAGAAAATACCGACAAAAGTCAGTGAAGAGTCTGATAAACGGATTTTGCAAACTCTTCAGAGTTTTCTATCAGTCCCCCTGGAGGTGATATTTTCTGTTTATCTTTTTCACTGCGCTAGAAAAAGCCAGCATGTTTCACATCCCCTGCTACTCAAACACAGTCAGCCTGCTAGAATGGGTTAAT
Organism: Tetrao urogallus; assembly: GCF_951394365.1. Lineage (NCBI taxonomy): Eukaryota > Metazoa > Chordata > Aves > Galliformes > Phasianidae > Tetrao > Tetrao urogallus. The sequence goes on from NC_136818.1 coordinate 22,340,044, forward strand.
GATTATCAAGGCGGATTTTAGCATGACTGATAAATACACTCATCCTTCATGTCATTATAATCAGGAAGTTGACTATAAATAGTCTAAAGACCACTGATGTTTGCTTACTTAATATTAGTTGGGCAAAGTTAAAGCCTAGACAACCACTGCTGATTTTTTCTTTAATCAGACATTCTGACCACAGGTAAAAGGCAATAAGATTTAAGGGTAATATTTTTTTTTGCATCAAAACACTGCTCACATGAAATAGAACCACATTATGCTAAATGCATATGAACATGTGCTCTAGGAAGTAGCTATTGGTGTACAAGGTGACAAAGCAGCATAGCACTACATAATATTATCGCCTTCAATTTTTTAGCTGGACGTGAAAGTAGAAAGGAGATTGATTCATACACAGTCAGAGAAATTTCTGGCAGTCCTTCCCTAAAAAGGAGTCTCACTGAGCTGAAACTGCTAGTCATTTCAGGCACAACTGAAGGCTAATGAGCATCATCCTCTAAATTAACTCTCCTGGTACTGTCCTGCCCTATAAACAACTTTCTGGAGTAGCTGAGTTATATCTTCTGTTGACACTGCAGCAAACTTGATTTCTTTAGCTAGATTCCCCGATACAACAGTTTCACCAAAGCTGCTGTAAATACAAATTAAATAAATGAAAAATGAAAACCTAGTGATTTGTTTTATTGTCTGTTTAGGGAAAAGCAAATAGGAAAATGTTCAGATATTGTAAATTTTGTTAAAATTTCTAGGCCACTACTAAATTATCAATAACAGTAATGACTTGTTTGATGGCTAAATGTCAAGAGGAAAAGGTCAGTGAGTTTCATTAATGCTATAACATATTTGTGTTAATTATATTACCAAACATTTTTGCTGTTTAAAATTATAATTACCAAGATAGAAGCTAATAATGACTTGTCTTCTAAAGAAAAATACTATAGCTGAACTAGCAGAGCCAGGATGAAAGCATGGTAATGTATCTAGTCTTACTAAATAAAAATAACTGTGCTAGAACGCAGGTAAATATTGCTGATATGCAGTAGAGAATTACTCTCCACCTAATGAGTAAATTGAAAGCATGACTAACATAATTAACAAAATAACTTTAACTTTTCATGTTCATGCCATTGTTTGACAACATATAATATATCACTGTTTACAAATAGTGCAGCTACTGCAGCACAAACTAACATCTCCTTTAAAAATTGTGTAGTAGAACAAGGAATCAATGCTAAAAGTTTTTAGAAAGAGGTGGTTTGTCATTGGTATAATGTGGGAATATATTTAAAGAAATACATGGGAATCCTATGAACCCTGGGTCCTGTAACTATCTTCTGCAGCTCTCTACATATTAGCACACACTGTAGAGATACCTAACGCACTCTTGGTGTAACGCTGCTTATTCTGCTGTGTTAAGAGCAAAGTTGGTAAAAGTGTAAAGATGTTCAGAATGCTTGTGTGACCAAAAAAATGGCATTATTCAACTTATTAAAAAGTACAAATTGAAACAAATCCTTCCAAGTTTCAATAGAATTATCAAAGCTAATCAGATTTCTCAGTCAGTGGCTGATTTGAGTTCCAAGTACTTTCTATAAGCTCCGTTGATGTGAAGTAATATAATGCAACACACATAGCATAGGTACGAGGTCAGCATTATTGCTGCCTTTCATCCACATCCTCACAACAGTCAACTTCTTTTCTTCTCCTAGATAACTACAGACAGGATTTGCTTACGTGTGCCCTTAGATCTAGTTTGTAATTTCAGGCAATTTGGGAGGATACTGGGGAAAACCACGGTGTCTCGATCTCAACCAGGGCCATCTACTAATTATTCTTCCTAGAGATCAAAAGCAGAAGTCCTTCATAGCAAGCTAGTCACACATTTGTCCTGAGACACAAGCAGTTGTTATCCAGCAACAACCCTGTCTGCCCTTTTGTCTTCAATAAGGTGAGTATGGATTTATTTTAATGCAATTGCAAGCAGCCAGGCCCTCAGGCCCATTATCAATTAAGGAACAATCATGCACTGTGCATCCAGCATAAAATTACTTAAAAAGAGGAAATGAGAATGTGGCTAGTTGCAACGTCCATAAACACCTCTGTCAGATAAATTGTTATTGGAAAAATACTATATTCAAAGTGGAATTGAATACTGGTTATCCTACTTGTAAACCTGAATTTTTAAAATGTAATTTCATGAAAGCTCAAAACATTTTACAGAGTGAGGTTTTACAGAATTCAATTTGACTTATACCTGACTTTGATCAGTCAGCACACTTACAGTGATTGCCTCCATTTTCTCACTACTTTCCAATCTGAGTCTCTGGACTACGTGAAGCCTAAAACATCCAATCTCCAAAACTGGTATGCTATTACAGAATTAAATAGAACATTCATGTTTAATCACACACATTTGATCATTCTGCAATCCATGAGGGATTATGAAATAATCATTTCCCTGTTCCTTAGTCTCAGGAGGAACATGGGGAGTACAAAGAAATCTCAGAAAGTTAGCAAATTCCATTTGCCATATGCAGAGTATAGTAATAGAAACCAAGAGCTCTCAGGTTTGCAGTGGCTGCAGGATGTGTACAGTGGATGGCAGTGACAGGCTTCACAGAAAACAAAGAATTAGCAGTAGCTTTGCCACTGCCCTTTCTAGTGCAATTCTATGCTGAGAAGTTTCAGTGTTCCAAAATATTGTTCCTGTTCTTGTTCCTAAATTAAATTAAAAAGAAATAAAGCTGGATCCTTGAAAGGAGCCAAGGGCCAGCTCAGGAAGCTGCAGAGAAACTGGCTCAGTTCACCTGACTGATCTACGGATTATACTAAATCTAATCCCCATGTCCATGCTAAGATTAACATGTCATATGAGCACTATACTTTTATTTTTCACACAATACAAGAGTAGATATTGCTTACGATATGTTCCTAAGAAATGGAAGGGATGAGCTCTTATGGCTTGCCTCACAGCCCCCAGCTGTGTGTGGCTGGAAAGCAGCCTGTGCAGCACAATGATGGCCCTCCCTAAGAGCAGGATGATGCTCTGGAAAATCTTAAAGAAACGTCCAAGTTATCATGCCCTTGGGATCAGAAACAGAACACTTCAGCTTTCTTTAAAACATCTTGTTTTTAGTCATTTTAAATATAGGTCTCAAAAAAAAAAAAAAAAAAAATTGATTAGTCTCACATAATAGTTGTTCTTTGACAAGTTTTCTTTACAAAAATTCAAAAATGATTATAATATAATCACATGAAATATTCCAATTTAATCGTTTAGTCAATTTGCCTTACACAGATAGAGAGAAAAAGTGAGTCAAACATTTCTATAGTAGCAAGATGAAAGGAATTTGTTATCCTTTCAGAGCAATAAGGTAAAGATTTAACCAAATTACAGCTGCAAACAACCTTTTCACTCAATTCTTCTTTCGTAGCATAAAGTAGGTACACGTGCTTTACTTTGAGGTTTTGTTGGCCATTTAAGATTAATGGATAAAAGCTTTCTTTACGCAACTTTTATTAACTGAAAAACACTCTTAATTCACATAATGCATTACATACAATGTGAAAATGCAGTTATTGACTGCACCATTGCAAGTTTATTATCCTGTTAAAAGTTAATGTTGTAATTACTCCTGGGCCATTGCTTTTTTAAAGCTAATATAGGCCAGTGGTGTAATTAACTGTGTGCAATTCAAAGAAGCCCAAGAGAATTCTTAGAGCTGCAAGATCACGGGCAGATGTTTGTCAACCAACTGGACTTACAAGAAAAGATTTAAGTAATTCAATATATCTGAGAGCCAAATTGTTATATGTAGTAAGACAGCAGAGAAAGGGGATAGATTTTCCTCACAGGTAGCTTGTAGGGAAGGTAAAACCCAAGAATGTATACTGTAAATCTTGAGGGAAAGAATATATCAAAGATAATAGCATAGAAAAAAAGGAGGACGTTAAAATTAATAAAACTCCCTTTTACCATCAGCCTCCAGATGCCTTTGCCACTGCCTCGTTTTGACCCCATACATTCCAAGTTGACCTTAAGAGGAGAAAATATTCTCTTTCTGCCTGGCAGCAGCAGGCAGTCACTCATCTGAATGGAGAAAAAGTCAGCCTTAGTCTAGCTGGGCCCATCCAGCAATGATTGAGAAAGAATGGTTCCCATGCATGACTTCATGCAGACTGCACCCACTGGAGTTATCCCAGTCACAAAACTAGTCAAAATTGAACAGGGGAAAAAAGAACAAAACAGCAAAACTTTATCTGCTTGTATATAACATGCAAATATATCACAAGAAGTCAGAATTACAAGCACAGATTTTGCCTTGCTTTGTAAATTCTCCAGTTACTTAAGCAACTGCACAATATATTCAGCCCGACTTCTGGCCACATGCACAGCTTGTAAATACCAGAATCATCTAAGCAAAGAAAAAGGCAGTGTAAATTTAACTGAAGTTAGTTTGCCAGCAGTAAAATATGAAGACAGACAAATAGTTTCTTCAGCAAAAATCCAGCTGTAAGGAAACCTCAGATGGCTAATTGATGTGAATAGTATGAACTATCAGTATTATCACATCAATCCAAATGATTTAAGCTACCATTTTCTTTCCTCCACAGTTCAGACCTAGAAGAAAATTTTTTTCACATCCAGCAGTGCTGTTCCTTCCCTCTGCCCCTAGTTAAACTAGCAACCAGATTTGCAAGCATCTGGGAAGATATTTTGTATGAAACATTCAGATAAACTCCACTATCGCATTTCAAGATGGAATACATTAAGACAATACAATTACTGAAATCAACAAATACTTGGCAGTTTTAATAAGGTATTCAGAATCTGGACTAAATTTTGTAACAGACTCACTTAACCAGGGGTTACCTTCAAAATTTATAACCCTGTGTTACCTATTTTTGCCTCTGCTTAAATGTTTTTCAGAGCCATTAGCAAAGTATTTGCTACATACAGGTTCTGTAGCTGTTTTCAGAATAATGCATAAGTTCCATATTCTCCTCTACCTCCAGGACATGAATTTGCCAGAGGTATAGAATACCTTTGCAGGCATTAAGCTCTGGTATTGTGCTGAAATTTTAGCACAGCTCTGTTTTGCACACCCCTAATACAGAGAATTATAATTTTTCATTTCACTGACAATGGTTAAGTCTGTGTTGCAGAAGCACCTGTTTAAATAACCCTGTCCAAAGAACATTCAGAATGTTCAAACTACCCATTTGTGGAGAGAGGTGTCAGCACCTACGAATTAACGGAGTACGTACAGAGTTGTACAATGTGCAGCTATAGCTTCACGTACCAGCATGTCACAGGACATCCTTATGACAGTCCTTGCATATTCTTGAGTGGATTACTTCTTCCAGGCTCTGACAAGGAGGTCAGCCAAGCCCACTTGCTATTCTAAAACACATCCTTACAAATGCGTTTACACTGGCAGGTTCAGCCTCAATGAATCCCATGCTTGAACCAAATTAATTCATTTCAAACATAAGAAGTCATTGTGAGGAGTATGTCTGTGTTCTGCTTGGTCTAGCCTCACATTACAGCAGGCAGGCATTCGATGAGTGTTTAATCAAGGCAAGGTTTTTAAGCTGCAGGATAGTGCAGTTTCTAGGGAAAACGTAAAAATAGAAACATACTCTAGCTGTCAATGAAGGCAATTATTTTAATGCTGACACTCATTTTAAAGAAGACACATCTGAGTTTAAATACTTATAATCTGTGTGCATATTCACTACACTTCTATGCATTATTAAGCTTTTGCATTCCACCAAGTTCTGTATAAACTTTCTTTTTCTACCTTTGTAGCTACAAAGACAGCTATTTTCTATGTATCTTCATTTTCATAAAACTAGTTTATTGTAATAATTCTTACTAATTTTGTGCTCCTAATACTTCACTCTATTTTGAAAATAGCTCACCCGCTTTTTCAAAATGAGGTTTTCTGGTGGCCAAAGAAGTGCAAATACAAGCAGTTCTAAAATAAATATTCCTTTCACATTTAATTTGTTAAATCATGGCAAAGTACCAAGCAAAATGATTTGTACATCTGCACAAAACCAGATGTTCACTGGTTACCTTCTATTCTGTTGCTTAAAAATCTGTTCCTCTAGGCTTACCTATCTGCTCTTGCATATCTGCTCTGCATGTGGAGCATGCATCCCTGCTTCCCCTTATTTTCATGCTTATTAATTTCCTATCAAAGTACTCAGCACATCCAGGTAGGTACTGAAAATTGAACAGTCATTTCAGTACATTCCAGCTAAGTGACTGGAGTTAAGGATCAAGCAGAAATAAAGTTTCTTTGGCAGCAGAACTTCTGAGTCCTGATTTCCCATGGTTTTTCTTCTTTGCATATTCTCTGCCATCTAACTACGTGCTTGAGCTCCTACTTCTATCGTTCCTTCCTGGGAAGGGTAACTGCCAGGTGAAAAAACAAGCTCAGTGAAGATGAAAGCATGGAATTGCAAAGAACCTTGAGATCATCCAGGGGCTGTGTGCGGCTGCCCCAACACACACCTCTCACATGAACAAGAAGCCACCTGCTTACCCTAGATCTTTCACTGAGAATTCACCACACGCAGTAGAGCACAACAATTTTACTTTACTTTACTTAGATATCTCGCTGCAATCAATCCTTCAGAGAAAAGGTCTAAATTCTATTGCAGCCCTCCAGTGTCTGCAAGCATTCATGTGGAGTGCTCCCATCGCAATAGCAACAGAAGCAACTTAGAAGAAAATGAGCAAAGCAAAGCACATGTGAGGAAACAGCATTAACAAGCTGAAGGAGAAACATAAATAAATGAGAGGGGAAAGAAAGAACCTTCGATACCAGAATTCCCAATTATAAGAAGGAATCAAGAAATACATCATCATTGTGAAGGATTTATCTCCCAAATAGTTTCTAAATCACAATAACTCCAGGCCTCTGTTTGAAAGGCAACTGCTTGCTGCATAGGCTTATTTTTCCACTCAGAATGGTGAACTGCTACTGCACCCCTAACAGCCCTTTTTCCCCCTTCTCATTAAAAAAGCATTTTTTGCCAAAAACATTAGAACGAAAGATATCTAACAGAGCAGTACTATCAATTTATTTCTCAATCATTAATGTTTTCCTCATAAAAACATTTTCATTTGCTCTTCTTTCTTTTCTGTACAGGTATGTTTCTTCTGAGCCATAGTAACTGAATTGGGATTTGCACATTTTAGTTTATAATTTTAACTACCCATACTTGACTGGAATCAACATATACTAAATCAAACATATATATATTATTGTTATTTTATTTTTAAGAAAATATGCAATATAACTACCAGAGCTTACACAAGACATTATTTCCTTCACTGAAACTATAACCATGATAAATAATGCTACACTTCCCAATGCCAGGATTTCAGTCCATTTCCAGTTAACCTCTGAAAGAAGAATATACTCTAAAGATTTTTGACTAGCCTAGAAATGTATCAGTGTTACATTAAATCCATCGGTGTGCCCATCACAGCAGGTCAATAAGTAAGCCACTTGCTGTGGAACTTGATTCTTGGCCAAGCCAGCTTTTATCTGAAGTAATGCAAAGTTTCTTACTGTCGCGGCTGTGGGAGGAAAACCTGGATATGTAGCTCAGATGGCAACACAATATAAGAGCAGATCAAAGGATGATATTTTAGAGTCCTTTTATTTCATGATGCTTCAGTGCTTGGATACGGGGGATAGAGTTCAGAAGAATGAAAGATCAATGCTAAAATAACTGAAGCTAGAATCAAAATAGGTCTGGATCAACAAGATGAAATCCATTAGTAAAGACTTAATCACAAAAAGAATTAAAAAATAAAGCTCAAAAAAAATTGAGACACAATTTAAGACTGTAAAGGTAGAGTACATTACAAGGAATATTCAAGTGTTTTTCCCTGTATTTTTCTAATGTGAACGCGCCCTGAATCTCATTATATACAGCGTATCTCATTATTACAAAAACATTGGCAAAACAGAAAAGCCAGAGGAGAACAGCATAGTTTATACATATACAAGTTACACTTCATTATGGAGGAAAATTAATAGAAGCAGTGCACACACACACAGCATGGCAACATACAAAAGGAAAGAGAGGGAGAAAATACCATTTACAAATATCTTAAAGTACCAGGAAAGAAGAATAATTATGTGGTATTAGGAATAAAGGAGAATGCAATTGCAATGAATATCATGAAATATATTTGAAAGAAGTTCTTTCCACTTTTTTACTGACTGTTCAATCAAAAATACTCTGGGTAAATACTATCAAAATTTATAAACAATCTTTGCAGGCAAAGTGACTGGGCAGGAAAAGTACTTCACCTCTAACTCTTATAAGGATTGGAACTTCTGTCAGGTCTAAATCATTTGAAATGAAAAGATGTGATTAAACTGACATCTATGACTGTGCAATAGTAGCAGAGCTATATGCACACTTGGGAGAGAAAAAAGTTATCACTACTGTCACAGAAATGTGTATTATGGGAAACAGGTGGTCTGTTCCAAATGGAGTCCACTATATTCTAACAAATCACTTCTACTAAATAGAAAGTGGTCCTCAAAAAACAGGCAGAGCAGTATCCCCGTCTTTGCATCAGTTTGTACCAAAGAGGACTTTTTGCTCTAACTGTACATTTGACCCTTCCTCCTCTTATAAGCAGTAACATCAATTAGGTATCATATATCAAAATACTACAAGGATATTAATGATCAGCTTATGAAGAAAAACCCCAAACCAATCCACTGTTGATCTCACTGAAGTCAGCAGACTCCACAGCAAAATAAATCAAATTGCAGGAATTTTTTTCTTACTCTTCCTGTGAGGTGAATTCTGCCATTATTTGTAGGGAAAGAAAAAAAAAACAACACACCTTAGCTATCAACAATTGAGCTAATTAGCAGATGTAGCTTATTTCAAAATAAATCTGTCAAAAATATTACCTTTCAACACAAGCACACTTCAAGCAGGTTTAACAGCTAAAAGTAATCAGGCATGAGAATAGTGAGGCTGTCTACCTCTCTCATCTCTGAAGGAATGCTCAGGTTCAAAAAATGCTAAACAATTTTGCTTTTATTTAGTTGCCATTTTGATGTCAGCCTTCTGACAGCACAAAGGATTTGAGAGCATTAATGGGCAGATGTGATAAGACCAATACATCACCTTTCCTGCCAGATTTCCTAATCACTTTTGTTACTTTTAGAACACTGGGTGAGATTCAGGAAAGTTACAAGCTCCAAAATTCCCCAGTCTCCTTCAGTACAAGACTTTTTTCTTCTTTACAGCAGTGGTGAGGTTGTTCACTAAACAGTGAGTCAGGCTCCAGGGAATAAGCACCCCAGTAAGCCTCACCTGGAAGGGAACACAAATTCCCTTGGGTATGTCCTTTAGGTTCTGAGAAGAAAGACAAGATTGCAAACTGCCAGCTTAGTTCCTAAGATTCCATTGTTGTTTTTTTCCACAGGAAATGAGGTAAGTCAAGGAGAAATAATCTGAGGCAAGAACACGCGCATTTAAGCACTTCTGGGGAGAAGAAAATGAAAAAGAGTAAGGGGTTTTTTCTTTTGACATGTTTAAGCTCTCTGTGGGTTTGTATACTGGTCAAGATTTTAAGAGAGACTGAGAAAAATAGCAATCAATAGCGTCAGCAAAAGGTGACAAATGGAGAACAGGGTGGCTACTGGAGGGACACGCAGTGTCAACAGTGACCAAGCAGTGATCAATGGCATTTGGAGATGAAAAAAAACAGTGGGAGCAAAAAGAGGAATCGATCTGCTCTGCTGCAGATACAGGCAGCTGCAGCAGGTAGTGTGTGACAGACAAGGGTTTTGTCTGTCAGTAACATATACTGCTTCACTGCATAACTTTTAGTTAGAGTCTGTCCTGAAAGCAACACTACTGACAAATATTGTATAATGGTAGTCTACTAAAGTCTGGCACCTTCCATAAGGGAGTTTCGAAGCATCCTGCTCAGGATCCCACCTCTTGATTCCTTTCTGTAGAACAAGTTTTAGGCCAAACTAAAAAACTACTAGTTTTGACAGAAAAAATAATAGTGAAGCACCTTGAAGACTAGGCAGAAATAGGAAATGAAAAATAATTGTACTCTTATAAAATGGATCACAAAGTCCAGCTCTACATTTTTTAAAATGCTGATTTCATATTTGGCCAGCACATCTATTGCAAAATAGCAATTAATTCAGACCTGCAATCTCAGTAGAAAGAATTACCTAAGGCATCTGAAAGCAGAGGCTGCAACTGCAAGATACTTCAGGGCTAAGAGAAAAGAGAAATCCTATTGCCAGGCTGCATCGTATACAGCAGCTGACAGAGACCCTTCTACTACTGAAATATGACAGGTGGGCTGGTACTTAGAAGCAAACAGGGCTCAGCCCACTCTGTACCTATAGTTCCATCCTTCTGTAACAAACCTGGGGTTTGGCTCAGTTGACAGCAATGCTTCAGAAATGTAAGCGACAGATTTATCTGCAGGAAACTAAAAAAAAAAAGAACAGTACACAGTCGCTATATGGCTTCTTTGGAAAACCCTATGCCCTTTAAGTTAAGGAAATAGTTTTGTTTTTTTTCTATTGAATTCCCATAGCAGATTTATCTAACTGAGCTCCTTTCAGACACACTTGTTTCCTACAGTTGTCCTTTTGGCATATAGAAGGGATTATTGTGCCTGTTTAAAAGGACAGGTATTGTCAGGACTCAGAAGATGCTGAGGATACCAAGTTGTTACTTGTAAGAGAAGACTCAGATGGCACGATTTAAATCATTTAAAGAGAAAAACAAACAAAATTTGTTCAGTTTAGATAATTTGGCACATAAGTCAACTGTATAGGTTTTATTTATTTGTAGTTTCTGTATGTTAAAACCAACTTTAGTTCATAGAATTTAAAATGTTTTAATTTACAGTACTAATTAACAGGTTCTTTGCCAAACAAGCATAAATGTTTTCTATAGATTCAGACTGCCTTTCATACACCTTTTCAAAAGCTGAGGTCTCAAGTACCCACGAAACCTACAGTCTTAGCATCTCAGTTTATGCAGAAAATATCTATTCACATATCAAGAGAAGTATTGTATAGAATATGTGGTGCAAAATGGAGGCTTCCAACCATTTTGAGAAATAATGAACAGTTCTTTACTCTCATATCCTAGATTTTAATTATGCTATCTGTAAAAGTAAATATGAGGAGCAAAACTTTCATACCTGTTTTAACAAGATGGAAAGCACAGCAATAACAGCAGAGTAGCAAAGTCCTAGGCTGCAGCAAGGACTTGCTCAAATACAACAGCCATGGGCACAGAAATGTGAAAGACTCTACTTACCTTTCGAGGGCCTCAGGTACACAGGGATCTCCAGAGAGATCCCCTCACCTCCACTGCCAACCCTTAAGCGAGGTTTGGGAAGGGGTAGATCCTGGGTCCATACCTTCTGATCACTCAGATGCATTGCATGGACCTGAGCTCCCCTCGGTTGGTCCTGCCTTCCCACCAGCTGCTCAAGCACTGCTTCAGGCCCTGACTCAGCATTTCCTCTACACCTGTCCTCAGAAGAGCACAGGAACAAGTAACTCAGTAACTCTTCCCCAAGTCTCCCATAGGTGGGCAAAAGGTACAAGAAAAGTTCAATTTTATTTATGAATTAGCAATTCTTTCAATAAATGTTTTACTGCATTTACTCAGATTTCTGGATTTAAGAACTTAAGAACTTATCTCAGGAGAAAACATTGGTCTTTCAAGCAAAATGATGTCACAATTGTCAATTGATATTCCATTAATTTATGTCAAATCTTCTAAACAACTTTTAATTTTTCAGTGTTTTATTTATTTTCCTAGCCAGTGTTATGCAAGGTCAAGCTTTTGATTAATTGCATCTTCATCTCTGAAGACAGAGATTAAAACTGGTGATATCTATTCTAACCAAATCCATATAGGTAACTGCCATGTCTTTAAGGAATTATAGAAACTCTAAAACTAATTCTTAGTCAAGTATTTACTGAAATTCGGACACTTAAGTCACACAGAGTTTCCAAATGCTACTTCCGTGAATAAACACACTTTAAGATAGCAGGCCAGTTAGAAGAAACACGCACAGTTTAGCCTCAGTGACATCCATTCCTGACTGCTTATTTTCAATAATGTCAGTCATTTCTGCAAGAAGCTGTCACTGCAGGGCTATCCGCCTTTTCAAGCCATGTGACTGTTTGCTTCCTGGCTGCTGACAAAGGCCATGGTAAATTTTGTGATCCTCAACTGAGAACACTACATGAAGTGCATCTAAATTTGACTTGTCTAAGAAAACCATTTCAAAACATTTGTATTGAAGAGTTGAAATTGTTCACTACTGCTGCTCTTCTTCCCTTCTCTTTTCCAAATCGGAAACTGACCTGTGGATATTAATTTAGGCATGGATATTAATGTAGAACTTCTTTTGGTTCCCTGCACATCATTAGTCTATATTACACTGCTTCTCCCAGATGAGCATGCCATATGCAATTCATTAATGTGGTGCCAAAAAGTCTGTACTCTGCTGAGCAACAGAACAGGTCCCTCCTGCTGTAACAGAGATCACTTGGCTGGCCTAGTGAAGTCTTTAGAAAACATTCACAAAGTAGAAAGGATTCAGCATTCAGCAGAGCCTTAAGTGCTTCAGATACTTGTACCAGCAATTGCTGGTACCCTGACAGCTGTGCTTAGGTTTTATACAATACCTGTAGATAAGTACATTTCCAACCTCATTACACTGCTTTGAACAGAAGACAACCATTCAAAATGCTTTATGTATCGGCTGAACCATATTTTAATTTGGAAAGCAGTTAAAATTTGTATCATCACAAATAGGCTGGACCTTCAAGTAAAAAAAAAAATCAACATTATTGTATGTGATAAAATCAAACCAAAGATCAGTTTCAACATTGCACGGCTATGTACCAATAATTAGTGAAATTAACTTAAAACGTTTGCTTTTCTTACCTTATTTTAGCAAGTGTTCACCATTTTACTTGATTCAAGTCTAAAAACTTGTTTAAGCCATGCTACCTTTCAAGATAAGAGATGATGATAGTAATCACTTGCCCTTAGATGAGCTTGGTAGGTTTTCAACTCCACAAAAATAAAAGCAATAAAATCTACTTCTGGCTGTTCATATAGTTTGGTTCATAAACCTTCAAGTATTTATGTTGCAGCCAGTGTATATTGAAATATAATGTTTTGTTAAGTTGTAGAGACATAGTTATTCTGTTAATTTTGGGGCATTCATCTGCACTTTTCTTAGGACATCATTTGTTGACTATCTACCTTCTCCAAATCAAGCCTATCCAAGTTAAAAATTGTAATATTCAGAAAGTGAATCTCTCACCTAAAATCAGTAGTCATTTGTAGGCTCTAAAATGATAATTCAAATAAAAGGAGAGCAGAGAGACAGTTATCACTGAGACATTCTGCAGGAGCAAAATGAATGGAAAATCCGTGATTTAAAGATTATGTAGGAATTAAACTGCATAAATTTCAGATTTTCTCGCAAATGAAGTACAATCACTAAATTCTTATAAAATGTAGTATTATTTCCACTAATATACTTGAGTGCTTTAAAAAAAAAAAAACAAACAAAACAAAACAAAAAAAAAAAACAGCACACATTTGTGGCCAGATTTTTAAAGCAATCTTTAAAAAAAAAATCTTTTTTGAACAGAAGAGGTCTGTCCCTGTAGTAATATAGTGTCTGTGTGTGCAGACAAAATAAAATGGACAGGAATCTTACAAGTTTGAATAATTACTTCTGAACATGAAAATTAGCCTGTCATGTACAGAATGAAGTTGTTTAAAATGCATTTCTACAAGTTGCACCGCGATAAGGGAGACAGGCTTTTAAAGGACAGCACATGTTCTAATGATCCACCTGGAAAGTATTTTTTAATTCAAAATTAGAACTTTTATAGAGAAGTAATAGCATACTTCTTTTTGATAAGCCACTTCATAGAACAGGGATCAGAATGCAAATTACAGTTATTTGCTCTAAGTGGTTTTCCATTAGAATGGCATTAATATGAAACATTTTCTTTTTCCATTTCATCAAGACATTTTACAGTATTTCTGCTACTTTAAAACATGGTGTATTAATTTAACAAAATTATGTATAATCTCAGGTGTATTATGCCTGCTTCATTTACTTTTCGCAATGTTCATTATCTTATTCTTAATGTTTGAACCTGTCAATTGGTAGCACAACCACCTCTCCTCTCTGAAGATCAGGTTTCAGATCAGAGAAGCAAAGTCTAATTACAATAGTCATTTTTGAAAAATTGAGGTTTTCATTAAATAAAAGGGTAATACAAGTCCTTGTTTATAATAAGCCAAAATTTGGTAGGTAAAAGCTATCTTTCTCTCTTCTTCTCAGGAGTTCAACTAGTAACAAGCACAAGGAGGTTGTAAATGTTTGGGGTTTTTTTACTCTAGTATGACAAGATTGTGCCAAAGCAAACATAGTGCCAAGAACACAGGTAGAAATTATGGAACAAGTATAAGAAAGAAATTAACACTGATTCACATTTTTCCCAGTGATATCCAGTACTACTCCCACACACTGGTTATGGACTGACTTCACAAAAGGTAATCCAAAAGGCACATACAATCACTGGTGCACATACTGTGTTACTCTTTCTTAATGTCTGAAATTGTTGTTTTATCAGCTTCTTTTAGCTTCAGTGCCTGTGAAAATGACTTAATCCCCATCTCACAAAGTATATGCTTACTCTTGTCTCCTTCAGTTTTGCTCAAACATCAGCTTCTGTAGCTGTGCAATGAAAATAGATATGTAATAGATCTGGGATAATCTTTCTCTCTTGTTAGTTTATTAACCCCCAGTCTTTCCTGAATCTGTTGTCAAGACAGCCAAACAAATAACTGTACTAGCACAGCTCAGAAGGTCAAAACATACATGTAGATACAAACTCTGCATAAGCTGACACTCCTTCAGAATGACATGCTCATTAGCTTTTACCACCATGGGAAATGGTTCACATTAAGAACCCTTGTAGAGTCTTGATATCCCAGGGCACTGAAATGGTCACTGGGTAACCCGTGTCAGAGAAGCTTTAAGACTCTTCGCTTTCTTCACACCCAGGCATCAAGGGAAAATTGGAAGCGTTTTTCCTACATCTCTAATCTCTAATAATTTCCAAGGATGTGAAATTTTAGCAGCCTATGCTAATTTAAAAAAAAAAAAGTAAAACAAACAAAACAGTGGCTTGGTGCAAGCATAAAGGTTATACCAACTTTTTCTTCCACAGTCAGTATACAGATGGCTTATTGCATATGCATAGAAAACCTGGGAAATGTCAGAAAGAGAAAATACAGAAGTGATTCTTTTCTTTGTTATTTATTTATGACAAATACAGTGATAAGCGAGGGGAGGAAGTTTTTCATCTTCTTTCACCTTGTCAAGTGCAATCAATTCCACATCATGTGCAGTGTTCTTCAGTAGCAAACACAACACTTAACACTCCTAGATTGAATTAATAAAGAGAATCTTAATACATATATATATATATATATATATATTTTTTAAGTTATACATTTGTATTCTCTCATCTCAGCCCTCTGCCTTTCAGAGAAGGTTAAGAATGACCTAGGTGAAATTTCTCATAGGTAGGCTGTGCATCACAACCCTGCAGGTCTATTACAGGACTCAAAGTCTAAAACCAAAGATTTTATTATGCAGAACTTTTATTAAAAAGGCTGGAAAAGGATAAGAATTGTCCAGTGACACATCTGTGGTAATTACCTGCCAGAAGCTGTAACAACTATCAGAGAATACAAAGAAAAGGTAGCAACAGCAATTGTTACTTGAGAAAAGGTGGACAAACAATAGCAATAAAATGTGTCAAATAAAATAAAAGAATAGGGAAAAATTGTGCTCTCACAAAAACACAAAGAATTAACAATTGGGATGAAGGAAAAGAGGAACGGAAAAAATATTCAGGATGACAAGAAGAGAGCATGTTATTAATTATTAAGTGGAAATCCTTGCATTCCTGGCCGTTATTGATAATTAACTGGTTTATTATTTATTTTAATTACAGTACCAGAAGGCAGTTCACATTAAAAAAATCATTATATGTAGTAATACTTGGCTTCAGGGAGATTAGCTCTTTCATAACCTATGCTTACTAGTTTACAAAAGCCATAACATGCTTTTAGGAGCGTTGGTTCTGTGGCTAAGAAGTTGGTCTCTCTTTATTTTCCAACTATCGGTATGCTGTAAAATCCAAACACTACACTGTTTCAGCATTTCTCTAAGATGTTTCCCATTAAGTCTTAAGGTAACTTCACACACGTAGTATGCTATGACCCTGTTACCAGCATCAGTTTTTATAGTTTTTGAAATGCAGTGGCTTCTATCTGAAAAATCAGTAGTTCAAGTAATGCATTACTTTCTCCAGTAAATCTGCTGGAGCCAAACATCTACCACCTTCTGTTTTTTAGGTCACTCAGACTTCTGTGATCTGCATCAAATTAAAAAAAAAAAAAAAAATGAACCAGTACAGGATAAGAGGCGGCCTTGTCTGCAAATTGTCAGTTCTGCACTGAAACACATTAGATTGTATTTGTCAAAAAATATTTTCTACATATACCATTATTTCAGTGAGTATTAAAACTTGTAGTACTTCCTTTATGTGAGAAACAAATCCCTTCAGGGGATCACTAAAGGAAAAAGGCCACTCCTCCATGATAAGGAGTTCGATTTAACTTCCATGCAGCAGCATCCATTGCTGACAGGCGGGCTCAGCATTCCAGGTAGGTGAAATGCCTTGACAGACTACCTAAGGAATTGATCTGAGGGTATGGTTCACTCACGCTCATACCACAGTAATCTAAACAGGTCGACCGAAAAATGCCTCCAGCAGATGAAATAAAACCAATAGGACTGTTGCAGTCTTTTGAACAGCTTACCTCTTTAACTAGTAAGTCAAAAGCCTTCCGTTGTTCTGGCTTCTCAATTGTATGGTTCAGCTCTTTTGGCTGCCCATCAAGATTCCCATGACAATGTTGAAAAGAGTGGAGTAACTGAAAGGAAAATCCTATCTCTTATGTTACATTGAATAAGGATCAGAAAAAGTAATGGTAGTTGGAGGGTTTCACTCACAAATCATTTTGGAACAAACAAGACAAAAGAGCGGATGCAAGAATTTATCTGGGAAAAGATACACTGACAAGCAGAAAGGGCACAGAAAACACAGTTTTGGATGAGAAAAACATCTGACAGGTACACATTTACATTAGAATTTTGAGAGAAGGTTTATAAGAAATTGATGCAATTTTACATACCTTATGTTATTTCACAGATATTCAGAACCTATTTATCAGTCAAAATCATTCTAGTAGCTCAGAAAATTTTATTTGTCTGCACCAAACTCATACATTACCGGTAAGACTAAGGAAGAATAAACCCGAAATACACTCAGGCATTTCCTTTTCTGGAGTAAAATTGAAATCATTGAAAATTATGTCATAAGATAACAAGCCTAGCAATTAGATCTTCTTTTACCTCTGGTTAATGTCATTGTCATGCTTTTTTTTTTTTTTTTCTTTTTTAGTTTACTGGGCTCTCGAGATGAATAAACATTTATTGAGGAAAATGCATAACACAGAAATTCAGGTCTAACTCTCTAGTCTAAATTAGACAGAGTCAGGATCTATACCCCAGAAAGGTGTTCTTCCTACTACAGCTCTACCATGCACTACCATTGCTTCCTAGCAGAAATTAAGAAATCTTTACAGTAAAGTCTTCACCAAAACACAAAAAAATCTCACAATATAAAAACAGCCAAAAACAACATACTTTTAAAAAGTCATGGCCAGTTGTCTATGGAATTGTTCTTTCATAACAAAAAGTACTTTATGGGCACCACATGACAGTAATTAGCTAAAGAATATGCCATGTTCTACAACTAAAATAGTATCTCTATACTAAGACAGTAAATGTGACATTACATTTAAACTCTGAAACCTTACATGCACCTGGCAATTGCTATTGACAAGGAGGGTGAATGGCTGATTACATTAGGTAGAATTTCATTACTTTCTAGACATAAATGTCCTGTCATTATTACACTCCCTCACACACTTTAAAATAATTATGGCACCTAAGAATGTTGGTTTAGTACATCAGTCTCTTCCTGTTTGTCTGTCACTTCTTCTGATTAAGCTGTCTCTAATAGGAATAATTGTACATACATTCCTCTAATTCTGTACTCCTCCAAGCAAATTCTTTCTTGCAATGAGAGATAAGCAAAGAAGCTCCAATTATCCCTATTATAGCAACCACAGGAAAATGTTCCTGTATGTTGGAAGGCAGTCTAAATTCAGGTCTCTGTAATTGTCTGGACTGATCTACTTGCACAAGAGGAACATGAGGATTTTAATGATGCCAGAAAACCAGCCAACATTTTCTTGCTGTTTCCTAGGCAGTGACTGACAATCTCGCATAGGCATTAAAAATACACTTTCTAAATCTTGTGACAATGTTCAACTTACTAAGAAGGAAATTGTGTTTTAAGGAAGCTCAATTTTTTTATCGCTGATGCTGTTGTTTCTAGTTTTCAAAAGAAGAAACACTTTCTTCTTAATGTTTTAAAAGGTATTATTTATTAGCCTCCTCTAAGAAGATTTCCACAAACAGCTAATCCATTCTATCCCTTAGGTGGTTATTTGCACTAAAATATTTAATACAGAATATTAGTTATTTTGTCCAGTAATGTGTCCTAAATACTGCTTATAGGATCTGATTACTGTTGGATTTGAACTGTTGAAAGACGTTGACCTTAAACTCAACAAACATAACTTTATGTATTTAGATGAATTACTTTGTGTAGGTGGTAGGAACAATAGGAACGAAAACCATCTCTTAGATAACTCTAGCCACCTAAGAATCAGAGCTTAAATTAAATAAAAACAAGATAACAGTTCAAATCAAAATCCAAAGACTAGTAATAAAAGCTAAAACCAAACAACAAAAAAAAAAAAGACAGAAAAATAGTAATCTTCTTAACTGTGGAAGATAATCCTTGGGGAATTTTTGTCTTCTGCTATCAGAGATACGTGAAAATTTGCAATTATAAAAGCAAGCAAACAGTTGTGTTGTCTAGTTCTACAAAGCTTTGTGGCAGTCATATAATATGGTAAATACTTCAAGAAAAATTATTCATTACAGATTTTAACATTTTAACTGATGTATTGAACAACTTTTCTTGGTAAAAGAAGAGAGATCTACAGCCATAGCATAACTCATGTTGTCTGGAAGTTGAGAAGATAAAGGAAAAAATAGTATTTTGCATATCAGTCAGTGCAGTTTTATTGCTTCTAGAAAAATCATTTTTTACTATTGTTATCTCTGATGCACCAAACAGGCATTAACAACACTCAAGAGCTTGCTCTCTAGTATCTGTTGCTATAAGCCATCAATGCACTGCCTATCTCTGCATATATATTTAACAATTCATTGCAGTTTTATAGATCACCTTTTGATCCATTCACAGTACTCTGAATAACAATGACGTAGTTAGCACCCAGAGGTGACTGTTTGGTCCCTTCCCAAAGAAAGATCACTTTTACCTTTGATACCCCCAGCAGACAGATTCCTGCTCTGTTATTAAAAATGCTCAACAACAGAACAAAAAATCCTAAATGCTTCCGACTGTATTACAGTTTCCTTTATGTTATTTTTGAATCTATTCATTTCTGTCACAGACCTGGATCATGATACTTCATTGCAAATATTTTTCCTCTTTTCCTAGATTGTCGTCTCTGATCTGCAGTCAAAATTCCCATTCTGTTCAGTAATTCAGTATCTGGATCCAAAAGAATAAAAACACAATTTAATCCAATATTTCTTCCCTTCTGTGATCAGGTTTCCAACAGAAAATGGTTTTGGTAAATTGCCTGAACCATATGATATTAAGATATCTAAAGGAACTCAAAGAAGTGTTTGAACAGTTGATGATAACCTGATAAAAACTACCTCTGAGTCACAGCAAATGCAATGAGAAATTTTGGGAAGGCTCTCAGATGGTTCAGAGAACAGATCTGAAAAATTGGCAGTCTAACTGGAAAAGAGGTAGAAAATAATATATGTATGTAGTATTTTGCCCACAGATATATAGACATGAGATACACTGAAAACTGGAGACTGTTGGCAAAACCTTATCCCACATACACACTGGAGCTCGTTGAAGATACATAGGTATAAAAGGCACATCCAGATGATGGAGTCCACCTGAATTTCTGAAAGACCTTAAAAGAAACTACAAGAAGGTGATCTTTCCATAGGTAATCAACTGGCTAAAACTGAGAGTATACGCTGCAGAGAAGTTATATTATTTGTCTTGTTCCAACAAGAAACCCTATGTCTTCCCAAAGTCTTCCCTACAGATTCATCAAATCTCCTAAAATGTAGAATGAAATGATTTCTCCTCCTTCTCCACTTTTCAGAATACTATTAATAATACTATAATACTATAATAATTATTAAGCAAGAAAACAACTTATATTTATCAAAATTATATGAAAAAAACATTTCTTAAAAAAAAAAAAAAAAAAAAAAAAAAAAAAAAAAAACAGGGAAAGAAACAGTCCTTTTTCCTTCATATTACTTATTAATAAGAACTCACAGCATAAAGCCAGAAATATCTTGATAGATATCAAGATAGCAGTAGACTTTACAAGCATCAGCTGTGTTAACTGCTTAGAAGTACAACTTCCCAATTTAAGGGAAACTCTTCAAGTTATAATCATTATCTTACCTTCAAAATCCAGTGATAAAACATCACTGCATCTTAATCTTTCTCTGAGCAAAGCACTGCATTTCAGATTGGGCAGCATGAGATTGAACATAATGTCAATGTTTAGTCAATTGTCAAAATTTGAGCTTCCTTACGTAAAAGGCTGTAAACTTTGAGGTACTCTTCATTTCATCACCTGCCTCATTTCACTGGAAGCACTTCAAAATGCAATTGTATTTGCATTGTATTAAAACCTCTTAGGACTTTGAGATACCTTATCCAAACCACTACGGAAAGATAAGATCCATGCTAACTCTTATGGAAGACGTGCATACAGACAAACCAATAGGTTTATACAGAGAGCACCAAATAACTATCTGGTTTTCGTTAGGCAATTTATTTGTTAAAAAAAAAAAATAGTGTCTTAGAAAAGAATGAATTTCCACTGTTCATAACTCATAATATTTTATATTCATCTTATCTTTTATTTTCACTTTTTAGTTTCTACTGAAAGTCTAGTAATAATAATTCACCAAGTATTATGCATTTAATACAATTCTTAAAAAAAAAAATACTCATTGTAAATATATATCAGAATATTTACTCCTTGTAAAGTGATTTATTTTTTCTAATTTGTCAGTGAGTAGATTCATGTATGTTCTCTCTGAGAAGGAAATTTATAAACAGAAATCCACATAAACAAAAATGTTTCACCCCAACCAAACAGAAAATCTGAGAGGTAATAGAACTGACCATACAGGGAAAATTGTCAGCTCTACTTCTTTCCTGATATTTTGAGGAAACAAAATACCTGACAATTTTTTCCCCATTTCCAAGCTTGGTTGTTTTTTCCTCTCCTACTTTCAGTTGTCATAGAAATAGATTTTTATATAAATTACTAACATAAAACCACTGATAATTTTGAAAAGGTTATATGGAAATCACACTAACATCAAGAGTCACATTCGGTGAACTTTATGACAGCTTTTGCTATGTTGTTGGCTGATTCAAATGTCTTTGCAGAATACCAATCATACTCCTACATTTGTAGAATAAAACATGAATCAAATATAAACGTTTGACATTAATAAATATTAATTTACACATTTTTCTTGAGCTTTCTTCCATCTCCGGCAAGTTCCAAGTAAAATTTTAGTAAGCTCACTTCACAAAGTTCCATTGACCTCTAATGATCATGATGAAATTTGCTTTTCGTAATGTACTTTCATGAGCACTCCGTAACACTTTTATGTTGAATAAGGCTACATCCAGTACCTGAAACTCATCTGTGAAAGCTACATTGAATTTTTCTATAGATTAACTTGGTAATGAAAGGATGTATAAAAGATTAAAGTAATGCTTTGTGATGAGGTTGTAAAAAGACAAATGTAAATGCAATTGGTAATAATTATTTCAACACAATTCCAATATATTGTTATTAAAACGGAGTGTGACCAAAACACAATGAGAATTACTAGTCCTTTCTATTTTAAATGGCAATTATAGTCTGAAAACTAATAGGTTAAAAATTAGGCATTGCAATAGAAGTGCAGACAATTTATGAACAGTAAGAATGAAAAGAGGATGGATAAAAAGTCATTTTTGTAATAGACTAATAGATTGTTGATATACTGACAGTGTGTAAAAATGAAGAAAATGCAGGAATATAGTCTTATCACTGATACATAAATTAATGAATCTGCACACTTCTTTCAACACTGTTGATCCTAAACAATAACTGGACATGATTCTGGAAATAAGTGGTTCAGGTTACCAAAGTATAACCACATTAATATATTCAAAATCTGCTAATATTTTAATACTATGATCACATGAAAAAAAAAGTTTCTTTCATTTTTTCTCTGTAAAAGGCATTGATATTATCAAAAAATTATTGAGAATTATGTTTTATTACAGCTAATAAAATGCTAGTAAAATGACAATGTTTTTACAGTTTTAGCTCCTTTTCTTTCATTTTGTGTTCATAAACAATTTGCAGGTTTTGTTCTGAATTAGAAAAGTAATTACTTTCAGAACGTTCTCATTAAAAATACATTCCATTTCATTTCTGAAGCTATTATAGAATCCAAAAAAAAAAAAAAAAAAAGATTGATGTTGGTGAGAATCTCTAGGTCCATCTGATCCAATTCCTGCTCAAGAAGGGTCACCCAGCACAGGGTTCCCAGGCCCACGTCCAGACAGCTTTTGAAACTCTCCAAGGAAGAGACTCCACAGCGTCTTTGGTCAGCCCTGTGCCAGAGACTCACAGCACAGAAGTGCTTCTCAACCCTCACAGCACAGAAGTGCTTCCCAGTGTTCATACAGAACTTCCTTTTCCAGCTGTGTTCAATGCCTCTTGTCCTGCCCCTGGGCACCCCTGAAAAAAGCCTGGCTCCATCCTGTCCGTACCTCTCCCTTTGGTTATCTATATACACTGATGTCAAATTAAAAAAGCATTGCCAAAGCAGTTACTTCAATTCCATAAATAATGGTGACAAGACAAAAAAAAAAAATAGCATTTTCTAGTTCAAAATTGAAAATAAGATGAAAGTAAAAGAAAATCTTAAAAAAAAACAACCCACAAAGTTCAAGTGAAGCACTCCATCAATATAAGCAGTAAAGAAACCTGTTCCTAATGGAATCTTCCATAGGCACAAAGTCAGCTCCAGAAAAAAACTGACCTTAAAAATTAATTTTACTAAAATAAGCTATCATAGGCTAGAGGCAATTTTTTTTCCCTCAGCTTTGCATGAAGGTCAGCCACAGGCTGACAAAAACAAATCCCGGGTGGCATGACAAAATTTCAATAAACTGGTCGTCAGAGGTCAACTAAGGATAACATTAGTATACTAACCAAAGATCATTTACAAGAAGGGAACAGATATCAAGATGTCAGAAAAGAATGTTTGAGATTGTTAATTCTCTTTTTGACAAGAAACAGAAATTTCCACCAGAAAGTAAATAAATATTCATGAAAGGGATTGAGCTATGAGATGAGTTTCTCTGATTATGACAAATTTTCCATCCACATTATGATGAGGATGTCATTCTGAATATGAGATGGGAAGAGAAGAGAGACAGACAGAGGTTTACTTTCGTCTAAAACAAGGGAATATTCTTAAGAGTTTTTAGTAACTCTACATTTCTAAAGCAGCAGTAACTCATTTTTTGTTTGGCTGTCTATAAAGAAAGAAGAGTCTCTTCCCTTCTCTAAATGTACTTTAAAATATTTCTCCAAGTATATTTTTAACAAAGAACATGTTTGCTTTATTTATGTAATATATACCGATGACATATGCACAGTGAAGGAGTAAAGACATAGGATTACATTGACACATGAGAGTGCTACAGTCTCTACATGATTTCTGGACTTACTGGAGCCCAGAAATCTGGAAAACCTGATATGGGCATCCAAACTAGATTTGTTTCTTGGCCCAGATTTCCTTATGGAGGGAATAGTCTGAGATTCTATAGCAGAACAAGACACAGAGTTTCAATATTTTTAGCAGTTAAGTGTAGTCTTTACCTACCAGAAAAAAAAAAATAATTTTCACTCACTTGTAGATTTTATCTGCATTTAAAAAAAAAAATCTGTAAATAATAATAGGCAGTGGAAGGCTGACAGAAAATTGTTCTACGTTGTCATCACTATTACATTTTTCTGCATTCATTCTTGGTTAAGAGTCTTTGTTCTGAGAAACACTAACAAGAAGTCCAGTAGCAACAGCATTTAACGGCAGAATTAACAGCCTATAGGCAAGATTAACCACAGCAGTTAGTGTATGGCTTTCTTCACATTGTTTTCCACCTGTTGTGGCTGGGAAGGCTTTATATCTCTAAGTCCAACACAGCTGTACATCACACTGAAGTCACAAAGGTAGTGTTATAAAGCATTTGCTCTTAGGCACTTTGCAATCAAACTTAAGCACATGGAGGAAAAAATTAGCAGGAGGCAAGTTGCAACGTGAGCAGAGAGTGAAGCAAGGAATTGAAGAAGCTCAGTTTCACCTCTAACATTTCTACATGGGACTTGTTGCTTCTCTGTACATTCTGACATATTTGCCTCATTTACAATCGGACATGCTGTCAACTAGAAACACATCTAGTTTTTTAAGAAGAAATCAAACCTGTTTTTCCCATCCTATACTTCAGACACATTCCAACAACGTGATCTTTAAATGTATCCTTCAGACACAAAGTTCAGTTCCCAGAGGAAATAAAATCTCTTTTTCTCCAAATCAGAGGGCTTACAAAGAAAATCGTTTTATCCTTAAGTTTCCATCTTCTAGTACAACAAGTTGTGTCAGTTCACATCTCATTGAATGAAGGAAAACAGTAAAGCTGTTGTAACCCAGCATGAATCATCACAAAACATACCAGTAAGAAAGTCATGCGAGAAACAGTTACTGTCATGGATAATAAACATATAAAAATGTAATACGTCCTGGTACTTGCAATAATGCAGCCAGCAGTGAGATGGCACAGAGCATTTCAGCAAAGTACCTCTTTCGTTATTTCCTTTCTGACAAGAATCACCGATCATTTCATAATCCAAGTCGTTTTACTCCAACATCTAGTAAGTTCTGATGGCTTTAATACAGTATTTTCTCTCTTGGAAAGATGCATCTAAGGCACAGTAAAAGTAAATTCAGTTTTTTTCCAGCCTCAATATTGAGAATACATCCACTTTAAAAGGATCACGTGAATGGCTGTCTTGAAAAAGAACTATGACACACAGCAATATCTTGCTAACACTTCCTTGCCTTTGCTGATCTCTGGTTGATTTACACTACAGGAAAATGACATTACTACAAACAGAATGCTGGAAAGTCCAAAGCTTGAGTCATCTGTGCAAAAGATAGGATCGTTACCTGAGATGTGAGTGTCTGAGTACCTGAGATGTGAGATTGCAGTGTCTTTAATAGCCTCATCTAAGCTGAATTGATAGGATTTATAATGGAATTACCCTAACAGAAAAGTGGCACACTATGGAGTGGAGTGAACATAAACGGTACTCTCAAACAAGTATTGGCCATGAACCATGTTAATATTCTCAGTTTTGAAACAAAACTCCCCCCCAGCAGTTCTCCTTAGTGTATAGACCTGTAAACACTGAGACTCCTAGACAATCAATTATAAAGATAACACTAATAGGAAGTAGCTACAGCCACGTCCTTTTATTAATCTCAACCTACGTTAATAAATATAATGAGACAGACCCACAAAATGTAGCATCTATAAACAGGTTACAGCCTGGGTAACAGTTCAACCCAAGTGAACAAAGACTCCAGCAGCCGTCCGCAGCAGTGAAGTATCAAGCTGTCTCAATGGGCCATAAAGCACATTCAAATGAATGAAGTTTAATATTTTTTCTCCCCCTGCAAAGCCCTGTGACAATGACAATATTTACAGCACACACACAAACACAGATGGGTGAAAAATTAATCTGCCAAGATAACTTTCCCCAAACTTGTGGTGGTCTTGCATGAATGAAGGCTTGTTCTGCTGTTTATCTCTTCTTAAAAAAAAAAAAAAAAAAAAAAAAAGAGAGAACTGATGGACAGTGCTATGCAGAAGCTTAATTTCAAACAGTGGTATGGTGGTCAAGACATACGTGAAAATGCCTGGTCAGTGAAAAGTAGTAGATCACATTTCTTACACAAATCTGAAACCTATATGCCACTGCACGCTGTTTTTTAGCATCTATCAAGGCTTTCCACAGAAGTGATTTAAAATTAAAAATGGCTTTAATGTTACACATGCCATCAATTTTACTTACGCAGCAGTGGATTCTGGGTTTGTTTCTATAAGATGAGAGAAAAATCAGTGTGTCTTTTTGATGTATGCTTTTGAATAAAACACGTTTTATGTTTCAAAAATTGGTATTTTTTTTGCTGGCAATTAAAACTAATCCTAAAATGTAATTGTTTTCCCTACCCTTCAGCCCACTCAGTTTTATTGTGCTGTATCAGATATTTCAGATTTTCTTCTCAAAGTACAAATTCCTTATACCATTTATTACAGTTATACAATTGAGATTCAATCTCACATCCATGAGCAATTATGTGCACGAAAAGTTTATCTTAGCAAATTACATTTAAATTGTACAATTACGAAAGCTTGATATAAGGCATTTTATGTGGATTGTGTAAGAACAGCTTCCCATTTTCAAATATTATATTGCCTTTCCTTATCTTCCTCTATAAGTCTCTAGCAAACTGTTTTCTAAACTCCTTCTCAAATGATGCTACACTTATTAAAATATAAGGCAAAATCCATACCAAATGGACTTCAGGTAATTCTCCAGTCAAAGAAGTACAGTTACCAGAGGCACTCTTTTCAGCTATATGCTGTTCAAGGGATGAATTCCCAATGAAATAAGATTAAAGCATCAACATTTTTATTGCCTACCTCAAAGGGTTTAGCAGTTAATTTGTCTCAGTATACTAATGTTCTTCATGGATGCCGTGTTTGTTATGGGGACTTTTATAGGACTGCTAAAGTTAAAATGAAGGCAGAAGAAGATTACTGGAGTCAGAGATAGGAAGCACAATACAGGATTAAATAGAGTATGTTGTTATAGCCCAGAGATTTTTTTTTCATTCTCTCTCCTTCCCTCTGTTTCTTTTTCTATTTACCTAACCACTCCTAAAAATCTCGAGTAGACATTGCCTGTAATCTACATTCCATTCTTCCATTTATCAGCCCACACACTGAGAAAGGTTTTGAATTGCAACATCATGTTAAGATTTTCTGGACAGGCAATAGGATGCTCAGTTCTAAATTGCCATTTGTGTGCATGCAAAGAATGCCACCTCTTAAAAACAATGTTTCTCATAGGTTGGAAAGAACTACTGACTAAATATAATTGATTCATATCCAATGCAAGACATATTCATTCTTTTATATTTAAAAAAAATGCATAAAAAACCTGACAATTTTACATGCTTTTCTTATTTAACAGAACTACGTCTCTTACCACAAATAATTAAGGCTTGCATATTTAAGTATGAATCTGTCCTGTAATTCAGCCAATGTAACAACCAACCAGCCATCAACAATCCAGCCAAACACAAAGTTTCAATGCATTTAACCTCCTCTTAGAAAATAATTAGCAGCATCAACAATTATCAGTATGCACATATTTATTTGTCAGTATATAAATTATCAGTACATAGACCCATATATGTATCAGTATATGAAGTATCAATATTGTACAAATAATAACACAGCACTAACATTATCATAAATACACATTATCATCTTGTCCAAGTTTTCTTCCCAATTCTTTTGCCTGCTATATTCACACAGCGACAGCCATTGCTCAATATTCTAATTTTTTTAAAAAATGAATTATCCTTTGCACTCTTTATTTACACTATTACAAAAATTTATTTCATCTTAAACTTCCTGAAGACAATCATCCTCTTCCACATTAGAAAAAGATATTTTCCTGAATCTTACCTTGTCCATCTATTATCATTCTTTCTCACTTTCTTGAACAAAGCAGTAAAATTCTTATGGACAATCAGACATCAAGTGGCAATGCATTATGTTCGTGATGCTTAAAATATTACTTGCCTTAGGCTCTGTCAGCAAAATCAGCTTTTTCACTAGGGGAAGCAAGACTTGTCCCTGAGAGACTCTTTTTCTAGAATCACTGGGCAGAGATTCTGCACAAACACAGATGTCTCACAAGAAGAAATTGGGTGAGACTGACTCTATACCAGGAAATAGTAATCTCTAGCCTTTCTCAAATAAAGGTAATAGAAACCATCATATGAAAATAAAACAAATTCAGTTAGTTCAAAATGTACAAGGCCAGTTTTCAATATAAATAAGTGTACCTATGCTGAAAGCAAATCAAATTCATTTCCAGTACAACTGGAAAAATAAGGATGCATTCTTTTGTTTAAATATCTGGAGATAAACAGTTTTCTGTTAATATAATTTTTCACCCTCTGTCCTCATATTAAAAATCATTTTTAGAACTCTACCCTGATTTCAAATGCTCAGATACTTGTTGTCACACCACCTGTACAACAAAGCATTACAGATTTCAGCAATAGAATCTAAACCACACATGTAGTTCTGCAAAGACTGTTAAGAATTAAGTTTTTTTAAAAATATTAGTGCTCAGATAAATAATATCCCAGCAAGCTGGGTAAAACAAGAGTAACACAGAAACATGTTCACAGTTGTTTGTGACAGGCTGAGAACAGTATGAGAAAGAGTGAGCTTCTGTCTCCTACAGAAAAACTACAGCAGTGATTGAATGCCCTTGAACTGATCATTTAAAACTAACAAAGCTAAAAGGCTCAGCTTCAAGGTCAGATTCCATCAGCCCAACTGTATGTTTTTCATTAAAGAACTGTGGTTGGTTTTGGTTATTTGTTTCTTCAAGATAAACATCAGAATACAGGTCTTTGAAAGTTCAAGACCAGAGGTGCTGCACTGACTCAAATTCCCTTTGTGATCATGGATGTTCTGTCCCTAAAAGTTTGTGTAAATTGAGTATTGTATCTTTAGCCTACCTTACTGCAGGAACAGAGTTAGGACACCAAAGCACTGGATACTGTGACCACAGCAGAAGCAGATGTATAAGAATCATGTTTCAACACTCCATTTTGCTAGTTTGCACCACCCTGTTGTAGCAATTTTTTTTTTCTCTTTCCTTAGATTTTGCATGGTGAGAAACAGTAAATAATCACTCTCTATTCATGCTCTCCAGGCTACTCATAATGTCAGATTATTTATTTTCCCCCAAGTGTTCCTTTCCACCTACACTGGAAATAGAAAAAACATTTAAGGTCCTCTAGCAGAGAAGTTTCATCACATATTCCACAACTTTATTGTCCATTTCCCTACTACATACTGTTAATATTTTGACTCAATCAAGAAGACATTCAGAGTTATGCAATAATAGTACTTACACTTTCTGTTCACTTCTCTGTTACTTCCAAGTAACATTAATATTGTATTATCCTTGTTTCTACTACTACTAAAAAAAAAAAAAAAAAAAAAAAAAAAAAAAAAAAAAAAAAAAGGGAAAAAATTGACTCAAGTAACATCGGAAAAAAATGGATTTTCATTAAATACATTCTTCAACTTCCCATCAACAGCGACTGCTGGCAGAACAGTCCTACAGTCGGGCAGCATTCTGAAGATCCCACTGTCCTGAAATACCACAATAATTTTAGTTCTAGAAAGATATGCATTTGCTTTGGTGAATTAGTTAGCTATTATCAGGATAAATATGGTATTAGAAGTCAGAAGTTCAATTAGAAAAGTGAAGGAGCCATTTGGGAGTCAGTAGTATTCAGCAATGCAAAGAGCCAGTTCAGGTCAGGAAATTCAAAACACTGCAGTCAGCTGAAACAGAAGTAGTGTCATGGATAAATAAAAAGGGCTCATAACTGACTCACCTAATATGCTATTTGACATATTTCTTCTAGTCAGAGCCTCATCATTTGAGAAGATGGAAGAAAGCAGCATCTTTATGAGCACAGGCACTTACGACATCAGAAGTATTTAGTTTTGATGGCCTCAACTGGAAAAAAAACATTCCCTGTTGAATAACAAACTTCACACACGTTTCATGCTGAGATCTGAATATATCACAGTCTAAGGTAACAAGAAGATAAGGAGCTTTGGCATTATCAGAACTTCACAAGTAGAACTGGATCACAAGTGGTCATAGTGCGTAACCAGCCATTCCACACACGCTACTAAATGTGTTCATGTTAGAGAAAGTGACAGTGAAAGTACATTACATTGGCAACAAATATTCAAGAATTTGTATCCTCTCTGTTGCCAAATTAGAAAAAAAACCGCCTCTTTACACATTCAAAAAGCCCTCTCCAGAAGACAGGCAGCAGACTGCACGGCCACTGTACTCCACAGTAAAGACGCACCCACTTCCTTCCAGCACTGTGTGCTCACAACTGTCACAAAGAACGAGAGCCAGCTAAAGTCATGAACTTCACCTACAAATCAATAAAGAAGTGGCACGATTCCTGGAAACGTGGGCTTAAGTGGTATTTTCTGGAGGGAACACACGAAGAGCACTGCTTCAGGCTGCAGTTGCTGTAACTTGTAACTAGTTTGCTGGCAGAGCCACTGCCAGCACTGGCACTTAATGCTCCACGAGAAGCAAAGAGGAAGGAAACTGTCAGGGAATAAATCAAACCCTCTTATTTCTATTTTTAGATGTAAGAGTTTGCTAGGGATTATTTAAGCAAGTCAACTAATGGCTAATAGATATGCCAATGTGCAGTACTCCAAGCTTAGGGGAAACAATCTTTAACATTTTAAGTTGCATAAAAATTTCCCTTATGTGTGGGGTTACAGGATTATTGTTCTCTTGAAAAGCTGGGAGAAGATACTAAATTAGTTCTATCACTGATAAACAATTTCTTGTAAGAAGGTGAAAATCATGCTATTTTAAGTCAGAAAATTACTGATCAATACAGTTCAGAAGTTACAACCGAACACACACACAGAACACATTATTTGAGATATGATACTCCATACCACATCAGCTTGGAAGAAAAAAAATCAAGCACCCGAAAATAATTTTTCTAAAATTCCACAGGATGAAAAGTATTTCCACATTTTTCTTTAAGAATTCTTGTATTTATCTGTGCCTTAACATTAGCTATTTGGAAGGCAGGTTGAAGTCTCCACATATTAATGCCTGTCTGAACTACAACTAAGACTCGCAAAAGCAGCAGAATATCTCAAATATTATTATTGTACTGAATACAATCAGAAAGGACAACAGCCACTGGGAAACTCAGTCAGAACTATCCACTAAAGAGCTCCCTTCTCAGCAAGAGGAGACGGCAACTGTATAAACAAACATGCAACTTAGCAGATCCTTCTGGTGACAAAATTTCTAGATAAACCTTTCTTTATAAGATTTCTGGGCATGGATATTGGTTACTATTATTGTAACTTTCTGCATACTTTGTCTGTATCTGAATATGTTTGCAACATATACATCAGTCCTTCTCTCCTATTGTTCCTTGTTCTCTAGTTGTCAAAGAGGTAAACTAATTCAATTGAAAAAGAAAGTGAGAATAGGAAGTTAAAATAATACAGACAAATTTTATCATGTTCAAAGAAATATCTGTTAAAAATGCTGGTGGTTCAGAACGATCATTCCATCCAGAGCTTTTTGTCTGAAATGACAGAACAGAGAAAACAGACTTTATTAGAAAAAAATTATTGAATTAAGACCATTAGACAAGTAATATAGACATCTTGGAATATTGTTTTGGTTTTTTTTTTCTGCATTACAGAAGAAACCTGCTGCTGAGATAAAAGTTAGAGTCATGCAGTGACTCCCATGCAGCCTCAAACACCAGCATTAACCTTCTGTTCAGTGACAGTAGAGTTCTATCCCATCCAGGACAGAAATGCTGAAAATAAGAAAGGGTATACTCACATGCAAGTATAATTCATATTTATGCTTAATTTTTTCTGGAAAGAAAAAAAAAAAGATCTTTCCAATAGCCTTGGTATCAGTTCCTGTGGTTTCAAGAACAGGTCTAGTCCTCAGCAACTTACTTTGCCAGAATACACTGATCTGTAAATCCCAAAAGGAACCTGAATTTCCTGGAGAGGCTTCCCTCTTTGGGAGAGTGTTTACAGCAGTGGAAGCCTTTGTGCCCTGGGCTGGCCTGGATGGCAGCGCTGGCAGAGCAGACCCTCTCATCACTCCTAAGGAACCTGGGCCCTCTCAGTCCCAGGGAGACTGAGAAGCAAGAGGACAGGCAGTTTCCATTGCAGGTTTGGAAAAAGCTGTTGCTTCTCTGACAGAAGTTCATAGTGGTGCTCCAACTGCACACATCATCATGAAAAAAAAAAAAAAAAAGAAAAGGAAAGAAAAAAGAAAAAAAGAAGAACTAAAAAAACTGACAAGTGATATAAATGCATCTAAACAGCTGCCTAAATCTAAGAACGCAGGAACTCTCAGTGGAGGTTTAGTACATGTGGTGTGGTTTAAGATTTCTATGCCACACAAATCAAGCACATGATAAAATGAAGAGACAAGTAGCCTAAAATAAGTATGCTCAGAACCTAGATTAATATTTAAATACGTAACTGAAGATGCTATTTGCACACAGTCCTGCACTAGAACATTCTTGAACAAGAAAAGTAACTTACTGTACTCACCAAGCTACAGTTTCGAACTGAAGTCTCCAATACAAAGTACAGCATCCATTTTAAAACTTAATTTTAGACATGCATAAAATCTTGTTTGTAAATCACAAGAACACAGGTAGCATTTAAAAGCTACAAACCACCGTCTATTCCTGAGTTCCTAAAACTCATATTTCTCTGCAATTATTATTCACATGCTATTGATTTTCTTTGTAGCTGGAGGATACTTCTCAGCTGCTGAGCGGTGTTCTGGTAGATCTAAAAGACCTGATCTTCACTTACACTGAACCTAATTGAGATAGAATAGTACAAGAAAACAATTTCCTTCCCAAGATACTATTTTGTGTCACTTACTTGTGACAATGCTTTTGCAAAAAAATAAAATAAAATAAAATAATAAAAATAATAAAAATAAAATAAGAAAACCAGCAACAAATGCAAGTATCTATGTCCAGATAGACAGACAACAAATCCCAACAGCTGCTGAAGGCAAGCTTACAGCTGGGGTTACAAAGTAATAGGGTTGCAACCCTACCCTAAATGAGGGAAATGCAATTGTTACATACTGAAAAAATTTTGCATTTGGGGTGGAAAGCTTTCAAAATGTTAGTAACTGTATCTTAGAGTATCTTGGTGTCAGCCCCATCCCCCCCCCCCCCCCCAATATCACCTGTCACTATGGTACAAAGTACTTTGAAAAATCCTATCAGATATTTATATCAGCCATTCAAACATCAAAATTCTCCTGGCATAAGAAGACTCAAAATGGACTGTCTCCATTGTCCACCTGGATTTCTTCCACCCAGATGAACTGCCCTAATGTTCTTCCTAACACATGCTGGCAGTAGCTGATGATCTAAGTGAGCAGAAGAGTTCATGCACTGACTGCTGTTCCATGTGGTTACATTATTTATTGATCCAGAAAAGGAAAATGTTCTCCACAAGACTTTCTGCTAGGACACATTTTCCTTAGTGGTTTAAAAAAATATAAGGCAAATTAAAAAAATCTGGGACATGTCACCTGAAGAAGTTTTTTCACACAGAGGGTTGTGATGCACTGGAACAGGTTGCCTAAGGAGGTTGTGGATGCCCCATCCCTGGAATTCAAGGCCAGGCTGGATGTGGCTCTGGGCAGCCTGGTCTGGTGAAACTACATCATCACTGTGGTCCTTTTCAGCCCAGGCCATTCTATGATTCTGTGACATAAAGTGGCATGCAGATTTCATTCTTCTGTTTTGATTCACAGACCCTTCAGAAAAGAGTCACCTCCCCAGTTATAAAAATCTACATTCAGCTTTACAGAGGTGCAACCCAAGCTTACCTTTTCTGGACTAACAGCATCAGGCAGGTCCTCTTTTGTTGATTTCTGCTCCTTTTCCAGCATAGAGGAATAGCACGATAGTCTGACACTATATGGGCATTAAGTGAGCTGGTCAGGAAATTGCATCTAACTTGACAAAAGGAGTTGATACCTCAGTGTTCTATCACTTGGTAAATGAAATAATATATGCTGGAATTTATGGATTCTGTGCGTGGTGTGAGAAAATTTAAAGTACACAGGAGGAACAAACAGTGGCCTTAATTCTTCATCAGATAATTGGAACGACAACGAACAGTCAAAAATGAAATCAGAAGTGTCAGAAGTTTCTGCCACTGTAAGCAGTGATCACACTAGAAGGCTGGAGAAAAAATTGCATGGTCAGTATCATCACTGTTCTGATAAAATCAAAGCAGTTTTTGAATCCTGTAATTACAGTAAAACTCAGAACGCTCTATTTTCAGAAGTAAGAATGGTACTTATTTAAAAAAATACATTAAGAAGTTAATTAATTAAAAAAAATGAGTAAAAATAAATCCCACTCTTTACACCTAGGAGATTCTAACTCCTCCTGATTTTCCTTAATACCTCTTTTCCTATCCATTCATCTGAGGAAATTACAACATGTAAAAATGGCCGAGCACAATCAGAACAAGTCCATTCATAGAGAATCCAATAAAGTAATAGCCAATCTAATTACATATTTGCTAAAATAGCTAGTGGCTAAAATGTTATTGCTTGGATACCATCATTTTATTCCATCCAGGCTGTTAATTTCTATGACACCAGTATACACAGAGCTGCCAGTTGGCATTTTGGCCTCATTAACTCCAGCCCTATGTGTTCCCTGGTTTTAGAGAATCCTCCTATGCCTAGACACATGTTTCATTCCTGTTTAGCTCTGTCACGTGGCTGATCTGATGGAGATGGGTGTCATCTGGTAACATTTTCAGGATGCCGGAACATCAGCAGCCAATGTAGCTAACATAGAATGTGGAAAATGTCCAAATTTCTCATTCCTGTTTTCCTTTCAGGGTGAAACGAATTGTTGTCTAGAGATCTGCCACTGAGATTGAGTTCTTTTTTGCACCAATGGCAATGCTACAGTTTTTGTTGTTGTTGTTTTTATTTTACATAATAAATGCAGTGGTTTCTTATTCTCAGGTAGAAATTAAAAATTAGGTTGTGGCAAAAAAGGAATTTGTTATTTACCTATAAAAGCAAGCTACTCAAACTCATCACCCTTTTCAAGTCTTAACATTAAAATTGCATTTTTCAGTAGACTGTACAAGAACTTACCTACTTTTGCATAGGATCTGTCTACATTAAAGACTAATCGATGTTTTCACCCCATCACTAACTTGCTATCATTGAAGAAAAGCTGCTTAGAAACAGCTTAAGGATTAGTTGCTTTCTACTAAAAGGAACCTGAAAATTTGCTGGGCTTAATCCCCTTACCTGCCTCTTTGCCCCCCCTTTCCTAATAAAAAGGCTCCTCTAATCTAGTAGAGAATATTCGCCATCATTGCAAATCAGTGCGTTCAGATGCCACAGTATTTAGCATCAGCAAAATTCAATACAAGGAAGTTACACATTCGTTACCCATGAGAATAAAACAGCTGCTGAAACACCTTTCCAAGGCATGTGCTCACTTCCCCATTATGCAGAGTTCATAAATCAAGAGTGGCTTCCTTTCTGAAAAAAATATGTTCTGAATTTTCATCCTCAGTTCAGTTGAAGGTAAAGTCTGCTTCAAGTTGCCTTGTGGATTTGATTAGATAACAACAACAGGCTCTTACTCTATATGTCTCCAACGTTAGAAATAAAAGGTCTTGTTATTACTAGTGGTAATAATTAAAATTCAAGGAGGTGGAACAAGACATCCTGCTACTCCACTATTTTACAGCTACATGAATACTTACGAAGTTAGTACAACACAGATGGACAAAGGTTTTGGAATAATTCTGTGTCAACTTTGTACATGTTGAAAGTGATGAGGAAAACAGACCTGTAGGAAGCCAGTTTTTTAATGCATAGCTGCTGCTTAGAGCATAAGATGCATTAAGACTGGAATGCAGATTGCCATTAGATTTTGCTAGATTTTTAAATCACACTGAGTAAGTTATTCAAAGCATGCTCTGATCTTGACATGTTTGAGAACACTTAGGAATATGGATGAGAATTGGAACTGACAAACCATGCAAAGAATCTAAGTGGATTGTCATTTTTATTTATTGTGTCAAAAAAGGGCTTCTTCTTATGTTACTGACATCACGATTAGGCAGCCTGCGTATCACCACATCTTAAGTTGCACTGTGTCACTGAACGAGCTAGAATGATTGTTCCACGCATTTTATAACAGGTAGATTCATCCTCACAGAGGTATCAAGCCTTTCCTCCTCCAGAGGTAACAATAACATGGAAATTAGGAGGAAGAGATCATAGTACCAAATGTTTCTGGCCACAACTAATAACAAACAATTATAGAACCATAAATGTCTCATTAGATATAACTATTAATATTCACCCAATACTCCAAAAACCATTAGAAAGCATTACTCCTCTTTCCCATCATCATCTAGTTCACGGAGGAAAGGCTTGCGCTAGTAACATACACAAAAGTTTTAAGTCTCAAAATAAGTCTTTCGAAGAACCACACAGCTGTAGGGATTGTAAGAAACCTCTGGAGGCCACCTAGTCCAATCCTAAGCTAAAGCAGGTTCCCTACAGCAGCTGACACTGGTAGGCAACCCGATGGCTCTCTAATATCTCCAGAGAAAGGCACTCCACACCCTCTCTGGGCAACCCGCTGCAGGGCTCCATTGCCCTAACAATAAAGAAATGTTTCCTTGTCTTTGACAAGGTGAGCAATAGCTCTTATAGCTATCAAATCCCCTACAATAACATTTCATTCCTCCAACTAATACACTGAGGAACCTTTAACAGGCTCTTCAAATTCTGTCCAGGGCCAGTGCTGAACACGTATGACATACATACAGATGGTAACAGTCAGGGGTGAATATTAGCACAGTCAGAAAGCAGTGCATTTAAAAGCACTTTAAATAACAGACTGCACTCACAAAAACATGAGATGCTTCACCCTATTCATCCTGTCTGAAGAGGATCGGAGCAAGGTTTGCCACTGGTCACACACAAATGGATCTCTGTAGTGGCTGACCCCAGTCAATTACTGCACCCAGAGCTCCTTCTGCTGCTAACAGCCTCCCAGATATTTTGGCCCCCATTACTCCTATCCCTCACCCATTGTTTGGCAACCCACATTGCTTGTGCCCAGACCTCTCATCCTACAAACCCAGTAGCAAAGTTCAGTTGTGTGCCTGCAAGCATACACAAAAAAGAGCATGTTCACAAAAAGCTTACACTTTATCTCTCTTTTCCATTCTTTCCTCCTTAATCTGCCCCCACTTTCTGCCATATGAACAGCCCACTCCTACATACCTTTTCTCATTGGTCCTCATTTCACTACATTCATATCCACATTTGGTATCTCTGATGCCATTAGACTTCCTGGGAGGTTAACCTAAATCATGTTGGCATTGCAAGACTTCTCTGCCCCAAACATGTCCTTATGTGCCCTTTAATTATCTGGTAAGCTATCTGTTAAGTCTCTCTTGCTTAACTCTTCGTTAGCCACCTGTTAAATCCAGCTGTGCTCACATGCTGCCTGTACCAAAACCTGATAATTTTGATCCCATTACTGAAATATTTCCCTTTCAGATGCTGATACTAATATGGCTACATAGCTACAGTTACCCTTGCAAATTTTCACTTCCCTTGCAATTATTTGTGATGTTTGGATACTTTTCTTGTAAGGCCCACTCATCTATTTGTGAAATCTGACTATTTGCCAGCCCTAGCACATCTTTCTTCCACTCATTTCTGCTGTGATTTTCTCACACCCCTCTTTGCCTTCCTGTCTGAAGAGGTTTCCCTTCTTTTAACCTGGCAGTCTGTCCAATTTTTTTATACCCACCATTTTCCTGTTCCCTCTTCATTCACAAAGATGGGTATTCAAACAAAAACTAGAAAATTCATGAGATCTAAGTAGATCTGACTTCCCCTTGGGTAAGGATGGAATCTGTATATATCTTTCTCCTCCTCCAAAGCAAGTGTTTATTTTCTTTCAAGTCCAAGAAAAAACAGTGTCTTTATATAATCTCCCTTTTTCTTCCATCAGGTTTCTTCCTCTGCTAAGAGGAAAATAGTCATCCATAAGAACTCACTCTGGCAGATGTCAGCCCCTACTTGTTGTAACGAGAATTTAGCAATAAAAACAAGCAGAGAAAAGGGGATGATGAAGCAGGGCTCTTCAGCAACAGGAAGATGGAAAGTTTCCTTTTCCATTTACTAGTGGTGTAACAGCTGAGCACCCATTAGTTTAACTCATGCACTTGGGCTTCATTTCTTTGCTACCATTAATCACTTTATCTTTGACTGAGAGAACAGAAAGGCACACTGGATTCTGCTTTTGAGATTGTGATAAGATTTCTCCAATAGGTAGAATAAGACAGAGTTGATCTCTGAGTAAATAAAACATCTTTTTTTAATCAAAATTATCAAAGACTCATTAATGTTAATATAACCATGCTTTGATTGTTTGAGGATGTTTGTACACTGCTAGTGCACTCGTACAGAGCCAAGTCAATTCCAGAAGGAGCTGTCAAATTAAAACTCTGTTGCCCATATCACCTGCTGCTCTAATCTCCTCAGATCACAAACCAGTTCAGTCAGCTCTGTTTCTCAGCTTTCTAATTTCCCTCAACATGAGAACACAACTGTGATCCATTTGCACCGCAGAAACCACTGCCAGAGCAAAGATTCATTACGACTGCTCTTCAAGTAAGCAAAGATGCACAACAAAGCTCTAGCAATGATACACATCAGAGATCTTGCAACAACAGCAGAGTTTTGCCAGAAAATGAATATTATTGTAAAAACTTGTCAGCACTCTTTTTCTGAGCAGAGAGTGTCAGTATCTCCTCTCTTTGAAAGTGCATCTTGAGGTCCACTGCAACCCAGAATCAGATGGGACCAACCTGTCCACCAGTATTTCCTGACATCTTTGCACTTTCTGGTTAAACAATGTGCATTGCAAATCCCTTCAACTTTTCTGAAGCAGATTCAGCTCTGCTACTATAGAAACAATAACACTAACAGAAAAGATAGTGGTTAGAGGATCAAGGAAGCAAATCTGAATTCTCAAAGACCTAGGAAAAATATGCAAATAGACCATGTCCTGTTGTTGCAGTTTTTATGTAAATTAACAGCAGATAAATGGGACTCAGAGATACAATTTCAGCGGCATTTGGATCTGGGCTCCTAAGACCCTCAAAAACTATTTCCCTAAGAATACTGAGCATCTCATTTCTGACAATGTGGGCTCCTACTTACAATTTAGACATGCAAAACTCACAGCATTCATTATTAACATACAGAGTATTAGTGATCAATTCTCCATGTCCATTTACATTCAAAGAAGTGTTACTTTATTCAAATTATTCAAAGTCAAATGGGACACTTAAGCACATAACATTACCATATATGCCTAAGCAATTGCTAAGTTTTATGATTACACCTATAAAAACAGGCCTGCAGGCCAGCCAAGAGTGAGGACTTAGTACTGTACGCTACTGCAAAGAGCATGCAGCCTGAGCAGATAAAATTGATAAGGGATGGAAAAAAGGGATATGAACACAAAGCAGAGCAATCAAAGATTTATCTTGAAGAAGAAATAGGTTAGTAATCTAGGGATAAACTAAACAAAGAGAAGAAAAGAAAAAGAGAACATTGATACTAAAGGCAATGAGGCAGAAAGTGAGAAGGGTAAATGTGGAGCAGAGCTGATGAAAAATAATAAAAGCTGAAGGGAAAAAAAGGACTGAATAAGATGATCAGTTTGTCCAGACAAAGTCCTAGAAGAATAATCCAAGTCTAAGGGCTCCAGCATTGCCTACTTCTACATAATCCAATCCTCTTTTTTGATTCAAGAATACATTTAAATGGACAGCTATCTGACAGGGCAGGGAAAACCTTTGCCTGAGTTCAGAGATGTCTGATTTTTCAGGTCAGTACTTAACACTGTATATTGCAAAAGTAAATGTGCCTCAGCTTAAATACTTCATACTGCATTAGTTTTATAGGGGTGGGAAGCCTCAATATTCTTTCTACACCTATAAGGGTTTGAAGGTTCTTGTAATTCTTTATTTAGTCAAATTATATTTATACAATTACATAATATAATTATGTTCTTTGAAAAGTAAAAAAAAAAAATACAACTAAACATCTTTTTATCATAGAATTACTAAGGTTGGAAAAGACCTCCAAATCCAGCTGTCCACCTTTCACCAATATTTCCCACTAAACCACGTCCCTCAGTACAGCATGCAAATGTTTCTTGAATACCTGCAAGGACAGTGACTCCTTCCCTCCTTGGGCTGCCTGTTCCAGAGTCTGACCACGTTCTTGGAGAAGAATTTTTCCCTAGTGTCTGACTTGAATTTCCCCGATGCAACTTGAGATTTCCTTTTACTTATAGGCTATTATTTCCAATCTGTGTACCAGGCTTACTCTCATGAACATCAGTCTACTTGGTTGCATTTTATTTATGTATTTATTTATTTTTGCCAATAATGTCTTCTTTTTTTTTATTTTTCATATAAATCCTTCAGGATAAATCTACATTCCCAGAAACCCAGCTAAATATTATTTGAAGTTCTCTCATCATTTGAGGACTATCATTTCTTATATTTTCACAAACAGAAGATTAAACTCCAAATCAACACATTTGATACACCAAAACCATATGTAAATGTGCAAGTATTCTAGCACAAGCTCTTCCTCCAAATAGTTAAAATAGGAGTAGAGAATACTCCTCTGAGAAAGCTTGTTTAGATTTTGCTCTGTAGTTTGTGATCCCACATATTATGGTCCTAGGTGTAAGATTATCTTCACAGTTATAACAGCTAAAAATACTTATGAAAACGCTTCGGGAAGTTAAGAATTGTTCAAACACAAGGAGAGCTACTTTGAAATCATTAGAAGTGACTTTCTAGGAACCACAAGCCTCAGCATGATGAACAGGCATGGGAACAAGTAGGTAGAGATCCCATGAATTTGTTTTTCCCTTGGGCTCTGGCTGTAACCCTAACATCAAGGCCCATGTGTCATATTGCTGAGCTTCCTGCTGAAATTTCTTTGAAGATCTGCGGTTTCTCATGCCCCTTCCAGTGTCCTCCACCCCATTCCAGTGCTTTTTTTTTCAGTCTTTAGCAGAAAAGTACAATCATTACAGCTTCCTCCTCATCCCTCCTCCCCACCAAAAAAGAAAAAAATATATATGGGAAAGATTTTATAGCGCTTTCTTATATACAAAATGAAAATAAATATGACTTACAGTGGCTTGGTGGGGCTTGGAATGATAAGTGTGCATTGCAAATAAGGAAGACTTGGAAGAAATACCATGTAAATGGTTTCCATGAGCATAACTAGGAAGCTGAGCTGAAGCATAAACAATTTTATATTCTCAGAACTGACGGAGACCAATTTCATTTTAGGAGGTGAAAGTAAAGACAGAAATCATAAGGATCAGCCTTAAGAATTCTACACATTTGTTTGAGTAGGCGTGGGAATACCATCCTCAAAGAACAAGTCGAAGATGGAAAAAAAAAAACAGGAATAAAACACTGCTTCTTTTGCTTTCCCCTATGTTACACATCTTCCAAATTGAAGGCTTTCTATTGAAAGTACAAGTGTTAGTTCAGGATACCATTTTAGACTTCCTAGTACTTGAAATCATCACTTCCAAACTTTGTTACTCTGTCTGCTATTCCCATGACTTCAGGAATTTGAGCTCACAAATGCATTTCTGCTTATGTTGCAAACAGTTCCTCTTAAAAACATCGAAGGGGAAGGCAAACAAACCCTCCTTAACTCATTGCATATTTAAAATCTTGGGTGCTGTTTTTTTTCATCCTTCAGTGCAGGAACAGAAAGATGGCAACTCCCTAGAAGAGACAGCAGAGAAGCACCTAGCATGTGCACTGCAATAGTTAAGGTTTTATACACAACACTTAAAAATTAATGACAAGTCTCTCCAAATCCAGTGAGCTTTGTGCCTATACCTCATTTTACTACAAAGACAATTCTGTGGGTTTTTTTTTTTTCTCCTCTGTATTTTTATGTGCTGCTTCTTGCGTTGTCCTCAGGTTTTAGAGAACATTTGTCTGTTCACTCTTGTCTGAATATCAGGAGTTTTTATTGTGCCTTAGAGGAGTATAAAGCTATTAAAAACAGGCATTTTCTCTTCCTAAATCTCAAGGTGAAATTGATTTTCAAACTAGGTATGCCCTTGATTTCTCCTATTGTTTGTATATGTAAATTTCTACGCAGATCAAAACCTTAATATATTCAAGTACTTCCATTTTATAGTCACAAAACACTTAAATGTGTGCTCAGTTTTTACTCCATATGAAGTGTGGGGAAAAAAAAACAAAACAAAACCCTCACAGCTCCATACTCCCAGCAAGAGGGAAGTGAATGGAAGGAAACATTTTGTTTTATGACTGCTAAATAAAAGCTGGGTGAGAAAATTATCTCTTTGTCCAACCTCCAGAGACCACCTATCAGCTGCAGCTCATGAAAATAAACTGTTTGCATGTTCTGAAAAAGCTATACTTCTTTGATAAACAAGTATTGATCAACTTTCACAGAAATAAGTGAAGTTAAATACAGGGTGTCTAATAAAGGCATACCAAAGAACACCACATTATACAGAAGACAAAGTGACCTCAGTATACAGAGACAAAACAGCAAAAAAACACCACTGCCTGACACAGCAGTTCTCAGTGCTTCAGTGCTCAGTGATGCTCGCCGAACACACCCCAGTGCGAAGCATGGTTAGCAAGGCTGAGAGGAGAGAGACATTTAGATCAGTAGTACTGGGCCCTAAGTACTCTACCACTTACACCAAGAACTAATGCCCAAGCCACTTGTTAGGAACGTTCCTATTTTTTTTCAGACATTGGAAAACACACATTCAAGAACTGTTCAAAGAGGCATTTTACTTTGCAATCTCACCTATGTGAAATAGAAGCTAATTGACTTGAAAATCGTTTATTCAAATTCTACTGGAGGTGTGGGCAGAAACAACCAATTTTAAATTAGCACATAGAATAATTCATTCTGCTAAAGAGAATTGAAGGTCGTGAGTCTAGGAATGAGTGAATCTAACTTGAAGTATAGAAATAGCTCACAAGCCAAGGAAGAACTGGCATTTGCAAGCTCTGCAAAGGCTTCTGACACTGA
The DNA here is from genome assembly GCF_951394365.1 of Tetrao urogallus. Taxonomy (NCBI): domain Eukaryota; kingdom Metazoa; phylum Chordata; class Aves; order Galliformes; family Phasianidae; genus Tetrao; species Tetrao urogallus. The sequence goes on from NC_136818.1 coordinate 22,383,661, forward strand.
AGCATAAGTAGGACACAAAATGAACCTGAAAAGTTTTTTGTTTTGTTGTTACTGTTGTCTGTAGTTGTGTTTATTACTATTATTTTTTTTGTCCCACTCAGGGAGAAGGGACAGAAAGCTGCGTCAACTCCTGGTTCCACAATGCTCTGCAGAGTTGGGTATGTGGGGTACCCAGCTGTCACTTCAAAAGGTGAGCACGCAGTCTTGGACTGACTGTCCTAGAGACCAGGAGACAGAAACTAACCAGAACAAGCATAAACGTGCAGCTACAGCAAGGCTCAGCCCCTCACCAATTCTTTACTTTGTTTTGAGATCAGCCTGATTTCACTCAAGCCATTTCCATCAAAAAAGAGAGCAAATTTTTTTTTTTTCATTTTTTATGGAATTATTTAAGTTGCAAGGGGCCTTTAAGACCATCTAGTTCCAATCCCCCTGCTATAGGCAGTGTTACTTCCTATCAAACCAGGTTGCTCACAGCCCTATCCATCCTGGTATTGAACACCTCCATGGAGGGAGCATCCACATCCTCTGCGGGCGACCTGTGCCAGTGTCTGACCACCCTCACAGTAAAGAATGTCTTCTTAATATCTAGTCTAAATCTATCCTCTTCCACTTTATAACAATTTCCCCTTGTCCTGCCACTACGTGCCCTTATAAAATGTCCCCCCACCTCTTTCCTGTGGGCCCCTACAGGTACTGGAAGGCTGCAATTTGGCCCCCAGAGCCTTCTCTTCTCTAGGCTGAAGAGAGCTGGAGCTCCCTATCCTCGTAGGGCAGGTGCTGCAGCCCTCTGACCATGGAGTATTTTGGATGCTCACATAAGTGTATGATAGCCTGACACTTTTTGAGAAAAAGGAGTCACATCAAATCAGTAATCTCCTGCAAAAATCCTATGTTAAAACATACGCTTCTTCCCTGAAGCACAAGGTTCCATTTTAGGAAGGAGTGAATCTGAAACAGCCTGCTCTGTGCTCCCAATATCGCCACGTGCGTATGTTAAAGATTTCGTTCTGAAAGCCGCCTTTTCCTTCTGATGGCAAAACGGCTTTCGATCTCCAGAATGAAGTACAATAGCACCAACTGCTGCTATCTCACCCGATGGCTGCTAGATCCTATTACTCTAAAAGCATGAGCTACTTCCCAGCACAAAGCCTCATTTACCTCACGAATCAGCTGCAACCCATCTTCGGCCTCAGCTGCCAAAGAAGCTCTTTCATCTCTATTCAAATGCAAACCTCCCGTGATCTGAGCAAAAGGAGAGACGCCGTCCTGGGAGGGCAGCTAGAAATCAGCTTCCTGGTTACACAACAACAAAGTCATCTCCCCCGGAAAAGTCGGTGGAAAAGTATTTCATTCTTGCAACTAGCTGTTAAATGAAGAACTCTCGTTTCACTTAAAAACATCCCTTCCAGATGTTACGTATCTGTCACACATTTCTATGCCTGTCCCATCTCCTTTAACTGGCACTGCAACCGTGTGCAACGCAGAGATGTACCGAACAACATCTCTACCGTGGTCTAACAAAAGAACTCTTGGAGCTGAGAGCTTTTAGCAGCCGCACTTAGCAAATGTTTTGAAGAATTCAACTGGCTGCCTTTTCTAGAGTCCCTGCTATACACTGAGCATTTGGGAAAAAAAAGACTTTTTTTTTTTTTTTTTTACAGAGCAAAAAAACCCAACGACTTAAACTTGTGCTCTTCTCACCTGTTCTTATTGCAGGAATCGTCCACACGATGTTGCTGCATCAGTACAGCAGATTGGGCAGGCATGGCCTTTGATAATTGGGAGGCAAAAATAACGGGGTGATTACAAGGTAACATACACACCTGTAAAGAACCCTGACGCTCTATATTAAAGGCTAATAGTATTTACCATCAGTAAGAGGTTAAATGTTAATCATAGCTGGGAGGTTGCCTCTGAAATGCAGCACACATCAGAGCCATATCACTTTACAAAGTCTTCACTCTGGTCAGAGATAAATGGCAGTTTTCTAATTATGATTACGTCCTCTCATTTGTGCTATAACTGATAATGACAGCAGCGTGCCTGGCCGCCTCGACTGCTTATCTGCATTCTGATAACTGCAGAATTGCAGGGCACTAAAACTTTTATTGAAGCTTTTGAACAATTAGAAATACATAACAAAACACCTCTAAGAAGGCTCACAGAGAAAATCTTTAAACATTACGTAGAAAGATAACCAATGGCTAAGGAATGCAAAGTTACTGAGGACAGCTGTTTCTTGCTTGAAAAAACAGCACACCTGGTTCTCACTTCTGACACCTCTACTTCAAGAACTAAGCAATACCAGTTAAGACATCAGCTCCAAGCCAAAATGCCTGGAATCCAAACAACTACTGTCCCAAGATAAACTGCTCTTTGGAAGGTAATGTGACCTAGAAAGCCAGATAACAGCCCTTTTGTTCATAACGAACAGGAACCTTACGCCACCTTTCCACATGGGAATTCATCTCTTGATTTTGATCCATTGCACTTCCCTGTAAAGAGAACAGATTGTCTTAATCAAATGAGAGAACGCTGGAATTGGTTCAACAGCTTTTGGGGCATGACATTTGCAGTAATTGTTATTTTTAACATGTATGAGTTTGTTCTATTAAGTTTCCTCACAGCACTGTCCAAATAAACCTGATTATGCAAATGTTTCATATGCTCTTTCTTTTTTCAAACTCATTTGCTAGCAGTGACAATCTCACAGCAGATACAGCAGATTGTACATTCCTATAAAACAAAGCAGAACTCACTAATTTTTTCTGTACAGTAAAACAAACTATTCATAATTCACTCTATTTTAAGGCTGCAAGAGATTGTGAGGATTGCCTGGCTTCCCACAGAACAAATGAGATAATTTCATGCTGCAATTCCTACACCTAACTGGTCTCTGATACTCATTACTCCATGTACTATTAACAATTTCAGTCTCTAATAAGCAGCTGCTAGGAGTTGGGTTTCTTTTGGTTGGTTGTTTTTTATTTTTTTTATTTTTTTTTTTGTTTGTTTGTTTGTTTTTGACTGAGCAGTACTTTACATATACATTTCTGCTATGGAACTTTGCAAGCAAGAATGCTATGCTCTAGATTTTATCTGACAGGACATTTTGATGTCCTTCGTGCAAGCAACAGTCAAAAGTGTGCTCTACCAAGCACTGAATCAGTTCTTGCTGCCTCAGCTGTAGCTGAAAGCCTCGAAGAAGCCTTCAGTTTGACCCGAATAGCCCTTTTTATGAAATATTTGATGAAATAGGTGTGCTTGTCAGGAGATCCTGACTGTACCCAAGTCCAGAGGCAGTGTGACACAGACAGTTTCCATTTGGCAGCTGTATTGCAGGCCAGCAGCATATGCTGTATATCTAGAACAGGCTTGTGACATGGCCATAGTTTTGGATTTCTCAGCTTGCAACACAGATAGCTACAGCAAGATAAGCAAGTTACTGAGGGTTAAACTGAAGATCCAACAAGCATAATCACATTGAGTTCCCTACAAGACAATCTTGGTAGAGGTATCTTTAGTGCTAACCTTTTTAGGAACTGGAAAACTACAGGGAAGAAAAAACAGATGCCTCCTGCAATCAGCAAGCTGATAGGTAAAGGAGCACTATTAAATTTCACTTCATACACATGGGAGACATTTGAGATCCCCCAAACCTAGTTAATCCAAAACACTCAGTACTCAGTGCCAGTAATAAGAGGCTGGAAACCTGGCTCAATTTATGAAGTACATGCATCTCAGGGATCTTTGTACTGTTAGTTAAAGCACCTTTATTGATGAGGAACACCACCACACAAATGCAGGCTATTTTGTGAGAGAACCTTATTAAGAGCCACACACTGTGGCAGTGTGGTTTTCTCATCCTCCCAGCAGCAAGGTTTACAACACACATATGCATGCAGGTTTCCACATGAACACATCTCTGCAGTCTATTTAGAAACCAAATTAAACACACAAGTTGTGCAGGGAAAGAGATAGAGAACATTGCTATCTAATTGTTCACTCCTCACATCTTTACTTTCACCTCAGTTCTAATTAACGACCAGCTTCATTCTCCACATGACAACTTCTCCTCTGAAAACATTAATTATTAAGAAGCATTCAGCAATCATCTAGACTTAAACTTGGATTTGCTCCACTTCTGTACCAATTCTGTGAAGGAGGCTTCTGCCTCCAGTAACTATTACTAGTCCTTCTGATGCAGGGATTATGGAAATAAAGGAGTGGTAACAATACTGGAAGCTACCTCACTAAGCCTGTAAACAGTACATAACATTTGCATAAATAGGTAGTTAAAAATAAAGTGGGTTTTTTTGGGTGCTATGGTGTTGATTTCCACACAGAACAATTATTCCATAGTGGTTTGAAGGAAGGTTGACAGTAATACTTACATGGGACAAGAGTAGAAATGCTATGATTATTCTCAAAATGTTGAAATTTAAATTAAGTCAATTAAAAAAAAAAAATGATTCTCTTGGTTTGAAGAAAGGCAGCAGTGCATTTTTCCATGACTGATAAACTGGAGACAAACAAAACAGGACTTACTGCTTTCCACATGGCCACGTGCCTCCCTGGTACCTCACCAAGATGGCAGACAGGGGATAGAGAGGAAAACTATCTTGATTAAACTGCCAGAACCCAGTGTGAGAGATGGAGCGGAGCAGAGCAGAGGGCTGATGCCAGCAGGACAACCCGCTCTCAGGAGGCAGCCAGAAGCTCTGAGTGTTTCCTGTAAGGAACACATTCCCAGCACTTCCCTGGGCTACTTATTTGTATGTTGAATTGCTGTAGGACAGCAGTGCTTGTGTATCCAGAGCAACCCACCACTGCAGCCTAAGGGACAAGATGACACTCTGACCAGAGGTAGTCCAAATTAAAGCTGCCAGTGTGTGGATATTTGGATCGACAGATCACTGCAAACCATTTAAGCTTTCCACGTCTATTGTAGTTAGACCAATTCATATTAACAGCAAAAATCTAGAATAATTAATTTCCTTGCCTCACACTCTTTCGTAAGCTTAACAGTTAAAAAGACATCTGTAGAAAATCATAGTAAAATCGTATTATCTCCGCACGACACAATGGTATTAGGGCTTGCATTTTATCCCATGACTTTCATAAACCAGATTTATCACTGTTGCAAGTCACACACATTATTTCAAATAATTGAAGTTAAAAGAAGTTTTAACAGAAAGGTGAAAGTTAACAGCACAGATTTTTTTTCTCTCTACAGTGCATAAGATAGCCATTTAGAAGTGTAAGACAACAGCAATCCCTGCCAATCTCTAGGCATAAACAGAAATTTCACCTATGTTTGGGACTTGTTACCTTCACAAGACGGCAAAGAAAGCAAACACTGATGTTATGAGATAGAAGCAACGAATTCCTAGTTATGTTCAACACTCACAACATTCCATCTCAGAATTAATACTTTACCAGTCACTTATAGCAATTATCCTATGGTATTCCTGATCCAAAATGTGTGTGGAAAAACAGCTGCTTGCACAAATACAAGTGTTGACTTTCAGATTTTTTTTCTAGCTTCAAAATACTTTTTACTTGGTGATCAATTTCCAATAGTAGAGAAACTGCTGTGTTTAGCAGTTATTAGCTACATACTGCACAGAAGTGTAAGCTATGTCAATTTACCCATGACCTAAATTAGGGTTTTGCATGGTCAGCTAGCTTACTCAGGGAGAAAGATGCAATAGTTAGCTGAATCAGACAACTATTTCATTAAAAATGTTTTATTTGCACATTCTAATGAAGGAAATGACATGATTAAAAAGATGCACCATTTTCCAGCGTGGAAATCTTAACCTGTAAGGTCCCACATAGGCTTTTTATGGCATTTCAGTTAATAGACAAACTACATATCACTTCCTCTAACCTTCAGAGCCTTAAAAAAAAAAAAAAAAGGAGCAAAATAAACAAAAAGTTAAGCTAACTAAGTCCCTGTTGCCTGGAATGACTGCAGAAATACAGCTCGTGATGTTTCTGAACCTCCTCACTTTTTCACCTTTTTGTGGCAGAACAGAATCCTTGTTTCTGCCATGCTACTAAAAGCTTCAACGTTATTGCTGGTTATTAAGGAGTTGTTCAGTCTACAGCCTTTCATCCGTATGCTGCATTTCTAACTTTGGTTTGGAACACGAAGAGCTGCATTAAATAAAACCAGACACCTCTAATCTAAATTTAAGCTTTACTTAATACTTTACTATTATTAAAAATGCCTATTCGACATGGATACAATGCAGACAACAGCTGTTTACAGGGCCAGCAGTATACTACATACATAGTATTTGCATTTGGATTACTGTGCCCTCACCCCCAACCCAGTTATGAGGCACCAACCACAATCAACCTATTTTTCCAGTTTTCTGTAATTTATCTATTCCCAGCTATACTACAACCTGCAATAGATATTATATCCTATTGCAAGATATAATGTAGACTTAAGGAGCTAAGAATTAGAAAATACTCGCCTCCAGGTCCTCCTCACTGAAATAGATTGTATCTGAAGGCATTCATTCCATGAAAAAATGAAAACAGAAAAAAAAAAATTCCACGATAAAATGTGCAAAGAGCGACTGGTCCAGTGATGGCAAATTTAATATTTTCCACTTGCAGACTGCCAGAAGATTAGATTGCTTCTGAAGATACCCATGTGACGTTTATGAAAAGAATACATCTCTGACATACTACCGTGTACTTACAACTCCCCCCCCCAAAGTTTTTGATCTCAAAGTCTGTTTCTTACTTTTGGGAGTGGCTGCAGAACAGTCATCAGTCTGCAACAGACTGTAGAAATATGCCTCCTGAAAGGCAAAATAGTAAGTGCAGAAGTCTCCTTATGCATAAATTCTAATGTAGCTTCATTACTACATCAACTTCTGTTGTATGTCAACATTTCTGTTCAGAAGTATACTGCCACCTTAATTTTGGTATTTTAAAACTAGCAATGTAAAAAAACCCACCAGCATGCATCATGAGGGATGCACATTTCTTCTCAGTGGAATAAGAACATTAACATAAACGTACGCATATAAAGACAGAAGTAACTGTGCTTTAGTTTCGTACTCGGAAGGTCATCTAACTGCCTTGATCACTGGGGAATGGGAAGCTAGATGAACACCCAAGGTACTCACCGAAGTCAAAGAAATTAAGAAGATTAAAAGTGAAAATCAATACATTTCAAGATATTTTTATATGAGAATCTGCAGGACCGTTCCATTCAATCAAGTCAAAGTTAGACTATTGGAATGGTAATTTAGGGTATTAATCCACTGCACACAGAAGTAAATTTGTTCTATGCTCCTTGTGCGTTGTAGAAGTATTTCTGTTTAGTAATCTCACTTTAGGAAGCTTTCCCATTTATGTATTTTCTTGCATCTTTAATCTCATTATTCTCTTTTTAGCAACTTTTCGGTAACCAGACTAATTATTTCCATCATGCATAAAACATAGAGGCTCTTTCATAAAAGTTTTATCACAGAACAAACAGATCTCTCTCTTGTGCAATCTGCAGTCTAACTTCCACACGAGCCACAACAACTGAATTCAAACAAAGTTAAAGGTAGGTTTCTGGCTTTAAGTACCCCCAGCACAAAGTGGTTCTACATGACTTTCTGGAGTAACCAGTCCTGCTAACACCTCACTGTGTTACTCACAGATTCTTCAGCAGTTTTATTTACCATTTAAAGCAATGGAATAGTGCCAAGAAAAACATGCATCCTTCTGCTGCTGCTTTTACGATCAAGTTGACTCTTGCACTCAAAGTCATCCTTTGAAATTCTGCAGGACATTTTTGCTAAGCATTTTCAAATGGGTGGATGTGAGCTGTTAAGTACATAGAAACGTCAACACTGAACTCTAGATTCTAAATACTGAGTCAAGTCACAAGACATCTTAAGATTTAAAATGTCACTAATTAAGTGTATGACAGTTTTGTGAGTTTAAGTTCAACCTTATGAGAACTTTTTCTCCTTCCATTCAGCGGTGGCTGTCTCTATTTCTAAAATGATTTTGATTCAGTTTCAACCGTGTAAACCAGTGGTAAATTTTGTTCCCACTAACACAGGTCAGAATTAATAACTTAAAAACTCCTTTAATCAAACCTTAAAGCAACTCCAAGACTTATCTCTCATACCTTTCAGTGAGACATGCAAAAACCTTACGAAGCAAGTACTTAGTTGTGAACATAAACTACAGCAAAGGAATTTACAGATGAAAATAACAAGTTATTTTTGTTATTGACTGTATGTCTTGCCTTATATCTTTCAGTTTTACATGTCAGCTAGTTTGTGCATTGTAGTGTCAAAAACCTGAAATGGTTCTGTGCATTTGTATGCTTATGAAAATACCAGAACACAATAAATCAGTTTGGAGGTTCAGCCCACAACCACACACTACTTACCAATTCGTTTTTCTTGATGAAATCTCTTTATTCTCCAAACTTACTCTCTACAACAGCAGCACCATCAAGAGAATGATTAACAGACAAGGCAACAACAGTTGAAGAATGGATTCCACTTTACACACTGGATAATGGTTCCAGTAAGAAATCACTTATGACTGTCAAGTACATGAACTCTACTTACACATCTCCATACTTAAAGCCATCAGTTTCCCATCTCTTCTTCAGTTATCATATCATGTTAATAGCCTTAAGGTAGAACTAACCAAAAAGTCAAACAATACAATCGCTATTGTTGGTTAAGATCAAGGACAAAATCAGTATCGGACAGCTGGTGGTTGGAATCTACTACAGGCCACCTGATCAACGGGAGCTGTTGACAAGGCCTTCTTGCTTCATCTTGCTTCATCTGCAACAAGAATCACACTTGCAGGCTCTCATCCTGATAGAGGATTTCAAGGGTATGTTGAAAGGGTGGTCCTTAAAAGGGCCACAGAGATAATGACAGGGCTGGAGCACCTCTCCTATGAAGACAAGCTGAATGAGCTGGGTTTGTTCAGTCTGGAGAAGAGAATGAAGACCCCACTGCAGCCTTACGATATTTAAACGATGATTTAGCTTAGATGTGTGGAGGAACATTTTCCACTGAGAGGGTGATAAGGCACTGGAGCAGGTTGCTCAGAGAGACTGTAGATGTCCCACTCCCAGAGGTGTTCAAAGGCCACGTTAGATGTGGCCTTGGGCAACCTGACCTAGTACTTCATCCAGCACCTGGCAACTCTGCCTGCAGCAGGGGGGTTGAAACTTGATGATCCTCAAGTTTCCTTCCAACCCAAGCTACTCTATGATTCTGCTGAATTATGCATCTGTTCACAACTGAAAACAAAACTGCCATCACTCTTCAAAACAATTAAGTAACAAATAACTCAGAATACGATGTTCAGAGATTTCATTTTGTTACACATTTTTCCAAAGATTAGCTCAACTGTAACCTGCTTGGCCAACAGTTTCTTCAGGCAGCAATTTTAATTTTTCATGAACACATTGCTCTAATAAAGTACTTGGCATTAGTTATGGCTTTTGAATTAAAATGCATTCATGACATTAAAATTTAAAATCACTAAGCCATTAGTTTTGACTGGCTTTTTTCTGTATAGTGTTCTCAAGAATAAGCAACTAAGAACATATTTCACCAGCAAAAGAATGAAAGCTGTAATAAAATACACATTGCAGAGAATAGTAATGTTTTATACACTGCATACCAAATGAAAGCCAAAAACAACTTTTCTATTCTGATTAAGGCTTATCCTTACAACAAATACCATAGTTGAACTTACAATCAAGGGCAACCTGTCTGCCTTCTATATTTTCTTGTATACTCAGAAATGAAAAGGTTTACAGCACTGCAGAACAGTTCTATAAGTTGCCTATTTCCAACAATGACTTGAGTGTCTATTTTTGAAACTGTTTTGCTACAGAAATTTCCATGTATTAACTGAAGAGCTGAGCTTATTCACTGACAAAGCTGATCTGTGATTTATTCAGGTACGCAAACCCACTATAAAAGGTAGTTGTCCTCCTCTACCTTATGAAAAAATTCTGCTTTGCCTAGGTAGCATTCAGAAAGCTCAAACAGTATAAATCACAGGCAGTGTAGTTCTTAATATGAAACCATTACTTCTGATATCTCTACTGGCATCTAAAACCTTGCCACGAAAAAAATGAAAAAAAATCACCTGCTGACAGTACAGGAACTCAATAACAGATTTCAAACCAGTTCTCGTCTTATCTTGTTTCACCTTGTTCATTTTGTACCTATGAAACAGTGTGGAGTTATGACACTTGAGATATTTAATAGAAACAGCTAATTCAATTTGTACACTAGTATCATTCCACTGTTTAATAAACTACAGGCAGTAAAGTAGCTCAGTTTTAGTCGTATGTTTTAATTGAATACAATTTACACACTTTATACACTTCTATGTAAAGTGTCAAACTTGCTCAACAATAAGAATACAGCTCACTAAAACAGATGTCTGATCCTGCAGCTTCCCCAATTCTTACTATCAGTTTTCTTTATTACTCCACATTAACTTGTAGATAAATCAAGCATAACATAAGTGTCAAAAAATCCAGCTGTGTTGCAAAACGCTGCTGTAAGGCTAAATTTTTAAGTCCAAGTAGTTTCATAATTTTATGTGCAGATATTTCTGAAGTCAGTAGGAATGCTATTCTCTGACAGCCTAATTAAACTTCCAATAATGTCAGCAGGAATTTGATTGCAAAACGGCTCATTTTATAAACATCGCTACTTTTACGACTGACAAAGAGACACACAGCCAGACGATCAGGTGCCACCTCCTCCACAAACACACTTTGAACTCGTGATGAAAATTTCCTCCAAGAACAAAACCCCAGTGATGTCAAAGGTCTGCGCTCAATCCATAAGAAGCAGCACACTTGTTATAAACATAGCACAGGTTTCCTCTTCTGCGAGTTTCACATCCATGTAACTTCATTCCTTTGAGAGAAGCTACTCCCAATATATACATAAATTTACATCTACATCAAACCATCTTCTATGTACAATATTGGATGCTAGACTACACACTTTTAAAACACAAGTGAAATACAGGGCATAGAAAAGAGAAATGGAGTTTGCATATTTTAAGACTATTCCATAGTCTTTACACCGCAGTGCACGTGAAGCAGTTATGTTCAATGTTCAGTATGTTACATTTGGTGCCCATTGTAGATGTTTCTTTAAAACTGCATGGGCCACTGAAGTCTGAAAAAAAGAAAACCAACAAAACAAACCCTTACATTTGTAATTGGAAACATGTCAGAGTGAAAAAGCCACTTACAATCTCTCTGAAGTAGTAACAAACCGTAAGTTTACCCATTCCTTATGGCACTCTCTGCAGTAGCCAGTACAGCTTTTTCTTAATGTAACACAGGTTAAAACCAAACACTGAATGTTTTACCTCACTCAGATACGACATGCATGCACTTCTAATAATGCTTAGGTGTTGGGAAAAAAAGTCATGTGGTGCTGACCAAACTGCCTACACAGACAGGAGAACTTTCTAGCATACTTTCAACGAGCTCTGCATTGCTTGCTCTTCTCAGGCCTCCTTTCAGAATCTGTTCAAGTCATCCAGTTACAATTTCTAATCCTGGAGTCTCCTTTTTTTCACTTGCTTTTATTTCCATCAAGATAATTGGCTAAACTTAAATATAGCAAACCCAATACAGCATGGATAGAAACATATTATTAAAAACCTTTCAGACTTCACAGTTCTCAAATAAATTTAAGACCATCTTAAAAACCTCTGAAGGAAATGGGGCTTCTGGATTCCACTAAAATGAAGGTAACATCAAATAAAAAGCAAAACTAAAGAACAGGTAGACCACTTTACTTTTGTCAAGTCTTAAATGTAAAGTATATTAAAAAACATGGTTTTGGATTTCAAGAACGGAATATAAACATGTATTTTATATCCCAAAAAATCCATGCAGGTGTTACAATATCGGATCATTCTCTACATCAACTGGTATGCAACATTGTTAAATAGATACACAGGTACCATAAATCCAAACAAATACCATGATCTTCTGGCCTCATTTATACTGTAGCTCAAGCAAATGTGTTCTTTGGTAAACTGAGTAAACTCATTTTCCACTCCGATGCACGACTGTTAAGAGGCCTTATCAGCCACTCATATCAGGAAATGACAACTCCTCTAGACATAGTTTGGGCTACTTTTGTCACAATAAAATAATATTAGTGGTGATATCACAGGTATAAATGCAAAGAAGTTAACATTATTTCTCCTTGTGCAGACATTTCCAGGGGGAAAAAAAAAAAAATCCAAACTGTCCCTTTCTATTCCTCGTTCAGTCCAGGTAACACTTAAACTTGTAGGAAGATATTTTGATAGATGGGAACATATACGTGCACAGTTCCAGCTTAAATAAAGAGACTTGAGTGGAGAATGGAGATTTAAAATTACCATGACCTGAAGGTATTTGTATTTAAGTTTGAAGATTCGGTAAAGTGGGACATCACAAATCCAAGTCAGTTTCTAGCACTCTCATCCCTTTTTCCAAGACTGACAGAATATACATATACAGGTTGACATTTTGATTTCCAAAACAATCTTCACTTTTCTCAGTTTGCAAGTTCTATTGACTAAAATGTAAATTCATTCACAACAAAATATTTTCAGTAAGTGAAACAATAAGCAAAGAAAACCAAAACTAAGCTCAGAAGCTAAGTGGTTTAGAAAGCCTCAGGAATAACTATGTGTGCGTTAGCGTGTCTATAATTTTTTTTATACATTATATATGTAGACACATACACACATATATACACACACACGTGCGCACACGCGCACAGGCACACACACATTTGTAACCTGCAGTGAAGATCAATCTATTTTCTAATAAGGAACATAACACATTATTTAAAAATGTGCCTAATTTAACAAAACAGAGAAGAAACTGCTGCTATCAAAATATACAATTTGAATTGCAGACTAGAAGGCTAACAACATTAAAAAAATAGTTTTAAGCAAAACCCCTTTGCTTCTGAATAACAACAGGTATCAACCTGCCATGAAGCATCCAAACCAGATTTTATAAAAAGTTTCAACTGTGACCCTTCTTCATTTGTAAAGTTATTGACATAACATATAGTGCGAGCTCTGGTCTCCAAACTGGAGTCTCTTTCATTGTTCTCAATCCACACTCCAGGAAATGAACAGCAGCTGAAGGATTCAGAATCTCAAGTGAGATTTATGCTTCACCATATACCTAAAAAAACAAGCAAACAAACAACTTCACTACTTTTTTGGTACGTATAGAAATTCTGCTCTCAAGAACAATAAACAGACTTTGTTAAAACTTAACTCTTAGACCATTAGCTAGCTGCTAAACAGATGAAATACCTTACAGGCCATCAAGCTCTGTTAAACACAATATTACCCCGTTAGAAGACAGCTAAAACGTCTGCTTCAAAGAAAATTCATTCTGTCACATGAGTTCTAACATTTGAAAATTGCTGTTAAAGATAACTCATTCAAGTTCATTCTGAAAATTTGAATATGCAGTTTAGCTGAGACTTTTAAATAAGAAGGCACAGAAAGTTTGACGCTCAGAATCATTTAGACAACTCCCACAGGATTTTTCTTTTTGAAGTCCACTCAATCGTTCAAGCCGTTTGCTGTGCAATCAACATGAAAAGATTAAACACTCATTAAATGCACGGACTTTTCTCTCCCTTCAATATTTCAACCGCTTAATGATAAAAAGTTTCTCTTCTACAACATGAAAAAGATATTACAATGAACTTGGTATTCAACAAAGAAGGTTCAGAACCAGAGAGAAGCAGGCAAAAGCAGCACTGCTTTTCAGAGCTACTGGTACACCTCCAGTCATCAATTCTCATGCAAGGCATTCCTAAAGTACGTGGAATGTTTCAAAAATACAAAGTAAAAACACTACACCTGAACTCATTACATGTCATATCTTTTCTGACCTACATCTTCTACCTGGTGCTGTGGACTCAGGAGGCACCAGACTAAGATTATGCTTTGTGGTTACTATCTTGAAAATAGTTTCTCACCTTTACTAGAGACTGTCATCTATAGTAAGGTAGAAATAGGAAAGAGGAGAGATACAGTTCACAACTGCAGTTTGAATGAAGAGCTGGGGGAACAACGGAAAACTGCACCATGTAGGGTGACATTCTCTGTTCCTTTGCCTCTGCCTAAATGGAGATGGGAAATCACTATTCTAGTCCACAATCAGTAAACCATCCTTCTTTTACATCTGTGTATATTACACTTTGGAGAACAGCATTATTAATTTGTACTGAACATATACTGGTATATATTTTGAGAAGTCTAAACAAATATTTACCATTTAAAGCATTCTTAAGACACTGAAGTTGTATATAGCACTCGTTTCCATAAATTTGTTATTCCTACTGAACATCACAAAAACGCAAGCATAAAAGACTTTCAACATGAAATGTACCTGTCCAAAGTTTCCCAGAAGCGTAGAAATACTGGCCTGTCCAAGTGTCTTTTGTGGTAGCTTAGTTCTAACACTGTTACATCCCATTTCTGTACATTTGGATCCAGACGTACCTCATCATATTTGAGATGAAAAGCTTTAACTACAGGAAAAAAGAAAAGGTTTAACATACAAACAAGAGGACTTCACAGTATTTCATTATTATTCAAAAAAGTATATCTCCCTTTTTCAAAACGAAATCCAAGAATAAAACTAACAAGTCTACCTCTCAAGAAAATCAGTTAGTTAATATTGAACTGAATACAGTGGTCAGTGATCACTGTCTGGCGCTAACACCACACCACAGGTCTATGCAAAAGGGCTATTTTTAGCCCATTTTATCTTTTATTTATCTCTCTCAGAGCTAGTTTTATCTTTTTAGATACATAAATCTCAGGAGAACAGTAGGAAACTCATTGCCAATTCATGAGCATTTTTCAGAAAGCCAAGATATTATTTTTGAAGATTTCTGAATTCCTCAAACCCTTTAAAAAAAAAAAAATATATATATATATACATATATATATGTATATATATATATCCCACCATAACAAAACCATAACAAAAAAGCAAGCTATTTCAGAGACCACTGGCAGGCTTGTTTAAGTCAATGCCAGTGTAACCCCCTAATGCCACATGAAGTACTTTGAGAAAGTCACTAACTGCCTATTTCCTCTGATGTAATGCTCAGCTAATAACAGTCAGATGTTATCAGTTCATTTCCTTTTGGGAGCCTTGTCTCATGTGAATTATGTAAACCCAAGCATTAGCAAGAAGAGCCTTCAATTTTTCTTGCCATTCTTTTTGCTTTGTGGGCCAAATCATAATTTTGATATGATCCAGCATGAAGTACTTCAGTCTTGTGCAATTCCTTCCTGGTAATCAATTTATTGCACCATCTATTTTGAATTAAGTCTGCAACTCCTCAAAAACAATTACGCACCTAATCCCATGCAGGACTGAATCTTGGAGGCAGTGAATAAGGAAATAAGTACACAAGGTATTCATAAAAGCTTCGTAAATTTTGAAACGTTAATGTTTGTAACAAAAGAAAATAATCTAATATGGGAAAGAGACGTACATTATTGGGAACTAACTACTGAAAGAAAGAAGAGGTATTCTTTAACTTGAAAAAAAAAAATTAGTATTTTAGTATTTAGTATCATTTCAACTATGCAGGCTAGGATTTGGATGTACTTTTTGGCACAGCAAAGAAATTCAAGACAATTACCATGGTCCTCTACACATTTATGTATATAATACTAGCCATAGGAATTAGTGTGAAACTACTGCCCAGAGCTTATAATATTTAACAGCATTTAACTCAGTTTTGCTGTTCACCATTCCCATTTTCTTAATTCCTCAGTCTGAAGTTCTGTTTTCTTATTCCATTAGTCTCTTCTATTAAGCTCTCCCATGGTACGGTTTTCATTTTGATTATAAAAACCTTTCACTTCCTCCTTGTTCATTCCTTCATTCAGTTCATTCTGTTTTCTTGTTCACAAACATATCCTTCTCCTTCTGGACTACTCTCTTCCATCCTATCCCAAACCAGCATTCTTTCCAGTTTCTACTTCATCTTCCAAATGTGGACTCACAAAACCTGACCAGACATGTCTCCTCACCATACTGACTGGAAGATGACTTTTTTTTTTTTTTTTGCTTCAGAATTTGGGTATTTTGTGTGTTTGTTAAGTCTGCAGTTCAGAAAACAGCACATGCTGAAAAAAAGGCCTATTTACTAAGGCAATTTCACAATGAAAAAATAGCAGGAGAACAGAGGCTTACGGCTTCTTTACGTGTTACAGTACAAATTGAAATAGAAGAATGAACTGTGCAATATAAGTGCACTGTATATACACACAAAGACATAATAGTGCTAATAGAAAAAACTTCAGATCTAATATGCAAGCCATATGCTTCCACTGTATAGAAGTACCTACATCTTATTAGACATTCAAGTTCTTGTCAAGACACCTAATCATACTTGTAAGACTTACTGAAATACTGGGTGATTAATCCTCTCTTCAAACACATCATGAAATCACAAGGACAGCTCATAAATCTGTTATTCTACCCAGTGCTACAAACATGGTCTTTTTGTCCACCTAACAGGCTCGGAAAGTTAATTCACTTTTCAAAACAATAGCTATTTCTATGAGCTTTCGAACAACAGAAAAGTTGCAGAGGTCAACTTCACATTTGGGTATTCACACAGACAGCAATGACTATGTTTTCTCAACTGCCCCAGCACAACAGTACCCTGGCAGCATATTACCATGTAGTAAGCACACTACCAAACAAGAAGCAGAACAACAAACAGTAAAATACAAACAACAGCCTTACTCTTCGCAAAGATATCAACAGGTGATCCATCAGGCAAGAGCCACGGCCAGCCTTTGAACTGCCAAGCAGGACCCTGTACAAACACTGCCACCACACGATCCCTGTGAACATAATAGATGGATGGTCAAAAATACATTTTCTTATTCAGGAAACACATCTTAGCATGGTTTGTTGGTTGTGCTTCTTTTTAAAGCAACAGCAATCAAGCACGTGTAACAACTGTATCTTCAGTACAACTACTTTTTCTCTATTACAAAGTAAAGGAAAAAGAAAAGTTACATGAATTACCTTTCAGCTCTGTTCTCTACAGGTTCATTTATCTCAATAGTGTTTATTTCTGGCCATTATTCTTTGTTTTTTTCAAAGTTCTCTAATAGCTTAGAGATATACCTCTATGAATTACAGGGTAAACTGACTGAGATGCAGCAACTTAAAAGCCATTATTTTGCATACTGTTAACTTTTATTCTATAAACTTACTACAAGAGACAGGCACTACTTTCCTTCCTCCAATTACAAAGTTGGTCATATATTGCAATGCTATGTAACCATTAACTGCTGTTTAAGAAAATAAATCTTAAAAATGTTGTTAAAATGATGAAGCTTTTATATTAATAACATTTTCTAAAAAACCTTTGAGAATAAATGTTCAGCCACATATGGTCTGCTTTCTTGAACACCTGGATCATCCAACCACGGTTCCTACTTACTACAACAAATTACTGTGTATCTAATCCAATTCTCAACTTCAGTTTACTGAATTTCAAATTGGGATGAACAATCAAGAGTTGTGCGAGCATGTGTGTCTGACTATTTGGTGGTGGGTTTTGTCCTTTTTCAGGGGAGAGGGGAGTAGGAATTGGGAGGAGACAGTCCTAAATCTTAACTGTTTATGTTGCAGCTTTTGTAATGAGAAGCAGAAAAGCCAGCAGCAACATTTCCACACATTCATTTCCAGATAGTAATGCTACCATGGATAAACTAAAAAAAAAAAAAAAAAAACACCCACAAAAAAACACCCCCCTCCCCCCCCCCAAAAAAAACACTTTCAAAAAACATAGCGCTTAATGTTCTGAAAGTGCTTCTGACCTAAGAGATCAAGGTCTGATCATTTACCATCTTGAATGCTATCTGATGTCAGAATTTCCAAACCCCCGACTACTGATTAAGAGTTCTCTGCATTGAGAACTTGAATTCAGAATAGAACCTCTGAAAAAAAAAAACAAAAAAACGAAAAACCAAAAAAACTTTCCTCCCCATTAGAATCTACTTTGGAGGTTAAAAACAATCAGCAAAGATGTCCTGCACACCTAATATCGTCATGCCCACAAGGAAGTAGTAGAAATGTTTCCTAATTCATTGCATCACAAATATAGAATAAACATAACATAAATAATAAATGTAACAAATGCATGTTGCTTCAGCATTTACTTATTCAAAGGGAAATACATTTTCGTAGTATCAAAGAATGGCCTTTATGAAGAATATCTTTTTGCAGCTTTTTTTTTTTTTTTTTAAACAGGAAAAGTTATTTCTGATTCCCTTTCCCCAGCTGAGGTTCTCCCTTCAGAACTAGGCTTCCATCATGTAATTCAGTTCAATCAATTTGATTCACTACTAAACCCATGGTTCATTTCTTTTGACTTTGAAAAAAAAAAAAAAATAGCTAGAATATCAGATGCTGAAGATGTCTGCAAATGCAGCTTCCCAATAGACTCTCAGTCAGAAAGAAGATGAGAAAGGAGGATTTTTGCCTTGCATCATACTTCAATGACTTGCACACTACAGTAACAGAAACTGGAGAAGTCATATAAGCATTCCTACTTGAATTTCTGCAATATTTCAGACAAACTAAACATAATTGTGCTGCTCATATTGTTAAAATGTAAAATACTATCCTTGTAAAAGATTTTACAATTTCATTTTTATACCATTTTAACCTAGAGACAAGAATCCATTAGAACCAACAGAAAAACCCATTCTTGTATTCCTGTTTTCATTTTTTATGCAACTTAGTAGAATTTTATTGGTTCCTTTCAAGTTCTGAATTCTCCCAATGAAGAAATTTAGTAAAGGGGACATCTATTTTACCAGTCTTGTGGCATTAGTTTCAGAGGTTGGTCTACTACTCGGTAGGGTACGGTAACGCTGACTGTAGTTCCCCCAGGTTGCATCTGGTCCTTCCTTCTCTGTATTAGAGTTTCATTTTCTCGCTGACAGCCCTGCTTCTTCTTTTCATCTGATGGTACAAACCTTGGGGAATAAAGAAACTGTCAGTAGACAAAAGTACTTCACCGTAACAGGAAACTTAACGACTTGATCAGATCCTTTCACTATTGCAGTCACTGAAGCCATCTCACTTTCATAATGCTACACCTCCACGACTCCATTCAGTACAGCAAGATGAAGTTTCATAAGCATTTACAATAAAACTAGTCGTACTAGGTCTTCTACCCCTCAAAACTACAGCCATTACACTGGTGCCATTTCTTGCCTACCTCACCCAACACGTTAGCAGATGAAAAGCAAGATCACAGCCTGCTAAATGACATTAACTAATTTATTTTAGGGATTGAGGGTTACATGGGGAGACATTGGGAAGCTTGTCCATTGAGAAATGATTGCTTGTTGGAGCACATTTTTTAGCTTTTGTCCTCAGGGAATTCAAACATACACATCAGAATTATTTTTCTCCAGAAAACTGTGACTTTGGATCAAAAACACTGAGGGGTCTGTTTTCTGGTGGTTTTCTTCCTTTCTCCTTTTATATTATTACTTATTAATTTTATGACAGTAATTTTACATTATTAGATGATTCATCTGATGTATGATACTACAATTATGGCTTCTTTTCTTTCCTTTTATTTTAAATAGCTTCCTTGACAGATCAATTATGTTTGCAAAATAAGGACAATGTGATCCTCATGTCTCAATCTCTAAAGAAACAAAACAAAACACACAAATCCTTAAGATTCAACCCTCCAACAGATTCCATAACTTTGAATTTTCCACCTCCTTCTTATAAAAAAGGCGATCCCATTTAAAGAGCTTCCTCTATATGGCAGTAATAAAACAAAATACACACAGCAGTTCCCAAAATTGGTATCATAAATGTGAGATTAGCGTAAGGCTGTTTGAATGAATCTCAAATTTAAATCTGGAATTTGTAACAAGGACTTGCACTTCACAGAACTAAAACTGTGTGACAGCAAAGTATGCTGACGTGACCCAGTATCACCTACTATGCCAGCAAAGGAACTAAGGAGAGCAAGAGCTCAGAACCATCTTCTCTCCCCTAACATTCTATTCAGAACCACCAGTTGCACTCCTAATATTGTTTGCTTCTGACATTTTGTTTCTTAAGTTCTGACCAAAAGAAGTAGTGTGTTTTGTTTAACTGCAGAAGGTATCAGGAGTATTGGTGCTATATTTTGAACACATAATGCTGTACGCAATTGGTGACATTTATCTTCATTATAGAACAGATGGCGCTTTCTAAAAGTTTACTGCACTTAAGGGTATGCTGTTTGAACAATTTCTAAAGGTATTCTCTTAGATCCACTCCAACTTCAGTACTAAAAACTACTTGAATATGCTTAAACAGTAGGTAGACTGCATTTCAAGTTCCTAGGAAAGGCGAAAAAGAATGAGAAGCCAACTAAGAGGAATATTCATTATTCAATCCACTTCAAAATACTTCCTTATGCTAATGTCACACCTATTGAAAAAGAGGCATTTTGTGGGGGAATAGATGTGATATCTTTTAGACCAGAATGTGTAAACTGCCAAGTAAAAACCTGCTAACAGTAGCAGTAACTTTACTTCAGTTACCTGAAAAAAAAAATTAAAACAAATAGCTGAACCACTCCTGTACTATGCAGGATTTAACATCACTTCATAAACAGACTGGCCCAATCAATTTTTGGAATGCATCCCCAAATGCATAATACTACATTAGAAAATTATTAAAAAAAGTTAACAATAACTGAACTGAGCACTGGAGCTATGCAGCACTGAGAGGACAAAAACTGCACGGCAGCTGTTACAAGATAAACTCTAAATTATCTGTCTGGTGCATGCAAAACATAGAAAAGAAAACACAGTAAAAAAAAGCTATAAAGGATGGATTTGAAAAAAGTATGCTTAGGCCAGCTAGAATATTATAAAAATGTTAAGACAGTAATTTCAGCAGTGAGTTCAAATACAATTAATATCCACATACATTGCATCTACCACATCTGATAGATACACAGAATGCTACCTTTACAGTGCATGAAGCGCAGCACTGAAACATTCAACACAGGTTTATTTTGGACAACTCTACCAAGCACGATAATTTAAAAACTCAACAGTGAAAAGCAGCTTTAATCATGAATGTGCATAAAAGGCTGTCCTGACAACGCTGCAAGTTTTGTTTTACCAGCACTAACTGCTCCGGCTGGATGCATTTAAATCTAGGGGGCCCAATGGGACTCATCCCAGGGTACTGAGAGCTGAACGATGTCATTGTAAGAGCTCTCACAATTATTTTTCAACAGTCTTTGGAATTTAGAGAGCCCAGTGAACCAGAAGTTGGTAAATGTAGCCCCAGTTTTCAAGAAGGGCAAGAAAGACGAGCCTAGTAATTACATTCTCACTTTGATGCCTGGCAAAATTACAGAGATAATCTCAGAGTTATTGGAAAACACCTGAAAGACAAAGCAGTCAGTGGTGATAGCCAATGTGGGTTCACGAAGGGAAAGGCCTGTTTAAGAACTTTATCATCTTCTGTGATGAGGTTACCAAGCTGGCCAAGAGAAGGCAGTAGGTACCATCATCTGGATTTCAGCAAAACTATTCATAATTGCTTCTCATAATACAGCATACATGAAAACAAAATGTGATGTGATCCTCATGTCTCAATCCTCATGTGATGGGTGAACACTTTGCTGACAGATTTGAAGAGTATAGTAAATGGGATTGCATCAGGCTGGAGGCCAGGCTCCATTATAGGACCAGTTATCTTTAGTGTTTTTGTAAGTCACCTGACCACAGAACTTGAACATATACTAAGTTCGCAGATAATAATAAATTGGGAGTAGCTGTTGATACCTTTGTTGGATAGATGCACCTTGCAGAGACCCTAACAGATTAGAGAGTGGGCAATCACCAATCACATGACGTTTAGGATACGCTGTGCTTTTAAATATATTAGAAAAGGTAAAAATGAGAACAGTAAACCTAATCATCTCTGATGAGATCATCTCTAATCATCTCTGATGAGACAAACATGGATGTGAAGAAGCAAATACTCTGCTGCTTCAAGTTTAGCGATTTCACCACTATAAATTATATCCGAGACATTCCAAAATTGGTTGGCACTTATTTTCTATTTTACGCCTTGCTTTTAATGCTTAAGAATTCATCTCAATGCTATTTTATGGACAATTGCTCTCCAGCTCAAAGTCAGTTAAAAACTGTATTACATAACTGAGGCTCAACAAATGGCGTCTTAATCCTGTGTCTTCTGGCCTACAATCCCCTTCATTTTAATTGCTATACACATCTGTAAGCTTTTGAACATATCCCCAAGACAGAACAAACACCTTATCTATATGTTTTGATGACAAAAAAAAATAAGAACCGTGAAATATATATTGTTCCAATAAAATCAAAGAGTAAAAAAGGTGGCTATTGTAATGAGAGCATTGAAGGAAACAATTACATACATGTATACATAAAGGAATAAAGCATGATTTACAAAAAGGTTATGAAATACATGCTTGTCTCTCAAGGACTTCGGAGTAAAGCTGTCACAGATTAAGCACGTGTAACAAAAGCCACGTGCTCCAGAATTGAGAATCAATAGAAATAGCTATATGAAATAAAAGAAACCTCCATCTCAGCATTAAAGAAAACAGCAAAAATGTCATATTCCCCTGGGAACTGTTTGCCACAATATTCTAGTTGGTGGTTTAATGACCTATTTTTACTTGCCCCATTTTCCATCATGCAGTATGATAGAAACATACTGGAAACCTGACTGCATAGTAACACACATTTTCATTGCTTCTACATTTTCCTATTCTCTAGTCAAGAAAAATATAACATCCCTTCCCTATTTAGAATTCAAGTTCAAATCTCTTCTAGGAAACTAATAATGTTCAATTGTCGTTATTAATTGCCAAAGTGATTATTCACATAAAAATTGGTGCATTCCTTCACACAGCAAGTCACTTTTCTCAGGTAATAGACAAGTGATTGAACAGGATCAAATGATGGACAATAACCAGTAATACATCTCTGCCGTTGCTGCCTGTGTGTAGGCTCTGAACTCACATCAATTGCTAGCATTAACTTCAAGAACACTTTCACTCAGGTCAGGTCAACACTTTCTGCCTCACAATTTAGGCACACTGGAAAATGCATGAACAGACAACAAGGCAACTCCAATGCTGGACAATAACTGAGTTCATCATAACATACATTTGATTTGTCTACAATTTGAGACTTATTTTTACCACTCTCAAAACATTTTTATTCAATTACAGAGCCAAAAGCCTCACAGACCTACCTCTGCAAGAGAATAAGTCATTTTTTGTACTGCATAATCCTTTAGACAGTTTGCTCAATATTAAAGTTGGATAAATCTCAGTGAGTTGTCAAGCCATACAGATCAGTTAAAGAAACTGCACTTTAACAAGAATTTCAAAGGCTTCATTTGCCACATCATTCTTAGCTGTGCAAAACTACTGATACTGAAAATTAAAGCAATTTCTTGTTTCTGTGACAAAGGGTCAAACGATAAATTTTCAGAGCTTTCTAGACATACAGAGGATTTTTAGCTCCTCATTTTAATTCCTGTGTAATCTGCTTCCTTATCAGATAAATAAATTTAACTATGGTTAAATGCAAGATGACTAACAGTACTGACACACTAGAAGTATGTATTTAATTGTTGACATCTCCCTGATGCCAACTCCTGCTCCACTTTAGCTATACGTAAACTCAAGTACCCATTCCTTATTATCACACACTTCACAGAACTGCACAATAGACAGCACTGCAGCCCACAAACAGAGTGCTTCACATGTGTATCATGTCCTCCTTGCCCCACAGCCCTGGGTCTCATTTTCCCGGGGACAACTCACCTGTACTCTGTGGGATCTCTTACATTTCCTACCAGACTCTTCAGCTCTCTTCTAGCTCAAATCCCTTCTTCATATGCTTCATCATTCATCTTCTCTCATATACCTATTACAAGCTAACTACCCCTGAAAATACAAGCTATTCTATTCGCACCTTCTTCAGCAGGTGTAGTAAGCAGAGAGGAATATTAACTTGGATATTTAACAGTGTGGGCAACTTTATTTTTTATTTTTAATTATTCTACAATTTGCAGTAAATAACATTTGTCTTCCAAATCTCTGCTTTTCTGTCAAATAACAGCTAAAAGTGGTGAAAGTTATAGCAGGGGGTGATTCAAGGCAGAAATTACACAACTATTTCTCTTGGAAAATCATCACATACATGTATGTATACACACACACACACACACACACACTAGCCCTGATGCAGAGTGATACATATCTAGTTTCACACTGTGCCTATATGAATAGTAGGAACAAACCCTATAGCCATCCCTAAACAAACTAATTCAATCAATTGGAATACAAAAACTGCAGGCCACATGGCACACTTTCTAGCACATTACTATAACCGTCATGGCAAAACTAATATTTTGCTCTTCTGAGTTCTTCTATTGCACTTCTGATTTGTTAACACTCCCCGCTTCCTCATTTGCTTCCTCATACTTGTTAAGTATGTTAGTAATATCCTTTGTTCCCTTAAACTTGATTTTTGCTATTGCTTTCTCTTCCTTGTATCAAGTTCTTCGCACGCTAATGATCAGCCCCCTCTGTGGAAGAGTCTTAGTGAACTTAACTGTAACTCTGCCCCACAAAGCTGAAAACAATCAAGGTTTCCCAGCACCGATATACTTAGATGTGACAAACACATCCTTTATTCCATTACAGCTATTCATCTACCAGCAAGTCATGAACTGCATAGATGAACAAGTTCAGGGCTTGTGCTCATGCATTTGTTTCTTAAACTAAATACCCACATAATCAAACATCCTCTGTCAACATAATTATATCAGCCCAGTAACTGCTAGCACATTAAATTATAATGTTAAAAGCAAACCTCTCAGATTAAATATTTCAGAAGATGCACTAAGAGTCCAGTTTGTCTACTGGCATCTAGAAACTGGAAATAGCTGGAGATCAGAAGGCTAGATACCTAGTATCTCACAAAGCTGTTTTTAAAAGTTCTAAGATGACTCCAGTAAAAACTTAGCACTGCAGTAAGGACAGTCTATTTCTCAAAAGTAAGCATATGAAGTCTCATTACAGGATAAAATTGAAGGAGAAAGAAGAGCTCCCTGGTTTTTGAACAGACTACTGGTGCAAACAACCTATAAATGCATACTTTTGTGAAAATGACTGTTTCAGAAATGAACCAATATTAACAGACAGGTAACTCTAAACACCAGAGTCTCCTGATTGTGTTTTGTTGTTTATAAAAAAAAAGTCATAATAGCAACTGTTACCTTTCCACTAACAAAGTGGATTGTAATGCTGATTGCACACGGCCACAACTAATTAAATTTTCAGATTCGGGAGGCTTATTTAAGCCACAGTAGCTGTTTCTTCACTGTCATATCTTAGCAAACTACAGTGCAATGAATAGATTTTAGCAACTCATTAATATATCCCTGAATATGCATTATAATTATTTTTGTTGTATGTGAACTATAAAAAAGAATGCCTATCACTTCAGCACAGAGTCATTTCTCATTTACTAATCTTTGCTAAACAAAAAATATGTAAAGAAAAATAACAAAGTCTCCATCTTTTTGGCACCAATGAAAATGTAATTTCAAAGACATTACAGTGATATTGGCAAAGAAAAACTGAGCACATTTGTCCAACTGTCCAACCATTCACTGTCCTTGACAGTATGTGATCCCAGCATATAAATACTCGCTATGATTTGAGGTTGCAATTTTCAGAGACCTATTCTGATTTTGTACCTGCATACATTGTGTATATCATGCCTTTTGTAACTTTATCTCCTTTTAATGTCTAATTCTTACCTCTTAATTTCACTACTGCTGTCAAGCAACTTCTTCACAACCAGCACAAGCTTTCTAAACCTTTCTTCAGTTGTTTTTTTTTTTGTTTTTTTTTTTTTTTCCTAAGGATCTTCCCATTTTTCAAATTCATTCTCAACACCACTGAGATCAGTGCAATGTTCTACTCATGAAAAAATCCCGCTTTTCTACCTCTCTTTTTAAATCTTAGCTGCTATCTCTTTCTAACCTACTACACTACACAATAACTTAGACTATAGGAATGGCAACACTCTCATTCGTACCTGGTCTTAACACTACCCTTCCTTCCTCACAAGTTAGCTCTATAAGCTTCTATTTACAGTTATTGTGCTAGATAAATTGTGCTAGATTGTGCTCTCATTATTACTGAACTTTCAGTAAATATCATTCATCCTCAGGAATTTCTTGTCTTAAGGTGTCAATCAGTGTGAGAATCCAATGCTTTCTGACCAGGGTCTTCCAGATATTCCAAAACAGAAGAGTTTTATTTAATACTGAATTTACAAATTTGAACATTTGACATTTTATGGAATTTTAATTGAACAGAGTGATATTTTGATTTCAGTTAGTAGCTCTATAAGTACAATATAGCAACTGCAAGATGGAGTTAGATGACCATGTAGACAGACTCCTGTTATGAGTCACTGTATGACAACCGTCACTGGTTACTGGAATGCTGGGTGTTCCTAGTCACTGGGACAGAATCTATCTGCTGAAGAAAGCTCAGGCTTGTTTTAAGTTGATTTTCTGGGTTGTTCAACTATGCTATGTTAGGTTAGGCAACATATATACCCTCCTCTGGTGGTCTGGCTCGCTCACAAAGTTAGATCTATTGATCGTCTCAGGGAAGGCCATTAATACAGCTGGTTCATCTGCTCAGCTAATATAGTCATTGATCTAAACCAAAAGCTACTATCTGCACTCCTTTTCTTTTAAGATAGTTGTGGCCAGTTCCTGCATTCTCTTTTGCGCTGCATGAACACAGTATCCTTGCCTATGTCCTCTGAGCCTTCTTCCATGGTAAGGGTTTGTTCTTCAGTCACATGCACATGCATGTGCATTACATAAAAGAAAACCACAATAGTCATTAGAATCGCAGGATCTTCTCAATCTTGATTTGGCTCACTGGTCACAACTGTGTAAACATTCTGAAATTAAGTTCTGGCATTTTTTATCACTACTGAAGAGGAATACACTTTTTTTTTTTTAATAATCTAGCCCGTAAACCTAGCTTGTCATATCAGACAGTAGATACTCCCCCCTGATTACTTATTGATTTGGTACTAATATACCTTTATATCTAAAAACAACTTTTATACAGCATGTTCTAGTCAGCTACTTACTTCAGATCTTGCAGGAGGTCCTTTGCGTTAAGCATCGTTATTAAAGAGGTTGTGGCTGCTGGAATAATGATTATGGGAGTTCGAGATCCTGTAGAGATAATTAAGTTGCATTTCTTGGTTTACTTTTTTTTTTTTTAATTAGAGAAACTATATATAAAACCAAAACTCTCGCTTAGTGGACCGCAATCATGGACAAATAATCAGGGAAAACTGTAGTAAGTTTTATCTAAATTGAAGGTCTTCACTGACCAAATAAAATGTACGCCTGTATCAAGAGTCTGCAGGAGTCTGTAAATAACACTAACACCATATTTAGCAAAACACAGTTCTGTATGCTTGTGGTTCCAGTAAAAGAAAGAGTGGGCACAATTCACACAAAAACAAAAAGGACCATGTAACCAAAAATGACTCACCTTTTTTCTGGTTTGGAGGTGGTCTTGCTTGAGAAACTGAGAAAAAAGCAGAATGTAAGACAGAATGACTAATACATAATACAAATGCTGCAACTCAAAACATTTCAATATTTATCCCACATTTCAGTGTTTTCAACCACAGGAGTCACACTACAGTCATTAGATTGTTTCCAGAGATGCAAAACACAAAGTTGAAGAAGGGCTTTTTAAACTGGGTTCCAGCATTGAGAAGATAAGCAGCTTTTGACTTCATACAGATGCAAGTATAATTGTGTCAATCTTCTCTACTTTTAAGCCAACTACGCATCCCCCTCCATCCACCTCAAAAGGAAAGGGCACAATAGTGTTCAAACATTGCCAGCAATCTGCAAGCAAGTTGCTTGTGGATCCCAAGCTCAACAGCACTGAACCAACAGGAATAATGTTTCACAAGATCATCTTTACAGATCCTCATCTTTTCATTAGTAGTAATGGTAGATGAGACCCACAGGATTTAGCTACCCCTAACATACATAGAACTTCTAATGAACTTGAAAATTCAGTCTTATTCAAGTTAGTTTTGGATTGCAATTAACCCCTCAGTTGAGCTTCCCCCCTCCCCCAATAAATTGTTTCCATTTTAGCCATTCCAAGTTTTGCAGCCTCCTCAATATCAGAGATACTTCAGACTGAAGTCAGCAAGGCATGTACGCTTCCTCACTTGGATGCTATTACTCAATAACCTGCTTTCTCCAAATAAACACTTTATAGTTAAGTTTCAAACAGTTTTCAGGAGTCCTAACCTTAAAAAAAAGAATAGAAGTCTTGTGCTTGATAGTCATCATTATATGTTTATCCTAATTCACAAAATTAGAAAATGGTGAGTAGCAGAAGAATTGATGCAGACCGTGTACATCAAGTCTCAACTGCTACTATGCATAACATCTTTCATTAATTGACTTCCAATTTCATAGCATCATCTTGCTCATGTTTATTTATGACCAACTGTTCCAGAAACTGGCTAGGACAGCATAAATATTCACATGAGCAGTTGCCATTGTTGAAATATTGAGACCATATCCCTCAATTATCTTTTCCTGACACTATGAAATGCAGAGATATAATTGGTGATATTGTCTTGAAATGCTTCAACTTTACGTACTTTATTTTATTGCTATTTTTTAAGTAATTATCTCCTCATTGTAAAAAAAGAAGAAGTTTCAAAAAAAATACACGGATAGCATCAACTGCCTAGGAAACAGAAAACTGCATCTATACAAAAATCTGATACCTGTACCAAGACACTTTTAATTGAAAATTAGATACTCTAGATACATCTCCCAAAAATCTTGAACTGAAATAATCTGATATATAGTTGTTCAAGACAGTATCATACCTGTTTTGGACAATTCATCTATTTTTTCCTATATAAAAATGAAGCAACTTCATAAATACTGCATGTTTTAAGCATTTCAATCACTGTTACCGCTCTCTTTCCTGACGAGGATATCTCCAAACTACCTTAGAACTAGCAGGAGGAATTCTTTTCTGAAACATTGTATTACATATTGTCTTCAGACTGTACCTCTCTTTTTTATTCTATTTTCAAGTTGCAGTATGGAGGCAAGCTAAGATTAGACTGGCCTTAGAGAAAGGCAATATCATTGTAATGATAAAAATGCATTCCTACCAGCTAATGCACATGAAACTACAACTATAGCAGTAAGTACCCGTGACAATCCAGTCACGCTTCTGCCCTTGCCTTTTCTACCCTTTTCATACTGCTGTCTGTCAACTCCATTTACATTATTGTGCTCAACAGGGCCAGTGAGATAAGTATGACAGGTAGTATGACCTTTCTAGCACCCAAATAACGAAACAATCATATCATCTGTGCACAACAGCATTTAGGAATGCTGAAAACATTCAGTGTTAGCATGATTTTAGGGAATTTGTCTTATCACATTATTAAATTATAGCATTAAATCCTACTAATACATCTCAGGGAATTACCAAGGCATACAGTCAAAGCACTTGGTCTAAACAACACAAAGCTCTAGCACAATTTCTAGGAAAAAAAAAAAAACAAACCAGCATTCATTTCAGAAGGCATCTTTGATTTAAAATAAAATTAACATCAAGAAAGCCACCAAAGAAATTAATACCAAATTATCCCTCTCAAACACATTCATAACAACAACAAGCAACTTGCTCTTAAATAGTAGTCTTCACTTTATAGTTTCTTCCACCAAAACACAAAGTCTGTTTGTACTCTTAAACTCATCTGAAATCTCTAAGGGTTTCTCATTGGAACATGCCAAAATATCTACACTGTTCTAACTTTCAATTTGAGACTGAGTTTCATGTACAAAACTGAAGTCTACTAGACCATGAATTAAAAATCCAGCTGACATAGCTCTACTATAAACATATGTAAAGACACATGAAGAAGTAACGATAATACATCAAATGTTAATACGCTCACAAATAAATATTTCTGATATACTGCTGAAAGAAATACACATCTCTTTCTGAGATTTATTTTTCTGCTTAGGTTGTTTGTCACTGAGATATTAACCAGCTCTTGCTATATATTTCAGTATTAATTTGTGAATTATTAGACTTATAAGCAAGAAGTTTGTCACTCAACTTTCCAATTTCACTACCACAACCTTTCAAGAGGATGACTGGGCAAACAGTGAGCTGAATGAGCCCAAGCATCAGATCGTTACAATTCTCAAACTATGAGGACAACGTTAACCAGGAAATGATGCGTTCTTTCCAATGCACATGCAATTAAAGGCCACAGAACCAACCCTCACTTCACTCTTGAGCTAACTAAAATTTTAGGTACAACTCCTCTGGAGCTCGTACTTACTTGAAATGACAGCATAAATGAAAAGATGCCACCCTACCTGGTCGTGGTACAGGCTGTGCTGCTGGTGTTTGTGTTTTTCGAGCAGAAGCACCTTCCTTTAAAGAAGACAGAAGAGGTAACATTAACTGCTGGCCTTCTTGTCAGGTACAGTACTTTTCCATGAACACAGAGTTACAGAGGATATAACGAAAAAGAGCGCAATGTATTTCCATTATAAGAGAGAAAAAATACTGAACGTACTCAAAATTGTTCATAGATCCTGTTTTAGACTCTGAGGAGAAGAGACGACCTGGTAAACTTTTAAAGGTTTGCCTTTTAACCATCAGACGTCAATTTTTTCCAACATTCATAGAATTATTTCCAATTTATAGTACTGTTACATTTCAGACAAAATCACTTCTAATCAAGGCTTTGTATGTAACTATAAGCAATTGGCTACAGAAATTTTAAAACAAGATATGCAATGCATATCTGGCAATGCATTCCTGCTGTCTAGAGTTTTAGTGACCACAAATAGCACTCTCACGATAATTGGTTCTGCTCATGCCTTATCCAATTACCTTAATGTAACAAACAAAAGACCTGTACTGCTATTTATTCTTGTTAACTCTGCAGTTAACGCACCATGTAAGGAAAAGTGAAGTCACATATCTGGTTGCAAAGCAACATAAAATCCCTGCAAGAACAAATTCTGCTCTAGGTTACTTCTTTCAAATCCCACCTGAATAATACATACATTGCTAATCATGTAAAAAACAAAACAAAACAAATATATAAAGGCATGTAGTTTATTCCAGCCACTGCAATATGTGAGGCTGACAGAAAACCTTTAAAATACATCCCTGGTTTCATGTTATCTGAATTATAGAAAAAACTGTTTCAAATGACTCCAGTGTGGCATACGTATATCCATGTATACTTAACAGTATGTTCTGTAATTCAGAATTTCAAAACCTAAAAAGCAGGAGACAACACAAAAGGAGCTTCAAGTTCCATGATTTAACTAACACAAAAATTGCTTTGCAGTTTCCACAACAAGGGTTAGAACTCAGTCTTTCATACTCAGCAACCTCCTAATTATCTTCAGCATAAGGACTTAACCCTCGGTGGCTAAAAAAATAAAAAAAAGACAAATCCTAATTTTTGCTGTCCTCTTTTCTGATTATTAAAATACCAACACCTATGTAGGACACCTGAGTCAGTAACTGTTATTTTAAGACTTACTTTTATAATATCCAAGAAAAGGTATTTTTGCCACTGTCCTTTCACAGCAATTACTCAGATAATGATAAAAATCAAAACACCGCACCCTGAAAGGAAGAACATCAGCAAAAGCTACCTATGAGAGAGGCCTTGCAACTGAGAAACGGCTGCTATTTAAATCTATATCACCTTACTTTCAGCCAAGAAAATGGAAATTTTGCATCTGTTTGTAGAGAAAAATAGCACTTTCTACGTGAAAAGGCTGTTCCCACAGTGTGCTGATTACACATTTTGAAGACATACCAAGAATTCTCCCATGACATTTCTTTGAAGTCAGAGCAACACAAAATGGAAAGAAAACCTGAAAGCTACCAAAACATCACTTCCCATAATGTTATGTTTCGTATTTCTAAATCCAACTTAGTTTGTTTGCACGCTTAACTATTGCTGGCTGCAGCCCCACATGTCCATTCATCTTTCCTCCCCCACAGAATCACTGCTGCAACTTCTCTGCCTCCTCTTCCACTGATTGCCACTGATTGAGTGTTTGCAATAAACGGACCTGCAGGTCCTACTTCAGAGAGGGGTAGGAGCCATGAGTTGCTTCAAAGATAGTAGTGTTCTCCTGCAGCCTTGCAGAATAATTACCACTAAGCTTTGTTTTATTTTCCATATAAGTTGTGCCGCAAATTTTTCTCTCTCCAACATTTTCACAAAGCACCAGAACACATGTAGTCCTGTCTAATGAAATAGGTTCAAATCTTTTTTTTTTTTATTTTATTTTCCTCCCCACATTTTTTTTCTGAATTATCTTCTCCAAAGCCAACAATAGAAACGACAGTACAGAAGGATAAGTGGGGTTTTAAGAACACAGCTGAGATAAATAAAACCACAAATGTAATGTGGAAGTGTCTGATTAATGGTGGGACACATAGCCATTTAGATGAGTAGACATTAAACCAATTCTACATCTGTGACCTTTGTTTGTATGAACAATTTCTGCAGAATCAATAAATGAAAGAGGTCGTGACTTTTAGTTTTTTAAATCACTGCCTCAAGACTGATAATTTCATGGACAAACCTCAGCTCACAGCTCCTGATGGCTTCTCAGCACAGACACTGAGCAGTTCTCTCCTACTGGAGCTGTAAGATCCTTCCTTTGCAACTGATATACAACATCTCTGCACCTTATTACCGTGAGCGACCTAATCACCACCTTCTAACACTGAAAACTGCAGACAATGCAGCGTAGAGTCTAGTACTTAATCCTAGACTTTGTATGCTTTTCTTCTTGAAAATCATTTATTAAGATGAGAAAAGACAGAAGTACGTAACAGAAGTTGACAGGAGAAAGATCAAGTATTTTCTATAAGGAAGGAAGTCATCAGCTTCCATTTTACACTGTCCTGAAAATGAAGGATATTGAGTTTATACGCGATATGAATGCTTTTCAAAAGCATTTATATGGAGGTATAGGCTTTTCCCCATGACAAAGCACAGATTTACGATACACATTCTGTTTACAAGGCAAATATAACCTCAGAGACCTACACGCTATGGTTTCCCTCCGAGCAGAAAAAAATTGAGTTGACAGAGCAAGTATTGTAGTGGGTTCTTTAACCACACATGGTATGTGCAGCTGTTAATTTATGGCCCGTTAGCTATTCTGAGGCAGCTTCTCATTTGCATACTCTAACTCCATGTATATACAGCAGCTTATTTCTCAGTGAGTGCACAGAAAGATTTCACATTTCTAATGTGAAGTTTTATGTAGAAGTTACTCTTAAGTAACTTCACACTGCAAATTCCAACTCCAATTAGGGCAGCTTTTGTTTGTGCAGCTGTACCCTGAGCAGCAGAAGTCACTGTTTAGCTATTTAAAGAGCATTCAATTCAAAGTTTCTGAACACTTCACAGTTTTGCTCAAAGAACACGTACCTCATTCTTATGCAGAAGCCACTCGAAACCATTAAGGAGTACATTGTGAATATTCATAAGTTGAAATTAATTTAGTAACAAAACCATGTAATTTGAAAAACACAGATCTGTAAAATGACCACATAGCATGGTATTTTAATCATAAGCACCTTACTTGGTTTAGCTTTGCTAATTTACCATAGATAGTAACATATATTTCTTCTGATTTATATGAACATTTACATCAGGAACAAACACTTGACATAGAATGAAATCAGGAGAACAGATATTGAAAGCTGTCTTGGATTTCATTACATCAATTACAGATAACACACCGCATATACTTGCCATAGAAATTCACTCTGCTTCACTATTAATGGTTCCTGTCATGATAGACACCTATAAAACACCTGTTTAATAAGCTTTTTCACGGTCTGCTACTAAGCATTGTCTTATTTCAATTCCTACAGATATGGGTTTTATAGCAAACAAGTGCACGGGTATCAATACAAGCAGGTGAGTACATGTTAAAAATCCAGATTCCCTCACGCCCTGAAGGATCACTGGATTCTTCTATTGTATGCTCTGGTAATTAAGCTCTTAGCATGTTCTGTCCTAAACACACAGGTCTAAACAAATTGCAAAGGTTAAAAAGAATGCTGCTTTTCTACAAATTAACTCTTGAGTAAATCATTAATGTACGACAAACAGTCAAAACAATTCGATGACTTCAAAAACACGCATCTAACATCTGGTCTGGATGTTCTACTTTCAGCCTGATAGAAGCATTTATCTTCATATAAATAGCTTGGATTCTGAAAACGTAAGGTTTTGTCCTAAAAATGTAAAGTCCTTAGAAGCCTTGAAAAGAAAATCTTCCAAAGAACCAAGCAAAACGATCAGATTGAGATGCCTCTACAGACTTCCTAACAATTCTGATTTTTCTATTCACATCAAGAGCTTCTTAGTAATGTTTTAAGTTTAGATAGCGCTTCTCATCATCATTTTATTTACACATGAAATTGGTAAAGGTTATTTGCACATTTCCATGCAGACAAATCTGCATACACAACCTCCCAGGACAGATATTTTAATAATAAATTGCAAGTTTTTAGCTGCATCTCTAAATTTAAATTATGCTGTACAATAATAGACCATTTGTTAACAGAATCTTAACTATTGTACAAATACTGCTAAC
This sequence comes from Tetrao urogallus, assembly GCF_951394365.1. NCBI lineage: Eukaryota > Metazoa > Chordata > Aves > Galliformes > Phasianidae > Tetrao > Tetrao urogallus. The sequence goes on from NC_136818.1 coordinate 22,418,591, forward strand.
ATCACAGCCATTTTAACTTGCATTGCTTGCAACATTAATAAAAAGGTCATTTCAACTACCTATATTGTGTTTCTACTTCCTTTTAATCAAGGAAATAGGAGGGAAATTGAAGCAGAAGCTATTGTTCTGGAATTAATTTTAAAAGGGGAAAAAAATACCATTATCTACCAAAAGATTAGGATACAGATTGTGCATGGAGAGCAATAACACCGCTTCACTGCTTTGCCAACTAATAAACAATTAATAAACTAATAAACTCAGATGACATTAGACAAAAGGGGTTACTAAAAGTTAGTAAGTAAACAGCTTACACTGAGCATCACGGCTTCTCAAGCACAGCGCCAAGAAAAATACCCATGGAAGACTGCCAACCCTCAAGTCTGGTTACAAGAAAGAAAGAAAACTTAATGTTCAGCTTCTTACAAAGATAAATCAAATTTCATTATAGGTTAGGCTATGCTTTGAAAGTACTGTTGAAGTACAGAAATTTCCCAACTCCAAGAAAATCAGATGCAGACAGTCTCTGCTGAATGAGTACAGCATTATAATGATGGAGGACAGGGAAAAAGGAGAGGCGAGGGGGGGTGGCGAGAATAAAACCAGGGTGATACCATCAAGAACTGACTGAAATTTGGAGACATTAGTACTGGATGTTCCACAGCATTTAAGTTCAACTTCTGTTTACAAGGGTGGCTTTTCCTTAGTGCATTATTAAATTAAAATGTGACTCGAAAACCAAAAGATTGACACTGTAACGGTCAGGATTAATGAGTTTTTTCAGTAGCAGGCCAGGCCTTGAGATCAGCATCAGGGAAAGAAACAACAGGTGCTTATTGCAATTTCTTGCATGTTGCAACCAGGTTAAACCACGTATGCTTTGAACACACAAAAATAAGTGATTGAATAGGACTCCAGTTTACAGATATTCCGGACAGACAATACTCTCGCTCTGCATGGAAAATGAACCGAAGCAACTCAAATCACAACTGAACCTCAACGAATATGGTAGAGACTAGCGACCAATTAACTACAACAATGCCATATAAATAACCTAATTAAAAATATTGGAGATACCTTTGAAAAGAAATTTTCTAGTACTAATTATTAGTTGCCTTAAGGCATCTACTTAAGCGTTAGCCTCAAAGCTAAGATTTCAAAAAGTCTTAATTTCTCACTGAAGCATGACAGAAGTCCACCCATCTTTATCCTTGCACGAAATTAGCTATTTCCACATGAAGTTACTTAAGTCAAGTAATTTCAACTCTACTGTTGTTGGATTACCAATTTTGAACAGAAGTGAAATTAGACATGCTTGCATTTCCACTTTTCTGCAGACAAACAGTTTTCATCAAAAACTCGTAACTAAGAAAGACTCTGTAAAGAGAACTTTATGGTGGGTTACGTTTCTCCTTTGAATCAGAGTTGTCTGTTATGCACCTGTTTACATTTAAATGACTCACTCCCCTCAAGTGTGTGAAAAGCAGATATCACCAAAATCTTATTTTTGCTTAGAATGCTCTCTGTTTGGATTAATTATCTGAGCTGGCCTAATGCATATTACATAGCAATCCATAGAAGTTGTAACAAGTACCAACAGCATGAGAACAAAAAGATTTTTTCATCTTTTAAGATAGTCAGGTACCAAGGTAATACAGTAATTACTTTCTTTATAGTGACATCACATCATCACATCAGCTCAGAGATTGTAAGTGCATAGATACAAATTTATTACAATTTGCTTGTGGTTTAGTCTCCAATTTCCAACCTTACACATTCATCAATCTCTTGTTCCAACATCACTCGTAGCTGAAAGTATTAGCCTGACACTCATGAAGCATTTCTATATCCACAGTTTCACAAAATACGGGGCTCAAACAATTACTTTCATAAAACCACTGCTAACGGGCAAACACCAAACACACACAAAAAACAATGTCACTTTTGCTATCCAGATCATGCTTGAAATGGTATCAAGAGCAACTGTCATACGGACATGAAAGTTGCTTAGTATGGAGCAATGAGAAGATCCCACTCACACCTGCATTCTGTGAGTTATAACCTAGCAGAGGAAAAGGCTTAAAAAGACTTCAAAAACGTTCCTTTGTAGCTTTTGGAAAGACTCATGAAATGCTCTGTGTGAGAAGAATTTTTTTTTAAAGCTCTGCAGGTACCGAAGTGAATACAGATGGGTCCCCAGTGCTTTCTGTGAAAACTTTTCCAAAATGCCCAAACTGAATCAAAATCCAAGTGATTAGATGTAGGGGATGCTATTCAAAGCCTCAACGCAATAGAAACTGATGACGCTCTTTACAGCCTCACCTCAGTTATTCTGAATCCTGTTCCTAAACCGAAGGATGCTGTGATAGAATTCTCAACATATAAGAAACTAAATAAAACCTTCTTCCCCCCCAGCCCCAGTGACTACTGGTTAAACCAATTATGCAGCATCATTTTTTCCCAGCCATGTTTTATTCTTTGCATTCACTGAAAAAAAGAAGTTTTAATGTTTTAATTTTATTCTTCCATACATTACCAGTTTTAGCAATCGCAGCTCAAAGCAACTTTAACGTGTGCCGTGCTTATAGATCACACCACATTAAAGAAAGTGCAACTGTCTTGGTGGTCACGGCCAGAGAGATGAAGGGCAATTTCCAAGTATCAGCTTGGAAGACCTGAAATATCAGGAGGAAGTCTGAGAATCTGTATTTCTGGAGGAACTGATGCGCAAAGAAGAATTTTGGAGCAATGAACTCTGAATTATTTTTGTCACCGGGTAAAGTAACTGCTGAGTTCAGAAAACAGCATGAGCTTTTTCAGGATCAAAAGCTTTAGCTGCGGCTGCCATGAATTGCGATAAGAGGAGACAAGAGGTCCCGAACGATGGCAGTGATAAGAATATAACAGACTGGAAGCACTTATACATGGAAAGGGCTGCTTTGAAGACATAGGCCAGGGAAGAAAAAGTGATGATCTTGAGGTCTGGAACAGGCTGCAAGCAACATTAATGTACAGATTCATGCCATCTGTTGATTAATGCTGGCAATAAAATTTGTGCTCAGACTTTCTCCTCAACTCTCTTTTTGAGCATTTCTTTGCTGAGTCACCCATATACAAATACACTTCAGAGTCCTGTTGGCAAGTACTTGCTGCACTGGCTAGAGACAAGTGAAATCAATTGTACGTAAAGTAGTATAAAGTGATGTAAGAAGGAAAAAAGTGTATTTGTACAAGTTCTGTGCCATATGCAAACACCGCAGAGGTCTGCAGCGCAGCGTCTGTCAGAGCTCTCATATCAACAGACAGTTTGCTGAAACACTAGCTTGGGAACCAGCACTAGAAGTGTCAATAAGTACTGAGAGCCAAGCAATACCTGTACAACATAGTCTATCAAGTTAGACACAGCACAGTAATTTACTGTGAAAATTTCTGAGTTTGGTCAAGGATGAACGTCTGATGATATCTGCAACTTCATGCACTACAGATACACACATGCTACAACTCCCTCAAGCTGGGAAGGCCAGACATATTTTTGGAGTCTCCTAGAATATTGCCTGTATTTGTCCTGTCCCAGCTACAGAACTTGCCAGGTTCAAGGTGCCATATTAAGAAAAAAATATTGAAGAATGAAAGAAACACCACATTCTCATACCAAAAAAAAAAAAAAAAAAAAAAAAAAAAACAAAACCCCTAAAGCAGATTCCATCCCATTCTTCCTCTACACATCCTATCACTTTAGTTCAAGAACTTAGAAAATAGACAGTAAGGAAGAAATGCAGTGTGTACCATGAAGATGGGAACAAGTCAAAACAAGACACAATGGTTTTTGGTGTGCAGGAAGAACAATGGATGGGCTCGGTTTGCGTTTTGACACTAGAATCCAGCACTGCTGATCATAATGGCAGCAAAAGCTACCACTTCCCCACAGTAGGAATGCAAATTCGTTTGTTTCCCCCTTTGTCACAAGCCTCATTTAAGCCTTATGTTTACAGTTCGTACAATCAGAAAAGCCCCTGTGAAATCTCTTTGCCAAGGAGTATACATAAACACGGCTCTATTCCAAGTTAAAACACTGGGAGAGAGAAACGCAGCCTTGAAACAAAGGCTTTTTCAGGCAGGGCACCTTTAGCTGAAGCTGCAGGAGCGCAGCCCACATGTGTCAGTGCACATTCTGTTCCCCAGCTCCTTCGCTCACACTCCTGCCAACAAGTTTAAATCTGTTTCAAGGAACTGACCTAGTCTCAGCTCTTATCACGCACAAACTGGGAAAGCTAACACATGGCAATCTGTCCCCGAACACTAAGCTGTTGGTCATCTCGTGACTAATCTTTTATTTCACTAAAAAGAGACAATCTGGCAAAACCTACCCTTCTCAATGCATACAAATACCTTACATTTTTAACTTCCAAGCTCGCTATAGGTGCCATGTGAAAAAACACTGTTTAAAAAACTATCACAACTGGAGCTGACATTTATTTGCAATGTTACTTTATTCCTAAACATTGATTTCGTGTATTTGTATGAAGTAAAATGAAAGACTTCAGGTTTAATTTCAATCCAGTAATAGGTCTTATTGTCCTCAATATGTTTGCTTCCAGATTTTAACAAAAGAAATCCTCGACGACATGCTCCCACATTCTAATTCAGACTATGGACATACTTTATTTATCTAAGTTGGATATACCTACATGCATATATAAACGTACATATATGTATATGTACATATATATATATATGAGCTATATGTACATATATATATATATATGAGCTATATGTACATATATATATATATATATGAGCTATATGTACATATATATATATATATATATATAAATAGGCATACTTCCATTCTTAGGAATCCAAATACATAAATTTCACGAACCAAACCTACAAAGTTAATAAGCAGCATACCAATATTATCCCATTCAAAATACTGAACTTTAAAGAGTCTGAAAGCCTCCAGTTCTTTATGCTTTACATATTTAATACAGGGAAACATGGCAAAAAAAAAAAAAAAAAAAAAAAACACACACAAAACAACCAGCCTGTGCTTCCCAGCATTCTCTCATGGCTGCTCCTGCCACTAGTAGGAATCACTAACCATCTTCAGTAACGTTAAGTCTGAATATTTCTAAAATGCACAAGAAAAGCATGTCACTCTCATCAGTCACAGGATTTTTGACAATCTTCTACACTACCTAAGTCTTTTCCTTGGACTGTATTATCATGTTGCACACACACTGTTGAAGTTAAACATCCAGAACAAAAATGCAATGTCGCTAGTTTGGTGCTTTCATATTTGTACTTATGTACATGTATTGGTTATTGTGATCCCATTCTGCAATTTTTCACCTTTCAGCTTTGACAGAGAGGTCCATTTCAGTATGTATTCACCCTTGGATAAATCTCATTGGAGGATTTTAATTACAATTTGATTTTGCTCAAAATTACAAAGAGGCATCAAATGAAAATTTCCGCCCCACACTCACTATTTAGTGGGTAATTCCAACAGGCCTGTAGCTTTCCCTAGGTGTTGACATTAAAAACTTAATATGCTTTGCAACAATCACTACTATGTAACACTAAATTACACGACTAAACACACAATCAAGAACAGCTAGGAAAGCACTGAAACTCCAAATCCTGGATTTCCTGGGCCACATCTCTATTTTCCCTAACAGATAATAAAGTAATTCCCCAAACCCTATTAACTAAAACCTTGTTTTGTGCTCAGCGTCCAGTTTTCAGTTACCTTCATTTAACTGCGTTCTCAAAATCTGACTCTTGGTCAAAAATCTATACTGACTTTTGATGGAGGGGTTTCCCTTCAACCAGTAGAAACAAGCAACAAAACCACAGCTTTAATCACTGTACAACAGTCACCTGAGACACCAGTATTTTAGTCTCATGCATCACAGACTCACGTTTATGATAAATAGTAGAATATATTTCATCTTCATCATAGCACAAATGCTTGCTACTTGTGTGCTTCTTAGCTAACATTCAGGTTGAAAGAATCAACTTCAGTTTCTGCATTAGCATGCATATAAAGAACGTTTGTGTGTGTGTATAGCAAATACATTATGAAAACTGCTGCTGCTGAATTAACACCACCTTACTGTAGAAAGTAGAAGTCAACGATATATGTCTGTATTAAAAATTAACCGTAATTGTTCAAAATTGATAAAAAATACATTATGTCAAAAAAAAAAAAAAAAAAAAAAAAAAAAAAAGAAAGGAAGAATTCTGGCCCTATCACAAAGATAAATTTTTCCATTTTGCCTTCTGCCTCTACATTCAGCTTCCTTAGGCATTTTATCTAAATTCCCATTATTCCTCTCTCTTTAGTAGTGAAGATTAAATTAAGCCCTTCTCAAAGCACAAGGACAAGAACATCCAACTTTTATTTTTTCAATTTATATACAATCTATATGCTAGACAGCCCATCTCGAAGCTTCTGTCTATGCATTATGGAAATCTGCTTTATAATACTGGTGCTGTTTGAAATGGCTAAGGCACAGCTGTATTTTCAGCAGTGCAGAAGTGCAATCCTCTTAAATGAAGGTCAGCTGGCAAAGTCTTCAATCCTACACTCTGGGGCCACTCTATTCAAAGATGGAGTCAGGATAAGAGCCATACAAAAAGTCGACAAACTTACAGATCTCCCTATTATACTCTGACTTACATCAACTTCACTCATCCCTGCAGAAAAGCCTAATGTCCTAACTAAATGAACAGACTCAAAATGTATTTTAAAACAAGTTTTAAAAGTTGTCAAATGGCTTTTTCCTCTCTTCTACATATATGCATACACATACAAACTTAACTAGTAGCTTCCAGTTGTGAACCATACCACGCCATGCAGGACAGACACAGGTAGGGCTCAGCGCAACTTCCATTTCTTCTGCTCCCATTTTATTGACTATCAGCTGTCCTTAATGATCCCACAGATTTCACAGTATATCTGAAGGAAATGTGTCTTGAGCAGTAACAGCTCCTCAGCTCTCCTTCAGCCTTCGCAGCTGTCCTGTTACTTCAAATAGTTTTGTCTTTGATATGCCTCCCATCAGTGAGCAAAAGTAAACACTTTCCCCCCCCCCTACTGCAATCTGTTGCAGAGTAAGATCCCTTCACTGGAAAATTCTTGAGCATTTAAGTGGCAGGAAATAAAAAATGAGTAAGCCACAAAGAACAATGTTTTGGAAGACAGTATGGTTTTCAATGCCAAGAATGACCTCGCTAAGGAGAAAAAAAATATCACAAAAGGGTAACAAGATTCCTCTGTTATGACACCCTGGAACTTTCTGTATGTGCTTCAGGGAGCTTTACCAGTCAGAAACAGATGCAATTTCACAGGGCTCATCCTTGCTTGTCTTATGCTGGTTGTCGCTCTGCTTTTGTGAGAAAAACCAAACCAAAACAGCAGCATCGCCTTTTGAGAAAGGACAGCATATATTAATATTACACTTAATTAAAAAGGCTGGTAATAAATACAGATACTCTACACATTCCTATTTATTCTTCCGTTCTTCTAAAAAGACATTCTGAAAAGGTAAGGAAAGAGCTCTTTCTTCTTTAGCTCTTCTTAGTTCCTATGCTGTCATATTCTCGTGTAAATGAATACATGCTATTTCAATGGAACAGGAAAATCCCTTTTCTTCTCAGCCATTTTTGTCACTGATTGGTGTGTAGTTTGAAGAGAAATATTCGAAAATTAGACAGAAATTATGACAAGGCACTATGAAAGCCATTCTATAAAAACCCAACCTACTCTTGCCATCAGTTCTCAATCAACTGTAATCAAATATTCCGAGCTGCAGATTTTCCATTCTAGATGAGAGGTTTCTCTGATGTAGCGATTTCATTAGCTTAGGGCAGCTTCACAGAAACATAGCTAGCTCCCTTCCCATGCCAGCAGGGCTTCAGAAGCAGCACTGCCACACAGCACGGAGCTACTATTTATAAATCTTGCAAGCATCTCATGTATGCTGCAGCATTGTTTCAAGAACAAGCAGGCAATTCTACACAGAGTCATCAGAGCTTATTAGCTCCAGCCACACGGGACCAAGCCGACTCCACCAGACCACTCAGAGCAGGCTGATGCATCTGCTCCCTAATGGTCCACATTCCACCAGGCTTATTAGATTGTAGGCATTATCATGTGAATACACAGATCCAATTTTAATCTGGCATTGATCCCAACTAACCTGCTACTGAGAGGTACAGACATTCAAAAAACCTGCTCCTTCCACGCTGCATCCAGCATTTCCCACATTACTGGCATATCTCTTTTCCCCACTCCATTTCCCCTGCCCACCTCAGATAACCAAGTTAATTGCACAGAACAAAACCCCTTTTTGTCACGATGGAAGCCCAGCACTGAAGTACAGATATTAATGCGAATTTTCACACAGCGCTACATAGGGTCAATGAAAAAATAAATAAATTTGAATGGCAAAAGGTATTTTTTCCACAGTGAAGATAACATTTCAATGTGAGGTGACCTAAATTCTCAAATCCAAGGATTCCCTCTACACTAATTGTTGTATTCAGGTCTTATTCCAAGCAAAATTCATTACAGCAGAGTTTGTACTCCTTTGCTTGCTTACAAATTGAATAAAAGTAGAAATCCATTGTTTCCTGCTTTTTCTGCCTTTTTTTTTTTCCTTACATTAGCATGCTTCTTACTGATAATAACAATCACAGAGGTTTTTGTATATGGCAAAACAACCAACTCCAAAGCAAACCAAGATGGCGACCCAAAGGTGGAACAAATTTGATTTAGTATCCTTAAAGACAGCTACCTTCTTATCAAGTTGTAGACCATAATACTTGCATATGAGTAAAGCTCAAATGTGCATTAACTAGAAAAAAAAAAGAAAGGCATTTTAAGAAGTCTGAATGCATAGTTAGGCAAATCCTTGAGAGAAAACCTGAAAGAATCTGCCGAGTACAAACCATTGCCCAAGGTCATGAGACTGTGATATTTTTAGGAGTACAACAATTTTTATGGGTTTAGGGTTTTTTTTTTGTAAGAGGATGACAGATGCTCCCTATAAATTCACTTCACTAAGACGGATCAGTGATAGAAAGCTTTGCAAATGCTGATTAAGAGTTACTAAAACACCTCTCTTCTAGAAATAAAATCCTTTAGTCCTGAATTCATAAAACTTGGTCTACTGCATTAAAAATACACCTTTTTTTTCTTTTCAATACAAAGCTGTCCACAGCATGGCTGATATTTAACATTATGCCTTGAGATGGACAAGATGCGTAAGAGCTCTGCTTTTTATCCCGTTAGACAACACTAATTGTAGAAAAAAAACAAATGAAATATGGTTTAGGGTAGCAGAACTCAGCCAAATATTCTCAACTACTATTCTATGTCAATATAATCACAGAATAGAATGGAATCATAGAATGGCCTGGGTTGAAAAGGACCACAATGATCATCTAGTTTCAATCCCCCTGCTATGTGCAGGGTCGCCAACCACCAGACCAGGCTGCCCAGAGCCACATCCAGTCCGGCCTTGAACGCCTCCAGGGATGGGGCATCCACAGCCTCCTTGTGCAACCTGTTCCAGTGCGTCATCACCCTCTGTGTGAAAAACTTATATGCTAATATCTAACCTAAACCTCCTGTCTCAGTTTAAAACCATTCCCCCTTGTCTTATCACTATCCATCCTCATACACGCATACTCCCTCCTGTCTATATGCTCCCTTCACATATTGGAAGGCCACAATGAGATTTCCCTGGAGCCTTCTCTAAGCAAAAGAAGCCCCGTTCTCCCATCCTTTCCTCACAGGAGAGGTGCTCCAGCTCTCTGATCATCTTCATGGTCCTCCTCTGGACCCACTTCAGGAGCTGCACACCCTTCCTGTGCTGGGGGCCCCAGGCCTGGATGCAGCACTGCAGATGGGGTCTCACAAGAGCTGAGTAGAGGGGGACAATCACCTCCCTCTCCCTGCTGGCCACCCCTTTTTTAATGCAACCCAGAACACAGTTGGCCTTCCAGGCTGCAAGCACACACTGCTGGCTCATGTCCAGCTTCTCGTCCACCAGGACCCCCAAGTCCTTTTCCGCAGGGCTGCTCTCAAGGAGATCTTCCCCAGTTTGTATGAACACCTGGGATTGTCCCAGCCCAAGTGCAGAAGTGAATTTCCAAAATCGAATGACAAAGTCCGTAGGATAGACCAGAAAATGAGCATATGGGAAGTTATTTCATATAGCAGGACAATTTCTTTGTCCATCAGAAACATAGACACGAATACCTTCTTCCAAATAAAGTTTTCCACAAGAATAAAAATTACTTTGAAGCAACAGGGAATCGGTTCAATGAATTTAAGCACAATACATGATAAAACAACTATTAATATACAATGGCTGGAAATCACTTCCAGTTGAGGGAATCAGCACGGAACAACTATTGGGAAATAGCAGATGTTTATTTCTCTGGCCAAGCTGAAGTAACTCTACCAAACTAGCTAGTATGCAGGGCATTGGAAGCAATTTTAGCAGTACGTCCATGAACACAGCAAGGAATTGCTCTAAAATAATAATAATAAAAAAAAAAAAGACTCACTTTCCAAGCTAAGATCCAAGTTCTACACAGACTATTAACAAATACTACTTAAATTTATTACAGGGATCACTGGAGAAAGGAGTTTTCCACATATTTTGTTGCCTTTCTCAGTTTAAGCATTCTTGTTAGAAGAAAAGGCCTCAGGTATTTAAGACAGTTACTAAAGCTTTGTGGTTTCCACTGTAAATCCTCTATATCCCACAAAACTAGCTGTAAATGAGGATACTTACAGAATGGAGCTGCAGAAACTCATGCACTAAAGCTCTTGAGGAAATACGACACATGGAAAGAATCAATACAGGTCTCACACCCCAAACAGATGAAATTTGGGCAGCTTGGAGACTTGCAGCTACTCAGTGTCACTACTTAACACTAACTGAATATCTACATCATGATTTTCCACTTTATTTACTACAAAGAAGTAGGAATTTTAGAGGTTGATGAAATGCCTCCATATTCATACAAATCATAGGCACAATGGTGGAAAAAAAACCACAACAGTTGGTGAGAAGATGAACATCAAGACCTGCAAGTCTCTCAATCAGCCTACAAGGATCCATGCAGCATGTCCAACAACCCAAAGAAGCAGCCCAAGTGGGCAGGAGAGGCCTGTGCCCTGGCAGTGAGCTTGGGGGGCCACAGCTCTTCAATTCATTGGGACGCCTCAAAAACCAGAAGGCAGCCAAAAGGAAAAGGTCTTTCTGAAGCTTTTTTGGGAACAGATGGTGCAGAAAGAAGGAGCTGAGCAGGTTGCAACAGGCAAGCTCTTCCCCAAAAATCTCAATTTCTGTAACAATTTCTGTTTTCATTAAAAAGTGTCAAGTTCATGCTGGGAGTGTAGGGAGAGTGTTTGGGGCAACCTGATCTTATAGAGCAGACACCTGGAATGAAAAAGTCTCATAAGACAAGCAGAGTAAATTTTGTTTTCTGAAGTCTTTAAACTGCCTCTGAATGTTTGGTACTTGTGCTCATTGGCCTTCTCTTCCCTGCTGTGCTGAATCAAAGCTTCATAAAGTCCCTGCTCTTCTCAGAATGCAAAAGGAACACTTGTGACAGGCAGAAAATGCTACCACTGGCACGTCACTTCAACAGGGGAGAACTGCACAACCAAAGATGCTGCACAATCTAAATGAAATTATGTTGTCCATCCCCTGGAAAGAAAATCTTCGTTTAGCACTTAAGATCAGCAATAATTGGATGTAAAGCCTGGGGGAAAGACATGAAAAAAATCTGAATATAGTAAAGAAAAAAAATTGTGAGAGACAAAACTATATTATTGAGAGAAGATCTGCTTTGTTTCTAAACAGCACATACGCAAAATCTGCATATAATGCAAAAACAGAACAGAGTAGTACACTGAAAGCAACAGCATTTTGGCTTTTCAATTGCATTTTGAAGTACTCCAGACCTGTGCTCTTCATAAGAAGCTGTAAAAAATCCTGAGAGTTAATTCCTCTTGGGTAGCTGGAATATCTGTTCAGTTACTAGAAAAAGACTCAATTGTGAAAAATCCCCTTGAAATGTTTCACTGGGCAGATGGTGGACTAAGCCCTCCTGCCTTAGAGAGATCATCCGGTCTTTTCTCCCTAACAATTTTGCAAAGTGCTTAAATTGCTTACTGACTGATTAGAACAATTATAAACTACTCATTAGAGAACATAAAAATAGGTACACACTTTCAGTTATCAGAAACCCTTTCTGTTCTTCCATAGCCACTGAAGATGGATCTATATTGTTGTACTTGTGTTTTAAATTTTAAACGTCCAAAGATTAGTAGGAACACTTGGGAGCCATTAGAACAGTGCAAAATCCTGACCATTTACACAAAACGCAGCAAGTGCGAGATGTGTTACAGAACTTACAAAGAAATAGTGAAAATTTAAGAAAAATAAAGGCAGGCAATACTGACACTTGTGGTCGTTTCTAGATTGCTGTTTTTCACTCAGTTACAAACATGCTTCTGATAGTTAAGAAATACACTGTGATCACAGAGTAGGCACTCAGATTAGAAATACTCTGTAATCCCCTCTGCTCTAAACAATATATTGGAAAAGTATCCTTTTTGGATCGTTAAGACCAAGACTGTATGTATAATTCTTAACACAGTTCAAGATCAGCATTTATGACGTTCTGTATGAACACATTTCCAGAGGGGAAAAAAAAGTTTTAAAGTAAAAATAACCACCCTTGAAAACATTGTTATTACTCATTTTGAATTGTCAATTGACAGGGTTTTCAACACATTGAAACTTAAATAATACTACATTTTACTCTGATAAAAAGGAATAATCTTTGCAGAGTATTTGTGGAGTTTTCATAAAGCATGACCCGTATAGAAAGATCCAATTTATGTGTCAGCTGTGATGCACGTATTTAGTTTAACTTTCAGGGGACTTGCAGCCATCAAGCAGAAAATTATCTTTCTAAGCAGTACACCTGACTGTTGCAACCACTGTAAACTCATTTGAGAAACTTCTGTTACTGCTGCCAAGAGAAAGCTTTACTTAAATGGCTCCTTCCCAGGGTCTAGTTTATCTTGAAACTAGTTTTGACAAGATATGACTGCTCCCTAAAAGTTACACAAAGTAAGTTTTTCAAGATTTCTGGATAAAATATTCCCAAGTCACACACCTCTGTTTTGCACAGATATTCTGCACAATTATCAGTCTTGTGCACAAGTTACTCTACTTACCTTAAATGACTTCCTGCATCTGCTTCTAACGTGGTACAACTCACTGCACAGTCAACCTTGCACTGGCCATGTTAACTCTACAACACTCCTTACGTTCACACAGCACATCTGCACATCGCTACAACTCCTCCTTAGCCTTAGTAGATCTAAGTATTTCAAACACCAACATTGCACCTTCTAATTTAAGATGTAACCATGGCAACATCAGAGAACATACGACTCCTTGGATCAAGAACAAGCAGACCACTGACCCTTCACAGTGAGAGTTGGCCAAAATAAAGCTCATTTCAATCCACTACCACAGCAAGATACTTAAACCTTCAGGTCACACTTACAGAGCAAAGCAAGTTCCGCCCTCCTGAAACACCCAGGAACACACAGTACTGCACAGAAGTACTGAAGAAAGTTCTATAAAAGGAAGTTTTTTTCTGAAATGTTGACTATCTCAGCCTACCATCACATACACAGATAGAAATCAGTGGGAAAGGGGGTGGGGGATAGGGGGGTGAGGGGGGGGGCAGGGAAAGGGGCTTTTCTTTACACTTCCACAAGATAAACTAAGACCTGCTCATCCTTTAAATGTAAACAATGGGTGAACAGAAGAAATAGTTTACTAAGATTTAAAAATTCCAGATTCAGCTTGTTCATGTTGCAAGATGTCAAGTTCGACATAGCAACACATAACAGTTCTGCCTGAACTTTACAGCCTATGCACAAGTGATATGGTCATTTAATTTAAAAGCCAGAACTAATGTCATTGCCTTCTATCTGGAAAGTAAATGGCCCTTGAGGTTTTTGTACCTTCAATATTAGCATTTATGGGAAGAGACAAACATCAGCATGTAAACGTGCTACTTAGAATTCACGACCCTTTGGACATGCACTTTAGGAAGGATAGAAACATGAGTAAATTAAGCCAGCAGAAACTTTTGTCAGTGGAAACACTATGGATCTAAGTGAGCTTTCTGTTGAGATTTAGACTTGTTTCTCAAGTACATTCTTATATGTCTGATCTGAAGATTGAAAAATCAGTCAAGATTTACATTACTTACATCAAAGTAAGTCAACAGAGGTTAAGGTTAACCACATGAGTATCTCACTGCCTGCTGGGAGTCCAGAACACAGCAAGCTGACAGTGCTAACCTCACACACACACACAGCAACAGACTACATACCCTACGTAATATACAGAAATGTAAACATAAACTGTGTGTTTAAATTGCAAATCCAGTAGAAGGGGCACACATTCATTCTTTGAAAACACTGGTTCTGAACTAGTCACTGAAGTCCCAGAGCAGTAAGCAGTGTTGGCTGGAAGCATCTCCTCTCCCTCTCCATTCCCTCGCTAGCTGCCTCCCAGCCCATCCTCCAGCTTTCTTGAAATTAAAGATTTCTAGGATGGAGAAGTTCTATTTGTATTAAACACTTGGGGAATATCGTCATGTTCCTAAAACAGTCCCAGGTAAGATGATAGGATTTGCAGAAAATGTCATTAGAATAGGAAACGCATACATTAAATACAAGACTAAATTAACAGAGAAAGTATGCATAGGTGATTTAGGGGGAATATAAGTCCGATATTGTTTCTAGTAAGTCACCAGAACATGCATCTAGAATAGTAAAACACAGCGACTGTCTGGAGAATCATTATGAGCTAGCAAAGGAAGCACCTTCCCAATCCAACCAGGGATACCTTATAAAAGACCCATTATATTTTCTTTATCCTTTGGCTAAACAAACAAAGAAAAAAAAAATCAATCCAAAGCACTGAATTCATTCTCTTTTCAAAAAAGGATGGACAAACACTTGGGTAGGAATGCTGCTAGCTTGCCATCTTCAGCATCCCCTACCGAGAGATTTTTTTAAAGCATACAGCAAACATAATGAGGTGTGTCAGCACAGAAGGGCCAGTTACTGACAGGACAGAAATTACTGACAGGAACCCAAATTCCATTAGGAGCAGAAAAACATTCCATGATACAGATATGCCTGTAATGTAAGAAAGATACTTTCTGATCCATCAATAATAGAAATAAGGCTTAACAGTTTATACATGAATGCTTTCCAACTCAACTGGCTTTTTGTAACCAAAGGTTACAAAAAGCAGCTTTTATACGGTAAAAATATGAAATACGTAAAGCAAGTATGAGCAAAGAAGTATATTTTTTCCTCACCATAGAAGTACAAAAAAATTTTTTTACTGGGAGCACCAAATGGGTTAAATCAAGCTTTGGTGTTTAAATGCTTCTAATTCCTTTGCAAAGCAGAACAGCCCTTAGAATACTAAAATAGAACATCTCACATTAAAAATCCCCCAGAGAATCATAAGTTACAGTGTCAAGGAAAAGTGAAAACAATTTGAAAAAACCCTCAATCATTCATTTAATCATCATACAATTTTTATACTATTCACCTATCATCGTGCTTGTGCTGAATATGTATCATTTATCAAATAGGCGGAAGAGTCTGTGAAGGTTTCTGGCTGCCTTTGGGTTTAGTCAAAATGAATGCAAACAATCACGTGGGATTCAGCCAAGCAGTGACGTTAAATTCTGCTCTGTCAGAAGACAGCATCTGTCAAAGCCCACATTTAAACTGCTGCCTGCCTGTGCAGCAGCCGAAGGACTCCGGGAATGGATTTAATAGACCAGAATTCTCAGTTAAAACAGCTCGAAACCATTTCTACTACTGCCTAGCAACAACGAAGGAGGGAAGAGAGACAAATCCTATTACTAAAGGCAACTGAACCACTACGAGCTAGCACTCACTGCTAACATTACCGTTAGAAATATGGATACTGGGAAGAGGAGAACACAGCACTGCATTGTCCGACAAGGGAAACACCAGATGTAAAAGCTCCAATTTATCGGCTGGGAACGCCAGACAGCCCCGACCGCTGAGCACGAACAAGAACTACTGTCCTTTTGTTTGAAGGATGAACAAAAAGCCCCAAGACAAGGACAACACTTATGAGCAAGGAAGGTAACACAGCAACGAGCCGACAGATGGACAGATTGGATACTGTGAAAAGCAATCGCAGGAAGCAGACTGTTGGGGGATGTGCGCATGTTCGATAGCATCTTTTTTGCTGAAGTGATGGCGTGCCAAAACTATTTTCTGTGGGTATAATCCTCGCACCATAAATGGCCTGACCAGGGAAGGTATGTCAAATCCTTGTGTGTGATATTCATTCAATTGTCTGTTACCTTTCAGCCATTACAGATAATGATCATTCCTAATTTGCAGAGCCCAGAGATAAGGTGTCTGTGAGCAGTGGAAAAAATTCCAGCAGGTTTTCCTTTCACCGTGCAGAACAATGTCACTACTTTACACGTTTAATGTACTGCTTACAGCCTGCTGTGGGTACAGGAGGGATTAAAGGGATAATGTGGCTGCTGTAATGATTGCATTTAACTGAGAAATTAAAAACTTAAACCCCTCCAATTTAGGAAAAAAAAAAAAAAAAAAAAAAACTAGTTAGAAATCCTCTCAAAGTAGGTCAGAATTAATCCTTATCGGAAGTAATCTTAAAGCACTGATAAAATGGCCATGATAGGACACACACAGAGAACCATCAAAACAGACCATGCAGTCAAATTACATTATCTAAGGAGTACCGTCAGACCTTTCTCACACTTGCTTCCCCCCCCCCCCCCCCCTTAAACTCAGCAAAATGTCATCAGGCTAATACTGACTGAGCATAATTTGGGAGCGTGCAAAAGATTGGACATGATCTAAACCATCAGCAGCGCAATCAGGCACCACATTTTACAAGTAACATCAGGTTCCACTGACATCCCAAAAGGAAACCTTCACACACTGTGCACTCAAAATGGTGAGCACGTAAATTACCTCATGCCATCATTACAATCTCTGTTTAATATGAAAACACTGACTGTTTAACTTGGATTGCAAAATGGCACTCAGACTAATTGTCATTCATTTCCACATTTTGTTTTAATTTAAATACTTCATCAATTGTGGCAAACAAGCAGGAAGACAGCTCGCTATTTACAGTGCAAATTTAAGATCTAAACGTATAGCAATTTAATACACTATGGGATGAAAATGCTTCTCTACAGAACCTACCAATAAGCTGTAATAAATCATTAATCTGTCAACATAGCTGTGTTTACTTTGTGCAAGGCACTCACCCGGCTCACATCACTTTTAAAGCCTTTCCAGGAGTTTTAAAACAAAAAAAAAGACCCTGCCTTCCGGCAGCACTCCCAGAGCAGCATGCCTACCAGCAGTGCCACTTTCCTATCTGACATTTCAAAACCCAAACATCAGAGCTTATCTTGATTATTGCCTGTTTTGAGCACAAGCTGAGTGCAGTTGGAGTGAACCAGGGCATGACTCTATGTGAGGCCTAAAGCACAGCTGCTGCTCTTCATCAGAACACCGGCTCAGGCTCCTTTGAACTCTTCCTCCTGATTAAAAGGTTTGCCCACAAATCAAAATATGAAAATGCAGAACGTGTAAACAGGGAGTCGAATGCTTCAGACTGCAAAGTTGTAATTATAGAGCAGAACCGAAAGTACAACACTAGTAGAGCACAGACCACAAATAAAAACTCAAGAGGCATTCACAGTGAATATATTTGGCATTCAATCATACATCAGAGACTGCACAGCCAAGTGCCAAAATTCAAGAGCCATCCTAAGCCCTATCTTCAAAAGGCACAGCTGTATGCAACAACGTGCTTTCAGAGCACAAGGTGACTGCACGGAGACCTTGGGCTATAGTTAGTAATTTGCTTTCTGCTTTGTTGCAATTGCTGTGTTTCAAAAGCTTATTATCCACTGCATATTTTGAGATGTTTTACACCTGTATTGCAAACAAACTGATATACAGTGTTACTTGGGATTTTTTTTTCTAGCTTTAATTTCTATAAAGCTAGGAAATAGATGGGGGGGTCCTTCCTTTATCCATATAGAGCCTCTTGAAAGGGCAATCAGGGATCTAAGACTCTCCAGGAAACTTCCACCTTGAAAAAATCTAGCAAGCATGCAAATGAGAGAGGACTCTCTTTATAAAAAAGTCTTTATGATGAGAGATGAGACTAAGACTACAAGAGATTTAATATGCAGTATGTGAACATGCAATCTAATAAAGCCACAAAACACTTCACACATTACAACCCCATTCTGGGGCAATTTCTCTGTGCAACAAAGAAAGGCAGCACCTGCAAGCAGTTTTCAGTTCACACAAATGTTCCTATAACAAGACTCTCTTTTCCTGTGTGAAATCAGTGGCACAAGAAAACACTACTTCAAATAAAAATTAAAAACAGCTGAATAGTACAGTGCAGATTTGCCAAAGTATTTGTACCTAATGACTGAAGTTTTATAGCGCATAATTCAGCGTGGCGAAGTTAATTCTGAATTACAGCTGCTGTTCTGCATTCATCTCCTCATGAAATTCTTGTTTTCACTTCTTCCTGAGCTGCATGCACATGAAACGCAGTGGCAATTAATCAAATATTCCCACTGCTGCCTCCCAAACCCGTATCGAACAATTAGTTTCCCTGAGATCTAGGATATCCTTTGAAGTGACATTTATGTTTGCTCATGCAGTGATATTCATCCCAAATAGCTGAGTGCTCATTTAAAACACTGCACACTGCAGAGAAAGTAAGAATTATGTTTGGAGAGCAGGCTTTTATTTTCTAGGCATGTAAAAGAAGGTGCAAGCGGTCGGATAAACACACATCTTTGCCATCGGGGGCTTATTTCCTTTTTATTTAAGGTATAATTTCTGAGCCAAGAAACAGAGCAGCGTGGAATTAGAGATTAATTCTCAAACAGCATACTTCAAGTACAGGCTTAGCATTTGAAGGCTGGAAGACAATTTTTAAGAAAGGTAGCTCAGGAAAAAATAAAATCCTAAATATTTTCGGAACACAACTCACTAACATCTGCGTAACAGCACGGCAGGGAAGAGTTCAATGTATCACTAAGCAAATATTTCGCCCTTTCACTCAGAAGTAAGGAAAACTGTTGCCGTTTTAGATAACGTTTATGGTTACAAACCCGTTAAAATCCCCACTTACTTGCTCCTCCTGGTGGAGGTTAATAAGATAGACAAACTACAGTTTCAACTCTGTAACTGTAGCAGTAGTTCCTCCTTGCTTCTAAATATTGAGCAATGTCTTCTGCATATAGGTTATTCTGTTTACATACAAATTCACACAGTAACCAAAATGAAGTTTAGTTACACATCTGTCCTTATCCTTTCCGAAATCTCATTTTTCCTTTGCATTAACTCAGCAAACTGAATGTTAGTCACACAGTAATATATTATTCAAAAGCCATCTCTTCATAAATTACTTCTTTACTGTGCAAAATCGTGTAATTTCCCCATATAACATGTTACTTAGTTTTTAAACACAGAAATTAATCCAAATATTGGTTTTAAAAGATAGCCAAGTAATTAAGAAATTACACATTTATATTAAAAATAGCATTTTCTGTGGAAGCCTTGTTCAGCTGTCATCCTTTTTTCCCTATACAAAACCCTAGGGCCCAGGAATAAATTAGAGCAAATTGAAAATCACAAACGAATTGCTACTGTGCAGTGAAAGGCTCATTTTCGAGACGATGTGATCAGCTTTTAATATGCAGCATCATGAAGCTGCCATATTGACTCTGCTCTTGAATATGAAAAAAAAATTAGGAGAAAATGAACCGCCGACTACTTTGGCACTCTTTCCTACAGTTACAGCTGCTATTACCACTACTTCACCTTTCTGCATGATAATAGAAGTAGTTACATTTAAATTCTCAGAGGAAACAAAAACCAAAAATCACATTCATCAGACAGCTTGCCAGAAAGTAACTTACTGCTGTGCAGCTTTACTTCATGTTGATGTCACTATTTACTTAAGATCTCTATCCACTACAACTCAACAGCTTAACAGTAAATCAACTGCATGCCAGCTTGGTACGAAAGCCAAATATTCAATGCTCTTTCATTGCGGAGCAGAGGGTTAAAGGTGTCTGAAAGGTGACCAAAATTGTTATTGTGTGTTACCATCTAAGCACTGTGCAGAGAGGTTACTGGACCCTGAAAATTAATTTTGACAGATGCACCTTCTCTCATTGACTTTCTGAACACAGTCAGGGCCGGTGGAGACACGTCAGGCAGTGTACTGTGACTAACAGAACTCTGCCATCATCAACCTTGCAGCGTCTGTCCCACTACCACCACACAACCATTTTACTGTAGGAGTTTTAAACTGAGCCATACTAGCCTCTACACATCACATCCATTTTAATTAATGCCAATAAACTTTCCAGCTGCTCTTGAGCTCTTCTCATTCAACCCTCCTCAAGCACTGTACAAGGATTTCACAGTCAGTAAATATGATGCTATTTAAGACTCCTTTACACTTTCCCAGCAAGCATGATAATTTTTTTTCCCTATTTATTTCATCTTTGGTACCCAGGATGCTTTCCAGAACTTCTATCATAAAAGTATGCACTTTAAAAACCTAACAAAGCAAGTAATTTTGATTGTAAAACAAGCTTGGCTTTTGGGAAAAAAACAAAACAGAACAAAACAAAAAACCACCCTAGACCTTATTTATGTGTTGCTTCCTCAAAAAACAAAGCTCAATTTTATCTATTTTATCTATTTTCTCATTGTAGCCTCATATTATGTGCAGGTAAAATAAAAAATGTGTTTGGTTTTCTCTTTAAACCCTTCCAGAGAGAGCCATTTGCAGAGAATTACTCGACATGAACAGAAGGAAATGAATACCAAAGAATAGCAGTGGTTTTGGAAAGGAAGCAAACACCATTTTGCTTGGCCATTGTCTCACACCCCATTGTTGGATTCTTACAACATGCTTCAGTGGAGAAGACGACACTGCTGCCTTGCAAAGATGACCTGGAATACCAAAAGGTCTCTATTTCGCACCCATCTTATTGGCCTGATCTCCCTCGTGTTTCTTTTTGCTGTGTTTCTCTTTTTCAACCATCACGACTGGCTGCCAGGCAGGGCGGGCTTTAGAGAAAATCCCATGACTTACACAATCCGAGGATTTAGATCTACAAAAAGCGAGATGAACCACAGCTCTCTACGGAACATGTGGAAAGACGCCGTACCTCAGACCCTCAGGCCTCAAACAGTCACCAACCCCAACAACACTGACCTGTCGCCGCAAGGAGTAACTGGCTTGGAAAACACCCTCAGCGCTAACGGAAGTATTTACAATGAGAAAGGCACCGGGCATCCAACCTCATATCACTTCAAATACATCATCAACGAGCCTGAAAAATGCCAGGAGAAGGCCCCTTTCCTGATTTTGCTCATAGCTGCAGAGCCTGGCCAAGTGGAAGCCAGACAGGCCATTCGACAAACCTGGGGTAATGAAAGCCTGACGCCTGGCATTCAAATTGTTCGCATCTTCTTGCTGGGGCTAAGTACCAAGACAAGCAGGTACCTCCAGCGTACCATACAGGAGGAAAGCAGACAGTACCATGACATCATCCAACAAGAGTACTTGGATACCTATTATAATTTAACCATTAAAACTCTGATGGGAATGAACTGGGTTGCATCCCATTGTCCAAGCGTTCCCTACGTCATGAAAACTGACAGCGATATGTTTGTCAATACAGAGTACTTAATACACAAGCTTCTGAAGCCAGAGCTTCCTCCGAGGCACAGATATTTTACAGGATATTTAATGAGAGGTTACGCGCCTAACAGGAACAAGGATAGCAAGTGGTATATGCCACCTGATTTGTATCCAAGCGAACGTTACCCTGTATTCTGCTCTGGAACCGGTTACGTTTTTTCTGGAGATTTAGCAGAAAAAATCTTTAAAGTCTCCTTAGGCATCAGACGTTTACATTTAGAGGATGTATATGTGGGGATCTGCCTTGCCAAGCTGCGAATTGACCCCATGCCTCCACCCAACGAATTTGTCTTCAATCACTGGCGAGTTTCTTACTCCAGCTGTAAATATAGCCACCTAATTACCTCCCATCAGTTCCAACCTAGTGAACTGATCAAATACTGGAACCACTTACAACAGAATAAGCACAATGCCTGTGCCAATGCAGCAAAAGAGAAAGCAAGCAGGTATCGCCATCGTAAACTGCACTAGAAGGACAACATTCCCTCTGTCAAATGTATTCCATGTGCAATTTGTAAATATTGCTGAACGCATGTACAGTGAAAATGGATGAGCTTAATGGGACAGCCTTTAGTTGATGCCCATCACATAGTGGAGTCTGAAAATTATTTTTTTAATTTGAAAAAAGTATAGTTCTTGATAACACTAATATTATAAAACCATAACCAAAAGGTTTTCCCAGCAAATTTGAGGAAAAAAACAATGGAGATATAATGATTTTCTGTGTTAATGTGCAATAATAAGCATGCACACTCCAGTGGTACAATTGCAGACTTATGTGCCAATAAAATCTAATTGAGCATATTTTCCACACAAATTTTATTTTTAAGACAATGCATTCATAGCTCTTGCTCTTTTAAGTGTAACAATTTCTTGTCTAGGATTGCTATAAGTAAAACAAAAAACAAGAAGCAAAGGAAATGCACAAAGGGGAAATGAATCTTACCTTCAAATACCACATGAAAATTACCACACACTTCTTAGAAATGCAGTACACTTAACAGCAACACGTTTAAAATTAAGACACCATTAAACAAACTCTAAAACAATGTTTTAGAGCAAAAGTACTTCGCTCAAGTAAGTCCACTTCTAGCAAGGTTGCTTTTTTGGCTAGGGAAAAAGAATAAATGAAAACAAAGCTCAGAAAACCACTACTTTGCACATCTCCTACTGAAACTCACAGCAGGTGTTCTCAATTCAGGTCTAGTTTCTCTTCCAAGTTATTCTCTACAAGTTATAGGGTGAGCCACTGAATCCAGGTGCCAAGCAGCACTGGCACCTACATGCAGATTCATTCAATCTGCTGTTTATTTTCTTACATAACTTCAAGACAGCTCCAAAGGCTAGAAAGAAAAGCAAAAGCCTTTCACCATAATCTCAAAAATGTCCCATTTTGTACAAAGAGGGAGAAAACCAACTCAGTCTTGATTTGTTTTACTATTTACTGCCTATCAGAAAAAGGATCAATTAAGCTAAAACAGGACTGCACGAGGAAATTAAGCCAAACTTTACCTTACAGAAAGAAAGGACTAAGTCATTAGACTGACATTTCCGGATAGAATTATGGGAAAAAACAAAATGGAAGAAAAATTAAAAATTAAAACTACAACATCTGTCACTGAAAACAAGATGGGAGAGGTAGGTTAAATCTACTTGCAGGTAGGCTAAATCTACTTGCAGGTTTTCACATTTTTTAAACAAGCAGAACTTTCAAAGTTTCTTTTCCAGTGAAGCAGTGTTGCATCGGAATCAGGTTATTGCTACTTGTCACAGTAAGCAACACTCACCTGTGATTTAGCAGCAGAGGATGGAACTGTGATTAGTTTTGTTTGACCGGTACTTTTTAATTGGATAAAACACAATTATTTGATGTACTTTTATTATTTAATAAAACTGATTATATTTATGGCCCTTCAGACTTCACTTATTAATGGTAAAGCTACTCATCAGGAGGAAATAATTTGCTAGCATTACCTGACTTTTCCTCATTTCTCCTAATTTTTAGGGGAATTTTCATTCCACGTAAAGATACAGAGATTCCAAAAGGTGTTTGTTTTCCTTTGTAATGAAAAGATGAATGGTATAACTGAGCACTCAGCAACACTATGAGTGTCTATTTCCAGGATCTCACACATTTAAGCAGACGGTGTCACACTGAACTAGCACTCTTACAAAATGCCAGGAAGTCCTACTGAAGATGGCTACTGGAATTTGCTCTTCATCTTTTTTTTTTTTTTTTTTTTTTTTTTTTTTTTGCATGGACCTCCAATAAACCATCACTCACTGTATTTAAGGTATGATAATCATGTGTTTGTGCATTTCCTACATACCTCAAATAATAGAGGGCACTTCTGTGAAAAGCAAGAGTGTTTAATAGTAAATATCTGCACAAAGGTCTTCCCAAACTAACCAGACTGAAAGTGCACTGACTTAGTTTCATTGAAAGTTACTAGCATTAATGTGACACAGCTGCAACAGAAAATGTCTTTGGGAGTATTCTTTGAACACTCATTTGTAGTTCTCCTCACACTCTGAGCTAACACAAGCCACAGCTAATACACCAGCTGAAAGCTGCCTGGCTTATGTTAACTATACCCTTATTATCTATTACTATGGTATAGGAGCTTAGAACAATCACAAGCAATTGTTAGACGACTAGAGAAAGCCACGTACCACCCAGGAGCATTTGGCTGTAGAAGACATACAGTCACACAAGCAGCCTCTCCTTGAGTCATGCTGGCCAAGGACACAGCCCTTCCTCCTGGAGGTGGCTTCAACACCATTCCCCGCCTTCAGCACTTTCAAGCTAGAATGTAATATAATGTACTCTACTTGGACTTTCCCGACTCTGGCTAGTTCAAAATGCTGCTACTGGCTTCTGGACATTGTCCAAGAGGTTAATAACTAAACCTTAAATAGTTTGGCACTTTAATTACGAAGTTTGGCAGCCAAACAACCTCTCGGGTACTCCATTTTGGAGCTCATACACGGTACCAATCTGCCCGAGTTTGGCAGAATTATGCTACAATACCTATGAGTTCAGCACACTCTTTCTAGTTAAAATATAAGATGATGCAAGAAAAAGAAAAAAAAGCCATTTGTAATGTTCTTTTAACAGCCTGACAATTTTTAGAAATTTGAATTAGTACTTGAGTATAATTTGAAAATAATCTATAAACATAACATACTCAAACCATTATCTAAACAGTCAACAGCTACTTAAATCTTTTGTGTCCAAGTATTGTTTTCTTGCAGTCTGTTACGAGGCTTTCAGAAATGGGAGGGAGAGCTTGTATGGTGAAATATGCAATTACAGAATGAAAGATCTCTTTGCATTCTTTGTGTTGTTACCACTCTGTAGCTTGAGTTGAAGCTATTTACCCAATGTAGAAGAGCACAAAAACAGCTGATGTTAAAAAACAGTGCAATTACTAATGTCATTAAAACCTTTGACAAGTTTTCACACATCCTATCCAACATAAAGCAGGACTAAAAATGCGTTGTTAGTAGGACACAAGTTTCTATCTGAGTTTAATGTATCTGCAATGCAGTAAAAAACAAAGAACAAAAAACACTAGTCTGCTTACCAAGATTTGTGTAATTTTCTCTTTAAATGTCTCTGTATGTTTGTTTCAGTTTGAGAAGAAATACAAAAACATCTAACACGACTCTAAATTTATTAAAGAAAATAATCATCATCAGCACCGTCATCACAGCAAAGAAATACTTTGGTAAAACGAAGCAAGAGAACCAAGTGAAATGAGTTTAGTAATCTTTCTTCATTTAACTTTCAACTAAGAATTTAAGCATTCAAATTAGACAACCAAAATAAAGTTCCACAAGTATCTTCCACCAACAACAGGTTTGTTGGTCTCCAATTGTATTAGTAAACAGAATTATTTGCAGATCATTCCACATCACATTTGAGCATGGAAATCGCACAAGTACAGCTGCTGGAGTAAGAAAGCTGATCCTATCCCCAACCATGATCCATTTCTCACAGGTGAGGTTCATGATCTATTCTATGTGGAAAAAAACTACACATAAAGGTATTCCAAGCCTCAATGGCTCCTTTGAGGAAATAAGATTAATGTCCATTAAGATATTTATGTAAATATTATGAATTATTTCTCTGCTCTAGAATTTATAATTATATCGCGGCAGTGATCTAGGAAAATAAGACAGACTGGTTGTCAGGTCAAGCAGACTGAAACAGTGATTTAAAAACTCGCTCTCTCTGCAATGCAGTCAATGTGTTTTAGGCCATCTTTACAAATTTAACAACATATTATCAGATATTAACGACTCAAAATCAATGCGAGATCAGGTGTGATTTGAGCATGGGGAAAGAATCTAGAAGCCATTGCTGTAGACAGCCCCAACTCCATCCCTGCTCATTGTCCCAATACGCTATCGAAATACCCCATCACAATTAGATCTCAAATACCTACATTGTCCCACAGTGCAAAAAAAAAACCAGAAAACAAAAAACAACAAAACCAAACCAAAAACAACACAACAACAAAACACCTACAACCTTATCTGTAGAATGAATGCCCATTGCCATTTGTGAAAACTTTCCAGGAGGAGATGAAAGAGAGATGACACTAACATAAAAGTTACTACTTTTTACATTCAAGCTATTAGCAAGGTTTGTAACTGCTTTGCTAAAGCATCGACAGTTGTTTGTATCTTTTTTTTTTTTTTCCATTTTGAGAACACATTTTTCAATCCTTACTTCATGCTGTCAGATAACACAAGTAACCACTGGACAATTTATTTACACTATGATAACTACAGCTATGGAATTTTAAAAGCATTATCTTCATTTTTCATTTCTGTTTTTTTTTCTTAGAAAGCAATGTGGGATTTTAGGTAGAGCAGAGTCTTATCCTTCCTGACCCCAATAATTTCAGACTGGGGATCATCCCTATCATACATGGCATTTGCTGTATTACTACGGATGGAATCTCTAGCCCATTCGTTCCAGAATCCCATGTCCAGCTCTGCTTTGCAGGCCACTCAGAAGGAGAGCACAGGGAGAGGAGAGAGGCACGGAGCTGCACCGCCAGCCAGGCAGTGCTGTACTTGTAAATGTAGGTCAGGAAGCAGAGAACAAGCTCTTTGCTTCGTACCCAAGGCAAGAATGAATTTAAAGGCTTTCTATGGCAGGAGGATGGGGGAGGGCTGTGGAGAGCAACCTTGCAGTAGGTCAGTTAAAAAAGCCCTTGAATGTGGGGGAAAAAAAAAAAAAAGAGCAAAATGAAAACCACAGCAGCTGATCAACACCATACAGGTTAAGAAGTACACATGTCCCATACAAATAGGGCAGGCTTAGTCATAAAGAAAAGCTCTGTAAGTGAGGCCAAATTAGAAAGCATCGTCTGAACTTCTAGCGATGAGTGTTTGCATTTCTCTCCTCCTAGAGGAAATAAAAATCTAAAGTAAACTCATTCCTGTGACTAAACTTCTAGCTTGTGCTTGCAGTACAAGCTTTTTTATTACAGCCTGCTCCAAAGCAATTACAAGAAATGGCATGATGGCATGAAGAGCCGGTCAGGAACTCCAGAGGGGCAGTTTTACATACAGGAGTGCCAACAGAATCAAGTCAAGAATCAAGCACAGAGAACTCGATCAGTTTTCCCTAGGACTTGCATTTCATCCCCAAAGGCGGGGTTTGCTACATTTCTCATTTGTCCCTAGTTAACTTGAAAAAAAGCCAGGCCTGGTACAATGTGGTACCTTCACCTCATAGTGAAATGACTACATAAGAATTCAGCTGAACATGGGATAGAGATGAAAACTACCACATTGCCGTTCTCATATCACCATGGCAACAGTTAAGCGAGCTCCCTTCAGCAGTTAAATCTGACAGCTTTTATAATAACACTAACTGGATGATAGTAATGATGCGCTGTGCTCCATGAGCCAACCAGTGCAGGAGTCAAACCACAGGGTATGAGCCATGCCCCTCGCTGTTCTCCCAGCAATGCCTGTGGTCAAAGCCTTCTGACCAAGATAGTAACCTCCAGTTACTGCTCTCAAAACAAGTTCCTGTAGCACAGGGAACGCTCATGGCTTACAGCTTTACGTTGTCTCAAAGGTTTCCATTTGAATGCTTAAGTCGTGCACAGATGGGAATGTTCTCAAAGGGCTCCACTCACCTGGGAATGCGTGAGAAAAGAATACGCTTTCTACAGAGTGAACAAAATTGCTGCTGCTGTGTTTTCAGCATCATTTGTCTGAGCAAGGAGGAGGTAAGCAGTGGCTGGTGTCTTGCTATAATGCCTACCAACATGTAGCCACTGTAGACTGCTTCAAGTAAAAAAAACACGCTGCCTCACTGAAGGCCCAAGTATGCTGATGAATATGGAAATATATCTCCGAAGACAAGCTCATCAGGACAATCTCATCCACCTCCTTCTAGCCTATTTAAGCTTTATCTAATATTAACTGACATGTTAGCTGTTTAACATCAATATTCTGTGAACCACTCACTGTGATCTCCCAAATACTTAGCTTGGGCATGATGGAAAAGCCTCTACATATTTACCTCATTAGAAAGAGAAGGGTGTGAAGCATTACTCACCCTAATGTTCTGAGGATAACAGGTTTGTCTTGCAACTGATTCAATAGAAACAAGATGAGAAAACTGAGAACAGTGTGAAACCCTTAAAAGTTCAAGATTTCCTAAGATGACAAACAGATCAGAGGAAATAGTTATGTTTGCCAGCATGTAAGAAGTCTTCAAAAAGTTAAATATTCCCAGCTCTTCCCGTTGACATATTAACAAAGTTTTGTATTATATTACAAATTTTTTTTAGAAGTCTGTGCCATCACAAAAATGCTGAATTCCTCCACTCTTGAGAAGTCAACAACATCTTTCTTGGGGAAAGGCCAAGTGTTCCCACACCACAATAAGCCCAAGGTTCAAAACAAGAAAAACTGACTGCTGCAAGAAATGCTTTTTTAATAAAATACCAAACAAGTCACCAAGGAAAACAAAACCCTAACTCACTGCCTTTATTAAAAATTTAACATATCCAGCATTTAAATGACATCAGGTCTAATGAAACATTAAGAGAGAGTCTAAGTTTCTTTCATTCACTGCCGCTGTCATCATCTCTAAGCCAAGTATGAATTTGGCACATAAAGAAAAGCTACGTCACAGTTAAAGCCTGTTGTGCCATAATATATAGGTTGATGTGACATAAAACAAAATGAATCACTGGAAAATGCCATCTGTGACTCAGTCTAAAATTTTTCATGTAAAAAAATTTAGTACTGCCACTTACCGCAAATTCCAGCCTTTTTATAGGCATTCCTCCCAAGTCCAACTAGGCACTGATTTTTGTAGATGTACAAATTCAACTGTCCAGCCTTGTGAATCATGAAAATAACCAATTTCCCATTATAAGATCTTTGAATTTTTTAAAGCTTTGCATTTTATTCTTTTTTAACTTGGGAAACAATAACATTATGTCACAACAATTTAAAGAAATGAGACTGTAATTTAAATATGCTCTTCACACTACTTAAGATTCTAAAATAAGACTAAATATCATACACACACCTGAGGGCACTACACATCTGTTCCTCAAAAAGCCAATTGCAAAGCTTATGCTGTTAGCACCACGAAGCAAATCGAAAGGGGAATAAAATAAAAATAATTTAATTACATGGTTCCTAAGTATAAATGCACCTTCAGCTCAGGAGGTATTTACAGTAATGCCCCTCCTGATATCATGAGGAAATTATCTTTCAAATAGGAACTGATTTTCAATAGCAGATGCCCCAACCCTGGAGGCAGACAAGGCCAGGCTGGATGTGGCTCTGGGCAGCCTGGACTGGTGGTTGGTGACCCTGCACATAGCAGTGGGTTGAAACTAGATGATCATTGTGACCCTTTTAACCCAGGCCTTTCTATGATTAATCCTGTTGTTACACTAAATTCAATATGGTTAATTTGCAAAGCAGCTAAACCATATTACTCCAAAAGGTTGTCTGTTTTCTTAATTCTCAACATGGTAAACATCAATATATCAATTAAAAGAATGATAGATAACCACAATTGTTTTATTTTCCTAGCAAGTCTGTTTCCTGCATCTGGCAAATATTTTATTTTCCTTCTCAATTTTTCATTTTTTTGAGAAATGGATGCTGAAAACAACTTCAGACATCCAACTTCATTCATGTTAATAAAGGAATGACAGCCTTCTCCCACTAATTCTGGGGACTCCAATCTTAAGTAAATAATAATGCTGCCATTTCATTAAAAAAGAAAGGAAGAGACGAGTCCCTCAAGCATTTTTCACCCTTACATCATTTTCTAATAGTAGAAGTTAACTCAAATGATTTATTGTCCAAATTTTACACAAGCAGAAAACAATAGAAAAGCTCAAATGAAGTACACAATCATATTCCTTCCCTACTCCTCCCCCTATTCATCAAAAGACTTCACACCTGTGAGCGCACACTTTCTGGAAGTACCATCTTCTGCACACATTCCATAAATCAAGTCTCTTGGAGAAACATTAGTTTTGTTGCGTGCATGACTCCTTATGACAACCAGACTAATATTAATTGGTTACCTCCTCTGGCACCCTAAAAGAAATATCTATAAAGCTTGTATTTACAGCCTTTCCTGTAAAACATATCTGACCTGGAATAAAGCCATTTTCCTCCATTCCTTATCATGATGTTGCCTTGGACTTGTATTTACACCACTGGGAAGCTGTTATTTACAGAGAGCTACACTGAAATGAATTACAACTGCTTAGAAATTCCTTATTTGTCAGGAATTGCAGGAGATTCGTGCCTGAAGTATTAATACAACGCACTGACTTACTTAGAGAAGAGCTGAGCAAGCTTTTCTCTTTTATATTTTTCGTATTCTGAGGAGCCAAGTCATTTTTTCCCCCATTTTTCAGTACAACCTCCAGTTTCTCAGCAAGAAAGCTACTAAAAATGCTGGTTCTTGAAAATCTCACCACCTGAAATGGTATTCCAGAAAGAAATGCACATAGTCATAAACTAGCAAAGTACTCCTGCATCTACGCTCCAGCTTCAAATTAAGAAAAATTGCAGAGCTGGGCAGTGCTGTGTGCTGAGAGGACTGACTCAAGCATGCCAAGACAGTGAAGAGCTGGCCTTCACCCTGCTTATCCAGTCCAGATATATAATGCAAGGTGGCAGATAGCTCCCATTTTTTTTCTGTGACACTTAAAGACTTCCAAGCAAAAATAGCTTCCAGTATTTGCTGAACACATTTCACACTGGCTTTGTCAGTTACTTAAAATGAAAAATTACCACAATGAGATGAGTTGCCACAGGAAAAAAAAAAAAAAAAAAAAAGTTTCCTACCAAGGCCAGCTAAATAATTTGGCATTTCATTTGTATCAGCAACAGACAGACAAGAAGAGCTTGTCCCAGTCTTTTGGGAAGGGAACAAAAACAGAATTTTTCTTCTAATGGACAATAAGGCTTTCTTTTCTTGCTGCCCTACTTTCTTTCTTTGCCAGGAAGGAAGATGCTTTTTCACAGCTCAACATTTTCACAATATAACAAAAAGATGCAGTAACCCTGTGCAAATAAGAGACTTCTTTAAGATGTGTTATGAAGAATGGAGCACTTTTCCCAACAAATCCCATAATAATCTCTCAATCCATCCAAACATCCAGAGAACACACTAATGACATTTTCTCTCAGGGAAAGATGCCTAACTGTTCTAGTCTTCAACCTACGGACATTAATTCCCTAAATGGAGCTTTTTTAAGCCTGCATTCTGAAAAGATGACACAAATCTGTCTCCTCCCGATAAACAGCAAACTGGAGTTTCTGAGTTCTCCATGCAATATTTTGAAAGCATCTAATAAGCTATAAAAGATGGCCCAGAATTGGTCATGTATGTAGACCAACCGACTCTGGCATTGGATGGAATTAGACTGAGCCAAATGGACTGGTTTCAATGGCTTGCCACGTAGCAGTGCAGAGGTTCAACAAGTCCAGAAAGAACATAATAACGAAATGAACACCATCAAAAAACAGTATAAATACTTCATAGCTACTCTGTTACTCTTAACACTTGGATATTCTGACACTTTGATAGCTGTTACAAAGTACACCTCTCTTACCATTAAAAGGAAGGAGAAAAGATAGGAAACAAACTCAAGCCACACTTGGGGGAAAAAGCTACACACAACAAGCATAGTGAAATTAGGCAAGAAATTCAATCCTAAACCACGCACATAGTCAAATGAGAAGACAAATTTTAAATGGCAGGCTTATATTGATCAATTCAAGTAATAGGAATAGGTGTTTGATTGCATAAGAAAACAGGTTAAATGTGAAAGTAGTGACTATAATCTAAAACTAGAGATCCACTGCTATTCCATTTCCTATTGCCTTCTCACCCAAAAGACCTCACACGTTCTACACAGAAGTGAAAGCAAAACAAACTATCCTTGGGTTTCCTCTCCAGAATAAAAACAGACATGAAGATCAACATAATCCATTACTATCTGGATTGAAGAGGATGGCTAATATAATTTTATTTGCCCATCTAATTCAGATTATATCTGTAATCCTACGTAACGTAACAGTGAACACAGCACTGAAAACAATGAGCCAAGAAACAAGAAGTGAACAAGAGAAGCAGGAAATACATGAGACAGCCTTGCAGAACTGCTCAAGATGCAGCAGGTTCATTCATGACTTAAATGTTTGTAAAAGATTCAAGGAAAGGTGAGAAGTCAAAGCATATTAATTTAAACGCATTCAATTCCCCCACAAATTTTCCAGTGCAGGAGTAAGTTGGGCTCTTCTCACTGTAAACTAAGGAAATTAAACCACAGCTAACTGAAGTAAATTTATTCCTAAAGACACTACCAGTCAATGGCAATTTTATGCATTACAGCTTATGAATGTTGATGCTGTACACTTTGGTAATTTGTATAATTTGCTTAAGTGCCTTGATCCAGATTTAGCCTTAAGGAACACTTGCATATCCCCATAATAGATGGCATCATTCTTTGTATTGATGAGAAAGGGCTCTTTCTGAATGACACGACTATCAAGCATTTGTACTAATAGGAAAAAGATGATTGTTGAAAGCAAGCTCCTACTGATCATAGTCACTGCACAAATACATTCAGGTGACAGAAGTTCAGTTCTGGAAAGACCTGAGCTGTTGAACTAGAAACGGAAAGTAACTGGAGATTTTAACCATTTTGAACAAAGCCTGCACTGGGGAGAGCAAAGGCTACAAACAAAAGGCTGGATGAACTTCAAGAAGATCCCTGAAGGACTCTGACTGACTGAGACTGAATACGAATACAGAAGTTTGAGTTTCAGACACAGGGGAGTTACCTCCCCACCGACAAAGCTGCACACAGCTATCATCTCTAAACAAGATGAGAAGCCAGGAAAACTCGTGCTGAAAAGTGCAGAGAGCTCAGGTACGATCTGTTAAGTACCACAGATCAGCAGCATGTTGGAGGCTACAACAGCTGACCACAGGCTACAGCAGTTAGGATTCTTTTGTATACAAGAGAATGGCTGGGAACGCTGCCGGAAAGCACAGCAGATCAGAGGTCAGCCCTTCCTACAGCAGCACGTGTGGACAAGGCTTTGTCAATATTGAGGTAACGATCGAACTCGAAACCGAACCTAGACTTCAATATGCATGTACCTTTTTGTGTAGAGAAATCCTAAGTCTTCTTATCTCAGAGTGGAGAAAAAAAAAAAAAAAAAAAAAAAAAAACAAATTAAGAATTAAGAAACAAAACACAACTCAGAGTCATACTTAGATTTATATTGAAGTATAACAATAAGAGAGCACTGTTAGAGTGAATTGGCTGTAAATAAATAAGGACAGAAGACATCTTTTTCCTCCCATTAAGATTATGTTTCAAAGCACAAGAACTTCAATGACTGAGAGCTCCCCCTCCCTCCCAATAAACCTTTGCGTAAGGAGCAATTTAACTGCAAGCAAAATATTTCTCTCACCACCTTCACACTTTCTACACAATCTTATTCTACTCTTTACCCTTGAGAACATCTGCCCACACCATCAGCTTTTCATCTTATGGACAGAATTAATTAAGCATCCTTCTGGGGAACGTAGTAGAAGTGAAAAATGGTGAGTTCTACTCAAGTCAGAGATAGTATTTTGATTTAAACAAAACAAAACCAACAAAAATCAGAACATAATTCTCAGAGCTGTGAAAATTACTATGCCACACAAAGTATCAACATATCCCTATGCGTTTTAATATAGTTTAAATATGACTTCACTAAAGCAGAACTTCACTTTAAGTTTGCCAAATATTAAATGTCAGGTTTATCAATCATTTCCATTCCTCTCACAATAGCATCAGAAAGTTCCACTGCTTCCTTAAAGGTATGATTTTTATTCATAACCAAGAACTGCTACAACTATTAGTATATTAGCAACCACTGTTAATGTTTAATGCGTTCCTGAACTTCATCTGGAGGATTTGAGCTGATAATTAATTTTCGTATTACCTTCATCATAACTTCACACAAAGGAGTGATAATACTTGAAAATATTTTCTATGTATTGTAGAATTTCACTATAATACATTTCCTGAATACAGATTGTTACTGTACTCACTGTTTAAAATATGCATGTGCCATTAGATGCTTCTAAAAGGATTAGAATTCACACTATTTGATAATGCAACTTAACTATAGGCATCTTTCCAGAGAAGAAAATTAAAGGAGATGAAGAATCTTGCTGAGAATTGCCAGAGGACTGAATATAGGAAATACACTGAATATAACATTCTTGCTGTACATTACAATAATATTTATACGAAAGCTACCCTTATTAAACATTTATTGCATCCAAATGAAGGTGAGCAGAATATCTGGTGATTCTTTCATGAGCACAAATGGGAGGCGTAACAACAGATACATTTACAAAGGATGTCAGGAATCAACAAGGAACCTGATTTACAAATGACCAAATTTTATGCTATTTGCAAAATTTGAGCCAAACATAAGATTACCCTTTGAAGTGAGATATAACGATACCCCAGGTAATCCAGCATCCCTTTACATTTTACTTTCTAAGATGGAATAGCAGGCAGATAGTAATGCAAACATATATTTCACTATTTTAATCCGAACCTCACCTTCTGTTCGTATCCAGATATTTTTGGAAGTCTTTTCATTCTTCCAGACTTAATTATACATGTAAAACCTACTATAAAATCAGTGGTGTATTACATCACGTGATTATAGGCTACTAAATTATTAGCCACAAAATATTTGCCTGAAGGCCTTACATAAAGCCCTCTCCCCATCCAGAAACCTTTTGCTTTACTTATTGTAACCACAATGGAAAAAAAGAAGAAAAAAAAAAAAAAAAAAGAAGAATCAGGCAGGCCACTCTTGCTAATGATAACTGTATTCCATTTAGATTTCAGTATTATCACAGCCTGCTTGCTTGAGTCGCATCAGCTGCTCCCAAGGCAACTCTGAAGCAAGACAGATTAATACCACTACAGGATGTGCCTGAACCTTCCCCTGTTCCAAACTAAAGCAAGAGGTAATCATTCTCATCAGGACACCCATGTGTTAGCAGCCTGCTTCCCTAACATTCCTTCCCTCCCTCTGTAACATTTTCTGAATCTGCTTTCCAGTTCAAGTGTAACTTGAAGCAATGTATGTTTAGTTTTGTTTTTTTTTTTTTGTTTTGTTTTGTTTTGTTTTTTTTTTCCAATCTTTGTCAAGTTCTATGAAAATCACCAGCAAGAGAAACACGAGGCTCAGGTTAACGCCCCTGAGGAAGAAAAGGCAGGCAGCCTTTTTCAAAACAGCAGCACCAAGCCACCACAAAGCACACACCCGCACTGATCAGCTGCACATCCCTCCAGGCCAAAGCAGCACATGAGGAAATAACACCTGACCTGAGTAGAGGAGAGGTGATTACAGAGAAAAAAAGCACTATTTTTATTGCCTATGAAGAAACCCATAATTTCAAAATAAATGCATATTTGAAATGTTAAGTCCTATAAATTCACAATAACTACAGTTAACAAGAAATAATCTTACACCACTATTACTGGGCTTAGTCACACAAGGTTTTGCTTCACACTTCCTTTTTAAACTGATGTGTAAAAGCACGTCTGTTACTTATGCCTATAACCCACTCATACACCTTCACGCAGGAAAAGTGTCTGCTTTCAATCTTAAAGAGAAAGGGAAGCAAGATATTTTAATTTCAGTAACACATCTTACATCCTCTGAAGCAGCCAACCAACTGCATAGTTCCTAGAACAGTCTGCCAAATGTACTGCTGACATAAGGCAAAATAAAACCACATTTTCTTAATATTCATACTACACAGAGTCTAAACAAAAGTTTTACACGCTAACTAATCGGGAAGCATATTTGTGAAAGAAGCAGCAGTTATTCTCATTTATCCATTTCAATATACCAACTGCTTCAGATAACTTAGTTTTAGACATATACTATTTTAAACAGTAAGTACTGAAGATGAGCAAAAAAAAAAGAAATCTGAGAATATCTTTCACACGTTACAAGAAAACCAATATTTCTTTACTAAGAAGTTCACATTCACACTGTGTATGCATCTGTGCAAAAATTATTAGAAACCAGATTGTCTTTGCCTGGTAAGTATCTTCAGTGTCAAATCTCAAGTTGCACACAGACAGAGCTTACGTGACTTCAAATAATCTCTGAACTAAAAAAATCCAGAAAAACTCATTATCTTTTGGGAAATAAAGGGTGTGTAAAATAGGAAGTGATGAATGACAAGGAAAACAGACATGCACACTGACACATACGCAGGTCTCCCTGCCCTCCACACACAGTGTTTTCACGGAGGCTTTAGAGGAATCAAGACTGAAGACCCACTCTTCCAGCAGCAGTGATGGAAGTAGTTTCTGCAATAGCATATTGCTCAGTAAAAACATAAACGCAGCTCCAGATGGCAGCTCTGCAGATTGCAATCATAGGTATATTCCAGAAGGTATGATCAGCATTGCCTAAATGCTAGTTGAGTGAGCCATAACTAATGCAGAGTTTTTTATATTGTCTTTACAGCCATTTACCTAATGAGAAAGCTGAAAACAGAGCACCCAGGACCACTGATAGCAAATGTATGTCAGAACTCTGCCTATAGATTCTTATCTCATCAGAAGTACACAGAACACTTCCAAGTACCCCAAAAAAGGTGATGTGGATTCAAATGCAATAGCACGTGGCTACACAAAAGGCAGAGGCAGATGAACACACTGACAGGTTGAACAATAAAACTGCACAGAAGTGGAAACCAAGATACGTTCTGCCTTAATCAATTCCATTCTCGGGAAGTGCAAGAAGAAATTGCCTTAAAGGATTCGAATTATAACCTACTTTGCTATTCTGACAGGATCTTACCTTTGGTGATGTTGCACTATGTTAAATAGTGCCGAATGACATAATTTATAATTTATAGAAAAAACTGAGAACGAGGCATTACATTAGCACTTGATTAATACTTGCCTCTCAAGACCCATCTCAGTTGCGACCTCTGCAGGTCTGATGTGCTTAGAGCTGAGAAAGTACTTTGCCTTACATACTCACATGCCAAGAACACCTTATAACACAGTCCTTGTAACACACACCTGTCACAGCAAGCTAACAATTACACCTGTGAAGTTACATCTGCAAACAAAGTTGCCTGCACTGAGACATCCGCTGACTGCAATCAGAATGCTAACAGCCAGAAACTGAGAAGAGTTCTTTCAGAGAGAATAAAACAAATATGCAAGCACAAGAAGGAGGAAACAAGGTGGACCTTTAAAACGATAACTCCAGAACAAGATCCACAAATTAGAACTACAGTCCAAGACATTCAGGTAGGGCTTTGACAATAAGGAGAAAGCACAGATCTGATGAAAACAAAAGCTTGGGGGAAAGTTTGCTGTGGCTTAACTACAAAGTACCAGTAAGCTCCTTGAGTAATAGGCGCACCAGTGTGGACTCATTGACATGTTCCTTATTGCTTAAGTAAGTCAAGCTATCCTACTTTCCACGCTCAGAAAGAAAAAAAAAAAAAGGTATGACAATAATAGAATAATACATAATCAACTAACCAAGCAGAGAATTTGTTTCCACAAAAACTGAATTATCTGACTCTACTAAGAGGAAATAAATACTAGTGTCATATGGTCTAACTCCAATAGCAAATGAACAGAGAAGGAAATCTCGATTCAGCCATCTTAAGTTAGTTTCATAAACTCCTCAGCCAATTAATAAATATTTGAGCTCCAATTTTGATTTAGTCACTCTACCATAAATTGAGAAGCATGCAAAACTTCAGAAGTGTGTTACAGATTCTATTTAAAGGCAATGGGATAGTAACATCCATAATTACTGTAGCAAATGCAGGTGAACTCAGATGGAGAAACGGAAACATAAAAGAGTAATAGTGCCTTCTGGTCCCTCATCTTTCACATGTTCATTTCCACATCTTTACTCTTCCACATTCCAAATGCCCCCAGATGCTGCCTTCAGGGACCCAACAGGTTCCTTGTCATTGCCTTTAAGTTTCCATAATGAGTAAATGGAAATGTCACTAAGACTACGCTAAATTCAACTGCAAGCCTTACCAATTTTTTGTCTGAAGGCTCAGCACACTCATACTTCTGCCTTGCTGGGTTCTTTGATATCATCAGGCACTATTTAGTAGGAACACTGGCAACAATTGTTACAAATGTTATGAAAAATTTGGAATTCAAAACTTCCACTGAAACTACAACTTCTGCTTTAAAAGGCTATGATCCCAATCTCTTAAATAATGACTGATTTCAGATACACCTCAGCAGAATGTTGTAGCTTAGGGATCCCACTATTTCAATTGTTAAGGATAAGAGGTTAAAATATGCTTTTATCTAGATACCCCTTAGGAAAGGTTCATAAGACCTTTATGCTATTCAAATACTGTGAATGTATTTGAATGCTACACAATAGTTCTATTGTTTCATCATATTAGAAGTTTGCTGACAAACTGTCAATTGAAGATGCAGCCATTTCATACTTAGTGGATTTTTGGACTTAATTTGCAGAAGGAATTACATGGACAATACTGCTGAATGTATAAGCTGTGTAAAATGCATGATGTTTGGTCAGAACAATTAAGACAAATATAAACGTCTGTAGCTCGAGGTCAGCTAGCATCACTGCACAATGCTCTATACAACTTTTATTAATAGCTCGATCAATCTCAAGTCCTGAGAAATACAAATAGAACTAAGCATCTTTATGGGATGTGAGCAGAAGGTAGACTACAGTTATGAACGTGAACAAAATTTGCTAACAGTTTTATTTGAGGTCATGTTTCCCAGTAAGGCTGACTGCTGGAGCATTTGGAAAGGACCCAAGTCCCAGCTCAAAGTGTACAGGGCAGAAGTTTCTTGAAGGGAAACTCAGCTAACAAAGCAGCCAGGAACACTCACCCTTAGGTCAAGCAAGTCATCTTAAAATTCATACTAAGAGTTTTTAAGGCTCTCAAGCTTTTTTTTATTACTAATGCTCTGTAGGTGTCTGAAGTTCCTGTTCAATGTATAGTCAGAGATATTTGGATTCCCATACTTGGCACTTCTCAGTTTAAATTCCTCAAGGATCTTAGGTGCACACCACAAGCTCTCCTGGCATGCAGACACAACCAGGTTTTTCCACAGAACAGCGACTTCAGACACCTTCATTCAGTAACAAAGCTATGCGGCCTGAGCTCTCGCTCTCTTTTATTCACCAGCCAACAGAGAAAAGCTCAACTTCCAGATATGTGACTCGTTACATAACATCCACATTTTTTCTTGAATTTGCAGTTCTCAGACTCTAAACCTATTATGAAGAACAAAACAGGCAGTTCTATTGTATAATGCAGTACAATAGCAAGATAGCTTGGCACAGATATACATGATTTACAATCACTGAGAAAATGAGCACAGCATTGTTCAACCTAGCATTTTCTTGAAAGCAGCATTTGTGTGTCATTTTCCCCAGTTTTTATCAACTTGACTGTTTACATTGAAACTCTTTAAGGGAATCTTTATTTAATGTTTGAAAAACAACTGGGGCAGTAAAATGCCAACCACTGAAATGACTGTAGGGATCTTTTAGAGTGTAACAGTCTTCGGGAATCTTGGTTGCATTTCATTCACTGTTACTAAAGCACAGGGATACAGGCCACAAGAAGGGCCTGCTGGTCTGTTGCCCCAGAGCAGTCTAGGACAGCAGGAACACAATGAGGCTGTTGGGAGAATGGTTTGGTCAAACCCACCTCCAGCTCAAGGACGTTCCAAGCTAGTGCTCAAATTCTAGCTCTTGGACCCAAAGGACTAAGAACGGGTGGCTACTTCCCAATTAATTACACATAAACACGCTTACTATGAAAAAAATACAAGTCGTATGAAAACAAAAGTCTCTGCTTCAAGCATCATTTATGGAGAGCTCTCCCAATATCCAATTATTACAACACATTCCTCATCCTCTTTTGCTGGTTAGCAGCTAAACAAGCTCACAGTGGCCTCCCAAGGCACAGAGCATGCACAGAAAGTGATTGGGCCCACAGAGCAGGAGCCGTGGGCAGACTGACCTTACACTGGCGTGGGGAATAATGGCAAGCTTGTGCACTGCACTGCTTCAGAGGCTGCTGAGAGCATTTTCAAAGAGTCTGTTGTTTTGCTGACTCCTCCTTTAATACCAATCCATTCAAGTATTTTAATGAGATTATGACACATAAAACTGGTGATGCGGGTATAAGTAGTCTGCTCACCCCAATCTAATGTTGAAGCTGTGTTTTATTTTTATTTACTTCTGCAAGTTAAGTGCTTCAATATTAGCATATTAAAAGACTGCGTTCAATCCCATCACATGCTTTTGGGAAGTCATTAATGTAAATTTTAAAAAAATCTCATGATCTCCCTTATTTACATAGAAACCTCACTGTTACATAAAGTTACACCATGCTGCCTGCTCCTGCCTGTTTCCTCTCCACTGGCCCAATCTTTACAGCGCCAGAAACTCAGCCTTACCCCTCATTTTACAGCATGGTAATTCTTAAAAAATTTTTACCAGAGGTTAATGAAACCTCTTGCATTAAATAAGGAATTCACCAAGACTAGCATACTCCGATTTCGGGGGCAGCATCAGTAACATACTTTCATGAGTTAATACTCACATATGAGATTGATCAACAAGTGCTGAAAAATACCTCTGACCTTAGAGGTGCTAAAACATATTTCCAGTTCTTCTGAAAGGAAGCCTGCTTATAGAGTGGCTTATATTGGGACATCCAGTTTTGTTACTAAGTAAATTACCTCAATACCTCAGAGGACTGTTATATCCACCTGCTTACAGAACACTAAGAAAAACAAATGCCAACAGTTATTTCTGGCTGCATACAAGTGCAGATGATCAATGACAGATCCCATTAGTTACAGAAAAACAATAGACAAAAGGAGCTTCTCTGCTTCCGCAGCTTTGATTACTGAAAGAAAACAGAAATTAGAAAAAGGGGAGTATCCCAGCTATTAGAAAAAGCAAAGTAATTTCCATGAGGAAGGCCCCATTACAGTAACACACAAATCTTATTCACTTGCATCCAAGTTTCTATTAGCTCTGAATTATGGCTGACAGTCAGGACTCCCAGAAATGAAAGAAGCAGAAAGCCTGCCAAGGGGTATCAATCTATTCCTTTTTCCCATATTAAAGTCATGAAAACTTAAAATAATATTAAAAGGCAGATAAAACAAGCAGTGACTAAATTTGTCATGGAGAAACAAATATCACTTGCACATGCACGATGAATATAAAGCAAGCTCTCAGCTTTAAGAAGACATGCTTTAACAACCATCTATAAAATCCAGATTTACCAGATACATACAGAGCCAGTAACCTCTCCAGTATCCTAAAACAGATACAGGCAAGACAGCTTGTTTGTTCTAATCTTTGCATCTGAAGCTATTGCAGCAGCTAAGTACTTCATAATTCCTACTGACAGTAACCATCAGTCCAAACCTTAATTATATATCAAAAACAGCAGCAATCACCACCACCCAAACCCACTTTGTAGGCTTCCAAAGGATACTGGCTTAGTCTCAAAGCTAGCATTTCCCTTCAGTAAGTGAAAAGCAGAGAATGCCCTGAACTTGTCAAAGGCATACATGTAAGAAAGACAACGTCAAGAATATCTGTTTAAAATTCTCTCACAGCATTCCCTTGCATCCTACATGGTGCAAAACTATTAACAGATTTATCTTCCGTAATTCTGTACCTCTTAATCGATCCATTTCAAACAGTAAACTATTCTACTTAATGAAAACCAACCAACCAGAAGAAACAACACAGAAGCTGCACTGCTATACAGAGGGTCATGCTTTAGAATCAAGTCTGCAGGTAGATCTGGGGGTTTCTTAAAGTCACACTGCATGGTTTTCAACACGCTGCTGGGCTAGTTGAGCTACTATCACTAGCTTGGTGGTTTCCAAAACATCACCAGCCCATCAGGCAAACAGAAAGTGCCCCAGGTATTATCAAAGATGCCTTGTTACAAACAATTCCAGGTCCAGAATAATGAAGCCACAGCTTCATAAGAATTCATTAAATACGTCAGCTCTTCCTTAGACAAAGTAAGCACACCAATTAAGCAAAAACCCTGTTGCAGGGAAGAACTGCCAGCAGCACAAGTTATTTTAGCTGACATTACTTCAAAAGAGCCCACCATTCACCATCTGTTCTGGCACAAATTTTGAATGCTAAGAAAGTTTCCAGCATCGCTGATGAAAAGAAAGCAGTCGAAATGCAGAAGTTTGTTTCACTGTTAACAAGAACAAGCATCTAGGACAACTCATATTTCAGCAAGAACAAATAAAAAACTGTACTGCAAGCTTCATAAAATGAATTACAAAGAATTACACTAAGACATACAGTGCCAAGGGGAAGACATGTTGGGAAGATAACAGAGAGCAAATAAGAGACATGTTGCAAATTTTACATCCAAAGTGGGTGGGCAGCTCCAGACAGTGGGGCAACAGTTTGCACTGCAGGTAGTAATCATATGCCTATCAAGTTTTTCTGGTTGCTAACAAGATGGACGCTTTTGAAAACTAATGGCTCCACCAACCTGTTGAAGGGAAGACCTGCCAAAGTGAACTGTACAGATCAGACAAAAAAAAATAATAAAGGGCAAGGAGCAACAAGGAAGCCAAGGAAATGAGTGCAACAGAGAAAACAAAAGCAGGGATAGATTGGATTACCAATATGCAAATGCCCAAATGAACTACTTTATTAGATTAAATCATCTCTTTTAATATGCAAAGTGTAATCTACAGCAAAAATAATAAGAAAAAGAAACAAAGAGTGAAGATAAAGTAAAATACTTGATTCGCCTACCATGAAGCAATACTTCTTCAGAAACAAATTGTAAATGTCTTTCCAGAAACTTTTGGTGAAATCTCACTTGCATGACTATGTGAAGTTTTACTTCTCTATGTTCTAAAAGAATATGAGTTTAACAGGAAGAGATGAAGAAAGTTCAGATAGGAATTGAAAAATTATTTCACAACACAACTTGTTTAGCCAAGCCAAATAAGAAGTCTTATGAGAAGGACTGCACTGCCCTTTGTAAGAACATCAGTGAAAACAAACACCAGAGATGAAACAGAAGAGCAAAACAGTGATACAAAAATAAGTGCTTCAAAGTTCACTCACCATTTATCTGGAAATCAGAGGCCTGAGGTTTCAATCTAATGATAATCTGCCTAGCACTTCAAGCCCACTGAGAGGATGTCATTAATTCACAAACAAGATAATACAAATAATTGTTTCTGTGAGGATGGCAGAGAGGATATCACATACATAGGACACAATT
This sequence comes from Tetrao urogallus, assembly GCF_951394365.1. NCBI lineage: Eukaryota > Metazoa > Chordata > Aves > Galliformes > Phasianidae > Tetrao > Tetrao urogallus. The sequence continues at coordinate 22,462,418 of NC_136818.1, forward strand.
CCAACACTATACCCCAGTTTCCTATGATTTAGCCAATGAGAATTAAATACTTCACCATAAATTTCGGGGAGAAATCACTTCCCTATTTCCTCCTACATTTATACAGCATTAAAAATAGAAACACATACACCTATAAAAAGACAACTAAGACTGTAAAGTGAAATTTGGCAACTTGTAGGAAATTAAGTATTCTACACCTAAATCTGAAGATTAAGGATTGGACCTATGTGGACTCATCACTGTGAGCAAGTCCGGACAAAAACAGATGACCACTTCTATGTCACGTAATTAATAGATTCATTCTCTCCATCCTGATATGAAAAACAAAGTCAGTAAGGCTGGGATTTAGTAGAGTACCTCATGTTGTCGATTCATCAGATTTATATAGGTATGCAGATGGCAAAAACTTTAATGAGGGCTCTGCATTAGTTCTGTAGCATTAATCCTACCCACCAGCAGATCAGAACAGTATTATTTTCAGAGCATTCGACCTATTTTCATAAAAGCAAAGAAACGTTGGCCCCAAAAATGAAGAAGTCTGCCCAGGGATCTCTCATCATTACATGGAACAATCCCCACATACAGCATGCTTAAGTCATATGAAAAGTAGATTTCACTAGGCCAATAATTTTCAACAGGTAAAAATTCTTCTGATATTTAAATTTATTTTTATTAAGCATGGAGTAGGAAATGCATCAATACTCAAAAATCTAGCTTTATTACTGAAGTTTTGTGAGTGTAGTTTCATCATGTATGAAAGATGTCCTTAACAGGAACACATAAAGCTAGACAAAAACCTCGGTCAACAACAGAAAGGCTATACTTCCACAAGACAAACTTGCCAGCAAAGTCTCCCTATTGAAAACCTTCAGACAAACCCCTTGAACCAAAATCTTTAAAATGAACCAACTGAATCAAAACACGTTTCACCTCTTCACACAGAAAAGCAATCATTACTTCTATTAATCAAATGAAATGTCTTACCTTAGGTAAGGCTGACAAGAAACACACGACCTCTATAAAACACATTTAAGAAAAAACCTTCAGCTTACCGTTACAGACTTCAGAGTCATTCCGTGATAGGTGCCCATGGTATCAATTTTAAAGCCCTCCGTTTCTGAAAAGCAGAAGAGTTTCCTGTAAGTCATTATGAGCATAGGAACATAATTTCTAAGTAGACAACATTAGAAATATATTTGAAATTATCTGTATAAGTAATACATATCGCTGCTGCATGTAAACATTCTGTTTATGCTATGAAACCTGGTTAGTATTTAGGAAATCTGTGTTCTCTTTAGGCAGAGGTCCACCTGGTATTTCTGCCTTCCGTAACCACAGTGGGCTTCTTCCGCCACATGGAATCGTTCTAAAGAAATGATGTGAATTTAAATCTTTGCAGTATATAGTATACTACATGCAGTATAATACGCATACAGCATCAGAAATTCTCTTCACTACCAAATGAAGAAGAAATTTGTTCTCAGAATGCATTATATTGCAACGCATTCAACTTATATGCGCGTGAATGCAAAAACATACTCCATTAGAAACTGCTTTAACAAACATAAGAACACAGCCATTTCCTATGATAAATCCACTTCTGCAGTGCATTAAAACAACATTGTCACTATCATCTGACATACACAGAATAGAATTCACATAAACTCACATTACCAAACTCAAAGTGATAAAAAGTTGTTTGGGTTTGTTTTTTGTTTTGGAACAGCATAAATTGAACCTTAATAAAACAAAGTGCCAAAAGCCTGCATGCGCTCAGTGACTAACCCTTCTGCTGAGAGCTTTCCGAGTTTGAAAAGTCCTTTTCTGTCCTCCTATTGTTAGTAATATACAACCTAAGTCAGCTGAATGTGGCCACCAGAATTTGTGGTAAAACTCTTCTCCACTTGCACATTCCCTGGTCTCATATATCCACTGTCAGCTGAATCGAGCAACCAACAGCTTAATTAAGTTCGTTCTTAAAGCGGCAAAGTAACCACAAGTCACTGGAGATAGACATGATAACCTATCAACACGATGGCTGTGAGCACATATACACACCTAAGCAACTCTTGCTCTATTTCAGCTTGTAACGATACTTGATACTGCACAGAAACCCTTATTGGGATCTGGAATACAATTATCATTTATTACACCATCTTCACAAAATTCATCAGCTTAAAAACTTACAAACCAAAAATAACACAGAATCAAGTTTAATGCTTGTACTCAAGCCTACAAAAAGTTGAAGAAAAATATCAGATTTTCAACAATGTTAGAGCTCCTTGTGTTTACCATGAGTAAATTAACTTAAATTGAAACCCACACAACCCTGTCAACAATGCAACATCCTGGGACACATTTATGGTTGTTCATCCTTTCTTCCTTTAGATGAGGAAGATTATCATACAGTTGCAGGAAATGAAGCAGAAAAGTTCCCCAGATTTTATGACTCTCCATTGCCTGGAGAAAGACACCCAAGAGATCAGAATTGATCATACTTCTCTCACTGCAGAGATGGGTATCTACTTTCAGAATGCTGTTTTGGGTTCTCTATCAGGCCTACCACCAAATCCCACACAGAGAAACCCAGTTGTTCTGCTGGTGCTGTCTGCCATGTCACAGGCCATTTCTCCACTCACTGCACAAACTGACCTCAGCTCCGTCCCTCCTTTATCTCAGCTTCTCAACTCCATCCCATTCTGCTGAACTTTATGTTTTCCAACCATACAGAGTTAATTTTGAGAAAGCAAAATGGAAGTACAGACCAGAGTACTGCCATCTTTACTATAAAAAAAAGGCTTTCCTTGTGAATTGATAACACCTTATTGCCTTTCCCTCCGAGTTCAATGTGTAATTACTCATAGCTCAGTGCTAAAGACAATGAAGCTCATCTGACCAGCATTCATGTGGATAACATTTTTCTCAGTGACAATGATACTGGTCACTGTTTCTGGGCAAGGAGCATATTAATATTACATGGGGTGCCCCAGGCCCTGTGGCGTGCTTGGTAGAGCTCCCTCCCTTCAGCTGAAGAGATGTCTTTATTGACCTGGGGTGAACAAATTGGTGATGTATAATCTAGGACGATGGTTGCTTGCAGACTGCAGACAATTATTAACAGAGGAACCTTCCCCCTTTCTCAACTGGCCTACTATAGTTTCCTCCTAGCAGTAACATAGGAAATTCCCACCCATTTCAACCAGGCAGCCCTTAGCAAGGCCAGCAAGCAGCACCCGCATGATGCCAGGCCTACCTCAGTTCCTTCCCTCCCAGCACAAACCCTCGTTCTATCATTAGTTCAACACATTTATTTTGCATTTCAATTATTGCTTTCCACCAGGATCATTATCTACTTTGTCCCGAATAAAACCTTGCGCTCCTCCTGAATTAATGAAAAAGCTAACCCATGACTCCATCAGCACCACAAAGGGAATAAAAGCTCAGAGCTAGCAGCACAGTTAGAAAGTAAATCAAAGAGGAGACAGGCACCTAGCAGGGAACCAGCTTGTGTTCAACCTCTAATGGTTTCATCTTTCAAAAAAAAAAATCTACTTAAGTTCAATTTGCCCTGGTTCATACAGTGAGCCACAAGAGCCACTAAATATGGCCCTGGGTCTCACTCACTTCCTGCTCCCAGCCTTGTGCCAACCCTTCCTTCCAGGAGTGAGTGACTAGGATCCAAAGAGCCAGCTGGTGTAGCAAGCATTAAAGAGTGGGCTCCTAGCCTGCTGAACATTTCCAGCACGGATACAAGCCTTTCAATGCTATTTAGCAGCTACTTAGGAGGTAAATAAAACATTTCTGATCATCAGTAAATAACAGCATAGTGCCTCTACTATTTACTTATCATTGATTAATGTAAATCTAAAATAAATGAAATGGCCAGAAGAGAATGCAGGTGTCCACATGGATTCCTGCAAACAGTTACCGCAGCCACTATGAGGTCTCCAAGGGACGCCAGGGCCTGCTACCTGCAGACAGGGTTAGGTCTGCAGAAGAAACCACCTCCTAAACAGCTCAACAGCTCTCAAATTCCCTGCCTCAAACTCTTAAACAAATGACGGATGAGAGTTAAGCACTGGCAGCTTCTAAATAACCACAGCAACTCTCTTAACTGACAACAGCATGGACACTCTTACCTCAGAAGTTTCTCCCTGATCCTCTCATTCATCTCATTTTCCATGTGATATTTCTAACAGTCACTTGCAGAAATAAATGCTGCTGACTGCAGGAGCTCTGTCACTTCTAGTCATACCATTTTTAGAAGGTCGTAACTGTTTCTACGCACAGCACCTTCAGTTCCACTCCCAGCATACAGCCTATGCAAAGCTGACAAATGCTTCCAAGTCAGGAACTCCACAGTAATGGCTTCATTCCCATTTCAAAAATTACTGAGTCTGTTAGCCAGCCTTCTGCAGCTGTTTGTAGAAGACATTCAAGGGCCAGTACAAAAGGCAGAGCAGGAATTCTTCCCATAGAAGCTGGGGGTAGAAGCTGACCCTGACACAGCTGCTCAAAAGCACTCCAGGGACACAAAAGGACCCATAGGCCACAGTAAAGTGGAACAGAAAGCCAAGCAATCTGGAGCACCAACGGACATGTCCCCACCATTCAATAGTATAAATGCTGCATCCTCCCCTTGACAAAGAACAGAAATGCAATGCATTTTTTCTGTGCCTTCCTCGCCAGCTCAAACCTGTGCTGCTGAGTCATGCAGCAGCATGGATGTAAAAATATTAACAACTGGCTGACAATTAGTTGGCAACTCCAGTTCCAAAATCACATCTTCATTGATGGGAATGGAAGAAAGAGTTAAATTTATAAGCTATCTACTAAGAAGAGGGTATTTAAGAAGAGATTCTTTAAGAACAGCGCCAAAATGGCAAAACTTCAGATCTCTATTTTTAAACTCTGAATTAGAAACAGAACAACTGCTAAAAAAGCTGCTTAAGAGTCTTCAATAACTTCTCTTCCTCCAAAGACTACAAAATAGTTAGGCTATCACAGAAACTTCATTTAAATAAAAAAATCCCACATTAAATATTTAAAAGAGTAAAGAACGCAAGCAAAACTTATCATTAGTGTATTGCAGCAAAAACATTACAACTTTTTCTGTTTGCCAAATATAACGTTTTATAAACATATCAAAATTGTTCAAATGATCTTCATCAAGGTACGTCTAAAACCTAGATCAGAAGAGACTAAACACAACAACTACCACATAATCAGTTCTAGTGCTTCAAAACAAACTGTTACAGCTAACATTAAGACTATCTATTCCCCTCCAGTTATTGCATGTATTATGATCACAATTTCACAGTTCTATGACCCAAAAATCATCAAAAGAAACATATACTTTTCCTGTATGGTTCACCACTTGTTACCTTTCTAGAATCACCGTATATCAACCCAAGTGCTTCTCTCACTTAAAAGATACCAATTACATCTGCTAATGAAAATATACACAGTAATGCATCGGCTTATTGGACTGATCAGATTCTCCATCATCACACAGACAGATGTTCAATTTCCACACATATGACTATCAAAGTTCAAGGAGCCTTGCATTTACTTAAAGCCCACTGCTCTATGTAAATCTAGGTCACTTGACATTTTGATTTTGAACCTACTATAGCTCTAGACATCCACTGGTGACACGAATTCAATCTCTTCGACACTTTTCCAAAGAATAGCTCTAAAAAACTTCAATTAACATTGTTCTGGAACAATGTTTAGGCAAAAAAGACAAAAAAAAAAAAGTCCAGAAGAACATGGCTCTGAAAAACTGGAAAGTCCAAATTCTAAGACTTTGCCTAAATTGCAGGTGAATAAGATCAAACCAACGACTTTTTTTTTTTCAGCTGTGCACTTTTCAGGACAGACAGCAACAGCTCTGCGGACTGTTTAGAAACAATTCACTACCCCACTTTACACTCGTGGCAATTAAATCTCTGAAAACAAATTTCATTCAACATAACAGTCTTCTGAATGCTCCTTTTTAGTATTGCATCCTAACAAGCAAAGCTGAAGTTTCAAGCTGTAACATTATAATGAGACAAAAAGCACAGCAGTAATAGCAGAGTAGCGAAGTCTTAGGCTGTGGCAAGTGAGGATAAGCCCAAAAGCAGCAGCTGTGGGCACAGAAAAGGAAGAATATCTTGTTAACCTTGGGATGAGATGCTCTTATCTCCACCGCCCCACCCTTAAATGAGGTCCGGGAAGGGGTGGATCCTGGCTCCACACTTTTTGGTCACTCGGGTTCACTGCACACACCTGAGCTCCCCTGGGTTGGCCCTGCCTTCCCACCAGGTGCTCAATCACTGCTTCAGGCTGTGACTCAGCATTTCCACTACACAATCCTAAATTCTCAAGTTACACTAACTAGAACTTACAAAGTTCTGTGTAAAATTCATATAAAACAATTCAAGGGTAATCTTACAAACAATTACACCCATATTTTTCAAAAGGTCACAATATTAACAAAGCAGAAAATCACAAGACAGATATGTCTGTTTTCCAGTTCTGAATACTTACGAAACTACCTGCTTACACAAAGCCAGGAAAGCACAAGTGTGACTTATTTTATTCCCTCAACACCAATCTCTTGCACGTTCTCTGCCAGAAAGAAACTGAATCCCATAAGCTTACATATGAATGCAATAATGAAGTCTAACAAGGCATTCAAGCTTTGAAACTCCAGAATTCCTACTCCTATGAATGAAATGGTAAAACTGTACATTAATAAGTGACATTAATAAAACATAAAATGTAGAACTGAATAACAGTGAAGGCAAAGAATAAAACTACAGAGCCAAAAGCAAAGAAAGTTTAGCACAGACAGGAGCTTTGTTTTGTTGCAGATGACTGAGTGCCAGCATGAAAGAAACAAAACCAAAAGGAAGGAAACAGCAGTCAAGCAAAGTAATTGCACTGTTCACCTTCTCACCTCTAAACTATTTGAGCAGAGTGACAGGCACACTGCCAAGTAAGATGTTCTTCCATTGTGGAAATATATAGGATGCACACTGAGTTCTACTGTAAGAGACTATCTAATACATTTACTATGGTATAAATCACCAAGTGTTAAGATACTTGAAGCAAAGCTTTCTCTCTTCTTTCTAGCCATAGCTGCTGTACTAAGATGCTCATTTGTGAGAAAGCCATGACTGTCTTTGCGGTACATAAGAAGCTGCTCTTGGGGAATACTGCCTCGCAATTACAAACCCCTCCAATAAGTACCACTAAAGCAACCTAAACCATTGCAAAAACAAAGCGTGCCCCATCTGACACAAAGATTTTAAGTAAGCCAACCAGAAATGCACTGTGAACCATTGCAAGAGATGGAAAAATAAGGCTGCTATTCAGCAGTCTCCTTTAATAGGAGATCTTTTATTAAAATTCCTAAGTTTAAAGCTTGCAGGGCTAAGATAGTAAACTGTTTTTGCTAAGAGTGAGACTGCTATTAGGCAACTGCTGTAGTAAACCAAACACAGAAATATTCAGAGAAAAAAACTGAACAAAATAGTTCACCTTTAAGTCAGTGAGATTTAAGATCCTTTAAGGAGTAAGCTCACTCGTGTTACAATTGCCATGTATTCAGCTCCATTTCAAGGAAATCACATTACTTGTGCTGAATGGCATAGGAAAATGGTAATGTTTGCTTACAGCTTTGAAAACCACCTACAATTTGCTTCATTTAGGTTATAGTCCTAAAGTTATAGTTCTACATTACTACACCCCAGAAGTAAATAAGCAATCTGTTCTGCTGTTCTCTAGAAGTTAAAGGCCTCAGATATCTCCAGGTCCTCTCCTGAGAAACCCAGATGTTATTTAGCAATTCCACACAACTTCCATGAATGTTATACCAATGCCTTTCATAAATCAACCCTTTATTTGAAATAAATTAGGTGCTCATACCAACATATGTTTATGGTGTTAGACTGTTTATCTAATTTGGTAACATCAGTGACATTCTTAAGCTACTTATTTCTTTAAATGTACCTAGGAGATTGAAAACAAAATTACCTCTGCGTGTGATTAAAGCAAATAATAAAAACGGAAAGTAGAGACATCTTTTATGAAGATGGAGAGTGATAACTTTCCATGTAGAATATGCCCATTCCACAAGCATTCATAATAACAAAAGAACCTTCCAATTGGAAGGAGAGCTGCAGCCCTCCCAGTACTAAGAGAATCCCCAAGACTACAGGCTCAGAATCACTTAGTATACAAAAGCATTTTTACCAATATTAATCACAGGCAGACACCTTTTTTTTCCTGGCAATCCTTTAATTTCACCATTTTCTGATCTCTGCTCAGAAATTTCTGTGGTAAACCCATGCTGTTGAGCTGCTGGATGAAACCTAACTTCTTTTTAGTGACAAACGTAACTCTTTATTCTCTTCCTTTTTTGAACTACATGCATGAAGTCAACAGACATCATCTCTACATGGGTTGCTTGCTAGAACTACATAATTTGTCATCTACAACAACACTGACTGGAATTTCTTGTAGCAGAGTCCACAACGAAATAAATGTATCAGTACATTTTAACAGTTAAAGCTGGATAAAGTAATTCACGGACAGATATAACTTCACACATTTTCTGTACTCTTCATTAGAAAGCGCAGTGAAAGGAAATCTGCTTGCCAAATGCTCAAATCCCAAGACTAAAAGTTATCAGAAAGAAAACTGAAGAGTAAAAAATATCCAGGGAAGGTTCTCTTTCTTCCCTTTCCCCAATCCCATGCCTCTTAAAACAACTATCAGTATCAGTCCTTCATATATGCTCTTACAGATTATTTTTCATTACTTAAAAAGCAAGCAAATGCCTGATCTCACTCCTCCCCCTCCCTCCCCATCACTACTGCAGTTGTCACTGAGTGGGGGTACTAAATAAATTCCACTGGATTGAAACAAAAGTACACCGAAGCCAATGTATGTAACAGGATGTAACAAAATATATGACCAAATTTTCCATAGTGAGTTTCACAAGCATAAAACCCTAGATGATATGTTCACATACAAGTGAGTATTTACAAAGAAAAGTCTATTAGCTTCACAAAGAGCCACAATCTGATTTTGAATGTATTTTACATTATCCAATGAGATGCATGGGAAACAACCCTTAAAAATTTCTTATGGTGTGAAATTCTCCTTAGTGTTAGAGTTGATATTTCTCCTCCTCCAGCTACAAACAAAAATCACTAGCTCATATACTCTTGCTTTTTGTTTACATAGTGAAAATAATTGTGCCATTCCTATACAAAATTTGAACAAGATCAGCTACAGTACAGCACATAGAGTCTGACAATTCACACACACTGTATGAATGCTTTTCTCTTTCCCCATACCAAAAAAAAAAAAAAAAAAAAAAAAAAGGTATTAACGACAACAAGGCCAAATACACTGAAAAATGCAAGCTGGAACTGTTCACCTGCAGTTTAAAGTGTTGTTTAGCAGCACGTAAAGTTTTTGAGGCCCAGAAAAGAAAGCCTTTGGTATCATGCCTAGGAACTTCCATTTACAAAAACAATGATTTTGTTTGAGAACCAGAAGGAAAAGACAACCAAGACAAGTAGTAAGAATTTGCCGTGGCTCTGCAAGAAAGCCACATGCAAATATAACACAGTGTATACAAAACCAAACACAGCAAGATATGAAAATAAAGGTACTCAAATTAGCACTATACCTTGAGATTAGTAAGACCAGGACAAAAAATTCTAAGTTCAGAAAGAAATCACCAGTCAAATTCAAGCTTCAACTCCACTTAAAAACAACTGAAAATTCTTAATCGTCTTGGATTATTTCCATCTTCTCTATAAGGAAGTTAATATTTTGCACATTCTCTTTTTCTTTTTTTTTTTTTTTTTTTTTTTATTACAGGTACATGCTTTAGTGATATTTATTTACAATAACTGACAGCAACTTGCATGAGGAAAGGCAATCTATTTCATTTTATGCATCATGTTTTCAGTTTTGGTAAGGGGGTGCATTGTTTGTTTGATTCAATTTACAAATTGCATGCAATCTTCTAAAAATAAAATACTGTTTTCTTAAGTTTTCAGCTTTCTCCCTAAACGGTAGGAATAATTCCTATGAAATAACAGATTCAAATAGCAGATAGTCTTGTTTAAAATACCTGTAGGTACAGAAACAGCTTTTTTTGGGCTTTGCATAGGTTTGACAAGCAATGACACAATCTGCAACCTTAACTTTACACTCACTGGTGCCATTTTTCATTTTTATATTTATAATTATTTACTTTGAAAAATATCAATCAGCTTACCCTCTTTGCCTTTGAATCTTTCTTGATCATATCTGTTGTAGGCAGCTGGAATAGGTTGCTTATTTCGTAAAGTAGGATCCTAAAACAGATTCAATGAGGTTTGTAAAGCACCCTGAAAAGCTATTTGTTGGTTCTTAAACTTCACTAACTATTACTCAGAATAGCCTGAAAGCATAAACTCAGTTCACTTTGGTAAGACTTGAAATGCCTTTGAAAACTTCTGATGCATTTAAACATCCACTTACAGAAACAGTTTAGAAGTACATACTGATGGGAACTACAACCTGAGACAAATCAAACAATCAGTAAGAAACCACATTAGCTAAAACTTGTAAGTTGCGTAAAATCATAGATTTTTTTCTAATATCTCAAGGTTTTAAAGAAAGAACTGACAACTCATGGTTCAGCCATACACACAGTATGTACCTTGTCAGCTTGACTGAGCTAATAATACATTACACCCTCAGAATAAAACCAAACTCAGTGGAAAAAAAAAACATCATTTGCTTTTTTTGTTTGTTACAGTGGGGTTTTCCTTCTTTGTTTTTCAAGTACCTAAAATGTGCCAGTAAGTACCAACTCATTCCTTCTGTGTATGACTTAGTTCTGTGGTCTTGTTGTGACTGTTCTGCATGACATATTAGTAGTCCAATGTACTATTTGTGAAATTCAACATAAACACTTAAATGTTGAAATTCACCTGGCCACATAAATTTAGGCCTCTGTTAGAGGCAGGAGTAGTAAAAATAAACCAAGTTAAACATCTTTTACAGCAGACTGCCATGAAGTTCAAGAATATGCTTAATAAAGGCTAACAGTAAATATCATAACACAGAACAAACCTTGTCTAATACCTAGACAGCTTAAATAATAAAGCTGTAAGATTGTCCTTCTGATTTATTACAGGCAAAAGAAAGCTGGTTCAAGCTGTTCCCACTCATGAGTCATGTTCCAGATTCTTAAACATTTGCTACCCTATCTGTCAAAAAACCAGCAAAACATTTTGTTTTAAATGGCAGTTGTCTCATGTAATACATTTTTTCCAAGTAGATGCAGAATATCGCTAGTGTATGATACATACAGAAGCTGGCACTAACACTTCATCAGTAAGTAACAAGAACATACTGAACAAATTAAGCTAATATATTCAGCTCTTTAAATACCAGTCTATGTAACTAAAGGCAAAGAATATCTACGAAGTTGTGCTGGGAAATTATTCGTTCACTGGAATGAAACTAAAACAAACTTTGTATTTAATAATGACAAGACATTCTACTCTCAATTTGAAGTGCCAGCCCCCAAAGCCACCAAAGTGCTGCTCTTACCGCAGGTGCTGTATTTGGTGCAGGTCGTTGCTCAGGTGCTCGGCCTTCTTCTCTGGCTTTTACTGATTGAAGAATTGCAAAAATATTCTTGGCAAAGTTCTGAAAAACATTATCAGATATATCAGATATCAGCGAATCTTACCGACTATCTCTGTTTCAAGTAACACCAACACAAGTAGAAAATACCACTTAGTTAACTAGTGTCTCATAGAAAAACAGAGACAGAGCACAAGTTTTATAAACAGAAGTTTTCTGATTATTTTTGCTGTAACAGAACCCAAACATAAGCAGCTCTTGGGCAGACTTGCCACCTCTGTTCCTTAAGACTTACATGCTCAAAAGACATTGCTGAACCTAACTGGCATCATTACAACACCAACTAAACCGAGCTATTCACAAAGAGCTAATATACTGATTTCCTTGTCTATTCTTGCCTATCATGCTTTGCTGTCGCAAGACAAAACAAAAATAAATAAATAAATAAATAACATCAAAAAACAAGATGTTCACCAAGGATTTCCAGGACAAATTCCAGTTACGTATATGCTAAAAGGTGCCCGTCTGCTCACCGCAGTCTGAATTAAGAGCAATCCGTGACAATAACTGTAGTAACTTGAGGCAGTGTTTTGTCAGATAATTCCAAGCCATTGGGACACAACCATACAAGTTATAGCAATCAGTGTTTTTAAAATACATGCATCTGTTCACATGAATAGGCTTGTTTTATTCTAAGCAAAATTGTAGGTTCTAATTTAACTCTTGAAAAGTTAAGTTGTTTAAAGTTAAGGTGTTTAATGTTAGAAATACATGTGTACAGAATGCCCTTCATTACTGACAACTGTCACTAGTGTTAGTATGAGAAAATTTTTGTTAATGAAAATGACTTTTTAATATTTCAAGACAGTATGAAGTATTTTTACATATTCATATATATTTTTATATATGAAGTATTTATAAGTCTATATGCTTAGACTCTTCCACAGCATTGTATGCTAATCTTGAAACGTTGTCAGTTAAGGCCAATAGCATCACAAACCAAATGCAGAAGTTACACAACTAAGACCTGTGGGGTGAATTGTATAGAAATAAATTAGAGATCTCGAAAGCAAAACTTCTCTAAGCTTGCTCCCTTGACAAGCACGTTGCCCATTTATTCAAAGGCAGAAGGGCTGCACCTGGAGACCTCTGGAAACCACTTACGAAGGTAAAGCCATTTATTGCACAAAATCTTTTCATAAAGACTGAGAGAACTCATGCAGAAGCATATTTCAAGTTCTTTTCTATCAGAAAAACCTTGGTAATACCCTTCAAAGAGCTTGAGCCATGTGCATATCAATTATATGCAGATACTCAAAATCAGCTCTGTTCTAAGGAAAACTAAACTAACTGCATGTTTTTACTTGAAATTCAGAGTTCTCCTGAAGTCTGGGCTGAGCAGCACAACAACCACAATTCCCGTCTCTGCTGTGCTTCATCACATACTATCTCTTGGAAAGACAAGCTCCTCAGTCTTCCAAAACGCGGGAGAAGAAACTGATTAATTAACAAGAACAGGAATTTAGAGTTCAGACTGCCCGTGGAAAAGCCAAATCCTTCCGTCACAGAGGAGCTGCAGCCAGCTTCCACGTTTCTGTTTCATTCTTAAAAAACATGGTTTACATACTCTTCAAACTATGTTTAATTTTCAAAATAGGAATTTTTCAAGGGCATTTCAGCATCTCAGTTTTTAAATAACTGGACCAAACTTCAATTTCCATCAGGGTGAAGAACAACAGGATATTCTCCAGTCTGCTGAAAAGAAGTCGTTATTGAGCACGGAATTACAAAGTGTTCTCGCTGATGTTTTCTCTGACAGCATCAAAATGCAGGTCCCTCAAGGACACCAATGTCTATTTAGACAGAGAAAAAACAGTGCCTTAGCAAGCACTCAAACTAAAATCACCATCTTGCTTTTTATTGTCTTGTTTGGGGATATGGGATTATATTATGACAAAAAATAATCAAGCAGACCATCCATTGCAGGTACTGACTGATTTGCAAAGCCCTGAAGAGCAGAAAGACCTCTGAGTGCTCATTGTTCATCCCAACAGAGACCCAGAATACAAACGCGCTCCAGTTTCTACCCAGATTTAGTTGAATTTCATCTCAAATGCAACATTTTTATTATCAAAAACTTTCAATGTGGGGCACAGCCCAGAAAAATGAATAAATCCATCTCTCTCTGCATTAGGTCTTACAGAAATCTGAATACGCTTCAGAAAGAATGCTTAAGAAAACCCTTAGTATAAAAAGGACAATTTCATCAATTCTTCTGTTTTTCTGCCTGTGCCCATGAAAGATCTCTTTGTTAATTCCAGCCATGTTTACAGCTAATAATAATTCATCCCACTGGAGGAAAAGAAAAAGAAAAAAACAAAAACCGAAGAGGCAGAATGTTTCAGTAGCTGTAACAATCAGGATTCTGCTATTTACTTAAATAAAGCTCTACATTAATAGCTCCCATCTTCCATCATTCCTCTTAATACTGGACCCATGCTCTAGGGATAGATTGGGAAGGGAAAGCAGCAGTAGTCAATAGAGGATCAAGGACAGCAGCTACAGTCAGCTAAACAGTCAATCATCATCTTACAGGAAGAATACTTACAAATTATTGAAGAAAACCTGCAACAATACATAAATTCTCCAGATGTCATGCCACAGATAGGTCACTGCTCAACAACACAATGACTAACATGCACCAAGTCAACTAACTCTCACTAGTGTTAACTTAATAGGAATTAACTTGTTTGTATAGTACATCAATGGAGTAACTGTATATTTAAAAGAAAACCTTTTGCATGCTTAAATGTAAAGCACACATTTCGATCCAGAGTCCTTTAGAGAAGGCATCACTCTCCTATGTCAAGAAACTCTAAATATCTTCCACACAAACTGTTCACAAATATTGAAGCTGATTTTCACCTCTTGCTATTCTAAAACGAAGAGTCTCAGATTGCTGCGTTTAGAATTGCGTGCTCAGTTGCCCTCAGGTTCAAAGGTTGAACATATCCAAGATTAATATTCAGGAACAGCTGCAAGCAAGCACAAGCATGCAAATACAGGTAGCCTGGTTACATGAACTCTGGATGTTCTCTGTACTGTGCTTTTTGAAACTGTAACTGATTTCCATCATTTCTGACCCAACATCCTTCCTAAAACAGGAACTTTTCAACAAGACCACAGCTAGAAATACGATTTTGGATGATACTAGGCTGTGATGAAGTAACCCCTCTTCCCATTTGCATTCTCAAGTTTCTGCTGAATAATAAGTAAAAGCACAAGATGCTTAATGGGTATGCAGAGGGCTCGTGGAACTTAAACCACTTTCCATATGCTTTTGGCCTGTAAAGACTGTAATACAGTCATTCATACAACAGAACAATTGGTACAAGAAACACAAACAGCTAAAAAAGACCACCTGAATATAAACACGTCTCTTTAGTTGTGCTTTCAGAACAACTGCAATGTAAGGAATAATTGGAATGTATACAATTAACAAAAGCAGAATTTAGGGAAAAAAACATTAAGCTGTCCAATAGAGTATATTAAAAAATATCAATAACACTTGATTTTTGCTAACTGCTGCGGAAAAAGAAAATTAAAGTCACACACTCCCTTTCACAAAAAAGCTGCTCTGGGAATCAAATAACATTTCTCCAGTTAAAACATTGAAGTATTACTACAGTCTACTAAAATGAATGGAAAACATGCAGCTATTAGCCCTGTGTATCTGTGGAGTGTTCTCAGTAACAAGTTTCACTCCTCACGTGGTCTGTATTATATTTCATTCACTAGATTTTGACAGCAAACTTACTGTAATAAAGACCTGCAAAATATCTAATTTGAAACAGAATCCAGACTGACTAAGAAACATGAAATGCTGTAATATCCTGAAGATAGAAGAGAACTACATCTGTTCTGAACACTCACTTGCAGATACCTGAATTTACTTCTTGTGTGCGTATGTCATACAAAAATACAGTCTTCGCTGGACTTACTTATTAAATCACAGAACAAGTGCCCAGGTATGAGGTAACTTCACAGCTAAGCTAAATTTCATTCAGGAAACACAATTTGGTTACTACTTTCTGACACACTGGAGGTACCTTCTTACAAAAGAAGACTCAGCATTGTTCAATATGAAAACAATCGTCACAGTCTGATCCATTTTTCTTTTCAGTGCTGTACACAAAACCTATCGGTTAGAATCAAGCAGCAAAACAGCCTTCCCACTTAGCTAATACAAAACACAGAATAAAGTAGAGTTTGGGAAACTAAACCCACTCCATTACACTTGTGCATAGCCATTTTAAAACCATAGCTTTCTTCCATTTGAATGCACTATGAGATATTAACCCGGCACATCTTTGCCTGTTCAATTTCACAGTTGAATTAATTCACTACTGTGAATTTCAGGAATGTGGAACAATCCTGCCACCTAGGGCCCATGAGCAAAATTGTTTGTACAATCAAAATTTCTTTTAAAATTTGCAAAATTTTACTTAGGCCACATAGCTGTTAATACTAGTTAAAAACATCATCTTAATCTTGCTGTAAAATTATTTTCATTTCAATATTTACTGACTTTATTGCTATGAAAGCTCAAAACACACACAAAAAAAACCCCTATGAAACAAAATAACCAAAGAAAGTCTCATAGCATTTACTTCAAATGTGCAATTATTGTTAAAAGGGTCAGGCCTATAATTAAAAGCCATTCCTTTGTCAAAAAAATAGCGTGTGCAAATACCATCTGTGTAGGTCATATTTTCCAAGAAATAACACAAAATCAGAAATATCGAGCACTGTAAAGACGAGATACATTGGGTCAAAATTATGGCTCTTGCTATTGAATTTGTGTATGAATTGAGAAAACCAGAGAGGAATAATGTTCAGTAGTCTGTTGTTCAAAGCAATGCACAGTATGAGTGAAGCTGGCAGTTGTGGGTTACATCCAAGGTAAATGCAACCCAGCAGCAAAGAGCTAATCCTCTGTCTAGGTCAGCTATCAATGCCCCAGTTGTTTCGCTCAGTTCTGGCCTGCATCACTATGCTCACAAACAAACTCAAAAGCAAAGAAAAAAAAATGAAGACTAGAGTTCGATACAGAAAGCTCAGTCGTGTTCTTCAGAATAAAATTAGAACTCAGTCCAACCCCCTCAGTATGAATGTCCTTTTTATGGTTGCGCAGTACACTCGGCAGCAACAACCTTTCTTCCTACAGGTAAGTAGAGCTGACTTTAATATTATGGCAGGACCACTGTAAGTAAAGATATGAAATCTTAATTGAGATGAAGGTTTAAAAGAAGCTGTTGGCGTCAACAAGTGGCTTCCTGTTATACGAAAGAAAATAAAACCTTGGAAAAATATTTGCTGTATAACCAGTTTTTTCCACACAAGAAACATATACAGTAGTAGTAGTAAGACAGAAAAACATTTGATTCAGCCTTACTTCCTTTTAATGACAAAAATATTTGTATTTCAAAATACACAACATTCACTTTTGATTTTTTGGTACAGTAAGCATTAAGCAGAGAGAAAATCAAATCAGTCGCTCAGCAGGAAGGAAGCAACACAAACTGAAGTGAGACCTTGGCTTTCAAATTCTGACCTAGATGTAGTAATTAATACGCACAACGAAAATCTTACATGGACAAAACCCACAATTATGTGATTCAGGCTTACTAACCTGGAGGGACTGAGTTTCAAATAATCCTGACTCTATACTAAGCTGCTATACATGTTTGTTTGGGCTGATTAAGTTATTTTTCCTGTAGCTAGGGAGAGCTAGCTCAAGAGAAGGTAACTCTAACATATTCGTACTTATTAAAAAAAAAAAAGGGAAAAAAAAACAATACCTTAAGCTTTCAACATGGGAGACATCACTGTGGCCTTCCAGTACTTGAAGGGAGCATACAAACAGGAGGGTGAACAGCTGTTTAAAAAGGTGTATAGTGATAGGACAAAGGGGAATGGTCTTAAACTGAGACGGGGAGGTTTAGGTTAGATATTAGGATGAAGTTCTCCACACAGAGGGTGGTGACACTCTGGAACAGGAGTCTGCCATCCCTGGAGGCATTCAAGACCAGGTTGGATGTGGCTCTGGGCAGCCTGGTCTGGTGCTGAGCGACCCTGAATATAGCAGGGGTGGGTTGAAACTCATTGTGGTCCTTTTCAATCCAGACCATTCTATGAGTCTACAATATATGATAAAGAAATGAATACATCGTTGTTTTTTTTAAATCAGAAAGGCACAGAGCATATTATTACCAAAAGAACACTGCTTCATTTCAAAGAGTCAGAAATTCACCTTAGTCCATTTCCAAGATCCCAGTTTTAAGATTTCTCCACACCTAAGTCACATGCTGCTTTTATACCAAGTATAATACCAACTATTTCTGAGTACTCTGGGAGCTTAACGACAAAAAACAAAACCAGGAAGAAAACTTGTACATCAATCAAAAGTACATCAATCACTGAGACAAACTCTCCCTTCCAATATACCTGTGAGTGCTGAAACTCCTGCTTAGATTACTTTAGTATTCCTGCAGATAGCATTCAAGCATCACTAACACTTTTATAGCAGAGATGGAAGGAGGTTTTTGCTTCAGAAAGGACTGCTGAAGCCTGCTTCCATAGATTACAAAAATCAAAGGATTATTCAGAAAGGAAAAACAGAGAGAGGAAGGACATGAAAGGAAGGAATCAATTTCAGTTTAAGCAAAGTTTTTTTCCAAGCGTTCCGTGCTTTATTTTACAAAACAGGCATTTATCCCAGAAACAGATACACAGAACTGAGAGCCCTGCAAGGCAATAATTCAAAACTCAATTATCTAAACAGTTATTATGACAAACATTCTACATAAAGATTCAAATTTTTAGCTGCCAGACAAGATGTCCAGTTCAATGAACAAAGAAGAAGAAGTTAGAAGTTAGGAAAGTTCTGCTTTGCTAGCATTTTCTTTTAAGATTCACATTTTCAGCTCCAACTGATTTAATGTGTATGAAAACTGACAAGCTCAACCTGCCCTCAAGATACACATCTCATACCCAGTGACACGACTGTATTATCAATTCATTTCCTCCTAACATAGTGTAAGCAAGCATCCCAAATCACGTGCTATATACAAGAGACCACTATGAAAAATAACACTGAGACACCTACAACACCAACACCTTAACAATCTGAAAATTAATTTTGACTTTATTTATTTTTTAAAAAACCTCTTCTCCCTTTACCTCTACCGCTTTTTTCCCCAAAGACGTCCAGCTGTCTCCAGCACAAAGATGGCAATTCCCTTGCCCCAGTTTTCACATTTGTGAAGATCAACAAGCAGCACTGGACTATGCAAAGAGCAAGGACAACCTGTGGCAGCTAAAGAAACCATAAGGGAGAGTAAGTTCTCAGTTGGTTAGACAGTCAGCTCACCGTAAAACACTGTTGCATACCTTTACTCAAACCTGCAATTATGTTGCTTCTACATAATGCATCCTTCCCTTTCTAAAGTTAAGCTACTATAATGGGAAGTAAAACCTTCTGCTAAACAGATTCAATTTGGCTCTGAAAAAATGTTACCTAAAAATGTCACATTATTCATAAAATCCAGAAGACTTGGGGAAAGCCAACAGAAGTTTCAGACAGAACAGAATGAGTCATCCACCTGAGATTAAATCAACCACTACTCCCAGAGGAGGGTAGAATGGCAAAAAGATCAGGTTGGAAACTACTGAATAACACTTTAATCAAGAGCTCTAAAGTGAAGTTAAAGAAAAGCAAGCAAACGCAAATTCTGGAAGTCTTATAGACAAAAAGGATGCATGAGGTGGAATGTACAGCTTTAAAAACAATATACTGAGCTTGTGAGGTCGCTAAAGATAGTCATGAAACGATGCCACAGCCAAATACAGCATTGGGTAATATAAGGGGCTGTACAGATACAAGACTTGGGTTGTGCATTATAAAATGCTCAGTGCCACGTGTGAATGTCAACCAATCGACAGCCAACAAGTGACCATGTGTGTGACATTAGTGAAGCACTAAAGCCATATTGCCAGTATCAATTCAACAGCAACAAACTAGTGAGATTTGCATAGAATAGAATCATGAGACTTCTAAGTGTTGAGAAGATATGCAGAGATTAATTCTTTAGCTGCCATAAGTAATTGTGTATTGAAGCAACTGGTCACAGCAGACACAAAAGGAAAGACACCCTTTATTTAACCCACAGTACCTACACTAATATGTAGCTTCTGAAGAATACTCTGTAACAGGAGTATCAACACACTCATATTCAGCACTTAAAAAAAACCACCAATTTCAGCAATGGAAGCAACATAACGAAGATGCTATTAGAAGATAATTAGAGGCAGATATAATGGGGCAGAATGCAAGCATCAAGACAATTTTTTAGAGACGTACATAGAACACCGAAGAACATCTTGCTGAAGGAATCACTACTTTCTCTAAAGACAGCAAAAACAGAAGAAACCTCCCCAAAACCTAGGGACAACAGATTTTGAGCTGTGCTTTCATCTGCCTAGCGTTTTCCTTTTGCATCTTAAACTATCTCTACATATATGCACATTACAGAGGACACGAAAAGTACATGTAAATTCTCTGTGGAGAAGACAGCTTGAGATCTGTTTCAGACAATGATTTTTTTAAAAAGAAGCAATTAAATTAATTTTTAGGGAATGCTCCTAAGTTGTCACCTTTACCACAGCAGTGCTAAAGGAATTCAGATATTGAAGTTAAACACTACATGGCAAACTACTATTCAAGTCAACTTTATTTTAAAACATCTAGGAGGATTCAAGAGACTGCAGATAAATCTGTATCAAGCTGATATTGAAAAGTTACAAGAAAAAGAATTAGTGGGCACACCAGCAAGTCACATATCACAAAGAAAAGCCAAAGGAGCAGTTGCAGATTGGTGCCATGCTTCCCTGATCAAAAGTTTTTTAAAAGAACAGGCAAGTAGATAAGGAATGACATGCCTGAGAGAACCCACGTGAGTTATTTAACTTCTTAGAAGTTCTTTACAAAGACACTTTAAAAATAAATAAAGGAGGGGGAAAAAAAAAAAGAGAAAAAAAAAAAAAGAACAAAGGAAAAACCCTCTCAAACTACGAACAAATTCCCCAAGCAATTTTGGAATAAAGCTACTGTTATGGGTAACAAGTGATGTTTT
Organism: Tetrao urogallus; assembly: GCF_951394365.1. Classification (NCBI taxonomy): domain Eukaryota; kingdom Metazoa; phylum Chordata; class Aves; order Galliformes; family Phasianidae; genus Tetrao; species Tetrao urogallus. The sequence goes on from NC_136818.1 coordinate 22,483,261, forward strand.
CCCACCTATTCAGTCCGACTGTTTCTTGTACAGAAATATAAACATTTGATGGTTTTTGCTCAAGCTATCAACACTCCTGAAGTTCTGTCCAAACAGACAGGACTAGCTGTTACGCCCCGTGATTTTCCTCAGTCTATTCAGAGGAACTCCATGCTGGAGTCCCATAATTAACTTGATTGCTCTCTGTCCTTGTCTCTGCTAGGTTTTGCCTAAACTCATTCATCTCACCTCACTATTACAACAGGGGTACTAGGATAAAATCTAAGCTTTTACCTGTCTTCTTTGCAAGGCTCCTTTGGAAGGCACATAAAGCTAAAACACCATGATTTATTCACTACACAAAGAAAAGTTGCCCAGGGTTCCTTCAAAACCCATATTTCTTATGATTGAAGTGTTTACAGTTTTTATCAATTTATCACAATAATTTACATTTAATTGTGCAGTAGTGAGATTCCTACAAATCTCACAAACAATACAGCACTCACAGCAGGTAGCATGCAGGAATGTATCAGGTACCTAGTGATTACATCTCACCTCAGAAATTTATTCTACCTCTAAAGCCACAAGACTACATTGTCTAAATGACTGCTATATAGAACATTTGAAAATATGACAAGGAAAAACTGGCAACTTATTCCTAGAAAGGCAAGCATACAAAGCAGAAAGGCAAAGGATACAATTCATCAATTACCTGCATAAAACAGAAACCTGCAATCTTTTACAAACTGACATACTGCTTCCTCAAGAAGTTCAGTCTCAAGTGCCTGCAATAAAGAAAGCTTGCCCTCTTTGGACAGTTAAGCCATCAGCTGTGCTTGCAACCATGCTCTGGACAGCACATAACCAAGTGCAGATGAAGACCTCAGTTAAAGGAGCTTAAGGAACATAAATATACAGGAAAGCCTCATCATGCTATCACTTTCTGGTTTTGTTCACTTTATCATCCAACTCTTCCCACAGCTGTATGTACATGGCTACTTCTCCCAGTAACACTCCACTTCCCATTTCACACTGCAGGTACTTGTGATCACTTGGTGTCTTTTTTTTTTTTTTTTTTTTTTTTTTTGGAGATATCTTTAAGGCTTACTGCAATGAGGAAAGAATAAAGTCTTTTTGTAACTGTGCCAACAGTCCTCTTGCTTGCCTTTACCTAAAACACTCAGCATAATCGTCCCAGTCATCTATAGTTAACAGACTAGAGATAAAGAAAAGAGAAAATGCAATTTGTCATTTGGATCATAATAATAGTTTGATATCTACATCATTACCTTGCCTGTGCTTTGTAAGATTGTAGTTCTTGTCCTCCATACTCTCTCCCTGCTGACAATATCTCTGGTTACATCCACTTCAGCATCAACAAAACTTCTCTGTTTAAGAGCAGTTATGTCATCATCCAGATCTGTTTTGATAGTGGATCTTTTCTTTGCCATGATTTTTGCTTTGATAGCAGCAATTTTTTCCACTGACATGGCTTCTGACAAGGACCTAAATGAGCAAAAATAGCAGAAGAGACTGAGTAACAGCACAAACAATTCTTCTGAAAGAATTTGTGAAATTTTCTGCTGCTTGAAGTTTATGTCCATGCCATAAGAAGTCACCTCACGTGTACCTAAAGATTATACAAGCCTGAACAATGTTTTGGGCATTAGAATCCTTTTTTTCTGACACAAAGGTTCCTTACAGGTATTAGCACAAAAAAAGCCATCATAATATCTTAACTGTTACACGCAGAAATAAAAAGTGCAAATGTAAAGCATCAGTTCTACCATTTCCATTTATAACGTCATCTGAATTTCAACTCCAAACTTCTTACAGCAAATTATACTTCTGTGTGTAGTCAGTCAAACCCTGGCTGCTCTGAGACTTAGGAAGCATTACACCAAGTTTAGGTCAAAGCTCTGTTAAGCAGACTTGAGCACTGGGAAGTTTGATGTTACCTTTACAGAGCATGTAGGCCAAACAAACAGATGGTAGTAACTTTGTTCACACTAAACTCTATGTGAGGAAGCTCAGCTCAATCCAATATCTTTGTCTGTTTGCTTTTAATTGTGAACACAGTAGGATTTGGTTGCCAAACAGTGAGTCCTACTGTTTTCCAGGTAAACTGGACAATAAAAAGCACTGAATTGCACAAGCTGAACTACATATATCTGATTCAGTTGTGCATGGGTTTTTTTTCTGAGATCACATTGCTTCACAACCAGTATTTATTGTATTAAGTGTTCTACTTCCTTACATGACTAAGCTACTGGATAAGGAACTTTTCTGCATTGCTGCAACAGTGACAAGCTCACACTCCAAGCTAATGGCCTGTGAATGTCACTTGCACTTTTGAAAAAGAAATTCTCTGCATTAATATTAAGCCTCTGTAAATATAGAGCACAAAGTAACTACGAACAATATTCAGTAATCCTCACTGCAGCACTGTTTCATATTCTAAATCAAAGATGTGACACATTCCTGCTAACATCCACATTATCACCTTACACAAAACAACATACATAGTTACACTTTTTGATTCTTAGGCTCTCTTTAGTCAGCTGCAACAATAAAATCTGTTTTGTTCCTTTCCCCCCTCTCTCCCTTTCACCCTCCTCTCCCAGTTACCTTCTACGTATACCTATAGAAGACATAGGGATGACAAAGTTGCTGATCTTAAGAGTGATTAAATTTACTTGGCTACGTTAGTTGTAGCAAGTCTAACTGGTAAATTTAATCCTGGCACAGGATAAATACACATTCACAGTTTTGTTTATGCTCAAGAAACGAATTTCTCAAGAAAGCAGATAGTCTATCGAGTGAAACTAGTGATTTGCAAAATCTAACACAGATGAAATACGATGTTAATGCACATTCCTGTGCTTCCTGCAAGTAAGGTGTGACTCACATTTTGCATTCTTAAAGCTGACAAACAACAAAAAAAAATGTAACAACTATACTTACATCAAAGCTTCAGAATTTAGATATTTGAAAATGAGCTGCTAGAGCCTTGTATCTCTAAGCCTTACTACCTACTAAGCCCCAAATTCTTAGCATTAACAAGGTCTTGCAATAATTTCATTTTCTCTCAGTCTAGCTTGGGAAATATGTGATGTCAGACACAAAAGCAGCTGTCATTCTCTACAAAACTCTGAATACATACAACTGAAAAAAAAAAAGCTAACAGGCAAATTTTTAATCACTTGAGTATTGATTACTACTTAAGGCAATGACAGTACTTTGTCCTCTGGAACTTACTGCCTCTTCAGTAGAAACAAGCTCACCTCTGCAGGGAGCCAGAGGCCCTGTTAATTTGGGATACAGTCCTGCAATGTGCAATGTCCTGCACGGTCCTCCTCAACACAAGATTATTATTATTATTATTTCGAAATACAGAGAGTTCATAAGACTTCCTTTGCAGCTCTCCTGATTGTTTTGGACTCCTTGAATAAATACCATGGCAGAAGAAAGGGTAACTGGTACAGTTTGAAAAGGAGACAGTTAACAGGAGGCAACTGTTCTGAATACAAACCATGGTACTTCATGCCATGACATCTGAACTTCCACCCAAGAACAGGAGTATTATTCCCAGGCATGAAGTTCTGCCTCCTCAAGATACAATTTTTGATTATAGCATCTAAAAAGAGTGAGAGCAGGCTATCGCTGCGAGTAGCCGGACAAAATAAAGACCATATGTCTAAAGTAACACACTTGTTATCAGCCCTTTATTTAAATGTTATCCATAGGAAATTCAAGTATCCCCACCTGATCTGCTCTGTCTGCACGATACCTTCTTTATGTCCCTCCAATCGAGCTGCCAGCCGCTCTTTGTCAAGGCGCACACACTCTTCATCCTGGCAGTAACAGTAATGGTTAATTTTGGTGTATTGTCTTCAGTAAAACAAAACTAGAATTAAAACTATTCAGAATACTTTAAAAAAAACTAAGAAGGTCTATCTTGATTTCCAAGCATAACTTACTCTAGTATTCATTTTACAAACGATACATCACCTCAGAGCAATCATGTGCTTGTATGCCATTACAAATGCCCGAATTTCTTACAAATTCTTATGCAGACACAGTTAAACACACAATTATTTTCAGTAATTCTTAACTCCAAGAAGAAACCTAAAGCCTTAACACTCCGGAGGTACATACAGCCAGAAATAGATAACTCAGAATTATCAGCGAGGAGACAACTGGATGAACGTATTTAAAAAATAACTGATAAAAACAAAGTCTTTAAAATCAGGCAGAATCAAATAACAGTGTGTGTAATATCTAGACACATTGCTCTTGTGGAAATACATCATTCATTACTTAAGACAAAGCTTCAGAAAACTGTTTAGATTTACTTCAGATTTATTGTTTTCTGAAGCTTTGTCTTAAGTAATGAATGATATAAATCACAGGGACAACAGTTATATCTGCTATAAAGAAACTAAAAGAGCAGATAAATAAGTAAGCATTAATAAGACTGGCTTTTAAGTTATAACAGCAAGTCACAAATGGCAGTAATTACTCATTAAACAGCATGTAGATTCCAATTGCATGGTTCCTAGCAAGCAGATCAGAATATAACTAGTACTTATAAACACAAGGTCAGACTTTACCCTTTTACACTACAACATACATCCAGTAACTAAAATTCCAAGTTTAACCCAGAGGCCTGAAACCTGTAAGTTCTAACTCCTTCCAGTTCATGTACATGCTAACAGAAGTAACACATGCACCCAGAGGACAGGCAGACCAGCTGAACTGTACTATCATTTACACTCCTTTTCCCCAGATTTGTTTTGGAAACAGCTAATCTTATTACCTCTATTCTTGGCTTCTTTGCTTCCGCTAATATTTCATCTGCTGCTCTCTTAACTACAAGAAAAACAGGATATTAAAAATGCAGTATTGTAGAAGACTTTCATAAAATGAGTACTGAGATTACTTTCTAGTTAGACTGTACCTTGAGTGGAACGTTGAAGACCAATTTCAAGTGGAGCACTTCTGTCTATGCTTGATGACGTTGCTGAAATCAAACAACATTTCATTTAAGTATAAAACATTTGCTAAAGTATTTCAGCATAAAAGGATGAAGGACAGCAGATAAACCTCAACAATGGAAATTCTAATTAGTGAAGTTGGTCAAACACTGGAACCAGATATGTCCAAAATCTGACTCCACATGAAGTTAAGATCAGATTATTCAGGGTCATTTGGCTCTTCTTCAAAAAGGAGATTGAATTGCATCACATGACTCTTGCCCCTTCCAACATCAAATAATCAGCAACTAACTCTATGACATGCATATACAGCACCAAATAAAACAATTGCTAAAATAGTTACGTATAACCTGCAATTAAGAACTACTGGTTCATCCAATTTTTTTTAAGACAGGCATCCTAGGGGCCCCTCTAAAACATAAAAAAAGCTTACTGTTCCTATTACAGAAATTACCTCATTGCAACAAACAGAAGGTCATCTCTATGGTACAGAATGATTTGTAAAACTAGGTCATATTTATCTTCTAGTCACAATGAAACCTCTTTTCTCTGATTATTGGCAACTGAAATTTTAACATGATTAAATACCACGACAATCTTCCAGACTGAAAAAGCAGTGATTTGATACATTTTATTATGCTGAAGTTTTTATCCCACACACTTATTGCATTAAAAACAACGTGAAACTACTGAAAGTTTCCCACAGTCTAAAGAGAACAAAATACAAACACTGAGCATTCTAGGACAACTATCAGGCAAAGGATGTTAAGAAAACTATTAAAAGTAACTCAGTCTGAACATGATTATAGTAATGCAGCTCATATCTATGTATCATAAAAATATTTAAGTTCAGAACAAAACAGAGGAGAAAAAAGAAAACCTCATTTTGTTAGCAAAGTCTGAACGTATTCAGTTAAGTTACAAACTGACCACAATTTAAATCCAATCAATACGTGTTTAATAGAACTCATCACTCACATGTTTCCCCATTTAGGTATGCAAGCAAGTCTTTTCTATCAGGTCTTCTTACCACAGGAATGTTTTCAGTCTGAAAGGAGAGCAGACGCAACATTAGACAGTTGTTTCCTTACAGAGCCTCTTAATGAAGATTTCTCCCTTTTACTGAACACCAGTCATTCACACAAAGACAAGAACATGTAACCTGCATCACAAGAAAGCATAGCTATCAAGACAAAAAAAATACAGTCACTATCTAGAGGATGTCCGGCTACACAATATGAACCGACATTTGCTCTAAAATAAAGGACAGCCTCTTTCCTGCTTCATTTTACACTTGCAAATAAATAGGACTTTTTCAATACACACATACTTGGTTGCATAGTTTTTTCCCCTTTTCCAGGGAAATTCAGACAGTTAAACACTACAGTCATTCTCTGAAAATAACCGTGCAAACATTACTTCAGACAAACAGGACAAAATGAAGTTCTGCATTGTCTACTTACTGCAGCACGACGGACATAAACAGGATGTGAAAGGTGCACATTATTGAGGAGGAACAAGATAGAATCCAAAGTGTAGTATTCCCTGGGCTGACCTTCCTTCCCTGTCCTGTAAAGTCAAGAAACAAAGACTTTAACATTTAACCACCCCAAAAGTCTTCTCCTTTCCACATAACAGTATTACTGCTCGCTTTTTGAACTGACATCAGGCTACTTCCTGATCGTGTTAACAAACACTGGTAACAGATACGTGTTCTTATAGCCTACTTACTGAATGCATTATAAAAACTGTCCAAAATAAGAGCCAGATAGGTTGTACAGCATACAGGCAAGATTTAAAAAACCATATTCTCTTCTGTCTCAAACATGTTTACTCCTCTGATTATCAAAGGAACAGTCTACTTTTTCTGGGATATGCAGAAGAATGCATTTGAACTGCAAATGAACATCACATACTGTTCACTTAGCACAGAACTGGAAGGTTGACAACATGAACCTCAGAGTGAAAACAAACAGACCTTTACTAACAGAGAGAAAAATATTTCAAAATACTGTTAGAATTAGTAGAATAAAAGATCTTTTTATCTCTGTTCCTTCCAAAAACTTAGCCTGCATATGTGCACGGCAGAGGGGAGGGTTGTATTTTGTTGCAAGCACAGGGAAAGGGATGAGACTCAGAAACCATGCAACTGCTAGAAAACCAAAAGCTGGCTGAACACCTACAGCCCACAAAGCTGGGTTACTTTGCAAGGAATTGTTTGGCTGTTATTGTTTCACTGTTATCTCTGATCAGGTGGCACACACACTTAGAGCACTGCTAGAAGTGAAAGCTTCCTCCACACAGACTTGACACACGCTACACTTCAGAACCATGCGCCACAGTTGCTGCTTCATTTTAAAATGCACATTTCAGGTTCTCTCTTTTCAGACTAAGTTATTATACCTCTGAAGCACATCACAGCCTCTGAACACTACACAGGAAGTCCAGCTGTTCATTTACTTGAAATTTTTATTTGCACTACCTAGCAATGAATGGCATTATTTGGGAGGCAATTGCATTGGGCAAAGGCATTGCCCAAGCTCAGCAGTGCACAGCTGGTACTGCACCACTTGCAAGAAAACCCCACGTTCGGCATGGCTGTTAGGGGTGTCCTGTTAGGAGGGCAGTTTTCAAGGCAAAGTGTCAGGTGGACAAGCAGGGGTACAGCAAGGAGATAACAGAAGTCAGAACTGGCATTTTAGCATCACACTGTGATCCTTTCAGATTTCCCACAGAGAACCTGCTCACTAAACAGAGAGCTAAAAGCTCGCTGATATGAATGTAGCTTACTTCACTCAATTAACCAACATCAGAATAGCTAAAGAAATGAATAATCCTTTTATCCCTTTTTAATAATGATATCAATTATTTCAGACCTTGTCAGTCCAGCACTACTATTTTTATTTGTTTTGGTTTTTTTTTTGTTTTGTTTTTGAAATACGCAAGTCTCAATTTCTCAATACCCATTAAACTCCAGCTTAAAAACTGAAGCAGAAGAGATGTACGTAATGCAGAAGAGAAAGTTTCACCTGGTTAGTTTTAATGGCACAAATGTATTTCCAGTTCATGCATTCACACTGAACTTTTGGGCAACAGGAGTTCACTCATCCTTTAACTGTTCTATTTCTTCTTGTGTGTTTGAAAGCATAAGGGCCTGCATCCTATCCATGACAGAAAGTGATAATCCTCAGAACCACAAGACTAGACATGCAGAGCACCATCCAAACTATAACAGCCACAACCAACAGCTCACTGTTTAAAAATTTCTCAGATGTGGATATGATCCCTCTGATGGGTAAACAAGGCAGCTAAGGCGCTCTGTTAGATTGATTCCTACTTTTGGTTTTGAAACTCATTCTATACTCACTCTTACGCAGCCAGAAGTCAAGCATTAAATCAAAACACACGCCTTCAGAACTATACAGTTATGTTCCATGGATTCAATCTGGGAAATAACCTGGATTAAAATGAACCTCTGTATGTTTCTCAGGCTGCTTTTCAAGCAGCACCATTCCTCAGAGCAATGCACTGCTGACAGCCCCTGGTACCAGCAGGGAGAGCAGGCAGTGCAGGGCAGCTCAGCATACCCGCAGCACTGCTGGCTTCTGCCAGCTCCGTGCTCAGGGAGCAAGTGTTAAATGTCTACTAAGACTACTTCTAATTCTAGAAGGGACAGAATGCCACCACTGCTACTCAGACTTAGATTACTCTCTCCTGACTGCAGGAGATTGTAGAGATGCAATTACAGCAACCACGCTGTAGACACCTAAGATGGAAGTCGTATTTGCCTCATGAAAGATTAAGCTACAACAACTGCAAGCACAGCTTGGACCCTCCCAAGCGATCGAGGATATTAGAGGTTTTGAATCTGAAAAGTTCCTGAAGATGTTCCATGTATGACCCTGAAATTACATAAATTAACAGCTCATAAACTATGATGTCAAAGCTGCTCAGCACCGCTCGTAGAACTGGTTTCATTTTTACACCTTTGTTTCAAGGACTTAAAGTACCCGCGGTTCACAAGAAATGCTCTGCATCAGTAGCAGTCTGATGCTACCAGAAGTTCAGATGCCATCTTCTTGAGTGTGAACTACAATCTACTAAAATAAAAAAAAGATATCTCTAAAATCTGTCAGAAGACAAGAGGAAATACATAGCTGTTACAAAGCTACTGCTTCTGTTCAGCTACGCATACCCTCTGCTCACCCCCAATCCTTCCTCCATATAGATAAAGCCACCTTAACGCGCATAATAAAGTTTTTCTCTCCAGACGCTGTCTTCTTGTCTTTTGGTAATAACTCACAGGCCCAAATCAAGTTCTCCTAAGCACTAATAGTTCGGTTTGCATATCAGCTTCTGTGTTCCTACAGAACAGGGATAGAAGTTGTCTGTCCAGTTAGCCTTTACTCCTTACTGCTCAGAAAGACAAACTGCAGCAAGGAAAACACCCTAACTGCCCAGAGTTACTCAGCAGAACAGAACGAGAATTTGTCAAGGACTTCAAAGCTCAGCTGCTTATGCAGGTATTTCTCTTTCTCCCTACATACTTACCAGCATCTCCCTCGCAGCCAGGAAGTGCAACTAAATCCCAAACAAGTTTCTGAGAGCTTGAAACAGGTAACGAGATAGCACAATTCTAGTTCTACACTGTGAGCAAAATAAAGCCAGTTGAAACAAATTAATCTGCCTATGAACTAAGGGAACAGTTTCAGTTTCCTTTCTCTCTTGAAGTACAAATCAGGGCATTGCACCACTACTAACATTCTCATCATAACACCAAGAACAAAACAAATCCCTGCTCTCAGGCTGAACAACAAGGGGTTTGCTTGAGAAATCTTTCAGCTTCCTCTACTTCTCTATCATGTTTTAAAGTATTCTTTTCAATCGGCAGCACTTTGTATCTAACAGAAAGCATCACTTTCCCTCGGTTTTAAAGGCTGTGTTTTACGAGGCTCACCGAAGCCCTTCCAGCGTGGATATTAAGTTATATCACTGCTCAATCGAGAAAGAAGAGGAAGTAACCTCATGTGCTGTAAACAGCGCTATCAAAACCAAGTTCAACAGGTCCAAAAACTCTTTTTTTCTTCAAGACCCACTACGCCTAGCAGCACCGTTTACGCAGTAGGCACAGCGCACGTACGAGGAGGGCACTGCGCCGGGCCCACCCGCAGGCGGCTGAATGGCACCCGGAGCTCTCAGAGGAGCGCCTCTCACCCCGCACCGCGCCAGCCCTCCGGTCCCCGAGGCCGCCGGCCGCACACCGAGCCCGGACCCCGTCCGGCGGCACCCGGCCCGGCCAGGCCTCGCCGCCGGCCGGCTGCGGGAGGCCGAGGACGGCCCTTCCCGGCCGTGCGCTGCGCTCCGCCGGCGCCTCCCGCAACTTCGAGGCGACTTTTTCCCAGCTCCCGGCCCGCCCCGTCTCCACCACAGCGGCCACCCGCCGCCCCGCCGGCCCCGGCGCTCACCCCCAGATGACATAGTTGGTCTTGACGTTCTTCGGCCAGGAGAACTCGCCGAAGATCACCTCGTCGCCCTTCACCACGATCTCCTTCTTCTGCGTGTTGTACTGCCGCAGCACGCTAAGCACGTCCGCCATCTTCGCCCGAAGCCGCCGGCCGCCGCCGCTCCGCTCCTGCCCGGCCCCTCCGCCAGCCGAGGAAGGACCCCGCCGTCGGCCGCCAGGCCCTGGGCTGCCTACGTCAAACGCCTGATAGCAACCGACCTGCCGAGCCCGGAAAACCGAAGTGCAGGCGCAAGCGCGGGCCCGAATAACGCTTTATAACTGGCTTAAGAATCTAACAGCATAACGGCCGCTCCGCCTCCCTCGCCGCTGCTGCCCGATGGATGGTGGGCACAGGCAGAGCGCCGGGCAGCCGCGCTTCCCGCGGGGCGGTGCTGAGAGGAGGAGCCTGAGAGCGGTGTCGGACCGCCGTGAGGACTGCGTGAGAGCACCGCCCCTTCCTGGCGGCCGCCATGTTCCTGCAGAGGGCGCTGCGCCTGCGGGGCCGGTGGGTCGGGGGCTGTGAGAAGGGGGCGGCGGAACGGGCCGGTGGGTGGGGAGAGCTGGGTGCAGCCCGTATCACCTCTTGGGAGGGTCTGGGTGATCTCACGGCTCATAGCAGGCTGTTAATCTCCGTCTTCCTGCCTGCACAAGGGAACCGGCGGTGCAGGGTAAGGCGCGTAGGAACTGCCGTACTGCGGGCTTTGTGAGCTCCCACCTCACGGAGAAATTCCGTTTAAAGAAAATGGTACGAAGCCAACCTTTAAATTGAGGACTGCAGAACGTGTCGTGTGTTAAACTTAAATTTCTGTTCAGTTTTAGAATGGGAAATAGGCTGCCCACCTCTGTCGAGCTGTCTGATGCTGCTGCTGTGAATCAGATCCAGGTAACAGGTGATCCTCAAACTTAGTACTGCTCGCAGTATTGGGGTTTAAACCTTGTAAAGTTACCCCTCCCAAGAGTTTGTTGCTGTAGTAGCAGATTGGTAGCTTGCTGCTTGTTTTCATACCCATTGGATACTGTTAAAATACACCAATTTACTAACTTGAATGTTCTTTTGAATGTATAGGAGGTAATCTCAGGCAACTGCGTGGTGATTTTCTCTAAAACAACATGCTTCTACTGCAGAATGGCGAAAAAACTTTTTGAGGGTTTAAACGTCAATTACACAGCTGTAGAACTGGATGTGAATAAAAATGGAAGCCAGTTCCAAGACATTCTTGAACAGATGACGGGTGGCAGAACAGTAAGTATGTTGTTTTTTTTTTTGCAAGTAATATGGCGATGAAGAACTTACACTGCACATTTTCCCTATGGGTTACAGCCATCTTGAGGTCTTAATTTTTGGTGGGCCAAGTAAATTTAGGATACAAGCTCTGAAATTAAAAGCAAGAACTGCAAGAGAGTTCTGTGCTTGGTTTTCCTGTTCAGGTCTGAGAGGTGTTGTTTTCTGTAATGCTACTAAGATCATTTAAGTATCAAACTCAGTTTTCATCTGCACATACACTTCATTGTGTACAACACGTTTTATGTCTTAATTTTATGTAGCCTTGCCTGACTCAAATTTTAAAAATTTATTACAGTCTTCCATATAGTGATTTTATTTTCCTTTTGAGAGGAACACGTAAACAAAGTCTTCAATTTCTGTAAACATAAGTTATGCAATAATACTGAAACATGAATTTGTATATTAAGAATGTAAATATTTCTTATGTATATATTCACACACATACACTCACAATGAGACTGTAATTTGTATGAACACAGAACAGTGCTTGCATGTGTATGGTGTTTGCTTAGATTTTGCTATTTGAAGTAACAAATGCAAATTTCACATTCCTGACAGGTCCCAAGAGTGTTTGTTAATGGGACTTTTGTTGGAGGTGCTACAGATACTCAAAGACTTCATGAAGAAGGGAAGCTGCTCCCATTAATTCATCAGTGTCAAGTGAAAACAAACTCTGGAACTACTATTTAGCCTCAGTTATCTTTTATATAAAATGGGTAAAAATTCAGACAAGTTAAAAAATCACTAAGGTGTACTGCAACAGCTGGGCTTAAGCAGCTTCAGACTGTGCTTTTTTGAGTCTCAAGTGATTCTCTGACACAGACTTCACAGAACTGACAAATTTGTCTTCTTGCCTCAGCTTTACCACAACCACAGTGGCAGTTAACATTATGTATCTCTTGGAACCCAGGTCTAAGATAACCATGTCATTTTTGTTACATCCTCATAATATGCCTCACACTATCAACTGTACACGAGTTAAAAGTTTTTAAGAATCTTAGTGCCTGGGTGGTTTTTACTTGTTTTCTGCACATAAGTTTCATTTCTGGTTTTGTTCCCACCCTTGCACTGCATGGTCAGTACAATGGCTCTGTAGGGGGCCACAAAGCAATTATGAAACAACGAAGTTGTAGTGATGTTGCTGTGTAAAACTTGTTCAAAGTTCTGCTACTTCCACACTACTTGTACTACTCAGTCAAGTGTTTTTGCCTCCTATTAAAAGCAGTACCTATACTTGCGCTTGTTTTGTGTTTTAACAGTAATGAAACGCTGTATTTTATGCAAATTCCATTGTAATTTTGTTTATTATTTAACTGTAATTTATGGGAACAAGATATGCAAACATGGAATCAGTCAAGGAAGCCTAGTGGCAACATCCATTGTTCATTTTAATGGAAGCTGAGAGTAAGAGAAGTGAGTTAGTTTCATCATTGCCTTTCATAATCACTCTCAATCTGATCAGAGTCCAACAAAACCTTCAGCTACCCAGGCTTGCAAACAGCTCAGTTATCATGTTAAGACCAGCTAGGTTTTGATAGTACTGAAATACATTAAGATCTGCTGAAGATCTACAGAAGTCTTCCAAATCCAGCCAACTTGCTTTTAGTTCTTTTGTCATATATGTCTGTGGAAGCAGACATATTGCAGCAGTGGGCTTTTCTCTTGTGCCAGGCCTGGATAGGAAGGGTGCAGGATGTCTGACTTCATTTGCCTCCCTCTAATTTCAATATCTGATCACCTCACTACTGAAGTTTAATTGGTGCAGTAAAAAGGGAGAAGATGCTTGCCATTTTAGAACATTTAGAACATTAGGTAACCACCTTGGTCTTTACTCTGCAGTACCAGTCTATATACTGTCATTCAGGAATAGCCTCAAGGTGTAAGCCAGATCACCTGTGCCTAATCTGCAGCTACAGACCATGTTATGAACCATTCAGTGCTATTTTGACACTTAAGGCCACACACAATGAGTCCAATATGCATAGAGTTTATTTAGTATTTATATTCTACAGTCAAAAATGCAATTTACTAGCACTATTAACTTGCAGTTAAATGTCTAAAAAAACCTAAATTCAATAGTTTCAGTAAAATGTACATCCAAAGCCAGACCAACCAATGCCAAGACTTGGTTATTTCAAGAAAGCTCATATGTCAGTAGTAAAAACTTCTTTCCTTAGTAAGAGACCATTACAGTACTAAAGATGCACAGTTTAGACTAAAAATGCTAGTCAAGGATTTTATTCAGTCCCTCCTCAAGATAACAAAAGCTCTACACTGATCTTTAGCTAACTAGGATTGCAAGACTATCGTCTGAATTTGACAGCTTCCTTTTTGGGATGCAGGTTTGAAATAAATTTAAGTAATATTTGCAGAAAGTGTTCAGTACGCAGCTGGTCTGCACTGTGCATCTTTAATTCATGTAATTAGAGATAACACACTGACCTCGTGTTTTCACCATTGCAATTTACTACTTATTTTTTCTAATTTCATCATTGTCTTAAGTCTTGACAACGACACTCATAAAGTTAAACAAACAAGTGTGCATCTCTCCCTAAATTTATACTTAATAAAGGAATTTATTTTGCACATATGCTGGTATCAAAGTATTCTTTGCCCATCATTCTTAGGCCAGTTATATCTTCTGACAAGGTTAATAATTGTGCACCTGGAAAGCCTGCAAATCCATAATGTAAGTACTCACGGTATGCAAAGAAATTTTTGATTTTGTTCCCTGTTAGAAAAAGCCCCCAAACAATAGTTTAAAATAACCCTTCGAGTTCTAAATTTCAGAAGTCTCAGGGCATTGTCACTTAAGGCAATATTCCGCTCCAATGGTTGAGAAAGCATGTTGTTTGCCTGCAGAGTCCAACAAGTGCCAATTTATTACAGAAAATCATGTTCTTAAGGCAATCAAAGGGTTAATTATGCTTCTTTTTCAACTGCATTAAGGCTCCCCATCCAAATATTTTCTTGTTAATTTTGTGTAATTCCATAAAAAGTAGCAGCAAGACGGTGGCTTCATTACCAGATAGCACAAAGCCACCACGTTACGTTTAAGTTGTTTAAACATGATATGGCAGCTGAAGTGTGGTTCTACTCTGGGGGAAAAAAAGGGGGGGAAGGAGGCATTCAAAGCCAATCATTAAAACTGTCACTTTAAAAGAAAAAAAAAAATAGAAAATCATCTCTAGAACAAAAGCTGTTTATCTTACCATAATTCTCTCCTTAGGCTTTGAATGTTCAAAATTACCCACTAAAATCCTCTGTAATACAAATTATACTTAAGATAAGCACTCATCCAGCTCAAATACCATACTCCTAAGAAGCTGGAAGCAAACTCAGTTATTTCACAAAGCAGACAGAACTGTGAATGCACTTATCTGTTCATTTCTTCCACAGGATTCTTCCTCAAGAGTAGAGTTACACTTCTAGTTGAGAACATAATGGAACAGACATTTCTTCGTAATTAGTTGCACTTAACAAAAAAAGCTGGTATCATCAGGAAAACAGCTATCTCCATTCATTATTTGTTAACAAAGCATTTGTGAAGTTCCCAACATACCATGTACACATATGCAAATATATAGATTTAGAATGCAGAAATACCCAGAGAAACCACACTTGACAGTATCAAAATCATCAATCCAACTCTAAGCACATTAACTTAAAGACATCATACTTTCTGCTTAAGTTAAAGTCTTAGCTCAGAACAGCATACAGCCTTGTTTTACATTTCCCCCTTAAGTCTTACTTGGCAGCGTTGTACACTGTACTGTGTTGTGGTACAATGAAATCTATCATTTCAGCAAAATAGCCATTGGAAAAAATTACAACCTATCTGTACTCTGTGAACCACTGCAAGCAGCTAAACAAACTTACAAACTGGCAAAATGCTTAACAAACAAGACAAAGTGTGAGCAAGATGAGTGACTTGTGCTCTGCTTTATTTCTACGCATTCTATTCTTCAAATGTTTTCAATATTGCAGAGAAGCTGCCCATTCATCTAGAGGATTCATTCACATGTTTTTCTTGTTCTGCATGTAACAGCAACTTGACAATATTAAAGGGAATGGAAAGCTCTGACCCACCAAACTAATTCTGAAAAGAAGATTTACATTTGAGAAGCCGTTTTTAAATTATTCTGTGAAAACAGTACCATTTAATTGCAACGGCAGACGCTGGATTTTTAAAAGAATAAAGACACTTTTGTAATTTATGCAACTTTTAAAACCAAAGATCTGATAAATACAGCAAATTAAATACTCTGTTAGAGAATTATATAACCAAAGAAAGGTAAATGAAGTTGTCCTGCTTTTAAAATTAAGTACTATGACATCAGTTGTGGAATAAGTTGCTTAGCTAAGCTATCATGCACAACAATGGCATAAAGGCAGAACACAGGCAACAGAAGAGAGGAGGAGAGCATGGAGCGAAGAGAGATTCAAGTATAAACTAAAGTTCACTCAGTGATTGGAATGATGGGGGAAAAAAAGCCAACATGAGTAGAGAAAAGCAGAACATGGGAAAATATGGTACTACCAAAGCCAAACATCTGTGGAACCAACAGTAGTGCTTCTGGTATGACAGCTACAAGTTAGGTACACTATTAAGAAGAACAGTATCTTCCAATGGAGAAAAATACTTTCCTAGTGTTTTTTTCAGTTGGAGCCATTGTTAAAATACATTTCCAAAATGACTGGTGTTCTTCTTTAGCCAAGAACATACACTCTATCAGATAGCCTCTCAACATCCTGCTCCCACAATTATTTAACTGTGGTTTAAAGCAGCAAGTTACTTTACAGCCAGTTATTAGCAGCCATTGCATACTGGGCAGTTAAACAAGCCTCACTAACTTTGTATCTAATCTAGACTGACCTTTAGACTTCTTTAAGCACAGAAAACTGCAAATTAAGCCCCTGTGTAATTAAGTTCTACAAGCATCCCAAACCCTACTCTCTCTTGCTATACAATTCCTGGCACAAAATCTTAATTCTTGGCAAAATCACAACTTGATTCATTATACAATGGTGACTCATAGTATTATATTTAGAAGCCTTCCATATTCTTAAGTGTATCACTGCAGTGAAAAAGCCTGCCCCTCTGATGTCCACCGCTTACAGCTCTTCATTATAGATGAACATTTTAC
Source organism: Tetrao urogallus (assembly GCF_951394365.1). NCBI lineage: Eukaryota > Metazoa > Chordata > Aves > Galliformes > Phasianidae > Tetrao > Tetrao urogallus. The sequence continues at coordinate 22,500,172 of NC_136818.1, forward strand.
TTCAGCTGTGCTGCCAACCATTAGATCCTTTCCTTAATGGTAAAGTGCCTGAATATTATTAGATTATTATGTCTTAGACTAAGAATTATTAGGGAATCGCACTGAAATGACAGTCAAACAAAGCCTATTAATGGTGACATGTATCAGGAAACCTGCATTCGCCCAGCTGCACTTTTAGAATTTAAGTGTTTATTCTAAACTTCACTATTTTTAAATTCTTTCCTGTTCTATTTTACAGGTAAACTGCAGAGCACAATTACAGCCCCATTTTTTGTTTTATTAGTCCAAGTGTTCCTCCAATGCAAAAGATACTATCAAATTGAGAAAGTCATGTCTCCTCTTTAGTGAAAGGGCAGGTTACTGATGGTGTATTGAATTATCACCTAAATTTAATAATTTTGTCTCAGGTCTTGTTTAAAAAAAATTGGAGCATGTTATATTACACATTACAATTGCTGCCCCTTCACGTGTTCAGGTACCATTTTAGGAATTGCCAGTTTATAGGAGAAATGTGTATTATAGCACATAAGTCATACTGTCCTCCTGAAATCCAGCATGCAGGCAGATAAAAAACCCATCAACTTTTTCCTATGGAAAAGAAAAATGCATCATCATTCTTATGCCACTTAACACAAGACAGTAACAACCTCAGAAAGAAGACAGCAGGAACAAGGGTCAGCACACCACAAAGTAAGCTGACAGCTGAAACACTTTGGTTCTCCCTCTGTGCAAACTTTAAAGGGGGAGCAGATGACAACAGGATCTCAACAGTGTTAGCTTTACATTGGACAGCCACCACATGAAATATTACAGAATCACAGAATTGTAGGGGTTGGAAGGGACCTCCAGAGGTCGAGTCCAACCCCCCTGCCAAAGCAGGTTCCCTACAGCAGAAATTCTAACAAGATTTTTCGATATGGAGTTAAGGAAAATATTTAGGGGCATATTATGTACTCCAGTACAGATAACTATATCTAGCATCAACAGATAGAGAGCTACATTTTCTATAAGTCCTACTGAAAAATTCACCTTCCCTGTACTTCAAGGAATCGTATTTTAAACTGGAACCACTTTCAACATCGCAATGCTACTGTAATTTCAGTCACTGTTAATAACTAATGTTTTACCTGCAGTATATTTATGCAGTTAACTGCCAAAAGTTACTTGAAATACCAGTTCAAGTTTCTCATTCCATATTTAGTCCAACACATTTCCTATTACTTCACAAATACTACTTCAAATAAGAAAAAGTACTTGCAACAGATACTTAGCCATCAGTTATTTTCAACATCTCTAGCTTAACAGGAAACATCTGATCAGTTGTTTGACTACTGTCTCATTTCAAACACACTACTACCAAAAATATTTCCCAAACCAGTGCATTTACTTGAAATAATTAACATGTAAGTACATTCATTCCCTGTATTTATTATGTTTATTCAGCAAGGAGACTACAGTTGGTAGGAAGTTTTTCCACAGGAAAAGACCAATTTTTTTTTTTTTTTTTTCCAAACTCAAAGTGTTATTTTGTTAGTTTTTTGTAGGAACACTTGTTTGTTTCTGTGTGTTACCTGACCAGCTGGTGCTAGCAAAGTGTTCTTCAAGCATTCTAACAGAGCTGCATTGTAATAGCAGTGATAATCCAGAAGTAACTTGATTCATGTTCCCTAAAAACTAACACACCTACCATCCGCTCTTTAAGACATGGATTTAAAACAATTCTGTTGTTTCTTAGTGTCAGAAAAGGACTCCCTTACCATTTTCATTTGTTAAGGTAGAGTATAAGTCTGTAGCAGAATACCTTCAGAAACATGTAATCTCATTTTAGATAGCACCAAATAGATATCCATCCTACAGAACTGCAGCCTTGGATTTATAGTCAATATGTAGGAGGCATAATTAGAGGTATCAAAAGTATAATATGAGCTTGAATTTTACAGTTAAAAGCTTGCTTTTTTAGGCAGAAAAATATGGTCTTACATGTCATTTACCACAGTTGGGTTATTTTTATAAACCATATTTATCTTCAAATTAACATCAAATTCACTGTTTAAAATAGAATTATCACTTCTCATCAGACATTTTATGTCAGCCTCTTTTGTGATAAAACCATCAATGAAAAAAACTCTAAGACTGCGATCTCCTAACTTCCCCCCCACACACACATCTATAAACACATACACAGCATTTTAAATACATATACACACAAGTTGTTATCAGTCCCTGTTCCTAAGTGGTAAGATATTCACTAGCTTTTTCCTTCTTTCCTCATACTCTTACTATCAGAATGAAAAAAAGAAAAATCTAGCTTCAGTCACTTCCTAAACAAGATTTTGAGAACGAGGCAACTGTATATTTCATAAAAGTTGTTAAGAATTGGTCACTATAAACTGGAGGTAGTTTTGAAAAGCATTAGATTAAATTAATTTAAGAAATCAGAAGTAGTGTTCATCTACAAAAAGACTGTAAAAATGAAGTATTTGCATCAAGATTATTTACGTGTCATTGAATACATTCTTTTGAAGAAAATGTGGTTATTTGTTTCTGGTTGTTGCCAGTCAGCTTTCAAGAGTAGGCTAAGATGCATGCACTTGCTGATCTTCCTCACTGAAAAGCATGCTGCTGCTGCCTGAAGTCACAGCAAGCTCTGAATGTGGTTTCCCAGACATTTCCAGGCCTAGCAAATCTGTAAAATTTTCTCTGAAGCACACAAACTCTAACACAGTGCTTCTGAAACTGCAGAAACTACTCCTCTCTTAGAACTTTTTTTTTTTTTTCCCCTTAGAAATCCAGATACCCCTGCTAGAAGATTTAGCATGAGCTCTTCCCCTTTCAGGTTTATCAGCATGAAATTTCACGGGGTAACGTTTATACTTCACAGTTGCGCGGTCTTACCTGTGCCAGAAAATGGGTTTTTGTAGACCCAAAGTATGACAATGGAAACTGTTGAAGCTTAGGAATTTGCTGAAAATACCAAAATTTTAAAAAGGCCCAAAGAAAAAAAAAACACACTCAACTAACCTGCTGTTAAACTGACACTATTAAAAAGCTAAAACCACTTTTCTTTCCTGCCCCATCCTAGGAATAATTCATCAATTTATTCTTGTAAACAACCATCACACAGCAGTGGGGGGAAAACATCTCAGTGTTTATGTTCATTCTATTATAAATGAAATTAAATTACATGTTGTGTAACCCCGTAACTTTTAGCAAACTTCCCACTGTTATTTTAATTTGTGCACAACAGGAAAAAGGAGAAAAGTGATTTATCATCTGCTTTTCTTGCTTTCCCCTCACAAAAAGGTAACATTTTTGATATGTATATTATGTGCCATATTCTAATAAAGTACATTTGGCCAGGGGTTCCCAGGGTTAAGTCTGTTGCCAGCAATGGACCCACAGGGAAGAACAGATGCCTAGAAAATTAAATCAAATCCAAAATGAAGTTTCGAATAACATCCAGAGCTCCAGCATCAAAACCACATATATCCAACATGCCTCTGTCATCTGGATCGGCAATCGTAAAACCATTTGATGTCATTCCACATACAATCAATTTAGCAGGAATACCCATTTTCTAGAAGAAAAACAAAAAGATATTTTCAGAGCACAGTAACTGAAACATGCCACAGGCCAAATCTTGCAATCCTGCCTACGTAAGCCATTGTCTGAAAAGGCACAGAAACTGATAGAAACCAGACGTGTCATGACAAGAATAGCAGACTGTCTGTTAACACTAAGTTACAATAGAAACATCAGTGACATTAAAATAAAATGAAGTAATTACAATGAAGGATATTAAAAAAAACTTTCCTCCAATATTAAGTTTCATAGATCATTTCAGATGTCAACACTGTTTGCTATTTGAAAATATTGAGATCTGATGATAATAAATCATCTAATAAAAGTCAGAGTGTATTTTTGTCTAAGGCAAGGATTTCCAAATGTTGGTTAAACAACAAAAACAGCTGTGGCCTGAACAATTCAACTACTTGAGCCAAATTTGTAGATTAGCAACATGTAAGGTGAAGCAAAGTAACTCTTAGGAAGATCAGAGTACAGAAACACCATGTCAAAAGCACAAATGTAGGTATGGGAGCTAAGCTCTACAAATAACTCTGCCGGAGTTTCACCACACAAGTTAAAGATTTAGGTATCAATTTCATATTACTGAACGATACAAATGACAAACTACCAATACAACTGTGTATGGACGTTAAGGTATATTAACTTAAGAACACTTCCCTTAAAGTGTGAAAGATTGCTGTTCAAGTCATAGTTTTAATAGTAATGTGCTGGCAAGAAGGTATTTTTCTTAGTTCCATTTCCAACATTGAAGCTACACAGCTTACACAGCCCCTCTGAAATGTACAGAACTTTCTTCACAGGATACTATCACCTCATTCTCTACAGGCTTACCTTCATTACTTCATTTATAGTCTGGGGGAAATCTAATGCAGAGATCCAAGTTAAACAGTAACACTAAGCTCAGAGAAATAAATTTAAGAACTTTCAACAATTAACTTATTTGTATTACAACTTATTAGATCAATCATATAGAATGCAGAAATTCATATATTCCCTGAATGCCAAAGCAGAGTAGGTTAATCACAAATCCTTTTAGTAATTCAGTGTCATTAACTATGTACAATTATTTCCACTAATTCAATCAAAGTAGAAAATACAATTTTTTAACACTGTATAAATTATTATTTACTTCATATAGCCACAACTTGTTAAGTCTCTAAAACATGGACAGCAGTGACATATTTTGTACTGCATTGATCAGTTGCAAGCACTCAGAAGTATATTTACCTCCCTGTACTCTCTAAGAGCTGTTGCAGGATGAGTATTTCCAGCAAAAGTCTCGTTATCAGTGAATATAATGAAGACATCAGCAGCTGTCTGTGTTTTCTGAGCCCATATCATTGGAAGGGAACAATCAGTGGTACCCATTGGAATCTTAAAAGAAAAAAGCATATACATGGAATATATATTACTACAGAAATTAGTAAGCCATGGAAAAAAGGCTTCTTAGGTAAGCTTCATGTTTTGTTATATTCAGAGGCCTCTTTGTTAAACAACACTTCATTCGTTCAATTCACTTCTGTTCTGCCTATTTATTTATTCTTTTTAAAGTAAGCATTGTGAACTAGTAATGCCATTGTTAATGTCATTATTTAATATTCAGGAAGTCAAAATAATCACTCTTGTTGAGCTTTCCCTAAATAAGAGGGAGGGAAAGATTCCTGTGGTTTACTATATAGATATCATTAGACACAGCACCAAGAATGATTGCAAACAAAATAAAATGCAAATTATGTAATTGCTGAGACCTCTCAACTCTGATGTTAGCAAGGGCAGTCTCCCAATTTTATTTTATTTTATTTTAATTTTACATACTTCATACATTTTCACTAATACTTGAGGTAACATCATATCAGCTGTCACAGGACAAGGGACCATTTCATGCGAAAAGGCAACAACATGGGAATCCTTCTCAACACGTGCTACAACCTGAGGAAGAGGAAGGCAAAAAAAAGAGTTGTTTAGAAATTTTATTGCCCAAATCAAGATACTCCCTGGTGAACATATCACATCCTTATTTAAGTCACTGGGACTCATATACGCTAAAGTTTCACCCTGCACTTTAAATATTCTGCAATTTGTGAATAAATACCACCACAAAAAAAAAAAAAAAAAAAAAAATCAGAGCTTAAGAGCTGTTCTAATTACTGTCACTAAATGTATTTCCTTACTTCTCTCCCTTCTGACATGAAACACTACATGTTTAAAACCAAACAAGTTCCACTCTAACATAAACACACATGAAACTGTACAATACCAAACAGAGGCAAAAGCTACTGCGATACAGAGGAACCATTCATAGTTCAAATGCATATAAAAATCACCCCAAGTTTTCTTAATCCAATCTGTATTAAATTATCAACGCTTCTGAATTGTTTTCTATGTATTTTCAGTTAAGCTGAATGAAAAAGCAGCCTTAACCACTTTGATTACAACTGGAAATTGGTTGCTGGAAGGTGTTCAAGGCCAGGTTGGATGTGGCCCTGGGCAGCCTGGTCTACTATTAAATGGGGAGGTTGGTGGCCCTGCCTGTGGCGGGGGGGGGGGGGGGAGGTGGGGGAGGAGGCAGGAAGAGAGATTCACAATCCCTGAGGTCCCTTCCAACCCAGGCCACTCTGATTCTGTGATTAAGCATTTGAACTATCAGTATGGCACACTGTCATATCTTCCACACATAAAAGAATACTACAGAGCAGCTTCTTCCTGATTTCTAACCAGCTTTAGAGTACCTCTGTTTCAGAACCACAGCTCAAGTTGCATGTAGTTACACATAGAGAAGTTTAATGCCTCACCATACACATTGCTGCTGCAACTGTGTTAGCGTTCAGCACACTGCCCAAAACTTTTTGAGTCATTGATGCACTGACATCAACTGCAATTAAGAAACGTTTTCCTGTTGGTTCAAGTGTCTAAAAGGAAAGACAAATGAGAACATGTACACAAAAGTTATTAATTTGTTCTTCCTTCTGCCTGTCACCTAGATGTGTTTTGGTTTTTAATTTTTTTTCAGGACAACATTACAGGACAATAGCATTGCCAAAAACTAAGTAGTTTTTTTTTCCCCCTTCCTCCATTTAGTTAAAATCATTAAGATTTTTGTTATCAAGTTTGAAAACTCTTATTCAACCAGTAAACATTTACTTATACTTTTATAAGCTTTCAGAAAATAGACTTAAGCCTAGTAAATAGAATTACATTACCTCAAAAGTTTTGTAGAATGAAGCATCTAAAGCTTCTAAAATGTCTTCATCAGGACGCCACCAAAGCTTCCCTCTGCTTCCATGTCCAGATTTATAGGTTTCTAATGCAACCAATACATGGAATGGATGTATTCTACCCTACAGGCAAAGTAATTAAGTAACTTTTCAGAAGCCTGAACTTAATAAGAACATATTAAGAAGCAGCACAAACTAAAAGACCATAATGCAAAATCTGCTTGCTTTAATTATTTTTGAAGAGTTTGTGTAGTAGCTGCTGCTGCATAGTATTTTAAATTGCTTCACTTTACTCATTTACTGAGTTGCAAACATTGTTTCTTTCCTCTTGGAGACATTCAAGTCATTAATCACCAGCAGCAAAACTTAGGAAACCTGAATGCCTGTCTCATCTTTCCTCTATCAAGGTATTATCCTACCACCTTTGCATACCTTTCTCTAGTGCATCAGTAATTACACAGAATTAAAGAAGAAACAACAGAAAGGAAAGAGCAGGGAGACAGGAAAAAAGGGAATTGTTGTTCTCAATTCCACTAATCAACTTAACTTAAAAAAGAACTATCAGAAAGTCACTCACCTTCTCTATTTCCCAATACACTCCTAAGGATTGCCTTTGGAGAACCCTTCTTCCCTCTTACTGTATTAGCTCTGATGGACTGTAAATCAACGTGAAAGGAGAAAGGCTTCCTTTTCTGTCACTTTTTCCTCTCAGAGGCTAAGCTAATTACTTCATTCACTTCCTGGGATCTCATAAAAGTGCCTTCCATTCACTTTTTTAGGATCGTATGGCTGACTCTAAATTACAAGATTTACAAACGGATGAACCCATCAGGCAAAGCTTGCCATGGCCTTAGTATAAGATACCAGATGTCAGTACACCTCATCTGTAAACAAGTTACACAGTTTTTTTTTTTAAAAGAATAAGCTACAAATTTCTTAAAGACTCCTTCCTATATTTCATAAAGGGGTTGCCTAAAGGAACAGTTTAGGAAGAGATTAAGAGTCAAAGGTTGGCAATGATTATGAATTTATTCATTTATTAATTTTACCTTTTTTAGCAGTTTCTCATTTCGCAGTCTTTCACATACTATTGCCACTTCTGAGCCCCGTGGTTCAAGGACTGAATTTGCAGTCATCTTCCCTAGATTTCTCAACAACACAGAAATGGGCATGTCCTTCAGCAACGCCTTCCAAACCTCCGAGCAAAGAATAAGGAAAACAAGATGAGATTCCCAAGTACAAGAACTGACACCTGCATGTTAATTAAGTGTATTTTAAAATAAATGTGCAAGTTACGTGAAGATTTGTTCTACAATTACCTACTTGTGTAAATAATTTGGAAAAAATAGCAGAAGGGTATTTTTTTTTAAACAGAAATCTTAATATTCTAAGTGTTACTGTAAGGAGAATACAAAGCTCCTTAAGTTAACCTACCTCTTTAGATTTCAGATGGTTTGTCAATAGATGTTCCCTAACAAGACCATATTCCTCTATTAAATGAATAACCTCCAATTCATCTTTTGTGTGTTTCACTCTGTCCACAGCCTCCAGGTATTTTAAAAGCTTTTCAGTCTCAGCAGAAACTGCTTTGTCTTTGTAAGCTTCTTGGACATCTTTCCACCCTTTGGTGATGTATTTAGTGACAATAGCTACACCTATAGAAGAGGAAAATATTTTCCAAGCAGGATTACAATCTTTATACTGACACTGTCACTCCAGCAAACAAGTTAGCAGGTTATTTTTTGTTAAAAACCAAATGAAGAAATAATGAAAAGAATATAACAGGAACTTCCCAGACCTGATGATTAGTTCTAAAGGTCAGCTCCATGCAATTTAAAACAGCTATCTTGATTACTGTGTTATTTTCCCTGAAAATAAAGAGCCTAATGGATTCCAAACCATCACTCTTCCCGATTAATGAAAAAGCATTATTTCAGCATTTGTAAACAGACAAGAACAAACTGGAACTATTATATTTATTTGACCTTCTATTGACATAAGGAAAGTAAAACTAGACTTTTTACCTTGAAGACAGTTACATTTCTGACATGATCCCTCACATCTTTACAGTGTAATTTATACAATACAATCGCTAAGAAATCATCATTCCACACTGGTGTAGACAACCAAGGTCAAGCCAGAATAAACATTTGACCACAAGTATGTGAAAAACAAGTAGTCAGATTGTTTATGACTTCACAAGTACATGACAACAAGCTAACATGAACAAAAAAGGAAAGAAAAATGCCCAATGAGGGACCTTCAGGCTTATTAAGGGTTACTAGCACATTAAAGATCATACACTCTTGCATGGAAATGAGATGGGAATGTAACAGCAGCTATTCCTTCCCAGATGTACCATCTTCTAGCCCTATGATATGCGTGTTTTAAAGATGAAACAGAATAACCAATTAGAAACCGTAAAGAGAAATAATTCTGTAAACAGCTATCTATAACCACTTCCAGTCAGGGGTGTGCTTACTTTGCAAAGGATAACTAAGCACCTGATTCTGTGCAGAACTGAAATAGAGACCTTTATGTGGATTCCAACTCTGTGCACTTATTGGCTACGCACACCAGACATGAAATCAGCCCCTATTGGGGATAACACAGCTATTCATGTTTCCAAAATTATTCCACTGTTAATATTACAGGTTTAAAATGAAGTATTTTTAGGTGGATGAAAACATATTACCTTCGCTGGCAGGTTTCAGGTGGGACAATCTCAGAAGATCTTTATGAGACCAACCACTTCTCTGTTTATATTTTGTAACTGCTAACGCAACAGCCATGCCATTCTTTCCATTGTACCAATCTGCCACAGCTTTTCTCAGTGCACGGCCCCACATGCCACACTTCATACCCTCCTTCAAATCTTTTTTAAACTGGATGAAAGTAAAGAGATGAGTTGGTACGCAGCACACCTCAGGAACAGCTTTAAACGCTGCTTGTTTTGTTTTTGCATCGGAACACTGTGAACAGATCGCAAGCGCAAAAAGCAGGGGCTCTTGTCTGGCTGTTCTGCCTTCTTGACTGAACGTCTTAATTTCCTGAACAACTTCACAACCTCTGCCTTCCTCAATCAGTCTCATTAAAGCTGCTGCATTTTCAAAGCCCAGCCTCTGCTCCTTGACGCAGTAAGAACCACCTTCTGAACCAAAGCACAAGAAGCGGTGCAGTCGATTCATGTCGCTGACGTGCCACACGTAATTGCTGTCGGAGTTCGGCACCTGCATTTCATTCGGGGGTTGCACTTGGTTTGCCTCGTCCTCCATTGTTTGCACTTCCAAGAGGTCTGCTGAAAGAATGGTAATGTTCATTTAGAACTACTACAAAAGCTTTCTGACTATATCTTTTTCTCAGTTCTAACTTAAGTACTGATATCAGATCTGTACACCTTGCCTTTTTTCTTCATAAGCTTATTACAAGTATGCTCTAAGTGTGCAATAACTAAACCCAATGAGAGATTGGAAATTTTTTCCCTACCTCCCAAGTTACAACAATGAATTAATTCCCTTAATAAAGTAGTTCCTAGGGAAACTACTACTAATGCCAACCAGTGGTATAGAGAAAAATCACATAATCACAGACTTGCCACGGTTGGAAGGGACCTCAAGGATCATGAATCTCCAACCCCCTGCCACAGGCAGGGCCACCAATCTCCCCATTTAATCTAGACCAGGCTGCCCAGGGCCCCATCCAATATGGCCTTGAACACCTCCAGGGACGGGACATCCACAACCTCTCTAGGCAGCTGTTCCAGCACCTCACCACTCTCTTAGTAAAGAGCTTTACTTTTAAAACAGAGGTCACGTCACTTTTCTTTGCCACAAATGTTACACTACTTTTCTAAGTAGGTTTTTGGTTTGCATGCTGAATTTGGACAAAATTGGGATCTTGTTCCACTCCATTTCGCGGAAGGATGATAGAACTCACCAAGTGAAGAAACACAATGCTAAAATAAAGTAAAATGCTGGAAGAATATTTAATCAGAAGACTGAGAATTTAAATACAGTGGGTTTCAGTAAGGCTTTTTACACAATAGCTTCTTAACAACTGACAGTAGCTCAAGAAAAAGTAACTGTATTAGAAGCTCAAATAGTCTGCTGCATCAAATGAGACCTAAAAAAACACAGAAATTCTGTACTGCTCTACATTTTTAGTAAAAAGGAAAGAAAGCACCATGAGAATTCAATCCTTCAGTTCTTCGTATATTCCTGAGTTTCAAGAATTCCACAGGAGTATCTGTATGCAACAATACTGTTCTTACTTGAAGAACATTAGGATGGTAATATTCAGCCCATAATATGGAAACTGAAATAAGCATAAGTAGAATTCAGTCAGCAGGGTAACGAGGGAAAAAAACCACTTTATAACCTCCATCTTCATCAATCAGTCTTATTAAAGCTGCTGAGTTCTAAAGTCCACCTCTGCTCCTTGACACAGCACACACCTCCATGGTCAACTATCATAGAATCACAGATTTTAAAGATCAGCCTGATCCAATCATCACTATCATCACTGTCCCAAAAACATTCACAAAACAACAATAAATACAGTTTCCTCAGTTCTCATCTAACAATAAAAAGACATTAAATAGCTCAGTTACCATGCTACATACACATAGAGCAATCTAATCTCTACATAAAGCATACACCCACACGTGGCATTTCCAAGAAATCCACTTACCCATCTTTAGGTATGGCACATAGCTGCCTTTGATGCACTTTTCTAGACGATGATGAATGTAATTATTTTACCAAGGTAAGTAAGCATAAAGAAATACCACTAACAGAGAAAGAACTTTTCTTCTCAATAGAGATAATCAAAATATTACACAATGATTTATGACTTCCCTTACTTCAAGGGAATTACCCTTCCTCTATTCTTACCTACCTACAGTGATACGCTACCTATATCCAGAATTAAAAAAAAAAACAAACAACCATCAGCAGCCCCCACCACATTCTATAGGCTACTAAAATAATAAAAATGAAATTTAAATGAGATAAAAGTTGAGCTCTTAATTTAAAAGAGTAAAATAACAATAAACACATGCATCTTTACTATACAGCCCCCAGTGAGGTCAGCCCTTAAATGAGGTCTAAGAGAGATGCAGCCAGGCTCCACCCCTTCTGCTCACACAGCTGAACTGCCTTCACCTGTGCTCCCAGGGCTGACCAGGACCTTTTCCCAGGTGTTCAATCAGTGCTTCAGGCCTGACTCAACAGTTCCCATACAGTAATATTTTGTAAAGACCCAAACAAAAATCCAAAAATCCCATTCAGAGTGCATTAGTACATTTTTCAGGGGAAATAAGCCAACAAACCAAAAAACCAACTAAACAAAACACCAAAAAAAAAAAAATCAAACAAAAAAAGAACTCCCAGCCACATTAACAGGTAATGGAAAAATACCATTACCCTCAAGTATAACTAAGAACAGGAAGCATAAAGGATTCTCCATGAATAACTAGATCTCCACATAGATGAAATCTATGAAATAATTTCTTGTTGCAGCTTCCATATCTGTGCCATAATGTACATTACATTAAAATGAGGCAAGTAAGAAAAGTCTTCTCACCCACTGATGGGTTACCAAGGCTTATAATGAACTGGAAGGGCCACATCTCCAGTTAAACAAAACACTTATAATCTCACAGATTACAACATTTATCCAAAAAGATTGTATTAGATAAATATAAACACAATTCCTTAATTTTTTTTTGTACTTTTTCCCATGTTTTCAATTTGCATTGGTGCCATTTAAATACTGTAGCAGAAATGCTAAGTCACAGCTTGAAGCAGTGATTGAGCACCTGGTGGGAAGGCAGGGCCAACCCAGGGGAGCTCAGGTGTGCGCAGTGCACCTGAGTGATGGAAGGGCTGGAGCCAGGATCCACCCTTCCCAGACCTCATTTAAGGGTTGGCAGTGGAGGTGAGAGTATTTCTTGTTGGATATCCCTGCCTATCTGAGGTCTTCCAAAGTTAAGTAGCTCTTTTTCTTTATTTCTGCATTTGTGGCTGCTACACTTGGGCTCATTCTTATTTGCTGTAGCTAAAAATTATAATCATCCCATTGTATCATTATATGTGCCCATTTTACTTCTCACCTGATGAAGTTATGTTGTCCTTGTGTGTAGTTTTATAATCGTTATTATAAATTGGCTACCATTATCCTCGCTTGAAAATAGGAACAAAACTTAATTGGAATAATTCTCACACTTCTAATTCTACAGATAAAATCATAGAATATCCTGAACTAGAAGGCACCCATAGGTGCCTATAATTGTGGATAGGGATCATAGAATGGTTCAGGATAGAGAAGACCTCACATTCATCTGGTTCCAATCTGCTGCTATGGGCAGGATTCCAACTGCTAACAGGGTACCACATCAGGCTGCCCAGGTTCCCACCTAGCCTAATCTCTGCAGGGGTTCAAGACAGTGTATCTACAACTTCTCTGGGTAGCCCGTACCATGGCCTCACCACCTGCAGTGGAAAACTTCCTCTTATCATCATTTGCCTCTTTTGGCACTTAAGATGCCTATGGAGGCTGCTGAATCTCCAGGCTAGGTCACCAAGAATAGAGTTTATATGATTTCATGTTTAATTCCTACAGACCATGTATAAACATGTAGAGATCCCTTTAGATCCGAGCAACTGTCTTGGAAGAACCAGGCCTATTGCTTATTTCAACGCACTCAAATTGAGCTGCTTTTGGTATTTCAGTGACACTTATTTCCTTTGGATCAGTCTTTGGCACGTGAGCCACAGCTCTAGTTAACAATTTTCTCAATAAAAGGGCATATTTGCAGTAAATCTTATTCCTACCATTCAAATTGCAGAGGCTGGGATTTCCCTCTGTTATAGTTACTGCAGAATTGCAGAACTGTACAGGTTGGAAAGGACTTCTGAAGATGATTCAGTCCAACCCCCTGCTACAGCAGGTCCCATAGAGTAGGTTTCATAGGAAAGCATAAGCTAACAATGTGCTATTACATCAGCACTTTGTGTAAAAGGCAAGCCTACTGCAGAGATTACCACCAGTTTGTATTTTATCCAAATCAGAAAAGCAAAAAAACAGTCTCTAGTTTCAGAGAGGAAATAGTTCACAGAAGGTAAATAATTTTGGAGACAGTAAATTTGCAAATTTTATTTTTCCAAATCACCAGTACAAAAGAAAATCACTGATCAATAGAAGGTGATGGAGACCCAGGCTGGTGACTGAATGCACGCACCAATGGATTGTGGGGTTCCTGAGCAAGGGGACATAGCAGCAGAGGTGAGTGTTGCAGGGACTCGGCCCTGGGACAGTGAGTGGGGAGTAGGACCAGGGAGGGTTTGTTCACAGGAGGCTGGGAATCACTGCTGCCTGCTTCTTGGGCAGAGAGTGACCACAGCTTCTCTCTCTTCTGCAGCCTGTGATACCTACCTGCTGCAGTGCCAGTGAGCACACTCGGGTTATGGCCTGCAGAACCTGTCCTCCTGGCTCCAGAGCTGCCTTGGGGGACTTAAAAGAGCAGTTCAAATCAACAAAATGTTGTGGATCCTAACACAAATTGTGTTGTTTGTTTTTTAAAAGCCCTTCCTTATTCAGCATTGAACTACTTAAATCATACTGGCTGCTTCTTAATCCTATTTAGTATTTCAGAGTACCAAGCTCCCAAAGCTACTCCAGCTTGCTACCTAGTCCCTATCCTCTGCCCACACTTCATTGTTAGTTTCTTCCTTTCACATCTCTAAAACACAGACAAATCTCATTCCTGCAGATGACTAAATGCAAATATGCATTGAATGGGTGCTTTACCAAAACCCTACTATTGCTTCTGAGCTGTAACAATGAATGTGAATGTGAAGCCCTGATGGAAAATTCAGCAGTACTATTTTGGCTCTGGAATATTCCCAGCTTCTGAGTTACCTGAATGCAATCAGCAATGTGAAAAGCCTTAAGTCACAGACTAAATATAACAAAAGAAATGAATGAATGAGAATTGGTATGAACTTGCCCAGTTTGAACATGTTCCCACTAACAGGAGAAATATTACCAGTGAATATCCATGATCAACACTGAGATGTTGAAATTAAACTATTAGTTTTAGAAAATAATTGCTATAAATTCATTTCACTTCCATAGTTTTAATCATTTGTAAATGTAACTTCTTCATGGAGTTTATCAAAAGAAAAAATATAATCTACCATACTGTCTTCTAGAGAGGAAAGTAAAAACAACAGTAAAGGAATGTATATATTTCAAGCACAACATAAATTAACCTGTAAGCAAAATATGGTTTTGCCTGGCATGTAGCAGCCCATATGGAGCTTAAGTACTGAGGAGCACATTGATACCCATATTTACCCTAACACACTTGAGTTCACAAGCTGATCTCTACCACATTTTCTATGACTGCTACAAATTACTGCTGGTTTTCTTAAGACATGCTATACAATGCAAGTTTCAGTTACATGTGAAAATAATCCATCTGGAGCAGAAAGCTTTAATAGAACCATAGGTTTTTAGGCTGATGATGAAACAAACTTTGCAGTGAAAACATGGAGTTAGACTGAGTTTGATGCTTTATTAAAAGGAAAAAAAAAAAAAAAAATGCCTGTAAAGTTTAAAGTCAACATTTAAAATTGTCCTCAAAATCCAGATATGCTTTCTGCGAGAAACCACGTTCACACCCCCCCACCTTTCAGTAACGTGAGGTCAGCTGTGGAGCTCAGCACTCCTAAAGCAGAGCCCTGACAGCAACGTGAGTGCTTTTGATCCGAATCAAGCATCGCTATCTGAAGAGGAACGTTAACAGCCCGTGACCCAGATGACCAATGGAGAGCCCTGCAGCCGACACCAGGCTACTTGAACCCTGCAGGACCCACCGGGAGCCCGCAGCCCGCCCGGTGTGCGAGCGCACGGCGCAGCAGCCCTCAGCCTCCCGCCCACCGCGCCACAGCCGCCCCGGGCCGGCCGCTGCCACTTGCCTTCGATGCCGCGGGGCGTGGCCGGCCCGGGCCAGCGCGACCTCCGACCCCGAGCAGCGGCGCGGTCCCGAGGCGGATCACTTCGAGCGAAGGAATGCGAAGGGCCCGACGGAGCCGGGGGCGGCGGAGCCGGTCGTGAGCGCTCAGAGCGGCCCCAGGCGGGTCCCGCACCCACACTCGCGGCCCCGCCCGCCGGCGTCCTGACAGCATCCCCGAGACCCGGATGGAGCCGCGCCCTCCGCCCCGCGCCGCCGCGCTCAGTGCCCGGATGGAGACGGAAACGCTCGTGCCCGGCGCCGCTCTGACCCGGAAGTGGTTTCTGCTGCTGACCCGGAACCGCTCGTCGCGTTCGCTTCCCGCTCCCGCCCTGCCTCACCATAGAGATGCCAGGTGCGGCGCGTGTCGCGGGGCCTGCCGGGAAGGGAGTGGCGTGTCTCGGCCTCGCGGCGTAGCCGGCCGGCGGCACCTACCGCCCGAGGGTAGCGCGCGGGCTGCCGCCATGGCGGGAGGCAGCAGCGCGGGGGAGTGGTGCCTCATGGAGAGCGACCCGGGCGTCTTCACGGAACTCATCAAGGGCTTCGGTGAGGGAGCGGAGGCGTTGCGGAACCCGGAGGGGCGTTGTTGTATTGTAGGCCTTACGGCTAGCAGGCCCCGCCGCGTGTCTCCGGCTGCAGCAGCACTCGTAGGGAGCCGCTCGTAGGGAGCGGGCGGGGCTGCGGGCCGTGTGTGTGTGTTTGTGTGTGGGCTGTGAGGAGGGTAGCTGGGGAGCAAGATGAGCGGCGCGACCGTGCTGCTGGGTGACCTGCGAGGGGCTGCTTTCAGAACGCTGGGTTTTATGCTGATTTCCAATTATTCTGTTTAGCCTATTGCGGTTACACAGCTAAGTCTAGTTTTACTTCTGCGTTTGTTTAAATAATGTGTTAATCTTCCTTTTTTTTTTTGGGGGGGGGGGGGGGAAGTTTTTATAAAACTGCTTTGTAATGCTGTGTGTCCTAAAACGCAAGAATAACCACCTAATTTACAATTTACTTACACGCTTTGATATCTGTTTGTCCCATGGTGTGGATCCATGTTATCATAACAGTCTCTTCCAGCATTTGAAGATCAGAAGGTAATTGAATTTCACTGAGCTCTTAGTGAAATCACTTAAATTAGAGCAGGCCTTAATTTGGTCCTTTTCTATCTGCTAAAATTCTGTAGTTCACACAAAATATAAAGTGTTGCACTCGGCATTTAAAATGTATCTTATAACAGTAGAAGGAAGTTAGTGTGTGAGAAGTGATTCTCTTGAGAAGTTTATAGGAATTAATGAGCTTGGCTGTTCTCGTATGCTGCTGTAACCCAGAAATCATGAAGCTGTTGCTTATGACCAGCAAGAGTGAAAAATAAAAACTTGGTGGATGTCTACAAAGAGAAAATAGAAGGAAATGAGACTAGATCTGTTTGGGTAAACAACTGTTTACAAGGATGGATAGTGATGGGACAAGGGGGAATGGTTTTAAATGGAGACAGGAGGTTTAGGTTAGATATTAGGAGGAAGATTTTCACACGGAGGGTGGTGATGCACTGGAACAGGTTGCACAAGGAGGCTGTGGATGCCCCACGGAGGCATTTAAGGCCAGGCTGGATGTGGCTCTGGGCAGCCTGGTCTGGTAGTTGGCGACCCTGCACATAGCAGGAGGTTGGAACCAGATGAGCATTGTGGTCTTTTTCAATCTAGGCCTTTCTATGATTCTATGATTTTTTTTTTTTTTTTTTTAGTTAGTTACATCTATTCTAAATGCAGTAGCTAAGGAAACTTTTTTTTTTTTTTTGTGCAGGCTGTAGAGGAGCACAAGTAGAAGAAATATGGAGTTTAGAACCGGAAAACTTTGAAAAATTGAAGTAAGGAACTTTCCTTTCTAAGTTGTATGTTTTTTATTTATATTTGTGTGAACTGTGCAAGAAGCTTGTCCTAAGATTGGGTGGTGGGTGTTCAGTTTGCACTGAATTACATCAGGGTTTTGATTTAATCAAGTACTTCGCAGTTAAATAACCTTTTATTTATTTTATTTATTTATAATTAAATAACATTTATTATAATGAAACAAAGCATTAGCTTTGTTTCATTAACTAACTTTTCTGTTTGTGGGTAGAGCTGATAGTAGCAGCTAGAACGTGAGAAGAGTTTTCTAATTATTTTAGCCTTGGTTTGCATTGCATCCTTTGAGGAGCTCCTCTTATCTTTCAGTATTTTATGTTTAAAAGGAGTACTGAAACTTTCATTCCATTTCTTATGTGTGATCGATAAATAACTATAAAAATATTACCCAGTTGCTCATAGGTCGTAAAGGGTGTTTTGCACCTATTATCATTACAGTGACCAGAAAAACTGGTCTTGACTTGCTAAATGCAAATTCCACTGGAATTGTGCAGCTTGTATGGAAAGAAGCCTTAAGTACTGTATGGAAACTGCTGAGTCACAGCCTGAACCTCTGATTAATCACCTGAGGCGAGCCATGAGTCAGCCAGAGGAGCACAGGTGAAGGCAATTCACCTGTGCAGCCGGAAGGGGTGGAGCCTGGCCCCACCCCTCCTGGACCTATTTAAGAGCTGGCTACCGGAGGGGAAGGATCTCTTCTGGAGATCCCCTCTCTTGGTGTTTTGTGGTGAGCTCAGCCGAAGGGTAAGCTCTTCCACTTATTCTCTTTTGTGATCGTTGTCTACTTTGCCTAATTCTCTTGATTATATTGTGATTACAACATCTTGATATCTGTTGATTATACACAATTATATTGTGATTATAACATCTTGATTATACAAGTATGTTCTCCGTAATTAAAAGGCTAACTGAAAATTGCAGTGCAAGCTCCCTGTGTTTATAAGTAAATAATGAAGAGGATTACTGTAACAGCATACAGTTAAACTATCATAGATGTATTAAAAAAAAATTCTAAAGCCAGAAACACCTATTTTGTTAATTGTTGTTCTGTTTATTTGTGTTTTTTTTTTCCTATGAATTTGATATTTTAGACCGGTGCATGGGCTGATATTCCTTTTCAAGTGGCAGCCAGGAGAGGAACCAGCAGGTTCTGTTGTTCAAGATTCCAGACTGGATACAATATTTTTTGCTAAACAGGTATGGCAAGTTTGGTGTTTTTGTTAGAAATGTCATGAAACAGAGCACTTAATATGGAAAGATAAGCCAGCTTTTTATTTAAATGTACACAGCAATTAACACTTTTCTAAGTGAAGCAACTTTGACAAATCTTGTGAGATGAGATGCTATATGTTAGATGGCTAGGAAAGCAAATCTGATCTGCCAAGGCAGACAAAAACATAATGAAGTATTGAAAAGTAAAGCTCTTACTTATTTGCCATCCCTGTCCTATAAGAAGTAACTGTTCTGTACCATAAGAAATTAGTTTTCAGCAGAAGAAGTAATGTATTTGTTGTTTTATTTTTGGTTTGTTATTGGTTTTTTCTTTGAAACCACTTTCAAAATGTTTGTTTCAGTCAAGTTCTTGTCTCTTGTGTTTCTCAAATGCTTTGCAGTTAGGTCATTATAACTCTAGGATAACACTTGAAGGATTTATGGACTGGTTTGGTCTGTACGTTTTAAGTCTGAAGTATTTAAATCAGAAAGTTTAAATTGAGTTACAGGAAAAATAAGTGTTTTCTGTTTTTGTGAAGAAATCTCCACGCACTCCTAACTGAAAGCAGAAATGTGAAAAACAACAGAATCAATATCTGCAGCTCCCTGTCTTTTCTGTTTGTGTACTTCTATTAGGCAGATAATTGTCTTCTGTTAGTTTTTGTTATTTAGTTATTTGTATGGGAACTGTTGAGTCACAGCCTGAAGCACTGATTGAGCACCTGGGGAAAGGTCCTGGTCAGCCCTGAGAGCACAGGTGAAGGCAGTTCAGCTGTGTGAGCAGAAGAGGTGGAGCCTGGCTGCACCTCTCTTAGACCTCATTTAAGGGCTGACTGCCACTGGGGAAGGATCTCTGCTTGGAGATCCCTTCTTGGTGAAACTTTCTGCTGTGAACCTGCAATCTTCTGATATGGGTGAGCAATCTTCTTCTCTTCCTTTGTAGCACCTTTCTGTTTTGCTGGTCCTTCTGTCATCACACTTTTGTTGTAATGCCTTTCCCCTCATATTGGTCTAATTGCTACAGTTACAATCCCCCTGCCTTATTGTTTCAGACTGTCATAAGTGACTTTATTCCGTGGTTGATTTTATTATGTAGCTATTCCCCTGCTGCATGTCTTGAGTCCTGCCAAGCAGTGTCCATCTTTCTTAGCACATAAAGGTAAACTGATGCAGATTGTTATCTTTACAGTTTTGTAGGTGTCATAGGCACTGTTTTAGTTCATGCTTTCTGAGTAATTAAACACTGCTAGAGATCAGTAGCCTGTGGCTATAGAGTAGCCTTACTGCAAGCAAGGTCAGCAAAAAATCCTTGATGCAGCTCTCAGAGTAGTTACTTGGCAGGAGGAAATGACTGACGTGAATCTAGAGAGGCTCCTTTTTCTCAAGTTAGAGCGAGTTTATCATCATTCAAGATATTTCATCTTTTTTTTTCCTTTGAGTAAATGGCCTCTGAAAAGTTTCCAAACTTTTGTTTGCTTGACATTGTCTGCTTCCCCCTGATACTTCTCTTTTTGAAGCATTTGAAAGTAAGAGTCTAAGAAGGGTCTTGAGCTTTTAATTTTGTGTTGCAGAATGTACTTCAGAAAATCAGGGTAGTGTTAGGCTTGGTAGCAAAAACATAAAAAGCCATAAAGCAAACAATAAAAAGCTTTGTCTTCTAGAGTTCTTTGAAACATTTGTATTTTACTTTTTTATTAAACCTTAAAATGTTAAAACTTCATGTTGTGAGCATGGAGGTACTTACCACATCTTCACTTCACCTGCTCTCCTAGAACCTGTTGTCTTGTAAGGTAGATTTGCTGGAGTGAATCATGAAGCAATTTCCAGAGATGTTGATCTGGTGATTTGCTGTTGATAAGAATATAGGATGTTCAGGTCCTGCAAGCCTGTCTCCTTCAGATGCATGATTCTCGCCATCTCTTGCAATGGCTCACGTGCTCATTGAACTTCCGTGGCCAATTCATCTAACCAGCAAGCAGTTTTCTATAGATTTTGTGTATTTTCTGGTTTAATCTCCTGCCACTTTGTGAGATGCGTTTGGTCAGTCAGCCTGTACAGGCCAGAGCTGGTAAAAGGTAAGTAGTGGTAACGGGTGACTTTGTGATAGTAATGATATTACTATATTTCTTGAAACCACGGTCAGTAAATCTTGCTGAGTCATCCAGAAAGGAAGATTGACATCAATATTAGATATTCCTATTGTAAGACTCCTTCTATGGCTATCACACAGCAGGGTTTATGTCACTTCTCTTTTTCCCTATGAAACTTAAAGGCCAGTTGTGTGGTGTGGCTTAGAGAGGGAGAGGTATCTTTCAGGTTTTTTTATTAGTAGCATTTGTAACATCTGAGAAAAAATCATTAAAATACTGTCATTCATTTGTGGGATGGAACATCAGAATCCTGGATGTCTTTTTTGGTTTAGTGAAGATTTTTTACTTTTGATCTGTTGATCTGTATCTTAAAACTGAAATGATGCTGAAGCACTGAAAAATCTCAGGAAACCTATGTGATGCTTCTTTTTTTTCCCCTCCTTATACATTATTTTCTTCTAAATGTTGGCATCTGAAGAGATCTGATATATGCCATCTTACTGCAGAGAAGTTCTAAACTGAAATGCTGAGTCCTTTCTGAGCAGGACTAAGTAGCTGTTAATGCAAAACATCAATTTAGTGTGGAAAATAAGTGGTGTTACCAGCAGTGTAGCTCTGTTGCACTTCAGTGTTAATTAAATATTACATTTCTATATTTTTGTTTTTCATTTTGGGGGGAGAAAACCTTAAGTATCAAGTGCTATAAACTCTAACACTACAAGAACACAGCAAAGAACAAGCTTACAAAATTGCATTAAGAAACTGTTTTTATAAAAGCTTTTACATGCTCATGGTTTGGTCTTACCTATTTCCATACCAATATGGTCACTGAATTCTAAAATGTTGATGTTGTCTGACATGAAATCATGAGTATGTTGGGAGGGAGGGAGGGAGGAGTTGAATTTTCAAGTCTGTTGAGTCTGCATGCTTATTAAAAGGTTTTGGTTTTTTTTTTACTGGTCAGTTTTATGCACACTCATCTTAAATTTGGCCTCCCTGTTATGCCTAGGTATGATTTGGTCCTCTATTTGAGGGCAGAGAACTCTGGATGATCTTACATACCCTTTGAGCTAGGATACCTAGGCACAACGAGGTGAGTTAAGGATCCAATTTCAGCCTTAACTCTGATTTTCCTGATTTCTGTGTTGCATAAGTAGGCCCTTGCCATTATTTTTTCATGCAGTGGTTATGTGATTGTGCCACTCAGTGTGTTTAGCTGTTGTCAGCACTGTTTAGAATAGCAGAGTTCTGTGCTGATCAGTGTAGAAGTGAAAGCATCTTTTGACAGAAGATAAGGCCATTGCTGTAGACTTTCTTACTAGGATTTTCTTACTATTCTAATAACTCCTTCAGATATTACTACTGAAATGCTGGCATAATGCATTTATTTTGTGCAGTGTATTTATTTTATGCTGCATTGTGATGGTAGAACATTACAGTTGTGATAGTAAAACAGTAATTTAACCAGGGAGGAAATCTGCACCTGCGGAAGCAGGATCCTATTAATGATACTGTTAACTACCAATCAAAGTTTTCTTGCTATCTTTGTGCCACTAATTGGAGCATATTGTGTGCTATTTTATTTTAGTGTTTTCAATTCTGCAGTTGTCTACAAACTCAATTCTTCTGTTCTCTGACACTAACAATTTTGGTAACGTTAAAATGGACCAAATATCTATGTTAAGGCTAAAGTTGAGATTACAGATAACATCATAAGAGGTGAGCCTACAATGTACCTGATAAAAATCAGAAAAAGATTTTCAGTAATGGAATATAACTATGGGAAGATTATATATATAATGATGAAATATATATATAATGATGAATATATATATATACATTTTATTCCAAAGGATTACTTGAATAGGAATTTTAAACAGGAATAAGTTTCAGAACTTAGTCCTAATGCCCAATTCTTTTATACTGGGCTTTGTCAAACCTACTGTTTTGTAATGTGCTCCTTGCTAAGTGAAGTCTTGTAATCTGCCAGTTATATTACCAGTTACAGCACAAGGCTGCTTAAAGGTGTTATGGTTTTGTTTTAAAGCTAGTCCATCAGCTGAATGTAATTTGTGATCTTAAAGTAGTGCAACCTTAAACTGACCCAGAAACTTCCAACTGTTTTTTTTAGACAGAGGTGCCTGCTTATGAAATTTTGAGTCGTTAGTGAAAAAGTGTAACAAAATAACATGTTCAGGTATGTCCTTGCAATGGTTTGTTGTAAGCTAAGCTCTGCTTGGTGATACAGCAGTATTCTCCTGTGTTGGAATCTGGCTTCACATCTCGCTAAGTACACAGATATTTCTGGGGGTTTCAAAAATGTGTGTCTGCTTTAAGTTGGAATCCTGAATAATAATGTTTTAATTAATGATTAAGTCCTTTCCAGGACTTCCTGGATAGAAAATACTCAGGCAGGTGTTGGGATTTCTGGGCAAATGCAGAAAATTCTAAAAATCAGGCTGAAAATCTTTCTAGGACAACCTGCATATACTGTCATGCAGTCTAAAAAGAAGTAGAAAATATTTTCAGTGTATGCTGAGACACCTTAAGTCACAGAAATATGTTGGAAATTAAGGTAGATGGGTATCCTCACTGTTTCTCCCTAAGAGCATGTGCTGGGTGGCTGTGTAGCAATGTTGGCCTGGCTGCGTGCACTGATAGAATACTGTGCTGTAACAAGCCTTGCACTTGTACCATAGGTACTAAGATCACTTCTTCCCTCTGCCATGGTACTTCTCTCACATCACCTAGGTATGGGGATGTCACAGAACTGCAGGGGTCGGAATGGACCTCAAGAGATCAAGTCCTTCCCCCCAGAAGTCCTGCCTTATTACATCTGCTGTCTGCACCACCTTCTGATTCACGCACAGAAATCTGTCTGCTGCTTTTTCTTCCTGCCTTGCAGTTCTGGAGAGTGTTTGTAGTTCTATAATATGTTTCCATTTCAGTAACACTGGTCTAAGATCTGCATTTGTTCTGTGTTTTGCAGCAGTAAGACAGGATAGTTTAACATTGTTCTTGTACTCTTAAGCGGGTACTTCATAGAGTAGTTAGAATACAGAGTTTGTTTATGCTGAAAGGCAGATATTGAATGAGGCCACTAATCCATGTTAAGCTTGTTTTTGCTGTTATTTCAAGCTCCTTTATCCAGCTGATCCAGTTTCTGAGCTGATCTGCCTCTGGACTCAAAACCCCTCTCTTACTTTCCTTTCCCTTTTTGAATTCACTGTTGAGTTGGTGGTCTGTCTGAGCACCTGTTGTTCAATTTTGATTTTTCAGTAAGGATCATCATACAGTGCATTCTCTGCCTTTCATGTTCTTTATTAGATCCTATTCTATAGGTGGAAGTTAGCTGTGGTGTCCCTTCATTCCAATAACGTGTTCTTTACCACAGGGATCACTATTGTCCTCTCTACCTCTTCTGCCTTTCTCTGTCGGCTTATTTAATACCATGATTGTGCCACTGTTTCAGATTAGCTCTCTCTAATGCACGGGAGATCTTCCTGCTTTCATCCTGCAGTGCTGCAGCCATGTCTGATACCACTCCCAAGTCATACGGCAGGCAACTGTCAGTTTTTACACTATAACAAGGGAAAGAGTCCTTAGATCTTTGGAATTATGTCATTCTGTTAGGCTGTTATTTAATTTTGTTCTGCTACTGTTCATTGCTTCACTGCCTTAGATTGACTCCCCTCTGTGCTCAATTGTTATATAATTGTGTGAAATCCAACCATTAGCTTGCATGCCTGCAGTCCATTTAAGTTTCCTCAGTTTCTGTAATCTATTCTGACTCGTGACTATAATTTAAGACAACCAGATTTGCCTTAAACTAGGAGGTGTTTTGTTATTACTTCATGATCTGCACTACGGACACCTAATCTGAATACCATGAAGCGTATTTTATACAGCATGTAGTGCTAACATAGTTGGATTTCTTTGAAGATGGAAGCAAGTGATGTCTCTGAAGCCATTTCTGGAGTAGGAATGGTAATGCAAAGGATTGTGGTGGTTGACAGAAAGGCAGACACATGACCTGGTTCATTCTGTCCACTTTTGATGTCTGTACTACAACTGTTTGCAATCAGTGAGAATTTGGTTTTGATTGCGAAAAGTTGTTTGTTGATATGAGGGGAAGTTTCCTTTTTCCTCCTTTCTTGTTGGAAGTGGTTTTGCATTCACACCCCCAAACTGATTTTCACCTTTTTACACAAAATCAACATAATTTCTGCCAGTCCTAATAGTTACCATCTTCAATTGCAAAATAGTCTCCTGGCTGAAAAAACATTACTTTTCCTAGCCTGCAGCTCCCTCAGGAAAAAAACTGAGATGCCTTGTATTGTAACCTCATAACTTTGTGTTACAGTCATCTTTATATTCTTTTATACTGTATTTTAATGTGGATATAAATGGATATTAATGTGGATAAAAAGAACAAAACACATTAAAGACATTGCTGAAATATGAAGAGTTTTGATCGTGTTTTCTGGCAGTGAAATATTAAACACAGATTTAACAAGGTGATTTAAGAGACAGTTACACAAAGTAGTAACTGATTCAAAACGGTAGAGTATAGCTAAGTAACAGGGGTAAGATCTAAATTTTCATATGGCTCTTCATCAAAACAGTCTTTAAAAATACAGTCTTTATATCTCAAAACACCTGTAAGTTTTATTAGGATAAAACCTTGGATATTTGATATGTTTTATCCTGCGTAACTTCTTAAAATATATGTGTGTGTATATAGATCCTGTTACATGTTTTATTTCCCCACACAAATGTTTTTTGGAGGCTCTTAATTCCTTTGGGAATTCTGATCATTCAAAAGAAACTCTTTGCAAGGATGACTTTTTTTTTTTTTGCTATAAATACAATATAGTCTGAGTAGTTCACTGTGTATGCTATTTTAGTGGGATGATCAATAAAATCAGTGTGTTCTCATTTGATTTGTCCTTTTATCCTTTAATAAAGGACAAAAAGTGGAAGTGGGGAATCAACAGAAGGACAGTTTCTAAGCATAGAGTGTGAAATACGTGTTTAGTCAATGAATAGTGTACAACAGCCACTGGGTATTCATTTTAGTAGTGCCTCCAGCACCCGTGCTTCTGTGGCTGCTCAGACTGTGTTTGCTGGTATATTTTTAGAGTGAAGCTGTAATGTGACTCAGCAAGGAAAGTGTTTGTAATCAGAAGTGTTGCCAAGTATGAATTATACTTTTGTCACTGACACTGAGCAAATTATCAACTCTTTTTTTTTTTCCAGGTGATAAATAATGCTTGTGCTACTCAAGCCATAGTAAGTGTGTTGTTAAATTGCGCTCATCAGGATATCCGCCTAGGAGAGACTTTGTCAGAATTTAAAGAATTTTCACAGAGTTTTGATGCTGCGGTAAGTGCCTGCTGCTCCCTGTATTTTAAATAATCAGGCTTTTTATATGTAGGCTTACCGTTCAATTTTGTTACTCAATTTCAGATGAAAGGCTTGGCACTAAGCAACTCCGAAGTGATTCGACAAGTTCACAACAGCTTTGCCAGGTAGCAGGTGTTTTACATGTTTTCCAGCTAGGAAGGATTCATGCAGATTCCCTTTCATCTGATTTATTGATTTATTTATTTTTACATGTTCTTTGCAGGCAGCAGATGTTTGAATTTGATGCAAAGTCTTCAGCAAAAGAAGAAGATGCATTTCACTTTGTAAGCTATGTTCCTGTTAATGGACGGCTGTATGAGCTGGATGGATTAAGGGAAGGACCAATTGATTTAGGTAATATTTTGTTTTATTGTTAAAACAAAGGATGTTCAGAACTTCCTGCAACACGTTGGTTATGTGTTGTTTAAAGAATAACTTATAGATTCCCTTAATATTAAGGCACATACTACTTTGCAGCAATTTATATTGTATCTTTGTTGATCAGACAATCCATTTTTCCTCCTGCTTTCTCTTCCTGTGTAAGAAAACAGGTTGTTCTCTACAATGTCTCTTCAAACAAGCTAATACAATATTAGAGCTATGTAATGCTTTTGTTTTTCCTTGGTACTCGTACTATGCAGTCCCTTTGGCTAGAATTTTTCTGCAGCATTGTCTTTTGCTTGTGATACTGTCAGCCAAGGTAACAATTCCCAAGTCATGCTTTCAAGGATGTGGTTTTTTTCCAAATTGTAGTCTGTCCTTCTATTTTGTAAGAGTTCGTGTGCAGGTGTATATGGCTGACCCCACACACATGTCCATTGTGCGTCTGACACACAGTGCCCTTGCTTCCCCATGTGTAGCAAATTTCCAAACTATATTAAAGGGTAGCTAGTTTTAGCTTAGTTTTGCTCTCTTTTAGAGTTCCTATTTCATATCTTGTAATCTTATTCTGTGGTATGTATAACATCTTGCATCTTGAAAAGCTCTGTGGTACCAATCGTGTTTTTGCACTTCCTTTAGTGTCTTCTGTATGTCACAGTGTTCCATACTCTGTCTCCAGTGCCTTTTCTCGTTGTACAAGAACCGTTGAGTCATGGCCTGAAGTAATCTTTTTTTAATTTGTTTTTTTCCTAGGTTCTTGCAATCAAGATGACTGGATAAGTGCTGTGAGACCTGTCATAGAGAAACGGATACAAAAGTAAATGATTGTGATGCTTTTAAAATAGAACTCATTACGTAGATATATCTACGTATGTAAAAAGAAAGGAAAAAAAAACAGTTATTTATTCTTGATTTCCTTCAGTTAAAGGCTTTCAACTGAATTTCTAAGGAGTGAAGCTTGTGCATCCCTATATGTGTATATCAGTGTGTGACTTCAGAATTGCCCAGCATGAGCCAAATATGATGAATAGCTAAGTCTCAGATATGCTGTGCTCCAGTGTGGTTAGTCAAAGTAGGTATGTGTAGTGAAGAGAGATGCTGCTAGTACTTTGAAAAAAGAGCAAGATTTAATGTGCTAGGTGGCTGTGGGTCTCTGCAGGTGAAAACTCACGTCTGTTACCATTGATAATGTTTGGGTGTGCACTTATAATTGAAAACACCAGCTGATAAATACATCTGTATAGCTGGTATTTATAGAAAATTAACCTTAGGTATGTGGCTTGGTGTAGAAATTTCATCTAGAAGAATTAATCTGGAGTTTCTTCAGCTTCACAGCTCTTACTCCAAGGTGCAGCAGCACTGAAGTTGTTAGAGTCAATTTTACACAGTTTTTAGGAAGTAACTTTTGAAGTCATCTACTTTAAGTCGTTCATTTGATACGACAAACCTAACTGCCAACTCGCATTTTCAGGATTTATGCTCTTAAAGGGCTGCTAGTCTTACTGCTGAATATATTTCTCACATCCTGTGAGTAAGTCTCCAACACTTTATAGCCAGTAACAATACTGAGAGTGTATGAGTATTGCATGCAGTATTCTTGTGCGGTTTTTCTTGTCAGCCATGCCCTTTTGGGTTTTGTTGTCGTGGTGCTTTTGTGTTGTTGTTTGCCTTGCTTTTCCCCTTTGGAATATAGCTTCAAATACTTTTTTTTTTTGTGGTAGCATACAGGAATAGTAGTATCTTGGGAGAAGAGATTATTAGAAGTTACAGTTTGGGAAGTGCTAACCGGAGGTTTTTATTTCATGGCAAAATTGGATCTGCAGCACAGCTTGATTTAATACAACTCTGTGTGTTTCCCCTGACGCTCCAAAAATGTATTCCCTTACAGTGGAAGGAAATCCTGAAGAAGACTTCTGAGTTTTTTGTGTAAAACACTGATTTTGAAAGCTTTTTTTTTCCTTCTTGTTCTTCTTACAGATACAGCGAAGGTGAGATAAGGTTTAATTTGATGGCTATTGTATCTGACAGAAAGATGATATATGAACAGAGAATTGCAGAATTACAGCGACAACTTGCAGAGGTAAGTCATGGTGTTTAAATTACTGGATTGGATCTGTGAGAACAGTTCTGTGTCTTTATTATTCACCAACTTTGTTCCTTGCTTCAAATGAAGCATCGACTAAAAGGAGGAAGGATGGATGATTACATCTATCCAGTGCAGTGCCACATGGAGATAGGTGTTGCAGACCTAGTTAGTTTGCTGAGCACTGAGTACAGGGCAGACACATCATTGTGTCTGTCTATCCTGGCTAATATGCTGTTGCAACGGAACTATATTTTTCCAATTTAATAAAGCTAATCTACATAATCAACTGCAGAAATTTCATAAATAAGCAAAATTGATTTTCTTCTGCTGTAATTGGAATATTCAAACAGCAAGACTTTTTTACTTTGTTTAAATAAGAAGAGTGCATTAACTTCACTTTTTCTGTTTTGTGCAAGGAGGAACCTATGGATACAGATCAAAGTAGTAACATGTTAAGTTCTATACAGTCAGAAGTTGCAAAATATCAGATGTTAATTGAAGAAGAAAACCAAAAACTAAAGAGATACAAGGTATGTTACCTTTGCTTTTTTGATCCAAATATGGGCACATGGCAAGGAAAAGCCAGTTGTTATGTCTATGGGAGGCTGTTGAAATTAATCTGTAGGAATTTGGGTATTAGAAATGTAACCTGCTACAGCTTTTGATGTAAGTTCCTATGCCATTCCTGAATTTCATGTGAAATTTCATGTGTTAATCTTAGTTTTCTGCTGAACTTTCATACAAGCTTTTCCAGCTATCATTGTAATTAAAGTTCTTTATTTATTAAGCCAAGTCAGGAAGTCTTTGGACTTCATGTATAGAGCCCTTCTGTGTTTGCCCATGCATCAACTAATCTGACACATAGATATTGTCTTCAGTGAAGAAGCTCTCATAGGATGTTTTAATTGACATACTGAAAGTATGTCATCTTTTAAGAGGGCATATTACATTAATGAAAATCAGATGTGGGGAAGCTGCTCTGAAATCATCCCTTGTAACTTTTTGATGATTCTGTAATACTTCTCAAGGAATGTTTTGAGAAGAATTAAAGTTTAGAAGCAGGATAACCAATTGTTTCTTTTTTTCCTTTTTTAGTAAATGATAATTTGGTGTTTATCTCTACTGTACTTGTGCTAATTTCCTTTTCAGTGCTGTAAAGTGTTGTGGCTGCCTATTCTGGAGTAGTGTCGCTGCATTATGTTCTATAGCATCCAGAAACTATACTGAAGTCATCAAAAATGTATGCACTTCATGAGGCATGAGAATAGGCAAAACACTG
The DNA here is from genome assembly GCF_951394365.1 of Tetrao urogallus. Classification (NCBI taxonomy): domain Eukaryota; kingdom Metazoa; phylum Chordata; class Aves; order Galliformes; family Phasianidae; genus Tetrao; species Tetrao urogallus. The sequence continues at coordinate 22,530,331 of NC_136818.1, forward strand.
AAATAGGGAGGCCAAAAAATGCTTAAACTTCATAATTGTATTTTGAAATATCATGGAAATCTACATAGAAGTCAACTTCTTTCTTCAAGTTATCCACTTGGTGTCCTTAAGGAGAGTTTGTGCCTTATATACTAAGTTCATATGACCTTTATTTTTTCACTGTGTGCTCAAAAATTTGACGTGGACTTTATTTTTGAACTGGCTAAAATGTAATTAAAAAAAACTCCAATAGAGTCTTCAGAAGAAAAGAGAAAATCCACTTTTAGTGATACAATAATTTTGTTAATTTATCTTTATCTTAGTTTTATCTTTTGTTAATTTATCTTTATCTGAATTTTATCTTTTGTGAATTGTCTTTAGATTGAAAACATTAGAAGAAAACATAACTACCTGCCCTTCATCATGGAATTATTAAAGACTCTAGCAGAACATCAACAGTTAATACCATTAGTAGAAAAAGTGAGTATTTCTTGCCTGAATTAGAAGTAACAATGTATTACTACAACTTTTCATACATTCTACTTGAAAATGCGGTCTATTATACAGGCATGGATTTTTTTTTTTTTTTTTAATTAAAATTGGTTTGGATGGATGGGGCTGTGAGCAACCTAGTCTATAGGCAGGAGTGCCTTCCACCGGCAGGGAGTTGGGACTAGATGATCTTAAATGTCCCTCCCGACCTGAATCATTCTGTGGTCTTGACAAACCCTATTTAAATGTCTGTGAGTCCCCATATCTGTGTACAAGACTTCCTTTTGCCAACCTGGGATCTGTTAAGACTGCTCTATTGATGTATTTCAATATCAACACTAGGTGGCAACCTGTGCACAGAGTTCTGGTAATTTAGAGGGCTTGAAATTTTCTCTTCATTGTCCTGATGTAGATTCACTGCTTCAGTTGCTTTCTCCTTTGTACAGTATGTAGGTATTAATGTTGATTTGCTATTAGGATTTAGGTGTCTTCGTTGAAGTTTGTCTGTCACCTTGGCAAGGTCATTAAACGTTATGTATAGAAATATGGCTTTTTAAGTACTTGGCCTGAATTATAATGAGATCGTAGGACCAGCTTGCTCATCTACTTGTGCAGTAGATAATATTCCTAATTTTGAACTCTAATTGAAGAAGGTCTGAATGTCACTCTGCTGGGGGGAAAAAAGGGCTTCTCTGAGAGTAATGTCTTCTGTTTTATTATGTTGGCCCGTGACATTGGAGGCAGATTTGGAGGTGTGGCAGTACAGGCTAAACCTTCTTGCCAGTATTCCATTACATGTTGTTGCCACATGGCAGATGGCAGCAGAGGGACAATCTGACAGAATGATGTCTGACATGGAAGTATGTACAAAGCAAAGGTGTGTCATTGAATTCCTCCAGGCAGAAAATATTGTACCCATTGACATTCACCAGTGCTTGTGAACACTTATGAAGACCAAACAGTGGATATGAGCACAGTGAGGCAGTAGGTGGTATGTTTCAGTAGTGGCAACAGCAGGTCGCCTTTGCTGCTGCAGGTTTTTACAAGCTCTGGTGAAAATGCATAGCTAATGGTGGTGGCTGTATTGAAAAAGAACATTTTATAGCTGAGAATTTGCTCTACTGAATAATGTTATTGTGGTCTTTGTATCTGTTGTACCTTTCATGGAAATAAATAGGAGGTGTTACATTCAGAACAACCTGTGCATTATGTGATGTGTACATTCATTTACTTGAGCTTTGAGGAGTACTTTTGTAGATTAGTAGTTTACTGTAACATAGTAACTGGGGGTTTTAAACGAGTGCTTTATTTTGTGTGTTACATTCCTTATCAATTCATAGAATCACTCAGGTTGGAAAAGACCCTAAAGATCATCGAGTCCAACCATGAAATTGATACAGGCTACAAGTAATCTGCAAAAATCTTTGCTAGGAACTATTCTTTTTTCTACCCTATTTATGAAATAATAGTAAAGCTACAGTACAATACTTATCAAGTGTCTGAGTTGACATGTAATTTGTTTCCTTCTGTAGTGTTCTATGTAGAAGGTTCAATGTTATGAGCAGTCAGTCAAATGGACAAAAGGTAGATCTTGGTATCATCTGAGTTTAACAGTATATCCCTTTGCTTTCTAGGCTAAAGAAAAACAGAACGCCAAGAAAGCTCAGGAGGCCAAGTGAAGATGGCCTTGCAAAATACATACAACTATGTGCTTCTGAAACTATTTTCATGACAGCAAATAAAACTTTTCATAAATGTTAAATTTTGTCCATCGCACGTTTGACAATTGTAACAGTTTGTCTTATGCTGTATGCACGGGTCTGGTTTTTTTTTTTTGCTTCCCTTGCATCTTGTGCATGTAGTACTACTAAGTAATGGTTAGGTTCTACTGGTCAAATTCCTTATTTAAGTCTGATTTCTGAATGTTTGGAAAGTGGGCTTAAACATGTGCAAGGAAAATGTACCCGTTTTGTCCCACGTGAGTATATGGTAATGATGCAAATGCTGGAATTTAAGTCTAAGCATGAGCTTTCTTTGCTCATCCCTACTAACAGTTGTTCTGAGCTCATCCTCGTTATCCAGTTGTTCAGTGACATGCCCCGTGTCTTTGTTTTTTGAAGTCCATGTCTAATTTTTTACAAAGTTGAAAACTACAAATTTAGCAGTAGAAACATTTGCAAAGACCGATGTATAATCTCAGATCTGCATTGCTTTAGTAGAAAAGAAAATAAATATTCCCATTTTTATTTTGGCAAACTTTCTTCCTGTGGTATTTTTATTGTTGAATATGATAACTAAGATGTATTGGAGGTTGCCAGCCTTGCGACTGAGTATCTGCATTGAAGTTTTGTTTGCTGTTGTTTTGGGTGTTAGCATTGGATATAATCTTGTATGTTATTTCTTCAAAACAGTACTTTTTAATTGACCATAGGAGGTAAAAGGAAATAATTGTCAGAGCAAATGCTATAGTGTAAGAAAAAACATGTAATAAGGTTCTTGTTCATAACGTTGGAGTGGAAGACACTTGACCTGTTGTCCATGGACCAGAGGGAGCGCAAAGGCTTCTGCTTTCTTAGCACTACCCAGTTTCCACTAAGGACAGGCAAACTGTTTTGGTAAAGATAGCAACAGGTTGTTGTGACAACGTGTAAGTCTGAAATTACTTAAGCAAAATTAGCGTATAGTGTATGTAAATTCATTTGGGAGACCTCCAGTATTCTTCCAAAGGGCTTGAAGAAGAAATAGGGGAAAATAAGTAAAAGGCCTCCGATTGTATGTTTGGAAGACACTTAAAACCAGTGAAAGGTGTTAGTTTTGACTTGCCTAAAGTTAGACTTCATTGAACTGCGAGGTCATTTGATCTTGTATGAGAGTGTTCTCTAGAGAATTTCTGGAAAGCCCCATACAAAACAGATTCTGTTATCTGTTGGTGCTTCATATATATTGCCAGAATAACATTTTGATAGAAGTAAGGCATTGTCCTACTGCTGAAGGGATCTTTTTGAGCCGTTGCGGTGGCTGGGAGGATACAGTGTGTTTCAGAAGGAAAGAAAAAAGAAAAAAAAAAAAAAAAAAAAAAAGGATGTGGGATCTGTGTCTGTACAAAACTTCGATCAGGTAAGTCATAGGTGAGAACATCAGCAGAGTGCAAATATTCTCTACTTCAGTATTTCATTGAGACAGTAGTGTTAAGGAAGGGACCTTTGCAAAAGGTATTTCTTTAACTGGTTGTCTGGTGAGTGCTGTTCCATGACATTCTCAAGAAGTCTCGATATTTGCTAAAACACAATATTGCTATTCCTTAATGGGTATCAATTTAAAGGCTAGTCGTTCAAGTCACTCCATTTGCCTTCTACATTTCCTTGTGTCTATGAGGAAGGAGGATTTAGTTTTTCAATAACCTAGTTTTTATTGTAGCCCAAACTTTGTAATTTAGTTGAATAAAACATGGTGGGTATTGAATAGACCAACTTTTGTCCAGCGAGCGAGTGAAAAATTTTGCTTTTTATAATGAGCAAAAAAGGCATTTAATGCAGAAGCAAAGCAACTCAAAACCTAGTGGTCTTTGATCTATGGAATTATTTTGGCTTTCTTGTTCTAAGCTGATATGATAACCTCAGACAATTTTTGCCAGGTCTGTAAAACCACCTTTCATAATATACATCTTGGCTTTAAGGGTGATTACTTGTCTGCAGCTTGTTTTTAGAATAGCAGGCATGTAAAACTGCATATAAATTTGATCAACTGACAAAGTGTTGAAGGGGTGAAACAGAATTTTGGGGCTTCGTTCTACCATACCATGTGAAGCTGCCTATTGCTACTTATAGAGTGGATCAAGGTTTGTGCTTTGATTAATTTCAAAGCCTATGTGTTTTTCTGGAATGAACATACAGTGGGGAGTTAAAACTGAAATGTGACCACAGTGGTAGTGAACACCAAGTTTGATTTCTGTGAAGAATTCTGCTTCACTGTTATGTTGTTGTCCTTCAAAAGAGGTCAGCAGTCTCCTACTTGATTCTAATAACTCACTGTCAAATTTCAGTGTGACGTCACTGTGCTTTGGCTGCCAGTGCTAAATTTAATAATGTGGGATATTTCTTAATACCATGGTTTAGGTTTGTCTTTAATCCTCAACTTGCATTCTCCTCCACTTTCTAGCGAGTGACATGGTGCAATGATACAACTGCAGTGGGAGGTATTTGTTAGCTAAGTTAATGAAAGCGGTAAAATAATTGAAGTTACAATTAAAAATGATACTTAATAAATACTGAAAATTAGACATTGCTAACATTACACCCTGGAAATCCATGTAACAGAAGCCCTATAGCCTTTCATTCAGTAGCAAAGAACATTGCATTGCCCTGAAATGTTTGGGATCTTCTAATCCTTATTAAGATGTTCAGTTACTGCTGTATTCTAAAAGTATTCATTCAGTGTATTCAGCTAACCCATCAACCAGACCCGAATCTTTCTTTCAAAATCCTGTTCTATTCACCGTGAAGTCAGATGTGCCAATGTACTGCTGTGCTCAGTTGTTGCTTTAGGGAAAAAGATCATTCCCACCACACTATTCCAAGTAAAATTTACTTTGGTTATAGGAAGATGTAAGCGTTTAAGTTACCCCCAAGCAGAAGCAAAGTATTATGGGATGAGTTGGTTCCAGGTGGTTGTGGTACTGGTGAACAGAGATTTTGAGGAAAAACAACAACAAAAAAGCCAACCAGATGTATAGTGTGTTTATGTGGCTAGAGCAGGTGTCTGTGCATGCCTGATTGCTGCATCTAAAATGTTGACAAATTATTCTTAGCTGACACCTTCATCTAATAATATAAATGAGCTTTTCTTTAAACTTCATGGCATCCTGTTTAATTAAAGGATATTGCAGAGAAAATGGTAATGCCACCCATGCATGTACATTGGTGTATCAGCTTCTTAAAGCAAGTAGCAGATTGATTTATTCTGCTGTGGCTGTGGAGGCAGACAGTGTAGCATGTGGGGTCTCTGAGTGCTCTGCTATGGTTATTTAAAAGTGGTGTACTCAAGAATTAATGAACACAAGGTAAAATCATGTTTTATTTAATTTTCTTCTTCTAGTGGTAATTCCACAGGTCTCATCTTGGGCCAGTAGCAAGGCTTTGAGAGTTGCATAAATGGAGAACATAAGCATTTAAAAGCCTTCCACTTAGGAAGAAGTGCATAGAGCGTGTATGCATGTATTTCAATCACGTGGGACCAACCTATGCAATTCTTTATCCCTAAGTAGCTTTCTCTGTTGTATCTAATAACTGCAAGTATTGAAGTAAAACAGTTGAGCCATGGAGTCTTTTTGTCTGCTCCAGATGGTCTCACTTCCCTCTATTAATAACATCGAATAGAGTTTATTATACTGAAGGCACTTTGCAAGTTTACAGTTGAATGTTTTGCAACGATAGGCAAGTATTTTCCATATTTTGTGCAGTGTTTACACTTTATTTACATCCGTTGACTTTTTTAACTCTACAAATAGCGACTTGCTAGGACACATCTCTAATAGAAGCTAAGCAATCATCTACAGCTCTATCAGTACCTGATTTGTACAGTTCAGTGAATGAAAAATAGCGTGCATTTAAACAAATTAATTTCTGGTAATGTTATTGATGGTAGTGTGGTACCAAGTTAATTGCTGTATCCTGATTTAAACAAGAAAACATGAAATACATGCAAGATATGTCATAAGAACAAGATTATCTTATTTGGACATCCAAAAGCTCTTATTGGAAACACTTCCTGCAAGCACACTCAGAAGTGCATATGTGTGTCACTTTCTTTACAGCAAGCATCTGGAAATGCTTTTATAATAAAAAGTCATATACCCCTGTCTTTACTGGATAACGCAAAGAAGGGAAGAGCAAGCAGTTTGTAATTTGGTGTCTCCTATCCTTACTAAGCTATTGTTCAGCTCCTGTGCTGTTAATGCTGATGGAAAAGCAAAGAGCAAGTCCTGATGAAAACACATGTTCATTATGCTGCCATAATATGTGCCTTTATGAACAGCTGGGGTGCATTTGACTTGGCTCGTTGCAGCTAAATAGAATCACAGCTTACAAGTTTTCCTTTGCAATAGGAAAAATTGTTTTCCAAGAGTGGGAGAAAATGAGCTTTTTATTGCATCCTTCTGTTTTTCATTCCAGTTACTGGTTGGTAACACATTTGATTGTTTCTCAATCCCTCAGAAATCTATAGAGCATTTCAGGAAGTTTCATGCTAAGTATTTACTTAGAAGTCTAAATGTGGCAGTGCTAAGAAGTGTTCTAAACATGATTAGTGTTTCCTAAATTACTGCCAAACGTTCAGTTTGCTCTTATAGGAGGAAAAAAGGAAGACTTAAAGGTGAGGCTTCAACTTCTTTCATTTTTCTTCCTGCTCCACTGTGTAAATGTCATCCTAACCCCCAGCTCTGCAGCACACTTACTGGAGAGCAAGGAGCTGCTGCCCAGTGATCAGGCACTAGGTCTGTGTTCTTAGGGACTGTATACAACTGTGAGATACTCCCAGAAAGCTGTAGCCAGTTGGGCTGTGCCTTTAATCCTGACAGTGGTCAGTGGTCTGGTGATGGCAGGAGAAAAGGAATGGAGGTGGTTAGAATAGCCCTAGGGGTAGCAGAGTCATTTATGTTCACGTATCTCTCTAATTCTCTAGTAAGAAGAGAGTGGGTGAGATATAGTGGGAGGTACGCTTGCTTGATTATGTGAAGAAAAGCCTGGATGTTGCTACATGGAAATGAGACAGACATTACTGTCCCACTTGACAGGAACTGGTAGAGACTGTTACTTAACGTTGTCTGTGTGCTAGTGAGAAAGCTTCTACTTGCTTGCCTTCTGTGACAGAGGGTCCCTCTATCTTGTCTTGGGGGAGATCCCACACTGTGCTGAGGAATGTCACAGATACCTGAGACTCATCTGTGTGTCTCTGTACAGTTCTGCTTGTACCGTGGAAGCACGCTGTGGGAAGAATGTCTGTGCAGCTCCTTCTGATATCTCATCTGGTTTAATAAACTGATAAAAGAAAACAAACCTAACATGTGAGTGCAGTAGCTTTGGTAGTCCAGGTCCTTTGCATTGCCACCAGCAGGCAGACCATACTGTGTGTGTAGCCATACAGACTTGGGGTTAGTCCTCCTTAACAGTGTTCTTCAGCTAACAGGTGGCGGTTACTAATGGAACTGTGTTTTTCCTTACTGTCTTTTAAACATCTCCCCCCTGTTTCAGGGTCAGATACTTACTTTAAATACTGAAATGGTCAGTGTGCTTACAATTCATACTTCAAGAACTTCTTTTACATGAACTACTACTACTGACTTTGGTCTCATTTAAGACAATTAGTTAGCAGTTATGCATTGAAGTGTGAGTTATTTACTTGTCCTAGTAGAAAATAAATATATGCTCATTCAGTGATGTGTGGGAGCTTAGGTGTTCCTCTATGAAAAGAGATTCTTTTTTTTGGAAAGTTAAATTGTTCTTCGTATCATTTCTTCTTTGTGGCACAGCTGGTACACCAGCGGTTAATATGCCAGAACTGGAACACATACATAGGCTGCAAATATTCTTGCTAAATCTTATCATCTCTGACTTCATAACGTAGTATCTCAGCTAAAAAAGAAACTATTTCTTGGTTCTAGGAAGGGAAGTTGGGGAGATTTGGAATAAGATAGTAAAACAAATTTGGGAGTAATAGTGCGAAAGCATAGGAAAGAATTAATATAAGAACCATGGGTTGCTTCTTTCATTTTTTTTCCCCAGAAGAAAGGAGGAAACTTGGATGAAAAGCACTTCACCTGATGATCAGTAAAGGAACAGCAATTGCAACTCCAGTTTTCATTTAAGTCTTTGAATGTGGAATGTGTTGGGGGATGTAGGTTTGCTGTTCTTCAGAGCCCCTTGAGTGTCCTTTTGATTCAGTGTCATGTAGGCTTTTCGCATGCGAGTGCATTTGAGAGATCTGTCTGTATGTCCTGAAATGCTTTTGAGGCAAGTATTTGACTTAGACTTTCTGTAGATAATAAAGATCTATGCAATAAATTTGGTTATAATAATATTTAGAAATGGTAATCCTATGATACTCATTGATTTATCTGTTCACTTATTTTCCTACGGAGTACAGGAGTTTTGAGGGTGCTTTTCAGATGTAGTTAGAACCTGTAGTTTTGTTATGATGTAGTTGGACCGGTAGACTTGCTATGCTGTTCCTCTGAGTAGCTTTTCAATACAACAGCTCCGTGTTTGAAGTAAGCTGTTACATGAATGTTTTGCAGTTTGTTTCTACACAAGCAAGTTCGGTTAGCATCTGCTGCGATAGTTTCCATTAAGTTTATGATGTTAGGTAGTGAAGGATCTAAACCTCTTAGGATGTTTGAAATATGTGAGAATCAGACAGGACAATAAAAACATCAGTGAATTCCATAATCAGCAAGAAATTTAGCCTGAGGAAGTAGCAATAATGGATAATGCTGTGATATGTGATTCATTTTCCATTAAATTTGATTCACTTGTTGTGACTCATAATAAATCACCAATTAGGTTTACTATGATCTTCTTTCCCCTGCCAAAAGAAACAAAGATGTCTGATAGAAACAACCAGAAAACTTGGTTTAGCCTGGGAAATCTGTTTAGTTGTTGCTTAACTGGAGGTATTTCCGTCATTCATGAAAGCTCCCATCAAGCATTTCACTGTAAATTCCTGGTTGGAATGAATGGTAAATACTTAAAATACCAGAAATGTCACCCACAGCTTTGATCAATTAACGCAACACTGAAGTACTGAAGCAAATAGTTGATACAGGTTAGAAGAAGGATATGATGAATGCATCTAAACTGTATTTGCAGTGTGACGAGTTCCTTCTTTTCCCTCTGAAAATTGTTGTATTGTAGGAATCATTTGGAATAAGAAATGTCTTATGCACAAACAACAACCAAAGTTATTCAAAAATCAAATCTTACCACTGAGAAAAAAATCAAAGGTAGAATCTTGCTCTTTGTTTTATGCTTCAGCTAATTTAAGAAGATGTTCTGTATTTTCACTCTGTATTATGAAGTGCATTTAAATTAATGCATTTGACTTGCCTTTGCTGTGCGACAAAAAAATCACCTTGCCAAGGCCCCCAGGGCATTACAACCCTTCCCTGTCATTGCTACACCAAAGATCCTTGTGTTGCAGCCATTCCTGTGTCCGGCTGTCTTACTGACCCAGCCTGGCTCTGATCCACGGGCTGACCTTCTGATTTGACCTCAGACCTGCCCAGTTGCTATGCCCAGACCTTGCTTGGTGATTGCTGCTGGTGCCTCACCCTTGCTGCTGTCTGCAGACCTAATCCTGACTCTTACCACCTGGTACAACATCATAACTCAACACTGACCTGCCTCATCTGATGTCAGAAGGCCTGGGCCACGCTTGAGTCTGGCCACCATCGCTGGATCCATGCTGCTCACCTTGCCAGGTATTGCAGAACTGTGTGGCTGACAGTGATGCTGCTGCCAAGTCTGCTGGCTGCTTCCCCAGCTCCCCACTCTGAGAGCTCAGCCTGCCCCTGGGGCTCCCTGAGTGCACCTCTGCATGCTGCATCTGCCCAACTTCCACTGCCTGCTGCATTGAGCTGGCTCAAATGGAAGCATACACTGGAATCTAATCAAATTAAGGAAAAAAAATCATCTGAACTGATCGAAAGGAGTCTCAATCCTCAGGTGTTTGTGGAACTAGCGTGCAAAACTGTGTTAGGATTGCTTTCTGTTGACACTGTCCTCTGATTCTTAGCTTAATATTTTGATTCCTGCTTCTGTGCTTCCTAGCAATTACCAAGTCAGATTGGTCTCTGGAACTTAATATATTTCTAGATGCTGATCTTTTCTTCTTTCACATGGTGCTGTGCTTGTGCTCCAGCCACTTGGCAGCTTCATCAGTGCAGCGACTGCAGAAGGCGGACTGTTGGTGTGCTCTGTATTACAGATGCTGCTCTCCACACAGAAGCTTCTGTTTCCCATAGCTACTTATCCCACTTGTGGAAACAGTCCTCAATACCTTCCTTAAAGGAGCAGTCACTATGACAAAGCTGTTTAAGTTGCTGGTAACATGAAAGCATTATGTTCTGTGGATATGTCCTTGTGTACCTCATTTACACACTCAGCCCTGTTTAATATGTGGGAGAGTTTAATTCCATATTTCTCTTTCTTTGCCAGTTACCCAACGGGGTATGAACTCCCAGTTACCTTTTGTATTATATACATGGAGTATTGCAACTGTAACTTTACCATGAAATACAAATACAGAAGCCAAAGCCAGAAGAAAATCCTTGGCTGACTATTTCAGGAACAGTTTTTGATGTGTTCATATTGAACGCTGTAACCTCTGGCTCTGAAGGCCCAGCCCCTAGTGATGTTAATGTGGTGGGAAGGGAAGAAGGGAGAAAAAAACATATCATCTACCCTTCAAATGATGCAATGAAATCCAAATTCTGTGTAACTGGAACGTAAGTTCAGTGCTTTGAAGCTGGATGAGACACTTCCAGTAGATTGTTATCCTTTTTATGTTTCATGAATCACTTAAAGCTGCATGCTGTGCCATCTGCTAACAGTTTGAAGCCACTGAAAACAGTATTAACAGTTTTGTCTGTGTTACTTAACAGGAATCTGACTACATGCACAAAGAGCTTGACGTAGACTTAAGATACCAAAAATGGTAAAAGCTGTGTCCCGTTGAAAGGAAGGAATCTGGTGTAAATGACAGGGCTCGGTGTGCTGCAGAGATCGGGTCTTCTACTGTTGTGAGGGAAGTCAGCAGTGGTTGTAAATGAGATGATGCTGGAATTAGAATTGTGACATCAGAGCTGAAAAATGGAGCTCAAAACCAACAAAGTACTCAAATTGGAAGAACAAGTAAAGCGGCCTTTATCTCACAGACAGTTATTTTGCAGCTTCTATATATAGAATCATAGAATCACCAAGGGTTGGGAAGGACCTCCAAGGTCATCCAGTCCAGCTGTCCAACTACCACCAATATTTCCTCAGTAAACCGTGTCCCTCAGTACAACAACTAAACAGTTCTTGAACACCTCCAGGAATGGTGATGCCACCGCCTCCCTGCGCAACCCATTCCAATGTATCACCACATTTTTGGAAAACAAATGCTTGCTAATATCAGACCTGAACCTCCCCTGCCACAGAACTACTTAAAACTACTTGGTTTTCATGTTAGATGGAGCAGGGTCATTGTAGTGACGTTCATGCAGTGTTTGTATCTGGATAACTGCATCATATGTTTTCTTTCCCGACAGTGAAGTAGCTTCTTTGTCACTGCAGAGCTAAATTTGCATCACACAGTTTATTGCACAGACAAACACAATATACGGTGCACAGAGTTCAGAGGTCACAACTGCTGTAAAGTTGTAATGATTGTGCTCACAGCAGCAGTAGGTGCGTTGTATGCTTCAGGTTCTATTTTAGATTTACAGTTTGAATTTACAATCCTCATATCATGGTAAATATAATTCCTTGCTATTTGGCATAGCCTACCTCTAAAGATAGCAATCTTGACTGCAGTGAAGCCAAAGTCCAAATGGGTGTTCTGCTATAAAGGCTGTGTTTGTCCGTCTGAGATCCTTCATTTTGAAATGGCACATTCAAATACTTCTTCCCCAAAGAAAATAAAAAATACTAATGGAGGAATCAGGCACAGTATCAGATGCATCAGCTGCTCCACTGCAGAGGACTGATGTGGCCTAGTGGTTTTTAATGACAAACAATATTCCCAGAGAGTTTTGATTAGGTTTGGATTATGTCTCAGGCACACATGTGAGGAAGTTTTATCCTTCTCTTCTGAAGATATAAATAATGGTGGAGCTCAGTTTACAGCTTTATGGCTGTAAACTGGTTGTCACACCCTATTTGATTATACGCATCTATGTATAAATATTAGCATAAGGGTTTTTTCTCAGCATTTGACTTTGATTCCTGATTCTGCAAATGCTTATGTGCATACAAAGGTCCTAATGAAGTCTGATTTCTCACATGAATAATTTGTGTAGGTGTGATAAGGCTGATCAGTAAGTAATGTGGTTGGTTCCATGCCTTTCAGTAGCCATTTGCTGTATTGCTAAACAGTTTTCATCAGAAATTCTTGCAGATAAGAAATATCTGTCATGTTTTTTCTCCTTTTGAAAGTAAGCTTAAGTCCAGAACATCTCTGAGAGGGCAATGAGTTAAAAATGAGATGTTTAATTTAGACTGGGCTTGAGTCCATATTGTTCTCAGTCCACTGTTTATAAGAGGGTTTTATACTTCTCTGTTCTCTTGCTTATTTACAAACTTGGTGAAAGTTCATTGTTTAACGTCACTATTTTATCCTGCTATACTGTGGACTGAACTACTAAAGTAGAAATGCTTCTATGTACTGTTCCCGTCCTTTATTTTTACCTAAACATTTCTTCTTTCCTTGTTGTTTTGCTATTCTTTCATTTCCTTTCTTGTCCTCCTTTTGTCCTCAAGTTCATAATAAAGCAAAACCCAGAATAGAGGATAATATTTATGGATACAAATGCAACTCTGAAATTACAAAATGCTAACTTATTAAAATAATCTGATTTTGTCTGAAGTACTAATTGATCTTGCCCTGATGTACACTTCCACTTAATCTTTGAAGATAAAGAATGCAGTAGTTGATATATCTGTTTTTTTTTTTCCTTGAAATCCCATTTCTTCTATTGTGTAGTGTATAGTGTGTATAAATAGGAGGCAGGGGTCACTTCCTCAGGAGCAGTGTCATCTTTTTGTCCAGCTTCCTCAGTGGACTTTGAAAACATTGCAAGTGTTTGTACCTTGAGGCATATTTTGGATGTGATGCACTACATACGTGGTTAGTACTCACACTGTTAATGATACTTCACCACACACCAACTACATCTGTACTTGCATTTGCTTTGCTTAAAAACTACCTTGGAATATAGCAAAGCAATTAGTTTTTCTCATGGGTACAACTTGCAAGACCAAGTCAAGGCTGGACACGCCTTTCTTTGGGGACTGCAATTGCAATGTTAATAGATGCCCATAGATTTTACTGACTGATCCTTATTTTTTTATTGGGTCATGTTGCAAGCTTAGTGTTGTCTGATGTGGCCAGGAAGACTTGTGACACTGATGGGGAGGGATCTAGTCAGCTGGAATATCTCATTTTTCCAAAGATAACATGCCAGGAACTGTTGAGGATGAGCTTGCAGAGACAACTCTTCCTCTGTGAACCAAGCAGAGGCAGTACCAAGTCCAGATGTCACCCAGCGCTTCTAGCTCACAAGTGCCTTCACAGTATCCTGCCTTCAAGTCGTAAGCTCTGAGAAAACAGAACTGATAACATGAGGTCCTCTCTAGCTATTTGATCTTCATGTTCTCAGGCTGTATCTACATAAGCTACAGCATAGCTGTAAGGCAATAAAGGTAAATAAGGTAAGCTTATTTGGAGTAAAAATGCAGAACATGCAGCAGAGGCTGGCATCCATGCCCACATATAGTAAAGCATTGCTGTAGCTTGCTGGATTTGTCTGCTCTGTGCTGACTTCACTTGGAGGTCTGAGGAAGGTAGGTGCGGCTGAGCACTGCTCATAGCCAGGTTATAACTTACAGGGTCTGTCATGATTCAGCTTTAAATATGCAAGAAGAAGTTAACTTCTTAATACGATCAGTGAGAGAGCCCTTGGGAAGAGTAATCTGTCTAGTGTAGTCTTATGTTAACTGAGTAAGAGCATGTTAAATTAATCACTGCCTCTTATATGTTGACACTGATTAGGCTAACACTGCTGTTGTATTATTTTTTTAAATTACTTAAATAAGGAGATGGGCTCTCGTGTTCAGTTACGTCAGTTCTCTAATGGACCCTTTTGTTTGCGTCTTCATCTACCCTCCTTGGCAGCTGATAATAAAGGGAGCAGTTGTGCCTGCAGTTTGGACATTATCTAAATTGTTAACAGGAATGAAAAGAATCTAACGTTCTTGTTTTTCCTCAAGACTTGCAGCTAATGGCTTCCTGTTCTTGTTTCACTTTGGGTTTTTTGCTTACTTTAATACAATTTCCTGTTTTTTTTTTTGTACTTGTAGGATTATATGTCACCTTCATGAGTAGGTGCGTTACGTTCTATGTTCTGACGTAATCCTGTTTCTGTCTGTGTGTATACAGGAGTCAGGAGGCTTAAAATTGTCAGTTTCAGTATCTCTGTGAACATTTTGATGATGTCATTTTTGTCTTTGACAGCCTTCAATCTGAGTTCAAAATCCTACATGGATTATTGCTGTTATTTTTGATCCAGTGTCAATTAAGGCAAGCTCCCTACTGCCACCTTCCCCTACAAGGAAAAGGACAAAAATAATTGTTACCTTGCTCTCCCAGCAGGGTCAGATACCCATTGTCACAGAAAAATGTTCTTGCATTTGATTAAGCTTCTCAACATCCATCCTGGATTTTGGCACTCGTGTGCCAAACAGAGATGAAGAACCTCATTTCTTTCAAACAGAATAATGTCTTTCAGTGGAATTCCAAGTGCAACATCCTGTTCTCCTGGTATGCATAGCGTGCAGCGGGGTTTTATCATCATTTCCTTCACAAAACAGCATTCCCTCTCTAATGTGTTTGGTGGTGAGAGATGGAGAGATACAAAGATTTCAGATGCCATTTGTGAAGTCCACACTAACAAGTACTCCACAGACTATAAGAAATAAAATTTAGCCATGAGAGCCCAAGGCGTGGATGCCACTACTGAAATGGAGGTGGTTCTTGCTTAATCTTTATTGCATTAGCTGAAAAGCAGGAGAGAACTGCTGTGTACCACTGACTTATATGTCAGTCTCAGAAGAAAAAAATTGGGCTTGTGTTCATGCAACACTCTGACTTGTATGTACCACTTTCTGAAGAGCAGATTCTGGAAAATGTTTTCTCTTGGTTTTTTTTTTCCTTTAAACTTTAAGTGCATTCAGCCAGAATCCTTATGTTGATGGTGGAATGGAGCCTCTGAATGTCTGTAGTTATGACGTGAGAGACACTTGGAGCATGTCCAGAGAAGGGCAATGGAGCTGTGAGGTGTCTGTGACACAGGTCTTACAAGGAATGACTGAGGGAAATAGGATGGGACAGTCTGGAAAGAGGAGCTCAGGGGAGACGTCATACAGTGCTCTGAATGGGAGGTTGTGGGAAAATGGGGATCGGCCTCTTCCCCAGGTAACAGCGATAGGATGAGAGGGAATGGCCTCAGGTTATGCCTGGGGAGGGAAAACTTTCTCCAAAAGAGTGGTTGGGCATTGGCACAGGGAGGTGATGGAGTCACTGTCCCTGGAGATGTTCAAGAACTGAGAAGGTGTGGTATTAAGGAATGTTGTTAGTGGGGAAATACTGGTGTTAGGTGGGCGGTTGGATGATCTTACAGGTCTTTTCCATAATGATTCTATGATTTTAAAAAATAGATTTGGTGCACTGCAAAAAAATTAACAGTTGGAAGAGTCTCAGGTGGCACCAGTGATCTGAGTGCCTGCCATCAGTGATAGAATCAGTCTGCAGCAGCACCAGTTCCTGTGTATTTTTGTAACTGCTGAAATCAAATCTAATGCAGCTACTGAAGGTAAGACATTTTAGGATTTGTTAACTTTTGTCTCCCTTATCATTTAGAGTCAATAAATTCAGACATAAGAAGAGCAGAAGAAGAGCAGCATTCATATGAGCTAAATATTCCCATGTGCAGATGTAGGTGAGTGATTTTTAATCAGTTACTGGTGTGCCTGCACGTCAATGCTCGCTTACATAAACTGCAGTTCAGCTATACAGAGACATTAACAGCAACTGCAAACAGAATCCTCCCTTCTCTTTTTTCAGTTCTTAATTTTGATCTTAAGAAAATCCTGGAAGCAAATACTCGGTCTTTTGATAATAGTGGTTTAAAGGTGTCAGGAAGCAGGAAACAAACAGAAGGGTGAGTGATCTCTTCTGCCTGCTCCCTTCCTTCCAGCCCCTATATAAACACCCGATGGTGCTGCTCATCGTGCTGCCGAGTTCTCCTGCCCCAAAGGGATGCTCTGGATTTATAGAGCAAACAGTTTTAGTTTCCCCAGAAACCCAGGTTTGTTTTAAAGCTGCCTTCGTTCATTTAGTGAGCATCTTCTTTCTTTTTACAACATGTGTTCAATAAAGCAACCCTTTGCTTATCTTTATGAGGTGTACCTTAACACAGCTCCTCTGGCACTATCCTCACAAAATGCCATCACAGACATTGGAGGCATAGCATTATTTATTAGCCCATTCTGGTGCAACTCGATTACTTTCTTTCCTTTAGAAGTGCTTGCTGCTGGAGCAGGCCTTTTGAGAGCAGCCAGTGTTCTTGTTTTTCTAACCATTTCTCTGCAGATGCCACATCTCACTTGAAAAGATATGTTCCTTAGCTGACCTTTCAGAGCAGCCCACAGCAGGTCGTGATTTGTCAGTTCCTTGTTCTAAAAGCAAATAGCTTCTGTTAAATGTCTTGCATGAGACTGATTGCAACGTGGCCTGAAGCAGCTGCTTTGCTTGTGATTTGTAACTCGGGCTGGCTGTGGGGGAAAGCAAATCTGAGCGATGGGAGAAAATGTACGTGTGTTGGAGAAGTGCAACCTATCTTTTGATTGAGGCCCAATCTTTTTCCCCCAGACAGAAGTATGTAAACAGAGCCTGCACGGAGTGGGGCATAAACACATTGCTCACCGAGGGGATATCGGAACTTACCAAAACTTACCCTATGGATTTTGTAGGAGTGCATCAATTGAAAACAACAACTCCTGAAAAATGAGGTGGGAACCATATTTAGAAATCATGGCTTTCACCTTTTGGTGGCTGTGCCAACTGCACCCAGGGCATGCACGTTATTTTATCGCCAGATGTGAGATGCTGGCTGCTCAGCAGCGAGCCAAAGAGGAGCAAAGCTGTGTGAAATAACAACAGGAGCTCTGGAGATGCGGTGGATGGAGTTCATAAGCAACTTTTAATCCTGCGTGCCCATTTCTGCCTGCTCCTTGCAGGGCGGTGGGCAGTTTCCCCTTTCCCCGTGCAGCCCCATGGAGAGGGCTTTGCTGTATGCTCTGTGCTGCAGCCCCTTGCTATGAGTCTGCTGCTCTCCTGAGCCTTTGTGCAGGAAATAGCTGAGCTAATTTTAGAAGCAAAAACAGCCGAAAGAGGCCAATAGCAAATGCAGCCAGAGTATCTGCTGGCTAATTGGTTATGAAACCTGATTGATGCTCAGGCTTTTTCTGTATTAGTCTTGGCGGGGTTGGGGGAAAAGCAATGCAGACCTTTTCTGAGGCAGACATAAACGAACAGAAGCTCTTTAAAAATGAGCTTGTGGGAAATGAGGGGTTGGTGCAATACATCATGGGGACAGAGACTGTGTGACAGCTTTTTGGGTACACATTGGCATAAAATCTGCTGGAGAGAGAAGAAATTATGATACTTTGCCTAGCGTGAACCAAGGGAAAGCGCAGGCTGCTGCTCATGTTGCACTGCCATGCAGCTCTTGCACGCAGTTCTAGGCATATCGTGTTCTGCAGTTATTAAAATACAACTCCTAACGACAGCAGGAACCCAAATGCCCTTCTGAATTGTATGCAATGTGCGGCAGTTGTTCCTTCAGCTCGGGTCGTGTTTCAGTGTATGTTTTAGCAACAGATTTTTATTGCATCTGATTCCTCTACTGTTGCCCTGGCTGAGGACGCAGGAAATACAGAAACTTACTGCAACATTTGGTTTATAAGGGGAAAGATAATCAGCTCCCAGGATCTCAGCCTTGTATGACTCCGCTTTGTGTTGAGAGATGAAAACAAAATGATTTCTGTTTAAAATCTTTTATCTTAAAATCTGTCACTGCTTTACAAATTGCTTTGCAGAATGAACAGATGGATGAGGAGAAATGGCCCTATGCTGCTTTTTGCACTTTGAGCAGGACCAGCAGTGTCCCAGTGCAGCAGAGCTGCTGGGGCTGCTCTCCTTGGTCGTCCTGAGCTTGGCAGGGAAAGACAGTGCTGCAAAGAGTTTCCCCTTATAGTCAACTTATCCCCTTCTATTCCATTCTCTCTCATCTCTTTTCTATTGTCTGCTCTTGAATAGATCTTTATCATGTTCTGATTAAAGCACTTGTTCTTCTTCCATACACTGAGGATACGGTCGCGTTCATAGTACAAAACTCTTACTAGGATTAAACAGGTTACTGGGCTGGAGAAACAAATTTTGTTCTAAGCATTGTAGGTTCAAAACTAAATGGTGTGAGCATGGCTTTAAACCCTCATGAATTTCTGGCTTTATGTTCAAGCCCTTTACAAGGTGACATTCACTTGGAACTGTACCTGCTTTTCTTCTCTGATTGCTGCATGTGAAACAACCAATTCCTTCCCATTTTCAGTAAGATGATGCTTCCTGCTCTTCTGTGTAATCAGCCTCAGAAAAGGGGGTATTTTGTACAAAGAAAAGCTGCCTATCATAAACCCTGAGCCGTTTTGTAACGTCTTGTTCCAGATGATTGTGACTTAAATTTGCTTCTCAGTGTCATCTTCGGAAAAGACTCTTTGTCTTTGTAAGCTGGGCCAGAACGAGCCCCGATGAGCTGTTTGCTGTGCGATTGACGTCCTCGGAACACACCCGATTGCAGCGGGAACGGATGCAGAACGTACAGCTCGTTACGGTGCTGCCAAAAGGGTTTTACCACCTCCTGCTGCAAAGTGCGGTGGGAACCAAGGACTCTGTGCTGAGGGCTTAACAAAGCAGCTTTCCAGATCCAAAGGACCTGCTTGAAGATGTGCAGAGACCAAGCCTGAGGCACAGGAGTGCCCAAAGGCAAGGGAATAACTCTGCTGTTCATCTTCTTTAAATATCTTTGGTGCTCAAATCACTTTAGGGACTAACAGTGGCAAATATTCACCTCAGCAAACTTGGGGATGTCAGAATTATTTTGGTCAGTGGGTCAGTGGGAGTCCTTCATTACCAAGGTACATGGTCCCAGTCCTACAGTAATGCTTTACCCAGATTATTATTCCCTCACTATGTCTAAACTTCAGAGAAAAACATATTCTTCTTTGCTTATGTGATCCTATAACTAATGTGTTGGTAATTGCTCACTGAGCTAAGAATAGCATCTCACAAGTCACACTTATTGTGGGTCTATGGACGATGCTTTCAAAGCCCCATGTGTTCCCACAGTGTGCAGAAGCCTTCAGGCTCAACACTCCTATCCCAGCAGTATATCAGAGGTACTCTCACAGTACTTGGTCATGAATAGCTGAGCCTGCTTCCAGAAGCATCCTGATAAAGTAGTTACTATCAGGAGGCTCATTAAGGGTCAGGAGAAGAAAAATCTTTGTCCAGAAACTTCTGGGAGTTTCCTGGTGTTGCTGGTTGTGTGTTGGAGGTGATGTGTTTACTGAAGGCTTCAGTGCATGACTGCCAGCT
The DNA here is from genome assembly GCF_951394365.1 of Tetrao urogallus. NCBI lineage: Eukaryota > Metazoa > Chordata > Aves > Galliformes > Phasianidae > Tetrao > Tetrao urogallus. The sequence continues at coordinate 22,550,266 of NC_136818.1, forward strand.
TTTTTTTATTACTTGAAATCTAGCCTGCTTAAGATAGATAACACTTCTGTTGTGATTTATTGCATGTGGCACAAATCCTGTTCTGTTGCACATATCAAATTCTGTTGATGTCCCTGGCAGCGAAGACAGTTTGGCTCTTGTTATAATTTAAAACTCTGAGGCAAATGGCATGAATTTCTAGAAGATGAGATTTCTAGGTGAGAGTTCTGAGGTGGGAGATTGCGTGGTCAATTTCTAGTAACTACCAGAGCAAGGTCAACACCATCAGAATAGATTACTGCAAATGGTAGTACCTCTGTGGTTTTTCAAGTTGCAAATATAAACTACTGCAAGGATGCTTTGATTTTTGTGGCAGTGTGATTTTTATAAATCCCATGCATGCTTGAAGTAAGAAATATTTGCATTGGTTCAAATGTGCCAAATGTTCCTACAAGGCTATTGTGGGACATACTGCCTTGCGTAGGTGAGGTCTTGGAGACAGCACAGAACTGGGATGTGAGCAAGCAGCAGCCAGCCCTGAGTTTCCTGCTGCTACTCAACATGCTTCTCCGAGCACAGAATTTACAGTGTTTTAGTACAACATCATGCAGTTGTTTTCCTGCCACGCTCTTTTTCCTTTCTCTAAGAACAGTTTTGCTGCACCTACTCATTAAACGCCAAATAGCACGTAGGGAAATATTTCCATGTGGGCAATTTGCTTTTAGGATTACTGTTTTATTTTTGGGTAACTGTCCTGTTGGTTCCATAAAGGAAGATGCAGGAGCCTGAGCCTGTCTGATGCTCAGTTTGTCCACAAATAGCAAATGATGGCTTCCTTGGTATCTCACCTAACACAAAAATGTCAATGTTTATAGGCGTTTTCAGTATGTCATGGGCTACAAATAGCATTTCCATTCAAGGGATCATGATTTTCTTCCATGAAGAAATCAAAGGATTGCTTTGTTCTTGTTGTGGAGTAGCAGATATGGGCAGCAACTAAAAATAATGCTAGAACAAGTAAACACAGGTAGTGCTTGTATATCTTTTATGGGCATTCATCCAAACCAAACTCTTTCAGGTTCAGCCTGAAAAAACAGGTTGGAGCAGTTGAAAGCAGACCCAGAGATGCTACCTGGGGACTGGATGAGGTAATAAGCACAGTGAGCAACTTCTCTGCATCCGTCCTTCCCTCAGAGACCTTCTCAGCTCTTTGGGAACCACTGCAAAATTTCAGATTAGTCTCTGTAGGGGATGAATGTAAATATTAACATGCCTGGAATAACACAAGCCAAACTTTTAATTCCCACTGGGTCAGTTCTTGCTATATTTTCCCTGGCTAATGTCCCAATGTATCCAATGCTAATTTGGTTTCAGTAAGAATAATTAGGTAATAAAAGCTGGACATTGTATCACTGGTCTGTAAACTTTGGGCTTTATTCTGTTCTCAACCTTGTAAAAGATTTTCTGCAAGATAAGTTATTTCAGCTTCAGTGTTGTGCTTCATTGGTGTAAAATGAAGGTGCTGTATGCCCCACATCTACACTCTCTGGTGACCAAATCAGTAAGTGGACGAAAGGCTTTCAGGAACCACTGTTATTCCATGTGCAAATATATTCAGCAGCTTTTAGTCCTATGGTGCTGCAGACTTGGCAGGAAGCTCACCTAGCTGGTGAAAAGTACCCATGGCCACACCTGTGTGTGAGTACGTGGAGAGGGTACAATGGAATGAGTTCATAAGGTCTTATTTCTGATCTGGCTAACAAGCTGGGACAGTCCTTCCTTCCCAGGCAACAGAAAGCCACTGGAAGATCAATGAGGTTGTAGATAGAGAGTGAATAACAGCTTACCCCACGCAGGGTAAGCCATGATGTCTTAGCTCAAATTCCCTGCTGCATTTCACTGTTATTTATGGCTTCACTTATTTATTAGAGATTATTGGTCACTGGTTGCTCCAAACCTATGCTGGTAAGGTTTTTGGCTCTGTCTACCTACATTTGCAGTTAAAGTCCATCCTACAGCACAGCAGGAACATCATTTTGCAAAACCCTTATTCAGACAAAATGTTGTTTATGACCAGACTTTGTATAATGAGGTCAGATAGACCTTTCTGTTGGCAGAGGTATTTTTATTTCTTGCCTAGAGCAGAGGCGAGGGAGGAAGAGAAGCAAAGGAGCACCAAGACAAGAATTTGTAAGTGCATTTAATCAGTCATATAAATCGCACGTGAATCAAACTCATCTAGTCCTGGCCTTTCAGCTTGAAAATAGGTAAAATATTGAATCGCTGGAGTCAGAAAGGAGCAACGGGAAGTCAAGCCAAATCCGTTGTCAGCAAGCATGTCTCCAAATACAGAATTAGTTTAATTGTCTGTCCTTGTTAGGCCTGTATTCTAGGATTTAAAAATAGCTGCCAGCAGTCTCTAATCAAGACTTGAAAAATATATTCTGGCAGGGATCCTGCAAGTCTGTGCCTGATGGTGCTCACGATGGGACAGGCTTATGAACCTTCCCAAATGCCTTTTGGACAGCTTGGAAGCCACCAGTCTTTGTGTCATAAAAGTGAATGCAAGTCATGGTAGATGACAGAACACAAAGTTAGTCCAAAGGAGTTCTGTTTACCCTTTTTCTAGAATCATTAAGGTTGGAAGAGATCTCCAAGATCATCAAGTCCAATCACCAGCCCACCCCCACCATGCCCACTGCCCATATCCCTCAATGCCACATCTCCATGGTTACTGAGCACCTCCAGGGGTGGTGACCTCACCATGTCCCCAGGCAGCCCATTCCAGTCCATCGCTACTCTTTCAGAGAAGAATATTTCTTCTAATACTGTGTTTACACATACTATTATTTTTCAGTGCTTTCTCCGTTTATGCTATATTTAGGCTTTAAAATATATATATATACATATATATGTGTGTATTTCCAACTTTTTAATAAATAAATAATGCCAGTACTTAGAAATTATATATTTGGGCCAAATCTTAGTTGAACATAAATTTGTATCATGCTGCTGATTTTGGTGAGACTCAGAAGAATGGGTACCCAAATCAGAGTTCTGCTGTTTAAAAGCAGCTGATAAAATGGCCCAAGAAGAATAGAAATGTGGTTGGGTGTATTTACAATGCCTTCTGAAATGAAATAAGAAAGTTACTGAGGATACTTCTGGAGGGAGGAAAATACTGCATTATCTCTGCGTATTGTATTGTCTTCAGAAATAACTCGGAAGCAAGAGTTGACTCAGTTTGGAAAATGAAGAACGTAATGAAATACCCATGAAAGGTCAGAAAACTGGATGGTTACAGCGATGGCTATAAATAGATTAACATAAGCTGAGTAGGGGATTTGAGTGAAATATCCAAAAGTTGAACTGGGTACATCACCAATTACACTGGGAGATGGTCTTGCCTGAGTTTGATTTAGAGAAATATTGAGGATTTTTAATACAAAAGAGGCGTTACGGAGTGATCCTGAATTTGCTTACCATTACCACATCTTTCTTCTTACGCTGCCTTGCTTATAACTTCTCCTTGTGCACTGCAGGCAGATAGTAAACGCCCCAAGTACTGTACCTTGCAGCTTGATTAAAGAAAATGAAGATAGCGAAGCAGAGGGGAAAGAAAGAAATCTGTGCGGTTAGAGGAAAGCTATTATAACGTGGAAAATGCTCTCTAGAAGTGAAAAATTAACCTCTCTGAAATAAACTCAAGTGAAATGGTCAGCACCACATTGGACTGTGGACAGGTTCTTCTCGTAGATCAGTCATGGAACTCATCATCAGTCAATATCAAGGTAATGGAAAGTAATAGCTGGGGCAGTGTTGTCATCTTTTGCTCAAACTGAAGTTAAACTTCTTTCTATTTTTCTTTTGCCTCAGATATTGTCGTGTTTCAGATCTACATCACCAACTGTACGGTCATTTTGGCAACTGTCTCAATTGAACTCTCTAGTGTCTTTACCTGTGAACACACAGTCCCACTGGAAATAGGTAAGAGAGACACTCATAAACAACCACTGAATAGGAAAAAGTAACTGTCCCACTCGCACGATCATTAGTTACTACTAAAAAATATTTATGGCACTGTAAAGTCTCATGTCTCTCCCTTGGCTTGAAAAGTTCTGGTATTTCTTATTCTCTATTGTTCCATACTATTTATAACTTCTAGCTGCCCAGGTCATACTCCCTGTAGTTCCCCTGCCAGGTTAGAAGAATGTTTTTGTCCTTTTCTGTCTAAAATTACTCCAGCACGCTTTATCTTCTGTTTCCTCTAATTATTTTTCCCCAATTCATTGTTCCTGATATTGTTCCTAAACCGAATATATTGATTTCCTGTCTCTCCTCCTGGCTTTTGTTTATTAAGATGATAAATGCTTTAAGATAGAGCCTGTTCTTTGTTATACATATTGAATCTCTCTTTGATCTTACAAGAAAATCACCATCCCAAATTTAAGAGGTGAATCACAAATAAGTTTAGAAAAGACACGACGCATCTTTAATTTCTTTTCCTTTATTAGATTTCTGTGCCGTTGGTTATGAAGGATTATTGACTTGTCAGGAACTGATGGTTTGCATTTACATGCCTGAAATATCTTCTATTAAATATCAGTCAGTCAAATTGCTTCTAAAATGATGCTTCTGTAATTAAGAAATAAAAATATTAATCACTTTAAATTTTCTTTAGCTCATTAACGTGATACATGCAAAATATAAAAGTTTTATGTCCTTATGTGTGCTACTTCTGAAGCTTTCATGACCTGGTGTTAAATGATCCAGAGCTGAGATGGACCCACAAGGGTGGAGAGAGGTGGAAATGGAAAGGAATGCTGACCAGAGCATCCTCATTTGACCTCACCAGATGGTCACTTCCTCAGGAACACCCCGAGGTAGTCCCCAGAGCATCCTACAGGAGGCAGGTGATGGGGCATCTGCATGGCACCGCTGAGGTCACAGGATGTGTCCCAGCCAGTGGAAACATATGGTAACCCAGCCCATCTGTCAGTCTAGTGTTGACTTCAGCGGAATTTTGCTCCAGCAGAGCTTTACTCCAGTCATGGTACTCTGTTCGGAAAAATAAACACGAATGTATTCTCATATCCTCAATGCAAGTTAATCAAATTGGGTAAGGCAAGAGAAAGCAAATATAAGTAATGCTACAGACCAGGATGCCAGCTGATCTTGTGGTTTGATAGGTGATTCCTCGTTGTTTGCTCTGCTAAGAGGAAAACTCGTGCATTTCTTTGTAACATTTGTGAATGGATTTGTGTGTTTGTCTTTGCACTACTGTGGCAGAGCACCGTAAATGCGATAAGGAGTGACTCATGCATGCACCCTGTTAGCAACGTGAGCACGCTGAGTGACGTGCAGCCGCTCCCACAGAGAGCGATGCACACAGTCAGAGGAAGATGCATTCTGTGTGCAGTATGTAAAGATATTTGCAGGGAGTCGAGGATGTTTACGCAGCCATAAAGGGAGCAGGTGTGAGCAGAACACTGAATAGAGCCCAGCATCCTGTTTTTTCTTAGGAAGTCTCTCTTTTTTTTCTTTTTTTTTTCATGGGACATCACTGTCTTTCTGTTTGCATCTCTGGGCAAGATAGGGATCAATAGTAAAAACAGTTCCATTATCAAAGCTTTTTGAGCAGTCAGGTGCTGGAGCAGGCCGCCAAGGGAGGTGGTTGAGTCACAGTCCCTGGAGGTGTTCAAGAAATGAACAAATGATGTGGTACCAAGGAATGTGGCTTAATGGGGGAATGTTGGTGGTAGGGGGACAGTTGGACTAGGTAATCTTGGAGGTCTTTCCCAACCTTGGTGGTTCTACGATTCTCTTCCAGAGCATGCTGTGCATGGGGGTGGCTGGAAGGCTTTGCTCAGATGGAGCTGTGAGGTCAGCTCCCAGGAGGGAGGACTGCTTTATCTCAGTGCGATAGAAGACATTTCCATCTGCTCAGTTGGAGCAGAATCCCTTTTTGTTTCTGACAGTACTTGGCACAGCGTTGATACCAGAATCACAGTTTTCCATTGTTGTTTTGACTCTCAGAAAACTTCTTTTATGGACAAGAATTTGATAGCTGCACATCTTTTTTTTTTTAATGTAACTGGTGTTCTGCCACGTTGGCTTTTCTGCTGCATTTTCATTAATGCATTGCAAGGCTTTGACTGTGCATGGAGGACTTGACACCTTTCCAAGGCCATGCTGGGTGGCACTGAGGTGATGGCTTGGCACTGGATCTGCGTGCTGAAGAGTAATTTTGGTGCTTTCCTCATCCTAATGAAGGATGGAAACCTTGTTTGCCTCTTTCAGGTTGGTGAAAGCCGTCATAGACTCCTAGGGATTGAAGAGAATTTTTCCATTTTGTATTTAATGACAAGCAATAAATATTCCATGAAGCCCTACTGAGGCTGTCGTAACGGCAGCACAGAGACTACAGCGTGCTTGCGCAGCTCTGCTAGCAGCATTATTCATGATGCAAAAGATACAATAAAACCACATTCCCTCTTTAGCCCAAGGGGGTTGGATTTATCAGGGAACAGGTACTGGCAAACTTGCAATAGCTGCCTGCTGCAGCAGGGGATGGGGAGCCCCAGGGCAATTTCCTTAAAATAATAATAATAATTAAAAAATAACAAAGCCCCACCAACTGAACACCCTATTCATATGTCATTTTTCTAATTTTAGGCATATGCTATTATTTTGTTGGGGCATGATGAGCCTGTAGCTTTTTTCTTTCCTGAACAATGACAATAACAAAGTATTGCTAAAAATAAAATACCAAACTTTATATACATTGAGAAGGTATTTAAGTTATATTCGTGAAATGTAACCCCTGTGTGAACTTGGGAATGTCTGCTGCTAGAAGTTCAAGCCAATGCCTTTTTTTAGCAGCGTTCTGACAAGGATTATTTATGTATTTCACTGTATGCACTGTATAGAAAACTCTGGAGGCAGTGTTATTTTTAGCTATGTGACCTTCAAGTATATTCATGTATATACCAGTAAATTAGTCTTTAACAGGTGAATGACTTAATATAGCTAGGCAGATGAGTTGCAGATGTGGATAACATCTGTCTAAGCTGCTTTTTTCCAGGCTTTAGATTACTCATCTGGGATGGTTAGAAGCCAGCTATGGGGATTATTGATAAAAATGAGTTAAGAATAGATTAGAACATTTCCCTTGTGAGGTATAATGTTTCTCTGATGACTGCATTTTCCATCTTCCATTAAACATCACAAGTCAGAATTTTTTAAACTCATTTTAAACTATTCATGTTCTATTTAAATTGTATTATTAAAAATGTTCAAGTTTCCTGACACAGAGTGAAGGGTGTTCTTTTAAGAGAAAGCAAAAAGAAGAACAGTTTAACTTTAGCTTAGGGTCTTACTGCATTGTGGAGAAGGAAATTTTTTTCTGCTGTGCTGAGTTGTTGCCTGCTCTGAGCCACACACATGGCCAAGATGGGCACTAATTAATTTTAGTCATTGGTGCAAATGTGATCCTCCTCTAAGCATCCAGACTTTTAGTGCAGTCGTGGTTTTGTGTAGTTCCAATGCTTCGGTGTCTCTTTTTGTTATTGCTTTTTATTTCCAATAAGTCTTCTCAGTAATCTGTATTTTAAAAGTCTTTGGCACACGCAGAAAGATGAAGAGATGGAGTTCAGCGTGAGGAAGTTATTTGAAATGCGATAGCTCTAAAGCTTAAAATAAATGAGTATTTGAAGTCTGTTCAAAGATGTAATAAATGTGAAATGACTCTGTCCCTGTGAGAGTCACAGGGACTCTGCTTGGCTGGATAGAGGATTCAGCTGGGCTTTTACCTGCCATACAGAGGTTATTACTCAAATCAGGAAAACAGGAAGAAAAAAAAGAGAGAAAAATATAGGGGGGAGAAAGGTAGGAAAAAGGAATGCTTCACTGTGAGGAAAGAGGAAAAAATATATAGGATAACATAATGTATAGAAAAAAAAATGCATAGCAAAACTATTTTCCCCCAAAACCTGAAGTTATGGAGCAGAAGATGGACTGCTTGAGCCCTTTGTCACACTCCTCCTTTGCGTTGTAGAGAATAGCTGTAAGGAACGAGAGGTAAAGAAACAAAACACTGAAACCTGCAATGTTTTGCAGCACAGGGTGTGGTGAAAGGATGGCAGTGGCTAAATGTGAGAAGTACTGGGTCTGAGGATTCAGCTCTGAACTCTGACCTTGTCCTTTTCTGGCATCATCTCCAGACCTTTTTGTCTGGTGTGTTAGGGATATAATTCCTCTCATAATAATGCCAGTTAATTTATTAATTTCCACAAATGTTTTTTTTATCAATTGTAAATGTTTTCTGTTATGTACCACATTATCATGCTATTTTTAACTCTAAGATGACTGTAAAACAAACCCTGTTTCATCAGCTGTGTTGGTAATACATGAGGAAGCACTGTCCTAAGCCTTCTCTTTCCTGGCAGCCTCTCCCCGCTTCTGATCTTTTTCCAGATCTAATATTCTGAGCTATTGGATGTGATGGGTAATTGGATAATGTGAGCCAAGTACATTTATTTTCACATGGAGGTTATCTGAGGTGCAGGTTTCACATGTGAAGATACTGTATTTAAAATGTCCAGCTTTATTTCCATCTCTCCTGGGGATTGGAACCAGATGATCTCTAAGGTCCAATCCAACCCAAGCAGTTCTGTGACTCCATGGCTCTGCCTTTGAGCTCAGGTGCAGCTGGGTCAGCTGGATGGACCGTATAGTGTGAGCTGTGATGCAGCCTCTCAGGGAAACATCAACCTCTGCACTTGTTAGTCCTCTGCTAGAAAAGGAGATTTGGCAAGGAACGCATGGAATCAGTGCAGGAAATGTAAACTGAGAGAGAAAGCAATTTAACCCAGGTGATATAAAGGCAATGAAAGTGGTGTTAGCAAAAGCACAATGACCACAGAAAGAGAAGGAAGTTGCAAGCAGAGGATAGCTCCGCTGTGGTTCTGAACTGCTCTATTACTCCATATTTTTTTTTTTTCAATTGTTGGTGTGCTAATTTATGATATGCTTTATAACACTTGACTTATGCAGGTTTTTAAGATTTCTCTTGTTATTCCACCAAACCTCCTTTCTTCTCATCTGCCCTTATTATTCTTTAAGTTCCAGCCAAGGGATGTCTTAACTGCCAGGATAAAGCGGTAGAGGCATTCAGTGACATTTTCTGAGGCAGTCTTCCAGTAACATCCGAAAACACAGGGCTAACTCGCATCTGTCTGTGCTTGTTCTGTTGGCTGTGGGTCTGTATGGAAATAGTTGGGCAAAATCACCATTTTGGTGAAAATGTACAGATTAGAATGTATGTGAGAAGGAATTCAGCCTGTGGAGCAAGCCCAGCGTGGCATAATGGGGACTATTTCCCCCACTGCCCACGCCTCTGTCATTTCCTTCCTACCACATATGAAAAGCACCATCTTCCTGAACTTTGCACGGTTTGTTCTTCAAGCATTTCAGCCTTCCTCATGCAAATTATGCAAATACCAGTGTGAGCTCTGGTTCTGTTTGTGCCATTGTCAAATTTTTGGGACCAAAATAAGTCTTTACTAAAAAAAAACAAACAAAAACAACAACAACAAAAAAAAAAAACAAAACAAACAATAACAACAACAAACCTCCCCCCCCCCCACAAAAAAAACACCAAGAACAAAAACACAGACATCATTTTTCTGTTACACATTTCAATTCTTCAGGGATAAATTCTGTATACCAGCCTGCAAAAGTCTCATTTAAGGAAGTTCAGGGTGCAAAAATGCAATGGCAGAGATGAAATGAAACAGAAAACATCTAAGAGCAAATTCATTTGCTGCCCCACAGCTTTGACAGCTGAAAGAGTTCTGTTCATGTTGCAAAACAAGTTGACCTTCTAGTAGGGGCCAGGCATGAGATCCTCGCCAAAGGTGAACGGCTTGGAAAGCTCTGCATGTGCGTGAAAAGGGAAACAGTGGAAACTATTCTTGTTTGGAACACACTTGTGCACTGAAAAGCAGTTCTGTACAAATGGTGTTCTTACTAAATAGGTTTGTTTTCTACATGTCTGACCGCCACAGCTCTCCATGCTCTGTGCATGTTTGTTCTTAGGACCACTGCAGTCTGTAGATGTTGTTTAATGCTGTTAGTCACACAGTGTTTCTATGATGGCTGTGAGTGGAGTAGGTGCTGACCCATCTTTGGCCATATGGGGAACTGTCTCTGCACTGAGTTAAGCCAGTGCAGCTCCTGAAATTTTGCTGGTTCTAGAGGTCCTGAGAGGAGCAATTCAGTAACAAGAGTTTTGTAATAAGTACATCTAATACACATTGCTACTTTCATACTTCAGCCTTCAATCAAACCTTAAGCTCTTCCAGGAACACCCAAGGTGTAAGAGATACAAGCATAGATGACCTAAAACTGAGCATCATTTGTCTGACAGGGGGATTAATAATGTTAGTCTTTGAGGGAGCTCTGACAGAAAACATAAATAGCAGAACACAGTGTTCCTTCTTGCGTCTTGCACTAATCCTGGCATGGGAGCAATCTACCACCACAAATAAGGTTATCAGCACCAAATCTCCAGCCAACCATAAATCTCTCCCGGGTTAGTGAGCTCTGGCTGCCCAGCAATGTGAGCTCAGTCAGGAGGAGGCTCTGAATTGTTGGGTCTGCTCGAGGTGGTACAGCACAGGCTACACAACCTGATCAATGCGTGGAGGTGTGAATTCTTACCAAATACTAGTGAAGCTGTCTCCCAGTTCCTGGAACAGCTGCAGAGTCCAGTAAGTGTTGATAAACACAGTGCAAATGGGTGGGCAGCAGGTGCTTGGCAGCATGTGGGCTAAAGCCCAGAAATAGATTGTATTGATTGTGAATAGCTCACTGCTAGCTTATGTTGGTGAGGGTAAACCCTCTCCTTACGGATGTGTAATAAAAAAAAACACTGATCATACATACATAGTGGGACCTGTTTTGAAAGTTACCAGCACTTCTATTTACTGCATCTTATTTTACCCTAAAAAGTACTTGAGAATAATACTGAGTATAGATATCTCAGAGTAATAGAAGACTGTTAATTTGTCCCTGGAATGGGATGACCTGAATGTGGAAGAGCAAAGGTTTCTTTGCTCTTCCAATGTCATCATCTCAATGGCAGTGGGTGTCATGCTGAACTGAAAGCCCACACATTGTCAGCGTACAGCGACACATTTCAGCTGAATCCCAAACCAGGAACCCAAGGGTTTTCCCAACCCCTCCTTTGTGTTTTCCAATCTTTTGCAATCTCAACTGCAAACAATGCCAAGAGTCACAACAGGTGGATGAAGTGTTAGCAAGAATATCCAGATAATGTTTTTCTAAAAAAAAAAACAAAAACCCACAAGTAGAGTTTGTTTCAAAGTTAAAGACGGCTGTGGTTAAACTTTGTTTTGAAGTCAATGATAATCTACTGACCTTAATGTACGAGGAACTAATCCGAGAGAGCCAGCATAAACAGAGCTGCTTGGCTATAAGTAGCAGGCTTAAAAAGGGAGACCAAATACCCCATCAAACACACACATACACACACACACACACATTGCTGTTTGCATACTGTGGAGAAAAAGAGGAGCATACAGTACTCCAGAGCCACTGGAGAGAGCAGGTAGCTTCTATTTTCTGCCATGTTACTGCTGCCAACAGCATGGTGTATCTGACTGTGAATGGTGTAAATGAACGTGAGCTATACAGGGAGGTAAATAAGAGATGTGCCCAGTCAGACGTGGAGCTGAGAGGGAAGGGCAGGGAAGGCTGCGTAAAGGCAATGCTGAACAGGCAGGATTTCCTCTCAACAGTTTCAGCCTGGTGAATGACACAGAGCCTAGTGTGTTACACAAGTTGTTACGTCAGTGTGTGAGTTACACATCAAAATCTGTGCCAGGGGAGCATAATTATGGATGCAATATCGGGCATGAAAAGGAACTGCTTGAGTTACGGTTACTTGTATAATTTTGTGCAGTGTTCATGAGAAGATGCATTCCTTTAAATCTGGAAATTTCAAATCCAGATTTCACGTACTGCTTTAATTTTTGGAGGTGTTCAACACATGTTCTGTTTTCCTAGCTCAGTGGTGGCAGCAGCCATGCTCACATCTCCCTGCAGACTGTTCACAGGTAGGTGACATAAGAGATCTGCCTGGAGCTGGTACTTTTCAGTGCCCTTCTGCATTCTCTAGTTTCTGTACCACTTTGCGGCCGCACAGAACATCTATAAACATAACCTGGACTCACCTTTTGTACTTTCTCATTTTCTCCACAGACAAGAATGGTCCGGTCTGGACTTTGCAGTAATCTCTGATGTACAAACAATCTATCTCCAGCGATGCAGGAAAGGAGCCTCAGCCCATCAGTGATGTGTGTTCTTTTGGCAGCAGGGAGAGCAAAGCTTTACATGGACAGTGGGAGCTCAGGTTCCTGGCTGCTAGACGTGGATTTGCCCAGTTTGGTGTAAGGGAAGACCCAGTTCTGCCATCAGCCCTGTGCAGAAGCAAAGAGCAGACTGGTGCCGGGCCCTTTGCGTGCTAGCACTTTGCTGAGCCATCAGAGAGGTTTGTGTGTTGTACCAGCAGCTTCTCAGAATAATCAAGTCCTCAAAGTGTTTAAGGAAAATATGGCAAGAATGCAAGGCTTCTGGTAGAAAAGTTGTTCATGTCTTTCCCCCAGAGAATTTATTTATAAATAACGTTGTCTTACCCTAATTCCTTGTGCCCCTATTCCTGCCCCCGTTCTTTTTCTGGTTATTGGAATGTTTAGATGTAACAAAGTATATTTGTGTCTTCTGCTTTGCCTCTTGCGTTTGCAGAGATGCAAAACCATCAAGAGCTACATTACTGTTTTATATTTATATTTATATTTATAAGAGCTACATATACTGTTTGTATAAAAATGTGCAGTTTTGGTGATTCATGTAAAATGTTTGAACTGATGGTTTCTGCTTGTGTTTTACTTCTCATAATTTTTTTTTTTTTTTCATCTTTAAGGTCATCCACATTGAGGAGAGCTGCTGTGGGACAAAGAGAGATGTAAACCCAAACTACCTCTGTGTCTGTGTGCTTAGATCCTACAGCTATGTGAATGCAGGTGTGAGGTCTGGCCAGAACATTTCAGATAAAACTTTCCATTGGGTTCACTGTCTATTGAGATCATCTTTTTCCTTGGGGATTAGCTCAGTGTCAGCAAGTGGTCGCTGCCTGACTTCACGTGGTGTGCCAGGAAGACAATACTAGTCATAAGATAATGTATTCCTGAATGGGATTGAAACTATGAGCATCCGACTCACAAGAATGGAAGGGGGAAAATAAAACAAAAACTGCACACAAAAAACCAACCCACCCTGAAAGTTTTCAGGCCCCTTCATGCCACATTTCAAATTATGCAAAAAAAAAAAAAAAAAAAAAAAAAAAAGCAGCCTTTATTCCTTTATTCATGAGACAATAACTACGATGAATTAAGCACAAGCTGTTTTGTCAAAAAGCAAGAGCCTCCCATGCCCAAGGAAGGACATACAGGGGTTGCGACACTGTGCTGAATTCAACAGCCTGTTCAGTTTCTGCACTAGTTGTGAAATCACCTCTTTGTGTTCAGTGAGGCACTTTCTGGTGGCCGTTGCAGCACAGCTGTGCGACCTGATGGGGAGTGATGACCATGGGGTCCTGGGCACAGCCCTTACCCAGGCAGCAGCAAGGAGCAGAGCTGTGTTCCCTTGCCATGTTTGCACACCAGTTGATGTGTATCCAAGGACTTGGAGCCTGTTTCTGGATTTGCACGCAGTCCTGTGCTCGTGCAGCATCTCAGCCTGCCTGCAGGTTTTCCATGATGCATTGTTATTTGGGCAGTTTTGTTTGATCCCTCATCTGGAGCACTAGATTTACAGAAATGAAGGGGAAGCGGCCCATGTCTGTGGTGCTGTGTCCATTAGAGGTATTTACATTTATAAACTGAGAAAACCATTGCTATTTTAAGCAGCAGCTGCTGGAAGTCTGTCTCTGACTCTCCATGGCAAGGTCTAAATAATTTTTTTTTTTGCTGAAGTTCCACACAGTTGAGGATTTTGCTGTCTCCTGCAGCCCACTGCACTGAGAAAGGCTGCAAGCAAAGATGGTGATGTTGTGCCACTTCATGTTAGTCCTCAACCTTAAATGTAAAAGTAAGAACAAACAAAAGCATTTTAATTCAGAAGAGAAAGTACTGGGGTTGGGGGAGGGTAGTTGGGGCTGGGGTGATGCTAGATTTGTAGTCTCTTGTGTATTTGGAAATCACATTTCAGCCTTTGTTTTGTAACCACAGGTGATAGAAAAAAAGAAAACTGAACGTGTCGTGTTAAGCTGCAGCTCCAGGAACAGAGTGCTCTTGGAAAAGCAGACTGCAGAAGTTAGAGGCTCTGCCTGATGACTATGTGCTTTTAATTTGTGCTCAGCTCTATCAGAATCACCCAGCACTATCTAAAGCCAAAGCCAGAGTCCCAGCCTTTCACTTTTCCTTGCCCAAACCCTGTCAGATACTGTTACTACAGTACATTATTAAATGCCCTGTTATCTAATGTGCTCTGATTGTTTGCTGCCACTGCCATGGCAGCAGCGAGGAGTCATTTCCTAACAGCCTCACTTTTACTATGCTGTGTCACAGGGCAGTGCAAGCGACAGGTGACACCACTCTGACATCCACAGTGCGCATGGTGACAATTCTGAATGAATCAAAAGGGAAGGGCACATCTCAATATGTATATCCTGATGTGCAGCAGTGACTGATATGGAAAGTATTAAGAAGCAGCACAATGAATGGTGCATATGGGAGTGCTGTGTGTACGTGGGCCTTTGCTAAAAAAAGCTTTGCACTGTCTGGAAGTTGTTTGAATAGATCTTAAACCTATCGAGCAAGAGCTGCACCTGGGCTTGCTGCAAAATCCAACAAGCAGAGCCAGCAGGTTTCTGGAATTTCTTTCTCTTCAGAGAGATGTGTGAGCAGTAAAGCGTGTCCCTCTCCATGGAGGGGTGGGGTGGTGGGGGATGTACAGCAATCTGCTCCTGCTGACTGTCGGCATAGGACTGTGCACAGCAGATGCACAGTAATCACTGTCCCACCACAGGCTGGTATCCTGGGATGTGTGTAATGGGAAATTAGCTGTGGGGTCATCAATAACGTTGTGGCTCACAGCAGAGAGGTCAGCCAAACTGACTGCAGGTCAGGGTTGGGTACCACGCTAACAGCTCCTGTGAGAAACGCACATGTAGGTTTAGCACTGTGCTATCAAGTATTTGAGAGCTCTGAGTCACTTAAATTTTCCCCACCAGAAAAGTGGCTGAAAGCAGTTTTGCCACCAACCCTCGTTTCAGTGTGTGCTCTCGCCCCAGCCTATGTGTAAGAGCCAACACCAGTGCCACAGCCGGGAAGGGATGCAGGCAGCTAGCTCATCATCAGCTGCAGAGGGGCCAGTGCCAACATCCTGCAGGGGTGAGAAAGTGTGGGTGAGAGGCTAGGATTGCAACACGCTAAAAATAGGCAGGAAGTCCCCAGCCCAAGCTGCTGGCATCGTGTTCTAGCCTCTGACAGCACAGCATGATTCTCAGCAATGGGATGCAGCTTTTACCCCCTTCTCAAGTAACACATCCCTAAAATAAATGGTAGGAAAGAACTTTTGTGCTCAAGTGTGCCAAGTTGTCTTTGCTGTAAAACAAGCTCATCCTGGAGTCTTACAGTGTGAATGTAGACAGAGGACTTTTACTGACATTGATTTTTTTTTACTGTTTGCGAACAGTTGCACTTGGACCTTTCTTAGCCACTCAGTTCTGCTCTAACAATCACACATACCAACACTGCTCCTACTCTAGCTGGTCGTATAACAGAGCTTTGATGCATTTGTCCCCTTGATGATCCACAGAGTCATCACAGTGCTTGTGAGGACACGTTCCCATTTGTTTCTGCTAATCTGCTGCCTAGCAAGTGGAACAGGGTGCCAAGCAGGGAGAGCTTTTTTTTCATTTATTTTTCCATTCCCTGCAATATTTGTCACATCAGCAGTAGGCCCCTCAGTCCCTAAGCATGAAGTCTGAAACTCACTCCACGCTGCCTGCAGAGTCATCCCAAGGACCAATCCTCAGGGCAACGCACGTCACTCACATTTTGCAATGCGGGGCTTTCAGCTTGTCCTCTGGTTCCCATGGGCTTTCTTGTGGGAAGCCAGTCTTTGAAAGGGAAAGTTGTCTGACACAGTGGGATTTTCCTTAAGCGCTCGCTCGCTGCTGCTCTCAGCTGGATCCTAGTGAAGCCAAATCACCTTTTGAGAGCCATGTGGAGACGTCTGGGGATTTTGTATGTTTCTTCATTTTCCATCTCCTCCCTGGGATGTATGGTAATAAAATGAGACTCAATGTTAGGAAATTGCTCTGAAGCTAACTCAGATTCATTTAAAATTTAAAGTGTTTCCTGAGCACCTCTGTTACTGGAAACTTATTCCAAATGAGAATCCATTTTAGCTTAATTTAATTCCCCAAATGGGCTAAACTAAGAAAAAGGCAGCAGTGTACTGAGCCGGAACATTTCTGTCCTGGATGGGCACTGTGGAGTATTTTATTCCACATCAACTATTCCAGCAAATTCTTCTGTGAGGAAAATGCTTAATGGAGCTGCGGAAAGAATTAAAACGTTTCCAGCAAACTGAAACATCATTATAACCTCACTGAATCGTTCAATATTTTCCCAGACTTAAGAACTGGGAAGGATATTTTGGAACAGAAAAGTCAAACTTTCTGTTAGACTGACATTTACAGATGCCAGTCTTTATACTAGGCATCCTTTTCCTGAAAAACCTTGTGGTCTATTTAGATCCAAGTTGGTTTTGGAGGGGCAGGCCTGCTTTTAGTTTGAGAAGCAAGAAAGGTTTACCAACAAAATGCCTTTTTATAAGAAAAGTATGGCGAACCAATTGTATGACAGTCAAGCTTGAACCAGGGTATGTTTCCTTATTTGTGTAAACATGTCCCCAAAATCCTGGCTCCTTTGCACAGTGATGGGTCTCAGAACCCAAGCAGGGGAGTGGGCATCCCAGCAGCAGGAAGGCCTTCTGCGGCTCAGCTGCCCACAGAACTGCTGACACTGATCATGGCCACGATTTTGCAGGCAGACCTCAGCAAATGCAGCTTTCATGAAGCAGAAAAATCAGCTGGAAAGCTGATGAAAGGAAGTTTTAGGAGGAAGTTTTTCATGCAGAGTGTGGTAATGCACTGGAACAGGTTGCCCAAGGAGGTCGTGGATGCCCCATCCCCAGAGGCATTCAAGGCCAGGCTGGATATGGCTCTGGGCAGCCTGGTCTGGGTGTTGGTGACCCTGCACATAGCAGGGGGTTGAAACTAGATGATCATTGTGGTCCTTTTCAACCCAGGCCATTCTATGATTCTATGATATGATGTGATATTGGCTGGTTTCACTTCTGTATGTGTTCTCATGGCTTCCTTTTCACAAAGTATCACATTTCCTTGATTTCAGTTTAATAAAAAGAGCCCTTTTCTTTGTCTTTTGCTGCACTCTGAGCAGATCCATGCACAGACCAGGCCTCAGCCCAAGAAGTGAGCAAAGACAGGTTGATGCTTCTGTTGCCTGCTGCTTGGTTTCCATTTCAGGCTCATCTGAAAGGATGAACCTGAGACAAATGCCTATTCACTCAGATTGTTTCATACATATCTTATTTCAATGTTAGCTGCTATGTATATTTTAAATGCAGTCTTTTAAACTTCTATCTTAGCCCTAACTGACTGGTAGAAATGTGTGGTCCTTGCCCTGAATAGGAACCAGGCACTGTCACTGCTCTATCATTGCTGGGGCTGGGTGTTGGGCTGAGTCTTCTCTGGTTGGCCTGTAAAGTTTAATAGGAAATGTAAATGCTGTCTGCGTGAGGAGTTTTGTTGGAAAATGTGCACTGGATGATCCCCAGGGAGGAGAGCGGCTGCTGCTCAGAAGGTCAATGAAAGGAAACTTGTGCTGGCAGCCCGCAGCAAAAGACGTGCCTGTCACTGACTGGTAGTCCTCTGGTAGCACAGAAAAGCTCTTCAGAATCATTTCTAACTAGAAACAGGACTCCAAGACTGTCTCATAGTCACTTTCTATCCCTTGGATCAGCTGTGAGTGACCAGGACATATTTCTTTCTATCTTTGCAAAAACATGATGTAGAGATAAAAAGACACTGGATATAGCTGACTTCATTTTCTCTTGCCAAGAAGGAAATATGGGTGCAAAAGGATTCCCTGGGTTTTGCAAGGCAAGCTCGGAGACCAGCTTTGCATGCTGTGCAGTAAATAGAAACAGTAGTTGCGGAATCAAAGAAGACTGCAAGAATAGAAATAATTGCTACCAGGCAGCAGGGTCTGGGAAACAGCCTCCTGCCTCAGCTCACCCAGTCAGTCCTCTGGTGTTCCTGAAAGTGCAGCAGGGCTCACTCCCGGCACAACCCTGTGGGAGCCCAATCAGAGCAGCCAGTTATCTCCCACCTGCTTGTTTGGGGGGGAGCAAGGTAGGAGGTATGTTTTTTTTAGAAACACACATATACTCAGAATGAATTATCTATGAAGCTTTAGTACATTTGAAGTGAAAGTGAAAGTGAAAAGTTAAAATTCTTGCTTTAACTGAAACCAGTTTGTTTGACCCCTAGTCAAAGTGTGAGCACAGGAGATCACACAATCAATAACAACAATAGCTTTAGCTGCTGAGGCTGAGTTGTGTCTGTTTCCAGTAAACTGTTTTCTCTGCTACAGGTACAACATGGCAGGGGGAGAATATTTATAAGCTACACAGTACGAAATAAGCATCAACAAACTAAGCTAGAGCTAACTTCCTCTCAAATATACTGAATTCTTGATGAAATCAGTGCTGTCCTAGCTAGTTTAGGAAAATGTGCCTGCTTGGTGATATTGAAATACTGTAGAAAATGGCAAATTCAGTTGATTACCTTAGTCACTGGCTTCTGGCAATGGATTTGTAGCAAGGTGTTGCATAATTTGATATTTGCCTTATAAAAATCTCTATGGTACTTGTAGAGTGTGTTCCCTGTTCCAATGCAGCACGGGTTTTGTTTATTCTGGAAACTGCACTCATCATTGGAAAGCTGGCATTGCTGTTTTTCTAGCTCTACTTGGAAATCTACTTGGAAAGCTGAGCTGCTTTGTCCTTTTACACTTTTACACACGTGAGCCAGTGACTCATATCAGGACACTTTGCCAAAGTGCTAAAATTATTTTCAGGCCACATTTGAACTTTGGACCTCCCAACAAGGCAGATTGGCAGTAGGTATTCAGGAGATCTATAACGTGAATCCATTCATTAGATCTTAAGCCAGCTAACAAGCCCTTCTCCTTCCCAAGAACCAGCCTAAGACATCCCTTCCCCCCCGGGCACCACCATGCTTTCAGTTTTGCTGTTGATATCCACTCGATGGACATTGCTCCTGCAGCCTATGAACATCTCCCAATGCATTGTTATGTGACTTGTCTAGTTGGGCTATAGAGGAAGCAGGGGCTGTTTCCAGATGAATCGCATTCTTTTCATGATGCTTACAATGTGCTTGAGGAGGAGCACAAAGTATGACAAAGCAGTGACGAGGGACATGAACCTTGAGATCAGTCAGCTCCACCTTCCTGTGTGTCTGGCCACGTCCATCAGAGCCAAGGTGCTCTGTCTCTGAGTACAGCTTGGATCTCAAACAGCGTCCCCTTGAAGGCTCTGCTGGCTGAAAGGAAAAGACCTTTCCCCTTGCTCATGCTTAGTATGTAGATAGTTCTCCCAGCTGGCTCAGGCAGGATCCCAGAAAATGGCTGCTTCCTGGGACAATGTGTCAAAGCAAGTTTGCAGGTCTGCACCTTTCTGATGTTCCTGTAGCCATATCTGGTGCAGCCCATTGAAAGCCAGTGTATTTTACTGAGAAAAGTCTATCTTTTCCAAGAAGCAGGCTACAAAGTTCTTGGTCTTTAAGCAGTGAACTGGGACAGAGAGGTAATAAAGACATTTCTGTGCCCAGGATTGCTGCCAGTCCAGCCCTGTTGTCTCACATATCTTGATGCTACACCAGGTGATGCCGAAATCAGGCTTCCCAAGGGGACTGCAGGCCACAAACCCTTGTTTTTCCATAAGCTTTGCCATTGCAGGAACTAAGGAAATTTCAGCTCAGGATGCTGCAAAGGATTTGTCAACACTGGGGCCACACATGCTACAGACCTATTTGAAAGGTATTTTAATGAACTGCTAGGATTCTCAGGCAGGATGAGCACATGGACAGATTGCTGGGCAAACGCTGGTGAGGTGGGGTCGCTGGTGGCTTAGGGTTAGTCCCTCTCCTCCCATCACCCTCATCCAGAGACAGCTGGCCACAGAGCCACGCGCACTGGAAAGCTGTTCCATGGAAAAGAAATCAGAAGAAAGAAAAATTGCCTGACAGACCAGCTTGCTCATTCAGCTCTGCAGCAGCTGCACAGTTGCTAAATCACATGCAAGCAAGGGAAGAGAGGGACGTGCAGGGAGTGGGAATGGGGAGGGAGTTAGGCGGCATGACTGTCCTGCTTCCCAGTAACACGGCCGCCCCTAATACGTCATGTTGAAATGTAACATGCAAACCATATCCTTAGTTTGACTGAGCAAGATTCCCTGAATCCATGCTACTAAGAATACGTAAGTTTGCCCATCAAAAAGCTCACGTGGGATGCTGTCCCAAGGCATATCCTGTGCAGTGTCAGTCACTGAACATGGCAGAGGATCGGGAAGGATGTGACAAAGCAGCTGTCATGCAGCTAGTGACGCTGCTCAGGGTCCTCTGATATGCATGTTAACATCATACTGAGATTTTAAAAAAAAAGAGAGGCTTAAATGTGGCTGGTTTTGGTAAACTGCTTTTGAAGGAATTCTTCATGTCCTTTTGTGGTTATATCCGCTTTGCAAATGGCTTGTTCCAGGAATAACCCATTAGCTCCACAAGTGCTAATTACACTTTGTTGTCAGTGGAGCAGCAAAGCAGCTGCGTTATTTCCGTCCTTGGGGAGTGCAAATGGTGGTGCTGCTGCCAACATCCCTCAGTCTGAGGGGGAACATTTCCTATCTGTTGATGTTCCCCCCCACTTTATAAGCATCACCACGCATCCCTCCTGTTCATGACACCAAAGCCTGATGCAGACCCTGCAGCTGGAATTGCTCTTTATCTTGCTCCTCTAGTGTCTGCTTTTTTTCTGCATGCATTGGCTTCAGTCCTCCTGTTGCAGGATGGGCACCTGCCCCTGCCCAGCCCTCCTGGCCGCTCTGCCAGCCCTGCGTACTCAGAGGAGCTGCTGCTGCCTTTGCAAGCTATTTCCTGACTCTCCTTCTTGTTAATGACTGCCATCATCGTTAGTCACTTACCATTTCCTAGTGGAACATATGCTGGTATGTGCATTGTCACTCTTCCCCTGCCCCTACCATGTTGCATGCTGACAGGACGACCCACTGTGAGGGTTATAGCCACAGCCCAGTGCTCACTCAGGAGCAGAAGAAACAGTTTTGCTCCCCCCACTGCTCTCCAGGGCTGATCTGACAGAAAAAAAGGTTCTGCCTACTTGGGCTCATGGATTACTTGTAAAACCTACACACCTTTACTCAGCTGGGCTGTACGCTCTGGTTTCTCCAGGTTAAATGCAACAGGGATTTTGCAGGGTGGGAATGTTAGCAGGGATGCGGGGTACAGCCATTATCCTTGCCATACTAGACATTATCATCAGCCTTGTTGCCTTGATAAATATTTGGTTTTCTCACAGGATGGAAACTACTGACAGAGAACAACCACCTGCTCTATGGAGCCCAGGAGGACTGATTAAGAAATGCTGCTTCAGATTCCAACTGCTAACAGACAGGGCAGCTCAGAGCCGCTTTCTGTATGTTCCCTCATAATTAGCAGCCTTGGGAAAAATAGACAGAGAGATTTGCTGAAACCCTTGAGTGTCTGGTATAGTTCCTTCCTTGGAGGTCTTAGTGCATCTGCACACCAGGAGACAAGTGACCTTTCAGTGTGCTGCTTATTCCAGAGCTCGGTACTTTTTCATGTCAGTGTAATTGTCTGTTTTTGTAGGGAAACATACAAAAGGAGAGATAGTTTACAAGCATCTGTATTCCAGAGCACCACACTTCATAAAATTGTATTTGCTCAGAGCCAAACAGCTTCAAGCAATGTGACATTTTAGACTACGGGTTACTTTTTCGCAGAAGAAATACTTGGACGGGGAGGATCAAAAGGGGAAGGGAAGTTGGCTGGAAGAGAGGGCTGGTGCTCTGTATCTAAGCAAAGGCTTAAATGCTGACCTCTGAAAAGACGGTTTGTCTCCTAATTATTAAGCCCCCCAGTTCCCCTGCTCTGCTCTAGACATGAGCTTTCCATGGCACTGTGTGACAATCCACACTTGGGGACCACTGCTGGCTTTAGGAAGGGTTCTGGGGTAGAGGGACATTCAGTTTAGCGAGCACCTGCCTTAAGATACACCTTTTGAAGGACATTTGGAAGCCGATGTCAAGTCCCTTTCCTCACCTCTTCCCAGACCTGTCTGCTGGCATTCATGCTGCTCTGCAGCTCAGCTATCTCAGTCCTGAGCTCGGTTATTGCAGTGCTGTGCCCAGCTATCACAGTCCTATATCTCTATGCACCAACAGGCCCTGCAGGCAGCTCTGAAGCACAAAGCACACACAACTTAGTGAGACCTTCAGAGGCCCCTCTGTCACCTTTGGAAAATTGCTCTGACAAGCTCTGCCACTTGGATTCTTCTGGGTTGTGAGAACATTTCAATTCCCAGACTGCAATAAAACAGCTGCCAAGGATTCCAGCTTCTCAGCATTAACACCGCTGTGAGGCCTGGGGGTGATTGCAGCATTTCAGTAGTACCTGTAGCTGCTGCAGTTTCTACCAAGATGAGGAGGCTGGATCCGACATGTAGGAAAATCAAGAGGGTGACATAGTATATTTTGCCACTTTGGTCTAAGCAAAAGACATATCCATTACTCCTTCCTTATGGATTTATGGACAGAGACACACGGATGTTGAGCCAAGTCCTGGCTTGTGAGTGAGTTCCTCAGAATTATAGCTTTAGCCTGAATTTGTAAGTAGCTCTCCAGAGACAGAATCTGTTGTCAGAATTCGAGAGGAAAATGAATTTGGTCCCTTGATGTCAGGACAACCCAACTTCTTCATATGCATGGCTCTGTAAATCACCATGTTTTTTCCTGTAAAAAATTGAGCCAAGAGGCTTTACTGGGAAAGTTCTGTGCCTATTCAATAGCTAACAACATGCTTATACAGGCATTAATTAGCCTGTTGAGACAAGTATGATCTCTCTAGCTTAATGAAGATGCAGCCAGTTGGATCATGTAGCTATCAAACTCCACCCTTACATCCACGTGGCTCTTCCACAACCTGAACTATGGTCACAGCTGTTTACTTCCTCACTTCCCAGCCAGGACCCATTTACACTGCACGTTTTACCTGGCGCTCCCATCTGGAAGGTCCAAGCCATACCGCATTCTCCTTGTGGGAATGGAAGGTTCCTGCTCTGAGCCCAGCAGCCTGCAGGACAGACATGCAGCAGAACGATGCTTCAGACAGCTGATGGCACTGAGCACAGCTGGAGGAACCCTGGCCCTCCTGACAATTGTTTCTCTCCTTGCTCAGACTCTGGTCCCAGCCTCGGAGCGGGTCTCAGGCAGCATAAACAGCATGAATCAGACGTAGCCAAATCAGGAGACAGCTCAGCTTTGCAAACAGACGCATGATGGCTGGGTGAACGCCAGGGTGGGCAGCTACACACAGCAGACAATCTCCGTGACGCAACGCCTGCCCTGCTGCGAGCAGTGGAGCAGTTGCAAGTCTGCAACTGCAAAAGCCCCATCCCACTGTGGGGCCATTCCATGCCCCCCTGAGCTCAGCCCCACAGCTGGTCCCAGCCTTGGGTTTGTCCTGTCAGCCCCACTGCCTGAACCAGGAGGGTGCTTACACAGCATCTCACTGCTCCTCTGCAACGCGTGTGTCCCTGCATGTTGCACTTGCTCCAATTTCCCTTTGACATCCCTGAAGGTGGAGGAACACACCAGCTAAATAAACAGGTTGCTCTTTTATAAGTGCCTTTTTCACATTGGCTGGCCGACTTTCCAAGCCCTATAAATATCAGATTAGTACCATGTCCTCCAAAAGCCCAAAGTCAGGCTCTGAGCCAGGCAGCCACAGAGTTGCTCTCCTTTAAAATCCGTAACATAGAAACAACTTATTCCATTAGATCTGAAGTGGGAAAACTGGCTGGAAAACACAAATACTAATTCTGTCAATTTTATTATCTTAAATAGGATATTTAATATTTTTAATGGAACATCATTTCATTGCTGCTCTTGGGTACTCTGTAACTGTTGGAAACTCTGATCTCAGTGCTTACTTCAATGAAAGATTGCCAACAGACACGAAGGACTCACATTTTAAACTCCTGCGTAGGAGAACAGTTGGGACTATTTTGCCCACGTTTCTGTGCTGGCTAGCTCTCATTTCCCAGCTACAGTGTTGAGAAACACGTCAATGATAGCATCTACCATAACTGTACAAGGTGAATTTCTGCAGGCTGTTTCCAAGGATGTTCAGTGCAAATCCTATCACATAACATCCTCAAAAATTCAGACTGCTTCAAGATCATGAGCTGCTGAGACTGTGCATCTAGCACAGTGAGCTTCAGGGAAAAAGGTCCCACCCATAGTTGTATCAGAACCCTGAGGCCACTGACGGCCTTGGTCAGCCCCACCTGGGACCCCCCACACCTGCTGCCTATGGGCTGGGGCCCCATTTAAGCTCAGCCTTGCATTTCCTACTTTTCTTTGAGCTATGCTATAGGTGCAACCTTGTATCTCTCCCTCTTTCTTGGATAGCTCATGAACCTACTTTACAGGTAGATCTGTTTCTGCCTTGTTTGTGGGATGGATCTTGGGTTAGTATTGTGGCTTTGTTGCTAGTTTCGTTCTTATCTCTTGCTCCTCTCTGGCAGTTTGTCCTGACGCACACAGACTATTAGAGTCACCAGCTATTGCTGTACTGGTGAAGGAGAAGGTATTGTTTCCCCCCTTGAATTGCATGGAGTCAAACTTGAAAAAAAAAAAAAAAAAAAAAAATCTATGAAAATCCTAAAACCATTCCTAAAAGCTCTGCATGAGTGGCCAAATTAGGAAGTCTCATCCAACAAACTCTTCCATGTTTGTGTGCCTATTAAGGTGTGTAAAACTATCATCAGCCTCCTTCAAATAGAATCTTGGAATTTCAAGTAGGAGTGCATTTTTATTTTTAGTCCTAATACATTTTCTGACCCAAATACATAAATACAAGGAGCAAAAGCACTGTGTTTCAAATTGTTTATGGGATGGCATTACGTTCCCATTGGACTGCAGTGGTGAGTCAGCACAGCTGTTTAGCTCTTGCTGTTCTCAAAGGTCCTCTCCAGCATTTGGGTCAGAGTGCACTTGCCAAGGGTCAGTTGCTTTGGTTTCATGTTTTGAGAGGTTACTTTACATGTTGGTTTCCTGATAGCATGAAGAGCTCTCCACCAGATTGTCCTGTCAGAACAAACCCTTTACAACAAGCTGTTGCTGTATCCAGGCATTTGAAACTGATGTCTTACCTTCCCAAGATCATGAGATTTATGTTATTCTTCTTTAAAAATATACTGAAGTGGTTTTTTTTTTGTTTGTTTGTTTTTTAAGCCTAATTGTCTGCATCATGTTCTGGTTTGGGGATTTACTGTGGAAGCAGAGATTCAGACTGCAGTTTCAAATTTATGCATAATTATAAGGCTGAGGAATTTTCTGGTATGAAAGCTTTTCTTTAAGAAAAGCACCGGATACTGTGAGATGTAGTGATGCATGGATAGTTAAGTTGCCTTTATTCTCTTTTTGCTGGTGTTTTTCAGCAAGCCTGGTTCTCCATAGCCCAACATCAGCTGTGTTAATGCATGAGCTAGCAATGTCTTTTTGCCTTAGTGTGCAGCTGGGGGTTGTGATAGCAGGACTGGGGTGTCCTGCTGCCTCTGCCCTTGGGGAGCTGCTCATTTCTCTCCTTCCTCAGCTTTTTGCAGAAAGTTCTTTCTCTAAAACAACTGGCTTTGTTTACGGGCTGCTTGCTCACAGCCTGTTCTCACTTACCAGGTTCCTGGAAGGCCATTACCCACAGGGTTTCCTTCTCTTTATTTTTCTGCCTGGGTGGCTGTCAACATGGTTAAGGGCTGGAGTGACTTTAAATCCTGATGGAAGCTAAAAAAAGGCTCATGTTCTAGCCAACTTCACGTGGTCCTGCAAGACCCCAGCCCTCCCCTTGCCATTCCCAGACCTCTTCGCCACTGCTGGTGAGCAGGCTGCTAGCTGGGAAGGAGGGAGCAGTTTGTTACTTGTTGCCACTGGATACTAAGAGCAGGGTACCAAATTTAACTGCAGTCAGAGGACAGGAAGCAGCACTTTTAAATCAGTCAGGGTACTTAGGCTGCAGAAAGACCCCTCCAGGGACATGGCTTGGCTTGTTGGTACTGATGGCATGCACTGTGAGAGCTGAGGAGCTGCCAGCACAGGCTTTCTTAAGATCCATGTAAACAACTCAATTATTACAAATATACAACTGCAGCCCGCAGGCAGCCCCACCTAATTTTCCCCTCTGGACTACATGCAGCACTATAAGTAGTCCTGGCACCTGCTGAAGCGTGTTTCTCTCCCTGAAACCAGACACCAGCAGTGGTTAATTAGCACGTCCCAGATTGGCACAGCTCAATGCAGCTTCACTGAAGCCCATGAAGTTTCATGGAATTTTTTCTGCCCTGGTTCCGAGTCATTAATAGGTACAATTCTGACTATTTTTATGCTTTTCAAATTGTTTTGTTAGATTACAGAAGCAATTATCAGCCCAATTTTTTTTTTTTTTTTTGTCCTGGTTTGAAGGGAAAAAATTTTGTTACAGCAAATTATCAGGCAGTCTTTTTTTTTGTTGTGCTTGCTCTATGTGAGTATAACCAAAGTGACCAGCAAGTTTGACTGTAGGAGAGCCAGATCTCACAGGGCCCTGTTTCTGGGACTATGCTTCTTTCTGTCTAGAGACAGTAGAATGTGTATACTGCTGCAAATCCTGCAGTTTGTATACATGTGCATAGAATAGCTGCTCTTGATATACAGCTGAAATGTAAAATGCTGTAGTGAGGCTTTTCTTGATGCTTGGAGAAGTGGATCCCTGGAGAAGTGACTGCTATATGTGAGCCAAGCAGGTGAAGCTGTGATATGAGGAGGATGGGAGAAGTAGCTGGAGCCAGGATGTGAACAGACCTTGAGTTCAGAGAAATCATGGAAGTAGCAAGCCAGGATTCTGTCTGTGGGACTGCTGGAGGTGCTGGTTTTGGACACTGACGAACAGAAAAATCAACCAGCCTTGCAATGTGGATGACCAGACTCCTACTACGATTTGCTTGCTCAGCAGGCAGTAAAGTGCTCTATTTGCATGGTTTGCAGCCTGGAAATGAAGCCCTATTTGAAGCAGAGGTCTTGAGCAGGAGCAGATGTGCTGCTGCACTGTAGGTGCCTGTACTTCATGGCTGTGAGCTTCAGCAGCAATGCTGCTGCTTTCTGGCTGATCTGAAATGTCCAGCCATACACGCACCTTGCATGTCGTAGAGATAGTCTACCTCCCTATGAAAACTATCAAAGCTTTCAAGCTCTGAAGGCTTTTATTATGTTAGAAGCACTAACTTGCCTTGTAGATTAAGAACTAATAGCTTAATATAGCCCTGTGGAGATGGCACTTGTAAGAGTGGTTACTGCATGGTACCTCATTGAGATCAGTGCCAGTTGCATGCAAAACAAGCAACAAAAGCAGCTTTGTATCAAAATAGTTTATTAAAAACAGTAAGACTTCACTGAAGCTTGCTGTCTCAAACAAAATTGACATATTGCAGTATTCAACACAATCATAATCTATATATAAATATAATACTGTATAGATCCTGTTCACTATGGCTGGGTTTTGCCCTCTGCCCAGCCTCATGCAGCCCTGCTGCCATGCCCAGACCTGCAGGCTCAGCTGCATAGCCCATTCCTCCTGGAGCTGAACTGGCTGTCCCCTCCTTGCACAGCAGTGAGGATGGAAGTAGTGCCTGCAAACCACACACAAACCCAGTACATCTCTTTGCAGCCTGTGTCAGCTTAAACAAATGGTGTTGAAACACCAAGGAACTGATGACAGCAGTACTGGTTGATGTTCAGGAAAAAAACCCAGAATCTATACATGACTCAAGTTCCCAGCACTGCTCAACTGCACAGACATGTGCTTCTGCTTGCAGAAGGGCAGCTCTGTGCTGACCTGGTGCATAACACCACGGCTGTGACAAGGAGTGTGTCACACGGCACAGCTCAGTTTGATGCATAGAGGCACCTTTACTGCAGCACTCCAAAAAGAGCATCACCAGCCTGGTGCACTGCTGCCGGCCACAAATGCCTTCCAACAATGTCCTCTGCCACCAGCTTTGCACCAAGTCAATATCAGTCCTTACACTGTGGCAAACCAACTGAGTGCACCCATCTCAGTCTCTCAGGTCAGGATGCTGCCAAGCCAGCTCAGTTCCTTGGTAGCTAAGAGGCATCTCCTTGCTCTGTACTCATGTCCCCTGGGCAGCTCTGGTGATGGGAGGCTTCTTGCACAGCTCCTGATAGAACTCTGATTCCAGAAACCGTGGGTATGAATTGTTCTCCATGAGGCTGTAAACTCTTTTCTGTGCAGCACTGAAGCAGCTGTGTGTGGCTTCCTGGAGGTTCTGTGCTATCATGTTCTTGGTCTGGAAGTCAATGTTTATCTGAAATGCAAAGAAAGGACACTTACTTTCCAAGAACTGAATCCCAACAAGTATAGCACTTCTGAGGAGGATAGGAGTGCTTTTGCTTCAGGGCTAAATTGATGTAGTTTCTTTTAAATGATTTATTATGAAAATTTGGAGTAACTCAGGTATGCTGTATTTTGGTGCCAAACCCAAGTGTTACAGGTGTTTGATAAGGCTGAATTTCCCCCCCCCCCTCCCCCCAGCTAAGATGAAAACTGAAATACAGATTGTGCCATTTTCCACCTTGGTGGAAAGAAGGCAGTCAGGGAAGTGTTGTGCACAATGCATTTGTGGCATCTGTGTCTTACAAGTCCAGAGAAATGAAGTGGGGCTAAAGACACACAACAAGGCAATGCTTCTGTGCTTTCCTTACCTCCTTGGGAGCCTCCTTTTCAATGAAGTCATTGTAGATTTTCTTTGCCTTCAGTGTCAGCTTCTGAGGGGATTTGGTTTTCTTGAAGTCCTCACATGCCAGCCAGAACTCGATGTTCTCTTCACAGAACTCAGACTTCAGAAAAGCTCGGAAAGCAGCAACACCATCTAGGGAAAGGAGAGGGGGGAAAGAAAAGCAAAACCACATCAATTAAGTATTCCAGGCATCTTGAATTTACCAATTTGTCACATCTGTTCCTAACAAAATATTTTGCTGTAGTTCTGGTCCCTTCTGAAATGTCAAGGCAATAAGAAATCTACATTGCATGCAAATTAACACCCTAACAGCTTGGCAGGCTTCAAGTCAGCCAATTTTATGTAAACACAAAACTGAAAGCTGCTTCTAGTCACTGTGTACCCTTATGATACCTGCAGATATGCTACACAAGATCTCTATATGGGATCGTCCTCATTAACCTTTATGCTGGAGCAAATGCTTCTGACAGCACGACAAACCCCTGGAACACTTTTGCAATGGGAAGGATGACTCAGTAGTTCAAAGAGGAAATGGCAATATGAGCTCTTAGTCTTTATTGCAGTGCTGTTGAGTGCTTTTCTCCCAGCAAAAATCCTCCCCATTAGAAATAATAATAATAAATCAGTGGACTTCTGCATTGCAGAATTGTTCCTGAATTATAAGAATGGATTTGTCTTGTATAGAGAGCACAGCAAAGAACAGTGCTTGGCACTTCTGGCAAAGCCAGGCTGAATAGGTAAGGTTGAACTACAGAGATTACAGCTGCAATACTCCATAGTGGGGAGTTTTAATGTTTTAATATTACTTTACAGAGAAATGTACAGTGCTGACACGCAGGGAAGCCATTGCTAAACAACACCAGGTTCTCCCCTGTTTTGTTCTTAACCACTACAGCCTGAAGACCAACTTACATTTGTTAGCCAGCAGTTCATCGAAGGCTTCTGACCACAGCCGGGCTTCCTCAGGGGAAGGTCTGTGTGAGGCAGAGAAAGAGCAGAGAACGTGAGAGCATTGCTTGAGGTTTGCTGCTTATTTTGTACAGAACTTGAGTTACCTACTGCCACAACTCACCTGAAGTAGGTGTGGTGTTTGCTCGCTTTATTGGACTTCATTTTGCTAGAGCGGGAAGAATTCTGCAGGAAGTAGCTCAGCTTCTTCTTCCAGTCCTTAATGCTGGAAGAACAAAGACACTCATTTAAAACGAAGCCGTCAGCCACCGACCTCACCCCTCTACCGAGAGCCGCCCTCGGGCTGCGAGCAGAAGAGAGAAACCCTTCCATTCGGTACCACTCACATGGTGCGCTTCATCATCCTGCCCTTGTCTGCTTCCTCCAGCTCCGCGCGCCGCCGGCTGCCCCGCTCCATCCGCCCGCCGTCCTGCGGCAGAGAAACGAACACGGCGCTCTGCATCGCCCCGCTGCAGCCCGGCTGCCGCGCGCCCCATATAGAGCCCGCGCCCCGCCCCGCGCACGGCCCCGCCCCGCGCGGCGAGGCGCTTCCACATTGATTTATTCTTTTTTTTTTTTTCCCTTCCCACCCCCAGAGCTCCTTTTCGCTTTACTCTTTTCTTCCTCTCTCTGCTTTCTTTTTTCCCCCCTCCTCTATTTTTAAATAACTATTTTCTTTCTTTCTCTCTCTTTTAAAAATTACTTTCCCGCTCTACGTTTAAACCTCTTTCTCTTCGGTTGTTCCCTCCACCCCTCCCTAGGCGCCGTCCCGTTTTGCAGATTTGGGTCTGTAAAGGCCACAGGCTTCCGAGCAGAGAAGAAATGGAGAAAGGTGGGCCCGTTTATTTAAAAAACAGAAACAAACCAACAACAACCCGAAGTGACCATAAATTTGAGCACGCTGTTTTCCTGCCGCCCGCCGTTCCCCCTGCCGACCCGCCGCACCGCGCAGCTCGGCTGCTCCCCGTGGTGCTGCCCCCTACCGGCCGCTCGCGTCACGACAGTTTGGGCGCGGAGCTCCTTACAGGCACCCTCGCTTCTTTTTGTGAGCACCGCCTGCAGCGCCGTGCAACATCCCCTCCGCAGCCTTGTGCCTTAGGTGCGTCTTGCCTTAGGTGAAAATGAGCTCTATTTAATATTTGAAAGCGTGTGCTGCCTGTTGCGTGCCGGAGCATCCCAGGTGGGAGCTTGCCAAGGAGAAGCGTGTGTGAGGATGAGAAGGAATGGCCTCGTGTTGCTGCAGGGGAGCTCCAGGTTAGGTATCAGGAGAAGTTTATTCTACAACAGAGTGGTGATGCAGTGGCAAAGGCTGCCCAGGAAGGTGGGGAGGTCATCATCCCTGGACCTGTTCCAGAATTGAGGAGTTATGGCACCGAGGGAACATGGGCTGGAGTTGGACTTGGAGAGGTCTTTCCAACCTCAGTGGTTCTAAGGTGACTTTTGTTATGCCTTTAAACACTGGGGGGGGAAAAATAGCATTTTGGGTTAAAATATCAGAAAAACACTGAATACATCCCTGGAGGCATTCAAGGCCAGGCTGGATGTGGCTTTGGGCAGCCTGGTCTGGTGGCTGGTCACCCTGCACATAGCAGGGGGTTGAAACTAGATGATCACTGTGATCCTTTTCAACCCCATGAATATGGAATTGTGAGGTGAGATGGCCCGATAGAATGTACTTGCTATAACATCTTGTTTAAAAAAAAATACTTAGATTTAATTTTATTGTCTGCAATAATATTTATTTTAAGTTTACATTTTTATTACACTTCTAAAGCGAGGCTATTATTCATGTTGGTTTTTTCTGTTTGTTTGTTTTTGTTTTTTTTTTCCCAGTGAAGAAACTACCCCAAATAGTTTCTTGCTGCATCATGCTGTGCTGCGTGCTTTCTGGTGGTGACCCTGACCTTTGCTGGGATGGTAGTTAAAACATTTATGTGACAGAAGACGTTTTCTGTGTATGACTTCAAAAACAAGGGGAAAGCATCTGACATCAAACAACATCATCAGTGCTGCTGACATCAGGTGAGCTAGGCAGGTTGTACCAGTCTGCTTTTGGGATGACAGAGGAGCTTGGTTCCACGGGCAATGCCATATACAGGCAAAGTGAGGGAGAACCTGCATCTATGCTGTGTCTCACACTGCCTATTGCTGATGGTATTTTGAACATTCCCATTGAATCTGATGGTGCTGCTTTCCAGAAAATGCTCAGTGAGTGGTGCTACCCCCATCTCATCCTCACCTACTTGGGGTGCATTGGCCTCGGTCTGTTTGCACAGCAGAGCTAAGGGCTGCTACAGGTGTAGTGCCAAATCTTTTCCTTTATGTGCTTCTGGGGACTTAATCTATTCCTGTAACTGTAATCTTGCTGTAAAAGAGCAAGGCCAATGGAAAGTGGGGGGGTGAGCCTGCAGCCCAAACTTGCTGCTCAAGTCAGTGAGAATTTAGCTATCGCCAAGAAATGAAATCTGATGTCGGGCATTAATGACACAAGCTCTCACCCTGGAGATCGCACTTCTCTTTGCAGAGGCTTTCTTGAGAATGTTCTGTTCTTTTTCTGCTTATACGATTCCTGCTAGCAGCAGCGATAGTGAGATGCACAGAGAGCTGTAACATATGCAATAAACATCCAGGGTAGAAGATGAGGTTTTTTCCATCTTAGTTACGTTATGTGTTGCAATAGCTGTGCTGATCTTTTCCAAGTCCCCGGAGAGCAGTCGTTCTCACTGCATAGTATTTAAATCTATGTCTGCATTTACTAAAATGCCAGTCCTTGTTTCTTCTTTTTATTGAGAAGACTTGGAGGATAGGAAAGCTAGTATAGCTAACAAAACGTCACCTTCAAAAGAAGGAATAAGGCATTAATTTATTACAACTGCCACTCTTTCTGATATGTCTGTGTGCAAGAGAAGATGTTTACTCACAGCATTAGCCTGCTTCTCATTCTGTTATTTGCATTCTGACCTTCCAGTCCTTCTTACAGCTCCAGCAGTATGCAGTGTGTGTGACTGCTGGCTTTATAGCTGCCGTTCGATGAATTGCTGGAGGCTTGCTGAGGTCAGCTTGTTGCTCCCTGACGCAGGCTCTGCATGATTTTCCAGTCGTGAAGCTGCAAACCTGTAAATCACAAGAAGTCATTTCGGGGCCTAAATTTAGCACTGTTGTGGCCCAACACTTAGACTGGAGCAATTAAATGTTTGGTCTTTGCTAAATAAAAAAATAAAATGTATCTTGTTACACATCAGTCTCATTTCACTCAACAAAATCCTCTGTCTGAGAAACACATAAACCAGACAGAGCTCTCTGAGCACTCATCATCTTCAGCTGTTAGCCACCTTATTTTACATAAACAGTCATGGGAGTTTATAAAACTTCTAAAAATAGAGCTGAAATTTAACAAAAAGTGGATAAACCAGGACAATATGCCTTCTTGCAGCATTGCTGTTATGTGGCCGTATATATCTATCACAGAGAATAACAATTTGAATTCAGGCTTTGAGGAGCAGATTCTGATTCCTCCTCCACCTGCTGAGGTTGGGAAATCTTGGCTTTCAAATGTGAGATGGTCAGTGACAGGCGCTGGATGCTGCCCTGCTGGTGGGAGATTTGCTTCATCCCTCTGGAAGCAGCAGCTGAGCAGAGCCTGCTGAAACCACCTGCCTTGCAAAGGACAGGACATTCTCATATCCCTTACCTCTTCTGTCAATACTGAAAACAAACAGCTTAGCAAGAAGCAGCGTATTTTTAACAATGAAATTTTTTTTGCAGGCACTGAGTTACACCGTCTGGGCTGCAGAGATGCGATTAATCTTGTTTGCTGTTAACCAGGTAATCCAAAACAGTGTCTCTGTGTTTTGTTGGTATTGCAGTCTATTTGTTCTCCCCCACCCCCCTCCCCCCCCCATCCCGCCAAAGGCCGTATTTGTTAACTGTGTGTGCAGAGAGATGATGAACAAGCAAATATGTTTGTTAAATCTGGATGTGGACATTGTCATGTTATTTGTGAGGAACGCAGTCAGTGCACGGTCCTTTTGATGATTATTTAAGTTAATGAAACTCTCTTTAAGTGCCTAAATGGCATTAGTCAGACAGTGAGCTAGAAAGTCCCCGTGACTTATAAATCAATCCGTTCCTCCTCTGCTACAGGTGAATGCAGTCAAGAGCACAACAGTGAGCAAGCTGAAGATTAGGGAGGAATATGAAGAAAATTTGAAAGGTTTGAGTTTTTGAAAACAAATATTTCATCTGGACTGGAGAGCATCTGAGTGAGGACCTGAAGGAAGGATTCCTGCCCAGCATAAGTGGTGCCACGTTTATCCAGTGGCATCCTGACCTATTCCCATAGAGATGGCAATGAGACAAATCAGTGGAAGATGTATAGAGGGATATTTGCCAGCTTCTAACAACCCTCCTGATTGGTTCAGGAGCACAGTGAAGAGGTGAGAGCATAGCAAAGAGGTGAGGCTGTGGCTGGGCCTGGACAGGGAGTGCAGAGTGCCTCAGCCTGGGAAAGAGTCACAGGTGAGTAGCTTGGCACATTAGTCACTCACTTAATGCTAAGCATTGCAAAACAGTGCTTTAATCCTGCAGCTGAAGTGCAGTAGTTGGAAGCAGGTGCATTGTTCTCCTGGAACACTTTTCTCATCAGCTATTTGTTCAGCACTCAGACAGGTCTTCAGAAGAAAGCGGCTCAGAGCTGACTCCAGGTGAGTCATCCTGTGTGGAAATTAAGGATCCAAACTTTTAAATTGTGTCAAGTCATTTCTTGCATATAAAGGTAAATTAAGCAGGTAAAACTCCCCAGAAATCAGTGAAGCAGTGCTCTGCTGTTGCTCCAGTATTAGACTTCTTCAGTGCATCACTGCCATAGCAGTCACATGTGACGGGTAACTGTGCACTAAGCCACACAAACTCTGTGTTGTTTATGGTGTTGGCAAACAGCAGCACAGGACTGCACACTTCAATAGGTTGTGCTCAGAAGCCTAAAAGGCTGCACGTAATTTGACTATGTTTTGACAAACTGTATTAACATTGGTGGTGGTTGGCTCAGGTAGGAGCTCCCCGATGACTGAATGCAGTGCCACTGATAAATGAGAGCAAGAAACCTGAATTAAGGTTAAGCTTAGGTCCCCCCCACTTGCACAGAAGGGGTCTAAAGGTTTCCCACGACTATCTATGGATGCTTTTTTTGATCTCTTGGTGCAAACTGGCTGATCAGTGTCCCCTTCCTGGCTGCTGTTTGGAGAGGAGCAGCTGCCACACATCAGGTGCCTGTGCTGTGATGTTAGCTGTGATTTCACCTCATCCTTTGAGCTTTCTCACTACCAGAATCTTTTAAAAGTGAAATTGTGTAGCAGCTTCTTAATCCATACTTTGTAATAGGCTTCTTCTCTACATTCTGTGGTATGTGTTCCTCTCAGGTGTGGTGTTCTACAGTTCAGGTTCTGAAATAGTAAGCTTACTGTATAGTAACATAAAACTGGTGTTTAGTTGCTGCAGATTTCTTATTTTTTAATTATAAATCAAGTTGTTTATTTAATCTCCTTGCTTCAAGTAAGTTTGGCTTTTTGGTAGCTCTCCAACCCAAACTGTTATTTGAAGACTGAGACAACATTCCTGGCAAGACTGGAACGTAGAAAGAAATAAGGGGCCAAGATGGCTCAACTCTTTGGGATATATTCAAACACAGCAGGTGAATTACAAGAAGAAATTAAAAGAACAAAAACTACACTGAGGAAATCACTCCCTGCCATGTTCTATACCAACATCCAATGCACAACTAATACCAACTGTATCAACTGTCATCCATTTCCTTTGGGTACTGAATGAATAAGTACAATGTCCTCCGTTTATTATGGAATTATTATAGAATTATTATTCTCTTGCTGTATAAATCATACAGCACGTTTAGTGCAGACAAGTAGAGATGCTGTAATCTGCATACAGTAAGCAGCTACGAGAGATTAATTTCACATGTGTGGACAAACCTCTGAGGAGTGCAGTGCACTCAGTGCAGGAGTAAAAGTAGCTGTTAGTTCTAACAAGGGATTCAGTTTAAAAAAATCATGCATGTCTAGAAGCCAAACAAGGAGAGCAATTGTGCAGATTACTTACTAATTACTAACAAATGTGCAAGCACTTAAAGTTATAAAAGAAAGCATAGCCATTGGAAGCTGCCAAGACTTTCAGCATCTAGATTAGGCTCAGGTCCATGTTTCAGCATCATTCATTTAAGGGCCAATT
The DNA here is from genome assembly GCF_951394365.1 of Tetrao urogallus. Lineage (NCBI taxonomy): Eukaryota > Metazoa > Chordata > Aves > Galliformes > Phasianidae > Tetrao > Tetrao urogallus. The sequence goes on from NC_136818.1 coordinate 22,586,730, forward strand.
CTGACATACCCAGTTCAAACAACTGCTGTTTTGTCATTCTTTCCATCACTCACTCAAAAGCAGCTCTGGGTTTATACAAGGCACTGTGTTTACTGTGGTAGAGAAGATCAGGCAACAAAACATCACAGAAGATGCTTGAGTTTGAAACCTCACATTTCTGCAGCTACTCCAAAGTTGGAGCAATGTTGGTGCTCAGTGGAGAAGACCCTCAGCATTGGTGCTGGCTGTTCATTGCCTGGCTGATGTCCATCTTTGCTGGACTGAATTTGTGGAATTATGTGCCTTACGATTAACTTCAGCTGCACGGGCCATGTGAGCAGTGTAAATGAGAGTATTACCTTGATGCACACACAAAAAATGACATCTCTACTCTTGGAACTGAAAGAGAAAGTCAGATTGTGTGTGCATGTGAGGGGAGTAGCAAATGGGACAAGGATGAATGCCATCTCCTTGGTTCATAATGTGGTGCGTGCTTGGAGAAACCAGTGAGGGACACCTGCAGTGCACTTTCCTGAGCAGGGAAGAGAGAGGTGCTTTTGTCTGCTGATTTAACTGTGTGCACAGAATGTATCTGTATTGTATCTTATCTATTTCAGAGAGCAGATAGAAACAGAGAATGAATATATCTTGGTAGCCTGTTTCTTCTGAGCTGTAGCTGCTGCATTTCTGGAAGTATTGCACAGCTGTACTGTATCCATCATACAGCCTTACTGCTTTGAATAAGTTCCTACTGAATCTACTGTCTGCCTCATATCATTTTATTTGCATTTATTAAAACTAGGAAATGTGGAACTGAAATAAAAAGGTTATTTTGTTAGAGCCCATAACAACTAAGCTACCTTTGTTTTCTTTGTGCATTTGCATTACTAGCCCCAGCTCTGTCTTCTGATAGGCTTTTTTTATAACAGTAGTGACTGGGAAATCCACCAGCTTATTTCACTAAATCCCCATTTTTTTCTTCCTTGTGGACACAGCACTGTTTTGGAAACTGGAAAAAAAAAAACAGAACATGGAGATCTAACAGCAGACCTCTATTTCCCTGTGCATCCACAATATCCTGCTGTACCTTGCAGAATCTGATGACGGACTCACGCGGCCAGAGTTCAGAACTTGTCTGCTCAACCCCTAAATCACAGTCTATGGCCCATCAGCAGAAAAATATGTTGGACTTTGTTCAAGTTCTACTATTGCTTCTGGCTTTAACCTCTCTCTCTATATATATTTGAACATGTTGGACTACTCAAGTGCTAATCATCAGTTCTCCCATTTTGTGGACTGTGTCATTTCTGTTTGTGTTTCAGTATCATTTATTTATGGAAAAGTGCTATATCACATTGATGTGGCAGAACTGTAAGAATCAGATCTATTAACACTGTTAGCAGGTTGCAAGCTGTTAGGTTGCCTGGTGTAGTTCTTGTCCTGTTTGTTTATTTTGTATGTATCGTATTTCTTGGGATGTATACAATTTACCTTCATAGGGGACAGTGATTAACTTTTGCTTAATAGCTAGAATCATAATTCTGGGTTGCTGCTGAAGAAAAGTGATCAAGTTGTATGGTCTGAACACTGCAGAAGAACACCTGTGTGAGATGGAGACAATGCATATGCAGAGCATGTGATGAGGTTTTTAGATCAGTTTAGTTAGGACTGCATGATGTTTAAGTCAGACATACGGATACTTAATTCTGCATTGTCTTTTGCATGACCAAGCTCTTATATGTTAGTGGAGTAGCAGTGATCCTCTGCCCCTTGTCTCGCATTTTCTTGCCATTAATTAACAGTTCACATCATCAGGCACCTCTCTTTCTGAAGATACATGTAGCCTTTGAGTATTTTTCCAGCCATCATTGTACTTATTACACATTTAGCTGTCTGCTAGATACAGTTTCTGCTTTGGAATAGCAACAGTATTTTTTTAACAAATTTTCTGAAAGCAGGCTCAGATGCAGGTAAAATTATCTATAGTTACAACAAAGTGCAGTTTGGACTGGAATATTCTTGGTATGATAACAGCATGCTGTTATGCTTTTAGGAGCTTATAATAATTATAGAGAGAGAGCTGTGACCGCTCTTTTCTGTGAAACCATTTTCAGGTGAGAGCCTCTCTGGAGACAGAAATCCATTTGTGCTGTTTACTGTGCTGCAGTCACCCTCTGCTCAGCCATCACATGGTTGGTTTCCTAGATAAATCAAGCTGCTTTTCCACTGTTCCTTATCTACCATAATAGCATCTTCCATGGCCTTACAAGACCTCCTCCATTTTCTAGGCACACACTTTGTGAAATTCCAAAGCATTTCCATCCTCATGTTTTCTTTATCCTTTTATTTTTTCCTACCTACATTTTCAGTAACTAAAAGTGGTTGCCCTTGAAAAATATTGCAAGTACCTGAGATATTAGGAAAAAAAAAAACAAAAAACCAAAACAAAAACAAAAAAACACACACGGCACTACTAAGCAATTCCTGCTTGCTGCTTAATTGTAATTCTTTTGGGAATGTCACATTCAGAGAATATAGGGAAGATAAGTCTTCTTTCTTATTTTGTTTCCTGGGCAGATGGCACTTGGTGTTCACTCCTGTTGGCTGGCATACTGTTATTGATGGACAATAGATCTATAAACTTACTAATGAGCTGGAGTGAGGAGAAAGTGCAAAGAAGGGAGATTACAGTGATTAAAGGAATAAAACATTTGCATTGCAAAAAGAGAATGGCTAGGACTCTTGAATCCCCTGAAGAGAAGAAGGCAGAGAGATGGTGTGTTCAGGCTTCACAAAATCAGATGGAAGTGAAAATTAGACTGGAAACCAGTCTTCAGCCAGCAGGTAGCGGATTTCTAAAACTTGCTTCAACAGAAAACTGCAGAGATGGGGAAGTCACCAAAAAGGTTCAGAAGGGGATTTGGTAATTTCATGGGCATTGGGTCCACATGTAGGTGCAGAAAAGGATGAAGACCCTCCAACATGCCAACTACAATTGTGAATGCTGAAGGACTGTGAGAGGAACAGAGCAAAAAATAGTTTGATTTCTTAACTTTCCCTACCTGTCTTCTTTTGGGCACATACAGCTGGGCTACATAGGCATTACTCTGAGCCTCTGTGGCATTTGATGTGTCCTTATAAGATTTAGTTATAGCTCAGACCGCAACACAATTAGGACTTAAAGCATTTACCACTGAAAAGCCTACAGTTAAGGACCTTGTATACGCACGAGATTTTGCAAGGCTCAGGCCTTATACTTTATTTGGTTAAATAATACCATGAACATTTACATGGCTGTATAAATGTTTCCAGTTAGGGCTGTCAGCTGAGCCAAACTAGAGATTTGAAGTGCCAAGGACTTAGTACATCTCCTTCTAATTTTACCCTGGCTCAAATTGTGTTTAGAAGATGAGGTACAGATAAAAATCAGATAAGCAAAATTATTTAGTGTTCTGTCACTCGTAAAGTGTTTATCAGTTAAAAATAAAAGGTGAGAAAAACGTGATAATCTTTTACAAGAAACAAAGCCATATCTAAAGGCTGGATTAGGAGGCTGTGTTTTAAGTGACAGGAGATGGTTGCAAACAGTCTACGTTGGATGTTGACAGAGATCTCGTGATGTGTGGCTTGTGCATGCTTCACAAACAGATGCTACCTGCAGAACAAGAGTCACGCGTTGTCTTAGCAGTAGCTAATTACCTGGAAGATGGGAATAAAAACATGAATGACTAAACTGAGTGCTGGAGCTGTTTGGAGAGGTTCCAGCTGACTGCTTTTCTGTTAGAAAATGCTGATTCTCCCAAATGAAAACACTTTGCTGGAATATGTAGTATCAATGAGGTCATTACTTGTGCTCCTTCCTGGCTGTTCTTCCAATGTGACAGGCTCCTTGGTTGTCTGCCAGGTGGATGGCATAGGGTTGAGCCCTTTGTTGCTTCCTCTGCTGGATTTGCAGGGCCTCCTGGCTTGTGTGGCCACCCAGCTCACTGAGCTCTCCTACATGGGGGCACGTAAACCCTGACCATATTCTTTTCAGTTGACAGAGGACCATCTTTTCCCGTGGTCTGAAAAACTGTCTAATGGAATGCAGTAAGCTTCTTCCTTAATTTGTTTACAAAATGGGTCTTGTGGCACAAAGGATGATTTTCACATGCACCAAAAGTGGGTTTCATAGGTGGTCATGTGCATCAGAACTAACGATGAATGTTATTTTGGGGGAAGAAGAAAAACAACAGGGAAGAGAGACAGAAGCAGAAAAGTGAAAAAAAGTCTTCGTAACAACCAGAGAAGAGGTGAGATGTTTCTTTTAAGAGTCTCAGGATTATGCTTTCCTGGTGGTTTTTCATATGTCTGGATGATTTTGTATTAGCCTGGTGGTTCATTAACCAGGAATACTGTATGAGCTATTTTAGTGGCTTTGCAACCATGAATGTACAAAGGGAATGCCAAAGCAGGAACAAACAGTGGGGCAATTCTCTCCTTCAGAAAACACTTCTTTATTTCGGTTATAATGCGTGTATGACTTTTTTTTTTTTTTTTTTTTTGCTCTGAGGTGAACAGTTTCTCCATCAGACAGATTTATTTGGTGCCTGGTAATTTAGATTTGTGTCTAATGGATGTCAAGACTTTGCAACACGCAAGGAAGTAAAAATGTTGAGCTCAGCAAGCCATATTCCAGTCAGAAATGTCAGCTGGAAGCTGAGAAGAGGTATATCACCTCAAGGAGAAACAGAGAAAACACTTAGGATTGTTTATCAAAGCATAAGGGCAAACTGACTGCAATGCTGGGAAATCTGTATTCATCTTTGTCTTTTCTATATGAAAACTATTGTACTAATAAGGAAGGAAGATGGGAATGAGAAAAATAGGGCTATTGCTAGACAATTAATTCTTGCCAAAGAGACAAATATGTTTACAGAAGGATGTTTATGCTATGAGAAGGAACAACCATTAGTGACTCTAAACATTAGCCATTCAGTCTCTATAACTCCCAGATGTTCCTGCTGGCAGTGGCCCACTGTTCTTCAGCTCTACCACTTGTGCATCCTTAAAAGGGATGTGGGGTGATGTGTCTTCACTTTGGAGCTAAACAGAGCAAATGGTAATTTGCTTCTGTAGGACATGGTCTTGCTATTGTTCTTCCCTGTGCTCTGCATGTGCAGAGTCTAGCCCTCCTATGGCTTCTGGGTAACTGAAGGAAACAAAGCCACTTTTTGTTTTTTTCAGGCCAAAATCCAGTCCGTAACAGAAGATGAAGCTATAAAGGTGGTATTTATTTTTACTCACATCATACATATCTTACAGACCAAATGACCCCTCTTCATGATTACCGATGACATAAGAATGGAGCCAATTTTTATAATTGGCTGTTGTTGTCAAGAGAAGAACAGTGTTGGACTGAAAGGCTGGAGATGGTCCCAAGGCACAGTATTTAATGTGCATCTGGAATGTTGCCTTTTCTTGTTTTACTTGGGACTCCCTAATTGTTTTGTTTTGTTCTTTAAAAAAGTTTAACACAGCTAGATGAAACAAGATGTTTAAAACAACTTCCTTTTCTTGTGAAATGCGTCCATCGAATCCTGAACTTACAGGCACTAGAAAAACAAGTAATTCCTTCCTTTTACAAGTGGAAAGAGCAAGTCTTCCCTTATTTCTGACTGGCGGATTTCACCAAGGATGCATACAACAAAACATACGATGTTTTTCTGATGTTGCACTTGCAAAATACATTCAGCACACTCTAGAGTACTTGCAAGATAGCCAAGGTTTTAATCTTTAAACAAAAATACGTCTGTTCTTTCCAGATTATTTGTGCCTTTTTTTTTTTTTACTTTGTTTAAGATAACAAGTTTGTTCCCAAGAATAAAGCGGCACATGAGAAATGTGGCAGGAATCTTGGTGCAGTGCTACACAGACGTTCAGTGAAAGGCGGTCAGCATGGAGCTGGAATTAAGATTAGGACTCAGAAAAGGAAAGCTGATAGTAATTTTTAAGTGAATCACTGCTGGCCAGCAAAATTGCAACAGTGGAATGTGTTAATGAGGATTTATGCTGAATTGTAGTTGGTAGATAGGGCTGGGGTTAATACTAGGTTCCGTAAATATTTTTGCTGGTCTTCGCACGGACCGAAAACTAGAATAGCAGGGTCCAATAAATTACAAATGTTTTTCAATGAGTATTATATGTGCTGTCCATACGGCCTGAATATGGCAGTCAGGATGGAGCATACATTTCAAAATGCGTGTTACTGAACACCTCATCTTGCATTTGTGGTTGCAGTGAGGCCTGCTGTCATCAACTCTCAATGATGGAGGCTTAGTTTTAGTACTGGTATGTATTACTATCCACAGGGCTCTGCAAGTTTAGGCTGGAGTCGTTTGTTAGAAATATAAACAATCCATTTCTTCAGCGACATTTCCAGTTCTCAAGTTCTCACATTCCTTAGATCCCTGGGAAGGGACAGGAGAGGCACAAGCTCCAAGAAGCTTACATCTTACATCTTTAGAAGGTACTGTGGAGAGTGCGTTTGTATTATTTTGCTTACATGTGTGCCAAAATCAAAAGAGAGAGAAGCATTTTCAGTACAGGAAGATCTTAAAATACTCCAATCTCATTTTGAAAAAGTGGAAAATGAACTTCAAAAAATGATGTTTAAAGGCTTTGAAGTCTTCTTCTAGTACATGATCCTGTCTCTTGCAGTGCAGTACCCAAAGAAACAACTGTCTCATGACCATAATAGAAAAGTAGCTGCCGGAGCAGCTTTTCTAGCAAAGTTTCTTCTTGCAAGTTTGCTTGGAGTGCTGAACTACCTTCTTTTTCTCCAAATATATTCTAAGAATGAACTGCAAGGTATTCATTCTCTAACCTTGCAGTGGAGGTGCTGATGTCTCTCCAAGCTCTCTCTACCAATGAGAGAATTTTTGTAACAGGATAAGATCAACTCCACATCTGGATTTATTTATTTTTTTTTTTACTAGAGATAAATTGTTAAAAGAGCAACTTGAAACCAGGCCAAAAGAATATGCTCAGTGCTCTAGGCTTTTTGCTTACTAATTTCAAAGAGAAAAGAGGTACCTCAGAACGCAAATCATCACAGCTATTATTTGCTGTGATTATTTGTAAGCATGTAAATATATCTGTATCACTTTGTTTCTTTTGATCATATATTTGGGCCTGGCTTTGGTAGCATGGATGTTAGAGTTTTTGTTTGCTTTACTGTAAATGGATGCCATGAGGTAACTGAAAATTCAAAAACTCATTATTACTATCATGTGCTGTTTTTCTTCTCTGTGTGTAGGATGCTAACAACAAAACTTATCTATAGCATAGCTTTCCCACATAGAATTAGAAGTATTAGTGCAAAGGTTTCTTAACGAGTCTAGAAGGAGCTTTTTCTAACATCAGCTTTAGCCACTCTTGAGAACAGGGCTCCCACGTCTCAAAAGTTAATGTCTGTTGTCTTCTTTCTATTTCTTTCATGACAGAACTTTAGGAGACATTCAGCAGCCTGAATCTTATCTCCTTCTCAGGACTAGATGGAAGAGAGTTTATAAAAAGTCTTCTTCAGAGGGGTATGATGTAAATAACAGCTCTCTTATACTGGAATAACTTTGAAAACCAAGTGCAATGTTTCTTCTCCAGACAGCTATTTAAGATGGTAAGTTAATTTATTTTTGCACAAAATGATCACATTCACCAGATAAATTAGATGATTCCACTTAAGATCTGTACAACTTATCCGTAAGCAAGAAAAGTGAAAGAAGAATTATTAGAAGGAAGTGACTTGTTTTTTTCTTCATAGCTCTAGGTTCAAAGTCAGAGAAGTATTCACAACACACACACACACACACACACAAAAAAAAAAAAAAAGCTCACAAAAAAAACACATGAAAAGCTTCTTGGATATGAACTGGCAGTTTTGATGAAAAGAAATACTAAATTCTGTGTGAGAGCTCAGAAATTCAAATGCATAAGTCATATTCAAGGAACGCTGGAAGTTCCATATGAGCATGAGAAACAACTTCTTTACTTTGAAAGTGATGGAGCCCTGGAATAGGCTGCCCATGGAGGAGGTGGCATCTCCTTCTCTGGGGATGCTCAAAGCTCACCTGAACGCATTCCTGTGTGACCTGCTGGAGGGAACCTGCTTTAGCAGAGGGGCTAGGCTAGGTCAACTCTAGACATCCCCCCAGACCCTACAATTCTTCAGTTGCTTCTAATATGGATATTGCTCCCTCTTTTCTCTGGCTTAGGAGAATTTGTACAACCATTAACATTCCAACTTCAGCCATTTAAAAAGTTCTATGAATTAATGATGTGAAGAAGGATAGGAATGCATGTCCTAAGCAGTCAGAATCACAGAATCACAGAATCACAGAATTGTAGGGGTTGGAAGGGACCTCCAGAGATCATCGAGTCCAACCCCCCTGCCAAAGCAGGTTCCCTACAGCAGGTCGCACAGGTAGGCATCCAGGCAGGTCTTGAACATCTCCAGAGAAGGAGACTCCACCACCTCCCTGGGCAGCCTGTTCCAGTGCTCCGTCACCCTCACTGTAAAGAAGTTCTTGCGCATGTTTGTGTGGAACTTCCTACGCTGCAGTTTCCAGCCGTTTCCCCTTGTCCTGTCTCCACTCACCACTGAAAACAGTCTGGCCTCGCTATTCTGCCCCCCACACCTTAGATATTTATAGACCTGGATCAGGTCCCCTCTCAGTCTTCTCTTCTCAAGGCTGAAGTGCTATTTATTCCTGCTGGAGAAGTGAAAATTGAGGTAGAGAGGAAAGTCTGCAGTTAGGAGCCTCTTTCCTGTCCTGGCAGCATCTCCCCATGCTGGAGGGGTGCCTTCAGGCCCTGCCAGGGTGAGCCTCTTGCCAAAACATCTTTCCAGGGAGATTAGTCTGGGTTGCCCACTCTCCCTTACCAGGAACATTATCTTAATGCTTATGGGTTGATTCCCTAACGAACAACCATTTACGGCTACTTTTGGTGACTGTAATGAACTTATGCTGGAGACAGTATCTTATTGCAGCCTTGCTACAAGCTCTTATTGTTGTTTAATTGTAGTTCTCTTGTTCATGGAAACAGAAAAGAAATATGCTTACCTTTACCTTTAAAAGAATGAGTCAGAGACTTGTGTAACTCATACAATATAATATTTTTTTCTTGTTTGTGGTTTCCTGGCTTCGCCGCACTAATCGCAGTGTAACCATTAGATGTATTTCCAGGTTAACTTACCTAAGAATTCATATAACATTTCATAAAAATGTATTACTGACCAAAATATTTAATCTTCAGTTCATCAGAACAAGGCTAAAAGCCTTTCATAGAAGGAAACAGGGTTTGCAGCAACTTCCTTTAGCAGGAATGTTGACTTACCACCAGCTTTCCTAGCAAACCTATGACTAAAATACTGCAGTACTGCTACAGAAGCAGTCATAATGAACTAACTAGGAAGCAGATGAAGCATGGGGACTTCTTTCTTTGGTCATTTACAGCAATTCCTCCCTTGCCCAGATGCAAGGAGTGCAACTCAGCTGCCAGCACCTGAGACCCTATTAATCTGTCAAGACTTGCAGAATATTACAGAAAGACAAACTAAAATTTGTCTGGATGGTGTGGGGTGTAGCCTGTTGATTCATTATTAGCTGAATCTTTCCTACAATGGAAATCTCAAAAGAAGAGGGTATAGATGGGTATAGATGACACCTTTCCCTAATAAGAAAAGGGTAAAAAATGGAGATAATCACATTTCAGACTCAAGTGTAAAACAGAATAATAGTTAAAGGGAAATATGGGAGGGAGAACAATGGAAAAGTGCCACTGAGAGGGTCAGGAAGCAGATGTTGAGTATAACAGGGCTTGCAGGATGCCATGATTTCTTGTTGTCAATATGTGTATGTTTAGAGGAGAATAGGAAACTGGAGGCAAGCTGCAGAGTGCTAAATTTGGCAAGCAGTTCTTTTGAGGATTAAGTTGTCAATGTTACAATGCTTCTATTTAAAGCTAGTGTTCACTACATCATACTGAAATGAAGATTGTAAGACGAGGGCCATAAGGAATAGTGGGCTCCTGAAAAGCAATTTATTCTTTTTCTCTAAACAGGAATAGTTTTCCTCCTTTTTGGTAGGGAAACGGAAACTTTAGGAATAGGCACAGCCTTAGCAAACTGCACCAAATATTATTGAAGACAGAACTGATATTTGATTTATGAAAAATATAGTAGGAAAAGGCATATGAAATTCTGCTAGACTATCCCCCATGGCTTGGACAGCCCACACTGTATAAGATCGCTCCTCTGTGTATAATCCATTGAGCTGACCTGAAACTGCAATAAATCTGGAAAAGGTACAGTACAGACTGAATGTACCAAGCCACGAAATTTACGAAAAATTGCCTTATCTTCTGTTCTGTTGTATTTCAGACTGTCTCCCACTTTGATGCCAGAACTCAGTCGACAAAGTGTTTCTTAATGAATAACGAGATTTGGAAAGAAAATATTTGTACAGGCATCAGATGCCTTTTTGTTCCATCCTGTTTCTCTAAACAGATATTAAGGATTCACCACAGTTACACTTTTTTTGACAAAACTTTACTACTCCTCGTCCAGACACATTGCAGCAGTTACATTTAAAGAGAAAATTCACAGTAGTTCTTTAAAATCACCCCCACTACCAACCAGTACGAACACCTAGCTTTGTTCACAGTAGTTATTCAAATGCTAAACTCCAGTCTTTCGGCAATGGTCTTCTCCTGGGGAAATTGTTTTTTATGATACCTCATGATGTTAGGAATCTATTCTTAGTCTGGGGAGGTTTATAGTTTTTGCTTTTCCTCCCAGTCCTGAGCTTTGTGTAAAAGCGTGCAACTAAACGGCTGCAATTTTAGAGAGGGCAAAGTGACCGAATAGCTAATTAAAACCGTGTGATTCAGACTTCTGAAGTAAAGATCATGGAGATAATCACATGCAGGTCACATCACTCCGTACATAAGCACAAAGATCTAACTTTTGGCACCTGCTTTTTGGAGAAATTTGGCACAGGCTTCCTGAAGTGCAGCATAAAAGACATTGGCAGCTTCTCCAAAGGGTAACTGTAATTGCTGTCCAGTGATACCCCTCTATTAAAAGAAAAACAAACAAGGACAGGCTCAGATCATCGTATTTTAATCTCACCCTCTGCATTTCCTCTGAACTCAGAAAGAATTGAGGCATGGTTCCACAATAGTCCATCTTTTCTGTAAATCCATGCTAAATTAATTAGCAGATCCAAATGCTTTTCTTCTTTTTCCAAGGTTGATTATGCTTCAGTGCAACAGGGATATAGAGATGACTGTGGTTCGGTTGTTCTAAAAAAAAAAAAAAAAAGGCAGATAGTTCTCCCAGGGATACAGAGTACCAGCAAAAATGGTCTTTCTGTTAGTAATCTGCAATGGAATGGTTGTTTCAGGTTTCTCTAGTTCGCTAATTATGGTGCAAATGTCAAGAAGTCTTGCAAATTCATATTTAACACAATGTTTTCTTTGTGTGCTGAGAATATCTACTTGTAATGAAATGCAATGCTTCAAAGTAGAGCAAAGGATGTATCAGAGAACGCTATAGAGAAGAAATTACAGGAAAAATATGCTGTATTTTTAGAGGAAGATAATCGCATCTAAAATTAGCCATCTGAGTTACTTGAGTCAGGATGGCCTAACTTGAAATTGCTGGTAATTCCTGCCTTGCTGCAGAAAAAGCCTAACAACTCATACGGCAGCTGCTGCTGATTACTGTCTCAAACTCCTATTGGTTTGAAGTTGCCCTAAATGGTAAACAGGTGATGCAGGAACTTGTACTTGAGCAAGTAACTGCAATTGTATAGGGAGGCTGAAGTTTCTGGAGGCTTTGTGTTGAAGAAGGTGATGTATTCAGAAGAAGGGAGGTGTTTTTTATATTTTAATATGGTTTCTTTTGTAGAGTGCATTTATGTAAGATACGTAGCTGAGTAATTTAGGCAGTAAGAGCTATGCTGAATTATCTATTTAATCCCCTAACAGGATATGTGCAACTGAGGCAAAAGCAGTTCCTATAGGAAGCTTCTCCAGTACAGAAGATTGGACGTCATCCTACAGATAAGTACAGTAGGATTCAATATGGTGATCCACATATTTAAATAATCAAGCTTAATGAACTATAATCGCTCGGATTTTATCAGAAGTTTCTTCTGGTTTGTTCTTGCATCACTTCAGGGAGAGGAAAGTGCAGACTGTGGGTTTTCTGTGTCCTGGATAAATGTCACTTCCTTTATCAGTAATGGTAGCTGTATTTTAAAATGAAGGTTATGAGCTCTGCTCAGAAGACGAAATTTAGAGTAGTAAAGTCTGAGTGGATGCTATAATGCTGTTCCAAGTATTGCAGTATTTAGAAGCAGTGTTTCTCAGGAGTGGACTGAGGTGGAAGTGACCTTGCTCTGCACATATGCCAAGCTGTAGGGAAGGAACATTACTCTATTTGTCTGGGATTCAGTGTGTTAGTCTTGCCTACAAGGCCAGCAGCCCTATTCCAGGATTTTTTTGTACAACTTGTGAGCATCTTCAAGAATAGGCACGAGCTTGTGTCTGATTTGATCATGACTGAAGCAAGCTTGCTTCTTGCAGAGCACCCTGAGGACAATCCAGAAGTTCTTTTTAAGGATAAGGTATATCAAGCCAGAATATACAGAAGTTTTCTCTTATCAGTTCTGCTTCCTCTTTGTAATTTCTATTATCTTTGATAAAGATTTGATTATAATAATTCCCATAACTGGTGAGAAATACTCTTGGGGAGCAAGAGTGTAAGTTTGGACCGCTACCAGGAGGACAGAATGTACTCCCTGCTCAGTAATTTATTAAAGCTAGTAGCATAGCAGGGCTCGTGGAGCTGGTGCTTAGGGCCTGAATAACAGCATTTCCCAGCACTATGCTTTTCTGTTCTGGTTAAGCCCATGTTTGCATTGTGTCTGAGAAAAGATTGTAGCAGAGGTCTGCATTTGCCACCTGCTGTGCTCTGTGACCAGGGGTAATAATCAAAAAGTAGTGCTACTGGATGTTAGTCTGTGCCTGCTCCAACAGGCTTCTCCTTTGCTCTTCTGGCACTTAACGAGCTGCACTGGCTGCTACTTCATGAAATACCTTGTGTCACTGAAGATGTTTCCTTGAACCACATCAGAAATAATAGCAATAATATACGATTGGGTGCAGATCTTGTGCTTTGCTAGTTCGCATGTAATTCACTTTTGAAATCCAACCTGGAGCTGGGAGTGCCTCACTTAAGAGCTGTAGCATTTTGGTCACATAACACTGTGTGTGAGATGATGTCCAACGTGGAAAATACAACATATCCTTTTCGGAATGAATTAAGGATGGCTTTTATTTTGTTACTGATGATGTAAATTGCGACATAAGGAATTTGAAGGTTTATTTTGTTGTCTGATTTGTTATTTCTGCAGTTACTTTTATAACATAATTATGCATACCTCTATCTTGATGAAGAATGCTTTTAGAACTCAAGAAAAATGCCATCAATGTTCCTGTTCCTTATATTTGTAGCTCTGTTACCCAGTTTCATTATCTTCAGATTTGGGCATTGCTATGACTTCTTTTATTCACTTAAAAAAGTCATATTTACATGAAATGTAAATTTACATTTGCATATTTACACTTCATACAAGTGATGCTTGATCTTCCATACAGTACCAGTTGATTTTTTTTTTTTTATTTTTTTTTTTTCCTTCATTTTTCTTGTATAATGTATTTTTTGGGGCCGTAAACAGGGCAAAGGGTGAAAGAGAGAAGACATAGGTTCTTTCTTACTTAAAATTAGGATGCGAATGTGTTCTTAAAGCCTCTCACAAATTAACGGGTTAAAAAGGTCAGTGGGATATGATATTAGAAGTTTGCAGTAATGAAAAATCGCCACCAAAAATAATAATTATTGTGTATTTCTTATTGATGAAAATGCCAGAGGGTGTATTTCCCTACTTCCATCTTTTGAAAGCAATCATAGAAAATTGGTGTAGAAATGATCTTGATGTTGGAAGTACATACAGAAAATATACTGTATATTTCTTGCACATCACAGAAATGCACTCAGGTTTAATGAATTGCTCTCCTTCCTCACCTTTCTGGAAGCAATTTTGCTCTTGCTCTAAAAGCTGAAGTTTTACATAATGACACATTTTGATATATTGCTATTATGTCACAGAAGATAATATCTGAGAAAGAAAAACAGAGCAACAGTAAGTGTCACAGAGAATTAATGTTCCACTTATAAATCTGCAAGCAAATGTGAACAGTCTGTTCTGAAATCTTTCCTATTTCTGACATAGAAAGACAGCAAAACTACGTTGCTATGTTGCTGGAGTTGTGAAGCTGCAGGAAGTTGTGTGCATGATGTGTGCACATGGTCTTTTGTATGCTTTAAATGCAACCAGGTCTGCAAATGGTCTGAAGTTGAGTCAGCTTTACTGATCAGGACTAGGCTTATGTGGAACTACTTGCTGGTTGCACTCTTTCTCCTGTGGCTGCATCTTCAAGGTAGGGAATAATTCTGAACAGAAAACCTGAGAGAGATTGCATGAGTGGTTTTCTGAAGGCACCACTGAGCATGTGTTTGTGATACAAAGAGGTTCTCTGGCCGTGTGGAGCTCTTTCCAAGAATACTGGAGGAAGTATGCCCCATTGACTGAGGACATCTATGGTTCTGCTGAAAGACAGACAAATGAATAAACAGAGCAATGTATTTAAACAAACAAAAATGAAAAGAAAAAAAAAAAAAAGCAACCAAGCACTCCTTTCTCCTAGCTGCCAGAAGCAGCACTGTTTGCTTTAATTCTTTGTTTGCACAGTAAGTAGCCCTTCTAATTTCTGGTTCCAGTTAGAGAGGCAAGTAGGTGTTGCCCATGTCACTCATGTTATTGGCTTTTCTCTTCCAAGTGCTGCAGCCCATGTAGGATTCCCTGGAAATGTTAAGCTTGTTCTTGATATGAATTAATTACAGTCAGTTGCTCTTGAGCAGGGTTTTGGCTCATATCTGATGGAGAAGAGAACAGCACAGTGCTGTGCTGTGTGCGACAAGGAAATGACTGGGGCAATCTTCGTGTTTCATCTAAGAGTTTGGCAGATGATTCTTATTCATGCCTGTCTGTTTCTTGTGCACTTAAACATGAGGATGACGTTCTCTTCAATTACGCCTCTAATTTTATCTGTGTTGCTGGATCCCTTTCCAAACAAGTATGATCAATCTATGTAGTAATGGTGCTTTTTTTTCCCGCTTAGTCTATCACTTTCCTTTTATTTTCATGGAAACTCCTGATGGTGTGAGAAGGGAATTTAATGACATTCAGCAGATCTGTATGATAAATAATATAATATTATATTTGTGGCAAATATGACCTTGAGGTTTACTACAGTTAGAGATGTAGTTGCTGAATTTCAGCTTTTTTGCCCTTGTTTACCTACTTGCCAATAAGCTTCTAAAACCAAACATAAGATTTTCTGTCTCTTTCCAGTCCTTTTGCCTTAGCTTCTCCGCAAACTCAAGGCAAAATTAAAATGGCTTTTAGTTGCAAATTTTCGCTCTTTTCCAAAATAAGTTTCTGCTCATCTGAATCCTGCAGCTGCCCTGGCTCCAAGCACTGTGTGTTTGTATAGGAGATCTGGCTTTGAATGAGCCACTGTAGAAGCTGGTAGCCTGCACGATGGCTCCTGAGAAACACAAAAGTGATGGTTGTCATTCCTAGCTTGTTCTCGCCCTCAATTAAATACTGATGAAATCTTCATTAATGCTTTCATAATGATTGTTTTGGCTATTAAGAATTGTGCCCTGTGAGACAAGCTAGAAAGCCTGTGCTGACACTGGTGCAATGAGCACAGTGCTTGTTTCCATCAGAAAGTGAGGATGCAGTGTGGGACTCCCAGTAACCAGTAAGTGAACCCTGGAAAACATGCAGCTAAAGCTAAGAAGTGAGGGCCTCGGCCACTGCCAATGCCTTGAGCAATGTATGATTTTGAAAATACTGTGTTTTTTAATTATATTTTTTATTGGAAGCTAAACACAGCCCTAGTTCATAAACACTAGGTTATATCTGTTGCTAACACGATTGGATGAGCTGGGTCTTGGATTATTTTCTGATCTATTACTGATAGACCACAGTTTCGGAATCAAACAAACAATTGAAACATCAGAATTGCAGTAATCACATTCTCTTTCTTAGACTACTGAGCTGGCGCTGTGGAATTTCAACTTCGTATAAGGGAATATTGCCATATGAAAGTTTAGTTAGGTTGTTAAGTGTTTCAACAGTATCAGAGCAGGGAAATCTCTGGTTTTCTTGATTTGGTTCCTTTAAGCTAATTATTCTGTCACCAACACAATGAGTCACCCAGTACTCACCCAGTACAGTTATTTGGTAATATTCTTGGAACACTCTATAGAACAGTCTATCTTGAGAAGCTGCCCGCTAGTACTGACCTATTACTTGGCAGATCTGCCTCCTCTTACTCATTAGAAATTTATTCCAGCTGACACCAGAGTCATTATGCTTTTTTCTGCATTTTGTTCCTGGTAAACTTCTGGTCAAATACCGCTTTCCAAACCTGTGGTGTTGAAACATCTCTCTGGAAGTGCTGTCAAGCACCCCTTGACAGCTCTATGTGCAAAATTTAACTCTCCTGACATCTCCATGAGGAACAACATCTCCAGTGACACAGTTACCTCAAAACTCCGGGGTGTTTGTGCACATAGAGAGAGGAGTGGAGGATGCAAAGGGATGGAAAAAGTTTACATGGTTGTGTGCGAGTAGTACACTAGAATAAAAAGCACGTTATCCTGTGCACTAGAAATAGCCTTGTCCAACCTAGCTATTGATGCAAATCCCAGCAATGAGTGGAGAGATTCATTGGAAGTGCTCTGGATTTTACAACAAGGATGATATTGACGTGTGTACTCTGCTCCCCTTTCCTGTAAGCAGTGAAAGAGCAATTGATTGTGCAAAAATTTCAAACTGATGATTACTTGGATGGGAGTAGCTTGATGGGAACAAGTGCTGTTGAGGTGAAACCCTTTTTCGTGACCTTTAGAGAGACCTGGATACCTCCCTTTAAATCATTACCAAGAAATTGTGATGGTGCAGAGCCTTGCCTTGTAAATGGCTGGTTCTATACAGTATACAAAAGGTGTACAGCCTCTGAGAAGAAAAGGACTGCCTCTGAAAAATCCCTTCAAGAACCCTATTTGCAAAGACTTGTGCTTCCTGGATCCTTACCAAAGCTCAGGGCTGAATGCGTCCTGGTAGAATATGTCTTGCTATGTTGAAGATACTGTGCACTGTTGTTCGTGCTGTCTCTTCTAATTGGAGTAAGAGCAGTGCCATTTCTCAGGAATTATTAGTGTGGGTTTTTTATTTATTGATATTGAATGAAGGGCTTAGTGAGTACTTAATATTAAAAAATACTTAAGTATTTTACACTTGCATGTACAGTCTTTGGGGGAAAAAAAACTTGTTAAAGGTACAGAACTTGTGTAAGCAGTATATAGCTAATAGCTAAACTTGAAGGCTAACCTGTACATGACTTAAATGCATGTTTTTACTTATTCTCTATAGTGACAGCTATGGCTGGGACAGAGGAGGTTTTGTTTGAAGTAATAACCATGCTTTGTCATGTGGTGAGAGAGCAAGCTGTTTTTTAATCATTGCTCATCAGATCACTTAGAGCCCCCAGACAGTAGATCAGGTGGTTGAAAATGTTGGCAATTCACCTTTCCTCTGTGCACTGCCACTTGCAGTAACACCAACTAGACAAGAAAAGCTGGAATACCTCCATTAGGAACATGGTTTATCTTCCTGTCAGTGGAAATTGGCACAGCTGTCATGCGTGTAATGACTAGAACGAGAGACAACAAACAAAACAAAACATGCTATTCAGATGGCCAGTGATCCAAATGAGAAAGCTCATAAAGAAGGCCCTAAATATCTGGGGAACTTGAATGCAAATTATGAAAAACTCCCTTCTCGATTGCTTCCTTCCTGAAATAAGGGATCCTGAATTGACTTTTTGTGCTCACCATTTTGGGATGTTATTTCTTTGTTGTTGCTTGCTGTGTATGTTTCACTGGAGGGATAGAAATGCAGTTCCTATTTGTATAAAACTCCATTAGTTTGCTATTTAGACAACACTTTTCAGTCTCCTATTGGGCTTGTTTTAGTTAATATTTTTTTCTCTTGTTCTATGCTTATCTCAGTGCTAACTCATTCATTTATGACTAACAGGTGGCTGGTCTCCAGAATTCAGATATCTCTGGGAAAAAACCTGAAACAGAGCTATGCTGTGTACAGTAGCAATAAGACAGGAATAAGTTACACCTCTAGCAACATTTTTAA
Organism: Tetrao urogallus; assembly: GCF_951394365.1. NCBI lineage: Eukaryota > Metazoa > Chordata > Aves > Galliformes > Phasianidae > Tetrao > Tetrao urogallus. Next base: position 22,605,101 of record NC_136818.1, read on the forward strand.
AGAATCATTAAAAAGGAACACAAGTGACGCATCTTAATGAATATTTATTAATGTGCTAGAACAACACGAGCTGCTCAATTGGCTTCTGTGTGTTCTGTAATGCCCACATACCTATTACAGCTCTGGTTATTTAGCTATTAGCCACGTCACCTTCCTCCTGTTGAACAAACTGCAAGTCTTCACAAGATGGGTAAATATGAATTTTGCTGTTAACAACTTGTTCAGGCTGCTTTGTTTGGACTAGGCTGTGACAAGGCCAAGAACAGGCGCAGTTCTGACAGCCTTCCAGTCTAATCTGGACCAAGGGGAGGAAGAAAAGCAACTTAGTGATTTTAGGAGCCCCTTATCACTGGTGAGAAGAATTCCTCTGAGAAAGTTGTCACAATTTAATGAACCTTAGGCATTTTAATGCAAGATAAGAAGTTCTAAGAATTGGATGTAGACAGGCATTCAAAGAGTATCTTCAGACTTTTTTTTCAAGCTTGGTTCATTAACTGAATCCCACACAGTCTTGACACCTCAATTAAAAGCACAGGCATAAAATGTACCTATAATATTAACACAGCCTTTTGCCTCAGATTTTCTGCTTTCCATAGAGAGAGCCTGTATGTAAGAAAATGAAAAATATTTCTGCACAGAGCATGGTTAAGGTGAGCAACAGCAACTGAAGCTCCATGTTGCTCCTCCTGGGATGACTGCAAGCTGCTGAACAAAGCCTTTCTGGGGGTGATGGCTTGGTATTCTGAACACTGGGTTAGTGTGGTGAAAGTAGTGTGACCGTTAGGTCAAAGATGAGTTATGCTTCATGAAAACAGCTGTGCAGATGTCAGACTGGGAGCTGGAATGCCACTTCCTCACCTGCTGGTTGTAGGCTGGTCTTGTAGCTGGTAATTGTACCACAGTTTGGACAGAAGGAGTAATTACTCAGCTTTCTTACTAAAGGGTAAGTAGAGTTTTGGCTCAGCATCCTCCATGCCAGTTGTTTAGCTCTTTCTTGGAGATGTTATGAGGTATCAACAAAGAATGTTCTGTAGGGGAAAAATAAGACCTGACACCTAGTACCAGCCATCTGATGATACACAAGTAATATCTAGTGTTCTGTTCCAAGAAGTTTGACTGCTGTTTGCTGCAGTAACTGACTGGCTTTACTGTGCTGTTCAAGAGGCTGACCAGCTCTACAGCCACAATATCCAGTGGGTGAGTGAGTGCTGGCTTATCCTACGCAGAGAGCCTAGAGGGGAATCTACATCAACCATCACCAAGTATACTCGATGTAACTGGACTAATCAGGACTTTAGTGAGGCCAGGTGGGGGCCAAAGGAATTAAAAAAAGCCAAGCAGAAAACAAACAGTTCCCTGCTCAAAACCTCTAGAACTTGAAAGGAAGCATGCGGGTGTTCTACCTGCCCCTCCATCCTCCAATAATGGTTATTGTACATCCCCACTCTCAACACTATTATCTGCAACTCTAGGAGGGTTTTGACATCATCTGTCAACAGATAAAATTGCTTTATGGTTTTGGTAGATTAGTGGCTGACCAGTATAGTCTGTATTGAACAGGGAAATAGACTTGCAACAGCAGGTCATGCAGATGTGGTATGTTTGTAGAGATAACATCATAGCTGAAGTAAAATTTCTTCCACCAAACCGGTGGCTTACATACCTAAGAACCAAATTCAGGAGTTGAAACAAGATTAAGGTTAAGTTAAACAATGAAGTCAGACTTACATATTTTTAAATGGGGTTTTTCTCAAAGGATGAGAAAAGAAAAGGAAAACTGAAAAACAAGTACAAAAATAAATCTTCATATATGCCAGAAGGGCTGGAACTGCTTTTAGTGCTGTTGATGAACCTATTTTTGGAGCCAAGTTTATATTTTGGGGTGTAATTAAATTATTGTGACAGATGTGTTACTGCTTTAATCTGTTAAAAAATGCATTTCAGATGTCTCTAGTGGCTTTTAAAACAATGCTTGGCAGTAGAGTTCTTTTTAAAAGCATGAATTAGAAAACAGAGAAAAGCATAACATACATGGTTACATGACAGAAATGGTGAGGTGCGTTGTGTTTTTGGTTTTCCCCTCTCTGTGGGGAGTTTTGGATTAGCAGTACTGCCACTGAAAGCAGTGTTTCCAACTGAACATGAAGTGACTGATTGACATCGTTCTGTGAATTGAAATAAATGCAGAATTGAAGAGGCTAGAAAGGAAATGTGTAGAAAAGTACAATTTGCAAGTCTGTGTTTTTCTTTAAGTGCTCTTTGTTTGTAAAGATACCTTTTAAACTCTCATCTCAACACCATAGATGACTTCTTTTGCTATTCTCTGCTTGCCCAGATCCCTTTCGTGTTCAGCCCCTTTTATGGGTCAAGGTCAGCACAGCACTCATACAGGAATAAAATGTAATGTACCTTAAGTTGTTCTGCTTTACCTGAAAGCTGCTCCCTTTGTGCCTTTGCCTTTAGAGCACTGCTTTGTGTTTTTTTTTTTTTTCTCTTCCTCTTATTTTAACTCATGCTACAAGTATGGGTGTGTTCTCCCTTGTGATTCTGTGCTTCTTGTTTCTTCACTTATCTGAGAATCTATTCTGGGATTATTTCTGTGTGGTTGCATCTGCCATTTCAGTTGTCGTGCTGGAGTTTAAATAGGGTACGCTTTGTGCTTTTAGCTTCAGTGAACTTTATCACTTGCTGTCCACAGACTTTAATCATGTGTTGATGTAGATTGCTATTCAGATCTTTTAGTTCACACTCAAAATTACGTTAATTGTAAGTAGATGAGCTGAAATGACAAAACTAATGATGTAATTGCTTCTCGATAGAGCTCTTTAGACAGGAGACGGCAACGGTTTTAGTTTCCTCAGTGTCTCTGAGCACAGCATCTTCATCCTGTAAGATGAAGACCACAGCAATGACCCTCCCTACAAGGACAGCCTGAGACTTGGAGATGTTTGGCATAAAGAGGAGAAGGCTCTGGAGTAATCTGAGATGGGCTGTAATAAGGAAGGGGATGGACTCATTAGCAGGGTCTTTGAGATAGGACAAGGGGAAACAGTTTCAAACTAAAGGAGAGAAGATTGAGATTGGATATAACAAACTTTTTTCCAATAAAGGTGGTGGAGTGCTGGCACAAGCTGCCCAAAGAGGTAGTGAGTGCCCCATCCCTGAAGACACCCAAGATTAGGCTGGATGGGGCTGTGAGCACCTGATTGATTGCAGGAGGTTTGAACCAGATGGTCTTTAAGAGTCCCTTCAAACACAATTCTAAGATTTTTAAGACAAGGCCGGTTTAACTCTACAAGCAGGTGTGCTTTGTACATCATCCAAATCTATTTATGTACATTAATAAATCTATTTGGCCAAAAAATAACAGTGCAGATTAAAAAAAAAAAAAAAAAAGACAACAGCTATGGAAAACTGATCAAGAGCAGCTTTACTTCACTGGCAACCAAAGGAATGTTGTGCTTCTATTCTGATGTTTCTCATGGGATCCAAATTGTCTCCTGTACAATACTGCCCATACAAACATTTATATTACTTCACTAATATGATTACACATGTGGACTAAATATGATCAGTCTCATTGTTTCTGTGAATGGAAGTGCAAGTTAGCAATGAGAAGACAACTTCCACTCTCCACATCTGGCAGACTTCAAATGGTTTGCAAGGGTTTTAGAAAGCTTGATGTTAGACATAACGGGAAACAAGGCTTTTTATAGTTTTGTTTCTCTTCATTCTTTTTTAGCTCTTGTTATTTCTGGTCTTCCAGAAATAGTATACTAATTAAAATCATTCTGCCTTCTGAAGCCTCATAGTTGTATTTTAATTGTGGTTTTTAAATGATTTTTTTTTTTTTTTTCAAATGGAATGTTATGAGAGAAGTCTGGAAAGTTTCTGATTTATATTTGGTGCAGATTGCTTCTTTAAATGCTTCTGCGTATGTAAATGATTAAGCCTGATTAGTTTTTTTAAACTGTGTGTATTAAACTCTTTCCTAATATAAAGATAAAGAATCATAGTCTTACTGAAATAGAAGCTGTAATTTTTTGCCTTGATGATAGCATGGCTTAGAAGAATATCATACTAAATAGTTGAGTTTTATCCATATTGTTTCTGCGAGAACTCAACAATTGTATGTAACAGCATAGTATTGGCATTGCTGTGACTGATAGATTACAAGTAGTACAAAATTATGCTTACACTGCCCTTTGGGGTGTGTGGGCAACTTTCAGCTTGTTGGTTGCAGAGTGGGGAGAGGAAGTGCATGGTCTGAGACTTTTGTTGCATTGCCTCCTACGCTACTAACCCTAACCAGGTCAGGACCAAATAACTGCACGTACACTCCAATATGATGAACAGCAACATGTGTTTATTACACGTGAACTCTAGCTTATATAACCTATGTGCTTTGCCTATACCCCTAAGGGCACTTGCCACACATCAATCATAGAGCTGGGAGAGGGCCTATCACGTCATATCCTGTGGGGGGATCTCGCAGTTGCCTACAACAGACTTTCCTTCTCCCACTTATGAAAATCCCACTGCCTTGCAAGGTCTGTGCTCATGGATACAGACCTAGTCATGCCGCATGCATGCAAGTCACAGCTTGAGGGACTCTTCTCAATCCCTTGTTATGGCTGGCAGCATGGTGATCAATGTGGAGGCCCTAGGTGAAGGGTAAGGTGGAGAGGAAGAGGTGACACTCTTTCTTTAGGGCTGTATTTTGCCGAGAAACCTACAGGGGCTGTTCAGAAATGTTTGTGTAGACCAAACAATGGATGTGAGCACAGTGAGGTAGTGGGTGGTGTATTTCAGTGGTGGCAACAGTGGGTCACCTCTACTGATGTCTGTCTTTACATGAGCAGCATGCTCTTGTTTATCACTGCAGCAGTATGTAGCTAATGGTTGTTGTGTTCAACTGGGTTGAAAAAGTGTGTTTTTTGTGTTGTGTTTTTTTTTTTTTTTTTAAGCTGAAAAATTTGCTCTATCAAATAGTGCTATTTTGCTTTTTGTGTCTGTTGTAGTTTCCGTGGAAATAAATAAAAGGTATTACTTCTGAAGTGACCTGTATAATGTGCCCATATATCTAGTGAAGTTTCTTACCTGCTGGTTTTTCAGCTCTGTTACTCCTTCCTAAGTTCTCAAATGCAGAAAGCACTAATGCCCTGTGATTTTATTTTCTTTCCAAGAAGACTGCATGCATTACCATAGTATAAACATATGACAATCAAGTTCTCTGTGTCCAGAAATCCTTCCAATTTACATCATGGCTAAAGCCTCGCTGCCTGCCTCAGAGTCACGAGATGTACTTTTATCAAACCAGCCTCTCAACAACTGCTACAAACTTGTGCTAGTATTGCCAGACAGTCCTTGGCAGTGATACTGATCTTTCTTTTGCTGATGTGAAGTACAGGTGGGGTAGATTAGCACCTTTATACAAAAGGTAGTAGATGTATTCTGGTTGGTTGACTTCACTTGTAAACCTTTAGATGCTGGGTAGAAAAGCTCTCTTTTTTATAGCTCAAATAGCTGGCAGAGTCAGTGCAGACACAGAAATAAAAAAAAAAAAAAAATCTTCAAAACTTGTAATAAATAATAATAATAATTGCCCAGATTATTTAGACCATTAGCTTCACTGTTGTGCTATACAGTCATCAGTAAATCCAACTTGCTAGAGGCAAAATGATTAGCATGTTTGAGTAAAGTCTTCCAGCAATCATTAGCTCACCACTGAGCTCTCTGGTTGACCCTTTTGTTACAGTGCTAAGAGTAGGTAATTGGTTTGCTAGATTTCCTTTTTTTTTTTTATGTCACTTTTGAGGCTGAAAAAAGAAAGCTCCCTGAAGTGTTTATAATATTATACCTTAGCAAATTCACTAGACAGAACACAATTATCTCAGCTAAGCATTTATTAGTCTGTTGGCAGACAGTAATTAACGGGAAACAGTGATGTTTCTAGTGTTGAGAAGACCATATGAATTATTACCAGAGCATGCGAATGGTAAGCTTAATAACTGCAAGTGTATGAAAAGCTGCTTTTGGTACTTCGAATAGGAAGTTATCTTCTTCCCTCTTCTATTAATGCAAGTCAAATTACAGTTCTATGCTGACCGCCTACAACTGCTTAGCAAAGGCAAAGCAGACCATGATGTAGTAGGAAGGAAATACCTTCATAAAATAGAGCATGTAACTATTTCTTCTGAGGAAAAATTAAATACCTTGTTCTTATTTGCTCACCTGTTGTTACTGAGGTGATTACTGGAATTGCCGTTTGCAGACAAGGAGTGTGGGAGAAAAACCTATTTGCCTTGGCTGGTGCTGTGTAGCAATAGCCCCAGTGATGGATGTTCTGGGAAATTTGACTTACCAGTCTGCTACTGATAGGAGCTAAAGGCAACTGTTCAAATCTGTCATTAGATGTATGCAATTTTCCTTCAGGACTTGGCAAATAAAATGACAATTTGTCATTTGATTGTTGGTGCTTCTGATGTTCACGATATGCAATCTTTCAGCTGTGCTTTCACATTGTACTTCAGGCCTTTCTTCCAGCAGAGCCTTGTACCACAGTTTGCTCTGGGTTTTAGGTTTGGGCTCACTCAATTCCTACTCGGTGAGAAGCACAGCCATGAATCTGTGGGGTAAATGAACCCCAAAGGGACAGGGCTGTGGAGAAGGGTTGCAGCCTCATCTCTTGCCCTCATGCTGCAGAGGTTCTTTTTTTGTTTCTTTAACCCACTTACCTCCCCCTTTCTTTCAGCATGTGTTTTGAATGTTGTTTGGAGGATAACCAGATAACTGGTGTTCATTGGTACTTGCTTAGTTCCCATTTGCTGGAAATTTGGGCAGCTTTCAATTAGCTCTCCATTGCAGAGGGTAAAAATAAGTATTCTCTGTGCCAGGTGTTTCCAAGTTATTTGGGTAGAAATAGGATGTGTGCTCTTGTAACTTCTAAAGACTTGTTCTGATCGAACTCTTGTGAGCACCACGGAAGCCCTTCACCACATTAGATGCAAATTCTTTTGTTCTTAGTTGCATCGTGGCATAGTGGAGAATCTGTAGGGTTGCAGCTGTTCCAGTGTCTGCAGGATGCATTTGAAAGAAACAAGAACATTACATCAGGTAGCTGGCTGCAGGAAACCCAAGCCATGCTTCAGAAATGACATGTGACTAATCTTGGTGTTTAAGAGGAGGAAAAGGTTGGGGGGAAAAAAATACTTGTTGGTAATCAGTTCATTCATTCTGCAGAAACATGGGCTGAGGAATACTGTATAGGACGCACATGAAAGAGCATTTAAATGTAATATAATTACATTGTAGAGCATATATTAAAAAAATCATAATATATATAATGTTCGTATATAATCTCTATATGCATACACACAGAGGACTATCTTTTAAAGCTGTACAGTTACACAGTGCTGCATGACAACTTATTAAATGTACAGTTCTATAGGGAGAGAAATAACCACCACTGTGAAGCTTCATTGCAGACTTTGGGCATGCCTGTGTTACGATGCAGCCTTTGCATAAGAAATGCCTTACCCATGTAATCCTGTTCTCTAATTACAGTATGCAGGAAAATGTTATTTTTCTTTGTTTGCACCCTTTCTCCTGTGTCTAGTGCATATTAGACCAAACGTAATTCCTGAAGGGTCCTATGATTGCAAGGGTGCTTGGCATGGTAAACTTGACAGTACTTGAAAATGCTAGTCACTTTGTTTTCCTCTGGGAACATAAGCTCCTAAAAATCCCCTAGTAGCCCCTAGTAGGTCAACAGTCTCAATAGTTGATTATAGGTAACTGTTCAAAAGCTTTTTACTCTTCTGCTTGTTATCTTGCTTAACTTTGAAGAAAATCTGTCACTTTTTTTTTTTTTTTAAACCTCATTTTGTGCTTTTACAAAGTAAGAATGAGAGAATTCTGCCTACTCATTTATTTCAAGCTTTTTCAATCTTAACAAACAGCATATTGCAGTGATTAATGTGAGCAAACACATTTTAGTGTTGTCTGCTAGGGGGAAGCACATCTGAGCTTGTTCAAGTGCTATTAATGAGGCTGTTAAAAGCAGTGAATTATTGCTGCTGTCTTTAGTTACTGTTGTTGTGAATCATGTGACTTGATGGAAATAAACTGTTATTGCTGAGCAGCTGTAACACAAAACAAAAACTGAGCAAGAGATCTTTGCCTGTTAACAATTAATCTGTTTTGGGAAAAGAGTGATCACTTCTTCTAGCTGGGGGGGGAGGGGAACATTTTCATTTCCAGAAGGAGTTCCTCAGTCAATATAAAATCAATGAGCCAGCCAGGGGTATGTGTTGTTAAACACGTGATTTATTAGCAAAACAAACAGAAGATGTTTTATGGCGTAAAGTGATTTCCTGTGTTTGTGGGTCTTCTGATTTCTCAGGGTGTTTTTACTTCTGGATGATCTCTTTGGTGCTGTGTTTGTGGGTCTTCTGATTTCTCAGGGTGTTTTTACTTCTGGATGATCTCTTTGGTGCTAAGGTGCACCAGCATGCTGCCTGACCAGCCTGTGTGTGCTTGTTTCAGCTTCTTAGGCTTTTGTCACATACCTGCCTTCCTGCAGGAACTGCTTCTAAAAAGTTCCTGCAGCATTTCTTTGCTGTGAGTCCATGGCATCTGCAAACTCTGAGCCCAAGTCCAACATGTGTCAAAAGTTAACGTGGTGCCCTTGTTGATTGTGATTTCATGAGCTGCATGATCACACCTATCTAGAATAATGTTTTTATATAGGACGAGTACAATCTTTCCTTACAGTATTGAGGTTACTTTAATGCCTTCTGTGCTACAGTAGAGCATGCTTAGAATTGCTTTATTCTGCTCTATGCAAGTACGCAAACTGTAGCTTGAGAAGTTCATAAAAAAGATTTGTAAGAAGAGTTGGTGGATCCTTACATCTGGTGTTATGATCACTTTTGTTTAGCTGTTCATAGCAGAAGGTGTACGCAACTTAGCACCAGCCCAATACCACGTAACGCGTGTAATAGCTCTTGATAAATGTTCAGAAGTCATCAGTAAACTGCTGTCCCTCTTCCCAAGTGTAAGCTATGTTGAGGTGAGGTATTGGTGTGGTAGACCTAAATGATCATGTACTTATTTTGGGGAGGGACTACCTGAATATTTTCAATCTTATTGCACTAGATTAGGAAGCATAAAGCAGATGTAGTTTCTACTTGCTACAAGGTAGGTGCTACAAAAGGGATTTCTTTTCCTTGTATGTCTGCACTGATCCATGTTTTCGTGCTTGTCTTGTAAGGAAAGGGCTTATCCATTCTGGTTGAAGAGGAGGAAAAAGGAAAGAGTGAGAGTAAAAGCTTACTGTGGTAAACCAGAGAAAGAGAGATGCTTGCTCATGGTATAGGATGATATTCAAAGATAAGCTCTCCTCCTATCTAGTTATTAAGGAACCTGAAAAGGAAGGGAAGTATCTGTGTGTTTGTATGCAGAAGAAAGGATCACATGCTAATGAATTTTATCACAGGAGATAAATTCACTGGCACAAGCTGTACAGTATATATTTCTGTAGACTAAGTACCTTTAAGACATATGTTATACACCATAATTCAATATAAAATTGTATGATTACTCTGCCTTGTAACTTAAAGTTAAATGAGCAGCTGTACTTCACGATATCTTTAGTTTATTTCTTCTACTTTGGAAGAAGATAGAAGTAAAACAACAACAAAAACTTGGTGAATGCAGCAATGCAGATATTTTTTTTCCTCTTCTAAGTTATATGCAGCCAAATAATCATTTGTTTTCCAGCAGCAAAACTGCTATTTCAGGCCTTTCAAAAGGAAAAACTCCTGGAAATGTTGTCAGAGTTGTTGCACATCAATAAAAGACTGAAATTTCACTCTTGTTTTTTTTTGGACTGAAAAAATCTATAAACTTTATTTTTCACTTCAGAGTTTTGGTGAGAGGAGAAGGGAGGGTAAAAAAAGACAAAATTGGAACCCATCCATCGGAAAAGAGGGAAGGTAGTTCTTCATCAATTCTGAGATCAGAAGAACAATGTAACAGATGATTATTAATACTAATGTACTGTGATTTTTTTGTTTACTTTAAGTCTTAGAAACGCTGGCTAGAGAAGGAGGTTTTCAGCCCTTCTCTTTAATATACTGATGGAATATTGCTATCGGTTCGGAGTCTGTGTTTGAGCTGTTGATAGAACTTGGACTCAAGAAATCGAGGGTAGGAATCTCTTTCCATATGCATGTAAACTACTCGTTGTGCTTCATCAAAACAGGACTCTGTTGGTTCCTGTAGGTTCCTGACAATTGATTTCTTCACTGGGCTGTCAATGTTAATCTGAAAACACAAATCAGCATTACTGAAGTATCATTAAATATTTGCGAAGGAAGGTTGAAGTTAGATGACCTGTACTGAATGACTTTTATTTCTCTAGTTTTATGTATCCTGTATTTTAAAATCAGCACTTCATTATTTATCTATTGTAGCAGTATCTTTCTCATTACGGTGTCAGAAATATCTAGTCTTTACAGCTGGATGGGGAACTTGCTCCTTTGGGGAACAAAAGCCTGGTAGACTTAGAGCTGTTTGAGTTCCAGTCTGTCTCATGCTTTTAATGAAAGAATATATATGTATAACTTAAAAGAAGCAGTCCTGAGGATTTGAGATGTGAGATGTAGAAAAGCTTCAGGAAAAGCTTTCCCCCCCCCAGCTATCTTAAGGATGGAAAAAATACTAAATTACATAGGAAGTTTTATTATTATTATTATTATTAGCTTATGATGAATTGCATTGTTTAGTTGGCTTCATTTGGTCTCTTTTTGCTGAGAGGAGAGCTCTAAAGATGTGAAGTTTGTGCTGATGTTGCTTATGGGCCAGGATGTATTGAATTGAATTGAATATGAGCTGTGTCACAATTCTCACTTAGCATCTACGTTTTAAAGAATGGTATCTAGCTCTTGTGTTAACAGTGAATATAGAGAAAAGGCAGTCAATATGTCTTGAAAACCTAGATACCTAGGCAGCCAGTAGCAAGATTCAAATACGTTATATTGTAGGGGGAAAAAAAACATACACAACACATCTCATTTTTAAACAACTTATTCTTAACTATCTTGAGTTATGGCCTTAGCCTAGATTAATGGATTTGTGATTGGCAATACTGACATTTCTTTCTCAAAAACATGAGTGTCTTACTGAGTTTCTATAGTAGGACACGCTACAAATATATGCACACACACCACACTACCCCAGTAAGTAAATAAAAAGTTTAGGAAAAGACAAAAGTGAATTACACTTTCAATTGTGTTTTAAAACCAATAGCCTTCAAACTTCCTCTACTTCTATGTTAGTAGGAGTGGCTTAGTCATTTAAAGGAGCAAATGATCTCAGCCAACAGCTGGAGACCAACCAGAGCTGGGTTTGGTTTGGCTTGGCCTGGCCTTTGATGTCAACAGAGAGGCTGTTTTGAGATTCTGTAATTTGTTTATGATTATATGTAAACCAGAAGATAATGAATGTGGATACTTCAGCTATGTCATTCTGCTGGGTTAGAGGCAGTAAAAGCCAGTATAAACTTTTTTCCAAGGAGGGTAATAAGCAAGACAGGCTTAAGTCTGAGAGTAGAAACTGTTGAGCAAGCAAGACAGGCTTAAGTCTGAGAGTAGAAACTGTTGAGCAGGAGTTAATTTTTTTGCATGGCCACCTGAGTATCTTTTTTTTTTTTTTTTTTTTTTTTAATGCTGAGATCTTCAGTATTTTTCCTGAACCTTACGGTGCAGTGATTAAGTTGTTTCAGAGTCTTTCTATCAACTCCTTTTCTGAAAGGATAGGACTGAGTGGAGTTCTTCATTTGTTCGTTTACTCTTGCAAAGACCAGATTAGTATCTGCATGACAGAATGGCACTGTTCAAGAACTATTGAAGTGAGATCAGTGGCCCTTGATCTTAAAAGAACATAAAGATCCACGAATTTGGGTCTTAATCTAGCTGTGTGTTAACATGCATACGTGGTGTGTGGATATATATGAAGCATTTTCTTATAGACAAAGCAGTGAAGGAAAGTATTGATATTATGGGTACAGAAGAGCTTTGGGAGGATGAACAGGAGTCTCCAATCACTTTATGAGAAGATCTAAATATCTGTTGCATTTTGTAAACTACGTTACAGTTCAGACAATTCTATAGAGGAAACAAAAAGCTCATGTTAGGGTATATCACCTCTTTTGGAGCCTGGGGTTGAATGTAATTTGTAAAAAGTTTCCTGGCCACATAAATCCTTTTTCTTTGGGATGTGATCTTCTTATAAGCTTCACAAGCAAGCCAGAATTCTATGTTTTCATCACTGTGCTCTGTCTTCAAGTAGGTCTTGTAGATCATAGGTCCATCTGTAAATGTTTTGAAAGCCAAACTTCATATACAGCATACCAGGTTTATAACCTTGAGAAGGCTTTGAAGATAGAGATATTTATAAGGTAGTGTGTATAACTATGCTCTACGTCTCTAAATATTCTTATAGAAAGATTATATCAAAGTGGAAAATCAAATGCACTAATTCACCCTAGAACTCTATACTTTGACATTGCATTTTGCTGCGTGTGCAGAACTTCCTTTAAACTTTGGCATTTTGTTATTCAGGGGCACTGAAGTTTATGCTAGGCATTGTCTGAGTATTGCTGGAAGCCACAAATGTTTAACTTGAAACAAGTTTTCCTGTTGGTGCAGAATTCTGAGTTTCACTTAGCTAAAGATGGTGGGTTGTGATGTAGCAGTAACCATGGACTTGCACTCAACTGTGGCTTTTTTATTAAAAAAAAAAGTGCTCTTTCTCCCTGTGCTTTGCTTATGAAGTGTAGCAAGCCATGTTGGTTGCTGTTAAATGCTTTAATTGTAAACTCTGCCTTTTTCTTCATAGTTACAAATTCTCATTCTGTTCCTCTTCTTGCTCTCCATACTTCACTTAGTTTCAAAATAATGGCTACCCTCAGAAATAGTTTTGAGAAGTCTGTGCTGTGGCATAACTCTGGTGACAGTCTTGAGAATGTTGAAGTTCAGCAGGGATGTGCCAGTCAGACTGCAAGCCATGTAGAGGAATTTGGGACTACTCTGAGCCAGGAATGAGACAAGGGGAATAGTGAAGGGAAATATTCAGATTTTCTGCTGTGGCTACAGTTCTTCCTGTATAAGGGTCTGAGTTGCCTTCCATGGCATTTCACTGTGCAGAAGTACTGTTAGCTATGATGTCTTGGCTATACACGGTGTTTGCCAAATCACTTTTGCTTTCGGTTTCTTCTGCGTGATGCATGGTAAGCACAACCCCCTAAGCTGTTTTTCAGTAACTGCACATAAGATAAAGCACACAGCATACTGCTTGTCTTGCTGATTGTCCTCTGTTAGAAGCTTTTTCAGCTATCCAACTGGGATACAAGCATACATTTACTTACGTTTACTCATTATCAGTTTTTCAAAAGACTGGGACCACTGTAGCACTTCATCCAAAGACACTCTTCAGGATAAAAAAGAGAAGGAGATGATTATAGAATTAGCCATGGCTCAAACATACAAATCATATATAGTTAGTTATTGAAAATCTGTTCCCTAATTTAAATAAGATGTATGAATCTTGCATTTGAAAGAGCTTTTCTGTGTATCTTATGTCTTGTGCTTACTAAGCATGTATTCTCTTTAATACAGCTTATAGTTCCATCTCGAGGTGTTCCTATCTAATTCCTCTAGAAATAGTACTCACTGATTTAGAGCTCAGGTTAAGCACATGGTAAATAGTGACTTTCTAGATTGTAACCAGTTTGGTATGGGAATTGTGTGATTGATTATGCAACGTTGACACTTGTATTTAGTAACAAAGACTTTTAGGATCCCAGATTCTTACTGTAATTTGTAAAGACCCTTCATGACCAAGTTGCAGTTAAGTTGACTTACCAGTTGAGAGCTGAAAATAAGCTCCAAACTTAACATAAATACTGAAAGCTGAACACAACCTCAGCTGTAAGGTACATCCTCTCCATCTCTCTCCAGTTGTTTACAGTACAGTAGGACGTGCTATTACTAATCTAGAAACAGTTCTTGAAGATGAAACCAGATTTGTTTGTTTGTTATACTCAAATGGCAATTTCATAAGATTGTAGGAGTTTCCTGCCTGACTCTGGGGAAAAAGTATGGAAGCAGTGAGGTGAGAGACTAAACACAGTAAGGTAAAACTTTGATGGCCAGACATGTGCATGTTGCTCCACTTAGACCAACTGATTTTTAAGCCTTGCAATTCTAGGAGCTCAATGCTAGTAACTTGGAAAAAATGCTCCCACTTATATTAGTAGAAGAAAACGCAGAGATGTATTCCAATGAGTGCTTTCCACTATGAGTCAGCCTGAATTGGGGAGAGCTTCTCCGAGTGCTCCATTTTCACATGAAGTATAATTTTAGTCATTCTAGAACTGCAGCATGTAAAAGGTACTTAGCACCTCAGAAGAGATATTCACATCTCCATAATAAAAAGCAAAATCAGCTTAAGTATGGATGCTGCATGCGGCTTCATACGCTTCTGCTGCACTACAGACACCAGAGGTTTTGTAGCTTTCAAAACTGGTGATTACCCTTTCATCTTTAATTTGGTAGAATTCTCTGACCAAGTGTACTGAGGCATACTAATTATTGTGTCAGGTTTGTGTGATCAGAAACATATCAATATAAATCTTACTGCTATCGAATTACAGTGTTAGTAGTTCTTACCAATATGTTTGATTCTCATCAAAAGTTCTTTTTTTTCCCCCTCCCATGTGTTAGTGGCTCTCATCTGTGGAAACTCATGAAGCTTGTTATTGTGGGAGGTGATAATCTTTATTCATCTGAATGTTCCCTTTCCTTGGGAGCCACTTCTGAGTTATCGTCAGTGTTACTGATGCAGATAATTTTTCACTCCTGTCAGCAATAGCATTTGAATATGAAAGTCTTGTCTGTCTCACCAAGCATCATCAGCAGGGCCACCTTATTTCCATGTCTGATTATTTGCCTTTAGCATTAATCTTTGAAGCAGAAAGAAGGTGACCTGATGGGGCAGCTGCCATGGAGGAAAACCTTTTTACTTTTTTTTTTTTTTTGTCTTTCCTTTCAGAATCATGAATGTCACTAAGGGAAATGTGAACATATGTTACTAATGCCAGTCTCATAGCTGCTGTGCTGATTGCAATGTTTTCGCAGCTTTGATTGGCAAGATGATTCAAATTGCTGGAGAACATCTATTATGCTGAGAAACATGAGTATTCTCCATAGTTATCTGAGGCTTTATAGCTGGGATTCCAATACTTAATACGTAAAATGCTATTGCCAAGCCTTGTGGAAGCTGTAGTTTGTTTATTATTCTCCCCCAGTGCCTGGGATTTCCCTGGCTGCACTGCATCAGTAGCCCACAGGCTGAGACATTCTTGTGTAGAAGAAAAGTCCTTGTCCAGGAGACACTTCTGGAAATGCTCTCTGGATTTCTGCTGAGCTGTCACTTAGCTTCACACAAATGATGGTCAACAGAAATACCTCAGTACTGCTATGGAGGATGTATTTTTCTCCAATCAGTAAATAAGTACAGTGTACAAGCTGATAACAGGTGTGTTGAATAGAAGCTTTTTAGGCACCCTGATGTTTTGGCCAGCATGTCATACTTCTGGCTATGCCTGGCCTCCACTGAGTTTGGACACAGCTGATGACTTGCAGGAGGCACTGCTGCTTCTCTTTTCCACTCCACAGCACAGCTTCATGTGTGGAAGGACACACATATATTCAATCTCTGCCAATAGTCTGAATTCTTCAAAAGAACTGCACAAAATAGGGTTTACAGATTCTTTTGGGTCATAAAACTGAGATTAAATCAAGGATTAGGTCAGGCCTGTGCCTAAATACTTACAAGTTCCCACTAGGATGCACCCCATTTCCAACAGAGAAGTACTAATGTACACTTAATATACTGCAAAGCAATTAGCTGCATTGCAGGTGGTCAGCTGGAGCAGTTGTGAGGATGCTGCACTCATCTGCATGATTTTAGGCTTGTAAGGAAAACTCATAGTGAATTCTGTGGGTTTTATATTTCTGTTCTGCAAAATGTAAGAATTGTGTCGTTACTTACTTAGAAATGATCCCATTTTCTTCTGTTCTGAATGTCATGCAAAGCCAGCAAGCATTTGGACTCATTCTCCTAAACATGAAAACTATGTGAGTTTTAATCTTCCTATACTGATTTCTGGCTATCTTAAATTCTACTTGTAATTCAGTCCTCCATGCAGCAGTGCTGCCTACTCTAACAGCATTCTTATTTTAGACATCTAATCTTTATCATCTTTTATTTTAAAGCTTTTTTTTTTTTTTTAAGTTGTGGCTGAACCATTGCTCCAAAATGTATTTTTTAACATGCAAAAATATACGTAGTTCAACAGATATTTCTAAAGGTGGAAAGAAATAGAGCTGATATTTCTTTTCTTTCCCATCTGTGAAGAGAACTTTAAAAAGTGACCTTCACCAAAAGGAAAATAAGGTGGTTATTTCTTTTCTGAAAGGACAAATACATCTGGATCAAGAATCAGAGCTCAGTGTAAACTGGACAATGTTCAGTAACTGAAGTACGAGGCAGTAATTTGCCATGCAGTTACCAGCTAATCAATACTGATTTAAAATTGGTCTTACATTTCTTATAGAGATGATATGAGAGCAGGTATGATTTGTAATAAGGACAAGGTTGTTAAGCATATATTTACATACACACACAAAAAAACAACCAAACATGCAAGAAATGCAACAAGAAGAAAGCAAAACAAAAATTCCATCAACATTTTCTGACCTGGATTATATCCCTCTCCGTTTTCTTTCCAGAGAGATCAAATGCTGTGCAAAGCTTGCAAGGGATGGAGGGTGAATTTACATAGATCTGCCTGAAAGCAAATCAGTTATCTTGCATGTTATTTATTTCAGCTCACAGTTTCTTTCAGGTTTGGGTTTGATTGGCATATACTATTCTGGCAACTTAGTTTTCCTTCCAACTCAAACATGATAAAACACAGAACAAGGCCATATCTCCCAGTGCAGCATTCTGAACTTGTCAAATGATCCTGATCTTAGACTTATTAATGTCCAAATCCAGTTTGATATTGTGTGAGAGTCTTACCCAGTAGATTTCCTACAGGATATCGAAGCTTCTTAACTTCCCTTAGCGTGGTACTGCAGCTGGGCTGTTTGTGCTCCAGCAGCCCTGCAGGTCTGCCAGTGACTGTTGCTCATTTCCTACTTTTGTGGAATTCTCCGAACTACGTTCTGCTTGTTTTCTGTATAACTTCCTCTACATTTGCCTATTCATATCACTAGTATTTACTGTGATCTCACCCTCTGCACAAAAGGGGGATTTTAGAACAACACAATATTCTATATTTAAAAGCATTACACATTAAATTCTGGTGTAGGATTATCAACCATCCCCATTGTCTTATTTCAGTCTTTACCTAGTGCCCTCTTTTTTTGTATGTCTTCATGTTACGCTTACTGGTCACTGAAATACAAACAAAAACAGCCTTTGAAACCTACAGTTGGTGCTGCATGGAAATTCCCCAAAAATATGAGATGAAGCAGTAGCTCAGCTACTTCCATCTAAATTCGAAAGTGTTATTCATTATCTTTTTTTTCTCAAGGTGAGAAGTCATACTGTATAATGAGATATTGTTGCTCTGAGGAACATTTTAAAGCAGAGTTTGAGGTTTTAAAGAAAATATTGTGCCCCAGAGCTGGCTATGTGTGTGCATTTGCTATCCAGGCAACCAAGGCTTTGTAATTCTCTTTACATACAAAATATTTCCAAATAGGCCAAGGTACAAAGTGTGCTGATCTTAGGTTTTTGTTTTTGTTTTTTAATATTTTATCTTTATCCTTGGGTTTTCTTCATTCCACAGAAGTATGTAGCCTGTACTCCATCAGTCTGTCACTTGTTACTGCTGACAATGATGTTATTCTATAAACAAAACAGATCCAGCACGCAAAGCTACAACGTGCCCTCGTGCAGTGTGTGCCATTTTTGCATTGGCCAAATGTCACAAGTACAGCCTGTGACCTTGCCTATGTTTGTGCCCTATTCTCTGTTGCAAATGGTAGCACACGTACGTCATAACTTCTCTGCTTTGGTAATTCAGCCAGCTATTTGGAGGCTGCAGGAGCTGTTTTCAGCTGGTACATATGAATGTAGGATGAGTGGGGAAGAGGATATCGTGCTTTTTTTATATAATAGATATAACTTTTTTTTGTAATAATTCACAGGTTTTTTTAATGTGTAGGACCTGCGCTTTTCACAGGGCCTTAATCAAAAAGAAAGTCACATGGCTACAATACTTGCAGAGGAATTATTTGTCTGATAAATGAATTTAAGACTTGAGAGTATTCATTTGTGTACAAGATGTGATATGATACCAATCTAGAGCATTGCCTATTTTTGAGCTCCAACACGTGCTTTCATAGAATCACTACAATCAGAACAGACCTCCAAGATATCCGTTCCAAGTGTCCTCCTGTCACCAATATTTCTCACTAAACCACGTCCCTCTGTACAATATTTGAATGTTTCTTGAATATGCCCAGGCATGGTGACTCCACCACCTCTCTGGGCAGCCTATTCTGTTTTGATTCACAGCATCTGTATACCAAGCTAGTGAATTGTAAGCTACCTGGTGTCGCAGGTTTTGATGCTCCATGCAGGTTTTAGCAGAGCCTTTGGGGAGAAACAGCTTAAGTTTTGCTCAGTTGCCCTCTGTGATGTCATTCAGACTGATTTGTACTAGGAATTTTACATAAAATATTCACACGTGAATGATGAAGAAGCTGCTTATACATCAGGAATACTTCTTAAAATAATGCCTTTGCTATTCTGAAGCAATTTTACATGCCAAAAATAAGTGTTTCCTTTCTTATGCTGTGCTTGTAAGCACAAAACATCGTACCTATAGAAACTCAAATATCCTTCCTCCTGGTTAAAATTTTCATTTATTAGCTGCATTTGTAGGGATAAGATTCTAAATTTCCTGTAGTTTTTTTTTTTTTTTTAATTATTATTGTTATTTTCTTGAAATGCAGAAGGTCTTACTTCCCTATGGATGTGTCTGCTCTGCATGTGCTGGCGCCTGTCTCGTCTTCTTCCTTATATGTGCCATAGGCAAATTGTGCTTGTGGTTTCTATCAGGAACAGTTCTGTTGGACTCTGCACCACTGACAGAGACTGTTTGCTCTAAAGTTATCTGGATGTCTCTGCAAATCAGCTGCAACAAAATTAAGCTTTGTTTTACTTCATTTAAATCTTTCATGAATTGTCCAAGTTTGGTGACAAATATTTTTAGCCAAGATCTATAAAGTCTGAAGTCCATGCTGAAACAAGGTGCAGCACTCTTGCACTACGAACAGGTTTGGTCCTCTTGGATGATGAGGCAAGAACATCAGGTTATTATGCGAGAGCTCTGACCCATCAGTGTGAGGTGTGTTATGCTTATAAGTGGTCAACGTGGTAATGTGTGCAGTCTGAGTGATGACACTAGAACTTCACTAACTTGTATGAGGTCCTTTTGTTGTTTTTCTCCCAGCTGTTGCCCAGGTTATGACCTCACATTAAATTAAGATTAAAATGATCTGTACCTTGTTTATTCTTCTCTGCTGAAGCGTTTCCAGTTTCCAGTGCAATAGCAATGAAGTTTCTCTGCTTGTCTCTAGAGGATTAGAATGATACCAGTGCTTTGGGAATCAGCACTATCTCGTAGCATTTGGGTAAGTGATTGGAGAGGTGGGGGGAAAAAAAAATTTATTAGAAGGCTAACAGTGGAAGGCTTTCTGGGGTTATTGTGACTTGTGGGTACTTACCTGTGCCTACACTGGACATGATGTCTGGGTCAGGAGTGGCTTTGTATACATGTATATCTGAAAGTCCTTTTGCATAACCTTAAGTATCTTATTTTGGCAAGATCATTTCCTAGTAAACTTAAACTATGTAGTGATTAACTATTGTTCATGACTAATTAGTGACACTGTGATCAAACATCTTTTGCAAAGTACAAGAAAACCACAACATGCTTCAATGACAGGTTGCCTGATCAAGCCTATGTTATGCCTTCCCTCTTATTACATGGATATTCCACTAGATGTCATCTGACATCACTCTGAAGGAGAAGATGCAAGTAATCAGTTCAAACAGATCTCATGAAGATGGATGTAGGTTTCTGCAGGCTCTGGGGAAACCCTCTGAGTGTAGTGAATGATCTTATGTAGCCTGAAAGGGATTTCTTATCCAGCCAGGAGAGAGAGGGAGACAAGCAATTTGCTGAGGCATTTGTTGGACAGGCTGTCTAATGTGGCTTCTGATACAGTCTTGTTCATTTGAATCCTTAGATTGAATTCTTAGACTGCATCCTTAGGGTGCAGAACTGTGGTGTTGTAAGGACGTGCTGTGGAGGAGCCAATACTACCTGGTTCATTCATTAGTTAAGCTGGACATGCTTTAGAGGAAGAAAGCAAAGTGAAGGAAACAGAAAAGCTAAAGATGGAGAGAGAAATTACTATCAAGCCAAAGCTGTTTAACTTGTCACTTATTCTGGCCAGTTCTTTTTCCAAGTATTAAATATACTGTCTAAACTATCTGATAGTTGATGACTGTTTTTATTGCAATTCTTTTCTTGTCAGCAAACATAATGCTTCCAGAGAAACTCTTGCTCAAAGCTTTATATTTCTTTCTGTTCTTTCCTGTGTTCACTCATAAATAGCATCCTTATTAATCCCCATGCTTTCTCTTTATTCTTCTTTTGTTCTTACAGTCAGTCTTTCCTGTTTGTGTTTCTATTTTAATGCTCCCCTGTTCATTAAGCACCTCGCCTACCTGAACCTGTTTCACACCAGTGAACTTGGAAGTCCTGTCTGCCTCATTCTCTGTATTGTACCCGCTCTTTCCATCCACCCACACACTCCATTGCTTGTACATTGCTACTTACCCTCCTCTTTCTCCTTCAGTACACCCACACAATGGCATTCATGAATGCAGGAACACTGCTTGCTTGGGCTTGTCTTGTATTCACATCCTTGAGGCTCTGTCTTACAAGGGCAAGTAAATAGGAGCACTGAAGGTGTGCCAGTTGGTTTAGGCTCGCACTCAAGAAAAGACACTGAGAGGCCTTTGTTTTCCCTTGAGGAGCACAAAAAGTAGATGCTCTGATCTGTGTCCTATCATACTCTTCATTGAGTGCACTTAGTATATAAAAGAAAAATGGATCAAAAGTCTTGCTTTTAGCTTAGTGTGGCCACTGAGTCATATGTTTTAGGCTATACTTAATATTGTGGCATTGTGACCAGCCCCATCCAGACGTGGTTCCTTTGTTGGGAACTTTCTTGCTATATATTTGAAAATAATCTCAAGGAAAGTTAAGTTCAGCATGCAACGAATGTCCATTCCCAGGGCAACAGACCCCTGCAGCACACCACAATGACCAATTGTCTGCTATTAAATGGGTGGTGAAAATATACTCTGCTTGTAGATAAAAGTGGGCATGGCTTGTGAGTGTTTGCTAACTTGAAGAATGGAAATTGTTTCCATACTTATGACTGCTTTGGGTTTTGCCCATAGAGTTGGATAAATCTTAAGTTGTCACTGATCTCTGTGAACTTAAACATCTAATTAGTGAAAACAGTCTGGAATATTGCTGAAAAGTCTAGATAGAAGTTCTGAAAACCTTCTCTCTATCATATGCTATAAGCTTTCTCTTCCCTTTTTCTTCCTAAAAGCCATGATGTCATTGTGTGAGCATGACATTCTGCAACCGGCAAAGCAGAGGAGGAAATCATGTGACTGGGTGCTTGCAGTGCTTTGAACAAGAACATTCAGCCCTCCCAGCCTTCAATCAGGCTGCAGAGAAGTGGGTGCTGTGCCCCTACAGCCCTCTGTCAGGCTCCTGTTAGCGAGCTCGCACATCTCAGCAGTGTGCAAAGCTACTTACATGGGCATCATGTGAGTGGATTCATTTTGAAGGCATTCATTCTCAGTGGCGATGTCCTCATTAAGAGAATTATTGTAGTTTGTTTTCAGTGTCAATTAACTGATTGCTATGTGCTTCAAGCTGGTCAGAACGTTTGACTTGTTACCCTGGGTCTCCTAATCCCCTTTGTTCGTCCTGGCACAACAGCTCCCAGCTGGCCGTTGAGTTCTGTTCATGTGTTCTATGCTCACTGTTTCTTCAGACTGGCGTGAATAAATGCATTGCATAGCTTAGCCTCATTGCTGGTCAAATTCTGTTCAATAGCAAGTCTCCCTTCTGTATATCTAAACGTATCTTGATTTTTATAGTTGATGGTCCATACAGTAAATACAGTACAGATTTTTCCATAAGTCTGGAAGTGAGAAGTACAAAACTCATGTGCTTATGAGTAATTAGCACAGCATGTTTATTCTGTTTTATTTTTAAAGATTGTCTTTTAATTACAGAGTGCAGTAATTCAATAATGTAAATAAGAACCTGTGACTCTCATTTCCAGAGATGTCAGATTTGTAGGCAGTTGTAACGTCATTTAAGTGCTTTGGCTGTGTAACAGACTTGGAGTGGCTGATTTGCTTTGTTTCCCTCTGCACACAAGTCTAAAGCATTGCTGGAAAGTTTACATTTTTTCATTTCATATGGAAGTCATTACTAATTTTATTAGGAAAAGAGGCCGTGTGAAAGCTGGCCACCATCACAGCTCAGGTTAATGCTTTAGGGTTGTGTGGTCCTTAGGCTGCTTGAAGAAACCAAAGGCAAGTGCTCAGTGCAGTTTTAGTACTGGTGATCTTTGGGATCTGTCAACTGCTTTCTGGTGCTGTTTGGAAGAGTGGGAGCTAAGTTTATTTCTAAAATACGCATATCCATGCTTGGTAGGTCTTAAATCTTTGAGACTAAGACCTTTTGAGCTGTAATTGTCTGAACAAACCAGGGGACAATCTTAAAACTGCCTTTGTTTCTGAGCATACAGGAGAAATTTAAATCATTCAACAAATAGCAAGCAAGAATTTGTTTTGCAGTTTCTGCTCGTGTCTAATGAATAAAAGCTTCCTTTCACAGAGCTTCGCTCATAGAGATTACACTCCAAGATAATTAACCCATGTCTGTGAATGGAAGATGAAAACATCTAGTTTTTCCACCTATTGTCATCTGGTCTTTGCTTGTCAGACCCATTTCACAGCCACAAAGGAGACAATGACATCTGGAAAGCCCGTTACTTGAGAATGTGGGCACAGACAGATGGCATTTAGGAGTCTGAGGTGACGAATTTGTGGTGTTCTTCACCATCTGAGCTTGGCATCGCCTTTAATTTCCTTCCTGCTATCATGTGCAGTATGCCTCCAACAACAGGTTTGATATAGATGTCCTTTCATTTCATGTGAGAGTCTTAATACAGTGTTATACCATATTTTCAATTCTGTGATAATAAAATATCTATTTCGGGGAATATATTTTCACTAGTTTGGAAAGATGAGAGACTAAAGTCAGGCTTCCAAATTCAGACTCGGCAAACTTGGCCTCTTGAGTCCTTCCATAATGAGAACTCTCTGCAGCAGTGAGAAGTTGACTCACCTCAAAAGTGTGCCCTAAGATGGCACAATGATTTTTCTACTGAAACACTGGCAAACAATGAAAAAGTTTCCATCAGCAGTGGAAGGGAACTCAGAGAGCAAAGTCTGAGTCACTGCTGTCAAATCATAAAGCTTCTCCCTGCACTGAATCCCATTTTCCTGTGCTGATCTGTATCTGATCAGCAATCTGAATAAATGGTTTTTCTTAGAGTCTGTGGACAAAACTCCAAGTTTCCTTTCTTTTACTTTTTTTTTTTTTCCAAACAAGGAGAAGCTAAAGCAAAAATAAAAATAAATCAGCTAAGCTGTTTGACACATTAAGTGTTTTGTTGTTCGTGCCTGACTGAGCCTTCAGGCATGCAAAAATTCAATTCACTTTTGCACAGAGTGATTCTGGAAATTTTTAGCAGGTACCCAATAATTAATGCAGTCTAGCATATGTTTAAAAAGAGGACAGTTCCCCCACAGCTGCCTGCCTAATTTACTAGGGAGCAGCTGGAGCCTGTGCTCATGAATGATGGCTGTGTAACACCGACTATTTTGGGAGAGTCTGCCACATTCTGCAGGGCTCAGCCCACAGCTGTGACGCCCATCTGTAGCCCTGGGGCTGTTGATGAGCAGGGTTGGGAGGAGAAGATGAGTAAGAAATCATGGATGAACTTGATAGAGTACATGTGCCTTGTAAGTGAACCAAGTATCACAAAAAGCAGTCTTTAATCCCTTTGGTGTGTGTGTTCTATTGCGTTTCTGAGCCCCACAGAACTCGGTTTAGGCAGTGTTTCAAGGGAAGAATTAATTGCAAAATGAGCACTGCATTTTGAAAGAAATGTTGCAGAAAAACCTGCAATAACTCTTGGGTGTTTAAAAGCATGTCAATGAAGTGTCTTAGAATGCTTTGTACATTGTTTTAGCTGTACCACTGAACCATCACTTATAACTGCTTCTCTTTATTAAATGGGTGGCTATGGACAGCGCAGTAAATCTCTGTTGAATGCTTGGACCGTGTTTAAACAACCAGCTTTGTATGTCCCTGCTATAGCAACAGGACTATAATGCCGGGCTTATGACACCATCCCAGAGACAGCTCTGGGATTCTGCTGTGCTGTTACTCTGTGACAAAACTCAGTTGTGCTGCTAGGGCCCCTGGAGAAGGCTGAGATATCTCTGGAGGTAAGAACCTAGGCAGCTGACCTGTGTAGTTCTCATATAATCTTATTGCAGAAGAGGTGTGGGCAGTGCCAGCCCTCTATTGGAGTGAACAGCAGCTGCTGTGAAACTCAAACCCATGACACAACTCCAGGGCCTGCCTTCTCAAGATGGTTGTACCCAGCTCTGAGGATTATATTGAGATGGAAATGTTATACCCACTGTGACTCCATCCTGCAGTCTTCCCAGACAAAGACAACTTCTGGCACTCTTCCCTGGCATCAACAAGTCATTGGAAAATAACAGCCCTACCTCGCCATGCTATATATGATTTTGGTCAGAAGGGTCATACAGATGTTTGGTGAAATCACAGCAAAATTGTGAAACTGCAGCTTTGGGGTATAAATTAGAGTTGAGTCTATATGAGTTCAAGAGGTTTAAGTTCAGAAGAATGGCATCACTTCAAATGTAGTGTCAGTTGTGAAGACAGCTGATGTCTCGTATTTAGCAGGCTTTGTGGGGAGCACTTGTAGTGCTGTGATGACGTCCTGTGATGTGAGCTGTGGATGTAGATAGCTGCTGCTTTGAAGAAGTAACCAGCGCAGATGAGACCCAGTTCCCTAAGCACAAAGAGTGCAGGTAGTCTTATCTTTCGTGGCTTTTAAACTATGTGATCACTTGGTACGTGGAAAGCATGTTAGGACAAATGTGAGGATACTCTGGTGCGGAAGGCAGAGCTGTTTTTTGGTATCAGCGTTAGAAGTGGAAGGATGTGCTGCACAGCAGCCATGAGGCTGTGATGGTGAGGTGATGGTGACAGCAGCTGCCATACAGCTGTGCTGTGTCTGGAAGAGCTGTTTTTTCCTCCCCTGGAAGCCCAGAAGTCCCTGAGGGGTGGCAGCAAGCCCCCAGGAGCTGATGTCTGTGGGTTTGCAGCTGCTCTATTTGATATAGAATAGCTCACTGTGCCTGACTAAGCTCATGTTATTTTTGGAAAAGTGAGAATCTCCAGGGAGATCAAGTCCTGTGTTGCCAGCCACATGACAGCTGTCTCTCATGACAGTAGCTCATCAAGACCAGGGGATGCTCGGGTTTATTTTCATTATGAACTCTCATGTCACAAGATCTTAATCATTTCAGACACAGGCACTACTAAACTTGTACTTACATAGTTGGTGTATAACTGCAACTTCTCCTTCATTAATCCCACGACAGTACAGACTACTCATAACATTGCATATGGGTAAGCTTAATACAACATTTGCAGTGAAATTAAATGCTCATTGTTTGCTGTTAAGTAGTGCTAATACCACAAGTAATGTGAATGCTGGTGAGTCTCATCAGTTACTGCCTCTCTACGTAAGCAAGTGTGATTGATCTGCTGTGCTGGATTAACTGTGAGGGCAGAGGTGAGATGATTTCTATTTGAGATTTGACTCAGGTGCCAGTAGCTGGGGGAGTATGAAAAAGAGATAGGAAACTTCTGTATTTTTTCAGTAGATTTAATTGAAAAGTTTGCAATAAATTAAACAGAAAATGTACAGAAAAGATGCTACATGTGTTTGTTGAGCACAAACATAATAAAAGTACAGCTTATATAACTTAGAATATATCAATTTTAAGATGAGTCAATACATAATATATTTACATCACACAGTATTATCATGGAGCTAACGCTTATTAACACTTCACAGATTTCAAAAAGCCATTGCAAAGTCTCATCTGAGCCTTGTCTTGTTACATACAAAATTGTCAGTCATCCTTATTCTTCTTCTGAACTTTTATAATCTTTTCCCATCAGCAGTTCTTTGGGTTTCTAATCCTTGGTTCAGCATTCACAGTAGAGTTCAAGTAATAAATAGCATCCATATCCTGTCTCAATTCCGTGTTATAAGTAAGGAGAGGATTTTCACCACATGTTGCCTTCATGCTTGTAACAAACTTGTTAGCTCTCGTCCTGCATCTTCTTGCCCACAGAGCTGTTTGCATCCCTCTCATACCACGTCCCAAGGCAGGCGTTCTCTTTGCTGAGATCCAACCGCCCTGAAGAATGTGCTCACAGAATATTTGACACAGAGTCTACTTGACTCTTTCTTATCTCAAACACATTATTTTGAGTTGTTGGTCTGCAGCTGATTCAGAAGGTTCAGGTAGGTTTTGGATTTCAAGAATCTGGGATATGAATCCCTTTCCATGAGGATGTAGACAGTTCTCTGGGCTTCATCAAAACTTGTGTGAGTTGGGTCTTGAGCCCTTTTGGCTGTTGCTTCCCTCATCTGATGGTCAATATTGATCTGGAAGGGGAAAAACAATCGTTGGTTACACATTAGAAATGTATTCTTTATCTGTAGGTTGGTATTGACAGTAAATAAATACCTAACTAAACAGTAGAGAAAGTAGTAAAACAACCTTTAATTAAACCTCAAGTTAAAACAATAGGAGAAATCTTGTGTAGGACGAATCTCCAGTTAGGTATGCAATTGATATACACAACTTTTAATTCTCTAGCATGCCTCCATAATTGAAAGGACTGTAACAATCCATAGTATTCCTATTCTCAAAGCTTACTTTCAGGTATCTGACTCTAAGCACCAGCAGTAATTCAAACTGGGCTGACTCAGCATCATGTGCTGAGCCACTGGCGCTGCTGCTGAGCTGTTGCCAGCACTGCCTGCATCGTGTGGCTGTGATTGTGAGGTCTTACAGTATCACAGCTGGAAAACATGTGGCTTGATCTTCTTCGTGTGTAACTGAATGAATGTATGCACATCTCAGTGAGAGGATGCTACTATCTTCTGATCTTTTCAATATCCCTGCAATGGAACTATACAGGTAACTTTGAACTTACCTGTTTAATAGCATCTGACTGAACAAACTCCTCATAAATCCTCTCTGCTTTGCCATGTAAGTGATCAGCCTTGGTTTTCTTGTAATCTTCACAGGCCAGCCAGAACTCAATGTTCTCCTCACTGAACTCTGACTTCAGGAACTCCCGAAAGACACCTTGACCACCTGCACAACATAAATACATAGAGCATGATATTTGTGTCTGGGGATGGTGAAGTAAAGAGTTCATAGCAGGAGTTCTGTTGAAATCTTGAGTATAAAATGTTGATGGGAAGCTCTGTTCTTTCCTTCTTTCACATTTTGCAAATATTCCAGTTCCAAGGGTGATAGGAGTTATATAATGACGTCTAGGAGCTTGTAGATCTAGAACCGGGCTACCAAATTACAGCCCTGGATTCTAGCCTTCCTTAAATGAACTCACCTAGGGTACAGCTAAAAACAAAATTCCAAATTGAATTGGTGTTGTATGCAGGCTGAAAACTGGTCAAAAAACCATTGTTCTTTGCCTGCAAGGGTTTATTTACTCTACTAGGAGAAGGAAATGGGGATGTAGGGGAACACAAAACCTTAGAAGGAAATTAGAACGTAGTAGCTGAGAGCTGAGAATAACTAAAAGGCAACAGCCCGTTCTCTGTCAGTGTTTGCACAACTCTACAGCTTCGCATATTTGGTGAACTTTAGATTAATAATAATAATAATGATTCTTCAGAACAAGAACAATGTAATACTGAAGTAATATACTTACTTTGGCTGGCCAGGAGCTTTTCCAAAGACTGGGACCACTGTATTACTTCCTCTGCAGAAAGCCTGATTTGACAAATTAAGGAAAAGGTTTTAGGCAAGAAACCACATGTTTCCTTTTGTGTGTTTAAAGGAGACAGGTTTTATTATTCTATTCCAGAAATGTGTACCGTGTATTTATTAAACTTATGGCTTTCTCAGTGCACTTGTGGGAGCCCACACTAAAAAAAATAACCAGAAAAATGGAAACATGGGGGTTTAATGGTTATCCGGATTTCTGTTCCCAGAGAGATGAGCTTTTACTGTGACTATTAGCAAATAATTTTTTTTCCTTGCTACTTTTTCCATATTTTTGAAATGAGGCTTGTAATTCCTCTGTTATTTTCTTGTGTGTGAAGCATCCTTCCTTGTAAACTGTTACAGAAGAGAACAATATGTCTATGAATAAAAGAGATTTAAGCAAGGTGTCCACTCCCACACCATTTGATGAAAACATAAGAAAGAGCTCCTAATTCCATGAATAGTTTCTGCTTCCTAACATTCACCTCTTTTAGAAAGTCCGAGGCACTATTGGTATATTAGAAGTAATTTGCTGGTGTATAAGTAGGATAGAAATTATTTAATTTAAAAAAAAAAAAAAGTTTGACTATTTAGTAATCTAACTGTGTAGATATGTTTAAATTTTTCTTTTTTTTTTTTTTTTTTTTTTGTACTTACATGACATTCCTAGAGTTAGAAGACTTGATTCCAGATTCGAGATGTGGTACCATGCACTTCAAATAGTTCTTGAGATCTGCACCACTGAAAACAATGAATAGACATTTGTAATCCATTGAAGTTGTAGATACATTTCTACTCTAAGTGAATTTCTTAAAACTTAAAGGCAAACAGCTCCATCCTATGACTGATGCCTGGAAAGTCGCATATCCATGTAGTTATTTTTGAAAGACTAAGAGACTCCGGGTGTCTCCAAAATCTCATCCTGCTTACCTAAATGAAAGAGCTGGTTGGTATTAGCTCAAAGTGCTTGTAGCAATGCTATAGTCCCGGCCTTTGGGAGGGCTTTATGGTCCTTTAGCCCAAAAAAGGTGCAAATTCTTTATCTCAAGACTTAGTATTATTTTCATTTTTAATACGTTGAGGTTTATACTAAGATATATATACTTACAAAGCCTTTTGCTTCTTTTTACGGATTTTGCCTTCTGCGAGCTTGCAGTCCTCCTTTCCATTTAATTCAGTCATGTTGTTATGGGAGAAAAATAATCCTGGCATTTTACTGAACTTTGAAGAGAAGCGCCTCTTGCAGCGATAATCCTCCAAGCACCAAATGTCAGTTTGCTGCCTGCTGCCGCCTTTTATTGACGCAGGCAGCCCCGCTAGTTGGTGTGAACAGATCTGTTTATCATGTAGCCTCACCACAAACTGTGGAAGTTCCCTTTTTTCAGAGCGCGGTGACGTGAGTCTTTTGAGAAAGAAAACAGACAGCAGTGTCTCGTGGTTGGGGTTAAACCGGATGAGACTGATTTACTTTAGGTTTGTTTTGTGCGTCCGTGATACCATAAACCCCAAATATCCCCTCTAGAACTTTGAATTCTTGTCTTTTCTTAGTGAATTCAAATCAGCGTTTCTTCTTGAGCTCATCTAATGGGCCCCAAATATTGCAGTTTAATCTTGAAAACTCACCCCTTATGTGTCTGATACACCACGTGTGTATTAGAATTGTTTGCTTTTTGTGAGTCAAACAAGAACTGTGTACTCTAAGATACACCAATATCAATGTTCTATACGTAACAAAAGTGTGTCATTATCATATTATCACAGGATGGCTTGGGTTGAAAGGGACCTTAAAGATCATCTAGTTCCAATTCCCTTCTGCGGGCAGGGTAGTCAACTACTAGAACTGACTACTAAGGAGCCCATCAAGCTTGGCCTTAATGCTCCCAGGGATGGAGCACCCAAAATTTCTCTGGGCTGTGGTGCCAGCCCCTCACCACCCTCTGAGTGAAGAACTTAATCCTAACATCTAAACTAAACCTCCCCTCTTTCAGTTTAAACCCATTCCCCTTTTCCTATCACTACCTACCTGCATAAGAAGTTGCTCTCCCTCCTGCTTGTAAGTTCCCTCCAAGTACTGGAACGCTACAATGAACCTTCTCTTCTCCAAGCTAAACAAGCCCAACTCCCTCAGTCTTTCTTCATAGGAGAGATGCTCCAGCCCTCTGAGCATCTTTATGACCTCCTCTGGACCCACTCCAACAACTCTGTACCAGTTGCTCTCCAAAGATTGCTATGTTAAATAGAGGCATGTGATTTGTTTAGCCACACGTGCTGTGGGAATGTTAAACAATTTTGATAGTAAATAGTTTTAAAGGAGAGGAGAGATTATTTGTAAGCTCACTAATGTATTTCAAGAAAGCTTCTGTAATTTTTGGTGATTCATAATAGTATAAAGATGAATTTAAGGTACAGAACTGTTGTTTCAAAGGCAGTCTGATCATTATAATGCATCTGAGGGAGGCATCCATTCTTTCTCCATATATATACTTGAATTCCCTTGTGAAGAACACACCATGAATACAAAGCAAGGTGAATTGTTACCTTGAAAAGAGAGAACTTGCCTTTGTTTATTTGTCTGGACTTTAGAGGTGTAAGTACTTCATCTCATCCCTGGACATCTCAATGTTTTGCTTTTCTGGACAGTTTCAAAGACTTTTTTTAAAATAATGCTTATAACGTTGATTCTCCATAAATAGCTCATGGATTATTTGTGTCAGGCTACGTATGGTCATGGCAACAGAGAAGTTGCTCACTTATTTACAGTTTCATAATGGACTGTGGTACAGAGGTCTCAGGAAGCCAACACACACGCAGGACAGCCTGTCTGCATCAGGCTGGTTTGACCACAGGCAGCAGCTGATCCTCTGAATGCTATTAGTGACATAAATGCATCTGCATAGGCTGTACTGCAGGAAACATTTATCTTCATGCTATCAGGTAAACACTGACCTTCACACACACAGACTTATTTGCTAACTGCTCTTCCTCTCTCTGAACGGGGCTGAAAAGATGGTATCAGTCTTGTGTTTGTTTTCATGCCTAGTATGAACAATGAGGCTGGGG
Source organism: Tetrao urogallus (assembly GCF_951394365.1). Classification (NCBI taxonomy): domain Eukaryota; kingdom Metazoa; phylum Chordata; class Aves; order Galliformes; family Phasianidae; genus Tetrao; species Tetrao urogallus. The sequence goes on from NC_136818.1 coordinate 22,636,553, forward strand.
GAACTGAGTGTCTTCAGGTAGCAGCTGTCTTCAGGTGTGAATTACTGGGAGGGTTATAGGGATGCTAGATCTAGGCTGTACTCAGAAAGGTGGCCACTGATTTCTTTCTGGGAAAATTTCACAGCGAGAATGAAACAGTGGAGCAGGTTTCTGGTAGTTGAACAGTCTGCACACCTGGAAATGCTCAAAACAGGCAAAGCCATGAGCAACCTGATCCAACTATGAAGCTACTCCTGCTCTCAATAGTTGGATTAGGTAGTTGCTAGAGATCAAGACTCAAAGGAAAAGGGGATAAAGCTTGAACTTTCAGTTACGAGCAGCTATGAGTAAGTCAGCAGCCAGGTTCTGGGTCTAAGAAGAGGGACTACTTAGAGTAGGCTGGTTTGGTTGTTTTTATCTATTAGCAATGCAGGACTGTTGACACTTTATTTGCCAACAAGGAATGCCTACTGCCCATCTGAAATGAAGTTACTATCTTTACTTAGGGGACATGTTAAAAATATCGATGCATGTCACAGGTGTTGTTTCAGACCTCCTAGGAAGGGATGATCATGCCCTACTGCAAGGGCACTGTACATCTTTGTGCAACAAACATTCTCTTGGGCAAATAAGGAGTAATATTCTTTTCATTTGCATCCACCTAACAGTGGTGTTCTGCAGGGTTTGAATTATGTTTACCAGGTACTCTTTTTTTTGGTAGATAATATCCATCCGCCAGCTGAGCTTTAGCTTAGCAATGAAAACAAGTGATTTCTTTGAAATGCTACTGTCTATTACATGACCTATTGAGATGAAATACTGATAATCCATCTCTTAAGCAGAAGAGACACTTAAAGGAAATAGAAACTAGCTTCTATGTGAAGAGGAAATGGTGTTCATTTTGCAAAAGGCGAAGAGTCCACTATTGAGTGGTAGGGGTAATATTATGGGTTATTAAATTTATTGTCTACTATAATTAACTGGTTCATAATGGAGTGATAGCATCCCTTATGAATTTTCTTCTAGGTATAATTGGCTACAAGTGAATGCTTTCAAGGATGTAGCCCTGAAGACGCACATTAAAATCTTGCATGTGCATTTAATGGTCTCAGTGTTGGTTTTGGATTGATGTGACAGAATTATTTGGATTTTTTGAGATATATCTATTTGGCTTGAACTTTTATGGTATTCCTTGTTAATCTTTACTCCTAATTAATTGAATAGGAATTTTATTTTTGCAATCAGAAAGGTGTAACCAGCACTGAAAATGCAGGAAGACTTGAATATTTGAAAAACATTTGAAGCACAATACCAATTTGCAGCACGGAATGACACACATTCAAATTCAATTAAATATCTTCCACTTGAAAAAGTTCCATTACATTTATTCTATGGACAGCACAAAGCACATGCTTTGTTTCTGCTGAATTACCAGTGGAGTGCTCTTGAGGATTTTTCCAGGGGTCCACTCAGCTTCTGCAGAGAATCTGTTAGATTCTCATCTTGATAGTGAAGGAGTGACCTGTCAGGAGCTCATGAAATCACTCTGGAGGTTAAACAGTGTTCATCAGATGGAGGTTAAATACTGTTCATCCACTGCATCCATTCCTGAATGCATTTACATGTGGTGTAAAGAGATTGAGATGCACAAGGGGAAAACCTGTCAACCCCTGAAAGTTCACAGTAGGCTCTGGGCTGCCAGCCTTTGTGACTCCAACCATGTTAGCAGTTTCTCTGGCTACCTCATGTGGCTGCTGTGAGTCACCAGTAATTATTGGAAGCCCTCAAAAAAAAAAAAAAAAATTTTTTTAATGGTGAATATGCATAGAATCATAGAATGGGCTGGGTTGAAAAGGACAACAATGATCATCTAGTTTCAACCCCCCAGCCGTGTGCAGGGTCACCGACCACCAGATCAGGCTGCCCAGAACCACATCCAGCCTGGCCTTGAATGCTTCCAGGATGATGGGGCATCCACAGCCTCCTTGGGCACGTTGTTTTTACAAAGTTACTTTTTTTTTTTTTCTATGCCATTTCCTCTCTACAGAGAAATATTAAAAATCTTTTATGACAGATGTTGTTAGTGTTACCAATTCTGTTTATATAGTAGAGTCAGTGCAAGGGATTCTGATGATGTAGAATGTACAAGGCAATTATTATGTAATAAGCTTATACAATTTATCAGAAATCAGATCCTTTTCATTCTGGGGCTTTCCATCAGGAATAAATTAACTGTTTTATTTCTTTGAAGTCAGGGGACTTTTGGTTCTCAGCTGTGCTGACTGACACCTGGATTGAAGAAGAAAAAAAAAATTGCACAGTGAGTTTTAGCTGCTGGTGGTGATGCTTCCTGTGTCTGCTGCTCAGCAGTGCAGGAAATGTGTTCAGCAAGCACTTATCTGGGAAACGCTCACATTTCTCATTGCCTACCTCGCATTTTTTATGTGCTTGCACATTGGTGTACTGAAGTGCAGTGCTGTGTTTCTTGTGTAAGCTACTAAGCAAAAAATGTGAGAAGAGTGCCTGAGGTGGGGAGGTGTGAGGCAGAATTTCCTGAGTGTTCTCTGGGAACGAGGAAAGGAGATGTGAACACAAGGCCCATTTAGCTTTTGAAATTAGTGGTCTTAAGTTTCACGTCAGTAGTAACAGAGGAAAATCGGATGCTTTTTTTTCTGTTCTAACTGAGCTAAGGTTTTGGATCTTTCATTTTTAAAATGGCAGATTTTTTGATTGGATATAGATAACAACCTAAAACTCTCGCTTAGGTGTTTTGGAACAGGAATTATAACACCAAAGAATTAGGTGGAGTTATGCTGACAGAGAGTTTTTGTAAAATTACAAACACTTTCAGGGGTCTATTTTATAGTTAGCATTATCAATTTTCTAGTTGAACTGATGCATTAACACAAGCTCAACTTTCACACTCTTATAAAAAAAAAATATTCTCATGAGGATGGGTTCCTTCTAAGTTATAGAGCACAGAACGGTGGGCCTTTGTCATTCAAAACCACTATGCAGTTTTTCAAGGATCATCTGAGTGTCTGGTCCCAGAAGGTGTTGGCTGTTCTATCTACCAAATACAATCTTTGCTCAAAGAAGGGTAGTCACACCCTTAAGATGGATTTTCCTAACACATGATCATTAAATCACAGAGGAATTGCCATGTCCCACCAGTGGGGAAAACTCATTTCTTCAGCATAGTTTCTGTGTTAGTCCATAGAAAGATTAAGATAACCATGCTCATTTCTGCATTATGGTCTGTATGTTGGCAGCCTGGAATTCCCCATTTACTGTATGATGTACATATCAGTGGTGCTGTACTGTAAACCAGGTGAGTTTTAACATGTATGGCCATTTCCTTTTAATTTTCAGTGAATTTGAAGACAAAAACAGAAGGAAATTCAGTGTGTGAGCAAAAGTAACCGAATGAGCAGGGGTGCTTTCATAAGAGCAGCGGAAAACGAAACTCACCAAGTTTCATGACAGTAAAATAGCTTTGCTGCTAACTGCTGGGCATTTTTATGCTGCTCTGAAAGCAATCGTGAAAGAATAATGTGTGATCTCCTTACTTCAGCCTGAGATGTGGCACCTGGAAACCACAGGATCACAGCTCCCATGTAAAGATGGCTTCCCTATTGGGTTGGCACTGCCTGGACAGTGTAAAAGGAAGGGAAAACCCCTGAATCTTTCTCTTTTCACTGTATTTTCTGCCTTACAAGCATAAGATATTTGGATAAATATGTGGATCTGCAAGTGTATATAACTTTATCTCAAATATTCTTTTCTATGTAAGAGTAGAATTGTTCTGTTCTTTACATACACAATATATACCAACATCATAATGTTTCTGACAGGTTTGATGAAAACATAGCTGTTAAGGAACATCTGTAGATCCTTCTATGTGTGTCACCAGGTGTAAATTAAAGCAGCTTTAAGCTTTCAGGTCTTCTCAAACACGGTTTATTCTTGTCTTTCATTTGTGAGTAGGTTGTCATCTTCAACACAAAGTGTTGGAACATGCTGTGCTCAGTGATAGTCAGAAGCACCAAAACCAGAGATGGTGTAGCAGCTAGATGAAAGAGCAATGTAATAGTTGGCATAGAGTGATGTGATTTATGTAGAACCACGTGGGTTGTGATTACATCCTGTAGTTTTCCCATAAACTCTGCTACTACAGGAATATCCCCAATAAGGGAAGGAAATAGAAGGTGATTGTCACCTATGACCTCCTAACATTTCACATTCATTAATGCATTTGAAATGCTAATGCATTTTGAAAACTGCAGGATATCCCTCAACCTATTTAATTCAAGAAGAAGTCAAGTCAGGTAACAGCATGCTTTGAATTAAAGTCAGTGCAGCTAAACAGGTTGCCTTAAAACCTCCCCCTCAATTATGAAGAGAGACTCCCATCAGTGCAGAGATTTTTATTTTCTTTTCTTGCTTTTCCCTTCCTTTCTCTTATTGCTGTTTTCCAGAAGGAGGAACGTAATATGAAATTTACTGTGGGGACCTTTTTTTGCTGTTCTGTTTAAAGGCAAAAGCATGTAGAACAAAGGCACCATGGACTTCTTGTAATAAGGGTTGGGACCTAGGGCCAAAATAAGTAAAGGTGACAGTTTAGCACATAAGCAAGTTATTTGCTGAGCTAGTAATAGATAGCAGCTTCCATGTGCAGCAGAATAACATGGATAACTAGCCGAGAATTAGTGATGACATTTTCTCCTAACAGAGAAAAAAGGCAGGAACTTTCCTGTGTTATGGTTATGGTCTACTAGTAAAGTGCCATGACGCACCACTTATTCTTTCAGACAACTATTGTTGATAACTTTTTTCTTTCATGGATTCTTTCTCATTTGATAATTTTTAATTAACTTAGATAATTAGAATGATTTTGCTTGGTTACATTTTCCTTACGATTGTCAATCTGGCAGATCCCATTCATATATACAAATGCTGCTGCTTTGAAAATTTCAAAATGAAGGTTAATAAGTGATACTGGGGAAAAAGAGTTTAATTTGAAGCCCATGTCTGCAACAGGAGTGGGTTTCCTGCGGTGGCTGCCATCAGCAGTGGAACTGTACTTGATGATCCTTATGGGTCTGTTCCAATGTGGAATATTCTATGATTCATCTTGCTATGACATCCCTATCTTTGACCATCAAGGATAGTTTAAGCAGAATATACTGAACAGAAAGCTATGGTGAGGATTGAAGAATGCTTAATACATCCTTACTGTACTCTCATGTTTCCTTCAAATCAGCCTTTAACAGAATATCCCTTGCTTGCATCATTTGAAGTCCAGAATATCGTTTGTGTATTATTCTCTTTATTTTTTTAATTGCTTTTGCCTTCTACTGCAGCAAGACCTGTGTTTTATAAGCCAACCTTTTCCTTTTTGATACCTCTTGCGCTCCTTGAATAACCAGCACCACTTTCACTTGTCATCTGGCTATCTGGCTTAATCTCAATGTATGTTGCTATGGAACATTCCAAATATTAGGGAGCTGCAGGATGACAGAGCCCAGGACTCCCTATGGTTTCCAGTCAGAGCAAAACAATAGGAAAAATATGATCTCAGAACCCCGGGGGACTATCACAGACTTCAAAGCATTATGACACGTGGAACATGGAGTTTACAAAGTGTGCTATGACATTACTGAATGAGGATGCTATTTACCTGTCATACCTGTTAATGGGCTCAGTTCAGAAGCAGGCAAATTTTCAGTATATTTTGCTATTTCTGCAAATATCATTTCTGTGAATTTTACTTTCTCGCTTTCACTGGCGCAGACTCGCACCTGTTTCCTTTTTGCTTAACTTCTGTGCTTTATCTTGCATTCATAAAGGAGTGCACTCACAATCTGTAAGAATCTCAATAGGGATTTTTGTTTCCGAAGTCAAACCACAAGACTTTACTCAATGATGTAGTTGCTTCTTGCATTTTAAAGAAATCAAGTGAGAGCTAAGGCTAAGACAAAGAAGCAAATAACATATATATATATATTTAAAAAAAAAAGAGAGAGAGAGAGAGGATCATTAAGGTTAGAAAAGACCTCTAAGATCATCTAGTCCAACTCAGCCCCGCTGTGCCCACTGACCACAACCCTCAGTGCCACATCTCCTCAGCTCTTGAACACCTCCAGGGATGATGACTCTATCACCTCCTGAGCAGCCTGTGCCAATGTACCACCACTCTTTTGGAGAATAATTTTTACTTAATAGTCAATCTGAACCTCCTCTGGTGCAACTTGAAGCCATAGTAAACCCTTGCTTCTCATTCTCTTCTTTCTGTGAAGTGTTTCTGACAGTAGTGCTAAATAGATCTTTCAGATTAGCCTTTACCTCATGTCATCACTGCTTTAGAACCTCAAGAACATGACAGTGTGCTGAAGGTTTCTGGATGTTAGGTAGTGAATAGCAGGTGACTGAAACAAGAAAAGGAGCTGGTAAGAAAGAAGAAAAGATAGAATAGAGCGAGAGAACACATCTCTATGTGACTAGCAGCTGTGCTGTGAAATGAGGGTGCAAATCTTGTACTTCTTCAGGTCAGTAGACTTCAGTGAGAGGAAGAACAAAGTGTGTAAGTTCATTTTCTTTCTCAATGTGATCGTGGAGTTTAGACTGTAGTGCCTTCATCTTCACAAAAAAAATCTCTCATGTTCACATTCCAGTGAAAATAACAAAAGGTTCAGTACTGTCCTAAATGTAAGATGTGCCAAGAATTCTAAGGATATGTGCAGTGAGGTTTTAGAACAAATGACTCATTGTTTTAGACCTCTCTGCAGATGAGGGTGCTGGTGAGATCTGCTTATTATCAAACGGCTCTAGGAATGATGCAGAAAGCCCAACCTGCACAAACCTATTTGTTCCAGGATTAATACTAAAACTGTAAGGCCTCTGTCTCTCTCCTTTTTGTTTTGTGGTCTGAGCCATGGTGCTCAACGCTCAGAAACACCTGAAGCAGTTGTGGCCACCAGAGCATCTGCAGCTGCTATCCCCAGGGGCTGGCAAAAGGAAACCACTTCAGAACAGGTGGTTTTCCGCTGTCTATGCGATGTTTTTCAGCTTTTTTCAAAAGATAAGTGACTCCTTATCACCTGTGTGCCAGACAACAAGATACGGTAGTGATGGCATTCTTGACTTCTGAGATTAACCTGAGGCCATGATTCTTTGGAATAAACTTGGAAAGCCATCATCTGCTCTATAGAGAGAACACACATAGAGGTTTCTTGTTGACTCACGTTCTCCTTCTGTACTTCCTTCCTCATGAATGAACCCAATGACCTTTTTGGGATTTCTGATGAATTAGTAGCTTATTATGAATATTTTGTCTGGGCAAATGAGAAACTCTTATGTAGCTTTTATGGGACTGTAGGATGATAAATACAAATTAACAACTGCGAAGAACTCATTCCAACATTGATATGCTTAGTTCACAAGCATACAAAAGGAAGTCATTTGGCCACAGACCCAGAGAAATCTGTGGCAGTGCTGGAGTAGCGTTAGGAGGCTTGTTCATCATTCTTAGCAGGCAGGTACGGATTTTTTCAGTGTATCTTTTTATTATAAAATTCTAATGATAACCAAAATATTTTATGGAAACTCATCTATATAAGCTGGGACCATTTTTTTTTTCATTGAATTTGAAGTTGAGACAAATTTTCTGGCTTGTAGCCTAGGATTCATCTCAGTCAATGGTCTCTCACTTCAAGCCTACCAAATACCTTTTGCAAGGTTTGTCCTCAGGTCCTTGCCCTGCTTGATGCTTTTGATTTCCTACTTGTGCTTCCTGTTTCTTATTCTGGGAAGATCCTCTTGTCGTTATTTAATTCTACAAACAACTAGAATGTTCATGTTAAAAGCACACATTCCTCCTCCCAAGGGTGTGCTTCACCAATATGTACACACAGTTCCTCTTGGAGATGGGGTGTCCCAGTTTTACAGATATCCCTGCCACACCCCCTAGCTGGTAATGCAAATGCTGGTGAGAAAGCTGGCACAGTCATATGCACACACTTAAGTAAGAATTCTGGTTAGCTGCTGACGATGTTTTAAATAGATGTCTGTTTTATAAAGGGAAAAGAGAAATATTTATTTTTTCTCCCCTAATTCATCAATAGAAATCAAGTGAACCACTAAGGGAGCCATAGCAAAGAAGTTTGGAAATTAAGTTTTGGTGTATATTGATTTTAAGGCTCAAAATATGCCAGTATACACTTGCAGTGCTAAAAAAGTAGTTTGTGGATATCTGGAAGAAATGTTGATGTAGCTATTCGGTACAGTCCCACCATGGCTGCTCCAGAGGAACTGCTACATAATACTATTTTGATGGCTCCTTGGACCTGCGAAATGGAGACTTATTTTCTTTTTAGTTGAGTTTCTCCCGAAATTTGCTTCTCCCTAGTAATGTTTATGAAATTTAGCAAGTCTCTAAAGATAGAGATTCTTGTGAGTTGGGTCATAGATTATACACCCAGAAGTAGCTTCAAATTAGGCTTTGTGAGGCCCATTGAAGTCCATGTGACTGCAACAGCTTCTCACATTGCATCCTGCTCTCAAACAGCCTGCCGAATGCTTTGCACAGTACAAAATTCTGTTTCGTACTGATTGTTTGGAAATTATTTTAAAATTACAAGCCAACATGAAATACAAAGAGCCTACAGATAAGTGCTTGCCAGCCTTTGCAAGGTATCTCTGCATGATGTCTACCTTTGCTTAGTTCTAGTTTTGAATGGAAGTGCTGAATGGCATCACTTGTCTATTACAGAATCAGGTTTTGGTCCTAACTGGCACATTTTAGTATGGAATGGCCTCTATAATCTGGTAGTGTGCTCTCTAACACATAAATTTGATTCCTCTTTATGCTTCTGCTTTTGTTTTCGTTTTGTCACGAAGGGTTTTTCTGCTTTTTTTTTCTCCTTTGACCTGCAAAAGATACCATTAGTGTTCCAAAACCTGCTGAGCTCACTCTCATATCAGTTGACCAGATGCAACCATTCAGCTGACAGAACATCAATTGGCTGAAAATACGTCTTGTGGAGACCTGAAAGAGGAAAACAGATCAGCTGCCAGCTGAAAGCTTCTATGGATCTTAATCTGGGTGTTGTTCATGCCTCAGCAACGTTTACTGCTACAGCAGTTGAGATCAGTACAACACAGAGAACAAGAGAAGGAAGTAAATTAAATGTTAGAGACGAAAATAGTTAAGAAGTCATGTTAGAATGATTGGAAGACAGAACACACAAGTTTTTGGTGTTGAAGAATGTACATTAAGAGGGCTGTTTTCCACCACCAAGAGGTTGTTACCTGTTTAAATATGTTTCAGTGCCAGAAATGTTAGGGGTCTTGTGGTTATTGGATGACCCTTAAGTGAGTCTAGTCTGATTTCTGGGTCTGCTGTGGACTTCTTGTGTGAGTTAGAGCAAAACTTCACCTTTCTGGGTTCATTCTGATTGCCATCACAGGTATCTGTTCCCATCTGAGATGCAATAGGGCATCTGGAAAGTCTAGACAGTGCTGGCAAGTATGACACAGGACCTGTGGGAGACCTGTGATCTTCTGAGGTGATGGAAGAAGATCAGGTGGCATTTGAGTGGATAGCAAAAGGCATTGCACATCCAACCTTCTTTGCTATCAATTGAACAAGGAAAGTACTTGTTTCTGCTCCATCCTATTTCTGTTCTCTTTAATGAGATTACAAATAAGGTTCCTATATGCCAAACAGAATACAAAGAGATTGTTACTTTAACATTCAAGCAGTCTTTTCTTGACCATTCACAAAAATAAATTACTTTCTTAAGTAATACAGCAGAGAAGAAATGTATCTTTTAGTGAAGCCAACTTCACTATTGTTTTACGGAATAGCAAAGTTTTGTCCTGGAAAAAATTAAATTGTCAGTTGGAAGATGTGAATGTGTGTTGTCACTTTATTCACTTTTTTTTTTAAGTTCTTTAGTAATTTTCAGTTTCAGCATTATCAGTACCATAAAAAGGCATTTTATTTGTTTTTGTTTTGTTTGTTTGTTTTTTGCTAACTTAGAGTCTTTATGTGCCACTGGCATCAGTAGTCTTGACCTGTTTCTGTTTGCTTTAGATACTGGAGTGCTCCAGTGCTGTGCTTTGCCTTTTGCAGGCATTGAATCTCTTCTACCAGCCATGGAGACACCCCCTTCAGTCAGGGCAAAATGATAAATCAGAGTCACATTCCTGGATCTTGTGCATTGTTGCAAGGAAGGGAGAACTCACCGTGATTCTTATCAACGAATGAAAAAGTTGCATGTTTTTACACCCGTTTTGGCTACTGGTGAGCGAAGTGGCAAGAACAGAAGTCGGTGGTGTGAATTTATCTGGGATTTAGCAAACACGCTATAGGTAGTAAAACAACTTAGGTCTAAGAATAAATGGAGAAAAAGTGAAAGGAGAAAACATGGAAGGAACTGTGGTGTAGTTTCATATGAGCAAAGACTAATTTTGAGTTTTATTCTCAGACTTTTAGGATACCTGCATATTTCGTGCTTTCAGGGGACCAATGTTCAGTTTGGATATGTCTAGCTGGGTAAGGAGAGCTGGACTCTGAAGGTTGTTTGTACAACCTGATGCACAGTTGAAGTGAACTGATGAGTGCAATGAAGCTGTCAAAGGAGCTTGGCCTGGGTTTGACTAGATTTGTTGAAAGTGGTTTGTTCTGAGGATGAGTAATCAAAGCACAGACTTCTGGCAGCTTCAGACAGACTCTCTGCATCACCATTAACAATGGATAAATTCAAATGTTTACTCAAGGAGACCTTTTAAAATGTTTTCTTTTTTTGCTTTATTGCTACTTAGTTAACTGGAAACAGAAAGCTATTTTTTCTCCCTCTACAGCTTTAGGTGTATATAGAAGACTACATCTCCTGCCATCTGTACTTGTACTCTCCTGTTTCCTTCACAAGCTGAACACAGGCGATGCTTCTTTCATACTCTTACAGTGTCCCCTCATTACAACAGGATATCTCGCATGTCTTGAAGGTCTGCTGCCTACACAGCGTTTTCATCGTCTCACCATGAGATTACAAATGGTGACCGAAATGAGTAACTCGACTCCCAACTGATTAGTCAGTCTTTTAAAACGGAAGCAGAAGACTTCCCCCCCCAGAACCACGTTGCACAGGAGACCAAACATGAAAAAGGAAATTGGGGACAAGCAGTCTGAAAAACTGCGTTTGAGACATACATCCCACATAACCACACGCTTTTGCCAGACAGACTCAAATCTGGTCTTACGCACTGTCGCCTGGTATGAAAAAAAAGCAGCTTATTTAGTGAAGTTCATTACAAATTTTGGAACTATATTTTTTTCCAATCATCACACCCCATGTCATTTTCTAAAGAGAAAAAGAATATCCCCACACTATTCTTATAGTGTGATCAGTTGTAGCTCGCGCTACATCTTAAAGCAAATAGATTGTGTGTTTTCAGTAGATGCTATTCAGGTTTTTATGAAAATAGCACTCCCTGAACTACTTTAACAAATGTAGGTACACTTAAACTGGGGAAAAATATGCTGTAACTTATGTTAAAGATGTGACCAAATGGATTTTTAACTCTGTTACTCAAGCATTTGGATCTAAGGCTTTTATAGAGCTTATTACTGAAAGAAACATTTCCAAGGTATTTAAATGTCATTCTTCAAAATGCATTCATTATGGTAATGAATTCATTATAAGCCCAAACCTAGCCATATAGTGGTGATTCATGAACTCAAAAGATAGTACATATAAGAATGTGTAACTTCTTGAATTGTAATTCAAACTTTTTAAAGTTCTAAAATGAAATTATTCACATGTGACAGTTGGACAGTGAGATATAATGTTTAGAGAATGGGAAGTAGGTATTTATTTACTTATTTTGCCAGAATAAAAGTTGTTGTTGTTGTTGTTTAAAAAAAAAAAAAAAAAAAAGAAGAAGAAGAAAGAAAAACACTTCAGTGAAGCTAAAGGGTTTTGGTTAAATGAAATGCTCAGATTAAAATATTTAATGGGGGAAAAAAAGGCAAAGTTTGAAAGCGAAGAGTAAGGGAGAAACAAGGAATAAGGGGGATTATATTCCAATCAGAAAATGAGGCAAACCTCCCATCTACTTTCCTCTGGGGGATACATTCAGGACTGTAAAATGTGTGGTTTTATGGTGGTAGGTAAGTTCTGAGTCTCAATAAAAATCAGAATTTTCAAGGAAGAGAGAAGCACTTCAGTGTTAGTTCTTGGAGTCTGAAGCCAATGCCATCCTCCTAAATTTCTTCTCCCTCCTTTGTCATGAAGTCTTTGGATATTCTGTCTTTTCTCCCTCAGTGTGATATTTGCCACAGGCAGAATCTGTACTACCTATGGAAGGGTGTAATTCATTTCCTACCTGAACAGTTGCACGTGTCAGTTTGGAGAAATACAGTTTAGTGCTTATCTCTGACAACAAAAATGAATAAGAAAAAAAAGAATACTAAATTGGCGTGGGTTTTAATCCTATTCACGTCTATAAATTCCAGTTAAGTTTACCAGCTTTTGCTTTGGGCACAACTACATGCAGTCCTACAGAAAATTTCAAACAGTCATCGTTGTCCTCTATTTGTACATAACCTTAAAATTATGTGTGTGCTTTCTCCTATATATTAAGCCAGCATGACATGTTCATCTTGACAGTTTTATATTAAATCCATAGTTCATTTTCTCACCTCAGATTATGAGATAAAGCCTGGGTAATGAAACTTAGCTGGAGCTGGTGAGCCCCCTGACTTCATTTCAATGGGATCTGGAAAAACATAACTCTGGGAGAGCTCCTTAATCAAGCACATTCATCATTGGTCTGATTTTCAAGTTCTTGCAAACGCTGTTGACAGTGAACCAATACAGCTGCCAGAAGCTTAAGACTGTTTCTGGCTGTTAATAGCAACCGGTGCGTGTCATAGAATAACTGTCCAACAACTGGGGTGTGCTGGGTTTTCTCTTTTAGAGAACATTATTTTATTAGTGTTAGTGCACTCAGCTTGCATTAAAAAGGATTTATTGGTGGAAAAAGAGATATCTGGCACAACCATACCATCTTGTGCGCATCACGAATAACAATAAAACAATGAAGGGTTCTGCTGTAGTCCACATGAGTAGTCATGAGATTGAAAAGGTTTACAATGGATCCTACCATAATTTTAGGCCTCAAATCACACATCTCAAATGATGAGATTATAGAGTGTTTGAAAAATAATTGCAATAGAAATTCTCATAATAGATTCAGAGAGTTTTAAAAGCAAAAGAGAGCTTAGTAACCTGGTTTGACCTGCTGCAAAAGAAAGGCTTTAGAATGACGTGCATATAAAACACTTCTGTTTGTTATCCAGTCTTGATTTGAACTCTCAGTATAAGTCTGACATGTCTCCAAGTGGAGCTGTTTTCACCAAGAAGTGTCTCATCATCATTTGAAGTTGTTTTGCTTTTGTTTTGTCTCCATTAGCAAATCTGTTCCTTGATAAATACATTAAAGGTTATTTTCTTTATTCTTTACCTAGAAGACAGATTGCTGGAGCTCGATCTCAGTTCTTTTACAAACCCATTAAATTTGGAAACAGTCTTTGTAAACATAGAAATCAAAATCAGGCATGGGATGGGATTTGTGGCCTTTCTATGTGAGGACAATAATACCTCCTTTGTGGACAATACAAACACAAAAAGAAGTCATATTTGGAAAGCAGAAAATAAGCATGTATATTTATATAGTGATACATGCATATATTTATATACACATACGTACAGTATAAAGAGATTCGGGGCTTACGGGCTGTGTGTTTGGTGTCCACTCTCCTTTAGTGGGGTATGAGCTGCTCCTTATTTAGAAAGAATGAACTTTTCTACGTAAAGAACTGAAAGTTTTCTTCTTTTTTAATTAGACAAACTTCCTTAGAAAGAAGCCTTGGGTTAATGATATGCAGCACATGCATACCCTGGTAGTTGCATATTGTCCCATTTATTTTTCAGTATTTGGAGACTTTACATGGTAATTTACATCTTTTTAAATTGTCAGTAACCCAAAAATGCTTTTCAGATAGCACTAAGGCCATGTAACATCTCATTTCAGTATATATAATAGCACTAAGTATGCATATTTAAAAATTCAAATCTCTCTCTGTTTAGTTTGGAAAGCAGAATAGAGTGATAATAGTTGTGTTTTTAATCCAAGATTGAGCCTTAGGATCTGTGCTCTGGGTCTTTGCCATTGTTATCCTGCAGTCCTGGGTGGGTTGGAGCACTCAGAACTTTTCACCTTGGAAGTCTTTGCCCAATGGTATCAGGAGACTGAACATTTTTTATCAGAGCAGGAAAAGCTCGCTGTATGTATAAAGCCTTGCTGTCCCCTGCTGGTAACTGAAGTAAATCTTAAACACCTCTTGGCTGAGCCTATCTTACTGCAAACTACTCTTTTTTTCTTTCCTTTATAACCACAAAGCCACCTTGCACAGTAACTCTTTATGATTTCAACCATTTGAGACCCTGGCAGAGGGGTATGGTCCTTCTGGCCTTATGGGGCTGGATGTCCAGATGCGAAGGCTGAGGTTGATACCCAGCTGATGAAGAGCTGGTGCTGTCTCTAAGCCATGTGCAACTTCTGCTTTTTCTAGCCTTGCCAAAGGTCTAGAGACCGTGGGAGGGAGAAGGTGGAGATGCAAGGGCTGTGGGTGCAGGAAGCGGAAGCATTGCATAGGGTGTGAGGTAGAAGGTGACAGCAGGGTGCATAGGGTGTGAGGTAGGAGGTGACAGCAGGGTGGGACTTGATGCTAATTTCCATGCTGAGAACAGGATTCGCTAATGCCGGTGTTCTCTCCACACCTTGCTAAGAAGATGCAGTTGTAGATGTTGTTGGTAGATTCCTCTTTCTCAGCCTAAAGAGGGGAGTTGCATGAGTAGAGACAGGGTTACGTACCAGATCTGGCTAGGATAGGCAGTTCTGGAGTGGCATAGAGGAGAACGCAGCTTACAACCCCAGTGTACATGAGTGGGCATGTTGACAGTGTCCCTCCACGTCACCGCCTTTGGGTGGGCATGTTGGCAGAGTCCCTTCAAGTCCCCACCTTTCTGCTATTGACATAGGCCTTAAAAACATCAGTAGTGGAAATATCACACTTACATGCTAATACTTTTTTATATAGACGTAGGGAGACAAATGTGGGCAGAGTGCTATCTCCCACTTCCTCCTATAAGTCAGACAAACCAAAAAAAGCATGTGAGGCCACAGATTCACCCCTGCGTGGGGTAGCATCAGGTCTTCTGTGGGCAGAAGAAGAAGCGAGGATGTTGTCAGGAGCTCAGAAACTGAAACGTACCAAATCAAGATGAAAAAGCAAGTGGAGAATGTGAAGCAGGGACAAAGAGTCTGGGTTAAAAAAGGACTCAGTAGCTCTGTGGTTTAACCTGGCGAGCAGATTAACACCACACAGCCCTTTGCTCACTGCATCAAGGTAGGCACTATGAAGGAAAAAATAAATCTGTCGCAGCTGAAACCAAGTCAAGGCGATGTATCATACTAGGAGATGATCAGAAAGTCAGAATTCTTCCTTAGGAAAAATGCAGTAGTTGCAGTGTTTGCTCTTGCTCTTTACTCTGGAAGAACTGAAACTGCTGCTTTCACAGAGATATACCCCCAACAGCCAGCCAGCCAGCCAGCCAGCCATCACTTAGTCACGGGATGCATGGATTCTGATGTGAGGGAGATCTGAGGCATGTGTTCCATGTGTGCCTCCCTGCACCCCAATTTAGCCTGTAAATCATGGTCTCTCTCAAAGAAAGAGAAAATGTACTCAGCTAGCTTTCTCTCATGGTTGACTTCCTGTGCTCCATTTTGTATCTGGGCAGTGCGTGGCAATGTGTAGCTTCCCTGTTCAGTGCCTCTGCTGGGGATTATTCAGCCTGTGTTGAGCTTAAAAAGCACATAATGAAATGTGCAAGGGCTGTAGCAGTCTGTTGACTCCCACTGAGCCCTCATGGTTTCAGTCTTTATAGAAGTTTCTGCACACAACTTTGCAATAGTATCATTCCATTGATCCTAGGGAGGGTGTGAATGAAGGAAAGACAATTTTCACCCATCTTCTTGCCAATATCAAAACTGATTTCTAAGATTGTTTCTGAAGAAATCTAGATCTCTGTTACACATTGTTCTCCTCATGTTTTTTGTCACGTTCCCTCTCTTCCACTCCTCTTTCTGCCCTCCAGCTGCTAGATGAGCATGTGTTTAAGGGCATTCTGCATTGGCTGACCTTCTTGAGGAGTTGGCATGTGACGCAGTATATCGCAAGTATACAGCAGAAAATGATTAACAGGGGCGTAACGGGCTAAGGTTAAAGAAACTGTTTTAAGAAACCTTCCTTTAATTAGCTCAATATATCTCCTCTTTCTGCTTCTCCTCTTGTCATGAGTTACAACTATTTAAAATAGCATCAAGGCACGGGCATTTAGTTACCATAAATGATAGATATTTGCGAAGATTATTTGACAGCTTGCAGTCAACATTGCCTTATAGAGTATGTGTGAGAAAGGCTGGAAAACAAATGTCTCAGGTACATAAGAGCCTCCTGAGTGGAAAATGTTTCACCCCAGTAACAGGCTGTGACACCCGCCAGTAGCAAAACTGAATGGATGCTTAAAGGCTGGCTTTCAAAACCAAAGGAGATGGTCAAATGTCCATCTGGCTATTTTGGCAAGAGTTTTTATTCCTCTAATCACCCCATGGGTCATTTTTATTTCATTTTATTTTTTAAACTGAGTCAGAGGTAGAGAGGCAGCAGGGTTTTGGTTGGAGAGATCAGGAGGTGCAAAGGGAAGACTGCTAAACAAAGGGTGGTCTTGAGATGCTGTCAGAGCCTTTGTTTAATGTTTTAATCACCTTACATTTTACTATTCTGCCTTCAGCTTGAGCCAAATGCATCATCTATTGGAATCTTCCTATTTCATTGCCAGACAATAAATACAATCCCAATGATTCTCCCTTTGTGATTCAGCTGGAGGCTAGAAAGTGGGATATTGGCAGAGGCGAAGATGTCGGAGAACCCAAAGTTCTTGCTTTAAATTGGTTTATCTGTGCATAGTTTCTGTACCAGCTTTTAATGTTCTTTCTGCACCAAAATTGATGCTGTTGGTGAACAAAACAGGAGCAGGAGTGAGTTTGAGCTGGAATGTGGCAAGCGGCTCCAAAGCCACATTAATGTGAAGACATCCAGAGCTTCCCTGCACACACACTAAGCAGCCTGTTAACTCCCATTTTCAAACAAGTTCTAGCTCCTGCTCTGTGTTTGCAAATCAGTCAAAGCTATAAGAGGTTTGTACCTAAATTTCAATGCCCTAAGATGGACCCACAACAAAGCCCAGAATTTAAACATAATCTTCATTTTCTGCAGTGATGTGGAGAAAAGGATGAAGGTAGCTGTGAGAGGAGTAGGCTAAATGGTGCTTGAAGCAGTGCTGCTGTTTAAGTACCAGTCTCTGAAAGATCCAGAAGCGTACAGAAGGGCTCATTAGTAAGGACTAACCCAGCCAGGTCTCCTAAGCTGAATGCTCGAGTCTGATGTCTCCACTCAGCTTAGCTAACCTTGTTTCAGTGTCTTGTTGCTCCCTAGGTTAGCTAATATTTGTGTACATGAGCAACTGCAGACCAAGAAAGTTCAACAGTGACTTAGTGTGTACGTAAAGTGATTTTCTGAAGTGTTGGAATACTGGTGTTCAGCTTCCATGGAAACACACTTAACGTCTATCTCAAATGTTCTATGACCACAAGTCCATGAAGCACATTACTTTCTCTCAGTGTGCAGGTAGTTCAAGCCTCTCATCAAAACAAACGTCAGTTATTTCTGTTCCAGGAATACCCACAGTCTTAGTGCTGTCTGAAGAGCTGCCACTAGGTGGTACCATAGGATTTTGTAGATGTCGAAGAGACCATACCAAAAGCAAATTTGTCTTAATGTTAGTGTAATGTAAAATAGATGAGGATATGCGAGCCAAGCCATTCTTTTAAGATGATGCCCTTATTTGAAGATAGCATTCTTCCCAGAACGTTGATTTACCCCTACAAAGGCAGGAGCAGTTGGGAGGACAGTTGGTCCTGGTCCTTTTAAAGGCATTTACCTGAAAATTGTGGGATATTTAGGAGTTAATGGAGCAGGAAGCCAGCACAGTTCTGCAATATGAGATCTGAACGCCCACTCTGTGTGCAATGACTGTTGTAGAGGTAGCAGCAGTGTCATCTGGAGTGAATTGCAGACACCGAAAGAACTATTTAGTAGTGAGAACCAGACTGCCCAGAGCCACATCCAGCCTGGCCTTGAATGCATCCAGGGACAGGGCATCCACAACCTCCTTGGGCAACCTGTTCCTCTTAAAAAATATCCAGTTGAATAAACAAGCTCTTACACTGAGGTGCGAAATGTTCTCCAACAGAACTGATAGCTCACATCTGTCCAGTCAACTGTATTTTAAGCTCTTTTCCCTTCAATATGTTAATTCACATTTATGAAGCTGTCTTATTATAATTTTTGTCTTCATTCTGCTTTATGCAGTTTCCATGCAATTGCATTTTACTACCCACCTCCTTAAGGCCCCTGGATTACATTTGCATATGAATTTCCCTCACACTGTGAGATCAAAGAACTTAAACATCTTGAGTAAGTTTTGTTTCGTTTTGTCATTTCTCTTTTTTCACGTGGGCTGACAGAGAAAGAATAATTTCCCAGGAAAATTTTAATGAATAATTATTACAAAAAAAAAAAATAGTAACACGAAAAGGATATTGGAAATTATTACTAAAATACTGTAGTGTGAGATACAGTGACTGTTTCTGTTTTTGTAATTATTAAATTCACAGATACCAAAAATTCCTACTGGAGTCCTCCTCCTATGTCCACCTTTACCATTCTTCCAACTCCCGTATATATACATTACCTTGCCATACATGGTTAGGTAATGTTTTAGTCCTAATTAAAAAAAAAAAAAAACCTAGATATATTCCTGACAAAGAATTCAGCATCACTGCAGAATGTATTTTGTCAGTGCAGAGAGATCAGCATAAGCTGTAGTATGAGAATGACAGAAAAAAGGCACAAATCAGAAAGAATGAAGTGTGACACAAGTACAGTTCATTCTCATAATTCCTGTGGCAGAATGTAGAACTTCTAGTACTTCCTGATAGTACTTCCAATAGTACTATTGATTAACTATCAACCATGTGGAATAGTGAAAACCATTTGTGACTGTAAAAGGTTCTGTCTAGACTAGAATATGCTGCACTTTTTGTTTGACATGAAAAGATAAATATATCATGTCACAGAACCTCCTCTATGCCATTTGGCAAGCTGCGTTTTTTCATTTTATTCTACTAAATGACAAAGCTCTAGAAAGAAATTCAATAGATACAAGGACCTTTCATAATTGCTTTGTTAAGTCCGGTTGAAATGATTGAATTTAGGTCAAAATCCAGACCATTTGTTCTAGAATTAAATTCGAGGAATTTTAGGTGCTTAATTTTGCATGTTTGCTGATAGTGCTTCAAGACAAGTGCCAAAGAGTCTTGAAGAATTCTCTTCATACTGATGAGCCAAGGCAGGAAGGCCAAATGTAGAACTCAGGAACAAGTGCCAGCAATGCAAGCACTGGTCTTAGAGCCTGCTAATGGCATTTTATCTGGCTTCCCCCAACTTATGTACCATTGTTTCACTGCAGTGTGCATTTCAGCTCTTCTGGTGTCAGCCCATTCAGCCTGAATTTGCCTATGCACCTTCTCTACTGAGAAGAGAAGTGTTTCTGGTGTTTGAAATAAGAAGCCTGTCAAAGGATCTCATCCTGCTAACTGCATGTATTTTTGAGACTGAGATTTTCTTTCACGATATACTTTTTTAGATTATTTATCCTTTATCTGTTCAGAAGCAAATGTCACTTGTGCCATTCATGCAGTCTATTTGCTTCAGATTGTCACAGAAGTGTCTATACCCAGATTAGAAGAACTACTAAATAACATTATTTACATGTGCTGGTAGATTAGAGACTATTGCCTGTAGTTAATGTAGTCCAGTTCTGTATTTCAGAGGGAGAAAAAGATAACACATTTTAAGTAATGTTTTTATTTTTTTCACACTAATTTGGTGCAAAATTGAAAGGTGTGTACAGGGCAGCTCACCAAAGAAGCTTCAGCTTGGGGATTATTGACAAGTGTGGGAAACTGGGCAGTTTCTCCCTTCTGTATCTCTGGACTGTGCAGGCATGGCAATGTTGGTGTCAAAACAAATGAAAACAGATGATACTTTATTCAGAATATTACATCATGCAGTTCACGATTTCTCTTCCTGTGCTCTTCTCTGTGCTAAAACGTGATATTCTAAAGGCAATATAATCACGTGAAGCTTTTCAAGAAATAGAATTTAAGAAGTTTTTTCTTTTCTTTCTCCTTTATGAGTCTTCAAGCTATAACCACCGTATTAGAAAGAAAAAAAAAATTGTTTCCCTAGAGTTTTATTGAGTACAAGGTTTTGTTTGTCTTTCCAGGGTGGTTATGTGTAGATAGGAACATATACATAGACCAAAATATAGCTTCGCATGCAAACTTTAATGCAAACTGGTGTAAATGGGGAGACAAATCCAGCTGTAGTCACTTTATATGCAAATATAAATGCAGTACAAAAAACGAAACAAGGCAATGTCCCATCTAAGATAGAGAAATGTTATCATGGCAGTCGGAACCCATGGCAACAAAATAATAATATAAGAGAATTATTTACTCTATAATTGTCTCCTTTTTCTCAATAAAAGATCAGAGCATGCAGGGCTTCCTTTGAAACATCTAGGAATACATTGAGTCCAATTTCTGAGATCAAACTACAGAGGTTGAAGAACTGGAGAAAATGAAAAAAGAAACTTTTCTAGGCGGTATTTTCTTTCCAAATGAACAGCTTAGGAATATTTAAAGTAAAGCTTTTAGGGATATTTTTAGTGCCACATTTCTGTCTATCACTAAATGAACGTTTCAGATGGAGTGATTTTACTTCATAATTACAGTATCGAACAATTACGGTTCCTAAGCACCATAAGGACAGAACATCACGCTCTATTTGAAGGTAAATATAAATGAGGTTCTTATTTTTGTTAAGCAGGTAAGAAAACTGAGGCTTCTCAAGCAAACTGAGATCTTTAACCAATGTAGGAAATTCTTCTTTTCATGGCTTTTCCACCCTTGGCTTTTAGTGCACCAAAAGGCAGAAAATGCATTCCATTCTTCAGGCCCATAATGTGCTTCTAAGTCCCACACATAACACAAAGGGTATCTGTCATTCAGGAGTGAAGGTGTTACATGAGGTTAATGGTGCAAAACTGCTCTCAGGTCATCCTAATGTGATGCTCATCTCATTTAAGCAGCAGAGAATGCTGGAGAGATACTCTCTTTCGAGCTTTTTGTTCAAACTTCATGTTTGGATCAAGACTGAAATGAGTCTGGGGAGGTTCTTGTGCCAGCCCTGTCATTCAGTGTATCAGTGTTCAAGTCATTTCGTGCACTGTAGCTCAAGCAAGGAATTTCCTGACAAAACAGAAAATGCTGAGTCTTCAGTTCCAACATTTGCAGAGGTGTCACTGAATTTCCCCATGCAGAAAAAATGGCACCCATTGGAATTCATCGGCTCTTACTGGATGTTTGTAGAGACCAAAGAGTGGATGTGAGCTCAGTGAAGGGTGGGTAGTGCATTTCAGCAGTGGTGACAGTGGGTCACCTCTACTGGTACAGATTGCTACAGATGTGGAGACATTACTTTCAGAATAACCTCCAGATTTTTTTTTTTAATATGTTTTTATTCATTTCTTTTACGTCTGTTATTACTGCGCCTCTAATTGTAATTCTGGGGCAGTCTAGCCATGATGTGCATGTGATGGATCTGACAGAATCCAAGTTCCTATGTGCTGTGGGAGATTTAGAAGTGTCACTGTGTGTGGGAATTCAGTTTTTGTTGTGTTTGTTGATTTGGGTTGTTGGTTTTTTTTTCCGGTAACATGATGTTATTAAGAAATAAATTCCACTTGGAGTTTATTCCTACCATTTATATTTAGTAGCTTTTTTTTTCTTTTTTTTTTTTTTTCTTTTTTTTTGGTAAATCCACTTGTGTTCTGAAAGAGATTGAATCCTTTAAAGCATAACAATTCTCAGAACTGAGCTTTTTGCGTGATTGAAAAAAGGAACTATCACTATACTTCAGTGAAAGCAAGCAAGACACTTGCAGTGCAAATGTTCTTTCTAATAGAACTCTCTGCAAGTGCTTTCTATTTAGGTACAACAGTACTTTTTGTCCTTATGGACAAGGCATAAGAAAAAAAATGTCTTTGGTAATGAAGATGTTTCTCTGCCTGATAGTAAGAGGCTTTGGTCAAAAAGATCATCCAGAAGCCTGAACATCCGTAATGCCTTCCTGTAGTGCTGACACGCTCCTTAAATATTAATGGGCACCCCTGTCCTCCACGTAGGTGGAAGATGGAGGTAACCTCTCCATTCCACACTTGTGCACAGCAGGTTATAGAAACAGGCCAAGATCACTCTTGGAAATTCTTGGTAAATATGTGAGATTTGAGCAAAGTTCAGTCTTCGAAGTTGTACTTCAGTAGCTGGCTTTTTCCTCTGTCAAATTACCGGGTTTGGGATGCTTGATTATGACTTCTTTAAATGTGAAAGTCATAGACGTAGGGAATGAACAAGAATAAAGATGACTGGGTCCCATCTTTCACATCTAGACATTTTCAGATGCTTTGTGAAATGGATCTTTAATAATGCATATTTTGTATTATATAACTATTCAGAAATCCAACTGCTCAACTCCAAAACACTGCTGTATGTAGTAAGATGCTTTAATTATTTGAAAAGTTGTGAATGCACATCAAATTATCATATACAAATTTCAAGTGATCATGTATATGTATTTAAAGCAATCATGCCAAGTGCTTTCTCAGATTTAAGCAGGAGAAAAAAAAGATTAATTTATAAAGATTTGAAAGGTCTGCTCAACAAATTTTTTAATTTACTTTGTTGATGTAGTTTTAATTCGAAGATTATGGAAAACTTAGTATGCTCTATTATACTTGAGTTGTTGGTAACCCCTAAAAGTGTAATTACTGCACTTTTCTGTTTAAGCATCCTAAATTAACTGAAATAGCATTAAAATCCTCCATGATACTTTATTACAGAATTATTAAAATAATATGCTAAGAACGGTTTATTTTTTTAATGATAATTAGGCTGGTGATCAGAGAATTAGTCAGATACCCACCTCTCTGGATATAGTCTATGTTCATCTGTGCAGACGTATGTGTTTCCACTGAGGGTTTCCCACTATTTCTTTATAGAGTTACCAGAAAAAGTATAAGGGATCATTTTTATGAAGATGGACTTTTTTTTATGTTTTCGGTCAGGAATTAGAGATCCCTGACAGCCTCCTGCTCTACTGCTCTCTGGTTTTCTTTGTGATAAAGTCAGGAATGTGGAATTTGAAAAAGAGCACTGTCAGGCATCTGCAATTTCATTATCACACATAGAATCATTGAATCATAGGATGGCTCGGGTTGGAAGGGACCTCAAGGATCATCAAGCTCCAAAACCCCTTCCTCAGGCAGGGCTGCCAACCTCCATATCTAACACTAGAACAGGCTATTTCAAGGCACTCTTTTCCTTAGATCACAACCATTGGTGCAGCAGATTTTTTGGGCTTCCTTCTAGGCCCACTGAGAAAGGCGACTTGACCTCAGCTCTTCTGAAAACGAGACTTGGATTTGTAAGAGGGAAAAATGGCTTGCTATATATTTGAGTAAATTATGTAATTTCAGCAGTCCTGATTGCTGTCTTCACCGTGACTTCAATCAGCAGAAATTCCCCAGTGCTGAAAGGATTCCGAGACGGTGCCCAGGCGGAAGTTGCGATTTTCCACTGAAGTTTCATTGCAAAATGAATGGTAGCTGCGGGACTGCCGAACAAAACCACATCCTCCTTGTAGCTCAGCCTCGCCTCTCATGTTCATTTCTCTGCTAACCACTAGTGCTGAGGAAGAAAGAAATGAAAAAGAAATGCAGAAAGCCAGAAGAAAAAGTAGGTGATAGAATAGGCTATGGGTATCAGAGAATAGCAAAAGGATCAAGTTCATATAAAATGAAAGTTACTAGGGTTTTTTTTTGCTTGTTTAATCTTATTGTTACCTCTTGTATTTAGAATTATTTTTGATTGTGAATATTCCTCCTGCTCCATGTGGGTTAGAATATATTTTTCTTCAGGAATATATTACAGCTCATTCTGCAGCTAAAAATACGCTATAAATCTTTGAGGAGCAATGAAGAAGATCAGAGTGTGCAACTGGAGACACCCAAAAATCCTCTCATTTCTTGTGACACGATGACAAATTCTAATTAATATGGTTACTCCACTAAAACTGTTCAGTGCTTTTTAGGCTGGGTACTAGCAGAAACTTCTCCAAAAGAGCAGTGAGGCATCGAAACAGGCTGCCCAGGGAGCTGATGGAGTCACTGTCCCTGGAGGTGTTCAAGAATCATGGAGATGTGGCACTGAGGGACGTGGTCAGTGGGCAATGTTGGTGGTAGGTGGATGGTTGGACTGGATGATCTTAGAGGTCTTTTCCAACTGCAATGATTCTATGATTCTATGGTTCTGTATTTAATTAGGAAAAAAAAGGAGTCATTATTAACATTACTTCGTCATGAGTGTAAGCATACATTACAACTAGTGCATTTAGAGAAGAAAACTAAATTAATCATTACTAGAAAATGTATGAAAAGAAGATTGCTCTGGTTTTTTTCCCCCAAATAGTCAGTTAACAAGTGAGATGTTTTAGTGAAAAAAACTAAGTGAGATAAATACAAAGGAAAATGAAGAGAGTTGTGTTAAAGAGCATGTATTATGAAACATCCCTTTGCTCTGAATGCTAGGAACATTTGTTAGAAAACAGCTTTTTATTAAGTGATGTCCTTAATTCATTGTCATTCACAGTATGGCATCTACCACGTTTCTTCTTCTATTTCAAGTGGTGTAGAACATGTTTAAAAGAGGTTTTTAATTTTTTTTTTTTCTTTACAAATAAGTAGATGAAAGGGAATAAGTGTATTCAAGTCCCATGAAAGGAATTTATTGAGTCCATACTTCTAACAAAAAACTGATGGTAGACCACAGAACATTTCACTTATAAAATGCAAAATCACTGCAACAAATGAAGAAACTACTGGAAAAAAATATTAATTGCAAAATTTCTACTAAAAAAACTCAACTGTCTTAGTGTATTCCATTCTGTTTCTAGAATACTTCTCCACCAACTTTAGCAGAAGCAACCACACATACATTAAAAACAAGCCAGTTAAGAGTTCTGTTTTGTACAATCATTTTAATAAAATATTACCTACCCTGAGTTGTAACAGGAGGCACCTACAAATTCATAACTACTCAGGCCTCTAGCTTTTACCTTCTCACAAAAATGGGAGCCACCTTTTGTCATTTCTGTTGTCTTGCTTCTTTGCTAGTTCCTTATACTCTTTTGACCTTAGAAACCTGGGAAAAGAGTCTTTTGCCATGAGACTATAGATTAACCTCTGGGCATCATCAAAACAACTGAGGGTGGGTTCTGAGATGTTCTGAGAGATGTGATTTCTTGTATGAAAGTCAATATTAATCTGTAGGAAGGAAGGAGGAACAAAATCAATGTCAGTTTGATTGGAATGCTGAGGTCTGTTTGTGTACAGGACACAATCAGCTTCTGAATTTCCTCCCACATACCCAGGCTGATGCCAATTGGCAGGGAGGTCATCCCTTCTTTTTCTAGCATACCATTTTTTTAATACAATTTATTTGGTTCTTAGACAATTGGCATCGCTGGGGGGGAGGGGGGGGGGGGGGGAAAGAAGTGCAAAACTTGATTTTGATTATTTCATCTTTCTGCCAGACGAAATCCTATGAAGTACAGATCACCAAAGGGCAAATTAGGGATTAGAGCAAATCAGGCTCTGTTTCACACAAAGTTCTCCACCTGCTAAGTTGCTGACATAACAGGGAAGGGCAGCCAAGTTGAAATGAGTTTTCTGTCATTGTAGGAGTTTTGGATTTGAACTTTCCACTTGGTTCCCATCCTCAGTCAGTACCCAAAGTACATGCAAAAAAATCTTTACCTCCTTTGGAGCATCAGCTTCGATAAAGTCAGCATAAATCTTTTGGGCTTTGGCTGCGATCTTGGTGGAAGACTTGGTTTTTTTGAAGTCCTCACAAGCCAGCCAGAACTCTACATTCTCCTCGCTGAATTCTGACTTCAGAAACTTCCTAAAAGCTGCCAGGCCATCTGGAGAAAAATGCATGAGACTGAGGGGTAGAAGGAAGCTGAAAAATCAATATAGATTCTATAATGTGTGCATTTATTTGCAGGATATATATTGTCACTTATGTTTCTGAAATTGTTTTGCCCACCAGCCAGCAGCTAGCCCCAGGAGGCTGTTTTGGGGAAAATAAGTAGGGCATGAAACAACAGCAGTGGTAAGGTGATGAAGGGAGTTCTGCCAGTTATTCACAGAGGAAGGCTCCCAAAACCTGCTTTGTATGAGCTGGTCTCTCCAATGCTCATTATTCAAAAAGAAAGCAGGGTCATGGTGGTCTATAAGAGGATTTGGAGCAACTAGACAATCAGGGATGTGAGGCTGACCCCTCTCTAAGCAGCGTGCTGAACACTGATTTGTGCTGTGGCAGTGTGCTGCTCTCAGAGTTGAGGCTGGCCTGGCTAGATAGCTTCTATGCTCCTTTTCAGGTAATGAGTTTCAACTTGAGCAAGGCTTACATGCCACCAGCAGTACTGTGGCTCAGAGTACATGGTGAGGTGGGCAGACAGCAGTGTGCAAACCTGATGGCAATGTCTGTGAGTTGATTTGACATGGTTTTGTTATTTTTAACACTTTTCATCTACTCTTACCTTTATTAGCAAGTAGTGTATCCACAGAGTCAGACCAAGCCAGTGTTTCTTCTGTGTTTGACCTATGGAAACAACATCTATCCTTGAAAATAGCATCATGATCTTTTGCCTGTGCAGGCCATGGTAGCTACTCTATCATTTGGATATCCCATAGAAGGAGCACTTTTTGGGGTGGGGGCATAGAGGGCCCAGTCTCATAAAACAGAATGTTATTTGACACTGGAAAATTCATCCATGAAACAACATTAATAATGTTTGCAATTGATTGAACTACAGTAAAAGCATAGGAGGGATATTAATGTTCTAGAGTACTGAATTCCTTCTCAAGTTCAAATGGATTAGCCATCAATAAGGCACTTACTGCTTGGAATGAGTAGAATTATCTACACAGTTATCATGCTAACACTGGTAACGTTATGGGCTTTTTTCTGCAATTTCTCAGCAATATAGAAGTTTGAATACATGTAAACAAGGGTCAAAGTAAAAACTTTCAGTTCTATTAAACTTGGCTTTGATTGAAATTAACACTTCATGAGCTTTTAATTTAAATCTCCAGCAGGAAAAAAAAAAAAAACTCCCTTGACCAGTATTATTGTTACTGCTTACAGTTTTTGTTTGGAAGAAAACGGTTTCATAAAAATGAAGCACTGTGCAGAGATGTGCCTCTTAGCACACAACTTCTGATGGAATCACTGTGTGCCTACCTGCTTTCCTATGCTATTTTCCTACTTAATTTTCTCAATATCAGGCATCTCCAAATGAACGTTAGTCTCATAACTACCATTTAGCAATAAGGAAGAATAAATCTGACTGGTGACATTGGTCATATTCTGTTTGGTAAGGAGTATATTTCTTCATTAAACCTCAGTTCAATAGTATGCAACTGAAAATTTTTTTGAAATAATTTTTTGTTGAGGAAAAACTAAAAAAATACATAAAATCTGAAAGATATCCTCTAGCAAATCTTGCAGGCAGGTCATTTCAAGAGTCAATCAGTTTTTCATGTTACCTCTAGGCCCTGGAATGTGTTCAAAGGAGGGCAACAAAGCTGGTGAGGGGTCTGGAACACAGGCCATATGAGGAGAGGCTGAAGGAGCTGGGAATGTTCAGCCTGGAGAAGAGGAGGCTCAGGGGAGACCTCATTGCTCTCTATAACTTCCTGAAGGGAGGCTGTAGTGAGCTGGGGGTCGGCCTCTTCTCTCGTGTCATTAGTGATAGGACCAGAGGGAATGGTTTCAAGCTACGGCAGGGGAGATTCAGGCTGGACATGAGGAAGTATTACTTTTCAGAAAGGGTGGTCAGGCACTGGAATGGACTGCCCTGGGAGGTGGTGGAGTCACCGAGCCTGGGGGTGTTCAAGGAAAGGCTGGATGTTGTGTTGAGGGACATGGTTTAGTGGGAGCTACTGGGAATAGGTGAACGGTTGGACTGGATGATCTTGAAGGTCTTTTCCAACCTTGGTGATTCTATGATTCTATGACTCTAAGGACATGTAGTGAAAGATAAAGGATTTACTTAAGCCAGTATCCTGTAATCTACTCCAAATAGACTGAGTAGGTTTTTTCAAACATCCTTTGAATTCTAGTGAAATTAATGCACATTTAAAATACAATTTTTAAAAAAGTTCAGTGGGAATGAAGAATAGGTTTTGCTGACATTTTGCACTGAACAAAGAACTTGAAATAAAACAAATAGTTCAAAGGGCAAGGCCAGAGCAGACTAAGTGAGTAAGTCATTGATTACTCCTTCCCCTCCAAATTTTAGATACAGATTTTCTATACAGTGAAAAGAGGATACGAACACTAGAATACCTGGAAAGGTATCCAATAGATCCCTGCCTCATGTTGCTTGTATTGAAACTGTTATATTTTATACAAAGACCTTGAGAGGAAACCAAGTTTCCCACCCTGTGATTATTTATCTTACACCGTTTACGATGGCATGGGGATTTGAAACTGAATTTACATTCCAGGTGAATGTAATCATCACTTGACTTTCTGGCAGCTCTGGAAATATTTGTATGCCTCTTCCTTCTCATTTGGTAGTAAGGAGGAACTGAACAGTTTGGAAGTGTTTTGTTTCAGTGCAGTCAAAACAAATCATGGAATTTCTTACAGACGCATAAATCATATTTTCTGACTAGCCTCTGTTCCTCAAGAAACCTCACAAATTAATTGTTGTGGAGGCTGAGCATTCTGTGTGTAAGGGCAGGCAGGAAGAACCAGAGGTAATGGAGGGCGTTGTTGGGCTGGCAGAGCATCACAAGCCATTGGCAGTGTCTGTGGTCATGATGGGTGAGAAGCTGGGATATGTGAACACCAGTGTGGAAAAGGATCCCATGTACCACTAGTGCTATTTTCTATGTATATTTGTCGAGAGCTTATGTGATTATATGTAAGAAAAATGCTTTTTTACACTAAGGGCAGTGAGGCATGCCCAGAGAGGTGTGGGTGCCCCATCCCTGCAGATAGCCAAGGTCAGGCTGAATGGGCTCTGAGCACTGATGGAGCTGTGGGTGTCCCTGCTCACTGCAGGGAGTGAGACCAGAGGGACTTTAAGGGTCTCCTCCAACTCAAACTATTCTGTGATTGTATGATTCTATTATGGTGCTACCATGTACTGTAACTGCAGTTATATTTATAATTATTACAGTTGGTTTCTGCATTGACATTTTTAAAAGCAAGTGCTTTTGGAGCTGTTGGTTTACTTCTATCCAACTGCACAAAATGATATTTAAATAAGTAGAAGAAAATGATATATGTATTTATAAATGTGTATGCATGCATACAGGAGGGAAACTGGAGAGCAAATACATTCAGTCTGGATTGAAAAACAGAAATGAAAGCTAAATGTAGCATCATGCAGTGCTCTGTGAGATGTTGTGTGCTAATGCAGTTAATCAGCAGAGAATTTCTTTCAGTGACAGTAATAAACTCTAATTAAAAATAACAAATTTTGGGTGCTTCAGCAGAACAAAAAGCAAAGATAAGACAGTATAAACATAATTCTGCTTCTTTTCCTTATCAGTAATACTATTTGATTTAACATTTATTAGTCAGAGAATGATTTCACTGATTTCATTGGATTTGGATGGGAATGGCAAGCAGAAGTGACAACAAGGAACCAAAATCATCATTGTACAGTGTAAGGGGGAAGGAAAACAAAAAGTGTCCAGATCATTTAAAAGTTGACCATCTCATAAAGAGCCTAAGATTAAAATAGCCATAAAAAACAACTCACTTCACTGGCATTTTTTGTTCCACTGTCTGACTGTCACGGGTAGGGCAGAATTTCTTTTCCTGACTGATCTTCAAGCTGAAGGTGATATGATAGCAGGAACAATACAATTAGCACGTGCATCCCCACAAAGTACAGTGCAAGCTGACAGGCTGCTTTTAACACCTCCTTTACAATTTTCTCTTTCAGAACTATGGCTTATTTTTCAGCAGTGGCCATGCTATCTTACAGTTATGCTCTGAACAACATCTTATTAGAGAAATCATCTTACTGACTGTGGAACAGCAGGATGCAGAATAGGTTCAGTGCACCTAGCTAGAAAATTCTTCATTGTATTTCTTTGCTCTTACTATTGTATCTGCTCTAAGCACACCTGCGACTTATCCGTTACCTTACACATCTCGAAGGTCTAAGCCCTTGAAGTGTTTGTCTCTCATTTATTCAAACAAGTCTTCTTACACTGATGCTGCTACAAACAATGAGGTCATGTGGTATCTGAAAACTGTAAAGCAGCAGTTTCTTCTGCTCTTACTGATACTTCATTCGGTGTGATCTCTTCGAAGAGCACCACTCCGTCCCAGAAACGTACTCATATAATTTTTCCTTTTGCTGTGATATCTCTTTTTTTATTCTTTTCTTCTCGACACTTTTCTTTCTCAGTATATTCCTTGCTCCCTTGCTCTCCTGAACCAGGAGGCTTTTACTTTCAGGCCTCTCTCCTTGTGGTGCAGCCTGATCCTTTACTGCCCTTACCCAGCTTCCTTTATTCTCCTTTAATAGAGAAATATATATATATATATATATTAGCTTAAGAATAAGATGAATGTTGGTAAAAGAACAAATGGATATAAACAGTAAAAAAGTTTCATTGGGAAAACAGAAGGCTTCAGAAAGTGCCATTGATAATTTTCCCCAGTGGGGTTTTTGTCCTCTTTACTTCTCTGTACTTCAAATATAGAGTCTGATACATTCATGAAAGAGATTATTTTACATTGTCGCCTTTGATAATATGAAACTAGGAACAACGACCCAAGGTACCCCTTTGAGCCCTAATTTCTTAATACTGAGCAAGATTTCTGGCAGCAAAATGAAGCTATTGGGTTTTTTTTTTCTGCAGATTTCTTATCTTTGAATCCACTTGCTTCTAAAAGTAATAATAGAATGACAGAAATAAGAACTACCATCTTTATTCTCTGCCATTAGTTATTTGGTCTAATTTCCACAGAATATATACCATGAACTATAAAATAGTGCCAGACAAGACCAATATTTTACTGAAATTTCATAAGGAGAAAAACTGTCTCGGTATTACAACACATCCATCAGCTACTTGTGCAAATGTTTTGGTTATTCATAATACACTACATCAAACAAGCAAGCTCTCTATTGACCTGCAATGGATTTACGAGTGTGCTGCCTTTGGCGGATGGTAACAGAGCTAGAACTGTAGGAAAGGGAATGTGGAGGTGTTGGTTGCACATTTCATCCTTCACCCCTATTGCTTGATAAGGACCAACATCCTTTATGAAAAGGTATTGGCTGATTGGAGCAATTAAGCTTATCATTTAGTGTTCTGCTTAACCACACCTGAGCTAGATAGCAGTATTTACCAACTCTTCAGCTCGCACTATTGATGTATTAACCTAAGAAATCACTTGCATTTTTTATATATTCCTAAAAGAGTTGCCTTGTACTCACCTTAGTGCAATGTGAGCAAATGTCACGCTCTCCCACAAAAGTTTTAGAGTGTTGCTGTCAGGTTCAATATCTTAATGCCCTTCAGCACTTGGCCTTTGTTGAATCCATTCCACAGCCAGTCTTGTTGGATATTACTCCATATAGCATAACCTCAGGAGGAAAATGAAGGTTCTCTTGATCCAAGCAATACAAGTAAATTTACCGCCTTTCTTAAGTTGGAAGATGACCTAGGCACTGCTGGCATCCTAGTGAAATGGAACCACCTGTCATAGCAGATGCAAATCCATTTTAATCACAGCACTATGTAAATCCGCATCTTCCACCTTCCAATAATACGGTGTGGACAGCTTACAAACGCATTTATTTATTTTTTTTCCATGTGAATAACTTTGTGTATCTTCAGTATGCCACAGAGCTATTTTGCATAAAGAAATTAGCTGTTATTTTCCACCCAAGCAATGTGTCCCTTCAGGTGAAAGATTTGATTTCCAGAACAATCTGTCAAAATGTTTTTCATCATGTTGTGCTCCTTATGTACATGATTTCTAAGTGCTAAACAAACACAAATGTTGACTAAAGGGGAATTGGAAGCAATTCTCAGAACAAAACTACGCAAACTTGAAGAGTTTAAGTTAGTACTACTCAGCAGATTGTTTGTCCCAGATCTTGTCCTGGATGAACAAACTACTATTTTTATAGCAGCAGATTAACAAAAGTTCCTATTTGCACAAGAAGCCTGTATGGTGCAAACTTAAAGGGCAGTATCAGAATCTCGCACTTGGAGATGGGGATAAATTGTACCAACACAATAATATATAAAAAGTAGGCATGATGTCATAGAGAGCTCCTGAGCCATAATTCACTGTATCAGTTGTCTTCTGTGTCTTGCCTTGCTGGCGGTGTGTCCCAAACCAAGATGGGATGAGTAATGGATCAAAGGGAAAACCAATACACCAGTGTCCTTGATTGTGAAGAAACAAGTTTCTAAAACACTAGAAAATAGCACAGCGAAGAAACAGCTGCTTGGGAATTGTAGTTACGTTCGGTTTCAGCTTAACCTTCTGTTCTGCTTGAAAACTAGGTATTGACTTTCACAGGGTTGTTTTTCACACTACTTAATTTTAACTAAGTTTTCTAATGAAGCGAAACATAAAGTCTGATTCATAATAACTCCTCTTGTGAGTTGACATCTGAGATGTTTACGCCAACGCATGTTGTTTAGGAAAGTAGGGATAAAAGCTTTAAAGTAAAAACAGGCAGCTTTCACGGCTCAGTTCTCACTGGCCGGTGTTAAAAAAAAAAAATAAGAAAAAGAAAAAGAAAAAGGAAGATGGCAACAAGACAGCAGGAGAAAAGAAGAAATGGAGGCAAGCTGGATGTTGGATAGAGGACTGATATTTATATCTTTGGCATACAGCCACACAGGAGCTAAACGGTCATTTGATTGAGACTTTTGACTGTAATGCAAAAAAAACAGAGGGGGGTCTAACACAGGTATCCGAGCAAGGTGTTCATGCATGAGCATATAAAGCACTGAAGAGAAGATGATTTTATGCTTTTTTTTTTTTTTTTTTTTTTGTTCAGTTGGAGCCTTTCAATGTTATGCATGGAAAATAATTTGGAAGGGAGAGGGAACTGTATTCAAAGTTAATTAAGGCAGCTGAGCAGCTGGGGACAAAAAGAAAGGAGAGAAAAAATAACCTGCCATTTGTGAGTCACTTACTTGCCTCTATACACCACAGCTTCTAAGAGCCACATTATCAATTGCCTCCAGTTGCGGTAGAAGGAAACCTTTCTTTTCCTTTGAGATTCATTATGTTAGAACTCAGTCCTCTTGTTTCTTGTCAGAACAAATATTAATTAAGTTGTCATTTGCACAATATCAAATCCCAAAAGCCAAAGAAAAGATGTGAAGATGTGTATTTTGATGTCCCTCAAGCTAACAACAGCAGATAATAATTCAGTTAATTCAATGCATCTAATCAGAACTAGGTAAAAGAAAATAAAAAGGCAACAAACATCTGTGCTACAGAATTCTGTAGATTATTTCCCGCATACATTGGAGCTGGAGACTTTACTTATGTAAGGCACAGAGTGAAGTGTTTATTTAGGGTAAAGTGTTGTTAAGAGGTATTTTGAGAGCTCTTACTGAATACTGAACAACACACACAAATCCAAAAAGCTGCTACATAATGTAATTCCCAATAAAAATATATACCCAGCAGGCTTCGTATGTATTATTCACATCAAGCCAGCAAAACAAGAGGATTTATTTAATTGTGGCATTGATTCTGCCAAACCTAGAGAAGCCCAGTGATGATTTCTGGCACTGTCCATGCTATAAATACATCCCTGCAGAGCTAGCCTTCAATCTGATCAATCCTGTCTCTCTGAAGCACAGAGAAGTGTCACGGACTTGTACTAAACCTGTTTAGTTCATCTTCCAGCACTTGTTTTTCTGCCACAAAAAGGAATCTCCTCTAGAAAGCAGATAATTCTGTCCTTTTGGTTTATCTTTGTGCCCTTTGTCTTCCTTTCTCTGAATTTATCTCTACTTTCTTCTTATAGTAGTTCCCATGGCCTCAGTCTGCTGTAAATCATGGTTCATAGTTATCTCTGAAAAACATACATGCATGAGTAGCTACCAAGAATAGCTTATTTGTTTGTTGTAATTACAAAACTCATGCAAGGGACTAGCACTGTCAGTACTACAGAATGATGGTTGTGAGGAAGGCCTCCCTGGCGATAAGCAACATTTTCCATGTTCCTGTGAAAGGAAACAAAGGCGCCTGCTGACTTCTATTTATCACTGCAGACAGTTTTGAGTAACTGCTTGGGTTTTTTGCTAAGAAGGAAATGTCTTACTCAAAGCACTGTATTTGTCATTTCTCTGGGTTTTGGAGCAGTAGTAAATGCATTCTTTTACATTTATTTCGTCCATGGCAAGAGCAAATATTAGATTCCGTGAAGGTATGAAGTAACATGATCACCAGTTGAGAATCTGGTGGCAAACATACAGGTTTTACGCCTGTGTTGTAACAGACCCACTGTTATCTCTCAAGTGAACTATCAAGTATGGCATTTGAGAGCTGATGTGACTCTGGGCAGCCTGGTCTAGTGGCTGGTAATCCTGCACACAAGTGTGGGGGTTGAAACTAGATGATCATTGTGGTCCTTTTCAACCCAGGCCATTCTATGATTTCAGAGGATGCTATTTATGGAGGGGAGCACACAAGAGAGCATTTATGTGCAGTATTGGATAGTCAGCTTTAGGACACAGAACTGCATACTGAGAACAACAGTTGATTGTGTTGTTTAACTGGCCTCATACCTAGCTTAGCATGGGGGAAAAGCATGCTTCCTTCTAGACAGACATATGCATCCACATGACCAGACGTTGAATGACACGTATTGTGTTAAAAGGGCATTCTTAGCCCTTGACTGCTGCTCATTCAGTTGGAAAGAAAAAAGAAAAAAAGAGAATACAAAAATTTGATAGCAAAGCTATTTTATACAGCATAGTTTAAATATAAAGAAAAGATGTACAAGAAGACTATATAATATATCCCTATAAAAATTAAATAGGCATTCTTATCATCCTCTTGAAATATGCAATAGCTAAATTTTAATTATGCAGTAGCTGTAGTTAAAATCCATATAATTTTTACATTTCACCTAACTAATGTTCCCATGTGTTCTGCAGTATGAGTAAGTACTACAAATATTCCATGCTTAGTGTAGGAAATACTACAAAAAAAAAAAAAAATCATGTGCAAAGGTTAGCTATACAGATTCAAACTGTGACAAAACTGTCTTACGATACAGGCTCAGAATACATGATGGGTGTTATCAAATAGCGTTTTAGACAACATTTTTGTCAGAAACTCAGATTCTTCTTTCTAATATGATAACAGCTCCTGCTTGAGTTACAAAAAAATACTGTACAAAAGCTTCACATGACACCTCTCAGCAATAAGTTGCCTGATTGTCTACAGTAAATGGGATTGCTCACTAGCAACAAAACTATGACCTGGTATGAATGCATGCAACTTTGCTTGCCACTTATTTACACCACCTAAGGATTTGTAATTTATAACACATGTACAATTTGCTTGCAGTGGCTAGAATTCATGAGGGCTGAATTCCCTATTGCCAGATGGTAAAGTCTGGTCGCACACCCTGGAAATCATTGACAGTGAAGGACCGTGATCGTCTCCTAAGAGTGGGACGACCAGGATTTCTCCCCTTAACCAAATTCAAATAAAGATCAGATCTTAGGAAGCGTGGATAGCTGTCTTGCTCCATCAGCCTGTAGACTGTGTTTTGTGCTGCATCAAAGGTGGTGATGACGGGCTGCTCAATATTCTGACTTGTAACTTCTTTGGTTTTAAAGTCCAAATTCACCTGGAGAATGAGGAAAAGTGTACTTATTTAACGTGCATTAACACAATTCTTTGTGTTAATCAAATATTAAATATTTGATTAACACAAAATAAACAATATCTAGCAAAGATATTGTACATTGGTGAAAGAGTTTTCTGATAAAAAGGACTTTCAATCCTGTATATTACGCAAGATTAATGCCATAGAATTAGAGTATTCCTTTTCAGTTATGGCTGCCAGAAAGTCTACATAAATGTGTCACTGGTACACTGAAGAACTGATAAAATATCAGTTAAGATACAACCAACACATTTTGATGTGGTAGTATCTGATTAAAAGTAACTCACTATCAGCAATCTTGGAATAGTTGCTGCTGCCAAGTTTTGCATCACCAGCCTAAGGCTGAACTCCTTCCCTTTTCATTTAAGAGACATGTAGAACTTTGTCTCCTTAGAATGCAGTAGTGTATATTAAAGATTTCTAGATGCTGTATGGGGTTTTGATGGCAGGAGGGTGAGAAAATTCTAAGAATTAAAATATTAAAATAATTTTAGTGAGTTTCTGGAGGCTTTAGAGATGTGGAAAGCACATCAAAATGATCATTTATTCCATGCACTGGTGCATTCTTCCTGGGAAGATTTCACACAGAAATCATAGAATCATAGAGTCATAGAATGGCTTGAGTTGGAAGAGACCTCAAGGATCACCAAGCTCCAACTCCTCTGCTACTGGCAGGTTGGCCAGCCACCATATCCAATACTAGATTAGGCTGCCCAGGGCCCCATCATTAGGTTACTCTTGGTCAAAGTATGACTTCCATGCTCTGTCCCCTCCCCAGCTTTCTTCCTGCTCACCCTTTTGTTTGTCAGTCTCAAGGCATGACAATATCAGGGCTCAATGTCCTACCATAATTGCTCACAGATTATTTAGCAATGATAAGTTCCGGCTCAAATAATTAGAGAATCATAGAATGGCTCGGGTTGGAAGGGAGCTTAAAGATCATCCAGTTCCAACACCCTGCCATGAGCATGGCTGCCAACCACTAGACCAAATTATGGGTTTTTCTTTTTAAGTAAGATCCACCCACTGAGATGCTGCAGGAGAGGAGTAAAAAAGGCTGTAAGTTTTGAAAGTGGCACTAGTAAGCCAGGCCCCTGTCAAAAGTGGATCTGAATGTTATATATAGTCTGTGAGAATTAT
Source organism: Tetrao urogallus (assembly GCF_951394365.1). Taxonomy (NCBI): domain Eukaryota; kingdom Metazoa; phylum Chordata; class Aves; order Galliformes; family Phasianidae; genus Tetrao; species Tetrao urogallus. The sequence continues at coordinate 22,674,030 of NC_136818.1, forward strand.
GGGTGGAGATTGCACCATTTTGTAATCCTTCTCTTAAAATAAGAATTACACTTATTTCACCTTTGTTACAGGGAAGTAGCTGTTGGAGTTGAACTTCTGCTCTTCTAGCAAGTTTAAAAAAAAATACAAGGGAAAGGGAGAATTGGCAAGTGCCATATTTCTGTTCAACCTTGACAGAATTAGAGGAAAATGTAAGTCCAGAATACCTACTGAGGAGGCTGAGCTTGATTTCAGTAAGAGCTCATCATCTCCTTCCCAAGTAGGCAAAAAGAAAAAAAAAATAGTGTTCTTTTTGCTCATTTACAGTATGATTCCTTCATAACACATTTCAGAAAAATGAAGAATTGTAAATATTCAGACTTTTTGCACTACTATAGTAATAAAAAAAGCCCTTCATGTTAATTAGTACTGACATAGCAACTTGTTTTTATCTGTGTGCTGTCAGTAACATAGCAAGAATGCTCAGCCAGAGCTTTGAGGATGGAGAACATTAATCATGAAAAATCTTTGCTTAGAACATTATCACTATCATTTAAGGAATATGTTTAATTTAAATAAATTCTTCTAGCCTCTTTCAGTCTTTTGGCTTATTTAAAACAAAAGCTTCTGGGTCTGTAATCATTTGACAAATAGTTTAAGAGAATGGGAGAATTATTCTGTTGTTCTGGAAGCAGCATTGACTACAGACAGATAATACTTCAAAAATGCTAGCTGATATGTTTCATGGCAGCATTAACATTTATCATTGCTATTTTTCACTAAATGAACTGTGTGTATATATATATATGTATATGTGCATATATATCCTGGCTTTATAGACCAACAGGAATCTTTGATTCCCGTGATCTAATATTCAAACTCAGAGTTGTATACTTAGAAGAGCAATAAGCAGTGGGTTTTGTAAGGAACCTGGAGATGAATAAACTAAGCAATTACTTCCAGGCTTCCTTCCAAAGCTTTGACATGTAAGATACAGTCTCCTTAAGTCAGTGACAGCACAATTAATGGTTGTTACTGTTTCTGGACACAGACTTCTTAAAAGCAGATTTCATCAGATGCAGTTGTGGAAAACACTGTGTACGCTGAAGAATGTTTTTACTGTACCTCTTTTGGAGCATCTTTCCGTATGAATGTTTCATAAATGGTCTTAGCTTTTGGGAAAAGTTCGTTTGTAGTTTTACTCTTCTTGTAATCCTCACAAGCTATCCAGAACTCAATGTTCTCCTCACTGAACTCCGTTTTCAGAAATCTTGTGAAGGCATCCAATCCATCTACAGAAGGGAATATTGAATTGTGTTAAATGAATATATATATATATTCATATCTCCTTATCAGACAGTTAATATCTTCAGGCAGTCTAAGCAAAGTCACAAAACGGGTTGTGCTCCCTTTAAATTACATTGCATCACAGATCATTATTTTAAACTGCATAAAGGCTTTAAAATAAGTGCATGCTGTAACTCCCATGACAGAATTCTCATTATTGATTACCAAGACCTTAGGAATGGAAGCAATCAAATCATCTGTATGTATCTGGAAGTGATGGAATTTGCTAAATATCAGATTGAATTAGGGTAACCCAAATGCAATGAGAATGTCTGCCCACTGCAGCTGGATTATATGTGTGTCCCTCCAGAATGGAAGGACGATGACATATGTGCATTTGATATCTATGTAAGCAATGGGCCATTTCAAATAATGGCCATCTTGGATCCTATTACTGTTTTAGGAACAAACTGCACCAAAACTGACAAATTTCTTAGGTCCATTGAACATGTTTTCATTTTTAAGATTTTGGTCTTGCAGTCAGGAATATTTGAATAAAATTCAAATGAAAGTGATGTAATAAATCTTAGTCATAGCCATCATGAAGAGTCAGTTCTTTGGCCAAATGTTGCCTCCTATAGCTCTTATTATTTGTAAAGCAAATGATTGTTGCCTTGGTACACTTTGTATATTCAGTGCTGAATCAATCATTGATTCTCGAGAGTTTAAAACCACTGAGATTGTGGCTCTAGATGGATTTATCTGTATGAAAGGGAGTACTAAGGATGTGGGCCAGAAATGCTGCTCCTAAGCTAGAGACTTGATATCCCCAAACTTTTTAGATCTTCTGTAGTCCATTTAAATATCTCTTATTTTCCCAAAGTTAACAGAAGACTAAAATAATCTAGCTCCAATGTAACAATCAACATTTAAACCAACATTGAAAGGATGATTTGGCTAAACTTTTTATATGAAAATCAATACATTCCACTAAGAGCAATGTTTCCAAAATGATCAGTTCACTCAAGTTCTGGTCTTCAAGCAAAGTCCCAATGCCAGTAAGTTGTTGACTAAGTTCAGAATGAAACTTGCAGACAATATACAAAGATACAGTATCATTTTCAGGCAAACTCAGACCTTTTTTTGCTATTTTTATCTTGGATAAAAAATTTGCTATTTTATCTTGGATTAGAACTGAGAAGCATTTTCTCTCAAGTTCTCCTCTACTATAAGCTTATTTCAATATTATCTCTATGTCACACATGGCTAGTTATCCCTAATAGAAAAATAATGGCTATAAAATGTGTAAGAACAAAGAGGCTGTCACTTCATGAAAGATGAACTAAGAATACTGATGATAATACAAAAAAAAATTAGCCTTTATTATACAAGCTGTATAATAAGACTGGACAGGAACAACGAGATACTGGGCAGAGGCCAAATGATGGATGAGACTGCCAGCAGATTTCTAACCATTTTTTAAGACTGCCATTTGGGATTTCTGTGGTAATACAGCAGTTAGCTCATCTGAACATAGCTCTTCTTTTTGACAATACTGAAAAATGTAGTCTAGAAAAGATAAGATAGCCTTCTGCTAATGTGAGTGAATGATGTTCTAAATAATTGATGAGCATGCCACTATTATAATGGATTTTTCCAAGAGTCTGATTAGAATTCATACAGCAGAAAAGCATTTTATTCATTAAAGAACAATTTAATTACCTTTGGCTGCCTTTTACTAGTTACTGCAGAAACTCTTCACTTCCTATCACTTTGTCCAATAAAATACCAAGCTTAGAAGTTATTTTCAACTACTTTCAGTAGATGACAGCATGCTGTAGCCTAAGCACATGAGCAGAGCAGGAACACATGCTGCTATAAATGACCCAACGTACCTAATTTAGGTAACTGACAGATCTATTTAAGTGCACAACTGCGTTTTGTAATTTTCCATCAGTGTTTCACCAGCACAGTCTTCAGGAAGAGAAGAAAAGAGTACTAACCTTTTTGGGAAAGCAGTTTGTCAAAAGATTCGCCCCATTTCATTGCTTCTTCAGGAGACACACTGCTTAAGAAACAAAATATGGTTTTTTGGAGCTGTGCATGCTGTGTATTCATCAAGTTATTTTGATATGCTATCAATTGCTATTATTGCTCTGGGCCATTTCACAAAGTGGTAAGATTCTGTTGCCTTAGGAGCTCTATTACAGACTTCAGAAACATAGAGTGTAACTTTTTTTGACTCTTTCTGAAGAGTTGCCTTTTTTTTTTTTACCTTTAAAAAATAAAAGATCAGAGCAGAAATTTTTTCTTCTAATGTTTATGTTGTGTTTCTGTGAGGAATCTTTGAGGAAATAGAGGTGATGCAGTATGGCAAAACTCACAAGGGAAGCAGGTTAGTCACCTGGTTAGTTAGTAAAAATACTGTTGCAGAGATGTGGTTCTGAGGCTGCATTACCACAGCCTATTTGTGATGAAGTACGGGAAGTTCAATAGGCTGTAGACGAAGCTGCAGTGGTATGGTTTAGCTGATAAAGTTTTCTAGGGTATAAGCACTTACAGTCTGGTTTGTTCACCACAAACATGTTTCAAATGTCACGTTATTCTGAGGTGCTGCACTCAATTCACAAAACTCCACATATTCTTCACCATCTGTGCCAAGTTAGATGTATTTCTCAATTATTTCCAATATTCTGTCTTAGAGAAATATACAGGTAGGAAAAAAATATTCATATTCTTCCAAATAAAAATTTCTTTGTTTTTGTGCTGTATCGGTTATCCCTATACATACACATACAGGAATTGGCACAAGGCTGGCATTAACTTTACCATGCTAGGACTATGCCTTAGTTCTAAGTCTGAAGAATGAGTATTAACATTTAGAACCATTTTCATTTGGTGACATAGCATTGTACTCTGAGAGTGGGAATGTCCTCATTTAAGCAGCTTGTCCAGGGTTAGTTGATAGTGGAGCTGAGAACCAGAAGAACTTGTTCTGCATTGAACACTTTTGGAAAAGATGCCTCTTTCCTGCCCCAGGCTCACATTTTTCTGCTGCCTGATTTACATAGCTTGGGTTCCCTTGGCAAAATCTGTAGTCACATGAATTTTAAACGAAGGGAAATTCCAATGACTATGAGAGGGAATTTAAGCCAGTAATGCTCTCAGTTTTGTATAAAAAGTAAAAGGAGGATTTTTATTTTATACTTTTACAGGTGTCATGTGTCTCCTAGCTGAAGTCATTGCTTATAGGAATGAAATTCTTAGCTAGGGAGAGACAAACAGTTCTCAAGGCGTACAAATAATGGAGAACTGAAATGTGAAAAATGAACGTAGGCCAATAAAGCAGGGGAATTCTGGATTCAGGGAAAGCGAGACCTCACTCCCTCACAGAGTTTTTAATTATGGGAAGTACAGAGAGTGCAGTTCTCTGAACTGTGTGTGCTTGTACATCTGGGAATAATGGGTTACTACAGCCACAGAAATGAATTTGGTAATGGTGAAAGATAAACCCTGGCAGCTTCAGAGCACATACACAGTCCAGTAGTGCACACAATGCTGGAGAAGTTCTTTGCTGGAAGCTCCTAGTGTGATTTCTTCATTTTCTTTCAGAAAGAAGCAGCTTCACAGATCCCTAAGACATTGCCATACCAGGGAGTGCTGCCATAACAAAGAGAAACCAGAACCTGGGTGTGAAATACCCAGCAGTACTCAGCCACCTAAATAAGAATGAGCACTGAAAAGGTGTCGTCTGCCTACAGGTGGCATGGAGGCTGTGCTTTCTCCTTTTAGGTACAATCTTTGCACAGTTTTACGTGTCTGGAACTGAGGAACTGAAAAAGGTTGTTTGCAACACTCCTTTACCTTTGTTCATAGCTTCAAGATCTTTCAAGTGAACTGTAGAACCACTGAATTAAGCAGAGCAGCACAACAAAGAAAGTTGGGGGGAGTAGGGGGGAAGAGAGGTTGAGGGAAACATTGAAATCCTCCCCTGGGAACATGGAAAGGAAAGTCTTTCAGATCATGAGTACTGCTATCATTTGGATAGCCACGATATTTATTTACACATATGAGACAGCATTCTGGTCAAAGCAGTAGATGTTGGCACCTAAAGCAGTAATTGCTTGAACAACATTAACAAGACTTAAAAATGAGATAGGAATCTCTGATTGTGTTCTGCAGTGGACAGAAAGGAGCTACTAATTTATTAGTCCTTGGAGTTGCAGTACTTCTGCAGTACTTTTCACTCAAGACCTGTAAGTGTAATTCTTCTTGTATCTCTGAGATTCTGGTGTCCTGGTGAGGTCAAGAACTAAGTTGTCACTGAATTTAACAAAAATAGTATTTCACTCTACATCTTTATGGGAAATAGTGTCATAGGGACAATATTACAGCAGTGTTTAAACATCAGTATTTGAATTTGGGAGGCAAGACAGTGTTTTGTCAATACTGCAATTATCAAGGAACTATATATCCAATATTTGAGATGCATCCAGAATTCTTTGGAAAATCTGTTTTCTCAGGATCTATATGATTTCCTTCTAAACAGTAATTTTTAACCTCCATTTCTGAGTAAATGCTTGCTAGAGACAACAAGTGGACTAAGAAAAATGCTGTTGGCATGAGTAAAGATTTTTATATATATGCACATGTGGGCTATAATCTGCTCTTAGTGGTGTGAAAACACTACTGGTGAGTTCTTTTGTTCTATGCCAGATAATTCTATACTATTTGTATGCTTGAGTTAGATAGCCAACTTTAAATGAAACAGATTTTGAAAGTATTACTCTCTGCCAAGTCTGAATGCACACACACATACACAGGAAATGTTCTGGGTCACATTGAAACTTCCTAGAAGAAATCCCTATCATCTCTGCCTTTTATAATGCCTACCTTGATGCTTTTGTCAAGTTTGTCGGTTTACCAAGATGTTCAGCTTCGTGTAATTCCGATTTCTGCAGGAGAAGGCTCAGTCTGTTTCTCTTCTGCTTTGCTCTACAACAGAGTTCAAGTAGCTTTTAAATCAACTTTGTTAAAAGGTTTTTTCCAGGCATTTCTTTGACTAATGTCTCTGCCTCTGCACCACAGGTCCACAAAGGTTCACTTCCACTAGTATTTCTAATACTTCTCCTGTTTATATTATTCACATTAATGAATTTCTTTTTCAGATATTAACATGAATTGCATATGAAGCACTAGCAAACAGAAGTGGGAATCTTTTCTTTTTCAATGCGTTTTCCATGAATTTTGAAGGAGAAGGGTGAAATTTCATATTAGGAACATGAGCACAGTTCAAGAGCACATGAAACAGTTGGTTCAGCATCTTCTACTTTTAATGTTCTGCAAAGAAAAAAGGAAGCAGTGCTTCCTCACACTTGCAGTCTTTACAAAGAATATTTTCCAGATCATACTTAGGGTTTAAAAAGCATTTTTCAGAACTTTGTGAAACCCGCCTTTCTTATTTACTTAGTTTATTTATTTGTTTTTTGTACCTAAAAACTATTTCCTTGATGAATGAATATTTCATGTCTACAATTCCCAGGCTTGCAGTTCACCAATTTTTACACACACTGGTCAAAACGAGAAAGATCTGCGCCCTAAATTCACACCCACGAGCTATGTTGGAAGAATCCTCTGAGTAAACAACACTCAAATTGTCAGCATGACCTTAAAACTTACCCGGGCTTGCTTGCTTTATTTGGCTCTTCTTTAACTGTTGATTTCATGACTTTGTAATAGGATTTATCCTTCGAAGCAGAAATGTTCAGTTGAGGGAACAAAAGAAGTGGGTTCTCCATCTTCTAACAAAGTGTCCCAATTTTACAGAACGCTTCTCTAAGTTCCTTACAGCGGTTTCATCTCTATACGCGGTGCATTCAGCAAGGCGTGTTCTCGGGCTGGGTTCCCCCAATTGGCTGTAGAACAGTTTCCAGAGCAGGTTGTGGGAAGGAGGAGGTTTGCCACCTTAGCTGTCAGTGCAGCTGCAGGCACACAGGACTTTAAGTAGAGTTCTGCTTTTACAGTCGTCATTTAAGGAAGTGAGATTACAACTTTGCAAAATGGCCGTTGCTCTTACGGACAAACGCAGCTTTTAGCAGAGCGATTCCTGCTTCTGTGCTCATGGCACTCCACATCCTAGAATAATTAGGAGATGCCACCATCTTCTCCCAAAAACGTGTAAAAAGTGCGTATAGCTCCTCTAAAATGAACTTTAATGAGAATCACTTTGTAGTACAAAATGGATAACGTTACCGCTAAGCTCCTAGAAGAACTTCCAGCTGACCTTAAATTGCCTTCTGCAATCTCAGATGCCATACGCTGAACACAGTTAGCTCTACCTACAACATGCTAACTGGAATCTCAGCATTTCTGAGGCTACAAGAGCCTGATGACACAGTAGTTGATAAAATATTTTTGAAAGCAGAAATTTGGTGTTTTGCAGCATTTTTCAGAAGTATTGAACACCTACTTCTAGTTTCAACCTTGTCCACTTACAGCTTCTCATTTATCTTTTGTATCTATGGCTTTATTTTCACTTACAGTCCCCCAGCCTGGATAAAAACTCTTTCAATACACACACACACAAAGTGATTTCTTCTCATTTTGATACTGAATAACCAAAAATTTCTTACTCCAATTTGCATAACCTAAATGTGCTAATTTCTTAGGCTAATTGTCACAAATTAGCTCTTAATGTACAAGCTCGTTCTTGGTTAAATTTCTCATTCTAGTAGAATTTGTGTTGGAGATGCCACAGGAATAATAAATTTACCAAAGAAACCACTGTTAGTTGAACAAGAGGTTGGAAAAGAGCAACTGGCATGATGGTCCCAGAGAAAGTCTCCTTGCTATAGCTAAGTGATACCGCAGTTCATTGAGTCTTCCTTCTTAACACCAGTGACTCACTCTGATAATTCAGATAAGATACCTGGCCTTGAGGAGAAGGCATGACCTCATCCCCTTCCCACAGTGTTGGCTAATTCTGTGCACTCACTGACATTCTGCTGAGTTCAGGTCCTACCATGGCCCCTTCCTTGTGGCTGCAGGGCTGAGGAGGAGGGGAAGTACTCAGAGTCCAAGGAATTAAAAAAAATTTTGCTGCTACTCCAAATTCCTGGAATATAACATCTCCCTCTCTATACGTATATACTGATTTTTTATTTTTTTATTTTTTTGAAAAAGGAACAGATAAAAAGTGCTCCATATTACCTCTGTGACACACATTTTAAAATCAGACTGAATGGAAAATCTTCAGTGCAAAACTGCTTTTTGTAACCTGAGCACCTTTGAGAAGAAGGGCTATGGTTTTAAACATTTTCAGTTTCAGAGTAGGCTTATGTATCATATCCTGCCTATTGACATTTCTTTAACCATAGCTTTCTTTAATAATATATTCTGCCTTTTACCAGTAAGTAAAAAATAAACAAAGAATGCATTATTTTATTTCACTGCTCCTTAACAGAGATGGTCATATGAAATCTTTGTTTTCAGCTTTTACAGCTCTGTAATGCTAAGTGCTGATCTGTCACTGCATGCCTGAAAGCCTTGTCCAGTCCACTCTTACATGCCCCCAAAAGCAAACGATGTTTCTTTAAATAAGACTGTACCATGGTGTGAAAGTGGTACCAGTCCAAATGCAGCATCTCCTGAGAATTCAGTTGGACATTTTGAAAGAAAATACAGAATCACTACAATCAATCTTTCTCTTTCTTTTTTTTTTTTAAATTTTTCCATTTAAAGAAAGCTAATATTAAACCCTGTCCCTGATGTAGCCAAATGACATTAAAGTCAGCCTGTGTTTTGTCAGCAATGGTGCTGGTGCTAATAAGCATCTCTGTTTTGCACTGCAGGCTGCAGTTGTTATAGCAACGGTATTAATGACCCTGTAAATGCTTCTGGGATGGTTTATATACTGCCAGATGATGAGCTAGAAAAGCGAGTACGTTATTTTAAGCCAGAAAAAGCAGACCCGGAATATGATGTTGATGACATGACTTCAGCCTAAAAAGCTCTGAAGAAATTCAGGCTGAGAACTGATGTCTTAATTAGCAACCATTTTTCTGACCTCTGAAATATATTTGCAAAGCTTTCACAGATAATTGAATAGAATATGCATTTTCAGAAGTACCTTTACTTGACACAAACAGCAAAATTGACTAGATCACAAAGTGCAAGATGGGAAGCACTGATCTCTTTGGGCCTATTCCTCAGCTGAAATGTCTCTGCACAGACTGCTGTCAGGGTTTGGTAGGGATCCAGCTCAGCTTGTGATTAAGTCACGCTTGAGTTAGGTAGAACTTAGAACTGCTCTCTGTGAGAGAAATATTGACTGATAGCATTAGCTATAAAGACTTTGTATTATACACTGGATATAAATTTTTTTTCTTTTTTTTTTTGTAAAGGTGAGCTCTGAATAATTCAGATTTTCATGTTAGCTGAAAACAAGTGAAGTCCTAACTGAGCTCAGCTGAGCACTGGGAGCTAGAGCACAACCAGAAGTGCTTCTTTCTAAGCGACATCTTTCTTCAAACATATTTTATTGCTGGCCTGGCATGTGTAAACCTTGCCACCTTCACATCCATGCTTGTGTTCCAGTATTGCTCAGGCTTCTCCAAAACCAAGTTCTGCCATCGTTCTTACTCAATCTTCTTCCACCAGCTGTATGCCCTCTGTGGGGTTAGGTTTATTTTCTGCTGAAGGGAAGTGATACCCATCTCTATGCCAAGAAAAAAAAAAGCAACAATGTCCTTACGGTCCTGTAAAGAGTAAGCACAGCACAGATCTTCTCTGAAGGGCTGTGAAAATGTGCTTCCACATTTCTCCTTATTGCTATGGTATTTAAAGAATGGAAAATGAAAATTACATGTTTTGGATGAATTAATATTTGAAAAATAATTCCGCAACTCCTCTGAAACACCTCAACTTTTATCACTCATCAATATTTATTGACTACCTGTTATTGGAAACTGTAATTGGAACTACAATTTAATAACGTTCTGATCCGATATATTGTTATTTTGAACCAGTACCAGAGGGAAAGAACTTCATTGTACGCCTCAAGTAGAGGAGCTTGCAGTTTGCTACTTCTGTGGATGTCTTCATTGGTGTGCCTAAAAGATTCATCACGATGTCAGAATTTGGCATGTGAGATACTTCCGAGTCAGTGGAAGAGAACCATTACATCTACGCATAGTTCACATTGCAAAACCTTTTGCTGCTGCTGTTTAAAAGGAAGGAAACACAATTGCATTGCTGTAGATATGCATCACAAACACAAACACAATGCTTTGCACGTGTGCGAATGGAGTGTCCAAAGAATTTCGTAAGGCATCTGCGATGAAAAATCAAACTCGGTGCTGGCTTGGGAACCTCTGTCATTTCAGCACAACTTCTGCTGTGAAAAATGTTCTCATCTGCACTGTGCTAAATTTATTATTTCGTCTCTTGAAAGGTCAAAATAAGAAAGTGAGTCTGCAAAGTTCTCAGCAGCATTCATTTCCTGCCTGCCCCGTGGCTCTACGGCCTGCATCTCTGATTAGTTCTATTTACATAGTGCATACATCACTGTCACAATTAATCTGCAGGAAGCTGGTTTCCCAGCCGAACCGCTCCGTGTTTACAACTGGCTTTCCACAAGTGTATTGCAGTGACATCAGTGCTCATCAGACAATCGTGTTTTAATTCCGGAAGTGCTCACCTTGGACGCTCTTACACATTTTAAAGTGTTTTCTTCCTGCTGTGTATCCACAGGAAATGTTGAAGGCGGGAATGTACTCTAAATCCTGCCCAAAGTATCTGACCGGAATTAGGTATTACTTACAGAAACCCAGATGGATTCTTGATGTGACAACCTTCTTGTTTTTTATTGGCCTATACTAATGGTGCAAGTGATGGCATGTACTGGGCTGAGCATTTTCTGCTCCTTCTGTGCAAGATGTGGGAAAACAGAATGAAGAAACTATGGTTTAGTAACCCTCTGCCAGAAAGCAGTGAGCCCTGGTCCACAGAACATAAGCCATGAGATGAAATTCCCTACAGCAAAGGGAACAAAATCCTTTTTATCACACTTGAGCCCGCTGTCATTAATCTACTGTGTGGCTTAAGCACATCCATCAGGTATTAGAGGTTAGCATGGAGTCATAGAATGGTTGGAGTTGGAAGGAACCCTTGAAGGCCATCTGGCCCAACCCCTCTGCACTGAGCAGGGACATTCACAGCTTCATCAGTGCTCAGAGCCCATCCAGCCTGACCTTGGCTGTCTGCAGGGACGGGGCCCCCACACCTCTCTGAGCAACCTGTGCCAGTGATTTATTGGAAAAACCTTCTTCCTTATAATCAGTCTAAATCTCACTGCTTTCCCACTCAGATGATTTGGGGATATCTCCAAGATACCTGCAGCACAGGTGGAACTACTAGGCCAGGCATTGTCCGTAACACAGAACTAATGAGGCTGTGAGGAGCATTTCATATTTAAACAACAGAGAAGAGAGCTGCCACAGGGCTGGGAGAGCAGTCAAAATGGGTTCTGAAAATCATATCTTAGGTATTCAGAATGAAATGAGAAGGATGTCTAATTGCAAAGCCTCCCTTGATGGTTGCAGAGCTGCATTGTGTGCCCCATTTCTCAATATCAGTCCACACTGATACAGACACGCAGACTTTTGCTTATTTAAAGCATGGCTAAGATTTTTGCAATACAAATTGTTTCTTCTTCCTAAAAGTGCGCTGTTCTGATGTCTGATTTAGGTGATGGTGCTAGGGTTTAAAAGTAATATAGTGAATTGCTCACAGTATGTCGTAGTTATGAACAACCACTCTTCACCTTGTACTCTAGCAGCTGTATGTACTTAATGGATTCCCCATTTCCACCCTTGCTGTTGTGTCCATGGCAAATTACCTTACCACCTGGGCACTGCCTAGCTTCTAGCCCCTGTTATGGTGTGCTTCGTTATTATCATAACTTTTCTGAACGTTAATCACACCATCCTGTTAGTTCAAAATTAATTTCTAAGCCCAATCCCCATCTGGTCCTGCCTGATGGTCCTGTATTTCTGTTGTCTGAATTTCCCTGCCACATCTAGAAAAACTGTAATTGCAAAAGTAAGTTTTGCAAAGATTGCAAAGAATGCTTCCTCAAAATGGAGGACATGTGATACTTTCAGTATGCACAGCAGGAAGCAAGCTATTCCAGCCTCTCAGTTGAGGAAAAACAGGTGATCGTTTCTCAGTTTACCCTGTCAATTTGATAAACGTATTTAATAATTCTGCCATTTCTGGAGCCACCAAATCTAATAGAAATAATGTATCTGTTGCAAATTGGCCCAAATTGCCTGAGGATGAGAATTGTTAAGTCTAGAGCTCGTCTTTGTGGCATTTATGAAATAATTTCCATTCTAGTTCACAGTGGCTAAGCACTATTTTTGTAATTTGTAGCAAAGATCTGCAGACTGTTTTACTGCATCCACGTGTGCCTTTCACATCCTAACTTTATACACTGTCACTGAGGCTAAGTAAGGCTTGAATTTTTAACAACTTTGCCTTCTGATGACCAGATTATCCCCAAAAGAAAGGTGAGAACAGCTGTATGGTCTCAGTGCCCACGATGCCCCGCAGGGAAGGGGCAGGCAGTGTAACAGCCACAGCTGTCCCCGTGCTCCCTCTGTTGGAACAACTCTGCCATGTCCTTTCTCCTTCAGAAAATGGACCCCAACAACCCTGTGTGGGTAACAGTGGTTTTGTTTGAGTCCAATTGCCCTGTGTGCAGTGTGAACCTCTGTGTGGCAGGCGCTTTCCTTCCTTTCATTTTGGTCTGGTGCTGGGCTTACCTGGTACATCCCATCAGAGGGTTTTTGTTGTGACAGCAGAAATACAGAGCAGTACACAAAAGACCTAAAATACTGCATTATTTAGTCTGGTGAATGTTTTGCCAATGCACTCCAATGAGAGGAGCTGCTTTATTTCCAGGAAAGGCTGTGGGAGGAGAGCAGCAGGCCCAGGGATGGAGAGAGCCCCAAAGCCACCACATTATTTGATGGGCAGGAGCACGATGCTGTGCTGCGTGCAGCCAAAGTCGAGCAGCCCCTTCTGCTGATTGAAAAGACCATGACAGCTCTGCTGGGCACTCCAGCTCCTAGCGTGCAGGCCCAACATGGCAGCCTGCATGGTTCTGCCCTAGGTGACAGCTCTCTTAAGACTCCATCTCTTGGTATTTCCTTGCTATGCAGTATTCCCATGTTTCCTGATGTTATTGCCATGCTCAGAGCTCAGGAAAAATCATTAGTATTACAGAAACCTTCTGTCCCTGCTGAGAATTGAGAGTGCTCTTTCCTAACACCTGGCCAGCCTGCACATTTTGCTTCTGATAATGCACCTCATTTGTTTTTTGTTTCTGCTGCTTTCATGGCAGGACTGTGCAGACGTGGCAAAACACACAGATTGCTCCTGATGTTTGTACCTGGGGTCATTTTCTAGAAACTGAGTGCGTGCAGGAACCTGCATAATCTCAGCTGCAAAAAAAACAGATGGGCTTTGAGCTGGGGTCCTTTTATGGCTGCTGAAGAAACATGTGTCACTGCTCCATCTCTGTGATTGCTGTGCTGTGTTCATTTAGTGATGGTTATCTGAGCAGAGCTGAAAGCAAGGAGCCCTAACCCCATCCCTGGGGCAGAGCCAGGGAAGCCACTTCAAAGTAAAACACCAGGCTTGAGCCTGCAGCAAGTGGAGGAAAATCTTTTGCACACAGTTGAGCCTCTCTATAGTCTCTCAAGCTCCTGCAAAACACACTTATTTTCAGGTAACTTCTTTATCTGAACCTCCCGCTTATCATTACTTTGGGGCAGTTAAGATTACGCCAGGTCTTGCTTTTGCTAATCATGAGCTGCTCACATTTTAGCACTGAAGCTGTAAAATGATACAAAACAGTGCAATCAAGGGAAATCTCATGTCTTTGGGACTGGCTGTCCCCAGGTTGTGCTCAGGAAGCTGTAGTTTGCATTAACCACCATCTTCTTAGGTAGGATAGGATACTCCCCCCTTTGCTACAACACTGCATGCTTCAGCAGGCCAGCTGGCGCACTGTAAGGCTGCATGTGCTAGATGTGAAATGGTCCTATGGTATGTTTATCTTGACACAACCTGGCTCACACAGTCCTCTCTTCGATCAAGTTGCTGACAGACGTGAGTCATACAAAACAAGTGGTCCTCCAGTGACCAAGGCTCGGAGCTCAGTGTTTAATTGCAGCTGGATGCCACAGAGATAGCAGGAGCGAAGGGACATGGTGTCATTTGATCTGATATTGAAAGAACAAGAAATAATGCTATGGCCCTGCAAAGCTTTGTGTGGTCTAATTAGCCGGGGAAATGGCACTGCTAATTGGACAAAGCTGGGTGTGGTGCTGTTACAGCTGTCTTGCTGGTATCCATGGAAAGGAATCTTTCCTGACCAAAATTAACAACCTCTCAGGCCTTCCCTAACATGCTTGGTTGAAATTTCCTTTCAGTGGGACTTGACACCATCTGCTCCATAGAAAGGGTGCACAGCAAATGTGGAAGCTATCATTGCTTTGTGTTGGACTAGATGGGTCCTGGCTCCCTTACAGCCTTGGAGACTGTGACTCTGAACTCACTGCAGGGTTTGAGAAACTTCCCCAGCACAAACAAGTCATTGAGTTGTCTCCATTGAGCCAGAAACTTGCAAAGCAATAAATGGCTCAAATCTCATTGATCCTTGTCTCAATCCAGCATAGCAACTTTGGGAATCATACCCTGGATTTCACATCAGGCTGCACTGGGAGCTGCAGGTCCTTGGGAAGAGGGCTTGGGGGGAAGCACCTGTCTTTGCCAGGGTCAGGTGCTACATCTGCTGCTGTATCTGAGCAATTGGCAGAGGTGCATGTTTCAGGGAGCTGCTACACAGAGACTGTGTTCTGTTCTTCTTGTCAAACAGAGATCGTGGAGAGTCATTTAGCTGAAGATGGGCAGAATCAAAATATGCAACGTTTACCAAAGCAGATATTTTGAGGCATACCAGCAGTGGGCAGTCTACACCCGTTCTAGTGTCCTCCCAGTTTCCAACCAGCAACTGCACCCAGAGAGGGAAAGTGTCCCCAGCTGCCAGGGGAAAGCACGAGCTTTGCCTTGTTCTCCTGATCTCAGGTAACTGCACGGTGGCCCATTGGTCACCAGCAGCAGAGTGGAGCCTGCTGGCCAGAGAGGAGCTGGCTCTGTTGCAAGGGAAAAGGTGAAAGAGCTTTGATTTATTTCCTGAGGCAGTTGAGACCATTTCTTCCCACTAAGTCACAGTCCTGAGCCCTTGTATTTTTCATGTTTCATTACAAGTATTTGTAATTATATGAGTGGCTTTTGAGGCCAATTAAGCCTTCATTTGGAGGCTGCTCTGGATGCTGGAAGCTCTCCATTAGTCTGGGTTTCTGCCAGGGAAAAACACTACATTGTCTTTAACAACTGCACCAGCTCCTATCTGCTTAATGTTGATTTTCCTACTAAGTTCAGCTAATACTCTTCTAATTGTGTGAGCTGGGCCTGAAGCCAGGCTGGGTGAGTTTTGCAGGCTACTTCCTCGGCTGAATCACAGATGAGCAAATCTCTCACAAACAGTTCAGTGTGCACATGTTCAGCCCCATCTAAATAGTGGCTGTTTTCCCAAAAACTGATTCAGGCTGCATTGTGCCTCCCATGTTGAATTCCCAAGACAAGTCATGCACAGTCATGAGCAATGGATGCTGGAGAGCACACTCATTGGAGCACTAGAGGCCTGGCACTGCACACAGCTTACACCATGAGGTATCAGAAAGCATGCAGTGCAAATCAAAGGCCAGCTCACATCTCTGCTTACGGATGAGACGCAGGCCAGGAATTGCTCTGTGGGCCATTGGAAGCAGGTGATACAGCAAAAACTGCCCAGGAGGGGCAATTCCTTCCAGAGAAGGATTGCTAACAGATTCAGTGTGGGATGCCCCCTGCAAAGTGTGGGTGACAAGAGCCTGAAAGCCAAATGGGATTTTGTCTTTTAGGACCAAAGGTAAAGGCAACATCAAAACAAAATCTGTGTCACACTGTACCAGCAGAGGGAACTTTGGTCATCAGCTGGTAGTCTTGCTGAGAAATAAGAGCCATTATCAGCAGATGACTGACAGCCATTGCTAAAGGAAACCAAGGTGTACGCATTTAGTGTACACATTCTGTGTTCACCTCTCAAGCCTTTCCTCTCAGATTCTGGCTCAAAACCACATTTGATTAACCTTAATGAAATTTAAGCAAATGCGTAGATCCATTGCTGAGTAGAGATGAAGGTAAGCACACCCAATGTCCCTTCTGCTTAAAGTGTTTGATACACAGAAAGAAAAATTTTAACAGAAAACTAGACATCGAAACAAGTCATTATTGTAGATGGTTTCCTGGTAGCATGAAGATACAAGAGAGAGCTAGGGCTCTTTCAGAGCCAAACTGGAAACACTAATTGACTTTTACTCCCTGAGAAAGAAGATGTAGCCATGACAAATAGCTTTGTGGTTTGAATCATTAGAGACTGAAGAGAGAGCTGCTAGTTAATGGGACTCTACTGGGCAGAAATGGCTGTATTAGGATTGCTGTGAACAATTTGCAAGATGTGTTTGGAGAGCACGGAAGAAATCAACAGGTCCCCAGCTGATACCGTGTGGCCAGGCAGAAAGCAAAGAGATAAAGCAATGAGACTGGGAAGGATCAGAGAGGAACTGGCAGCACCTGATGGCTGTCCTCCTCTGTGGGGCAGGCAGCACTGCACAGTTGCACCAGGCAGCCTCACCTGCCCACAGACCAGGAGCTGTGTTTAAACTCGGGCCATGGTCCTCACTCTTCTCCTATGCTCCCTTGTACTTAGGTCTATCTCTAAGCCCATCTCTTGCTATTTCTGACAGGCCTTTCTGGATGTCCTCTGTCCTAAAGCTGCAGATAGACTGTCAGTAGCTCCCTGGGCTGCCTGCCCTGGGATGGTGCCTCTTAGTTGAGAGCACAACCTGGTCATCCTCATCTCCAGACCTGCTCCCACACTCCCTGACACAGCATGTTGTGCAGCCGATTTCTCCAAAGAAGATGACTCTCAAGGAGGAAGGATATGTTCTTCTGTCTCGTGGCCCCTCTTCTGGAGGAGAGCTGCCTTCCAGCTATAGCAGCTGAATGTGTTTATTTGCTGAAAAAACAAAGTATGGGTCTGATGCTCCTTATTTAACATCGTAAGCATCAGAATTTATTCTAGCTGCTGGAAGAAGTGAGCTCAGAAATAATTCAAGGGTCAGTTTTCTAACATTAGACTGGAATTGTCTTTATTTACTTTTACAAACCTGGCCAAGGCTCAAGGCATTCTAATGTTATGTATTCTTCAGTAAACACAATTAACTGGAAACTTAGAAACACTGATTTCATTCTTTCCCTTGGGATTGGTCACTATGAGCTGTTTTCTCCAGCCAGAGAATCGGACTCTTTTTCCCCATGGGTGCAGCATGCCTGGAAGTATATGCAGCTCTAAAAATAATAACAACAGTAATAAAAAGTGGGGTGGGGGAAAAAGAGATAGGAAGTAGTAGAGCCCGTGTCCTCTTCATGAATGGAACATCATATCTAGAGTTTCCCCAACATGTCTGGGCCAGCATGGCTTACAGAAAGAGGCTTTGGCACTGCAGAACTTTACAGAGCAATTGGGGAGTGACCTGGCTTTTGGTAGATTTGATGATACAGGTAACAAGCTGCCTTACTGCAGTGGCAAAGCAGCAACAAAGCTTGGTACAAATGGAACAGCCTGGATTGCAGAGGGCAGCTGCACCTTCCAAGCTGAAGACAGTTTGCCCAGAGCCAGTGAGTTCCTGCTATCCAACAGCAACCAAGTGTTTGTCTTCACAGCAGCCAGGCAGGATCGTTAGGAGCAGGAGATCCTGTGCATACAATGTTTAACCAAAACCTAGATGTGAGTGCTAAAGCTGGACTTTAGACTTCTATTTTATCATCTCCTGATAACTCTTAGCTGAGGAAATGCAGAGAGCTTCGTCACCCAGAGCCTCAGCAAGGTGGAAGGAAATGAAGTGTGCCTGTAGTAGGAGTTTTTCTACCTGGTTGTTACAAGCTCCAGTTGATACTCCATGAGCTTACAGCTAGAAAATCTTGTCTACTGTCTAATCCTTCCTTGTTCAGGACAAACATTTCTTGTCCTAGCCAGCATGAACATGGTGAACAGCTTATCGTCTTCATCTTTGCAACTGCAGCCTTTTATGGATGTGACATTTAGGTACTTCGTGTATCATTAACCTGTGTGCCTTTGGTTTGCTCACATCTAGATGAAACAAATTCTCATTCTTCCATCTTTCCTTGTAGATCTGTGATCTGGAGTCTCTCCAGTTAGTCTGCAGCCTTCTTGAAGAGCAGTACCCATCTTGCGACTTCCTGCTGAGTGTGTGAGTAAGGCAGAACATATTGATTATCCCACACAAAAATACACATGAGATTTGTGACAGAAATACAAAGGTTGAAGTGAAGTCTGAATGGAAATGTGTGTGTAAACACTGAGAGGAAGAAGCAAATGAATTTTGAAAAAATGGCCAGTAGTGATAATGAGGAGCTCCCCTCCCAAGCCCCAGTTCCTGGGATGCCACTCCTGATAAAACTGGAGGATGTGTTTATGGCAGGCCCAAAAGGTCTGTGTCCTGCCTGATAACATCACAGCTCATCAGCAGAAGATCCTACAATCTGCTGGAGAGGATGCCATTGCTTTTCCTGACAGGCTACCGAAAAAAGAGACATATCCTAAGCAAAAAAAAAAAAAAAAAAAAAAAAAAAAAAAAGCAGATGGAGGGCTGCAGCCTGGAAGCAGGTTGGTGTGTTTCTGAGGCATAGAACCACTCCTTAACAACCAATGATTTCTGCTTTGCATGTGGCTGATCTCATCCAGGCCCCTTGGACTCTCACAACGTGGTGCTTGTGAGCTTGCAAGGGTCTGGGTGAAAGAAATCTGTAAGAGAGGGATTGTATGTGTATATAAAATCAGCTTCTTGTTGAGGGCTTAAAAAAAAAACCAACAAACAACTATAAAGCCCCACTGTCATCTTCTCCTCCCAGAAGAACACTCACTGAAATATATTGTGCAAATATTTCCACACCTAGTGAGAAGTGTCTGGTGTTATTAGCAAACATCTGGTATTAAGCAGCATGAAGAAACCCCCCACTAACATGAATAATACCACAAATAGAAAAGGAGAGTAAGGGCTCAGAGCAGTTTGGGAATGTTTCCAAATAACTAAGAATTTTTGACTGCAGTTGATTTGTAGGATGGCAATGGGGCTATCTACAGCACCTAGAGGTCCTCCACCCTGCATCTACTGCCCTTCTGGCTACAAATAACACGGGCTAAACACTTCAGATCTGAGAAGTATGCCATGTTATCTGTAGCCAGAAGGATGTTACTGTAGCTTCAAGATAAAAAGCCTTGGGTTTTGCAGCTCCAAAACCTTTTCCATTCCATTTCTCCAGGAACACTGCCACCAAGGTCCTTGCTGTTCTCCTTTCTATACCTTCAGGTCTTTTTTTCCTTTGCTCTCTTCTGCTCCTCCCATGCAGTCCATTCCCTTTTTCTTGTTGCTCTTGCAAACCTTTCACACTGCTGCATCCCAGCTGCCTCTGTTTTTCTCCCCAGTTGCCACTATCTCACAGCTACCTGCTGTCCTGTGGGCTGCTCCCCATTGTCACAGCTTAATGAGGCTTTGGCTCTATTGTCCTACTGTGCTTCTCAGTGCATGGACTGACAGCTTTTTTCCGCGTTTGAGACTGCAGCGTTTGCTGTAGGGCTCTGCTGATCTCAGGCTACAAGTAGTTTACCTTTCCCCTCCCGTGAACAACTCCAGACCTATACAAAAGGGAAACTGAAGAAAAAAAATTGTTCCCCTCTTAGAGCTGTTCCCATTCCCCTTACTCGTGTGACTCATACAGAACAAGGACAAACTGATTTTAGAGCTAAGGTCTTTAAAATTAGAGCTCACTTGGGTCTCTGCTGCTGACAGAATCCAATCTGCCTCTCCTACTGGACTGGTCATTTTTGGACCAGGTGTGCATGGATTAGAGAGTTTAAAGAATAGTCAAATGGCATGGCAGCACTCAGCCTATATTATCCAAGAGCCATGTATAAAGGCAATCCTCAGCTGGATACAGGAAAAATGGAAATAAAACAGGAACAAAACCCTCTCCAGTCAACACCAGTGGAATAAAACAGCTAAGTTTAGTGCTGTCATATTGATGTACCCTGTCTATGAACGTACATGATGTGGGTGTCATCTGTCAGCAGTGCCTGCACCAAGTCCTTTTGACAGAACAACCCTGGGGATGTGTCACTGACCAGAAGATACCAAAATAGAATGTGGTGACCCTAGGGCAGTGAGTTCTTGAGCAAAAGCAGGCTGAGATTTCCTGGAAGATACCTTGCGTGTGCCATGCTTACAAGGGACATGTCCCTGTTTGAGCAGGGGATGCCCGTGGTTGCAGTCCTTTCTCCATGACTTTTTTTTTTTTTTTTTAACTTTTGTTTGATGAATGTGTAGCTGCCTCTGCCTCCTGGTTAGGTTCACATCTAGTTGGTCAGAGGCAGCTTTAAGATTTGTTCATTAACCTTCCAGGAGAAAAATCCTGTTGGAAGATGTGTTTGTTTGATACAGAAAGCGTCAGCAGACAGAACAGCACTGCAGAGCAGTGAAAGCATGCCTGGGATGCTGCCTGGAGATGACAGTTGCGCTGAGTCTCTGAGCATTACAAGGGTGTGAGCACAGCAGTGAGCAGAGAACCGGGCTTGGGGAGCTTGTTTTGATTTCTGCTTTGGCCTTCCAACCCAATACACTTAACGCACATCAGGGAACAGACAAGCAGACACTTTGTACTCATATCTTGCAAAGTCAATCAGTTGCATAATAGGAATCACAGAGGCAGTGGGAACGTGATGAAGTGCAGGGGAGGGAAACATCAAACGCTTTATTGTGGCTATGGGTGGGTGAACCCTCTCACTACCCAAGTTATTTTTCCCAAACTGCCTGTGAGCCTGTTTTGCATCAGCTGCCTGTCACTCTGGATGCAGCTCACACTGTAAAGTAACTTCCCTGGAGCCCACACCTATTAGAATAGGAGAGATAAGCACCATCAAAAGCCTCCAGAATTATTTAGAGAGTTTAAACTGGCCAGTTTCCTTTCCATTAGCCTCAAAGAGGGTCAGGGATTGCTTAGTGCCTGTGCAGCACAGTGTGCTGAGCAGTACCAGCGTGGGTACGAGATCAGTGGGAGCAGCACCAGATTCAGGTATTGCCCTGGTCTCTTGATTCAAAGGGATGACCTCCTAAGGGAAAGTGACCTTTTTGCTAAGCTCGGAGCTCCTGCAGCTTGGAAGAGGTCTGTAGGCCACTGGTGTGGTGTGATGCAAGTCTGTTCCTGTGCCCTTCATCAGAAGCTGGGCTGCACCAGGTATCTGGCTAATTTGGTAGCCTGAGCTCTTGGCTGTTTCCTCTCCTGAAGTTCTGCTTTTCATTTATCAAAAAGTGCTTAAAAATATAGCATATTCATAGAGCTTATTTAAAGCTTGATCTGCTAATGAGTCCACAGCAGAGGCGACTAGCCCTCCACACTGGTCAGAAATTACAACTGAGGGTCAGCCTGAAGAGGCTGTGGGTGCTGTTGGCAGTGTCTGGCTCTGACGAGAAAGAAAAGCCTCTTTGTAGGTTGTTGTTGACTTAGAAAATGGCAGATTATTAGCCTGTTCTTTCCCAGTGCAAGGTCTGATGTGGTGCCTTACCAGATGTGCCTGCTGGCAGCTTTGGGAGAAGGGGGCTGAAGAAAGCAGGTTTGCAAGGTGGAGAGTACTGAGGTGTGTTAAAATGAGAAAGGCTAGAAATAAATCATTCCCATACAATGCCTTCCACTGTCTCAGGCAATTTTCTTCTTTCGCTAACAAACTGCAAGAGCATTTGCTGTTGACAAGCACAGCCAAGAGCTGTGGGAGAATATAATGACTGTGAGGGGCTTCTGGGCTTTCTTGCTCTACTTTGCAAACTTCTCTCTCATCCTGCGATATTAGCACTATTTTTAGCTTATCTTAGTCAGAGAGAACATAAGCGATTCTCCATTATGGATCTCAAGCTCAGAGTAATAGAAATGGTTAGGGATGTGCTAAGCAGAAGGCTGGTGCTGGAGGCCCATGCACAACACAGATCCTCCAGTGGTCCCACGTGCTGCCCCAAAACCCTGGGGTGCTGCCTTTAGTTCTAATCAGACTCCCTTGCAGAGCAGCAAGGCTGCTCAGCATGTGCACAGGCTCCCTCCAGGGACAGCCACATCTCCCAGGGGATGCCTGGCCGTCACTGTTCCCAAGGATTGGATTGACCAGATGCCATGGGATGCATCCTCCTCCTTCCCACGGCTCATCTCTGGGGGTTCTCCTCACATAACCTCCTGCCCCCTCTGTATGTCACTGACCACTTTTCTCCCTCCTGCTCTCCTCCTTTCCAGCTCTCATGACCCCAGTCTTTCCCCTTTCTGTCTGGCAAAGCTCCACCCTATTCCTCAGTTAGACTTTCCCTCCTTAGACACTCCAACATATTTGATGCTCGCACAGCTGGCTTTATTGCTGGAAATTTGGTAGGACACATCTCACAGGGCAGATGTGAATGCAGAGCGTGGCATGACTGGGGTGTGAGACCTTTTCAGTGACAGAGGTGCTCTCTGTAACAAACCTGGGTCTGTATCTGACAATCCTTTCCACCTGGGACTAGCCCTTGGAATTGGACAGCAATCTCATGTGAGAGCTTTGTGGGTGGCCGGGCTGACTGGAACTGCAGTATTGTTTCTGCAAAAAAAATGAGAAACGTAATTTCTCAGTGCTACCCTCACTAGAGACTTGCCGTTTCCAAACGATGCACAAATAAACACTCGGCATTTAAGGCATATCAGGCACTCTGTAGATGATAGCAATTTATACCATGATAACACTGAACACTACAGCTCCCTACGGAGCCATGCTCGTCTCTACAGCGATCAGAAACAGTGCCTTGGATCTGAACATTCCTGATCTGAGAATGTGTAGATACAAAATGCACCTTCTCATGCCTATCTCAGAGAATAATCAAGGCAACATCTCCTTTGGCTCTTGCACTGCATCCTTGGGACCACAGGTCTTCTATGGTTGCCAGTTTAAGGACTCCTGCTATGTGTCTCTGTCACATTCCTGTTTTGTACTCCAGAGATGTTGATCCTTGACAGACCCAGCATGACTGGCCAGGCTGGATATGGCTCTGGGCAGCCTGGTCTAGTGGCTGGCAACTTTGCCCATGGCAGGGGGGTTGAAACTAGACGATCTTTGAGGTCCTTTTCAACCCAGGCCATTCTGTGATTCTGTGACCAGTTGCAGTGATCGTTTTGTCTGCACTGCACTTTGCTTTACAGGAAGAGCTTGTGGCATTCCCAGAAGACCTCCTTCCCTGGGCTGCCTCCAGTTTCCAGCAGCTTGAGCATCCCCCTGTGACATGGCAGTGTGACATCCTGCAGCAGGCCCTGTGGTTGGCACAGCATCACCAGGCTGTGCCATGGACTGCTCTTGGCCACACGTGCCAGGAGTGGAAACTGTGCTTCTGCCTGGCATCTCTTCATTTATTTATATTACATTTTAATCGCTTCATTTAGAGGCCTTCCCCTGAGGAAGTTTCCAAGTTATCCTACTACAGAAGAGCCAGTCACTGGTGCTAGGGGCTTGATACAAACCAGGTTCAAAGCCCCTCTTTTTCTTCCTGCATTGACTTATGCCTCTGTAGAGCAACAAAGCACAAAGATGCCGTGGGATGGCAGGCTGCAGAGCCACACAGATGAGCCTGACTGCAGCCACCAGCATCCAGCCTGCATCCCAGGCAAGCATGACTTCAGAGGAGACAGGAAAAATTCAGCCATAGCCATTCTGCTGAGGAGATCAGAAGGATGAAATACAACAATGTGGAGCATTTATTTCTTTTTTCCTTTTCTTTCCTGAAAAAGCAGACGTTTCTAAATGAGAAAGCTTTAACTGCTGTTGCTCTCAGCATGGTGCTGTGAGCATCAGCTGCCTGGCACAGCTGAGCACCGTGTGCCATGAATTCTGCTCACAGCTTTTCTCCATACTTTTTCTGCGGCACAGTGGAGCTCAGATCTGCTGTAAAGTGCAGCTGTAACAAGCATTTTAAACAAGAGGTGCTGGAAAACAGTTCATCAAGCAGTGGCTTTTTTCTAGTAGTCATTGCATGTCTGTGACAAACCATGTGCCCTTCTGTGCCACCAGCCTCAGTGCTGCATTTCCACATTTTTGCTACACTGAACGTTTACCATTTGCAGTTTCATCCTGTCTGATTCGCCTCCAAGACACAGGTTGAGGAACTTCAGGCTGGGATCAGCTTTTGTTCATGCCCTCTCCTTTGACTGCTTGCTCTTTGTGATTCCTCAGCCAGCAGCCTATTGCCCCACTGACAGCTGACACCTTTTAGAGCTGCTCTCCTGGCATCACAGAATGCTTTTGAATAGATGCTCCTCTGGTTCAGGTGCTATCCTTGCTTCTGTGTTCCCTTAGACTGCAAACACTCTGCATCCCCACCCACAGGCCTGCCAGGCATCACCTTTTAGATAGCCAGTGTACCCCTGAGGCAGGCACTGACAGATGCTTGCTGCTTTCAAACAGCGCTGTTTGAAAGCATGCTTAGAGAATTAAACATCCAACCTGTGACTGGAGCAGTGAGCAACAAGCTGTGGCTGCGCAGCTGTGACCTCACTACAAAGTATCCCCGGGGCTTTGCACTCCTGAACAAAGCTGTGTCCTCATTCCCTGGCGTGGGCCTCCAAGGTATGGCAGCTCTAATCCTGCTCTGCTGCTGCTGGAAAGATAACTGGAGAGGAAGGAAGGGAGGAAGGAAGATCAAGGCTGCAGATCTCGCCAGATACGCAGCCATAAGAGATGTAGGCTGTAACTTCACATCCTCCAGTGATCACCTCAGCAGAAGATAGCTCAGCCATGTTAAAAAGTCAAGCTTTTCAAAGCTGTAGACAAGAAGTCCCTGCACAGCTGGGTTGCCAAGGCACAGGAAGAGCAGGGAGTGTTTCAGCTGTATGTAAAGGAGCTGGTGCTCACAGTTCCTGATGCAGCCATGCTCTCCCTTCTCACTTTCTGCCTCCTCTGCATCCTCGGTTACGTTCACATGAAGCAGTCAGCCCATGAGTGTGAGGTGCCCAAGGGAGCTGGGCACAGACCAGTGTCCTTCACTGGACATCAGCTTGGACAGGTGGTGGTGCCCAGTCCCTGCAGGCATCCAAGGTCAGGCTAGATGGGCTCTGAACACCTGATGGAGCTGTAGGTGCCCCTGTTCAGTGCAGGAATTGGACCAGATGGCCTTAAAAGTCCCCTCCAAACCCAACAATCCTATGCTGCTATGATGGGGGCAATCAGAGCTGTCCCACCTTCGTGTCTCACTGCTGCTGCCTTGGTAGGGCATTTCCCAGCAAGCAGAGGAGCTATGTAGTCACCAAGCTATTAACCTTTTGATCAGTGCAGGAACACTGGTAGCACAGATGATAGCAGACCCGTCTGAAAAGGAGGTGATGTAATTGATACCAGCTGACATGATTTAATGGAAAAAACCAGACCTTTTCTAATGAACCTAATAGTGCTTTTTTTTTCTGAGACAGATGTGGTGATAAAACAGATTTATAAATGAGTCTGACTTGCTATCAATATTTGGGTTAAAATACCATGAAATCCATATTAAATGGACTCAAACTGGCTGAGACATTTCAAAGTGTTTTTAGTATTTGGAAAGCATCAGTGAAGAGGCATATGGTAGCTTGGTTTGTGGTCCAGTGTTATTCAAAACTTTCTGAGTGATCAAGAGGAAATGTTTAATGGGCTGTTAATCACAATGGATGATGAGATGGAGATCTGGGAACTGGAAGGCAAATTACTCAAACTGCAGCTTTTTCTGCTGTTTGATGCCCAGAAACAAGAGCAATGGTCAGACAAAAAACTCTCTGTTTCATTGGCAAACCCAAACCAGGAGAAAAAAAGTCTGTTTGGGCAGAACAAAATTCTTCATTTGCTACAAGTTTAAGTATTTTTTTCTGATTTTTCTCAGCCTTTTTGATAGCAACAGAAGTAGGCAACCCAGAAACTAAGGATTGAAGAAAAAGCAATACCCCAAAACAACCACCACCCTAAATGAGTAGTACGTAATAGGAAATACCTGGGAGTGTGGGAACATTGAATGAGTTGCTTCTTTGGTTGTATAAAGTCTATGAAGATGGAGCCTGCTTCGTGAATAAGCCAACATCTACAGAGCATCACTTCAGAGAGGTGCAGGCTCAACAGAACAACTCAAAGCTGCATCGCCTTTAAAAGTTCATTTTATCGTAGACAAGAAAAGCAAAGAGGTGACTGGGTCAGCCTGGAGATAAATCCACTCACAGAAATTCTGCGTGTGAGCAGCGAATGAAGCATGTGGCAGCAGGGTGAGTCATGGCTCTCGTCAGGGCTAATTGGGGAATGGATGCTTTCCCTGCACAGGCTGCCTTGGGCTGCTTACCAGGGCTGTGACTGCAGTCATGCATGAAGT
The DNA here is from genome assembly GCF_951394365.1 of Tetrao urogallus. Lineage (NCBI taxonomy): Eukaryota > Metazoa > Chordata > Aves > Galliformes > Phasianidae > Tetrao > Tetrao urogallus. The sequence goes on from NC_136818.1 coordinate 22,700,930, forward strand.
CAGGCACTGCACTGCAGAGACATGGGACAGTTCTGTTTCTTTGTGCTGTGGAATGCCGCTTCTAGGAATCCCTGTGCTGGCTGGGGGACCTGATGGAGACAAATTAGGCTTTTCCATGCATCTTTGAGAGAAGCCAGACGCCGGCAGAACCCCAGGACAGAAAACATGGCTGCTTGTAGTGTCAGATGTAGGCACACACAGAGTTGACTCAACCAAACTCACACCCAAACAGTCCTTCCAGGGCACCTTCTTCCCAGGTCATTAGTGGTAATTCAATCAAATCATGCATGTGAGTGGAGAAGATCTGGTCCTTGTCAGCAGAACAGTCTTACTCACTGACAATACTGGAGAAGGAATCTGTGGTGGGTAGGATTCCATGCAAGAGACTGCTTGCAGGCAGGGAGCAGGCATACTGCCATGGGGATGCTCAGCACCCAGAGACATGCTAGGGCAGTCCTGAGGAGACTGGCAGACCAGCAAGAACAGCAGAAAGAGGTATCCAGCCTGTACAAGCCTCAGCAAGGCACAGCAGGGAAAGAGCCTTGTGCTGCTGGGAGGGCAATGGCCTCTGGTAGCTTGAGTCTGGGCAATGACCACAGGAGCAGTACTGCTATGCTCCCAGCCTCCTCCCACGGCCTGTGCTGTGAGCTAAGGGACACATCCTGCACTGTGAGCTGAGGGATGCATCCCACACACACACTAGTGGGGGAGGTGGATGAGCACGTACATGGATTGTTCCCTAGCAATAGTGGCAGGAGGGAAAGCTCTGCTCTACCTACCAGGCCACTGTGAGGAATTCCTTGGCATTTACTTAGTTCTTTTGAGGCTCTTTTCGCTTCTGACAGCATCACGTTTCAAGGCTGTGGCAGTATTTGTTAGAGATGTTTTGGCAGGGAGCCCCTAGCCTCACACCCCCTGCCCATCCTCACTACTGACCTCCCCACCCTTCTCTGTCCACAGGCAAGGCAAGCAAAGATTGCATGGCACACACAAGAGCTGCCATGCTTGCACCTGGCAGGGATGAGATCTTGGCATCAAGAACAGCCCTACCTGTGTGCTGGGAGAAAAGAGCTCATACAAGGGTAAGAGGAACAGACAGAAGGAAGTATTTCTCATTGGGGACCATCTGTAGCAGCTAAGATGATATTGAACTTCAACAGCTGGGAAACACAATGGGGAGGAGAAACACAACACAAACCCACACTCCTGGCAGGAGGAACAGACTGAACAAGCATGTGTTAATGAGCTGGAAAGAGCAAAATTTTGAATGCTGCAAAATTCTGGGAGTCTGCATGCCCAGTCTGGAGAAGGTGGTCTTAATTGCAAATTGCCTAATTCTTAATTGCTGTCTGTTGTGCTGGCAGCGTTAGAAAATGCCTCTTGTTCTCACAGCCTGCTCAAACAGAAATTGGGGTATCCAGAAGGTAAGTGAATGTTGAGAACTGGACAGGAAATGTGCTTACTGTATAAAGAAAGTGTAAGATTCCTAAATTTCTGAATACACCCATTTGCAGAAAAACTGCAGAATTTCTGTGTCCTGGACACAGGTTCCCTGGCTTAGCAAGCATGAGTGTGCTACAGTCTGCTAGCAGCAGTAGAATCTCGCAAGTGTAAGGTTAAAATTAATTACATCTTTAAATTGCTCAATTAAGTCAGTTTTTTCTCCTTGGCCATATTCTGCTCTTTGACTTCTGAAACAGGATACATCAGAGAGCTTTGGCACCAGCTCTGCAGTGCTCTGTCAACCCCCACAAACCCACCCAAGTGCTGTTGATGGTGCTCAGATGAAGTATGACAGTGCCTTGTGCTACAGTTAAATTTTAGTCTAAACAGTGTGGGAACTGCACAGCTCAGGTGTGGCAGTAGTCACATTAGAACAAAAGCATTTTAAGGTTTATTGGAGCACTTAATGCTTCACTTTGTGAACATCCAGTGCAGGTAACAAACTGAGAGGATGCAGTGTGCCAAGGCAGGTAAGCTAGTCCAGGAGTTGGGTCTTCTGCGCTGCAGGCTGGAGGCTATAGAGATATGGGAGGGAAGAGCTTACCCTACACCTTTTCCAGGCTGTGGGCAAAGTATTTCAAATGTCCTGGGGAGAGGGAGCCCAGCAGTGGGCAACGTGGGCAGACAGCCTGCTGCTGAACTGAAGCTGCTTTGTTTCACACAAGCAGCATGTGCGCGTGATGGTGCATGACACCCTCTTCTAAGATGGTAGACTGTGCTGAGCAGCAACTCAGTAAGTATCAGCCAGCTCTTGCTTCCAGAGGGGTACTTTCAGCCTGCTTCTGCCTTCTGCACCCTCCTGGAGGTGAGGAGAAGTGGCACAGCTGGAGTCTTCAACTCTCCTTCAGAACTACACCAGAACCAAGCAGTGCAGCCAAGCATCCCCATGCCCAGGTGTGTGGTGCATCCATCCTTTAGCACAGAGCAGCCTCAATGCTACCAGGAAGTCCCCTCGGAGGAGGCACTGCTATGCCCAGTGTGTTGATGAATCTTCTCCCCTTGGTGCTCAGATACACTGAGTAGCAAGGTCTGGCTTTTGAGTGGGGGCAAATGCAGATGAAGAAGTGAGGTGTTAGTGATACCCATATATTTAAGGCAGCCATGTTCTCAATGTCTCATCTTTTTTTTCCTACACACTATGCACGAGCTGTCCTTAAATATAAATGTGCTGGGACTAACTCATTTTGTATTCCAGTGGTGATGTGCTCCTCAGACCTTTTTTTTCAGCCTGATCAAGGGCATATATCCACACGCCTCCAGAACGAACGTACCCAGTCTCATTTGCCTGGGTAGTTCCCTGGTGAATTCACATTCCTGTTTCCTCACAGCTCCAGCTTCTGCATTTGCTGAGGCTGTGGGAACCTATGGGGTTTTGAATTCTTGTCCCTTATTTTCACTAGGTTCCTCTAAAAAGAATGGGAAAATGAACCAAGGAACTGACAGAACAGATTCCCCTGACCCTTTGCCCCTCTGAAATCTTCCCCCAGCTTTTATCTGCACCATTCCATCTTTTGAGACAGGGGAAAGCCCCTGGAGGTTTTTCCATCCTTTGCAAAGAATCCATTTCTGCAGCCACCCAGCTTCATTTCTGGTAAGATTTTCAGTCCCACTCAGCCATTTGTCTCAGCTTATACGTCACCCTCTTCCTCTTGGGTGGGCAGAAGGGGGACGGTGCAGCTGCTATGCTGGCTGCTGACTGGGTCACTGAGCTCTGCTGGGCTGGCTGGGCTAGGCTATAAAACAGAGCCACGCCAAGCAGCTGGCTCACAGGCAGACCGAATTCTGCAGCCAGCAAAGGACCTGCGCAGCCCCTGCTGCTTCCTGCCTTGTGGTTATTTTTTTTCCTGGAATACAGACCTGACCTTGGGAGCAAGATGTGCAAGGGACTCGCTGCACTGCCAGCCACTTGCTTAAAAAGGTACTGTTTATTTCTGAGCATCTCTCGTGGTCTTGTTAGCCTGGAGATACGCTGATGCACTTTGTGTCTGAGGCAGAAGTGGCAGATTTGGCTCTGATTCCTTTGTAAGATTAGATACAAATGATGGTTTACGGGCTTTTTACTGTTAGTCAGAAACAGAATTGCCTAAGGGTTTTGTACTGAGCTGTGGGAATGCTACAACCGTCCTTCCCATCAGCAAAACAAACAGCTTGCAGCATTGCTCTGCCTTGATATTCCTGTCATCTGCTTATGCCGCAAGCTTTTACCCCTTTTCTGCTTTCAACGCTCTATCTCTGGTGAGTTTCCTTTTCTTGATTTCTTTGAGGGGGAAGCAAGGCAGACATGATTTCACAACAACTGGGGCTCATTCCCCAGAACACAGCCCAAGTTAGAAACCAAACTTTGCAGGAGCAGGAGACAGGTGCTGATGTGGGGTGGCTGTGCCCCATGTGTGGCACTGGCCAGGCCACCCCTGTGCTGGCTGAGCTGCCTGTGCACCCCCAGCACCATGAGCTGCCCCACAGCCCAGTATGTATGCCTGCTGTCGTCTGGGGAAAAAGGCTGCCTGCTCAACATGGCTTTGGAAACAAATAATACTGACACCCTCCTGTAGGAAGGCATTAGTAAGCATAGAATCAGACACTGGTAGCTGGGCAAGTCAGTTCAGGGAGAAGCAGCACATTTAGTGATATTTTTCTATCACAATATTTTAAGTGTAAACAATTAGTAGTAATACAACCGCTTCTCCCCCTTTGCCAGCCCTCCCTGCAGGCTGAGGAGCTCAGCAAGATGATGCTGCTGAGAGTGAGAAATGAACACTTTGACTTTGCTGTATTTTGTCTAGCAAATGAAACAAGGAGTGAAAAGTCAGCACTGGAGTCACTGGCTGTGACCTGCTTTGGTCTAACCAAACAGTGCTGAACAAGCTTACTGCAGTCAAGGTGGCTGCAGGGGGAGTCATAGTGCATTATTCTCATGTCATTCTTGAATTGTTTCTTTCAGTGCCAAGGATATGAAGCATCGTCTGGGTGTCTTGCTGCAGAAGTCAGACTCCTGTGACTATGGCTCTCCACAGGGCAAGAAGGAGAAAGTATCTCCAAGCCAGAGGTAAGAGCCGTGTTGCCATGCAGTTGAGCAAAGGTTGGCTGCAATGTGCTGTTTACTCCTGCAGTGAGATGGAGTCATTAGCATTTCTGCTGCTGCTGCTGCTTCATAGTGCCTCCTGAACTCCTGTGTGCTTGAATCCAGAATTGAATGCACTCTCAATAGGTTTGCAGACGACACCAAGCTGGGAGGAAGTGTCAGTCTGCCTGAGGGTAGGAAGGCCCTACAGAGAGATCTGGATGGGCTGATCGCTGGACTGAGGCCAATGGGACGAAGTTCATCAACATGAAGTGCCAGGTGCCGCACTTTGGTCACAACAGCCCCATGCAATGGGGCAGGCTTGGGGCAGAGTGGCTGGCAAGCTGTGTGGAGGAAAAGGATCAGGGCTGTTGGTCAATGCTCAGCTGAACATATAAGCCAGCAGTGTGCCCAGATGGCCAAGAAGGCCAACAGCATCCTGGCTTGTATCAAAAATAGTGCATCTGGCAGGAGCAGGAGGTGATCATCCCTCTCTATTCAGCTCTAGTGAGGCCACACCACAAGTGCTCTGTTCAGTGTTGGGCCCCTCACTACAAGAAAGACATTGATGCCCTGGAGCGAGTCCAGAGAAAGGCAAGAAAGCTATGAAGAATCTGGAATACAAACCTGATGAGAAGGGACTGAGGGAACTGGGAGTGTTTAGTCTGGAGGAGGCTCAGGGGTGACCTTATTGCTCTCTACACCAACCTGAAAGGAGGCACTGGCACAGGCTGCCCAGGGAAGTGATGGAGTCACTGTCACTGGAGGTGCTCAAGAACCATGTAGATGAGGCACTGAGATGTGGTTAGATCTTCTTAGCAGTTTTTTTTCAACTTTAATGATTCTATGATTCTCCCTTTTTCTCCTGACAGGGTTAGCCAAGAGGAAGTCAAAAAGTGGGCAGAGTCATTGGAAAATTTGATCCATCATGACAGTAAGTAAAGAGTTTCCTTCTGCTGATGCTGAGGAGGAGATGCTGAGGGTCCCGCCAGCAGCCAACATGCCTAGCAGTCCTAAGAGGCATGGGGTGTTATCTTGTGTCTTTTAACAGCACGATGTAGCTCCTTTGGCCTCTGGGAGGGGTGGTGAAGGGTGCTGTATGTGAGATCCAAGGGGCATCAAGAGCAGCGCTTTGGCTGACTGCTAGGCTGTCCCTTTTGTGAGGGCAACTGTTCCACTCCTGTGTCAGATGATTTCAGGAGCAGCAAGACTGCAGCACGCAGTCTTTAACATTGGGTTAAACAAGAGGCAGAAAGCAGAGAAGCTATTTCCAGCTGAGTCTCCATGGGAGACTTTGTCTTCCTATCAGTTCCAGACCACACTGATGCCCTTGAGGTTTCCTTCACGCCATTCCCATGGCCTGAGACTCTGCAGCATGCTGGCTCCTCAGGTCCTTCTGGGATCATACAAGTTGCTTGTGTTCTGGCTGAGCCACTGAGGGTCACAGTGTGGGGGCAGGCAGCTGAGGACCCACGTCTGACATCCCAGTGGGACCTGCCTGAATTCCAGCCTCCTTTGGCCTGCATGAGCTGCTGCTGTGGAGGCTGGAGCTGTTGCCAGCGGAAAGGAATTGCTCAGTCAAGGGTAATCCAGAACTGCTGTTTGCTGAGGCATATGGTGTTCATATGTGTTGACCAAACCCAGAAATTAACGCTCTTACCTGCTCTGATTTTCCTCTATAAACCCTATATATTTTCCTGCATGATCTGTAGGAGGTCTGGCTGCTTTCCGTGCTTTTCTCAAATCTGAGTACAGTGAGGAAAACATCGAGTTCTGGGTCAGTTGTGAGGACTACAAGAAAACCAAGTCACCAGCCAAGCTCAGCCCCAAGGCCAGGAAGATATATGATGAATTCATCTCTGTGCAGGCAACAAAAGAGGTATGTGCACAGAATATTTTTTGGGCATAGATTGGCATATATATGAGCACCCTTCACACGACATTATACACGACATAGACCCCAGGTCCTGAACCAGGCCAGAAATAGGGAAAAGAATTCTGGTAGTTTCACAAGAATTGAAAAGTGCTTCTTCTCTTGTGCTTAGCAAGGAAATAGTGTCATCTTTATTGTGTTAATATTTAACTTGGATAGAGACAAAGTGGGTCTAGTTATGTGGCCATCCCACATGCACACTCAGGTGGGAAAAGCCCAAGAGGATGCTGATTCCCAGTGTTCCACCTGCTCCGTGTTCCACCTCCTTATGAAGTTGCTTGAGGTTAGTGGCAGGCTGAATCCCAGAGGAGCATGTGTCAGTCTGCCCTGACAATTCATCTAGCAGAAGAGATGCATTGGTGTCCATCTGCATGGATTATTTGAAGGCTACAGGGTGTCCAAGGGTCATTCCAGACCACTGCCCACACGGACAGATTAAGTTTACTTGGTGGAGTTAGGAGGCACTTGGATATGCTAACCATTCCTGGGACAGATGCTACTTATGCTGTCCCTTTGGCCCACAGGTGAACCTGGATTCATGCACACGGGAGAAGACGAGCCACAATATGCTGGAGCCTACGCTGTCCTGCTTTGATGAGGCTCAGAGAAAAATATTCACCCTCATGGAGAAGGATTCTTACCGCCGTTTCCTCAAGTCCCCCTACTACCTGGACTTGGTCAGCCCACCCACAGCTGGCTGTGGGCCCGAAAACTGCAAAAGAGCCCAGGCTCATGCCATAGACTGTAACTCTAATATCATCTCCCAGTGTGCCTGAACCTGCAGTGAGGTCAGGAGCAGGCTGGGCTCTCGTAGGAATATATGGCAGCAAAAGCATTCATTGGCATGAAGCAACAGAGCTGTCTTCAGTAGCTGTCTAATGTCCCCATTGTGTCCCGTGTCATGCAGCAGCCAGCATTTGTAACCCAAACCAGGCTCAGTTTGTGTAGCAAACCCTCCGACTCCGACTGTGTAGGAGCCCTGGGGTCTGTCTGATGTGAGAGCGCAGTGAGGTCACTGTGGGTCCATTTCTGACAAGCACTGAGCCCAGGAGGGTGGGAGCAGTAGGGAAGGGGCACACACACTCACACCTACTGCTGGCCACAAAGGGAACAGTCTCGTGGTGTCACGGTGTGACGCGTAGCAAGGAGCAGGGAGGCCACGCAAGGTGGTGAGGACTGATACCTCTCACCCCTTCTAATCAGCAAGAGCTTAGGTGGGAAGGAAGGACGTGGTCTGGTCCTTAGCTGTTGGTATAGCTCCCAGCTATCAGGCACAGGAAGAGCTCCACTCTTTCTTGAAGGGAGATCAACACTTTCAGGCTAGCACACAGTCTCCTATGGTCATTACACAAAATTGCATGAAAGCTCTCTCCTGCTTTTCCTGTCTGTAGCATCTAGATGAAGTTGGCTAAGGACCTTATCTTTTTTTAAGGCTGCACAGAGCTATTATTTGGGGGGAGGTTCAGTTTTTTGAATGTAATTGTACCCTTCACACTCCCAAACTAAATCTATCATTCTTATACTATAGCAGAGCAGAACTGAAACATGTTCCTTCTCTTCTAGACAGATATTAGTAACTCTTGAACGCAGGTTTGCCTGTCCTGACTTGAATGAAGCAATTTGTAATAGACTAAGACCACTATCACAACAGCTGAGGAGGGAAGGTGCTGCTTGGGAATACTTGAAATATTACAGGCTTTTTTTTTTTTGTTAGTTTGTTTGCTTTTTAAGTTATTAATGTAAGTTATTCATGTCATCCAGTAGTTGCATTACTCACTTTTGTCCTGAAGATGGTGGAAGGGGTGTGCTGGCCTCGCTACTGCTCCTGGGCTCTGGTCGTACTCTCCCCAGCTCTCAGTCTTTCCCTAGCTGGAAATTGCTGCTCTGACAGCCATACATTCCTCGCACTGCATCCCTGCTCAGACAACTGTTCTCACAGGGGTTCTGACATGGCAGAAGGCTGTGGCTCTCCAGTAGGTGCTTTGAGGCCCACACAAAAGCGTCTCTTCTCACATTTGCTTTCTTTTGCATTTCTTTGTGTGCTGACACATACCACCCTGCATGTTCAGCTGCAAGATGGAGAGCTTCTAATACTCTGAGCATAGCTGAGCATGTGGCTATGTTTTATTTGCCTCTGGTACTGGGAACTCTTGACAACTCTTGCAAAAAAAATGTATTGATATTTAAATAATAATGAATACATACTAAATAAAACATATTTGGATTAGTCCCTGCTAAAGTGCTGTTGTGTGAACCAAAGAATGCGCGGTGATGCAATTCACTGACTAAAGTTCCTCTGAAAAGTCATTTCACAAGTGGCTCTGCTCCCATTGTTTTAAATCGGGGAAGGGTGAAGCAGCCATTAAACCCCTACAGGTGTGCTCCCCCACAGAGGCATCCATCATCTTGGGGCAGGGAGTAGGGGTGGGCTTTTTGGGGTCCATGCTGTTCCTAACAGGGAATGCCCACCCTCGTCACAGGGCTGGGGTGAGCGCAGGGCCACCCATGGAGGGGGGAACCTCCTCATTGCAAATCCCTGGTGTCCCATGTGCCTCTGCAGCTGGGATCTCCCCTTCCCCACCTGCACATCAGAGCTCCAGAGGGGAGCACACTGCAGCTCAGGGCTCAACCTGACCATGTGCACAAGCACTGCAGAGGTAGAGCTGCTCACTGGGGGATGCCCAGGCTGTGCTGGCGCCAGGGATTTCCTCCGCTCTAGTCTCTTGGGGTGGTATTTTTATTCCCTTTTCCAGTTTCTTGGGAAACTGACACATCTGGCACAGCTGAAGCTCTCAGAAGACTTTGCTGCTTGCCAGGGCTTTGGGAGTGCCCTCTCGAAGGTAAGGATGCTGACCCTTCGACAGAGAGACAGAATAAACAGTCCATTGAGACAGTAGCAGAAATAAATGTTTATACGTGGATTACTGAGTGGTACAAGAATGTGGGTTAATGCAACCAGTTCCTCAGTGCACATCAACATCCTGCATCTTCAAGCATGGAAACCACATGGAGAACATCAAACTGAGAAGCAGCTCCTTGAACCTGTAAGGAGCCCATCCTGCTCCAACCTTGGATGTTGGCCATGGCCCTCTGCATTCCCAGCCAGGGAGCCCAGACCAGTGGCCAGGGGCTGGGCTGAACCCTGGGACACCCTCAGCCACCCATGGGCACCAATGGCCATCCCATGCTGGGATGGTACTGGGGCCCAGGCTGCATCATGGGGTTGCCTTGCCCCATGGCAGAGGAGGGTCCCCAGGCACCCTATGGGCCTTGGGGTGCGCAGTGCCAGAGCCATGGCACAGGGTGGCCTCTAAGGGTGTGAGGGAGGATGCACCTCTCTTTTCAGCAGGTGAGGGGCTGAGGTTTCCCTTGGTGGTGTTGGGAATCATGCTAAATCCATTTACTTATCCCTCAGACCCCAGGCACCATATCCTGTACTTTGATTCACAGACTGACTTGGATCTGGATGCCAATATTAAGAGTATGTATATGTGTATGTGTATACTTAAGTATGGATGCAACGTTATAGATGTATAATGTCATGTGAAGAGTGCTCATATATATGCCAAACTTGGTAAAAGCAAGAGTGACAAAATACATGAAGCATTTGCTACCAGAGATATGATGGTTGTTACTAACTTAGCAAACTCTCCTGGGCCTGCAGAAAGCCTGGCCATGCGGTGCAAGCATCGCTATGTTTCCAGGTAAGCATGCCCAAACGAGCCTTCTACACAAACACAACTTCACAAGAGCTCCGAAACACTCTGGGGGCACAATTCATGGCCGCCCTGTTCCTTGCTGGAACTGTTACATCACCCCTAAAGCAAGTTTCCAACATTTTCAGTAGAGGTCGAGCTGGGGTGGGATTCCCAATGGGTCTGTTTCACCTCCATGGCCTTCGGCTTTCTTTTGGGCATTCACATACCCCAGCCCTGTTTTCCTGCCCCACGCAGAGCTGCTGCAGCCAATGACATCCCAGGTTTTCTTTGCACATTCAGCTTCCAGTAGAATCCAAACTTCAAGAGCGTCAACATCAGTGTTCAACTGTGAAACACGTGAGGATATCTAGAAATAGCTGCCAAAGCATTCGTGGGAATTAAAGATCTGGGTCTTTCCATGGAGAAGCCTGGTTGGATTTGCGTTTCTATGCTGTGAACAGGGAGGTTAAACATGCCAGACTTGGTAATGGTAGCACCTCTTCATGAAGACGTGCGGGTTGTGGTGGGGATATCCTGATGGTGGCACTTCCTGAGCCTCCTGCCCACTCCTGCCATGCACCCATGCTGAGGTTATCCCACACCTTTGGGCAGCTTGAGCCACTCCAGAGGATTTGCCAGCCTCACCTGCTGCTCCAGCTCCGACTTTCCCAGCCACTTGCTTGAGAGGAGAAAAAAAAGCCACTGCCAACATCATGCTTATGGTCGCCTTCATCTTTCCCCTGTATCCCCTCCCTGCCTGGAAAATGCAGCCCACTTCCTGTGGTATTTTTATTCGTTGCCATAGTGACAGCATGTAAATATTTGGGTTTACTGAGGTTTGATCCGATTCTGTAAATGCTGAAGAGGCTGTGTGGAGCCTCATGGCCTAAAGTTTAGCAGTCTGAGTGCAGGTGGGTGCAGGCAGTGAGTCCCTGCCTGCTGCTCCTCGCACACAGATGCTGCAGGGATCCCCCAGGGATGGGGCTCAGCTCATTCCACATTCAGGGACTCTCTGGTTCGGGGCTGGATGAGGCCCCAGCTACTTTTTGCATGTGCCTTTGCCCCATCGTCAGATGCAATTTCTTCTGGTAGCAGATAGCGGGCTGGATTTGGATTGCTTGAAAAGATGTGGTCTTTTTAGGAGATGGCCTTGTAGAAACACGTGCCCTGGGCAGAGAGAGGGAGACAGAAGAGAGAGGCAGGCTACACAAACTCAACAGAGTTTGTTATCTGTTCAAGAAGATGGGGTTTTATTGTTCGTATTTCCAGTGACATCTTTGGCTTTGCTGTTTGCTTGCTTTATGTTCCCTGGAATTTGCTCTGACGGGCTTCACCCAGCAGCTCTTTTCTCCCCCAGCATGACAGTCCTCCTTCTTCTCACCTGTGCCCCTGGTTTGGGTTTGTGCAGAAGTATCGCTGTGGCATGCCTGCTGCAGAGAAGCAACCAGAGAGAGAAGCGATCACAGCAGCACCCCCAGAGATGCCACCAGGCTGCATGTGGACAGTAGGGATGCAGCTGCGGACTGGAAACTATGAGCTTGGTACATAGGGTTGCTAAACAATGCCAGTGTTTTGAACTAGTCAGGCCCTGGAGCATCACCTGGTGATCCTGTGAGCTGGTCCTCTATGGGAAAGAAAGGAGACACTGGGACATCTGAGAGTCCAAAGCACTGAGGCAGGTGTTTAGCAGCATTCCTAAGTGCTCTTGTAGGGTGGCATCATGAAAGCAAAGTGGCTATAGGAGTAGGTGCTGAGACAGAAGCAATAGGGCTGCCCGTGGTGAGCTGCCTCATGCAGCCTGGCCGCATTGCTACTTGATTAACTCCTGATAAAACTCCGACCGCACGAATCTGGGCAGGGAATCTTTCTCCATCAGAGCAAAGATCCTCTTCTGAGCCATATCAAAACTGCTCGGCGATGGCTCCACCAGGTTCTTCATGGTCACAGCCTTGGTGAAGTGGTCAATGTTCACCTGCAATGGGAGCGTGAGAAGGATGGAAGCTTCACGTTTGTGAGGGGATGATGGCATCTCCTCACCTGTTCTATCCCACTAAAAGGTCATGGGGACAGACCTGGCAGGTCAGCCAGGCAAGGGCTGAGGGTGGCTGCTAAGTCTGCAAACAAGGCACCAGAGCTGCTGCAAGCCCTGTGGCTGTGGCACAGCCTGCCCTGCAGCCATCAGCTAGAGGAACCCCCACCCCTCCCAGCACCATCCCCACCCTGCAGTCACCAACCTCTTTGGGTGCTTCGGTCTGGATGAACTCCTCATAGATCCTCTTGGCCTTCTCTTCCATCTTCACAGGGGACTTGGTCTTCTTGTAGTCCTCACAGGCCACCCAGAACTCAACATTCTCCTCACTGAACTCGGAGCACAGGAAGGTGCGGAAGCTGGCGAGCCCATCTGCAGGGGTCAGGCACTGCTGAGCACTGGGGCACCCTGAATCCCCACTGCCCACCAGGGGGACACCGGCTGTGGGGGGAACACGGTCACAGAGGGGGACTTACAGGGGTTCTGCAGGAGCTTCTCCAGTGAGTCACGCCACTGCAGGACCTCCTCTGGGGATGGTCTGAAGGGGTAAAGAAAGCCTGAGTAGCTCATGCTCATCGTGCAGCAGGTGGTCATTCCTTAAAAATGGGGAGGGATGGAGTGAAGAGCTCTGGAGAACTGGGGTGATGGGTCGCCAGGATCTCTGAGGCTTAGTTTAGGAACAGCAAGGCGGGGTGCCACAGAATTGGGGCAAAAGGAAAGCACTCCCCACTGAGGGATCCGTGCAAGGCAGACAACTCAAGTCATGATTTTTAAAGTGGAAATGAACATTTGGCCACGTGAAGGATGACATGTGATGGTGACAGTGCTGAGGGATAGTAAGAGCACTGGGGCAGCAGCTCGGATGTCCTGACGCTCAGGCTCACAGTGAGGCTGGGCTGGGGGTAATAGTGGGGCTATTGACTGTGTCCAGGACACCATTCTGCTTTTAGATTTAAGTTAACTTTTCTTTTAAAGGCTTATTTTGCCTCCTGACATGATTCTCAATCCACCCACTCCACAAAACTTGTGTTAAATGAACGTGTAATCTCAATGCAAACTGAGTTTTGTGAGAAAGCTGCTTTTCATGGAGCCATGCTGCCCAGCACCCAAACCCATGCTCACTTCACAGCCTTGGCTGGCTTCTCCGGCTTCTCCGGGTAGGGGATGATGAAGTCAATGGCTGAGTCAGGCTTCTGGAGCAGTGTGCCCAACTTGGTCTTGATCTCCTTGGCCCTGCAGAGGTGAGCAGAGGCAGGTCGGGCAGGGGGACAAGAGGGACCACAGAGCTGCTGGAGTGGCACAGCCATGTGGCCAGGCACCTGGCCTGGTACAGAGCCATGATGTTAATTACATGTGAACAAATGGACCCTGATGCTGTAAAGGAGCCTGTGTGAAGCACTTCAAGCCAGATGCTCAGAATTAGCCACAGCTCGTAAGCTTGATCTCTTTGTTTTGTCTCCATCTGTAGCTGGGATAATTGCATCACCTGTCCTGGCTGCCATGCAGATGGATTGGGGATGTCTGTGCAGTTTCTATAGCAATAAGTCCAGAGGAAGTAAGCAGGCAGCCTGCCCGTGCATGGTGCCTGCCCCATGTCAGCTGCTCCTATGCACCCACTGCATTGCATGGCTCAGCTCTCAGTGGCACCTCAGCCTTGCACCTGTAGCAGGGAGGGCCCTGCAGACCCTGGGAGCTTTACTGGAGCCTCACCACGGTGTGATGACAGAGGCCACGCTGCACATCTCCAGGGCTCATTGCACTTCTGATTTTCACATGCCCTCTGCGCAAAACCGTTCCCTTGCTATGTCTGCTATTTCACTTCCACTCTTTTTTCTTTTTTTTTTTTTTGGTCTGCCTGCAAATCTCTCTGTTTTGCTTTTCCAGCCTCCACAGGTGCGTGCTGCCTGCTGCAGCCACCAACAGCAACCCTTACACGGAGCAGAAGCGCAGCCAGAAAACTAGCTTTTCTCAGAAAATGAATGCAGTGACAGGGACAGCTTCCATCCCTCGTGCTTCCAAGGCAGGTCAGACCCTGCCTGGATGGAGCAGGACCTGAGTTGAAGGGTGGTAATGTCCCTGTACTCACCATCCTGAGGGGACCCTGGGGCTATGCCCCCTTGGCACCACCACCTCTGCCTCAGCTTAGCTAGGTGCCAGGACTCAGGTGGGTGGGGGACATGGGCTGTGCTGGCAGCAGGTCACCAGGACCCACATCTAATCCACAAGCATGACTGCATAACAAAGGGGAGAAGGAGAACGGCCATCTGTCCTTGTCTGAGCAGGACATGGTGCTTCACCACCCTGCTATGGGTGCTGACCAGTACTGTGGGTATGGAAGCAGTCAGCATCACTATACATAGCAGAAGGTGCTCCTTGGATAGCATTTGGCCCTTGCTCAAAATCTTGCCAGCAATTTCCCATCCTATAACGGGCTCAGAGCCAACACCTGTGTGGCACAAAGGGCACAAATGAGCACTGATAGCCCTCAGCACCTGAGCTCCCAGCCCTATATTTTAGGCTCAGGGGTGTACTGCGGCCTCTTCTCCTGCTGTCCTGTTTTCTGAGCAGCCCTAGCTTTGCTCCACCCCTTGGTCTGGCTGTGATACACCTGGGGCTGCCTTGACATTTGCCCTGACTGGTATGGGGAATGGAAGCAAGGACCTCCCCATCCTGAGTGTGTGTCCTCAGCTGTGGGGCCTCATTGGTGCACGAAGAAGCTCCTGAAATGAGGAGGGTTGCCAAAAAGACAACCAGAAGGGTTGAGCACTCACAGGCATGTGGGTGGGCAGAGTTATTTAAAAGACACTGTCCTAGAGTGCTCAAGTAGATGTGTCACCAGTCTTCAAGCAAGTCTTCAGGAAGACTAAACAGTGGGACTGAAAAGGCAGCGATAAGCAAACAGGCTTTCTTCACAAGCTCCAGAGTGAGAGGAATGAAGAGACCATGAACTGTGGAATGTTATGTGTGAAAATACGTGGGAGCAAGCCAAGAAAAAGTCTGAGGAACAGCTTCCAAAAGGCATTAAGAGAAAATATGGACTGTGTCAAACACATCAAGATGCAGGCCAGGAGAGCCTCAAAGTTAGAAAACAAAACAAGAAGCTCAAAGACGTTAAAGCTGAAGCTGAAACGCTGCAGCTCTTGGTTTGCTTCCAGGCAGTAAAGCTTCTGGGGCCGTTTGTACGGGGAAAGCTTTCTCTGGACAGGATCTGCTTGATGTCCTGACAGTCGGGAGAGGCTGAGGAGCGAGCAGCCACCAAGGAGCCTCAGTGGCATCGCAGTGCAATATCCCCACGATGTCTGGTGTGGGATGCAACATCCCTTGTGAGGAGACGGACCCTGGGGATTGTTGGGGAGCTGTGTGGCTGCACAGCCGGTGCAGCTTGAAATGTCAGCTGCAGCTGTAGCAGCTGGCTGTGGTGGACACATGGACAAATATGGAGTGTTAGAGAGGAGGCAGTGCAGTGCTGGCTGCAGGAGCAGCCTCCAGACAGGCATCTCAGCTCCTTGCATAGGCTAGCAAGCATGTGCTAGGGGGAGAGGGTGAGGAGGGACCAGTCCAGCAGGCCTTCAGCAAGACCTCCCCATACACACTGCAGGAGAAAACATTCCACGGTAGACAGCATGAGAAAGGTAGGAGCTGGTGCATGGGCAGCCTCGTGAGGGTGAGGGAATGTGGGCTGAGATCTTACAGGAGGTGAGCAGGGTTGGGCTGAGCTGGCTGTGAGCAGAGTGGCTGCCAGGTCGCTGGAGCCCTGAGGAATGCAGGTGGAGCCTCATGCAGCAGCTCCTCTTCCAGCAGCACCTATGGAGAGCCCCTCCAGAAGCCTTTTGTAATGCACCAGAGCCTGAAGCGGAGGTGTCTGCACCAAAATGCTCCCGTGATATGAAAGCAACCAGCCGGTGCCACGAGCATCATCATGGGCAGGCAGAGGTGGGACAGCAAGAGTGGGTGAACAGCACTGTGTACAAAGCTGAGCCTCGTGAAAGGGCTCAGGGCTGTGGTCATTGGGGGCTGAGAAGAACATAATCAGACAAAAAGGATTTTGAGGCACTTTAAAGTTAAGGGTGGTTTTGGTGCAGAGTGGCAACAGCGTTTCTGCTTTCCCCACCATGCTTTGCAAACATTACTGCTGCAACCCTGAGACCCACAGGAGAGCGCAACTGCCACGTGCGGGTGCTGCAGAGCCCCATAGCTCTGAGCAGTGAAACTTTTCTGTGGGGGCTTGCTGGCAGCCTCCCCAGGCACCTTGATGCATGCTCAGCCTGCTCCTGCACTAACAAAGCTGCCCTAAGGCTTCCTGGGAGTAGCAGCTCCCCATTCTCTGGTATGGCAGGTGGGGAGGCAGGACTAGATACTGGTCCTCTGTTCTACAGGCACGGGCAGAGAGACAGCATGGGGGAATGGTGGGGTCAAAAGGTGGTTTCTGGGGCACTGCAGCCTTGCCAAGCAGAGAGGTTTCCAAACCAGAGTTTGGGGCCACATCACTGCTCACCCTCAAGCTCTAAGCCACCCGCAGCTGGAACAGCCCCATCCCTTCCCTCCCAGTCCATAAGTGATGCAGAACCAGCTGCTCTCACCTCTCCAGGCATGTATGCGGTAGCGCGGCGAGTCCTTTGCACATCTTGGCACGCTTCTCCTTCCTCAGCTGCAAGAAAAGGGTGCGCGATGGCTGCAACTCGATCTGCAGCCCAGCTCTCCCTCTGACAGCTATATAGTGCAGTCAGCTGGATCCCTGCCAGCCCCCAACGCCGTCCCAACGCAGCTGGCCCAGCCGCCTCACGATTTTGTTTTCCCTTCTTCCAGCTTGCACGAGGAAATGCGTGTGCCTAGGGTGAGAGCAGGGAATGGCAGCACCAGGGCCAGGCTGCAGAGCTTGCTGTGTGTACCCTTGCTTGTGTACCAGGCTCCGGGGCAGTGTTTAGAGGAGGTGCGTAGTAACGCTGCTTGCAAGTGAATGTTTTTCCTACAAAAGTACTACCTGCATGAAAATCAAGTGCTTAGGAGAAGGATTTGCCTTTGAAATAAACATTGTGATTAATGTCAAAACCTCCAGTTTCAGCAGTGGTTATCAGCAAGTGAGTGATAGGTAGCGTTTGTTCCAGAACAAGTTGTAAGTGTAAAAAGTAAATGTTTTAATGATAACAAATGGTTTGGTTTTATGATGGTGATGCTTTGATGAGGCTTAGATGGTTTCCTACCTTCGCTTTTATGTGGAGTTTGTTTTCCCACCCCCTTGCAGACAAGCAGAGTAAACACCAGAGCCCAGAGCTGCCTGCAGAGTGGGGAATAGTGCTTGAGCAGGGACCCAGTGCCTGTCCTCTGCAGTGTGACAGCACTTCTCTGGGATTGAGGATGTTTACTTTGTTTGCTCCTCTGAAACCGGGAACTGTGGAGCCAATGCCTGCCTATGGTGTGACTTCTCTCCAGCCTCAGCCAGGCATGGTGAAGAGGCAGCGCTATGGAGTGAGGCTGAGGGGCAAATTCCTGGGGGGTCAGCCTGGCTGCGGGTGGCCCAGCACCAAACCCGTGGTCCAAAACTGCCCCAGCACCTGCTGCAGATGTCTCTCATTCTGAACAGAGCAGTGTGTGCCCACCCACACATGACCCCAGGGTTGATCTGCTCTGGTTTCTGACCCACGTTAGTTAGTCATCATATATATGCTGCGAGGAGAGCCAAGCAACTCTTTGTGCTTTAACAGTACTTAAAGTGGCAAGGGTGAACGTAACTGCCCTGGATGGATTTAAGCTCACCCCAGATGTGTTTTCTGCTCCCCAGCTGTGTCAGAGCTGTGCCCCTCTTTATCCCTGGGGCAGACCTGGGCCCCATTCCAGTCCTACTCCTGCTGGTGTGCAACAAACTGGTGTCCACATTTGAGTGTAGGAATCCAAAGCTGGAAGTCTGCTAGAAACATTCAGGGCCATCTCTGCCTGCATGGAGAGCTGGACTTAGCAATTACTGTTTGCAATGACAGTGGGATAAAAGAAAGGACACCTGGGGTATCTGAGAGGATCAGGCGCTCTATCAGCCTGTTCCTGAGCTGTTATTGGCATAGAGATGATGCACCCCGTGCTGGAGACAGCCCAGAGCCCCATAGCCCCAGGGCTGTGGGGAGTGCCAGGCTCTGCAGCCCGCCTGCAGGTGCTGCTGTCACCCAATGGGGCTGCCAGGAGCGGGACGGGCAGAGGGCACGGCGGTTCTCACAGCTCCCCATCCAGGAGGGCAGCAGGGCCATGAGAGCCGCACGGGAAGCCATGCGCCCGGCTGTGGAGTCATGGAGACTGCAGTTGTTTTTTCCTCATTAATTTCCAGCAACGAAGCCAGGGTCAGCTATCCCGGGGGAGCTGGGATCTGTGGGAGCAGGAGGTCTGCATGGATGCCGTCCAGCAGACGCTGAGCAACCTTGCGTGCTGTCTGTCCAGCTGCAGCACAGCTCCCACTGTGCCAACCTCCTGCTGCTCCGAGGGGATCTCAGTGGCCCAGAGCACACAGGGATGTCCCTGCAGATCTATTCCCTCACCTTGTGCCTGGTCCTCCACCTCTTTCAGCCCTAGCTGGGTGAGGAGGGGCTGGGGAGATGCTGCGTGGTGCCTCTCTGCTGAGCAAAAACAAGGGTTGCACAGAAATAGCCGGTGTTTTCCCCAGGCCTTTGTCTAGGAATAAATGTTTGTTTTGTCCATTTCAAGGCTTTGGAGTGCTAAGAAAATATTTCCTAAAAGGAATACACAGACCTTCTTCTTCTTCCCACGACAGCTTAATTTCTTTAAGAGCCCTTTTGGGAGAGCATTTTGGAGATCCAATGCCCCCTGAGGACCATGTCCTATGTACACAGCAACTGACATCCTCAAAGAGCAGTATGGGCTCGTGCCTTCAAGCTGCCCACTCAAAAGCCACATGGAATCTCCCATTGCACCGTATTTATTCTGGTTTCTGTTATTTCAGGCCTTTATTTTCCTTTCTAACAACTTGCCTTTTATAGAACGCAGCTTTGCTGCTTTGCAGCTTCCTGGTTCCCACTGGAACTTTCTGAAAATTAGCATCATATTTAGCAACGTTGACTTCTTGGTGGATGGATTGCTGCAATTCTCACCCAAGGCACTCTCTGGCAATCCATCTGAGCATTCCTTCTGGCACTGGCCATTTTTTAAAACTATGCATTCTAAAAATGTGGTTAAAAATCACTTTTTCCCTTACACAGCCTAACGCTTTGGGACAATCATGTGTCCCTGAAGGAATGATGCTGGTGTGAGCTTGTTCGCAGCAGAGGCTGATATGAGTCAACTCCTTAAGCTTTCCTATGATGGCTCTCTCATAAAACTTGCTCATGTCATGCCCCACCAGGCTCTGTGGGGAGCTTTTTGCTTCTCACACTGTCATGATTTATGTTTATGCCTTAAGGATGTTTTCCTCAAACCTCCTCAGTTTGCCTTTTACCTGTAACTTCCCAGAGTTTGCATTCTTTATTTTCTTTGTCTTGTATGTATGCAATTTTTGCATCTTCACAGGTCTCGTTGTTTCAAGCATTCACCTGTTCTCCTCTGCTGAACACATCACCTTTGATAACACCTCTGAGCACTGGGATGCATTTACACCAGAGTAACCCAGCACTGCATGTTTGAGCAGCCTTCATGCTGCATAAGCCACAAACCCCTCCAGGTGTGTGTGTGCTATTCCTGAGCAGCCCACCTTGCATGTCCCTTTTTACATTAAGAATTACTCTACAGATCTCCTTTGGCTCTCCCTGGATCAGTCTCCCTGGATTACTGCTTGGTGGCACCACGTCTCTGAGGTACCAGCTTGGTGATGTGAACATTTGTGCCGGAGGACAGAGACCAGGCACCCATCTCCTCTCCCCATCTGAGTCACTGACACAGGGACCAGGGGGAGGTTGAAGAAAAGAAAACCCTGGAAAGCCACTGGGCCTGCAGCCAGACGGGAGCGCAGGAGTCACGTAAAGCTCCCAGCTGCAGAACCACCACGGTCCTTGACCCTGTGAGAGGCCTGAGAATGGCTTTGGTGCAGGGGCTGGGATGCAAGAGGCTCCCGGGCAGCCCAATAGCCCTGCCTCCTTTGCCACGCAACAGAGCATGAGGATATGGGTGCTATGCAGCTGCTGGGATCGCAGCCATGTGAAGGGTGCTGGTGCCCAGGGACAGCTGTGCCCCAACCATACGCCCAAATGTGTTCCCTGAGGTGGCACCAGGAGATGCAGCCAGGCTGGCAACGTGCAGGTAGAAAGCAGAATTTCAACACAATTAGCACAGGCCAGTCACAGGGTTTTATTCAAGGTCTCAATTTAAGGAATTGTTTAAATTATAAAATGCTTACCCAGATTTGCACCCCAGCTCCCCATTGTCCATGCAAACACTCCACTGTATTATGTATTTATTATCCCATACACTCATCATCAGCCCAGAACAGAATCCAGAAGGCCAGCCAACCACTTATTACCACTTTTGCTCTATGTGCCTGGCTGCGGCACTGCCTTTCCCAGCTGATGAATGGCTTTGTTCTCCAGCACCTCCACCTTCTCCCCACTTGGCTGCAGCACACTGGCCACCATTGCCCTCGCCACTGTTTCTACAGGCACTGAGTAAGCAGAGGGGAAGAACCGGGCGCTGAACCCCAGAATCCGCTGTGTGATCCACTCCATGGGGCGGAACTCCTGGCGTGCACACAGCAGCACCCTGCGGGCAAGAAGGAGAGGTGGGTCAGGCTGCAGAGCCCAGCCAAGCTGGAAAACTTGCACTGGCCCCAAGTGGCTTCTGCAGGGTCCTGGAATGAGTGGGCTGATCACTGGGAGCTCTTTTTACCAACAGGCTGCCAAAACCAGGATGCTGGTTCTCCCAGGTAGAGTATGGTTGAAAGGGTACAGAAGAGCAGCCCCTCCACACAGGCTGACCTCCAGATGAAGTTAAGCTTCAACCAATGTCCCCCAACCTGTGCTTTGAGCCCAAGCCTCAAAAGCATGGCTTCGGGAAGGGCTGTGGAAATGGCTGGGCTTGTTGCTTATAGCAGAAGGGAAGAGGTGCAGGTAGGAGCAGCATTTGCACCTGGAGGCTGTCTTCACTTCCTTCCCAACCCTCCCCTAATGTACCCTGCCCATGGCTCCATCTCCCAGCCCTTTCCTGGCTCCGTGTCCCCTCTGCTACTCACGCTGGCCGAAGAATGGTGCAGCGGTCAAAGCCGACAGCCTCAACCAGTTTCTCCACTTCTCCCTGTCACAGTGGGGACAAAACAAGCTGAGGATGATCACAGGCACCTTGTCTCCCACCCTATGAATCAGGAAGAAGGAAGAGCTGAGCTGTGAGCAGGACACAGTGTCTGGCTGGTGCTGCATCCTGCAGCCTACCCCAGGACCCCCAGTGCACAACACAGCCACAGGACATGACTGTAGTGCTGGGGCTGACCAGCATGGATTTAGCTCCCAGGCTTCTACAATGTGGCAAAGGTAAAATGAACACACAAAGGAAAGCTGCTGAGTTGGTGGTAGGGAAAAACATGGACACAAAAAGGGAGAAGCAGAAGACCTGCTCAGAGGTAGGTGGCCAAAAAGCAGCAGTGGCTGACCCTTCCCCACCTGCCCAGCCACAGTCCCACCAGCCTCAGGAGGGCTGTGAGCACATATGCTCAGTCTTGCAACACCTCTGTACCTGCCACCTGCAGGTATTGCCCAACACACAACTGGTGTGTGCTTGTGAGCCGTGAGTAATCCTCCAGATAACTTAGGAGATGAGGGTTGCAGTAGGAAGGGCATAGAGCACCCAAACTGGCAGGAGCCAGGTATATTTGGCTATAGGTAAAGGTCACTCCTCTCCCATGCAGGCCACAACCATGTCTGAGGAAAGGGGTTTCTTGGAGTGCAAGGAAGGGAGAACCACCGAGCTGACCCTGCTCAAAATGCAAAGCATTTTGCCAAGATGCCAATCGCCAAAGCAGAGGGCAGGGCAGTGCAGGGACCCAAACGGGGCAAATGGATGGGTCAGCAGAGAGCCCAGAAATTCATTAACAACAAAAACAAAACCCAGCTTTTGAGAGACAGCCCTAGGAAGCTCTCTAGGAAAGGACTGTCAGTGCCAGACAGCCAAACAGCAGTCAGCAGCGCTCCCTTGTAGCCGCAGCGCTAACTGCAGCAACAGCACACACAGTGGGCAGAGCAGGGCATCGGAGGGGAGGGGGGGGGGGGGGAAGGAGGGGTGGCAACACACTGCCGGTGTGACACACTGCAGACAGGAGCGAGTCCTGCAAGAGTGGGTGGTGCTCAGTAGTGTAAGGATGCTGAACGCCTGGTATCTGCCCTTTAGGACGCAGCAGGGCACACTGCTGTGCTGCCAGCCCATCTCCTGGGCTCTCTGTTCCCCCTCACCAGGAGAGTCCTAGGTCCACTGGACCCCTTGCAGCCTCAGCCCCAGCTTCGTTCCCAAGTGTCCCCACATCTCCATCTCTAGGAGCACACCCAGCTTCCCTCCTCACCTTCACCCGCAGGTACAGAAAACTGCTGCGCTCGTTCGCTCCCTGGGAGGACTGCAGGACGAAGTGTTTGCAGCCCCCTGCCCGCGCCAGCTCGGCTGCCTGTGCCACGTAGTCCCGGTCCACACGGACAAAGCCATCCTAGGGCAGGGCAAGGAGCGGGGTCAGCGACCTCTGACCGAGCAGGCGCCCCAGCGGGAGCGGTGGCACCCACGACACATCCCCCAGATCCGAGCATCTCGCTGGGCGAGGCGATGCCCAGTGACCCCCTGGGACCGGCCAGGGCCACTCACCGCACCCGCTTTGCTCCGGGTGGTGCCCAGGCAGCAGAAGCCCACGTCGTGGCCGCGGAAGGCATCGGCGTGCTCGCCCAGCCGCTCGAAGTCCACCACCGCCTGCTCCTGGGGGAGGCACGTGGGTCAGGGTGGAACCTCCAGCACGGACCCCGCAACCCCCGGCCCACACCGCACCACGGCCACGCCGCTGCCCTCAGGCAGGCTCAACTGCCGCCTCCCGATCACCGTCACCCTGCTGAAGGGCCGCTGTGCGCACAGCTCCCGCAGCAGCGCCCGGCCCGTTGCCCCCGAGCCCCCCAGCACGAAGCAGGAACCTCCACTGCTCGGTGCCGCCATGCTTAGGGGAGGTGCCGCGCTGCAGGCTGGGCTGCGCTGCTGCCGCTCCTGGAGCTGCGGCTGCTGCTTTCCGCGCCTGCCCCAGCGCTCCGCCCTGCTGTCATGCCAGCGGGGGTGGCAGAATGTCCACACCCTCAGCCTGTGCTGCCTCTATGCTGGGGTCAGCTCAGTGAGAGCTCTCACAGAGAGTGTCCTGGAGGCCATCCGGCTCTGTGTCCCCAGAGAGATGTCACAGCAGGGGTACTCGCCTTTCGAGCATGAAAGCCCTCAGGGCAGCACAGTGTGAGGCAGCCGTGTCCCAGGGGTAGGCAGTGAGTCACCCCCAGGTGCTGCCTCCCGCTCACGGGGCTCACAGCTCAGCGGTGATGGCAGCCCCAACCAGCTGTGCCTTTCCGGGTGCAGGCAGCTTCCCAGGACCGTGGGGCACCCGGTCCCGTTTATCCTGATTCCTGAGGAGGGAGGTGTGCAGCCTGATCGGCTGCTTTCAGGATCAGCCCAGCAATTTTCCATCCTGCTGAGCTCTCCTTGGCGAGGAGTGAGCCCGGATCCCTGCAGCACGTGCCACATGAGGGACATGACGTGTATCACAAGCATCACCCAGATAATGTCCAGCATCCCTCTCAGCCTGCCAGTCACTGCCTACACCCCATCCAACAGGCTGCACCCCACCACCACAGGCTGGCCCAGTGCTGGGGTGCCCGTGTTCACTGCAGCATGGATGCACGGGGCCAGCGCAATGCGGCGTTCGACAACACGGCCCAGCCTGCTGCCTGCTGCCCCGACTGGATGGCAGCGCTGCCTGACGCCTTGCCGCTCTCCCGCCTCTCCATCCCCGGCACACACGACTCCCTCAGCCTGTTTGGTGGCCGGCGCCTGCGCTGCCAGAGCTGGAGCCTGGAGGCCCAGCTGGCGGCTGGCGTGCGCTTCCTGGACGTGCGCTGCAAGCTGGAACGGGGCGAGCTGCGCGTCTACCATCTGTGTGCCTTCCAGCGGGTCAGCCTGCGGGGCGTCCTGCGTCGCACCCTGCGCTTCCTCCGCACCCACCCTGGCGAGGCCGTGCTGATGCGCATCAAGGAGGAGCTCCCCTTCTTCCCGCGGACCCGCTTTGCTGCCCGGCTCCAGCGATGCTTGCTGGAGGAGAGCAGAGGTCGGCTGTGGTGCCGGGAGGAGGTGCCCACGCTGGGCCAGGTGAGGGGCAAGATTGTGGTGCTGGAGGCGCTGGAGCGGGCGGTGCTGGGCATCCCCTATGAGCGGCTGAGCATCAGCGATGCATGGAACGTGCTCTCGCTGGAGAGGAAATGGGCACGCGCACAGCGGCACCTGGACGCAGCAGCCAGTGGGGACCCTGCCACCATGCACCTCACCTTCTGCTCCGGCAATGGGCTCTTCACCTGTCCCGAGGACGTGGCCCGCTTCGTCAACCCTCAGTGCTATCAGCACCTGCAGCGCTGCTCGGGGCAGCCGGTGTGCTGGGGAGTGGTCATTTTGGACTTCCCCGGAGCAGGCCTGCTCCAGCTTATCATTGAGAGCAACGTCCCAGGGACAAATGGAGGTGTGCCAGATGCCCCCAGCACCCCACAGACACCCCAGCGGCAGCGGGGACGAACGCTGCAGGTGGCACCGCTGGGGCCGGTGTCTCCCATGCTGAGGGCAGCCTCACATGTCAGCCGACAGACATCAGTGCAGAAGGATGCCCGGAGATCCCACACAGCGCTGAGACACCTCTATGTGACATCTGTGTGACAGCAGCGGGGCTGGCAGTCAGAGGTTAGTGGCCTGAGCTGCTGCTGTGCATGGCATCCCTCCAGGAGCCAGGTATGGTGTTGGTGAGGTGGGGGCGAGCCCCAGCATGGGTCTAGGCCAGCAAGATCCCCAGTGGAGTTGGGGATAGAATCAATCATAGAACCATTTGAGTTGGAAAGGACTCTTAAAGGCCATCTGGCCTGCAGTGAACAGTGATACCCACAGCTCCATCAGGAGCTCAAAGCTCCATCCAGCCTGACCTTGGCTGTCTCTAGGGATGGGGCACCCACCACCTCTCTGGGCAATCTGTGCCACTGCCTCACCACCCTTATGGAAATAAACTTCTTCCTTATATCCAATCTAATTTCCTCTCTTAGTTTGAAACCATTTCCCCTTGTCCTGTCAAAGCAGAGCCTGCTAACGAGTCTGTCTACTTTTGGGACAGGAGATGGAATGGAGTGGAAAGGTCCTGTTCTTAAATGCATCCAGAGAAGGGCAACAGAGCTGTGAGGGGTCTGAAGCACAAGTATTATTAGGAAACATTTCTTCTCAGAAAGAGTGGTTGGGCACTGACACAGGCTGCCTGGGGAGGTGGTGGGGTCACCATCCCTGGAGGTGTTCAAGAACTGAGTGAGGGACATGTTCAGGGGGCATGGTGGGAATAGGTTGGGGTTGGACTAAATGATTTTGTGATTCTATAATAAACCACAGATGTGGAAAGCTAGAATGTGGAGAAGGAAGAATTAATTTTAAAATGACAGCAAAATATTGGGGACACCCTTGCCCCCATTATTTTAGGTGGAGTTATTTTCTTTGCAGAGTCTCACCCCACAAGTCTGGACTTTGAGAGAGGAACCATCCAACTCTGAGACAAGCAGCAGGACCAGAATGCAGGAGAGGTGTCTCCTCAGTTCTGCATGCAGATGGCAGTGAGAAGAAGGGTGCTTTCCAAGGAGAGAGGTCCTCAGGAGCAGAAAAATAACCAAGGTCCCAGGGTTTGAAAGCATCAAAGCACTGCTGGCACTGAACACAAGAGGGCAGGAAGCACAAGGCAGGTCACTTGCCTGAGGCTGGAAGAAGAGGAAAGCTCAGCCCTGAGCTGCCAAAACATGAAGAATGAACATGCTCAAGGATGCTTCTGTGTGCAGGAAAATGGAGCTGGCCTCGCTGCATGACCCGGGCTGCCTCCGGATTTCCTGGCAGGAGTACAGGACATTGTTTGCTCCGGGGGGCTGGCACCAGCCCGAGGCAGGGCTCTGATGGCTGAGAGCATTCATCCGCTCGTTTGCATGGCTCTTTGCAGAGCTGCATGGCTGCAGAGCCAGATCTGCTGGGGAGAGAGCCAGAGTAAGGGGAAGGGAAGAGGCAGAGGGAGGCAAAAACGTGCTGGGGAGACAGGCAGCAGAATCCACCTCTGGGCTTGCTCTCTTGAAATAAGAACACTTCATTAAAGCATTAAACCAGACTGTTGCAGTAGCACTGGTGATGTGTGGGGGACACAAGGCAGTACCATAAGGTCAATGAGTAGGGCTGCGTGGGACAGGATGCCCCAGGCTGCACTCACCCTGATAGGCAGGGCCACTTGTTTACTGCTCACTACACTGGCACTGAGATAAGTTTCCATTATCTCCACCCCCACCATCCTGTTTGGCAAATCTTTACCCGTGCCAGGCATGTGCTGCTGCAGCCAGGCAACAGGAGCCAGCCTCAGGGGTGCACAGATGGCAGTGATGCCATGTGGCTCTCTCTCCCTCTGTTGCAGGGTGAAGGCACAATGCTGAGATCTCCAGGGTCAGAGAAATGGCTCTGATGGGTATCAATAGGGCAAGGGGGACACGGTGTGGTGGGCAGGGTCCCCAAACCCTACTGCACCTCGCAGCCAGGGTTGTTTCACCTTGGGCATGCCAGGGACATTTGGGGACATCCCCATCCTGGTTCAACAAATCAGTACCACCATCTCGCCCTGCCCTGGTTGGGGTGATATTTCAGTAAACGTGTCTTCCTGTGGCTAACCTGTTATCACTTTCAGATTCTGAGAAAGATTGTACCACATGCCACACTGCAGGGGCACCAAGGTGAGATGCACTCAGAGGTACTTCCAAGCTTGGGACCACTTTGGGGACAAAAAGCCCCCATGGTGGCACTGTGGAAAGGGAGCCATCCCCAGCCCGTGCCCAAAAGGTGCCTCCAAAGCATCCTGGCTCAGTGTAGGGACTGGAAATGGGGTGGCATGGGAGGAAGGAGGGAGCAGGGCTGCACCCGATGACTGCACCCTTTGGGGATGCCCCATGTCTCCATGCCCTGGGGACTGTAGGAGGTGCCCAGGAAGGTGCCTGTGGTATCACCAGAGGCAGCTGCTCCAGGCAGGCTGCGTCAGGGTGAGTCGGTTCCTCTGCGGTTTGCAGGGAATATTGCTCAAGGAGAGGAGAGGGTTGTACCACACAGGGATGGGGCCTCTGCCAAAAACAAGAGCAGTGTGCATGGTGAGGGGCTCCTTCCAAGTGGCAGGGGAGCAACCCACTCAGTCTTGTGATGCCAGAGGAGCCTGCAGGATCCCTATGAGGAGCATGTGCCGACACCTGCACAGAAGCTGGCCCTGGAACACCAGCAAGTCAAAACAGGATTATCCCCCGGATTATCTAACTCCTGGGAGAGCTGCAGAACTGATTGCAATCCTCCTTCCCCTCTGCCATGTGTATCCCTCTCCTCTACATGCAAAGCATCACCCCTGGGTTCAAGGCTGCGTCCTTCCCCTTGCAGTGGCCACCTCCAGGTCTCAGCCAGTTCACTTCTGCTTTTACAACACCAGGGACTATTCGTAGCAACAAAATGCAATATTTTTTTTCTGTTGTTCTGCCCCACTGTGCCCTGTGCCAGCAGAAGTGAAACCAGCAGGGGCACAGCCCATTTTCCTCCCGCCGTCCCCTGGGGCCGAGCATCCAGCAACATCCCTCTGACTGTCCTAGTGGAGCAGCAGCTTCATCCCTCTCAGGGGACCATGGCTTCCCGAGGTGTCCCCCTGCCCAGCAGCCACCCCTCAGCTTCTCTGCCCACTGGGATGTCATTCCCTGTCCCAAGCACAGGAGCTGGTAAAGCGAATGCTGCTGGGTTACTGCATGTACAGAAAGAGGAAGAATTGCAGTAGAACATTTTGCAAGGATGACGACAAAGAACGGGAACAGAATTTCATTTACATTGGCCAGGCAGAAAGGCACTGTAATGAGTTATGGATTTTGTAGATGGGTTCCTCCTTTTGTGTTGCATGAGTCCCACTGGAGCATTACTTATTTCTCTGGAACTGGAATGTGCATGTGACCCAAAGGGCTTCTGCCTTGGCTTTAACTGGAAGTGAGCGGAGCAATTCCCGCAGAAAACCTTGCCAAAATGATACTGCTTAGAAGTAGAGTATGTGTAAAAATAAGTATATTTTTTTTATATACCTATTTGTAGGTATTCACCTACAAATTTACCTACAATTTTTTTTTTTTTTTTTTTTTTGTGATATGACCATACACAACGGGCACCTTCCTGAAGAACCGATAGATGTTCATAAAGGACATTTAATGGGGGAAGTTCCCCTGTCCCACTTTTGGACCTTTCTCATAAAGATTTAAAAAAGCAGAAACAGGAAAATACATTGTGTAACTAATTGGTCTTGAGTGGTATCCGGGAGCCACGCACCACACTCCTGCTCTGTCCGGTGCAGGTCCACACACCTCATCCTGCTCTGTCCTCTCTTCACTGCTGTCACTGACATGGTGAGTTGGAGGGCTCTGGGTGGCCGCACACCAGGCTGGCCCTTCGTTGGGGTCTCAGTCTCCAGCTGGCAGCAGGTTCCTGGAAGTGGGGAGCGCAGCTGGGCAGGATGCGGGCTGGCAGCAGGGCTGGGTCAGGAGGGGAAGAAACTGAGGGGAGGGAGTGATGCTCTGTGACTTTGCAGGAAGCGTGAGTAGCGCTGCCTGCCCAGGGCAAGGGCCAGGCACAGCAGGCACCCTGCAGCACCGGCGTGGTAGGTCTGCCTGCTCCTTCCTGCGGGGACAGCTGGGGTCTGCTCGGGTAGGGGGCAGGGAAGGTTGTGGGTGGGTACCTTGCAGTCGGCAAGGATGCATGCTCATGCCCTTCTCCCCAGCACACAGGGCACCACTGTGGGACAGCACTGCGCTCGGAGGATGTGGGCTCTCGGCTCTTGTGGCGTCTGCTGCCTGGGCATCGCTGTCTTCACATGTGGTAAGGTGCCACCATGACCCTGAGGGAAGGGGAAACTGGAGAAGGGCAGCAGAGTTATTTTGGGGGCCCAGCAGACACTTGGCTTTGGTGCCTGCAGGATCTTTGCTTTGCATACTGGCACTGCAGGGGGAGAGAAATGTACTCTGTCCTAAAAATCCTGTGTGGTCTGAGTCCGTTTACAAAAGACCTTTCGCAAATCAGCAGAAGAGCAGAGGCAAAAGTGGAAGTGTCAGGAGGAGACTGAGATTTAGTTCTGCAAGGAAAACAAGAATACAAATGCACCTTGAGTGCTGCAAGCACTGTGCCACGCTGCACAGGGCAGGAGGCATGGAGCTGTCTGTATTGCTAACAGAACCCCGGTGGGGCTCAGCTCAGGTGGGTGGGGAGAGGTGAGGCAAGACTGAGCATACGGGGCTGCATGAGTTGGAAGAATGAGGCAGGAGTGTGTCTGCATGACAGGGTGGCTGTAGATTTGCTCCCTGGTCTTTCCTGGGATCTGGGTCCTTTTTGGGATTCTTAGGAGAGGTAGTAGGGGCCAGGGCAGGCTCCCAGCAGTTGCCCTAAGTTTGTGCCCTGGTAGCCCTAGGAATTGAGAAGCTGGGCTGCTTTTGGAGAGCACATTTTTCTTGGTTTTGTTTAACAAAACAGGTAGTTGGATCTTCCACAAGGAAAACCAGACAAGCTGTAGGGATTTTGCATAGGAAAATGTATGATAACTGGCCTAGCTAGAGCCCTAATTATATCTGTGAAGCCCTGTATTTGTATTTAATCTGCAATGCCTAGACCGTTGCCTTCACAATGAAAGTGTAAGATGTGCTCTCCCGTGACAGGGTACCTCAGGCCTGTTTCTTGGAGTGACTTTGGTCCCCACCTTGCTTTTGGGCTGCTTTCTGCAGCTGTGGGCATACCTGCTTTAGGGAGAAGGAAGGAAGCTTTTTTTTTTGGTGGCAAAAACTTCTTGATTACATCAAGTTGTGGTGGGAAACAGAAGCAGTATTTCATCAAAGTGCCTTCCACTTCTGGGCGTGGGTTCCAGTTAATCTGGGCTTTGCCTTCCCTGGTGGGCATGGCCAAGACATGAACTGCTTTCTGCAAGGCTGTGTTTTGCAATGCAGTGTTCTGCAGCTCTTTGGGCCACCTCTGGATTGGGGATGCAATATGGCATGAGGATGCTTTTGGGCATGGGGGCATGCTTGGTCTTCTTTCTTGTGCAAAACTGACCCTCCTGGAGAATTGTAAATTAAATAAAGTAGGGAAAACAACTAAACAACAAAACCACACATGTGGAGCAATTTTACATTTGTAGAAGGAAATGTGTTTTAAGGTACTCTTTGGGAGATCTTTATGGTGAGGGGAGCCCCAGCTCTTTCCTACCTTCCTCATTTCTCTGCTGCCCCTCTGCCCCACCATGGCTTGTTCTGCCATGCCAGATTCTTACACATCTCTTTGAACTGTTTTCATCCACACTTCCCCTACTTTTTCCCTCTGGTTGCTGGTGGCTCTTGGCTCTGGTACCAGCCTCAGGTCCCCCAACCCTGTTCCCAGACCTGCACTGTCTTCCTGCACTGTCAATCCTGGGATTGCAGCAATCCCAGACCACATCCTCTCCCGCAGGTGTGGTGATGCAGGTGGGGGCCTGGACATACTATTACAGTGAGGAGGACTATGAGTGGGACGATGCCAGGACATACTGCCAGACGTTCTTCACCGACTTGGTGGCCATCCAGAACAAGGAGGAGATTGAGTACCTCAATCGCACCCTGCCCTATCATGGCAAATACTACTGGATTGGCATCCGCAAGCTGAGAGGTATCTGGACCTGGGTGGGCACCAAGAAAGCACTGACAAAGGAAGCGGCCAACTGGGCCACTGGGGAGCCCAACAACCGCAAGTTCAACCAGGACTGCGTGGAGATCTACATCAAGCGGTCGTCAGAGGCAGGCAAGTGGAACGATGAGCCTTGTACGAAGAAGAAGAAGGCACTGTGCTACAAGGGTGCGTGTTGAGAACACGGGGAGGGCTGGGAGCAGGACAGGGCACCCCTTGATGATGGTCAATGTGCACAGTCTCCTGCCAGCCCCTGATCTGCGGCCTGCATGGTGACTGTGTGGAGGTCATCCAGAGCTACAGGTGTGAGTGTCACCCCGGCTTTGAAGGGGACAAGTGTGAGAATGGTGAGTACCCAGCAGGCTCTGCTTGGGACTGAGGTGCTTGTCCTGGATGGTGCTTCGGGCTGTATATCCCCCAAATACCCCTCTTTTGTTGGAAAGCTGAAGCCCCAGCAAAGAGCATGGGTCTCTCATGCTGCTGACAGGCTGTGGCTGCATCTCTCCTAGCTGTGCAGTGCTCCATACTCGAACCCAGAGGAGCATACATGAACTGCAGCCATCCGTTTGGAGACTTCAGATATAACTCCACCTGCACCTTCTGGTGCCCAGAAGGGTTTGAATGGCGAGGTGCGGATGAGCTGCAGTGCCTGGCTGATCGGCAGTGGTCGGCGGAGACCCCCACATGCACAGGTAGGCACTGCCATGGTCTGGGGCTCTGGAGTGTGGCACTGATGCTCAGCATCACTCTCACAGTGCATTCTGGTGTGTAGATGAAGCAAACCCTTGCAATTTCCCGCATGAAGATGCTCACTCCCTGTTTGTGTTGGTGTACAGCTGGTGTCCTGGTTCCTCCATCATGCTAGAGGCACTGACTGCTCCTTGGGAAGGTGCTGGGTGCTTCAGAAGGACTTAAAGAAGAGAAATGGGAGCTGTCACATGGCTGGGGGAGGGGTGCACCCTGCCTGGGTTGGGCAGAAGGGCAAGAGGCGGTGTGTTAGGGTGGAACAGGGCAGGCAGGAAACCACTGTGGGGAGAAAGCCACAAAAGAACTGAGCTGTGGTGTGTTATGCAGAGAAAGTCTTCCTGTTGGTATCTTGAGGGCTTGTAGCTGCTGGTGTCCCAGAGGCATTGAGCTGTTTTGGCTTGGGGTTTATGTGGAGTCTTGCTCCATCTGCTCTGTATAACAGGTCTACGTGTGGTTACAAGGATGTGACAAGACCTGAAGCAGGTACAGGACACAAAGGGGTATCTCCTGTATGGACAGCCCTAGCAGTACACACACTTTTAAAACTGGCAGCGCTAATTGCAAGGCAATCTCCTAGTGAGGCAGTGCTAGGCAGGCCAGTGGCCCAGGGATTTTTGCAGATATGGAGCAGGCACCAACAGCTGATGTGATGTCATTTTTGTGGAAGTCCCCCCATGCACCATACAGCAAGTTGCCCTGACCTTTCCTGCCCCTGGCTTTCCAAGTTCCCACATCTTGTTTTCCAGAGCACAGCTCTGTTTTTTCCTGCTTGATGTATGATGGATTTTTCTTTTCTGCAAATAATCAGCTGACTTGGTTGCCAAAACTGATAACAAAGCTGTGTTAGTGAGCATTGACAATTTGGTTTATTCCAACACCAAGCACAGGCTCTGGCTGCAGCAGGGTTGGACATGCCCTAGGGCACTACAGGGACATGGGATGACACGGCTGTGCTCATCCCATCCTCACCAGCTCTGCCTGCATCTGGTTGTAGCTATCACCTGTCCTGCAGTGGTGGATCCTAAAGGAGGCTGTATCAACCGCTCCCACTCACATGGAGCCTCTGCCTTCAACTGCATGTGCATCTTTTCCTGCCAGGAGGGCTTTGAGAGAACAGGATTAGAGAGGCTGTGGTGCATAGCTGAGGGCGCCTGGTCAGGCTCCCTCTTTTATGGCAAAGATAGAGCCAGTGTGCCTGGGTGCTGGGTTGGGAGGTGGGCATCCTGTAGGGAAACAGGCTCTGTATAAGGTGCTCATGGTCTTCTGCCATGGAACTGTGATCCAGAGTGTGCCAGGGATAAACCAGGTCCTGGTACAGCAGCAACTGCTTCTCATGTGGAGCAAAAATCACTGTACCAACAGTGCTACTGCTGTGTACAAGAAAGTGAGGCTTGCCATCTGGTATTGAGGTAAGAAAGGAAGATCAAAGACTCGCCACCTCAAATTTGGGTTTATTAGGTTGGGATTAAACACTAATCCCTACATTCAGTTCCACCCAAATCCTGCCCTACAACCTGTTCTCTTGCAGCTATCACCTGTCCAGAGCTCAGAGCTCCAGAGCATGCAGAGCTGAACTGCTCCCACCTTCATGGGAACTTCACTTTTGGCTCCATCTGTGACTTCTCCTGCCAGCCAGGGTTTCAGCTCATGGGGTCACAGAGTCATGAGTGCATGGCCACAGGGAACTGGACTGGAGACATTCCACGTTGCAAAGGTAGAGATGCTGCTAGAGCTTTGAGATGACATTAGGATGTTCTTCAACCTCTTAGTCCCAGCAGTTCAACCCCACAGTAACCCTGCTCCTGCTCGAAGTGTGCCTCTTCTCCCTGCAGCTGTCACCTGCCCAGTACTTAGTGCTCCAGAGCATGGAGAGCTGAACTGCTCCCACATCCATGGAAACTTCACCTTTGGCTCCACGTGTGACTTCTCCTGCCTGCCAGGGTTTGAGCTCATGGGGCCAGTGAGCCATGAGTGCACAGCTATGGGGACCTGGACTGGGGACACCCCACAGTGCAAAGGTAGAGCTGCTGGTAAAGATGTCACTGGCCTGAGATTGGCTCTGGGATGTTCTCAGCTGCATTAGCCTTCTCATCCCAACAGCTGAGCCTTGCAGCTCCCTGGCTCCTGCTTAAGACGTGCTTCTTTTACTTTTCAGCTATCAGCTGTCCAGTGCTCAGAACTCTAGAGCATGGAGAGCTGAACTGTTCCCATCCCCATGAAAACTTCACTTTTGGCTCCATATGTGATTTCTCCTGCCAGCCAGGGTTTCAGCTCATGGGGTCACAGAGTCATGAGTGCATGGCCACAGGGAACTGGACTGGAGACATTCCACGTTGCAAAGGTAGAGATGCTGCTAGAGCTTTGAGATGACATTAGGATGTTCTTCAACCTCTTAGTCCCAGCAGTTCAACCCCACAGTAACCCTGCTCCTGCTCGAAGTGTGCCTCTTCTCCCTGCAGCTGTCACCTGCCCAGTACTTAGTGCTCCAGAGCATGGAGAGCTGAACTGCTCCCACATCCATGGAAACTTCACCTTTGGCTCCACGTGTGACTTCTCCTGCCTGCCAGGGTTTGAGCTCATGGAGCCAGTGAGCCATGAGTGCACAGCTATGGGGACCTGGACTGGGGACACCCCACAGTGCAAAGGTAGAGCTGCTGGTAAAGATGTCACTGGCCTGAGATTGGCTCTGGGATGTTCTCAGCTGCATTAGCCTTCTCATCCCAACAGCTGAGCCTTGCAGCTCCCTGGCTCCTGCTTAAGACGTGCTTCTTTTACTTTTCAGCCATCAGCTGCTCAGTGCTCAGTGCTCCAGAATACGGAGAGCTAAACTGCTCCCACATCCATGGTAACTTCACCTTTGGCTCCACGTGTGCCTTCTCCTGCCAGCCAGGGTTTGTGCTGATGGGGCCGCAGAGCCGTGAATGTATGGCTATAAGAACCTGGACTGGGGACACCTCACGATGCAAAGGTAGAGATGCTGCTAGAGCTCATAGTGTCACTGATATTACCACAGGGCTGCCCTGTGCTGTCCTCAGCCTGTCAGTTGTCACTCAGCAGCCCCAACACCACATGCACACACAGGCCCATGATTCTCACCAGTGTCCCCCTCCACAAATGGTGACAGCACTGGTGCCTGCAGCACCACTGCACTGCATCAGCCCTGAGCTTTCAGGGTGAGGGCCATGCCCCCAGCTTGCCCTATGCCTGCATCCAAAAGGCAGCTCCCAACTCTGTTGTGCTGTTCTGTGCACTCCTGATACTCTGACACATGCTGGCACATCACTGAGGTGCTGCCATCGTGTCCCAGTAATGAAAATCCTCTGTCCACAATGGCCGCCTCAAAGAGTTGGCACTGACAGCCCTGCAGAGCAAGGAACTGGGTCTGCCAACACTTCCCTGTCCAGGCATTAACACTCCTTGAGACCAGAACACCATCCCCTGCACCTAGCAGGCACAGACTGAATTGACCCAGAACTTCTGGGTTCCCCATCTCCAGACATGGAGATGTGCTCCTGCCAGCATGAACAGGATCTGCCCTGAGACCTGCTCTCCTTGCAGCTGTCACCTGCCCAGTGCTGAGTGCTCCAAAGCATGGAGAGCTGAACTGCTCACATCTCCATGGGAACTTCACCTTTGGCTCCATATGTGACTTCTCCTGCCAGTCAGGGTTTGAGCTCATAGGGCCAGAGAGCTGCGAGTGCACAGCTATGGGGACCTGGAGCAAGAATACTCCACAGTGCAAAGGTAGAGCTGCTGCTAGAGTTTGGGGTGTAACTGGTATGGGGATGGCATTAGGATGTTCTTTATCCTCTTGATCCCAAAAGTTCAATCCCACAATTACTTGGCTCCTGCTTAAGGTGTGCTTCTTTTTCATGTAGCCATCACCTGCCCAGTGCTTGGCGCTCCAGAGCATGGAGAGCTGAACTGCTCCCACATCCATGGAAACTTCACCTTTGGCTCCATCTGTGACTTCTCCTGCCAGACAGGATTTGAGCTGATTGGGCCACAGAGCCGTGAGTGCATGGCCACTGGAACCTGGACTGGGGACACCTCGCAATGCCAAGGTAGAACTGTGGTGGTCACATCTGTTCCTGGACTGTGTACCCTGATGAAGAGTTGCCCCTTCCCCAGGATATATCCCCAGTCTCTCCTCTGGGAGATAGAGGAGCTGAGCCCTGTGCACTCAAGCAGTGCAAGTGGAATGGAGCTGTGTAAGGATGCAGTGATGGAGTCCCCATTGCTGCCTTTATCCTGACACTTTCTGTGACCCCAGTAGGGCTACGCACAGTGAATACGTAGCATCATGAGGAGGCAGACGCTCTGAAATCTCCAGTTCTTCTGAGAACTGCCAGGACACTGCCCACTGCTCTGTGCTAGCAGATTGCTTTCCCCAGAATCCCTTTTCCCTGAGCACCCCAGCTCATCCCCTGCTCGTTCCCTGGCTCTCTAGCCCCTGTGCCCTCATTCCATTGCCAACAATTCTGTCTCATCAGTGTTGCTGCTGTGCTCTACCTGCAGCCATCAGCTGTCCAGTCCTGAATGCCCCCAGCCATGGCCACCTCAACTGCTCTCATCCACATGGGAACTTCACATTCAACTCCACTTGCAGCTTTTCCTGCAAAGAAGGATTTATCCAGATGGGAGCAGAGATGCTTAGGTGTTCAGCCACAGGAAACTGGACCAGGCATCCCCCAGTCTGTGAAGGTATGGTGGGGCTGTGCTTCCCAGCCTCCTGCAGTACATCTTGAGGCTGGAGGAGGCACCCGGCATCTTTGTCCCTGTGGAATTCCTTTGATAACAACCTGAGTGTTTGTGGGCCTTTTTCAGAGGATTCTGCTGCTTTTTTGAAACAAGTTCTGGTTTACACCAGCACCAGTGCCCTGGCAGCAATTGGCCTTGTGCTTTCCGGAACTCTCATCGCCTTGCTTGCCAAGCAGCTCAGCGACAGAGGTACTGAAACAACTGCAGCCAGGGGGTGCTTTGGCTAGGGACTCTCAGACCAGGTGGTTACAGAGCCCCAAGGAAAGAGTGTTGATCAAAAGAATTTATAGCTGTGACTGTCTCAGTCCACGTCCTATGTGCTGTGAGTTGGCCCAATCCAGCAGCATCTCCCTGGCCCTGGGTCCTGCGGAGAGCATCAGCCACAACTTGGGGGCAGAAACAGAAAAATGCCATCATTGTTGAAGGGGCAAAAGGCAATTATTCCAGGATAAGATGGAATGGGGTTGCGTGACAAGTTTGTTTTGGTTTGTCAAATCCTACTGCTGCTTCTCAAACCTTCACTAAAAAGATCTGACTCTTTCTTTTGTATCTGCACTCTCCATGGACACTTCAACTCCGCTTTCAGAGGAGAAGAAGAAGCTCCTGACCCCCACCAGGTAAGATTTGTACTTGGCAGGAGTGTCTCTAACTGCAGACGGGTGGATATCATTGTGGACCCCTCCCTACTACCATCACCTCTACCTGCATGCGTGAAGCTGCCTGTACAGCAGTAGGAGCATAGCTAGGGGCTGATGAGGATGTGCCAACTGGTATGCTTCAGAATACAAGGATTCTTCAAGGAGTCTCTGCAGAGTGCAGCCCCTGGGGGGAAATGGCTAAGACATGAGTGCTTTTCTCATGCAAGCACGATGTTTCCTATCTTTTTTTTCCCCCCCAGCTGACACTCTTTATGTTTTTTTCCCAGTGACCTGGGGGCACCAGGCATCTTCACCAATGCAGCCTATGACTCCACCTTGTAAGGTGAATGCCAGCGCAGTGCTTGCAGCACATTGGAAGGTGTGCATGAAAAATCCACTGCTTCTGGGCAGCACGTGGGCTTATCTGGATGGAAAACTCAGGGAGCATAAGCCCAGCCACCTCACTTGTGTCACTTCTCCTATCTCACTGCAGGCGAAGCGAAGCCAGAAGCACTGCCCCCACCAGCACCGAGCCCTGACTGTACTTCGCTTTGCCCTGCAGACCCTTGCTGCCTGCTGGCCTGAAGCTGCACTCAGGGGCTGGGAGGACAGAGCTGTGTACCTGCCCTAGTCTACACCCACGCGTGGGCAAGGCCGCTGAAGAGCAGCAGGGACGTGGAAAAGCGGACTGTAGCCCTCCTCCCGTCCCCGGCCTTCTGCTGGGGCCGGGTCCGTGCCAACGGGCTCTCAATAAAGGCCTTTGCCCTCGACCGAGGTCCGCGTGTGCTCCATGGGAGGTGGTCACAGCGTGGGGGCGGAGCGCGTTGGGGCGGGCCTAGTATGTCCTTCTGCGGCCGCCGTAGGGGGCGGGGCTTCTGCCGGAAGTATACGTGTGCGGGAGTAGGAAGCCGGAAGCGATGGCGGCGGCGAAGGCCGAGTGGGAGCCCATGGGGCTGCTGCCGGCGGCGGGGGGCGGACTCGACTGGGGTAAGAGCGACCGGGAGGGGTTGGTGACCGGGGATCCGGGATGGACGCGTGGCCGGGCGGAGCTCGGCTCCCTGCTCTGCATCCGGTGCTGAGGCCGCTATCTCCCCGCAGAGACGGTGCTGGGCGAGGAGCTGGGCGAGCTGCTCGGTGCTGCGGAGTCGCGGCGCGCCTCGAGGGACGAGCCCGACGTGAGTACCGGCCGGCCGGGGCGCTGGGGTCAGGGGAGAGCGGCGCTGCGGGGCCGCGTGGCCGCGGCGCTGCGGGGCCGCGTGGCCACGGCTGGAGGGCGTCACGGGCACCTGCGGGCCGGGCGGGGCTGCCCGTCCCTTTGTGAACTGTCAGTGGCACGGCGGTGGGTTTGGAAGTCGCATCTAAAGGCACGCGTTTGTCTGTTTGAGGGTTTTCTCTTCAACCTTGACTCCGACGCAGCAAATTAAACCCTGTGCTTTTCGCTG
Source organism: Tetrao urogallus (assembly GCF_951394365.1). Taxonomy (NCBI): domain Eukaryota; kingdom Metazoa; phylum Chordata; class Aves; order Galliformes; family Phasianidae; genus Tetrao; species Tetrao urogallus. The sequence goes on from NC_136818.1 coordinate 22,739,642, forward strand.
TGTGGTCACACCTCCTTCTGGCTCTATACTGGCGCGTTTGCCTCGTGGATTTACCACTCTCTGTGCCTCTTTCTGCCTTCCCTCTGTCTGCTATGGCCTAGCACGCAGCCTGTGTGCTATCCCACATTAGTCCCAGGTAGTATGGGCATTCCTACAGGAGTTGTAGGACAGGCACTAGGGAAAACTTGGGAACCGCTGGATTGTGCGAGGCCAACCCATCGCTTTTCAGCATATTAGCATCAGTTACACGTGGGAGACTCTTACTGCACAGCTTGAGCTGTGGCTTCTGCTCATTCCTTTTCTTGGTGTGCTCTGATGAGCTTTTTTCTTCACCCTTGCCTGCAAATATCCATTTTTGTGTGGTCTGCGGACTTTCTGAGCCACCCTTTATGAGGCAAGCTGAGAATTTAAAGGAAGATATGTTTTCAGGGAAGGTTTTAGCAAGTAAATCCTGCCTGTGTATTTATATAAACTGTATGTATAGCGTTAGAGAGCACTCTGTTTTTTGTGCTAGTGCTGATAGGAATTTTGATTGAGAGCTGAGGCTTAGCAACAGAAAAATGTGAAGCAAAAAGATGGCTGTTGCTTCAGGGGCTGTGCAATAACTGATGTGTAGGAGGTGATTTTATTCTCCTTTTTTTTTTTTTCCTGTTGGACTGTGGAGCCAGTGTCTCTGGTTTTAGAAGGTGGTGATGTCAGTTCATTCAAGTGTAGAGAGGCCTGATTCATCTCTGCTGAGATGGTCAGTATGTTCCTGAGCAAATTACTCCTTGTGTCTCTCATTCTCTCATTAAACTGATGCTGACACTATTTTTGTTTACAAGGTGCTTTGAGATTTGATGATGAAAGAGCATTAATCTTCCAATGAAGGTGAAGGAGAGTGATGGCAACGAGTCACCAATCCTGTAATTTATTCAAGGTGGTTCAGTGACTTCACTTAGAATTTTTGCTTTACAAATGACTGACAACATGACGGTAATTAATGGTATTCTTGAACAGAAATGCTCTTATCCTACAGCTCCAGGCTTTAAAAGAAGCCTCATCTCATGTATTCCAGTTGAGAATGCCCCTCTTAAGGCTGTGTTCTTAAGGCAACTGAAGTGATAGTCCCTTTGCTTGTCCAGAAACATAAGAATGAGAACGTAACAGCTGATGGTCTCATTGTATATTGCCTTCTTCTCTTGTTTCTCTTTCTGAACAGTCATTTCAGGAAAATGATCTGTGTAACTTTCATTTTGATTTGGATTTGATGTCCTGGGACTCAGACCTTTGGAATATTACAAGCCACTCTTATTCAGGTAACTTACTAGCTAAATTTTGCGGGTATGACAATTCCATCCTGCTCCACAAGGGTGAGCTGTTACAGCTTTATGGTACTGGTAATTTTTGTGGCACTATTTGATCTAGTCCTATGGTGAGAAGTTATGCTGTGTTTCTGTAGCATGGGTACAGCTGGTAGGAGCTGCCCTACAATCTAAATATCTTTAATCTCACAATTTTCTGCTGTGTCTTGCTTTGGGAATTAAATAGCTGGTATAGAGTGATGTTCTTCACTGATTTCCCCTTGTAAAGAACTTGTACAGAGAAAAATTACTTATCTTTTGCAGATGCAAATGTGAAGACGGAGCCCTTATCACCAGCCCCTTCAACTTGTTCAGTCCCTTCTCCATCATCTGCGGACTCTCCAGTGCAGAATGTGCCTGTATGCAGAAACCTCCATGTAACATAGATAGCAAGATTAATTCAGGCCCAGCTGAGAGAAGCAAAAAAAAAAACCTATTGATTTATCTGGTTAACTTCATAGCATAAAAAGAAACTAATTTTTTTTTTTTTTTTCAACCCTTGCAAAAACTACTTTCCTTCAATTATGTTTTCCTTCTTCTAGTCCTTTAATCCATTCCTAAAAAAGCATGTTCAGTTCTGTTTCCTCAGTTGTGTTTATTGGCCTGTTTTCCAAACAAAATACCTTCTAAAGGTGTCCGAGTCTAGCATTTGCTGGTCTCTCCACCCTTTTGTTCTGCTGATATAGAGTGGGTGCTGCTTTGGTTGTCAGTGGTACTTGGCACTGAATAAGATAGCAAAGGAAAGCGTTTCTCCTGTTTCCTTCAGTAGCAACACCTGTGATGAAAGACAGGGTTGTACTCTGAATTTCTAGTAGTCACTTTTATCTATTTCTGAAGTAGTAGTCTCATCTACTTTCTGTTTGCAGGATGATATGGATTTCAGCTGCAGTTCCCAGCTGTCTCCTATCTCCCTCTACTGCAAGAGCTCCAGAAGCCCTGCGTCCTCTGAAGGAGATGCAGAGAAGAAACCGATTGTTGGCGTCACTTCTCGGTCCGGTACGAGAGATTGAGTTACTTAGATTCCACACCTATAGATACATCAGTTTTAACAGATATAGATGGACAATGAAACATACCAAAGGCCACGTTATCTCTACTGAGATTTTTCACTTCAGAATTTCTGATCCAACTCAGTCTCTTTCTTTTCCTAGCGAATAATTCTGTGAAGACTCTGAAGAAATGTGGTCAGACAGCGTCTAGGCCATCAATACAACCAAAGCCTCTTTTGCCTGCTGTACCTGAGGCTCAGGCTAACATTGGCATCCCAGCTAAAACAATCATTATTCAGACACTTCCAACACTTGTGCCACTGCCAAAGCATCAGCCAGTTGTTAACATCCAGCCAGCACCTCCCAAAGGTAGGTGAATTGTCATCACAGAGCCAAATCCTGGGGGTAAACACTATGTCTGTTTGGGATAGTCTCTAGATTGAAGTTACATGTGGCAGGTGAAACAGGAAGGATAGGAAAAAAGAAACAGGAGGGGTAGGATTAAGAGAAGAGTGATGCATGCTTTGCTGAAAAAGCTTCATGCTAAGAAAACAACCTAAATTCTCTCTTATGTAGCTGTGTGAAAAACATCAGGTACCTGAACATTGTGTGGAATAGAAGACAAAAGAGGTTATCCTCAGCATTAGGAGTCATGGAGATAAAGCTGCTGATCTGGATGGATCTCTAGGAATCTTTTGCTCTGTTCTACTTGTGATTGGCAAGTGATGCATAAGGTTAATCCAGTTGTACTCTGTTTTATCCAAAGGAAGATCAACAGAGTCAGTAAGGATGGCTGAATGAAACTTGAAAACATGGGAAGGAGGAGTAAGCCATTTTCACCCATGTGAAACATGAGTTTATAGCTTTTTATATAACTAAATAATATTAAATAAGCTGTTACAAAATCTGCTAAAAGTTATGAGAGTGGTGTTAGGAGTTAGAGTACTTCCTTAAAACTATAAGCTGATGATAACAAGGTCAGATTTCCTGTCCATCTGTATGTTTTCATTTGTCCTGTTACTCTGTAACTGGTTTATTTAAGCCCGGGTCTTCATTTCAGAATCCTGAGCATTATTTATTCTTCTGCCAAGAGAGCAGGAACATTACTTGCATTGCAGAAATAGTCAGATGCAGTTGCTTGTTTCCACCACCTGATGGCTGCATATTCTTGCAATTGACTACACAGCCGATGACTGGGAGGGAAAGGAGATAAATACATTCAGTGAAAGTATCTAGAAATTATTTTAATAGTGAAAAATTTCTTTCTTACTAATTGCTCAGCCATCAAAGGAACTAAGCCATGGCTGGACAGGCTGACATTTGTTGCAACATGCTTAAGGCTGATGGTCTACTTAAAACAGGTCAGCGCAGTCAGCGTGACCTAATTCTTACTGTCTGATGTTCCAGCTGATAAAATACCATCTGGAATAAGGGATGTTGGAGGTACAAATTTTTTTTGTTATAAATACAGTGGTACAGCTTCTTTTCCCTGAGAGCAGCTTCTATGAGGCAGTAGAGGTAAAGAACGTATTTACTTTGACGGTGCACTTTAGAATTCTTTAGTGCTATTTCTATCACAAAAACCATAGGGATTTTTTTCATTATTAAAAATTCTCTGCACGTGGCAGGAGCTGCCAGATTAAAACGTGCCATTAGTTTCAAGGAGTGTGAAGAGCGATACCTTTATAGGCCTTTCCATGAAAGCTTAGAAGAAGAAAGCACAATGTTAGACCATCACATGTTCTACGTATAAAAAAAACTGTTGGAAGTATCTCAAATTTACCATTTGAAGTTGTTGAGTAGGATAGTGCAAACTTACTGTGCCTTTTAAGATCGTCTGTGCAATAAGGAGACCTAATCCTACACCTCAAACATAAGACCTTGGAGTGCTAGGTAAATGACTTCATCTTCCAGAAAGTTGGCTAAGTGTTGTAGTACAGAGTCGTGCATATTGATTGGAATGTCAGCTGGAATGTGCTGCTTCTAAAAGGCAGCCAGGTCATCTTGTTACAAAGGATTAAAGAGATGTTCATGTGCTTTCATGCAAGAAAATATTACTCGAGCACCTGCTTGAGTTAAATGTAGTTCTTGGACTGAAATTTCTTGGATGTGAGTGTTCTTAATTCCATTTCAAAGCTCTTTGGAAATTACCTCATTTTTTCTGCTTGTTTTTCTTTATGCTCTGTTCAGTCTGTGCATAATGTTTCTAATATATGGCAGTACTTTTTTTCCAACAACTTGGTCTGGTCTTGTCTTAGTGTGAGTTGAGACATTAACTTGTGTTTTGAAACTGTAACTTTGTTCTTTCCTGTTCATCTTTTTTTTTTTTTTTTTTTTTTTTTTTAGTATGAGTCACTTCTGTGTAGTAACATTTCCTCTGAACAGAACAGTAAAATAGAGATGGACAAAAGGGAGAAGAAGAATTAAGATGAACTAGTTAGGTTCCTTGATAAAGTTGCTTTGTGTGTTTCAAGCATTAGCAGTACTGAAACGAATAATGCTTCTAAAAAGAGTTGATTTCTTTTAATTTTTTTTTTTTTAAATTAAATTTGAAAAGTCATTAGGTTTTGGGGGAGAGATTGATTTTAATGGATTTCTTTAGTAGGTATAGTTTTGGTTTGCAGGATAGGGTAAGGTTAAGAGCGATGCAGACTAGTTTTGAGACTTTTCTTTTCCCCTGTGGAATATACTAGTGCTGAAGATGAGTAGCATGGATCAGGGGAGCAAGACTTCCTACCAGCTGTAACACTGTTGCCCTATAAACGGATCATATACAAATCCATGTCACATCATACGCTGAGCACTCATGTTTGTTCTTGTGTTCTAGGTCAATCAGTGGTGCTTCCCCAGCCTGCAGTGGTACAGCTGCAGGCTTCTGGGGTGCTGCCTGCCTCCCAGCCAGTCATTGCTGTCACAGGAGGGACCACGCAGCTGCACAATCACACCGTGAGTGCGCTGCCTGCGACTGCTGCGAATGGCTCAGCAAATGGCAAAATCACAGTGGCTAAACCCTTGCTCCAAAGCACCACACCGGCAGTGGGGCTGGATGTAAGTACTGGTTGTCTGATGATAGCCAATAATCAAAGTTTGGCATTAACCACCTTTCAGTTACCTGCGTACCGAATATTGTACGACCCCCAGGGCACTTCAGAGTGTTTTGTTGAAGGAAGGTGCGTTTGGGTGAGGATACTGAAGCTTCTTATTTAGACTCTCAGGGTGTTGTTCTTTGCTGTAGTGTCCCAGGCACAATTACTGTGAGCTATGCCCTATTGCATCTCAGTGTGGAGGAGAAAGCAGTGTCCATCCGCAGGGAATTTTGCAGTATTGTGACCCACTTACCTGGCAAGGATCATAAGTTTCACAGTGCTGTTCAGCTGGCAGCAGTTCAGTGTGGCTTCTGGCAGAGGTGCTCAGTCATTAGTATTTCCTAAGGACACTCACTCACCATCTGTTCTGCCTCTCTTTTTGAAATAACTTTTGTGAGAGCTGTTATTAAGGCAATTAATTTTATGCCTCTAAAGTGAAGAAATCAACAAATGTGAATGTTGAGGAAGTTGTTCTTTACGAAATTCCAAAGGACATGGGACAAATAAAACTGGAGCGACCTTAAATAGCTGAAACTTAATAAGGTGTGATATGGAATACTTAATGTTTGAAGTCTTTAACCCCTGTTCTCAGCAGGCACAAATTAGCATTGCTGTACTAACGGTAAGTTAGCCGTGCTGACTATTAGCTGTGTGTTCATTTGGCATTAATGCAGAACAGAGTGGAAGTGTCAAACTGGTTGGATAACTTTCCAATGCATTAATTATTTAGTAGCTCAGACTCATTCTTCTACCCTTTCTTTAGCAGTGTCACGCTTTGCAAAAGAATTTCCATCCCAAATGGCCTATTTCTGCTATCAAGAACTGTTCTCATGCACAGAAACAAGCATTGTTCCCAGTTTTAATGCAAATAGGGCGCAGGTTCTTGAGGTGTTTTCTTTTCTGCCTAAGGCTGTTCTCTTCTAAATTTGGAACTTCAGTTAGACCTTGGATCCAAATCTTCTGGAAAAAGAGTTCCATCTTTGCTTATGAAGCAGAACTTCTTCTAGGGGTTTATTCTTGAACAGTCGAACCGTTACATAGTTTTCTTGCTGGAAAGCATACCTGTCTAGGTGAAGAGATACTGTGCAGTAACAGGCACATTGGCTGTGCTGGACCAAAACAATTAGATTTGTGTAATTGTGCAAGAGAACTGCATTAGTATTTTCAGATTGTCTTACAGGTTTAATTTAAACTTGCAGGATTGTTTTTCAGACACTCTTACCACATATTTTTGAGCACTGATATCTTCTCTCCTTTAACTGAGAGAGCTCTGCTGTGTTTGTCATCTTTGTATTAGTGTTTCAGATATTTGCTGTTGAGAGTCCTGTTCTTCATGTCAGTGAGCTTCTGTGGACTCTGACTCAGCAAAGGACTTGGCATAAATTTGAGCAAAGCCATTGTTACAGCTTAACAAAGTGGTGATATGGTTTGCAGCACCTTCTCATCATGCAGTTTGTTTGAGTTTCCTCTTGCACACTTGCCTCATTTTCTTCTGCATAACTGTGTACCATTTGTTCTGCCTGATGTGCCACCTTGGCCACCAGAAGTTTCAGTGCAGGACACTGATTCTCACTGAGGCGTGTGCCTTCTTTGAAATGGAATTTTTGTACAATTTCCTAGCAGCTCAGAATTGTGCTGCTGGTCACACTTGATGGTAAATTTTTTTCACTTGTTATGTTTGTGTCTGAGCTGCGTTTTTTTTTAATTAAGAAAAAATTACTTAAGTCAGAAACCACACTGCAATGGAAACTTAATTTTCAAAAGGCAACAGAAGGTCAGTTAGAGGACATTATTAAATAATAATAGCTAGATATAAAAAGCCAAGCTGAAGAACTCTGTCAGCACTCATTAGATTTGTGGCTCCCTGTAACCACAATGAGTATGGCATCTTGCCACTGTGTTAAAAATGAGGTTTAATTGACAAAAGCTCCTAATTGTCATTACACTTCATATCTATGTCTGTGACAGTCCATAGTCAAGTGTATAGCCTGGGTAATGGTTGGCTGTGTTTTATATGATGGTTGTGTGGGTATTTCCACCTAAAGAAGTTCTAAGGAGGCAATTTTAAGACTTGGTGTCAGCCTAAATACTGGTCTTACCTACATTTACCAAAGCATGAAAAAAACAGCTGCAGCTGCTCTTTGATACATATTGTGAAACAACACTTTGAAGAAGAACAAATGTTCCCGGATACAGGCAGCATCAATGGAGTTAAAACATCTTGCAACTGCTGTAGACACCATATGTGGTGTTCAGAGCTGCACAGATGTAGCTGTCATATGAGCTCTCTAACACATGTTCTTGTTTGCTAATCTAAGCAGATGTTGCAGGATAAAAAGAAACACTGCAGAACTTTCTTTTGGGTTTAAGAGGGATAAGCTATGAACTTAACACTCAACCATTCAAATGGATCAAGCTAAGATTGGTTGGTGCTAATATGTGCTTGTGAGGGCCCTGAGTGGTGCTCATCCTGGTGGGCACGTCTAGGCAGCTTGCCAGCAGCAGAGGAGTGGAAGGCTTTCATTGCAGTCATTCTTCACTGGGAAACTGGTGAAGAGCTTTTCACTACAAAATTGGACAAAAGACATGCTGCCTCTGCAAGCCACTCTGCCAGCTGGAGGAAAGAAGCTGTTAAATGAAAAAAAGGGTTGCTGTTCCCTTTGTAGTTAAATGGTATGAGATACAGGCAGTAGGCGTGCAAGGGAGTCCGGCTCAGTTGTGTGCTTATAGACCCTTCTCATGTTTCCACTCTAGTGAGAAAGGGTTCAATTCTAATTCCTCATTTTGTTGCTAATAAAAGATATGATTGTGTGAAATTCCTCAGTGTAAGTATGTATTTCTGTTAAAGAATCCCATTTTCTGTGCTGCGCATTGGGTAACTTCAGTATGAGATAGACTCTTAAGTTGTGTTCTGTTGAGTAGGAGACAAAATGTCCAGATCTTTCAACAGAACAGAGAAATGCTTTTATAGGTTTCGTGTTTCTTGCATTTAAGACGTATTTTCAAAGGCAGGAGCTTTTGTAAGTTGAGGTAAGAAGCCAACAAGTGTAAAGCTGAGGTGGTTTGGGCTTTCAGCTCTGTGTTAATATTCCCAGTGTGTGTGTACCCAAAACCCTGGGGAGAGCTGTTAATTTTTGTCATTAAATTAACTTTTACCCAGTGACGTGTGCTGTCTTCTAGCAGGAATATGTAATCGTGTGCCACACAGCTTGCATCCAAGTGGAGGTTACATCTTGCTCAAACTTTGCAATCCTATTTTGAGGTAGCAGAGTTTATTTGTAAAAGTGCATGAGTTTTGCAACAGGCCTTTCCCTTCTCTTTACAACATCTGTTGTTTTGTTTTTTTTTATGTGATGGTGTAATTTTTAGAGCTGGGAAGTAAGAATTTCATCACTGATTAGTGTTTCGTTTTAATGCTGTTGTTTTCCATTTACAGTCTGTGTCCCCCGAGAACCTGAAATTGTTAAGTTAGCAGAGGTGTTTGGTACCTTGAAGTAGAGCTGAACACAGAAGAGTTGAACACAGCTGAAAAGTAATATTGTTTAAGCTGTCTGTCATTATGAACTGGTTCCCCCTCTTTTTGATTATCAAAATGCTCAACAATCACCGTGTTTGTATTGGTGCCAAGCCAGCTGTGTAGTGCCTGGTGCTGTACTGCTTCCAAGTTTAAGCACTGCTGTTATTTCACTCCCACAGCTCTTTCTACTTCCTGCATCAGAGTTAGGTAGGAACAAGTATGCAGATAGGGTTTGCTCCCTGTGAAAAGCCAGGCAAGTACTGGAGGGTTGGCCAAGGAGCCTGAAGTATTTTAGGGATTGTTTGCTAAAATAAAATGAATCAGGGACAGAAATAGTTGTTTATCTGTGGAAGTTTGAGTCTAAGTGAGATTAATATGTCATTGACTGACAATCAGTAATTGCACATGGACCTTGGATCGTACAGGACAGAGCTGCTGTTCATGATGGTGTTTGGAGAACACTGATTGAAGGAGGGCAGTTGAGATAAAAACCACCTGTAACGTAGCAGGTAGGGATGGAAACAGCAATAGAGGTACCTTTTAACATACCTCCAGTGTACGAACACTGTGCTGCTACCTTAACTCCAACATTTCTCCAGGGGTTGGGTAGATTTACCAGAGGTTCCAAATACTAAAAATAAAAGTCTGTGTAGTAGTGAGTAATTTTAAGAAAGTATGCAAACAAGAATTGGTCATCTTTGTTAAACTTCAGGATGTAAAACCTCTTTTTAAAAGTACTTGTTTGGAGTATCACACAACTCAGAAAAGCCAAAGCTGCTACATGAACTCATGCCTTGTTTTTTCATCTCTGGGTAGCTGAAGTGATCCTGGCTCCAGACTGGTATGTGTTATGTATTCCAGTCCTCAGTTAGCCCAAATCTTGTTTTTATTTTTTTCTCCAAAAAAAAGCTTTTCTATGTCTCCAGACGTTTGCTTACGTTAAGTATTGTAGCATTACAAGATTCATCGCAAAGCTAAGGGCTATTGAGAACATGCTAAAATCCATTCCTTTTCCACTCTCTTCTAAAAGCTAGAATAAGTACAAGCAGCTTCACTTTCACAGGCTTTTGATGGCACCAAACGAGACGTGTAATAAACAACCTTTTACAGAAAGCGATTAGATCAGCATGGAGACAGCCCGAAATTTTAATGCACTGTAACATGTATTCTTAGTCTCTGTCAACAGACCCCAGTATCATGAAGAAGGATGACACTCTGTAGCCAATTTTCCTTGTAGACATCAATGCTCTACAGCAATATATTGTCCATATACCAGTATACACAGTTCGAAAGCTGTGGTTTAAGGTTCTTTAGGCAGCTGAACCTTAGCAGTCTGATCTTTTTAATGCTACTGTTCTATGACTAATTTGTTTAGTTTCCCTACACTTTTAAAGTAGATCTCTTTTTTTTTTTTTCTTCAGCTTTTATGCTCTAACATAAATGTTACTCCAGGGTATGTGCTGGAGGCTACTAGAGGATAATCAGGTCTGTGTAAGATACACCATTGGGTTGTCTCTCAGAGTAAAAATAATTAAATCCCATCCTGTTGTGGCTTAACGATGCGATGGAATTCTTCTGGTTTTAATAAAACAAAAAACACAGTTGCCATTGCTGATCTGTGTGGAAAAGGAAACTTGCAGAGTAGCCTTTGAGCTTGGAGTTTCAAGTTGTCTTGTGTAGCTCTGCCATATCAATCATCGTTGTCTTTGTCAGCAGCGAGATGCCTTCAGTCTGGGTCGTCCCACTCTGTGCAAACCACAAAATGACTAAGTGGTAAATGAAGATAGATTGTTCTGCTTCAGAAAGGCAGCAGAGTCACCAAGGCTGCTGGGAGATAGGGAGGAGTGCCTTTGAACTGTCCATGTCTGATCTCACAGTCTGAATGTCTGCTAGTAGCTGGAGTGCATTCTGTGCTCTCCTGGAGTGTATTTGCTGATTTGGCATCATCCAGAAGGAATCCAGTTTGTGTGCTGTTGAACACTGCTGAGTGAAATCAAGCATATTAAGTGGAGTGATTAGGAAATTTGAATCAAAAACACTCTTTTTATATAAATTAAAATGTTAATGTAAGATGCTCCCAGTATATGCCATATAATATGTATATGCTTGATGCACATAGCTGATCTCAGACTGCATATTCTATAGTATTAAAAACTGTATGACAGAGCTGGAAAAAGTGCAGAAGCAAATGTAGTCATTACAGAAATGGCTTCCATTCAGGAGAAACCAAAAAAACTAGGACTTAGGAAAACAGCTGATTGTAGCTCTTATATATTACATGTTGAAGTGAAGACGTTCTTGCTGCCTTGCAGACCTATAGATACGTATTTACTTTGTTTTGGTTGATTAAATCAGACTGCTGTTTGAATGTACTTGGTGTGTCCCCTGCAAAGGCTGAGAATGCAGCAGAGAACAGAGATGATGCAGGACTTGTTTAGTTTAATTATCTGTGAGCTGCAACTCTTGGAGATGTACCATAACTTCTGTGCTAAACACGTTGGCTGATTTGAGGCAGAATGAGAGATGCAAGACTTTTGACAAAGTGAAGGAGCGGTAATTATGTATGAAGTAGAGGCACTTGTAATTGCATGCTATTAACAGGACTCTGAATTGCCTCTCTAGATCAATGTGTTGAGAAGACAGCAGCGCATGATCAAGAACCGTGAGTCAGCCTTTCAGTCACGAAAGAAAAAGAAAGAATACATGCTAGGGCTAGAGGCCAGGCTGGAGGCAGCCTTACTGGAGAATGAAAAGCTCAAGAAAGAAAATAGCACACTGAAGAGGCAGCTGGATGAAGTGGTGTTAGAGGTAAGTAGCTGCAAGGAAGGTCTGACTGTAATGAAATAAGCATAATTTGGTTTGTTTCACTTCTGACGTATCTTTGTGTCGCTTCTCTCTTGTTTTTTTCCTTTCTAGAACCAGAAGCTCAAAGTATCATCTCCCAAGAGAAGAACCTTATGTGTGATGGTGATACTGGCTTTTATAATGTTGAATTACGGCCCACTCAGGTAAGCTGCCTAGGAATTCCTCTTAACCATATTCCTGATATAGTTGCTTGTCGTCATAGTTAGGATTGAGTTTACTGTGATTTTTGTTTGAATTTTTAGTGTAGGCAGTGTTGTGTTTTAAAGCCTTGAGCTGGTAGGCTGTCTTCTGTCCTTTATGCTTCTCATGGCAGCGGCAGCTCCATCTGTATAATGGGTCTTCTTTTGGAATCTTCCTCAGCAATAAGACCTGAATCTTGTGCTTCTCATTTCTCTTGAGCTTGGCGTTTTGTTAACCAGTGCAGTGCACAGCATTTTGCTTCGTTTATACCTGAACAGATTAAAGACCTGTATTGAGAATCCTTTTAGAGTTGAGAGCTTTGGGAGCTCATTTGCTTATTTGTACCCATGCTAATTTCAGTACTACTAATTCAAGCTGCTACTAGCACCCAGTGCAGGAAATCCCACTGTTTATTCCAATGCTTTGCAGTTCTGTCCATTAGGTGTGAAAAGCTATGATTTTCCCTTTATTCTTGTGCTATGGATCTGGTAATGATGTTCTTCTCTTCTCTTTCCCTCCAACAGCTTTTAATAGTCTTGAAGGCTATTTCTCCTTATAATCCTTTTTGTATTTGTTTTGTCTTAGGTATTTTGTTGTGAAATTTCAAACCATGCAGATTTATTTCCTCTTATTTATGCATACCTGCCACTAGAGAACAGCTAGACTCATGAATATGTGAGTCTATATATGTATATAATATACATAAATCAAATTTTGAGCTTTTCTAGCTCCAATGATGTCTCTGAATTGAGACGCTACCAAGCTGTTACTGCCTTTTCTCCAGGTCAGCCAAGGTTCTGATGAATGTATTTTTTTAACAAGTTAACTGTTATTTTTAAGCTAGGAAGTATGTTGGGCTAGTTGATTGACTCTCCTTTGAACTGTATCACTGTGGCAGAGAGGAACTAGAGCAGCAAAAAAATGCTGTGTTGTTTCCCACCTGTTTTACCATCCCGTGGAAGAGAGAAGATTAAAAGGAGATGTTTGTTGCTTGTCACTGTATTTGACCTGACTGACTTTAGAACATAAGGATTTTTTATATGAAGTTGATCACTTTTTTCAAAAGAGGAGGGGAAGGATATTTCAGTAGATTCTTAGTAGTCAGTAATGCCTCCATTTGTCCTTAAAGCCCGTGTCAAACTAAAGGAATGAGATGGGCTAAGTCTGGAGGAAGGGTTTGTTTCTGTCCCGGATAAACTTCTGGAAGGTTGGTGTTTTGTATTTTAATAATGTTAGTAAATTTGGTAAAGACGTAATTACTTTTCAAGTGTTTGTACTTCTTGCAAATACAGTTTCCTTTCAGGCAATGGAATATGCTGATAATTTTACTTTGATAGGGATGAGGTTAAAGAAGGCTGTTTCTTAGTGCATTTAGTGTTTGTTTTGGGATTTTTTTCACTATTAAGCAGAAAAATCAGCTTCCTGATACTACATGATTGCTTTTGATATCCCACCTGCATTTGTAAGCATTACTACTCACTCAAGAAATGCTATTCTTATTGAGACATAGAAGAGACAGATCTTCCTGAAGCCAGCAATTCTAGTTGTATCTCCATTACAATGACAAGATGGAGCACTTGAAGCTTTTTTTATTTGTGAGAGACTTGGAAACAGAGCAGAAGATGAGAACAGGAAGTATTACTGCAATGCTCTGAAGTTCATGTGTCAGCTTCTCTGCTCCAAGGAGTGAGTGTTGAGATTGATAGCAAGGAACTGCTGTCAGGGCAGATTGAAAGGTCAGTTTGTGCTCATTATCTTTGTAATGACTGGTAACTTCAGAAATGAGACAAGGTTAATTTTTTGACCTATTGGATATTTTATGAATTAGGATAGAGCAAGAAGAAATTCTTGAATGTCTCGTTGCTCCTGGCCAGTACTACAGCTGTGTGTGCCAGTGTAATTGCTGAGACTGAATGTGTGGTCTGAATCAGAACTGGATTTAGACAGTGAAGAGAAATGTAACTGCATATTAACAAGGAGCTACTCTTATCTTTATTTTCTTTTTTATTCCCTAGCAGTGTGATTAAGCAATCACACTGCAGTTAAAATACTGGCTGTACCAAGGTGATGGGAACATGGATTGTGCAGCATCCTTTGGAAGGCTCAGAATGTGGGATGTACAAATGCCAACTTCAGATCTCACTCCTCCCATGTACATTTCCTTACCATTATAGAGGTGTCACTGACTTGTAGCACCGTGAGTGGGTAATTGTGATTGCTGTTGTGCTTAGTCTGTAACAACGAGGGAGTTTCCAATACACAGGATGTTTTTTATCTTAATATCTGTGCTAGCTTATAGTTCAGCAAAATAAGTCAGTTTCCCTGAGTTACTGACTGCAAAGAATGTAATTTCTATGCGGAAGTCAACTGGAGATGAATCTGATTTGAAGCTTTGTGAGATGGTTACCATTTCCTCTGTGTAGGAAATCGTCTGCAAACCTGTATGGAGGCACAACAGCATTCAGGCACAAAATGTTTTGGTTCAAACATATTAGCAGTGAATATTGTTTTATTTAAAACCAATGAACCATTGCAAAGAGAGAGTGACATCTGAACAAAGCAGAAATGTGGGAATTTCACCCCCTAAACTCTGCAGCAGATTTTGCGGTTGTCTTAGTTGGCTTTATTGTGAGATACTTCTCAATTTTGTAATCAGAAGTGATGGGATTCTTTGAAGGCTGGAGGTAATACAAAAGAACAGATATAGGTTTTCTACTTAGCTGTCTATTTCTGTCAAATCAGAGAAGCCAGGGAAGTGCTCCGGTCAGCCCTGCAGACCATTCTTGGCTTCCAGAAGGCCAGCAGAGGAACCCCAGGTAGTCCTTCCTTCCTGCAGGGAGCACAGCCACTTGTTGGCTGTTTGTTAATGGTGAGATGTCTGGGATGCTCCATGGAGGACTCTGAAGCTGATTATGGGAAGCGGTCTGGGATGTGGCAGCCCTTGGCAAGTGAATTTAGCACGTAAGATTGATTGCTGAAACAGAATGCTGCCTGCTGACAAGTATGATATGTGTGTAGGTGTTCTGTAGCACTGAACTGGTAAATAAGGGAGTGGTGCAGAAAGTGTGGCAGGGAAACCAGCACATCAGCCCCAAAATACTGCTTGAGAATATTGGAAGGAAAGTCTAGTCCTGTTCACATAGCCAGTGACAAGAAGCATTCTTCACTCTTAGAATTGGCACCATGTTATCTCTGGTGAAGAATGTAATCTAAATTCAGTGAGAATGAGAAATTAATACTTTCTGGTTATGAAAGTTGGTCTTACAGAGTTTACTGTTACTAAACTACTCTAAGATTGTTTATTTTAAATATTAGTGTAGAATCTGAAATTTTGAATTATTGCAAGTAATTTAGTGGGAATTCTATTAGTAAAAGCCAACATTTGCTTTATACAAGATGAAAGGTGCACTATTCTCTAATCTTTGCATATTATTTAGAATTGGATATAGCATATATAAAAATTTCCTTTTATTATTACTTAAGAATGATTGGTGAGGTGCATGAAGGGAGAAGGGTGCACTTTGACCTCTCTAAGGAATGAAATCACCCTTTTGCCTCAGCCTTACATACCATGAGGTGCAAGGCAGGAATTGGCAGCATGCAGTGTTTGCACAAAAGGCAGTGAGAGCACAGGCTTTGGCATGCAGCTGGAGCAGGAAGCACAGCATCTGGAGGCAGGTATCTGCCCTTCTGTTTGCCTTCTGTGAGAGAGTGCGTGGGTCAGTGCTGTCAGGTTCTCAGCTGGCTTTACACCCTGAAAGACTGCTGACTTCTGGCATCAAGCAGCCTCTGACTAGCTGTGCTTTTTTTTTATCACTCACCATAGGAAATCTGATAATTTTCCAGACTGGTGATTTCCATATTTCTGTTAGAGCATGCCAGGGTACTAACCAGATCTGAGAATGTGTTAAAACAATGCTGAAACAAATAGAAACCAAACACATGTGCTAGTCTAAAGAATCCGTGTATTTATTTTAGGAACTGTTTTATTTTTCTTCTCTGTTCCCATTTGAATATAAATTATTTTGTGCATTCTTTTTAATCCTTAATTTAATCCTTAAAATTCTTTTAAGTTGTAGCCCTACTGGTAGAGGCAGCAAACTGCTGGCCTTTTTTTTTTTTGTAGTAGGAACAAAAAAGTAGGGAAGGGAGAATGGTCACAGAAGATGCAAAAGATGGATTCTCTGCATTTCTGCTTCTTGAGGCAGCGATGCCTGTAAGCCTTGCTTGCTTGTGGCCCTAGCACTGCTTTTTTTTGGCTATGAGGAACATTCAGCGAGATACTCTTATTTCCATGCTAATCAGTCTGCTCAAATTTACATGTTGATCATCTAACAACAGTTTTAGAACATTTATAAGGATAGGCAGCCAGCCAGAATGTCTTAACCACTGTTTCAGATATTTAGTGGACAGAAAACAAAAAGACAAAGTTGGAAAGAGAAAGGGCAGATCTATGAAGAGGCTGGAACCAGGGTGGGGGGGTTGAGAAAGTGATGTGGGTTTATTTTATTTTTTTGCTTACAAGTCAGCCATCTCTGCATGGCTGGAATCCCTTTCAAACGGGAAAACAAACTTGGTGATGCAACCAAAATTCTTAAGCTGTGTTTGGGATGGAAGATGACTGAGGTGGTGATTGATGCAGCTAAGTAAGCTTCTGCTTCAAAATCTCTCGTGTCCTGTTGACCTATAGCAGCTGCACTAGAATTGCTGGCCTTTCATAGAGGTTTTGTTGCAGCTTCTCCCTGGAGTGGGAGTCCTGATGGGTTTTCCTCTACTTTCCAGAACTATCCTGGAAACAGAATAATCTATTTATAGTTGAGAACCACTGAGCAACCTGCAAATGAAGGCACCCGCCTGGGTGGTTGAGAAATAGGATTTGTCTGCTGCTGCTTCTGCAGTCTGCAGCTTGGAGAATCAGTAATTTTCAATTCTTAAAGACTTAAGGGTGTGTCTCATTCTTGTTCTGGCAGCGCAAGCATTGGGGAGAAAAGAGAAGTAGTAAGGTTAATCATCTTCTACAAACAATGAGGAAACCACCCAAGGGTAGTTGAGCTGCATGCTACTATGTCCTGCTCTTTGTAAGCATGAGGCAAGCAAAGCATAAATCTTTGCCCATTGGGATGCTGTCCTGCCTGGCCTGCAGGGTTTTTGTTGGTAGTGGTGTAGCCTCTGAGCTTTCAAAGCAGGCACTGTCTGGGGGCTGCTGGAAGTACCATCCATCAAACATACTTGTATTGGTGTCTGCGTGGCTTGGAGCCTTTACTTAAGCTGAGCAATCTCAAGTTAATGCGTGGGAGAGCAGGATTACTCAGAGGTTTCATGCATTCAGTGGTGGTTTTGTGCACAGTTGCTATTGTTTGAGCCTTACCACTGGGCTCCTTGATTAAAGAAACAGACTTGTCTTGCAGCAAGCAGGAGCCTGGGGAGCTGCTGCATACCTCAGTGATGGGATAGTGGAAAGTCAGAGAAGGCTTTTGGTAGTTCCCTTATACCGTGAGCTGCGTGGGCAAAGAAGTTAGCCTTGTTACGGTTATATCATGTGCAGCCAGTGCTGCATTCCTGCAGAGGTGTTGGAACTGCATGTTTCAGGTTTGGCCGTTCACATTCTTCCCACAGAAGCCAGTCCTGGGCCAAGGTCTTGGTGTGGTCTGCTTCACACCCCAGTAGTGCTCATCATGGCAGGCTTTGTAACATCCCAAATGTGTACTCAGAGCAGACTAAAGCCTAGTGTCTGTCATCTGCCATAAATGAAAGGCAGTATCTAGTAACTGCAAGAGAGCGTTTGCTTCTGTTGTCCTAACAGTTCTCCCCGATGCTGTGTGCTCATTCCTTACTCCATCCCAGCACTGAGCTGAGCAGGTTGCTTGAAAGCATCACTTTTAGAGTAGTGGAGGGGCATTCCAGCCAGGTGTCCTGTTCGGTGAGTGCTGTCTTCCCACTGTGCTGCTGGTGCCTGGTCAGCAAGTGGAGCTGGGCAGGGAGCATTAAGTCTTGTAGCCATGCCCCGTGATTTCTGTCAGCTTCAGGCTGAGCAGTGGTCTCTGAACTTGTGCTGGCCACTGAAGCATCTAAGAGATGGCTAAGAACAGGACCACCACCACAAGTCACGGTCTGTACAACAGATTGCATTTCTCATTCCTTATTCATCTACTCCTGGGCTTCTTTATACACAAGAAGAAATCTTCTAAAGGAATATGGAGCTCCTCAAGTGTTTTAGGAGACACAGCAGAAGTCCAGGAAGATGTTTATGGCTTTAAGACCCCTAAGCAGGGAAACCATCTTTACTATTTGTGGCAATGGAAGTGTAAGTTTCAGTTCTGAGCTGAGTGTTCATTTGAGTTGGAGGTGGTCCAAAACTCAAAAAGTCCTCCATATCTTTGCTCTGGTGTTGAAATTTCTCCTTCAGGAGTGAGAAAAATAGAAAGGAAAAGGACAAACTGGGTAATTTGGACATAAGGGTTTTGTTCCAGACCTCTTAGAGTCTCTCTGAATGTGTTGGTAGCTTGAGTAAAATTGAATACTCTGAATTTTCTTACAGACTACAACTGCAGGAAGTGATTCCTTTCTCCTCCTCCTGCTGATCACAGCCACATGTTCGTCCTGGCAGAGCAGTGCCTCAGGCCGGCTGTGCTCTCCTGTTTACCTTGTCCTGCTGGTGCAGTCACAAAGCCTGCACACAATGCCAGACACTCACTGAGGCTTTCCTCTTTTCTCCAGCAGTTCATCCGCTGGGGCCGGAAGTGAAATTTGCAAAGGTTTCACCCTTAATAAACATTGAATTGCTTTTTAAAGAAAGCAAAACTCAAAAGCTCCCAGACACTGTCCCTCCAGTTTCAGTGGCGTTCCTCATCCTTCTCTGCACGAGAGAGCGCCACCCTCCCTTCACCAGCCCAGCACTCACAGAGAGGAGCTCTGGAGCAGAGTGTAGTGCCTTGCTGTTTTATTGGAGCACCCAGGCAGATACGTGGTGCCCTTGCTGACAGTGAGAAGTGGGAAAGCTACCCAGAGAGCATTTGGTGTTGTCACAGCCTTGTCTGGAACCACTTAAGGAGAGGACATCGTCTTCAGTTGGTGTCTTCTAGCATTGTCAACTTCACCCTGTTGGAAAAATCCCAGCTCGTATTCAGAGATAGTTCTGTCCCCAGAAAACTCTTTGTTGTGATATCACTGTTGGCTTTTGTCTAGAAATTCCTGTAGAACTTAAATGTCAGTATTCAAAACTTGAAGTGCATAGGGTTTGTTCAGCCAGAATTAGAAATGAAATTTAGTTCAGGCTCTTGGCAAGGCTTGCTTTTACATTTATCAAACTGACATTCAAACCAAAGAAGTAAAAATACTGCTAAAATATCAGGTGCTATTGGCTTCTTGGAGAAACTGTGACAGGAGGGTTGCTTTTCTTTCCCTCCTGTGATCAAATTTATCTACACTTTTGAGCACACATCTGCATGAGGTAGTTAGCGGTTCATTCTTTTTTTATACCTTGGATCTGATTTTGCATTTTAAATGAAACAATAGCTCAGCCAGCTTGGACAGAACATTTGTAGCTGTG
Organism: Tetrao urogallus; assembly: GCF_951394365.1. NCBI lineage: Eukaryota > Metazoa > Chordata > Aves > Galliformes > Phasianidae > Tetrao > Tetrao urogallus. The sequence continues at coordinate 22,759,171 of NC_136818.1, forward strand.
TGAAAACCCTTTAATGCCCACAATATCTGGAATATTCATATGCAGGCTGCAAAGATTTGATAAGTGCTCGGGGTGCATAAGCTTGACCAAACAGAAAAAGACCCAGTTTCCAGCCTCTAGCTGGTCATCTCAAACAAAGCTACTTCTCTGCCTTAAAGCTTTCTTGACTTCTAAGCTGGGGCAGCAACTCATTTCCTCCAAGTAGCAAAACTTTCTCACAGCAGATATGCCAACACGCTCTTCTGTTTCCAGATTTTCATCTTGAGGGCCAACAGAATGAAAAAATTTTCCTTGATTCTACTATGTAATACTAAAATATTTTTAGCAGAAAATGCTATTTTTTTTTTTTTTTTAGATTTTTTTTTTTTTTCTGTTCTAAAGGGGGGGATTATCTACCTTCACTATTTGTTCTTTCTCTCCTCTTCTGCATATTCATAGATACTTTACACTGACTTCATCTTCACTCGTGGTTGGGATGTGGGCTGCAGAGCCTTTGTTTTCCAGCTTGTTTTGATGCTGTTCTACGTAGCATATGCAAAGCTCAGTATGCAGAAGGTGGGCAGGTATTTCCAGGTGTACCATACAAGAGAGATCCATTTTTATCCTAGCTGCTGAAGTGGTCTTTGGTTGTAAATTTATGCTTTTCTCACCCTAAGTAAAGGAGGATTATTTCTGATATCATACCCTCATGTACCTACTTGGCAAGTCTTTGGGAGTGAAGAGTCAGAGGATGATATGGGCTGTTACCTGCATGTCCACTCCTATCTGTTACCTGAAGATGGAGCCCTGTTTACAGGCAAACTCTGCAAGTGAACCTTTATGGGAGGAAGGAAGGAGGAGACACTGTATGCTAGACAACAAAATCTTCTATTCTGATGGGAAAATCTAACAAAACTCCCTAGATAAGTAAAAAATGGAAGACAGGCAGTATTTCAAGTTATGTTGGGAGATTCTTATCAAAAATAATGTTTCTTTTAGTATTGGGTCATTACCACAGTCTAAAGGAGCAAGGAAAGGGTGTTTTTTGAGATTTTGGGAAAGGTGCTTTTGGTCATCATCCTACAAAAAATGAATGGGACAAGGGAGGCAAGTGTAGTCCGTGTAGCTTAAAGCTTTGCTTCAAAAGAAAAAAAGAAAGGCCATTGCAATTAATACAATAAATAACATCGTATTTTCTCCTCAAGTTGGGTGTGTATGTTCTTAGAATTGGGAGCCATGCTTTTTGCCTGTAAGAACAGTAAAAGATTTTCTGTTCTTCTCCTTTGTTTCTTGCTGCTGAAGAAATCTTCTTTCATGTTGATACATCCTATCCCATAAGTGATGCCAAAAGTGAAATTTAAATTTTAACAAAAAGCTTACAGTGTAGTTCCCTAAATTAAAGCTTGACATAAGGGAATTAGAGGTATGTGTGGTTTTGAGTGGCTGTTAAAACAGCTAAATTAGGAGCTACCTAAATGAAGATTACCTGTGATTGCAGAAGTGCACATCTTTTTCCTGAATGGACTTGGTTTGAATTTCTCTAATTCTTTTCAGCATTTGGAATGCATGTTACATGTGACACTTCACCTCAGACTTGTCACCTCTGCTAGCTGAAACCTGAAACAATAAGAATTATCCTTGCAGAATTGTCTTGCAAGGAAGAAGAAAGAACCATCATGGAAAAAAATGCAGAATTGTTACAGTCTTGTGATTTGGTTGTTAACAAGCTTGAACTAAAGAATTGCATAGCAAGTTTTTCTGGTTTGAAGTGTCATTTTGAACAGGAAGGAGAAGAAGTAGAACAGAATGAAATGCCATACCCAGCAGGTTCACCAACACTGATCATCTCATTCATTTGAGCTGCAGAAAAACAGGCTGCAGGAGACTGCTGAAACTTTCAGAGCTTCTGTGATAGGTGTTTTTGGTTTCATTACTAAATTTCTGTAAACCTGTGGCTGCGAGGGCTTGAAATTAGAGTAAGGACGCAAAACCGCTTTGCAGATAAAAGATTTTCAGCAGGAATGCATGGCATCCCTTTGGGTATCAGCCTTAATTTTGAGATCTGGTTCCGTCTCTAGTTGCTGCCAGCTGAACCAGTGCTTCATTGAAAGAGAAGGAACACAATCTCATAAAATTGAGTAGGTCATGGAGATTGGTTCTGTGAAATTGGATAGCCTGATGCTGGCTAATACATGAAGCTACAAACAAGCCATCCAGCTTTCCATTCTACACATGAGAAGCAATGAGACTTCCGGATGTTAGCATTCAAATGCATTAAGGAAGCTGTCTATAAATACTCTTCTGCCCACTGTCCTTGTAGTGAAAACAAGCTCAGAGGTTTCTGCTGCCTAGGTTCTGTGCTGCTGCCTGGAAACCTGAAGGACACAAGGCAGTCCAAGCGACATCAGCCTGTATCTGGATTGTCCTGGCTTCACAGCTCTGCTGAACGTGACACAAATACTCATGAGCAGACTTGGGTTGCTGTTAACAAGAACATAAGTACGTTGGCAAAAGAGAGGGAGTGCTAGGCAGCTAGATCTGCTAGCCTTCTCCTTAGCTGGGGACTACTTAACCTCCTGTCCTTGGTAGCTTTTGTCTTTCTTTGTTATAGCCGTTTGCGTTTATTGCCTGTTGCAATGTGATGCCACGTAACAAATAGGAAAATGAGACCTTCCCCCGCAGGGTTTATGTTCTGCTACACAGGAGAGAAGGGGCATGAATCAGAATGTAGTCTGTAAGCAGTGATCAACATGCATGGCAAAGTCCTCGTCGGCATAGTGGGGTCCTCATGCATTTTTGCTGTGTTGCTGCTGGCAGTGTTCTGCTGTTGTCAGCCAAGAGGGTTAGGGCTTCATTTTGATGTGTATTTCAGGAAGCAACCATGTTTATAGAAGAATAAAGCTAGCCTCTGGGAAGGACAAATTGAAGTAGTGCTTCTATGCTTTCGGGATTTCTCACTCATAAGTAGCCCTTCTGAACTAGGATGTCATCAGTCTCGTGAGGCAGTTGTCTCATTTTTCCAGCTCACGTTTGAAGTTCTATTCTGCTTTGCCTCTAGGGCAACACAGACATTCTTATGCTGTGTGGCTGCCTGAGCAGGCTCCAGGGGAAGATGCTGCAATCAGTGCAAACACAGATCAGGAAGGCAGGGTACATTGTACCATGCCCCACTGCCACTGCATTGTCAATCCTGCTGTTGTCTGTAAATCCACATAGAGTTGAACTTCATGTACAGTTCTGTTGAACATCTGGCATAATATTCCAAGCCAGCAGCTGCACAGGATTTGGGAGCTATATTTTCTTTACATATTGTACTAGTATAAACTATGTAAATTGACTTTGAGGCTGATGAAAGTGGAAATCACAGAATCACAGAACTGTAGGGGTTGGAAGGGACCTCCAGAGATCATCAAGTCCAACCCCCCTGCCAAAGCAGGTTCCCTCCAGCAGGTCGCATAGGTAGGCATCCAGGCAGGTCTTGTGTTTTATTTGTGTGTAAGTCATTTACTTATGCCTACAGATCGAGGTTACAGATTCATTTCAATTTTGTTAGATAAAGCTTAAGATAACAAGAGAATCAGAGCTTATGGCAGGGGGGTTGGAACTTGATGATCCTTGAGGTCCTTTCCAACTCAAGCGATTCTATGATCAAAATCCTTCAAAAGAAGTAAAGCTGAAAAAGGGAACAGAATTGTTTTTGTCTATTCGTGCTCAGAGTGATAGTCTTGCAGATCCCTTGTATACAAGTAAAATGTCTGTTGTGTTTTCCAGTGTATTTGAAAAAGATCCCAATGGAGTTGATTCCACCGTGAGTTCCAGCCACCGGACCAGAAATCTCCTGGAGTTCTCAGCTACCAAGGAGCCCAGCCCAGCTCAGAAAATACCCATTGACATAATTTCCCAGAAGATTAATAGGTGAGATGAAGACTTTTCACGTGTTTTAGGTGGCAGAGTTTAATGGTGCTTCTTCAGCTCTTCATCTGTTTGATTTTTTTTTTTCTGTGTTCTTTATTTTGGCTTGTGTGGTTAAGATATGTCTTACTATCTTTTCTTCATTTTCAAGCTGTAGTATTAATTTTCTTAGTTACTCGAGAGAAAATTGGAGAAGTTAATGGCTGAGAGTTCTCTGAAATTAACTAGTACTGCACTTCTTAAAAAATCTGAGTCCAACCTTATGCTTACCATTATTTAATTATATAGTTGCTTTAAAGTTCCTCAATCTCTAGCACTCAATGCATAAGTGAACATATAATTGTCTCCAGACCGAAGTCTGGCTAATCCAGCTCATGTTTTCCACTTATAGGATCTATCCTGTCATATTGTCCCTTTCCAGTAGAGTATTTTGGCCGGTTGAACAAAGCCAGGCACAGATGTGCAGAGAGCTCTAATATATTTTACCATGCAGAAAAACGACAATAAATCACAAACACTTTAATGCTGTAGCCACGGTGAGGCTTTGTGTCCTGTGTGGCATGTTTCAGACCATGACTTATATGACATGGTTGTAAGTAATTCCCCTAGGAGGCTGTGCTAGTGTGTGTACCTCCTCCTCTTCTTTCACCCTGTTTTTTTTGCAAGCAGTGGGCTCTTTGCTGCATATTCTCCTTTATCAGTATTAGATACAGTAAACAGCAGAAGCAGATGGGAAGAAAAAGGTGGGGAAACAGGATGTGAATAAGTTCTTTCATTAGGTCTTGTAACTGATTTTTTTTTCAGCTTGGAGGAGCTACGAGTCTGTCAAAATCATGACGACTAAGGCTGTTATATTTATACCCTCTCAAGGGAGGATGTTATTGTGGCTGTTTGGTGATAAATAGTTAAATCACTCAAGTAATACAGATAACAAGGAGGAAGGAATGTTATTCTTTGTTTTGTTACTGAAAGTTCTAAGGATTTTTGCATTGAAATCCATGCTCTCTTTCACATTTTCTCAAAGCTAATCCAGCTGCTGGAGGCTGTTGGAGATGTTTGGGAAAACAGTCCTCTCTGCTTGGCTTTAATATAGTTTCTGGCTGCTATGTTGTCATATAGTTTGTATTTTCTTTCTGCATAGTTTGAATGGCTAATATTCCATATTCCTGTGGCAAATCCTTCATAGTTCTGGAATGAAAGAGAAAGTTGCCTCTGCTGAGATCTCACAGTTTGCATTTTATGATGAATATTTTAAGAGCTGCATTTCTTTTCATTATCTGGCCTGTAAGGGAAGAGATTTTGGAATTGTTAATGCTGATCTCTACCCTGTGTTGAAAGCTACCAGACTCTTCCGGGGAGTTGACTAAGACCACTGGATGTTTGCTGGAAATTGTTATTCACCTTCACAGAATCACAGAATTGTAGGGGTTGGAAGGGACCTCCAGAGATCATCAAGTCCAACCCCCCTGCCAAAGCAGGTTCCCTACAGCAGGTCGCACAGGTAGGCATCCAGGCAGGTCTTGAACATCTCCAGAGAAGGAGACTCCACCACCTCCCTGGGCAGCCTGTTCCAGTGCTCCGTCACCCTCACTGTAAAGAAGTTCTTGCGCACATTTGTGCGGAACTTCCTATGCTGCAGTTTCCGGAGGTTTCCCCTTGTCCTGTCTCCACTCACCACTGAAAACAGTCTGGCCTCGCCATTCTGCCCCCCACACCTTAGATATTTATAGACCTGGATCAGGTCCCCTCTCAGTCTTCTTTTCTCAAGGCTGAACAGACCCAGTTCACTCAGCCTTTCCTCGTAGGAGAGATGCTCCAGGCCCTTCACCATCTTCGTGGCCCTCCGCTGGACTCTTTCCAAGAGATCCCTGTCTTTTTTGTACTGGGGAGCCCAGAACTGGATGCAGTACTCCAGATGAGGCCTCACCAGGGCAGAGTAGAGGAGGAGGATCACCTCCCTTGACCTGCTAGCCACGCTCTTTTTAATGCACCCCAGGATGCCATTGGCCCTCTTGGCCACAAGGGCACACTGCTGGCTCATGGCCAACCTGTCGTCCACCAGGACACCCAGGTCCCTCTCCGCAGAGCTCCCCTCCAGCAGCTCATCCCCCAACCTGTACTGGTGCATGGAATTATTCCTCCCCAGATGCAAGACTCTACACTTGCTTTTGTTAAACCTCATCCGGTTGTTTTTCTGCCCAGCTCTCCAGCCTGTCCAGGTCTTGCTGAATGGCAGCACAGCCTTTAGGCGTGTCAGCCAATCCTCCCAACTTCGTATCATCAGCAAACTTGCTGAGGGTGGCCACTATCCCCTCATCAAGGTCATTGATGAAGATGTTGAACAAGACCGGACCCAGCACAGACCCCTGAGGAACACCGCTGGTTACAGGCCTCCAACCGGACTCTGCACCATCAACAACGACCCTCTGCGCTCTGCCAGTCAGCCAGTTCTCAACCCACCTCACTGTCCACTCATCTATCCCACACTTCCTCAGCTTTGTTATAAGGATGTCGTGGGGGACAGCATCAAATGCCTTGCTGAAATCAAGGTAGACTACATCCACTGCTCTCCCCCCATCCACCCAGCCAGAGACAACATCATAGAAGGCTACCAGGTTGGTCAAGCACGACCTCCCCCTGGTGAACCCGTGCTGACTACTCCTGATAACCTCCTCTTCTTCCAGTTGTCTGAAGATGACATCCAGCACAAGCTGTTCCATCACCTTTCCAGGGACAGAGGTGAGGCTGACTGGCCTATAATTGCCTGGGTCTTCCTTCTTGCCTTTTTTGAGGACCGGGGTGACGTTGGCTATCCTCCAGTCTTCAGGCACCTCCCCCGTCCTCCAAGACTTCTCAAAGATGACAGAAAGTGGTTCAGCAATCACCTCTGCCAGCTCCCTCAGCACCCGTGGATGAATCCCATCGGGTCCCATGGATTTGTGAACATTGGTGCAGCCTAGGCGCTCCCGGACCACCTCTTCCCTGACAGAAGGGAGGTCTTCCATTCCCCAGATCCTCTCACTAACCTCCAGGGTCTCAGATTCCCGAGTGGGAGCTTTTTCACTGAAGACAGAAGCAAAGAAGGCATTCAGTATCTCCACCTTCTCAGCATCCCCTGTTACCAGAACACTCCCGTCACTTAGCAGGGGAGCCACATTCTCCCTAGTCTTCCTTTTACTGTTAATGTACTTGAAAAAACCTTTTTTATTATCCTTTATCCCCTTTGCCAGATTTAATTCTAGGCGGGCTTTAGCCTTCCTTGTCGCATCCCTGCAGACCCTGACAACATTCCTGTATTCTTCCCAAGTAGTAAGACCCTTTTTCCACATTTCATGGGCCTTCTTCTTTCCTTTGAGTTTGTGCACGAGCTCCTTGCTCATCCACACAGGTCTCCTGCCACCGTTTCCCGATTTCTTCCTCACAGGGACACACCGATCCTGAGCTTGGAAGAAGAGCTGCTTAAATGCCGACCAGCTCTCACAGGCCCCCTTGCCTTCCAACACCCTAGCCCATGAGATAGCTCCAAGTAGGTCTCGGAAGAGATCGAAGTCTGCTCTCCTGAAGTCCAGGATAGCAATCCTACTTTTTGCTTTACTTCTTCCACTCAGGATCTTGAACTTCTTTAAAGGTTTCATCGGAACAGCTGTAACCTTTGTGGGTTTACCAGTGGTCTTTTTTTTTTTTTCCTCCGAGTTTGGTCAGAGTTCAATGGAAGACTTCTAAGGATTTCCCGGTGTCTTTTTTCCTCAGGTATGATAATTCTGTGTCTGATAACAAAGCGTTGATGATAGTATCAGAAGAACCACTGTTGTATATTTCACCTCCACCACCACCCTGTCAGCCCCTGATCAACCGGACGGAGTCACAAAGGTGAGCAGATCTTTTCTGAGCACTTAAGCTACCTAGTTAGGTGAGTGGACAAATGGCCTTGGGTGATGCTGTTATTCATTCGCAGCATTCATCCAGTTTGTGAACAATGGCTCTGCAAGTGTCTGCACTGTCCAGTGTCTACTGCCATGGAGACAGGAGATCCACTCCAATCTTTTTAATCTTCTGATGCTTTTAGCAATGATTTTCACTCAGTATACACAATGGTCACTTAGCAATAACTGGACAACAATTTGCTGGTTGCCTGGAGGTTTTTAATGACTTAAGAAGAGATTTCTCTTATGTGGAAGTATTTACAGTATGGAAATCAGAGCCAACTAAAAAGCACATCTGTCAGATGTATGTAAAATATGGTCTTCTGCCCTTCAGCTTCTGATACAAGCAAACTTAACTTGTCATTGCAGATCTGCTTTATTCATTATTAGGAGATCCTTAGCTCCATTTTTTTCCAAAGAGTAAATTTAATTTCTCTAATTTAATTCCATTGTGCTTTGTCCATACTTCCTTAAATTTGTTTGTGATATTTCAGCTTTCTTAACCAATATTTAATCTTGATCTGATAGTCTTTTGATTTTAAATTTCAGTAGTCTTTCTCTAGTAATTTCAGAATTACTGTTCATTGGGCAAAAGAAAATACCATATCTGCTTTATTGAAACATCCATAATTCCAATACTTTATAGATATTTGGCAATTGATAACCATTGTTGGTTCACTCCATCTGAATCACTGTATTCTACTGTCTATGAATTCTCTCATAAATTGAGTCTTGCAGTAAAATTTGCATATTCTGATGTTAAAAATTAGGCAGAAGAGTACTGAATTGCCATGTCTTTAAAGTGTTCTCTATAATTAAGAAGCTCTGCCACTGTTGTTTGGAACATCTATTCATACTGTTGGTTTGTGGTGTTTGCTTTTTTGTTGTTTGCTTCATTTTTAGGCTGAATCATGAACTTCGAGGATGGGTTCATAGACATGAAGTGGAAAGAACAAGGTCTAGAAGGAAGTCCAATAACCGACATCAGAAAGCACGGGTTATGCAGGTAAGCAGGATTTTACTAGTGAGTCAGTATCACAACAGGATAAATAAACACCTCTCTGCAAAATCAGTAGATTCTTCTCACCAGTGTCTAAAGGAAAATCACAGAAAGTTTAAGTAGGGCAAGTTTGGGCATTTCTGGTGTCTCTTAACACCAGAAGCACGATGTGGGTAGTATATTTTGGCAGAGATACAAAGTGGCTGTGACTTCAAAAGAATTCTATGAATCTGGCATTCAGATTCAATTGTAGCAAATTTTGTTCTTGGATAACCTAGTATATGTACCTACCGTGTACAATATAAACATCTATTATTCATTTCTGATCAAATTGGCTGTGTTAAAACACTTGCCTTTTTCTTTGTCTCAAGCTCGATTGCTGCTTGCCATTTCAGTTATTCTCTTGTCACCAGTGAAAAAGCGTCCATGTGTTGTTCAAGGTCACTCTGCTTCCTTGCATATTCCATCTGCTACAGCTGTGCATCGTGTTTTATGTAGTGCCAAACCAAGAAAATATTTACTGTTTCCCATTGGTGTCATTCTTTTTTTCCCTTGTTTCAGAGCTCCGTTAGTGAGAAGGTACATTCCCAACTAATGACCATGCCTTACACAGACACAAGCCTCAGGTAAGGTGGAACAACTTGTTTGTTGTTGCTTTCTACCTAATAACTTTATTTTTCACTAGCAGCTGGTAAAATTGTCTGTTTATACTGTGTTGTCAGGTTTCTGGAGTGAGATGCTAGCTACATTTATTGGCCTAATTTCTGTACCTCAGTAGTTAGCTGCTGCTTGTGATTCAGACTACACTTAAAGGAAACTGGTATCAGAGCTTTGCTTTTCCTGGGTCTTTCTACCAATGAATCTTAATAAAATCTTTACTTATTAGTACTTACTATCTTAGAAAGAGACAGGGTCTCTTTCTAGACAGATCTGAATCTTTAAGGAAGGAAAAAAAAGCGGGGGAAAGAAATATTTTATAAGAAAGTTTCTAAGTGTCAGAAGTCTAGTAAGACAACAGTTTCTCTGTCTTCAAGAGTAAAAGCACTATAGTTAGCACCAAATATATTATTTAGATGAAGTGTTATTACATCTTATATGTATAGTTTCTCTTCATCTCCCGATTTTCCTTGCTGTTAATTAGAACATCCTAATTTGGAATTTCTTGACTCCTCACCCTCACCTGCATATATTCTGTCCTTTTCCTGAAGGATGGGAAAAAATGGAGAGAAAAACTTAAGGAAACTAAAAATTCTCTCTTCTGTATTCTCTGTGACAGTGTTTAAAAGGATCTCTGCTTTGAAGTGGCAAGGGGGAGTAAGGAAAATGGAGTATGAAGAGGACTTTTTATTGAGAGAAACAAGTAAAATGTTGCCACTGAAATTAAGACAGCTGTGGCCCTTCCATTTGCATTGCAGCTTTGAGAGCAGAATCATCCTAGGAGAAAGCAGTGAGCTGTAGGGAAGTGCTGTGGAAACCATGCTGCTAAACTCTGATTTGTCTTGACTAGTAAGTCAACAAACAAAAAAGCCACTTTTATAGTTCTATAGGCAGATAAAGGATGTCCATTTTAACTGAAAACTGAACCAACAAGTTTGTTCTTATAGCATAGGTTAGTTTAATATATATACCTGCATTATTCTTGAAAAAAAAAAAATGTATCACTATAATAAAAAACAGTCTGACATCATGCAGCTCTGCATGGAATATTTACTGTGCTCAGAATTAAATGAGGTGCTTTTTGTGTTGTCTTTTTTTCTGGAGGATTGATGTTTAAACGAAGGAGACCATTGAGTGAGTCACAGCAGTTACATGCTGTGACTGTCCTGGAACAGATGAGAGCACAGAAAAGACTTCCAGTTTCTCCCAAAGACATCAGTTACTAGATGCTGTGTGAAATCACAGAGTAGCAGAATAATTTAAGTTATTAAGGGATCTCTGGAGAGGTCCAGTTCAACCTCCTACTCCAAGTGAATTTAACTTCAAAGTCAAATCGAGTGGTTCAGAGCAGTGTCCAGCTGAGCTTTGAATATCTCCTGAAACAGTGATGCCACCAGCTGTCTAGGCACTTGTCCCAGGGCTAAACCACTGCCATTGTGAAATATTTTTCCTTTGTAGCCACTTGGAATATTTCCTGTAGTAATTTGTAGCTATTGACTCTTATCCCTTCACTGTGCATCTCTGTCAGAAGAGACTGTCTCTATCTCCCTTTTCAGTTTCCTAATATATGATGTATATATAGATAGATAGATATAGATAGATATATCCTCATATATAGATACATTCCTGATGTATGTAACATCATGTTAAGTACATGTAGACAGCTCTGAAACTCTTATTAATGAACTAAATGCTTTTATTTATATTACACTCTCTAGACTTTTATTCAATACTTGTTTTGTGATTAGAAATCTAGTGACCACTACCTTTTAGATCATCCTTGCTGGTGACCTGTTGGTCATGGGTGAATCCATGCATAGGAAGATACTAAGAGCATGTGGATTCATCTTCGTGTGTACTACTGGCAATTCCAACATTGCTATCTTGTGTCCTCAGTTCCTAAAAAAAATTTATCAATTGTAAGGTGTTGCAATAAAATCAAATAAGAGGAAGATCAAAATCAAGTTGACTTAAAAACAAACATACATAAAAAATTCTCAACTCTCTTCAGTCTTCTTAGCCTTCTTCAGAGGTGATTTTGATAAGAATTTCCGTAAATGTGCATTTAGGATTCAGATATCAAGCTCTAAAGAGCACTCAAATTTTTTTCCTGTTTCTTACTTTTGCACTATAAAAACTGTGGTTCTTGATGCTTAAAGCACAGTGCCCACAGCCTTGCTCCTTAAAACAAGCACTCTTGCCACATACTTGTGCTCTGTAATGCATTACAGAGTGTCCTTCTAACTTTGAAGATGACTCTTTTTTTTTTATCTTGGAATAAATAGCCAGATTCAGCACCACTGTTTGGAGACACAGTCTAATACACAATATTACTAAAAAACTAGAAGTTTTAAACCTGTTTTGAGTCCTTCATTTCTCCCATCCTTTCATGAAGCAATCTGTGGTGGGTACCCTTAAATGCTCAGAGGTCAGCATGAGATAAATCAACTGGTATTATCTAGAATTCTGAACTAGTGATAGACATGGATCTCCTCTACCTTGCTGAAGGCCCACTGGTTCCCATGTACTTTGTTGTTCCATCCCATGGCTGGATTTCAAGTGACAAAAGGCTGTTTTCCAGATCTAGCTGGATCTTCTGTAGCGTGGGTGAGAAAACGGAACTGTGGGACCTATTTCAGTTTTCAGGATGTGTTTTACTGAGCAATATGTGGGTGTTCTGTCTTTTATCACAGTACAACTTCAATGCTGAATTTCAGGGGTGTTCCCATGGGCCTCTGTGTTTTTATGAATGAGCAATCAAGCTCGGATTAGCTTGGATCTTTGTTTCCTGTGTTGTGAAGGATGTGATCTTAGTCTCCATTTGCATTGTTTTGCTAATGAGGGTATACAGAACAGAACTGTCTGCTCTTGATCCCCAGGATTTTCACCTCCCGTTCTTGCTAAGGGAAGCCAGGTTTGGCAGCTGCACTCCTATCTCCGTAGGGCCAGATGAGCAGTAGGAGCGGAGAGAATGATGGCCTGCTATTACTGCTACTCAAGAAAATCACTTGATGATAGATTTGAGCCTTGTTTGAGAGGCGTAGTTATGTATATTTTAGAAACATACCAAAATAATCTAGATCAGCCACCGTAGTTTAGAATCTGGGTCAGCACCAGGCAGCTTGGGAGGAATAGTCTCATCAGTGTTTTTGCCACAAATATTGCAAACAGATAGTATGCTATTAAAGTGGGAAAGAATTAAAATGACTGGTTGGAGATCCAGCTAATGGTTTGTCTAAGTACAGCTTTGCAATTTGATTAAATGTGGTATTTTTGAACGGGAGCTGGATGATAACAAAATGTGCTGGGAATTTCTCACCTTTCCAAGATAAACAGTGGATTGCATGACTTGCTAGTGTTTTCACACAGAGTATTTTTGACAGTGTATTTTCCATACGTCTGGGATATTTAAGATGATAATTGTGAAAAAGATAAGCCAGGATTACATGAATGCTGTGAATGTCTTCTTTTTACTCCACTATCTAAACTGAAAGTGAAGAGCAAATCTGTGAGCTGACCAGAGATGCAAAAAAAGAAGGTGAATAAAAGAGACAGTGATATTGTTGCATGAAAAGCTCTGTGTTTAACTTCACACTCCACTTCAGTAGATCTCGTTGTCTTCACCTGTGTTTAATGTTCTTGGTGCTCCTTCAATGGATGCAGAACTGCTGTTTTTTGAAAAGCAGGTATTTTAAAGCCATTTTCTCATTAAAGTTAACTTTCTTGTGTCTAAAATAATTACTTTCTTCCCTTCTTAATTTCAGCAGGAACTCAGGGAATGAGCTCCAAGTGTATTATGCCTCTCCAAGGAGCTATCAAGACTTCTTTGAAGCTATTCACAGAAAGGAAGATACATTCTACGTGGTGTCATTTCGCAGGGTAAGTGTAGCAGTTGTTTGGTGCTGGTTTTTTGTATGAATCCCTCAGTCTGTTACGCTGTGTGTCTTGTGACAAGAGATGTTGTAGTCAAACTTGAAGCTAAACTTGCTTCTTCGTAAGTGATGGTTCAGTATAACCTTCACAGTAAAATGGCTGGATTTTGATCTTCTCAGATATGCTTGTCACAGTTAAGATTGGAAAGAGAGTTTTGCAGAAAGCATTGTAATGCAAGGGCAATACAGCATGGGATCACTTGAAAATCCCAGGGACAGGGGAAGCAGGATTGAAGTAGGAGCATCTGGAGGTGAGAGACCATCTGCAAAGAAATGGTATTTCTCTTTGCACAGTTTTTAAGGTAAAATGCTGATGCAGTTTTATCGGGTGAGCAGTAGGTAAACTCCATGTGTTGTATGAGTTTCTAATGGGACTAATTGTTAGACACCTTCATTGAAAGGTTAATATTGACTGGCAGAGTTAATACCTTAGGCAAGCAAGTTGTTCACCCTCATCATAGTTACAGTAGGAGTACTGAGCCTTGAGGTTGAATAATTTTTTTCAACGTAGCCATAAAATCCTTCAAGGCCAGTATGTGATTCCTGCTGCTCTGCAAGAATTCCAGTGAAGGATTTCATCGCTCTTCCTGTGCCTGCTCATTTTTCCAGATGTGCAATGTTTCTATTATGGATTATGCAGGCAGGGAGGGGATTGAGGAACACAGAGACAATTTGGAGAGAGAGCCTGTACATGGCCATGCTCAGGAAGCTCTAAAGAGGCGGAACCTTTTTGTGTGTGTTGTAAATGTGTTAAGAGCTCTTTTAGTGTGTATGTCAGTACAGAGGCGCGGAGCTGTGCTTAAAGGCATTCAGTTGTGCACATGTATGTCATTCTATTGTGGCAGTCAATCCTGACAAGCGCTTCAGGATGCTGTGAACAGGTATCTTACTACAGTGTTTAAGGAGTCGCTTCTGCAGGGTGCAAAGTACCCTCAGCCCAACACACCCCAAGTGGAAGTTTCAACCCTCCGTTCTATGGAGTGTTCAGAAAGTATCACCATCTGTTTTGTGTCTGCAAGGAAATTGGAGATAAAGAAAAGATGCTCAGGCAAAGGGGGTTCTGTGGGGCTTTTTGCTATTGCCAAACTGGCAAATCTGCCTTGCCGATTTCTTCCTCTCAGGCACCCTTCTACCCTTCTCCCAGCCCTGATTTGGCATTTATGAAGTAACAAATAGGCCAAACCAATTTTTATTTTTTTTTAACATGATCAGGATGACTGAAAGAGCATTTGTTGAAACTGAAAGGCAACAGCTTGAAAAATAAGTGTTTGTATTGCTCTGTACAGCTCCTTAGCACTGCAGTATTACAGCCAGATGCTTGGTGGAAATGAAGGGTACCTTCAGAGTTTTGTAAGAATAACTCCCCTTTGGCAAACTTATGCCTGCTTGGAGAACAGGGCACAGAGTTCTGGGTTTGTGCAATACTTGCTGGGGTCTCAGTGTAATACTCACTCAGGTCCAACGTGTGGTTAAACACTTGCATGTGGTAGCAGGCCAATAATCAGAGTAGTTAACTGGATATTTGTTTAATAGGTGTAATAAATTTTTTATGCTTCAGGGTATAGGAATAAATGTACTCTGTGCACAAATTATTTCTGCTCAACATAATGTTATTTCTATCTTCCCCTAAAATACTCCCATTTGAGATTTTCTGTGTCCTGTGTTGAGCAGGACTTCGTTCAGTGGTACAGTTTTCTGTTGTTTTGTGATTTTCAATTTGAGACAGGTGAGCCCTTGTGCTAGTGTACAGGACAGGCTTGTGCTACAGCTTTGGTAGGCATATTCTCACATGTGCAGCACACTTAGCAACAGTAAAAGCTATTTTAAAACTGGAATTCCAAGTGTTTGATGACACTTTCTGTGCTGGAAGCCCGAGTGGTCTTGATTGTTACAAGAGTGAGAAGCTGCTTGGGATCTGGTGATGGAAATTATTAAAGCAAACGGTGGTTCAGGCAGCAGCTGGTGGGTGGGAGAGTTTACTTCCTTTGTTTAGTAAAGGTCTAGCTGAGTCCTGAGACTTGCCTGTAATGCACATTTGGCCCAGATGTGAATCTTGCTAAGCCTCCTGCCTCGCTATTTTGTGGCTGTATCATTAAAAGAGAATTGTTATATACATGCTTATTCACAACTAATGTTTTCCTAGGACCCTGCAACACCTTGTTCATTTCCTCATCATGAAAGTGTCCTGGGTGATAGGAGGCAGGAAACTGGTAGCTGTAGCTACGGCAGCTCATCCACATACAAGCAGTCCTTGCCTGAGGTTCGTGGAACCCCGCAGCAAAGACAGCAGCTGGTATTGCTCAGCTGCCCTCTTTCCTGATGGTTTCAGACAGGGGAATGGACAGGGTGGCATGCGTATGTGTGTGCTTATGCAAGGCCAGGAGCTTGAGCATTGCCAAGTCTCTGGTGCCTGTTTAAGAGCACTGAATGATATGCACACAAGAAACAGAGTTGTGTGGTGGGATGGCTGCAGGAAGCAGTTCTGTGGCAGTAGAGGAGTGCCTGTGGCCACTATTCAGCCAACAATACTAGGCTGTGCATCTTCAACTCTTTGCAAAGCTGGTTTGCACCCTGAGTTGGAGAGCTGTGTTTCAAAGCTGAGAATGGAAATGTCTTCTCTTGCTCCAGCTGAAGACGTCTCCCCACATCTTCAAAGTTCAGAAATCAGAATGCATGACTTTGGTTTCAAGACAGTGATAACAGTGTTTGCCATACAGAATTTTGTTGTTTTTGCACAGATATTTTATAAACAGCATGACAAACACGATCATTTAGAAGAAAATTACTGTATCTGGACCTGAGATGCTATTTCTTTCTCGCTCAGTCTTCTGTCAGTCTGCCCTGTGTAAATCAATACATGTACATGTAAAAGCTTGTGTAACACATCTTTTTTTGGTCTAGTCTGCAGTAACTTTCTTATGTGAGATATATGTGTTTAGAAAAGGTTCAGGCAGAAGAAAAAAATATAGCGGTACTTTTGTTAGGATTAGGGTTTTATTAAGGGTTGAGTAGAAATATGAGATTAGTTTCCAGTATTGGGATTACTAGGTTGTGTCACAAGGCTGGAATTTTGTTATTAAATGCTTGGCATGTTCTGCTGTTCTTTCAGCTAACAACACAAATACAGCCAGCACCAGGCTCTGCATATCCTGAGGATGAGTAGAAGGGAGTGGAGAATTGATAATAGAAGATTTTACAGGAAACTCAAAGTAAAAAGCAGAACAATGTTTGTCTAATTCCTCATTTTCTGTCATGGCTGTAGCGCACCTGAATGCGTCTGCTGGTACACAGGTTCTGTTTACCCTGTATACCCCATTGGATTAATGACCTGCATGCTGTCAGCTTTCATTTGGACTTAGAGCTGTCCTTGGAAATGAAGTGAGCCTTGTGCTGCAGAATTCCCATCGCTTGGCTCTGCTCTCTTGCAGGGAGAGGTTTGGGGACTTTTAAAAACCATATATGAAGTTTATTTGGTAGCGAAGCTGTGGATAGTTTTGTTTTATATATGAAATGTTGTCAAATCAAAAGCAGTTTTATATACCACCTCATTTGTTACTTTATGGGGCGAACCTGATCTCATGACAAGTTCTGCCCAGAGGCACTTGCAGATGGCTGGCCTGGATTGTTTGTGATTGCAGGCAAAAGGAGCCCTGCAGGGCTGAGGCAGCCACCAGCTGGGCCTCAGCTGGGGATGCCCTTCACCTCAGCACTGCTGGCACCTTTTTCTCTGGACCTTGTTCCCTTTTTGCTGATGGCTAGGAGCTGAGAGGGGACGGATTTCCTCTTAATGTTGAGGGACGGTATCCTTATGTTTACTTGCTCATTTGCCAAGGTAGAAGCAATGCCTGGAGGTGATGGGTTTTGTTCTCCTGTCTGGCTGTTTGCCACACATGCTCTCCCAAGCATTTAGTAGGTTGTTATCTGTTAGCAGAAATATACAAAAGGACAAGAATCATACAGTTAGGAGAACCAGGGATTGGGTCATTTTGGTATTGGTGATGTGAGCTTTGGAGCTCCAGAGGTCCCTTCCACTTCATGTCTCTGGCATCCCCATTCTTTGTGCTCTGTGTGTAGTACCACGTAACCCAGTGTTTGTCCCTGATCTGAAATGTAATGATTTTTTTGGTGAGTTTTCCAAATACTCAGACTTGCAGTGGAGGAGCTGTGCCTTCACTTCCCTGGATCTTTGAGAAAATGGCACTTGCTAGGACTGCCCATGCATGTCTTACATGGCAAGACTCAGCTTTCTGAAGATGTAAGGTTGGGCACAGTCATCCCTGAGTGGTGCTTGGTGGTTCCTGTAAGACTGAATTTCTCATGACCTCTTCAGCTTTTTCTCTCTGTGCTTTGGAAGGCTTGCATGTGCACATACCGCAGTTGGAGTTGGCTTTCTTTCCTTTTTGTAAGGAGGTCAAAGGAAGATAAAGTAGTACTTGGACCAACTAAGACCATACGCGAAGAAGGACTTTCACTAAAAGTCTACAAAATTTATTTTCTGCTATTGCCAGGAGACTCTTAGTATCTTTTTTTTTTTTTTTTTTTAACCACAAGAAATATGTAGCTGACAGCAAGCAAAGAATTCTTGAACGAGGTCAGTGTTGTCTCCCAGCTCTGCCAGGCTTCAGCAGCCAACGTCCTTCACAGGCAGGCCTTGTCACAGTTTATTTCTTGAGATGTTGACTTGTTAATTTCATTATTTATCCAACTTCTAGGGAATTGTGTGCAGCTTTCCCTCAACATTGCAGAAACTGACACTTAGCAGTGTAACAGAAGAATGTGTTTCCTGGTATTCACACCTGCTGTCCCCGAATGCTCCAGTGCTCAGAAGTCGTGTATTTACACCATGGATCTAAGCTGTGTTGCTTTGGCTTGGCTTTTATAGAGCATGTTCAGAGCCGAGAAGTCTGTGCAGTGAATAATAAAAGCAAATTGCCATGTATCACTGAAAAGAGTGCCACAAATGGAGCTCTGCTGCTAACTGTAGCCAGGAGAGAATGGCATGGAGATGGATGCCTTAATCTGATACAGTGATTTGTAGAAATGTTTAGAAATACTGCTGTTAGCAGAAAAGAAAGCTTTTGGGGGTGAAAAACAGGTCTTCTGACTTGAGTTTTAATTAGCTTCCCCTTGCTGTCACTAGATGGAGGCCAAGTGGAAATCTGCCGCTGTCGTCTCCCTGAAGCATTTTGGAGTCTCCAGTTGGTGTTGAAGCCGTGTTCATTTCTCCCATGTCTAAGAGACAGAATTCAATGTCTGTAGCTTTGCCAACACCTTTGCTTTCTGCCCTTTGGCGTCTCTTATACCAAGTCTGCTTGATCTGTTCTAAAATTCCAGCGGAACATGGCTGTGAAATTCAAATTTGTTGAGGTAAACATGCTCTGTCAACTGGGAGGAGAGGCACCTGGCTGCCACTGCAGTCATCCTGTAAGCCTGGCACTGCCTGTTGTAAAAACTGTTCTCTTTCCAGAGCTCACATCTGTTTTGCCAGAGCATTCAGACCTTGCCATTGTTTCTAGAATTACTTTGTTAGCTTACATATGTAGGAATGAATTTCTGCTGGTGATGGCTCCAAGTGAGTCACAGATAACTGCACAAAGATAATTGTGAAAGTAGTAGGAGGTTTTGGTGCTATCATGCTCAGAGAGAGTGAACATTCCTGCTGGTTGATCACAAAAGGTAAGAAAAGAGCATAGGATTCTTCTGAGGAAAATATTGCCTTTCCTGGCTAACCTTAACTGCTTTTTAGAACATAAATAGCTAACAATTTGAAGGGCAATTAAGTAGATCACAGAAGAAAACAGCCCTTCAATTTACTTTGAACAGTAAATGGTGCTCCAAATCCCCCCACTTCTCTTGTGTGGTTAGAGGCAGAATCCCCCCAGCTCCCATGGCTAAGCAGTAGATTTCACTCTTGTCAGGGGGCTGTCAGAGATGCTTGGCTGACATCATTATAGGCTTATTAAGGACAATGGTGTTTGTAGCATAAGTGTGTAATTACTGATATTAATGGAATCGTGGCTTAAAGTCTGATCCGTTTGGGGAATTTAAAAGGCCACTAACATTCCCTCTCAGTAATATCTCTATTTATTTCAAAGTGCAGATGTCTCTTGGTATTACAGCTTGCCAACTACATTTAATGGCAGTGCATATGCAATATCTTGCAGTATATTGCAGTAAAAAATGGATATTAAAATTTAATTCTGGTTATTACATGTTAGAGCAAGAGTAATGCTGGCCCTATGGAAATCAATGGCAAAGCCATTACCAAGTTCAATAGAACCAGAATTTCACTTTGCAAATCTGCTTCAGTTCTGTGGTACATGAACCATAGAGCTTCAGATAAATATTTTATTTGAAGATGTGAATTTCTGCTCCTAAAAGGCAACATCTGGAATGGACATTTAAGGATTTCTCAAGTTCTGCAAACAAGCTTTTACGGAAGTGATTGAACCAAATTGAAATGAGAGCTTTTTTTCTTTCATCGTCAGTATCTTTCTCACACACGCAATGTGTTAGAAATAAAATACCTAATTTGTGTCTTGCTTTCGTTAGTAAGAAGCCAGTGTCATGTTAATTGTATTTTGGGTGATACATTATTCACAGGCAGCAAAAGATTATGGTGTGTTGAAAAGGAGAGGAGACCCTGCATTTCCAGTGGCTCAGAGACGCATACACAGCAGCCACGGTCTCAGAGCAGTTCTGTGCTGTATCCACTTAGAAAAGCAGATGAAGCTCAGGTAGTAGCAGTGATGTTTCCAGTGTTAAAACAGGTATGCACAGAAAAGCAAAGCAATGACAGTCATTTCAGGTGTCAGATGACACCTGCTCTTCTTACCAGTTAGGAATCATTTCTCTGCTCTGTCATCAGGTAGGCTGCTGTGAAGGACCTAATCATTGCTGTTGCGCGGTGTTGCTTGGCAGCAATGCTTGTGGCAGTACTTTGCTGTGCTACAAACATAGTTTTGGAAATAGTTTGAACTTATTCAGGGAATGTAAACAAGACAGGTTCCAGTTCTTTGCAGATTTGATGCCCCGTGTGTCCTGCAAGCAAAGATGAATTGTAATGAGTTGGCTTCAGATGACGTTTCATATCTAGAAGTTCAGTTCTAGCATATTTTTCTACTATTTTGTTACATTTATCAACGAGCGTTTTGTCACTGAACTTGTAGTTTTCTTCTCTGGACTTTGTTTGGGGATTTCTGTGGATAAGGTTGTATCATTTGGTTTCCCATTCAGATAAAATGCAAGGATGAGACTTTTGAGCATTGCTGCTTCTAAAGACAAAGTATCTTATTTGTATATTTGTGTCTTGTGAGTTTGCAGCTGTTTGCAAGTTAAAATGCAGGTTTTTGAAAGATTTCTAAAACTCCCGTTTATCCTATGAAACCTGACCTAAGATATTGAGAGGAAAATGGCTTTACCATAAGAAGTTAAGATCTTGTCCTGTATAGTGTATGGACAATGAGAATTACATGTACTGAAAGACCCGAAGCTAAGGGCATAGTATCCATAATAAAACTGTTAGGCACTTTCAAAACAAAGGTCACCCTTTAGCCTGCCTTCCCTATGGAGCTGACCCTTGCCTCTGGAAAAAATGAGAGGAGGAAAGCAGTGCGTGTCGTTGTGCTTCATTCATGCCCCAAGTCTCACGAGCAAGACATTGTCAAATTAGAGCTGCAGATGACTTTTGAATTTGAAAATCTTTTAGGAAAACCTCCTGTTTCCATTTAAATATCACTAATGAAAATGAATCCTGCCTGCTGTGTGATTAGCTACCAATTCTCTTGACTAAACTGTGTATTCTCTCCATGTTCTCCAGAGAGAATGTTCTCCTCCCAAAGCTCTAGTATCCATCTGAAAATGCAAAATGAGCTTTGCTTTTGGCTTTTCTTGCTGTCATCCTCCCCAGCATGGAATATTTCTGGTAGGATGGTGTAAGGGAGAGCTGACTGTCAAATGTGATGCGAAGAAGGTGGTTCTCTATAGTCTTCTGAGTACTCAGCTGGGCAGTGTTGCTTTTTGTAGCAGCTTAGGGCTGTTGCTTAATCTAAAAGTCTTCAGAATGAAATGCAATAATCTGAAATTAATGGTACTGTATAGCGTACAAATGGCCCTCCTGTAATCCTGGGATTATGGAAATGCATGCTTAAGAAAGCAACTCCAAGTTTTAAGTAACAGTTCAGAATGGCATTTTTTTCTATGTTTGTAGATAAAGACCAGTGATTCCTTAGAAAGCATTTCTTTCAGAGCCTTGTAGGGTTTTCCAACAGAGCCTCCAGTGGTTCCTTATTTCTCACTGCTGTTACTCTGCAATGTCTGGAAGTTTTGTCCTGCCTTGAGAGCATGCTCTCAATGGTACAGAAGCAAGAGCCATGCTTTATAGGGCTAGCATCCAGGAAAGCCAAGCGAGGCAGACAGAAGAGCAGGAGCCAGGCAGTGAGGCACCTTGGATTTACAGAGCAGACAGCAAAGGGGAACAGCCAGCAAGTACCAGCTGCACTGTAGCCTCTTCCGGGCAGCAGCTGTTTGGCTCAGCCCAATGCAAACAGTGGTTAGGAGGACCAGAACAAGAACGCAAAAGCGTTCCCGAAGAGGGAGGTAATGCCTGTCGCATCAAGTGTGGTTTTGTTTCATTTGGAAGTGCCTGTTGTTGTTGTTAGCTCTCCAAGACGTTTTGGATGCAAAGTCTTCGTCACTCTGATTTTTATCTCCTCGGAGTCCCTTTGAGTCCTGCTGTCCTCCAAATAAAACTGAGAATAAATGTGGTGTTGAGGACATATGTGTAAGCACAAACAGAAAGTCACTTGAATATGTCTGGCGTGGACCAAGAGGCACTCTTGACTTTTGTGTGCATAGTCTTGAGTCGTTTGTCTTCTGTATGGTTGCTGGAACTTCATGAAACATATTAATGCTGTCACTGAACTTCTTTCAGCCTTATATGTCCCGGGCCTAACTAATACTTTGTTATTTTTAAACTAGTGCTTGGAAGGACAACATACACTGTGGATAATTACAGTGAAAATAGAACGTACTGCAGAAATCGTCTCCAAAACCCAAACTGGTTGCAGACAGATGTGACCAGTAATAGCATACACTTAAAATCTGCTGTATGCTTGACAGACAAAGAGTTGTGGGCAAGAAATAGAGGAAGATTGTTGGTTTTGGAAAGCCCCTGTAAAATATCCACTGCTTGTGAAATTGATGTGGAGATAGAGTAGAGAAATAGAGCTGGGAAGCATGGGAGGAAGAGTGGTTATAAAGTGGGAATTGTCTGAGTGCAGGAACGTGACAGCGGTGTCTCACTGAGGAGGAGTGGAGAACAGGCACTTGCCAACAGTAAAGCGTGCAGGAGAGTGAGATTGTCTACGAACAAGTAAAGGGCTTTGAAGTATAGCACGCAGTGGAAATGCAGCTCTGAAGCAGCCTCTCTTCAGGAGAGAGCCCAAATGTAGTAATATTTTAATAATGCCAGATAGTAATGCTTTTTTCTTCAATGGTAGCACTGTATTCTTTGAAACAAATTCAGCTGAGATTATTCAGAGCAGTTCCCAGAAGGGAATGATGGACTCCAGTTATGATCTGTAGCAATATTTAATTATGGACTGAGTCCTAACTACATGGAGACATAAATATTATCTTCAACTCCATAGCTGCAGTAACCAGTAAGGCTTTAACTTAATGTACAGTAGGAATGAGTTCTTGGATGAAAAAATGAGCTTTCACACAACTTCATTGACAGTATATGCAGAGAGCACCTTGAAATACACCTGCTTATTTTCTTACTTGAACTTCATGCTTTCACAGCTTCAGAGTAGTTAATTTTTTTTTCTGGTTGTTTTCAGGTTTTGTCTGGCAGCCCTACTCGGAGTCTTTATAAAAATATAGTGTGCACCATTCAGGTGTTCTTGGTTTCCCTAAGCCGTGTATGTGTACACAGCACAAATCCTACCTTCTAGCAAATGTTAATCATGATTATAGTCTTACATCTGAAATCATTATTTAAAGTCTTACAAACACATTTTGAGTTAATTCTGGTCAGATGGAGTTATTTGCTCCCAGTTGCAGTTAATCCTTTTGCTAGATTTTTAGCTGGACAACACACAAAGCTTATTTTCTGAATTAAGAGCCCAGGTGCTATTATGAGTGTGCACAGATTATCACCAGCTCCCACCGGACCGAACAGAGCTCCTGAGGCTTCCAGGTTTTATGTTTAAAATCAGTTACTCCTAGGGTAGGAGTTCTACCTCATGATAAAATGAGCAGTATGTTTTTATTTAAACTGTTTTAAAACTTAATAACTGTCTTTAAAACTGAGACTGAAACTTAGAAGTTGTTCTGTGCTTCTGAGGCTCTTGGTTGCTTGTAGCCTACCTACTGGGATGGAAAGACAGGCTGCAGAAGTCTGCTTTGTTCTCATAAAGGAATAAGAAAAGGGATTAGAGAACTCTATGGCACCTCAATCTCCTTTCTGACTCCTAGAAAGCAGTAGGCCCTATTCTCTGAATGCAGTTTTTTTTCTTCACTGTGTTTTTATCCAAGCATCAGGATAGGCCTGTTCCAGAAGTATATCCACTGTAGCTAGTTCTTTCAGAGAATCCTGTATGGATATGCTCTGTCTTCATAGCAAGAAGGGCTCATGAGCAACTCAGTGTCTGCACCATGAGAGCCCTAGGTGGAAATGGCTTGTGTTAAATCACGTGGGAGTTTGCTTAGCAAAGCTCTGCTGAACAAAGCTCCACTATCCACAGTAAAGTCAGGAGTGTCAGTTATCAGAGAGGGGTGTCTGATAAAACTGAAAAAGACCTCAAGCTGTACACAGACCAAAAGCTCCCTGTGTACAAGGAAGGTGCAATGTCCATCTTCTCGAGTCCAGCCAGGCTTCTATATATTAAACAGTACTCTTCTGTGAGACTCTAGAAATGGACATTCCCAAGCTGTGCCTCATTGATGGTTCCTTCCCTGAAGCTTTGGCCAGTGCTGAGTTTCCTGGGCTGAGTCACTTGTTAGCATCTGTGAGGCACTGTTTAAACTTGCCAGGGAATCCATGCGTAGCTTTTCTTCTTTCCAAGAACAGTCCTGAGTGCTTGGACCTGGAGATTTTGATCAGGGTCAGGAGATCAGGAACTAATCCCTGGGCAGGTGATTGCTGAAAACAGGATTGGAAAAGAGGCATTTTGCTGTTTCTGGCAGTCTGGGGCCGACATCTCTAGAAAGGTATCTCCTTAACATTAGGAAAATACATCATGGGCTTCTCTTTGCTTTTGCTAAACCATGTGTTTGGTATGTGCTTACCAGCTGTAACTCTCCGGCAGGCAACCAAGGCGCTGCATGTAGCGTAGGTAAGAATTTTCCTCAATTCTCAAGCCAACATAGAGAAATGTGGATAAAAAATGAAAAGGGACATGAAGGTGCTGTTGTTTGTGGAAAACTGGGCGGATGTAACACTTTTCTTTGTGTAAAATTCTAAGGTAGTTAATTGTGGCTCTAGGAGAATAATAATAAAAAAAATTGTAAAGAATTATATTTGCAGATGCAGAAAGGAACCATTTACGTTCAGGCAGAACACAGAGGTAATACTGCAAGTGCTGAAAATGGAGCATTAACCCAGTTAGAAAGTCTCTGGTAGCCTTGTGACAGGGCACGTCTGTTTAAGTGTCACGTTGGTTTATGTCTGTTTGTTGTGACAATCCAGGACAGGAGTTACCCACAGCATGTCATTTGTCAAGAGGTTAAAACAAACATGTAAAAAGTATATATGCAATTCCTTCTTGTTATCTTGCATGTGCAAGTCTGTAAGAAGGAAAGTAAGCATGCAGACTTTTTCATGGAGAGCAGTCTAATGTCCCATATGTTGTCAAATAATCAGTATTTGACTCCCTCCAGCAGCCTTGTCCCTTCTCTTGGCAGGTGTAATAACCATTACTGCCCATCATCCTCCTGCAAATTCAGGACCTCTTCACACGTCTCAAAACCAACAGCCATTATGACTTACAAGTCTCTCCAGGTCTGAGTAGTTGATGTAAAAACTTGCCTGTTGGCTTATGAAAGTCAGTTCCTGTAACTAACTTAATTCTCTTAGGAAATAGGAACCTGAGAATAAGATGGGTATGGGTTAAAAGGAAAGAAAAAACAACTCTGAATCTTAGCTGTGGCACTTCAACTTTTGTCTGATTTTCGTCACCTTTACTTGCTTGTAGCACTTGCTCTGTTTGAAAGCATACTGCCAAAGCCTCGATGCACCTACTTTGTATGAAATCACACTATTGAATTCAACCCATTGGCAGTAAGTTAACATGTGCCTTGTCTGTGTCTCCATCCCAGCAGTGGCATGTGCAGTTTTTCTAGGGCTGTGTGCACTGCAGGTATGCTTGTAAACACATTTCTGTGTGATCATAGATGTGGAGGGAAATGATCTGCAGCTCGGGGACTGCCTGAAGTTCACACTGCCTTTGTGCAGGTTCAGGGGTAACTCCGCAGAGCCAGAAGTGGTTCAAAGGGCAAGGAGGAATGTAAGCAAAAGTGTGTGTGTCCACCAGAATGAAGCAGCATGAAGCTTTTATTGTTCTCTCTATCCCCTCGCATTGAAGGCCTGTTTAGTTAAATGGGAAACATTTATCACTGATAGAAATTGTGTGGGTATGGGTTGTGAAACTCAGCCAAAAGCGACTTAGAACCTCCAGAAGCCCTAGAAATCACCAGGAAATTCAGAAGCCTGCTGGGGTGTACATCAGATGATGCTAGTCATGTTTAAGATGTTTTACATTCTCCATGCTCTTCCTGTTTTCTTCTAAGCTGGTGGTGTGGGTCAGGAAAAAGCTGAGTAGATGATATATCTTCTGGCAGCAGTGCTGGTGGTATCTTGAACCGGGGGAGGGCATGGTGATGTGGTCGAAAACACACTGAGATGTCAAATTAACAAAATCTACATGCAACAGAGAAGTTTGGTTGTGTTATGTGAAATTAGAAGTATTTATTGCATAAGGCTCTTCAAGCTTCTTTGTGTCCTGTGCTGTCTGGTATTTTCATTGGTGAGTTAGGGTGACAGAATAGAGACTGTGTATTGAATCGGTTCATGACAAGCTGAATGGGTCTCCAGCTGTGCTTGAGGAGAGGATTGGAATGTAATGCCTTCAAGGTGCTCAGTACTTCTCTGATACTTTGCAGGCGCTGTGGTAGTCCATGATGTTCAGTCTTTTTGTATAGAGTTAAAACTACTACAGTAGCAAAAACAAAAAGAGGGTAGGATTCACACAGGAGTGTGGTTCAGAGGTCTGTAGCTTTAGACATGCCTATGCAATTAATGTTACCCACAGTCAGATCAGTTGTTTTGCCTGAGCACTCATCAACTCAGTGCCTAGGAGTTCACAGGTGTACCTACTGATTCAGGCATCATTTCTTGAATCTTCATTCTGTGATCAGAATTACAGTAGAGCCTTTCTTTGACCTGAAAGAAAAGCCCCCCCAGTTTCTCCCACCTCTCCCAGACGCCTACTGCTACGTGGACTGAACTTCCTTCTGGGGGTGACTCTCCTCCAGATTCTGAAGGGAGCCTAGACTGCTCTGTCAGGCAGCTAAAGCTGGAAAAAATTAATCTCACCCTAAGTGGGGAGATGAAAGGCTCCTATTTGCTTGAGCCATTATGTTTTAAATGTGGTTAAGAGTTGGCAAGTACTGATAGAAGAAAACATATTGCTCTCCAGGAAGAGCAGTACCCCGGAGACTGTCAGGCCCGGACTGCTACAGCTTGTGTCTTTTGAGTAGCGTGCGAGGAACTATCTCCCTACATATTTATCTTCCAAAAGCTGACCTTTCACTCTCTTTAATCTGATGCCCATGATGTGGCTCAGCCAATTGCTGCAGCAGAGTGTGGTCACACACACTGTCACGAGATGTGCAAGGAGTGCAGCGTTCCTGCACTACTTTACACCATCCTGCATCAGCCCCTGCTTATCCTTTTATCAGTTAGGCTTCCCACACAATCCAAGTGAACTATTGTCACAGGAGAGAGCTTTTTGCATAACAGCTGTCTTGGCTGTGAAAGTTTTGGCCCCCACAGTGCTGTATGAGGCTTGTATGAATTCCCACCGCTGCTCAAAAGTGGAGGATGCCTTTCTTTCCCTGGCTAGGTGAGCTGCTTCCAGCAATACCAGTGAGAACGTGAGTCACTGCCAGAAGGGAGAATTGCTGTTGTTTCCGTAGTTGTGCGTGCTGGTGTGCATCCTTCTCTGAGCCATTTAATGTTCTCAGAAAAATAGCTCATGGAGAAGCTGAGCTGCTTTTCTGCTATTTATGGAAGTCAGGGGACTTGTAGTTGTCTGACAGCTGCCAGAGGGTGGCAGAGGGAAGGCATGAGGGCTGGGGAAGGAAGAAGGAAGCCTTCCTCTTTGGTGCCCATGAGAGGCTGGGCTGCTCAGCTCCCTGTTGGCTGTGCTGAGCTGCTCTGAAGTGCACTAATCCGGGGTGTCTGTAGGTAGATTGAGGGTGATTAAGGAAGAATGCCCAATGTCAGGCATCCAAATCCTTCTTGCCACCAAGTGTGAGTTAATTACATAACTTATTTATGCCTGTAAGGACTCCTTTCCATTGGATTATTTTCTTGTTTTGGTGTCAGGTTTTGTTTTGGGGGGAAAAAAAGCGAATGTTTACAGACATTTTTCCCCTTATAAAATGAAATCTGTTTCTAGAACTGATTTACGTCTTCCTCAGCAACACTAGAAATCCAAACAGAGCAGGCATTTGGCAACAACTCTGGACTCAGAACTGAGATTTAAAAGTGAAATTCGGCTACAGACTTGAAGAGGAAGAAGCTCGTCAGGCTGGGGTAAATGCAGGTCGAGCAAACTAACAGCCAAAAAAAAATGAAAAGAAATTTCATCCTCACACTCCTGATTTAACTGAAGTAACTAGTGATAGAGGTGACAACTTCTTTGACAATATTATAGTGAATACCTCTTTAATTAGAAGAAACTATGAATAGTTGATGAATCCACAGCCATACAGATGTCCTGGGATCTGCAGAATGAGAAACATCTTTCCAACAAGCATCGATAATGCGATCCACATTGCACAGTTTAAAACACTGCCATCAAATTTCAATTCAGCCCAGTGCATCTTGATATTAAAACCTCCTCGTCTCTGAACTGACATTTTAAGAAAAACAAAAGGCAGCTTGAATTTGGAGCACCAGCCCTGGCCCCTGTGCCAGACCACCGTCCAGCCATCACGGCGT
Source organism: Tetrao urogallus (assembly GCF_951394365.1). Classification (NCBI taxonomy): domain Eukaryota; kingdom Metazoa; phylum Chordata; class Aves; order Galliformes; family Phasianidae; genus Tetrao; species Tetrao urogallus. Next base: position 22,787,803 of record NC_136818.1, read on the forward strand.
AGGAGCTTCGCCTGTCCCCGCTGCCAAGACGTACAGAGACCCACCCAAGTCTAAGCTGAAGTCATTGCAGAGCTCTCGGTAAATCTAGGGGATTCAAGGAAAAATGCAGCCTTGCTGCTCGCTGGGAGGAGTGTTTGTTTCCTCATTATCTAGTTGTTTCCTCCTGTATCTTGTCTACTGTCTATTTTTTGTGGTTTTGAAAGTGGTGTCCCCATTGTTGGGAGTTATTTAAAGGCTCGCTTTTATTCAGCTATGCCAGAAGGTGGAAGGAGTGGGAGATCTGTAGAAATAGATCTACATAAATATATCACATCTGTGCGCGTGACTGTAGGTATATCACATCTTCCTACCTGTGATGTAATCCTCATTTCTTGTCACTGCTGGGAGATGCTTCCTTCATCTCAGTGAAAAAGAATTATACTTCGGAGGATAACCTCGAAGATAGAAGTACCTCGGGATAGAAGGATTGTGATCAGGAGGAGATCTGCAGAGAGTTAACAGTGAGAGTTGCTCTTTCCAGAAAGGGATTTTTCAGTCTCTCTAATATATGTCTGTGTAGCCAATTTGCTTTGCCATTAGGAAAGATTTGTTGCTGCTAATTTCCTGTAGATATGTTGGTCTCTCAGAAGCAGCATCTTTCTGATGATAGGTTAGAATCAGCCTGCCTCTGTCTGCTGCTGGACAGTCACAGGCAAACGGTAGCGAAGTGTGCCTTTCCAACAGGGAGAACAGAGAGGAGGACCCTGTGTTAATGAGGTCTGGGTTTTTGCTGTTGGCTGGAACCTTCACAGAGCAGAAGTTTGATTTGTAGAACTGGAATGCTTTTATGCAACTTTAATTGCATCTATTTAATAACAATTTTGACCTAAAGTTAAATTTGGTTACTTCATTCTGTCTTCTCATTAGTCTTGAAAGCCATTCCTTATTCTTGCTATTCATTGTTATTCTCAGTTTTTCTTTCCATCTCCATGTGCATCATCGGTGACTGAGATGTTAAGTTGCTATTGGCCAAATGTTATTTTATCCTCTCAAACTGTATGAGAATCCATTACCTGACTGTGAAAGACACACTCTTGGAAGACACAAAAACATGGAAAGTAAATCCCATGCTAAGTTTTCAGCTCCATAATGCAACTGCTGACATTCAGTATTTGGGCTGAAGAAGTGCTTAATCCCTTTGTGGAAGATGATGGACTGAGCACGTGCTTTTTAGAAAAGTCATTGCTGTTCATACAGGATGAAAGAAGACAGTAATTCCAACCCAGGGGTAGATTTTGTGCCACGTGTTCTAGGATAGAACACAACATAATCAAATGAATTGTCTTCATTTAAATAAGGTTAAGGTTGTAACACAACCAGTCACTTGTTCCTGCTTGGGAAAACTAAAAGTTATTATTTAAAGTTCACTTGCTTTCCTGAGTACCCGTGTGTGTGGGCACATGTGCTGTGTAAGAAAGCATGTAACTTCTGCTTTCCAAGGGAATTCCTGCATGAAGAAAAGCTGTCACCAGCATGCAGCGGAGTTGGCTGTGGCATATCGAGTGGGCTCCAAAGACCTCTAAGGATGGAGATCTCACCACATCTCTGGACAAAGTGTTCTGGTGCTTTGCTGTCTTTTGTACTTGTTAAAATGAGAAAGCAGAGTGCAGCTGCACTAGCAAATGGATTTTGAGCCCCAGTGTCATGTTGATCCAGCATTTGGAGAAAGCCTCACATAAATTTCCTTTCACTCATCCAAATTTTTTTTCATGGGAAATCTGGTCTAGAGAGAAATAAGTTGTTGTGGGGTTTTTTGTTGTTTTTTAACAGTCTAGACCATCTCATGATGCTGGATCCAAGGAGCATGTCCATAAAACCCACATTGTTTGTGAGCTTTGATTGGCTCTCTGCTTTATGTGGCAGAGCTGCAAAAAGCAGAACAGCGGAAATAAGGTGTTTGTTGGTAGTAACCCTGCCCACTCCAGTTTGTTTCACTTGAGGCTCGGTCTCCAGTTGGGCTATAATTCTGGGAATCCAGAATTTGCCTTCAGTAAAAGACCTGAGGTCTTGCAAACAAATATAGAAACTTTGGGTTAACATTTTGTTAGAGAAGCAAAGAATCTGGATTATATCCTCTTTGGTTTTCCTGGACCCTATTCACACGCCCTACCTAAATTACATGTTTTTGCAATTACAGATTGCAGTTGCAAAACTAATAGCCTGCAGATGTTATGCAAAAGCAGAGCTCTGATGCAGTGAATTAGAAAAGGAGGGGAATATGTTTTATTGGTAGTAGTAATAAAGCAGTTAATTCTTTTTGGGTCTTACAACTTGTAAAATCTACAAAAATAATTGACAGATTCGCCTGGAAGTTGTGGATGAACTACATTTTTCTGCTTATACCGCCAAGGAGGACACAAAATAGTGGAGAAATGTCATTTTTAATAACTTAGAGGGGAAAAAAAAATATTATTAAGGTGCTAGTTTGTGAGAGAGCCTTAAGAAGAAAATCTGATGCTTATCAAACGTAACAGGAAGAACTGTTCAACCAATATAATCTGGGATATTTTCTTTGTCTTCATATACACATATTCTTTCCAGTTTATCTTGAACTTCAGTTTTCACAAATAACACACAAATTATCAAAGCAATTTAATTCCTTAGAAATCTTCATATATGATTTTAACCCAAACAGTTTACTTGAACGTAGAACTCTGTTCTTCACATCCTCTTACTTGGCGTTTAGGAATTTTTTTTTAATCAGCTGCCAAACCAAAATTACATCATAGCAAATGCATGCATTGTTCTTTACTTTTGGGTCTTGCAAAGGAGTTCTGCAGAGAAGTGTAATTGGCTGCATTTCTGTCCAGTCTGTCCTGTGTCCTCCTTGTTCACAGGGGGTTTGGTTTTTCTCTCCTGTGGCTCTTCTAAGGGGGGGGGGGAGGGGAGACAAACCTTAGGAGTACATTTACAGTAGAAATAGAGTCCAAATGAGGTGCCAGCACCTCCTTTTCCTTCATTGCCATATGACTGGCATTACTGTGCCTATTTGTGTGCCCTGACTACTTTACATACACACAAGGTGTACACACAAGCTTCTTCTAACTGTGATTTCCCATAGTATTTCCTATTCATGAAAGAGTGCTGTTTGTATCTAGTGCCTTTTATTCAGGATGTGTTGCAAGTCAGAAGTGAGATTCAAAAAGCTCAGCTAGGAATGAGGCAGGTATGCCTAAAGTAATTACGGTATGAGAGCTTTGCAGAGGAATGGGAGGACTGAGGTCATTTGGCAGCTGGTGTCACTTTGTTAACAGGATTAAGATAGACGTTTCAGTAGGACATAAGGTCAGCTGGCCTGGCTTCTGGAACTGTGCTTCTATTCTGATTCCTGAAGAGAGACAGGAGCTCTTGCTCAGAGGCTGCAAGATAGATTCTGCTATTTGACTAATAAATACTGAGAATTATCAGCATATTTCGCTATTATCTTAAGTCTCTTTAGCTCCCCCTATTTGGCCTTGGAAGGTGAATAACGAGATCATAAATCATGACAAATTAAGTCACGTTAATTTGACATCTGCTTTTTAGGTTCCTTATGGTCTTTAAAGTAACATAGCATAAATTTAATGCAACAGGTGAAGGGACAAAATGAAGTAGTAGTTCCTGCACTAGTGATGTTTGCTGTCTTTGTAGAGAGGACTCATAGTAGGTTTCCATATCCTTGTTAGTCTCAATAATTTTTTTTAGTTCTTAATCCAGAAGACGTCCTTGGCCCCTGGTTCTCCTTTAGACTGTGCACGTGCTTAGCACTGCCCTTCATCGACCTGCAGCAGTGCTGCTGTTGGGAGAGAGTGGAAGAAACTCCTCAAAAAAGAGCCTTGTGGTAGGGTGAATTTTCCATTCCTCTGAGGTCTCTGGGATTTTCACAAGGCTCTGGTTCACACTGAGATGCTTCCCAGTTGGTTTAGTTTTGCAGCCCAGGCCATATCACATCTGGCAGTAGCACAGTTGATAATAAAAGGCAGTGAGGACCTCTCCATTAAAGAGTTTCTCATGTGGGAACTGAGCTGGATGGCCATTCTATCTTCTACAGCGATAATGTCCAGAAGGAGCACAGTTAGGTGTTATTTATAAGAGTTAGACTGGGAACGTCAGAAAAAGTGTAATCTTACACTACAGGACTTTTTATGGACTGTGGGATTGAGTTATTTCTGTTAAAACGCTTAAATAAAAAGTATATCTCATCACTTCATTGCTGTGTGCAATGTATAGGCTGTAAAAACCACCTGTGCATAGAAACACTAGGTTTGGAACAGCATTGGTGTGAATAGGAACGCTTCTGGCCAAAGTAAAAGCAGAAAAAGCAGTTCTTTCTCATTCCTTCTGAGAGCTTTCCTGTTATGGGACAGTTTCCCTTCTCCCCAGTCTCAAAATAGCATTAAAATTTAGAAAAGAGTTAATAGAATTTTGTGGTTGGGAGGTGGGGGCTGAATTTTCAGTTATGAACTCTTCTGTAATGTGCAGCAAAATCAAACAGATAATATGTGCAGCGAATATCATTCGGTATGTACTGAACTGACACTTGTTCAAATTAAGCTAAATTGTTATAATCAAACTGAAAACTTCAGAGCTACTGCTCTGAAAGTGGCCTTTCAAGGTGAATTGTCAAGAGATTGTGCAAAGAGGCTCAGACCTTGTGAATTCTTAGTGCAGATTTCCTGCAGCTTCCTTGCAGTAGTTGGGCCATCTTCTGCTCACTTCCATTCACATCTTTGCTTGTCATGTATTTGCTGTGAGGATCCTTGATGGGGTGGGCAAATGCACTTGGTCTTATAAAGCTTAGTGCTGAAATAATAATAATAGCAAGCAATGCTCCTACTCTGAAAACAGTGCAGCTTTTGCAGTTTGTGATATAATGTGTAAATGCTGTGGCTGAGAATCACAGTTTATATAGAGCCTTTAACAGTTTTCCTCTTTCGTTCCTTTCTCTTAAACCCATCCCCTTACTTTTCTGATGCCAGGGCCGCGCTGCACTGGTAGGACAGAAGTAGCTTTGGAAACACCCTCCGTTCTACAATGACTGCCCTGTTTTCATGTCCTCTGGTAGCACAAGCAATATTGCAGAACCAATGGCATTTTCAAACGGCCATTGGTGAATCCATCCTCAGGACACCATCTGGTTGCCATCACCCAACCCAACAATAGTGACATTATACAGCCGTTTCCTGTACAAATTTGTAAACTGCCATACACGTCCTTTGCAGTTATTCTTTGTACTGACAGAGGAAACCAGAAACAGATAGGCCAAGATGTGATTCTCATTTACACCGTGGTCCTTGTTGTGTGCTTGGCAGTGTTAGGAGCTGCTGTGGAAAATGAGGGTAAGCCTTTAGGCCGTGGGTATGCTGGAGTAAGATCTCTTCCCTGGGGAATAGCTTCCTTTTGTGTCCAGAGCAGTGTGCCGAAGAGCAACTGAGGTTCAGGTGCCACTGTATTGAGAACCAGGTTCCATCCAAAGGCCATAATGCAGCTCAGGTTCCTTGGCCTGCTTAGGAGATCGGAATGGAAATGTCATGTCTCTGGCAGCAGTCAGGCAGCCCAAAACAGTTACTCTGAAATTATCAGAAGGTGTGAACTCTGTGGTAGAAGAAAAAAGCTGGCTCATTGGGCCTCCCAGTAGCCCTCCTGTCAGCTCTGGGTTTTAAAAAGCTTATCTTCTCAATGATTTTCCCAGGGCAGCCTCTGGAGTTGATGCAACTTTTTGGGACTCTGGAAGTACACTTTAGTTTCACGTGCCAAAAGCATAGCTCTAAAGAAGTTCCAGTCTCTTCTCATTGATCTAAAATTCCTGCAGATGTTCAGAAAAGCTAACTTTAAAAGATGGTGCCTAGATTTTGTGCACAACTTTTGTATATTTGCTTTGTATCCCCTTCATCCTGAGGTTGTTAGGCATGGTTGGGTAGTTGATAGGTAAGCTTTTAGCTATCAGGACTTGCTGGACACTACCAGGGGTAGCACAATTAAATAAAAACAGTGCCTCCAGCAGCTTTGGGGAGGTGCCAGCATGAAAGCTGGATGTGGGAAGTTCCTCAGCCGTCATGGGCAGAAGTTGTAACAGGCTCCAAGAATCACAGTTGTGAAGATTTGAGCTGGAAGAGGTCAAGGCATGATTCCCCAGGAGACCTGTTAGTCATAAACGGATGAACAAAATGCCCAGTTACAGTATTTGTTTATTACAAGAAAATTTCTAAAGCTGCCTCAACAGAGCTGGCATGCTGAGGTGCCTGGCTCTGCCTGCCCTCTTTGCTTTGCCTGTGTCTTTGTTAGCTGCAATGTTCTAGCACATTGCTTGATTCCAAGGCAATGGTAAAGATCAAATCTCCTCATCGGGGCAGATGGCAAGAGCTGCACTCTAAGATTTTCCTGTGGTATTTTAATCCAGTCTCTGTGGAGCTTTTGTTCCTGTAAAGTAACAAATGTCCCTTGTTTTTGAAAACATTGTCCTTAGTTTGTCAGAGATGAGCTTCTAATGGAGGGCTGGGCTCATCCCAACATCTTGGATCAGTCTTTGTGAGAGGAGATGCAGCGTTAGGGCCTGCAGCTTCCACACTGTAACAAAGCACGCTTGGATCAAGTCATGTTCATTCTTCTCAGGTACGCAGGGCTATTGAATAATACTTATCCGTTCCTAAGCAGATCAGCTAAGAAGGTAAGAAAAATCTCGAGAAGTCAATTTGAGAGAAACGTAACATCAGGGTAGGAGAAAAGACAGCTCCTGCTGAGCCTGGAGCGTTCCTTTGTGTCCCATGTCACTCGGATATTCTGCAAATGTGTGTACCTCTCCTCTAAACATTTCCCATGGCACTGATACTGTTTTCTTACATCACAGCCATGCTGTGAGGTGGAGGAGCTCCATTGGTGTCCATAGCTATGTGGCACACTGGTCCCAAGGGAAGAGTTGTTCCTGGGTGCAGTGTTGCTGAGGGACCACATGCTGCAAAACCCAAATTGTCAGAACTGCCAGTTCTTACCATATGAAAGGCAAGTACCAGCTAGGAAAAAAAAAAGGAGAAAAAAAAAAAAGAACAACAACTTTGGAGCAGCATGTTTTTTCTGCATCTAATGAAAATGATATGCAGGGATGTTTACTCTGTTCTAGGAGAGTTAGAAAAGGTCTCTTTTTATTGAGGGCTAAGATTGCCTGCAGGTTGTCATGCATCTAGTGGTAGGTGCTTTAAGAAACAAGCCACATGTCATATGACTCAGGCTGGAACTGTTGGAACATCCAGCCTTGGAATATTCTAGCACAGTGGAATAGGGTTTCCATTGCCATCTGACTGTGGGGGTTACAGATACGTGAGTCTCCAATCCTTAATCCCTGTGAGAGTCTTGACATTGATCTTATGGAAGAAGCCTTAAAATCTCTGTTGTGGTTCCATGTGCTGCTGTGTCCAGGAGCAGATCAGCAGAGACTGAAGTAGCTAGGGAAGAACAAACGTTTAGTGAGAATGTTCATTCTATAGCAGTACCTAATTTCTAAAAGCTTTAATTTAACTTTTATAATTAACTGCAGTTGATTCATCCTAATTATCTAGTGCTCTGAATGTTTTGTGGTGGCTAGGATTGATAAATGTGATCGTTATCAGATGTTTAACAAATAACTTCAGACTTCATCCCCAAGAACAAATGTGTTTCTGTATCCCAACTTAATAAAAAGGTAATACATTTGTGGCTGGATTTTTAGTATCCATGTCTATATTTATCTATCTGTCCATCTCAGCTGACTTCAATAACACCAAACTGTAGTGATGATCAAAAGCAAAATGAGAGTGCTGAAGCTTGGGACTCATTTGAAATATTGTCTTTCCAGGCCGATATTTTTTCCAGTCATTCTGCCAGCACTTTCAGGTCTGAGTCGTCTATTTAAATTGTCATCCCATCTAAGTGCAAATCTTGGCCCAAGCCAGAGCCATCTGTTGTTGGGTAATAGTTGTGATTTATTTTGCCTCTGGTTGACGGTCATGCTCGTGAGCCAGATGCTGACTTGTAGGATTTGCTTTTATTCATTTTCAGTTTTATGCCATGTATTAATATCACAAACAGTATTTTAATTTTAGATATTTTTGTCTAGTATTTAAAATTAGGGATGAATAATGCCGTCACATTCCCCTCAGGGTAGCAATTCAGCATACTTCTGAACAAGGTAGGAAAGGACAAAATGTTTTACACATGTTAATAATGCATTCACATTGTGTTCCTAAATGTTTAAATTCTTCCTAATCACTGATATTGCATTCATTTGTGTTGCATACACAATTAAGTATTACTTTGAAAAAAACTTCAGGACTGTTTGGAGCTTTCTAGGCTGCTGAGAATGCTGCAGGTAGCCAAACTTGTCGAAATATTTATGACACTTTGCATCACTGATGCAAGTTAGGACCAAGTATCAGAGGGACTTTCCTGCAAATTGAAGATGACTAGGAGATGGGTACATTTCTTTAACTCCAGGTTAAACAATAACTCATAACAGTCCTTTGTAGTGAAGATGGGCTGCATCCAGGTCCCAGACAGTCTGCTCCTCTCGAAGGTCGGCTCCTGCCAGCACTTGGAGCTTACAGCTGACTGCCTGTTGTGTGTGTTTTCTCCAGAAGAGTTGTGCCACAGCTCCAGCGCGTGCTTGGATGCACAGGCGTGAGTGGAAATGACTTCAATGTCTCACTATCAGCTGTGGGAGCAGCAGTCCTTCCCACGCTGTTCCATTTGCACCAGGAAAATGAAGCAGCAGCAGGTGAATTGCTGCTTGGATGTACTCTTTCCTGTGCAGTTTTAGGAGGCGTTTCAGAATCTGGAATTTAAGGGGAAGTTAATTTTAATGTCTTGGCTAGCAGAGCAGCATCACTGAAGATGATTCCCTATGCAACTTTCTTCAGACCCAGTGGTTGTTTGGAGGATTTGCTAATTACAGTGCACAGACGAGAGGTATCAAAGCCCCACTCCCTCCTCCTCTCCATGTAGGTTTGTGCTCTGGGCACCAGACCTCTGACCAGCCTGGATGCTGCATCCTCTCAATTTCTCTACCTTTGCTTTCCATTTGCTACTTCACACTGACCTTTCAGAAGTCAGCCAAGAAGGTAATTAGATAGAATGGTCCTGAATTAGATAGAATGTCCTGACATTGCTGTTGATTTCTGTAGAGGTTACTCCAATTATAAAGCTCTTGTGATTGTTCTGAATACATTTGATGCGTACAGTAAGTAAAGGTGCCATTAGAAACAAAACTAAGCCGGTCTCATAAAGATATCATAGGAGTTTTGCAAATGGAAAAGCGTGGAAACGAGGGATCAAACTTCCTCCTGCTGTTTGCCCATGTGAGATACATGTCTGGATCTTGAAAAATAAAAGGCAGATGTTGGGTCTGGGTTTAGGGAGGTTGCAAAAACTTTTTAAGGAGCTGGTTGGCGTACGTTGGACATGATGGTACCTGTTGGTTTGGTTCTTCCCAGTGACTCAGGCTGAATGTGGGAAGACTGGCATTGAGAGAGCAGTAAACGCATGGACTGGGAAAATAAAGCTTTGGATTAATTTTTGGGGGGCTGGCAAAGATGCTTAGTGATCGGCAGGATTTTTTTTCACTTAGAGCTTGAGTTAGGAATTTACACTGCATTTGTGAACTCTATAAACATGATCCTTTGCTCTTAATTACTAAGAGGGAAAATATGCTTCCCTCACAGCACCCACTGCATATTGAGGTGTTATGGTGAAGCAACCTGCAGGCAGAGGAGCTAATCTTTGAAAAGCTTGGGAAGTTTTCCATGTTCTTTGTGGTCTTTCTGTGGTTGGGGTCAGCACAGCACAACACAATCTGAATGATAAGGAATGAACCAGATTTTTCCACACATCAGCCTGAGCAGTTTGAATTCGGCTATAGTTAGGAAAAATAAAATAAATTAAAAAAAAAGAAGAAAGGCTGCATTTTTCCCAGGTCTGCATCTGGAGCTTCTGTAGATGCAGCTTCTGCTATTACAGCCAAGGGTTGTTTGAACGCTTCTGTTTTACAGCAGCACCCAGCCACCTCACTGTGAAATAAATTGCTAAGCACAGCTTTGCCGTCAGACTTTCTCAGTAAGTTTTTGTCAGCAGAGCTCATAGTTTGCTGCCCATTGCAGCCCTCACTGATACGGCCCTGCTGCAAGAGGCATGTGGCATGAGTTGACACAGATAGAGCAAGAAGATATTTATATAGAAAGCAGACAGCACTGCCAGTAAAGGCTCCAGTTCAGCAAAGCCCTTAACCACATGTTTAAATATCATTGAAGTCAAGCTCGATTACTTTAATCATATACATAAGTACTCTGTTGAATGCGGGTCTAATAGCAGTTTCCATCTCTTTCCACATGATCAAGGCTTTTTCGTATTGTGCTGCATGAGATAGGGATTTCTTCTTGGTTACACAGCATGAGCAGCTGCTGTGACTTTTGGAAGACTCCCTCTACAACTTGAAATTGCTAAGCTGTTGTAAATAGTTTTACACTGAATGCCTGTAGCACAGAATGGAAAGGAATTTTCCCAGCTCTGTGCTTCTAGGGTGGATTTAACAGATCTTTTCCCCTGTTTTTCAGGACCACCTGTTACTGCCAGCCACCACACATAACAAGACTAGAAGGCCAAAGATGTCTATAGTGTTGCCAGCTGTAAACATCAATGGTAAGTGCAAAACATGAAAGAGAGATTGTTATGAGAATAATTTCAAAGAGATGCATCTGACTTGTGTGTGGAAACCAAACTTGGATCACACGTTGGTTGTTACAGCTTTGAAAATGAAGTGAGATTGGTCACCTCTAAGCTGTGGTTGCCAGGGTGCCCCCTGGAGCTGGGGTGCTGGCATCTCATCCGTGCCTTTCATCCACGCTGCCACGAGTGTTACCCAGACACCTCTGGCTGCCTTGCCCAACAGTCTACAGTCTCTCTCTGTAGCTTCCTCAGGACTCGATGGCAATGCCATTCGGTCATGGTGATTTATACATAGCTGATCAGAGTTGCCAGAACGTGACCTAGCTTCTCTGATGTGGCATCTGTGTAGTAGAAGTGCTGAGTGACGGCCTGAAGCAGTGATTGAGCACCTGGTGGGAAGGAGGGCCAACCCAGGGGTGCTCAGGTGCATGCAAAGAACCTGAGCGATGGAAGGGCTGGAGCCAGGATCCACCCCTTCCCAGACTTCATCTAAGGGCTGGCAGGGGAGGTGGGGGTTTTTCTCTGGAGATGCTACCTGAAGCCTTCCAAAGATAAGCAGCTATTTTCATTCATTTCTGCACCACAGCTGCTGCATTTGGGCTTGTCCTCATTTGCCGCAGTCAGAGACTTTTCCACTCCACTATTATTGCTATATTTTCCATCACATTGTAGCGTTAACGTACACGTTACATAACACGTACAAAGATTGAGTGTGGAGACTGTCCTTGCTGTCCCATTTGGGCTGCCTAGCAGGGCAAATTCCTTGGCCTTTCTGATGTGTCGGGATGCTGACTGCCTTCCATCAGCTTCTCAGCTGTTTACCACTGTGTTATACAATGCTCAGTGTGAGAGGGACCTCTCAGCACTGCACCGTCAGTATTAATAACAATCATATTCAAGGGCTGCAGGACAGCAGAGAAAACAGCTTTTCACTAAGGGCACGGGCTTGTTAGTGAAAGGAAGTGTTCTTGATCTCCATTTTAGTCCCACATGAGAGATAGGGCAAGAACTGAATAAATATATCATTAATTCAGATGCCACAAGGTTAAGGCATGTTTGGGAAAATGTCACTGTCACAGTCATCAGACGCATTGTGAACCCTGCGACAGCACAGACTTTGCTTACTGAATATCTGTACGCCGTGACGCCTTTTTAAAGCTTACATATTTTACAGTACAAACGAATCACAAACCCAAATGTTTTTGTGAATTCAGGCGTGCTGAAAACATTGTCTGATGATGTGAATTTCCATAAACAAACAAACAATCCGTTCAGGCTTCCAGCATTTTAATAATTGCGCTTTCCTGAGCACTATGGTAAGTCGAGTGTGGTGGTATACAACCAATTATCTGAGGGGAATTTTTGTGAGATGTGTCAGAATTATTTTTGGCATTTGTCAGTCAGAAACTCCCTTTTCATGTCCCTTACAAAAATCCTTTCTTGGCTGAGCTGAATTAGCAAATAGGCAGTTTATCACTTGGAGAGCAAGCTCTTATTTCTAACTTACAGCCTATTTATTCTTAAATGTTATTGAGTCTTAAGTATCTTTCCAGTTACTGGAGTAAATATGATTTGGAAAATACACATCAGAGCCCTGTGATGAATCTTATCCTTCATCATTAGTAAAACATTGTGAAATTGTAGTTACTGGAGTTCTTTGGGATTGTTCTTCAGAACATCGGTATAATCCAGGAAATAAAAAATATCCAGGGATTTGGTCAGGGATGTTGAAATGGAGCAGACACAAGGATAGTGGCTAAATAAACAATGCCATCAAACATTTCTTCCCCTGTGGCACTCAATCAGGTGCTAGGAAGAAATTCCAAGGTAAATAAGAGGTGGTGGATAACTTGGCTTCATTTTTAATTTGTTTATTAGTAGATTACTAATAGGAGGCTGTTAGCTAAGAAGTTGTGCCTGGAGAAGAACCATTTCTCTGCTTTGAGAACATTGCTTCTCCATCCTATCCTGCCTCTACAAGGGCTCATACATCCTAAACAAGCATCTGGCAGTTTGCTGACAACAAAGCTTTTCTCTCAGGTGTTTGCGGGGAGAAAGCCCACCTTAGCTCTTCATCCACCTGCAGAGAAGTGGCTGCTGGAAGAGGCTGGGTCTCCCTGGGAGGATCTGGCAATACTTTCAGTGAAAGAACTTGTCCCCTCCTGCCTTTTCTCATGACTCAGACAGTTCTTTGAGGGAGAAGGGGATCCTTTTCCACTTGCACTTATTTGCTGTTCCTTTTCTCTGCCACAACCCTGGCAGTGGAGGCGAGGAGAGTGGAAGTGGAATGGCCTCTGCTTTGAAACTTCTTCAGAACTTCTTCATTTGCTTTCTTCTACAGGATCTTCATTTTATCTTTGTACCAGAGTTTACCCATTGCTCTTTTCAGATATGAAACAGCGTACAGTTCATTCAGAAAAGAACATTTTGAACTACTCGGACAGTCTCTTTCCAGCAGGACTGTCATCCTTTTCTGATTATGCTTTGAATGCTGGAGTGCCCTCTGAGCTCTGTTACAGACTCTTCCCATGGCTGATTTGAGCAGTTCCCATTGACAGCAGCAGGAAGAGAGAGCAAATATGGACAGAGGTTGGGAAATAACATGAGTTGTCGGTCACTGTCTTCTGTGACTGTGCATGAAGGTTAGTGACATAGTTCTGCAAGGTTTGTCTGGCTCTTTTCACCAGTGTACAAACAGAGTCTACTTTACAGTCTGAAAAACATTTCAGAATTCTTCTTGGAGGGAAAACAAGATATAAAGCTGGCAGCACTAGTGCTTTTCAGCTAATGGCAAGTATCAACAGAAAACTTTGTAGTAGGAGTGTGTGTATGTGTGGGTTCAATACGATAGAAGTTTAAGTTGGAGTATTTAAGAGAATACTGTGCAAAGCAAGAACAGTAAGACATTCCTCTTAGAGACAAAAAGTTGATAAAAGCTATTCATTGCATGATATCAATGCTAATGCATAATGCATATCAATGCTAATTGCATGTTAAAAGAGTAAAAATGGCCATTACCTTTTTTGCCTCTCCTATGTAGTCTGTCTCTTGTTCAGCCTGGGTTGTCCCATGCATGAGGACAGCTGGCAAAGTCTCCACCGAGGGCTTCTGTGCAGGTGCCTGAAATTGTGTGAACTCTTAAGTATTAAGGTGTTAAAAAAAAAAAAAAAAAAAAAATTTAAACAAAACAAAAATCAATGTTGATACATGTTAATCCCACCCCTCTTTACTTCCTCCCCACCCTGTTCCAGCCCCCTTTCCAAGCTCGCTGGGCCACTCCTGCAGTTTGCAGCCAGTACACGCCATCAGCTCCTCCATTTCAGCCTCCCCAGACGCACGCTGCCTCTCACCCTGGTCCCACTCTCCTCTTGGCTGCTGTCACTCAGTACTAATCTCCCTTAGGCTCCTGCAGCCAACTGTGTCCACATCTTAACCTGCCCTTGCCCAGCTACAAAGCCCCAGCATTTGTGAACGCAACCAGCACTGGATTGATCTGTCTAGTGGGACATAGGAACCCCAGGGCTGGTAAGCCTGGAAGGGAAAAAAAGCAGAGTTGTATAGTCCTAGTCTTGCTGTACATGGTTCTGGGGACACCACTGGTATGCCTGTGATGAGAAGTTATTCCAAGAAATATCTCGCACTTTCTCATGGGAATGAAAGCCAACGGCAATTTACAGTTAAACTTAAGCTTTTGTTTTTGAGCAAGTCATGTTTGTTGTGCTGGATTGCAACTATTATTTTAGAAATCTAACTATGCACTTGAGACCAGTTAAGTCTCTAGTAGATTTCGTTCCTAAATTTGCTTTTATTGTAACTCAGAGTCTTGTTGGCTCATTACACCGGTTCCAAATTGACATAAAGGCGGTGCCTTTCATTTCAGTTTAAATGAAAACATCTGCCATTAGCCCTGTATTTACTTAACTGCTGTAAAAAATGCAGCGGGTTATAACATCAATCTTTGGATCAAAATAATCTATAGAGTACAGCACAGCTAAGCCACTCTTCCTACCCCAAGCAGGGACCTTTAGTCTCTGTGGGATGTCTGCAGCTCTGCAGTGCAGCACACACCACCAGTAGTCCTCTCTGTGCGATGTACAAAAGTGAGAACATATGTACAGCCGTCTGTTGTAGGAGATAGCATGCAAAGTTTAGCCAAAGAAGATGCTCTCTTTACTGCATTTCTTCTTAGGATAGTGCCAGTGCTCCATGTCTTGGAAGAAGCACAGTTATAGAGTCCTTGGCCTTTGTGCCAGTTACAGATGCGGTGGTGTTAGTGCCATTACCAGGCCCTCGCCCATGTGGAAACCAACCAGCTGGGTACTAAGCTTCAGATTTCCTGTTTATTTCATAAGGACTTGTGTACAGTCTTCAGATAGACATGATTTGACATTCTTGCTGATATGGAGGTGAAGGGCTGTACATTCTCGTGGAACCCCCAGGCATCCTGTATACCAAACTAATTTCCTTGTGCATTAATCTCTCCCCTTTCCTTTGCTCATAGTATGTAAATGTGTAAGTCAGGACCAGAGGCTGTTTACAGGGAAGCTGATTCATGCAGGTCAGTTCATCTGCCAGCATGTGGAATAAGTCACAGGAAAAGGTTACTGAGTTCTGAGCTGCCACTGATCCCAGAGAGAGCCGCTGCAAGGAGAATGTAGACAGTAAGGATGCCGAACAGCAGGGATTTCAGTTGCATAGCAAGAAACAAGTGCACGTACAGTCAGCAGCTAAGTCTGAAGTTCCTTGTTTTCTTGAGAATTGACAGCTGTGACAGAGTTTTGAATTTTCTACAAGTGTTCTGGATAGGTCCTTAGTCTAACGTCACTCACAATGGGTCTTGATTTCAGTCTGCCTTTGAGATACTTGTGCTTGCCCTCTATAATTTATGTGTTCCTGGATAGACTTCTCTTAGGAGTTGCTTTTTGTGATGAAACACAGCACCCAAAGAGTGCTGAGTGGGATGGAGAGTTTTGCAAAGTCCATGTGCTCTGTTGTGTTGGGCATCTTCTGATCGCAGCCACTTCCTCAGCCTTCCTTCGTCGAAATTCTCATCCTGCCAATGTGACAGACTTCATAAGTCTTTTCATGCTCTAAAATAATGCACATTTCAATTCAAATGATGAACAGCAAATCTAATGGTAAGGCTTTTTGATCAAAACTGGAGGGATTTTGCCATCAAGCAGCATGAGTATTTGCATGCAGCAGATGTCCAAGGCTGGTAGCAAACTCTGAGAAGTCTGTAAAGCAAACAGAAGCCACCCAGGCTGAGAAGGAGGATAAAAAGAAAATCTCTTTGGGAAGTGATGATGTGCTATAAGTTCCCATGTCTTGGGGTTAAATAAATACAGTCTTCAACATCCTCTGCCTTGGGGTCAAGTGAACAAAAGATGCCATTTCCGTCTTTCAGAGTAAGAGGCAGAATTCCTTGTCACTCATCAGATGAAGGTCTAAAACCATACACTGGTGAACAGCTGACTTTTCTGAAGGTTACTGCTCAGCAAATACTCTGTCTCCAGGTGTTGTTGGTTCACTCTTGATGCTTAGAAGCCAGATCTTTGTTCCTGTAGCTTCCTCTCTAAGCTGCTGTGCTTGGCCTCAGGCTGAGAATCTCTCATAGGATTGTTGGTCGGTATCACAGATGTCCTTCACCCCTCATGCTTGTATTGAGTTCTACTCTAGAGGTTGGGACTGAAACCTTGCCGAGGAATTTTGACTACAGATTTTAGTCATACTGTAAGATGTTACTGTTCTCTTTTCAAGTCATATTGTAAGATGTTACTGTTCTCTTTTCAGAGTGATGTACGCTAATCTTTCCTCTCTGCAAAATTGATCGTTGCTGAATTGACAACCTTTGAGAGATGCTGTGCTTCCCACCAATTTTCTCTTAATATATGTTGTCCCTGACAGGAAAAAGATGATTAAATTATTCATAGAATTATGACAGAAATGGTTCAAGTATTCCGCACACAAAAGCAGTGGAATCTGTGTCACTTGAGTTCATGTTTGTTTAGTTAGACAGGAAGCGATCAAGAAATGAAATCATAAAGACTTACTCCCCAGTGACTTTTCATAATGGTCTGTTTACCTAAATTGCTAAATAAGTAACCTATTTTTATGTGTTCATAAGAACAGGAAGACGATTTCAGTAGATCTTCTGTGTCTTTTTGCCGTTTCGTTATTATGAAAATCTCTTGGGTTTTGTGTGATGTAGCAGACCAAAGCCCCAGCACGACTGGTCTTCTCTGTATAGACAGGATAAATGCTGCAGATGGCATTTTCTTGGGAACACGCTGTCCGAGAGGGATAGAGAATGAGTCATAAATTAATTGGACTTCACATCTAGTATGTCAAATGCCTGTGTAGAGTTATTACACCAGATTGTTTTTCCATATGAAAGGCAAGCTATATAAAATCCCCAATGTAGAAGAAAAAGGAAACCCATGACGCTAGCTGCCAGTGTGGATGCTGCGTGCCAGAACCCAGTGCGTGTGTCTCACTGCACAGAGCCTGCCCTCTCGATGTCCATCGCTCCTGGAGCTGACACTGCCATGTGGGTATGCTCTCCCACCAGGCTGCAGAGCAGACTGCAAAGCAAAGAGAACTTTTCAGTCCTGAGGTGAGGTGGTGTTCGCCATCTCAGCTGCACCAAACTGTGTTTGTGCAGCACGTCGTAATTCTAGCCTTCAGTCCAGCTGATCTGCTTTGATACGTTTTCAAGTGTTGTAAATTTAAGATTACATAATTCCTCTTAGTGTTAAATTAGACGTGGCAAATACACTTTTATGTTTGTGATACGTAGGCCAGCTTTGATTACTGGTAGCTCTTTATTTCTGCTGTGATCTGAATCATAATTATCCATAATGAGCTCACCCTGTAAAAACATCAAGAAAAAAAAATTGCAAAGAACTGGTAGAGGAGGTTCACATTTATGAGTTCTGTCTTGAGGACATCACTGGAGCAAACCTAGAGATTAGGAAAAGCTCAGCAGTCTAAGACGGTCTTTTTCTGTGTTTGGATTGCAGTCTCTAAGGAGACTGCAGCCAGCGGGGCTTGCATGATTGCTGCCCTGCTCTCCGCTCCCAAGCCCGGTTTTCCATGCAGGGACTCTTCCTCACCCACTCCATAGAACACACCTTACCTGTGCCTTCTCCCAGCTGAGTCTCTGTAGCAGTCAGACAGCAGGGTTGCTGTGGGAAAGCATTTGAAAATGCATCCTGAGATTTTCAATTTCAGTCATCCCCGGCACGTGGTTCCACCATCTGCCTCTGTCCTGTCCCTTGTTCCGCAGCAGTCCATGTGAAGAGGTGGTGGCATGTGCCTGCACAGCAGCAGTGCGCTCTGGGTGGCTGTGGATGGAGAAATGATCAGCAGTCTGAGCTGCCCCTTGCTGTGCAAAAGAGGCATCTCTGGTTCAAGGCAGCGTTCCTATCTTGAAGCCATAAATCTCCTCTTGCTGTAGCTGGGAGGCAGAGGCCTTTGAAAGTGACTTGTTTTTATTAGCGTGCCTCATTCACATAGGCATTCTGCAGCGTATGTGAGTGATTTATTTGTTTTAATTAACTGGCAAATGTATTGCATCAGGGAAGCTCACATGGAGGAAAGCAGTTGCCCCATGCAGACAAAAACTTGCACGGAGGTTGCGTGAAAAATGTTCTTCTTCGAGCAAGGGCTGATCACAGTTTCTAAATAAATGAGGTAATTTTATGTATCCAAGTGAGACAGGTGGAAATTTCAGCTCACTATCTGGATACCATCCAACCTATAAAGGCATTTGAACTGTAAGTGAGTACAGGCTTTCACCAGCCTTCACTCTTAAATCAGTGAGACACTTCAACATTAGGCTACAAGTGATAGTGGGTGATAGAGAAAGTCCACGCCAGTGAAAAAGTGATGGCTGCCTATTGAAGAGTAAGAAGTCAAATAATTCAGTTAATTTTATCAGTAACTGCCTACAAGTCAAAATGCTGAAGTACATACTGCAAGTCAACTTCAAAGGGTAAGGGCTGCGTAAGGATGGGAAAACATGCAAAGCAAACACCATAGGATAAAGTGCTGGCAAATGGTATGGAGATTGATTAAAGAGTAAAGCCTCCATGCCAAAGGACCATTAAAAGGACCTTAGAAAATCCGGCAAGCTTAAATAATACATTAAAGTAGGTTCTTAGAAATAAGAGCTCTCTTAAAACAATGAGAAGGAATTAGAAATAGCCAAACGAGGGAATTAGAAATGGAGCACCATTTCTGGGAGGCTTAATATCAAAGCATAAGAAGTCAAGCCAAAAGTGATACTGAGGAACAACTTGTTTAAGGCATGAAAAGTAATAAAAACATTTTTTTCAGAGGAAGCCTGCCAGGGAATCTGTGGTGCTTGTAGAGGACCAAGGTGTAAAAGAGCACTTAAAGTTGAAGTCAGTGCTGTTGAAGGAAACCTTGAAATGTTCTTGTGTTGGTGTTAACCACAGAGGATATATAAATATCAGAAGAAAGAAAAGTGACAAATGGGGTCAGGAGCTGTAAAAAGTCAAGTCTCACTTCAGCACACATTGGCTGAAACTGTTGAGAGTTAAGCACGCCTGGATGGACCAAGAGAGCAGAGCTGCTGCAGTGGTAAGTTGTACCCAAGTGCTCCTGCTAGCTCCTCGTTGGGCACAGAAGGGAAGGTGCCCATTCCTCTTAGTCCTGTGCTGCCTCACTCAGAGGAAGAAATCCTCCAGCTCTGGCTCTTGAAGTAAGCCTCCAGTAGAATGAATGCCTTTTTAGGCTGGTCTCCTGTGCACTATTTGTCTTGTAAGTGGGTATGTCTCGTCTTGCAGACCGTGTGGGGAGTTTGTTTACAAGTTCTGTGCTTCCCAAGAAGCCATGGGTGGTTCTGCCTAACGGAGTTGCTCTCTCTCCAGCCTCTTTCCTTTCTTTCATTCCCAAGAGAACTTTCTGTGTAGCAAAACTGTGCCTTGCCTTTGTTTTCTCCTTTTTATTTCAATTCTTCATGTAAACGTTGCCTCAGCTGGTTAGATTTCAAATATGGCCATAGCTCTGACAGCAAGCATGTGCACAGCCAGTGCAAATGCCTTGGTGTTTGCAAGAGATACTCTACCTGCAGGAACTTTAAATTATGTGCCTGCAAGGATCAGTGCTGCTGATCTGCTCCTCTAGAGAGGGCCGTTGGCTTTTTCTTCAAACCAGCAAGAGCAATTAGTCAACCCAGACTGGGCCCTCTCCGTTGGCTACTGATCTCTTGATCTGCAGGCCCTGGCCTTTTCCATGGTATGGGCTGAGGGCACATTGTTCTCCTCAGCCACAGCCATTGACTCCGTTATTTACTTAGGAGGCCACAGAACTTGTTTCTTCCCGTTTTCTTACTTTCTCCTCGTGCTGTGTATATCCCCCTACGATAGCCCCTGGCACCAGTGTTGCAACAATTTGGGCATGGGAAAAGGCCCTGTCTCCTTGCTGACAGCCTGTGGCTTATTCGCATGTCCTTGTGTGGTCTGCAATGTGCCTGGCCCTGGTGCAGGACCTGCCCTGAGAAATGGAGACCAGGCACTGTGTTGGTGCCTCCAACCTGGCTCCCTCTGTAATAGCTCTATAGATGAGTGTGTGCTCACTGCATCCCTCGTACACCCCCACCAGTTGCTGAGGGACAGGGAGTAAAAAGCTGGTGGAGAGGAAGAAGGAAACATCCAGATCTCCCCTGACATGTGCCGGGGACTGAAGGCAGCTGAGTCCACAAGGTTGCAACTGGTTTGCTTAGAAACAGTTGCAAGCAGCAGCCTGCTTTTAAAAAGAAGTTAGCTGGAGTGTCTTTACTACTTTCTCCCTTGCCTCCAGAAACCCTACCTAACAAGTAAATCTGTGAATATTTCAGAAGCCCTGCTGCCTGCTTGCAGTGAGTGTATTTTTAGTCTTTGTAACTGTTAGAGCAACACTGCTTCATTTATCTACTTATTTGGTAGTGTGTAGCAACCCTTCAGCCGGAAACGTTGTCCAGATGCGGCGGCTGGGCCAGTCGGGGCTGCTCAGTGGAGATGGAGAGGATCACAGCACAGATAGGGCAGGGAAGCCCCAGCTTGTGTCTGGGGACAGAGCTGTGCAGAGCAGCTGGTGTCCTCATCTTCTGTGAAGTTTGTGCTTCCTGAACACTGTGCTGCCCTAAATCCATGTTTTGGGCCAGGACAGGCTGCAGTATAAATTGTTTTGGTAGGTTGATGCTAAATCTTTAAACCAGACTTCAGCATTGTGAGCTAGCATGAAGCAAGTGTGCCTCTGATGGCTCTTTGAAAACTGCTGAGGTTCCTGCTAGTGTGATAACAGGGCTGCAGAAGAGCTGGAAGTGTAAATTAATGCCAACACAGACTCTGTTGGGAGTCTGATGTGGCACAACAGACCTTGCTTGTTAGAAGAACGGTGGAAAATACAAAGGGGGGTGTTTTGTTCTGCACAGATGCTTTTAAAAGAGGCAGCGGTTTTGTGTCATCTTGTGCATACATGATTCCCTGGCATTTGACATCAATTAAACTAATTCAGTGGACCCTGCACTATCATCTACACAAGGAGAGGTGATCTTCTGCTCTTATGTGTATTTCTGACCGAGACAGGTAGGTAAAATGCAGGTGGGACAACTGATTTCCCTCCTTGTGTCTTACCAAAAGTACTGAGGACATGTAGTCCATATCTGACAATGCACTTGTTTGTAAGAGTGACTTCCCAAGAGAGCAGTGCTGGGGAATTGGACATGTGTTCCCAAGGCCAGGCTCACATGCTGGGAGTTTGGTAGGGCTCAAGCCAGCGAGCTCTGAGAAGATGCAGTCTGGGAACAGCAGTGCTTGGCTCAGCTAACTCACTGTTATTTTGAAGTAATCTGTGCAAAACACAGCCTTTAAATCTGGTAACAAATAGTAACTGCAGCACATACCTTTGGCCTGGAAAGGATAGTTTCTTACTAACGCAGGGAAACACTGCTTCACTGTCAGAGTGCAGAGCCCTGGAGCAGGCTGCCCATAGAGGGTGTGGAGTGCCCTTCTCTGGAGATATTAAAGAGCCATAAGAATATGCCTAACTGTGTCAGCTGCTGTAGGGAACCTGCTTTAGTTTAGGATTGGACTAGGTGGCCTCCTGCAATTCTGAGATTAAGCCTGTCTGGGAGTTTTATTCTGTTGTCGCGTGGTGTGAAAGGCTGTATGTTCTGAATGCTGGAGAGGAGCAGTAAATCTGTTTATAAATCCTGACGCTTCTGCAGGACATCCTGCAGCTTATTCAGCTTATGCCCAGCTCAGGGCCTTCCTGCACAGGTGTCTGCCTCTTCTCTCATTTGGAAGTTCATCTGCTGGCACACCGTCAGAAAGACCGCCAGCTTTATCCCTTCTCCTGCCTGAGAAAGAAGGCTGGTTTGTATCATCCCAGGCCCCCTTCCATCCTGCAGCCTGTGGGGAGCACAAGCAGCATTGGGCTCAGCTCCTGCCATGCAGACATAGCAGGGCTCGGTGGAACTGCACTGTATTCTCTTGGCTTGTCCACAAAACTGATGGTGGTGTGGTCACGAGACCACCTAGTTTTAAAAGATCTGATGCAGGAATCACCAGGCATTAGCATTAAAAACTTGGTAAGAGTAAGACTGTTTTTCTTGAAGCTGAGCTGATTATTTCTGGGCCTGTTGTGATGCTGGCTTATACACTGTTCTTTTGCAGCCCTCAAGCTGCTTCTGCCTGGCCCCATTTGTACTCGTGCCTTTCAATTCTCCTGAGCACCGTACTTCGCTCTTGCCTTTGCTGAAGTGCATCCTGATCTTGGACAGCTTCTCTCTTTTATCGAAGCTGTACTCCAATACTCCAGGGTGGTTGAAATCTCTCCAGTTTCCCATCTTCCAGAAACCTTATAAGTATGCTCTCTATTCATCATCCAGATCATGAAACAATTTAATGGAATCGAGCTGAGGCTGGAGCCATGTGGAATCATTTCTGAAATGCCTGCCCATTTGCCAGTGAGCTGGTCTTTCCACACACTGTGCTACGCTGACTGCATCCAGGTCACACTTGCTCATTGCTCCTCTGAGCATCACGTGCAGAGCATCAGCCCCTGTGCTGCTGGGCTGCAATGGCCAGGGCATGACCCAGCCGTGGTGGCAAGGTGTCAGGGGCTGGCACGGCTTTCAGCCTGCTCCTCCGTACAAGATGCTTTGAACAGGGAAGGCACTGCACCTCTTCAACAGAACAGCTGCACCACAGTATTTCAGAGCCTTGGCTTACTTAATTGTGGTCCAGTTTTGTCGTGGGGGGAGTTGAGGGAAGCAGGAGGCTGGGCGAGAGGCAGCTGAGCTCGTTCCCATGCTCTCGCTGCCACCCACACAGAGCACGGTTCTTTTGCTCACATCACTGCTCTCTGGGGGTATTATTATTCTGTGTTGTGCAGTGCCAAGGAACCGACTAGTAACCCACTGTGCTGGCCGCTGCAGGCAAATGCAGGGTAGTCTTACTGCCTGGGGAGCTGACAGAGGGGTTTCTTGGCTCTGGCTGTCGGCCCATCCCACTTCACCCACTTGTGGCTTTGGTGCACATTTTCTCACGTAGCCAGGCTCCTGGTAAGCTGAGAGATGTATTTCCAGCTTGTTGTGCCACAGGCAGTCATCTGTTCCCATGTTCTCTCTCCAGCCCAAAGGCTAGGCAACCAACAGACGAGAGAAAAGGTGATGCACAAAGCTCCCCTGGATGGATGTCCCCAGTGTGGCCCTGCTTGAGGACACAGCACTGGGACAAGATGCTGCTCAGGGTCCTGGGGTCAGCTCATGGCGCCAGGCACAGCTGCTCCTGGATGCAGTTGCTTGGTGGCACTTTCAGAGCTTTTTCCATTTCATTTCTGCAGGTGGGAGCTTTGATTTCCCCTCCAGGCTCCTTAGAAAAAGTTTGTTCCTGCTTTTCATTACTATCCCAGACATATTTGATCTAATGGCTTCTACAGGTGGTGTAGGGTGCAACA
The DNA here is from genome assembly GCF_951394365.1 of Tetrao urogallus. NCBI lineage: Eukaryota > Metazoa > Chordata > Aves > Galliformes > Phasianidae > Tetrao > Tetrao urogallus. The sequence continues at coordinate 22,811,479 of NC_136818.1, forward strand.
GGGTCCGGCCATAGTTGTCAGCTGTCATCCAGAATCAGAGTTAATCCAGGAAAGCAGTAAGAATTAGTAATGTATATTGCATTCCTCCAGTCCATACGCTTTCCATTAGGTGCTCTTCCATCCTCCTTAGAACAGAAAGAAAACCCTGCCGATGGCAGTCAGCATTTCCCACTCTAAAAAGCAAGGGTTGGTCGTGCCTGGAAATCTGATCTGGGCTCTTGCATTCCTGGACACACTGTCTATGCAGGATAGTCTCCCACCTTTCAGAGCAGGCAGCAGATGCTGGCCATGTGCACAGCTTGTTTGGCTGCCCAGCAGCTCCTGTACTAACGGACGTGCCCAGCCTGGGGCCGTGCACTGCAGGGCTGGAAGCTTTGGTAGCTGAACTCCCTCCATCTCCTGGAGACATCTCTGAGCCTTTCTCAGGGAGAACATGAGTCTCAGAGAACTCAGCAGGCTCTCGGGATCATAGTCAGCAGATGGGAAGCTGTCACTGTCTCCTTCTTAGGTCTTTCTCTTTCCAAAGGCAAGTCTTTTGGTTGTGCCCATCAATCGTGGTCAGCTTGGTCAGCAACTCCACCATGTGCTGCAAGTACAGCAGCCAGATCAGCCTGCTAATGAGGCACAGTTAATTCCTTAAGAATTCGCATTTTAACTTGTTTTTTAAATAGTAATCTGGTGAATAAATTCCTCTAGATCCTCAGTGTCATCAGGGTTACGCTATTCTTAAACCAATAAGAGAAAGTGAAAACATTCCTCTTTCTTAAATAAGCCCTATCTTTAATCAGCCCTGTGCTTTAGTGGCTCAAGAACAACATTTCAGCAATAGACGTTATACAATGCAAAACCCATTGGTAATGATGTGCAGATGAAGAAGTGAAAAAGAAGGCTGGTGTTAGTTTTTAGGTGTGAGTGCACATGGTGAGCTTGGTCTAGAGCCTTTTGGGTGCCAGTGGCAGGATGAGACTCTGTGCATAGACCTACAGAAACAAAAGGTCTGCCCACAGCCCAGCTTGCCTTCAGCTGAAGCTCCTAGCTCAGCATGATGACACGTCAAGAAAGCACTGCTTTTTGATTCCATTGGGTCGCTAGGTTGCAAGGCTAACACTGGCTTTTGTGTATCTGCAGAGAACGTGATCAATGGGAAGGACTATGAGGTGATGATGCAAATCGACTGCGAAGTGATGGACACCAGGATCCTCCACATCAAAAGTTCATCTGTTCCTCCGTACCTCCGTGAGCAGCGCAGAAATGACACTAACACCTTCTACAGCTCATCCTCCTCTGTCTCAGAGACACCCCACGCCCTGAGGGCCATTGTCAAGTCCCTGCAGTAACTCCTGCACAGCAGCACAGCCCGTGCACCCAGCATGCAGCAGGTCCTGCTGCCAGACTGAGCCTTGCCATTGCCAAGTCCATGGGGCTCTGGACACAGCAAGGGCAGCTAAGCCTGTCCCAGTGCATGATGCTGCCAAATGGCCACATGTCTAGCCCAGGGATTGCAGAGCTCTGTGGCCCCTCACTGGGGACAGGCCTGGGGGACCCATGCAGAGTGGTGCCCAGTGCCAGCGGTGCGAGCAATGCACACCGCCTCAGTCCTGGTGTCCAGCATCAGCTGATGCTCAGCACTGGCACAGGGGGAGCACGGGCTGTCCTTGCTACTTATGCACTGTCTATACTTTGGGTTTGTTTTGTTTTTTTTCTCCCTGTTAAACAGTCTCCTGAGGTCTGGTGCTGAGCACTGGGGTCCTACTCAGAGACACTGCTGCGCAGACTGTGCCTGAGGCCAGGCTTTCCCCCAGTGCCCAGATCCAAGCTGCAGGCGGTCCTGCCAGCCCTCGTCCTGGCCTTGCACCCCACAGCATCCACGCCTGCCACAGTGGCTATCCCCACTCCTTGTCACCCCATGCACCTTCCTCAAACCCTTCCCCATGCAGCCTCCCCTGTGGGGGTGCTGCAGGCTGGTGATGGTGCCATGGGGCAGCCCAGCCACACAGTGAGGAGCGTTAGCCCTGCACCACTGGGTGCTCACAGCCAAGGCACTACAAGCAGAACAACCTGCACTGCCTCCAGGTGAGACCTGGGCCACAGGGACCGATGCACAGGGGCTCTGTGCACCCCTCCATATGGGGTGCTGCTATCAGGGAGTTGGAGCCCTGTGGTGTGACCCAGCAAGGCTAAGTGGTTTAGGCTGTGGTGGTTTAGCCAAGCACGTGCATTGCTAAAGATTATACTGCCTTTCTTTTGGGTTTGTTTTTGGGTTTGTTTTTTTTCTTCCCTTTTTTTTGTTTTGTTTTTTTTTCATGTTGGGTAATATTTAATGTTTTTCACTGCTCACAGCCTGCAGAGTGTTTGCAGGCCTATGGGATGGGCAGCACCCTACTGGGCAGCAGCTGAGGGGCTGCGGTGCTGGGCTGGGAGCAGCAGCCATGCGTAATGACTTCAGCATGTTGTTACGTTATTTCCCCCCTCGCACTTAGCACAGAAGATGATCAGCTTCAGTTTGCCAGACCGTTGGCTTTCCCTCGTCGTCTGAACCACTTACTGAACTGATGTGTTTGTTTTTTTAATTATTATTATTATTATTTGTGTGTGTGTGGCTGTTAGGAAAGAAAGGTTGACCCAGCAGAAAGACAAACAGCTCAGGGGGAGGCGAGGAGGAGGGCGAGGAGCAATCCACCCCAGTAAAATATGTGCCTTGCAACACTGTGGAAAAGCTTTGCCCTTTGCCACGTAGTCAGCACCGCACGGCCCCGTCCCCCCGGCGCGAGCTGCTGGGAAGCAGCCGGGCTCGGCGAGGGGCCTGGCCGCGCTCCGTGCACCAGTCCTGTTTTCCTGGCCCAGGCCCCACCTGACGGCAGGCCAGTTCACACAGCCCAGAACCTCCCCGGCTGTGCCCCAGCTGGAGGCACGCAGCCCCCCGGACGTGGGGCTCTAAGGGGGCCCTTTGCTGCTGGAGATTGGCAGCACCCCTGCGTGGGTGGCAGGGCAGCGTCTTCAGCCTGGGGCTGGCACAGGGGGCTTGGGGACACGCTGCAGCCCCCGGCAGTGGCAGAGAGCACCTCTCTTCCCTTGTATCCTGTTGTATGTCCCTAGCACTGAAGGCAATAAAGTGGTTCTCTTATTTATTACTGTTATTCGTTATTATTTTGCTTAATACAGGATTAGTTATACAAAAGAGTGGAAGGCAAAGTGCTGTCTTTTGGGCTGCTGGGTACAGCGCTGGCACTGTCAGGCACCACTGGCGACAAGGAGGCCAAGCACCCTTCCCAGCCATCCATTTTTTGTGAGTGACCCAGACCCAAAGAAAGCCCCACAAGCACTGCAGAGGTACTTGATCTTTTATTATTAACAGCGGGTAAATACAAAGGTGGTGCCAGGCTGGAGGGGTGGAGGTTGGGACCTCCGCGAGGCAAATACCAAGTGGGGACTATTTTGGTTACAAAACGCACAAACAGAAGTCATCTACACATATTTACAACGCCCCCCTCCCACTGCCAGCTCCCAGCCCGGCACCCACAGCCCCCCCCAGGCCAGATGGAGCCCCCAGGGTAGGCTGCAAAGGGCAGAGTCAGGGGGAGAGGGGACAGTCTTCAGCTAAGTGCCAGCACCAGGGCTGTGTGTATTGTACAGCAGGATCTCCCAAGCACCCACTGACTGTTGGGTGGGAGGGTGGCCCCCAGGGGGGACAGTGCACCCCTCCACTGGGATGGGTGGACACCACTGTCCTGCCAGGAGCTGGTGCCTGCAGCAGAAAGGCCAGCTTTGCACTGGGCCTGGGGTTAAGCGCTGATGGCTTTCATCTAAAAAACATCAGCAGGGTTATGTCAGGGCCACCTCCTCCTCAGCATCCCCGCAAAGGAGCAGCCCTGCTGCCACGGGCCCCGCCACGCTGCCCTCGAGCACAGAGGCAAGGTCACACCAGGGACAAAGGGGTGGTCCTGGCCTGGGGATCGATCTACAATCCGCCATCTAAACAGCCTGAGACAAAAACCCATCACGTACTCTTTGATTTGTACAAAATAATAATAATAATAATAAAAATAACAACAATAAAAGGTGCTGGTGGCCCCTTGCTCGCAGTGCCCCATCACGGGGCTGTCAGTAGGCAAAGATGACGTGGTAGGTGACCTGGTGGCCATTGTCCCAAGCGTAGAGCAGGCGGTCCTTGGGGTTATAGTCTATCTGCGTGGTGTAGGCATACTCATTCTCAAAGAGCAGCCGGGGGATGATCTGAGTGTTGGTGTGCGTGTCAAAGGCATAGGAGATGTTGGCGTTCCTCTTGTTGTAGCTGTCGACCGCGTACAGGACCCCGCAGATGACAAAGCAGTTCCCATAGAAGTTCTTTCGCAGCCCCGTCCGCCACGTCGTCTCTTTCTGGGTGCTGAGGTCGGCTGCGTTCAGCTTGCTCAGCACGATCACCTCCTGGTTGAAGCCCTCGTAGCTGATGGCCGGGTAAATGACCCACAGGCCGTTCTCATCCACGGCAAAGTCCACATCTGAATGGCCACGCCATCGCCACGGTGTGGACTCCTCATAGGCCACGTCGTGCAGCATGGCCCAGGCAGCCACGTACCGCTGCTTCAGGTCGTATTTGATGATGTTACGGGTGAAGGCCCGGTTGTAGTAGAAGGACCCGTTGTAGACGACGTGCCCCGTCCCGATCCAGCTGTAGGGCAGCTTGTAGGAGTTGCTCCAGCGCCCTGAGGGACAGAGACGCCACATCGGTGAAATCCTCCCTTTTGGGGCCCAGCCCTCAGCCCTGCCTTTGGCTGCCTCCCGGCCCCCCAATGGTGACAAGCATGATCACAGCCACCATGGGCAGTTGGGCTTGCCCCATGCTCTGAGCCCCACACAGACCCACACACTGAGTACCACCACCCAAGAGGGTCCTTCCCATTACTGTGGCAGGGAACAAGGGTGGTTTTGGGAGCAGCTGACACAACCATGGCAACATGGTGAGGACAGTGCAACCTCACCTTGCTTGAAGTTGTCGAGGTTCCTGAACTCCACCAGCGTGTTTCCATAGTAGTAGTTGGTGACATAGATCCGCTCCTCCCTGGCCAGAGGGTCCTTCATCCAGGCCCCCTCGTTGCGCCCGTAAGTGTTCTGAGTGGTGGGTCCCGAGATGGTGGACAGCGTGTCCTTACAGCGCCCTGCGTGGGCAGAGGGGATGGCGAGGCTGGAGGCAGGGCAGCCACACACTTCCCTCTGCCCCTCCATCCCCCTGCCCACCACTTGCGCAAGAAGGAGACTGCAATAGATTCCAGAGTTAACAAGTGACACTTGCCCTGGTAAAGCACTGCCCAGTGTCTCATTCCACATCCCTCCTATGGCCAAATCCACAGCACGGGCACAAGCCAGCAGGAGGGGACAGGACCTGCAGCCACACGCATGCACTCACCGATGATGTTCCTGATGTCCTCCTCCTCCAGGGCCTGCTTTGGGGTGGCGGGGATGGTGGTGCTGAGTGGCGGGGGGGTGCTGAACTGCTCCGAGGGTCCCGGGCTGCTCTCCATGCCAGGCTCAGGGCTCATCCCCACATCCCATGAGGTCTGGCTGGTGGTAGCCACGGCAGGGCTGGGGATGGAGCTGTTGGCCACAGGTGGGCTCTCGGTGGCCACGGGTGCCGCCACGCTGGCTGATGCTGTCGGCAGCTGCGGGGTCTCCTCCTCAGGCACCACCAAGGGTGTGGTTGCAGTCTCCATGGCAGGGGGGGGCAGGCTGGCAGTGGTGGGCTCTGGTGTCGGCCCCACGGAGGCGGCAGTGGACAGGGGCAGGGTGGTTGGCGCAGTGCTGGGGTCAATGCTGGGGGTGGGCGGCCATCCCACCGGGGATGGTTTCCTCACAGCCTCACCCACCCGCCCGCTGGGCCGCAGCAGCTGGTCCTCTATCAGCAGATCCACGGTGTTGTCCCCACTGAACAGCTCGTCCTCTGCCAGGCACAGATATGGATCAGCAGAGTTACAGTCACCTGCCCTGCCCTCCCCTCGCTCTTTCTTCTGAATCCATCTGCCTTTTTTTTCCTAATTCCCAGCCAGAGAAAGGGATCTGAGATCTCCTGGGTCCTTGCAGGTCTGCCCTGACCTGACCTAGCTGCTGAGCCAGTCTTGCACCCAAAGGCTGTGTGCTGCTTTGTGCATCTAGTTTATTGGGACCCTGCCTCATTGTGCCCTGGGGCACCCTGCGTGGAGAGAGGGATCCTGGCTCCCCTCTGAGCCCTGCAGCACATGTTCCTGCAGTGAGTCAGGCACATTTGCAGGACTTGCATGCATCAACTCATGTTTCCTTTCTGGAGAGGTGCTGATTCTGTATATAAGGACTTCCTTAGCTACCATATATTTTCCATGCAATAACACCACCACACTGCTTTCCGTGCACAGATCAGAGGCCAGATGCTCATACAGCTCTTTTCAGCAGTGATTTACCAATTGGTTCTGCCACTGTAGATCAATACACCCTGCATCAGCCACAAAGCATGCCGGCAGGGAGCGGGACTTGATAGTACAGCACCTTTCCCCTCTACTCCATGTCTCCACCTCCTGCAGCTCCAGTTTTGCTGCTCCCTCTCATAAGCCACATCCCAGGATTAGCAGCTCATCCATCTCTGCTCCTTATTGCTCAGTTCTCTCACTTCACCACTCACCGGCAGCCTTACCATAACCTTGTGCATCCCTGCCTGCTCCTCTTGCACCCATGGATCTCCCGGCACACATCTCCATCCCCCTGCTCCCATCCCAATCTCCTGGAGCCAAAATCACCATGACAGCACTGCTGGACACCCCACGCCCCTGCATTTCCCCTCCCCTCCCCTCTCTGCAGCAGCCCTGCACATTTTGCTCAGGGTGCAGGTGGCAGCCATTGGCCTGACTCACGTTGCTCCTCGATGTCGTTGTCGGACTCAGAGGACTGAGCCTTGTAGTAGGTGACCCCCCGCACAATGGTGGGCTTAGAGGGAGGGCGGCCCCGTGGGCTCAGCTTCCTCTGCAGGAGCTGCTTGGGCTTCCCCTCCTCAGGAGTGAGATGCAACTCTGTGAGGGACTCGACAGAATTGATCTGCTGAGAGATGGTTTCATCCTTCAGGAACCTTTCTTCGTACTTGCCCTGTAAGAAACAAGAGAAGTTGCTTTGGGATGGGCCCAAATAGCCAAATATGGACCCGCAAGGACCTGCTCAGCCGCTGGGCCACCAGTGGCAGCGGACAGCTGTACAGAGGGTGAGCTGGGGCCAGGAGCCCAGCACCGCGGCAGCTGCAGCTCATGGCTGCGGGATTTCAGCTCATTAAAGTAAAATGGAAAGCCAGCCTGAGCATTGAAGCGGTGCCCATTTGGCTGAGGGCGGGCCCAGGATTCCTTTGGAGCCCGGCTGCAATTAACAATGAGAGGGAATATTGGGAAATGAGGTCGCTCAGGGTGACAGCAGCCCCGCACTTTGCTCCGCTGGGCAAGGCAGGCTCAGCCCCAGCAAGGAGCAGTGCTGTGGGTATCACAGGGTTTGGGTGTGCCAGGAGCCACTCCATCCGACTGCTCGGGATGGAGAGCAGAGAGCAGCAGGCTGCGTGCCCCAAACCCTGCTAATCCACGGCGTCCCAGGCTCCCAGCCGGCCGCGATGACATCAGCCTTTCCGAGCGCTTGGCCCCTCCGACCTGGAGGAACAGGAGGGGAGGCCAGAGCAGCTAAGCCAGAGCAGCCTGGCTGTACTAGGGGACACGGGCTGTGCTGAGCAGGGAGAGCAGCCCGCTGCCAGCGCTGGGGCACTGGGGCACCCCACCAGGATGCCGAACCGTGCCATGTGGCTGATGGGTGCCGTGCAGCCCTACCTCGGGGTGCACATATGCAGCCTCCGCGTCCCGCTGCAACGAGCTCTCGATGTCGGCCAGGCTGTTGGAGATGAGGCCAGAGCAGTTCTCCCCAACACGGTGCTGGGGCTCTGACAGGGGCTCCTCCACGCTGACTCCTGCCCGCGTGGCATTCCTGGACATGCCCTGGGAAATGAGAGTGGGGACATGAGCCCGGAGCCCTGCAGCCAGGGGAATGACAAGCCCTGAGCTCCTGGCTCTGTCTCCACGGGGCTGGGTATAAGATACCCCCCAACCGCCCCCAGTCCTTTGTTGTGAATCTGTCCTGCCATTAATTTCTCCTAAAATCCACCGTGACCTCCATCTGTGATCCCAGAATTGCCAGCTGAGGCAGCAGCTGCGAGCTGAACACAAACCAGAGGCACTCACTCTGCAGACTGCATCCGGGAGTTCATTGCTCCGCTGACACCATTTGGATGCAGTTGCTTGTTACACTGGAAACAACTTGCATCCCTTCTCCTCTCTGCACAAACTCTGACCCAAGCCCCATTAACTGGCCACTCTCAAAAGCATCAGAGTGCCTTTGCTGAGGGTTTGTGGGCCACAGTGTTAGTGTTGCACTTTCAGGCTGAGCGCAATAACTGCGGGACTTCCCAGCAAGATTTTTGCTGAGCTGAAGATGCTCTCCCACTGAGCAGCACTGACACCCTTCTCCCTTGGGGATGGAAGCTGCTTCCAATAGCCTTGTGCCCTTATCACCTATTCTGTGCCATTCTTGGCCTATTAAACAAAACCCAACTCCTTCAGCTGGGAGCTACCCCAAAGAAGCACCCTGTGATGCTCCCTGGTGCTGCCCAGCTGCTGTGCCTGGGCCCAGCTGCTCAAATTGCACTCTCTGACCCCCTGACACAGCGCCAGGCTCTCCTGCAGTGCCTCAGCTGTCTTGCACCGGATCCTGGGCCGGCGCAGGCAGAAATCTGGGTGCTGAGCCAGCAACAGGGGGCCACTCACAGCTGCTCACAATCTGCCTGCAGCTCCGCCAGCCCTCTCCTGCTCTGTCACCCAGTGCTCTGCCCTCCTGCAGTGGCAGAGCAGTAAGAAGAGGCACAGCAGAGGCAGTACCTCCCTTGGTCTTTCCAAGCCCCCAGGCACTTCCAGCTAGCCAGCTTCAGGCTCAGACAAACCTCCCCTTCCCTGACAGCACGGAGCTCAGCGGCAAACCCAAGCGGCGTCTGGAGAGCACGCCAAGCCACAGGAAGAGGGTGGGATCACAAACAGAAGCATCTTTGCTTTATTAATTTTAGACCTCAAAGCCCCTTTCCCCTTTTTGAGTCAATTCCCTGCTTGGAAACCCAGGTCCTGCAGCCCTGTGCTCCTCCCAGCTGCCTCCTCCCTGACCTCAGGCAGAGCGCACCGTGCCTTCCCGAAACGCACTGCAAGTGGAATTTTGGCTTTCTAAATCATCGCTGCTTGGCTGCAGTCTGCGGGACTGTGCTGCTACAGAGAGAGCACTCAGCACTCTGTCTGGGAGCCTGGAACCCCGCAGCTCAACACTGCACCCCATGCATCGCACCAGCCAAGGGAACACTCAGCTATGGATTCTGTACTTCTATCATTCAAGCAGCACTGAGGGCTCAGCTCTTCTTGAGGCAAGCCAAGATGCAGCTTGGTCATTGTGTGGCAGCTGTCGAATCACAGTCTGAACCACTGATTGAGTACCTGGGGGAAGGACCCAGTCAGCCCTAGAAGCACAGGTGAAGGCAATTCAGCTGTGTCACTGCAAGGGGTGGAGCCTGGCTGCACCTCTCTTAAACCTCATTTAAGGGCTGACTGCCAGTGCAGAAATATCTCCTTCTGGAGATCCCTCTATGGGGAAGTTTTCCCTTGTAAGCCTTAGTCTTCAGAGATAGGTAAGCAGTTCTTTTCCCTTCCCTTGTACCACCTTTCTGTGGTGTTAGTCCTCCTGTCGTTACACCTGTTATATCACCTTTCCATTGTGTTGCTCTTTCTGATTGTTACAATGCTGCAGAATGCAGCCAACCTCCTTGGCTACCATCAGGTCAGCTGTGTGCAACCCAACCTATGACCCTGACACCTCACCCCAGGCACGGAGCTCTGACACCACCTGCAGCCCCCAAGGACCCTCTTACCTCCTCCAGCCTCTCCACCCGACCCACCAGCTTCGTTGTGACCGAATGCAGCTTCAGCAGGTCCAGGCCATAGAAGGCACTTTCTAGCATCTCAACAATGGAGGACAGCTGTAAGACAAAGGGAGTGCTCCATCAGGATCAGGGCTTTGCTTTGAGGCACCCACTATGGTTTTCTATAGCCAAAATAATGCACTCATGGGAGCACAAGAAGTTCCCTAAGAAGCAAGTTTTCCACTGTACAGACAGTCCTGAGCCCCAGGTATGGTGTGAGAAATGAGAAGTGCTGCCCATGGCTCTGCCCAGCCCCAGGCTGCCCTGAGTGGCAGCAGATGAGCCAAGAGGAGAACCGCAGCACTAATAAAAGGGAGCCTGAGATCACGCTCTGAGTTCCTGCCATCCCAGGCTTGTTTTTCCTGGAACAAGAAGAAACTTGTTAAAAAATATAGAAATACTCTCAAATGCAACAGCATGCAGGGATCTCAGTCAGCGCCAGCCTCGTAAGAAGTGGCTTCCCTGGAGAGTAACTTCACCTGAGGGATGCTGCATCCTGCCTTCCCCTGACAGCCCTGTTTTGGAGATGTCCAGGCTTTCCTGGGTGAGGACAGGTGACCTCAGGGGACCCTGGAGACAGTGATACCCTCAGCACTGTGCTCCTGTCTGACCGCAGCCTCTCCTGCTGCCCTCAGCCATGAGCACACACAGCATGGCACCATGCAGCCACTGAGCATCGTTGGTGCATGGGAACAACTGCAAGAAGGTGGCGTTTTCTCCCAGCAAGTCAAACCATTCAGCACAGCTCCATAAACAGGGAGCAATGCAGGCAGCACTGCTGGCGGCACTCGCAGTTTCCACCCCAGCCCCTGCAGTCTCCCTGTGGAGCTGACAGCGAAGGAAAGTTTCCTTTTGTGCCAAGTAAAATGGCAGCAGCAGAGACAAGGCTGTTTTATGGCTGTGCATCCACTTTTCTGCTGAGAACTGGACTGCGACGGCTGACACAATGCATGTGGGCTGCCAGACAGACACTAGAGAAAAGCACTTCCACCCGGGCTGGATGGCTTCCACCAAGGTACAGGGGTTGTAGACCTCATTAGAAGCTCCTCCTGAGCATGCACTTGTTGTGGGCTGTACACCCAAGACCCCCAGAATGCAAGCTACACCCACAAGCAGAGGGGCAGCAAGTCACAATTTCACTGGGATGCATTGCACGTGTAGTGGGGTGCTCCTGGCACTGTCTGCCTCTTATTCTGGGGACCTTCTCAGAGTCGTGCTTGGTGACAAAGCCATCTGCTTTCACAGCTCCCAAGACTCATACAGCAAAGGAAAGTCCTGGATGTGGATGCTTGCCAGGCGGGCTGTGAGTGAGGCCAGTTCCTAGAGGAGTGCTCACACCATGGCTGGGAAGCAGACAAAGCCAAGCTGTGCTGCACCGTGCCAGCTGCATCCTGACAGCATCTAACAGGGCTACGCTGGTCTCAGGGCTTTGCCTCAGCCCAGCTGAGCTTCCTGGAGAGCGAGGGACCACTGGAGAGCTGCAAAGCAGTCCCTCCTTCCCCAGCATGCTGGGTTATCTGCCCGTGCTTGTCATCTTCCCCTGCTGTGGGGAACTCGGACAGCGGGCTGCTCACTGCCTGCGGTCTGACATGATGAGACACATCCCCAGCTCCAAACCAATGGGAATGAGCTATTGTGCAGGGCTGACCTCAGCCAGGATGCAGCCTCACTGAGGTGCAGCCCAGAACCAGCAGGAAGTGTCACCAGCACTCGGTTCTCTGCCCTGGGACAGCAAATGATACAGAAGTGCCAACAAATGCTGCCACCACCTCCTTGAACAGGGCAACAGCTCTCAGAAGGAGTGAGGCAGTGGGGATGGACAGCATCTGATCACTGCAGCCACACACCTCCATCCTTCTGCCCCAGCTTCTCTTCTCCATGAAATGTGCAGATATGAGGGTAACAGATAAATGCTTTCAAGGCAGAGGAAGAGATCAAAAGATCTCTTTAAAGGGACAAAGAGTAGGGAAAAATTATTTTCAGAATCCCCTATGAATATTATATATTGGCCATGTTTCAGGGCCGTACCCTCAAGCTGTTCTCTGGCTGCAGCAGGCAGCATCTGTCCAAAGCGCTCTGGGCCACTCTTCTCCAAGGCAGGAACCTTAACGTGGTGATGGAAGGAGACAGCGCTATCTGTCTTCCTGTCCACCCATTCATCTATCCAGCCATCCCATCCATGTATCCAGCCATCCCATCTCTCCATCAGTTCCTCCCTCTGTCTAACCACCCCATCTTTCCATCAATCCATCCATCTATCCAACCATCCCATCTATACACCCATCCACAAAGGCTCCGACGCTTGCCAGCTGGCAGCAGCAATCCCCAGAGGCTTTCTGAGCACTTTCAAGCAACACCACCTCAGCCTCCAGCCCTCCTCCTACCTTCAGGTCTCCGCTGTCCGCCTCCCGCAGCTTCTGCAGCCTGAAGTCCCCCTCGCAGGGGTTCAGAGCCGAGGGGGGGGCCACGCAGGCGCACTTGCAGCCGGGCCCCGAGGTGATGGTCTCCACGGTGTAGAAGTCCTCGGCGTGGAAGGAGCCCTGGTTGATGCGCTGGCAGGCGCCGCGGCCCAGGGGTCTCACCAGGCACTTGCAGCGGCAGTCGGCGCCCTCGGACACCGCCTTCACCTTGTCGTAGTCACCTAGCAGCTGAGCACAGCGCCGTCACGGCCCTGCCGGGATGCCCGACCTCCCCGCTGACTTTTGGGCATCCTGAATCTTGTGGAATCCTAACCGAACAACCCTACAAGCTGCGTAACCTGGTGGTGGGACTGTGCTGCTGATTAGCCCCATACAATGCCAGGAATTTCCTTTACGGAGATTTGCAGACAGAGCTTCTGAAAGCCCGAGCACAAAAATAACTTTGACGGTATGTTTCCAATAGGCTCCGCGTTAGCCATTTCCGAGGGCAGATAATAGCACACGGTCGGATCGGCCAAAGCCAACAGAGCCCTCCACCGCATCCCGGGCGAGGAGAGCTCGCACACAAAGAGGCTGCGGCAGATCCCCACCCACGGATCCCCCCCTCCCCTTCCCCGAGCCCCCCAGGGAAGTCCCCGGGTCGGTGTTTCAAAGCAGGAACAAAGCGGAGCGATAAACCCCTTTGCAGATGCACCCACTCCGATCCTGCACGGCACCTCCCAGCGCAGAGCAAGACACGCACGTCGCGGCACCCCGGGTGCGCTCAGCACCCCAAGGAGCATCACCCCATAAAAACAACGTTCCCCCGAGCAGCACCGCCCCCAAACAGCATCCCTCCAAACGCGGCATCCATCCAAAAAGCATCGCCCCCCAAAGCAGCCCCGTACCTGCGAGAGGATGTTCTCCTGGTTGTCCGCCTCGTCCTGCAGCGGCTCGGCGGAGGGCCCGGCGGTACCGGTGGGGGCCGGCCCTGCCCGGCAGCCGGCGCCCAGCGCGGCCAGGCAGAGCAGCAGCGGTAGCGGCCGAGCCATGGGACGACGGGGCCGGAGCCGGAGCCGGGGCCGGGGCGGGCGCGGAGCCGCCGCTGCTCGCTCAGGTGCGGCGCGGCGGGCGCGGGCGGGGCCGGGTCGGGCCCCCGCCTCCTTCCCCGCCTCCTTCCCTCCCTACTTCCCTGCCCCCCTTCCCCCCGCGGCAGGACGAGGCGGAGCCGAAGCGGGGCCGGCCGGCCGACCCCCGGGGGGCAGGTGGACCCAGAAGATGCCGCGAGCTGTGATCGATCCGCGAGGCTCCTGGAATGCATCGAGGGTAACATCGTGAGCTTGTAATAGCCCCACCAGGGGGGTGCAAGCCAGACCTGCTGCTCGCCAGCGCTGGGGAACCGATGTCAGGACTGGAGTCTGTCCGGGCTGTAGCGGCCGTGCAGCAGTGGACAAGGGAAGAGCCTGCGATGTCGTCTATCTGGACTTCAGCAAGGTCTTTGACACAGTTCCCTGTAACATCCTTCTCTCCAGATTGGAAAGATACAGATTTAACAAGTGGACTGTTCGATGGATGAGGAACCAGTAGTGAGATCATGCCTACAGAGCAGTGGTCAATGGCTCAGTGTCTGGGTGGAGATCCGTGACGAGCAGTGTCCTGCAGGGGTCAGTACTGGTCAGCGGTGGTACCAGGGCTCCTTAACATCTTCATCACTGCTTGACAGTGGGGTCGAGTCCACCCTTAGCAAGACTGCTGATGAGGAGGGCCACAAGTGTGAACCAAGTGGTGGAACACCTCCCTACGAGGACAGGCTGAGAGCTGGGGCTGTTCAGCATGGAGAGAAGGCTCTGAGGAGACCTGAGAGAGACCTGACAGTGTACACAGGGGCTGTAAGAAGGAAGGGGACAGACTCTCCAGCATGGTCTACTGTGACAGGACAAGGGGAAATGGTTTCAGACTAAAAGCCTCAGAGCAGCCTGGTTGCTATCAGGAGGCAGAGTGGCTCTTGTCCCTGGCACACCACGGGCACACAGGGCAGGCAGCCCAAGGATGCATGGGAAAGGAAGGATCTCACGTGTTATCAGCATCCTTTGTTGCTTTCTTTTCTGTACTTGGGGAAGAAAGTGGTTCTGGTGGTATTTAGTTTGGGCTGAAGACAATTTTAAGCCTGTCCTTTGGGGGCAGGAGGAGACAGTGGTGAGAAATGCAGACTCACTGTGGTCATCTCTAAGTTCTGAATAATCCCCCTCCAAGAAACAACCCAGCAGGGCAAACTGACAGAAAGAGGACAGCAGAGTGTGTCAGTGTGCTTCAGGGGCTGCTGAACTCTGTGGGAGGCTGCAAGCTCACCTGTGCACCACTGCTTCTTCCTTCCTGCACAGGCTCTGCCACAAGGCTGGGGCTGTGCCATGCCAAGCTGAGCCAGCAGGGTGTCCCTGCTGCAAAAAAAAAATAAAAATAAAAATAAAAGACAAGTGGTGTTGGGCTGCATCAGGCTGAGTATTGCTAGCAGCTCAACACAGTGATCCTGCCCTTCTGTTTGGTGCTGCTGAGGCCACACCAGGAGCGCAGCGCCCAGCCTCACAGTACAGGAGGGACATGGAGCTGCTTGGAAGAGAATGCTGTGAAGCATGGGGAGAGGCTGAGAGCTGCCTGGAGAAGGCTCAGGGGAAGCTCACTGATGTGTTCAGACACCTGAAGGGAGGGGGCAAAGAGAACAGCGTGGTCTAGTTGGAGGCCAGCAGCTTGCAGTGTACCCTGGAGGCCAGGGGTCAGCGCTGTTAAACCTCCGCATGGACGATCTGGATGATGCGACACAACTGCAGACAACAAACCTGGGAGCAGCGGCTGCTGATCCACCAAAGGGCGGTGCTGCCATCCAGAGGGACTGGAGAGGTGGGCTGATGGAACCTCCTGGGCTGAGCGAGGAGAAGTGCAGAGTCCTGGCCCTGAGAGGAACAAGCCCAGGCACTGGGAGGGCTCACAGGGCTCGGCGCAGCTTGGCACTGCACAGCACGGCTCGGCACGGCTGAGCACAAGCCAGCAGGTCGTCCCCGCTGCAAAAAAGCTTGGCCGTGCCATCCCGATGCTTTGCCGCGTTGTGCAGAGCCAAACCGTGCCGAGCCCAGCCGATCCAAGGGAGCCTTCCGGCTGCTGCTGCTGCCCCGGGGCCGCGCTGAGAGGCACCGCAGCACCATCCCGCGGTACGGCCGCCCCTGCCGAGCTGCTGCTGCCGCTGCACGACTTGGGACGCTCGCTGATGAAATTCGCTGCACGGAGCGTCCCGGAGCTAATGCCGGGCTGTCCACCAGGTGTCCCCCAGGACCATCAGCTCCGTCTCCACAACGCCGCTCTCCAGGACGTGGGGATGCCTGGGCTTGTTCCTCCTTAGGGCCAGGACTCTGCACTTCTCCTCGCTCAGCGCCAGGAGGATCACACCAGCCCACCTCTCCAGTCCCTCTGGATGGCAGCACTGCCCTTTGGTGGATCAGCAGCTGCTGCTCCCAGGCTTGCCATCTGCAGCTGTGCTGAGAGTGCTCCATCACCCAGATGGTCCAAGGAGAGGTTAACCAGCACCACACTCAGCACTGAGCCATGGTTTCACAGCCAGTTACTTCCTCAGCTGAGAGGTACCCACCCTTCCCGGTGGGACACACCGCCTGCACATGCCTGGTGCATTGCCAGAGCTGCCAGCACCTTCCCATGGCCTCACCTCCTGCATTCTCTGATCCCACGACCTACAGTGGGAGACCACATCCTGATGGAAGAAACCAAAGCTGCTGGAGGCAGGTGCCGTTACCAACACCCCTAGTGCACCACGTCACCCAGCTGTGCCTTCTAGGGATCACATGGAGAAACAAGCCCAAGGTGCATGCTGTCACATCCTTGAGCTCTGCAGCCCAAGGGGTTTCATTGAAAGCAATGCTTCTGCCACTCCCAAGGGCCAGCTGAGCATTTAGAGGCAGCCCCAGCAGAAGCCTCTCACCTGGGTCATGGTTAGAGGGCAGGAGGGTGATACACAGACCCTCGTGCATTGGCTTCTGTGCCAGGACAGGGAGAGCTCGCTGCCATCTTCATCTGCTGGAGGAGGAAATCCATCCCGAGGAGCTGGGTGACTATGCAGGAAAGCTCATGACGCAAATCTGAATTGCCCAGCAATTTGAGTGGCTCCCAGCTGACCTCAGCAATGACAATTCCATTTCTGTCTATGAGTCAAATGGTGCTCAGTAAATGCACACCTGCCCTGGAAGGTAGCTGGTTCTGAAGCTGCCCAACATGTTGCCTGCAGGAGGCACGCCTGTACCAGCATTCTTCTGCAGGGTGCCCTGGCCAGGCAAGGAGCTTTGTCCAAGCCAGGAATGCTTAGCTGTACCAGCAGGCTGCAACATGCCCTCAGCTTCCTGAGCAGCTCTATTCCACGTGGTAAATGCACCTTGAAGCTGGATTTTGGAGAACCTACACCAAGCTGAGCTGCACAGCAGCTGAGTACAGAGTTTGCACCAGATCATGTGTTCTGCTTTGTAGCCATATTACTCTGAAATCCAGGCCCTCCAGCTGCTCCAGCCAGAGGGCAATGGAGGGGAGAGTCCAACATCCATCCGCATTTCATCCCTCTGTTCTCCTCCCATAGTGCGTGCACACATCTCTACACATCCTGCCTTCCTCCAGCTGACTTGCACTGTCCCCACTGCACGCTGTAATTAAACCTCTCAAGCCCCTGTGATCAATGGGAGGTTCCACCTCATTGGGTTTCAAAACACATTCACCTTGTGCCCACACTGCAGAGCAGAACAACATGCTCAGTCTGCCGGGCAAAACTATCCAACACCTACGCCCAGCCCAAGAGCCCAGGTCCCTGTTTTGGTGGGGGACACAGGGACACAGGGACTGAGGAAGCCCTAGGTGACAGCTTCCAGCACTACTCATGGCTGGGTGAAGCATGGAAGCAAAACCCGTTCTGATCTCCCAGGCAAAACCCCACTCAAATGTCCTGGGGATACTTCAAGCTCAGAGAGAAGTTAGTTTCCAGGAGCTGCAGGGAAATGCAGGCAGAGCTCCACACAGGCAGGCAGACTCTGCAGGAGCTGCTGGTGCTCAGCACTCAGCAGAACCATGAAGCAAGCACAGGAAATGGCTGGAGCTGCCTGTCCTACTTCAACAAGCTCTCACGAAGCTCAGGACACTGCAGCTCAGCCCACAGCTCCCACGTGGACGAGGAACCGACCCACCACGTGCCTGCACCCCATGTTCTAGCCTGGAGCTCCGACACTGCACAGCCAAGCGGAAAAGGTGGGGAGCAAAGGCAGATGAGCAAGGGCTGATAAAGAGGTGATTGATACGGCTCCCTGGGTCATGCGGGGTGCCGGCAGGACCTGCTGTGGCTGATGACACAGCACAGCTTGGCACCAGTGGGCAGCGAGCACAGGGCGGGTGTCACAGGGGCATGTTCACCACGTGCCACCGGCACCACGAGGTACCCCCAGCAACATATCCGGGACCTAATAACCCCCAGTGTCACCCTGCCTAGCCCTGTGTGTCATGGGACAGCAATGACAGCCACACCAAGGCACCCACGGCCCAGCTGCAGGCCTGTGGGGGGGCACAGGGAAACAACATGGTGGATCCCATCTCTACTTTGGTCCTTAATGGCAGGCAAGGAACCTGCCTGCAGCCGAAGTCAGCAGCAAAACCACCCAGCCCCGTGCCCTGCTGGTTCTTCTCCCCGGAGCTGTTGTGCTCCTGCAAGGATCCCTAGAGAGGCTTTATCTCCCCACGAGCAGCCCAGCCCTTCAGCACATGATCGTCTGCCCCTAGCCTGGGCAGCTCCTGCAAAGCACTGCCAACAGCAAAGCTGCCACTGGAAGATTAATACTGGATGTTTTGAAACACGATGGCTGCATTGCACCTGTTTACAGGGACCGATCTGCTTACTGGTGATTCCGTGCTAGAGGAGCAGAGCTCATCCAGCCCAGAGGATCTCAGCCCTGCCACTCCCACTCCTACAGTGCCCTACATAGGTAAAGGCCACTGAGCTGTAAGTAGTGATAGACCTGAGCTGCATCTGGAGCAATGCAACCCCTTTGCCTCTACAGCTAAGAAATCAGTGGCCGCAGACCAGTCATAATGGCTGGCAAAGGAGGAACACACAGCCCAGCCATGCAGGATGTTGTGAAACAACCACGGCAAGCTTTCACGCTTAGCACCCACCTCAGAGATCTCTGGAAGCCCCCAAACCAGCAGAAGATTCCTGCTTCAGCAGTGACTCACTGTTGCCATTCCAGACTTGTCACTTGTCACATGTCCCTGCATTTTTCACCCGTCTTTGTCACAGCTGGCCGTGTGCTCAGGGCAAGAGCTGGTTTTGCTGCATGAAGGGCTTGCCAGTTCCACGTACATAACCCAAGCAATGCCCTTGACTCACACCTTGGCATTGGTTGGGTCTTCTTTGCCATAGCACGCAAGATGAGGAGACAGAAGTGTGCTGGGCAGAGTCTTATGGATGTGTGCAGTACTTGCCTGCTCTCCTTGACCCAGTTGTCATTTCTCCATTACCAGTTTCATGACTGGATGCGCCTCAAGCTAGAGGGATTAGCTGGGGATAAAGCTACACATACACACTCTTGTTAGCCAAGAACAGCACACAATCAACCCCAAAGATGAGCAGCTCAGAGCACAGCCTGGCTCTGCTCAGGCACCTGGGGCAGACACCTGAACCAGGACATGCAGCTGGGCATGGGCCAGAGTCACCAAGAAGGGAAAAGACCACCTTTAGATGGCCTCGGTGCAAAACCTTGAGATTCTGGACACTGTCTCATTCTGGGTGCAACTGAGCAAGGTGGGTGATGCACCCAAACCGCTCAGCAGCTCAGTGTTCCTGGGCACACCTTGAGCCTAGAACAGCCCCAAACACCTCTTTACCTGCCACTCCTGCACTGAAGGCACAGGTGCAGGACAGAACAAGGCACAGAACAACACAGAACCAGGGCAGGAAGAAGGGATAGGGAATTAGGGCAGCCCAGCCCTCGCTTCTCCAGTAACACACGTTGACCCACACACTCTCTCCAGGGAGCCAAACAAGGAGAGTAAGCAGCTGGGCCGCACCCAGGCATGGGGCAGCTTCCCTTCCAAGGCACCAGGTTCTGCCCATGGCTCCCAGCTGAAGGCCAAGCCAGAAACAGAGCCGGAGCCTCTGCGCAGGCATAAAGCACGTGTCCCATCTCACCAGGCTCACCTTCTCCAAGAAATGTGCAACTCAAGCGCATACGAGAAAAATCATCCAAGATCCCACTTACTGTCATCCATCTGTGCCCATCCTGCCAACCAAACTGCTTACTTCATTCCAGGCTTAAAAGGTTGCACACCAGAAAACATTTGCTTTCTCCATATATATCAGTTCATAGAATGGCCTGGGTTGAAAAGGACCGTAACGATAATCAAATTTCAATCCCCCTCTCATGTGTGGGGTCGTCAACCACCAGACCAGGCTGCCCAGAGCCACATCCAGCCTGGCCTTGAATGCCTCCAGCGCATCCACAACCTCCTTGGGCAACCTGTTCCAGTGCATCACCACCCTCTGGGTGAAAATCTTCCTCCTAATATCTAACCTAAACCCCCCTTGTCTCAGTTTAAGACCATTCCCCCTTGTAGCTGACTTCCAGCTGATGGAAAGCTGACTTCTCTAGATCCCACTGCATTCAAGTCCTCACACCATCACAGCTATGGTGTCAGGACTGCACACATTCCTTACTCTACACCAAGCCATGCAGCTGGCTCTGAGAGAAGGCACAAACAACACCTGTGATTACCTTGGCATAAGAACCCTCTGCTTCCCACCTCCCACAAGCTGCACTCATTTCATGATGCATTGTGTCAGACTGTTGTGAGCAGTATCTGCTGCTCCATACATTACACCCCAAAGAAGGTTAAGAAAGAGCTGTCAGAGCAGGGCACAGCATCCATAGTATGAGGAATGATGGAGTGTCTCTGGCTATGAGAATCTGAAAGCTGTAGTGGATAGCAAATCCCAGGGCAGAAGCACTGCAGTGTTCAAGAAACACGTCTAAAGCCAATTAAGGGAAAGGCTTAATTACTCTCTAGAACAAGAAGCCAAATAGTGTTGTAAGACAAGGTACGCAGCTCAAGGGGAGGCAGGCAGCCAGCCACTGGCTTGCTATCATTACCTCCTTTCCTGCCCAGAAAAGCGGGATTACAGCCCTGAGAGGTTCTGTTGAACAAAGCTAGAGGCCAGGTCGGCCCAGGACAGCCTTTCCTGTGCTTAACTGAAGGCTCACACAAGCACACGCTCCATCTGCTTTACAGAAGTCAGAGCCTTTACATGCTGAGCCTTCCTGCCAGCTCCTGCCTACCCCAGGGCAGTGCCTGGGCACAGCCAGTGTTCCCAGTAGCACAGTAATTAATCACTAGTTATGTGACAAGGTAGGTGAGTAAGTGCTGGAGACATCCACTTGTCTCAAGTACTTGAAGCGAGGAAATTGTCTCAGACAAACGTTCAATGTACAAAACCACACCGAAGTCCTCAGAAGTTACTAATGCCTGCCATTAATTAGAAGGCACATGAGCGGGCTGCTCACAGGTGCCCTGGGGACCCCTCACTTCCCTGCTACACACAGGTATGCCCTCCCTCCCAGCATCCCGTATCGCACCAAAAACTCCATCATAGCAAGGACAAGTGAGTGCTGATTATTTATTTGTTGCAGCATTGAAAGTACACGAGGTACTCACAAGATAGGTAACAGAAAGAATACTTATTAAATATAAAAAGACAGTTAAATAGATATAAATAACAGGGTGACCTCATTCTTGCAACAGACAGAGCAGTCAGGCCCTGAAACCCAGCTAACTTCAACAGCCTCAGCCTTCCCAGTCAGTCATGGCTAGAACATAGGGCCCCAAATCCAAGGGATGGCTCATGTTTTCCAGCTATCCAAAAAGCATCTAACCTCACAGCGGAGGCAAGAGGTGCCATTCCCTCTTTTTTCAGGAGCTTTGCCTCAGGGCCATACACAGCCTGAGCTTCAGCAAGGCTCAATCTTGCCAGCCCCTGGGAATGCTGGCCCAAGCTCTGGGGTGCAAACAGAAGCAGCTCAGCTGAAGTTGGGCCTTCAAGTATGTCAGGATTAGCCACAGGTCATGAGTTCAAACCATCTCGAAGGACTGGTGGAGCCACAACTCACAGCAGCACCCCAGGCTGTTGCCTTCCCCACACCAAGCCACATTCAAACCATGTTTTGAGGCTCCTCTTGAGCTGTACACAGTTCAGTCATGTTTTTAGAAGACAACGCCTCACAGCTGTGTTAGGACAGTTTCCACCTACGCTAGGTCTCCAGTTTTACGCCAGAAAAATCCCATACCAGAAAGACTAAATATTCTTCTTCAGTTCTCACATTCCCATTTTCAGGAACTGTTCACCTTCTTTAGAGAAGGAAGATCAGTGCTGAAGCCATATGCCCACAGAAGAGCAGGCACCCCAAGTAGCACCAGAATGAAGGAAGCCCACGTTACTGATAGAAGCCTTAACTCACTGAGAATGAGTTTTATTTAATCTAGGAGATCGCCATATTTCTCTAGAGTTTGCTCCTCCAGTTCCAACAGCTTCTGGTAAAATTTCTCAGCAGTTTCTTCATCCACATCAAGCTGGAAAAGAATAAGAAGGGCACTGAGACATGTCATTGTTGGCGGTCTGTACGAATACTGAGGGCAGCTCTGGATTCTCTAGTGTGGCACCCAGAGGCATCCATCTCCAGAGCACAGAGCACATTGTGGGGAAGCATCATAACACACTGATCCTGTTCTGAGCAAGATCTTCATTGCCAAGAGACCAGGTCATACACAGAGCCTGTTCAAGTCGAGCTTGTGGTGCAGCAGTCTCAACCATGACACACTGTCAGAGACCAAAGTACCACCAGCTCCCACATTCCCCTGCTACCACCTGGACGTCAGCTGACATCAGAAGTACTTACTGCTGCCTTTGTTCCCACCTTCCCACCAGCCCAACAGAGGGGGGATTGCCCAATTAAGTAACAGATAGAACAGAAAGCAACACAAACCCTCCTGGCTGGTCCTAAGAGCTTACAGACTCCAGTATGAGGATGGCAGATGTGCTACTCTAGGAAAACCTCATAGATAGTTCCACATCCCTCTCTACTGCTCAGCACACAGCTAGTTTCCTCTCCAGCCCCAGGACCTCCATCACCAACCCTTCTGCTCTGTACCAGGCAGCACACAGCAGGACCCCAGCCAAGTCCCCACAGCAGGAGGCTGATGCTCTGTTCACCTTTCTAGGCTCCACAAAGTTCTTCCCCAGTCCAGAGGTACAGCTGTGGTACTTGACAAGTGGATCCAGGTATTCTGGCTTCTGCTTGAACAGCCACACCTAGGAAGAACAGCACAGAGTCATGCAGGGAGTCCCAACCAAACCTATAGGTAAGGACCCTGCTTCTGGATGACATGGGTGAAAACACCACGGGTGCTTTCATTAAGCTTGGGGAGACTAGATACCTGGAGAAGAAATTCCAAACTGGTTGCCCTCAGCTTCAACCTACCCTGCCTGCATTGCCCTCTGGCTATGCGCCTGTGGTTTGACAGCAAAAAGGCAGGGCAACACCCTCCCCATTAGGGAAAGAAGGGGAAGAGTTTAGTTTGCCTAAATCCTCCATTCTCTGGACACCTGACAAAGAGACCTGTGGGATCAGCCCTGGTCACTTCTGGTCTCCCAGCACTTCCTGCTGTAAGGGATTCGGAGAATAAATCCAGCACACAGACCCCAGCCCTGTAGAGGGCATCTTAGAGTCTGCAGGTGCTGGGAAGAGCTATCCTAGAGAGAGAGCTGTTAAATTAAATAGTGAAGCACTTACATGAGCTTCTGCTCCATTATACGGTGTCAGAGTGTAAGTCTTGGCAAAGAAACGTATCTGATGGAGGAAAAAAAATATACAAGAAAGCATCAGTATTTTGACCCAAGGTTTCTTTGACAAGCCCAACAACAAGACCATCTACCAAGGGTAGAAATGCTTTCAAGGCTGCCTCCAGTCAATGCTGCACACTTGGAACTGAAGCATCCTTCTGTCCCCACAAGCTTGGTTCCCTGGGCCACCCACCAGACCAGCGAGCCTCATTCCATAGGCAGAAGGAGGCAGGCAACAAGGCAAGCACACATCCCACAGGCACTTTGCTTCCTGCCCTGTGTGGTTGTGATATGGCTGGAGACCAAATGGGTCCTCAACACCATCAGCGCTGAGGACAAGTGAGAAGGCACTGCCTTCTCCATTGACAGGAGAAAGGTGATCTGCCAGGATCAGCCACTGCCTGCTCAGACAGCTGGGGCAGGCATCCTGCAGCAGGGCCAGAACTGCACTGAGTCTAGAAAGCTGAAGCTACAGGAACAAATGGCAAAAGCAGCTTTTGGGGAGCGGGAGAAGGGACAGAAAGCAAACAACTTGGCATTTTTTGGGTGTTCTTTCTGTGCCTCTAAGAAAGTCAAAGACTGTTGCAAAAACAAACAGCATGTCAAGGAATGAGGGACAAGTTTCGTCCAGAACTCCACTACTGCTGAAAAGCATGTTATTTTGCAAGCCCACACCAGCCTGGTACTGAGAGTCTTGCTGATGCTGCTGCAACTGAAAGGCTGAGCTCTATCTGTGTGCAGTACTTCCCAGCAGCAGAGCTGCTTTGAGGAGCTCTGCTGGAAAAACCAGGACCCATACTACCCAAGGGCAGGTTGGCAAGATCTGAATACACCTTCTGTTTCTCCTTCCCACAAGAAACCTACAGCAGAATAAAGACACCAGCAGTGCAGTGCCTTCCTCCCAGTGCCAAGCAGATGCAGCAAGGCCTTTCCCTTCCATTCTCCAAGACGTGCTTTGCACCTTCGCTGGAAGAGCAGCCCACAAGAAGCAGACACTCAAGAGTAAGCCCTGAAAGCCACTCCAGTCAACAGGCTGTGTCAGAGCACATAACAAGAGCAGCAGCACCTATCTGGTGTAGGTTAAAGGGGTGTCATTAACTCTCCCCTCTGCGCCCCATGCTCCAAGAAGCTCCTAGAGAAGGAGACTGCCATCTCTCTCCTCCCAGGAAACCTGCTGCTCCAGAAGGCCAGAAGGTTGCTTTGAGGAACCACCAGCCCCTTGAACAAGTCAGCAAGTTGCCCACACAGGGCATGGCTGCCCAATTCAACTGAAGAGCTACAGAGCCATAATAGTAGTGAGAAGCCACAAGCAGGCTGCTCCAAAGAGCTCCTTCAAACCAGCAAAGAGCCTCTTACCAAAAACATGATGGGCATCAGCAGCACCCACAGAAAAACTGGCAAAATTCGGAAGGTCATGTTGGACATAACGAGGCCAGGACAAACAACACTGGAATACAGACCCTGCAGAGAAGAAACAGTCAGTTTGTAACTACAGAACAGTAAAGAAGGGCTCCTACCCCCTCCCTCTGGCAGAATCTATGCCTCAAGTGGGCACATGCACCTGAGAAGAGTGGCCAGCACTTCAGCCCTTTGCTCTTTCAGACCAATTCTCTGGTTTCAATAGAAAACTAAAGCTTGCAAGGTAGGAACCTCTCCTAAAAGCTTCTGCTATCAGAAATACTCTGTAGTGGATGGCTCAAGCAGGAAGACCTGTGGCTGGCAGCCTGCATGCCCCACCAGTGCAGCCACAGCCAGTTCCTACGCATGCATTAAGGCACATATCTGTTTGCTGCAAACTAATGCAGCAAGGCAACAACAATGTAACAATAATTACAAATAGTAGCTGCTCATTAAGTCCTTCAGACACACAAATCCCATTGTCACCTGCTTATTAAATTTCCTGTTCAGAACCACACTTGTCAGGTCAGTGGCATATTTGGAGGAACTGTATGATTCCTGCCCCTTGGCATGCTGATAGTCAGACAGGCTGAAGGCAGATTCCCTTGCATTGCTGGAGGAGGTCCAGATGAGTCGTGATGGCTTTTCATTACCGCAGAGCAGAGATTCGAGTTGACGAATCTGAAAAAGAATTGTCACCACAATTGTAAAGCTTCATGGCATCGTTTCACCATACCGAAAAGCTGCCAGCTCAGCTTTCCTAGTAATGGCCAACCTTCGTAGATGGGCCACACATGAGCCACACCAAGCTGTGAAGGGAGCGCTGAAAAAGCAGCCACAGCTCAGGTGCAGCTTCAGCCCATGTTTTCCCAGGAAGCTGTACAAGCAGTGGCAGTGTTCTGCACAGCTCAGAGGAACACCTCAGAAATCCACAGAGCCAAGCCTTGGTGGCCTCCTTGGAGAGGGAAAGAGCTGTGCCTGGTTTACCTCTACCCACTGACTACGGTAAGCTTTAGATTGCATTGATCCTTACAACAACTCTGTGACCACTTAGAGCTATTTCAACACGGCAGGAGACCTTTCTCCTATCATTCTTTATCTGTCAGGCCTGAGCTTGCAGCAGGATCAGAACCTGAAAGGCAGAACCCACATCAGCACCCACTGTGCTATGCTACCCAGACCTACAGCCCGACTTTCGCACAGCCTCACCAGGATGAAGTGCCCAAAGAGGTTGGTGGTAAACACCTCCTGCAGCCCGTCCCCATTCAGTCTGTCTGTCTGTGTCATGATGCCTTCTGCAGTGGTCAGCATATGGAGCACCTTCCTGGAAACCAAGGGTAGGAAACAGAGCATTCAGATATGAAGACCAATCTCAGGCATGGAACAAAGACCTATCAGCAGATGAGAAAAGCAGCCTTGCGTCTACATTCAGCACCCAGCTGTATCAGAATCCATCCCATAACTTTGATCCCCAGCTCAGCTCTCTCATTAGCAGCCAGCTATCACAGCATCACAAAACACTGTGACCTACAGCTGGGAAAAAAGCACAGAAACAAGACCCAGTGAGAGCACACTTCATCCCCCAAGAACACACAAGTATTTCTCACTCCTCCCCAGGCCTAGGCTGAGCACCAACCTCCCCTCCAGCCCACAGCTGGCCCTACTGCCTGGCTCAGACAGCATGCAGGGTTCCCCGAGGACAGCCACACCTCCTGGTGCTCCAGGGCAAAGGTTTTAAACTAAACAAGTGTGAATTCCAGTCAAACATAAGGATCTTCTTTATGGTGGCAAGGCCCTGGCATAGACCACCCAGAGGAGCTGGGGATGTCCCATCTGTGGAAGCATTCAAGGCCAGGTTACACGGGATCCTGGGCAGCCTGACCTGATGGGCACCTGCAGATCCCTTCCAACCTGAGCTGTGCTGTGATGCTGAGTTAGGGTCCATCAGTTTGGACCCTCGCTCACCAACCCCTCGAGTCATGGCCAGCTCACAGCAGCACCCACATCCTTACCCGGTCAGGAGCCCCTTCCACAGGGCCTTGAAGTTCACATGAGGGTTGGGCATGATGCCGGCATTGAGGTAGACAAAGTCCAGGCGCTGGAACCTGTAGGGAGAGCAGGACAGCAGGGTGAGCAGCACAGAGGGACACGGGGGGCCAGATGGGGACAGCGGGGGGGAGAGAAGGTCAGATGGGGGGGATCAGGTAGGGATAACAGGGTTACCCACTCACCTGCAGCGCAGCTCCTGCGCAGCACGCAGCACGGAGGCCAGGTTGCCCAGGTCTACCTCCACGGTGGAGACCTGCGCGGCGGGGTACTCCTGCAGCACCAGGTCCCGCGTGGCCTCTGCCTTCTGGGTGTTGCGACAGGCGAGGCACAGGTGGATGCGTCCATCCTCCCCCAGCAGCCGCCGGCACAACGCCAGCCCCACGCCGCTGCAACGGCACGATGCTCAGCGTCAAGCGTAGGCAATGCCCTCCCCACACCCCGAGACCTCCGGCCCCGCGCGCTCACCCGCTGGCTCCCGTCACCAGCACCACTCGCTCCATCTCGGTCCGGTTCGCGCTCCCGGCTCGCCCGCTACCGCTGCCCTATATCCGCTACCCGCCCTCTCCTCCTGCCTACGTCATCGCCCCGCCTCCCTCCTCGACCAATGGGTGCAGGCGGAGGGGGCGTGACCACACGGCCGGTGGCGTGATGGTGGGGCGAGAGGCGGGGCGGAGCGAGAGGGAGATTGTGGGCGTGGTCTGTTAGACCCCGCCCACTTCCGCGCTCTCTCGCCCCGCCCATCGGGCGCCGCGTACCCACGTGTCACCCGGGAGCCCCAAGGAAACCACGACACCATCTCTTCAGCGGGTTCTCCCGTATATACACGTGCTTCTACTGAATATATACATGCCTCAGCAATAGGGTACTGCAAATGGTGCCGCGATGAAGTAAGGGCGTAAAAAAAAGTCAGAGGGGTCCGTGCACCCTGAAATCCACAGTTCCTCCTGTCCACGTGCAGGGGTCTGATGGTGCACGGTGAGGAACCGTATGGCTTCCCTTAAGGCACGTGGTCCTGGGCCCACAAAGTCACTGTCCCCAATAAATAACCTCTGTCCAACCCGCAGCGCTCCCAGCTCAGAGCCCCGGGGCCGTGCTGCCCTGTGCTCCCCTGCCGCACTGGGGCTCTCCTCCTGGGAAGTGGTGCCCGCTGAGCACAGGGTCACTCCTCGGTGGCCGCCTCCTGCAGCTGGCGGTGCAGGTCCTGGAAGGACGGACGGTCTTTAGTGTCCCGTCTCCAGCAGCTCAGCATTAGCTTATAAACAGAATCAGGGCACAATGCAGGCTTGGGAAGGTACGTCTTCAAAATAAAAGGAAAAAGAGAGACTTAGCACCATGTACTACCAACGGACAACAGCAAAATCATAAAATCACCGAATCATTTGAGTTAGAAGGCCATCTGGTCCCACTCCCCTGAACAGGGGACACCCACAGCTCCACCAGATGCTTAGAGCCCCATCCTGCCTGACCTTGGGCGTCTCCAAGGATGGGGCACCCACCACCTCTCTAGGCAACCTGTGCCACTGCCTCACCATACTGGCCCTAGAGTGCCCAATTCCCCCATGCACCAGGACTTTGTGTTCATGGCAAAGAGCCGCCAAACTCCCCATCCATCCCCTTAGCGTCCTGATGGTTTGATGGTTGGACAAAGTGATCTTAGCGGTCTTTTCCAACCTTGATGACTCTATGGTTCTATTATTCTCCCCAGACCTGCAGCTCCCACCCAGCACTGCCTGTTCCATTCCTACCTGCCGGCCCTGGTCCCGGAAGAACTCTCCGGTGTTCTCGATGACCTGCTCATCAGACAGCTGTGAGTAAGGCTGCTCCCGGCACAGCGTGAAGGTCTCCCACAGTGTCACGCCGAATGCCCACACATCACTGGCCGTGGTGAATTTGCCCTGGCAGGGGTAAGCAGAGCAGGATTGGGATGTGCAACACCCTACAGCTCCACGGCTCCTAATGCCTGGAGATCAAAGCCTCCTGAATCTCCCAGCTCCATGCCCAGCATGAGAACAGAGCATGACTGCAATGCTCTCATCTCATCTCCCAAACAGATCTCTTTCCCCTTGTGTCTCCCAAGGCCACCCACCAGACACAGGGTGTGACCCATCCAAGATGAAGACCCCACAGGCTGACCCATGACACTTGGCCGTACCAGCAGGATGCTCTCCCAGGACATCCAGCGAATGGGCAGCACGGCGCGGCCCTGGATGCGGTAGTAGTCCCCGCTGTAGAGGTTCCGGCTCATGCCGAAGTCGGCGATCTTGATGGTGTACCTCTTGCCCACCAGGCAGTTGCGCGTTGCCAGGTCACGGTGCACGAAGTTGAGGGAGGACAGGTACTTCATGCCAGAGGCGATCTGGGTGGCCATGAAGCGCAGGTCGCTGTAGCTGGGGACACCGTGCAGGGCTGAGGGGCTGGGCGACACCAGGTCCCCCACCGCCCCTGTGCCCCCACCCACAGCACTACCTGATGGTGGGCACCTGGGCGTCGGGAGGGCTCTGTGCCTCATGGCGGGACAGAAACTGGTTGAGGTCACCGTTCTCCATGTACTCAGTGATCATGCACAGCGGGTCGTCTGTGATGCACACCGCCAGCAGTCGGATGATGTTGGGGTCCTTGAGCCGTGACATGATCTTGATTTCCTTCAGGAAATCATTCCTTTCCCGAACAGAAACCACAGGAATCAGACACCCCAGCACGGTGGGGTGAAGTGCCCGATAATTAAAGGACGTGGCAAGGGGACCCTCCCCTTGGCCTGGGGGTGGCGTGGGATGGGCTCTGTGGGCAGGGGATGGGAAGGACCCGTGGCACGTAAGTGTGCTGGAAGCTGGGGACACTGCCCAGAGGATACAGTTGTCCCACTAGGGGCTGTGCTATGAGAGCAGTACCTGGCATTCTTGTTGGCATCGGCCCGCAGCATCTTCACAGCCACTAGAACGGGGCAGTTGGGGCTGGCATCCAAGCCCTCCAGGGTGAATTCCTTGTCTGCGAACTTCTCCATCCCCTCCACCTCACAGAGATGAACCTGGGAAAGGGGCCACAAATGGGCATCACCTCCAGCACTGGTCTCCTTTGGTCACCACAAGGACCAGCTCCATCTATCCCAGCCCATGGAGGCTTTGTGCCTGCCAGCTCCAGCTCACCTCCCCAAACTGGCCCTCTCCTAGTTTCTCCTTGAAGGTCAGCAGCTTCCTGGGGAACTCCTCAACGGCCACATCCTTGCCAGACAGCAGGTCCATGGTGAGGGCTGGCACCGAGTAAGTGTTGCCACCCGTGACGCCCTGCAGGTTCACAATCTCAGCCTCGGCGTAATGCGGGACACCCTCGGGGCCACTGGCTGGGGATGGCTTCACAAGGCCACTGCAGCCTGGGGAGACAGTGGGGACGATCCTGCCATGGGCGTGCAGCCCACAGGACATTGGGCAGCTCCCACCCAGCACTATGCCCATCACACTGCAGCACTGCAGTGAGTCCAGGAGGATCTCCCATTCCTTACCCGTATCCTCCTCACCCGCCGTGAACTCAGGCAGCTTCCGAATCAGGCGTGAGGGCTCCTGGTAATCCGGACCCAAGGGAAATATGCGGTCGTAGGTGGAATTGGATTCGTGCTCGCTGGAGGAGGAGGAGCGATTGTGGTTGAACATGCTGGATTCACTGGGCAGGGAGAGGCTGACGGTCATCTCATCATCCAGCATCCTCCGTGATGCCTGTGGGAGTGGGTGAGGGAGGAAAGAGCTGGGATAGGACCCCGGTGCATGCTATCCCCTGGGGTCCCCTGGGCTCTGTACACTCTGTCCCAACAACAGATCCCGTCACCACAGCCATGGCTAATCCTGAGCCCATGCTCAGAGCCCCTCTCTTGTGTCTTGTCCCATAATGGTGGAACTGGGGAGGGCGCATGTCCTTGCATACCCCCTCAGCATGTCCCCCTCTGTCATCTGGCCCAATGGAGAAGCATTTGGAATGGTCACCTCAACTAGCTGGGGGTGGCATAGAGGCCCTGCAGCTGTCCCATGTGCACTCACCTTCTCCAGCATCTTCTGCCAGAACTGCCGCCACAGAATGATGACTATGATGGCCACCAGGATGAAGATGATTGCCACCAGGCACCCAATCAGGATGCGTGTGTTGCTGTCATCCATCTTGAGTGTGGGGTCTGGCAGGAGGGGACAATACACGCTTGGTCACACTGGGGTGAGGGGACAAACCCTCCACCTTTTTCTCCATCGGATGAGGCAAATCTTCCCCTTTTGGAGCCTCTGTGCATCTTCCCAAGAGAAGGTGACCCCTGCCTGCCTCCACCAGGTTTGGTGCAAGTTGCTTTTTGGTGCCTTACCGTATGTGGTGGGGGCCATGGGCATCTCCGGGGGAACTGCTGAGTTGTTGTACATGGCTGCATCTGGCAAGAGAGAAGAGAAGATTGTCAAGGATGGGTTGGATATTAGGAAAAATTCCTTCTCTGAAATAGTGGTGAGGCATTGGCACAGGCTGCTCGGGGTGGAGGTGTTCAAGAACCACCTGCATCTGAGATGTGGCACTGAAGGACATGGTTTAGTTGGCACACTTGGGATTGGTTGGTGGTTGGACTAGCTGATCTTAGAGGTCTTTTCCAACCGTTCTAAGGAAAGGAACAACAAGCACCCCGCAGCCCTGCTTTCCCCACGAGCCCCAGGAGGACCCTGCAAGGCAGTGGTACCCGACTGGAAGGTGATCTCGCTGAACATCATCCAGGTATCAGCAAAGTAGTACTGGCACTTGATGGCACTGGCCATGCGGTGCAGCAGGGGCACGGTGACGAAGCGGGCACTGGGGTTGACATCGTCCAGTACCAGCACCGAGGAGATGGCGTTGGGCTCCCACTCGCTGGCATCGGATCGGAAATAGCACTGCACCTCCTTGAAGATCTTCACCCCTTTGGCGAACATGTTGTTGCAGTGCACCTGTGGAGCAACCCGTCAGCGTGGCACACGGAGGGAACGGGGACAGGGAGCGCGGGGCATGCGGACCTTCATTGTGGTGAAGTTCCTGATGCGGTCGAACTCGAAGGTGATCTCCACGTAGCCGCCGGCAGTGCTCTCATTGCGCCAGCCCACATAGTCATAGCCTGGCCACACGTGGTACTCGTGGGTCTGTGTGAAGTCATCCAGCCCCGACACGCCATCTGTCAGCTGGCCCAGGCCCTCCGTCATGCTGGTGTGGGACAGGGGCACTCTGTGAGACATACCTTTACTCCTACCAGGTGAGCTCTACCATGAGACCCTCTGATTCCTGCCCAAGACTCTGGTCCTCACCTGTACCCGAAGGCCCCATCATACACAGAGTCGTTCAGGTAAATGATGGTACCGCTGGGTAGGACGAGCTGCTGCCCGGCCGGAGCACTGTAGGACACCAGCCCGTCTGTGGGGAAGAGACAGTAAGCCCAGCCCCAATAGGTGGATGGACAGACAGACAGACAGGCACCCACCAAGCCATGCACAGCCGTACAGCTCCACGCGCAGGCACACGTTCATGGAGTGGTCGGTGACAGGGATGAAACGGACGAAGCGCGCAATGAGCGGTGGCTCCAGGTCCTTGAGGACGATGTCGTAGGGGTTGGAGTTTCCATCCAGGACCTAGGGGACAGAACCCAGTGGGCAAAACGAGGTGCTGAGGCATGGGGTGGGCCATGCCCTGCAGCCTCCTCACCTGCTTCCCATGCCGGTTCCGCCAAGAGATCCAGCGGGTGCCATCCCGGCTGTAGTTGATCTTGTACATAGGGGCAAACTCGTTGCCGTGCCCCCCAGCGTGACGGCCCTGGGTGCCCACCAGGGTGATGAAGTGCAGGGCATGCAGGTCGATCTGCAGGAACTCCTTCAAGTCGTCAGGCTCTACTGGGATCTCGGGGCACCAGGCACCATCGCCCTCCTCCGAGTCCAGCCTGAGATGGCATGGGGAGGGCTCAGAGGTGGCCATTGTCAACCTCATGCCCCAGCAGATCCTGCCCCTTCTCAGCCCTCCCTGCCTATGCCCATACTCACCGTCCATACTTGGCAGCCGTGGACTCAGACCACTGGCTGGAGGCTGAGATGTCCTCATCGGGGATGTGCCCACCTGACATTCCCAGGGGGTACCGGCACACAGCTGCCAAAAAGCACATAAGCAGTGGTGGGAGAGGCCTCCATCCAGACTCTACTCACCCCAAATTCCACTTGCAGCCCCCTGCTCTTGGCCATGCTGCTCCCCGGCCTACATATCGGTCAAAGTCAGGTGCTCACCCACCCGCCTGCCTCGAAGGGAGTGGAAAAGTACCAGGATGGGCGGGTGGGCTGCATCCCCTGTGCAGCACTACATCCACACCACTCCCAAGGGGTTGTTATTTCACACCTGGCTGCCAGGAGCGCTGCTGAAAGGCCACTTGTCTGGCCCTGTTTACCATCTCTCTGCCAGCTCCAGCCCGCAGCACTCCCCCCGCAACCAGAGGGCATGGAGCAGTGCAGAGCTGGGCAATGCCAAGCCCTAGTGGAGCACACTGTGGTCTCATGTGGAGGGGTGGGCACAGAGTGGTGTGTGCCTTCCTGCACAACTTGGCACGCACTGCAAGGCAGCCCACTGAATTCCCAAACTGTAAACCTGGCTGAGGGGGCCAGGCATACCCGTAGCCCTACCAGAGGCTGTGCCCCAGCCCCGTAGCCTCTGGCTGCTGCCCAGCTTCCACTTACCGGGGTTGACCTGGGCTCTGGCTGCCAGCAGGCTGCACAGCAGCAGCAGCAGTAGCAGCAGCAGCAAGGCAGCTCTGGGCAGGGCCGGCATGGCGAGAGTCCTGCAGAGACACGACCAGAGGGTCACAGCACTGCTGCTGGGATGGACTGAACATCCCCTGCACTCAGAGGCACCCCGATGCCATAACCCCAATGCCAATAGGGCCATGAGAGCCACATGAAGCCTCCAGCAGCCCAGTTCAGGACTGGCACAGTCCTGAACCCAAAGGCAGGAGCACCAGGGATGGCCATAAAAGCAAAGCATTGCACAACCTGATCTTGTATGGCAGCAGTATCACATTGCAGAGCATAGTTTCCTTGCCTTCTGGCTCCAAGAGATAATAACAGGTAATTGCCTGAGATTTATAGGGTATTTACTGAGATGGTTCTCGTGGCAGAGCCGAGCTTGGCGCTGCTGGAACAGAGGCAGGATGCAGCGAGCACAGCCCGTGTGCTAAGGGAGAGTTCCACAGCAGCACAGACACAACCCCTGACTTACAGCAATCCTTTCTTTCCCTTTTCTTCTCTCCCTTTTGGAAAAGCACGTATGTTGTTGCCCTTTTTCCTGCTGACAGCTCGGAAAATGCAGGGAGCGGGCCGAGCTGCCAGCCTGGAGCTTTGACCACACGGCTCCGGGCGAGCGCAAGGCTCCCGCTGGTGATGGCCAACTCCTCCAACGCTAAAATCTCAATTTCCTTCTGCATTCCAAGGGACATCTGCAGACATTTTTCCCACTATTCTTTCAGGCTGAGTAAACCCTGTCAGCATCAGGGGACCAGATGCCGCTGTCTCTGAAGGCGCCGGGTTTCTATTTGGGCAGACACAGAAAGCGCTGGCGGTCCCACCAGGGGCAGCAGCAGGACAGTGGCACAGGCAGAGGTACCGAGCAGCTGGAAATGGGTTTTGTTCCACCACTCTGACAAAAGTGACCACTCTGTCTGAACAGCTTTGCTGAAGTTTTCTGACTGTTGGAAATTTTTACTGCACAGCGTATTTGGAGTTCCTCCCTGGCACCTTCTGCTGCTTCTGAGCTTCCCTCTTCCGCTTCAGTTTTATTTATTTATTTTTCCTTTTTTTTTTTTTTTTTCTTCCCCTCTTCTTCTACTGAAATTAGCAGCAAAAAAAAGTAAATGAAAGCAAGTGAAGCTTGGTGATGACCCTGTGGGCTTTCTGAGCGCACTGCTCCAGGGGAAGGAGGCACAGAGGCTGTGCCAGGAGCTGGATCCCATCTCCCCCAGAATGGCCATGACGCGCCGAGCGCAGGGCTGGTGGTGTTTGGGTGGGGGTCCAGAGCTGACACTACAGCCCCCAGCATGCTGCACAGCCAGCACAGCCTATGCAGAACAGCACAGCATGCCGGGACCCTTTCCTCACAGAAAATGTCGCTTTGGACCTTGGTTGGGCCAGGGGCAGCCCTGTCTTCTGGATCCACAATGTCTCCCCAACCACAGGCTCAGCAGGGACATCCCAGCGGCACACTGTGAGTATCAGCCGCATCCCCGTGGCTGCCCAGAGGGACTCCAACGGCACAGCTCCGGGGCAGTGGGTGCAGACGTGGCCCTTGGCACTGCACCCCAAATGGGCCCCCAGCAGCTGAAAGCTGTAGGTCTCCTCCCGCTCCGTGCCACGGCACACAGCCACGCGGCATCACCTCGCC
Source organism: Tetrao urogallus (assembly GCF_951394365.1). NCBI lineage: Eukaryota > Metazoa > Chordata > Aves > Galliformes > Phasianidae > Tetrao > Tetrao urogallus. Next base: position 22,846,643 of record NC_136818.1, read on the forward strand.
ATGGCGCATGGCATCGCCCCGCCACTGCGCATGGCATCACCCTTCCATGGCACACAGCCACACAGCCCTGGCACGGGGAGCCACGAGCGGGTCCCCAGCGCTGGGATTGGGAAAGGGTGCTTGGGGGCACCCAAGCGGCATCCCTGTGTCCCTCACAGCCATGGGGACACGTGTGCCTGGCTGGGGACCGCAGAGACAGCGGGGCACCACGGCCATTCAGCACCGCCACCAGACACACGCTCCGCGCCCAGCCCCAACACACAGCGTCCAAACAGAGCGCAGACCCCTCTTCCCCCTGAAGCCCCCAGACTGGGGCTGGACACCTCCCATTCACCCCAAGGGACTCACCGGAGCAGGATAGGGATGGTGGCAGGCGGGCTGCTCGCCCCTCGCCCGGGCGGCGGGAGCCAGGCGAGGAGCGAACTTCCCCGGGCTGATGCAAGATGCCTCTGCGAGCCCGCTCACATTCTGCGGATTCCTGGGAGCCGGCCAGAAATCCCACAATCCTACATCTCGCACATTTGGTTTCAATTAGGGAGCGGAGAGGGGGAGCCGCTCACCAATCCGGGCTGGCTTTTCGGCGGAGGTTATTTTCCTCGACCCGAGGGAATGTGTGCAAAGCTATAATTTACAGCAAAACCCATTCATAGAGCGGGAGAAAAAATAAAAAAATACCCGTGGTCGGGGAGGGAGCTTAAAGCAATAGGCAGCGCTCTCCTTTCCGGCACTCACCCCACAGCAGTGTGATGCGTGCGGGGCCTTGCTGCGACCCTCCTGCGCCCTATGGGGACCCATGGGGCTCCCCAGAGTGGGTGGTGGAGCAGTTCCCTGAGACCCCACTCTAGTTATATGTAGGTGCCACCTCACTACAGGCCCTGGGCAGCACATGGCTCAGGGGTCCCGTGGCACCCATACCCCACACAGGGCACAGCAGGAGCTGGCAGCTCTGCAGGCTGCGTGCTGAAGTAGGGCTCTGACATCATTTCCAGGCAGCTGCTTGGCACCGTGGTCGGCTGACAACGCAACACAGCATGGAGAAAATAATAATATTGGGTTTTAATCATGCTTTGTGCAACAGCGTCAGGCTGTGGCAACATGCTGGAGCCCCTTGTCTCCCATTGCCAGACCCAGTGCCGCAACCCCCCGGGGGCAGGCAGTTCTACCCCGTGCCCACCACCCCTACGTGCCCGCCAGCACAGCTACCCCACACCTTCTGCTACCCAAAGTCAGTGCTCACATAACTTGGCAGCGGACAGCACTGCTCCATCCCAGGACCCGATGCAGAAGTGTTGATGTGCCAACAGCCCAGCAGCCAAGGCAAACACCAGCAGCCCCCACCTCCCTGCAGTGCCCCAGCACACCCTGAAAACTCTCTTTTGGGACACGGGCATCCCCAGGACTACCCTGCAACCGCCCCAGCCTGGTGCCCAGAGGGACTGCAACAACAGTGGCACACAGTCACCGCCGCACAACACCAGGTGGCAGCCAGGAAGGACATAGAGGTTTAATGGGGCAATTCCAGTTGTGCAATGTACAAAGTATGAGCAAAAAGGGGGTGGGCCACAACAAGGATCCTATAAAAAAAATAGCCACGTTGCTTCAAGAAAAATAAAAATCCAGGGTTAACCCCAGCCCTGTACCATAAAACCCCTCTGCAGGTACACTGAGCACTGGTATGTACAGGTCTACAGGTACACACCCACAGTGCAAAGAGCAGCACCGCCTCTGTGCTTCACAGCAGGGGCATCCACCAAGTGTTTGGTTTTTAAATTAAAACATAAATAGAAGCAGACAACACGTCGGAGCCAGGCACAGCTGCAGCATGTCCAAGCACGGCCGGGTCCCAGCACTGCCTACATGCCATTGTGCACCAGCTCGTGGGTCCCGTCCTCATCGATGACCAAAGGTGCACGGAACTCCCTCTCCTTCACCAGCTCCTCCAGACCCTAGTGGAGCAGAAAGCAACCTGTTAGGCAGGGGGAGGAGGGTGGGCACTGCCCCACGGCAGAGCCATACTTACCTCTCCACCATAGGAGACAAGGGGGGAGATCTCACACTGGATGGGCACGTCGCTGGCGTCCTTCAGACTGCAGAGAGAACCCATTATCAGCCCCCCACAGGCAACTGGGGGCTGGGGGCTGGTGCTGGCAGGCTGCTGGCACATGGCCCCCTGGTTAGCAAAGCACTGTGTGCTCCCCAAGTAGGCGTGAGCTGTGGTTTAGATAGGGGCAGCAGCTAGAAGAGAACTCGAGGCACAGCTTTAAGAAGAATCTCTGTGTGCACTACAGCAGCACCATGCCCCCAGCCCTCTGCCCCACTGCATCTGATGCTCCCTTTTCCTGCACCCTGCTGCCATGGGGATTGCCCCAGCCGCTGCAGGACCACCCCTGGATGCCCCTTCCTGGACAGCGACGGCACAGCGGTGCATGGGGTCCTGGTGCCTGTGTCCTCCTTTAGGTCTGACTGCTTTAATCACTAAGTAGCATTAAAAAACATTCAGTATTGAAGAAAAAAAAGCAGAACTGCCGCTATCTGCTGCTGTTATCCTACATTCTAACTGCATGATGGCATCTATAAGCCTGGCAGCACCCAGAGTTCTGAATTAGAAACCAAGAACACGAGTGCATCCATCAGAAGGCAGCAGTGCAGTGTCTATGAAGGGGATGGAACGCAAGCAGTGGGAGTGCCCTCCAACCCATTGGTGCATCCTTCTGAGATAAGCCCAGTGCCTGGAGCACAGATATCTCCGTGCCTGCAGAGCATGCTGCTATTAGAGCAATAATTTTAACACCTCTCTATGCTTCCCATGTTTGTAAATCATAGAATGGTCTGGGTTGAAAAGGACCACAATGATCATCTAGTTTCAACATCACTGCTACATGCAGGGTTGCCAACCACTAGACCAGGCTGCCCAGAACCACATCCAGCCTGGCCATAAATGCCTTCAGGGATGGGGCATCTACGTGTCCCTTTTGCTATCGGCTCTGCTTATGTCAGCTTGAATCCTGAGCACAACAGCTGGAGTTCTTGAGCACAGCTGGCCATCCCCACTATGGCCAACACGTACTACATCAAAGCCTGCTCAGGGTGTGCAATGCCTTTCCTTCCATTCCAGCAAGCGACCTGCTGGGTGTCGGGCAGATCTTGGGAAACATCAGTCACCTCCCATGTCCTGGGGCTGCTCCCCACCACCATGGCAGGGACCAGCTCACCACAGCAGCACAGAACCCTTCACCTTTTCCCAAAGCCTCTGCGGAAAGGAGCACCAGGAAGGAAGTGCGCCACCACTCTCCTACAGCAAGACATGCCTGCAGGCAGCATGCGCCCGAGCCCCTGTTAGTGCCCGGTCACCTCGCTCCGCCTGCAGCCCGTTAGTACCTACACCCAGCCCCGCCACCATGCAGCCCGGTGGCATGTATAGTTACTTGTCATTGACATCGGCAGGGGTGGCATCTGACCTTCCGTTTGTGATGCTACGTGGGAATAAAGAAGGGTTAAGAAGGATGGGAAAGCCAGACACCCGACTCGCTCTGCTCAGTGCCATCTCCAACCAGCGGCAGCAGTCTCTTGGCCAAGGGGTGCTGCAATCTGCCGGCGGCAGCGCTGAGTGCAGGAGAACCGGCACCAGGAAGGTTAGGGGCTGCCTGATGTCCTACAGCCAGCCCAGGGGCATGGAGGAGGCTCTGCCCTTCCAGGGAAGCAGAAGCTCACCGGGGGATGGCAGGGAGGCGTGTGCCATTCTCGTCCACGAAGTGTCCCCCTGCGTTGAGCACCCAGCGGTGGTGCAGGGACATCAGGGCGTGCCGTGCCGTGGTGGGGTTGTCCTTGCCGTTCTGGCTGTCTGCATTCTTCAGAGGAGAGAACTCATCCTCACGCAGAACCTCGTATACCACAAACTTCCTGGGGAGAAAAATAGGACACGGAGGGTCGGGTCTGCTCTTGGGGCATCCCAAGGACACATCCATACCCGTGGCCCAGGGACAGACAGCCATACTTTGAGAACTGGAAGATGTCAAAGACAAACTTCTCCATCTTGATCCCATTGGGCTTCTCAGGCTGGATCAGCTGCCCCGTTTCAATATCCATATGTGGGATCTTCTTCTCAGCAACATGGTGCTGCAGCTGCGGCTCGTAGGTGCTGCAAGGGGCCAAGAGAGTGAGCCTAAGGCAGGCACAGGGACACCACGCCGGCCACGGCTCATCTCATCTGGAGGACCGGGTCCAAAATATGAAGCTGAGCCCGTACTTGACAACATCTTTCAGGAAGGAGGTGGTGAAGTAGTGGTTGGCGATGTTGCCGGCATTGAAAAGCAGCCGCCCATCTGGGCCCCGCTTCTGCGCGGTGTCCAGGGAGATTTCACTGTATTCCACCACCTGGTAGACACCATTCACACGGCACACCACGCCGACTGGCTCCGTGGGGTTGGTCTTCTCCACCACCTGCCCGGAGAAGGGCATCCGGGTTTACTTTCTCCTCCTGCCAGCCAGAGGGAGGGACCGCTTTCCCTTCCCAGCTCCAACAGCACCAAGGTCAGTGAGATCTACTGTCTGTTTGCCAGAGCCGAGCCCAAAGCAAACACAAATGCTCAGCACCTTTTGCTGTTAATCCAGCCTTTGAGCAAAGCTTTGGGTGTGCAACATCCCGCAGCTGACACGTGGAGCTGTGCTCGGTGTTAGCTGCACCCACTGCATGTGTGTCCAGGCTGTCATAGCTGGAACGGGGCTGGGGAAGCCAGGGTAAGGGCAGCCTGAGAACCATACCTTAGCCCCGCAGTCCGCTCCCTTCTCCAGGCAGAACCCGATGAACCTGGGATCAGCCACCTTCACCAGTATGTTGTCCACACAGTAGACATGGACGCTCTGCACACCCCTCTGCTCCATGTCATCCACGATGCCGTGCACCCCCAGTGCCCGGTACAGACCCCCATTGCCATCTGGGGTGGGGAAGGAGCATTGGGCACAGCCATTTTGGGCCCTCCTCCTCGGCATGGCCAAGAAGGGGGCTCAGAGGCTCCCCAGCCCCGTTACACCCCACCCCAGCCCTGCTGCCAAGCCGGCACCTCCCAGCCTGTGTCATTCACACACGTCACGGCACAGCCACCGCCTGCTCCCATGGGAGGGGCTGGGCTGGCTGACGGTGGGGAGCCCGGCTGGGGGAGTGGGGGACAGGCCGGGGTGCAGCACTGAACCCCTTGCACCTGCTGCCAGCCACGGACCTGGCGCCATGGCGACCTTGCCCTTCTCCTCCAGCAGGATCTTCCCATCGAAGCCCAGAGCGGGCAGCATGCCCTGCTGGAAGAAGATGACGTTCTCCTTCTTCAGGCCAAAGTAGCGATGCTTCTGGAAGAACTCCTTGGTAGACTCCATGGTCCGCCCGCTCGTCATGATGTACCTGTGGGGGAACATGGGGTCTGGCATCCTCACTCCACGAGGGACTTACAGAGCCAAGCCAACAGCGGGCATCACCCACAATATGCCAGCCTGGAGGGAAGCGTCAGCCCAGGGAACGCACCGACCCACACGGGAGCACACCGGCCCACGGCAGCCCCGGATCGCTCACCAGGGGATGCTGCACGTCGTGCCGTGCCGCTCCTCCGCGAGCTGCTGCAGCCGCCGCAGGCGCTGGGCCTGCAGGTGGAAGAGGCTCTTTCGGGAGGGCAGCCCCACGTCGCACATGCCCTTAGGGTAGGGGACGCCCAGACGGGTGCCCTGCCCTCCGGCCAGCAGCAGCGCGCCCACTCGCCCCGCCGCGATCTCCGCCAGCCCTGCGCACGGGAGGGATGGGATACGCGTGGGGCTCCGCACACCGGCCCCGCTCCGCGCCCCGTCGCTCCCCGCACCTACCGCGGCTCTCCCAGCCCGGCAGCAGGCAGCGGTCGCGGGAGGCGCTGCCCAGCACGTCCCGCGGTACCGGCTCCAGCCGCGCGTCCGGCCTCGCCGCCACCGTTCCGCCGGCGCCGCCGCCCCGCGCCCGGCGGAAGAAGCGGTTGATCTCGGCCACGTCCATGGCGCTCAGCTCGGCCGCCAGCGCCCGGCGCTCCGCCGCGCCCAGCTCCGGCCAGAAGCGCAGCACGTGGTCCTGCCCGCCCGCCGCCAGCCGCCGCCGCAGCCCCTCCACGACCCCCTCGCCCGCCGCCTCCATCCCTCCGCGCGGCGCCGCCGCTGCCGGCCGCCCCTTTTATAGCCTCCGCCGCCGCGCAGCCAATGGCGGGCGGAGGCGGAACCGCCCCGCGCGTCCTCACTGGCCCGCCCTCCTCGTGACGCCGCCAATCGGAGCCGGGGTCACGCGCAGCCCCCCGAACCTCGGCCAATGAGAGCAGCGATAGAGGGGTGGGGGGCGGGAGCGACGGGCCGCCATGGCAACGGGCGCCACGTCGGCGGAGCGTGCGGGCCCAGCGGGAAGAAAGCCGCGCGGCCCCGGGAGGGCGGGCCGCTCCGAGCGCACGGAGACCCAGTGCGGCCCCTCTCCCCAGCGGAAAGCGGGGCCGTCCCGCAGGCAGCCGGCCTCACCGGCCGCGGTCACAGCAGCTCGTGGTGCCACGCGCGTCATTTCGCAGGGGCCGCGCCCCCTCCCCGAGGAGCCGCCGTGAGGACGGGGCGGTTGCGCAACGCGGCCTGGCCCTCAGCCCCCGCTTACGGGCAGCCGTGAGGCACCGCTCCCGCAGGGAGCCGCAAATCCGGCGCGGTCCCGCCGCCTCCCGGCCCCGCCACGTGGATGACGCGCGAATGAAGCTGGCTGCACGCTACCGTGTCTCCAAGCGTCATTTATTGATCATCGGGGAGGGAACGAGCACACGGCCGCTCAGCGTGACGGGGTACGACGGCTCACACCTAACCCGGATGGAGAGCGAGGTCACGGATCCGGAGAGGGGGAGGAGGGGCTGCGCCGAGTGCTCGAGGAGGACGAGCCAAGGTGTGCCGTGCCGGCACCGTGCCGAGAGAGCAGCGGGGATGGAGCTGGAAATGAAGATGGGATCTGGCCGTGCCTCAAGCAGTGACCCAGAGTTACTCTCCCTGGATGTAATAAAGAGCTGGAAGCGCAAAGAACTTTATCTCTCACCCTGCTCGCACACATGCACGCACACAGCAGCTGAAACTGGCTGCTGGATTTCATTCCATCTTCGGCCCTCAGTTTTAACAGCCAGGAAAAGCCCTGCACAGGGACACCGCTCACAGCTGTGCTGTCTCCAGAGACTTCACCTTTCATCCTTTTCCCTGAAGCAGATTTCTCCCCAGATGATACCTTCTCCCAGCCACAATTTCCTCTCCAGACGCTGCAAGGGCTCCACAGCCTGCACTGGGAACATGACCACAGTGACAGCTGCAGCACCAGGGAAAGACCCAGCACTGTTGTGGGGAAGGACAGCTCATAGGAGGAAGCTCTACCTGCAGCACAGACCAAGAAACCTGCAAGCACCTGGGGGAAAACCTCAACACCTCATCCCTTCAGCAAGTAGTACTGTGAGACAAGGAGAGCCATGCCCATCCACAGCCAAACAGTCACTTTAGATCGAACCGTCACGCACACTCAGGTACAATCTAGAGTTAAGGAACACAGGCTTTAGCAGGGCTGGAACTTATGCCAAACCACCAAGAGCTCACTGAGATACCAGGGTGAGTTTCAGAGCCTTCTTCTATCAAGCTGCAGGCAGATGGTGACAGATAATGCTAAAATGCTTCTGTTCTGAGGAATTTCTACACCTCCCTGCAGCCTGCAGGGAAAAGTCAGGGACTGGACCCAGTGACAGAGATCAGCATCTTCAACTCCAGCCAGCAGGGAAAAAAACAAAAAAAAACCAACAGCCTTAGGTTTTTTGCTCGAATCAGCACTCAAGCCTGGTCTCATTGAGTGAGAAAATGTGTCGGCAGGAGTTTGCATCTTCAGATGTATGTAGTTCCTGGCACAGCTCTCACCTTTAACCAAAAATTCAAAGCCAACTGCCTGAAAAGGAGATAAGCTTGAAAGAGAGCAGAGCAGCTCCCAGCACTGGAGAGATGCACAGGTCCCACCATCGCTGAGAGCCTTCCATGCTACCATGGCTGACACTTAGCTGGGCAGATCCCTCAGCCCTGCCTCTGCCAGCTGAGGCACAACACAGCCAGCTCTGTGCTGCTGACATAATGGCACTGAACCTGGGAATTCCTGGGCCAAAGTGCCGGTACCAATGGCCAAGCCTGCCAGAGACAGCAAAAACTCAGATCTGAGGAGGTCAGTTACTACCTAGCAACATTTAGAGCACTTGATACAAATTAAACACTGCTCTTCACATAGGAAAAAACCCTAATCCAACCATCGTCTGGATCCTCCCAGACAATAAAGCTGCTTCACTGCAAGGACAGTTGAATTAAAAGCAATGAATCACACACCCCATCTAAGCAAAGCTGCTTTACAGCTACGTACACCAAAGTAGTATAATTCTGGGTACAGTCTGATCAGCAAATCATACCTTAAAACACACCGTGGGATTTTTATTCCTGGAAAATCTACCACCTCAAAGGCTACAGAAAATTCAGAGATTGGTCCTTTCTGCGTAAGTTTGGCAAGGGCTGTAGTAGACAGGCCTCCACGCCAGCACAGAGACTAGTGAAACGCTACAGATGTTGGTTCTTCCAACACACTGCACACATGCACACACAGGGCAAAAATCAGGAGGACCATTTAAGTGCAGGATTCCAGCAAGTCCAGCATCAGCAAGATGCAAGAAGTAAACTGCAAGGAAGTAAACTGCAAGGTAATTCAGGTATTATTAACTGTCAGAGACAGTTTTGGGCAGCTGCCTTCAAGTATTCCAGCTGGAGAAAAGAATTCAGGAGGGTTTGTGATAGGAGGGCTCTCCTCATCACTAACCTGGTACCAGGGCTGCATGCTGGAATATGCTATTCCCCTCTGTGCAGGGCTGTCTGTCCCTGCACACAGACATGGGTCTGTGTGCCCCTGAGAAGCAACCATCTGGCTGCTCCATGCTAGCAGCTGCTCTAGGGATCTTTTGCCTGTGCATTAAAGCCACATGAGCAGAGAGGGGAGTGGTGATGCTGCTCACCCAGGTTCTTTCTCCAGAAGCCTGTGGCTGTTGTCCCTGACACTGGGAAAGACATCAATCTGGCCAGTTAAGTCATTACTGACCAAGCCCTTTCCAAACAGGATCTCAGATTGCCTCAGGCCCTTTGTGCAACCTATTAAGGACCAAAAGTGTCAGTGCTTCTAATCTACAACAAGTCTAGTGGGTTAATGCAAAAACAAAATGCACAACACAGAAAAGCCAAGCGTGGAACCTACAACAGACAAATACATTATTTCTTGTAAGACTCTCAGGCAGAAGTCCTGCAGACACACAAAGAATACTGCACACCCCTTTCCAAAAGCATCACCTGAAGACACTTGCATATTACAGATGATTTGGCATCAGAGCTCAGAGCGTCAGTGCCAGCACAGGGTGCACGCTAGAAAGATGACTCCATGTGACAGTTTTCACATCACCTCAGGCTACAAAGTGCTTACAGGTTGTGTTGGGACTGAGGCTGGCACTGCTCTGACGACATTTAACCACACCCAGTCAGTCCCTGCCTATCCCACACACACAAGCAAGTTCAGCTCAGCCATCCCTCGCTCCCCGAGCCCAGCATGCCATCTGTGCCAGGTGAGACATGCGGCTCTTCTCAGATCACCAGTCAGTGACAGGGTAGCACTGCAGGCTCAGCAGGTACCATTTTCATGCTTCCTTCCTTTTGCTCTAAGGGAAGTGGAGACTCAAAGTCTTCCCAATACAATCTTGAGAGGATAAGAATGGTGCTTCTGCTCGATTCACCACAAACAGCAAAGGCAGGGAAGCCTTCTTCCTCCCCATTAGAGGAGAGCACAGGAATCATAGGAAAGCTTAATAAAGAAATCCTCTCTGCAGAGCAAAACCAGGCTAAGGCCAGGACATTCAGTGGTCTCACTTCCATCATTTGAAAGTGCTTGCAGAGACCTGCTCTGCCTGCAAGGCTCCCACAGCCACCTTCCAGTCACCAGAGTGCCCGCAGGAGCAGGCAAAGCCAAACATCCAATGTAAACAAGCAAGCACTACACACACATACACACACACACAAGCACACGCTTAAAGCCATCCAGGCCTCCTCTGCACATCACAAAGCAGCAGTAAAGGTTTCAAAGCCCGTTTCAGTCCTTTGCATCTCTCCTTTACAGATGACTCAGAAGCAGGGCTAGGAAGCTCTTTTGTACATTCAACTGTAAAATACGTGAGGAAGAGGAGTGAGACAACTCTCCTGATTGTTGCTACTGCCTACAGCAAGTTTTGGTACAGATATCCTCTCTTATAGGCACTCAGTGGGTAAAACGTAGCCACAACAAACTTGCCATCAAAAATCTTTCCAGTCAGCATTTTTTGGGCAGCTTTGGAATCACCAGCATTTGCATATTCAACAAAGACCTGAAAAAGAGAGAGGAAAAGTAATGCCCCTGGGGCACCATGCCACCTGCCCCCCTCCCAACTCTGCAACTGAGAAAACAGTCTCTAAGCAAATTTTTCCCCCTCCATCTGTGGAGGAATCCAGGGCAGTGGAGCTAAAAAGGAAGAAGATGCACCTCTGAGCTGCAATTTCAATTCTCACTCCTCATTTCTGCAGACAGTGTGTTTTGTAAGGTGGGAGAAATTATGGTAATGCTCTGCATCCTCAACACTTCTTCTCCTACGCATTGGTTTCTCCCATTCTCTCCCATTTTCCAGACCCTCTTCTAAAGCTGTTTTTGGGGTCCTCTCAGGTTAGGGAACTCTGCATATCTGGGAAGGAACGTGTGCTGTCCTTCAAGACAACCAGTTATTTTTAGCACTGTTGCCAGTCAGGAGCTGAGAAAGCAGTCCTGCAGCACTCAGAGTGACCATGAGAATGAACGCACAGCCTCTTCCCTCCGTTCACTTACTTGGCCTTTACCAGGATTTTCCTTTGGAATAAGCAAGGAAACCACTGGTCCATATTTCTGACACTCCTCCCTTATGTCTTCCAGGATATCTGAAAAGGAAAGAGCTGGCTGTCTTTCACTTTGCAAACTAGAGTGTGCTAAGAAACAACCAAAGGCTAAATGAAAACATCCAGAACTTCCAGTCAACACAATCTTTCCCTCTCCAATTTAAAATCAATGATCAAGAATTCCCACCGCAGAAATTGATACTGCTCAACAGCCACATGTAACAAGAGAGTGTCTGAACTGAGCCCCAGTCACAGACGTGCAGGCAGGGAATCCTTGAGAACAGATAGTACTTCTCCTTGCACGTGAAGCCTGGCCTTCCAGTAGCTAAATCGTTCAGGATTTGTGACTTATTTTTGGTTATGGCACTTGGAGGAAGGGATCTAAAGTAGCTGCTACAAAGCAGTCTTTGTGTGAGCGGAACACAGCCTTTTAAATTTCTATCCCCTGAGATCTCTAGCTTGTGCCCACTCACTGGGATTGGAAAGCAAGCAGAAAAGTAAATTCCACAAGCATGCCTTGTTACCTATCAAGTATAGCTTTGTTACAGTTTAAGAACTCAATTTATTTCAGTTCTCTTATGAGATCTTGGATAAGTCAACCAGTAAACTATTGAGGATTCTGCTCCTGGGCTCCACAGAGTCCTGTGCACGTTCTGCAGAAGCTCAGAGCCACAAACACATTACAGGTTCTGTAAGCACTTCAACAGATAGGAAATTTTTTTTATATCTGGGATTCTTTAAGAATTCCCTATAAGCTCTGCATTCTGGCTCAATCTTTCAGTCTTAGCCTACTTTTTGTTGGCACGGCTGACCCTTTTGGTATCAGAGCTCAGCTGAGAAGCTCGTTATTCTTGTGCCTGTTAATTGCTCCTCTGTTTGCTCTCTCATCACCAAATCCAAACAAAACAGTTAAGAGGACACTGCTATGTGGGAAATGCAGAGCACACATACCAACCTTCATATTCTTCTTCACTCTGCAGAGAAGCATCGCTTAGAACATTCAGCAGCCTCAGCACAGGTGTGGGGAGCATCACCAAATCTTCGATATGGGGAGCTGTTTGACACCACAGAGTTAGAGAAAACAAAAGAAATCAAAGGAGCACAAAGACAAAGCTGATTCAACATGCACTCCTGTCATACACAAGAACTCGCTGCTCTTTGCAATACAGCTTTGCTTCAATCTATTATTACCTTACACAGACAATATATTTTCCCCGTTTCTAACATATCTGCCTGTGCACAGATAGATTCTCCCAAAGGATTCAGTACAGTCTGCAATTATACTGAGGCTAGCACTTGAAACTGCTTTTGAAATTACCAAGCTAACAGCAATTAAGACTAGCATTGTGCCTGCTTAGCTCAGATTTAGAACTTGATGAGACTCAAGGGCTATGATAGTTGAGCAAACTACCCCTTATATACAGCAATGAGAGAAGATGAAAGAACTATTCTGCAACCTGCTCCTCCTGTTACTGGTACCAGACAAGCTAGAAACAAGCCAGACAGCTTGTATAACTTCAGTTCTTAAGCTATGCTAAGGCACAAGGCTCAGCTGATTCTACACTATATTCAAGTTCTTCCCTTAACATCTTCAAAATCCAAATGCAACATGTTGTTTTGAAGACCTACACATGATCTTGCAGCAGAAAAAGGGAAAATGATCAAGCAGTGCTAACAAGTTCAGGCCGCATAATGAAGGTGAGATCCTGTGAACAACTTTACAGGAGCAGAAATCAAGAGAAGGGAGACAAACAAACACCTACAACTCAGAGCCACCTGACAAATGCATTTCTTGCAATACTTTTCTGTCCTAGGGTGTACTTTTTGCCTAGCAGCAATGCTCCTGTTCAGCCCCAGATTATACCAACCACACTGACAACACAGCATGCTGCAGTCTACAAGCAATTCAGGAAAGAAGCTGAGGGATTGGGAAGTAAAGACTTGGCTGTAAATGACAAGGAAAGCCATTCTCAGCTGTCTTTGCTCTAAACAGAACAGCTGTGTCCAAGTGAAAGGTAACAACGGATCATATTCTGCCTTCGTAGGAAAGCAACTGTAAATGCTTCTTTGTGCAGACATGCTTACGTATAACCTGGGCAAAGAAGACAACCAGCAACTAAGAAAAATTGAAGCTGTTGTATAATCTTGTAGCACTAACCACAGAAGCACCTTCCCAGTACAAACAGGTACAGTTTAAGGCCTGTGTGTTCAAAATGAGACCCGAAAGCGGTGCCAATATACTATTCCCTCTGCTCTAAAGCAAGTCTGGCAGAAAGGTTCAACTCCTTTTATGGAAGGTGGCTTTGATTACAACAGCCACAGTTTCTGAAATGCAAGAGAAGTTTTAAAACAGGAATGAGTTTGTTACTTTTGCTCAATATGCAGAGACCCCAACATCTAAACGCAACCTCAGAAGATGCAATATTTAACAGCTTTCACTGCAAGCAACAGCAAGTAGCTTAGGAAAAGTAGGGCTCAGATTCAAGGGAAAATGCTAGCCCATCAAGAAGCTGGATGCACTGATTTATGCTGCAGAAAAGATGGACGTGGAGCTTTTCACCAGTGCTCCTGAGAGCAGGGAAGCTCTGAACAGTGCTACCGTATTGCTTTTGGAACATGAAATGCAGAGGGGTATAAGCCTGAACAGGACTGTCACAGCCCATCTTTTGCTGACAGCCCGCAATCCACACAGGGAGGGTCCTGGGGATACACCACCTTTTTTCTCTATTGAAGAGAAATCTCCAGATCAAAGAGAAGTGGCATCTGTCTGACCTGCCACATGGACACCACAAGAGGCAGGCCCTGACTTGCTCCCTGCTTTCCAGGCCCAAGATGGGCTCCAGCACTGTGAAAACACACTGGGACTGCTCAGCCTGCAAAGAGGAGGCAGCAGCAGATGCGACCACCAGCTATTGCTCATATTCCTGGCTTCTGACCTGGGAATCTGTTAGCATAGTAAAATCCATCCACCTACCATAAATAGCATCGCACTCTTCAAAAGCACCTTAATGGTCATAATTCCAGTTAAGTACATTGGTTATTTCTGTCCCCTTGGTTGAATAAGGCTGTGAGTGCATTCTCAGTCAGTTAAACCTGAGCAGAATTTACTGGGAAGGAAAAGTGACAGCCCACACATCCACTGGGACAGAGCAGTGCTGAGAGCAAGGACAGCACTCGACCTGCGTGCTGCAGTACCAGAGGTCTGACAAGTGCCACAAAACCAGCAGCAATGAGGACAAGACAGGAAACAAATGCACAACCATGTGAGCAAAGACAACATGCACAGCTTACCAAAGGGAATGCTGAAGAATGGGCTGCACAAAGCCTTTTCAGCAGAGGCTCGCTTGCCTTGGTCACAATGAAGCATGCTGGAAGAGAAAAGACATCCTTATGCTCTTGCATTCAACATTCTTTCATCAACAAATTCAATTTGGGCTAGAAGGCAGTACTGAGGAATATCCTATCTTTAGGGCACTTATGGTACAAAAAGAACAGTCAAGAGCACGTCTTCCAATTCACAGCTTAATCACACCAGAAGGATTCCTTGAGAGCATCTGCAAAGCATAATACAAGAGGTGTTGCTCTGAGATGCATTTCAACACCAAGTTAAGGGAGTTTCTCACTTACAGGTTTACAATGAACACTATATGTACCAGCTTCGCCTCTCCAAGCTATTCCACCCTTGTCTCAGACATACATACATCTACAGTCACACAAAAATGACTGCATTCCAAGGAGCACCCACATCTTGTCACAAATGGGATTCAAAGCAGCTAATAACCCAGGGCTTGCCTCAGAGCATCCCCAACTGAACTTGAGAAGTGGCTCTCTGCCAAGTTGTGGCTTCATACACTCTGCAGCTTCAAAGAAATGTCAGAAGTCAGGAAGATCTCTTCTGCAGACCTCTCAGCACAGAGTTGCACAAATACATTTGAATCCTGTCTGCCCCTTTTTTGTTTCTGACAGTAGTCCCCCTAAAGCAGCAAAGTTTTCACTGCATTGTTACTTTTCCAGTTTTATCCAAATACAGACTCACTGGTGTGAAGTGTGAAGTGCTGACACAGATAATGCTTGCACTTGTTACTAGCACAGTGACAAGGGCATTTAATAAAAAAAAAAAAAAAAAAGTGGTGGGAGTAGGCTTTAAGTTGCCAAGAGCGAGGCACAAGACTTCACAGGGCACATCTTTAAGCAACATTTCATAAAATGCAGTAAAGGTACCTTTTAATAAGGTCTCTGAGGTGATAAGCTGGAATGGCTGAATTAACCACCCCTTCACTGGCAAAAATGCGATCAATGATGGCAGAACTGTTTGTCTGAAAAGAAGCAGCAGCAGTCATTAGGGATGAAAGCAAATAACAGTGCAAAGCTTGAAATAACCTAGGTTCTGGGAGAGGTGGGTTAAGCATCATTTTCTGAACTGGATGCAGAGGGCTCCGACACTCTGGTGTTACACTAGAGATCCCTGATGCTGCAGGCTCACCTGAGATTGAGTCATTTGCCCATGTGAAAGCTGGAAAGCGTCATGTGTACACAGATTTGTTCTCACTGAGAACCTTATGATGTTGAAAGGATACTGTTACTGGGAAGGGAAGCAGGAAACAAAGTTATTTCACAGAAAGGAGAGGAGAGAATCCGGCTCAAGGCTCATAATTCAGAGCCTTCCTCTTGTTTTCTCAGGATAAAGACGTAGGAGAAAAAAAATCCCAAGTTAGAGCTAACACAGAATCACAGAAACATACAGGCTGGAAAGGACCTCTGGAGATTGCCTAGTCCAACCCTCCTGCACAAGTGGGTTCCCTACAGCAGGTTAGGCTAGAAAGGGTCCAAAGTTAGACTTTATGGTAGAAACAGCGAATAATTGTTGAGCAGCATGGTGCTGCTGAACTAGTCACCACCTAGCTATTTCATTCTTCCATCTGTGCAACACTACAGTCAGAAAAACTCACCTCACAGCTCGTGAGGAGAGACAGGCTCCAGAAACAGAGTCCTGGAGCTGTGCAACTTCAGTAGGCTGAACACAGACAGTGTTCAGACACAGTCCTACAGAGCCCAGAGGTCTTTAAGGCTTTGAAACCTTAATTCCCAGGTCAATAGGATTACAGAAACATCAAGGAAATACTTTCTAGTTGCCAGGTGCTACCTTACAAATCCAAGGTACAAATAAGCAGGAGGAGAACTCGTTTGGTGTAAGCCAGCAGCAGTTCTTGCTCACCTTCCATTCCTGAGATTGGACTGTATGTTTCAGTTTCATTCCTGAGAACATTTCCAGTAAAACGATTCCCAGACTCCACAGATCCACAGCAGAGGTACACTCCGTCTCACTCTGGAGCCCTGCCTGTGCTAGGCAGTTCTGCAGTTCTGCCTCTGGAGCCCGATACCCGTCTGTTTGAATATATTTCACATCCTACAGAAGACCAAGCAAACACACGAAGTTAATTTCACAGATACAAGTGCTCTACTCTCAAATGAGTTTACAGATGTGTCACCAAAATACTGTTGCTAAATTTACTGAAAGCATAGTACAGTCAGTACTGTGTGGTCAGAAGGCAGCTCAACTTGCTGCACTGCTGTGTTGATGATGGGAAAAAGAAAACAAAACAATAAGACTACCTGGAAGAGAAAACACCCCCCAGCAACACAGCAGTCATCCCACTAACACCTGAGCTCTCTGAATTACAGCACTGCTGGGAGAAAGAACCTGGATGTCACATTGCATGTACAGAGGACATTGGAAGTTTCAGAATAAGGGTGGATGGAACACCAAAATGTGCTCCATGTACCAGAGCACAAACAGCTCAGTCTGAACAGTGAGGATCAGTAACAGCCTTCATTATTTAAGCATTGATGATCTCCAGAACAAAATATTAGAAGAATGAAGCAGGCATTTAACACCCAGACAAGGAATTATCAAAGCTGCTTCCCACGCACCTCTTCCTTCTCTCCCCTTGCAGTCAGAAGTGCTGCAGCAATCAATACTTGCTCAGCTGCTGTGGCTGGCAGAGGGAAATACCCACACACTGCCTAGTTAAAACAAGACAATGACAGAATCATACGAGGGCTGTTGTGAGGGTTGAGGGGCAGCTCTGAAAGTTTCCCATCCAAGCTCCTACCCACAGCCAACACTACATCAGACAGACATGGCTTTGTCTAGTCATCCTCTGTCCAGTATCTGTTCAATAATACACTGATGTAACTCAAGGAACAACAGAAGAATATGAGACTACTTCCTGGACAAGGCACAAGACTGGGAATTCTTACATAGGGGATATATTAAAACCAAAACAACCTGCTTCTCCAATTGAAAATAAAGTCTACGAAGGGCATTTATAAGCAACAGAGCTCAGCAGCATTTCATGAACCAAAAAAGATAAACTGCACAGTAGGGTACCCCTCTCTGATCAACAAAGAACAGAACCTCTAGCAAGGTGAAAGCAGCAGTTCAGCAGCCCCACTAAAGGACGTTTCAAGATGCAGAGAACACAGTGGTCATTGCCACTGGCAAAAATAGAGAGATGGAATTTCACTCCTACCATGTGAAATATGTTGAGAGATTTACGTGGTTGAGACCTTGCTCTGTGTACAGCCATTCCCTGTTAAACAGTAACTGTAGAAAAATTACGTAAGGATAATGCTGGCAGAGCTGTCAGAAGTGTGAGGAACATGGTCTTGACTAAGATAAGAAATTCACACATATATTCTGCTGAGAAGGGGCAGAGAATGGAGGCTGACATCCAGTACATATTCAAAGCAGGGTCAGATGGTTCATCCCAACAGCCAGAGTAATTACGAGAATCAGAGAAAGAAATTCAGCCCAAAGAGAGCAGATTGGAAGGAATGGTGGAAGCAAATAAAACACGGTCAACTATTAAGATGCAACTCACTGAGCAAGCAGCAAAACACAGACCTGAAGGAAAAAAAATATATCTGCATCAGACACAGGACACCAGAAGAGTGGTTTCTGCTGATAGCGACAGATTACCAGCACGAAACGGTGTTCAGCCAAGAATGTGGGAAAACCAAACACAACAAGGAGAAGCTGCTAAGCACACACATTCAAATCAGCCGTACCAAAGAATTCAGACAGGTCGCCCACGCAGTTCTCAGATATTCACAGATCAGTGAGCCTAACTGTCAATACTGGGTAGACCAGTCAAAGAAATATGCGAATGTATGATCTCTGACATGCTCTGAGGGCGAGGAAAGGGACAAGGCAGGATGCGTGTAAAGAAGAGTCACAGCTCACTCACCACCTACCACCCTGTGACTAAAGGCTCATTTGTTAAGAGGCTATCTGATGAGAATTCAGATCAGATTCCTGATACCCCTCAGAGACGGTTACCAGGAGAGATGAAAGGCAGTTCCATCGAGCCAACTGCAGAACCTCCTGAGGCTATCTGCAGAAAGTCAAGCAGTCCATGCTTTAAAAGGAGGCCACAGAAGAGAACAAAAGGGGCAAAAACAAATTTACAAAAACAACCCGTCACCAAAACAAACAAGTGACAGTGAGGGAAGGAAAGTAGCACAAAGCAGGCACAGACCTGACCATGTTGGAAAGAACAAACGCCACCTAGCCACGGCCAGGGCTTTGGTCAGCACAATGACGTGGGAAAGAAGCATCCAGGATAATAGAAAGGGAAGCTGCTGAAGATAAGATGAAAGTAAAGACAAGAGCAAGGACGCTGCTAGGGATGATGCAACTGGCTGACAGCAAAGCCTGGATTACTACTACATGCGATACGAGATGATAAAAGGAGATCTGACAGAGCTAGCTGCTCCCACCAGTCTGACCACGTAAAAAACAGCAAACTTTCCAGGAAGCTGTATCATTAACTCTGGAATCCACAACTGTGCGTAGACACTGACGCTAACCAGAGACATGCACAGGGAATGGGATCACAGCTTCTGTTTCCTGACCCAGCTAACAGTTCAGCCTTCCAGGAAACCCTCAGCACCAGCCCATTCTGACCATGCTACCTCCCCTCCTACACCCAGCAGCTGAAAGCAGCACAGATCTGCACAGCTCAAGACAGAGCGACTGCTTTTGAGAGCAGAGCATTCCAAACCTGATTCCCCTCTTTGAAGCTAAGTCCAAAGTCGATGAGCTTAAAGCACTCCTCCTCCGCGCTCCACAGGATGTTGCGTGGCTTGAGGTCTGCGTGCACGTAGCCTTTGTGGTGCAAGAAGGCCAGGGCTTCCAGGACATCGCGGGCGCAGTGCTGGATCATCCACATGGAGCAGCCCTGGTTGCTGGAGTGCAGCAGCAGCTCGGACACGCTGATGTCCAGCAGCTCCAGCAGCAGGCAGCGGGACGGGCCGTTGGCCGAGTAGTGGTTGGTGAACACGCCGTACAGAGTCACTGCAGCGAGACAGGTCGTAAACCTCGGTCAGGAGCAACCACACAGCGATGGCGCTCTTCCCTATCGCTGCCCACCGAGCCGCGGTAGGCAGCGCCGTACGACACCTAGAGAACGGAGCCCAGGAGAAACCCACCCACAGCCCCCCCGCGTGTGGCGCAGCCGACAGGGGCAGCCCTGCCAGCGAGGGCGATACCTTCTGCCCCGGCGGCCTAGGGAGCCTCCAGGAAGAAGGCCGCCGTCAGGGGATCCCATCCCAGGCCGCCCCCCGTGCCCACCCTGCAGCCACAGCCCCCGTGGGGCCGAAGCCTCGTATCCCCAGAGCGCCCTAGGAGCGGGGGGGGGGGGGAGGGAAGGGCGGCCGTTACCGATGTTGCGGTGCCCGCGGAGTTGCTCGAGCGCGGCGCGCTCCTTGCGGAAGCCGTACTCGGCGCAGTCGGCGGCGGGCGGGCGGGCGCCGGGGCGGCGCGCGGGGCCGGGCCGGGCCGGGGGCGGCACGAACTCCTTAACGGCGCCGGGAGGGGCCCGCGAGTCCCCGCAGCAGCGCACCCGGTACACGGAGGCCGAGGAGCCGCTGCCCAGCGGCGCCTGCACTTCCCACAGCCGGCCCAGCGCCTCCAGCAGCAGCGGCGGCGCCGCGCCCCACACGCACCCCGACATGGCGCCGCCCGCTCACATCGCCCCGCCGCTACCGCTGTTACCGCCGCCTCGCCGCGCCGACGCCCGCCCCGCGCCCGCACCCCGGCCCGGCCGACGCCGCTCTGCGGCCGCCATGACACCGGAAGTGGGGTGGGGAGAGGCGGGGCATCGCACCCCCAGGCCGCGCCCACTCACCCCGCCCCGCTTTCCTGGCCCCGCCCCGCCCCGTTTGCGCGGGCGCTCCGCGTGTCGGTGGGTTACAAAAAAAACCTTTATTGTGCAATTCGCATCTTTTATCCCAAACTACGTACACACCCCAGACAACATAAATAGAGGGTGCCGCCGGCACCGCTGGCCTCAGGGCCGGGGGTGGGACGCAGCTGTGCGGCTGGGGGATGACAAATTGACCGCTTTCCCCCCGACTCACCCTCCCCATGACCCCCATCATAACCCCCACCATAATCCCCATCACAATCCCCACCGTAACCTTCACCGTAACCCCCTCGAAGCCACCGCTGTGCTCCAGGTCAGAAGTGCTGCCCACAGCCGCTGGTTTGCCAGTTCCCCGTGTGGATAACCCCTGCTGTGCATACCCCCAGGCCGAGGGGCACCTCCGGGCTATGAGAGCCTGCAGGCACAGGTGGTGGTGGGACAGAGGTGTGGGCAGGGAGCCGGTGCTCCTGCGGCTGCCCGAGTCGGGCTCTGCTCCTCCAGGGCACCTGGGGAGAAGAGACGAGGTGGGGGGTGGAGGATCCCTGCACCGCAGGCCGTTTCAGAGATGCCTCCTGCTGCCCTGGGGCTCTCCTCTCCCCAAAATAACGACCCCAAGAACAGCATGTGGCAGAGAGAGAGGTGTTTGGGAGAGCCAGCCCCCTCAGTGCCCTTTGCCCGCTGCTATTCGAAGGACAGCAGGTCAGGATGGGGACCCTCTGCTTCCCGGCTGGGGGTGCATGGCTCTGCATGCCCTGCACTCCCTGACAACTCCTGCTCCAGGCCCACTTCCCGGAGGGGCTTCTCCGTGCGAGGTGGGGTCTCCAGGCCACCCTTATGGATGAGGTCGGGCACAGGGAGGACAGCGGTGGGCTGGTCCCCACTCGGCCCTGGGTTGCCGGTCGTACTGAGCACCCCGGGGTGCTCCGCAGAGGAGATGTCCCTCATTCCTGGCCACTCCTCCGCGAGGTCGGTGTGTGCTGCAGGTGGCTCATGGGGCTCCTCTGTGCTGCTGCCCTCTGGCTGAGGTGCAATGAGCATGTCCTGCGGGGTCTTCAGGGCACGCGGTGTCCGCTTCTTGGTGATGGGAGGTGGGGGGTCCAGCCGGGGAAAAGCATCCAGCCCCATGCTCCTGCAAGCAGAGAGAGGCAGTGATGCTTTCCAACCCAAAGGACTCTACCATGGGTTGTGCAAGGCAGGGACACTCACCCATCCTCGCTTGCTGACTGCCCCATGCCCAGTGCGGCGCCGGCGCTGGTGTTCACCTCCATCACTCCCACGTCAGGGGGTCCAGCCGGCTCCTTGCGGCGCAGGAAGTCGTTCATCTTGGCCCCCATGGCTTTGCCCAGGTTACGAAGGTGCTGGCTACCAGCGGGGCGGGAGGGCTGTGGCAAGGCACCAGTGGGAACGTGCTGCAGGCGTGGGGTGGGTGCCGTGGCAGCACTGGTGTTCTCAAACATACTATGGTCCACTGGAAAAGAAAGGAAGCAGAGAGTGGCTATGAGGCGGGATGCGGGGACTTGATCATCCCAGGGCTGCCTCCCAGCAGCATGGGGAGGACACCACATGGGGACAGAAAGACCGTTTCTGTAGCCCCACAGCTGTGTTGTGCATGCCGTGAGGACATAGTGGGGGAGCAACAATCTCAGGGCACCACATTGCTGCCACCAGCACACTGACGACATCTCTTACCTGGCACCAAGCAGCTTGGGAAGCAGATTGTGGAAAGAAAGAGAGAGAAGGTTTGTCAAGGGATACAGCAAGGGGACGCCCCCAGGATCCCTCATTTGCTGGGGTACCCACCGCCTGGGCTCTGAACTGTACATCCTCAAGTGGCACTTTCTACTGCTCACTCACCTTGCTATGGCCAAGTCGCTGGAGCCACGTGTGTGCAAAATCTCACATTACCACACCACCCCATGCTCAACTGGCCTCAGCTTGAATAGACTGAGTCCCTACACCTTGCCCCTTGCTCCCCACCAGCCCTGAGGTTGGAGCCAGCAAGCATCACCTCAGTCATCAGGTTCCCAGAACCCTGAGGTGGGCAGAACCTTGCGTTCCAAAAATATTCTGCTGTGTGACATCAGCCATTAGCAATGCCAGCTGGTGGATTCTGGGGCCTCAACAAAGAACATCACAGGGGTAATGGATGGATTTTTCATGCCAGCTATTTTGATTGAGGCCATGCCCCATGCTCCCAGAAGAGGCAACCTGGAGGCAACTCTCTCCTGGGATCAGTGCAGCCTGCCTGGTGAGCACTGAGGATGCATCCAGGGAGGGGAGCAAGGAGGGGTCTGGCTGGATGTACCTGCCTGCATGGGCAGGAGAGGGGTAACAGGGGCCCTTATGGCAGAAGGTGCATTCTAGGAATGGGGAGGGGAATCCTGCTGTTGCAGCCCTCCTCTGCACGATGGTGCTTTTCACCCTTATGTCTTCCCAGCAGGAACCTTGAAAGCTGGGGATGCTGCCTCCAACTGCTCCAGCTCATGGCCCCCAGCTCTGCCCCTGTGTCAGGACAGCACTTCATGGGACAGTTCCAGCTGGCTGCTGGGTGAGCTCTCAGTGCTGGGGGGACGTCTGGTGACAGAGGCAGTCACCTCCACACCGCACAGAGTGAGACAGACCAACCCATCAGCCAGAGCCAGAGCCCTGGGCAGAGAAGGGCTCTGCTGAACACTATGCTGAGAGTGGGACTCCTCGTGGGTCTCCAGCACCACTCCCATCCCCATGGGTGCCCGTGTTCACGCAGTGACCCTGACTCACTCTTGCCCCTTCCCTCTGCAGACCGCAGCTCCACAGCCTCAGTGGGCAGCGAGCTCCCTGCCCGCACCATCTACAGACCTTGGTGCTCACCGTACAGCTACCTCATCTGCACCAAAGCAGCCTCTCAGCAGCACCTCTCCTCCAGTCCACTCAGTAGCACCTGGGAGTCTGAGGATCCCAAAAACCTCTTGGAGGCCCTTGCCTCTTTGTCCTGCTCTTCAGAGGAGCTCCAGACCCCGGAGAGTGCCAGCAACAGGGTCAGTATCACCACTGGAGACATCCTTGCAGCTTCCTTGGAGCAGCATGCACCTAAGCACGGCTACAAGTGCATGTCATGCTGCCGCATCTTCCCCACACTGTGCTCAGTCAAGAACCATGTCCAGCGCAGCTCCCAGGAGGGCTACAGCTGCAAGGTGTATTACTACAAGCTCAAGGCCCTGTTGGAGAAGGAGCACAATGTACAGGAGACCAAAACCCCTTTGGTGCCCGAGTAGATCCAGCAGCTGGGCCACTGCCACAGGAGGGCACTGCTCCATTGCTCCACTGCTGCACAATAAACACCATGCAGATCACAGCCTGCCTGCTGCTCTCTTCGGAGGCACAGCTCTGCTGCAGCCCCTCGTTGAAAAAATGCTTCTCACATCCTTTCAGAAGCTGTTTTCCTTCCCCAGTGGCCAAAAATTCCCAACGCCTGGAAAGCTCCGCGTAGCATCTCTGCGGAGAGGTGTGCAAGCCCCAGCAGCCCACAAGCACCCTCAAGCTGTCAAACAGCCCTGAGATGACCCCAACACCATTTGGGGCACCCCTCTCTCACAGTCAGCTGGCAGTCAGCACAGCTCAGAGCTGCGGGGTCCCGCAGGGGAGGATGCTCAGTTCCAAGAGAATCTGTGCAATGCTGGGGGTGCCACCCCTGGTGCTGGCTGCCAGCCCAGGCTGGCAGAGTGTGGAGGGCAGGAGGAGTATGGAAAGAGAGAGAGTCAGCAAGAAGGAAGAGACAACAGAAAGCCTTGAGAAATAGAAAGATTTATTTAGCAAAAGCCAATCAACTAATGACAACACCCAAGGGTTAAGTGCACTTACATTGACAGATTGGTTTCTCAGATAGACCGAGTCAACAGTTAGTAACACGACAGTTGTAGGAAAAGAAAGGACAAAAAAATATAGCTATAAAACCCCAGTCAAGGTCCATAACAAAAGTGAGAAGCTAGAGAGGCATTTTGTAGGCAGTGCTGGGCTAGGAGGACCACTCACACATACACATGGTGCTGCAGTGCAGCATGGCACTGGGTGGCTCCCAGCTGGCCCTGGCAAGGCACAGGGGGCTGCAGCACCCCTGTCAGCCCTGGGACACAGCTCACCATTCCCTGTGGTTGTGCTGACCGTGAACCCAAGGCTCAGCCCTGCCTGCAGGAAATACCCAGGACGTGCACTCCTGCTCTATCCCCTCTGGAGCTGGTGTGGAGGCTTCCCTGGGCACCAGGCCACTGGTGAGCACATTGAAACAATCACAAAATGATTAGAAGGTCCACCTGGACAACTCCTGTTCCAGCAAAGCCACTCAGCACAGGGTGCCCAGGCCTACGTCCAGACAGCTTTTGAAACTTCCCAAAAAAGAGACCCCACAGTCTCTCTGGGCACCCCGTGCCAGAGCTCAGCCACCCTCGCAGCACAGAAGTGCTTCCCAGTGTTCACACTGCACTTTGTGTTCCAGTTGTCTCCATTGCCTCTTGGGCAGCCCTGAAAAATACCTGGCTCCATCCTCTTTGCACCTCTCTCTTCAGGTATCTAAACACATCAACAAATTCCCCTGAGCCTTCTTCAGGAGGAACAGTCCCAGCTCCCTCAGCCTCTCAGCAGAGGTGCTCCAGTCCCTTCTCCACTTCCACAACCTCTCACTGGTCTCTCCTCCAGGAGCTCCGTGTACCTCTTGCACTGCACCAGTGCCGAGCAGAAGGGCAGGATCACTGCCTCGACCTGCTGCCTCAGCTCAGCTTGGTGTCCTCCAGGACCATCAGCTCCACCTCTGTCAAGCTGCTTTTGGAATATCCCAGTGCCTGGGCTTGTTCCTACGAGAGCCAAACTGCATTTCTCCTCGCTCAGCCCCAGGAGGTTCCCACCAGCCCACCTCTCCAGTCCCTCTGGATGGCAGCACCGCCCTTTGGTGGATCAACAGCCGCTGCTCCCAGGTTTGCTGTCTGCAGTCGTGCTGAGAGTGCCGCGTCACCCAGATCGTCCATGTGGAGGTTCAACAGCGCTGTACCACCCCTGACCTCCAGGGTACGCTGCAAGCTGCTGGCCTCCAATTAGTCTGCACAGATGATTACCATCTGGGCCTGGCTGTTCAGCCAGTTTTTAACCCATCCCACTGTCTGCCCATCCGTCCCATACATCAAGAACTTGTCTATGAGGATCTTTTGGAGACAGCATCAAAGGCTGGAACTAGCTCAGAGATAACCTGCACTCTTCCTTCTGTCACCAACATGCTTACAGAAGCCTTTCTTGTCTTTGACATTTCTGGCCATATCTAATTCTGTCTGGTCTTTAGCTTTCCTAACTTCATCCTGAGATGCTCAGACAATGTTTCTACTCCTTCCAGGTTGTCTGTACTCGCTTCCAACCTCTGTATGGCTCTTTTTTGGGGTCTGAATTTGACCAGCAGCTCCTTGCTCATCCATTTTTTGCCTGACTTTCTCTTTGATGGGATGGACCACTCGAGCTTGGAGGAGGTGATCTTTGAGTATCAGTCAGCTTTATTGGCCGCTCTTCCCTCAAAGGCCACAATCCACAGAGTTCTTCC
The DNA here is from genome assembly GCF_951394365.1 of Tetrao urogallus. Taxonomy (NCBI): domain Eukaryota; kingdom Metazoa; phylum Chordata; class Aves; order Galliformes; family Phasianidae; genus Tetrao; species Tetrao urogallus. Next base: position 22,872,377 of record NC_136818.1, read on the forward strand.
AGCAGATCCACAAAGAATGCTTTTCACTCCCCTCCCTGACCTAAGAATCTTAAGAATTCCACCATCTCAGGGTCACTGCAGCTAAGGCTGCCTTTGACCTCCACATTCCCCACATGCCCCTTGGTGCTGACACGAGATCCATCAGAGGACATATCCTTCCTTCCCACTAGGACTCTCTAGCTCCTGACAGCTCTGCTACCTGCAGTGCCCACCTCCTCATGGGGTGGACAGTGCACAGCACAGCCCTTGCTCCCCCTGGGGTCTCACCTGCACCCTGCTCCTCCGCCCCGAGGGGACTGGAGCAGGAGAAAACCATGGACCTTCCTCACAGCAGGGTCAAACACTGGAGTAGAGCAAGAGATGAGTCTGGGAGATATGCAGCCAGGGGTTAGATGCAGGCAGATCAAGCAGAGACAGCTGGCAAAAAGAAAAGTAGCAGGCAAGCAGCAAAGCAAAGCAGAAGCAGGACAGGAGGGTGGAAGATGTGGAAGACAATCATGTCAATCCTGTCTCCCCATGTTTCTGTAAGGAGCAGAGGGGTCATCTGGTTTGCACCCCTTCAGCTGTGTTCTCAGAGGCTGCAACAGTGGGCAACTAGTAAGTGTGCTGCAGAACAGGGAGAAGCTCTGGCTCCTTTGGAGGCCCCCAAGAACATCTATCAGCCTCTTAGGGGCTGGTGGAGGCCCTGGAATTCTGGATTAACTCTTCTGAAGTTGAAAACCAGACACATGAAGGTGCCCACGTGCACAGTTATTTGTCACTGTGCCACCCACCAGTTCCCCGCATAGGGTGCCCACCTCTCCCATTCCAGCTCAGTACAGGCACTGAGCCCTGCACCAGGCAATTCCCAGCAGTTCCTCATGACTGGTGTCGCCTTCCAGAGGGGTCCAGAGCCCCCCTTCTCCATCCTGGGGTCAGCATGCACCCTGAAGCAACCACCATGAATCCAGACCCTGCCTGGGAGCAGGGTTACCCCAGCCACGTGATGGGCTACACAGCCACCAAGTCACCCTGCAGAATAACCCCTTCTGGGGAATGTGAGCGTACATTGTGCCCACAGCAGCTAGGAAAGGAGGAGATCTTGCTTCCCATGGAGAGGCTGTGCATGTCTGTCTGCATGCACACACAGCCATTGCCAGCAGTGTTCTGGTGGCAAGCAACTGCATAGAAATGGAATGGTTTGTCTGTAAAGCCAAGCAGGGAACTGGCAGTTAGCAGTGGTGCAGGGAATTGCTTGAAAATACGACTTGAGAGCACCAGAAAGGCTCTGATACCTGGTAACAGTACCAAAGAGCTCCGGAACTAGGCAATAAGGTAAGGAGAATTCATCCTCCCTGTGCTGTGCTCCCCAGCTCTCACTGCATGCACATTTGTGCCTCCCTATACACTTCACAGCCCAGGAGAGGAGCAGGCAGTGCCCAGCATCCTCTGTCTGCCCAGGCAAGGACAAACTCTGCCCCACAGTGCCTGCAAGGAGCTGCCTGTGCCTGGCTGTACTGTGCAACTTCCTCTTATCCCTCACTTTTCCAATCTCCTTCCCAGCATTCCTCCCCCCTCACACACCCACATCGATGGGGCACCATCTCTCATCCCAGTAGCATAGCTCCAGCCTCATCTCTCACCATCTCTATCATGCAGGAAACCAATTCATGCTGGCTCTTTTGTCCCTCCTGTCCCTGCCCCATACCTGCTTTCTCATTCCTCCAGCAAAAACATTCTCCAGTTTCATTGCTCCACCCAATAGTAACACTGCTAGCAGTGGCTCCTAACCCATCACGGTTGCTGAGCAGCAATGCCAGCAGCACAAGGAGCCCTGCAGGGACTGTTGCTGAGAGCACTTTGCTTCCCTTGCTTCTGATCTCAAGATGCAGCTTGGGAGGACATGGGGACCAGGGAGCAACACAAGCCTGGCATGAAGCTGAGGGTGCTGAGGGCCGGCTGAGCTCAGGACAAGATGACTGGCAGCAGGGAAGGAAGATCTGCCCCCTGCTCCAACAGAGATACTGCAGTACCACCACGTCTACCTCCCTAAAGCTGCTGTGGTCTGCACACATCAGGGTCCTGGGCACAGCACAAGCCAGGGAGGGAGCTGCCAGCACGGCAGCATCACGCACCATGCCCAGCTCTGGCCCCTGCTGCCAACCAGCGCCACGCTCCCTCCACCATCCCTGGGGGTCCCGGCTGCTCTGTGCCACCTCTTGACATCCCCTACACCGCAATCTCATCCTCCAGACTGTCACCCAGGTCCTGCCGGGGCTGGACGTTGAGCAGGCGTGGCGGTTCCTCCTGGGACCAGGAGTCGCGCTCCTCGCTCTCGTCCGTGTTGGACTCATACTCAGAGGCGATGCCCGACTCACGGAACTTGAGGAGCTCCAGGCTGCCCAGAGCCTGCTCTGGGGCATGCGACCCCGAGCTCGGCAGGAAGTGGTAGCACTCCAGCTTCACCAGACAGTCGTTCCTACCTATGGGGCTGCCCAGGGCGCTGGGGAAGCCCGAGCCAGGGCCCAGCTGCGGCAGGTGGGTGTCCTCGGGCTGCGGGGTGGTCGGGTCGCAGAGCACGGGGAGGACGCTGGAGCGGAAGGTGATCTCCAGCAGGCTGTCCTGGGAGCCTGCTGCAAGAGAAGGGCATGGCTGAGAGGCAGGCAGTGCCACCCTGTCCCTCCTGGGCATCCCAAGGCCACCATGGCTGGCTGCAGACCCACAGCCTCAAATGCGTGGATGACAGTGGCATGTGTGCCACGAGCTGCTGGCCTGCAGAGAGCCAGGATGGAAAGCTAGCTGCCTTTCCCTGGCTCCTGCAGACAACTGATGGCCACATCTACTGGAAAAGAAGGTCAAGGAGGGTCTCTGTGGCAAGGAGGGAGCTGGCATAGACGTGCAGCTGCTGGGGAGAGCAGACATACAGCTAATGGACACGTGTGATGGCCACCCCACACCTCCCTCCATCCTGCATGCAGGTGTCCTACTGCACATGCACAAGCCAGGCCAGAATGGCACTAATATTGCACCTCCCCAGAAAACATCAGAAATGCACCAAAAAGTGGGGTATAACACCCACGTGTTCCCTACCCCTAGCTCCTCTCACACAGGGGCACTGGTGCTGTGCTGTGCCATGTCTCCAAATCCAACGTCTCTCCGGAGCCAGGGTGCACAGCAAGGTCCCCCGCCACACACCCCCTTGTGCCATGGGTTCCCAGCTAGCTGTGAGGTGAGAGGATGGGGCAGGAGTGCTTACTGGTGTTGTTCCCCGCCAGCTTCAATTCCAGCTCCTGCACCTGTTTGACCAGGAGCGAGATGTGCTGCAGCAAGTCCTTGTTCTGGAGCAGGAGCTGGTGCACACGTGCCTGTGCCTCCAGGCGTGCCGCCGCCTCCGCAGCCAGCTGGTCCTTCAGCAGGTGGACCTGGGGGGCAGAAGGCACACCGTCGCATTGGAATACACTCAGTGACCGTGGGGAATGCAAGGGAGCCCTTTGCACAACTCTGCTGGGTGAGGCAGCAGCTGGCGGTGGTGGAATTGCAATTAAATGCTAAGCAGGTGCGCAGTCTCTGTGCTGACAGCATCAGCCTGGAAAAAATCTTTCCCCTCTGCATCGCAGAAGCCTGCAGCAGGGCTTGGGGTGGTGCTCAGGTGCTGCAGGGAAGCAGCCAGCAGAGCCCACGTGTTGCAGCTGGCAGAGGGGCAGTGCCTTGTGCCACCAGTCCCAAGGGACAGCGCTCAGATGGACAGGTATCTGGAAACACCTTAAAAAAGAAGTCTCTCTGGTCAGCGAGGGAGCTAAATTATATTTCATCTCCAGCTAATTACAGGCAACGATAATTACAGAATGGCCCCTGCAGCTACAGACCCATCAGTTTGACACAGATCCTGGTTGACACAGCACAGCTACTGGTTTGTTTGTAAAGAATTAAGCCTGTGCCAGTCACCATGTTCAGAGACAAACTGGCTTGGTATTTCTTGAGAGAAGATAACAAGTACCATCAACAGAGATGTTGATGTAATGTGCTCAGTCATCTAACAGGCATTTGACACAGCAGAACATAACTTTTTCATTAATAAATTAGTGTGACACCGAATCACCACGGCTCAAGCTGAATGGATTGGAGAGGAGCTAAGTGACAGCTCTGGGACGAGAACCACGCCGAGGTGGGCAGAGCTCCAGTGCAGGGTGTCAGCCCCTGGAGAAAGCAGGATGAGCCACTGGCTGCCATCCCACAAGCCAGCCAAGAGATAGCTACACACTACTTCAGATTTTTTTAAATCTGGAAGTAGGAAGAAAAAGAAATCAGCAGTGTAAAGGTCTGTAGATCCACAAAGATTGGGAACTACCAAAGGTGACGAGTCTCTGTCCCACAGGGATGTGGTTTCCTGTATGAACAACATTCTGCTACTTGGGCAGGAATGGAGGACCCCCAGAAATGCAGGTTCCTCTTTCAAAGGGTGAGCCATTTCCCAAGGCCATGACCCTTGTAGAAGGATCAGTGCTGATTTTTGATGCCTTGGGAGAAAAGCCAAAGCAAAGCAGAAAAAGTCTTTTGGAGCTGCTTGCTCAGGCCAGTTGAATGGCCTTCAGCCGCACCAGGGGAGGCTCAGGTTGGATATTAGGAAAAATTCTTCTCTGAAATAGTGGTGATGCATTGGCACAGGCTGCCCAGGGTGGTGGTGGGGTCACTGTCCCTGGAGGTGTTCAAGAGTTGAGGAGATGTGGCACTAGAGGACGTGGTCAGTGAGCATGGTGCATATGGGCAGATGGTTGCTATTGATTCTGTGAAAGATAAACAGTTGGAGAGAGCTCTGGAAGTGTCAGGGGACAAGCAAAGCTATGGTCATTGGTGAAATGGAGGAGCCAGAGCTGCTGAAATGAGGAAAACTCAGGCAGAGTGAGCTGCTGGCTGTGGTTGGCCAGGATTAGTGGCACGGTTTGGCATTTTGCCACATGCCTCATGCTGGGTCTCCCCACGCTTCAATGTTGCGCCCCCAGAAAACAGTGTTGGGACAAACCTGTGCCACAGCCACTTGTGTCTGCTGCTGCTGCTGCTGCAGGAGCTGCTGCAGGAGCTGCATTTGGTGGTGTGCAGACAGAGGAGTGCCCAGGTCGGGCAGCGGGGTGGATGATGGCAGCAGCATCTTGGGCGAAGCGGTCAGGATGTCCTCAGGGTGGAGGCAGCCCTGCAACACACCAGCGTCAGTACAGGCAACCCTGTGCCTCCACAGCCATGAGAGCTGCCAGGCACAGAGCAGTCTCCAAAATTTCCAGGAATAAGGCTGCTGCATTCCAAGCAAATCACGCTTTGCTGAGGCAGGAGAGGCCTGCTGAAAAGCTCTGAGAACAATTTTTGCCTGAGGCCGGCTGACGGGCTCGCTGACCTCCCCATGTTACCCCAGGCTTGTGACAAAAGCACAAATATTATTGCAGTAAGTTTTGGAAAAGGCTGCTGTTTCCCATGGAAATTTCCACTGTCTCAAAAATAACCCTTTTTTGAGGTGTGCAAGAAAAACAATTATCCCTATCAGCTCTGCCCCAACTCTTTCCATGTGGCTGAGCTTTGGTACGGTGCTCTGCAGACGCAGCTCAGCCCCGAGCCAAAGGGCAGCGGCAGACAGCTTTGATCTGGGAATGCTGCAAAATCCCTCCTGACCCCCAGGCTCCCAGAGGGACCCACACACCTTGGTGTCACCGCTCGCCTCCTTGCCCACAGCATCCAGGTCCGTGACTCCGCGGCTGAAGTCGAGGATGTCAGCCCCAGGCAGAGGCAGCTCCACAGCATCGATGTCGGTCTCCTCAGCTGAGGTGGCTGCCCGCTCTGCAGCAGTGAGGCGGCAGGCTGTGGGACAGCAGGGCATGGCTGGGGGTGAGCACTGGGACCCTGCATTCCCTCCATCATTCCCTGTACCCCCATCCTCGGCTGCCCCATCTGTTTGATCTCTGCTCGCTTGCATTTCCCCCAGCAGGAGCTACCCAAGCACATTAATGTCCCGTTTAAGCCAAAGTCCCTTGCAATGCTCCTTAGGGCTTCCCAGATGCTGTGTCCCAGAGCAGTGCATATCCTATATGCAGGCTGGGGAATCGCACATCATGTTTCCATGGCTGTGCTTCTGTGGCTGCCAAGGGCAGGGCTCATAGATAAATACCTCCAGGGACCAGCAGCCAAAAGCCCTGGATTTGGGGCTGGCCATTGAGAACAGGAGACACAGAAAGCTGAAGGTAAACAAGAGGTTATGGGAAAACAAAAAGGACGGATGCTCAGAAATCCCCAGGGAGCTGCAAACCAAGGCCAGGACATTGTGCAGAGGAAAAACAAACAATGAGCCACTCAGGCCAGCAGCAGCCCCTCAGGACAGCAGTGCTGCAGGGTCAGGCAGCTCCAGAGGACCCTGCACCCTATGGGGGACAGGGAATCTGAATGCAGACAGGCAGCAGGACCTTCAGACATCCCAAAGGACCCCTAAAATGGGCTTGAAGAAGGCTGCAGGTGTGCAAGCCATCTCTTGCAGAACAGCCACCCACTCCCCTCTCTTACAATTCCGAGCATCAGATACAAGCTTGGGGATGTGGGGACAGTCCCTGCTTTGGCCCCTTTCCTGGCAACAGTGAGGAAATGTTTGTAGCATGTGAAGTGGAGAGCACTTGGGCACCCAGCCGAGCCCAGAGCGCTGCTAATGGGCTCCCAGCACGGGGGATGTCTGTGAGGATGAAGGTTAACACCTAGCGAAGGCTCCTTGCTGGGCAAGATCCCGCCGCACTGCAGGACAGACTGCCGTGCAAATCCGTTCCCTGCAGGTGTCAGCCGGCAGCAAGCTTCACAGAGAGACAGAGGCTCTGCAGATGGTGTCTGCCAGCCACCTCAGCAATGATCTGTGGCCCCTTCACCCCGGCACGGTACCTGGGACATCCAGATCATCTCCGTTCCTCTCGCTGTCCCCGTCCTCCTGCCCGTCTGCATTTTGCTGGGTGTGCTGCAGGCTCAGCTTGTGGCAGACCTCAAACGCCTGTCCCACCGTCCGCACGATGCGCATGGCTTGGCTCTGCAGCAGGAGGGAGAACAGCAAAGGCATCAGCCCACTGTGAGCAGCTGCCCAGCTTTCTGTGCATCGCCACTGCGACCGCAGCTCAGAATGCAAAGCATTGTGATTCCAGGTCCTGGCCCAGCCACCCCGCTGGGACGTGTTCCCAGCATCCTCACCTTCTTTTTGGATTTGAAGACATTGCACCTGAACACGTTGCTAGACCCATCCCGGGCAATGTAGCTGAAGATCTTTAGGTCCTGCGAGTCATGGGACACATAGAATATCCTGCAAGGACAGAAAGGAAGGGGAGGACATTGCCTCCAACACACACTACCCACTTGCTGCCCAGGATGCCAGCAAGGCCACAGCCAGAGTCTCACAGGCCACACTCTGGGTGCTGGCAGCTGCCCAGCCTCTGCAGCACAGCCCTGCTAAAGCCCAGCAGAAATTCTTTTTTGGCAGTGGTTCCACCTGGGGTGAAAAAAAAATCCTCTGCTGACTCAGCAGCAGCAAATCCTTCACAAAGATAGCGCAGGGATTTCGCTGCTCAGCCCCCATGGCAGCGTTGGAGGTCCCAGGTTGCAGGAGACCCGCAGGAACAAAACCTCTGTGCCTTTTTGATGTCTGGTCTCCTCCACCCCAGCCAGCCCGCTGGGTGGATGCTGGGAGTGCACAGCAAGCCAGAGCAGCTGCCCTGTGCCCTCTGAAATCACCACAGGACAGTCCTATCGGCTACTGCGCCCCAGCCCGGCTCCAGCCCATGGAGCCACCCCGCCATCAGGTCTCTCCCTTCCCCAGCAGGGTGCAGCTTTATTGCTCTAATTGGGATCATTAAAAGGAGCTTAGTGGCACCTGGCCCAGCTGTCCTGCAGAACTCAGCAGAGGTTTTCCTGCAGGAGTGTGCCTGCTCCCAGCTGAGCACAGACCCAGCAGCCGTCACTGCACAGCTCAGAGCTCAGTTCAGGCTTCAGGGTGCTGGTGTGGCACATCAGAGCCTTTGTGCCATCCCCAAGTGATCTTACCTGTAAATGGGATCATGCATGATGAGCATTTTGTTCTCGTCCCAGGCCCATTCTTTTTTCTGCAAGGAAAAAAGCTGAAAATCAGTACGTCAGATGCTGCCCTCATGATCGAGAATAGGGCAGAGGCAGTGCTGGGGCAGTGCTTGCTGTAGTTCTGCTGCTGCCCTGCAGCCCCAGCAGATGACCTGCCCAGTGTGCAGCCAAAAAGCCCCGTGCAGCCAGAGTGCTTCCTGCCCAAAGCACAGCCAGGGACCTCCTGATTCCTGGGAATCCATGGATTTCATCTCACTGCACACCCTGCAGGTCCCCAGCACTGCCACCTTGGTCTGGGGCTGCCTACCTTCTTCTTCTTCTTCAGAATGACCTTCACGCCGTCCACCGACACGACAAGGTTCACCTTCTTCTTCTTGATGTTCTTGGCTTTGAACTCATACTGCAGAGAGAGGCCAAGTTAATCCTCCTGGGGAGCTCTGAAGGGCAATTCCCCAACCCCTCCCCCAGCTTGAACTCTGGGAGGAGAAACACTATGCCAAGCACAGTTCTGGGGGGCTCAGTGTAAAATCAGAGATGACTGCTAAGGACTCAGTGAACCTTGCCGGGGGAGACAGCATAACGCGATTACCCACTTCAATTAGAAATCACTGGATGGGAAATAAAACCCAGGAACTTCCAAAGATCAGTGGCTAAACACAAAACTCCAGCCCAGCTACAGGGAGAGAACACGATTCCCCCAAACCCAACCACTCCTGCATACAGAGCCCTACAGTCACTGAGGGCTTGGGCAGGGTGAACAGGTCAGGTGTTAATTCAGGCTGAGCAAAGTCCCACACAGCACTAGTGAGGGTTGCCTTTTGCTAAAGCTGTGGCTGGAAGTTTTTGGGGGTAAAACCACAGCATTTCGTGGCTCAGTAGGACCACACACACTCTTGTGGCCCTGCAGGGTGCCAGGGGACAGGGGATGCTTGGCCAGTAATTGTGCTCATGGAGCACCCATCTGCTCCCATCGCTGCAGGGTTTTGCAGAGTCACAGAACCTACCCAGCACTGACATTGGTACCCCACGCCCCTGTGGCACAGCATCCCTGTATCCTGCACTCAAGAAAGAGGGATTTAATGAACTTGTTCATTAGCTAGCCTTGCTGCAAAGGGAGCAGCAGCCGGGCCCTGCCTTAGGTCCTTGCTGAGGCTCTGGGTGACATTTCCAGCACTGCATGATGCATCAGCTCTGGCAGCCAGAAGCCAGCAGGCAGCAAATGCTTCTGGCCCCAACCTGTGATCCAATGATAAAAGACCTGAAAATACAATTCCTCAAAGCCATTTGGAAGTGGCTGATGGGGATGAGGGAGGCAGATGACTCAGAAAAGCACCTGACAGGGTGATGCAGCTCTGCCTGTCCCAGCGCACGGAGCAGGCAGGCTGGGCGAGCCCATACGCTCCAAAGCCACAGTTGTTGGCTGCAGAAATCAAAGCTCAGGCTACAGACAGATTCCACATCCCCTACCTGCCTGCCAGCTGCTTGCAGGGCTGTGCCCTGCTTCCATGGTGCAGCAGCAGATCTCCAGAGCCGCTCAGCAAGGAGCCCGTTGGAGCCAGTTTCCAAGGGTCACCCCTCACAAGCAGAGGAGTTGCAGAATTGAGCACAGCCCTCACCACCTCAGTCTGACTTGCAGGTCCTGCTGCTCATTGATCAGCAGCACCATGCCATGCCGCCGAGCTGCTGGAGCCAAAGTTTGCTGTTCTGAGTGACCCTGAGTGCTTATTAATCTGTGCTCAGAAGAGAGTCCAACCCTGAAAAACAGCTCAGGGTTAGAGAGACTATTTTTAGCCTGGGCTTTGGGTGAGTAACAGCCCCAGGAAAGCAAAGCAGACAGAGTAGGATTCAGCAAAGGTGTTACCAAACCCTGGCATGGGCTGCATGGGGCAGAATGGGTATGGAACTGCTGGGGAAGGGTCCCCTGTGCCTCACCCTACTGGGGCTGCTGGTGAGGGCACTGCCTGGGCTCATCCCTTGCCTGCCTGCTTCGAGGCAAGCATCCTGCCCAGGCCGTGCTGCAGCCAAATCCCTTTGTGGCAAAGCTCCAGCATGAACTGGAAGCAGCTAAGAAAGCAAATTCTCCAAAAGGCTGAGCACTCAGATCTGCTCCCATAAATCTGGCCCTTGATCCTGATGCCGAGGCGAGTGCAAAGCTCCCCTGCAAACCTGAGCCTTCAGAACTATGCCACATCCACTCCAGCTCAGGTTCATTAGTGCAGCACTCTGACGAGCACAGACACTCTTTGGGATACGTTTCCCACGTAATGAAGCACAGCTCTAACCAATGAAACACTAATGAACTCGTGCCCATTGGGGCTCTCTAATGAGATGCTAACCATAATTTAATAATGAATCGGTGACAAAGAGAATTCAATAAAACAGCAACTCAACTTCCCCTCCTCTCTGATGCACACTTGTCAGTCCAAGGTACAGAGGTCCGAGGGAGGAGGGAGTGGGTCAGGAGGGCAGAGCTGACATCACCACCCAAAGCTGCCCCAGTGCAGTGCTGGCAAGTCTGAATGATTACTGCATGCTGCAATTACAACAGGTGCCCAGCTGGACCTGCCCTCAGCCCACATGAACTTGTCCATGTGCACAAAGGCTGTAGGTGATGCTGGGGAAGAGACCCCCAGTTGGTAGAAATAGAGCTGGGAAGGAGGGAGTGCACCAGTGGGAATGAGCAGCAGAGCAAGAAGAGCCTAAACGCACTGCTCTGAAAAGCAAGTAGGAGCACCAGCACCATTTGGGAGCCACTTTGCCCTGCTCATAACCACAGTGTGCAATTTGTTCTGTCCTTCTCACAAGGCTTTGATTCCTCAAACCAAACAGATTTCACCCCAAGCAGTAGCTACATGTAGGGTCGAAGAAAGCACCAGCTTGTGCAGATCGTCTGAGCGAGATGTGAGTCACAGAAACTGCAAGGGGTGAAATCAGAACCGAGCAGGGTTTGCCCAGTACTCCTGGCTCATGGTGCAACAGTTCAAATGAGCAGGGTTTTGTTTTATCCCAACCCGCACAGGGATCAGCCTGCGCTGACCCAGAAGATAATTTGCACCCTGCTCAGGGATGGGACACAACCTTATCGCCTCCTCTCCCTGCCCTCTGGCAGAGCCTGGGCTGCTAACAAGTAGGGTTATTTTTGCATGCAGCGAGCTGGGGAGCACCACCAGGACAGGCAGCGGGCATGCAGCACATTGACATCCATGCTTGCACCAGTGCCAGCTACCTCACATCACCACAGGCTGTAGAATCCTACATGGGGAAAGCAGTGCTCATGGCTCTAGAGGGGCTGCTGCAGAAGGAAAACCACATTTCCCACTGCTGAGTAAACAAGCAGTATAAGCTCTGCTACAGTCCAGCCTACGGTTTTATAAGGAAAAGATACAGGACTCCTCATGAAGCAGGGAAGGATGAAAGAGGGTTTTTGCAGCTTCCCCACCACCCCCTTAACTGGCTGCTTCCTTACAGAGAAGATGTAATGGTTTTTGCACCTTCAGCATGGCTGCCTTACCCTTTTTGGGTACAACTCCAGATTTTGAAATACCCATAATATTACAAGATGTGTTTAGCTATCTGAATTCTGGGCACATTCAAAACAAAATGCAAGGATGTCTCACTCATGAATATACTGTATTAGACATCTTGTAAGCTCTAAGCAGCTATGAAACAAGTGAATAACCAACAAAACCAACATGTTTATCTTCTCATTTGGAAAAGAAACGTGTTTTTCTGAATATCAGAACACAAGAGCCTGAGCTCTGACCTCAGGTTGGTGGGAGTCTATTTTCAACATCTGTCCTTCCTGCAGAGTTTGCTGTTTAAATATCTTCAAAGACATGCTCTTAGAAGGAAAATAATGCCAGCTGGTGTATGCATCGTTGCACAACACGTTTCTGCTGGCAGAGTATTACAAGTGCCCTTTCTTGAAAACAGGCTGATGTATGTTACTTAATAGAGAGTGCACGTAACCTTGTCAGTTTGGAGCAAAATTATGTACATGCCTTGAGTGAGAGGGGTACGTGTGAAAAGCATGAAAATCTCAGCCCCCTTAGAAATAAATGTGTTGTATGTCCTCATCTCACTGTTCCTACACAGCAAAAGTGCAAGGAAACTTCTACCAACGCGCTATGTTGGGCAGATTGGATGCTAAAGAAGGGAGATGGGGCCTCACTAGGTTCAGCATCACCCCACGCTTTGAAAAAGATTAACCCGCATGAAAGTGCTCTCATTTCAGTCCAACCCATCTAACTGCAGCAGGTATGGATTTAAATCTGCCTACTGGCATCCTCAATCAGAAGGGGAAGGATTACTGGGAACTCTCTGCAGTCAGACTGCACTAGCAGGGTACAGCCAGATGGAAAATTCTTTGATGGAAGAGCACCTAAACACAGCGAGCTGTTGCTGTCCCAGGCAGCAGAACACAAGCTAGGCTTCAGCCCAATGCCAGCTCAGGGAAACGAAGAGAGCAGCAGCAGCTTTGTTAAGTCTTCCCCAGTCTGGTAACGACCTCCTAATGAACAATTAACTCATTACCAAACAACATCTGAGGGTAAGTTTAAGGCTCCGAAGCTCCAGAAGCCCAAGAATTCCTGCTGCACACCCAAACCAACAAGCCCTATCCCTCTGCACACAGCAGTGCTCTCCCAGCAGAGCCCGGGAGTGCAACGCCGCGCTGATCACGTTAGCAGGGGCACGTCCCTGCATGCAGCACTGCAGAGCGCTCAGGGACGAATGCCGTGTGTCCCCCCACGCACACAGACACACGTCTGGGTGTGCCAGGAAGCCTGCCTGCACAAAAACATCCTGCACGGCTCTCCTGCAGAGGGGACACTCGGCAGGGCTCCCACCGGTGCAATGCAGGGGTTGGGTTTCACCAATGGCCACACTTTATTCAAAGGTAACATGGAAGGAGGAGTAACAAGGCATGGGGTGCTGGTTCTTGGGTTGGTGCTGCTTGGTAAAGCTCCTCCACAAATCAGCAGATCTGCACATATGGAAAAATGCAGCTCCACAGTGCACGTGTGCATCTGAAGCGAGCTGTGATCGTGGTGTGTGCTGACAAGGTCAGTGCCTATATTCCCATCCAACTTCAGGTTTAATTTCAGTAACGTCTGTGAGGGCCGCGTGTACTGACGGGTATAAATGGGAATCAGTCTAAAAATACCCGTGTTGCGACAGCAGCAGAGCAGAGTTAGGGCGGCTGCTTTGCAACAAGCCTGGATCGCAGCATACCATTTATCACACAAAATAGGTGCCCCAGTAACACTGACTATTTCACAATAAATTCTGTCTGCTCGGTTTGCTGTTCCCCACCACACAACTGCCTCCATCAGCTCCCTCTGCCTTCCCTTCTGCTCCCGAGTTCCATTAGCCAAGCTAACACCCTGAGGTACCCCTTCAACCTGAGAAGTTTCATGGGAAGCTCAGAAAAATCAGAGCTGTGATAGAAGTTAAACCAGCAGCCAAGGCCAGGAGTGAGCATCCCACCACCAATGCGGGATACTGGTTTGACTGGTTGCAAATTACCAGGCTGCATGGTCACAGGCACTGCATCCACTGCCTTGGGTGCAGGGAAAGGAGGAGAAAGCACACTGCATCTGTAGGGGGATTCACAGTGGAGGGGCAGTGTGGAAGGCAGAGGGATGCCTCAGTACATGCTGTTCTTGTAGCAGAGCTCAGTCCAGCCCTGCAGACACAACTCCAACAATGAGCCATACCCATTTTAGTGTTTATCATCTCTTGCTAAAATAAGCAGCAGCAGCACATTCTTTGGAAACCCCATATCTGACTGGAATTTGTGGCATTTTTAATTAGCTGCTCATTAGCTCTTCCAAACTGCAGGAACACGTCGAAGACAGACAACGTGCCCAGTTGGGATGGAGCTGTGCTGAGGCCTGGGTTAAAACTGACGGGCTGGCAGCATAGCCTGCAAGGAGGAGGCCATAAGGAGGCCATGAGGAGGAGGCAGCCATGCGGGCACCATCTTGGTGCAGACATGCAGTGAGATGCTGGAGATGGCTGACAGTGGGCAGTCCTCGGATCAAAGGGACCACAGGCACGGTGTGGTTTCTACAGAGCAGGGCTGTGCTGGTTGGCATGTTTGAGAGCACCGGGCTGCCCTGAGCAGCTCTGCAGAAACAGCCTCATCCGGCTTGCCATGGGGAGAGTCAGGAAACGCCTGGCGAGCACCTTTCAAAGAGATCAGCACTCTGTGCTTCCTTCCCAACATGCTTTCCAAGGCAGACCCCAAGGCAACTGCTGGGCAGCATCTCTGGCACCACTGGAGTGTGCCGATCCCCCCTCCACCTTGGCACTGGTGAAAAATGGGGCAACAAGAGGACCGTGCCCAGTACTGCAGGGAGGTGTCAATGCAGGGAGCAGCCTGAGCACAGCAAGGTTTGCAGCCCAGGTTGTGGCACAGGATTCATTCATTTGCCTGTTTTACTGCACCATATTGCATAAAAAGCTTCAGCAACTCCAGCGTGGTAAGCAGATGGGAACGGCCAAGCAGAAAAGCAATGACAAACCAAAAGGAAGCAGGCTGGTAATAATGTAACTAAATCAGCAATTACAAAATTCAGACAATTAATAAAGACTGAATAAGCAATAGCATTAAATGCTTAGTGCATCAGAAGCAAGCCGGCCCTGTGGGTCTCATTAAATGGTAACGGTGCTCAACAACATTTCTGGTTTGCAACTGGACAAAAAAGGCAATTATTCATATCACACATTTGTTTCCTGGCTCCTATTCAGCAATAACTCATGCAGGTACTAAAAACCATTCACTAAACTCTACATTTAAAATCAGCAAGCCTGAATACCATCCTTCAGAGAGTTTTATAAAGAGTTATAGACTCAGATCCTTGAAAAAACTTTGAGTTAACAAAGGTTTCAAGCTTTTGGGATGTTAGAACGCAGTCAATGTGGGACTGAATGCCAACCCAAAGGATGGCAGCACAACTCGACACAGCAATAATAGTCCCACGCAAAATGAGATCCTAAGCTATCCCAATAAAATTAGTGGTGTATCACACAGAGGCATCAGGCTGGCTGAGAAACTTAAAGACTATCTTTCAATTTCCATCTCTGCAAACAATTTGACGAATGTTATCTAAAACAACAGTACAGCCCAGCCCAAGGGTATGCAATCCACTAACCACTGGATTCCAAAGTGAAAGAACAATAGACAGAAAACTGACAGAATGCCACTGTCATCCAGTAAACCCCACAACAGGGAGAGCACAACACTTATTTTTATGTGGGTCTGGAAGAAAACAGCATATTTGATATCCAGGTCAAGTGAACTTGGTGTGTATTTATTTCAGCTTGATTTCATATGGCAATGTCCAAGCCGCTTCCCAAAGGAAAAGGAACAGAAACTGAATACATAAGATGCAGAAATCTATAAAAAAAATATAGCTATCAGACATCAGTAAGTGTCATCCAGCAGAAAGGACAGCGAGCTGAGCTTCCACTGCCATGCTGCTGCTGCAATAAGGACAACGGGGTCCTAGGTGTGTGAAAAAGAACGTGCAGCCACACAGAAAGGTGAAATTATATCACAACATAGTGCTGTGGGAATCCCTACTGATATAACTGATGAAATATCACCTGTTTTATAGCGCACTTGGATGAAGCATTAGGAAAGAGGTTAGAAGGAAGCAAAAAGAATATGCATCAGGCTCCCAGACTCAAGTAAGAGGGGCTGAATCACACTCAGTTTGTTTAGCTTGTCCAACAGCCCTGCTCTGCCTGGTACTGCACTGAGCAGGTGTCTGCAGGGCTGCGGCTCTGTGCAGCAATACATAGGTGACACAGCAAGGAACGTGCCAGCAGATTAAATGGAGCTGATCTTGGCCTTTGAGGACCAGCAGAGAAGCACAAGAGCAGAAAGGATCATGCACAACAGCAGCATTGAAACATTGATTTTAGCTCGGATAAGCCTGACAAATCCCTTCTTCTTCCTAAGCCATAGTTTCTCATCCGTCAAACAGATACAACGTAGTGGTTGATCCTGACCTCCTCCTCATGAGATTTTTTTGCTCTTTGCTCTGCTTTGCCCAACCTCTCTCTCCCCGGAGCCCTCACTTGCACAGCAGGAGCCAGGTAAGGCATCTCTGCCATGCAGACACCTGCCCAGAGGTGGGGGCTGCCCACATCTGCTCTGCCCAGCTCCATGCTGTGCAGGCTTGAGCAGTCAGCACAAGGGAGCAGCCAGACCGAGCGCCCTCCCAGGGGCACAGAGCTGTCACGGTGGCAGTAAGCTGAAAGCCTGGTTTATTCCGAAACCCACAGGAAAATTCCATGCTGCAGGAAACCAGAAGTAAATTTCAAAAGCAATGCCATGGGTGCTATGAGTCATAGAAACTCCTGGGGATTGGAGCGATGAGACAAGCCCAGCTCTGCGCTGCGCCTGCTGGGAGATGCCAGGACAAGCTGAAGCCCCAAATCAACCCCACCTCGGCACATCCTTCTCAACCTTATTTTCTGCAGTGCTCCTGCATCAGTTTTAGAATCTCTGAGATGCAGAAGGCAGAATGATCTCACATAGAAAATGATGCAGTTCCAAGAAGTCTAACATTAGGACCTTTTCTAATGCACAGGAAAGGTGTGTAAGAGTGAGCCTGGCCCCCCTGCGTCACAGCGAGCACCCAGGGTTGTCATATTATGTGACACAGAGCACAGCCTTTCCCCTCAGTGACTGCATATCAGTAGCAACAGGATCAGCCAAAGCAGGTAGGGAGGGACAGACTAATGAAGCACCTCCAGCAAGTCCTCCAGCACCTCACCAAGGTCCTACCAAGAGAGCATGGTGCTGCTCCTTACCCAATACATGCAGTCGCATCCTCACGAGTCATTCCGCAAGCATGTGCCCAGCGATGCCACTGGGGCAAGGTCTGAAGTAAGTGGGAGATTGTTTCAGTGTAAAGCTAAGCGGTGCCAGGGAAAAATCAATAAGCTCACCTTTACCCTCTTTAATCCGATAAATGGCAATTGCTACAGATATCTCACCCATTCCTCCCAGATCTAATAGAACGCAACCTTCTACATCTGGGATAATGATGGGAAGCTATTAGCTCTAATAGCTCACCCTGCTCCCAGTGCTGTGCTTTTCTCCCAGCCCCCACTGAGCCCAAGCCCATCACACATCCCCCCACAGGATCTGTAGCCCACCCCCAGACCGCTCCCTGTTACCGCACAGACTGCAGTGCTTGTGCTGCTTGCATTCTTTCCTCCCTTTTGTCAAGCAAGACATGATGAGTCGCCTAACACTTAGAAACTCGCCGCGGTGCTAACAGGTATATCTCAGAAAGACGCTAATTAAATGAGCTGCAAATTACACTGTGGGCTCTGTGCAAATGAGTGGCCACACGCAGCAATTTTCTCACCAGTCCAACTGTGCATGTAGCTTTCAAAGGATGAAAAATTCTGCTTTCAGCAAGCTTGTTGAAATTCAGAAACTTTGCCAGTTTGCTAAAATAAAGCTCGGCTATGCAAAGCAGAAATCACACAAAATCAGATGTACCTGGCAGAGCAGGATGTCTGGAGGAGTTAGGCTCTAAAATACCTGAAATGCCTCCACTTTTTGAACCTGCTGGACACTTCCCAGCAACAGGCTTGCAGGAGACCTCCGCAGAAGCAATTTTTACAGTGCCCATATAAGATTTCATCCTTTCTGGAACCAGAGAAAACCTGGATTAAAGCCACACTCAGCAATCCATGCAGCAAAGAAGAGGAGCGGAAATTGTCTGGAATGACTGTGCCAGGTATCATGGCTGCGCTGGAAACACGCCAGGAGCACCGGGCGGAAGGCATTTGTGTATGCTTACATCATGGCTGCATTAAAAACCCATACAGTTCTGGTTGTGCTCAACCATCCCGGGAAAAAGGAAAAAGAAGTGTGTTTGTAGCTTGTTTGTCTACTTTCAACTCCAATCTTCTGCAACTCTGAGCCTACATAGTTAGGACGGAGTTGTGATTGCTTCGAGTGCACAGGCCACCCTGTTTGGAGACGGGGAGGAAGAAGGTCTCAGTAGCGCATACATAAACCCAGCTGCTTGCCAGGAAAACAAACCCTGGCCTCCTGTATTTATTGCATTTATTGCTGCGCATGTGGCCAAAGATCATAGAATCTTGGGTTGGAAGGGACCTCAAAGATCACCCAGTTCCAACCCACTGCCATGGACAGCGCTGCCACCCACTAGATCAGTCTGCCCACTCTCACGAAATGCACAGTTTCCCCATATAAAGCCCCTCTCGATCCAGCTCCACAAAACAGACAGAGCCGGGCTCTCAGCGTGCATCTGGCTCTGGTGCATGGCTGCCTCTGCGGGGGAGCAGGGAGCACACAGGCAGCAGGAATGCCAGCAATGCCTGCTATGCGCGTCCGGCGTGCCCCCCAGGTCGGGGGACATCCCACCAGGATGCTGCAGCCCAGCCAGCCTCAGCAGTGCTCCCATGTCCTTTGGCAGCACGTGGAGGCTCCCAGGGTGTCCTCCCCAGGGCCCCCGCTGCAGCACAGGGTGCCCATGCACTTCTGCACCAGTCCCTCTGGTGCATCACATCTGCAAGTTCATGTCTTTCTGACAACTTGCATCTGTCCCATGTTATGCTGCACCGAGGCAGCTCAAGTACACGTTTCAAACACATCATTCATCACAAGAAGTCATTATTTTATCTTAATCTGCATTCCTTCCATCATCCAGAGCTTCATCTGCGCATTATCTAAGCTATGCTTAAGTTTGTCCATATAGGTCAACAAGGGATGTTTTGTTTTGTTTTGTTTTGTTTTGTTCTTAAACATGGGGGGGTTACTGAAGTTCTCAAAGCTGTTCTCTGTGTCTGTCCTCTCACGCTGATGTAGAGCTGTGAAACCTTGGGGCTGAGCTGCTGATTTCAGAAGCTGGATCCCAGGTGTCTTTTCCCAGGACAACGTTGGTCCCAGGGAACTTGAAGGAAGGAAGAGAAAACAGCTGCCCATGAGCCTTGCAGAGCTCCCGATGGTGTAACACATCCTCAACCCAGCTCAGAACCAAGGTGAGCAAACCTAACGCTAACAAAACACCTCCCAGCCACTGGCAGGGCAGCGTGCAGGAGTGTATGCAGGAAAAGCCCTCAGGCTATTTATGTACCAAAATTTGAAACTAAAAATCTGTGCCACAATGCCAGACCCCTCTAAGAGAGGCTGGAGGCTTCCCAGCCACACATTCTACAGGAGGGGAGCAGAGGAAGAGCCGCTCCGGTGGCTGCTGGCCAGGCATTATGTGACCGGAGAGCCCAGCATCCTGGTTGTCCCTATTTTGGAAACACTGATGACTTCAGAGCCAGATGACATCCCCTGATCTGCTCGCCACCAAGTGAGCCTGCTGCTGGCTGGCCTGCAGCTCATCCATGTGCTGCTGGTTACTTGAACTCAGAGCTTCCATTTGCGCATAGCCATTTACAGGGCACGGACCTGCTGGCATCCAGCATCCAAAACGTCACACAGCAATGCTCTTAGGCCAGCAGAAGAAAACAAATGTACCTCTCCTACAAGCCATATGCTGCACCCCTCTGATTGTAGTGGTGCCAGCGATCCTGCACCCTGCACCAGGCACTCATCTCAGTGCGGGAGCAGGGGAAGATTGCAGCTGTGGGAAGGGGAGGGCTGTGACCCTCACCCCAAGGGGAAGGAAGGAAGGAGCTCAGTCGTAGCACTCACCCGGATCCGCCGCATGGCTGTCACGATCTCCACCCTGCTGTTTGGCCGTGGTACATCCAAGCTGCCTATGTACTGCATGGAGAGAAATAGCGGATTAGCCCTGTTTGCATGTCACTGACAGCTCTGGAACCTCACAGCCTCGCATTGCCCTGCTGCACCCACGCACAGCCCAGCATTTTGCCCACCATACCCAAAGTGCTGCAAGCAACAACATCTCCTTCCACCCTCCCAGCCTTCTCCCTCCCCACAAAGAGCAGTTGCCCTAAATTTCCCAGCCTCACTTTCTGCCTGCTCCTGCCTTGCAGCATGGCTTGCAGACAGTGGTCACATTTCCCCTCCTGTGTCACCTTTTGCTTCTTTAGCCAGTCCTCATGCGAGCATCCTTTCTGTTTGACAGAGTAAGAGGCTTTCTTATAGGAAAACCCTATAATAGCTTGAATGACTAAAATGGGGCAGTCCTTTGTACGCTGCACATGGCTCAGAAGCCTGTTGGATGCTGCACAGCTCAAGTTTCCTACCATAGAAAGGGAAACAAGGATCTATACCCATTGTCTCATTCTTCATAGCATTCCCGCTTGCAAGAAAGAGCCAGATTAATCTCGTTAACAAATCAAGATGAAGAAGTGTGAACTGTACAAAACCCTCAGTGCCCCCAACCAGCGGCAGCAGGCTTTGACCCTATCACTGCTGCACAGAGCCCATCTGGGTGCAGAGCACGAGCTCTCCTCAGCACGTGCTGAGCCCACCTTCAGCCCCGCAGGGATCCCATGGGCAGGCAGATGGTGACAGTGCAGGACCTGGCAGCTGATGCCATGAGGACACGCAAAGAGAGGGGATATAAAAATAAACATCAAACAGCTGGCTTGCTCATCATGTGCCGTGGCAGTGCAGGACAGCCTTACGCAACCAGGAATTAAGCCCCACGATGCAGCCACAGGCAGAGGCAGCACTCACTTTCTAAACCCCAGCAGCTAAAGCCTGACTGCAAAAGTAGCAATTACAGCCCCTAAACAGATTCTTCCCATCCAGAATCAAGGGTTTATGTTTTATTATGAGAGGTATCTTTGCCATCAATTTACTTCCCTTTTTTTATGTCAAGCCTGGAGAGCATCAGTAGGAACTCTTGGCCACCAAACAACCCCACAGGGTGCACTTTGCTCAAAACCAGAGCATCCTGCCCACATCCCACACCCTGCTGCTGGCAGCAAGGACCTCAAGCCCACAGCACCTCAGCACATGGCTCACAGCCTTGAAACCGTCCACCTCTCCTTCACTCTGGAAACAGACAAAGCCTCGCAGTGTGATGAGTATCCCCCCAAAAATGCAGCCGGTGAGGTCATCCTTACAGGGTGAAGGAGTAAGGATGGCGTGAGAAAGCACTGTGCTCATCAGCACCCCCAGCCCTCCTACCCATAGCTCTGAGCTTTGCTTGAGGAAGAGGTGTGGGAACATCCAGAGCTGCTGCTGGGAGCAGGGTCGCCCTGTGTAGCTTCCCCATCCCCTGGGAGGACAGGCAGCATGCCCAGAGGCCCTTGCCAGCTCAGAGAAATACCAGCTCTCCCTGGGCAGGAGGAAAATAAACACGAGAAATCTGGGAAATACATTTTGCAATGTTTGCACAAATTATTTAGCTTCTGTGTTCTCTTGGTGTTTTTTCATTTCCTTGAGGTTGTTTAACGCTCTTCTGCCCCCTCAAAAGCAAATTCCCTTGAGAAGGTGATCTGCCTGAAAAAAAACACAGGGATGCCTCCCAAGCGGTGTCCGTGGGATCAGGAAAGCCTTCATGAAGAGCAAGCATGTCAGCACCCCACAGCCCTGCATCGTGCAAAGGTCATGGCTGAATCATCCCACTGGGAAAGCCCAAAGCAGCCGCCTGGAGCCTCGCCAGCCCCAAGAGCTGCCCTGAGATAAGGAGCCAGCAGCGGGGGCAGAGCTGCTGGTGTGGGAGCTGGAGGCGACACCAGTCCCAAATTCTGCCTGGATTCCCCAGCTACTGTGCTAGCTCCCATAAGAAGCAGGACAGCATTTTTCTGCTTTGCTCCCTGCACTGTGCCACTGCCATAGACACTGTAGCATGGGAGCAAAAAGTCAAGGCAGAGATTGCACTGGGGGGTCAGGGCAGGCGAGGGGAAGCACACCCCAAAGCATGGGGCAGCACAATGGGGAAACCCATAGCTGTGATTCCATCATTGCTGCCTGTACATATGTCTGCAGGAGCCTTGTCCTGCTGGAACTGCTTTCCCAGAGCAGCCCAGGGAGATACATCCCACCCCCTGTTCTGCCCTGTGAGGGGACAGGCTTGCTCATAACCAGCAGGGCAGAACTGAGCTGGCAGGAGTGGAAAAGTTGATGTGCCAGCTGACTTCAATGGAAAAGCCTCCTCTTCCTGGCCCTGGCCAGTCATGTGCCCAGGAGCCTGCAGCCTGCCAGTCCGCATCAACTGGGGATAGGGCTGGTGGGACAGCATCATGCCAGAGGGCGATGAACACACTATACTGTCTCCTTCAAAAAGACCCAGAGGAGAGGTTTGGGAACTCCTTTATCACAATGATACACTGGCAGAGAGGAAGCAGTGCCAGGCTCTGGGAGGATGAACTCCCAACAGGATGGGAAACCACTGCCTGTGCTCCATCCTTGTGCACACACTGTGCTCCGAGTTCTGCTGCACAGCCACAGAGCCGCCCCAGGGCCCCTCTCTGCAGTTCTGCCAAGTCCCAGCAGAGAGTTTTGCTGGGAGCTCCAGCGAGCAGCCTCCAAACTGACTTAACAAGTATGGCAAAAATATGCCACTGCTGCAGAGGAGAACTTCTGTGGTGCTCGGCAAGGTTATTTATAGCCTGCAGCGAGCAATCCCGCGCTGCAGCTTTGCTGCTGGTGAGCAGACCTTGCTGAGCGCCGTGTTCAAGAGCTGCCAGCACCAACACCCCCAAGCACTGCTGCCAAACCTCTCCCAGGCACCTGGAGGTATGAGCTTCAAGCAACCTGCTTCCAACTCCCAGCACTGCCCGGCTGCCAACAAGCCCAAGCAGGGGATGGAGAAATGCCTACAAAGGCAGCCTGCAGCAAGGCACAGAGATGGATGGCCCAAGTTGGAGGTGCCTGTATCTCTCCTGCTTCAAACTCTGACATTTGCTGGCACTGGCACAGCCCTGTGAGGGGCAGGCAGGCAAGTCTGCTGGATCTGGCAGGATCCGCAGGAAGGAACACGCTGGATCCGAGCAAAGTCTCTTCCATGTCCTGTCTCCAAACATAGACGGCGGCAGATGCTCGGTTCATTCTCAGTTTCCCACGCACGAAAGTGGAGAAAAGTACTGACAAACATGACAGAAAATGCATGGTTGCCAAGATCCTCTAAGGGGAGTATAGAATTAAAAAAAGCCCACCCAAACCCCCAAACCAACCTGCAGGCAACAACAGCAGCAATCCTCCAACCCACTCTCATTTATCTGCTCACAGGCCTGCTGGCAGGGCACGTCCTGGTGGCTCTGCATGGGCACCCCAGGCATCTCCTTCTCCAACACCTGAGCTGCTCTTGGATTTCATCCTCCAGTTTTCCCTTTGGGAAAACAAAGCAGGCTCGTGTGCCCTTCAGCCTGCCCCAACTGGAGGAGCCGTGATGGGAGGAGGTGGACAGAAGGTGTCTTTATTCTCTAAATACTTATTTATTTAAACAGGAAACCATTGCACAAGTGGGGATTCATGCCAGCTCCCCTGCGACACGCTGCAGCTCGCAGCTCTTTCATCCAAGCGCTTCAGCACACTCAAGAGGCCCAGCTCTTGATTTAATCCAACAGTTCTGACCACAATGGGCAGAAAGTGAAGCCAGCTCCTCCAATTCCCACCAGCTTGATCGAGGCACTTCAAAGATGCGGAGACTTGCAGTGCCAAGAAAGGTGGCCAGCAAAAACAGATCTAAAAGTGTGAACTGCATTACTACTCCCTGAGAAGATGGAGCGTAATTCTCCAGTTATTGGGCTTATCTCCATAAAATGGATTACTGTAAGGCTTGGAGAGTGCCCTGCTTGGAGAGCATCCCTATGCCAGAGTATGTGGCTGCAAACAGCCCTGGTGGCAACACCCTCAGCAGCACCGCATACTCTCATCACCCTGTGCTTGGAAAGGGCCAAATCTGCACATCCCAACTGCAACAAGAACAAAGGTGGTGGGCATGGGACCAACACTGAATATCAGGGAGAAGAGGAGGAGGAGCAAGGCGCAGCTGAAGGCAGAGGCCAGGCTGCTCACAATGCCCCATAGCCCCCAGGGCTGCCCCACCCACAAAAACACATAATCCTGCCAAGGGCTTGCAGGGATGGATTTCTCCTTTTGGTGTTGCTCTGCTCCAAACCCCAGCCTCCCATTTCCCCACCCAGCAGTGGGATGTGTGCTCTGCACCTCTCTCCAATGAGAGCTGTGTGAGTTTCAGTGCCCAGGATTCATGGGGATAAAAGGAACTAAAGGAGTGTAAGCATTTAATTAATCTCCACCAATCTAATAAAAGGATGGAGTAATTGCCTAAGCCATCTGCATTCTGCATCTGGCATTGGGAGCTGCTGGAGAAATACACAAATTCAAGAGCAAGGCTTCATCCAGCTCGTGCTTGGCATGAACGTGTGCCACAGGATACAAAATAAGAGAAAGGAGCTAACAAAGACTCACATGCACCGCCCCAGAACCCCACAGAGAAGAGACGAGCAGTGAGCAGACCACAGGCGAGAAAGCCGCATCCTCCTCTTCACCCAAAACCTCTGCTCCCACCCTAAGCCAGACAGGGAAGAGGCAGAGCAGCCAAGAAGCTGTAAAGTGATTGAGAAGGGAGCTGCTGTGCAGCAGGTGCTGGCAATAACACTACAACCAGCTGCAATAACCCAGGAGAAAAGGATGAAAAACCCAGTCGTTCCCAGGAGCAGTTCCAAAGCAGGTTGTAACTCTGTTCCATAGACAACTGCACCGTGCTGCTCTCTGCAGACCTTGCCAGCCGTGAGCAGAGGGAACATGCAGCCCCTGTGCCCAGCAGCAGGACAGGGAGTTGTCCTCAAGGCACCATGCAGAACTGGATGCCAGGGCTCCGATCTGTCTCCTGCCAGCACCTCTGGGCAATGGGATACAAGGGACGGGTGCTGCTCAGAAACTCTTCTAGACTGTTGTTTTTTTTTCCAGTCCAGACTCGCTGGAATAGCTCACTGATGTGACAACTGTAACTCCATGAATAGCAATGGAGACAGGGATTTAATGGCTTTGCTTTCCAAATTCCACTGCTATCTCCCCCCAGCTACCTGCCCGCGGATGGGCAAGGCAGACAAATGCTCAGCACTCTTGGGCTGCAAGCACCAGAGCCGTGGGACACCACAATGCAGTACGAGCCTGAGGTCCCAGCAGAAAAAAAAAAAAACCACCACCAGAGCTTCCTGCCAAACACACTAGCGAGAATGATTTATATTTGCAAGGGGAAACAGCAAGTGTTTGCTTGGGACCAGCACTGACCTCTCCCAGAGCTCAACACATGGCACGCAGTCCCTCCACCCATTCACCCCAAGTTGGGGAGAGCCGGGGTAAGGGGCTCCCGACCTCACCTGTGCCCCAGGACTGATGCTCCTATGTGATGCTAAGGAAGGGTGAAGGAGCAGGGTCACCGCCTGACCCACCCGGCCACCCTGTGGGATAGTCGGAAAGACTCACTCAACTCTCGGCAGCCGAGTCTAGGGGAAAGGGCTCCCAGGGGCAAGCGGAGAAAAAAAAGAAAATACGGGAGAACGGGGAGCACCGGGAGACGCGCGCTCGCTGCCCACCTTGGCCTCGAAGCAGATGCCGTGCTGGAAGGCGTCCTCGTTGTGCAGGGGGATGCGGAGGTCGTGCCGGTCGTCCACCAGGTTGTACTTGGACTTGGCGGGCATGGCGGCCCCGCGGTGGCCGGGCAGCCCCGCAGCGCGCCCGGCGCCGCCGCCGCCGCCGCGCAACCTCCGCCCCGCACCGCCGGCCGCCCCCGGGGCGGGATTGCGCCGCCGCGCAGCGCCGAGGAAGGGAGGAGCGGGGGGCGCGGAGCGAGGCGCAGCCCCGCTGCCCCGGGGAGGGAGGGGCCGGGGAGGATTTCAAAAAAATAAATAATTGAATCAAAATAAAAAAGCACCCGAAAGGGGAGCTGACGGAGGCACCGCTGACATCTAGTGCGCGGCCCCGGCTCTGCACCCCAGCGCTGCGGAGGGATTTTTATAAGGGTGGAGAGCACGGGAGCTCTCCAGGTAGGGAGCTGAGCCCTGGGATGCTGGGTGGGGGTGCTTGGAGCTACCCTGAACGCTCCGGCCCTGGAGATTAGGGGCCACGGGGAACCCTACCCCTTGCAAATACCAAAAGTCATGGAAACCAAGTAACTAGAACTGATACGATCTTGTCTTAGGCTTTGCAACCTGGCCACACCAAACCTTACAAAAGCCCTCAAACACTACACATCAGTCCGACCTAGCTGAAGACACCCCAGTGCTGCTTTCTCCTCACACAGGAGCCCACCTGTGTGGCACTGAGCACGAGCTGGGGCCCTAACCTCAGCCATCAAGGCACGAGGCTCTGTCCCCAGTCCAGCCTTGCATAGCAGATCCAGGGCTGTTCTCAGTGCAAATCAGCACAGTAAAACTTTCCTTGTTTAGAGCTGCGCTGTTTCAGCCACATTTGAAAAAGTGTTTTGCTTCCTTCCATTGGAGCAGACTTTCCGGAACCAGCAGCAGCCAGAGGCAGGGCCAGGCACCAGGGAGATAAGAGCTGCCTGTGCTCGGCAGTGCCATGAGGTGTGTGGGAATGCTTGTTTTGTCTCCAGCATTTTGACCTCTTGCTCCTGTTAGGAGGACAGCCACACAGCCTAGAGTCTAAAGCTTGAGTCTAGGACAAGCAGAAGGCAGTATTGGGTAGACAGCACTGAGGCTGGGTCTGTGCCTCAGCCTTTGGTGCTCTGGGCTCTGGCTGAAGCTGTTCCACCTCTCAGGAAGGTTCAGCTGACAGCACTGCAATCCCAGGTGCTGGGAATCACCCAGTCACTTGAGAGGCCTCCTGAGGTTTCCAGCCCTGTGCAGGCTCAGCACAGCTGCGTTAGCTGCAGCAGTGCCCAGAGCAAGCCTGCAGCCGAAGGATGCACTTCTCAGCCTTTGGGCTTCCCGTGCCAGCAAGCCACAGCGTGTGACAAAGCTGCTCTTCTGCAGCCCAAATGCCCGCCTGCAGCACTCTGCAGAGACTTGTGTGACATTTCACTGAGCTCCACTTTCCTCGTAAGCTTATATCATAACAGTGACACCTGGAAGAGACAATGTCCAACCCTGGACCCTCCACCAGCCCACACTGGGAGCACCTGGCCAGGCCCCGCTCCAACACACCAGACTCAGTGCCCCTCCAGATCCCCCCGGTGAGCATGGAGGGCACCAAACCCTCACACTGTGTTTGTCCTGCACACCCAGAGCCCATTCCCTCCCTTCCCAAAGCAGCAATTACACCCCGCAGCCACACACACAAGCGGTGCGACCGGTTGTTCACTTGTTGTTTCAGCCCTGTACGCTTCCGCCCCGTCGAGGCCGGGCACTTTGCCCGCACTTGCACAATGGGTGGCGGGGACAAAGGTCCCCAGTGCCACACGGGAGGGCGGCAGCAGGCTGGCGTCACACAGGGCAGGGACACAAACGCTCCACCGGCACGGTGGGAAGGAATCCGCCATCCAAATAAATAGGGTTGCTTGAACGAG
Source organism: Tetrao urogallus (assembly GCF_951394365.1). Classification (NCBI taxonomy): domain Eukaryota; kingdom Metazoa; phylum Chordata; class Aves; order Galliformes; family Phasianidae; genus Tetrao; species Tetrao urogallus. Next base: position 22,899,859 of record NC_136818.1, read on the forward strand.
CTCAGGCGCTTGGGGTTGGCCGGGACAGAGCGCTGCGGGCTGCTCGGGGTCCCTACGTGGGCACCGGGGTGGCACCGGGGTCCCGTCCCGGGCACGGGCAGCACCTGCCCGCTAGGATGGCGATTCCTGGCCCTGCCCTGCCACCTCCCGGCTGCGAAGCGCAACGCCAGACCGTGCACCGACCCCGAGTCCCAGCCCGCAGCTCTGCCTCTGCGCTTCGCACGGAGCATCCCTGCGGTCACACTGTGCCTCTGCCACCTGCACGGCGCAGCGGGGAGAAGCGCTGAGCAGGGCGGCACTGAGAGCAGCCCGTTTTCTGTCTAATAAAACCGGGTGATTAACATCTAAATTGCAATGATTGGAAAGGAAGCCAAAAGTTCAGGAAGGGAGGAAGGCAAGTATGCTAGAATTAAGGTCAGGAACTTGCTGGCGTTTGGTGACATTTTGTTCTGGGAAGCTGGCAGCGCTCACTCACATCAGCCAAACATGCACGTGTGTATTTATTTTAGAGGTGTAACCAGGAACAGCTTCAGGGGTGCTTCTAAAGCCACAGATCTGCTGTTGATATCCACCAGAGTGGGAGCAAAGTGCTAACAGAACAGCCTTTCAATTCACAGTTATCCCAGGTTTTTGGAACCCCCCACAAACCACATCCTCAGCACAACCAGTTACAGTGACTACTGGCAGATGTATCAATGTGTGTATTAACAGCTGTGCACCTGGAAATCAGTGCTTACCCCTCAACACACAGCACTTCTTATCTCACAGCAGGCACAGCAACAGCTCCCCATTGGACCAGATGGTCTCCAGAGGTCCCGTCTAAGCCCTACAATTCTGAGTCAGCCCTTTCCCAGCTCCCTGACAGGGCTGAAAGCACCTGCAGCAAGGCAGCATGGGCTGGGCACAGCCATCTGACACCACTTGCCCCCCTGCACCCAACCACCACACTTAAGTCCCATCTCCTTACATCACCACCTCTGCAGGTGCACTGAGGGAGTGAGACAAGCTGCACCTGTCACAGCAGGAAGCAAGGAGGAGCCATCACTCTGGGGCTCTCCCCCATGATCACTGTGGCTAATTGGATCTACCTTTAATATGGCTATAATTTGCCAAGGCTTATTTGCTGTATAATCAGACACATGGCTCCTTTCTTTAATTGCCTTGTAAATTACCAGAATGATTAATTTCAACACGAGCCTGTATACGAGTCCCTGACATATAGGGACTGGGGAGGATGGCTCACTGAGGACTGGGACAGCCTCATCCCACCCACCAGTGAAGCCTGAAGGGCAGGGTGTGAGCTCGTGTCCCCCCATAAGGGAACATACAGCTCTTGGATCCCACCCTGGTTTTCCCTTCCTACTCCTCCTTGGCCCGATCTGCTCAGCCCAGCTACAGTGTTGAGCGAGGAATTAAAGAGGACTTTGTTTCCAAACAATTGCAAATGCATAGCTTGAGAATCTGTAATTGAAACTCGGATCCTACTCCTGTTACCGATGATGGATGACTTTTTCCTACTGCTCTGAGAGCCCTCGCAGAGTGCACGGCAGTCGCCGGCCTGACTCATGGCTCACTTCTCTATGTGATGGAAGTGAGCAGCCCGGCGCTCATTACTGAGCTCTCATTAGGAACTTCTCCCGTTTTACCTCTGCCTTATTACTGGGGCTCTTGGCTCTACCTTCCAACTAAAAATCTTCCCCGGATGTCAGCAGCCTACAGGGATATGGAGGGATGGGGCACGTGAGGGGCTAAAAATACACGTTCTCCCAAGAGAGAATCTTGCTGATTCAACTCTTTCCCATTCTCTTCCAAATTCTCCTCGGGAGCCCATTCACTGAGCAGATGTTGCTTTTCTTTGTGTGATCAGCTTGAAAGCAACAGAAAACCATCCCATCCTCTAACAACTATTTGAGCACGGGACTGTACTGCTACAAGGTGCCCCAGCAGCCAGAACAGATGCTGAAATCACCTCCCTAAGCAAAGCACACACAGTGTTACTTATGTTTTTGTATAGGAAAGGAGCTGGGGCAGGGCCCCCTATGCTGGTTGTCCTGTTCATTCCTTTCTCTTACACAACTGCAGCTTCCTCCTTCTTTGGGAATGCTTATTTCTGGCCACACTTTTGTGTGCCATTGGTGCAGGGACAGCGGTGCCACCGTGCCATGCAGAGTCGTCCCAAGGCCATCAGTCATGTTCTCCTCCTGGCCCTTTTACTTTCACCACCAGGAAAACACTTCATTCCCTTTATTTCAAATCAGATGCAGTCAACATGCTTTCGTACCTCAAATTTACCCCCCGTGTGGCTGCTGAGGACAGCAAGGTCAGGGCAGAGGCCAGTGTCCCCTCGGCTCTGTGTCGCAGAAATAGGATTTTGCACAGTCAGCATCTCCTCAGCTCTTGCTGAAACCGCTCTGCCATTGCAAAGCTGATTAACAGAGTGCGTCCACAGTATTTAATTAATTTAATAAACCCTGATGATAAAATTAGAGGCTGCTTAATTCCTCATCCCCCACCATGGCATGTAAGTGAAGCAGTTCACACAGCCACCACGACGCAGCCCCGTACCCAGCAGCACACAGCAGCTAGCACACAAGGGCCAAATTTCCAATAGAAAAACTTGGGTTTGGGCTGAAAAACGTAGGTGAGGAGGCAAGAACAGCTGGAACCCCGTGGTTGTGTAGCTCCCATGCTCCCTGTGCCTTGGCTGCAGGGACATGTGGAGCCGGCATGCAGTCCTGCTGCGGCTATCCTGCCATAGATGGCAGCAGCCGGCCGGGTTCGTGCTGGCTATGAGCTGCAAATCTCTCCAATTGCTCCAGATGCTGAGAGGGAAGGAAACGAGTGATGCTGAGAGCTTTTCCTTGGTGTCAGTAGGGCTCTGTCATCATCAGAGGGCTGGGAGCTACAGCTGGTCGATGCAGAGATGGCCCAAGCACGAAAAAGATGCCGTCCCCCTGCTTGCCAAGCAAGCATCTGACCCAGAGGGGTTATTTGCCATGGGGTCAGCATGTGGGCATGGGTCTGCCACAGGGACAGGCCATGGGCACAGAGCACCCCAGCTCATGATGCTCTCTAATGACAGCTGGGCTGCTCTCTGCACACACATGGGTGGTTGGTCAGCCAGGAACTCAGGGCTTGAGGGAGGAATCAGGTGAGTTTCTTCAGCCACTACCCCACAATCCTTTCTGGCCCTAAAATGTAAAAGAAATCTCCAGAGAAAAACAAATGCCAGAGAGCATCAATTCTGCCACTTGCACAAGCCCAGTGGCTTTTGGTAGTGGAAAAGTAGTTTTTATGAGGAGGAAAGGACCCTCTGGGTGCCCAGCAGCCTCAGATTGCACCCCTCGCCTGTGCTTTAACAGTTCACCTGTTACAGCTGTTTACAATTGTTAGATGTGAGCACAAAAATAAAATGCAATAAATGAGAGAACGGCTGAGACTTTTTGCAGTTCTGAAGTTGTAATAATCCGTGGTGCTGCATGGCCAGGAGATAAGCCCATGACATATTCCAAACCCACCCAGATGGAGTTATTTAGTGTGCCTTCACCGGGGATGGAGATGGAAATGAAGTTTAATAAGTCTCCTGAACTCATTCTTTACTACCCGAGGAGACAACTGAAAGGCATTTAATTTCCTGCAACCCAAGAGCATAAACTGTGCTCAGACACTTTATAAAACCCATCAGGCATCTTTCTGAAAGATTAAATAAGTAGGGCAGCATCTTCAACAAGCAAACAGAGGCTTCACCAGCAGTGTGTGCCCCATGCCCTGCCCCTGCCCATCCCTGGGGGTGCAAAATCAGGGTTCCTGGGGTCGGATGGGGAGGAATTATGGAGAAAACAGCACTGTGAAAGGATTCATCCATCCCCCATTCCCCCCTGCAATATAACAGTGCTCCAGAGATGCTCTTCAAAGCACTCTGTCTCAAGGAGCTCCCATTCGTCTTGCTTTCTTTGGCACTCTGCTGCACATACCGCCTATTGCTATTATTAATGCTGTCATTATTATTACATATCACTTTGTTAATTGCCTGCTAAATTTGGGGTAGCTTGGAAAAAGGGCACAAAGAGAGACGTGTAATTTGAAATGCTAAGGAGAGCAAAAGTAAAGACAAAGAAAACACAGCGCATCTAGCAGAATTATTGAAGAGGTGATGAGGACATTCTTAACTTTAATTATTTCGAATCAACTCGTTTTGTAGAGTGTGTAGGTTTATGAATCAGATGAAACGTAAATTGATTCATAATCTCCCTTAATTTTCTGCTCTTTGGAGAATTTAAATCCATATTAACATAACCTGGATCAGGCAGTTACTAAGTAACAGGAGAAAAGCAGCATGGGTGAAGCTGGCAGACAGGCAATGCGATGCGCTCAGCCTGTGCTTGGACTCACCACTGCAGCCCCAGCATGTCCCCAACCCGTGGGTGCTGCAAAACCCACAAGCTGTGAGCTGGGGGCAGAGGGCAGGGCTGAGCTGATGCTGCTTCAGGGAATGCATGCAATTCTAGGGCTGGTTTTCCTCCCCTGTGCTCCAAGGCGGGGAGGTGAGGAGTGCCCCTGGTTTGCCACTTGGAGAAATCCTTTTTCTTCTTTTCTCTTCAGGATAATGCTTCCCTCAGGCTTGCATTATTGGGTTTCTTTCCACGGCTGCTTTTTGCAAGTACTTTTCCTTCCAGCGTTTTTTACTTTTTGACATTCTCCTCATTATTTGCTCTCTTGAAATCATCCTCTGGTGCTTGTTTTCTGCTGCCCAGAATTTCTCATTAAGGGAAATGTGTGAGTCAATCACATGCAGTGCTGGGAAGAACCAAGGGCTTTGCTGTCAGCCCAGCACTTAAGGGCTGCATAGGAGTCTGAAGGCTTCTCAGAACACACTCCTTGCTGTCAGGTTCTGCACAGTATGAATGGAAGGCAAGATGGGAAGCCCTGGGCACCTCCAGCCTTAAGGTACAACCTTAGTGCCCAGGCTCAGCCCAGTTTCTGCCTTCCCCCAGTGTTGTTGGGCTGCCACTCACTAAATCCCAGTGCTAGGAGTAAGCCTGCTTTCACCTGAGGGGTGTTCAAAGAAGCTTTGGGTGAATTGTTCAAGAAGCGTGTAGCTGTAGTACATAGGGACGTGGTCATGGAGCAATATTGGTGGTAGGTGGATGGTTGGACTGGATGATCATTGAAGTCTTTTCCAGTCTGAATTATTCTATGGATCTACAATATTGCCAGCACGGGGAGACTGTCATTCCCCTGCAAGAGCAAAGGGCAGCAGAGGTGCCCATGGGAGTTCCAGATAATATATTAACCATCACAAAGGATCTGTGTGAATTCCTTGTTGTAAACCAAAGGGCATGAATGGACCTTCTGTACTGGTAGCCTTGGAGGGAGCATATCCTTGAGATCACACCTGCTGTGAGCTGAACTCCATAGCATCACCAGGAGTTCCCCTTATCCCTCTGTGTGGCAGAGGTAGGGCTTAGCCATGGGACAGGAGTCTAGCCCTTTTTGCCACCATATTCCCTACCTTGATTAGGTCAGCAGATCACAATGATATTAATCCAATGAAAGAAAACCAGCCATGGGATTCAGTTCAGCAGATGAGGCTTCAATGGCTTATTTCCATGTCCTTGAGCTGAAGTGCAAAGACAATGCCAGTTTTGTCTGTTTAACATCTTAATTTAAAAAAAGTATCTTTTTAATTGCTTTTCTCCACGTGCGATTCCTTTATTGTGTTTGCAGAGATAAGCTAAAACTGACACGGAAGGGAGCTGAAAGGTTTGCAGTGCTGGTGATGGGAGAGCTCGGCGTGTGCCTGTGCCCATGGAGGTGATGGGGACAAGCAATTTAAGCTCTGCACATCTTCAGGGATCATACCTGCACCAGAGGCATGAAGCAGACAGACCTCCTTCCCTGCTTTTGTGAAGGGCTTCTGCGCAGCTTCTTCTTCTGTCTTTGGTTCTTCATCCCTACCTTGGCTCCAAGGATTTGTCCATCCATCCATTTGCCCATTTTGGACACCCTGCTCATATGTTGCTGGGCATATTGAGGGCTTAGAAGGATGACGCAAGATTTCATAGAGGTTGAAAGAGACCTCTCAGAACCCCAAGCGCAATCCCAACCCAGCCCCCCCCATGCCAACTGGCCACGTCCCTCAGTGCCACATCTGCACACCTCCAAGGACAGTGACCCCACCACCTCCCTGAGCATTCATGCTGTACACAGTAAATGTGTGTGTGCTGCAGCCCTGGGAGCTCCTCAGACATCTCAGCATCTCCTGGATAGCCAACAGCACTTACACACAAAGTGCTCACTGCATTTCCAGGAAATTTGCTGAATTGTCAGTGCTGGACGTTGTGATGTCTTTATCGGCCACTGCAAAGAGCTCTTTAATAGCGCACATCATCACCTCCCCGCATAGGTACTTATAGTCTGCAATCAGGTTTCTCTCAGCCGGCTCTATAATAAGCTAAACGGGCTGAGCTCCATAAACCACTGCTGCCGTAAGGATGGTGAAAGAGCTTATTGTCACAGAGATAGGGATCAGAGAGCAGGGCTGAGCAGAAGTGATGCTAGCCTGGCTGCTTACACAAAGTGGCACTCGGCACTGGGCTGCCCGCTGCTCCCATCCCATTCTCTCCTCCTTTGCCTTAATGTTTCGTTCCATTCTATTCTCTGGGTTACACAGTTTTTTCTACAATCAAGGGCCTGGGACAGTCATTAGCGTGTGAAATGAGGAATGCATGCATCAGTAACTATGGCAACGCCGGGAGAACACCAGCCTCCTTCAAACACCAGGAATTAAGCTACATGGAAATGTTGAAGTCGGAGAGATCCTATCAGCTGAGAGCTTAACACACATTAAAAAAATGAAAGTAAGGTCTGATTTGGCACACGGGGTGCCTCTGCCAGCTCTCTGAGCCTGGGGACCAACAAGACAAGGGCAGGATGCCCCTGCTCTCCTCCCCCTGCTTTTGACTTCCATAGAGATCAGGCTTTTCTAGGAACAGGATGATGCTGTATTGCAGCTCACAGCACAGCGATGCTCTGCAGCACGAGGTTCAGACAAGGGATGCCTGGAGCAGCATCCATAATTAATGCTGGAGAAACAACACTGCCAGCTTGGGCTGCCTCCCTGCTAAACACTCTGCTGTTATCGGCTGCAGCTGTGCTTCCAGCTGTGGGCCCGTGCATGCACAGGTAGGGTCTGCATGGTGGGCATGAGGGGAGCAAGAATATGGCTTGTAAGAATGGCCTGGAGTTCGAAGCGATCCAGCTATAACTCATGTATTTCAGCTGAAAAATAATCGGGAAATTGCTTTGGGATGAAAACAAAGATTCATTTTGAACCCTTGAGATGCAGTGCCCATGGCCTCTTCATTCTGCACATCAGAAGGATGGCACTGTGCACACGGAGTGTGATTGAAAAGGCATTTAGCATGAGCCTGAAACCTTGACCCAAATCCAAATTAAATGCTTTTCTGGCAAAAGAGGCTTATTTTAGATGGGTTCTTACCCTCACCAAGAGTACCTTGTCCCCTGCAAATTATCTGCAAGCTGGAGGCCTGTACATTTATTATGCAGATAGTAAAAGCAGCTTTTCCAAATGGCATGGAAATACTTTCCTTATTTTGTGCTCTTAGAGAGACAAGATGCATTTCCTTTCCACAGACATCCTGCAAGGATAAGCTGATATTCTTTAGCATTCACAAATAAAAGGGCCGTAAATACTGAAACAGCAAACTGGCCTGAAACATTTGCAGTCCCACTGCAGACACGTTCCATGCCATTCATCCCGTTTGTTGAGGATGTTGCATGGGTCAGCTTGGGAGACTCTCAAGTCCTACTCTGGATGTCTTCAAGTTGGATATTAGGAAATATTTCTTCTCTATAAGAGCAGTCAGGCACTGGAACAGGCTGCCCACGAGTCACTGTGCCTGGAGGTGTTAAAGAAGTGTGGAGAAGTGGTACTAAGGGACATGGCTTAGTGTGGAATTATTTTTGGTGGGGAGTTGGACAGTTGGACTAGATGGTCTTAGAGATCTTTTCCAGTCTTGGTGATTCTATGATTCATCCTCTCTTCCCAGGCTCTCTAAGGCTCAGGCAACTTGTGTCTTACAGCCACTGCTGGTGCCAAAGAGCACCTCTCCTCTACCAACACCATCCTTCATTCTCCTGCATCCCTTCCATCCCACATCCCCTCCATCCCACATCCCTCCATCCCACATCCCTCCATCCCATATCCCCTCCCTCTCACCCAGGCCACACTGCACACCTGAGCTGCCCCCATCTCTTCCCGCAGCAGGCTGGAGAGCTAAGTGTGGCTGGCAGGATTCTCTCCCTTTCAGGAGAAAAAGATAAAAGATAAATTCTCCTTGGCCTGGCACCGGCTGCCTTTGAAGGCAGCTCTTTCCTGTTTCACAAGTTTCAAAGACTGTTTCAAAGTCTCCTTTGATGCTGCTGCTTTGATTTGTGCTGCAGAGGCTTTATGGAGCCCTGGCACTCCCTTGGACAGGGGAGATGGGTGTTTCAGTGCCTGTGGTACCCATCCTTGCATCCCTGAAGGATCAGCTCTGGATTCAGGCCAGTGCTTAATGCTGTGCTTTGCTCATCTGAAGCCTTCCCCATGGGAAAGCAGAGCAGAGCTGCAATGGGGCCAGGACAGATTCTAGTTCTGGTGCGGTGCCACCAGAATTACATCCGTCAGTGATGCCATCCTATTTCCAAGTACTCTGAGATCTCTCTGTGAGCTTATTTTCAGTCTGTGCACTGCACACATCTGTGCTGTGTGTGTATTAATCAGACTGATGGGTGACACCGAGGCAGGCGCCTGTGTGTGAGTGTATTATGCCAACACATTTACTTGTATCAATCAAGCCTTTAAGTAGATGGGAACACACCAGCACCAATTTGATGGCACTGAGTTCCCATTAAGATGAGCAGGCTGGGATTCACGCTGCTTTGCATCCCCAGCAGCTTCCTCCACAAGACATGGGCTGCACAGCAGCTCTGTGAGGCCATGCCATGCCAGGGCTGTCTGCCTGCATTTTCCTCACTGCTGTGCCACAAACCCCCAAACGCTTTCCATCACCTCCCTCACCCTGGCAATTACCGCCTGCCAAAGGAGCAGTGCTTCCACACAGGGCACCTCGGGGCAGAGCAGCTGTGAGCACACAGGCTGTGAGCTCTGCAGCATCAGCACCTCTGCCTGCCCATCGGGGTGGGCTGCGCTCTGTGTTTCCCTGTAGCAAAGCTCCCAGTGCCCCTGCAACGCTAAGGAGAGCAAAGCGTAATGAAGGGAGGGACGTGCTGCAGATGGCACTGCTGGGAGCTGGGCTTCCCTCCCTGCCATGCTCTCATTGCTGGGGGCACAGTCACGTTGGTCTGGTGACGGATGGAATTAGCTCCAATGTGAAAGGGGAAATACAAAGCTGTTCACCAACGAGACAGCTGCAGGGGCGTGGGGCCCGGGGCGACGATGCTCTGCACCTTGTTCTGCTCTTGCGATTTTCACGAGCAGCTCCATTTTAATTAGCTGGGACGCGGTTCTAAGTCAACTCTAAATGATACTATCAAACTAATAGCGTGCGATCACACGGCAGCCTCAGCTGGGCTGGGATCTGCCGCTGGCTGCCATGGGAACTGTGAATTTCGCAGCGCCGCTTCGTACATCCCCACGGGAAAGAAGGAAATGTGGCAAATCCCAACATTCCCCATGCTTTGTGGGGCTCCAAGGACATGCTTTCCCCTGAGAGCCATCCAATGGGGCTGAATCAGGCAGTGTGTGCCATGCTGGTTCTGTTTCCAGAACAAACCCCCTCTGTCCCCAGCGCAGGAAACGGTGCCATTGGATATGGCCATGCCATAGCTTCTGCCCCACCACAATGCACCTCTGTGCAACCTGGGGCAGGAGAGCCCTGTGCCAGCCGTGGCACTGGGGGCTGCCCCCTCCTGCCCATGCTCTGCAGGCAAAGGATTGAGCATGAAATCCCAAACCCCATTGAGATCTCCTCCAATCAGCCCCCGCTGCTCTGAGTTTTTTTACACGGGACTAATTTTTTAATCAGCGCAATGTAGGACATGATCAGAGGCAATCAAAGGCTGGCAGGGTAATTAGTGTCAATCAGCGTGGTTTATGGGTATTGGCCCTATCAATCAAACCCCACATTGTGTGTCAATGAGATCGCTTTCGCTTCTCAAAGCTAACGCTGTACAGAGCTCTCCCTTCCCGCGATGCTCACCAAAATAGCACAAGCCCTTCAGGAGGCAGATAAAGGACATACTGCAAAGTTCCATCGGTGCTGACAATTAAAGAGCAAGGCTGTGCTGGTCCCACTTGGCACTGCAGCAGATTAAGCACCGAGCTGCATGCTGTGCTCTGAGTGCCTGCCTGGAGCATCCCGGTCCCTGGGTGCTGTGCTGCTGGGAATGTGCTTTGCAAGCACCCAGCAGGGCTCACCCCAAATCCCAATGCTTTCCTGTGGCTTATGGGTTCACTGCTGCATTTGGCTTTCCCTGAGTTTTTTGCATTAAATGGCCCAAATCCAGCTACAGTAATGCCTCAAGCAAGTCAAGGCTTTCAGCTAGCTGCCTTTAAGGTAATTACTGTAGAACTTCATTATTTTTGCCATACACTTGGCTTTGATTTGTGGGCATCGTAAAAGGGAATGTGAGATAGAAGCGTGCTCCATCAGGCAGAGACCCCGGGAAGAGGTGCAGGGGGCAAACAGGCTCTTGCAAGGCACAGCCAGCTGCTGGCTTATCCCATCAGAGCCAAGCAGAGTTGGCACAGGTACCAGGGTACCCCTGCACTGTGCTCCTGGCAGAAAATGTTTGTTTCATTGGCTGCTCTGTGCCTGGAATCTGCTGCTCCTTGCTGTGTGGATCAGGGCCCTGTCCTGTAGGCATCATGGTCTCCCTGCCTCTGAAAGAGACAGGAATATTCGGCAGCCTCATCAAATATGTTTCAGCTGGCAGGGCTCTAAGTGGTCACTATTCCGTTTAGATCTTTGATTGGTGAGCTCGTAACATTAAACTTCAGAGCTGTATAATTTTATTCTTCCTGAGCAGCAGGCAGTGCTGTGCCACAGCCATGGGACAGAGCTGCCCAAAGGAGCACAGTGCTCTGAGTTCAGCTCTGGCTATGGAAATTTATTGGCTTCCCTTTCCATTGCTGCAGTTCATCAACAGCCCCAGCATGCAGATCACAGCCATGTGAGGGAGCAGAGCCCGCTGTTATCTTCCCACTGCAAACCCGAATACTGATGCTACGGGGGTAGAACCTTTGCCCAGTTATTGCTTGAAGAGACACATTTTTTCTAAGCAAATGCTTAATTGCTCCTCATTGGACACTGGTCACGGGACATTAGGCATCCATAAAAGAAGACTCTTAAAATATGGGCTGAATCATCTTTCTAGCTCAGCGTGCTGGTTATGGCTGCAGAACAGCTTTACTATACCGTGGTTTTATTTTTCCATTTGCTTCCCAGGTTGGCACTGTGGCTGATACTCCCTCCATGGCCACATCTCTGCTTTCTTCCCCAACCCACACTGCAGCAAAATGCCCCATCAGTTCACACAGCCCTTCAGAAGCAGAAGTTCCCTGCCTGTCCTCCCTCCCACCCCTGGCTCCCATCCCCCTGTGATCAATCACACCAGGACTGCACTCACATTAGCAGGGTGCTTCTCTGCTCATGCACGGTGCTCATGTCCTTGGGCACAGCAGCAGGGCCAGCCCATCCATCACCTCGCTTCACTTTGGGATGTCCCTGCGTGTGAGGCACCACTGCCGTGTCCTAGCCCTGCGCTCAGGTGGGCAGTGTGGCCACAGGACCATGCAGTGTTCCTCCCAGGGCTGTCCTCTTCCCAGGAGGAGGTCAGGAGGACAGAAAGCTTTATGGGGATTTATCCTTTACTTAAAGCCCGGGGCTCTCCCATTATAACTCACTGCCTATTGCCCGTTCCACTGTGCCCTGCTATATGCAGGCAGAATGTTATGCAGTGCCAGCCTTGCTGGGGAGATTAATGAGAGATAATTCCTTACACAGAGGTTTATTGAGTTCCCCGAGTACATTCACCAGCTGTGAAGTGAAACATCTGAGAACCATTCCTGCATACTAAGCGCTGCCTGGCAGCAGTGCAGGGAGGCACACAGAGCCTGGTTCTGCCGGCAGGGCTCTGCTGGACATGGTGTCCGTGCCCAGAACATGCCCACAGCCCCACACCAACACGGGGGCACATTTCATAGAATGGCTTCATTTGGACAGGACCAAGAACAGCGAGCTCCAACCCTCTGCTGTGGGCTGCCTGTCCCACATATGGGCTGCTCAGGGCTCCTCCAACCTGGCCTTGAATGCCTCTATGGATGGGGCACATCTGCTGGGAAGAGCAGCACATTAGATGCTGTAGCACCAGGGATACTCACCTGGGCACGCTGTGATCCCAACTCGTCCCTCTGACTGCTCCTTGTCTTCAAGGAAGAAGGTGACAACCAGTACAGCTTGCCAGGGTCTTCTTAAATGCTTCCTGCAATGTTGTGGTCATAATGTTTCCTCGGGCTGCTGTGATCAATACATATGAGACGCTGAACATGTCAAAACCACATAAAACATTTATTAAGGTGAAATTAAACGAGCACGCGTGAATCAGTAACCTAAATGGATGTTATCCTTCAAGGATGCCAGACCTGAAACCAGGCACGCGTGAAACCCCAAGGCATGCAGAGCTGTGCTTTGGGGTGGGAAGCTGTCCTCCTTCCCCACCTCTGCTTGGTGCCACCTGCTCTCACACACCGCTTCTCAGCCTTCCCCAAGGCACTGCCCACGAGCACCTGCAGGTTCCCTCTGCTCAGACCAGTGGAAAAGCTGCAAATAAAGGCTCATAAATCAATTACCCGAGTGACAAAATGTTATTAGATACTTGGGAGTTAATTGTACAGATGCTGATTGCACGTATTTTAATGGCACCAGTAGAGATGTAATATATAATTCCATAGGTATTCCAGAATAATTTAGCAATTTAATTAATTTCTGCTAATGCCTTCTGAATCACCTGCACTCTTCCTCCTGGGGGACAGGAGGCAGAAACTTTCCTACCCAGTTAATCTACTGCAAACTCAGGGCTGTTGGCAATGAAACTGCTTTATTTATCCATGGATTTATTCCCAGCAGAGAAGCCCCCACCACAAAGTCCCCCCAAGGCAATGGGGTGCCTGAAGAGAGCTTGACAGCAACACGACCAGCTGTTCCTAAATGTGGAAAGCTGAATTGGGGCTGTGCGAAATGCTTTGGACAGATGATGATGGATTGAGAAGATGGAGGCTAAAATGAGTTGTGGATTTAGGTCAAATTCAAGGAGCACAGCCAGGAGGAAATGTGGAAGGAAAACGTAAACAGCAGCAGGCATTTTATTCCAATCTCCTCCAAATGAGATGGGTGGTTTAGAAAAAATATCTACTTCTCTGTGTTTGCAATGCCGTTTAACTGCCTGTATCCCCTTTTCCTCCCATCCCAAGCCAAAGGATCCAAGAGCTGCCTGAGCCCTTGGGACACCGCTGCAGCTGGGCAATCATTGGCTTTTGGGGACCAGGACAGAATGACACAAGAGATTTGGGCCACATACAAGCTGCCCTTCCCCAAGTGGCAGAAAAGAGACCACAAGAAGCCATCATTCTCAATGGGCTTTTATTGTACCGCTGGCCCTCATTTCCCACCCCATACCCAGGGACTGAGCCCCTCATCACCACTTGGGCAGAGGAGACCTGGGAACGTCCCTGTGGTCCAACAGACAGTCTGGAGACACTCCCAGTTTTCCACTGCCTTCCCGAGCATTTCTTTCTTTTTTTTTAATTTGAAATATTTTATTTTAAAAATATAGTAGCTGTGGAAAGCAGCCCTCTTTACAAACGCTTGATGCCAGAATGAAACGCATCATTGCCATCCTCCTCGGTGCCCACATGTGCTGGCATGGGAGGGGCCCAAGGGCAAGAGCGAAACAGAGAGACCCTTCCAAAAATAGAAATATTGTGCTGAGTCGTTTCAAGTGAATGAAATCCATAAAACACCAGCATGAGGTTGGCTCCAGCTTGGCACGTATTGCTCCTGGCAGAGCTGGGACGGGGCTGTCCTCGCTGCCACCTGCCGTGTGACCCGGGGAGATGTTATAAACAACAAACTGTAAATGTGATCATTGGGATATGAGACATCTACGGTCACAGGATTGATTGGTTCAGACACCCCACCCTCCCCCAGCTCAAACACCCATGGCCCTGTCCCCACACCATAAGAAGGTCTCCGGTAACAAAATCTTCATTCCAGACTTGGGGTCAAGGTGAGGTGCTCCAGGAGTAGGAAGGGACACTGCAACCTCAACGGCCTTTGCTTGGGAGGGGAGAGGCTGGCAGGAGGGAGAGAGAAGATTAGCTTTTTTGGGTCCTTTACAAGTTCATTTGGTTTGACTGGAGGACTCCTAGGGTTATACCTGAGATGAAGACGTCTAGGGGACACTCCATAGCTCAATTACAACGTGGTTGGTTTTTTGTGCCTAGAAGAGCCCTCACTGCTGGGATTTGTCCCTCACGCTCAACCTATGCAGCCAGAGAGAAGCAGCACCTCTCCTCCACTCAGCATGGAGTATCGGAACCAAGGCCCTGAGCCACCGCCCATCATGTGTCCAGGATCTCGCTGGTGGGTGATGGCTCATGAGGGATGCCCTGCGTGCTGTGGATGGTCTGGTTGTGGGACAGGGAGTTCTGCTGGAGCTCCAGGGCGATGGCATTCTGGGGGAACTCTTTCACCTGCCTCTTGTACTCCAGGAAGGTGCACGCCTTGGTGGCAATGGCGATGATGTTCTTGCCAATAAAGATGGTAGAAACCCTGCTGTCCTGGAACAGGACCATATTGACGGCCCGGATGAAAATGGTGACAATATTAATGGTGACCAGGCTGAGGACAGGGTAGAGCATCATTTTCTGCGGGGCGATGTGCTCCCCTTGCATGCTGATCTCGCTGAGGGACACACAAGGCAGGATCAGGAGCAGGATGTAGCAGTAGAAGAACATGAGCCCCTCCGCCCAGATGGGCAGGCCGGTCCTGTGCGGCTCCCACAGGTTGGCCTGGATGTCCAAGATGTCCAGCAGGTCGAGAGCCACCCAGAAGAGGCGTCCCCGCAAGTCCTCTTTCTTCCGAAAGGTCCGTATGTACTCCATACTGTCCAAGGCCACCAGCACCAGGTAGAGCCCCGGCACGCAGATGGAGAGCAGTAGCGTCAGGGCCTTCCTGGCCACTGTCTCCAGGTTCTTCTTGTCCGCTTTGTAGTTCTGAAAGATGAAATACAGTTTGATCTCCAGCACAAAGATGTACAGGAACCACAGGATCATGGCATAGCCCCGCTTGGCCGTCTTCACCTCCGCGCCCACCCACACCGCAACGTAGCGCAGCACGATGAGGAAGCAGATGTCCCCCACCAGCACGATGATGCAGACCCCGATCTTGCGAGGGCCCTGGTTCTGCTCCACCAGGTAGGCGTCCATGAAGGCCATGCTGGTCATGATGACGATGGTGGTCAGGCAGACGTGGCGCTTGTCGGGTGGTGGCAGCACCATGGTGAGAGCCTCACGCCGGCACTAGGGGAGCAGGCCTGCCAGCAAGGTGCGGGCAGACATCAGTGTGGGCACCACGGGATGCTGTGTCCCCACTCGAGGAGCAGGCTGTGGAGGAGCAGCAGGTCAGCTGGCAGCCCCGCTCTTCAGGGCTCTGTCCTGAGCCCCTGGCCAGCCAAGCAGCCCCAGGCACCGTCCTCAGCCAGCAGCCACGGCTCACATAGTGTCCCTGCTCTGTGTTCCCGTCGTCACCAAACTCTCCAGCCCCATTTGGCAATACACTTGCTGGCTCCTGGCCCCAAAGCCTCTCGCAGATCCTTGGAAGCGTTGTAGGAAATGAGACAGCAGGGAGAAGTGGGCCAGTAGAGAAGGAAGAGGAGGCAGTCCTGGACTGAGGGCGTCCCTGTGCACTCACAGGGAGCCACCTCCACGCCGATCCTCACGGGGCTGTGCCATGCCTGTGTCAAACACCACAAGCTCCTGCTGCCTGTGGCTGTGCAAGTCTCGCTCCATCCCGTCTCTCTGGAAAAGATGGCAGAAAACAGGCATTAGGGACCCTCTGTGCCATGGGACAAAAGCCCCCCAGCCCCCAATGGGAGTCAGGCACCCACCCAAGCACCCTACCAGGGGCATACACCCAATACCATGGCCCGTGCATACCTTAACACTAAGTGGCTTCTTCATAATATAATAAGGGTTGGAAAAGACCTACAACATCACCTAGTCCAACCATGCCCACTATGGCCCTCAGTGCCACATCTCCATGGTTACTGAACACCTCCAGGGAAGGTGACTCCACCACCTCCCTGGGCAGCCCATTCCAGTCCATCACCACTCTTTCGGAGAGGAAATTTTTCCTAACATCCAACCTGATCCTCCCTTGGCACAACTTGAAGCCATTACTTTTCATCCTATCACCATTATCTTGGAGAAGAGAGCAACCCCACCTTGCTACAACCACCTTTGAGGTAGCGAAGAAAGAAGCCTAAGAAATCTCAAGACATCAAAGCCTTCCCCTTCTGTGCATGAAGAAGCTGCATATGTTGGTGGAGCCTTTCCCAGCTGGGACAACTGGTGTGCAAAACTCATGTCTCAGGTAGGAACTGCTCAGGACCAAGGCAAGGAACCTAATGGGAAAGATGCGTGCCCATGCACAGAGCTTCCCAGCATGGCAGGCACTGCACCCCAAGCAGCCCTGCATTCACCAGCACGGCACCTCGCAGGCACCGCTTGTTCATTCTGTTTGTTCCTCCTTTGGCTTTCAGGTTAAAAAAAATATATAGTCACTGCTGCAACTGCTTTGAGACTTCTGCCAAGTTTTACAGGGGATTTACAGCCAAGGATGGATAATTCCAGATAAATTAGGTCTTTCAAAAGGGAATGGTGTTTTTTTTCTCTCCCCTTTCAGCATTTATTCCTTCCAAGGATTGTGGTTAGTGGAGGGCAGTGGTTTTCACACCAGCACGGGTGCTGCAAGTGCTGTGCACAAGAGCCACTGTTCTCCCCACCTCCATCCAGCCCTGCCTGTATGAAAACAGGGAGGTCTCCACACTGAGTGATGCATGACTGTCCTACCAGGAGGGGGAAGTACAAGTCCCCTCGGAGGACCATTACAACAAACAGGTTGTTCTTAAACAATCACTTTAAACAGTCATTAGTTGGGAAGTCCCACTTCATAATTTTTAAATGACGTTCTGGAGCCGCTTGAGAAACGTGCTGGATAAACAAGAAAATGAGTTTATCAGACAGCCACAAGAGCACATCAGAGGCAAATATTTGTTTAGACAAGTATTCCCAATACTTTCCTCCCAATGAATTCCTGTAAATAAATGTGGGGAGGCACCACGCAGGCCCTGTGTTCTTGGGCGTCCCCCAGCACAGAGCCCCCGCAGGGTCAGGCTGCTGCCACACAGCATCCTCACTGATGCCTGCAGGCACCTCCTGAACCCAGCTCTACCTTGAAAATTAGCTTAAATTATTGAAGTGATTTGAAGCCTTTTTTTGAATAAAAAGAGGAGTGAGCGAGGCAAAAGCGTACCCATCGCGCTTCCCAGGTAGTTAGGATGCCGCATTGCTTAAAGCTTCATTTGCACTTTAATTGCATTGATTTATTCCAGCTTTCCTGGATGTAAATCTGGAGGTGCCCTGCAGAGCTGTTGCTGCCTCCCTCCTGCCTGCAGCTCCTCCTCTCTTTGCCCAGAGCTCACCCCTTGAAGTGCCACCACATCCCCATCGGCGCATCCGGGGTCCCCCTCTGTAACTGCCATGGGATGCTCACAGCCCAGGGTCACCGTGCAGCCAGCAGCCCCAGGGATCTGCATCCTCCCAGGCATCTCAAGAGCATCCTGTGCAGGAAATGAGATTGAAGAAGAATTTTTCCGGGCCCTGCCCACTAATTGTATCTGAAGGAGGAAATAGCCCTCTTGCTAATGATTACATGTAATCTGCCATGTGGGCACAGCAAAATGGGAAGAGAGCTGCAGACTGTTCCCAGAAGAAGCAGATCAGTGAGGCTGGCAGAGGAACCAGCCCCTGCCCACAGCAGTGGGCAAATCCATGCTGCGCTGCTGCCCCTAGTGCTTGTGCCCCTCCATGGCTGTGTCTGCTCACAGCACCCAGCTGGGTGAGGTTAGACAGACGCAGGGGAAAAAAAGACCTTGCAGACATTTCAGATGCTTAAATACAGTGTTCAGAGAAAGTAAATGAGTCATTTGGACTGGAATAAAAATCTAAAAATTATAATGCTCTGCTCCAACACTATCAAAACAATTTCCCAATAAAACATGTGGCTCCGGTAGCAGAATTGCTCAGTGTTTCCAAGGCAGGTGCACTTATAAGACCTCACTCTGATTAGCACCAAACCCCAGACCTCATAGTGCCCAAATCTCCTCAGTACCCACAGCATGGTGCTGCTACCATGGGAACACCCTGCCCTGGGCTGGAGAGGCAAAGCACCACACACAGGCTGTGTGATGATCAGAGAAACGGGACCCTTCCACTCACACCTGGGAGATGTGGGTGGGAGCTGCAGACAGCTCCACACTCAGCTGGTAATTCCCTGGTGAGACAGCCCAAATCCAGTTGGCCACTGTGCTCCATCCGCACAGTGCTTCAGTCTGCTCAGCACTACCAGCAGGCACAGACCTGAGTGCCAGCCCAAGGCAGAGCAGGGGTATCAAGAGCACACAGCTTGCAGCTGAGTTCAGTAGTTCAGGGCTGCTCTTTTGTACACGAGTCACTGCCAGGTCCTCAGATAACCTCATATTATTGTTATTAGGGGAAAGAAAACCAAGATACCAGTGAGGAGCTTTTGTAGAGCTGCTTTCCCCTCTGCCTAGGCAGTGCAACAAGTACAGCTGTGTTGTCCCTCCCCATCCCTCTGCACAGGGCTGCAAGGAGTGAGATGCATAGCACTGGGCAGGCAGCCTGCTGCCGACAGCTGCCCTCTAATTGAGAGCAATGGTTATGCTCCCAATTAACACGAGGCGGCTGCAGAGCAGGAGAATCACAGAGTCATGAAGATTCAAAGAGACCTCAATGAATACCAAGTCCAACCACCAGCCCACCCCCATTGTGCCATTAAACCACATCCCTCAGTGCCACATCTCTGCCATTCCTGAACAGCCCCAAGGGATGGTGACCCCACCACCGCCCTGGGCAGCCTGCATCAGTGCCCAATGACTCCTTCTGGAAAGAGGTTTATCTAAAATCCAACCTGAACCTCCACCATGCCAGATGACTTGCACAATCAAGAGAACTGTGCCTCGCTGCACACTCTGTGAATTAATTTTGGCAATAGGAGCCCAGTGTTAATTATCGATGGCAGCAGCTCCTCGCCATCAGGCTCAGCAACACAGCTCCCATGGCACGTCTTCCTGCAGACAGTGATGAATGTGGCAGTCCCAGACCAGAGCTGAGTCACTCATGGGGTGGGTAGTGACACAGAGCACCCCATGAGGCAACATTGGCATCCACAGCTCCAACACCGCCTGGGAGATAAACACTGCACCCACCTTGATGCACAGCAAGAAGCATAACGCCAGCCCCAAGGTCAGCAGGGAGACATTTCTCTTCCTCTGTTTTCAGCCTTCCTCCTACTCACCATCTAATAAATCCAATAACATCCGTCTTGCTGGTGTCTAATTCAATCCCAGCACCCAGAGAGCAGACTTCTATCACTCAGAGCTGACCGGCTATATCCTTGGCATATGAGCCCAGCCACAAGGCTCTGCAGGTAGCTAGGAGAGACCAATTACTTGGGATCAGCATTCACCCTCCCCATCCATTGCACACTTATAGGTTTTCCCTGGGTCATGCCTAATGGAATTATTAAGATGCTTGAACAGTGTGGTCAGAAGCAGCTGACGGCTCCCAGGCTGAGCTCTGGGCAGAGCGAGGAGCCCTGTACTCCATCTGGAGACCAGGTTCAATAAGCTGGGCTCTGACTCCTGTCCTAAAGGCAAAGGATTTCTGAGACTGTACAGCAGCCATCTCCAGGCCCAGCTCTCCAAGCACACTTTGGGATCGCCATGCTGGGTCACATTCAACACAGTGGGATTCGTGTTCCCAAAGCTCCCTCTCTGGCAGAGATGTTTGGATTCAGCCATTCATTTCCATAAGCCGTTGCTTTTTCAGGCTTTCTTTGGTAATAAAATTCTTCCCCCATGCAAAAAAACAAAAACAAAACAAAAACAAACAAACAAACAAAAAAAACACATACATAGCCTTAAAAAAAAAAAAAAAAAAAAAAAAAAAAAAAGAACTGAAAATGCATTGTTGTCAAGGGAAAGCTCTACTGAGGACAAGCAGTGGAAGGGGCTGCCCGCCCAGCTGCAAGCAGCGCCCGCACCCTGGGGGATACGGCAATTTGCTGTGCGGGAGCTCACTGCCAAGGAGATGAAATATTTACGGCTCCTCGCTCCTGCTCTCTGTCTCAGGCCGCGGTGCCTGATTTGTTACAAATTTACATGCATGTTTAAAGACATCTTTCCAGCGCTCCCGAGGACAAAAGGTTTATTTCCCTGCATAGCGCTTTGCCATCCCTTCTCCTCGGTGCCCGCATTTGTCCCCGTCCTCAGTGCTCATTTTCCTCCTAGTAATGATGATCATTATACAAAGAAAAATGGGTCATTGACAGCGGTTGCTCCCCAAATGAAAGGCTCTGTCATTAACATTCCAAACCTGGCTTCCAGCCTCAGAAACAGCTCTGGGTATCCGCGCATCTCTGAGGATGCAAAGCCCATTCCCCTGGTGCTGCGATCTCAGCACAGTGTTCCCAGCCTCTGGGATCACCCTCAGGGGCCCAATGGGACGCGTCCCCTTGGAAAGGCAATGCTATTTCTGTGCAAAATTGTTGTGCATACAGCTGTAAGGCAATGCTAATCTGTTTCAAAGCTTAACAGGCTGCTGAAAGATGTTATTTAGGGATGGGGAACTACTAACGCCCCACTGTGATATGGGAGGCATAGGGGATGCTCAGAGGATGAGGGACGAAGACAGATCCAACATGGCCAATTTGGGAACTGTTTTTAGAAAGGGAAACCCAACTCAAGTTGCCAACCTCGGACCTCATCTCTTTTGAGTGTCTTTTTTGCATTCTATATCATAGCGTGTGTGGGAAGCTCTTGCTGCTGACCATAACCCCCTGAAGGCACTGCCATTCACTCATCACACAAGTCATTACCAGCCCAGCCCTGCCCTGCAGCTGCCAAACACCACAGCTTCAAGCCCTGGAGCTGCAGGAATTGGAATCCAGGAGGGGGGGTGGGATGTGGGGGGCACCTGCAGGGCAGGGCAGCATCGTTCCTCATCTCCAAGAGATAAGTTCGTTTCAGTCCAGCAGTTTGGCTGGAAATCCAATACAAATTATTTCTCTTTGCCCACCATATAATTATCTGCAGTGGGGTTTTTGAGCAAAATAAAGAACTGTGAAGAATGGCTCAGAGCCAATCTGGAATGCTTTGTTCAGCCTGAAAAAGCTGTCCTTTCTCCTGGGGGCTGTTTTACCCTTCTCCTCCTTCCACCCCTCTGCTGCTAAACCTTAGATTGACTTCAAAACAGCACAGTGCTCAGGCTTCTCAGGAAGAATAAAAATGAAAAGCAGCACACCGGGTGCATGCAGCCTATGCTGCAGTCTGCTCCCCCCAAAAACACTGCCCTAGGCCCTTGCACAGTTTGTTGTCCTTCTCTGGACATGCCCCAGGGCCTCAATATTTTTCTTGTAGCGAAGATCCCAAGATTGAATGCAGCACCCAAGGTGCAGTCTCACCAGAGCTGAGTACAGAGGGACAACCAACTCCTGCAGGCTGCACTACTTCTGATATAAGCCAGGATGCCACTGGCCTTCTTGGTCAGTCACCTGGGCACACTGCTGGCTCACATTCAGTCAGATGTCAGCCAGCACCCCCAGGTCCTTTTCCACTGCACAGCTTGCCAGACAGTTTGGTTTACAGAAAAAAATATCCCCCTTGTGTAAATCAAATAGTGCACCATAAGGGACCAGATGCAGCTGCATGGACCTGCCACCACCAGCTTGTCCACAGTGCTTTGATCCCCTTTCCCACAGAGCATGGGCTCATCCATCCCATGCATACATGGCTTTGCCTGCAGCCCTGCACCGAGCATTCTCAGGAGGAGGCAGAAAGAGGAAGGAGGGACAGAGCCTCTTACAAGAACCATAAGCACATCTGTCCCACACCATCCCACAGGATTCACGCATCCTGGCTCCTGTTAGACAGCATCAGCAGCAGGTGAGATAATAGATGGACTGCTAGAAGTGATGATGGATGCTGACATCCCATCGAGCAGGGACCGGCACGCTGCCCACAAGCACCCAGCAGCCCACTGCACTATGCTGGCAGCTGCTGCCTCTGGCTCCACACCCCCTGCATACACATAGTAGGAAAATGGGGTGGGTAATTTAATCTTATCCCACTAGAAGCACAGCAACAAGCAAGCCTGCTCATCCTTTGCTCTATGTTTAGCCCAAGAGTGTATTTAAAAACCTGATCTGGATGCTCACCAGCCCTGCTTAGCTAAATTGGAAAGTAAGGGAAATTCTCCACCATCAACCAGGACAGATCCAGCCTCTTCCCAATCCCCCTCCACTGTAAATTCACAGATAGTGATGGATAAAGCAGTCCCTGTCCACTTATAAATAGTTTATAAAAGGTTTGCAAACTGTTTCTGGATGCTTTAATGAGTAATTAATCAATTGTTGTGGGCCCAACAGGTCACGGATTACTTACAGCCATCAATCACTGCTCATGAGCTCATCAGCATCACAAGTCCAGCAATGCATCTTAACACATCCAGAGAGTTAATAAATAATGAATGAACTATGCAAGTTCCTTCAATTGAGAGTTGCAGGAGGCCACCAAAGATGGCCTTCGTGGGAAGGTGAAGGAAGCACCACAAGCCAACATCTGCAAGAACCAGAGAAGTGAGCAGGGAGCACTGCCAGGAGCCGCACTGCAGCAGCACAAGGCAGTGAGGACACGGTGCTTGGCCTCCTCATGGCAGTGCTTTATTATCATTAACGGGGATTATAAAAGCAATTAAGTGTAAAAATAGGTAATGAACCACTGCCTGTTGCATCCCAAAGTTACGAAAATCCCTCATAAAATGATCACCCTAGCAAGGAGTTGGACCTCAATAATTTTAAAACATAAGATGGAGAACTTTGCTTACATGTAATGTTGTACTGTTCATAAGGCATTCAGATTCATCACTGCAGGCTCTCTTGTTGTTCTTCAGGTCTCTACGAGCACAGAGGCAACCACAGTAGACTCTGATGTTTTACACTGAAGACAAATGACAAGAGAACTTGAACAGAACCTGCTTGTGGCTCACCTAAGCACTTGGGGCTCCCGAGACTGGTTGTTCATGAGTGGCTTCACCACGTTGGCAATATTTTGCACAGCAATCCAAAACAAAGCTTTGCTTGCTGGCTTCTGAGCCTCAAAGATGGGCTTGGCTCATGGTTAAATCCTTGTTCTGCAGCCACGAGTGCAAGACACTTCCCACGAGCTTCCAGTGCTAGCCAAAATCCTCAGTGAAGCAACTAGCTCTATGCTACTTTTCTCAGAGCACTTGAAAAACCTGAGCACATCCTGAATCCCTCAGGGCATTCCATAGAAAGCTCTGGTTCTCCCCCAGCACTCCCCTGTGGGTACAAGAGCACGTGTGCATTGTTGGAACCCCTGGCACAGTGCATCCCAAGGCTCTGCTCCCTACCGAGGTGGATCAGAGCCTGTCCAGCACCCCTGTGCTGACCTCAGCTCCATCGGCAGCCCACCTTAGGGCCACTCTTTGGCATCCACCAGCAGCTGCTGCCCAAGGAAATAACCTCAATTATAATGGTACTATTAATATTAATGCGTTAATATTGCAGGGCATGACGATACCCATGCAAGGAAGAGAAGGATTGCTGGCTGAGAGGGCAAGTGGGACAAAAAAAAAAATCATAAGAAGAGCGTGTACTCAAATATCTAGTTTTGTATACATATAAATATAAATACATACGCAGTTATGCTAAGCCAGGGAGACACAAAGTGGATCGGCTACAGTCCTGACATCCTAAAATTAGGTTTTATGTAAAATAAGCACTCGTTTCATGTAGGGTGGTTGGTATTAAGATTTATTTTCATCCTGACTTGTATTACTGCCTGATATGATTGGGCACAGCCCAGGGCACATGAATACGGTTGCCATTCATAACATATACACAGATTCATGACCTAGCTAGCAAGCTGAATTGCCTCGCAACCTTTTTTCCGCGGCAGAAAGCTTAATAAGCATGTGAGTCCCAGAGCAGAAGAGACTCGATGTATTTGCTGTGCAAGAAGAGCTCTTGAATGGAGTTGTAAGAGCCAGGAGCAGCTCTCACTGAGCATCTCCAACCCTCAGAGAGAGTTCAGCTCCAACAGAAGACGGGAGAGAAACAGATGGCCCCAGAGGAGGAAAAATATCATGGGGCTCTGCCAGTCCCTGTCCCCACGACCCCGTGGCCCCACATCACCCCACATGTTTTCACTGAACCACGCATGGCGTTTCCCCACAGCTTTCCGCATCGACCTTCACAGCTGCCATGGTGATGAGCACCATGGAGAAGCCCATAAATATCACGGATGTGCCACACTCTGGCCCTTTTATGGGCTCTACTCTTTTCCATTTACTTATATGCAAGACATTTTACAGGACAACTCAATTAAGCCTGACAGCTGGTTGACAGAGAATTCCACCCAGCGACGGCTCACAGACACTTTGCATTAAGCACAGTGACATGATGCAGTAGACCACTACAAGCCACTGGTGGCAGATTGCACTTGGCCAATTTGAAAGCTTTCATCCAACACTTCACCTGATTTCCAGTAGCACCCCACTATCACCCAGTGCTTCCACCATCCCAGTGTAACTCCCAGCAAGGCAGTGCATGCCCCAGAAGAAAGAAACTCCATCCCCAGAGGTCATCCCCAAGGTCAGGTTGGATGGAGCCCTGGACAGCCTGATCTGGTGGGTGGCAACCAGCCCATGGCGTGGATTGGGTGAACTTTAAGGTCCCTTCCATCCTCAGGCATTCTGCAATTCTAAGGGCATAAGGAACAACGCAACCCCCTTCCTCACAAGCAAACAATTATTGCTCTCCAGCTTCTGGCTATACAGTCTAGCTTGCAGGCCCAGTAACTCCTTTCTGATCTTTGATTTTGAATGATCTAACAGTACTGAGGAAGGCAGGTGCCACTTAAAATCACATTCATTCACTTGAAAACCTCAGTTTCCCACAATTTTTCAAACTGAGGCAGTTTTGATCAGCTCCAGTTTGATGTTGAGCTGACATCTGAACCTGGTCTAGAAGGTAATGAACATCAATGAGTCCCCATAACGTCACCTATGCCACCAGAGCTCAATGCATGTTTGACCTCAGATTTGTAAGTCCAGAGCCCAGAGTAATAGTGCCAGCTCTTCCCTTTCTTTCATCATTTTCTCTTCTGATGGCTGCTCCATTTCCCTTTGCTATTTCTTTTCCCTGAATCGCTTTATTTTGCCTATACCAAAGGCTGCCTCACTGCTTCGCCAAGCTCTTCTGCAACTACAAATCCTGCACCAGCTCTGAGCAGAAAGATGAGCTCAGAGTAATGCTGCTCTCTCCTCATGACTTTGAGGCACAGTCTGCGTGGGGCTTTGGGGGTCACCACCACAGCCCCTTGCACAGGGGATGGGGACTCACCACCCTGTGCAGCATGTCTCATGGGTGCCCTATTCAGAAGAGTTCCAGCAAGACTCATCTGGGAGCTGGATATTTTGCAAAGGGATTAAAACAAAGCTTTAAAACAAACCAGGAGCCAGAGAGCCTGCAAATAAATGAACTGCATGGAAGCTGCCCAGGAAAAGGCTCTGGTGTAGCAATAAAAATCTTTGTTAGCACAACTGAGTATGGTGGCAGCAGGCTTGCAAGCCCAAGAGCAGGCATGCAGCCTCACAGCACAGAAAGGGGGAAAGAGCAGACAGATGGGATCTTGCTCACAGAGGGAGAGGCAGCAGGAGCATAAATCCAGCTCTGAAGGAGAATCAAAGTGCTGCGGCCCACAGCAGGGATCAGCTGCTTGGATGGAGGATTCACCTAGCCTTGGTGTAAGAGGGGGCTCCCACACCACCAGCAGATCAGCAGGGGTGCTTTTAGTGTACGCAAGTCCAGAGAGTGCACCCAACTGTCCACACTTCAATAATGCAGGAACTCACAATCTTTAATAATAAAGTTGCTATCAGTCTACACTTGAAGCTCACAATGCTAATGAAGGGCAAGGGCTGGAGGGAGGTGTGGAAAAGCTCACATAAATCTGCTGCTGCTGCAAAAATTAACCCGCAGGAAAGCAGGATGCCGACCCAGGGCAGGGCAGGCTGAGCTGCCTGCTAATTGCCACAGGCTCTAGGAGCCTCCTGCTTGTTCTCTATACCAGCACTGTGCGTGAAGGTGGGCTCAGTGCAACACTGCTCTCTCCCCATGAATTCAAGGCACAGTCTGCAATGGGCTGCGGGAGCCACTACCAAAGCCCTTTACAAACTGCCTCTGTCCCATCCTCTGTTTGCAGCCAGATTTTTATATTCTATATTTATTTCCTGAGGGCCTTCATTCGGGCTCATCATCCCCAAAGGGATCGATAGGACTGCAGCTGCTGCCCCAGTATCTGCAGCCAACTCACCGAGTGGCAGCGGGGCCGTAGGACGGAGGTAGGACTAGCAGCCAGGACTGCAGGCAGGCAGGAATGTGGGCAGGCAGCCCAGCTCCTGCAGGAGCCAAGAGATCACTGGGGCCACCTTCAGAGTCAGCACAGTGCCTTTGCAGCCACCTCGACCCATCCCAGTGCCCAGAGCCAGGCCTGACCCTCAAACACATCCCACCTTGATATGCTCCCTAGGCTCCAACAAAGCCCTGGGGGAGAACAAGCACTGCCCTCTGTCAGGGGCATTTCATACAGTGATGGATTCTGCATCTTGTTATTAACCTCTTACAAAAGCTCGGCGCTATCTTCCATAGAAGCAATATTAGGTTAAGCAGCTGTTGATAACTTATCTCCCATTATCAGCAACTTCATTCAAGGCCAATATTTACTCACATACCAGAGACGTTGCTGTATTCCCAATAGCATTCTTTATGGAATCAGATGAGAACAGCTTTTAGTATACCCTCAGTGCTTCAGAGGCTCATATTGCCCAGGCACATTCCCATGCCATGCAGGAGAAGCCCTACTTGCATTGCTGGCACAGGGCAGCCCCAGACATTGGAGGGTTCTGTTCCACGCACAGAGAGAATTCAAAGAAATCACCACAGCAAAGCAAGCTGAAAGTGAGCATCAAGCCCTATAGCAACTGATAGCAATCAGGTAATCAGCTATTTAAAACAGCTGTGACTCATTCATTAGTGCACTTGGAAGTGCTAACAGGCATGCCCTTAAAATCAAGTAGGGCAGCTAACTGCCTTTCTATGCTTCTTTTTCTTTTTTTTCTTCTTTTGGTCTGTCTGTCAAGCACCACCTGCACACCTCATAATTTTTCTGCTATATCTCAAAGTGGACAAACGCTGGTTTTATTTCTAACTGTGCAGTTATTCTCCCTGACTTTCAATAGCAAACCAATGACGGGGCCACCAGCACGCTCCTCACGTGCCATCAAGTCACGCAAGCCACGCTGCGCTTGCATTTATACAGATTGGTGGCTTGCACTTGGCTCCAGCCATCAGCCCAGCGCCCTGTGGAGCCCTGTGATTATGCTCCATCCCCGTGCAGGCTGGACAGAACCCCATCACCAGCATGGGATGAGCCATGGTGCGCTCCTGCTGTGGCCAGCAGCACGTCATTAGCTTCCTTTGAGGTGCTTTGCCAAGGAGCCCCACCTCTTCTTTATGCCTTTTTCTGCTATCATGACAGTGCTGCAGAGCCTTAAGCACAGACCAAGACCCCACTGTGCTGCATGTGGTGGAAGCAAAGATCAGAGAGAATTTGCATCTTAAGAAATAAGATCCCTGCAGCCTCGCTTCTCCCCTCACCATTTGCCAAGCGTGGAAGTCCTGCAGCTCAAGCACAGCATGGAGACCAGAAGCACAGTGTTTGGCTCTCAATATCCCCCAGCACAGTGGCACAGGCTGCCCTGACCCTAGCCCTGCCTGCAGGTGGGAGCAGGGCCAGCACAACCCTTCCAGCTCTATGCACTGTGATGACAAATGGCACCTCGGTGGCCCCCGTGCTGCTGTGTTGTGCTGCTGCAGCTTTGGAGTCGTTGAACTGAACCCTGATCTGTAAGCAAGTGACAGCCCCAGGAACAGCCAAGGGCTGCCGAGAGACCACAGTTAATGCTCAGTCTGTGCCACAAGCAGTGGGGACATTGTAAGCACATCCCCTGACTCAGTGCCCAGCTGTGGTGAGCTTACAGCCCTCAGCATTGTCACATCCATCACCAGGAATCTCCCAGTTCCCTGGAAATGCAGCGACAAGCTCTCCAGGGCTGGTTTCAGCAGTTTTATTCCTAGGTAACAGCCCTCTCCATCCTTTATAGCTTTGTCTAGACACACAGTGAGCAAATGCTATAACCACCAATTGGAAGAGCTCTGCTACCCCCCTGTTCCTGCATTTCGCATCTGTGTGCTGGGTACATGGGGCATTCAGTACCAGATAGCTGGCTGTGCCCCATCCCTGGAGGTGCTGGAAGGGCCCTGGGCACTCAGATGTGGTGGGGCGCTGCCAGCCAACAGTAGGGGTTGGGACTCAGGCCCTTCCAACCCAATCATTCTGCAACTCTACAACTCTAAGCCTTGCAGGGCTGCAGCCCCGGTACCTGGACGTGCTCATGGTAGCCCAGCTACCAGGAGGAGTGGTGATTCCATCTCCTGATGCAGCTTGTTTTCAATTGTTTTGCAGTTCCTGTGTGTATTCATGTGCTGCACAGCACTCAGCGTGCTTTGAGATGAAAGGTGCTTTCACCAGCACTTGTTTCCTATTATAGGCCCCGGTTTGACACTCCCCCACCCTCTCATCTAACTTTCCATACAAAGCACTTCTCACTTTTTCATCTTTCTTCTATGAGCCCTCACCAGGAGAAAAAATAAAAAGGAAGAAAACATATTTATTTCCTTTTGGAGAGCCTGAGATTAATCAGACCCAGTGGTGTGGGGAGGCTCTATCAGAGGTGATTCCTTAACAAAGAAGCATGCACCAACTCTGCATTCTCCATTCCTTAAAAATGGCTGGTGCCTGAGGAAAGACAGCCTTTGGTTTGTGCTGTTAACAAGCCCAGTGAATGTTTTAATTAAGTTGGATGGGAATTTGCAGAGTTATTTGATATGAAGATGTGAGAGCCTATAAGAGCCGCCTTTGATGCTTGAGTTGTGTGATAAACACTGGGTGAGTCCTGCAGGGCTGTAGTCCTTCAGCACTGCCAACAGCTGCTGCTGGAGCACACCGAGCCCCACTCCATGCTTCCACTGCCAGGAGGGGGCCAAGGGGAAATGCACACCTGGCTGGGGCGATGCTGCCCTCTGCATTCCCTGGACACAGACATCCCACCCCAAGTGCTGGAGTGCACCTGTCAGGAGGGCCCCAGTGCTGTGGGATGGCTCGGCTGTGCCCTGCAGCTCCACGAGACAGGCAGGGAAAACCAACTGTGGGAAATGCAAATGCCTTCCGCTGGGATGCTGCAGGGAGAGATGAAAGCCAACTCCATTTGCATTAGTTCCGTAACTCTGGATGTTTTCCCTTTCCCGTTTAGACTGGAATTCACATACACACACACACACACACTTCTGCCACAGAGCTACCCAGCTGCCAGCTGCTCCTCCCGGGAGTTCTGCAGAAATCCCCACTCCCAACACAGAGCTCAGCGAGCCCACGGTCGTGCCGTGTTCCATCCACAGCCCCTGTGCAGCCTTGCAGGGGGTTGGCAAAGAGCAAAGCAGCGACGCCGTGGCCCACAGGCACAGGGGCTGCGCTTTGCGTGGCACGCAGCGAAACGTCGGCAGCAATCAGTCAGCTTGTTAAGGCAGAGAAACAGCGAGAGGAAAACATTCGCTCCCTGGGTCTGCGTGGGAAATGATGCAGCAGTGCTCCCCCAGGTGGGTGCGGGCTGCACGCTGCTCTCCTGGGGACACCCCATCTCTGCCAGGGCTGCGTCTTCCTGGGTCCCCTCTGTGCTCCTCCATCAAATAGGAGGTGCTGCAGCCAAAGGAAGGCACAGACTGTTACATATGTGCAGCCTTCAGAGCTACAGAGGTAAGCGGGACAGGGCTTGGGCTCCTAGCCCTGCTGCTGTCTCAGCCGGAGGTGATTTTCTGCAAAACCTGGCTCAAGCAGGCAGCCTTCATTCCGACAGCAAACACTTTGCATTGGGAAGCACGGAAATACGTTCAGCCCATTCTACTATTGGTTGCAGCAAAACCTGTAGAGAAACCTCAATTCCCGCTTATTCCATTCTCCATCAGCAACAGCCAGGAGAGAATTTCTGGGGGAGGATTTTGCACGCAGCGATGAGCATCTTGAATTCCTGCAGATAACACCGGGCACCCTCCACACCCACCGAATACCCAAAGGACAGAGAATGTGCCACCTGCAGGGGTGGCTTTGGGGAGGGGGGCACAGCATCCCCCCCAACACACACATACACAGTGCTGAGCTGTGCAGCACAGGGGGTTCAGGCAGACACGGAGGGGCTGGCACTGGCAGTGGGCACAACGGTGGGCTCAGGAGCATCTGACAGCTCCCAAGGATATCTCAGAGTCCTCCTCATATAATGCCAAAGGTGCTGCCAGGATTTTGCACTGCCTGGACATAAGACACAGCCTCATGGACACTATGGAGAACATAGAAATTTTAGTTCCTCCTGAATATGTTCCTCCCTCTTCTCCCACGGTCTGAAGGGGTTCTGGCTCCTCTCTGCCCATATAACACTGCACACGGCTAAAGAGGCATACCCACTGCGGGAAATACAAGCCCTGGTGCCATCTGCCCTATGGCAAGTGTGACAATGGTACATCCATCATAAGGATGCTGGATCCCAACCTCCTTCAGACAAGCAGCAGTCAATGGGATCCCCAGGTGATGTGCCAGACTCATCACAACCTCCACACGGCTCCAGAAGAGCTGTGGACCCATGCTCTGTTCCCACACAAAGTCACAGCTCAGCTGCACAGCCCGGCTGCCTGATGGAGGGTGACAGCCTGCTGCCAAGTAGGGAGCAGGGGGGACTGCACATGGGGATCCAGCGGTGCCCAAGTGAATGTACGCGGGAGAAGCAGAGATGCACAGCCCAAGCACCTGCTCCTGGGGGTTGGCTTGGGCAGAGGAAGGCGGCAGCAAACAGCCCCTCAGGGAAGCACTGAACCCAAGGCTGTGCCGCTCTCCCAGCCTCGCTTTCTCGGCCATACAGGAAAGGATTCCCAACACAGGGACCCGGAGCATCCTTCCCAGCCAGGACAGCATCCCTCCCTGTTCCAACTGCTAAAAGAGCTGGAAGGAGTCCGAATTCTCCGGAGAGGGCAGGGATGGAGCATGCCGCATCCCCCGGCTGGGGCCTATCGGAAAACATTGGCTCCGTGGGGCGAAACGCCCCGAGCAGCCCCGGACATGCCCTCGGGGGCACCGTGCTCTCGCAGCGCCCTGGGCTGAAGGCAGCTCCGCGGACCTAAGTTTGCTCCAAAAGCACCGGAGGCTTCTGCCTCCCTGCTCCTGCTACTCAGCCTGCTTCATCCAGAGCCCACGCCTGGAGGCGAGGGGAAGGCTGCGGGAGACAACGGGGGAAGACCCATCGTCGCAGCACCCGGTGTCGGCGAGGATGCCCGGAGCCACGCCGAACCGCGGAGCCACCCGTTGCGGTGCCTTACCTGCGGGCAGCCTGCTGTCCGCGCAAATCCGGCTGCGGCTCAGGGCGGGCGGGCGGCTGCCCCCGCTTCTCCCGGGGGCCGCTCAGCCCCGCCGCCGCCCGGGGGCTGCGGGCCGCCCCGCCGCCGCTCGCCGCCCCTCCGCCGGCCCCGCACCGCGCTCCGCCGTCCGCGGGAGGCGCGCAGGGGGCGGGCGGCGGGGCGGAGCGGTGCGGCTGGTGGGTGGGGGGCCGATCCCGCCGCCCCCCTGCGATAGGCAGAGGCCCTTCCTCCTGCCGTCCCCGCACCCCGAGAACGAGCTCATCCCGCAGGACCCCCCTTCCTCCCCCTCCCGCGGCTGTCGCTGAGGGCTGGGGCTGCTCCCGTCTCCGTCGCGGGGACCGCTGCGGCCATCCCGCGGGGCTCTGCGCCCCAGGGGTGACTCAGCTGTTGCGGCAGAAAATGGGCAGGGGGCACTCGGTGCCCCTCACGGCAGAGCTCCTGCTCCACCCCTAGGAGGAGTGGAGGCAGCAAGTGCCCTGCTTCCCTGCCGTTTCTCCAGCCTGCCTCCCTCCCAGCGTGGGCACTGCCAGGGGAGTCTGACCCCACCGAGAACGCCACGTCCTGGTTGGGTTTGTAGGTGGGCGATGGGGTAATGCCAAGAGCAATCTCTCCACCGCTATTGCTCACTGGCACCACGCTGAGCCCCACAGCCTACCCAGCACTCTGCTTCTCTGGCCCACGGAAGGCACTTGGGCACGGTGGGGCAGCCGTGTCCCCAGTGGGGTGGCTGTATCCCCCAGCAATCCCCACTGCTCATCCTTAGCACTATAGCAATGTGCAGCCCAACCACAGCAACACGCAGAGCAGCAGAGCTGCCCCCACCCCAGCAGTGATACCCACGGACACTTGGCATTACATCTCTCCTTTTCCTGAACTTCTGATCACTTTGTGAGACAGCTTACTTGCTTTACAGAATTCCCAGGGAGTGTTTTGGTCTCTGGGTGTGAAGACAACATTCTCAGCTGGGTTTGCAGTTGCTTTATGAAATAACAAATCTTCGGCACAGCGCCTTTGATTCCTGCCAGAAGGACTGAGCTGTCACCGCCCAGAGTCCATGCAGGGCTAGGAAGGGCTGGTGCTGGGTGCCAACACTGCCACAAAGGACAGCCCTGCAGGTATAGATGAAGCCGTGCAAGGAGGAAGCCCTTGCCAAGCAAGGAGGTGAAACCAGATTAAGGCAGTATGAGAATACTGGTTTAAGCCACTAACTGGATCAAACTGCAAGCGATGCCTTTCCCCTGCGCCTATCCCTCCATTGCCGCGGGAGAAGGAGCTTTGCCTGGCACAGCCGGCAGCCACCCTCCCACATCCAGACCTGCCTTATCTACGCAGCCAGCCTCAGCCTTCATTTAATGAGCTCTTCTGTAGACTCCGGGGAGGGAGCTGCAGCCATATGAGGCATGGCAGGGGGACCTTGCTGTGAGCCCAGCCATGCATCGTGGCACTGACCCCGCGCACTGCAGGCTGCTGACCCTCTTGTTCCTGCCCCAGCCCGAGTCCAGCTGCCTTAGCCATTCAGTGGGATACCACTGCAAAGTATCGCTGAGCGTGGAGAGTCTAACAGCAAAGAAAAGCACTGGGTCATCCCAGCCAGTTTAAATCTTAAACAAGGTTTAAGGATATCAAGGGTCCCTGTTTAGAAAAAAACACGTTCGTTCATTGTCTGTGTCATAAATCTGCCCACTTATCCTGCTGGAGCTGGATGAATAATTGAAGAGAGGTTTGCGGCTAATTGATTTGCTGATCAGCGGAAAGAAATCATGAATAATTTATCTGACGAATATTACCCAACCATCCATAAAGCTGGTCAGTTACTGAAAATAATTAGTTGCAAACACTTCATTTCTCAGCCAGTGGCTCCGTGTATTTACAAACACCCCTCACACTGTGCAGTCCCCAGCAGGAGCAGAACGATGATGGTGCTGCCCTCCAGAGCAGCCCCAGCACTGTCTCCCTGCAGCTTCCCATGCAGGCTTCACAGTAAGATTCAAGCATCCTCCATCGGGATGAAAGCTTCATTTTGCTCCTAGAGTGTTGAAAAGTGGAAGTGCTAAGCCGCAGCCCCACCGCAGCGCTTATGTTCCCATCTCAAGGTGACTCCAAAGGGTGTTCATTCAAAGGCCATTTGGTGGCAGAGGAGTCCTGGGCAGTGCTGTGTGCGTAGCACCATCTGCTCCTGCTTCTCCTCCAGCCACAGCTTGGCTGTGTGGTTTAGCCCCACAAAAGGAATCTGAATGCCCAGCCTTCAACGTAGAGATGCTGCCTGTGTGCTGCACAGCTTGCCTGGCAAAGGGTTAGAGCAGAGCAGGTGTACCCATTTTTTAATCTGAAGCACTGACACAGCCCACATAATGCTGCTGCTCCTCCTACACCTTCTTGGCATCCCGCAGCCTTGCAGCACCTGGCTCAGCAAACTGGCAGCACCTGTGCAGCCACCTCTGCTGTGCTGCAGAGCAGCAGGAAAGAGGAGACCTTGGGCTTTCTCTAAAACTACATTTTCCACTTCTTTCATATCAGGATTTCTGAGAAACCAAACTATCTCTGGAGGCTCTTCATGCTATTTGCCTTCCAGCAGAAATCTTATCCAATTCTCCTATGGCTGCAGATCTGGTGGGGGCAGTTCCCCTCCCACCGCCTTTTCCACCCCTAAGCCATACACAAGCATCCTCCCCACTGAATAAACATCATCTTTCCCCCAAACATCCTCTCTGAGTGATTTCCTGGGCTCACAAGCATTAGCAAGTTTGCTGTCTCTGGGGCTGGAGACAGCAAGCAGCAGGAACTGAGAGCTGCCTACGCTCCTTACCAGGCTGCTGTCCTCTGGGAAGGGGAACCTCCTATTCCAAGCAAACTTGGGCCAATTTGGAAAGCCCTTCAGAACTCCCAGCATGTTTAAACTCAGTGGCAACAGGATGCTGCTCTGAGCATGCAGGCTTGCTGCCCCGTTGGGGTGCAGGGCGCTCCCTCCCAGCCAGAACCCCTCTGGTTTGTGCCAAACCCTGTGCCATTTGGAGGAAGGTTTCCTGGGAAGCTGAAGGACTGTCCAGACCCAAACGTGGCCAAAGAACACCCAGGAGAGAGAGATGGGCCTCGGAGAAACATTGTTGCTGCCTGCTGTGAGGCTGGCAGGATGGGCCCAAGGCTCATTTCATCACGCAGCGTTTGTAACCAGGCAAGTGCTTGACTACATATCTGCCTTTCGTGCTGGCTCTCAGCAAAAGCACGCCTGCTGTGCTCTGCATGATGCCCAGTGAGAGGACAGGTCTGTGGCACGGTGGGAGCTGGGGATGGAGTTGCTTGTGCCTGACTTTGGGCTGTGAGTTTGCACATGGGTCCTCAGAGCCTAGAGAAAAGTGATGTGGAGGTGGAGGATGGGTTCTGCGGCCCAGGCTTAGCAGAAAGGAGGGCAAAAGTTTGCTCGAGACAACCTAATTGATCTTAATGAGACAGGAAGGGCTTTGTGCTGCAAACAGCGGTGTTTGTTTTGTGGGTCTAATGCGATTTCTGTCTGGGTTTGATTACTCTGGGGAAGTCCTCTGGTCTAATAAACAGAGCCATAGGGAATTAGGGCTGATCATTTCAGATGCTGCTCTCAGCCTGAAACAGTGCAGCCTTCCAGGGTGGAGGCTTAGCAGGGAAAAGGGGATGGGAAATGATTCAATTAAGGACTAATTACCTGGCTGCTCCAGTGGGTGGGCAGTGCCAGGTGGTTGGGGACAGGGTGACAGCAGGCTGGTACCCTTGGGCAGATGGGAAACTCTTCTCGTGCCTTTTTCTGCAGTCGGTAATGATGGAAGCCATGGTTTCCAACACCAGTTTCAAGGGAAAAATTGCTTCTGAAACCTTGGTCATTTGGATGGTGACTTTTCCTAGAAAAATGCTGCATTATTCCTCTAAACTGAGAAATGAGATGATGGCACGGCATTGTGCCTGTTTGTTCTTGGCAGTTCCTTAAACGCAAAGGGAAAAAATGACTCCGAATTTCATGGCCATTGCTGGAAAAGTGGCTCTCTGGAGAGCTATGAATGCTTCTGCTCAGACATCCCCGTGGGGTGATGTCCCCATGAGGTGACATCCCCACCTGCATCAGATAGATGAGGGAGCTGCCCCCATCTCAGCCTCAGCTGATCCACCCTGAGATGCTGAAACCTGTGTGCATCAGCAAAGCCCTGTTTCAGTGCCATGCTTCCAGCTGCTGCTGCTGCTGCCCTCAGAGGGACGCAAACCGCCTGGGTCGAGCAATATATTCTTATGGAACAGGGAGTATTTGAAGAAAACACAGCAGTTTCTCAGCACTTTCCTTTCAGACAAGAAAAACTCGGAGACAAATGGCAGCAAGCTCTCCTGCATCAGTAGGAGGGAAAAGAAAATGCTTGCTTGTCTTTCCTAACCTTCCTTCCTTGTTCTGTGTGTGGCCACTATGTGGCCCTGCACAGCTGTAGGGACCGGGGAAGCCATGTCCCCAGTGTGACACCCCAGCCCTGGGGACAGGCAGAGTCTTTTCTCCATTCAAAGTCCTATAAATAGAAGCCAGGAGATCTTGCCAAAGCCTCCACTAAAAGGCAGCGAGCTCAAGCTGCAGAAATTTGGAAACATTGGTTTTATGGAAGCCAGTTTGACCTTCGTTGTGCCCCCATTTACATTACGAAGCAGTGTTTAGTTAAATGATGGCTTGCTCCTTCCTCCTGGGGCTTCTTTCTCATTCCAGCGCACATGGAGTGAAATGAAAGCAGCAGAGGAAGCACCAACCTGGCCTTTCCCAACGCCCAGCACTTAACTCACAGCCTGAGCAACGTCTCTTTTTTAACGCAGCTTTCTGTCAGGAGCATCTTAAAGAAGTTGCTATTAGTTCCATCATCACAGAATGCAGATGATAGTGATATCTCAGGTGTAGGCTGGCACTACGGAGCACAGTCACCTTGCTTTGCCTCATGCAGGGCGTCGTGCCTTGCCCCAGTAGGGTTCTGCCATTAAAGCAGAACGGCTATAAGTACCCCAAGAGGCTCCTTCCGTTCACATGGTGCAGATCAGTCTTCTGTGTTAAAAACCCATTTAAAGTTCCCCAGCAAAGTGCATGGATTGGCAAGATTCAGTTATACTAATTCTTTGCTCAGAAGTCCCAGGGATGAACAAGCACAGGATCCTGCCCATGCACTGCTCCCTTTCCTGGGGCGTGGAGCTCTGGCAGTGAGCAGTGCTCTCACAAATAGGTTACTGGCTCTCTGTGTGGGGAAAATGAGTTTATTTGCCGTGGAGAGAATGGTGAATTTGCATCTCAGTGAGCACTTTTTCCTGGAAGGAATTTTCCATTGTGGAACTAAGAAATTCTTCTCTCTGGTGGACTGCCCCGAGCCTACTAGCCCTGGCAGCAGCCCTGCACACATGGAGCAAGACAGGGCAGCCCAGCCTTGACCCAGGGCAATGGAGGGTCCCCAAAAAGCAATAGGAGGAGCTAAAAAGCAATGAATGAAGACAACCCCCCCTCAACTATTCATTTCAGTGGAGATGGGCAGAGCTGCCTGGCATCTATGTGAGCCTGAAAACAGTGAAGAATTTGGTATTCCTCCCCAATCCCCCCAGCAGCTGGAGCTGGGGAGCGGCGAGCTGTCGCCGCATCAGGGAGATGCTGCTCTGGGAAGGCGCAGATAATCGTGGTGGTGATGAACTGCATGAATCATTTAGAGGGATGTAATCTTGTGCCATATGTTATGTGTCAGTACGCGGAGAATGTGTCACATCCATTAGGATAATGATCTTTTGTTTTTTGCAGAAGGGCCGCTCTCTGGAAGCTGTGGAGCTCGCAGGGCAGAGGTGGGATGCCTGCAGCACTGCCGTCTCTGCAGTACAAGGGCTGGGCATGATGGGTTTGGGCTGCGGGACCCACCGGGCTGTGCCGAGGGAGAGGAGGAACCAGTGGAGCGGGAAGGGAGCTGGGGCGAGCACGTACTCCTATCTAAATGAATCATGAGCTTATCCATGGGCATCTGTGAGGAGCTCAGGATAGCCGCCCGGCCCTGGGTGCACGATGGCCAAACCGATTTCCATGCTCACATCTTCCTTATTTCCTGCCAGAACTGCTCCAGCCCTGCTCACACGGCAGCGGGGCCGTGCCCACGGGTGGCCATCCCTCCCAAAGCTCTGGGCAGGAATTACTTTTCATTAGCAGCTTTACAGGCTCTTAGGCAGCCAAGCAGCCATGCCTGAAAGACTGCAGGGTGAGCTGTCATTATCGCACAAAGGTAGCTAAGCTCTCAAATCCTATTAGAGAGAAGGGAAGAGCTGCTGCGAGTGGCCTGAGGCAGGGCAGCATCCAGCTGTAGCAGCTGGAAGGGCAGCATCACCTTACCACGATGTCACCTTACCATGATGTCCCCTCACCATGATGCCACCTTACCACAATGGCACCTCACTGCCATGTCACCTCACCTCTTGCAGGGAATGCTTGCACTCTTCCAAAACTATCTGTCCCCTTGGTACTGTCAGGTACCAGTGCTGAGCACTGCCTTTATTCACCGTCTCCATACTGTTCCCATCCCTCTGGTTTCCCCTGCCTGCTTTCCCCTCCTTAATAGAACCAGGACTGAAATCCCAGCCCCTTGGCTCTGCTGTTAAGCAAAGCCATGCAGTGGCTTGATTGCTGTTGTTCATTGTCTTGGCTGGTGAAGGTTACAGTGCAAATTAACTCTATTTAGACTTCCAGATTTTTGCAAGACACTTGATTCAAGCATTAGGTGACATTTTGATTTTTAAACAAAAAACACTGCCTACTGTCAAAAAAAAGCCCAAGTGAAGAAGCAGAAAAACTGCCCAGGTGAGGAACTGCCACCAGCAAGGCCTCAGAGCCCACATCTGCAGATGGGAACATCCCTGTGCCATGGGCAGGCAGTGGTGCCATTATCCCCAGCCCTTCCCAGCCCCACTGCTTTGCACCCCATTTCATCGATTGATTCCCATCCCGCAGCAACTCGTAGGGAGTGCAGCGCACAGCAGAGAATTCCAATAAAACTGAATTATTCCGGCGTGAGAAATGTTTCTCCCCACCATTTGTCAAGCTTTATGTATCTTGTTCCGCAGCAAAGACAAATCATCCAGCCATCCATCAGAAAGGGAGAAAACAGCAAAGCCTGTAGAGTGGGTGAGTGGGCTGCATGGCACCGCAGCGAGCAGCCCCAGCAAGCGGTGATGCTTGGCCAAGTGTCCACAGGGCAGGACAGTCCCTGCTTCCAGGGAATGCTTTTTTGCCTTTTCCTCCTTCTCCTCCAAAAAAGTTGCTTTGAATGCATCAAAATTTGTCGTTGGAATGGAATGAAATTTGGTTTGATTTCCCCCCCCCAAAAAAGATGTCTTGGGGGGAAAAAGAAAAAAAAGAGAGAGATTCTCTGAAGTATGCTGATGTATTATTGCATTTGGAAGTCTAAATTCACCCCAGTTAGCTACTGAGCACCCAGCCCTGCTCATCACACGGAGCATTGCAGTGCTCAGCAGACATCCATCTCCAAATGCCGGCCTTCTGCCTCTGCCATCTGCACTGTATGCGCCACAGCCCTGGGAACACAGCTTTGGCCACACGGAAGCTCAGATCCCATGGCCACGTGTCAGAGCCCTGCCAGGGCCAGCTCTGCACCTGGAGTTGTTCAAGTGCCAGGAGAAAATGCTGTGCTATGCTGGGAGACACCGGGAGCAGCTCTACCACCCCGCGCTTCCCAAAGGCAGAGCAGCAAAGCGCCGTCTGCCTGCTCCTCTGACCATTGTGAAAAGTAAGAATGACCTGTCAGGGCTGCTTTGTGTCAGTGTCAATGCAAAATGGCACTTCTTCAGACTTTTTGTTGGCGCAGAAATGCCATATAAATTAATAATGTCATTTACTGTTAGACAAGAAACCATTTTCTTGAATCTTAGATGAGAGAGGCTTTCAGATGTGACTGGTTTGGCACCAGTCTTTGGTTCCTTTTGAACGCAGATAATACTTCTGTTGCTTCAAACCAACAAAGAGAGAGGAAATCTTCCATATGGATTTTTCTGCAGCTGAATGCTTGACCAGTTTTTTCTCTTTTTATGCGAGGAGACAACAAATCTGAAACATCTCCATCCCACTGAGCCCATGGAGCCCAGAACCCCACTTCAGGCTCCAGACTTCCACGGGTGACAAACATGATTCCTGACCCACTCCAAAGGGCTCCCGTTGGTTTCACCCCATGCAGCTCCAGGTGAAAAATGTAGGAGCGTGCCCATGGGACAGAGTGGCCTTAAATACACACTAAATTTGGGTTAATTATGAACACATGCTCTGAGATAAAGCTCGAAGGAAGAGCCGAGCATCAAATACACAATGAATCTAATTAACGTGAACACAGCTAATTAGATTTGAATCTACACGATACTGTGTGCGCGCTTGAAACTGCCTGCTTTATGGGAGTAATTAAAAAAAGTTAAGTAGGGTTGGACTCACAAATTAAGCAGCCACAGTCAGTCTCTTTGAAGAACACAGCCCTTCCATGACAAATTATTACCATGTCCCACCCTTCTCACAGTAAAGAATTTCTTCCTAATGTTTAGTCTAAGCCTACCCTCCTCCAGTTTAAAGCCATTTCCCCTCGTCCTGTCGTTATCTGCCCCTACAAAAAGTCCCTCCCCAGCTTTCCCATAGACACCTTCAGGCACTGGAAGGCCACCATAAGATCTCTTTGGGGACGTTCTAGAAGAGCCTTCTCTATGGGGACAGGGCATCCCCAAGGGTGCAGACCCAGGCCATCAATTTGGGCAGCGGGAGGGTGAGCGAGACCTCGGAGGTTGTCCACAGCAATGCCATGATTCAGCCCCACTGCAGCCCACCCATCTGTCACCGCTTGGCTGCGAGACAGAGCCGTACCGGAGCCGTCCTCCCCCACGGATCGGAGCATCGCAGACAGAACCCTCCCCGTGCTCTCAAAGTGGAGGTTTGGATGACTGCGGAGCGCAGGAGCTGACAGGCGCCTTGTGCGGTAATTACTGTTGTGATGGCGAAGCCGCCGCCGCACGACACCGAGCCCAGCGGCAGGGGATGCAGCCCCGGGGGGTCTGCTCACAGCCCTGGGGGAAGGAACGTGGGGACTGATGGGGAGAAAGGGAAACGCGGCCTCGGCAGCGCTCGAGCTGCTCCGGGAAGCCAGCCAGGCGTGGCACGGCTCCAGCCGCACATCCTGTTGGTATTGTGCTG
Organism: Tetrao urogallus; assembly: GCF_951394365.1. NCBI lineage: Eukaryota > Metazoa > Chordata > Aves > Galliformes > Phasianidae > Tetrao > Tetrao urogallus. Next base: position 22,941,043 of record NC_136818.1, read on the forward strand.
TGGCCGTGTCTTACAACTGTGCACTGTGTGCAAGAAAGGGATGTTGGGATCAGCTGTGCTTTGTCCTTTTAGATTTGGCGAGCCGACCTATTGCTCTGTCTGGAGGCATCTGACAGCCCTGTGATGCTGGAGGGGCATGGCCTGCTCTTGCTCCCAGCCCTCTCCCATCAGAACTATTGCCACAGCACTTCCCATTCATCTCCGACCCAAAAGCACATCTGTACTTATTTGGTTTAATTTGCTCTCCGTCTCCTGCAGGGAACTTCTTACACGTCTGCCTCCAAAAAGATGTTCAGAGGAAAAGGTCAGCTCCTCTGGGCCCAGCACTTGAGCACGTCTGCAGCGAGAGGCTGTACCAGCACAGATGGGGAAGAATTGCCTGCTCTGCTCCTGGGCCTCCTGCCTGCATTGCTTGCAGGGCTCCCATCCCTTCCTTTCTCCATACCCCATCCACATTCCCACAGCCCGTGCTGCACAGGGCAGGACCCTCGTTGCTGGTTCAGAAGTGACACCCAGCCCTCCTGCATTCCCCAGGTCTTAGAGGCAAAACGATGGCTCTAAAAAAGCATTGTTCATTGCAGTGTCAGCAGCTCACTCGTTCGGCTTTACTGCTTGGGCAGCACCAGGCAATTCTGGAAGCCGTCCCCATCCCCAGATCCATTTCATTTCAGAGCAAATCAACTCATGGCTGTTTCCTTCGAATTGTGTTTCTGGCTTGTGACAAGCGGAGGCAATTCCAAACAACACTCCTGCAACTGAATGCTAATGAGCACCAGGTTGATGGGAGCTCTCCCCAGGAAGCTCAACGCACCGGAATGGGCAAAGGGGGAAGGAGGTTCCTCCTCTTCCTCTGAGCTTTGGCATCCCCATCATGCTGTCTGTGGTGAAGCTGCAGCCCAGCAAAAGGCACTTCCCAGGGGACAGGATGCCCATGATGGTGCTATCCAACCGGGTGGGGATGTGTGGGGAAGCCACAGAGCCTGGTTGTTGGGTTACTCCCACAGGTCACAAAACCCAGACCTCAAGTGGAGTCCTGAACCCCTCCCCATAGCCAGGGGAGCATCCAAACACAAACCTATGCTTGCTGTCAGCCAACTTACCCCATAAAATCATTTGAAGAGATCCATTCTGAATAGAGCTGTGATTAAAATAATGATTTTTTCTTACTGGTTCAGTGACCAGAGGCTTGTTTTCCTGTAAATCCTGACTTCACATTGAATGAAGCACTCAGTTCAACTCAAAAGAGAACCCATTGGTTTTGTTCTCCAATACTTACCATCATCATTTAAATTCCGTTTGATTTCCAAATGAAACATTTCTAACAGATCGCTGGAGCCTGTCAGGGTTGTTTCTGTTTAACATTGGGACGTAGAAATCATAGTATTCAGGGGGAGGCAAAACTCATTGCCAAGGCATTTGGATGAGCCTGAAAATGGAGAGAGCCTCCAGAATAAAGCTGTGCTCACACCAGGCATGGCAAAGCCCCCAGCTCCTCCTCTTGGTCTGCACATCCCTGGGTGCTGGCTAGAAGACTGGGGCAGCCAGGCTCCCTGCTTTGATCTGGTTTGGGTTGCAGAGCCGCCCATCTCAGCCCTTGGGGTCCCTCCCAGGGAGCTAAGGTGGGCAGTAGGGCTGGACGGGGGCCCTACAGCCTCCCACACCCTAAATTATTCACTTCATTGCAGAGCTCTCATGAATTATTGAGCCCCAGTTTGATGTCTCCTAGCAACATGTTTCCTGATTCCATCACCATCCCTGTCCGGACCCTCTCGGACACACGGGCAGTGCCTGACCCCTCTCCCTTCCCGGCAGCATCTCAGCCCATGCTCTGCTGGGATGGAGGAGTTGGTGCTGCCCCACAAATGCTCCCATCTCACAGAGCAAACACTCATAGCCGCTGTCAGAGGCTAGGATTGCCAGGCACAGCTCTGGGAGTCACCCCTTGAAAACCTCCGGGAGGTTTTCAGCCTCCATACAAAAAGGAGGATTAAAGAAAGCAAGGCAGGAGGGATGAACTCCTGCAAACAGTTTGGCCGGAGAAGAAAATAAATAAATAAATGAAAACAGCCTCTGGCACAGAGCAAACTCACTGTTTGGCCATCCATTCGGAGATCAGAGGGTGGAGGAGCTTTGCAGCACTCCCAGCTCCACTTTCCCCATGCTGCTCTCCCACTACTGGGGAGAAAGGCAGCCCCAGCCCCACACTCCTGCCCTTTATAGCTCCCTATAAGCTGCCATTGCTTGCAGCTGGCAGCAGGGCTGTGGGCTGTGATGCAGCAAGCCTTTCCCTCCATCTCCTGCAGACATGGCCCCATGCTCTGTGCAGGTGTCTGATTGACCCCACGCTTGAGTCAAGGGTCTAATGCTGCCCCTTGTTGTAATTTCCTATAAAATACCACCTTCACTCCCTCTGTTTCATGCATAATGCAGAGGCTCCTCTAAAAATAAAGCTCCCCAGGCAGCCTCTGCAGCCTGAATAATTTGCCTCCAGGATGAGGGATTGCTGCTGGTCCCTGGGGGCCCCTCACTGCAGCCAGGCTGCAGGGTCCCACAGCAGGACCCTGCCTGATGTGGGGTGTGGTGGGGGTCTGCACCATGCAGGGACTCAACCTGGGCTCTGCCCACCCCCTGCTACTGGGTTGTTCCTCGTTAAGTTTTGATCTGCTGTCACCCAGACACCTTGGGGGCTTGGCAGAGTGAGGGTAGCGCAGGTGATTCCTTAACGAGGTAACAAGAAGATGGGTACATTTAGCTGTTAGATGGGGACTTGTGTGAGTGCACAGAAATGCCTGTCATACAGCGCAGCTGTCTGCAGGAGTGTGTTTTGAGGAAGCTACATCGCATCATCCCTGCCCCAAGGCTGAATACCTGAAGTAAGGAAAGGAAAGGCAAAACCTCAGCCTTCCCTCTGCATCCCCTGCTCTCCTGGGGCACCTCAGGGGCTTCTGTCAGACCCAGCCATCCCAGTGGGGCTGGTCCTTATCCATGGTCAGTGGTCTCAGCACAATGTCTAGAAGACTCGACGGAATAGTGCTGGAGAAGATCCCCCCTCCTGCTTCCAATGTGCTGGAAACACAAAGATTTCATTTTCTGATCAATGCACTGACAAACCAAGAACCTTCCTCCTGCTGTTAATTACACCCTGCCAGATAATTACATCTTTGCTGCTCAGAGACAGACCCCTGCCATTCCATCCGACCCAAAACCACTGCAAGGGTAGGGTTCCCTGGTGCAGAAGGGTCGCAGCTCTCCCTGTGATCCATGTGGGACTGCAACCCTGTGGCTGTGGCTGCAGGGAGGCTGGGAAATAGCTGAGAGATGTTGTACTGGGCAGAAAATCAATAGCTACTTTTAAGATACTTTTCTACTGCTGTTGATTGCCTTATATTATATTAAGATACAGTAAACTCCCTTGGCTTGCTACCGCACAATAAAGCTTTGGAATTAATGCCAAGAGCGCATCGTTTTTTTGCTCTTACCCAGGAAGGTGTCTTCATCCCTGTGTCCCCAGCCCTGTGTCCCTCCCAGTGAGACCCTATCAGTGTTGGGCAGAGTGCTTTGCCCCTCAGGACACCACCTCCCTCCAGCAGCTCCACACGGGCTCTGGGAACCCACACAGCACCACCAGGTCCAGCTCGAGGGCAGCACCCACATCTCCATCCCTTTAAGGCACAATATCAATTCAGGTTGGCAGTCTTTGTCTCAGCAGCGTGACCCATTTAGCACATCCCAACACCTCCTGCCGAAGTGACAGCTCTAACATTTCCCTTTAAACAGTACAGATTGTGTCACCCCTGGGTAAATGTGTTAGCAAATCACATTGTTAGCACCGAACAATGAAGCGGCTTTATCTCATGCTGGGAGAAGCTGCAGAAGCCTCAGCCACACGGTGCTCACCTTGTGCCCTGCTCTGCAGGATGGCTCCAGCACCAGGAACCAAGGCTGGGCCTCTCAGAGCCCAAGGGAGATCCAGGGGAGCCTCAAAGGAGCCCAAAAGGGGCCCCAAAGGAGTCTCATAGAAGCCCCAAAGGAGCCCCATAGGAACACCAAGGGAGATGCAAGAGAGTCTAAAGGAGCCCTAAAGGAGTCCCAAAGGACCCCCCAAAAGGAGCCCTATAGGAGTACCCAGGACACCAGGGGGCAGGCAGCAGCAGGAATCACACACGTGTGCCCATGCATGCACACAGCGTCCAGCACAAAGCTGTCCATATTTGTGCTTCTCCAGTAGAGTGAAGTTTGCAATCTGATGTTCCCTTCAGGTCCCAGAGATGAGAAGATGGACACCAGCATCTCAGTAGAGAGCCTGCCACGGGACCCTGGGAAAGAGAGGGGACAAAGGAAGCTTAGCAAGACATTACTCCCACAAAAGTATTTCTTTTTCCATATGACTCCCTTCATACAGACCCACTTATTTCTCAAGGTGGCCCAAACCCTATTAATTTGTGTGATAAATGAAGTATCTACTGCATCTTCCCAAAGGAGGAGAGGGCAGCACTGGCCAGCTCTGCATGAGAGCCCTTAAATATCCTGCACTAATGCCATGCATTTCCATTTTCACTGACCCTAGAAGCTGTGGGGTTAACTCGCTGCTTAAAAAGAGGTTTTTAATGCACTTTACATGCTCGAGCATCATTAATGGCTTAATGAGTTAGGCTAATGATGACTTCTGTGCTGCACACAGGCCAGCACGCAGATGCTCAGCCCGCTGCTCCATTCCCGCTGCCAGCACCTGGCTGAGCTCAGGGAGGAGGAACTGGCACTGTGCATTGATTTGCTCCCCTTGCCCTCGGCCAAGTGTGTGGGGGCATCCCAGAAGCAAACCCTATATCTGAAAGCTGGGGCTGCCGGCTGACTGCGGGGTCAAGGAGAAGCAGAACAAGGATTTCTGGTCTGGGGAAGAGAGCTGCACATGGATAAAAGCCAACAGAAAGGAGCCAACACGTGGAGCTGCGGGCTGGAAGCACATCTGAAGGCATGGGTCCAGCAGGAGGCAGGGCATAGCCAGATGTACTGAGCAGGAGGGTGGGAAAGAGCACTGCTGGGCGCTGGGCGAGTTCACATTGAGTGTTCCTCAAGAGCAGATCAGATTAAGCCCTTATCTCAATCCAAAATGCCACAGGTTGTGGGCACACAGCCCCTTGCGGGGGGGATGCTCCACCTGCTGCTCCTCCCAGCCCTGCAGGTAGGAAGGGAACGAGAGGGTGCTGCAAAGAGCATCTTTCAGGTGTGCAGAGGCAGGTGGAAAGGAAAGCAAACCCTCTCCATTCGTTGGCTGGGTAAAGCATGTTGTAACTTAGTGCTGCACCACCAGAAAGGGCAGCGGTCAGGAGGAGATGCACTTCTGGATACTGAAAAATCAATAGCTCTGTTGGTATTTAGGGAATTACTCCCAGCACTGCGCGTCAATATTGCATCAGATAACGGAGCAAAATATTGCAGAGGCCGAGGCTGCTCACTAATTGAGCAGGGCTGAGGAAAGCCAAGAGGCAGGACAGAGGAAAAAGAGCTTTATGGAAAGAGGAGCAAGTCAGGAACGACGGTTGGTGCTCCTTCTAAGTGACATCCCTCCCCGGTGCACTCATAAGGCTGGTTACACACACAGCAGTGCAGCTGAAAGGAAACCAAACAGCACAATAATTGCTACAGAGTTGGTGCCCCGGGGTGTCCTGCTGAGGGGCTGACCACCTCCATCTGTGCTGAGCTCAGCGGGACTGATAGGGCAGGCAGTGCACAGCCCTAGCTCCATTGCTTGCAGGCTCACGTCACTGCCATCCACATCCTGCACTGATGGAGAGTGCAGTAATGGAGAGGTAATGGTAATTAAGTGTTGCAGGGAAAGGAAGCTTCACCGACGGAAAGAGCACATTGAGCTCTCGATCTCATCAGGGGAAATGCCGGGCTCCAAATTAAATGCATTTACTCTTTCGTGTGCCCTCACTCACCGCTGTCGTAATGAATCTGGGAATTAATTGTTTGCCCATTTAGAACAAGGCCCCTCTCGCTCTATGCTGCACTCCCCCTCTCCCACCCCTCCATAATTTGATATTCCGGTTCAAAAACAAATTGGCATTCATTAGAAAATCAATCTTTTCGTTGTTTAACTCTCATTTCTCTGGGGAACGTGTGGAAATGGAATTACATCCTCTGATATGAACCCTCTCTGCACGCCTAATGCATCCCCCTGGCTTTCCCCAGGCTCCTGCATCCCCATACACTGCTCCCCACACTGGGTGCCCATGGTGCCAGGCAGGTCCCCATGCCACTCCGCAGCCTGCAATGCACAGGAGTTGATCCCTCCCCACCTGCAGCAGCTGGGCTGGTAGCACTGCCCTGTGTCCTGCAGGGATGCTTGCTGCTGAAATAAAGTTCTAATTTTAAGGGGAACATTGGGCGCCTTCCGTGCTCGCCGTGGCAAAACGAATAGCAGCTTTGATGCAAAAAGGTTTCACCGTGTGATCAGAAGGCACTAATGAATAGACAGAGCCACATCACACAGCCCCCCACCAGCCTGAACGCCCGGACAGAGATTTACAGCAAAGCAAACAGCAGGTGCAGATAAAAGCCTGTAACCAAAGCAGGTTACACGAGTAATCACAGACAACACATGGCTGAGAAATTGAGCTGTCAGTCCCTTCCATCCGGACTCTCGGCTCTCTCTGCAAGGGAAACAGTGTGTGCTGCCAAGGGTTACTGCTGAAAAAGACCTCTCGGATCCCTGAGTCCAACCCCAGCCCATCCCCACCAGTGATTGTATCCCTTAATGCCACATCCCTGTGGTTCTGGAGCACCCCCAGGCACAGAGACCTCACCACCTCCCGGTGCAGCCCGTGCCAGTGCGCCACAGCTCTTTTGGACAAGCAGCTTTGCTCACATCCAACCCCATACCCACAAAGCATAGCTGGTCAGAGGCTTCCTCCTTTCTCCCATCACCTCACTCAGCAGCAGTGCCTGAGCATCTTTGTCAGGTGCATATTAGGAACTATTCATCACTAGAAATTAAGGTGCATGGAAATAAAGCGACCTCACTGAGAACTTCAATTACACTGCAAGGTAATTGTGCTTTCCCATGCCTCCATCACCCCGTTTGGGAGCCTCCAACAACAATTTATGTATTTATTACAGTTTAAGCATCCTTAGCCCTGAGATCTTTGCAGTAATGAAAATATACGGTGCAGAGCCCGAGCCCAGCCCCCGCGGGCTGCAGGACTGCAGGGCTCCACACCTGTAGCCAGATCAGAAGGGAACTGGGGGGCTTCCCCTCTCCAGACCTGGTGTGCTGGCTGTGAAGCACACCCCAGGGCAGGAGCTGCCTCAACACAGGCATGGAATGGGTGCTGTGGGCTGCATGCTGGAGTGCAACAGAAGGAAGGAGCCTCAGCAGATGCCGCCGAGAAGGAAAGACAAAAAGCAATTCCTTTCTGTTTGCTTTTGTCAGGAAGACAGCCTTGCACCTTGGGTGAGACAGAGATGATTAAACAAGAAAAAGATGTCACAAAATCCCCGAGCTATAAATCACTCTGCTCGCAATCTTGCAGCAGCAATACCCAACACCCACCACATATGCATCAGGGTGGGATGTGCTGGGGACTGCGCGGCTCTGCAGCAGTGGGACAGGCTGCACGTGGTGCTTCTCTGGGCAAGAAGAGGTGATTTAACACTAAGGGTGGTATTTAAGAAACAGGGAAGGACACAGATGCCAGAAGATAAAGGTTCTGTGCTAGGACTCTCACTGCTCTGGGTGCACTCACTCTGTTTACATCCAGTGCCGTTTCCATCTGATGGCTGCCAATGAGAATGTATGAGCTTCAGTTCCAACCTTGCCTCCGTTTCTAGCAAAGAATTCTTCCAGCTTGAGAATGGCTGGATTTACTATTCAGGCCAATAGAAATCAGACTGCGGGGCTGAAAGGAAGATGTCAAAAGCAGGCAATAAAGATCGCTTTAAATGATAAGGGCTGTACTTGAAGCAAAAAAAAAACCACAAACACAAAGCTTTCATCTTGCAATGTTCATCCTTGGACAGCAAAGTGCTCACAGCCGAGCTCACCGCCAGCAGCTCTGTTAGGGTGAGCAGCAATAGAGGGCTGGCTCGTTGTGCCAGAGAGCAAGGTGGGATGCAGGGTGCATGGGATGGGGGGTGCATGGCTGTGCAATAGAGTATGGGATGCAGGATGTGCATCAACAGCTCAGGGCAGCCCAGCACAGTGTGGTGTGCAGGGACACCAGCTGCCCAGCCCACAGGTTCCATGCTCAGCTGCAGGACAGAGCTTCCATTCCTGCTCCACCAAGCTGCCGTGAGCTATTCTGCACTGATGAGCCATCCCACACCAAAAAAAACATGCTTGCAAGTTGCAGACAAACACAGACAAAGTGGGATACTCCCCAAAAGGCTGCTCTAAATACAGACTTCATTTAATTTGGATGTCTTATTCCAGCAAAATCTTATCTGCAACTTTCAGGGCTGCCTGGGAAATCTTGCTGCCTCACCAGAGAAAAGGATATTTAAAAAGGATTAAATCTGACAGTCTTATACTGAAAGTGGATTTTTTAAGACATAAGCAAAGATTAAAGAGGAAAAGGTTAGTGGGCTGTTGAAAACACAGCTGTATTTAGACTAATAAAGCTTAATTTCTAGTTTTTGGCTGGACACAAATTGGCTGAGGCCAACAGCTCACACCTCGGACAGCCCAGTGCTGGTTCCAGGAGTGCTGGGAGCTGGAGCTCATCTCCATGCAGGCTGGGAATCCCCACCGTGGCCCATGTCAGACTTCCATGCTGGCCCCAGCACACGGGAAAATTGCTTTTCGACTCTGCACTAACAAAAAGCAGCCGTGCATCACTTACCAATATTGAATCCGTTTAGAAAAAACATGGTTTTGCTCCGCTCTAATTGCTTCAAATGAAGCAATTGCATTATGCTTGGTCCCTTCCTTGTACCTCTCTGACAGACGCTCTCCACCAGCTCCCTAAGTTTGCCCTCAACACAAATTAGATCTCGATGCTCAGTGAGTGGAAGAGCAGCAGACCGACCCCGACACCTGCCTGGGATGTGAGTAGGGCACAGCAGGGTGCCATAGGGTGCCCCAGCATGCACACAGCTCCTAGCCCTGCTCCTCCAAGGGCTGCATTGTGTGGCTGGGAGGAGCAGCAGGCTAACCTGGCACTTAGGTGGAAGTAGAATAAATAGCCTGCAGTAACTGGTGTGCTGTAAATCAGACCCAGGCCACGCCATAATTCACCTGGCCGTGTATTTCATATCATGTCTAATGGCATTTGTCATTAACAAGCAGGTTGTCATGTCTCTCTCCTTGCAGGCTGTAGGTCATAGGAATCCATTCTTTGGCACCAGCAATGGGACAATGCCTCTGCCCTGCATCTACTATCTTTTCTGCCATCATTTCTGTGCAATGCCTGTGTGCAACAAGGGACCAGGACTAGGGCTGTGGGACCAGCTGATGGGGACGTTTACGATAGGGTGGCCCCAAACCCCACCGTGCACCGGGCTCCTCCCAGACCAGACCTATGGTGTTGGGCTGGGGATGCTCTCATCCACACACTCCTCCCTGCTTGTTCCCATCACCATGGAAACAGCAGTGACATCAAGCTGTGCTACCCCAATGACTAATTGCGTAGCAAGCCCAGAGCCAAATGACTTTAACCATTCCCAGGCCCCAGAGATCTGCACCCAAACCCCACGCAGAGCCCATGCCTCCAGGGACCCATGCAGGGAGGGTTCTGCACCTCAGCTTGCAGCAGAGCAGGATCCCCAGGTCCCCTCCTCTCCAGCACAGCCCTGAGCACCAGGGATGCTGGTGAGATGAACAGAGATGCAGCAGAGATGAACATCTGGAGGTGAGAGCTTCATTCACCAAACACACTGCTGAGAGCCTAATCCATTTTGTTAGTCCGTTCCATTTGACATGCAGTGAGGCTGAGGGATGTTCAGAGCAGTGGGGGCTGCAGACAAATCCTAAGGTGCATCACCACCTCCCAGCACAACGGAGCACAGCTTACCCCAAGCAGCCAGAACGCCATCGCTCCTTCCTTGCCCTGGAGTGCAGCCATCCCTCCACAGCCACAGCCACGTACATGCAACAGGAGCTCCTGTTGCCTGGCACTATGAGTTACAGCATGATGTACAGACCCATTAAAGCTGCTTTCCTGAACAAATGCTGCCCCTGTGGCTAATCAGCAGAGCGTTCCTTTCATTGAAAGGCAAAATTAATATTGTTTTTGGCAGACACAGCAATGCCAAGTAAATAACTTGCCATCGAGTTTTATTGTCCGGGTGCCTTTGCTGCCATTGTTGGCCCTGAGGGCTGCTCTCAATGAGTACTCTGTACTCATGACTGGGATTGCCTCAACCTAAATGCATCACCTTGCACTTGGCTTTGTCAAACCTCATTCAACTCTCCTGTGCCCACTTTTTGAGCGTGTTCACATCCCTGTGGATGGCGTCCTTCCCTTCTAACGTGTCGGCTGCACCACTCAGCTTAGTGTCATCAGCAATCTTGCTGAGGATACACTCAATCCCACTATCAAAGTTGTTGATAAAGATGCTGAAGAGCATTGGTCACAATGGACCCTCGGAGACACCACACATCTGTGGCCTTCACGTGGACAGTCATTGACAACAGCCTTCTGGCTACAACCATCCAACCAATTTCTTATCCACCTAATATTCCAGCCTTCAACTCCATACCTCTCCAGTCTAGAGATACGGATGAGGTGCAGAACTGTGTCAAAGGCCTTGCACAAGTCCAGGTAGATGACATCAGTTGCCCCTCGTCACTCCATCACATAAGGCCACCAGACAAGGCCAGGCAATCTGCCCTGAGTGAAGCCATGCTGGCTGTCTCATATCACCTGTTTATCCCACATGTACCTTAACATGCCTTCCAGGAGGATCCGCTCCAGGATCTTCCCAGGCACAGAGGTGAGGCTCACCAGCCTTCTGTGAGGGTTCAGCCTTCTGTTCAGTTGCCCAAGTCTTCTGAGCTCAAAGATCACTCAGGCTCTCCCCTGCCTTTCCTCCCTGCCCCGAGCCTCAGGGGTGGCAGGGCAGGGGTCCACCAGCCCTGGGTTTCTCTCCCCACACTCACAAGCATACAGGATGTGGAACCAGACTCACCATACTCCAAAGGAGCTGTGTCCAGAAGGAAAAGAGGACAGGGCAAGCACTGAATCTCTTCCCACAAGCGGCTGAGGAGCAGAGCAGCAAGCAGGATCAGGCAGACACACTCACACCACCACCACCAGCTCATCCTCCCGCAGGCGCTGCTGGAGGAATCCCACAGGGAACCCGAAACACTCCACACTGGAAATCGCTACTCCCAGCAGCTCTTATTTTTAAACACAGGTTGCAGCCCTTATTTACCAGCAGGCGCAGTGCTGTCGGGAGCACTGACTGCAGATGCCTCGCTTGCCTTTTGCAAAGCAAACCTCCTGTTTTGACTGCAAGCTGCCTGATGCTCAGTTATTTGGGAAGGGATATTTCTAGCCACGTAGTGCAAGCCAGAGTTACCAGCCAATGATGTATTTATGGCCAATTCCGCTTTCCTAGCAAGTCTGGGAAAGCAAACACCAACTGCATCAGAGAAATGCACTGAACTGTGCATTTACTATTAACATCTCCATGCATGAGAATTACAAATGGCCTGGGTTGAAAAGGACAACAGTGATCATCTAGTTTCAACCCCCTGCTATGTGCAGGGTCACCAACCACCAGACCAGGCTGCTCAGAGCCACATCCAGCCTGGCCTTGAATGCCTCCGGGGATGGGGCATCCACAGCCTCCTTGGGGAACCTGTTCCAGTGCATCACCACCTTGTGTAAAAACTTTGTCATTAGTTCCTAATGGGAAACCACACATGCAAAGTCCTAAAAACAATTCCTTAACAAGACCTCCAAGATGATCCAGTCCAACCACCAACTCATCCCCATCGTGCCCACTGACCCCATCCCTCAGTGCCACATCTCCACGGTTCTGGAACACATCCATGGACGGTGACCTCCACACCACCCTGGTGGGAATACAGCCCACATCTCTACTTTTTGATCTGATGGGGGTTGTTTACAACGCTCTCCAATTTCAGTGAAGTAATACTTATACTTAGCGTGCATGCTTGAGGCCATGGATGCCTGTTACTTTGATTTGTGCCACACCATAAATGCAGCTGTCTATGATTCATGGTGAAAATTTTATACGCACGTCTGTGCAGCTGCAGAGCACCATCATTTGTACAGTTCACCAAAGAGAAAAATAATTCTTTGGAGCCAAGCAGGGGCACACACACTGCCAGCTCTGCTCTCTGCTGGAAGGGGATTCTTGGACGAACACTGAAACACACTGCACTAAGTGCTGAGTGCTGACAGATATTCAGTATTAGGAAATAAGTCAGCTCATGATTTCTACTGTCAGTTTAAGTGGATGGTAGCACAATGCACTGTGGCAGACAGCATGAAGACAATCCTGATAAGAATCATTGAATCACAGGATCACCAAGATTGGAAAAGACCTCTAAGATCATCCAGCCGCACTGCCCACCTACAATCAATATTGCCCACTAACAATATCCCTTCGTACCACATCTACATGTCTCTTGATCACTTCCAGGGACAGTCATCCCACCACCTCCCTGTGCTGCCCATTCCAGTGCCTCACCACTCTTCCTGAGAAGTTGCACAGGGGACAATCACCTCCTGCTCCAGCTAAGCAAACCACGAGCAAGATCCTGCACATAGCAGGGGGGGTTGAAACTAGGTGATTGTTATGGTACTTTTCAACCCAGACCATTCTATGATTATGATTCAAGAAATCTGAGCTCTCTCCCAGCTGAAGAACATTTGTCCACCCTGCCCTGGTGCACGTGCCACGAGAACAAATCCTTTGAGAGCAATGTTTTAAACCCAAGTGCAACGCAACATGAAAATATCCTTGTATCAAACCTGAAGGAGATAGGAAGTGCTGAGAAAGAGATAGCTTGTCTGAAAGCTGGCCCATATTAGACTGACCATGCCACGATGGGTGAACACAGGGAAAACCAGCCCTCCACACACAGCCCTCCAACAACGTATCTGTTGCCGCTTGCTCTAGCAAAGACTGCATGTGCAGGTGCTACAGGTAAGCATGGTCTGGAAGCCTCTGAACTTGATGCTGAAGCATCCTGAAGACCTGAGCCTTGCCCATCTGCTCCCACCTGTGCATCACCACCTGCAGAGCAGCAATCACACCCAGAGCCTGGGAAGATCCTCAAAGGCTGCTCACATTTAGCTTTGGCAGGAGCCAAGAGTGGCCATCAGCACCATGAGCTGGAACAGCAGACAGAACGCCAGGCCAAGGAAAGCCTGCTGCTCACAGCAATTCACAGTGAAATCAAACCATTTTCTTTCCCTTTTATTTATTCCTGAAAGCATACAGCTAGCATATATAAACATTCTATGATTCTTTAGTGAGAGCAAAGCAGAAAAGGGCAGGAAATGCATGCCAAGTGAAAAGCATTTGCATATTCTAGGGAAAGAAGCCTTCAGGGATAACAGTTTGAAGACTTCTCGTGCATGGAAGCAAGAGTCATACTTTTATCTTACAGAAACTTCCTAAAGCAGACCCATAAGTTGTCTCGCTGTGACTCATAACTTGGTGAACGGGTTTCTAGTTTGCTCTCTTTGAGAACCTCATTACTTGAAGTGCATCACACCAGCAAATGAAGTCAGCGTGCAGCTTTATTTATTATTAGGCATTTGTTTTTCTTTACAGTGGCTGCCTTATAGTTGCCACAAATATGCAAACCAGCAGAATTAAAAATAGCACACTTTCCCAATCTCTCTGAGCCTTGGTGCTTTGTATGTTCTCCAGTACCTGGATTTTTCTGACTAATGAATGCTTCCACTTGCTGGAAAATGTTGTATGCAATTAGTACTCCAATCTGCAGCCTCAAAGAAAGCTGTGTCTAGCAGATGAGCATTCTGGAAGAGCCAGTGCTTGGCAGAAGAACTAAACATCTAAAAGATAAAAGGGAGATGTAAGCACACTCCCACTAAGGCCTGCTGCAGAATTTAATTGGCAAGGTTAGCAATAAAGAGACTGCAGGCAGAACCACAAAGGTTATGGCCCCAGTGCAAGCCACAAAGCAGAAACAAGTCACTGTTCCCAGGCTTGATTATCAAAGCTCACATTTGGTTCCTCATCTTGCACTCCACCATGCCAAACCGCACAAGTGTGTTCTGATCAAATAAGCCCACTCCTTTGTTCTTCTGAGTCCAGCTTTCTCTCTTCAAGGAGAGATACAAATCACTCCATCCAACCTCTCTGCAATTCCATCCAACCTCTGCTTGCATTCATCCTGCAGCTGCTTCAGCTCTCTCTGTAGGCTGGCCTCTCTCATCCGCAGTTCTCTGATCACCTCTGTAGCACTGACAGCTGGAACGGGTTCCTTAGATACAGATCCACCAAAGCCTGTTTTGCTGGCAGAATGTTTGCTTCTAAACACCAGCCTGCATGACCCGTGCATTCTAGTTCTGTTTGGAGCACTGTGGTTCATAAGATCTAGTAGCTTCAGCTCCACTGATTCCTCTATCTTTCCTAGTTTGGCAGAGAAGTCCTCCTTCTGCAGTTCTTCCTCTCTTGTTTTCACCTGTAGAGATTAAAAAAAAAAAAGAGAAGAGTATGGTAAATTTCTGCGAACAGCTCCTCATACCAGGAAACAACAGCAAATATCCTGTTTGGACTGGGATGTACCAAAGAAACAGGAGCCAACTGAGAGTAAACTCAAGTGCACGGCAGCAAAAAATGAATTAAGCTAACGTGCTTTCTATCAGGTAGCAGCAGAGACCAAAAAGCTGCCTGTGGTCATTTGTTGGCAGCTTGGCCCTGCACCCCCTGACCTGATGACTAACAGACGAGGGCTCCGTGTTCTCCCCTCACAACACAGAGCACAAAGGGGAACCAGGAGAGTGACCTTCATCACCACTGTGTTGTCAGAACTGATTAACTGCTTCGTGACTAACAGCACTCCTTCCATTTGCAAATGCTTTCTGTACTTGGCAACGTGAGAAAGGAGGGGTGGCAACTGGAAGCTAGCAATTCCTTCATTCTCATTACGGGTAACAAGTAGTAAAACAAAAATAATGAAGCAGAGACGAAGAAGTATAGGCTAAGAACAAAATGAATTACAGGCAGCACACTTGCACTGAAGATAGGCCCAACAAAACAAAGCTTTTCTTGTGACAGAGTAGTCTGGATAAAAGCAATTGTATATACTGGGATTTCTCCAAAGCATTTTATTTAATGCTCACTAACAATTTGATTTGAAGAACTTGGAAGATGGTAATTGCCTTGCCAATTTCACAAGTGGATTAAACACGAATTCAGTGACTCATCTCAAAATGTAGTTGTCAGTGGGGAAACATTCATAAGAAGAGGTTCCCTGCTGAGGCCTTCAGGGAAATTGTTCTTGGGCTAACGGCACATTATGTGGTGGCCGGTGGAGTTCAACGCAAGCTGATGGCTGCAGAGCAGTGGACGGAACTGGGAAGGGCAGAGCCTGGCATTGGGCAGTCCACTGAGCGGCCCTCTCCCTGCCCCACTTTTGCACTGTTTTGCCTTCTCGCAGCTCTATCAGCCCCATCAACTTCTACAAGCCCAGCAGAAATGCTCTGCTGCATTACCAAGCCCAAGCAGGTCTTGCGTGGTGTGGAAAGCATCAGGGCTGGGGCCACAAGCAGGCCCACATACCTGGCAGCAACGGGCAAGGCAGCCTCACAGCTTTCTGTGATGGCAGCCAGCTGCCAAATCAGCTCAGCTGAAAAACAGTGAAATTTCAAACCAAAAGGAAACAGAGTAGGATTCAAAGGCAGGTCACCCAATGACTCACAGCCCAGAAAACATGCCTTATATTGTGAGACTTCAAGAGCTCCAGCTATTTCACTCATGCAGAGACATAACTTGTTTTAGATCCTAAAAGTCAAAAAGATAGAGGTGAGAGACCAGACTTTGCTGACAAAGGAATAAGAAGATCAAATGGATGGAAACATGAACTAGATATTCAGCTTCAGAATAAGACATTGTTACCGACTGTGAGGATAATGAACCATGAAATGCTCCACTGCTGCTCCAAGGATGAATCCTTTGGCCAAAGCTCAGATCAGGTCAACTTGGCACTAATGACATCCCTTGCACTCCTCCCATCCCTGGCCAGGAGTGAAGCTGAACTCCTCCTCGGGGTTTTAAATCCACAGATCTGCATTAAGATATTGGTATCTCATGTGCTAGGGCTTTGACCAGTTCTCTGTAAGCTGGGAGATATTTGGTATCCCTCTGAAACAACAGAGATCAGTCAGAGCTGAAGGCACTGCTAAACTCCACCACTGACACCAGCGCAGCCAGGGCTTCATTCATTCATTCCAAGTCTTTTATCAGAATATCTTCATGTCTTTTGCGGCCAAGTAATTAATCCTCCCCAGAGTCTTCTGATGCATTATCCCTCCCCACCCTCAACAAAGATCAAGAAAATCAATCAAGTCAGAAAAGAAATAAGTTGCTCTGAATTTTTCCTAACTTGCTAAAGGCTTTATCGATGCAGAGCCATCTGTTAAAGGAGACCTCTGCTGATTAAAGCATTTGAATAGAGCTGAAGCAGAGAGAAGTCTATCTTTGCCTTTGTCCAAGAACCAAGGGTCTCTCTTTATCATAATCCCCGCTGAATCCCAGGGCACCTCTCTCTGTTGGCTACAAGAGTATCTGCAGCTCAGTTCTCTAACAACAACTCAGAAGAAGCAAAACAGAAAAAATAAATTCCATGTTATCTGCACTCCCCATTGCCAAAATTGGATTAAAGAAATGGAAAGTGAAGTTTGCACAGAGTGGATTTAACACTGGAATGCAGGATGGGGAAAGTCTTACGCAGAACAAAATCACTACGCAAACAGAGTCCACAAAATGCTATTTATTTTTTTGCATTAAACTCAGGCAGAATGCTACTAGGGATGCATAAGGTATTGCTAATGAAATGTAGGTTTTCACACCAGCCAAAGGTGGAGAATGTTATTACCTATGGAGCAAGACACAAGATGGAAGAGTACACTCCTTTCAGCATTAAGCGCACTGACTTTTAACTCACTGCAGAAACAGCTGAGGTAGGAATTACTGTACTGAAGCAATAGCAGAGGTAAGGGCAAGGACAGCAGCCAGGGAAACAGCATCAGAAAGGCACTGCACATGCTGTCTTCTGTGAAGAGGACCAACATTTCCTGGAACAATGATGTTAGATGAATTCAGTAAGAAAATTTTCAACTAATGAATATGAAACAAGAGGATAAGTTTAGCAAAGTGCTATTCCTGTCATATCAGGGCAATTTGGAGAGCCAGTTCAATTTATTCTTTGCATTGCTCTTCCTGGTAAAGGTAAATTCTGTAACCCCATACATCTTCACAAACTTTCTGCTCTTTGTAGATTTGAATAGCTAAAAATCTCTGGGGGTTGCCTTCCAGTAATGTTCTTTATTCTTCACATCCTGAAGACTTGTGAAAACAATCACTAACATCCCTCCTGTATGCTTAATTGATGCTCTTTAACAGCTTGCTGTCTCCCATTAGTCAGCACATAATGATTATTCCACACAGCAAAACAATCTCAGCAGACCACTTTATATTAAACAAACATGTTGTAAAGGATTAGGAGCCTCAGCATTTCGTGCCTGCCCCTTCCTATCCCACAGCTCTGCCTTTTGGATTCAATCTACCAGCTGGAATTTGAATTCCCCATTAGGTACACAGCACTGTCTGACAAGTGCTGTGCACCCGCACCAAATAAAATACAACTCAATGATCAATGTTTCCACTTGCACAGAGCCAACCTCATCCCAAAGGGACCTGGTGCCTTTTGAGAACAGCCACACTGAACTAAAGGGAATCAGCTGATAAGAAAGCAGCATGTTCTTATTGACACATCCCCTGCTCTGGAGCTAGCACTGATTCGGTTAGCAGCTCACAACACTTCAGCACACCTGTAATTTCAACAGAGCACTTACACACACATAAGAATCCACAGAAAAGTGCTGTTCTTCTGTGTTTGAGGGTTGACAAAGCCTGCCACGTTTCCCACTTCCAAGACCACGACCCACCTTGCGAGAGGTCTGCTTTCATCAGCTGCTCAAGACATGCAATCCATTTATCTCATCGCTGCTCAAAACTCAGCCCTAACTAATTGCTGTGGTTTCCCCACTCCCTCCTGTTTGCCTCCACCTTGCTGGTAATGAGCTTCCCAGAGCTGTGTCTCATTCTATGAGGCTCAAACATCCCCAAGAGGCCGCTCCGCCTCATAGAGTTTTAACAGTCCGCTAATGAGAAGTGCAGTGAAAATGATGCAAAAAATGGTTCTTTTTCTGCTAAGCAGCAAGCTGGACATGAACACACTTGGACACAACTTTGCCAAAATGCACAGCATCCCACAGAGATCTTGACAAACCTCTAGGTAACCACACTGCATTATTTAAGTCCTTTTCAGTAATGACCTAACCGAAGTGGCAATCTTCCCAATGCTGGATGCCACCACCTCACGTGGCAACCTGAAAGCAGCCTCACAAAGCAAAGGAACGCACTGCCCCACTCAGTGATGCACCTGAAGGAAGCCGCTTGTGCTGAGAGCCACAGGAACTAACAGCAAAACCTCAGATCTCATCTTTTGGGCTGGGGAGCAAAAGGAAATTAGGAGATGTGAATGGATCCAAGCGACCAAAGCCATGCTGCTTTTGCAATTGGGGCAAAAATAACCTGATACCTTTCACCCTACAAAGTTCAAACATTTGCTGAAAAGCACCTACCCCCAAAAAATCAAACCCCCAGTGTTCAATAAAGGCATTTGCTGCTTATACAGAAAGACAAGAATACAGTAACAGCAGTCTGCAATAAGCTATTCTGGAAACACTACAACACCAAGTAAAGCAGGTGCTTTACTACAAAAAAGCCCACCTTATTCTAATTTCCAATTCATACCTTAGAGCAACTTGCCCAGATGTAATTTCAAACCTCTAAGGAAGTCATAGAGTTAGCACCACAGCTCTATAAAACTTGTCTCATTGAATCAAGCCTCTTTATGATAAGCTTTCAAGGTTTTTAATTTTCTGCAGCAATTTCTACGACCTGAAGAATAACCAGTTAAAAGCTCTGGAAACCATCATTTTCTGTTTTAACAGCTGAACACTTCCCACACTGCCCTGCCTAAATGAGGTTCCCTTCTTCTTGTGTGATCCTTGATTGTACACACAGAGACATGATGTTCTTCTGAAATTGCCCATTTAATAGCAAGGCACACATGCATTTACAGATTTAAAGCTAAAATGAAGTGCTTAAGTAGCCTAACCTTCTGCATAACACAGGCTGCGGTATCTCACCCAGTAATTTGGGCTGTGTTCTACTGCATTTGGTAAGCTATGGGGTCTCCTTTGGAAACACACTTTTTTCTTAAACACAAGCTCCACTTGATCAAAACCCTACTCTATCACAATGTTATTTCAGCAGTAAAATACACTTATGGCTTAAAACGTGCATCTTTGTACTAAGTTCTGCCTCAGCCACTGGGTCTTGTTACGCCATTTCTCACCTAAAATAAGTCTTGTGCCTCCAGAACGCTGCTTCTGCCTAGGAACTTACAGATCATCATCCAGCAGCAACTTTGTCTTGGTTCAATTCCACTTCTCCAACCTCTCCAAAAGAGGGACAGAATAATTCCTCCATTAGCCCTCCCTTAATCCTATCCAGTTCTTCAATCACTTTGCAATTGTGACAGTGGTGTGAGGCCAACTCATTTCATTAAGCTCAGAATGACCACCTATGTGTTATTCTTCAATGGATGACCAGTAGCAGACAGTACCACTTAGCTACACGTAATCCAGCACTTCTCCAGTGAGCCCACTGCCTGTTTCACAAAGCCAGAAATGGGTTTGCACATAACCCATACCTGAATCTGTGCACACGTAGGTATTTCTTTCTAAAAACCTCAAAGCTTTGGCTTAACAAACAGCTAGCAGCGACATTTCTCCTTAATATAATTACTGATTTCTCACATTCATTATGAGTTCAGCAAGAAGAAACAGCTTAAGCCTCTGGAAATGAAGGAGAATAACCCAAAAGAGGGGATATCAAAGCAATATTAATGCGTGCATTATTTGTACCACAAACTACGAAGACATTTTAGAAAGGTTGTAACGCTGAGCTACAGCAACTGGCAGGAGATGTAATTATACAAGCAGCTGCATTCCAATTTTTGCCCGGATTTGCAATTTCCTGCAATTAGGGAGGAATGTATACATCTCCATCTTATGCATTTTAAGCAAGACATTCTCTATTCAAATGCTAGCTCCCAGGCACACCTATTGTCAGTGCAAAACAAATTGACAGGGAAGCCACAGCAGCAATGTACCTACTTTATCCAGCAATAGAAGGCCAGCTTTTAGCTGAGGGAGGAAACCTCTGGGAAGAAACTACAAATACAAGTTTAATATCACAAACATGCTTAGCTGCATTCAGTGAGCACAAACACGAGAGTCTGGCCAGGCACAACTGCTGTGTGCCTTCTTCCCCCCACTATACACTCAGCAGTACAAAGTACTTCGTAAGACTTCAGGACAGCATCCATGCTGTTCTCTAATAGAAAGCATTATGGTGGTGAGGAAGCAAAGCAACAAAAAGTTGTTTCTTACAGCATAATCTCACACAGTAGTAACCAGACCCTGACCTTGCATGAAGGCATACCACATTTCTGTTGACTTTTTTTTTTTTTAATAAAGAGAATCAAATCAGTCTGTATTTGGCATCACGTATCAAAATACCACATTGATAGGAGTCAGAAAAATCACACAAGCTTCAGAAAACAGAAAAGGACACCGGCCTAAGAGACCAGGAAAGGAATGCCAGGAAGATTTTCCAGAGTCTTTACAGGAAAATGCAAAGTAAACCTGCAAATATCAGCGCGAAACACAAAAGCACATAAGCGATAAGTGCAGTGCCTGTTTGCTGAGCCTGTGAATATCTACTGCACAGGAACAAGCAAGAGGGAAACTAATCCTCTTAGGCCCCAAAGCAACCAAACTGTGATGCTGCTGAGCGGTGTGCCTATGGGCTGCGTGGGCTGCAGTGGGGTGGGATGGTTAAAGGACATACCTGAGGGCAGCAGCAAGGGGGCAGGGCTGAAAGCCTCTCCAGGAGAACATTTCCTGTTGTCTGGCTATTTTCTGAACTATCTGCTCCTCAGGTTTTAGTAGGAGCAGTTTGCTTTGCCAGCGTTTAACTTCAGAGGAATACTAAACTCAAAAAGAGGAAAACAGATAGGAATCAAAGAAAAAATGTGATATTTGAAGCAACTCTGATGACAGAACCAGGTAGGAACAAATCCCCAAACATTAAATGGACTATTGAAACCCCTTCAGGTGCTTCTCGTAAGGTAGGCAACGCCCCCAGAATGGTCCCACTACACTGTGAAGGTGGGATGGCTCCACTTGCAGGTTCTCCATCAGTGACACAGGGAGATGAAGTTCAGACTTGCAAAAATCCCACATGGCACACAGTTCTCAGTGTGCAAGGGGAATAATTTCTGCCTCCAAATTCTAAGTCCTTAGAACTTACAATAACCAGAAAAACCCCGTCTAGCCTTTTATTTCTAATCAGTTTTATCTTTACACTATTCAAATCTTTGAATTCAATTAAAAGATCACAGGAATGCATATAGTAACATGCACAGGAAAAAGTACTAAATGAAGACCACAGTACGTCAGTTTCAGTAATTCAGACAGTTGCAAAAAGGCTGCGGAGCTTCTTTGAGAAAAGACTGACAGCGACAAATTACAGAGGAAGGCAGCAGACAAGTATTGCTTCATGTAATAAATTGCTCACTTATTTTTCAATTTGTTCTTCCCAATTTTTATCTCGGGCAGCAGACAAACACTGCTGATAGGAGATACCTTCTCAGATGTAGGTGACTTGCTGGGCTTGGAGGGCTCCAGTGCTACATGAGAAGGGCTGCATCACTCTGTCCAGCATGAAAGCAGCCACCCCAGGACACAGAGCTTCTTGGACTTGTGCTCTCTGAGCAAGCAAAGCTCACTCCAGTGACCCAACACAATAGCGGCATGAGGCAACTCAGCACTAACCCTCAGGTGAAGATCTGTCAGCATAAAACATCTGCAGAGCTTCAGTGAATAAGCTTTTGAAAGCCATTGCTCCAAAAACTCGTTCAGCTAAAGGAGTTTCTCTTACAGCTTTGCTGGTGAGAAGTGGCTGCAGTGGGCATAAAGCTGCCTGAATGGCCACCGTGATGCTGGCAGGAGGAACAGGGTGAGCCCTTCAGCTACAGCCTGCAAAGGGAAAAGTCTGACATCTCTCACAGCTTGGAAAGAGCTGATGAGACAAACGGCTAGAGGTAGTGAGTTCTGAACTCAGATGTGCACTGAAGCCTTATTTAGATGCATTTCTCTCTAGGAAGAAGAGATCTGACAATATTAAATTACAGATTTACTTTTATGTCAGCTCTTCTACAAGCACAAGGGACAGACACAGAAATGAGTTAGATACTTTCTTCTCTTATGATCAAGAACCCTTGATTTCAGGGCAGACAGCTGGGAGGACGAGGCCAAGGTTTTAAGAAAAAAAGAAAATACAAACAGCCTTTTTCCCAAAAGCACCAAGCTCCTATCAACTCATTTGAAAACCAAGCAGTGCTGTGAAATATGCAACTTACAACTTCTGCTGGTGGAGGAAGAACTCATCCTGATGGTCTGCCCTTAGTTGTAAAATGCAATCCAGATACCTTCTGGAAATTACTGTCCCAAAAACCCACTCAGAAAAGCTCAGTAAAACACACTAAAAGAGCTCCAGGTAGAGCTGCCCTAAAATACAGCCACCAGTTGCAGTGTTTAAGATGGTCTCCATCAGGCAGGAAAACGCCCCCAGGATGCAGCCCTGATAGAGGAGGATGCATCACCATGGCTCACCTTGCACGAGACAGCCTCAGCTCCAGAAACCCAGCAGCTTGGTGGCCACAGGGACCCCAGATCCCTGCCCAATCAGCCCTACAGCTTTTCACATGCAATAGATAAAGGCAGTGCTGGGAGCCACCATCACAACACATTGCACATCTGAACCCTGTAGGCATTCCCAATTTTTGTCCATGTTTGATGTGCTTTTCAGTGTGAAAACATAAGTGCTACACTTATTTCTTAAAAAACGCACTAAAATGTTTACAGTGGCTACAAAACACATTCTCTCGTTGGGATGTGTTTTTTTTACAGTTTATTGTTAAATAAAGCTCATCTAAAATTTATTGGAGTATAATTCTTCGGCTGCATTTATTGCATGTTTCACTGCCGTGGTCGGTATCCAACACGTCAGTAAATAACACACGTAAAGTATCAACACTGGTTATCGATTATGCCTTAACTGATCCTGTCACCTGAGCACATGTTCTGCATTTTGGATAAAGAAAGGAAAATTGCATCTTTTGGGAAACCAGACAAAATTCCACCCACACTTCAAACCCCAGAGTTCTGCACGCAGAACAGGAGACAGCATTTTAGTTTTTAATGTTTCTGTCTTCCCTATGGAGCTGGAGTCCTTTAGAATATATAAGCCCCATAAAAAATGTCAGGCGGGATAATTTACTTTCAGTTCCAGTTTTTGTGTGTTTGAAATCAGTTTGCTGATTTAGCAACTGCTACGGAGTCTTTCGCACACGGTTCAGCACTCATTCAGCAATCTGCACAGCAAGTTACATCTGCAAACAAAGAATAAATACCTATCTTCGTCGTCTGTTTGTATGCCGCAAGCTTAGTGTTGACTATTCAAATCTGAGTAATGGGCTGAAGTTCTCAGAAGCAAACAAGATTTTAAAAACCTCCCAGCTCTGCTCACGTGCAGGAACTTCCCCCATGCTGTTACTTGAGCCAGGCTAACTAAGGGCTTTGGGTCTAATGCAAACATCAGATCCTGCTGGGGAGAATAGAGATGCACAGAGACGGCTTCTTTCTTCCTCCCTCCAGCACAGGGCAGAGCTCAGTGCCTCCTGGAACTGTCGCCTGGGTCTCACCCAGCATCCATGGGCACTTACCAAAAGAAAGCAGCCTGATCTGTTAGGAAATCTGATAAAAAAGCCTGACAGAGCAACACAACAAAATACGTAAGTAAAAAAAAGAACACACACATAAACATAGAATGATATGAGTTGGAAGTGATCCCTAAAGGACATCTGGTCCAACTCCCCTGCAAGTCATCAAGTGCTCAGAGTCCCATCCAACCTTCAGTATCTCCAGGGATGGGAAGCCCACCATCTCTCTGGGCAACTTGTGACAGTGTCTCACTGCCTTTATTGTAAAAACCTTCTTCCTTATATCCAATTAAATCTCCCCTGTTAGTTTGAAACCATTTCCCTTGTCCTGTTTCACAGACCCTGCTGAAGATTCTGCCCCTTTCCCTCCTATAATCCCCCTGTAGATCCTGACAGGCTGCTCTCAGGTCTCCCCAGAGCCTTCTCCTCTCCATGCTGAACAGCCCCAGCTCTCTCAGCCTGTCCTCATAGGGGAAGCGTTCCATCCCTTAAACATCTTACTCCCTACTGCTTACAGCAGGTCTATGCTTTCTAATAACCTAAATCTGCTAATACCTTGGCAGCTCCATCAGCAGCAAATGTAATCCTATGTTTAACGAAATACAAACTACACATAAAAGCCATTAGCCCCATCCCTCCTTGCCACCCTCCCGTCCATGTCCTCCACTGCTCCCTTTGATGGATGCTTCTGTTGATCTCTCTGGGTTTCCTCCCCTACGCAGGCATCTGGGCCCAGCCAACCATACACTTCCAAAAGCTGCTCTTGTGGCGCTGCTAGTTTTTCAATTCCTTTTTGCATGAAAAGCTCCACTGACAGCTGCTCGATGCTCCAGATGGAGGTTTTCAAAGTGGAACACAACAACACTCTGGGACTGGGACAGGGAATATGCTGACTGCTCCCAACCATCCCCAGCACTCCTCTGCTTCCTGCATCCCCACAGCCTGGGTAATTATTAACCACTCGCTGCACTGATATCTTCATATTAGCAGAAAGCCCGGAGAATGAGAATAAACAGCAAAAATAGACAAGATGAAACGGGAACAATTTGCTTTCAAAGAGAAAAAGAGCTCTTGACAAAGCTTCAGAGTGCTTTCCACCAAGAGCTCAGCTGCTGCTTTGCCACAAGCCTGTGCTTCGGGCTGCAGCAAACATGGCCCTGCATTGGGGAACACACTGGGCACACATTGGGCAGCCAGCACACACCAAACTGGGCCCTACCAGCCGTGCAGAGGGGCAGGAAAATGTTATTTTTGCTTCTCCACCAGGCACTGCCCATGCCTTGGCTTTCACACAGGTTAGGCCTCACCGTGCAGTGGCAGCAGGACCACAGCTCCTCCATCAGCTCCCAGTGCTCTGTGCTCAGGCCTGGGTAGCCCAGCACAGCTGGAACTTCTGGGCAGGGCTCAAACATGGAGGAAGCACATTCAAGCTCAGTTTGATGGCTCTGATTCTCTCTCAGCCATACTTCAGAGATGCTTATATGAGTAAGCTCCCTCACACCATCACCTGAAAGGAGTCTAGCTTGTTTTTAAGTCCTAGCAAACACCAAGATCCCACATTACAATATCACAAGCTCCAACAGAAGCTCAGTAGCAGGTGAGCATTTATGTGATTAAAACTGAGGAGGATCCTCATTTGGAGTCAGGCACCCGCTTCTCCAGCTCCTGGATACAGAATGTTCAACCTGAAATCAAGATGCCCCTCAATCAGAGGAGTAGAGGATAAATATTTTAAATATTTAAAAAGGAGCAAACAAACAAACAAGATCTATTTTCAAATTTGGAGACGACTTCTTTTTCAGTTACATTTTTTTTTCAAGCAGAGAAACATTTCTGAAGCTTAACAACCAAAATGTCATCCAAGAAGAAGCGATTATTTACCCAGGGCTGAATGGAAAAGAATAGAGCTGAACAGAAAAGAGCAAAGCTAACTATAAGAAAGTCACACATTCAGATCACACCTCTGCCCATACAGGTACAGCTTACGCCTGTTCTCCTCCAAGATACCAAACACAATTCTGCCTGCAGATGGGTATCAGTTAAAATGTCATATTAATCAGGGTTTCACGAATCATCCAAATCCCATAGCAACATTCAGTAATCTTCAGTCAATGTCCTTGAAAGGGAAATGGTTTCAGGGTCGTTCCAAGCACAAAACTGGAGAGAAAAAAAAGAAAGAGCTGGGAGCAGGCAGAGAAACAAAAGAAAATGCTTTCCTGAGGAAAATAACTGACTTAATTTTAGAAGATTAAAGATGGATAGTTTTCTCTATTAGAAGCACACAGTACAAATTATTAATCTTATAAAAGCCAGATATCTTGCCTTGATAGCTCATCCTGAATAATGAGCAGTTGTGTTTAGTGCTGCAAACCAGACACTGTGGTATAGCATAGCTCTGACATTAACACACCTGAAATACCTCTACCTTGTCTAAATTCATCAGTCAATCACAGATTCAGGTTTCAAGCCCAAACCACAGTCGTACAGCAGGTCCAGCTCCTCTTCAGACATCCCTGACAGATATTTGCATAACCTGCTTTGTAGAGGGTCCAAGGAAATTACTTCTTTAATATGCAATGAGAACTGTGTTGTGATTTAAGCACATTTTTGTCCCATTCTCTTCCCTCCACAAAAAATCGTATTCTTCATATTTGAAAATTCCTATCTCACTGTAGTCTTTCCATTTTTATGTTAGAGACCCCTCAAAGCCCACCTCACCCAGCAGCCTGTCTGCAACACAGCTCAGCACCCAGTAGCAAGAGAAGTTCAGCACTAGACAAATACATAGCCATACTTCACTGGAAGACACAACATTCTAAACTTCAGCAGTTTTTGGCTGAAGGGCTTCCTTGGCCAGAGAACACTTTTCATATTTATTGCTTAACAACAGATTTTTTTCTTCATGAACTTGCCCAGTCGTGAGGATGAAGGAGCAGCAGAACAGTACAATTGTTTGCTCCTGCTCCAACGCGATATTTCCCTTCACTGCCTCTTGGAGAGCAAGGAGCCCTAAACCAGCTAAATGTTCCTTGCACAGAAGCCCTTTCACAGCTTGGGTCATCATCACTTCCCCTTTCTATGCCTTTCCAGCTCAATCACGCCTTTTCTTTTTAAGATGGTGAAGGGCCTGGAGCATCTCTCCTATGAGGAAAGGCTGAGTGAACTGGGTCTGTTCAGCCTTGAGAAGAGAAGACTGAGAGGGGACCTGATCCAGGTCTATAAATATCTCAGGTGTGGGGGGCAGAATGGCGAGGCCAGACTGTTTTCAGTGGTGAGTGGAGACAGGACAAGGGGAAACGGCTGGAAACTGCAGCATAGGAAGTTCTGCACAAACATGCGCAAGAACTTCTTTACAGTGAGGTGACGGAGCACTGGAACAGGCTGCCCAGGGAGGTGGTGGAGTCTCCTTCTCTGGAGATGTTCAAGACCTGCCTGGATGCCTACCTGTGCGACCTGCTGTAGGGAACCTGCTTTGGCAGGGGGGTTGGACTCGATGATCTCTGGAGGTCCCTTCCAACCCCTACAATTCTGTGATTCTGTGATTCTGATTCTTTTAGCTCAGACAACAACCAGAACTGCACACGTTGTGCCAGAAACCAATAGAAATATTTTAAATTTCAGTTTCTTCTGCCTTGCTTACAATTCTTAGGATTTAATTTACTACTTGTGACCACTGACATTTTCACAAGAACTACTACTGTAACCCCAAGAACTCATTCACACGACATGATGGCCATATCACAAAAACAGGCATAAAATTATGATTTTCCTTCAGATGCATTTTTATCTCCCATTTATCTCCCATCCTATTTTATCTGACATTTTATCACTTAATTATTCAGTACCACAAAAGTACTGGAGATCTCACTGTAGCCTTCCAGTACTTGAAGGGCGCTTAGAAGCAGGAGGGGATTGACTTTTCACAGTCTGATAGTGATAGGACGTGGAGGAATGGCTTTAAACCAAAAGATTTAACTAAAAGATTCAGGTTAGATGCTAGGCAGAGGTTTTTTTACTCAGAAGGTGGTGAGGCACAGGCTGCCCAGAGAGGTGTGGATGCCCCATCTCTGGAGGTGTTCAAGGCCAGGTTGGACGGGATCCTGAGCAGTTTGATCTGGTGGTTGGCAATCCTGCCCATGGGGCTGGGAAGTGGATGATCTTTAAGGTCCCCTCCAACTTAAGCCATTCTATCATTCTAAGAGGGTCCTTGATCCTTTCCTGCCGTGCTTTGTACGTGATTGAGCTTCTTTCACTTGTGCCCATTGCTCTTCACCTCCCTGTGCAAACTGATCACAGATGCCTGCTCTCCTCTTCCTGCTGTGTTCGCTCAAGGGTCAGAGGAAACACATTCACATGGGCAGTTTATTTTGGTTGAGAATCCTTTCAGGAACCTTATCAAATACCATTTCTAAATGCAAGTGGGTCAAGCCAACCCAACCTCCCTTGCCCACACGCTCAGTGGTCCCCTCTCCAAGAGCTCCAGCAGATTTTTTAGATTTGTGATTCCTCTCTTTAAAAACTGTGGCTGTCTCTTCCCCAGAATATCACATCTAATCACATGTCCTCATTTCTTTGGAATAGTTTCTACTCAATTGCCTGGCACAGACACCAGGCGCATTGCTAACAACCAACATAATTACTTGGTGGATTATCACGGTTCTCATGAAGTACAACACAGTGGGCACAGCAGCTATAATAAAACTTACTGTCCCTCATATGGACATGCTTGTGAGAGCCAAGATAATTTCCAGATGCCTCACTATCACAAGATACAAAGTTAGAGATAATGACCACTTCAGCTACCGCTCGCTGGAACTTCTCTTTGTTTGACTAAAAAAAGAATATAGAAGGAAAGATGTGATAAGCTTATTTCTCCAGTGAAAGGACTGAAGGGGACACAACTGATAGAGCAGCCTGCACTCAGCGAGCATCTTGGCTGGGGGAAAAAGGCAGACTGCAGGCAGAAAGCATCACGTAGACAGCTAGGCTGACAGAAAGAAGGGTTGATTTAAAGAGGATTAATGGAGAGTCATCTGACCTCCAGGCTTTCCAAAATGCTGTCACGTAGCAGCATTACGAAACAATTCCGTTCTGGGGGGATGCAGAAAAGGAAGCACTTGCAATAAACTATCCTTTTAACAACACACCAAGACACACTCCATTTGTTTCCCATAGTTATGCAATCAAATGACATTCTGTGAATCTCAGAAATAGTGGAACTTGACCAAACATCATTCAAAAACAATCAGTGCATCTAATTCAATGCACTGTGCAGCATTCGTCTGTCAACGTTATTGGACTTCATCTCCAAATTAAAGCATAAAAAGTTACTGTGATTACTACATCATATTTAACAGGCATATATAATGTTATACATAAAAGGAGTCAGAGCATATTGGAAATCACACAGTGGGAAGTTTACTTTTTAATTTCAAAGTCTGAGCTGTCCTGCAACATTCATCTCCATTTTGCCACAGAAGCATCTAAGCCAGACCACACCAGAGACCTGCATGACCAGCACCCCATCTGACTGTGACTGACAGCAAGTGCCTGGAGAAGACTGCAAGATCAAAGGAAATATACTGGAGATACTTCAGAATATTCTCTTCGCCTGCAAAGATTTTTATCCCACAACTTGCCAAGCTTATAATTTGCATTTGTGTATTGGATAATTTTTAGTGGATTTCCTCTTCAAAGAACGTAACCAACAGATTCTGAACTCGCTTGTGCTGCTAATATATCCTCAGTGCCCCATGGGGAGGATTGCACACTCAGTATGAAGCAGCAGCACCTCATGCCTGCCCCTATCCAACCAAGCCCAACTGGCTCCTTATTCTTACAGTAGAAGAGAGTGATCCAGTTTTTCTCCATACATTTTTTCCCATGCCAGATTCCTGTGAACTCTTGAGCAAATATCTGTTACCTTTTGTTCTGGCAGTTGATCTGTAATCCCAACTACCCACACTTCAAACTAAAAAAAAACAAAAAGTTAACAATTATGAGTTAATATGGATTCAAAACAGTGACACGGAGAGTTTTGTTAGTGTTCTACCTGACCCAAATGTTCCTTTTACTTCCTTCCCATTAACTGGTTTCATAGACTCTCTGAATCCTTCTTTCCCCTTTATGACTGTAAAAAAAAAAAAAAAAAAAAGCTACTTTCTATGCCTGCATCTTCAACGCAACGCATCTTCTCCCTGTGTCAGCATGCTAATATTCAGCAATAATATCTCCCAAATCTGCATTAACAGCTCTTTTATTTATGCCCCAGTACCCCTCTGGGTGTTTCTCTGTCGTCGTCCCCCATCTTTATGCTAGCGAACACCACGTACATTTCCTTCCTATCACCTGCCTTCCTCCTCAGCCAACCTCCCACACCCAGTCTGTTCTTGCACCAAAACTTGCACTTCTCTCACTTCACAGGTTTCAAAACCTTCTTATTCCTTTCCCCATCAGACATTTCAAAGACTAACTCAGTGAAAGAAGACAAGTTCTGGCTTCTTACACCCTCCTTTCCCTGCGAATACCTAACTTGTATTTTTCTTGCTGCAACTATTACAGATGCTTTCAGCCTGCTGCCTCTGTCCCCTCCAGAGGCTGCCACAATTTCTTCCTGTTCTCATTCTCTCCTCTGTAACCCCTATCCTTTGATGCCTTCACTTCCAAATGCAAGAACACTTACTTTGTTTTCAGCACACTGCCTCTCTGGGACACCTGCTTACTTTGTGTTTGAAAGAGCACCTGGCATGCTGTGGGCATAAACAGACAAGCAATTGTAGCTTGACACAGAGCACCAACAAGGAGGCTGCCCTGAGACGGGACACAGCGAGAGAGCTGAAAAATAAAGGATGTGAGAAGTTGCTTCCCATCGCAACGGCCGCCTCAAAGCTCACCTTCTGACACCAGGCAGACCTTCGGCGTGCTACCAGCTTGTCCAGCTGGCTGTGGAGAGCTGTCATCTCCCCAGACAACCTGTCGATTTGCGCAGTCATGCTTTCAGCCCAGGGGCAGCACGTGGCCCCCTCCTGCAGCCTGCTGGTCTCCACAGGAGTGTCCTGCACCGAGCGCACGCTTCCCTCTTCAGCCATGTTATCTAACACGGTTTCCTAAAAGAAAAAACAACAGAAGTTTCTTTTTGGCAGGTCCTATAATGCTTCCCTTCCTTCTCAGTACCCCATGGCTAGGAACGTACTGCTGCTGTCTCAGAGTACAGTTCTGCAATTCCACAGCTATTTTAAGAGAACCTCTTTAGTTCACTCTAATGTGAGCTAATAGAAGACTTACACTGCTAACTTAGCCCATTTTAGAAAGCACTGCATGCTGTGAGCTGCTCTCCACTGCTATTACTGAAGCATAAAGTCACACTTTGAGATAACAACAACCAGCACTGCGGAAGCAATACGTAAGCCCTTTCCCCTGCAATTCTACTTGCATGGCTTTTTGTAACACAGTGATGACCAGGAGAAGCACTGTGCTTGCACTGCCCATCAGCTGTGCGCCACAGCAAGCTGCGACATCCACACCCTATCTGTGTCTACATCCAGCTCACCAAGCCAAGGAACTCCGTGAGATCCCTGCTGCAGGCTGGCCAGCTCCATCAGTTCTGCTTGGTCCTGCCCATCCCACTGGCTACAAAATGATTTGTGCAGCCGCCTTCAGAAGTAGCAATCATTATTTGAAACTCAAAAAAAAAAAAAACAAACCCAAATAAGATCAGAGTCCTTGAAAGGTATGTACCTCTACAACGCAGTGCATAAATTACAAAGAAACAGTCTCTGTGCCACAGCAGGGTAACTAAGAGACCCAGCCCTCCTCACTCAGGATATTAAATATTTATTCCCATTTTGCTATCAAGAAAACATCAAACAGGAGAGATCATAATCTCTTTTAAGGACATGAGTAGCATTCAAAATTACCTTTCAAAACTGGAGAAGCAATCTGAAAACAGCAAGAGCAAATTCAGCAGTCAAGCAGCATGGCCAACACGTGGGCAAGGCAAAAACATAGGTGTAATTACTAACTCAGCAGCAGCACTGCTGGTAGAGATGCCATAAAATCACCTGTCACCAATGTCATCCTGATAAATGCAAGCACCAGGCTAGAAAGCATAAACACAAGTCTCTGTGATAGAAGAGAGTTGACCATAACGCTGATGTACGGGTGAGGCACCTGAAGTTAAACACAGACAAATGGGATAGGAAATCCCGTACTGGAGCAGCAACAGCCATCAGAAGTTGAAGGAATGGCCTACAAGGAGGCATTACGAGAACCAATTTTGTTTAGCCTAGAAAGAGGAACTGGGAAGGCAGTGACATGCTAACAGCCTTCACTTTAATAGAAGGTTGCTGTAGAGAGGATGAGAATAATTTTTCTCTCGCTGTCTTTTTTCTACGCAGGTAGGTACAAAACTTTGGCTTTCTTCGCAGCAAGAGGTTTTTAGGCTGATATAAGGAAAAGCCTTGCAAGAGAGCCAAGAATGGCAAAAGAAACCCTGAAAACCCTCCTTTCTAAGCCAGCAGCAGCTCTGCAAGATGTCACCAACAACTGACAGCCTGACAAGCTGCACAGCAGTAACACTAAGCTTTTTTTTTCCTTTTTAAATTTGAAATTTACTAAATGAGAGAATTTTAGAGCAAAATTACTGCAGCCACTCCTGTTGCTGCAGTCAAGCCACGCTCTGGCCTAAGACCACTGCTCTGCCTTGCTGTGAATGTCACATCTCAGACCCAGCATCCTCATCCTTGCCAACCAGGGTGCTGCAGCACAGCCCAAGAGCAAGCAGTGCCTGAGGGCTCCCATTCAACCATGGGGCAATAGTGAAGCTCCTGCTGCCTTCATGGAGTCTGTTTCACCTCTTTTTGCTCAACTCTCTGCATCCAGTGTAGCAGATAAGTGCACAGAAGAAAACGGATGGCAGAACAGCAAAGGATATGCAGAAAGAAAAGGCATTAGAACAGTGGAAAGCAGGAGGGAAAGGTGTCAGGATAGTAGTGGAGAGCAGGGCTGCACCTTAGCACAGGGATAGGTCTAAGGCAGAGCCACACATTCCCATAAGCATCACAAGTTGTCATTTCTACAACTAAAAACAATTGATTTCAGTGTGTGAGGAAGTATCATTAACAGCAAACTCTAGAAAACTGGCTAGCACCTATATTTAGCAGAAATGTCTGCTTTATCAACTCTGAAAAGTTGTGAGCTTTTTGGTTTCTTTTTTTTTTTTTTTTTAATAATAATATTAAAATCATCTGACAACCCAGAACTAAGACAGTATGGAAGAAAATTCTCTTGACAGTTTGCTGCACTTGTTTAAAAAAAAAAAAAAAAAAAAAAGGAAAAAAGAAGCAAGCATGCAAAGATGTGGAGATACTAAATAGCTGTCTTCCTACAGAAACATGCAAGTTCAGCTGCTGAATCAGGCAAAGATAAGTGCAAGAGACGTTCCAATTTCAGAGCCTAGCTGGTGGATCCCTATAAAGGCTGGGGAGCCCAGTCAGGCATTCAGACATTTTCCATTTGCAAATGCTGAGGGATACATTCATAGACTGTGGGCGAATCTTTCAAAATTCATTTAAAATCGCCCATGCTCTACCGCATCCCAGAGTCCATCTGCACACAAGCTGAGTTTCCCCAGATTGTAAGGGCACGCATAAATCAGAGCATGGGGCAAGGGGAATGGAAACACACTGCCAGAAATAATGGCAGAAATAATGGCAAATAAGCTTGTGATCTGATGGTCAGTGAACATATCCTATAAAGGGTAAGAGTAAGGAAACTGAGCAGTGCGTCCAGATACAGACACTCGCAGAAGGAAGGCTGCAGAGCAGACGTGTCAATACCACGGAAATGGTAAAAGGAAACAAAGGAAAGAAAACGTGTCAATACCAGAGCGTTCAGTAATCAGCACAGGGGAGCTTCATCAAGAATACATTACTAACATTCTCTACAACCATCAGGAGGGCAGTAATTATGCAAGAATCATTCTGTCCACCAGATCAGCAAGGGAAAATACAGGTAAAAATGGAAAGAGGAAATTCTGTATCTTCAAAGCACATCTCATCTTCATACAACCTACAGTATATGGGAACACAACCATCAACATCCTGCTGAACAAAACCACTGCCACATTTAACTCATTAAATAAGGATGTGCTGGCTGGGTTTTTTGCAAGTATTTACTTAGGACTGAATTCCAGGAAGCATGCAAGCACTAACCACAACAGTACTCCCCACTGTAACATGGTTGAGGTGGCTACAACAAAATGCCATAGCACTTGCCCTTCCATTTTGCCAGTGTGACTTTGGAGACAGGCTTATTCTGGAGCTGATGCTTTCCAATTATAAGATGGGAGATGAGTAATCAAAAGCCATTACATGACTAATGGCAATTCAAATGGCTCTGCACTGGGAGTATTCTTCAAGACAGGTAAGGTAATTTTACACTCCTCTGCCTGGTTTTTAGTGTAGAACGACGCATGCGGGCAATTAATAGTCAGCTCACTGATTCCCAAAATTTTGTAAACTCATGCAGCTAATGAAGTGCTCTGAAGAATTATTTTCAGCAACTGTAAATGGACAGAAGTTGCAGAGAGAAGTGAGATGGATGCTGCCGTTTACACTCACTTGAGAAATCCAAAGATGCACACAGAAAGGCTTATTGATTTTCTTATGATCATTCAACACAGTTCAAGGGGAAATTGCCAATTTCAACACACTATTTGGCTGGGAAAAAATGAAGTTGTTTTCAGTATCAGCTGCTTGCAAATTTAGTTGCTCTCAAGTCTGCAATAAAGCTTAGAGTCCCTCTTCTGAAAACCCATTTAATTTTAACGAAATGTATGACTGTTATGTTTAAAAACATTAAAGAGATGAAGATCAAGCATTTTCATTTGTATTAACTTTATGGAGCTCTGCTACTCTGCCCTGCAATTCCTCAGCTTAGCTGGTAAGACTCACAGTCTTACTGAAGAAAACTGAGGGATGAAGAAGAACTAAGAACACATCGCTCTCTTTACCAAACCCTTTTTCCTTTTCTGAAGTGCTGTTTAACAGATGTCTCACAGTGTTTTTGTGGAAAAAGAGTCTTTGTAAGTGGTCAGCTATTGGTTAGAGTCAAGAAAGTTGCATCCTTAAAAATTTCTTTAATTACCATCCACTGCCAGTAAACCACTTCCAGTTGCTTCCACTCCAGAAAAGCTTCTAGTTGCATGGTTTCCAACTCCAGATGCTGTACCAGCTGGATAAAAGGAAACAAAGGAAAGAAAATCAGGTAACAGTACTCATTTGTAAACTAAATGAAACATGCATTTGGTATGCATTACAACAACAGAACTCCATGAGCGTTAACGATGCATGGGACAACGCTGTGTTATTTTATAGGACCACTGTAAAACCAGCTGTGCAAACATGATGTGAACACAAATTGTGATATATTAAGATCTAGATGCATGCCCATCTTCAAATCTTCTGTGCTTCTTGACTACCAATATCAAGTGTTTCTCCAGCAACATTTTTTCTTCTGTCCAACAGCATTCTGTTCTTCCGTTCACTCATATTTATCAAAGCTGCAAGGTTTAATCAGGCCATGTACAGCACTGTCCCAGCTAAAGCTTACACAGTTGGCCCTTTAGTAGAACTCCTCATATGCAATAGTAACACCAATTTGACACCAACAGCAAGGTTTTAAAAAAGACACATGTACTTGTATGCTGATCACCTCAAACAGGATGATCAGGATGAAATCAGTAACAGCTATACCTACTTTGTACAGACAACTAATCTGCCAGCTTTGTTGGGGTTAGTTACGACCTACGTACCATGTAATTGAAGTAATGGTAAAGCATCAGTTGGCTTTGCAATTTTATTCTGCAGATATAACATGAAGACAAAAAAAATTAGAGAAGGGAATGCACTTTCAAAAGTTACTGCTGGAAATTATGAGCAGTTTGCTCTAAAAAACTGCTGATCCAAAGAACAATTGCTACACATTTGTTTGCACAGCTGACACTTGGCATCACTGACTGCCAGTTTCAGGATCAGCTGCTTACGTGGAAAGTCAAAGAATGGTCTCCTCCTTTTCTCTGCTCATAGGTATACCCACAGCACAAACAGCTTAACTCACGGGATCTCATGTTGGCAATAAAACTCAGGTAAAAAGCTGATTAAATATTCAGGCAACAGCTAATGTTATCTGATTTTGAACTAGCTTTGTAATGTGGCCATAAGATGCACATGACTGCCATCCAAGTAAGTCTTGTGACAGCTAAAGAGAACTGAAGGCTGGAATAGGGAATTTTTCATTAAATTTTTTCATTTTTTCATTTTCATTCTTAAAAAAATAGGAAAAACTTAGGAAAAAAAAAGTGATGCGTCACTTTGTTTCCCACTAGACCTGAAATGATATGATTCTGGAGACAATCAGATGGAGAAAACAGACCTTAGTAGCAGTCACAGCTTTCTGAGCAGTCTCAGAATCTAAGGGCACCCAGGATTTTTGTGTGTTTGTTTTCCAAGCTGTGCCATTAGTGATGCCACACTTGGACTGGAAAGTTTCCATTTGACTCACTTCCTGTCACATCCTCACTTTTCACTGAGGTGCTACTATCCTCAGAACTACCAGGCCATAAATCTGTACTGGATCCAGATGCCCTGCTCATCCTACAGGGTGGTATATCCAACATTTCATTATCTACCTCTGAGACTACACACAATGCTCCTGGATGTCAATCACAGAATCAATCATAGAATGGTTTGGGGTTGGTAGGAACCTTTAAGACCATCAAGTTTCAACCCCCTGCTATAGGCAGGGACACCTCCCTCTAGACCAGGTTGCTCACAGCCCATCCAGCCTAGCCTTGAATGCTCCCAGGGAGGGGGCATCCGCAGCCTCACTGGGCAATATCCTATGCCATCCTTCATGCAGGTCTTATAAGACTCAGATGTCACTGCAGTGCAGAGAATAAAAGCAAAACACAACAAAAAGTAACACTGTACAAATATCCTTGAAGTACCTTAGCAAACAATATACAAACAAGTAATGTTCAGGGTGTCATAACGGCATATCTGCATGCCATTAGTTTGACCAGAAGGACAGACTCCACGTGACCCAGGTTTTCACTCAGATACCACACTGAGCAAATGAACCACTCACAGTCACTCCCCAACTTCAACTATCACCAAAGGTTCTTGTGAGCACTTATCATTCCTTATCAAAATCATGCATTTTGCATAGTTGAGGTCAACAGCATGCATTTTCTCAGCACCAATAACAGCTTGCCTGGAGATGCACTGCTTGGATGAGGCCCTGGGCAGCCTGGTCCAGTATTAAATGGGGAGGTTGGTGGCCCTGCATGTGGCAGGGGGGTTGGAGATTCATGATCCTTGAGGTCCCTTCCAACCCGGGCCATTCTGTGATTCTGTGAAGAGCAGTTCTACTCCTGCTGCTCCACATCCACCTCAAAATGCAAGATGAGTCCGTGAGCTGCAGCTGAAGTTGTCTCCTTGCTTTTAATGGCCTAAGGGCCCAGATGCTACCATCCCTCCTAATGAAATTTAAAGACTAACATCTGCAGAAGAGCACTAATTTTGTTTCTTGAACAAAGCAAAGCAGTAAGTCAAAGATGTGCCGCATGCGGTTGTCAAAACGATGCTTAGGGATAGAGCATGAAAATGGCCTTTCCTCCAACAAAATTAAGACACAAAATCCATTTCCTTTCTTCTGGAAGAAGTCATTGCTCTAACACACTTGCACAGAGAGAAAAGGTAATGACAAATTCAAATTGCAAATCTCTGAGGAGAAGTAATTCCACACTGAATGCTGAGAGCAAACACTGCAGTAGCAACTTCTCTAAACCGCTGTACAGAAGGTATCACTGGCACAAACACCGTGCAAGCAACAGCTTTCCTCGAGAGGCTAAACTGTGCTTAGCTGGGATGGCAGGGAGCACACTGCCAGGAAGCCTCCAAGAACTGCAGGAGGAAGAAAGCTGCATACAAACACCCCTCTGTAGGCAAACACCCAGCATGCAGCCTGGCCCAGGCTCCAGAAGCTTTGGGAACTCGAGCTGCAAACAATCAAGGTGACAACATCATCTGGGTGGCTCTGGTACCCAACAATGAACTGAAGTCCTCCATGGCAGTACACATCCATGTACCTACCTTGCACCACAGTCATCATTTAAACGTATCTGTAATTATCTTTCTGCCGAGGCATTAATTTTTTTCATTCTATTTACCAGCATATTGCTAAATTCATTGATGCCTGCAGACCATTATAGAAATCAATACTTAATAATTTGCAGTATAATGCATCCTTTTCATGGGCTCAGCTCCAAAGATCAGCTCCCCACAACAGGCATTTAATCTGCAGTGCCCACAGACAGTAATTCATCCTGCATGCCACTACAAAAAGAATTTTTAATCAAAAATTGCTCTGCCTAAATATTCCAAAAATCATCCCATTGTTAGACACACACACCAAAATAATGAGCTTTCAGCAATACATTCTGTTTCTTGGCTCAGAGATAAAATGCTGCTGATTCATCGCCTATTCACGCCTGACTGGAGATGAGAGACTTGCACTGGGCTCCAGACCCTTGCCAGCATCTCGAGGCCCAAGACAGAGTTAGAACATGCTTTGGAAGCTCAGTATGAAAGCTTATATGGGGAATGGTATCAGAAGACTGATTCAGATTTGGATTTGGTTTTATTCAACTCAAATTTTGGAGATTTTAGTACTACTTCTGATATACATGAGAACTGCAGGAAAGCAGAGAAGTTCCTCCTCAAGAATGCAAAGAAAAGGATAAATACTTATGGCCAAGGCAGATACTTCACATTGCCAGAGGTAAACCATAAGTGGGACTAAGGCCCAAACACCAAATTAAATAAAAAACATGGGCTGTTGGGTTTAAGATGGTGCATGCTCCCTGAATTGCACATTACCAGGGCAAAGTTGTGGAAGTTCATCACCAAAAAGCAGAGAAAAATCCTTATATCCTACCTATCTCAGGCTGGTAGAAAATAACACCATAGGTGGACACACTCAGTGCTCCAAGACTCAATTCCATGTCGTGATTTCTCCAAAAGCAAAGCTCCTTTAAAGCGTTCTCATATATCCCTTGAAGGCTGAAGCTAAAATAAATGGACCTGAAAACCAGAAAGTCACACTGCAGTACTGTGAAGCACAGGAGCTAAGGAGCAAAACCAACAGACCAATAAGCAGCCTCTAGCCACAGGGCAAATAAAGATTGACTCAAGTCGGTTCACAGGCAGAGAAATACTGCTGAGGATTGAGACAGAGCAGGAGAAACACCACAACCCAGCTAAATCACAACATGGATGGATGACAGGGCAGAGGACAGCTTCTTCCACTGGCGGCTATGGATCCCATAGAGTCCCTGACCACAATATTAACCGGGACAGAGCTTCAAAAGCAGGTATTTCTGCATAAATTCCCTGGTGTGCTAAGAGCAAACAGGACATAGATCTTCTGAAAATAATACTTAAAATTTAAAATAGAGCAACTTTAGGTGAAGAGTGTTAATTCCAGATGCTTGGAAATGTACAAAAACTCCAAAAATACCTGACTTTTCCACTCATCAACACCAGTATACCAGCACAGCCTGAACTTCAGTAGAGCTAGCTCAGTTTTACATTGCTGAGAGCAGGAATCAAACCACTACTTAAAAACTTAAGTGACAAAGATCATCATTATAAAACGTAATTGCTATTTGTGGAGGGATTTAGAAAACATCTGTTTAAAATGAAACTGAAAGAAAATGGGACTTAAAGCAAACAAAATGAGGCATTTGGCACATAAAAAATTGTACTACAGCTTTCACATCAATAGGCAATGAGCTGGGCTGTGCTAACAATGACATTCATTTGCAGGGAGCAGGTCAATGAATGGACCACTTTGCATTTTTCCCCTGAGGATATGGCATATATTGAACACAGGGCAAAAATACCAGGAAAAAACTGATTACAAGGCAAGTTTTACACTTTAGCAGCCAAGATCAAGATGGATGAGAATAGAAAAGGTGGGCATTTTCTTCCCCAAAAGTACTTTGATTTGGGGCATGTAACTTTGCAAACGATAGGAGCCAAATTTTCAGGCAGTATTAAGTACCGTTTGCTGAATGTAAGCTCAGTTGAAGCACATTCAGTGGATACAAAAAAAATAATAATCACAATTTACATTAAGAAATCTCAGCCAGAGGATTTCACAGGACATGAAATTGCATTGCAGCACTGCCTGGCAGCTGCTCATATTGTGCTGCTATCCAGTATCCCATGAATCTGATATCAAAGAAAGACCATTACTCAACTGATTTTGTTTAGACTATTTCTGTACGTAGAACAAAGCATTATCCATATTCAGCTTTTCCTTTTTTTTCCCTTCCTCTATACTTGCCCATTTTCCTGTATTTTAATAGACCACAAAAACACATGCTGAAATAGAAACAAGACATTTCTCAAATACTTTTAAAACTCATTAAATTCAGAACTGAACATTACACTTCCAATAACCCCCTTCCTGCATTACGCTTCCACACTGGACGTTAGCACACCACATTCTATGTTAATTACTACTACTAACTTCAGCACAGGAGTTCATTTACGTTTTGCCCTCCCCACTTTATTATCCCATCCACCTTTACCACCAGTTTATTCTACCTATTTACCGTGTCCTTCCTTGAGATTCTTATCCTGCATTTGGCAGCGAGTTGACAAAAACACTATTCCTGCATAAAGCTTTTTATAAACCAGCTTGTATTGCCAAACACCCACTAAGCCAAGAGATTGGCTTTTTGCCTTCCCTTGAGCTTTTGTACTTTCTCCTCAAAAGAAAGAGCATGCAGCACAAGTTGAACACCACTGATGCTATACCCTCCTGCTGGGTATCCATACAGGATCATCTATTTTCAGCCACCACAGGCTGCAGGTCCCAATGGCCAGGTAAGCCTCTCCAGCCTTCTATTCTCTCCCCACATGCTCCCTGCAAGAATACAGCTGATGGGCTTGAAGGAACAGCCTTCCTGGTAGTGACCTTCCCACAAACACCTGCCACTTTGCCTACTTATCCACAAGGAACACATGGTGCTGAAACCAGGGCTCGATGAGCCAGGAAAGCAGGGTTCCCCCAGTCCTGCTGTAAGGGCACTCCCAAGGCCCTACCAGATGCACATTGCGATGAGAACTGACTCAGAGAGCATCCACAGCAACAGAAACCCAGCCTCTAAGCACTAACAAAGAAAAGCGTTCCATAAAATTTAAGTCTCAACCAAAGACAGGAGGAGAAACTCAAAGAAGAATGGCTTTCACCACTGCAGACCCAGCAGCACACAGAATTATGGCAGGATGTCCAAGCTGGTTTAACAACGAATGAAAAAAATTATTCCATGTGTGTATTAGCATAAGCTTATGAATACAGTTTCTCCCAGCCTTCTCTGACAAGCTGTCACAGCTACCACGCATGCAGGTATTTTCACACATTTTAATATATGCATTATTGACTGGAGAAACTACTAATTTAAAGTCTGCTCATCTCCCCTACGTCAACTCGTTTCTCTTGCTCCTCTCTTAATACAGTTCTCTATATTAAGTGACAAACTTGGTTAAGAAGAACCACAAATCTGAATCTGCTTGCAAAGCAGGAGTAACAGCTGATTCTATAACTTTTTTAGCTACTTGAGCAAAACAAACCAATCAGATTTTAGTTCAGTTCAGCTTTCTAGTAACAGCCACTGCAGTATATGAACTGAAGTGCCATTTGCTTCTCTAATTAGCGTTAGCACACAGACTACCATAGCTCTAGTTTGCTTGGCTTTCCAGGTGGGTTAAGTGTCGTCTGATACAGCAGTAGCTTAGATTGAATCAGTAGAAAACAAAGCAGCCATCTGGCATTAAAATGCCAGAAGGTCCCCAGCTGATCAGGCACTTACTGTCCTGGGCCAAGAGGGGCTCATGACAATGAGAAAAAGGGGCAGTATCAGGCATTTCTCCAAAGTCCTCAGTATAGCCCCCTAAGGCTGAGCTCTTCTGTATGCAGATGGGTACTGCCAGCTCAGTGCACAGGGTAACAGCCATGAATCATAAGGCCATTGTCACAGCTCTGGGGCACTTCAAGATCAGCCCTCATAGTCCTTTTTGTGTCAGGAACTAGTAAATGCTTTCTCTTCTACATGAAAACAATGGCAATGATTCCATAAACATATAACAAAGATGCTCTGCTCTCTCTAGTGGCTACTGTTAGCTTGAAGGCACAATTCAAGAAATGAGTTACAAGTTTTGAAGTGCCTCACCTTAACATTTTGTTTCCTGAGATCCGATTTGTTCCTACGTGGCCCAGTATCTCAGTTAAGATCCTCTGGACTGGACCAATGAGACCCTTCCAAAATCCATCACCAAAGAATGGCAGCAAGCAAGCAACACTGAATCTGAAGCCTCCTCCAAGGAAGGATAAGAGACACCACGACAATGTAGGCACTGTGGTCAAGTCACACCATGCAATTCCTACTTCAGCACAGTGTTTCTGAGATACTTTCCTCTCTCATGGCACAGGAGACTAAGATATTGTTGCTGCATCGTCCTACAATTTATGGAGTCCGTGATGAACCACTGCATCATTTTTCAAGGACCAAAGAACTCTACGTGCTTGGTCAATAAAATATAATAAGTAATAACTCATCCAAAAAAATGGGGAT
The DNA here is from genome assembly GCF_951394365.1 of Tetrao urogallus. Taxonomy (NCBI): domain Eukaryota; kingdom Metazoa; phylum Chordata; class Aves; order Galliformes; family Phasianidae; genus Tetrao; species Tetrao urogallus. The sequence goes on from NC_136818.1 coordinate 22,983,837, forward strand.
GGCAACTCCAGAACTGCAGCTCTATTAACTTTTTTTTTTTTTTTTTTTTTTTTTTTTTTTTTATACAGATAAGTTTAGCAGAAGGCAGTATTAGTGACAAATAGCAGCCTGGGGAAATTTTCAGATCAAGGTAATAATGCCATGAGGTAGAATGATTTGCTTTAGTGTTGCTATATAACGCTTCCAGTTCTTCCAACGGGACACTAATTGTAGCCAGAGGCCACCTTGCTTAAAAAATACCTAAAGAAATATTTCAGCACTAAAACTGTCTGGACTAATAAAAAAAACAAAGCGTCCTCCCCAAGAAGGGGCACTGGGAAAGTGCAGCAGGGTACAGAGCTCAACGACTGAATGATTCAAAGCAGGTCCCGTGCTAGCAGGCAGAACCACGTCAGTGGGAACAGCTCTCTCACCTATACAAGGTGCTCAGGGCTCTGCCCAACAAGCTCTGAACATCTCCAGCAATCTGTCTTTTCCAGGATCCGGCTCCAGAGTTTGCCCCACTCTTATGGCAATTTTTCCCCCTCCATCTGGCCACAACTCTCACTTGTGCCTGCTGCCCCTTCTCCAGTCCCAGCACTTTTAAGAAGATCCTGCTCCTATCTGCTCTGCATCTCTCTGCCAGAAGTCAGACACCACAAACACCTCTTGGTGCTTCTACAATGCTGTGACTGCTGTGCCTAGCACAGCACTGTCCATAACCTACCATTGGCACCCCCCACCTCGCCACTCCGGCCATTCATGAGACATTGAACAGTACTGTCCCTAAAGCACTAACAGCCAGACACCAATATGAGTGGCCCAAACTATTTCCCCACCCACATACTCCTTATCCAGCCCATCTCTAACTGATAACTACATGAGTAGAAGGATTTTCCCTTAGCAGTACCCAGAGAAACACTCTCCATCCCTATCTGCTGTCCTGAAAGCTCTTTAATTATACATCTCTGTCTCCTTCTGGGAAGGGATACTTCACAATGCTTTGAAAGGGAGCCACCAGCAGGATCTGACAGGGCTGCAGAGGTGGGAAGTACCTGTCCTAGAGCAGGCGGGACCACACCAGCCAGAACAGCAGGCATCAAACGAGCAGACAGCCACCAACACTGCAGACAGCTGCAGGAAAGAGAAACAGAGAGGACTGGTTTGATCACACTCGTTCTTTGAGATTCAAAGCAGAGTTTATCTCCTGCAGGTTTCTCTCTCTCTATAGCATGAGAAGGAGTCACTCCATATGTTTCTAGCCTTTCCATCCTCCCTAAATTAACTCTCCCACTGGTACACATCCATCTTTTCTCCTATCAGCAGCCCCAAACTTCCACCTAGTCCACCTGCTTCATCCTGACTCAGGATGCACCTGGCCCACCTTCCAGATAGGAGCTGGAAGCCAAGTCCCACTGCTTCTGGAGGGGGCAAAGCCCCCATCAGCAGCACAACAGAGGCAGCCTGAAAGGGGAGGAAACCACACGCAACAACCATATTTAAATTTTCTTTCCCTTCTAAAATGGACTAAAATCTGCCTTAGAAATATCAATATATGTTATCTTACAAAAATGGACTGCCTTTGCCTCTACAGTGCCCATCTGGCTAGTGCGTCCTTCGCTTTCTTAAAAAGGCTCAGGAACCCAACTACATGTAGATACTGTACAAAAGCAGCTTTGAAGCTTCTTGACCCCTAATTTCTCCCAGTTTTACATGTATGACAAGGGTTGCATCTGCTCTGACTCATTTTTGCAAATGAATACCTGATTTACTGTTTCCAGCAGGATATAGCAAACCATGTTTTATGTATTAAATGTCAGCAAATGAACTGAACACCAGTTGGCTATGGATTTTCGGGAGGAAAATAACACAGCAACCTACCCACCTCCTTCCATAGAATGAGTCATTAAAATAAGGCAAGAATAAAATTCTTTGTTCTTTCCATGCAGCATGAGGTGGGCAGCACATGCTGTCACTGAGTTTCTTTGCTCTCTTAGCACTTATTCTTTCCTTGCAATGAAATGTGAGAAGGAAAAAGAATACCTGAATCATCAAGAGGTTTTGATTGTATTTTAAATTATTTTCTCAGTAGCCGCTCTCCTAACTCAATGGGAAATACGTAACAAGAACCAAGTCATCCCATTTGTAAGACACTATCCACTGCAGCTCCAGTAATTGCAAGGTGGGATTTGCACATACGCGGCCAGAAGAAATAAGATACAACATTTTTTTCCAATTTCTATAACTTCCAAGAGATCAAAATTCAAGCCAACAGAGCTTTCTCTAAGAAAAGGAGTGACAAACAAGCACTGTAGACTTTGAAGGTGATAGGGCAGTCCTCACACACAAGGACCACCGAGCAAGAGGTATCTAGTAAGTAAATCTTTCAACCAACATAAGCCATAGGGATTTAAAGCCAGTTCCTCCTCCATCCTGCAGCTTACACTGGTAAGTTGCATATTTCACCAGCAGAAAAAGTTGCACCTGAGGCCAGAGCAGGTAGCAGCCCCATGGGCTGGGGCAGGAAGCCACACTGAAGCTCTCCCAAAGACCCAGCTCAGTGAATAGCAGCACAGAACTATATTTTGTTCAAGTCTGTAGGTGATCTTCCTATCCAATCCAACCTCATAGCCTCCTTTCTTACTCAAACCACCACCACAAAAATAATTCGGTATAAGATCTGTTCTTCCCTGCAATGTTTACGTCAGCCTTGATTTTCGTTTTCACCAACCTGTCTTCCATGCATATAAAATGTCTTGAGTGGCTGGAACAATACCACAAAACATTAAGCAATTTAACATGAAAAGAAGGCACTGGCTCTGACTGACAGCGCTATTCAGAGTGCAGGGCAGTATGCATGCTTTACACTTTTAATGCACAATCCACCAAGGTAACTGCTGAGATTGGAAACAAGCATTCAAAATTAAAGTGTTAGAATTCAAGCTACCTAAACAACATTAATTTGATGCTCCCTTGGATGTAACATCTAGCATTATGTGACCAAAATGCTTACCTCCCTCACCTGTCTCACTGAGGGCACAGAACAGCTGGTGATCACTCCATCAGTTACTCCTTCTCCTTTCTTTAAATTGCATATTATTCTGTCTGTTCTTCAGAGGGAAACCATGGATTTATTTACCATACATCACTCAAACCCCATTCTGAAGACAGAATTTCTTATCTTCCACATAAACAAGTTATCTTTCCTAATGACCCATGTGAGATGAAACGATAGCATTGCGGTCGTTTTACAAATGGAAAATGAAAGCAAAGAAATGAAAGTGAAATGCTTCCATTTCTTTTACTTACCTTGACTGAGACTTCTGAGACTCAATTTCCAGAGAATTCAGAAGTTATTACAAGCACTTCAAGGCTACCTCTCCCCAACGTACCTCCATAACTTGCAGAGGCACTGCAGGAAGTTTGATTGAGTTAGCTCCTGCGCCATCACCAGGGCACAGGGCCACAGCTGATGAACTTCAGCAAGAGAAGGAGGCAGTGGCCTCACATTGCATTAACACCATTCAGCTGACCCAAGGAACCACTATAACACTGCAGTGTGCTGCCAGGAGCCATTACACCACTGGGCTTAAACTTGACATTGCTGCCAACAGTGTTGAAACTCCTGACGGGCTCTACAGCAAAGGCCTACTAAGTTCAGAGCAGCAACTCAACATTTCCGTAACTCATAGCCTTGAGCATCCAATTGGGCACACAAACCATGGGAGATGGCTCATCAGCCACCTGCTGTGTAAAGTCTAGTTTAAGTCACTTGACTCCCGGAACCTGCGAACACAATGGCACAGAGGTATCGTCCCCTTCAGGACAAAGCTTCCCTCCTCTTCAGCAATTCTCCTGCTCCAATCACTTCTTCACCTTCAGCAACAACCTTCTTCTTGACAGCTATGAGTCAGATACAAGGCACTCCCCTCTCTAAATGATGAAATATTTCTGCGACAAAGTACTGCAACAAACATACTTGATATACTACTACTAGTGCTTCACTGCACCATCTTCCCTTCCTCTTTTTTTGTTAGACACTTTTGAAAATCCCTTCTGCAGCATCCGAGCTATCCACTGATTAGCTGAAGTACCACAACCTCCAGAGGGACTAACGTGATCCCTGGATCCATCTTCTCTGTGTTCTCAATGTTGGAATGGCTTCAGAAAAGCAAGCTGAAGACAGGAAGAGAAGAAAACCTGAATACTTAAAAGGGCAAAGCACTTTCTGGCTTTATTCAAAGTGCGGTGGCGAGCCTAATTATGCAAATTCCAGAAGCTTGTCATCATTGACCTTTTCAAAACACGCGTGTCCACGAGTCTAACACACAATTCATTGGTGAACCCTGAAATTTATTAAAGGTCATCAGTTCTAGAACTATTTCTCATTACATCATCAAAGAACTTAGTCGCATCTGGCAGTAATCACCAGTGAAAACAAATTTGCTTAAAAAACAGGTAAAAACATTGATGCAATGGTTTAAAAAAAATCTCATACCTTGAAAAAGGTCTGTACAAGGAAAAGAAAAACAAATATTCTCACTGCAAAATATCAATCTATTTGTTCTGAAAACAGAATTCAGCAGTGCCAGAGCTTAAAGACCCTGGTCACCTGAAGCCCTGTGAGCAGACTGAGCAAACCGCCGGGAGTCACTGCTGATTCCAACTAAGTTCATTCTGGCAGTGCGTAGAGCAAGTCTAAATCTCACTGCACGCAGATCCTCTGGGGCTTGGCTGGCTCTTCCGCCCTATTGCTTCAAGAATTATGTCACAGACCTCCGTATTCCTTTGGGGAAGATTGTTCTCTACCTTTCTGATCTCACTCACAGAAACACAGCTTTCTCCCCCACGCTGACAATTGGTTCATGCTAAAATCTTTCTGTGAAGAGCTCACAGAGAGCCTGGCACAACAATAAAACACCTCTGTGAAGGTTTCTGTACAGTTCAGACTGCCAAGGAGTTTTCAGACAGAATATGCATAGGAAAAAAAAAAAGAAAAAGAAAAAACCCCTCATGTGCAAAAATAATCACAAGCCACTATGCAATTACTCTTGAAGTTCATGTCATATTTTCTGTGCAGAGCTCACTCGAGAAAATTCGAGTATTTTTCCTTTCAAGAAATTGAAACACGATGACAAATAGGCGAGGGTGTCCTTAATTAGACTAGTAGTTAGAACATGAAATACAGACCTTGTTCGATGGCAGAACTATGGCTCTTACCATGTCATGGAAGCAGTGAACATTACAAACCAAAAAAAAAAAAAAAGCTGAGGGGCCAGATCAAGCAGAATTAGTTGTCAGAGCATTGCAGAAGATAATGAATCTATAACAATTTACGCCAATGAAGTTAGCTTGTCTTTGAAGCTCAAAGTCTTCCCCCCTCAAATAAAACAAATCGTTTTTTTCTGGAATTTGCATGCAGTACAAGCCTGCATTTCCTGAATTAATTTCCTACCAGCAGCACCACAAACAACAGTACAGATCCTGCTTTTTCCTTTGGTATCTCTGCTCTTTCAGAAGGACGAGTTGGTTCAGCCGCTTCTTTTACAACAGATGGAGGGACATCATAAACTATCAGATGGTCCCAAGGCAGGTCTTTGAAATTCAAACAAGGCATATATCCATCAGCCCACCATACAAGACCGTAACAGGGCTGATTACAGCAAGCACTACATGCTAGCACAGGTCTGTGTCAAATCAGTGATGTGACACAGTGTCAAGCTCAACAGCGGGGTTTTAACTGCTTATTTTCACCTAGCGCCTGCCTGCAGCATCTGTCATCACCAGAGCATTCCATGGAGTCCCAAACAAGCGGAACAAGGACACCAAATATAGCCTGGCACACAGAGCTGGAATTATCTTGCTGTAGTTATTCCATTTTCACCTGAGGCAGTCAGCAACTTGGGACCCATTTCTGGAGATAAAGCCATAGCACTGCCATTACTCAGTAACCAGTATTCCTAGGAGATAACTCTGACTGCTCACCCTTTCACATGTTCCAGGAGGTGGTGCTGTTACTCGGGTGGAAGCAGGCTACAAGCTTGCACACAGGGTTTGTGCATCCCAAGCATGGCCAATCTCACTGTCCAGCACGCCTACACAGATAAAATACTTCAGCAGACCAGGGAGATTTTATGCAAAGAAGTGCACAGTCCCAGATATGCACACACACAATGCAAACTGAAGACATCGTGCAAAGCAACCTGTAAATGCACATTCAATATTTTAAAAAAATCAATGCCTATCAGGCCTTAATCCTCCCAGCCCAAAAGTACCGGTTCTGAACAGAACAGAAACTCTTCATTGCTGTGCATGAATTCAACAAACTGCTGTGTCACCCATATGCAACAGCCATCTGGGACAGATGTTCTGAATAGAATCTGTCTGGGAATTTAGGGTCCACAGTCAACTTACTTTACAGCTTGATCATTTTCCTTCTGAATGTCCCAGTAAGAAATTATGCAGTCCCATTTGACCACAGGAAACCCTACACACACACTGCATGTCAGCTTCCCTCCCAGATACATGGACAGCTCAGAAAGCAGATTAATGCTGTGCCAGTACCATCCTACCCCAGCCCACCCAATCTGCTGCTCAGAGAGCTAAAGCTCACCTGATTTTTTTTTATGGATGTGGAATCGATCACCTGTAATGCAAGCAAAGTCAGACAGACTATTCGTTTGCTGGTCTTTTTTTACTTCCCTCCAGAGACCCCAGTTCCTTAGGCCAAAGAAACTCCCATTCAAACAGGTCAGTAATCAAGAAGTATAAACATTCTTCATTAGATTTTGAAACAAATCAGCTATTCACATCTAAGCTACGCAGTTTTCTCTGCACATCAGTTTGGCAGACAGCCACGTTATTCATTTGCCATCACAGACAGTAAATTGATCCACTGGCATCTAAGGGTGCCTTTTTCACCCATTAGTATTTCCATGACCTCCCCAGCACAGCCTGCATTGTACCCAGGACCTGAGTCCTGACTGCAGCTTTTAATCTTTGCTAATCACAAAACAAGTAAGGCTGAATTCCACACATAAAGGAGTATAAAAGAAGGAACCGATGGAATAGACTTCTTTGTTTCAGAGTTCATTGATCTCTATATATGCTCCCAGCTTGATGAGAAAGTTAATTTAATGACTCTGAAGGGCAACGTACATTTTTCAGGCTCAAGGTAAAATACCAGAGCTGGTGACACTGCAATGCAGAATTAAGGCAAACGGCCTTCATAAACAAGAATGGGATTACATTATTCTCACTGGTATGAAAATTTCCCCCATCTGTCCCACGTCATGTGGAGGTTAAGAGCCAGCAGGTGCGAACACACATCTCCTGGAAATGGAATGCCAGCTGAAATAACATCACCTCCCATTCCCCAGCACCTCTGGCAGTGCAGGAAGCGAGCAAGGCATGACCCATGGCAGCACACACAGACAGCACGGCCCAGCTGAGCTGTAGGGAGGTTGGGATTTCCATTACGCCTCACTAAGGAAAAATGTAATTAAAACTATTACACTTGGAGCACGTCCAGCTCTATGAATCTGACAAAAGCTTTTACGATGATAAAAGAATAATAATGTCCAGTAAAATCCCTGTACATAAAAAGCACACTAAAGAGTTTTATTGTCAGAAATCCAAGGGAAAGAACGCTTAAACAAGTGAATGTGCAACTGCTATAGAAGAGAGGCAGTGCGACTCTTCCATTTCATAAGCTGAAGTTTAACTTCCCAGCTCTGTATCCTGGCACACTTTCCCTGTCAGAAGAAACATCTCTTGTTTTATTGCAGGTCAGAGCAACTTATCTGAAGAGATTATGGATGAAAATGTTCTCGTGGTTTCAATAAAACCAGCCCAATGTCCTTTCTGTGATGGCTCATTTCGACACTTCGATCCGCTTTACATTTCTACCCTTTGAAAGATGCCCAACACAAGAAGGAATTTACAGTGCCATCCACCAACTATGGGTGCATCACAGTAAGAAATTCTCATGCTTGCTCTTTTTATCGATCCACGCAGCAGGATATTATTTGAGGTGACATTAACAGAAATGTCATATTACTCAAAGAGAAAAAGATAGTTCACAGTTTTTGGAAAAAAAAAAACATTTGGCAGAGCACTGCCATCTGTACCAATATTGGAAACCAAGCTATTAAATATGCATAATTCACTTAATCTTACAAATATATCTGAAAATTAGGCTTTTTACTATGTTTTCCAAAGAAGCATCACTTTGCATACTGAGTATTATACCCATCTGGAGCACTGGCACTTGCAGTACCCTTGCCTTTTCAAGTCCGTGCCACCTTGTTATATGGGACTCATCATATATACCGAGCATCTGAGTTCTGGAAGCTGTTTATGGGAAATAGGGGTAAGGAGAGACAAAAACCAGGAAGACAGCTCAAACAATCCAGCGCTGGAGCTGGAACCTGTTTGGGATTACAGCTGCTAGAGAAACAGAAGCTGGAAATGGAGTCCGGCCATCCACAACTGATTTGAAGAAAACATCTGCTGTTACTCTGCATCTGTCCCTCAGTGATCATCTGTTTAAAAGGAGTATACCTCAGTTTATTTAGTTGTTGCTTAAACCTGGGAAGGGTAGAATTAAACCTTAACAGATTAGAACTAAGATTTAGAGGGTAGCTTTGGTGCTTCTTGACTGCAGCACCCTGTTTGAAACAAACACAGATTCTTTCCGTTTTACCCTGAGCCTGCACTGAATAGTGCACCTGAAGCAGCCGTAGTGAGTGCGACTCCAGGTATGAGACCAACCTCTTAAATGGGATCATCTCCCACTTCCAGATTTATGATTCTGACCCGGGAAAGCAAACAGCATGCAAGAAAGATTTCTGGAATGATTATTTAATAGCGTTGCCAAACCCAAATGGGCTTTATAGCAGTGTCATTATGCTATAGTCTAAGAGATTAGTGACGATTTCAGGATAAGGCTTTGCAAAAAAGTAGTTGCTAAGTCCTTTCACACAGTGTAGAAGCTTCTCATACCAGCTCACCAGACCTTCCTGGACTTTTGCTAGGCTCAAGAGACTGTAAAGTATGGGCTTCAGAGGACTGTTCTGCTATCTGTTCTGAGCTGCTGGACAAACCTTAGGAAAGGGACCATGAAGCAGAAATTAGAAAGCAATCTCAAGCCACCTGCTCTACAATGGCTTTCCAGGAAAATGTTCTAAGCAGCTGAACCTAATCAAGAGACTGGACGCAAACCGTTCATCCAAGGAATTCTCAGTAATGAAAGATTAACGTGCCCTTTACTTTAGTGGGTTTGAACATGAGACTATCTCCCACCTTCAGATTTACTTTCCAGAACTTCTTTCTGTGCAATATTTACAATGCCCGTTTCTACTCTTAAAAGTAGCAGCAGAAAGAATTTCTTCCTTGAGCAAACAGATCTGAACAGACTGCAGAAAGCTGCAAAATAATGATCTCGTGAGAGCCAAGCTTAAAATTTCAATCTGATTTCAGTTACATACATGAAGAACTTCTATCAACTAATACGTAAAACAAATGTATTACATTGTATTAAAACAGGCGAATTGTACTACTTCAAAGAATAAATTGAAATGTCTGTGGTAATGGAATATTTGAGAACAGCAAAAAAATATACTTACAGGTAAACAGTACACTAGGAAAAATGATGCTGCCCCAGGAGGTTCTGTTTGAACACAGAAATAAAAACTATTTTGCTGTGTGAGCACAGGGCCAGGTCACAAAGAGTCATGGAATCTCCAACCCTGGAGGTACTCCAGGGTCATCTGGAGGTGGTCCTGGGCAGCTGGCTCTAGGTGACCCTGCTTAAACAGTGGGGTTGCACTGGGTGATCTCTCAAGTCCCTTCCAACATAAACCATTTTCTGACTCTTAGATTCTAAAATCGGTCAGACAATAAGCCACACTACCAACCAAAAAGGTAATCTGCTTGGACAATTTCTGGCAGTGAAATGAATCCCAGCATCAGATCTGCTTTGGTTCTCCTGGAGAGAGAAATCAGATCTCCTTGTATTACAACAGCCCGTTCATGCAAGGTCAGACACAGACACATCACCCAGGTGCCCCCCAGCATGGTTACTGGCAGCAAACAGCAGAAGTCAGCCTGCTGTTCTATATCAGATTTATTCTACAAGCCTTTTCTTCACTGGCAATTTTGGTCAGGTCTCTCCCCACTTCCTATCTACCAGCTTTTACAAAACCCAGAGCAATACATCTCCTATGCTTTTTCAAATGAGAAAAAAATATTTGGTGGGTACAAGTTATAAAGGAGGATACAGACAGACAGTTCTGCAATACAAGCCTTTATTTCTGCTAGAAATGGTTAAAAACGTTTTAAGAAATGCAGGCTTTTGCTGACCAATGTTTGTCTAAAGCATCCTGAGCATCTAAGGATTACAGAACAATCATTACCTGGTTGTAGTTCTCCGGATGTCTGACAAGATCTGTTTCTGTGACAGAAAAATGTCCAAGGGTCTGGTCTGTATGAGAACCACTAGTGAACAAATGGATCTGGAATAGATTAAAGTAAAAGACATTTGTAATTGTAAGGACCAGATAATTAACAACACCCTTAGCTGCCATCCAACAGCTTGCATGGATGCAACAGTGATGTGAACCAGTGGTTACAAGCCCAATGCCAATGGCAAGTACAGAAGTAACTACAACAACCAATACAACAGACTTTTGTAGAAGAGTCTACAGGAACCCATGGCCACACACCCACAAAACGGGCCATCCAGTACTGTTACCATGAACACATGCCTCCCCTGCCACCGCAGTAAAAGTGAACAATTACCCTCTTTTTACATCTTAGTCTCTTTCTTTACTCTGTACATAATCGTATACATAACGTGAGAGAAAAAAACATTTTCACAGATAGTACAAGTCTTAACAGAGGTAAAGGATGCCCTCAGAATGACTGCTGATTTCTTCCTTTAAAGCAGAACACACTACCAAGTTACAGCAAGTTTCTGTACTGCTGCTATATATTCTTGGCTTTCTCTTACTGGGACCTTGTCCCAGCTGCACTGGTGATGGTATCATCAATTATTTGATGAAGAAGCTTCCCAACTTAGTCAAGGGAACAATAAAAAGCAATTCGTCCTATTCAGAGCTGATCCCTTTGTTACTGTAATAACTGCAGCTGCCAAACAAGATAGCAGTGCACATTTGTCAGAGAATCGCTGATATTTCATTAATATTTCTGCCAGAAGACAGAGAATGTTTCCTGCTTTTTTTCCTTTATTCTAATATGAACTTTATCATACACTTGGGTATTTGACAACTGTTTTAAAGCTGACAGGCACCGGGCAATTATCAACCCTTCTCTGAAACTTGGGAATATTTTAGCATTCCTTTCCCCAAACTCACTCCCAGTGACAACCATCTGTCACATGTGCAAAGCTATGCAAGTTTAAAAATAAAAAAGCACCTCCCCACACAACGTCCTTCCTTTCTGCTCACCATGGCTCTCCCTGCTGCCTTCCCATGTAACCACAGCAGCAAAACCTTTGGGCCACAGCACCAGGGTGAATTTCAAGCCCTCTTCAAAGGTATGCTGCAGCCACGCTACCCGCTGAAGCTCAAAACAAATACTGCAAAGCTGTAGCAACAGAGGAATAAAGTGTTCCTCCAAGACTAGAATAGATGGATGCTGGCACAATCCAGTATGTATATTTTTACAAGCTGTTATTGAAAAATCACGTTCTGACTAAAGATGAAGCAAGACTAAAGGGAGAAAGAGTACCAAGACAAAAGTTACAGGTGAATGGTGAGAGGCAGAGGGCACGTGTAGCTGTTGCTGTATGGAGCCAAACAGATAAAGAGGAGGCAGGTCTGATTGAACCTTACACAGCCTCCTCTGCCTGAGAGTACAGGCACAGCCTTCACACCTTGGGAAGCATCCAGGACCAACTCCTAAATGCCCTTGAGTTCAGCCAACCTGCAAAAAGATAAACTGGTCAATTCCTCTGAAAGAGGATGAGAAGGGGACTTGATCACAGCTTACATGCATTTACATTCAAGAGATCTATTGGGATCTAAAGGCAGAGTCACATTAGGAAAACAAAGCTTTTCAAATACTAAAAAAACCTCAAAACTACCAATGTAGTCATTTACAGCAGATTCCTCATGCCAAGACAGAGACACATCCAACAACCACAGTTCAGCTCACTCATAAATTACTGATAATGAAGTCATCATCCAGCATCAGTCTCTGCCCTCTGCTGTTCAGAACATCAAGACTTTGTCCACATCCCCTCACCCCATCACAGGATGCATAGATACCACCAATGTAACCCACTGTGTAACACAACCTATTTCATATTACTGATCTTCAAGGTGGCACAAGAACCCACTCCTTTCATAGCAGGTACTTCAGTCCTGCTTTGCATTCACAGCTCCTGCTCTTACAATTTTCCAAGCACATTAGAACCATTATTGCCATTTTGCCACAATCAGATAATACCATTTATATTAAAGTCTTCTTCTATTGTCCATAATTCCATTGAATATCATTTTATTCCTACTAAAATATGCCCACAGTCCACAGTCAGATGCTTAACAAAATTCACCTCTGAATTCAGACTAACCCTCTCCTATTTCATTTGTAATTTCTGTCCTAGTCTTTAGTGGAGAGAAGACAGCTGAAAATACCCACAGGAAATCCATCAGCTTTGCAGAAACTCTGCTATTTCTTTTTACATGCTGATTGTGGCATAATAGCATTTAACAGACCTGAGGAATAAAAAAGCCAATTTTAAACTGTTTTTCTGAAACGATGCAAGGCTTCTCATTCACTTTTTTCTTTTTTTTTTTTTTAAGGCCAAGTGGCAATTCAAGGCCTAACAAAAAACAGCTTCTCTCCCCTATGAATTCAAGAGGGATCAAAAGGCAGGCAGGCAGATATTCCACTGGCACTTGAGAGGAAGGATAGAAGAGAAGGAACCAAGAGGTGTGCCTTAATATGGTAATGTATCCCTCATGCTTCGATGTATTTCAATGTCTATCAGGTAAATAAGTACCACTGAGAATTTGGAAGGAATTATGCTAGTATTGCTGTATTAGACTTTCAAAGCAGGCAAACCTGCCCATGTTGAAAAGCTATTATAATGTTATTCAACAGCTCACAGCCTCAGGCTGCAAAACTCCTCAGCAACAGAGAGGTTACGATTTCCCTGAGGAAGTCTCCTTCCTACAGTGGGGCACGTAGGTGTCTGGGAGCTTTGTGTGCCTCAGGGAGGCACTGAAAAGCAGCTAGCTAGCAGCAGGGCTGGCAAAGCAGAGTAGCAGGCAGAGCACCTAACAAGCAGCTCCCACCAAGACTGGCTCTACCTCCACATAGGCTTCACTCCCCACTGCTTGAAAGTGCTTACTGCAGAACTTTGTACCATCAGCCTTAAGTGGCTGCAGACAGGACAGTATACAGGGCTCCCACAGAACCCAAATCACGCAGAGGAGGATTTCAACTATCACCTGTGTACTTTAGAGAATGAAGTGTCATTTATTTTTGCCCATTTCACCTTGCATCTCCCTCCTACCACTCTTTTCACTTTCTCCAGGCAATACAGCACTATTTCATTACGACGTGAGTCATCATTTGTAACCTGAAAGTACATGTCCCTGATCACCCAAGCAATTCGATATTCTATTTTTTCCACAAAGTCACAGAAACACAAAAGACCTCTGAAGGTCCTCAGTCTGGGCCCTTGCTCTAACAAGGACTACTGCCAACATGTGTACGCGTTTTGCAAGCCTCTGAGGATGGACGTCATTCACCCCCTCCACTGACCTGCTCCAATGCTGCCTGCCACCCCAGAGAAGATTCTTCTAACTTGCCAGAACCTGCCCAACTACAACCTGAAGCTCTCTCCCCCTTTGTCTTTTGGTACTACTGGGAGCACATAACCCTCCTCTTCATACCTGTCAAACAGTTATGCCCAAAGCAGCAGTGTGATGCTGCCTCCCTCAAACTCATCTCCACCAGACCAAACAAGTCCAGCTCCCTCAGCCTCTTCTTGGTGGCCATGCCCATCTTAGCCAGCCCTTCACCATCTTGGTCGCTTCTTGCAGGATCCTCTGTGTACGATTCTTGTTTCCAGCAGAAATACCCATGCTTATAAGATAGCATGGCAAAGCAGTCATTTCCTAAGTAGGAATATATTTTCCAAGTGTGATGCATTTTTCTCAAAAGTCCCAAATAGAAAATATGGTATTTAGGAGCTTGTGTGAGTCACAGAACAAAATATGTGGAAGAGTCACCACTACTTGGCAATAGCTATAGCTCGTGATCAGAGTAAATAAGGCTATTCCACAGTTGAGATACATAACCTGGTAAGTTATTAAACAGAGTGAGCAGAAACCATAATTATCATTTTGTAAAAAAGTCCTCTAAATCTGTCAGTGTAACTGAAAAACATAATACTCATTAGCCTACTGCACACTGTGTTTGCTGTTTCCACGAGGAAAGCAACAACTCACATACAGGTCATATGGGTAAGCTCAGTCTACTAAGACAAAGCAGATTCGTTTAAAAGTTTTAAAGCTAAGTTAATGCAGTAGCACAGACAACACTTCTCTGTAAGAGTCAGAAAATACAAATAGTTGTTTATGCAGCTGTTCAACTGCACACATTGTGTTTTGTCTGGCCATAAAAGTTAACATTAACGTGGCACTGCAATGAAGTCCTTTCCAGTCACTTTTGCCTTTCAATTTTCTTGCTTTTAATTCAAACTAAAATATAAATCAGAGCCCTGCACTTTATTATAGCTCTGAACAGAACTCCCACAGTCGCACATACATATTTGAGCACACATAATATCAGTGTGTGATCACAAATGGAGGAGCTGGGCCCCAGTCAATCCTTAGATGTATGCATCTGTGATGACAGTTGATGGCAGCCCTCTGCATATACCACAGAGCATAGTCTGAACGTAAGAATTATCAGCAGCACAGCTTACTGCTTTCAACCTAGTCCAGCAATGACTGAGAAGGCAGTAATGGCAACGTGGGGAAACTGGATTGAACAGAGAAACATTCCCTCTCCTGCTTAGTCTTGCAGACTCTGAAAACCACAGTCCAGGAAACTGCATAGTAACTAGCCTGTCTCAAGCTGTTTTCTGACTGCATTAGTCTTAATGTGAATGAACATTTTTCCTCCAGTAGCCAGAGGGGAAAAAAAAGTCCAAGTTTATTTCAAAATACAATCCCCATAGGAGGTCATCATCTTCCCTGTCAACACTTCAGCACGTTGCCCATTCAGCACCTCGCTTCATCTCATCCCGGACAGCAAGAGGATCTCTGTTCTCAAGGCCCCAGCTCTGACCTGCTCTTAATTCTTCCTTGCTCTCATTAACTGCACCTGAGGTATCGAGACTGCCTAACGATTTGTTCCTGCCAAGTACCAGATAAATCAGAGCACTGATGATGACTTATGGAATATTTGCCTCACCTACTATAAAAATCAGCATACCTCAAATAGAGGTAGCTTATCAAGGGGAGAACACTTCATTGGAGTTTTACATCATTAAGTCACCTCTCCCAATAGCATGGCTGTCTGTAATCTCCGTGCAAAAGCCAAGGACTGCACCTGCACTTAAGGTGAATTGCTATCTTCCTTTGCAGTTCAGAAAAGCACATTCACAGTGGGCAATGAGAAGCAAAAGGTTATTTTAGATGCTGCACACGCAGCACCTGATCTTTCCCTAGGGCTGTCAATCAGACATCTTCCCCGGCAATCAATTCATGTAAAGAACAAAATGTAACCTCATTATAGTTTTCAGCCTTGCTCTGTCACACACAGGATTAAAGCAAAGAAGGTATCTTCATTCAAAACCCTCTTGTTCTGATTCTGACGACTTGCTGATACACTTTCTTCGAGGAGAAATTTCTCAAACCTGTTCTGAGTCTTGAAAAGATTATTTGTCGAGCCTCTACACACAATAGCAAGTGGCTCCATACAGAAGGAGAAGAAGGCAAGAGTGGATCAGGAAAATGCTACTGAATAACTTTCAGAACTATTTTTACAACTTTTTATTATCTTTTTTTTTTTTTTTTTTTTTTTTTAAACTTGTCTCCAGAGTCATCACTGCTGTCAAATTTGGGAATGCAGGATGCATTTATCTTAAGCAGGCACAGTGCTTCTCAGATATCTGCATTGAGATGGGCAAAAAAACCACCATAAGCAAATGGGAATAGAACTGGAATCTCAGCCAGGTAGAGAATGAACATTTCCTGATTTAAAATTGTTTTTGGGGTTTTGTTCAGATGCTCCCTAGTACTGCAGAAAGGGAAAATGCATTTTAATTTGCTGCTACGACTTTCAACATCTGCGCTCAGAATTTTGAGTGCACATTTGTGATGAACTAACACTTGAGTCACTACTTGTCTTTGGGAGCCAAGTGCTCTGTCATGCTTCTACCAGACATTTTCTAAGGAAAATGGTGACAGCCCACCTGGTTATGGAAGTGACTAATGTGCCAACCTGTGAGGGAGACTTTCATACAGCAATTACAACCTTACAAACACAGTGCATACTTCATTTTTTCATGGTTCTGCCTCACTGGGGAAAGGTGGGGGTATTTATATTTAGAGTAATTCACTTGTAACTAGAGAAAATGCCGAACTAGCAGACAAGAATAATTTATACATTTAGCACTAGCTGACAAGGCTTTTAAATAATAAACAACGCCACAGTGGGTTAGAAGAATCATTTACCTTATGTAAAAGCTTGCACTGCTCTTGCTGCTGAGCATGCAGACTCCGCCACTGGAACCTCAGCTTCCCATTTAACCACTGAAGGTATCGAACATCGACTCTGTTCTCCAGCCCAGGTGCCATCTCAGTTGTATCCTTCTCACTGTAAGACAGATCCTCTTCACACTAAAAGCAGAAGAGAACACCAACATATTTTAAATAACTCCAACATTTTCAAATCACTCAGCAGTGAACACAGGCCAAATAGCTAAAAATTTCCCCAAACTTCAGCACTCTGGAATAAATACCAGGTTCACAGCTAAGATGAAATGGACTGTCTTTCTCTTCTGTCTTTCATTTTCCATGCTCAGGAAGACACAGATTGATCTTGAGACACTAAGCATACTCTCTATTCAGATGGACAAATCACATTTTGCCTAGGTCCTAGTAAGTCAGAGAACATAAAAAACAGATTTAGTTCCTCGAGTATCTTTCTGAAAGCGCTGCAGGCTGTACCAAGTGACCCAATTTTATAAACCGATGCCTTATATAGGGACAAAACTGCGGGCCTTTGCTTACCCAGCTATTTTCTTTTACCCATCTAGCATTTCTCTTCTTGCAGAATGGGGATAAAGAAATAACCACGCAGCTAACACTGCTCAGGAGTCTGCAGGAACATTTTCAGCCTCTGTAATAGTGAGAGTGAGACTGAGGGGCAACTGTCACACATAGCCTTGTTTTGACTTTTCTCCAGAGTAATTTGGAAGGAAGAATAAGAGTGTGCCTTGTCCAGTTTGTCCCATTTTCCTTCTGCAATTGCAAAAAAATAAGTAACAATACCTTCACCTTTTGGATGCAATTTTGCCTTGGCTAATCACAAAAAGTGAGACATTTCTGCTGTACCTTCCCCAGCCTCTTGCACAAAGATCCTTCCCATTTCCAAACAGACTCTCTGCTTTCAGCTAAGACTCTGCAAATGGGAGGAAGACATGGGCTGGTTTACCTCTGATGACAGTAACACCACTTAAAGGGTGGTTAAAGTTCTCAGCTTCACGTAGCCTACAGAAAGTACACGCAGTGAATACAATCCATAAATCCAAATTTTGACTACAGCATGTTGTAAGAGGTAGAAATAGCACAGACCTGCAAAAGCCTGGGGCTTCAGAACTGGCAGTGTCCAGCTAAGGAAGCGCTTCCCAGCTGTTGGATTCTCAAGACTCTTCTTTAAAGTAGAAATTTCAAGTCTACTTGAAACATGACTGTTTTCAAGAAAACAGTTGAGCAGATATTTGTACCCATAGACCTCAGCAGTATTTAAACATATGTGCTCCCCTGCTTCACAGACATCAGTGTTCAATAAAATCTTCTAAAAATTCAGTTGGCAGGCAAAGCTTGAATATAATTCCAGTTTGGATCCTAAACTAAAAATGCAAACTGCAAAAATGCAAAATGAAGAGAGCTTAATTAATCTTGCTTTAAATGCAGATTTCAGCAGATGTGTATCTGTAACAATGATCAAACAACCACCTAATGCTTGCTTTAACCTATTGCTTCAGTTGATAGTGCCTCTAATACAATGAGTGTTCCTATTATTTATAAGCACAAAAGTGCTGGTCTGGTCACACAACAAAATGTATCAAGATTACATGTTGTTTTTTTTTCCCTTTGTTCCATGGCTCAGATAAATATGTGCTATAAATCACAGCAGCACAGGGTTCATAAAGGGCTTTTCCTTTTAAAGGCACAGATGTGTCTTTAGAGAAAACAAAAGAAAAGGAAAAAGACTATCCCCTTTGTGTCAAGTGCAATGTCATTCTCTTTCCCCAGATGCCACAAGCTTTTTGCTCCAAAATCAAAAGGCATTGAGTTCTTGGGCACTGCAGGCCCAGCTACAGCACCTACGTGCTTCAGTGGCCCTGTCACCATCAGGCAAGGATTCTGAACTATGACACTGTATAGATACGGTTACCACGTTGTCCCTAAACATGAGCCAAGCGGCTGGGTGTTAGTAGCACACCAGAGAAAACACAGATGTAAACAGCACTAAAATGCTGCAAACAAGCAGCCAGAGAGCCACAAGGTCAAAGGCCTCTGTCCTACTCTCGTATCTGGGATTCCCAGACTGAAACACTCATTTTCCATTATCTGCAGTTCAGCTCCCCTGAACTAGAGGTTTGAGAATGGCACAAACACTGATCTCCTGGGGATTCATTTCAGGAAGGAATGGCATTAGACTCAATAGCTTTGGCAGCAAAATGACAAACACCGTGCAGAGCTAATTTTATTGTAGCGACCTGCCTTATTAATATTAAAATAAGGAAGCTAGTCAATGCATTTTTTAACAGGAACTCTATTATTTATTTCACAAACTGCACAAAAAATTTACTTTTGCTATGAAATACTTACCCTGTCGTAAAGTAAACAAGGTAAAAAAAAAAAAAACAACAAGGTCTTGCATATTATACTGTGACCTCAATTTCCTGAGCCATCTCTACCATCTAAGACTATTTACTGCTCTCCCAGTGAGAGAAAAATCACTAAAATACCAACTCAAGCTAGGGTCTTAGCTTCAAATATAACTGTGAATTTATCTAATCTATGCAGTGATTTGGGCACACACCTACACTTACTTCTGACACAAAGAAGTTGCATGCTTTTTACCAAAGCCATGACAAGCAGCCCAGCAGCCACCCAGACCTCCTAACAGCCTCCTCTCACTTGGGCTGCTCCACACCACCTCTGGAAGGGATAGCTTCAGAGTCACGTATCAGAAAAGCTTTTTGCTTATGAACAGTTAGCTAATGTTTCTCTTTGATTCTGCTTCCAGAACCACAGGCTTGCAGAACAAAAGCCACATTAGGATGTATGCATACCTCACTGCAGTGCTGGAATCTTTTCCAACCGGTGACACCAGAGCTAGTCCTGTCCAACTGGACAATACAGACTCAGCAGAGCACCTGGGATTAGCACAGCTGTTAAGCAGAAGCTAGAATGAAGCATAAATGCACCTCGGGTTTGGTCAGAGCTAAATACAGTCATGAGAATTCAGTCTCCAGCACCACAAGCTTTGCCCTGAGCATTCCTCCCCAGGCTATTTCATGTCCAGTTGTTATGAAAAAAAAAAAAAAAAAAAAAGATGCCAGATCATTCCCAAAACATGTGAATGCACTTGTAGTTACACAAGGCAGCAAACACAAAAAGAGCCAATGGTTCTCATGGCAAAGGCACTTGGTGCCAGTGAGTCAGAGTCATAAAGCACAGTGGACTAAAAGAGGCCACCAGATATATAAAAGTACTTGGAGGAAACAAACAAGGGGAGGAAGAAAGGAGGGTGAGAAAAAGATACATGGATATATTAACGTTATTTCACATTCCTTGTATCTGAGCAAACAACTTATATGTGATTTGATCAGAGGGAAACTAAAGGTTAAGAAGTTTCAGCTTATGGCAGGAATAAAGCTTTTCTTTTTGGTCTGAGATACAAAGCAATCCCATCTTACTAGAAATGAAGGAGCAACTCTACCCACAGTGGATGAAGATAAATTAGACAAGTACTTTGCCATATAAGTAGTTCAAAGAACAACACAAGCAGCAAGGTGAGAAGGGAGCATTTTTGCACTACAAGCTCCATTTGAGATATGAGAATTTACTGATCTACTGTGGGGCTGACCGTGCTCTACAGATATGCCTCAAATAAATTAAACTCCAAAAAGTATTTTAAAGGAAATTCCATACAGTTTCAAGGGAGACCTTACAACATACAACGAGGAAAACCCCACATCATGCAACTTGCTCACACTTCAACATCTTCCCAATTCATGCATATACTTTAATGCTTACATACCCTCGCACCAATGTCGTTACCACTCTGAAGAAACAACGCACTGCCTCATTCTGCCTGGTGCACCCAAGGAACAGGCCCACACTGCCTGCACTGCTGTGAAAGCAGGGCTCTAGCAGGGCTGCTTCCCTGGGAGATGCTCTTTTGCAACCATGAGCTGCCATCTGTTGGTAAGGGAAGGGCGGTGGCAGGCTCTGGTTCAGCCCCAGCCTGCTGCAGCTTTTCCCCATACTTCTTCCAAATCCCCCAAGGCCCAAATCTCTGCTTCCATATTTGGATAGCCACGAAACAGCTCACTTCCCACAGAGACACAGCCTTGTTGGAGCTCACTTAGCACAGGGATACATGCACCAAGTCATATTCCCAGTGGGTAGCAACCCTTGAGTGGTGTAGCAGAAAGCGACAGTCAGCTAAACCCTCAAACGTGTGCTCCCCCTGGTATTCACTTCCACTAAAGGTAACCTGTGCCTAGATAGAAACTATTTACTCTCAGATCTCAACTACAGTACACACACAGCCTCATATCCCAAAGGAACACCTCTAGATTGCTCACTGCAGGGCTTGCGAAAGGCAAAACAGTCATATAAATCACAGCAATAAAGCGCTCCTGTAAGCTTCTACTGAGAGCTCATTCTGAACTGCTCATAACTCAGACAATGGTTTGTATGTGACATAACATATGTTAACCAGTGTAATTACACAGCTTTAAAGAGGTAGGGGTTTTTTTTTGTTTGTTTGTTTTTTTAAGCACTGTAGCTAGAAATACCAGACTATCAGACACACTTTCCTAATTCAGTCATATATCTATCTGTGGGAGGGGAAAACGTGAAAAGGAACAATTTGAATAGAGGAATATGAAAGGGACAACACTATTTTCATTAAGAGCTCCATCAACCATGCTAATTAACTCTCCTCCTAGACACAGAAGGATCCAGACTGCTCTGTGCATGGAAAGATTGGTGCTGTAAGAAACCAACATGCCAACTAAATATCCAGATATTAGCACAGAAGAGCATGTTTTCCATTTAAAAAGAAAGTGCTCATAAAGTAGAAGTGATGTTCATAGCATATTTGGAAGCAAGATTAAAAAAAAAGAAGAAGAAAAATGCTGTGTTTCTGCAAGACCTTTCAGCTTTTAAATTTCAATGTCTCTTATAAAAATTGCTCCTCTCTGTGGCACTCCCAAGAGCTCTGCTGGTATCTCATTGGCAAAGAGTGAAAAAGAAGATGCTGAGGGAAGTCAAAATGTGAGCACAGCTCCTACTTCTTGCTGCCTTGTTCAAACAAGCCTGCCTGGCAATAGCCACAAGCCTGAGGCACCAGAGCGAGTCACACATTCCAGCCCTCCTTGTTCAGAAGGCCTCGCTTAGAAGCTCTGCATGAGGGAAAAAGCACTATGCCTTTAACACAGCACAGCAGCACTGCCCATCTTTGGAGCTACAAGGTCGAGGGTGTCACTCTATAAGTAACACTTCAAGTCCCAAAATGACTGCATTATGCATCCAGATGAAAGAAGTCAAACACACAAACACGTGACAAGGCAGACCTTCACTTGGAGAATGCCACGTTTTGCTGGGCTGAACAAATTGCAGTACAGATAATGTCTTGCACTACACTTCCTCTGCCTGCAACTGCAGTCCTGTTTGCTCACATCCATTTAGCTCCACTGTGGGAAAGCAGCTTGACAGAGGGTATCCAGTGAGACAAAGAGATGCAACGTGATCCATCAGCAGGGAGTCTGGAGGAAAGGGGCCAAGAGAAGAAGAAACAGTAGCTGCCTTGGACCAGAGGTAAGGCAGAGCTCTGCCATAGGCAAGAAGGCCTGCCATGCTCTCCTTTGTACGTCCATGTGGATCTCCTGAGGAATAAGTGATTTCTTTCCAAAGATCCTGCAATGAAAGTGAACCCTTTTCACTTAAGAAGTGGGACACCAGAGGTGAAGGATTTTCCTACTTAAATCAAAAGGCACTGCCCACTCCTTGCCAACGGAGGGCAGGAGAGACACTGAAACATTTTAACATCACTCGGTTTCATCACTTGGTGCATTTGCACCACTATGCCTTCATATTTGCACTCAGTATTCACTCAGTATTGGAAGCTCCAATTGTGAAACCTCAAATGACTCCAGTGACTGAGGGTAGAGCCCCATCCAAAACCAGCCATAACATCACAGGTACAAGTAATTTTGTATTTAT
The DNA here is from genome assembly GCF_951394365.1 of Tetrao urogallus. Classification (NCBI taxonomy): domain Eukaryota; kingdom Metazoa; phylum Chordata; class Aves; order Galliformes; family Phasianidae; genus Tetrao; species Tetrao urogallus. The sequence goes on from NC_136818.1 coordinate 23,006,549, forward strand.
TTGAAATCCAGACATTACCCAAAGAAACAAGTTCAATAAATGATGACTGCGAAAAGCCTAAATTACAAGTCTTTTTGATCATTTCAGACTTTGCTTTTAGAGTGTTTTAACTTGACACAGTGTCTGAGAAAATCGTAAGAGTGTATTCGCTGTGTCAAGCAATAATAAATATTAACTAAAAGTCTTCCAGTGCTTTCTGGCAAAAATTAGAGGAGAGAAATTCTGCAGGAGAACCATTAGGGATCCTGTGCCCTCTATTTAGGTTTCAGGCTCTTAAAAAGAGTGTTCATTAGCAGCTACTGTAATATGGCAGTGGTAGTAGCAAAACAGATAAATGGTAGGAGTTCTGAGTAAGACAAGAGGTCGAATAAAGCAGAAGTGTTAAGCACAGGGAATAGGGGAGGCAAATCAAAAAATGAAAGCCGACAAGCTGATACAGGCTGCACAGATCTGGAAAGTAATTACGATTACAAGTAAGAATCAATAGGTTAATAAAATTCCCTACTCTCCATGACATTGTAATACATTAAGAAGGGAAAAAAGCAGAAAACTGATATTTACTGACACTAGTGCTAAAGGTGTCCTCCTGCTTTTCTGCTGGGGAGTAGCATCAGGCTTGGCTACTGCTTTCACACTTTGATACGGCAATATGGTTTAAGAACAGCCGTGCTGGATGAGATTTCTGTAAGAGAAAGGCATTTCAACAGCAAGATGAGCAACCAGGCAGAAGGCTCATGCTATAATGGAAATAGCCAGTGAGCCAAGTTAGACTGTGACAAACAAAAGGGGAATCAAATTGCAAACCCAAGAGTCAGAACACATGTTTAGATTCATTCTCCCAATAAACACTACAAGTAATGAAACTAAGTTCACTTTGGCAAGCTAGAAAGACATACACAAATTCCAACTACAATAGCCATAATAGCTCTGTTTGTTAATTACTATGCATTCACAAAAGGGGAGGGGAGTCCAATTTCAAATAGAGGGCAAGAAGCAGACAGAAGGAATTAGCAGAACCAAGAACAAGTATTTATACACCGTATCTTGGTGATAATGAGGGAAGTAACATCACTGCCCCTATCTAAAAACTCAACAGCCTTCACACATAATTAAATTACTAGGCACATAAATTAATTTCAGCTGCTGAAACAATACCAGTACAGGCAGTATTTTTCCCAGGAACAGAAGGAATTCTTGCTCACAGAGCATTGCTATTATCCATACAAGCCACTGTGCAAATTTGGAAAAAGCCTTGATATGCTAAAAAAGCAAGTTTATATCAAACAATAATCTGCTTCTTAAATAAATGGAAAGACAACATGAGAATTCTCCAAGTCTACAGGTTCAATGAAAAAAAAAAAAAAAAAAAAAAGAGCAACAGAACTCACATTCTTAAGGTTCCATACCCTGTTTTAAGGTTCGTAAACACTATATTTTTTTATTATTATTATTATTATTATTTTGCTATTAACTGTGGCCAGCCAATGCTCCCATCAAGTTTCTCTCAAGATCCTCCTCCTCATGTTCCTTCTTGGGTGAAGATCACACAGTTGTACTAGCTTTTGTCACTGACACGTCAGCAGGCTACAAGCATAAACAGTTAAGCGACAGAGACTCAGTGTAACTAGCAGAGTTGCTCCAAAGGATACAGGAACCCTGATTTCATGGAGGAACCCATACCTCCAGAACTCAAGAGTCTCAATTAAGGAGACATGGTGGCTGCTGGAGGAACACTGGGTTTGGTTGTGGGATCTCATAAACACCTTGGGATAGACCAGAAAATCCACCAACTTTATAGGAAAGAAAGCAAAAGGAAGAATCACTCAGATGTGGTTGTTTTTTGTTTTTAAACTTTCCCTCGTACTCTAAGATTTCCATGTGGAATCAATGAACAGCACTCAAGATTATTCCTCAAGTCACCCAAAGCAACAAAAGATGCTAAATTCAACATCTCTGCGGTACTTATTTGAGACAGAAACCCACAGAGAGTGTAAAAAGCCTTTCAAGACAATGTCTAACAACTAATCATCCAGTGCTTTAAAGCAAAAACAATAGGCTAGAATTCCAAAACAGACGCATCGTAAATCAATGTGAGCCTCCAATTCAGGCTGTACTCCAGTCTTTACAGGACCAACACAATTAGTGATTTCCTCTAATTGTTTTACTTTTTCTAGAGTTGATTAGTGCAAGATTTGAGCTTCCACTGATCGCCTCTGCTGTCACCAACATGCTGACAAAGCAGGACTATCAATTCACAGAATGAACTTCAACTACAGCAGCCACAGGCCAGAGCCCAGCATACACTACCTGCCCTTCCTCCCTCTCCTGTACAGCAATGTGGGCTTCAGGCAGCTCTCCTCACTGTTTCCTCCACCCCTTCTCTAAGATTCATAACCTGGAGGAGAGGCATGGACGGAAGGCTGCAGAGGGCAGCAGCTCCCCCAGCACTGCAGGTTGCTGCAGCCCACAGCAAGCATCCCAGACCCTGGCACAACAGCCTGCAGCACCAACCTTGCAATGGAAATGCACTGGAGGCCCCATAAGACAAGGTGCCCTGAAGGATTCTCCTAACACATCCAAGCAGTCAGCCCATACGATCACCCAAGGTGCCAACATATCCGTCCTTGCCAACAACTACTCCAAGATTATTTTTATTTTTTAATTACATTAGATACATTAAGCACTACCTCCTATTACCCCAAGCCTTTCATCATACTTTTACCACCATGTAGCTAATACTTTCAGATATCACTTAACCTTTGACTCAGAAGATGTAAGCGTGTGTAAAATTAGGCTTGTTGAATGCTTTTTCCTAGCTCAGGATCTTAAGGCTCTGAATTCCTTGCAGCAGTGGAGCTCCACGTCCATCATGTGTCAAGCATACCCTTGTCCCTCTATAAATAACTGGCTGAAATCCTTCAGATGGAAGTGTTCAATTTGCAGGAGAGAAAAAAAGCATGTTGCTAAGGAACAGTGGAGAAGAAAAGGCCATAGAGTGGTAATCTGGAATGAAATGAATTAATTTAATTGGCCCTTGATTTGTTGGGTATTTGGCACACTATCAGCAATTTCATTGCTGGTAGGCTTTGTTTCAAATACAGCCTGAAAGAATGGTCAGAACATCTCTGCACACTTAATTTAGGGATTAGCTGCATTCTCTCCTCTTCATACAACAGACCCTTCACACAACAGTCCACGTTTGTGGATCTCCAACAGCATTTTAACAGCAAACCACAAACGCATCCCTTTGAGCTACTGCTATGCTGCAGCTCTTCAGGTTCCATTTTTTTAGATGAAGACACAGTGGTGGGGGGCTTTCTTCACATTTATTCTAATAGATCAAAAGATGTGCTCTGTTAGTAAGCGCTGGCTTTCATGCTTTGCTGATTTTGGCAGAGATCTCAGCAGTGCACGGAACCAAATAGTATTTCATGGATTGTTGTTTTGCAACATTTTCAAGAAAATATTTTCAATTGTTTATAGTATGTTTAAAAAAGGCTCTGTGTGACGGAATGTTTTTCAGGCTCTTTCTCAGCTGTGAACTTCACTTGCTTTAAATGAAGAAGAAAGAGAAAGAAATGCTCTTTCATGATCTTTCTCTAAGTATGTTTTTTCAAGTAGCCCTGCCTTTTTCTTCCATTTATTCAAATAAGAGAGAATTACAACTGCAGAGACTACATCTCTGACATGCTTAGAAATGTCTGTACCATCTGTTATGTATCTTCCAACACTTCAGCTTAAGTATCAGAAAAAAGCCTGTTATTTACCATGCACAGAGTCAAAGTGCCAGCACTTCAATTGTTTAGGCTGTACTTTAACCCACAAGATGCCTGGTAACAAACTTTCAATCTCACCTCTTGTTGTTCACTATAATTTTAGGAACTAAAACATCATTCTGATTGATGAGAAGATACTCATGAAGATACTCCATAAAATAACACTACAATAATCATCATACTTTTACGCAAACAACAGGGTCTAGTGAGTGGTGTACAAGGAGTTGAACCACCTTCCATTTCCTTCACACCCATTCTTATTTCCTTAACTGTGCACTTTTAAGTCCTAACTTGCTTGGGTCTTACTGCTCAGATGTATTGGTTTTGTAACGCCTCGCTGATCAGCTCCATGATAAGATCTCTCCCTGGAAATTCTTTGTGGTACAGAACCACAAAGAGGACCACAATTACAATCTAACATTTCTTCCTTAAGACCAACTGCATTTATTTGTTTTATTACTCGTAAGTTTCATGTCGAAAACTTACTAGATGAACACCGAACAAGAGATGTTGTCATTAAAGTGTGCAATCTTTACATACATACACTAATTCCAACTCCCATATATAAATATAAATATATATATATATATATATATATATATATATAACTTTTTATCTGGCTTATTAAGAACCTCGCTGGGTTTGTGAGCCTTTGCAAACACTGTTTTAGGACAGTTATGTATATGAAACATGTATTGCATTCTTTTTGAGAAACACAGGTGAGCAGATTGGAATTGACATGAAAGGCACACCAGTAAACAAAATGGTTCATATACCTCTGTGTGGACATACAAGATAACGTTGTATCACCACAGTTCTTTCATCTCATGTTGGAAAAGGCAAAAATAAGTCCTTCAGAGAACATAATACGGCATTTTTCTACCTCCTGAATTCACGCCGCTACTACACTACAGTCATCACTCTTTTGTGATAGAAATCATGTGCTAAAAGAAAAAAAAATCTACTACCACACAACCAAAACAGAACCAAGATGCTCAAAGTAAAACATTCACCATGAGTGTCTTTCTCCTATGGTCTGGAGGTGCCCTTTTGATCACCAGAGTGCACCACCGCTCCCTTTTTTGTGAAGCAACCAATGGCAGTGTATAAGTGCAGTCTGTTTTCTCACAATGATGATATAAAGGCAACTCTTCCCTTTTAATTGCTTTCCATTGAATTCCTTTTGCGGATACTGCACCTACAGCGTAACTTCCTCAACTCTCTGCCATTAGTCACAAGTTTATCGCCACAGCAGTGAAACACAAAGACTGTTGCCTTACTAGTAGATTTCCTGATGTAGATTGGGTGTCAAGGCTTGGGCTCCAGCTTGATTCTCACCTTCTAAATTCCCTTGTGAAGTAGGACTTTGGGTAGAAAGAAAGCATCTGCGGGTTCTCAACAGGAGCAAGTGCTGGATGGAATTCAGGTGGTAAATCCTCCACTCGGGAGCAGAGGTTCTGTTCCTGGCAGGCTGGCCAGCCCCACTAACAGCTGTAACTGAACTGCCCCTAACTAACATTGAAAAGATGCAGTCCGCAGCCTAGGGGAGCACATCTACATGACCATGTAGAACACAAGGTCTTAAACATTAACAGACACAAGCACGTGGGACTCATCACCTACATTGTCCTTTGCCAAGGAATGAGACAGTTCTGTGAGCTTATCATTCAGAACCAGACTTACCAGCAATTAACATCTAATAGATGAAGATGACTTAGAACAAATTTACATCCATCTAGAGGGACCTCAACCACGTTAACACACTGAGGGGATCAGCATAAACTCAGTCTGTGTTCAACTATGTCAAGAGCAGAGACAGTAAAAACATGGAAAAAATGCACCACATTTGCCTCTCGGCTTCTCAGTTTATATACCAAAGCAAATGTCTATATAGTAATACATGCTCTTAAACACAAGGAACAGGTGTAAAATTATAAAATTTGATAATACTACTTCTATGAGGCTGTGGGCTTGGGTTTTTTGCTTTTTTTTTTTTTTTTTTTTTTTTTTTTTTAGTCCTCCCTGATCATGTACATCGTAGCCAAAGTAGAGACACAGTTATCCTGAGCCTACTTCAGAGCAGGCTTTCTATATGCTAATATCTTTTTATTTATGGAAACACAAGCATACCTCATCGACCTCTTAAGGAAGCTAAAAGGCCATTAGTTACCCCAACAATAGCAGCTGCCATTTGAGATCTTGATGCTTTTTAATACTGTTTGCCTTAGGATTACTTGTTCCACCCAATGCCAACAGCCCCAGACTTCAGAAATAACCTGTTTGCCTACTGTCTGGCAACAGAGACCAACAACATTCACTTACCTCCATTCCTCCACACTGATCTCATCTATACTGCAAGAAACCAAAATCACAGCACTCATGTAGGGAAGAGAGTTTGAGAAAAAGAGGGAACTCAAATCACCTGCACAAAGTTTAGGGAAGAGAAAGTAAACAGGCTCCAGTATTTTTATTTCTTTTAAGCCAGGGTATTTACTTGTCAAGTTCCCAAGATACCCCACAGTGTGCAGTACACTAGTGATAGCACGGATGGATGAGGCGGAAGGACACAAGCATGCTCACCGTGCACACAGAGGTTTCATCCCCTGTTTTCACTCTGTTCCGAGCCAAAAGCCGTTCCAAGAGGTTCGTCCTGTGCAGCAGCCAGGAAAATGCCAGCAGCAGCTCTCGACTTCCTGCTGAGCCATCCGAGGGGAGCTGATAAAGTTCTGGCCTGCCATAGCCATGGTACCACAACGCTGATTTGACAAACCTAATTTGGGTATCTGAAAAGAAGAAAACAACTGAGAATAACACACTGTGCTACTCAGCGTGTTCACCCGTTTGGTTCCAGAAACTGCTGCTGTCTCTGAGAGCAAGATTTTTAATCAAGCCTAAGGCTAATAGAGGGCAGCAGAGACTGGAGCACTTTAATCAGCAAATTAAAAAGGAAGAATGTAACGGGAAAAACTTCTTTATGCTTCCCTGTTTGGACCTACGGGAACTACTGCTAAAGGAAAAGAGGAAATTCAAAGTTGAGAATGTAGTAGGCCAGTAGTGTCCTCTTGGAGATTAACAAAAGCAAAACAGATAAACAGCCATCCCCACTACACCAAGACTCCAACTCACCCATCCATTTTTTATGAGCCACCAAGCGCGCTATGAATTACTAAATACTCTGAGCCACTTGACTCCTGAATGAAACAGGAATTTGGAGATAGGAGTCTCAAATCTCTAAGCAACAGTGGGCAGGCAGAGATAACACAACCTGGTGAGCAGCAATGTGTGCAGCATGGACTATTTAACTCTCAGAAATGCTCCAATTCATATTCCTTCACACCAGCAAATTTTTCCTGACAGCTACAAGACAGGCACTACAGAACTGTGAAATACTGAGGAAAGGAAGATAAAATTATTATAAAAACAGGTTCTGACCAGCAAGCCTCAGCTCTGTACTGAGTAGTCAAAACTGTAATAAAGAACACAATTAAGGGCCACGATGATAACCAATATATGCTGGGGAAGAAGCAACAGTAGCTGTATGAAGATGTCCTGCTGAATACACTACCAGAGTTCTATGAAGGCAACAATCAGTGAGTAGTTAAGGACCTTTCAACTGATGCAGATTTAGCTTTCCCAAAGGCATTCAACTAGCAGAAGAAAAAGCCAGTAGATGGGCTTGCATCAGCAACAAGTGACTAGCAGTTAAGAATCAGAGGACAGGAACACAGTGGTTTCACAAGAGAGCTACGAGCTAAACCTCTGCTGTTCAACTAACTCAAAATGACACAGAGGCAATGTGATAATGACAGAAAGCAGATTATGAAAAACTGCAGAACTTAGTGAGTCCAAGCATTAGAGTAGCAGATGTGGTGCACACAAGGGAAAAGAACAATTCAAACTCTACTGACATGGTAGCATGCTCAGGGCTGACCACTACACACTATCTTGGCTTATACAATTTTTCTGACAATATTACTCACCTCCCTGAGCATACAAAAGGAGACTGAATGCAAGCAATCTAGAAAGAAAATCTGACAGAATACAGTGAGGGACATAATACTTAACTCTATCCACCATGACCCCACTGCTCAAACTCACAGTATTCCTCCATTTCTTCAGTCCCAGAAGGGCTACGGAAGACTTGAGAAAAACTAAGAGAAAGAACAAGACCACAAGTACAGAACAGCATTTTAAGAAATGATAATGTGGGCAAATAAAATTTCTGGAAGCTGAAAGAATAACCTCCTGGAAGTGTCCCTGGTTTTGTCCATAATCCTGGCCATCCATTTTCAACAGCTGTCACTATTGGCTGGAGCCAGAGGAACCTTCAGTTTGATACAGTTGAGGCATCCTTCCAAAAGTAGGAAGAAAGCTCTTCACCTATTCTGTAAAGCTTCAAAAAAAAAAAAAGAAAAAGGTACATGCACACATCCCAACAAAAGGTACAGCCCTCACACAATCAGGGATTGTCACTGCTGTCCTTAATTAGCATACTCATTCATCACATTACACACTAGTTTTCCTGCTTCTTGGCCACTTGTGCTGGAACCATCCCTCAACAGTCACACACACTGTGATCTGTCTTTGTCTGGCACTGACTGCTGAAGCTCAAAAAGCACAGCATGACCAACTTCAAAACAAAAACAAAGGGGAAAAAAGCATTGCTCTCAAAAGGAATTTGTTAATTATGAGGGAATCTCACAGTGAAAAGTGGTTGATTTAACTTGATTTGAGAAACGTTAAGGGGCTCTTACCTGATGAAATAGTACAAAGCCAAGACAGAGTGAGGAGCTATAACCCAAAGTGTCCCGTGCCAGTAACAATATAGAAGCAGTGCACTGCTGCAGCTGTGCTGAGGCTGGGAGGAACTGATAGGCACTAAGAGCCATCAAGCCCTTTGTGTTCTGTTTGAACAGCTTTAAGAGACCAGGCAGTGTGGATCCCTAAGGAGATGCCTATTTCCAGAGTGCTCCTCGGTGCAAATGCAGAGCTGGAAATGCTATGCACGTCACTGTACATCTAGGAGCAGGAATATATGACCGACCACATGAAAGCTATAAATGAATTCCTGACAGAAACACTAACCACAATTCAGACAACTGGTTTTAAACCTAGCTTGCTTCTGCACCACAGACAAACCCAGACACCAACATGACTCTGTATACTCTTTCTGCAGATGCTTAAAAATCTGGCCATGGATATATCACAGGGAGCACTCAGTTCTTAGAATTTTGTTTTGATCACCCTTGAACATTCTCATATTAGCCAGGTTTTCTAGCTTCCCCTTCCTTTTCTTTGCACATCGTTCATTGCCAAGAAGCAAACTGCCATAACAGGTAAAGGTAGAAGTACTCCATGGGGAAGGAGGATCATCAGTACTTATTCTCCTTCCCTCTTGAAGCAAAGAAGCATTATGTGCTGCCATCTGCAGTTCAAGGAGCTCCCCAAGAAATCGCCTAACAAAGAGAAGGAATAGAGAGCAAGCTAGGGGGTTTTGTTTGTTCATTTTTTCCCCCTTTTTTTGTCATTTCCCTCCTCATTCAGGACCAGATGCACCAAGGCAATTCACCACCTGACTGAGGGAGTTGCTCTGACCCTTCACCTCCCCATTTCAGCTGTCTCTCTGCAACACACTGCCCTCCTAACAAGGAGGTACCTGGTGTGGGCATCAGGCAGCAGCTGTGGGCATGCAGCCAAGGTGTGGATCAGGTGCAGGGGCTCACACAGCCCTTCCAGAAGGGCTGAAGGACCTTACAGAAGCCACTTAGTTTTCCTCATCTCTGCAATGCTCTGCCTTGTAAGGATATGATCCTCAGATTAATGGCACTCAAAACTATATAAGTACCACACAACAAGATGGATTCTTCCAAAATGTGCAGCCAAGAGAGAAGGCAAAAATACCACGCAGATAGCAGATAACGCCAGTCACTCAAATATCCCCTCTTTGCCAACATTTTCTTCTGGCATTTTATTAGGATTAGGTAATCTATATAGAAAGACCCACACAGTCTTTCCAATTAATTCCTTTCCGCATGCACATTATTTATAAAAGCAAGTTCAGCACGTACAGCCAAATTGTGGATGAGCCTCAGGGTTCAGTTCTCTTAAAACTGTGCTCAAGCTGTGCTCTTCCACTTTACAAATCCCACAGGCTATTTTCGGTGAATTACAAGAAGGTACTCAAATAAGGGTTAGGCATTAGTCCCACAGACTGAGGCAGAAAGGGACTAAATCAAATACAAGAGCAGACAGAGATACATTACTGCACACATTCAGGCAAGAAACACCTGCAGAGGTGGTGGCACTGTGGGAAACAACTGCTGCTGCAGAACATCATTTTCTGCTTCATTTGTCAAACAAAGAGCTATACTGCAGCCCCAGACCTCTTCCTCGTACGAGAAAAAATGAGTTGCAGCTCTGCAAAAGAACCATCTCTTCCAACTATCAAAACGCACACTGCACCACTGCCTGGTGTGGCTGTTAGCCAAGTCCACCACTTCTCAACCTCTGTGAAAAAAGAACTGCATGAAGCCACGAACCCTGACTGACTTCATCAGTGAGGTTACAGTGCCACTGCACAGCTGAATTCCACTTGTACTCCTCTGAGGGGAAACCTGACATGTTTAAGAGGCTGTGGTGTGTCAACTGCTTCTAAACGCATGCTTCTTACTAGAAAAGACTCTTCCAGAAGGAGAAAGCAAAACTTGCAGAATTTAATAACCACCAACTGAAAGATGTGGTGTTTCTGCATTGCTTTTGAAAGAACACAAGAGCTCCCACATTTTAAAACATCCATCTGCGTGGATTTTCTTGCATGCAAAATATTTTTCAAATATTTCATTTTCTGCCACAGGGACACTAAAATCCATTAACCATTTAAAAATACAATGCAGAATGTTTTTCTAAACAGCATCACATTACAGCCACAAAAAGAGAATGCCCAGCAGCTATTCTGTTCAAAGCAAATGTTAATCTTCCCTAAAATTCACTTACATAATGAGCTCCAAACCTAATAAAAACCATTAATTGAAACAGAAACATGCGCTGGGACCGCAGCTTGGAAAGCAACTTGAACGAAAGGATTTGCCAAATTAAAGGAACAACTTTTATATAAAACTCTGTCCTGTAAAATCAAGAAGAGCATTCTATCCTCGTTTCGTTCAGAGCTTTTCCCTTGGAAGAACTTTTAGCTTACAAAAAAACAAAAAGCACAAGTCCACAAATATTGCTTTTCTTTCCCAGAAGGCTGTTCCTATGCCTACAAACACAGCAACACTCACAGAGAATGATGCTTCGCAGCCTTCCTCTGAGATACAGCAAGTGTCCCCTCCTAGCTTTTAGACAAGATAATTAATAGGTTGCACAAAACCAGCAAAGAAAGGGAAGCCCAAACCAAATGCTATGCTTGAATTGGAGGAATCGGTCTCAGTTCCTCACTTTTCTACATGTTCCTGAGAAAGTTATTTAGTCCTTGAGCTCAAGTCTTCCATTTCATTTCCATGCAATAAATTGTGAAAAACCACAATTGCTCTGGAGCAAGGACAGAGAAAAAAGAAGTAAAATATTGTTCCTATCTACACCAGGCAACTCGTTCTCTCAGCCAAGCAAAGGTAGTTAGCATATTTTGAACAGCAGTACAGCTACACAACCTGAATTTCAGGCTTAATCAGCAAGTTGTGACTAAACAAGTTTTGTCCAAAACAGTTCAGCAGTTCTGTGCAGAACCACGCACTCTTCCCTGACACTCAACCAGCACTGATAGGGTTTGCTCTCTTTAGAGCCAGCAACCTGCCATGTGCATATGGAAGTCCTGCCTCCAAACACTACTAGCAATTAGCACTGGAGCAGCCAGGATTGAGATTGCAGCCTCACTAAACTGTGGTGGACAGCCAGTAAATTGACTTACCACACAATCACACGCAGCAGACTGCAGATGAGTGGAAAAGGCATACCAGACAAACGAAAAATAGCAGTCCTGTGAGTAACAGAACCATGCTGATTTCCTGCTGAGCTAACAGCTGAACTGCACTGACTTGGCTTCACATTCCTCATGAGAAATCAGCCACAATGCTTAGCTCTTTTTTCACTATCCCTAGAGCCACCAGAGTTCCCAGTTTAGGATTAAGATTTGCACTGTTGTTTTTTTTAGCTCTTGAGGGCTGATTCTAAGTAGTATCGGTGTGTTTGGGAAAGCATGTCCATCACAGATGAACCCGTCCTTGAAGATTCCTCCCATAGCAAAAGGGCTCTGGAGAGGTATCTTTGAACAGACAGAAGCCTGAAGTCAGGTATTCTGAAGGCAGGAATGGTGTTATTTAAGAAACCAGCAGTGCTTTGTCACAATGAGAATATGGCATATGACCACTGCAGTTCTAGATACAGGGAAACGTCCAAGGGAAACAGGAGACCCTACGAGATGCAAGAACACCCCATTTCCTGGATAATGGAGGCAAACCAGAGCACAGCCAAGATACAACAGTAAGGCAGTGGTGTAAAGCAGTTACACATGGAGTGCTTAACGGCCCCAGTGCACAGATGGAAACGGTGATCTGCCAGGCTGCTGTTACCTATGGCATCCAACTCGGTCCACTTGCCTCCGTGGATTTGTTTCAAGAGAACATAGAGCAGCCTCCAGAAATCCAGCGTCTGCAAAAGAACACGAGGAATGGCTGCTGGCACACGGCCACGTGCGGCACAGCTCAGCCCCACTCAGAGACGCCGCTAGAATTCAGCCAGCCCTCGTAAAACGCAGCGCCACACGGGCTGCGAAGGGAGGAAGGGAGGGAGGGTCGCGCCCCGGGCTCACCGCCTGCGGCCGATCGAACCTGGCGCAGCGCAGGATGTCGGGAGCGAGCCGGGCGCAGGGCGGCAGAGCCCGGCACAGCGCTCCGACAGCGCCGGGCAGCGCCCGGCACCGTTGCATCGGATCGCAGCGCAGCGCCCGCCGCTTCCCGCCCCTAGCGCTGCGCATGCGCAGCGCCGCCCCTTCCGCCCTGCGCGAGCGGCCGCTGCAGCGACCCCTACAGAGCGGGCGGGCGGGCGGAGAGCCGCTTGGTCCTGACCTCGTGGCCGCACCCAAAGCGATTGCACGGCGCCGCGCAGACAGGAGGAGCCGTGCCGTGCCGTGCCGTGCCGTGCTTCACCCGCAGCATTGCGCGCCAAACGAGGGGCAAAGCCCCGAGTCCAGGCCTGAAGGGAGAAGGCAGAGATGGCCGTCCTCCAGCAGGCCGCTTCCTTCCCCCTTCCTCCCGGTGCAGCAGCTTTGTCCCCATGCGGTTAGCAGGGGCCGTTGCCACCCGGTGACTCAGTGGGGCTGAGGCCGTGTTTGCTGTTGCTATGCCATGGCAACGTGCCGCGTCCCGTTGCCTCACACCGATTGCACACGATAAAGGCTGTGATAGCTTCCTCGGTGCCAAGGGGTGCGAGCCCTAATCCTGAGAAAACACCCAGCTCCTTTTCCTTTTTTTTTTCACTGTTTTTCCCCTCATCTCCTGCCAGGCCCTCAGGCCGTGCATCCAGCCGTGCTTCCCTTGCAACCGCTCTCCTCCCTCCCACAGCAGTTCAGCAAACAGCCCAGAGGCAGCGGCCCCTTCCCCGGCTGCCACAGCACTGCACACACGTGTTTTTTAGCGTGCTTCACGTCACACGGCAGTCACAGGTCGGCAGGTCCCCAACGGGGACTGTAATAATAGCTGCAGTAAGATGGATTTTCCCAAACGCAGCACAATGTCCTGTGGTGCCAAAATCCGAGGTCAGCTCCCGGCAGACGGATGCTTCAGATGCTTAACACAGGCGTTGGTGTCTCAGGCCCTCTGATGCGGGGTCTGCACTTCCAGTATAAAAAACCAATCAGGAAGGATTATGAGACATTAAAATAAAAACATCTGCAGGCTTGCAGTTCTCAGGAGCTTCACCCTTTTAACTTCGACAGCAAAATGTTCCTCTGCGCAATGGGGAATGCACTCTGTGCATTGATCCCTTAAAGCAGGGCCCACCAAAGACAGGCACAGAGGTTTGGTGGGAAGCTCTTGCTCTCTTCTCCCTTTAAACTCTCAATTTGCTTGAAAATAAAAGGAGAGAAGTTGAAATGCCACACCAGTGCCTGAGGCCAGCTGCAGGGCACAGCCTCTGGAGGGGGACTCGGATGGCAGCATGCTGTTTGCAGGCTCCCAGCTCATGCTGTCTCCTGGCTGTCTGTGGGCACAGGGACACACCTGCTCTAATGCTGACATCAGCCTACAGCAGGTGAGGGCATTCAGGGCCAGGTCAGGTGTCCCAAGCTGGTCCTTGCAGTCTCCTGCTTGGGCTCTGCAGCAGAACACAACATCCCTCACAGCACAGCTACCCCTTGGGGACCAGCCGAACCGAGGGCCCCTCACTCTCTTTCAGTCCCCCTCTCCTTTTTTTCTTCTGTGCAGGAAACCACAAAGCATAGAGTGAAACCGCAGCAGTTCAGTTTCTGAGCCCATCTTGTTTCCTATCCTTTGCTAAAACCTCTTCTGCTTCCCTAGCCCACACTTTCGGGCTCGCCCACACGCACTGCCAGAGAAACGGGTGATGTTGTTTGTTTTCTTTGTCACTGAAGAAGTGTTTATAGCAACCAACGCTCAACAATCCACAAGCACCATTGATCTCAGCCACAGCTTCCGTAATAATGTCAGAGGAAGCGCTGCCCCGTCCTCTGGGTCAGCAACTGTGATGCCTCACGTCACCAACATGAGGGCTTCACACTTTGCTGGAGATCACCTCATGCCCAGATTGGTACCCCGAGGCTGCCCTGACCTATGATGGCAGTGTCACCCCTCAGCTGCTCCCCCATAAAGCCAGGAATGCAACTCAGCATCCTGCTCCCCCTTCCTGGCACAAGCTTGTGTCTGCTGGCAACCCACCTCCCGCTGCACGTCTGGCTTCCCTTCCAAACACCATGCAGCTGTTTCTTCCTCTCCAAAGAATGAGGTGAATGTAAAATCAATTACCATGTATTTTCTTTGACCAAAGTTCCTTCCAGATGTGACCTGAGCCTGAACTACTCAAGCTCACAGCACTGAGCTGGGTTCTGCCCAGTGCCAGCAGTGAGCTGGGAGAGCTGTATGCCCAGCAAGTCCAGGGCTACTTGTCTCTGTGAGAGCATGGACACAGAAACAGGGCAGCCAGAGGGAGCTTTTTGCAGCAGGAACTATTATCTTAAGGCTCATCCCTGGAGCCTGCTCAAGATATCCCAGCTTTTGTCGGCCTGGCAACATGCAGCATGAGATTCAGGTTGTCTGCACGCTGCTTGGGGTGGCACAGCCCCTTTTGTTCCCATGTCCCTACAGGTGCTGGGAGCTGTCCCAGCCACCTCAGTGCCGTGGCAAGGGGGGGAGTAGGAAGAGCAACAGGTAAGAGGGCACCAGGAGACTGAATAAGGCCCCATCCAGCACAGGCAGCCCATTATGCATCATTCAGGAGCTCTGTGCAGGCGAGCAGCTCTCCTTCATTACAACTACACTCACAGGGGAAGAGGATGTGCGACTGGGGAAAGACTTCTGACACACACATAGGAAGTTTTAAGATGTTTATCAGATGGAACTGTTTCTATCAGCAAAGATTTTGGTACCAGGCATGTACCTCTGATCTTGCAGGGTTTGGCCAGATCCTAGTAATGCCAGCGTAACAGAAAATACTGCAGTTTCTAAAGAAATGCATGTGTAAAGCACAGGAAAAAAATAGCTGCATGTGGTGTGAAGCATATCAGAACATGTAAATGGGGTGGTTCGTGTTAGGGAAACCACTACTGAAACAGCCAACACCTCTTGCATCTGTCAGCACTGATCTTCCTTCACGGAAGAGGCTGGAAAAAAAGAGGCTGAAACAGAGAGCAAGGGGCTCAGAGCCAGCTCCTGCTCAGTAATACCACACCTTCGCTCTCACCAATGGCAGGGCCTCACCCTGCCCTGCTGCTAACCCCTGCCTGACGCAGCCTTTCTGTATGACTGGCTAGAGAGGAGGCAGCAAATAACTGTTTTCTTGGCACATCCTGCACTGCCTCACAGCAGGACCCTACCCAGCCCCATGGAGCTCCAAGCCTGGCTCCCAGCCACATACTGGATCTGGGGATACCGGAGGCTCTAGGGACAGTGTTCCAGACCTCATCCCACAATTCTGCCCTTGTTGGGTCCTTTGTCAGCAAGTCCCTTGAATCCCTCGTATAAAAAAAATAAGGCCATGACATGGAATAAGCAATGGTTGTTCGGGGTTTATTAAAGATTGGGAATACAAGGATGGGCCCTACTGCAGAGCCAGGTGCCAGAAGCAGGGCTGGGTTTGGCTGGCCAGGTGTGGTCTTCTCTCCAGGCAGCCCTCAGCGACCGAATTTCCTATGGAGCAGCATCCAACCTCCCACCCTGCAGCTCCTTCTGGAGCGGAGCCCCTCTCCGCCCCATCCTGGGTTACTTATTGCTTTAACGTGCTATTTGATTACAGAGTGATGAGGGACGAGAAGGCATGTCTGTTGCAGTGGATTTGTGCTGTCTTCGGGCTGCAAAGGGAGATCTGTCAATCAGACCTGAAGAGGGATGGAAGAGAGGGACATCCTCAGTACAGCAGTGCATTGGGACAGACTCCATCTCTGCCGACAAGCCTCAAAGTAAGGCACCCACTGCTGGAGCCAAGCAGTGGCAAAGGCTGCTGGGGCTGGCAGAAGGGAGCTGGCACCCAGCAGTACGATCTTGAGCACGGATATGAGCAGATGAGCACTGAGGGGAAGCACCAACCTGAACTCTACTTGAATGTGTGGCTCTCGGCTCCTCCCCGGCCAAACCCTGAAAGAAATTGGAGCAGGATCAGCAGTGCTGCAGGATGCACCACTGCTGTGCTGTGGAGAGTCAGGGGCTAAGATCCCTGACTCCCTCCCCCCTCCCAAGCTCCCAGCCCCAATTTACCCTACCTTTAGGTCCAAATAAGGCAGCATAGCAGGGGTGGTTGCAGTAGGGCTTGCCATCATGCTGCAGGAAGAGAGGAGAGTATCAATCCCTGTGCCCTGCTGGCTGCACCCATCCTGCTCTGTGGGTGCTTCCCAGGCACCAGACCTACCTCTGCATGCCCCCCGGATGTCAAGGTCTTGTTACACTTCTCACATCGCAGGCAGGGCCGGTGCCAGTCCTTCCCCAGAGAAGTCACTTTCTCAGCTGCCATGCAAAGAGATGGGTTAGCAAGGTTCTGACCAAGCACAAGTTGTTTGAGGCAGGCTGGCCTCCTGCTGCCAGCGCTAGGGAGGATGAAAGATTTGGGGCTACTTTCCCAGTCTTCTTGCCCAGAGCAGAAGTCCTGCAAGTGCCAAACCCAAGCCTGCACACACAGGACCCCAAACCCAAACCTGGGGCACAACACTGCCAAGGGCGCTTACTCTGAACATGGTGGCTGCCCCATTTGAGGACAGACCACTTTCACCGGTCTGACAGAGAAGATTTGGGCATCTCTCTCTTCCAACATCAGCCTGCATAGAGATGATTTTCTCCAGGCCAAACAGAGCTCCTCTATCCAAACTCCCCTATGGTTGATGGGGTGAAGGTGGTGGTGGACAGGTATCAGACAGGGGGTGCAGCAAAGCCACCACTGCACCCTCCCTATCACCAGCTGCAGCGACAGCACTGATTTGGTGCCATTGCTAACCACAGCAGGGCCAGAGCCAGGCCAGGGCTTGGGGAACAGCACGCTGCTGGCTTGGGCCAGGACATGTTTGTGGAGAGGGGAAAAAGCAATGTGGCTTCTAATTGCAGCCCAGCAGGGGAGGAGGTTGTTTCTGCAGTATTTTCTGGAGACGTATGTGCTCTTGCTATTGGCAGTTGCACCCCTGGGGATTTATTAAGTGATAAAGCAGAGCTTTCTACAGGAACCCAGCCACAGCCAGCTCCAAGCATTCATCCCTGTCTGCAAAAGGCGGTCAAGGAAAGGGTTTCTTCGGGATCCAAATCTGCCCACAGCAGCTTATGCAAGGTGCCAGCCAGCAGCTGCAGAGGTGGAAGCAGGGGCAGCGCCCAATGGCACGAGGCAGCCCCGTGCAGCACAAAGAGCCTCCTGTGTCCTGCCCGGGTGCCAACTGGGTGCAAGAGGAGCCCTTGCTCTTTGCAGACTCAGTTTGTCCCAAAGCAGCCCAAGGCACACCCAAGGAAGGACCCAGGGAACCCTGGAGCAGGGGTCGTTCTGCCTCCTCTCCCAGCGCTCCCTATCTCCATGCAGTGAGCTTATGGCTCCAGCCACTTCTGAAGCCTCCTCTGCACTAACTGTGCCAATTTCATAAGAGCAAGCTGATAAGAGCAGGGCCCAACCCCTCCTTGGTCGAATGGTCCCTGCGCTGCCACGGCCACACCTGCAGGCACAGCAATCTCATGTGAGCCGACCTCACTTCTTGGCTGCAGGCACGGGCTCAGCCAAAGCCGTGTCCCAGCTGTAGGGCCAGAGTCACCCCAGCGCTGCCCTGAGGTGGGCATCACCAGCAGATGGATTTGTTTGACACAGAGAACAGCTATGGGGAAACCTTTATCCCTGACCCTTCAGCCTCATGTTTCAGCATGAGATTTCTCCAGCAGAAGTGGAAGCTGCGGCACACCCACAGGCAGAGCAGAAATAAGGCAGAGAGCAAAAGTCGTGGTACTCAGGTCACTGATCTCAAGGAAATTAAGTACAGAGATGCACACATACTGCTCTCAGCAATCCGCAGCAAACTCAAATGGGGAAACGAGGAGGTTTGGCTGCTGCAACCTGGCTGCTTCAGCTCAAATCTTGGGTGAAACGACAAGACAACAGCACCCGAAGGAGCAGAACATGGCGCTTCAGCCCCAGTTTGGAGGCAGCGCACTCACGCCAAGCCCCGCAGCACGCAGAAACCCAACGGGTTCAAAGCAGCTCAGCCACCTCCCCGCTGCACAAAGCCACAGAGACCATCACGGTGCTCACCAAGGGCACAGCCATGCACCCTGAGCCCCTTGCAGCCCACCTCGCAAGGCTGGGGGCTGCATGGGATCCCAACCGAATATCTCGCAGGGCCGGTAGGGCTGCGGGGAGAGAGCAGGGCTCAAGCACTGTGCTGAGCTACCCTGGGCAGGCTGGGGGTACCCCGCAGCCCCTCACTTCTGGTGGATTTGGGGTGCCATCCAAGGTATGCCGGGGAGACACAGCACAGGGGTGCACAGCGGTGGGACACCTCTAGAGCCTGCAGCACCCAGGACAGGCAGCACGGGGGTAGCAGGAGCCGGTGGGGGGACGGGAGAGAAGAAATCCCTTACCGAAGTAGACCTCCTTCTGGCAGCGGGGACACTTGGGCATGGTGCCAGCTCAGCTCAGCTCAGCTCAGCTCGGCTCGGCTCGGCTCCGTTCGTCGTTCGCACGGGCTGTGGGATGCTCGGCTCCGGCCCCGCAGGAGTCATTGCTCGGGGGCTCCTCCCCGCCCCGCCCAGATGTGCGGCCCCGCCCGCAGCTGGAGTCACCTCCGGGTGCTGCCAGCCCGGGCTCGGCACCCCTTGCATCCTGCTGTCTTTCCATCCTGCACCCCTCGAATGCCACAGCCCTACACTGCTTGCCCACTTGCCCCCCTGCACTCCCACCAGCTGAACTTCTTGCAGTCCATTTCATTCTTTACACTTCCGCACCCCTTGCACAAAGCACTCTTTGCATCTTGCACCTCTTGCTTCCTGCACACTTTGCATCCTGCACTCCTTGTGCCCTCCAACCCGTGCATCCATTATCCCTACACCACCTGTGCCCCTTGCACCCCCTGCACTCCCACCTCTGCACTTCTTGCAGTTTCTTTCCCTTTTTACACCCCTTGCATACTGCTCTCTTTGCATCTTGCACCTCTTGCTTCCTGCACACTTTGCATCCTGCACTTATCTGCATCTTGCACCCCTTCTGCCCTACTCCCTTAGCACCCCACACTTCTTGCACTCCCACCACCAGCACTTCTTGCAACTCCTACATTCTTTGCATCCTGTACCCCTCTCTGCCCTCACCCCCAGCCAGCTCCTTGCTGGCTCTTGCCCACCCCAGTGCTGCAGAAGAGCCCAGGAGCCCTGCAGCAGGGCTGGAGACATGATTGGCATCATCAATTAACCACACCCAATCAGACCACACCTGGGTGCTGACACAGCTGACAGACCTGCATCATTCCTCCAGTGCAAAAGTGCACCTTGGAGCCATGCATGCTGCCTGTGGGTAGCCTTGGGGAGGAGGTGGGGTGCTGGATCCTTCTTGCAGGGCCTCAGGAATGGCGTGGGCACAGTACACAGGGCCTGCCCATCTGAGGCTGACTGTTGTCATTTTATTAACAGCGAGGACTTGTTGTTCCTTTGTGTTTGGCTGTGAAGGAAATGAGGAGCCTATCCAAAGGTCTGTTTTGCATGAAACAATCCTCCCCAGGGCATGTCGCTGTGCTGGGAAGGTCGAGAGGCCCTGTGAAAAGCAGCACCAGGACCCAGCACCCGAACCTGGGGCACTCTTCATCCCACAGGACCAGGCCCCCACCCATGGGTGCAGGCTGTGAGCCCACCGCCCGCTGGCACCAGCCTTGGTCCTGCGGGGAGGGAACTCACAGGCCAGCCGTGAGTCATGCAAGGCCTGCGAGGCTGCAGCCTCCACCCCGTCTCCTGTCTCCTGCGTCCTTTCCGCTGGAGCTGTGGCCCTGAGGCAGCACATATGTGTACACATCACGTTTTGGATGTGCCACGTCCCGAGTCCTGAGCTCTGATGGCACACGGGGCACGTCCCCTCTCTCTGGCAGCCCTGCTTCCCTCCCAGTCTGCTCTGAGGCCCCGCCAACCAGGACAGCCGGCCCCAGCTGTCTCCCTTTTAAGGCTGTTTTGGTGCCAGCAGGCAGCTCTTCTCAGCCCCGGCCCCTGTTCCCCATGGACCACACAGTGCCTGGCCCCTCTCCTGCAGTAGGAGCCTCCCAGCCCAGCCAGGCAGACCGCGTCCCCATGGCATTGCATGCTGGCAGGGCCAGACAGAGCATGGGGATCTCAGCCCCCCCGTGCCCTTGTCCGAGGCCGTTTGGGCAGCAGAGTGGGCACAAGGCTGCGGGGGGGGTGACACAGCCGGCGCCGAGGAGCCGGGCGCTGCTCATTGCCAACCATGCCGAGCAGGGCTCTGTGCCACACGGGCCCCTGCTGATGATGTGGTAGCACTGGGGTGAGCTCAGGGTACCCACGGCGCTGCTGACTAGGGGGAGTCTGGCGGCACCGTACGGATGTGCTGGATGTGGCCTTTCCTTCGTTGTACAGGGAGTAATTTCACTGACACTCCCAATGCCAAGGTGTGGAACCCCTCAGCAGGAAGATACACCGCATCCTGCCAGCCTGCAGCCCCCCAGCCACAGCACTGGGTGAGCTGGACACCGCTCCTCCACCAGGGGAACAACACAGACACCAGCTGCAAACAGCCTCCTCAGCAAAGCCACCGTTATCTTATCTGCAGACCTTGTTCCAGCTAATCTAACCATCCCGCCCCGGCTGCCTGTGTCCTCTGATACCAATCTGGGGGTGGAGGCTCCGTCCTGATGCATCAGGCGCTGGCGTTCCTGAGCAGCATGGCAACACCCTCACAGCAACCCGGGTGGCCAACTGTTGTTTGGGGTGATGCACTGGCAGGCAGTGCTGTCGCTGCCCCATCCCTGAGTACGTGCCTCCAGCAGGGCTGTGGCCTCAGTGTGTGTGCACAAAGGAAAGATGAAACAGTGATGACAAGATCAGCCAGGTCCCCTGTGCCATGCCATGCCACCAAGCTACCCTTGCCACCTGCTTCCATGAGCGTCCTTGTATTCGTGCCATTCAAACATGCCCCACGTGGACTGACTACAGCCTTGCTCACACTTTCCTCCTTTGCAGAGATGCCGATGCCTCCTCTAACTTCTTCCCCAACCACGGATCCTCCCAAGCAGCTCTGGGTTCCCTCCCCAAGGAAAATGTGATTCAGCAAACCCCAGGAATGTCCGAAGCACGTTGCTGTTGTGGGGCTGGTGGGAGATTAGGAGATGTAGACATTTTCCAAGTGTTTTCCAACTGCAGCTTCTGCAGAATTCCCCTCCCTGGCTATATTTCAGCCTGCACTTGTGTAAGTCACAGGCTCGCTCAGCTGAGACAACTCATTGTAAAATATGTCCTACCCAGCCCAATATGTAACTCATTTGACAAGAAAATTACAGGGTGGATTAGAAAGCCCAGAGAGGCCAGGAGAGGCTGCCAGCTGTGGGATCCCAGGGAGAGGCTGGAGAGATGCTGGAGTGATGTCAGAGATGGGGTGCCGGGGGCTGCGTGCCCCCGCCTGGCTCCATGTGTGGCAAATCCCATTAGGGCAGCACGTGGGAGCAGAGTACCGAGCGGGCTGTCAAACCCAATTACACCCTAAGGGGAAATTCTGGGGTATGTCTTCATAAAGCTGAAAGGAGGCTGAGGGCTGGGAGGAACCGGGAGCAATGCTGCATGGTGGGCAGGGATGAGCACTCACACTGCCAGGCCAGTCTAACCCTGCTATACACATGTGCCGGAGGGTGCCTGGCTGCCCGCACAGTGCCACCCTTGGCACTCGGCTGGGATTTCCAGACGTGGGACAGGAGAACCTCTCCAAGTCCCAGCTACATGGAAAACGTCCTGAAATTCCATCCAGGCACAGCTTCCCACTTCTCCCCACGCAGAGTCTGGCCAAAAATCTCCATTACCATCTGCTCTTTCCTGCTAGTTTTCCATTAGCAGCAGCCCCAGGAAATCTCCTGGCTGAAGCCCTTTGTGGGCTGTGTTGGTGCATTTTCCTGGCACCATTTCTCTAGCAGTGGTTGTACCCGCCTGGGCTGGCTGAAGATGTGATGCCCACCACTTTGGGAAGGCATCCCAGGGTTGGGGGTGCTGAGACCACAGGGCCACCTCCCCACCCCTCCCAGCCCTGCCATGGGATTGGCCGTGCCACCTGCCCTGCACTGGCTCCAGGCTGCTGATGCTGTACATTTTATTCCCAGTTAAAAATTCACTTTGTCAAGGTGAGAAGGGGAACAGGGAGCAGGTGGGTCTCTGGGTCTCTTCCTTCTCCAAAGGGAATCGGGACACTTGGGTCAGTCCAGTCCCCCCAGCCACGTGGCTGAGCCCAGGACTCCAGCAGCCCTCGGAACAGCTCTGCTGCTGCACCCCGCTTCCTGCAGTGACCTTCTGCTTTGCAGCCCAAGCTGGGAAAAGGGGTCATGGAGCACCGACAAGACCTTGGAGTAATAGTAATAGGGCAGGGGCATCCTGGGCTATCCCTGCTGCCTGTTGCAGGGAACTCCCTGCTTTATGGCCCTCAGGTATTTGCTCTCTGCAGCGGGGCTGTATGTGTGCTAAGGGAAACCTCTGCCCTCTGCAGTGGTGGCACAGGGAGGGAGAGGGATGGCCACATGCTGTGAGGCTGTATCCTTGTTTTAGATGGAGCTGCTTAGCTCCTCCTTACTGAAAACAGGGCAGGAGCAACTCAGGGAGATCCCAGGACAGGGCAAGAGAAGGAATGCAGCCATGGGTCACACACCCATCCAGCCCCATCAGCAGCATGCACAACTTCATCCTATCAGCACAGCTATTCCCAGATCCACCCCACATCCAGTCCCCAGACACCCCAGAAGTCCCCAGGGTTGCTCCCTGGGTGCTCACACTGTTGGGAGCCCATCAGTGATGGATTTACAGCCCTAATCCTCCACTGCACAGACGCACACCATCCTGCCTCCATCCCTGCCCTCCCTCTTGCACCCTATCCAGGATTTAACCCTTGTCTTTGACTCACCCAGGGATGACTGAAAGCCCAGCCCAGCCAGCCAGAGCTGCAGCATTACCTTTGGGGAGCACCAGAGCTTATTCCTGGCCTCATGGAAGCAAGCTGTGCTCGCTGGGCCGCTCTTAATACCCCTCTTAAATCACATCTTCCAGTACTTCATCCCTTTTGGGGATGCCTTCCTGTTTTCAAGTTCCCAGCAAATGCTTTAAATCTGTCCTGCCTTTCTGCCCAGCCACACAGCACCAGCTGCATGCAGGCTCCAGGCACTTCCCCACATTTCGGGTTCCCCTTCCAACTGTGACCATTTCACCCCTCTCCTGCAGGCAACCTGTATCTGCTCTGGGCTCTGTTTCCCCCCAGCCCCAGAGAACATGTTTGTAACCACAGCTCTCGCCAACTTTCTCATCCCACCAGCAAGCCCTAGCTGAAAGAAATAATAAAATACTTGATGTCCCCTTGGGGAAAGATGTTTTCCAGGCCCCTTTTGGCAGGAAGGGGGCATTTTCAGCTCACATAGGTCTCCCAAAAATAAGTATAAAAACACAGTGAGGATCAGAGGCTGAGTTGCCTTCCCACTCAAAGCACTGCTCTGCTGCATCAGCACTGCCCTGAGCCCTTGGGCATGGGCTAGGCTGTGCAGGACTCCAGAACCTACCCTGGTACCACCTGCAGTGCCCACTGCCCCTCACCATGACCCCAGACTGCAGGGCTGCACAGAGACAAGATGCTGCCTGCCTGCAGCAGCCTTCCCAACACCCACTGGAGCAGAGCTGAAGTCTGGCAATCTTTAGTTTTTCCCCAGCAAAACTCTCATGGGGAGAAAAAAAAATGTAAATTAAAAAAAAAAAAAAAAAGGAAAAGAAGAACCAACCCCACCCAAAGCAAAATAAATGCCACGTTTGAGCCTGGCAGCGGTTTGCACCATGCTGTGATGTGCCATCCTCAGATCCCTCAGATCCCCCGGCCCTGACAAAAAGATGGGCTCATTAAACTCATTAATGAATAAGGGTTTCAAGGAGAGCAGCAGAGCTTGGTACCAGCTTGCAGGTGTGACAGCAGCCATGAGCACTGTCATTTTCACCCTGCCGTGCTGCGGGATCCAGGGGGTAACAGGGACCCTCATCCCAGCAGCGCTGCAACACAGCACAATGCTGCTGCCCGTGGGGCCGGGCCCTCTGCTGTGGGTCGGGGAAGGAGCTCGGCGGGGTCAGGTCTCCATAGGAACGCCAGCAAACACAAACATACACATCCGCTTCCCGGGCGCAGGGACTGCTGCACCGTGCTGGGAAAGGGCTGCGACTGCCGCGCTGAGCCAACAGCATCCACTGCTTCTCTGTGCCTCACAACTTGGGGCTGCCCGTGCGTCCCACAGGGAAAAGACGGGGACAGAAGGTTCCCTGCCCGTCCCCGGAGCCCAGCACACAAAACCTCTCTCAAAACCTTTATTATCAGCAAATAACAAAAGTCCGGGGAGCGCACGGCCGGGTGGGTGGGCAGCGCAAGCAGCGTGCGCACAGGGGAGGGGCGAGGGGTGTCCCCACAGCCGGGAGCACAATGACAACAGCTCATAAATAAACACCGCGACGGGAAACCTCGGGCTCGGGACCCAATGCGCTCTGCCCCCTGCCCCCGCCCCCTCCCCGGGCATGGGGAGCAGCTGGACCTCACATTGGAGTGAGTTGGGGGGCGGGGATGCGAGGGTGGGGATGCGGGAGCTGAGCCGCTGGGGGACCACGTGTCACTGGTGTCACAGCATCCCCTGAAGGTGCGGGATGTGTGGAACACTGGGACAGCAGTGACCATCCCAGCCAACCCGTCCTGGGGAGGGCAGAGCGCACAGGGGACGAGCAGAGACACCTTCTACCTTTGCCTTTAAACACTGAAGCTTATATTAGGGACTATGGCGTAGAACCCGGAGGTTCTATAAAGACAGCAGAGAGCACAGCTCCGTGGCCGAGGGCTGCTCCGGTACTTGTAGGTGCGGGAGGTGAGGGGGCCGCCTGCCTAGGGCTGGTTCTTCGCCTCAGGGTCTTTGTCGTAGATGTAGCTGCCCACGGCTCCGGTGTTGACGCCTGCAAGGAGGGACGTGCACAGCGGTGGTGATGTGAGTAGGACGGGCGTCCCCCCGCCTCCCCGCATCCCCAGCACTCACCCTTGGGCCCGAAGAGGATCCCGTAGCAGGGCTTGTGGCAGTAGGGCTGCCCGTCGTGCTGAGAGGGGAGGAGAGACAGACGTGTCACCGTATGGCACAGCGGGGCTGTGCAGGGCGCTGCGCGGAGCCGCGCTGCCCTCTCGCGGCGGCACAGCCCGGCACGGCGCAGCACCGCGGTGCGGGGCCGGGGGCGGCCGCTCTTACCTCGGCGTGGCCCCCGGGGGTCAGCGTCTTGCTGCAGCGCTCGCAGCGTAGGCAGGGCCGGTGCCAGTCCTTCCCCAGCGAGGTCACCTTCTCGGCTGTAACGGGGACAAGAGGGCCCCCCCACACATCACCGACGCGTGGGGACATCGCCTCTTTGAATAAAACCCCATGGACCCCCCGCCACCTGCGTGCCTCAGGGGTCCTGCCACCGAGTGCCACCACTGGGCACACACCCAGTGCCACCAAGTGCCACCACGGAGCACGGTGCCCAGCATCCACCACGGCCTTACCGAAGTAGACCCTCTTGCCGCAGCGCGGGCACATGTTGGGCTCCCCGGTGAAGGTGGTGACGCTGGAGGCTGTAAGACAAAGAGACATGAGTGTGGGACGCCTCATCCAGCCCCCAGCCGGGTGCCCCGTGTCCCCCCACTCACCTTTGCTGGGTCCCTTGGGCGGAGCAGCGTTCACCTTCCTCTCCTCCACCCTGGCTGGGTGCTCAATGGGCCCCGGTGCACTCTGCCCCTCAATCTGCGGCTTCT
The DNA here is from genome assembly GCF_951394365.1 of Tetrao urogallus. Taxonomy (NCBI): domain Eukaryota; kingdom Metazoa; phylum Chordata; class Aves; order Galliformes; family Phasianidae; genus Tetrao; species Tetrao urogallus. The sequence continues at coordinate 23,032,981 of NC_136818.1, forward strand.
CATAGATGTACGACCCGGCACCACCAATGTTCACCCCTGCAGTGAGGCAAAGGCTGCAGCAGCCCAGGGGTCTCCATCCCCTCCCAGCCCCATCTCAGCTCCCCCAGGCTCCTATCTCTGTGGGGCCTCCACTGTCCTTCAGCCCCAGCTTCCTCCCCACCCAGGCTTTATGTGTCTGGGACAGGGGAGCAACTCCACCTTCTGTTCAAATGGGAATTTGCTTCTTTAATTTATAGATAAATAAATAAATAAGAAAGAAAGAAAGAAAGAAAGACACAGCTGCTGGGACTAACTCTCCCTCCAAAAGCTCCTCTACCCCTCTGCACACAGCAGCTGTGGGTTTGGGACCAGCTCAACTCATGGCAACCCAGCTCCTGGGATGCATTTGGAGCTGTGGGGACGAGAGAAACAGGGTACAGGCAGGGCCCAGACTTACCTTTGGGGCCAAAGAGCGTCGCATAGCAGGGCTTGTGGCAGAAGGGCTTCCCATCATGCTGGGGAGAGAGGGCAGTTAGGGTGCTGGCAGCAAGCGTGCTCATCATGGTCACCACCATCCCTATCCACATTCAGAGACAGTTTAGTGGCCATAATGGGCTGTTGGTCGGACTTGATGATCTTAGAGGTCTTTTCCAACATTAATGATTCTATGAGAGCACAGTGGCTGCGTCCCAAGTGTGCCCGGTGACCACTCTGGTCATGCTGCACCCATGCTGGGCACCCAGCACCCCAGGTAAGGCAGCACCTCCCTCCCAGCTGCATCCCAGCACATCCCCAGCCAGGCGAGGAGGGGCCTTCTGCTCTGCTTTGCCTCCACCCTTGTCACCATACCCCTTGCCTTGGCCGCAGATCAGAGCCCCGCTGCAATCAGCCCTGCTATCGGCCGGGGGCGATTATGGCAGGAAGGCACAGAGCAGGCGATAAGTGCTGCAGCACTTCTGTCCCACGGCCCAGCAGCCACCCACGGGAGGGGGCCCTGAGATAACACTGCTGCAGCCCCGGCTCCAGCAGCAGCTTCCCACAAAGGTGCCGGGAATCGAGTCCAAGAGAAAAGAAAGAACGCTTGTGCCTCCGCATCCTCGGCCCCGAGGTTCACAGGACACAATCAGCCAGGCCTTGGCTGCCGTCACCCCAGCAGAATTTGGCCTTATATGGAGAGGGAGAGAATTCTCCAGGCTTAACTCAGCCTCACTGCCCAGCTGCCCCAGCTGCTGCCAGCCACCCCTCAGCTGTGCCCTGCTAAGGAGCTGGTGACATGCTGGCACGAGAGGCCGTGCACTGCCTCAGGTGCAGGGGACGTGCAGTTGCTGTGGGCTGAGCACCTGCTGAGCACCTGCTGTCAGCTCCACCGCACTCCCTGCAGTACAGCTGCAGGGCTCACTGGGTGCAGCCTGGGGTACCAGACCCAAACTGCATCCTGCCACGTCCCCATCCCTGGGGCATCAGACAGCACGTCGGCACAGCCCTCGCTTCTTCAGCTTCTCCAAATATTTACATTTTGGATGGATTTGGGGCTTCCTTAGCTCTATTAGGAGCTGTATGGGGAACGCATGCAGTTCCTCAAGGACGGGGTTGTCACCCTGCTCCTGCCTAGCTGGGCTCATGCTCCCACAACCCCATTCTGCTGCCTGTTGGCCTTCACCTCAGCGTGCCCTCCTGGGGTCAGGGTCTTGTTGCAGCGCTCGCACTTCAAGCAGAACTTGTGCCAATCCTTGCCCAGGGAGGAGACCTTCTCAGCTGTGGAGAAATAAGAATGAATGAGTGCCCTGTGCCAACGTGGGCTGTGTTATCGTGGTGCCCACAACCCTATTCCCCTATCAGCTGCTCTGTTCCACACGATGTTCCTAGGGCCGCTCCAGCACCGTGCTCCTACTCCCCTTGTCTATTTTTACTCCCTGCATTGCCCCACACAGCCCTGCTTCCATTCAAATATTTAGAGTTGCCATGCCCACCCGGTCCGGCAGCTCCTGCTCATTTTCATGCCTCAGCTGCCGTGCCTCTGGCTCAAACCAGGACACAGCCAGCCTCCGGTGTCACCAAGGCTGGGTTCAGCCCTGGAGAATAACCATCTGAGTTTGAGGGGCTGGGAGCAGGCATGGGGCACAGACAAGTGCGTGGGCACAGTGCACACCACGAGCCTGCGGGGCAACACGCTGCAGGCACCAGAAATGGCTTCAAAGGCTCCAGTTCCAGGAAGGTGAGCGCTCAGAGACCGGTTCCACAAATGCACCTCCTCTGGCTGTCCCCTCTGCACAGCCCCAGGGCTACACTTACGTCCCCATCCGCACGGTGCCGTCCCTGCTTCTTACTGGGTCTTGTGGGCACTGGGGCAACAGTGCCCAGTGATTCCCTTCCAGCTGGGGGGTCCCCAGCTCCAGGGGTGCACACAGCAGGCACAGCTGGAAAACGGCACCATCCCATGAAACCCACCATACAACTAAATCATAAGGGCCAAATAAAATATTTAATGAGCAAATAAAAGCTCAGCCGTGCTGCACAAGAACAGACTTTCGCAGAGGAATGTTTCCCAGCCCCTTTCCCCTCAGAAGGACTTCAGCAAATGTCACTGGACTGTGTTGGGTCGGAGTGGAAGCCGGGAGCTCCACAAGGGCAGGTCCAGCTCTGAGAGCTGTCCTCCTCCCATGGCAAATGGCTGTACTCAGGATACGCCACAGAGCTGAGATATGCCAACAACCCCATCATCACCCAATGCATCAGCCCTGGTGGAAGCAGGTGGCTGTGAGCTACAGAGATGTAGGAGGATGGAACTGGTGTACCCACAGGGAAGCACAGACCCAGGGTTCAGTGTCAGCTGGGAGCACAGCTCAGCGAGACAGCTCTGCAGAGCAGGAGCCCTTTGCGCAACAGCAGTCCCCAGCTGGGTCAGCAGCTTCTCCCAGCAAGGGAAATTCACTGCAACTCTGCTTGGGCCATACGTGGGTCACGAGGGTGCACACAAAGGGACGTTCCAGCCCGGGGCTTTCTGGATGCTCTGCAACACGAGCCCAAGGTATCCCTGCGTGACCGCAGCTGGGATGTGGGGCTGCGCCGCGCCTGGTGGCAGAAAAATGTGCCGGTGATGTGCGGCTCAGTGTGCAAGACCAGGCTGCCAGACCGACCTGGGAACAGGGCAGCTTCCCCAGGGAGGGAAATGGAGCGTGAGCGGCTGAAAACTGAGCCAGAGGCTCGGGGCCGAGGGGCCGCTCGGCTGCATCCCGGCGGCTGCACAGCCGGGCCTGGGGCTGCGTCACCTCCGGCCGCCCCCGCCCCGCAGGGAGCAGCGGGAGGAAGCTCCCGGCGGATGTTTTGCAGCTATTGCTGGTTATTGCAGCTGCCACAGCCCCCGCCAGACGAGATTCGCCCCCGCGACATCTCGGGCAGCTGTAAGACCCCGCGCTTCCTACAGCAGGGGACGGGCAGGAGGGACGAGGTGGCCTCTGGGTGCCGTCCCGCTTCTGGGGACACCCTGGATCTGTCCCTCGCCCTCGGCTGGGAGCACGGAGCCGGGCACGCGCAAACAAAGGGGACAGGGAACGGGGCCAGGCGCTCGGAGCGCGCTCCGCCGGTCGGCCGTCGGGCCGCATTGTTCGCCGCGAGCAAAGGAAGCCGCCCGCAGCCCGCCCGGCCCCTTCCCAGGGCGGCGGCCGTTTGTGCCGGCGCTGCCATCAATCACCGCGGGCAGCAGGCACCGGGTTGCCGTCACCGGGCCGCGGCCGCTCCGAGGTTGCATCAGCTCCAGCGGCGAGGGCTCCGACCGCACCCCGCTAAGGAGGGAACCCCCCCCCACCGCCACCCGGGCGGGCTGCGGGGTCGGGGCCGCCGCCTCCTCCCCGGAGCGAGCCCGCGGCCTTCGCTCCCATCTTCCCTTCCCTTTCCCTTCTCTCCCTCCTTCCCCAGCGGGAATTTGCAGCCCGCTTCCCCGGGGCACACCCCGCACCGCAGCCACGATAGTAGCGCGGCCGCCCCGCCCGCCGAGCCCGCAGCCAGGCGCCGTGCCCGGGCGGGGCCGCCGGCGTAGGCGAGAGGAACCGAGCGCGTCTTCGTGGGACGGGAGCCCTCCTCACCGCCCGGGCCGGCACGGAATCCTCGCCCCGCTGTTCCCGCGGCCCCTGACAGCAGCGCCGCTCCTCCGGCCGCGCGCACCGGTGCAGCGCAGCCTCGAGCAAATTCCCTCTCCGTTTTCCATGGGGCTGCTGCACTTCATCAAGCCACGTGCGCGCTGGACGTGCCGCACGGGGACGGCTGTGCTGGGAGAGGTCCCGCAGCGCTCCCGTGGGCACGCTTCCCGGCTCGCTCGGGATAAAGAAGCAGGCATCCCCGGACAACCTCAGTGGAGCTCCCAGGAATGCTCTTACTGCTCCCTTCTCGTCTGGCTGCTCTCTGCCAGCCTCCCTCTCTCCTTCCTGCTGCTCCAGGCCCCGTGCTGCCACAAAACAGCACATGGAAATCAGAGTGCACGGGGTGAGCTCGGCAGCCCTCCTTGACCCAGCACACGGAGCAGGGCAGGCACACAGCCTCTCCCTGGCCGGGAGCACCGTGTTCCTCTGAGCTGATACAAATCTCTGACGGGCAGCTCCAGGGGTATGAAAGCATTCCCCGGCCCGCATCAGCAGGGGGTTCCAAGTGGTGCTCGAGCAGCCAAGCCCGCACCAGTGTTCCCCAGCTCTGCTCTGCACAGGCAAAGCCAGGTGCTGCCATCCCCACCGTGGCAGAGATGCTTGGCACCTGTCTGTGTGCTGCAGCACCAGGGCTGCCCCACAGCAAGCCCTGAGCACCAGGACCCACCCCCAGCCCTCACCTCCTGCCCCTGGCAGCGGTGCCACCACAGCCCTATCGCAGCACACGCCCTGGCTGCTGGATTTTACCGTAATGCTACGGAGGCAGATTTTCCAGTACCTCTCACTGGGGCGTTCCTGCTCCACCTTTCCTGCCCTTTCCATCCCCCTCCTTGGCCCCGTCACCTCTCTCCATCCATAGGCCCCAATAGGGACAGCAAAGAAGGACAGATCATGAGGACCTCACACCCAGCCTCCATTCCCAGGGGTCAGGGCAACATCCACAGCACTGTGGGGCCTCCTGGGAGCCACAGTACTGTATGCATTGACCACGCACAGAGCGAGGGGCAGGGGCTGATACCTGCCCTCCCAAACACAACATCCCACAACTCACAGCAATCAGCAGCCTCCCATGGATGCATCCTTCCCCCACAGTGTGCCCCACAAGGATCCGAGTGCCCTCTGTTAACGTTTTGCAGAGCCCACACACGCTCATTGAGAGGCTGCCCGGGGACACGGGGCAGTGGTTGCATAAGGAGAGAAGGCGACATGCTCAGAGCGGCCCTTTGTCAGCGCTGCCCTGGGGATGGAGCCCTGCACCCGCACTGGGCACTCACTGAGGTGAGCTGCTCCAACCCGAGGGCAGCAGTTACTGATTAATTGATCGCAGGGCGGCCTCTGCGGTTGGATTCCTGCAGGGCAGCCCTGCCTGCACAGGCTCAGCCTCCACAAGCCTCAACACCATGGTTGGAGCCCCTGTGAGCGAGGCGGGTTCAGCCCAGCGCCGTGCCCACGTGCTCGTAGCATCCGCAGGGCTTTGGGCTGCTCTGTGCTCGGGAAGCGCAGTACAGGAAAACAGGAAACTTCCCAAACCATCCTGCCAACCCCTGAGAAAAGAGGCCTGGAGGCAGAAAGGCTCAGCTGTGGCTCGCGGAACCCCACACTGTGGCACAGCAGATCCCATGGCACCGTGGCTCCCGGCAGCCCCATCCCTCAGGCACTCCCTGCCTCGTCCACAGCCACCTGCCAGCACCGTGCTGCTGCTGCCCCGATGGAGGGGAGGTGGCGGCGTGCCCCGCTCCGCCTGGAAACTGCGCTTCCAAAACCGTCTGACAAAAGAGCCAGAAGACTATTTTTATATTTCCCTGCGCTTTTTAAAGAAAAAAAAGCTCATTCTGCAGCTCAGGAAACGCCCACATCCTTCTGAGTACAGGGAGGAGTCTCTGGATTTTTCCAAGGAGCGCGGAGCAACAGGCGGGCTGGGCTGGAAATGAGTTTTCCATCGGTACCCGCTGCTGTTGGCTTCGGTTGGCCGCGGGGCCGGGAATGGGACATGGGGGCATTTCCCATGCATGACCCACAGCCCCACCAGCTCCTGCCTGTGGGTGCCAGCACTGGCAAGCAGGGCGCTGGGGATCACCACCAGCATGCTGGGGCTGAGGGATGCCCCGGCATGCCAAGCCCTGCCAGCACGTAACCCTGCTCCGTGCCCGGCTCTGTGCTGCTGGCTGCCTGGGAAGCAGCTCCTGGCCTCACACAGAGCGCTCAGTTGCCTTCTGTGCATTAAATAAACCAAGCTGGGTTTATTCCACGGGAGCCTGGGCGGTTCCCAGAGGGGAAACCGAGGACGTCAGGAGCGCGCGCCGCAGCCTCTTCCAGCAACGGGAGAGGAGAAGTTTCCGGCCGGCTCCTGCTCCAGTTCCCCACACTCCATCATCGGGTGGTGCCGCTGCCCCCTCCCTCCCGCAGGTCCCCGTGTCCCTGCAGGAGACAGGAGAGCGGAACCAGCAGGGCACCGGCAGGGGCTGCCCGCCGCCCCCGGCACAATGCTGGAAGCAGGACGGTGGCATGTGCCCCATACAGCCTTGTGCGCTCAGGGCCTCCCGAGCCCCCCGCAGCCACGGGGGCTGGGGCTGCACCCCCTGCCCGCCCCCCTCCCCGGGACAGTTGGACCCCGGGCCGTGCCCAGCAGCCAGCCAGCGGGCTATTTTCTGCTTAAAAAGGAAAAAGTTCACACGGGGAGAAATGTCTGAGGCCGAGCCGTTCCCACCGCCCCCCCACAAATAGGTTTATTTAAAGGAGGAAGAGAGCAAATTCCTATTTCTGTGTTTACTTGGAGATGGCCGGGAAGGAATGAAAGCTCCCGATGCCTCCACCGCGCGGGCACCTCCGGGCCTTCTGCTCCCAACGAGCGCACCGAGAACCGGTGGGGGGGGACACGAGGGGACCCTACAGCCAGATGACCCCGGGCCCGGGACTGAGCGCCCACCCGGGCGGAGCCGGCACCGAACCCTCTGACAAAGCACCGCAGAAACCCGAACCGCCGCCCGCCGGGAGGCGAAGCGCACACCTGGCTCTGCGTTACGGGAACGTTTCGGGTGCGCTCGCACCTGCCCCTCTGCTCCTCCCCACCGAGCCCCCCCTTCTCACGGTCTGTGCGACGGATCCCCCCTCCGGACAGCGGGACGCGGCCCCCACCCGTTGTACCGGGCACCGGGGCGGGCAGGGTAGGGCAGGGGGATGCGCTGCGCTGCGGGGACGCGCTGGGGGTGGAGAGGGGACCCGGGGACGCGCTCACCGAAATACACGGTCTTGTCGCACTTGGGGCACTTGGATGCCATGGCGGGAGAGCGGAGTGGAGCGGAGCAGTGCCGTGCCGTGCCGTGCTGTGCCGTGCTGTGCTCCCCGCTCCGCCCGGCCCCCGCCCATTACCCGTGGTGGGGGGGGAGCCGGGGCGGGGCTGCCCGCCGCGCGTCTGCCCGGTCCGGCCCGGCTCGGCCCCACAGCAGGTGCGTCCCCAGAGCTGTGGGTCCCTCCTGGAGACACTCGGAGCGGCCGCGGTGGGGCAGGGAGCGGGGATGGGGCTGCGGGTGCCGCTCAGGTCGCCCCTACTCGTGGGCACTGACAACGCCGCACAGCTCGGGCAGCGCCCAGCAGCCCCCCCGCCCCGCTCACAGCCCTGTGTTAATCTGCCCCTGCTGCTGATCCCCGTCCGGCGATCAGCCCTCAGCCTGCTGCCCCAGCTCGCCCAGCCCCGGCACCACCGGCCGCCCCATGGCCCCGCTCCGGCCGGGCCAGGCAGCAGGGCAGGGGCTCTGGGCATTCTTAGGCGCATTTTTTCCGGATGGGATAACTGAGAATCCCAGCTGAGCAACCAGGACGACGGGTCTGATACGGAGACCTTGGCGGGGGACGAGGGCACAGATAATGCGATGGGGGCGGCGGGGTGTGGGAGGACGGCACGTCTTCCCCCCAGCCTGCGTAGCGAAGCAGCGCTGCTCGTTGCCCTGCGTGGTCCACGGGCCCGTGCCCCCCCCCCGCGCATCCCTGCGCCATTTTGCTCGGTTGCCATGGAAACAGACATGTCAGAAATCCCTCCCGGCATAGAGAGATGCGCAGGGCCGTGCAGTGCTGCCGGGTGCCAGCTGTGCAGCAGGTGCACGGCACGGGGGATTCGGAGGACCCCCTGTGCCCTTTTGGGGCCGAGACCTCCGCCGCAGCATTACAGGGTCGTGTGTCTCCGGCCGAGCGTCGGTAAACAGGAAATCTGCTGGCGGTGAAACCCAAGCCATTGCATTATTCATCAGCCCGCAGCCTGGCCCCGCTCCTCAGCCATTGTCACATAATTCCTCCTTTCTCCGCTGTCAGCTGGCGCGCAGCCGCCGGCCCTCGGGTGCGGGGACCGAACCTCGGCGCCGTGCGGTGCGGGGACGGTGACAGCGGGTGTCTGCGGCGGCTGTACCCACAGGGCCGGAGGGCTGCTGGGGACCAGGCTGCCCCGTCACTCTGCACCCAGCTGCTGTCACAACAACGGCTGGCTTTGTCACCAGCGGGTCCCCAGTGGGGCAGGTGGCAGCGGCAGGGGAGCTGTGGCTGAGCCGTGCAGCTCTGCTATGCAGCCACTATGGCCACACAGGGATCAGCAGATCTCCGGTCTCTCCACAGCACAGGACCACTCTGGTCCCAAAGGAGATGAAGCGTCCCACACGTTACCCCAAAGCCTCTCCAGTTCCCATGAGACCCCATGATCCTGGAAGGGCTGGTCACAGCCTGTGCCCATCTGCTGCCCGCATCCCTCCATTACACTCGGCAGCATCAGCCTCAGCGGCCCCAGAGTCAGGATCAGGAGGACTGCTGCACCCACCCGACTGCATGCCACAGCAGCTACAGGCACAGCCAGCACCGAGGGCTCTCCCACGCTGTGAGGCTGCTCACACACCCGGGCTGGGGGGAATTAAGGCAATCACCTAAAGGTGCGAATCCCCGCCTGCAAATGCGCTAAATCCCAAGCGGATATGCTCGCTCAGGAGCAAAGTGGCTTTGGCTTGTGCTCTCTTAATCTGCCCCAGCTTAGGTTCTGTGCTCCCACACCGAGCGTGGGGCTGTCCTGAGGCCTGGGGACAGTGGGACGGGTGACCCGGGTGGCACCTTCAGCGAGTAATGCCTTCCACATCACCAATCCGTGGGCTCCATCCCTTGGCTCCAGCTGCGCCTGGTTTCCATGGCAACGGGAGCTGCAGCTGCCTTCCTGCAGCCCAAGCTCAGGGATGCTGCTACCCAGGGTGCCCATACACAGAACTGAGAGCACAGAACTGTGTGTGCACTGAGATGGCAGCAGTGGCCATTCCAGCCAGCACTGGGACTGAAGCAACCTAAGGGTCAGTCCTAAGGCATCCCCTGGCTGCAAGATTGCAGCTGGCTGCGGGGCAGGGCTCACCCGCACAGGATGCTGGAGGGAGGAGTAGAGCTGAGCAGGACTTGGCGCTGGGGCAGGTCAAGCAGAGAGCTTTGCAGGGATATTAAGGGAAAGCAAGGAATAAATACGGATAACTTCCCCCCAGCTGCCTTGCCTTTGGCTCACCCCTCTCCCCCTGCTCCGACTACCCCGGCTCTTTCTTCCTCCTTCAGATGCAAATACCACAAAAACGTGGCTTCAGAGAGCGCTGGGCCAGGGCTGGAAGGCCTCCCCTCCCCCCCGTGCCTTCTGCTCGTATTTGTCTCACATTTTCTGGCGTCTAGAATAACTGGATGGGTTACAGGACAGGAGACTAGAGGGAAAAATATTCATTAAAAAAAAAAAAAAAAAAGGTAAAAGGTTATGGGGAAGAAAAAAAAAGAACAACTACTGCATGTTGGGTTCGCACAAAGGACAGTCAGCAGTGCGTGACCTCTCTCTCTCTTGTGCTAGGGGCCTGCCTGCAGTGACGCAGGGATCTGTGCCCACCAAAGTGCCCATGCTGGACGAGCCCCATGCAGACCCAGGGCTCTCTTTAGGTTAGGGGTCCAAGGGGCACAGGGCCAGCGGGTGCTGGCTCTCATCAGGCAGCACATGCCAGCAGCAGGGCAGCACGTCACCGCCTCACCCCAGCCACCCACTCATTGCTTCTCTCCTTTAAAAGGCATCCTTGGCCCCTGCTATCACAGCAGATAGCACCTCATGGATGTGATAAGCAGGGCTGCAGCCAACCCGTTTGTCCTTGCAAGCGGCGATGGATGTCCCCGTGTCCCCTTCCCATGGGCTGCAGCCACCCTCGCTGCTGCCTCTGTCCTCACCAACTCTGTGCTGTGTGGGGACAATTAAACAGCTGTACAAATGCTTGCAATAATGGCGAACGCTCCCAAGAATCACAGCAAGCTGCTTCCCTCAGCACAAACATCCCCTCGGCTCTGAGCTGCCAGCACTCGCCGGGCCCAGGCCGTTTGGCTGCAAGGCATTTCCCAAGCGCCCTGCTGAAGGGCCAGGGGAACAAGCAGCCCATTGACACACCGCTCACATCCAGCAGAGGTTCCCAAGTGGCCAAGCATGCATGTATTTGGCAGCAGAGCTCAGCCCTTGGCGGGGCTGGCTGTGAGGAAGGGACCGGGATACAGCTCCGCTGAGGAGCTGAGAGGCTCCTGCAGAGCTGTCAGCCTGCAGAGAGCACTGGGTTCACAGCCCAAGCACAAACCAAATCACTGAGCCCAGTGCTGCAGTTCAGCCCCCTCCTGCCTTTGTCCCGAGCTGAAGAGTTGGGACGAGGCGCTGGCAAGGATCGCACTGGGCCCAGGCACTGAGGAGCCGTCCTTGAAGCTCTGCCTGCTGCCAGAGCTGAATGGCACATTTCAACAGAGGCTGTCTGGAATTGGTTGACAAAAAACATTTCTGGGCATCACAAACCCGGCTCCACGGCCCCCATACACAGGCACAAAAAAATGCCAAATATTTGTCCAGAGGAGCGCTGGCCGGCCGCCCTCGGCACACAGCGGGGACAGGGCGTCCTGCTGGGAAGGGGCTCTGGGCACCTCAGCCCCCCTGTGCAGCGCTGCTCACTCCTTTCAGCTCTTGGGAAGCAGACCGAAGGCAGAGGGAAGCTGGGATGCGCTGCAAGGACCACACGTGTTCATGACGCGTCCATGCCCCAGAGGTGTGGATCGCGGCCGATCCCACCGCTATTGTCTCTCCCAGGCTCTCGTAGGAGAAGCATTTGCTAAAATGCACATTTAAAGAAGAAAACAAAAACAATCAGAGCAGTAAGGAGGCAGTTAGCGGGGCTGTCATGTCACAGCTTGCCTGCTTGCAGCGTTCCCTCATTTCCAATCTAACATGCTGCCAACGCTCCTTTGAACTACAGCATGGTTATTAAGCCCATGCCCTCTGACAGCACAGAAAAAGCAGAAAACACGTAGGGCCCTGTTTGTGCAATGGTTCCCGACCCCTCCTCCCTTCTCCACAGCAACCAAACTCAGTGCAGCGTTCACTGCCGGCCTTCCCGTGACCCCACAGGGCTGCAACCCCCACTGCTCTGCACACCCGCAGTGCTGGGTGCTGACCCACCTTGACCGCTCACAGCTCCATCCCACACAACCCCACCAGCTGCACGCAGCTCACCGGCTTCCCAAGGTCTGGCTTGTGTAATGCTTGCTCCGAGGATCCAGAGCCTGGAGCAGAGCTGGCACGGGCTCCGAATTTCCATTTCAAAGGGAATTTCAGCGTGTATTTTGCTTTACAACGCCACAGTAGTGTCCCAGTTACAGTCCGCCTCCCACAGCAGGAATGCGAGTTTCAGAACCATTAGTTTTGGTCATACTTTTTGTTTCCCCACCGTTTCAACAGCACTGTTAAGGAGAGTGTTCTGCTCACACGGGATAGCAGCAAAAGCACAGCCAATGCCAAAATCCAGAGGGAAAAGCAAGGTGCCTTCCCTCCTGGCTCTGCAGCATGGAGCAAATACACCTGGCCCTGCTGGGGGCTCCCCTTCTTCAGAACATATTGTCTGCTTCCAGCTTAAGGGCTCATAAGGAGCTGGAAGCAAGGGCTGGGAATGAATCATCTGTATGTACCCACTTACCAGCCCTAGAGCAGGAAAAAAAAAAAAAAAAGGAAAAATAAGATTAGAAGCATCAGCAGTGTATCAGCAAGTGAATGAGAATACCATTTTCAACATAAGAGGCTGATCAGGGAGACAACAGATGGTCTGAGAGAGGGGCAGCTCTCAGTGCCATGAAGTACGACCAAGTGTCATCAGGTATGACCAAGTACGTCAGTACTGGGGCCTGCTGCTGCCCTTGCATTTCCTGAGACCTGGTATCTTCCTACCATTGCTAAAGGTATTTTCCAAACCCTCTTCCCACGTTGGTACAGATGTCAGACAGGAAAGCACAGGGAGCAAAGTCTCCTCCAACCTGTTGAAAACTGGCATCCATGTTTAAGGACACACAGGGGATCTTTCAAAGCCACGGCAGGTCAGGATATTCTCTGCTTGCCTGCACCCATTTCCAAAGTCACCCCTGGAGTCACTCCAAGCAAGCTTTTAAGTCGTTTCAAAGTGCAGAGCTGGCACCCCCAAGTGGTCGTTCTGGCTCTGAGCAGCTTCCCTCACATCTCTGTTCCTGCCGTGGCAGCTGATGTGCACCCACAGCTGTATGACCACACACAGCACCGTGTGGGCTGGGGCTGATCTGGACAGTGATGTTCAATGTGACCTTTCTGATTTCACTTGTGATGTGCCTGAGACAGCTCATTTGCTGAGAAAAAAAGCCACCCACCACCGAGTGTTCTTCCTGCTGTCAGCAATCTTTCTTAGGCACAGAAGTTAATCCCACTGACCGATGAAAGCACAGTAAAATTGCCAAAGCACTTTGGCACAACCTGAAGGCTTTCTGGCCACCGAGCTCAGTGCCCTCCACACTGCCCATCCTTCAGCTGCCCCCTCCTGCCTTCCGTTCCAGGCAGGAAAACATGACCCCCAAATGCAGGACAGGCTCACATGTGCCCAGCACGCACCTACTCACCGTCACATCAGCCTCACACCTCCCAAGCGGAGGAATGTTGGAAGCACTTTGCTGATCCTGCTAAGGAATGAATGCAGAAACGAAGCACTCAAACATGAGCACGTTTTGTTGCTCAGCCCCTGGGATTTCACTCTGCCACATGTCAGAGCCGTGCCACGAAGCAGCCCACGCACACAAAGGGCTCATTTAGAGCTGTGGCATCCAAGAGGAGGAGGGAGGGAGTCGGATTTTGAAGCACCAGAAATATTTTAACTGCACATTAGGGGAAGCAAGCTGTGAATGACTGCTGCCCTGTACAACATCACTGCTGTGCGAACACTTGGAAGCACAACACAGCTCTCGGACGTAAAGAGGAGCGCGGATGTAAAGAGGACCACAACACCGAGGGTCCCAGGGGCTGTGCCAGAAGAGACAAAAAGCAGCTGTTTCACAAAAGCTCACTTTCCAGGTTTATTAAGTAAAGTTAACTGAATCGTTTTCATTTTGTGGGGATTCCTTTCTGCCTCACCCGGCGGGCCGGCAGAGTCGCACAGAATCACGGTTGGACTGTGACAACCCAAATACAACTTTGGCTCATCTCACTGCTGACACATATGGAATGACTTGGGGGGTTATTACATGCTGTGTCTGCTGGAGGCAGGTACATGTACAGATCAGCACAAGTTGCAAATGATAGTTTACATCCTTTCAAAACAGAGCAAGGCATTCAGCAGATGCGCTGCAATGAGAAGACATATGAAAAAGAAATCATACAGACTTGCAAATACATAAGAAGTTCAAGAGATGCAAGAAACCTCAAACACAAGAAATGTCAACGGGGAAAAAAAACACTGAACTTCAGACACAACATGTTCAAATTAAAACCCGGCTGTAATTTAAATTCTCTTCAAGATGGGAAACAAACAGTAACGCAATTTAAGAGAAACCAGGTTTTGTCCTGGGAGAAGCGTATCCAAAACCACGGATGCACAAACAGGTTCAGAATTCTAAGCAAAATGTCCCTGGGCATTGGTGTACTTGACTCTTGGAGCCAGAGCAAAGCAATTCATTACACTGCTGGGCCTACTGCTGGGTGTCGGTGGCACAACAGCACGTAGGGTTCCAGATGTTAGAGAAGGCAGCGCGCAAACTGCTGGTTGCAGAGAGAAGTGCTACGAGCCACATCTCCCAGGGATTGATAGAGCAAGGGCACCTGACTCCGGCAGCCTGGCCTCCATTGCACACACCGTTAGTGTAATGCTCTGCAAGGGTCTTCAGTTCTCAGCTCACTCCTTTCTCAGCCTGAGTTGTTTCTGTCTGGTGCAGGAGCACAACTGGCCGTGAAAAATTATCCAAAAAATGTAAGGGACAGGACCAAAGAAAACAGGCTGAACCTGGGGCTGGCTCCCAGCTCCTACTTGCAAATATCTGATAGAGGTTGGAAATTTATCTACAAAAGAAATAATATAAATGAAATAAAAAATGGCACCGTCCACAAAATTAAAAAAAAAAAAAAAAACAACAAACTTACAACACAGCCTCGTAAAAACGGCTTTGCAATGAGAGCTCAGTCACAAAATAAGGGTTCTAGCTCTCCGTACATCAGAAGAGGAAACAAAGCTAAAAAGTACTAGTCCACATTCTCTTAATAAGTTAAACTTACTTTCCCTCCCCCTGTCTACAAAAGGGGTAGAAGCAAAGGAGAAAAGAGGCTACCAAAAATAACGAGAAAAAGAAAGAAGAGAGAAGGAGAGAGCGCGCGCAAGAGAGAGCAGTCTGTGGTCGGAGGCTCAGAGCAAGGCTGAGTTCCTTTTAAGGGTTTAAAAGATGCAAAACAGTTCCTCAGAAGTTCCCTCTCTTCAACAGTTAGTTCAATGCTGTAGCCATAGAAACTCAAGTATACATCGGAGGAGAGATTCTTTCAGGCAGATCGGCCGCCATCCGGAGAGCTGCTGAGCGCGTGTTAATCCTCAATGATTATGGGTTCATCATTCATGGGCTGGCGGAGCTGCACTGCCTGGATTGGCCGCAGGATAATGGGCTTGTAAGGGCGTCTGGCGGCTCGCTTGGCTTCAGAGGAGGAAAGCAGCTTGCGGATTTTCCTGCACACAGTAAGGAAGAAAGGAATGCATTACAGAGACCGAAGGCTTAGGCGTTGCAGGCCTCTCTGTTTCCCCAGGCAAAGCCAGGCCTGCACACGCAGAGGCTGCTCCCTAGCGGGATGGACTGATGCTGTTTATTTTGGCAATGCTCTCCCCGGGGAACTTTTGTTTTCCCATTTATAAACCCATCAATGAAGAGGCCAACTGCATCCAGCGTTCCAGAAGCCTCTCCCTGCAGAGCAGAAGACACCCTGGCCCAGTTTCACGGGACCGGGGTCTGCTGCCATAAATGCATCAAGCAAAATAGTTCCGACAACCTCATCGCTCATTTACTTTGATGCATGCAAGCACATCCACACGACGTGCTGCAGGCAGCTCTGTGGGAATGCACAAAGACAAGCAGCAAACAAATCTACAGCAGCTCGGGTCACTTCCCTGCCTGCTAATCTAATCCACTGCTGCCATTCCCTGTTTCCCAGCAGGTGCACACAGCTGCCTCTCCCCACAGACACAGCCAGCACCAGCCAGCAGCTCTCCATCCCCACGGAGCTGTGTCACTAGGCTGAGTTCCCACAGGGCAGCTCCAGGGCTGCCACTAACGAGGGAACCAATCCTGCAGCCTTGTTTTTCTTTTTTAGTAATTATTTTCTCACTCTCCCCAGTGGAAATGCTACCAAGGCATCTTCCCCTTCTTATTTCCCCTGCTCTGAGTGCACCCAATCTAGAAATGAACAACATTCAAGTTCTGCACTTGTTAAGAGTTTTCCTCTACATGTTACAAGGCCAGCAACAAGTCTTATTGGAGGCAGGAAGCAGATTTCCATTAGAAGAGAAAGTAAAATACAGATAAAGATACAACAAAGGCTTAAAATTAGCAAAATAAGGTGGAAAGAAACAATACAGAATGACTAGTTGCTTCCTTCTGTTGATACCAGGCTTAGAGTTAGAGGAAGTGCCTTAGAGAAATCTGCAAAATCAAAGAAGTACACTGTATAATTAACATGAGGAAATCAATTCCAGAGGATGTTGTGGTGGTCAAAAGCATATAGAGATGAGAAAGGAAGGTGATAAATATTCACAGGAGTAGTCCAGCAGCACCATTATGCACAGCCTTCAACTCAGGAACTGGGACCACAAGGAGGGGTTGATAAGGATGCCTGTCCCGTAGACTCCTTCCTTAAAGGCTTTTTAGCTTTTTCAGTGTCAGAGAAATCTGACACTGCCTGAGAGGAAGGGCAGCCACATGGCTTCACAATCTACAGCCGGACCAGCTGCCCCCCAGAGGGTAACTGCTACATTTCTGATTAGCTGACCTGTGTGTCTGTCGAAAATTTGGTCCCAGTCACATGTATAGACATCGTCACTACAGGTCCCTATTTCTCCAGTTTCTTCTGAAGCTGAAAGGGTATGGGGTGGGGAGGGAAGAGAACTGGGGGGGAAAGCATGTAGGAGCAGGGGAACCTCGAGGGGAGGGTTATTCCAAGACTCACTTTGCTGAAGTCCATCTGCTTTTCAGCCAGCAGAGCTTCTCAGTGTCTGTGCTCTGTCAGACGTGCTGCCATCAGAAAGAATCTCTCCGCAGCTCTACATTCTGATCAGCTCACGCTGTGCCTCACTCACATAAATTATAAAGGCTGAGCTCTGTACTCTGACGCTTGAATTCAAGAACTTAATACTTTCAATCTACCAACTTCTCAAGCTGCTCCCTCACAGCTATCCAGTCTTGTAGCACCGTCCTCAACAGTACCACACAAAGGGGACAGAGGGGGGTAAAACTTCAGGAAAACCTGCCTTCCGTGACTGAAAACACAGCCTGGCCCTCAGCTGGAGGACGATATGCAGATAGCGCTGTTAGATTGATTGCTACGGAGCCTACACAAAGCTCAGCTTGTTCCGGAGTTCACAAACAAGCCTTGCATTCCTGACACTGGAATGCAGCAGATGGCTCAGGGAAAAGTTAGAGGTGAAATGCCCAACAGAAAACCCGTGCCTCTCACAATGCTACATGGCTCAAAGCTTCCCTGCTTTTCAGCAGGCTGCCAAGCGTCTCTTTTCACATTCATCAGGCAGCAAAGCTGCTGGACAAAGAAGCCTGTTCTTATTTTCTTTTGAAGAGATACCATCTTACTGAACTGATGCCTATTGCTGTGCTCTGATTGCCACGTTTGAGATGTGCTGCTTGCAGTGAGGCTGGTCCTTCCTGCCTTGGTCTGTAAGCAGTACTCACACCCGAGCCCGCAGCTGATAAATATTCTCTCCGTTCTGTACAGATTTAAGAGCAGGGCTCTGTGGTTATATTGAGACATTTCTACCACAGATCTGTAGTACTGCTTGTGGCCGGGACGATAAACGTGGCAAGCAGTTTTTTTGCAATTGGAGGATCATGAAATATGCCTCGAGCACGTGAGGATTGAGTTAGAGATTGAAAGCCTTGCATTTGCCATGGCACGTGGATGTGTCAGAGCTGGAGATCTGTAAAGGGATCCCAGCACCTCTTCATCAGAGCAAGATGACAGGAATAAAGACATGCTTCCCTTAAAAACTAATGAATTCTCTCACTTTGCTTTCTATTATACAGCGGATCCCACTGTTTACTTTCACAGCACCTCACAGAAAGAGAAGGAAAAGAAGAAAAGAGAGGCTAACGACATGAACCGGGGTGAAATGCACAGGTGGATGGTAACTGGAACATCACCACCTCAGCTCATGTACAAAGCCCACTGCTAGAAACAGAACAGTCACTTGACTCCTGAAATGCTTTGCAGGCTAAGGAGGAGGTTGAGGACATCACAACTCTGGACCAGCCACGCACTTCATGATTAATACAAGAATGCTCAAAAGCAGCATCTTATTTAGTAGTACCACAGAGAACAAGCACCCAAAGCTCACGTCCTCCTTGGTTACTTGTAAGGACACAGGCACTCTATGGTTGTCACGCCTGTCTCTGCTAGGTGCTGGGCAGAAAGCTGCTGTTCCTGCCTCTTGGGGGGCACAAATGATGTTCTGGGAAGCAATACGACAGATTTCAGAGTGCAAGAAGGCATACAGGGCAATGCAACATCAACAAATTATTGCGGCCAAGAATCTGCACCAGGGGAGATTTGTGCTCCAAGAGTGGATAACGCTGTGCATAATTCAGCAGTTTTCAGTGTATGTAAACATAAAAGCTTTTATAGCAAGGCAGAGCAGTGAATGCAGTGCAGCTCCTCAGCATTACCAATGCACCAGAAGGCCCTATTCTGTTTCTGATACATTGGGATAGGATCTCCACAGGCATTTATAGGTCTAAACCAGGTGAATGTCTCTCTTGTCTTCTTCACCTTACTGCTCTTATTTTAAAGGAATTGCTCAGGAACAAGAAATCTGTTTTTTTCTTGAATGTAAGCACAGGACGAGGCACTAAGACATGAGACATATCCAGCTAAGCCTCAATCAGTCTAAGCACCAGCAGCAGTGCCTGTATGCAGTCTGCAGCAGTAACCTCCACGTGGAACAGAAAACAGAAGACATCCCTTGAACCCTCCTAAAAGCCCAAGCTTCTCACCTGGTTTCTTCAGTGGCCATGTAGAAAACATCATCTGGTGCATCAATCCAGTTCATCCTCCTCCTTTTCACTGGAGGCATGGATCCACCACGAATTAATCGGACTTTTGTTGGGTATGATTTCCCATTGAGCAGCAAGTTTCGGCTTGGTCCCTGACGTGATACATAAAAAAGTACAGTTATGGGCTGCAACAAGCCTGAACAGCACGTGATAAGCGCTCAAACAAAGGAGAAGAGAATTAAAAGTTTGCATATTAGTTGTTCAGAGGTTCTGGGAAACATGTACCCTTCTTGCCCATGACTGAATGCAGAATTCACACAGAAGCAATTGTCCACAAGCAGTAGAAGTTAGGCACCTCCATTATACAACAGGGCAGCAATACTTCAGCGACAGAACAAATTGCAAATGGAAGCCATCACCAATAATCTGTTGTTTGTGTCTGAAAGATGACATCGAGTTTGAAAGACTGAGCACGTGACTTAGGTTTCAGCTGCTACCATAAACCTAGGGCAACTCCATTGATTCCAGGGAAGGAAATCTAGTTACACAGCATGTGAAATAGAAAAGTTTGAATTTACATTTATTCTGGGGCACCAAACTTACCCAACGTCCTTTTTGTTGTAAAGAGGTTATTATTTAATGATGATGGCATATAATTGCAACAAGTTATTGTAAACAAGTCTACAACTACAAAGCTTAGCTTCTTTCATCACAAAATCTCTTTAGCATTTAACAACGCAGATTTCCCAAATAGAATACATTCACTTTGTGAAATGACAAAGCTATCATTTTCCACACCCACAGCCCCCTTCCACTCAACTGGAAAAATGTGAGCTGTTAATAAGAGAGGTGCAGATGCAAGGGAGCAAAGGATTAAGCTTCGCAAATGCAGCTGTCCTTGATCATTTGAAGTCCAGTTCTGCTGCCCCTCTTCCTGCTGATTAGCACACTGAGAAATCCCACTGAAATTGGTAACACTGGACAGTCAGGAAAGATGCAAAATAAGGGCCCAGAAAAAAATGGATATGCATGAATTAAAGCTGGTCAGAAAATGCCAAGAAATGCCACAACATTTAATTCTGGTACATCACAGGCTAGACCACCTCCCCTGCTGCACCAAGGCTTCCCATTGACCATGAAATGGGAAACTGAGCACATTCAGGAGGGACGTCCCACCTGGCAGAGCCACCTCAAAGGGAAAGGAGGGGACACGAGGTGCACTCAAGCCCTAAAATGGGCAGCTGATGGCAAAAACCCACTCAACTTATTATAAGCAGACTTCAGTTTGTTCAACAAGAGAGGAAAAAAAACACCCTGCATCTGACATGTTCTATCTGAGGAGAAAATAAAAATTGATTTATGACCTTTTTTGACCAGCCTTAATCAACTATGTTAGACATACCTGCTTCTTGTCAAACAAGAGGGTTTGAGGCTAAACAAACAAAACCCCACCCTTTAGAATCCTAAGCTCTTTAAAACTGTAGTACACAAGTGCAGTAACAATTTGATTTCTTAGTTGCCCAGCTCCATTATATTATACACAACAATTTTAGCACCACAGCAAACCACAGAAATACCTGAAGAAATTGCTTTTACATTCCAGGTTTATTAAGGAAAAGATTTCCATTGAAAGACTTTTGTCTCCTCTGCCCCTCCAGATTTCTCCAAGAACATTCTTCCACTCATGTTATGATGGAAAGTTCCTCCCCATGTGCTATATATGCAGAACAACTCCCAAGAGAGTTCTTGGAAATACCTAGGAGGGGGACCTGTGTGCTTCAGTCACCTTTCCTCTGCCTGCACAGAGCAACGTTTCAAATGGCACATCCTGAAACATGGACCTTCGGTTTTCAGTTCAGTAGCATCTTTTATTGAGCAACCAGAAGTGAGGCAGTTCAGGGTCCCCACCCTTGTAGCTAACAAGTGTTAGGTTGTCACACTGCACTGAGCTGGTTTATACAGCAGACACAAACAAGTAGCCAGTCTCCTCTGTGACAAGAAGTGAAGCTGAATGCCATGAGAAATGTAATTTGCCACTTCGTATCAGATGCTCAAGTAAGCAACCAGATGAATGCTTCATTATTTCCAGCTGAACAGCATTCTCCAGGTACAGCCTCCTGCTACTGCCCACCAGCTGAGCACGTCACTATGTCGAATACTCGTGGTCACTCTTTGGTGCCCATCGTTCAGACCCGATTTATCCATGTTGGAGTGACTCTGCTGACACTAATGCACTGTGGCAGCTCACCTGCTGAGGCCAACTCCACTTCGTCAGCACCCCAAGCAGATCTTCTCTGGCCAGAAATACAATTATGCTTCAAGCTCTCTCCCATGAGCAGAGAGATGTGAGACTGAGGTCTCACAAAAACTACCAGTGAAGGGGCAAAGTGACGCACAGCCTTTGTGCTGGGCCCTTCTCATGACGTTCACTCTGGTGCGACAGCATTTTGCCAGAGATGCGTCAGTCAGACTGGCTATTTGCTTCTGTCCTTTGATAAATCTCAGCATCGTGGATGAAAGGAATCGTTATTACTCCAGAAAAAAATAAAAGAACACAAAAGAACAAGCATTCTCAGAAGACAACTCGCACACCAACTTGCTAAAGAAAAAAACAAAACAGAACAGACTTTTCCAAACAAACCCTTCCATCATGTAAGCCTTCCTCCTTCAGTGAAACACGTTCCATCTAGAAACACATCCCAGAGCTTTGCTATAAACAGCCACTCAGTTTCCATAGGAGCAGAAAGAAAATGTTCCATTCAGAACAATCTCACTGATGTAATCACTGATTTCAGTTTTCAATTTTGTTCAGTCATTTGGACCTTTCATATGCCCCAAAATAATTGTTTATTCAAGTTTCCTGAGGAACTGGGAAGCGTGACCAGCTGCAAACAGCAAAGATGGAAGTGAAACACTACGGTTTAATGGGGTGTTCTATCTAGAGAGGGTTAATAGTAATTGTTTTTCTTTTCCCTGTTTGGTTAAATGAGCATTCTCTTACCATTTGTCTGGTTTGTCCGTGGTTAGGCAGACCTAACAAACAGGAAAGAGAATAGAGCTGGTAAGACCATTGCTTTGCCAAGACAGAAAAAGTACAAAATCAAAACACGCAACTACGATTGCAACTGTGTTGTTTTGCTCAATAGTTTTCTACCAAACTAACTTCTCCCCTCCTTGGAACGTAACTGGGAAAAGAGCTTCCTTAACAAGGTGGTTTGCAGAGCAGAGCCCCCATATTAAAAGCATTTCATTTGCTCAGTCTTCTCTCCATTTACTCACACTGTCAAACTACCACTGCGAGTACACCTCCTCTTTTAGACCTGAAGTTTTCCTCAAGTCCTTGGGAAAAACTGATGTTCTGGTTTTATTGAGGAATTTACTGGTACGAGAAGGGAGAAAGTAGAAGGTATTATACTGTCAAGATAGCAACAAGTAACATCTTTCCTGTCATCCCTAGGTGCCCAGGGAACGATGTGCTCAGATGTCAGCTGTGAGCTTTTAGCAAGCAGACTGCAGAGATAACCTGCTCTCACCTACCACTGCTAAATCCTTCCCCAGGCTCAGCCCCATTTATCACTGAGCACAGCCCTCCATGCAAAACCCTCCTCCAGCAGCACAACCTGTGCAAGGAGGCACCAGGGCTTGGTTTTACTCGATTGCCACTTCCTACCCCATCAGACACCCCATCACACCACCATGAGGTATGCGCTGCGCTGTTCCTCACTAAGATGAGAGCCTGCAGGTCTTGGCACACAAGAGAACAAAGTGCTGCTCTAAGGCAGCAGAGTATGGCACAGAAAGGACCAGTAGATCTAAGAAACACTTTTGTTACGACTACTTGGTTTCCTGAAATGCATGCTCCTAGGAAACATCATGCCATTAACACTAAAGCACCAAACCATGTTTCTCAGCCCCTTCTGGCTGAAAAGCAAGAAGGTTGGTGTAACAAAGCAAACACACAGTACTGGTACCAGCTACAGAAGCAGTGACTAACTCTGCCTTCACATTACTAACAAGTTTCCCAGCACAACTCTTTCAGTCTGGCATTTGCTGTTTCCCACTGTTAGCTAGCTAAGCTGGGATAAAAACAGCAAAATATGGAACCCAGCAAGAATAGACAGTACAGGTGATGGCCTGTACTCCAGCAGATTCCTTGAAATCCTCCTTGGTAAGAACAAACAGGATGCACTCGTGGCAGGTACAGCAGGAAATACAAGGCACAGTGATGTACCGTGAGGGAGAAGGGCGCAATGGGGGATACCTTGCTGAGCACTGAGCATCACAACACCACATTAGCAATCAACAGTTTACATAAGGTTTACACCAAGTTTGTTTTCATTCAGTAGAGATGTATGCTATTGGCTACTTCAAATGTGAAGACACATGCTTTTTGCAATGTTTTTTGGTTAAGTATCCAAAGAGATGAAGAAGCAGTGCCAAGATGACTTCCACCAAATCTGCAGAACAGATGTGCCATGCACCAAGATGCCCAGTAACAACCTCTGGATGTTAACAGAAGCGACGTGAGTGCCAGATAACTGCTCCTCTTTCACACAGAAGCAGCAACATCCAGCTGCAGGCAGCTGCCTGTGCCTGGACAAAGAGACAGTGCCTGCTGGGACAGCACAGCCAGCAGGACATGGCCCAGAGCCACTGGCTGCAGCCCAGAAGCTGAGCTTTAGGGCTTGCTTTCTTCCTTCCCTAACAGGAAGATAGTACTTCCCTCATTCACAGGATCTCTGGGAGATGTAAATCCATGGATGCTACGCCTTGGACTGAAGCCATGTATTTCTTGCTAACCACACTCAGGATTAGCTCTTTTTTCATACTAGGGAATATGAGCCTACAGGAGCAGCTGATACGTGGCTCCTGCTGTGATGACTACTGCTGGTTGTACATCAGACAGTAGAACTGTTAATCCTCAGCACCAGAATTAACCCAGAATATTCCAGGAGATGCTGGCACTGGCACAGGCCAGCTCTGAGCCCCAGAGCTTCCAGTCCTCAGACAGTGAGGAAGCGGTGGTCTACAACAGGGACACCCTCACTCATAAGCTCTGGCTTCTGGAATAAAATGCATGTAACAGAATATTGCTTCAGTAAAATAAGACACAAAAAAATACGACTTCCATACAATTCATACTCTTGCTACCATAGCAATAAGGCAGCAGTTAGCTACTTCTCCCCTTAGTCACATTCTGATAACTAGAGTTTGAAGGAATCAATATGAAAACAAACACTGAAAAGACCAGCTTCAGTTTGCAATAAAAATAATCACAGTACAAGTATAAGCAGCTGAAGTGCTGCTGCTAAGTGAGCAGCTTTTACCCAGATCAGTCACCTAAGAGGAGCAGACAGCATAACATCTGCAACACACTGCAGCACAGCTGCCACAGCAACAGGATGCAGCTGTGCTGGAAACCATGGATCCTCACCCAGAGGTTTTAGTGGCTTCTTTGTAAGAGATGAGGTCTATCAGAGATGCACCTGTAAGAACTGAGTATCACAAAGAAAAACATCTACAATGATGACTCCAAGCAAGTCTTTCACTCTTTTGCAGTTAAAGACACTGACACACGTTTTAAAACCTCAAGACCATGTGTTTTGTTTTTTTTTTTCTGTAGCACTGAGAAAGCTCAAGGCACTAGAAAAACTCTTCCCATTCAGTTCCTCCTGCCAAAATTTCCACTACTTATTGAAAGTACCAGGAGGTCCCAGAAGATTAGGTGAAGATGAGCCAAGCAACATACACCTGCAGGTGCCCTTTGCCACAGACCCTTCTATACTGTTACCAAAATGGCAGCCAAACAACTAAGCAGAGCACAGAGCTTAAAAGAGATCCTGGAGCAAGCCTCCGCTCCTGACAACTTGGTGACTTTGGTTCCCCAGGCATAAACACAATCACAGATGAAATTTCAGTCCAAAATGGTCACAGCAGGTCACAACGGTCCACTGAACCCTCTACTCTGTCAAGATCAAAGCTGCAGATATCACCCCTTGATCTACCAACCTGGTTCTTCTCACGTAATAATCTCTTACCACTTGGAGATAATTCTCACTTTAATAAGGGAGTAAATAGCAAACAATAACTTCCTGCACCACCCATAGCAATACCCCAGGAGCACCCCAGAGGGTAAGGAGAGCTGGCACCAACACCTGGAGGGGAAGGTGGGCTCTGGTTGGGATGGGAGAGCAAACCAGCACACCCAGTCCCTCTGACACCTGAGGAGAGACTTGCATGCCCATTGCTGCTGCAATTCTGGTTACTGCAAGACGACCCTAGAACCTGAATACTATCCAGAAACCACTTCCATAGCTCAAATTCAGCCTTTTTCTTTTTCTAAGCCATACATAACACATAACTGCCATGCTGAAAAGGAGAGCCTAAATCTTCAGCAGCACAGCATTGCTTGGAGTGGAGGTATTTTCAGCTATCACGAAGAAGCTACAGAATAAGCATCAAGTATTGCTGTTCTCCTACTTGGCTACAAGTCTTCCAGCACTTCTCTGTGCTGGAACACACACCACTGCCTATATACTTACAGACCATATGACAGTGCAGCACAAGTGTGCACAGACCCAATCCTGGTATCAAGGAAGAGGAGGAGCCCAGCCTCCAATCCCTGGACATAAACTGATGCTTTTTCATTCTTTGTTGCTAGAACTTACTCACTCCACTCTTCAGCCTATGCACCATGCAGAAAAACACAGGTCCTCCATCTTGTGTAAGCCTCATTTTTTAATTTTTTCAATCTATGCAGACATCAATCACTCACTGATGGCATTTTGCTTTCACTTCTGCTTACTGAAGAGAAGTATCACACAGAACATGCAATATGCAGCACCATTCATAAGCACATCTTCAGTCACAAGAAAAACTGAGAACTCAGACAATACTTTCACAACCAGTCAGCTTAAAATGCAGGCCACGCTAAAATACATTGCTTTCCAGATCCACATGCTCTTTATATGCATTTTCCTTTTCCAGAAGCACTCCTGCTGGGACTCCATCTTTCCTAGCCGTAACAAAAACACCAACAGTACCACATTTGTGAGCAAGCTATTAAAAAAAAAGAAGCATGCATGAATGAGGTATGATGAACAAGGATTTTGCTTCCAGGTTAGCAGTTCACTGGCAAAAAAAAATAAAATCTGTGTTGACATACACACACACACACACAGTTTTTGCAAGCCTGCAAGAAGGCCTTAGTGCCTCTCTGACACTGCTGAGAGCGTGTTCCCATTGTGAATGGATTGAGGGCCCACCTTCCAGCAAACAAAGGCTATAAACCTTCAGGAACACAAGTGCAACAAGCAGAACAGGTCAGAAATTGTACCTGACACCACCTGGACTAACGTTTTCTTCAAATTCTGTTGTATATGAAAACAATGTTAAAATTGCAATTTACTTACCTAGGTAAGTTCCTACCAAGATTGGCAAAGGAAAAGGAAAAAAAAGATCTAAGGTTAAAAAAAGGGAAAGGTTCACATAGTTCAGAATACAGTAGCCCAGCCCCATGCAACAAATACAGAGACACAGACTGTTTTGTTTGTAATGGAACACAGAAGTGATTGCTTGTTGGACAGATAAACCCAAGACAATATTAAACAACCAGCATTCCAAATAAGTAAATCCAAACAGAGCAGCTTGAACTTTGTACGAGTAGTTGTCCATTATCCACCTCCTTCATTTAACCCCTGCACACAAACTGTGCTGGATTTGGACAGATGTTCCTAAAACATTCAGTCTAAGAGTTCACACTGATGTGCTCTGCAGTGCCTCACAGATGATGTGTTTGTTGGTGCAAAGCTGGACCTTCCAACTACAGGAAGCCACTGGCCAAGCAGGTCCTGGCTCCATCTGAACGTATCTCACTGCTACTCACCCTCATTCCTAAAAGGCATGGTACACTCTGACAACTGTAACACACTGAGTGGTTAAGAAAAAAGTCATCAAGCCACACAGCTCGCTGCTTTAGGGTTTGGTGATTCTAATTATATGGACTAGAAATCACAGAATTACTTGCTGTTGTTAGAATTAAGAGTACTGTACTTTATATATGCATATATATACACACATATGACATGTGTATATATGATACATATCACACAGACTCCACATACACACAGAAATTCAGGCTTTGTATCATTGAGGTAATTTGCAATTCCGCCTTTGCATTCTTAATCATTCATTTCTTCATTTATTTCTTCTCAGATTAATTGCACCTGCTCCCAACAAGGCCTTGGGATATGCACTCTACTTGCATTAAATCAATATTTACATCTTATTCTGTGCCATCGCTCATAAATTAAATGGTTTTCACTCTTTGTTCCAGAGTGAAAAGTCCATCTCCCCATTTCATTTCCAGTTCCTTCTCCATAGCAGCAAAAGAAACTCATCATAGCATCATGGCTAAGCTGGAGACAGTGGGGAAAAAAAAAAAATAATTCAACATCTGAATACAAAACACTAAGTAAAATTCTCCAAAATAACCTCTGCTTTTGACATAAGATCTAACCAAACAAACTGCACAGGCGCCTGGGTACAAGAAGCATCACAAGCTACCTGCCATTCCTCCCAGCAATGCCACTGCTGGCAAGAAATAGTCTGCCTCAAGCAGCACCAAGCATCTTTGATCCTGGCCTTAGCATTACACTGAGCTGGATATCAATAGCTCAAGCCAGGACTTCTCACAGTACTGCATTATTATTTCCCAAGGGAGCGATACTGGCCCTTGTTTACAGCCATTCCTGGATGTGCAGGGCTACTGGCCAGGTATCCTCAACTTTGGAAGTGCCACTGCTGATAAAGGCAGAATCTTAATGCACTTTATGCATCAAGGTAACATCAACTTTTTTGCAAAGTCTAAGTCATTCCAAAGGTGCTTTCTGGCTCAGACCGGTTTCCCACCTAGCTGATGCCAGAGAACACCCCTGTATTTCCACTGCAACAGCTGTTATTGATCACAAATACTATTTCAATTTTCATGTTCATCTCTCAATAATTACACTAATGCCACTCTAGGCTCACAGAGCTGTAATGCTTCCAGCTCCAGGAGTTCATTCATGTTATCACAGAAGGAGCTGAGAAACAACAAACCAGAACACATTAAATTTGATCAACACTCCATTTTGTTCTAGAAACACCCAGCAGCAGAAGCAAGGTATTCCAACAATTAACTCATCTCACTCAAAGATCTGCAGCTTGTTTCCAGCCCAAGTCTTCCTGCTGTACCTTCTGACTGCTGCAGCTTATTATTCCAATCCCAGCTAGACTAAATCGCCCTCTATTATTACACTTCTTCTGCTCTTCTCAGCAGAGACAAACATCTACAACTTCTGCTTTGACAAAATTATTTTCCATGATGCAGCGTGTTTTTCAGGCCTTCATCGTTTCCACAGCTCTCCCTCTCCAGTTTTACATGGAGCACAACCCATACCACTTTTATCAATGCATGTTTGTTGCCAGGAAAAGCCTTCCCCCTTTGTTCCTGTTACTCCTTCATGCTCCCTTCTTTTCTGCCAATTTTAGAGCGCACGTGACAACCTTGAAAAGCTCATTTGATTAGATGAAAGCTAGCATGGTGCAAGGGAAAAAAACCTCACAGTGCTCCCTCCCTTCACCCTGTAGGGATCTGTATGGAAGAGCATTACCCCATGCTGAACAGCTGGAAGGACAAAAGTAACCAGGGCCCAGAAAGTAAAATGTCCCTTCATCTTCCCTAGAGAAACATTCACGGCAAATATTGTCTGAAAAGCACCAGAACATAAATGGAAAAAAGGAATAAATGTATGCATTTTTAACACCTCATTGTATACTACAGCTTATGAGACTCCCTGTGCTTCTGATGTTCCAAAAGCAGAGATCTGCACGAGTTTGTCCATGCAGTCTAACACCGAAGGAGTGCTGGGAAAGACAGGGTGTGCCTAGTGATGCCTCTAACACAATTTCAGGAGGGGAAACAAAAATATGGATGAAAGAATTATGCTTTTCTATAAAACAAAGTGGAAGGGGGAAAAAAAAGCGATGTGAATTTTCCTGCCCTTGGAATTGAAGCATCAGACAAAACTCTGGCTGACTGTACAGACAAATCACATCTGAAGTTTGGAAAAGTTTGGCTGCAGAGGGTTGGTTAAACAGGGAAGTTTGAGAACAAGGATAGCTAAAAGATATTCAGCTGGAGTTACAGTAGCAAGAGAAAGATCAACATTTTCAAGCAAAAAATCTCTTACATTAACATTTAACATCTTAACATTTCAGCAATTTCCAATGTTTCCATAGTTAGTTACACTAGTTCAGGCTGCTGCTCTGTGACGGCAGCCTCCTTTCCTTCTCATCCTTGATCTCTCCCCACCAAGATTCCCATTTCCCAGCTTTTCCTTTGCTCCCACTACTACTTCTCTTCACAGGGAGCTCGAGCTGCACAGACGAGGTGGTCTTCTGCCCCCAACCTTTCCCCTTTCAGTCACCACTTTCGCTACAGCCAGCCAGTTAGGAACTATTCCCATTTATAGCAGAATATTCACAGCACTTCAGTAATTAGGCTTTTCTGAGGACTGAATTCCAAAAAAGAAAGCAAAGCAACCTCTCCATTCCATACTGCTTTAGGTAGGAGCTGGCCACCAGGAAAGCCATACTGACCCATCACACACTGCCAGCTCCGCAACCCATCACTCCTTACAGCACAGACAACATCCCCCATGAGTTTGGAAGGAACAGCCGAGCACCAAAAGGCTTTTATCACCAGTTTTCAGCAAAGAGACTTCAGCTGAAGCCCACCATACCAGTTGTTTGCCATTAGAATTCAGAGATTGCCATGAGGTATCTTCCAGATGCCACCAGCACAGCGTGCCAACAGAAAACAGACTGGATAATCCATGTAACACTGCAGTAAGTTATTATCTCCTTGGAAACTGTTTCAACAGAAGTAGACAAAGTGTTTGTCAGTCTCTCCCTTCAGTTCTTCTTTGCAGTACATTCCTATGCAAAATGACCTAAACCAGCCAGTACGACACTGTGCTGTGGAAGAAGGAAACACTCAGAACATCCTTCCTGTAGTGTCTGTAGGAGCTACCCAGTACATCTATGTTTACAAACAAGAATCTGAACAATTACAATAATTCATCTTTACTTTCATTAATTTTTTCCTCATGTTTTAGGACTGTTATAATCCCAAAGTCAGGCACTTCTGGATAGATGAGTCCATTTCAAATCCTTCTACACACTCCTAACTTGTTGGCTCCTAAATTCTGGTTGCTTCACTCTCAGTGCCTTTCACTCTCTCCACAATGCTTCCTAGTCATGTTTTGTCTCTCTTCTGACCTCCTCCCCTCCATCTGAACAAGCAGACCCCAAACCAATAAGGCAGTGTGACTCCATTCAGAACCAAGGGGATGTCTCACACCACATTCCCCATTCTGGCACAGCACAGGCAACAGGTATTAGGTAGCTGTGCCTCTGCCAGCACAGCTAGCCAGCTCCTGTGCGGGGCAACTGGGCACTAACACTGAGCAGCACCAACACAAACTGGCCCCACACCACAACTGGCTCAACCAAACTCTCACCACCCAACTCCTTGTGCCCACCAGATCTCAGTACAAGTTCTTTAAGACTTGTTTCTTTGCAGGTGGTTCTTCTGCTCCGCCTCAGCAAAGCTTCCAGCAACACATGTGTGGAAACTGCAGGGTGGTAAATGTTATCTATTCACAACTAATCCCAACCAACAAGCCTCAGCTGAACTGCTCACAACATCCCATTAACACTCGTTACTCCGGCAGGTAAACAGCATGGATCTGAATCACACTCAGTTACCTGGCAGTAACGTGAACAAATGGTGCTCCAAGACTTTTGGTGGCAGGTTGGGAACTGACAGCAGCAAGCACTTGAGAGACGGCCCCTGCACAACTTCATGTATGCTTCAGAGCAACACATATTCTAAGCAGCCTGGGCAAGTGCTTCCCTAAAACTGTGCTCTGCTTACAACGAGCAAATGTTCTCTGGGTATGAAATCCAGCACTTTCCACAGGAACAGTGTGAGGGAAGGGGTGAGCTCTTCTTCAGCCCTTTGAGCCTCAACACCTCCATCCTTCAGGAGTGTGTTGCCTGCTAAGCAACTTCGCTCTCGCCTTCCTGATGAGGACATTTAACAAGGCGCAGCAGAAATGGCCACAAGTCACCAGGAGCTGTGGACATTTCAAGTTATTCCTCAGTTTTCCCCCTCCTAACTGGACAAGCTTCTGAGGAAGCCAGACTGACTGAGATGGAAGAGTGCTATTACTTTTTTCAAAACTGAGAAGCACATTAAAAACTCAGGAAGAAAGTATCAAAGTATCCCAAGGACAGTGAGACAGTACAAAGATCACTGTCCTCACCCTTGCTGTATTCTCCACATGCACTTCTGCATGCATGCACACATACACTGGCAACAGTCATCTGCTATCTCAGCCATTACAGACAAAGCTTAACATCAGGGCATGCAGTGCAGGTCACTTAATGCCGAAACCTAAGTTTTTGTGTTTGCCTGTCTCATGTTGTAGATCCCAGCTATTCCAAATTGACTGTTTGCTTGAACGTAGACAAACAACATCACATGCATCTCTTCTGCATCATCCCAAACAAAAGCCTTCAGGACTGTTCTTTAGTCAAAACAGGTTGGTCTGTTTTTTTTTTCCCCCACAGAAATTTAAAAAAAAAAAAAAAAAAAAAAAAAAAAGTTGTAATTTCTACTGCAAGTAAAGGACATGCAGACAGCTTCACCTTGGTGAGACTGTCCACTCAACAACAGAAAAGACAGAGGCTTGAGCCTAAGACCTGGTGCAAATACCATCTTCTGTTTCTTTCGGTCAATGTGAATTTAAAGCAGTTCAGGATGTAAGAAACTTCAATCTCTTAGAAGTCAAACAGTGAAACAATAGCTAGTTTCAAACTAACCATCACAGCTTTCAGTAGTTCCATAAAACTGCTAAAAACTGTCAAAGTGAAGAGATTATTCATCAGTTCAGTACAGTTGTGTATGATTTCTTATCTGCATGTGGAAAGCTTGGAAGGTGAGCAGCATAACCACAGGTGGAAATGGTTACCCAAGGAACACAGACATCAACACAGAATGTACACACAGCATCATTAGCCACAAAGCACAGATAAGCCAGCAGATGAAACTAAAAGTCACTGTCCTAGCATAAGCTGAGCGCAGCTTCAAGGTCTTACCCCTGCTAGGCATCAACAGGCGCTTCTTCATGTTGCCTGATAGAGCACAAGTGAACAGAAAAGAGAAAAATATCACATCAGCAACCTGAACAACAGCAGTTTTATAAGTTCTTAATGTTAAAACACAGACAGTAATCATATGAAGTTAAAAATAAAAGGAAAAAAAAAAGAGAGCTCTATCAGCTCTATCGAAACTTCTCTGCAATTTTAGTCTATTTTGACAGGTTAAGTCTATAGGAATAACACAGCAGGAAATAATTGTTTTCTCTCCAAGGAAAAATCTGTTAACTTAACTTGTGCTCACTTCTGGGCAGACAACAGAGATCTCCCTCCCTGCTCAGAGCCACTATAAAGCTGAAGTTCCACTCCCTTTTTAAGGAGAGCTACCCCTCCATCTTTTCACTTAAGATCACTTGAATTCAATAGGCCCTTTTATCATCATCTGAGGAAAAGACTGCACCTTCTCTTCCCAGCAATCTAAGGCAACAGCAGCTCTTCAGAAAGGAGCCCTGCATTCCATGCCAGAATATCTTGTGTCTGCCTCCTACTTCGAACACCTTCCCTTTGCCTTTTACTCTTGGGGAGACGAAGCCCAGCCTCCACTGATCAGAGGTTCTCAGTGCCAACAGAAGTGCAAGGCAGGAGCAGGTCTGTGGCACACCAAGTCTGGCACTTCTGCCTGCCCTGCCTAAACAGCAGCCTGCCTCTCACAATGGCACACAGCCTCTGGAGCTTTTCTGAAACCCAGGTGATCCATACATTACAGAGTCACCTGGGAAACACACAGCTACTACCTACAAATCAAAAACCTGCAAACCTCGCGAGTAAAAGGAAGTAACGCTGGATATGGCTATTAAGGCTTTCTTCATACTACTCATTACAAAAAAAAAAAAAAAAAAAAAAAAAAAAAAAAAAAAAGAGAAGTTTCCCCCTGTCACACTTGCCAGGTTGGTAAAGCTAGGCAGAGTTCCACTAACATGGTAGGTAACCCTATGTGTACGCACCACCCAGGCAGCACGCACCATGTGCCATAGCCAAAACTAGAAATGGAAGATGCAACTTCTACAAAAGGAAAAGAAAATACAACCCTAAGAATAAAAAGCTGAACTTATGCCTATAATCTTAATACCCCTGCATACCAAAAGGACAGAATAAGGAGCCTATGAACGCAATGGACACACAGCAGAAAAATATTTACCATCCATTCCATTGTGTTGTTCATAACTTCTTTTTCCCAGGATAGTTGGGGACCCATTATTAATGACAGGTGTAAACTTAGCAGGAGTCAGATTGTTGAGAGAACTGGATAAGCTCTTTGCAGGGTCTGGTTTCGGAGGACATGGATGAGATTCTGTTGTGAAACAGCAAGGAGTTACTTGTATTAACGAAGATACTGAAGTTACAGAGCTGGAAGCAACCCGCAAACTTTCAAGGTGATCAAATATATCTTCCCTTACACAAAAGTTACCTCCACCAGTAATCCTGACTGAAGATTGCTGTTTACATAAATCATTTTTTGTTGTGCTGCCTCCAGACAGCTTGAAAATAGGAAGAACAGACTGACCAGTTGTTCCCAAAACATTACATCCATGCCTGCATTAGCAGAGGGTAACCTGTCCATGCGTGCATCAGAGAATACAGCAAACAGCACTGTTTCCCTCTGCCTCGCTTAAGAAGAGCTCTAAACAGAGCTTTTTTCTAAAAGCTATTTTTCTAAATAGAGCTTAGCAAGCTCCCAGTGGGCTGCTGAGCAACCAGGTCTGTCAAATTAAACAGGAAAAGGAAAAAGGACAAGTTCATGGGAACCTTCTCATCTTTTGTTGTTGTTTGTTTGTTTTTAAACCCAGAACAAGCATCTAAATCCAGAACAAAATGGAAAAACAAACAGCAGAATTAGCTTGTAGGGCTCTTTGCTTCTTTGGTTTTTGTTGTTGTTGGTTTGTTTTAATACCTAAATACCGGAGTACTGCTTCTAAAGGCTTTCGAACCACTTGCTTTAATAGCAATGGGTTTTCAGATGCCTCTGGTAAACGTGCTGTGCCTGTAAAACAAAGAGAAAGAATTAGAGGGTAAAGAGACTAAGATACTGTAGCAGAGCTACGTGAATAACTCAGGTGTTCTGAGAGAGCTTTCCAATCAAAACGAGCACTTACAGGTTGCATGCATGCATGTCTCAGCAGCAAGATGCAAATACAGGAGAATGCCAAAGGTAACAGCAAACAAGAATATTTTAAAACAAACACAAACTCATGAATTTTTAAAGTTATTTGTCTAGCCTGCCATCAGGTAGAGCACTCTACAAGTAGAGCCAGATTTTGTGGGAGGACTAACTGCACGCAAGAGTATCAGGAATTGCAACTCGATAGCAAAGGAATCTCAGAGAACCCCTTTGCCCTTTGCAAGCAGGTGCCCAGTTGCATCACCACTCACATTCTGCTTTGATTGCTGCGCTGTTAATAGGCAGATAGGGATGTCTTGCAGCGTGCCAGGGGCGTAAGATATCTCGACATAAACGTCTGGCAATTCTTGTCAGTTTTGTTGTATGGAGATAAAAAGCTTGTCGTGTCTTCATAGCAAACTTGGGGCTTCCACTGTTTCGCACTGGCACACCATGAGGACTCTAAAAGGAAGGAAATAATTATTAGAGACCCTTAAAAAGCAGAAAGAATAACGTAACGAATATCGTATCACACGAGAAGAAACAGCATTACAGACAAAACTATTTTCAGCACAGCTATGTAACATTGCCCAAATCTTACCATCAACGTTTGTTATTTTTTTCCAAAATATTTCAAAGGAGGTTTATGGAGGTAAACATTTTCTCTCCACGGGGATTTACTGACTTCTAGGCTGTCCCAAATTTTAACGGGGGGGTCCAAAAGCCAGTCCTGAAAAAGTTGCTGGATGCTATCATATGATTTAGTGCTTACAGAGTTCATGAAAAGACTCTCAAACATGGGGTGCTTAGAGTTGCTCTGGATTCATAATGCAAATTCTTTACAACAAAGCATTGTAGGAAGAAAAGGAAAATCAAAAGTAGCTGTATGGCCAATCTGCATCACAAGCTTACTTCCCAAAGCAAATTCAGGGCACGAGAGAACATTTTTCTCTCAGAGTTGCAGGATTTTGTTTTAATTTCTACTCTGAACTCAATGAATCAATTTCCAGAGTTCACTATGCGTAATAAAAAATAACACAGAATGACATTTATATACAACAGAGAGCAAAAACAGTATCTTTTTCATGAAAAGCAACAAAGCAAACCAATCAAATAATTGCAGCAGTATCTCCTTGCTAACCTGCCTGTGGTTATATATCCCAGGTTGGGAAGAACAAGGATTTTCCCTCTCACACTGTTAACATATGTTTTAACTAACAAGAGCTACAGGGCTGATAAAAACTGGTGGTTATCTCTGCATCTCAGTCACTTCAGATGGCAATCAGAAGCTCAGAAAACAGAGAGAAAAAAGGAGAGAAGCAGAACAAGAAAGCAGTGAGAGCACAACTTGCAGACAGAAAAGAAAGAATCAAAGAACAGAATGCAGTGTGCACTATTCTTCTGTCCATAGCCACTGTAGGGATGCAGATGCTCCTTCCAATCAACTCAACTTACCATTCTTTGAGCTTACTTTGACTAAATGCCACAGGCAAAGAGAAGCTACAAACACTTACCCAAAGACTATACAAAAGAAAGGAGGGTAATTAGCAAAACAGGAGGAAGCAGAAAAACAAGATAGGGAATCTCTAAAAAGCTACCAGCTATCTGGGATATCTAATTCTGAAAACGCCTTGGGAAAGGGAATGATTTTCAGGAAATAACAAATGCCTTTATGCAAAATCAGTCCTCATCCTTCTAGACAAAAATCACGGAAACGGACTCTCAGAAACATGGGCTGGCATCCCAGTTCTTGCCATGAGGTTATGCCGTGCATTTGATAGCTGGTTTGCTAAACAAGTCACCTGGTGTTTTTTCTCCTTGCGGCAGTACTTGGCAACAAATGACATACAGCTGAAGTTAACGTGCCAGCTTCTGCAAGTCATGAAATATCAGGCCCAAGGACTACAGCGGGGGCTGAAGGCATTCTTTTTGTTGTTATATGTTTAAGAACAGGGAACAATTAGTTAGAAACCATGGCACCAAGCTTCCCAGACAAGATCATCAAGCGGTCTGTTGTGCTGCTACCTACCAAATTATTGCGGTTTGGTCCTGGTCTCTCTCCATCTAACCGAGTTGGCATTTTCAAGCCACCGTATTTCTTCCAGTACGTCCAACAGGATGCACAGAGGCGACACTGCATGTTAGGGGGACCCCAAGAATACCACTGGTAAGACTGTGTGGCTAGAGATAACAAAGGTGGAAATTATATATGTCCTTAAACGGGAGCGCTTTTCAGAGCTTATTTTCTTTAGAACCATTACAAAAGAAAGCCCACATCATAAAGACAGTGCAAAAAGACCTTAAAAACCTCATATTGGCTTTACAGTCATCACCAGTGTTGTTATTTCACTGAAATTACACACAAAACCCTGTTAAAACACAAACAGAAGAAACACATAGCAGGATGGGAAAAATTCCTGCCAACGAAACTGAATTTTGCAATACTGGTCGACAACAATTTCTGCAGGGAAGGATGAAAGACTCTCATTTTGTGAACTCTCCATACATTAATTTTACAATAGAAGAACATAAGGCAAGTCTGTGACTTGACTCCTATGCCACAGTCCTATGCCACAGAATCCAAAGGCTCTCTGTACAGGAGGACAAGCGTTAGAACTCAGCAGATTAGTACCAGGCAGCAGATCAAATACAGAGACATTCCATGTTTTGAAATGCACTAAAAAAATATAAAAACTCATCAAGTTCACAGCTTGGTGACTGAAATCTCTGCTCAATAGCTAACCACAATTATGTAGGACATTTACTAACTCACCTTTATGTACTTTATAACTATGCTTAACAACGTAAAACCAATGACTTCAAAAAACACTTTGCTCAAGTGCTGCTATGTCAAATTTGGTCCCCCCGCCATTCCAAAGCCTTCTTTGCCACCCACGCCCACACCACACAGCTTTTTCTTTACTGCTTACAGCACAGCACTTACTCCCTATGCACGAGTGCCATATTTGCATGTCACTTACTATAACAGCTTTCACAGGCCCGTCCTGCTGCCGCGTTCTGTGCCTGTACTCCAGTACCATTTACCACTCCTGGTTTGACATTATTTACATTGATCTGGTTGGGGTTTGGCTTGTTACTTAAAACACAAAGCAAAAAGGAGGACAAACATTAATCAAGGCATGTAATTTCCTGTGCGACTTAAGAAAAACCATGGCTGAAAATGTTGGAAATGGAAGATTTAAGTTTCCTCACGTCGCTTTCAATAGAGGAGTTGTACTTACCAGCAATCCAACATTCACAAACACACTCTCTCTAATGTCCATATTACATTAGTTAGATGCCATCTTTAAGAGACTCAAACTACATAAAAGCTACAAACAACCAGGGAAGGCAGGAAACCTGATTACAGTCCCAGACATTCTGATCCAGCTGGCAAAGAGACCTTATCTACAGATCTCTCCCTGTCCTCAATGTGAAGATATTTTATGTAAGTCTCTAAGATGCAGCACAGGGGATAGAGAAGGAGAGATAGGCAGAGAGAGACCAACCTTTGCCTTACTGAGGCTAAGATAACCCTAGAAATAACTGTCACACACATATTTTCACATTGTCTTACTGCAAAGGTTTGCATAATGTTGCCACAATTTGCAGGAGAACATTCAATACTTTAAATTAAATCTTTGGATGTAGCACACAGAGACATTAAGGAATATAAACCTTCTTACAAGACTTAATCTATAATCTGCACTCCTCCCAGTAAGCATTTTGGCTTCTTCTAAATGCAAAAAGTCCCAATATTTAACATCCTTTGAGCAAGAAATCCATTAACATCTGTCAATACATTCTGATATAAGAACATCTGAATCATCTCTGCTCATCCCTATATACTGCTAAAGATGTTGACTCAGGAAAATAAAAAGTTACTGGCAGGAGCTGAAAACGGAAGGGCAAGCAAAACCTTGGCATGGAGAGCAAATGGAGGAGTACAGAATCTCTTTGGAAGCTGTCAGGGAGAGAAAAGGAGACATTCAAAAGAACCTTGGCATGGGGGGGGGGAAGGGGGCAGAACAAGAAGCATGGAGAATCAATATTTCAGGGACAGACTTTGGGGAAGTGGAGGAAGATGGGACGAGTCACATAAGCAGGTTTGGAGAAGCATACAGAGGGCTTACAAAAACCACAAAGAATCCAAAAACTGCTGTAAGGGGCTCAGCCTATAGAAGCAACAAAAAGCATACAGCCTGTGGGGCAGGCCTCTGGATGCAAGCCCAAATTCTAATGCCAATTACATCTCACCCACTTCTTGCCTGAAAAATGAAGGGAGTGGACATATTTTGGTTTTCACCTAATAAATCAGTGTTTTGGAACCCACATATTCAAGGAGAAATGTCTTAAAATGAGCTCTATAAGACAGCTTTCTGAAAACACACGTTCTTGCACATCAGATGGGCAGATCTAAATGACACAGAATATTATTGCTTTTCACTCAGCCTGGTGTTTCAAGAGCATCATTGGTGAAAACAGTTCGAACGAGTTCTTTCTAGTGTAGCATCAGTGGTAGTTTCATCACCTCAGCAGTGACTCCAGCATGTTCTGCAATGAATGACCTCCACAAACCACACATGCATTTGGTAAGGAGTGCAAACATGTTGGGGTTCTGGAAGTCTGCAGTCAATGTAGCTGTAACACGCACCAGAAAGCGCCCTGCCACAGAGCTGAGCTTAACGTCACAGCATGTGACAACATCAGGGCAACCGTTCCCAGCAGATGAGAAGCAAAAAGTTCTTGATTGTTGATGATTTGTTAATTGAACTTGTTTGATATCACCAAACCCTGCTCCGGCTATTAACAAGAGAATCAGATGAATAACTCAATGAATCATTAAGCAATTAATGAAGCTGAAGTGAAAAATGCAAAGGAGGTAGTGAGAATACTGATTGGGTGGTGAACTATCATTTCTGTCTCTTAAACCAAGAGTGGAAGCCTCCTAGATGCAATGAAGCACTGTTAGGAGGGAATAGGGATGATACAGCACAGGTTGCAGGGCTGTGTTATGCAGATCAATGTAATCTGAAGAGATGGAGATCAGAAAGCATGTGTAGGCAGAAGGCAACCATCAGACAAAAGGTAGCCCTGAGCCATGCAGAACAGCACAGGCACAAAATTTTAGCAGTTAAAAGTAACAAACTTAATGCTGTCAGTAAATGATTCAGTGACTAAGGAAAGGGTGCTAGATGCAACAGAATAATTAAGAAATAGAGGCTCAAAAATAAGAAACAGGATCAGTTTCTAATCCTTTGTAGGGAACATTTACTCCATATACCTTTAGACATCTAATTCAAGGGTTTGGATTCCTTTTCCATACAAGAGAGGTGAGCTCTCGTTACAGCTCCTGGGTTTCTGTAAATATCCGCTTTTTGTGGAAAAAACCCTTTCGTTTTCTAAGTGCTGAAGGTCACTCTTAACTAGAACAGCATTACATCTCCAAGTTTCCCATGCTGCAATGGATCTCTGCATCATTAAAAAGGAAAAGAGAAAAGTCCTGCACCTCAGGCAGAAGATGATAAAGAAACAGACAAAGGAATTATCTTCAGCTTGCCAAGCAGTCTCCCTTTGTAACCACTGAAAGCTCTGACCTAATCCTCCAATTCCCCCATTAGCTTAAATTAAAAAAGAGGCAGGGGGAAATATTATTCCCCTATTTTACGATGTTTGTGAGGTAGTATTTACAGCTCATGGAAGTGCTTCAAGATTCCGAGATAAATCAATGTATTCTATGTGCAATATTTTACATCTACAGATATAGTTAGAATTTACATTTTACATCAGTACATTTTAGAGACTGGAGACCCTAAGTGTTTTGAGCACTTCATTCTCCCCTTGCTGTTCCCCTGCTGATATCGTTTGGATTAAAGCAAAAGAGAAAAGCTGCCAAACATTGCAAGCCTTGGCTTTCATGATTTGCAGATGTTCTAATCCCCACAAGCACCAGCTCAACAAGCTGACTGTCATCGTACAGAAGCAAGTAACAAGTACATAAGATGCCCATAAGACCTGTAAAACCAGAATATGACTCTCACAAAGGCTTAAGAAGTTTGGCTACAGAAGTCAGAAGAAGAATGCACAGAAGAAGAATGACTGAGACTGGAAGAAGAATGCTCTGCAAATCCTACCGTCACACTGGCAAGATGAAAAGAACAAGAATATGGAATCTCCCTGTACATTCAGATTCTGCTACTGCTTTATTTAACACCACTCCCACTGACACAGCCCTAGAGATGCCTCACAAAGCCACGCACAAGCACTGGGTTCAGTCACATCAACTACAGATCTCTGCCCAATACTGGGGCTCTTCTTGGGAGGAGCACAGAAACTGATGTCCAACACCCAGGATGTTGCCTGAGGACTGGAGAACCTCACATCAATCACATGAACGACTCTGCACAAAGCATGCAGTCTCTCCATGCTTCAGTTCCTCATATCACAAATTTGTAGTACACTCCTATGTTAAAAAATATCAACTACAAAGCTTCACTTAGTGCCCTTATCTTTCATTGTCGAATATACATGTAGGATGACAAATCACTCTTGAAGGCTGCTTCCATTATTTTTCTTGCTATTTTTCTTCCCTTTGCTCTAGATTTTTCTATTAACATTGCAGGAACAAATGAAAGTCCGACCATTTGGAAGTAAGCCAGAGACAAATGATATCCTTCTGGGCCTCTACTTGCAAACAATTTTATTCCAGTTATTGCTGGAAAAGGTTTCACTCAATCAGCTGATGTGTTTCTGCACAGGTCTTGTGACAGGGCTACATCCAGTAATTTATTATGGAGGTGACAAGCAGATCGTTATGGTTCAAGCCTTGAAACAGGAATGGGCTCAGTAACACGATAAGGACAAATCAATAATGTTGATATCTAGATCCTTACACTGTGTACTGCTTTTAAAAACTAAGAATATAATCTTCTTCTAGGGCAAAAGGCAATGCAGATGCAATATATTCGTCATGTGCCAGATTTTGCAATGAAACTTGAGTAGAAATAATGTAAAATTTTAGAAATGCTTAAATTGCTGCCACGTTTGCAGGTATTAATAGGGAAAAAAAAAAAATCAAGCAGAAGCTTTCAGGTGGGATCGTCACGTACACAACTGATACTCTTCCTGATACATACATAAGGATAATGAAGGAGAAGCTAAATTTGTAATCCATTTTGTCAGTTAACATGTAAGTTTAGGAACAACACTGATAAAAGTCATCTGTGACTGGAAATAAACACCAGAGACAGGCTTGTCCTGAAGCAGAGAGGTAAGTTGCTGATTTACTTGCATTTTCTAGATAGCAACAGGAATTATCTTGCTGAGATTAAGGGCTAAGGGACAAGATATCACTCCAGACAGTCATTATCAAATAAGCACTGTAACCTTTCAGAAACAAAGCCCTACTACACACACTATAATCGAACATCAACACAAGACTACCAACCTCTCATCTGCAATAACCTTTTGCATTTGCAGTCCAAATTACACTGGCTTTTGCTTTCCAAGCTTAGCCCATTTTGAGTTCACATCTAATTTGACGTCCAGTGTCCCAGCACAGCAACACCCTCCAGAAAAAGGCAATACTGTTGAAAAATGGCATGACAAGAGCTCTGTCTGCCTTCACTATGAACACGACACCTATACTTTGGTAAATCCACACGGGAGATATTAACAATAACTAAGAAAAACAGATGCATTAGGATTATGCAATTAATTACTATTGTTATTTGTTATTGTTGTTTGTGCATAACAGTATGGGCCTGCTAGCAAGTCCCCAACAGCACAGTCAATATAGAAGTCAGAAGACAAGCAACGGTTGCTTCAGGAAGCGTATGATACGAGCAAAAGGAGCAACGTGACAGCAGAGCAACGTAACCAGGAAAGCCCTGCAGGGAAAGCCCTCAGCTACCCGTGGAGGAAACACTCTGTGCTCCTGAAGCAGGAGGTCGGCTCGTGGGAGCAGCTCAGCCCTTTGCACGCTCAGAGCAGCAGCAGAGGCACGCTGGGAGCAGAGCTGCTTTATTCTCGCCAGCTTTGAAATACTACAGCTATCATCTTCTCTTCCACAGGGCTCCGAGTTGTTTATTAGCATCTGGGTGTTTAGCATTAACTCAGCTAAAATAAAAAGAAACTCAAGCCTATTTAAGCGTCAGCAGAAGGCTCGTTATGTTGGTAACCTAATTTAGTAATTCTCTGACATTGTTCGACTGTGGCTCTCATTATATAATTAAAGCTAATATATAACACTGACAGGCCATGGAAACTACGACCCAGACACAATGAAATAAAATAGAACAAAACAATAAAGATACTTACTAGTTGGGTATATACACTTGTTTTAGCTTGCTTTCTGCTTCTGCTGCTTTCAATCGTTTCTTTGAAAAGAAAAAAAACATCAGAAAGAAGGTTAGGGAAACAAAAAGAAAAGAAGGGCTATTTTACCTGGAGTCATACAATGCACCTGTAAAAACACAAGCACTTATTAACAAACAAGTAAGCGTTCCTTTCACTGAGCAGCTACTACAAAGTCCTTTTCAAAGAGGAAAACATACATTGAAACAACTGTGGGCATTAATTGCCTATGCACGCAGCATTTTGAAAAAATAAAAATAAAAAAAGAAAGACCTCAAATGACTGAGGACAATTTTTCCTTTCCTATTCGCTCCAATACAAACTCCTACACTGTTCCTTCCACATTGCTTTCTCTTCCCCTGCAGAGATACATGTGACATGTCAGCCCTCCTTGGTAATACACACCAACTGGATGGGAGCAGGCCTAGCAAAATATCTACTCCATCATATTTCCTCAACAGGTGAAAGAACTTGAGTTTGAAGGAAAGACTCTGTTGATGGTCCTCTTATTTATTTTTCTTATTTTAACTGATTGAAAACTTACAGCTGAGATTTTCTTTTAAAGGCTACCAGCTTAACTAAGAACTGACACAGAACTAAGAAAACTGCTGGGTAATGATGGTATGTAATCACTTCACACTAAATATCAGCCATGGCCAACCCATCTGCTTCAATTCCTAAAGGCAAAAAGCTTTCTGTAAAAAGGTACTACATGACTGACCCGCTTGTAGACAAAAAGGAAACAAACTCCAGGCACGAACGTTTGCAGTCAGGTAGCAGAGAACATCAAAGGGGTTTAAAAAAAAGAGTTTAACTACACCAAACAAGTAGCTCCTGGTCAAAACCATATTTCCCAAAAGATGCTAAGGAGCATAACAAAGATACATTCAAGGAAAAACACAGACAAAACAAATAGCCTTTCAGAGAATGGGGAAGCACACTAAGAAGTTTATACGTCCTTTTTTTGGTAAAAAAAAAAAAAAAAAACCAACAAAAAAAAAAAAAAAAAAAACAACCAAAAAACAAAACAACAGCCATTCCATCCATGATTCTGGAGGAGGTGGATTACAGGATCCTTTCAATGGGAAGTGGATGATAAATGCCTTCAAAACGGCACTGTTCCTTGCTTTGAACAA
Organism: Tetrao urogallus; assembly: GCF_951394365.1. Classification (NCBI taxonomy): domain Eukaryota; kingdom Metazoa; phylum Chordata; class Aves; order Galliformes; family Phasianidae; genus Tetrao; species Tetrao urogallus. The sequence continues at coordinate 23,076,504 of NC_136818.1, forward strand.
AGCATACGGCACAAGAAACAACAAGGCACAGGAAGACAACAAGCAGGAGCTTTGTTAACTGGCCAGGAACTCCTTTCAAAACTCAAACCTTCACATTCGTTAAATAGTAAAATGCTCTCCTTACATAAACCAAATAAACTTAGGGTGAAAGATGCGCTGTCCTTGGAGGTGTTCAAGGCCAGGTTGGATGGGGTCCTGGGCAGCCAGGTCCAGTATTCAATGTGGAAGTTGGTAGCCCTGCATGGGGCAGAGGGGTTGGAGCTTGATGATCCCTGAGGTCCCTTCCAAGTCATTCTATGATTCTATGAAAGGAACCTCTGGAGGCTTCTACCCCAATCCCCTACTGAAGGCCCATTCTATTCAACACCCAAGCCAGTAACAGCAGTCTGCATAAAGCCCTGAGAATGCTTTCCAGACAAACCAGCAGGGCAGTGTTTGCTAGGAGCTTCACTCATATTCTAGACAAACAGATTAATTCAATTTGTTTACTATTTTTTTAAATGAACAGCCTCAAGGCACAGTCTCGGAAAATAATAACTGTAAAGCAGACGTCAGCATCTGCATAGAAATAAGAAGCACAAGAAAATGTAATAGAACTGAAAAGAAAAAAAAAGTGGCACATGGGAATATATAAATTCTTTTTATAGGGACATGATGGTCACGTGTAAAAGCAATTAAGTAAAAGCTTCCAGTAAGCACAAAGCTTGCTTTGATCAGAGGGGCAGCCTGAAGCATGTTCTCCATTTGACAGCCTGACAGTCCCTCACCAGATCTCTCTGGGCTCTGAAAGAATTCCCTTTTCCAGCAAATAAAAGTCAACCCATCTTAAAAACCAGAGAACGAAGATGTCAAGGCAGCCTAACATCAAATGTTGATAAACACTTCCATTACTGCTTAATGAACTTTGTACAAGAATCACATTTCCTTGAGGGCAAAGCAGGAAATTCAGGGAACTTTCACTGGTACAGAACTTGTTTGTTCTGATTTCTAAACTTCCACTAGATTTCTACTGGAAATTGAAGGGGAGGGAACGGGAAACTGCAGTATTCTTGATTAAAGCTCCCAAGGGCACCAGCTAGAGTCATTATGTTGTGACAGTCTTGGAAATCTATGAATGGAAAAGCCTCGTGCAAGCACAAAGCATTACCAACAGCAGAATTATTTTGCTATTTGCAATCTAAAGTCATTTGCCTTGGAGACGTGGTTTACTTAGCCTGTTAAGCAACATTTTAGGGAAGGGATGATGAATGGTAACACTGGATTTGATTTGTGAACGATGACCATGGTGCAAGCTCTGAGCTACCAGCAGGTCACCTGGGCCCAGCAATACCCTCAGCTGCCTTGAGATCAAGGCCAAACATTTCATACAGAACATGCCTTTATTACAGTCTAGCGTACCAGGACACCCGAAGGCTTCCAGAAGCCCTATAATGAGCTGGATATGAAGAGGTTGGTTCTGCACTGTTTGTAGCTGTGGATGACCAATAGTGCAGACTTCAGGAGCCTCAGATACTTTCTGACAGCAGAAAATACAAGAATGCTCTCCCCATAGAGAAGTGCTCTGCTGGGTTCCTTTGCCTGTTAGGAATGGATTTGCGCCTTAACATTCCCCTTCCAAAAGAATCCTGTTTGTAACTTCTTCCAGAGGCTTGACACAAACGAGATCTTGTATCTCTAACTTGCATATGCATGTCCATCTATCTTAAGCACATCCTCATCACATTTTCCTTACTAAAGGGAGATATTACATACTTTTTTCTTTTTAATCTCCCCTAGGACTAAGGAATTAAAAGTACATTAAAATACTGTATATGATTCAGTGCAAATGCCTGTCCTTTTTACAGCCCAGAGTTAACATCTTTCATTCTACCCCATAAGCTTGAAAAGTCTTAAAATATGATGCATTACAGCAAACAAATGTTTGTGAACCATTTTCTACAGAGTGAGTGTTCATAAAGAGAAAGTAACAGAAAAAATCCAGGACTGCAGAGGATATTTCAAGGTCCACAGTGCAAGAGTTGGGTTAGCAGGCAGTATGGGGGCATCTCAAATATTGAGCCCCTTTTAGTTCACCCTGGGGAAGAATATTCTCTAGCCTGTGCCTTCTGGATGCAGGAGAATCCGAGTTTTGCATCTTTCCCCTCAATACCCTGAGCACACCAATGCTGCTGGGAGGCACGGGGGAGGTAATTAGGACATGATGCATTTGGCAGAAGTGCTTCCAGCTGCCAGGGCTCCTCCAGCACTGATGTACAATACCTCCAGCCTCTGTTAATTGCTTGCCAAAACTACTCCAGTTCCAGGATACTGCAGGATTAATAGGAGGTGTTTGGGGACAGCATGTCCTACGTATGTGGGAAAGCATTTCTCTGATGATATTTCTACTTTGCTAGCACACAGTACTTCATGAGTTCTAGTAAATTAGGATGTCACTCAGAGCTCTCGCCTAGGTACAAAGGTTAGTCTTCCTCAGTAAAGATGTTATGTATCTGCATCAGGACCTACCAGAGCTCCCCCTGCCTCACGTTGTCAAATTTACTGGCACTTTCATGTTCTCCATCTCCCCCTTTACATTTTTGCTTTTCCAGCTCCACATACCTTGAAACCAGTCTTTTTCTCCTACTTAATCTCTGCAGCACTTTAATAGCGCTTCTACACAATAAAAAGAGAAGAGAGCAGGAATTTGTAATGTTTGAGCTCCCTCTTGAAGTTTCATGTTCCTCAAGCACAAATGAAAACTCAGTAAGACTTAAGTCTTTCACTCTCAGAAAGCTGGATAGTGTTACACTTGGAAGTTTACAGGACTTCCCCTCATGATACACAAAACAGCATTAAAAGATCTTCAAACAAACAAACAAACAAGAACATCATCCTGGAACACACAACTACTTAAGAACTTGACTTGCACTTTGAATGGTAACACAGTCATGCCCAAACACCACACAACTCTTAAAGAGCTTTCAGACTGCTCTTGAAAGTAGTCCACACGAAAGTGGATGTCAGTTCAAACCGTTTTAAACCAATAAATGGATATATGATATTTTGCTGCTTCTGAATCAATTTATGTGAAATCTGACTCAAAAAAAAAAAAAAACAAACAAAAAAAAACAAACAAAAAAAACCATTCACAGGAGTCATGGGACACTGCATTTCTTCAGGCCATCTCCAAAAAGGTTCCTCCGACAGAACAATGTGCAGAATTTTGGCAGCCCATTGACATTCCTTCTAGCAGATCTGCTCTTGGAGAGCTGGATCTCCACTTCAAGTGACTGAACTTTAATTATGCTAATACCTACCAAAAGCGAAAGCGTAGCTCAAGACAAATATAAATCAGTGTGTAAGAAACCCAGGAAATCCATGCTCTGAAGCAAGTCCTTTTGTGTCCTGTTCAATCGCATCAGCCTATTCTCAAGGCAAGGAAGTGCTTTTAAGCCTTCCCATCCTAGGTGTACCAAGCAGCCCTCTCCTTCCCCTCCACACAAGCACAAACATTTCTGCATGCTAGCACTTCAATCAGTAGCATCTTGTGTTACTTATTTCCCAAATATTCTGACTATAGGAGCTCTAGTTTCAAGCTTGCACAGGGCTCCACACTTATTGTTCAGTCCTGAAAAAAGTTTTTCTGCTCAAGTCCACTCAAAATTCAGCTTCCTTCATGGCACAGATAAGATTTTTCTTCAGGGACATGACAGAGTTCTTTCTTGATCCAAGAAATTCTCAAAGGAAATACAGAAGAAAGCAAACACTTCTCAGTAACTGGTTTTCAAAGCAGGCAGTCTACATGTGACAAAGGCTTCCCAACAAAGTTGTGCAACTCTCAAAAACAGACAGCTTAAATTAATGCTTCTAAGAATGGAAGAATCTACAAGAATGGAATCTACAAGAATGAGCAAGTTAGCAGTTGTGAGTGGGGAAATAACACACAGACTTGAAAGATAAATTAATCACCCCCTTAAAAAGAGGCCAAGTGGAAGTGAAACAACTCAGAATACGCAATGGCCAGACCCTTATGTAGCACATTTTCGGTATCTCAGGTACAGAAGTGCTATAAAGCCCAGCACCATTCTGTGCTGTTAGACTAAGGAAAGAACTGACACAGACAAAACACTGGGAAAAAAAAAAAATGATGTTGACAGTTGTGCACCGTGAAAGAATTTGAACATATCAAATGCAATGCACCATTATTCCAAAGAAAACTTCCTATGCTTTATTTGTGGTTATATACAGACAGCTCCCCCAGGCTTTTTATAAATGTTTACTGTATTATTTGCTTGTACAGTCTGGGAATTTGAGACGAGGTCTTCAGCTCAGATCAAACATAATGGACGTGGTATCTTGTGGTTCTGCAGTTTCTACCTGCTCACCTTATACTCACGTTGTCTCCTAAGTGCACAGCCTCTAATTGGAAGTTTTCCCCAAATCCCACTCCCTGTACTTTGCTGGGCAGCACACGTGAGGTACAACAGCACAACCATGATAGAAAACTCACTGCAGAAGAATGCAGCAAAACAATACAAGAAACTGCAGTGCTTCTTTAATTACTATTTTATTGCTGCAAGAACAAATAATCAAACTCCTTCATGCAAGTATCCCCTCTGCAATTTTGTCTTTGTAATAGGAAAGCTCAAGAAATTGGAACTAGCAGAAGAATGCAACTACTACTTTGGCACATTTTTTCAGCACTGCACAAGCTTCCTTGATGGTCTCACTTCCTATTGTGCTTTCCTTAATAGGAAAGAAAAGTTTCAATCAAGGAATGAATTCAGAAAAATATCAGAATGAGGATGCAAGCATTAACTCTGTTTAATATATTAAACAAAAAAAACCCCTGCAATACAGAACTTATTCAAAGAGGGTTTCGATTTGCCTGAGGAGCCCTCCATAAATTGAAATGTTCCAATCACAAAGAGAATGGCAAAAAAAAAACTGCACTGCAGATCTTGACAGCCAAATCTAGCACGTGCCAAATGCTGGTCAATGTCCCAAGCATCTAGCCTTTATCCTAGGCTGAACGTGTAACAAAGCAAGTTAAGGTGGGATGATTCCGTGACTACACTTTTTCTAATGCTTTAAATAGGTGCTTAAACATTACACTGATAATTACCAATTCATTATGCATTTCTCCCTTTTAATTAGTTTTCCTATTAAATACTCTAAGTGCTTTTCAGCCATCGTTATTCTACAACTTTTCACATACTTCTTGCATCATGTTTTCATTACATAAGGTACCAAGCAGCCTTTGTATTTAAACAAGGAGGAGAAAAAAATGACTGTAAACAGCAACCCAAGTTGATTCTCAAGTATTAGGAGTCTGGGAATTTGAGCCACCAAAGCTTTCCAAACACCCTGCAGTACTTATGTGAAAGAGATCACAACTGCCTCCATAAAAACCCTAAATTGAAGTTACTGCTGACCTTGAACTTGGTTACACAGGCAGAGATTAACTGCATATACTTCCTCAAGCTATTTCATTCCAAAACAGATGTAAACATGTGGCTTTGACATTTTTAAATGTTCGCTGCCACTTTAATTGGCTTGGAACTTTCACATGTCTACAGGATGGCTGATGAGTGATAAGGGATTAGCACTTTGGGTGATTACAGAATCCACCTATTGGAAAGCCTGAACTCCACAAAGAGGAGTAAAGCGGCAATGTTTGGCTCCAGTGGCAAGTAAAGCAGCTTCTCTTGTAATGAAAGAGGTGATTCTGACTTTCTTACCTGCTGAACGTATCTGTCTGTAGTTTTCCACATATAGTAATACTCTATTATGCTTGTTAAGGATTTCCATGGGAGCTAGGGACAGAAAGGAAAAGCAACAGTCATTTCTGGATGCAGCCTCACCAAAATTCACAGAATTCCTCTGGCAGACAGTTTGTAACAGAGTTTGCAATTACTAACACTGATAGCAAAAAAGATAAGAGATTCAGACGTTAACTAAAGACATCAGAGGCACCCACTTTAAACAGGACCTTTCAAAAAATAGTGCTTTCAGTATAGAAGCAGATTACAGGTAAATCTTCATGCTGCATTGGCTTCATAGCAAACCATTCAGAGTCAACATGGAAGACAGTCCACTGGCTGAGACAGTTTTGCTGCTTTGAGCAGCAAAGACTCAAGCTTAGGAATCATGATGACAGTCTTATAGCTCTGTTTTGCAAAACTTCTATGGAGTGGGTCCTTAAAAAAAGAGTAAAATGATAACTACTAACAGAAACATGCCATGCCAGCTCTGTTCTCTGCGTGAAAAGCAAGAGGCTTTCAGCAGGACTATAGAGTGTTGTGCGGCTTCCAAGTCCCTTCATCTAAAAGATTAGAGCACAGGACAAGCAACACTGACACTACTTGTTTTGTTCTGAGGAGTCGAACAGTGATGCACTGCAACTTGGCTCTCCTACAGTGCTCCATTCAATCTGCTGGCTGAATACCTATGGAGGAGATCTGGCCAAACTACAGGACGCTTCCCACGGATGCCCAAGATTCCTTTTTCCAACTTTCAGAGGATCCTTTGTTGAGATAATATAAAAGTGACTACGTTTCCATGTTCCAGGCTCAGTACTCTTTCAAACAAGTTACTCTACAGCAGCAAGGCTTTCCTGTATCCACTCTGTTGTAGTCAAGCAGACTATTTTAAATTAACATCTCTGGAGGAAAAATCAATCATCAGTGATTTGAAATTCTGACTGTACAGCAGGCTGTCTTCAGCATGAGGTCTGTCTTCCCCTGGCTTACTGCAAGACATGCACCAGTTCAAAGCCCTCTTCTTCAAGATGAAGAAAAACAACTCAGTGCAGACAAGCAATAAATCAGCTCTGTTCTCCAATCAGAATCAGCCTCATCATGCAGGCCCCCACTTCATATACTTACAAAATCTTGCTGAATGTCAGTGAAATCTTTTCCATATTTTTCTAGTGCTTCCTCAAAGAGGTTTGCCTCTGAAGCAGACCACTCCTCCATCTCATCTCTGCACAGGACTGGCCCACCTTGTGGCACAAGCGCAGAGATCGCCTTGGAAATGTCATAGACATTTTTGTGCAAAGTGTCCATAGCATGAAACTACACAGTTGTAAAAGAGAAATAAATGTTAGAACAAGCATCCAGCAGGAAAAACACTTAGCAATTTAACAGCAGTAACAGAAGCCATGCAGTGGTATCTGTGGATACAGTGTACTACATCTGCACCAAGTCAGTAAATACTTGCTCCAACCCCAGATTCAAGATAATTTTCAGTGTACAAGTCTTATGTTCACTAAAAAATAGTAGGATTTTTGGAATGTGAGCATCTGCATATGAGTAATTCCTACTTTATCTAATCCCCAGCACCACCACTGCAGCACTACTGTTAAGAAAATGCAGGGGATAGAGCCCCACTCACCAGATGAAGATAGAGGACTGGGGGTATATTTTCTAATTAACTTAGCCATGCACTTCTTTTGTCAAATAATCCTCACAAATTGCATATAAAAACAAATATTTAAGCACACACACATTTGCCTCAAATGTCACAAACTCCAAAAAGGATTTAAGTTGCATATAATAGTTGAGTAGGAAGAATTATCCTGAGTGAGCAGTTATTCATGAGAAAGCTGAGCTAGAACTGATAGTGACTTGTCATTTATAAGAGGGGAGAACACACTGAGAGTGAGGAACTGGTATTTTAAATGAAAGCTTGGCTTTATTTCTGTTGTTTTAATCAGCATGTTATCTGTCTTCCATTTATCAGAGCTTTGAGCACATGCCTCATCAACCTACAGTGTTTTATGCTAGAGTTTGTTCTACAAATGATTTCATATTATACCAGTTATGAGGTGAGATTTTGATAACAGCACTCTGGAGCCTTTGTAAGTGTTATTCGCACTTCCTCTCAACTCTTTCTAGCACAGAAATTCCAGTTTTCCCATTCCTCTCTATTAAGTATCCTTTACAATTACAAAATATTCACAGAATCACCACTCCTTTGGAGCTTTAAAGCGAAGCTCAAAGAAAACTCCATCAACTGAAATTTCTTATCTGAACACAAACTCTTCCCCTCTAGACAATTTTGCCCAAGGATGGCAGTGGCAGCTGGGGAAGCGTTAAGTGGTATTTTGGCATTTCGACATTGCAGACAAGCACGTGGATTCTTTTTAAGACCATTATTCACTAAGCCTATGGAAGAGATGGGCTGTGAAGCATGGTCAAAACATTCAAGAAATAAAAGGTCTGAGCTACCCAAGATGGATCGTAAGGAGGCACAAAGCCAGAAAAATTTCCTTCAATGTAAATAAAGGGCTCCTTTACAAAGACAGGATCTGGTTCACAGCAGGCCACAATTACAGTCCATCTGGCCCTTTCCTTTTGCCAACTGTTATATTGAGAAGGTGAATTATCTTACATCTCTCAATAACTGAAGTCCCACTTATAAACCTTACCAGTGTGATGTCCCTAGAGGCTGCTGCAGCACTCATGTGCAAACTTGGCTGTCTGACAGAACTACTGCAATCTAGTGCTCGGGCAAACGTACCAACGGACCTGAAAGAAACAACAACGGCACATTAACTCTACGTGCAAAGCAAGCGTAAATATCAACACCCAACCAACATTTTTTGAAATCAGCAGACTCCACTTCTCAGTAACAAGATTACATGTCTTGGCACTACTTCTGAGCCAGGAACTATTCTCTTCAGATGTGGTTTGTTATTACGAATGCTCGACTGTGCTCACTTTATATGACCAAACAGGCTTAGGCAGGAAAACAGTGGAGGACTCCAAGATCCTAAATGGGCAGTTTTGAACCATCTCATCCTTCGTCTCTCAACACAAATTTTTGAATTAAGGTTTAAAAGAGAGTGATCACAAGTGACCTTTATGAACGGCAGCCTGAGCGGCACTGTGTTGTCCAAAGGTACGTCGATAGATGCCAAGATATGACAGGAAAAAAAGAATGCAGCAACAATCATTTTCCAAAGCTGCAGAAAAAGTATGACATAGTCTAACATTGTAAATATGTATTTATTGTGTGTACTGTAACATTTATATATAAAAAGAGTATTCAAAGTATAAGTAGACTGTGTAAAAGGACAGCAGTTCTCAAATACTGCCCAATGACAGCCACTCCTGTTTACAAGGCCACAATTCCCAGGCTCCTCTTTTTACCCCTAAAGAAACGAGCTAGAGAACTCTACAAAAGGAATACTGGTTCCAGTAATTCCCACTCCCCTGGCTGCTTGTTGCAGCACACAGTTGGGAACACTCCTGCACAGTGAACTGGAGCTGAACTCTGAGAAATTACAACAACAACAAAAAAATCAATTCCCCCCCAGCACCCCCTCACTCTGTTCACTTCCCCAGACTAGTTGACTAGCTGAGTGCATAGAAGAAAAAAAGGTAAATACTTAGGCAGTAATCCATCAAATATCTGATTTTGGTCAAAAGCCAAAGCCACCCCCGCAAGGCTTTGGTGCATTCAGACTTCACCCTCTCCCGAGCCTCCTACTCACTCATGCTTGTCCCTGCTTCACAACTCCCCTGCTTGCAGAACTGATAGTTTTTGGTGGTGTTTTTTTTTTTTTTTTTTTTTTTTTTTTTTTTTTTTTTTGTGGTACCTAATTAGAAACTGGATCACTTTGCTGATTCTGGGTAGAAGCAATCGTTATACTGATCTTTTCGGGAACTTTTTCCAGCAGGCAGCCTCACGTGGCTCTATCAGCAAACCAAGCAGGCAGCAGAAAATGGCCACAACTGCTAGAAGCACCTTCATAACCAAGAAGCCTACACAAGGTGGAAACTGCCATCACAGAGCAGCTCTGTGGTCACTCTGAACCAACCCACACACAAAACCCCCATCGACGAGGCACTTCCAACCTCTAGTTTCCTACTGAGTGTTCCTGACACCAAGACCACAGCAACGTGTGGCTGAGCGGCACTGTGAATCAACGCTGCTGGTAGTCAGCCCATCAAACAAACTCTTTGTTGAAGGGTCCCATAAGCAGCAGAAATCCTTTGCTGGAGATATTCCAGCTTCCTCCTCCTCTTCTCCTGCATCACTGGTAGAGATTATCTTCTCCCTGCTTTCAACCATTTCCCTACGTGCATCTGTTTAAGTACAAGGTGTGCTTCAAAAGTAATGTCTCCTATTATGTTGACCACAGTGCCAGAGGCCAACAGAAGAAACACCATATGCAAGTTTATCAGGATCTACTGAACCAAAATGAAGGTGAAGGTGACAATTTCCTGGACAGCATAATGATCAGCAATGAGATGAGGTGTCACCTCTATAAGCTGGAGTCAAAACAGCAGCCTGTGGAATGGCAACATGTCAATCTCCCACTGAAGAAAAAGTTGAAGACAGCTCTCAGCAGGGGAAGTGCTCTGCCTTGTAGGACAGGAGAGAGGTGATCCTTCTGGATTTCTGGGAACCCAGACAAACCATCAGCTCTGATTGCCATGTCACAATGCTGACTAAGCTGAAGGCTCAAGCTACCAGAGTCAGGACAGAAAAGAAGACAGCCTTAAGCCAGACCCCATATCAGTTTGAAGATTGTGGAGCACACTGCCAGTCTTGGCTGGACTGTCCTACCACACCCACCATATAGTCCAGATTTGGCACCTTCTGACTTCCGTGTGTTTGGGCTGATGAAAGATGGACCACACAGGCAATTTTTTCCTAGCAACAATGCCATCGTAGCACCTGTGAAACAGTGGGTCACCACTGTGCTACAGCATTCTATGAGCGTGACACGAGGCTCTTGTTCATTGCTGGAAAAAAAATGCATAGCCAATGGTGGTGACTATGTTGCAAAATAGCATTTTGCAGCTGAGAATTTGCTCTATCAAACAGTGTTATTCTGCTCTTTGTATTTGTTGTAGTTTCCACAGAAATAAAGAGGAGGCACTACTTATGGAGCAACCTACACAGAATTCATCCACTGCACATAAATCACTTAATCCAGCAGGATTTGACTCCACTGTTGGCACAAGTCCAGGGAAACAGCCACATATTGTGTAAGTAGCACAGCGCAACTTGAGGAGACTAAATTTTATGGTGATTCCTTAGTGCAGTCATAACACTACAGATTTTATGAACCTTGAAAACAAACAACAACTAAGTCTAGACAACAGAAAACAATAGTTAACCAATGACAAAAATGTATTGATGGATCTGAACTGTCAGATTTTCATCAATCTGGACAGCAGTTGACGTTTCTCCATTTTAACCAAGCTGGTTTTATACTTTGCTTCCTGCTACTGGGCTCTCACACAAGGCCCATCCCACTCATGAAGAAGTTCTCAAGTGTTCTTAAAAATTTTGTCTCAATTGCATAAAAATGGCAAACTTTTATCTTCAAAGTGCAAAGAAAAATGATTTTTGTTGCACGCTTCTGAACATACAAACTTCTCACCTTGCATACTTAAAACTCTACATTTTAACTCAATTTTCCTTAATTCTGCCCTTTTCTTTCCTCCTCCTGTTTTCTTAAGTCTATATCATTCAATGTGTTGAAAGCATTTACTGTTGTTTCATAAATGCATTCTTTTTGCATCATTCAACAGCTCCAATCAGAATGAGCGTCCGTTCCAGCCAAATTCTTCCATGTTATGTCCTCAGGAGACACCCCATTAACTCACCCACTACAGACACAGCAATACCACACCCAGGATAATTCAAGAGGAAAGTTCAGCAGCATGATAACTCAAGATGTGTGTGGGAAGGGAGAAGGGGGGAAAACGCACCACCTTCCTCCCTATATCTAACAGTAACTTGATCCACTGACTATGGATGGTCTAACTATCCATCTGCTACTCGCACTTCCATGCTTCCATAGTCTTATAAACTTAACTAGAAGACAGAGCTTGGAGAGCATTACCTTTTTCTTTAACTGTAAATATTAAATTTTAATATAAGCTTCTGCTCATATAAATGAACAGAACACTGAAAAGGGTCACAAATATTTCATAAAACTAACACTGTCAGACAGATTGCCTTGAGTTTAAAAAGAAGCATAAAACTCACCATTCCCCATCTGTACTCATTTGCAGGGATTGACTTTATTCATTCTACTTGTTTCCTAGTGCCTAGACTCCAACATCTTAGCTTTAACTATTACAACTTAACTATTATCGCATGTTGAAACGTGGCTGGATTTGAAAAAGGGACAAAATGGACTCTGTAATGAACTGTGAGGAATTTAGCTCTCTGCGTGCTCGAAGTGCTGGCCAAAGAACTTGAAAAATCTCACCAGTTACAGGACAGTTCTCACATAAAATAGAAGAAAATGATTAACTTTTTGAAAGTGAAAGTTGTAAATCCAAGTAGTTGTTCATGAAGTCATGCAATTCCCAGGAAGGCACATTAACACGTCCATCATTTCAAAATGAAACACGTGAATCAAGCAACCAAGCCAGCATTCATACCAGTACAGCAAAAAGAACACACACAAAAACACCAAGTGCTTAGAAAAGATGAGTTATTCAAATGATCTTCAAAGAAGTGGTAAATTGCTCTTACCGTGCTACCACCAAGAACTGGTCTATCTGCTTGTCTACTAGCGGGTTAAAGGCTTCCCAAACTTTTGTTTCAAGTTTTGACTGATCTCTTCCATCATCCTCACCTGGTTGAAAAACAAGTTAGAAAAGCTCAGCATGACTGTTTTGAAATAAAATTACTTTCCCGATTTTGTATCTCACAATAATTTAACCACCAAATCAACTCAGATACTCTGCCTGACAGTGAAAGTTTCATTCACCCATTCGGCTGTGACAACTTCAGCTTGACAGATGCAGCAACCCAACTCATCCAAATTAGGCCACCGGATGCTGAAGAACTGATATCTAATGGCACAAGTAATGGGAAACAGACTACGTCCTCCCCCAAACTAGCCTCCTCACTTCAGCCTCCTCCCCAGATTCTCTCTCTTTCCCCTCTACCTCACAACAGTTCCAGGAAAGCAGGCACACTCCCAGCTGCTCTGAGCAGGCAAAAGGTAGCTGGTCCTGTATGCACTAGTTGCTTTCTAAGGGGCAAATCATAGCATCAGATTCTCTTAATTCTATTCTCCCAACCATATACAAACCAAAATATCTTCGAAAAAAATACAGGAGCTACTGAGCCTCTTTTTTTAAAACCCATTTTGAAACATCTGGAGATTATACTTTTCTGAATTCCCATGCTGGCTGGCTGAAGGAAGAGAGTGCCTTTCAAATTAGTTCATCCTCACTTAGGAGGCTAGCCCAGCTGCCAAATAAATACCACAGACAAATTAAACAAGAGTCCCGACCAATATGTTGGCCTGCTCTAACATTAGCCTAACAGTACCTGCACATCTGCAAAGCTCTGAAGCAGAGAGTGAGGTACCTCAGTGCATTAACATCTCTGCCTGTGGAGTTTGGTAGAGCCCCTTCCAACACGGCTCATAACACCAGCTCTCTGAGAAGAATGTTGTCAGATAGGTCTGAGCCCTACACAGGTCTCAGAGAAGAGTTCTTCCACCCACTGCAGTGCAAGGACCAGTGTGAAGCTGGTATCTGTTAACTAACAGCCTCTTTTCCTGGGCATGTGTCCTTATGTTCCTTCTGCTCCACGAGCAGGGCAGGCTGAGGTCTCACAATGTGCTCGAGGCAGCAAATTCCTCCTGCCTGTTCTGCAGGTGAGAAGTCTAGGCTGGCAGCCAACAGCAGCAGACGGGCAGGGGGCTCTGAGGAAAAGGCATCCAGCAATAATGGGCAAATTGATGCGGGGAGACAGCACTTAATTGGCAATAATTTGGGAGTGGCTCTTACGGGGAAGCGAGGCTTGATTAAAAACACAAAGGCTATACAGATGTGATGGAAATTTGTGCTTCCCATGAAAATTCTGAAATCTCTTAAAATGAGTGCAAGCTCTGATATAGCCAATTAATTCAATTTGTCTCAACAACTTTTATGATTTGGACAAATGCCCGCTTAAAGCCTGGTTTGAGACACAACTAATTGCATGCAGTGGGCAACTGCTTCAGTCCCTAACAAACCGAGCCAGTGGTGCACACATGACATGGTGGTAGGAACCTCTGTCTCCCACATGGGCTGCATACATAAAAGTGGCTGCATTCCACGTGGCCTCTTGACAACTTAAATTATGGAAATTACCCTCTTTTAATAAGTCTGTTATATCTGCCTGGTATCTGTTTCCAACTCGAATTTCTCCTTTATCAGCAAGTAGAGTCTTTTGTTGAGGATCGTATACTAGTGAATAGAAGAAGAAATCCTAAAAATGAAACAAAAACAGAAAATGAAGCATTACTAGCTTACATTTTTAGCACAGTAAATATAGTAGAAAGCTTTTATGCTGTTTGCTCACCCAGTCTAATCATAGCAAGTAAAAACAAACTAATTACCAGTTCCCTTCTCAGCACTCTCCTAATAAAGATCAGGATGTGGCCTTCCTTGTCTCAGGGACACACTGCTGACCAAACTGTTTCCCCTCATCACTTAAGATTAAATTGCTGTCTTTCTTCTGCTGCTTATTGGGCAAAGGGAAGCAGATTTGGCAGCAGCAGCAGCTAGCTGCAGGTGGTAATACATTAATTTGTTGCTTTTGCTCAAGTAGATGAGAAAAAGGATAAAAAAGCTGCTTGGTTTCTGTCACCTGGGTAAGCATGAACGATTAAAGCAAGAAGTCATACCAGAATGAGAATGTCCTGCCAGAGTGGAGGAAGAAAACAGCCTCAATTTTAATCACTTAACTGCACAGGGTAAGTAATTGAACTCTTCTGCAGCAAGTAAGTTCCATCAAAGGGGAACATGGGATATGGGGCAGGAAGAGAGCTCTGTTTGGACATCTCAATCTCCATCCACAGTAACCAGGTCACCAGGAACAGAACAGAAATGCATTATGTGCCATCCTTCATATCTTGGGTTTCCAGCTCCTTTTCCCTTCCCCGCATTTCTGTGTAAATAGCTGGCAACCTGTTCCAGTGCATCTCATTTCACACTTTCCCTTTCCCTGCATTTGTATGCATCATGCAGCAAAAAAATCAGGAAAAACCAGCATCAGTTTTCAGCTCTCTTCAACCTCATGAAAAGGCGGCAAGGAAAAGAAAGTCCTCTATCTGCCATGAAAACCCCCAGAAGGAGGAATGACCACTGAGTTTCCCCAGTAACAAGATAAACATTCTGTGGACTAAGGACTAAGTGGACTGAGTCAAAGGTGCACATTAGGTTTGTTTATCCAGCCCTGCACATATTTAGATTCATCTAAGACTGATGCCACAGAGGTAAGGTCTCCCACATTTTCTTTACACGTTTAAAGCATCCAGCATGCAAGCAATTACAGAATTTAAAAGTGTTAAACATGACAGTTCTAACTTTAATAGAAAAAAAAAACCAGCATTTTTTCCAAGAGATTAATATGTATGGAATGGGGAGAAGAGAATAAATTTCAACTGGTCTGCATATGCTTTGGTTTTGCTACCTAAGAAAGCAGGACACAGAGAAGTCTCACCTATCCAGCACAAAACAAGAGGAAAGGCTTTAATTTGCACTGATCTTTTCCATCAGAAAACACATCACTTCCCCACAGAGGGAACATGCTCTGTTGGTGGCAGGATTGCAGCCATAGCTAACTCTTGGGAAAACACAGCCCTAACACCCAGGTAAGTAAACTAGAAGGGTTGTGGTCTGGAAGATTTGGTTGTGTTTTCAATCAAAGATGTTCTCGACAGAACTGATTCCCACTCCCACAGGAACCAAAGTCTACTTACAGCAACCTACCAACAGAAGGGAGCTTCAGAGTAGAAGACAAATAATTCATGTGATAGCTGAGTCAACAAATCTGGGTTCTTGCTCCCTGACATATGCAAAGTTCAAAATATTACAATACTGAGGATATACTGTACAAGAGATTTCATAGCACGATCTTTGTTGGCCAGAAGTCATTGATTGTGGGGAAGTTTTCTCCTATGGTATTTGACTGAGATGCTCTATTGCTTCTCTTCTGTAGATCACTGCTATGTTTTTAGCCATCTAATGGCAGTCACTCAGTGAGAAAAGGGAGCAGGATACACATCTCTTTTTGCTGTTCTTCCCTCATCCCTTTGTTTGAGGCAGAGATAAAGGAAGGCAGGAGAAAGGCAGGCAACACTTCTCTCCAAAATAAAGAACTACAGGTCTCTGGTCTCTTCTACCCAGCCAGAGCCTCTTCAACAGGGATGAGATGGAAATTTAGGGGCAGAAGTGTGACTACAATGCAACTCCCAGAAGTAATACAATGCCACCACCATCAGTGCCCATAGAAATATTAAATTCAGCCCACAAAAATGGCACGTCATTTCTGAAAACACTAACATCAGTTTAATGCCAATGGAAGCAACAGCCCAAGGAGCAGAGCAGATCCTAGTGTACTCTAGAATGAGTGTGAGTTCTTGATCACCACTGCATAGCGCCAATGAGAGATTTTTCACAAGGATTTCACCCAACAAGGTTACATGGCTCTTCACAATCGTCCATGCTTTTCCTTGCTGTCAAAACTGTGCATGTCGAGTTCACAGCGGTGAAGAATAAGGGTTTTCTGCTTTAATTCCACATCCCAGAAAACACTCAATGTGTTTGGGAAAAAAAAATAGAAATAAAAATGACCTGCCAAGAGTTAAAATTAAACCATGACTTTCTGCTTCTCCAAACCGTTACATGGACACTCAGAGCTTCCCTATCCAAGCCCCAAAGCTACCAGCAGCTACAAGCCAAGAACCAAAGCCACCAATGACAGAAAAACTGTAGAAAAGCCCCACATGAAAGTACAGTACAGAAAGTGGTTCGTTCATTACAGCCTGCAAACCTACTCTCATGAACTCAGTTGGGGTGAAGGCAGAAATTTTAGCATGTTATTTTTAGGGAGTACCAAAAGAAACAAATGCCAGAGATGTACCCAGCAGGCAAAATTCACACCATCACATGGATATCTTCTAGCAGCACAGTCAAATAAGTGGTACGTATAAAAATAGGGAAATCTAGTGCTAATCTGCAGAATAGGGAAATCTACTGCATGTGCCAGAAATGGTTATAACCTTCTCTTGATCTCCCTGAGAATTAAAATTAAGTATCTACAGGAAATTCAGGTTTTCAGTTGCTTCTTTCTTTTCCCCTTTTTCCTCCTGTTCCTCAGTCCTTCTACAAACCTGGTTTTGCCAGACACAATAAAAACAGCGCTGGGCCCTGGATGTCATGCAGCAATCTTTGTGAGCAGCACAGCAGGAGAGAGGGGAAGGATGAAAGCAAGATAACAAAAATGTAGTTTTGCTTTGCTTATTATCTCCCTAAAAACTTGTCTTCATGTTTAACCTCCTTCAAGGCAAACAGCCTTGGGCTGAAAGCCTACTTTCAGTGGTCAAAACAGGCAAGTTATCAAACATACAAGAAATCTGTTGGCACATTCCCTAGAACTGCTTTGAAAGCAAAGAGAGAATTAAAAACAGGAAGAGGAAAAAAAAAAAAAAAAAAAAAAAAAGGAGCAGTTGAAGACAGTTGAAGACTATACTACCCAGGGCCAGGAACTGACCAGGCAACAAGTATCTCCTTTCTGAATCTCTTCTCCCTCCACCCCAGCACATTTCTGTTCCTAAGCTTCCCATTTCTTTACCATCTGTCCAAGCTACTTTGCACCACAGCAAAACACTGTGGTAAGCAACAGGACACATTCATGGAACTCTTTCATTCTGTCAAGTCTCTAAGTGCCTGCTCAGTTTAAAAATAGCCTGCATCACTCATCTTGCATTTTGAGAGTTCAAAAGGATGAAAACAAGAAATCTTTCTGTTCCGACATCTGCATCTGAGCAATTGCACAACTAGAGGAAGAAAGCTCCCTTCTCAGCCAAGGTGCCTACCTGTAAGATTGCTGGTGATAAAAATGTTTGGGGAGCAATGGAGAAGGAACACAGCTTAAAGTTTGGGTACCAGTAAGTCTAAAACTAATTTCAGTTTGATTAACTTTTGCTTTCAAATGGGCATCTCCCAGACTGCTAGCTGGTAACAAGCATTTCTGAACACAACAGCCCTCGTTTGATGCACTGCCATTTGGCAGTCCTGAGCAGGCTCAACATGTTTTTGGTTTCACATTCCAAAGAGAAGCCTGACTATTTAATCTCCGTGCTTTGTTTAAAATTCTCTTAAACTAGAGCACTGGATTAAAATTAATCTTACATTTAAATAAATACTGAAGAAAGCTAAAGATGCATTTAAAAAGTCAGCCCAGACTGCAACACGCTCCTTCAAACCAAAAACAACCTGTTTTCTTTGCATTTCTTAAAGGACAGTTTAATGACTGCTACCTTACTGCTTTCAATTACAAGATTTCCTCTCTTATGTAACATTTAAATGTTTTCAAATCCAAACGTGCTTGCAGATGTATTCAAATAATAACACACTTAAATGACTCATTATTCGTTAGCATGAAGTTTAAGAAAATATATGCTGTTAGTTTCCAAAAGGAAAGGTTTCCTACTGTCATATGCCAAGACTGCCTAGCCCAGCTGGCAGCCAGTAGTTCAGACACCATTAAACTCGTATACATGTGTTAATAAACTGTAATTTTTTAAGACCACAGAACACCTGAAAAAGTGAAACCCACCAGCGTAAGACAGTTCAGTTGCAAGTATTTGGCCGAGGTACCTTTAAGGAGTCAGATTGCTAACATTTCTGCAGGAGTCAGAAGTTCAGTGACAAGTAGTTTTTCAAGGATCTAAGTGTCTGTGGTGGCAAATGAAGGATTACAAGTAAATAGTTTTAATGGTGAACTCAAAACCCAGGGAACTAAGCTCCTCAGAGATCTGAGGTGAGATCAAGCTCAAACCATACTGAAATAAATATGTAAGACTTCAGGAGAAAACTAATATATGGAAATACAGTTTGCTGGCTTGCTCCCTCTTCTACAGTTACTTCACCTCCCACCCTGTGTAGTCTGGGAGCCTGAGCCTTCATCTTGAGCTTTCAGTCTGCCATTCTGATAGGCAAGAAGGGACAGCTTACTGTCACAGGAATGTAAACAACATGCCTGGCCTGCTAGATCCACCAAGTTTCACATCAAAATGAAGACTGTATTGAGCCCAAAGCTTCCCCCTGTCAACACTGAGTACGCTTAGACATGAAAGAAGAACTGTTCTTTTTAGAAAGCTTACAAAAAGCCACCAAATCTAAATTGTGCCAAAAGAAAGCGTTCAAGCTTGACAATTCACAAAATGGGTTCATACCTCCCGTTCCAGATATGATTTAAGGGATTCTGTCTCATTTAACAGAGTAACGCTGCATTTGCCTCTAAAAAAGAGAAACATATTTTATGAAAAAACACACATCTTAAAAGCTTGTGTGACGCATAAGATGATACTATTGAAGTTGCACACAAAATTTAATATTACACTGCAGATTACTTGAATAATAGTGACATTTGGCTTCTAAATAAAAAGCACAGGAAGAAAATGGCCGTTACCTAATATGTGTGGCTGGCAGAGATTCCAGCTGTCGTGAGAGAAATAATTCACGATGTCGTAACTGATGCTTCTGTTTCTCTGGCAAGTCAACCATTTCTGGGTTTTCCATCTCTTCCTCCATTTCTCCTAGTCACAGAGAGACAAAATGACCATTATGAACACGGCACAAGTATGGACTCTAGGCCAATCAGCTCCAAAACCTTTGCTAAATAATAAACAGACTCAAGGTGAAATATAATTTTGAACCCTCACATTTCAGTTAAGGAAATAATTAGATAACTGGTACAGAAGCTTTAAGTCACGTCTGTGAAGAACAGTGTTTATCACCACTAGAATGAAAGCACCCCAGGTCAACACTTGTGGAGGCCCACCAAGTTGTGGTCAGAAATCTGCAGCAGAAGAACAAGGGACCATCTGCCTCAGCGCTGGCTGCATTGGGAAGGAGCTGACACATGATGAACGAGGCAGGGAAAGCAAAATGTTCAATCCAGGTGTCAGCTATCATGCACCCTACTCCTATCACAGTTGCACACTGCTCTGTCCTGCCTTCAACAGCTTCTGAAATAAATGCCTACTGAAAAGACCAGTTTAGCTGTTGAGAGGATTTCACTCTCTTCACCCTAACCACAGGCCATAGATCACAGTCACAAGATGAACTGGAATGTAACCAACTGCCCAAGGCCAGCCTTGTGAGCAGCCCTCCCCTGCTGCAGCTCACACACTGCTGCCACACAAAGCCTGTGTTAGCCTGGAGCCAGGATCCACCACCACAGGCTTCCAGCCATGCTATCTCCATCCAACCAGCTTTAAATGAATGCCAAAGCAAATACATGAAATCACACCCATACGGATATGCAACCGATCCAAAACATCTCTAGGCATTGTCCTCGTTAGAATTAAATTATTGTCATGCTTTGTGTTCATTAGCAAGCATTCTGTCAATCACACGAGACAAAGCTGCAGAAAACCAAAAGCTTCATGATGAAGGAAACCCCCGTATCTCCTCCTTCCCTACGAAAAGAAGGCAGTGACTGCACTGTCCAAAAGCACAGCAAAGTTTCCCAGACTCGAGCAGGACGAGCTGTAATGTCTCATACCCCAACAGCAGAGCTCCGACTTTCCTGCTGCTGTGCTCTCAAAGAGCAGATCTGTGCCTGCAGCTTAATTCAACACTTGTTGCCAAGAAACATTTCTAGTCAGAAATGCATATAGGAACAGTTGTGATTCATACACTCGGAAGATTAGTTACCTCTAATCCTCACTGCCAGCCCA
The DNA here is from genome assembly GCF_951394365.1 of Tetrao urogallus. Taxonomy (NCBI): domain Eukaryota; kingdom Metazoa; phylum Chordata; class Aves; order Galliformes; family Phasianidae; genus Tetrao; species Tetrao urogallus. The sequence continues at coordinate 23,097,208 of NC_136818.1, forward strand.
AAAGAAAGCAAACAGAAAGGAGAGAACACGCCATTTTGCAAAACATTAAAGTTGCATTTAAATAGCCCACCATTATGCCAAAGGGGGGGGGACAAAAACCAACAATATACCTTCCACATTCCTCATGATTTATCACTGTTTTACTGTCCTGGAACAGAGACCTGTGGTTTATAAGTCCCTCAGGTAAGCTGCTCCAGCAAGGAAGGGAAAAAGCAGTGTAATTAAACCCCACTGCAACATGCAGCAGCTCTTATAACTGCATGAGCCGTTCTGCAAACAGCAGCACGTTACAATTTAGTATTTTTCTACACACTGGGACACAGACTCTACATTTATGCCCCAGTTTCATGGTTCTGCAGTTTATTTGCTGAAGTGGATTCTGTTTTAGTTGGAAATTAATACTGTGGCTGCTGCCCTACACTATAAATACACCAGCAGCAATCCACAAACAAGTCAGTAAGTTACCAGCTTGCCTGCTCAAAAACCGATGGAAAAGGCATTAATGCCTCCTGCACTTAGGAGAGGTTTTGGAAAATCAGAGTATGCACAGAGTAATGCAGGAAAAACACTAAGGAGCAGCTTAATACTTTAATACACTTAATGTCTTCAGTATACTTAGTAGCTGAGAGCTTTCAAAAATTACATGAAATATATATTGAGGACTACGTGGTAGTCTTACCTACAAAGAAAACAAACCACCCAGCAAAACCAAGCTCATCTCTGGAGGTACATCCCTTCAGGGAGGCTTGTCTTTCTTCCAACTCCTGTCTTATTTATATGCCTTGTGCTTGCAATGAAACAAGGAAGGTGGGACGCACGAGTTTTCTTCTTAGGCCAGCTCTGCTACGCGCAGCCTTTCAAAGGAGAAGGCACAATGCATTCTGACAAATGTGTTCTGAAGGAAAGAAACGCACCAGGAAGGCAGCACTGGAGTCACATAAAAAGTAGCTTTGATAAAACAGTAACTGAAACCACCTCAACACCTCATGTACTGCAAAGGTTTAAGTTGGACTATAAACCAAAATGGGACTAATGCAGCCTAAGGCTTCAGGACAAGTGCAACACATCTGCACCTCAACCTCCTACAGCTCATGCTCTCAGCAAAGCAGACTTTAGGCTCCAGAATGGCAGCCCCTGAAAGACAAGGACAATAATCTTAGAAAGAAATAGTAATAACAATAATAAACTCCTTTCAGAAGCACTTGCCCACATTTACGGCAGTACTGTGGAGTAAGTGATGAGAACACAGTAGGTGCAGTATATTGGGATTTCAACGATCTCGTAAAGCTTTGCTTCAAAATTAATCTCTCTGCTTGATAGATGCAGTCATGCGGATTTAAAACTAAACATTTAGGCTTAATATAAGCAGTAATATTTCAGCTATGCAAAAGTAGCCAGTGCAATGCTGCAAGGACTGTTAGATTAAGCATTATTTGATATCTGACTACAGAATCATTAATAGCACATTAAGAAAAGCTTGACAGTGACACAGTGGAAGCAAGAGACAGGCAGATTGGACACAAACAGCAAGACTCATGTGAAAGCTAACATATATTGGGGAAAATAATTAGAAAGAGCAAACTGAGTTGGCAGGAGAAGCCCAAGAGGCAGAAATTGTAATTTAAAACGACCAGATGTATGAGATGCGAAATTAAACATCAATATTTGCTAGATGTTAGAAAGAATAGCAGCTTGATACAGATCTGACAGCAGAGACACAACACAGAGCTCTCGCTCTGCATTCTGGGCTTTATGCAAGTTGCTACATGGCAGAACTCAGAAAAGCACAAAGGCAAATGACACAGAAATAAGCGCTCAGTAGGATGTCCAGCTTGGAAGATGGGCAGGTCTGCAGGAACAGAAGAATGGAGACTGGGGCTGGAGGTGTTCAAGAAACATCCAGATGTTGTACTGAGGGACATGGTTTACTGGTGATAGGTGGATGGTTGGACTGGATGATCTTAGAGGTCTTTCCAGCCTTGGCAATTCTATGATTCTAATTAGTTAGGGTGGTATCACTACATTTGAAATGTAGAAATAAAAAGGAAGAAAAAGGGGCCAAAACATTGGGAAACTCAATGAAGCTGGGGGCACTGACCTGTTACAGTTCCTTCAGCAGGATGGAAGCTTCAACTAAGCAGCTCTGAAAGACATTCTACAATTCTACAGAAGATCCTTCTGTGTTGGAGGAAACCAGTGCTGTGACAACAGATTCCTCTTCCCAGGACCACTTCTAATGGTCCATACTAAGCCTTGGAACCTCATTTATTTTCTCTTTACCAAAACCCAAATATTGACTTATAGCTATAAAAATATGGTGGAATCTTCCACAAGTGGAACTCCTTACACCTTGACAGTTCAGGAGAAGTTGACCACAGTACCAAGCAAACATCTCATGACCCCTTCCAAGACTTACTGTGATCATCTGCTGCAACCACGGTCAACACTGCGGGAAGGGACAGAGCAAATAGGACCTGCTTTTAACACTTTCCTTCCTCACCACAACAGTGTTGGAAGAGGAAATCACAGTTTCCTCCTCTCAACAGCAGGCCCCAAAATGCCCATGCACAGATTAATGAACTTGGCTCGTTTTAAAACTGCACGTGCGGATCAGGGAGAAAATGGGGGTAGAGGGTGTAAAATAGCCAAGAACTCATCAATAAAGCTGTCATCAAACTGCATTTACACTGGCTGGTGTCATTAAAAATACTCAGCGGCCCTCCAACTGTTTGGGCACACGGCTCTCACGCAGCTCACGGACTGATTGAGTAATGACACCTCATCACTGAGAGATGTTTATTTTTAGAAGATTCAGCACTTTGAAAAGCACGCTGCCATGCGTGCCTGGCGCCCAAACACCAGCTGATGAAAGCTGACCATAAAGCTGCCAAGCGCTGCCCGTGCCATTCGGTCTGCACCAGCTAAATGGCTCTCCAAATACTAACGTTGTGGTTTCACAATCAGGGCAAATATTTTGAATGAAGTGAAAGAACTGTTGCTGCAAGACGGAGAGCACGTAACTGGAGCCAGCCAGGGTGGGTGGTTAGGAGGGAGGACAGGAGGTCTCGTTCCTGCTGTTAGAAATAATTACTTAATTACAGAAGAAACTATAGGGAGAAAATATAGTCACAGCATCCAATTGTGGCTTGAGGAATAAACAATAAAACACAGAGCGCGGTTCTCTTCTATCAGGTTCTGCCTGTAATTTTGCCTGCATGCAATATTCTACCTTAAAGCACTACAAAGTCTTTGGGCAAGAGCATTAAATAGACTCCTACTGGCGAAGCAGGTTCATTTCACAATCAGGCAGAGAAATTCCCGAGAATAATTTGCGAGGTGATTAAAGAGGCTTATGAATAGAAAGTGCCAGCAATGTATGGAAGCCATTATAAAGCCGAAAGATTTATGGGACAGCCTAGACAAGTTTGATATCGTGTGATAAAAATAGGAAGATGACAGATCAAATCCCGGGATCCGGTTGCATACATCAGGTACTCATTTACAATCATAAACTACAGAACAAGCTGCTTCCTACTCATTTCTCTCCTTTATAAAGAACTATGAGAAAATACTGCATCCTCGGATTTCCAAATATCTGATGGATTGTACAGTTAAAGCATAAGAGCATAATTTCCTATTAAAAATATAACTTTACAACATTCCTTTCACAATCCCACCTCTTTCCTTCCTGCGTTGAGAGAAACAGTACTACAAAATACACATATATTTTCCCACTATTTGGTTATCTCACTGCACTGATCTCAAGAGTAGGCCTAAAATGAAGGCATCTTCACCTAAGACTGCAAATCCAGGAATGTCTGCAGTCAGAAAGCTCCATTAATCAGCTGAACAAAGGCAGTTAAAAGATCAGCGATGCAGATACGTACATCTACTGCAAATGCATCAAAATGAGGCAACAGGAGACTTTATGGAAACGAACTCAAAGCCAGTGACAGCCTTGAGTGTCTCTACTAGAATCTTAACATCCGCAGCATTGCATTTCATTACATCTCACGGGGTGTAATTTTTTTTCAGAGTAAAGAAGTGCTGTCCAAAAAGCATAATTATACTCTCTTCTCCCTCCTGAAGAACAGAATCCAGACAACAGCACATCTGTGTAAATGGAAGTCATTGAGCAGAAATCTTATCCTGCACCAAAAGGAAAAACTGTAGCGACTAAAGAAGTTTACAGTAAGAAGGAGCCTCAGAAACTCTATTGCTGGAATTATCGTACAGAATATTCTTTTTGTCTTTCAAACAGATATGGAAATGAACAATGAATTGTTTGTTTACGTTAAAAAAACCCTTCCTTTTCAATCTCTACAAGAAATCAGTCTTTGCAAGCTGAAAGAGCATTTATGAGAGTTGAAAGGAAGGTTTTTCATTTTCAGCCTCAGACTCACATGTCTTTGAATCGTTCCTACCTGCTTCCTGTACTAAATCTAGTCAAGTGAGACGCAGACCAAGGAATCAATAGTCATGTTGTTCATGGCGAAGCTCCTATTAAGCTTCAGTATTCTTGGAAAAAATGAATAGAGCTGCACTGAAGAGATAGCAGAAAAGCTTTGCCTGCTGCCACAGCTCTGCAGCACAGCTAAATCTCAACTCAAAGCCACATGACTTTTCCCAATGCACAGTTTTACTAGTGCAACAGAGGGATTTATGTGGACTTGAATATAGAACAGAAAATATTTGTATTCATCAAAAAGGGGCTAGTTTTGATGCATTATTCCCCAACAGCTTACAGTGCTGGGAACACCTGCAGACACTACATTCATTGCCACAACTAAATACCAGACATAATGAATCCCCCCACAACCCAGCCAGATCCATACCATATACGCATCACAGTCTACTCATACATCTGTTATGAAGCACATTAAAAGACAAAGGTACTCAGCAGCCAAATCATAATTATGACATGCCCAGATCAGATTGGTCATTCTTCCTCATCTCTGTGCCCATGGGAGAGCCTGGAAATAGAAGGACTGATAAGGCTGCCCATACTTCTTGCTAAATTTTAGCAATCTGAGCTATACATCTCACATACTCCATTATTTACAATCCCAATCAATTTATTTACTGTGCCTGCTAACATCCCCACACTTTCAACATGTTTGTTTTGGCACCATTTTAATTAACGCTGCTTCCATTACCTAGCAAGGATGAGATGGGAGGGATGCTGAGCTGGCAGACGAAGGTGTAATGAATGTAAATCTGACCCCCACTGGTAACTACAGTGGAATCAAACAGGTTGCAAGGACTCTAATTAATGCGCTACATCACACATCATGTGATACGTTGCACTGTTTCTTCTCTACAGATGGGATGGATACTCTTTTAGAAAGCAGAGGAATGCACCATGCTCTTCCCTTCCCAAGTTCAGAATGCACACATCTACAGCAGCTTCTGTTATTCCTTTTGCTGTTGTCAATTTGTTTTTTTGAACTGAATGTCCTTGCAACCCTTACAGGTTTACATGGGCCAACACATGAACTATACACACTATTTCTGTATGCACATGTCACTATTCTCAAACTGCTTCTATAGTAGAAGAGTTGTGACACTAAGTTCTTGTTTAGAAAGAAACTTCCATCTCTGCTCAGCTGTCTCACACGTCCCATCTTGACAGTGTACATGGCAGCAGAAATTAACACAATGTTCTGTAAAATAATAAAGTCAACGCATACAAGGAAAGGAGGCCAAGCTAGGGTAGCAGGAACAATCCTCTGAACTGTATTAAGTATCATGACATTCCTTATTCATTTTGAAAAAAGCAGAAATTACAGATAGTACTTAAAAAAAAAAGTTTTAAACGTTCAAGTCTCAAGCCTAGACATTGTTCTTTTCCTAACAAAAGGAGCTGAGCTATCCAAAATAGAGATAGAATGTCCTAAAATCCAGTGTTTTAAAATTTATTTACTCAGCACATTCAGAGGAAATCTATATCAACTCAAAAAAAAAAAAAAAAAAAAAAAAGTGTGTGTGTTTCAAATAAATATATATATATAAAATATATATATATACACGACTAACATTGAAATTTAAAGACAACTCCTGCTAACCAAGTTTCAAGTTGGCCACATTTCAAAAGCTCATTTCCTACGACCAGGCTATTTGACTTACTCTTTAAAGCAAAGTGGGTTTTTTGTTACTGTTGTTTTGTTTTGCTTTACAAACAGTGCCTGGAGAAGTAATACAAGAAAGAATATTTTCTCTCTCGTTTCAGAAGTTAGGAAATCCACTTTCAGGAAGCCAATAAGATGCCTTTATTCAGTCCCAACTGATTTTATTCAGCCCCAAACTTGTGCTCCCCCACCATGATAACTAAGCTGTACCCAATCAAGGTTTTAAGGAAGTACGGCAGCGAAAAAGAAGTCAGCCAAACCAGCAATGCAATTTACTTAAGGTGAATACAGGGAAATTACATTTTAAAATGACAATATTTATAATTGCAACAAAATTCTACCCAATTTTGGAAATTTTGCACAGAAGCAACATGAGCACAAATAAGCTTACTTGCATGTTTATCTGCCAATACAATAAGTGTACTTGAAATGTCTCTTCTTCTGTAGAAACACACCACCTTTGCTTCCACGTTTCCATTGGCAGTCTGAAAAAGAAAAAAAAAAAAGGACACAATTCAAAACCTGAACTGCATGCACTGAACTAGAACACTTCAGAAACTGCCAGGAATTTTGTCACAAGGGCTGCACAGGATCACCATCCAGCACCCTTCAGCTGGGCAGCCTATCTGAAACACTCCCTCCAGTGTGATCCATTCTGGAGTAGGGAAGTGGGGATGGCCCTTCACTCCTAACTGTTTCTGCAGGATTGCCACTTTAAGCAGATACAGGTTTTTCATGGGGTGACAAGTCACTTACCTGCAGTTACAGCACACCACATGGCTACTTTTCGGGGGCAATGCCTGCATTTAGCAGAACACGAAAACATTTTTAAAATCCTAACAAGATTCACTGTGGAACACAACAACAGAATGGAAGTTTAGGCTGTTGTCCAAACTCAGCAGGACAGCAGAAAAGCAAGAAAGAACCCAGTTGTTACTGTTCTCACAAAATGACTTCCATAGGTTTCCTTTCCGTTTCAGGGCTGCTGAGACAAAGAATGACCACCACAATCATTCCAAAAGGAGAACAAAGGAAGCTGCATCCTGCCACAGACTGTACACCAGGAACAGTATACAAAGAAGTTCAAATGTTTGAATGACTTGGGATTTTTTCTTTTAAACTCTAAAAACAAGATAGGTGATGATTTTCTTGTAAGATGATAACTGCTGAACTGCGGAACCAGCTTTAGGCAAACTCTAAAGGAAGCACACCTACTGCTTTGTAACAGACCCAGCCAACCTATTGTTTCTAAAATAAACCAATAAATAATGAAAATGCAACGTAAAAGAGTTGTATCCTGCTATTGAAGAGCCCTTGAAAACCAGAGTGATGACACAGATAAGAAACTAGAAGACTGAGATACGAATTCCCCCACTGGAAGCCTCCAAAAAAAAGAAAGACAGTGGACCTGCAATCTGTTCACAAGGAAACAAAAAGCAGAACTGAAATACACGCTTGCTGCTAACATGCAAATAGAGGAAAAGGTTGCTCTCTTATTATAAAAGATATACACACAGGAAAAAAAGACAACAGAATATATATATATATATATATATATATATATATATATATATATGCATATTTCCACTCACATCCTACCAGTTTTTGGTGCAGAGCATGTAGAATTTTTTATAAATAAACTAGAACTTTTAAATTGTGATGAAATATAAATGCAGGAGTCATCTTGTAGCTGTGAGTTAACAAAGTAGAATCATCCATTTCAGTTAGTCACCTAGGTTTGGTTGACACTCAGTAAAAACAGCAACTCAAATAGTATTCATTTCAGCCTGAAAGACCCAAGCCAAAGAACAGGTCAGAGAAACCACAACTCAGGAAAGAGTTGCACCAAGATAAGAGAACCAAGATGAAAGTACCACACGTTCTTTTGTCAAACCTGGGGCAGGAGAGGTAAAAAGAGGGAAGAAAAGAGAAGTGACAAAAGGGCATGAAGGGGCACAAGAAACCCCTGCACACTTTCCTACAAAGTGGGGAACAAATCTGCACCCTGTAATGTGGAATACAGCCCGTACTGGTAACACACTGCTATGGATCCATGGGGAACATGTAAAGGAAGTTCCTATTACTTCCTTAATGGAAAACAAACTACAATGAAAAGAAGGATGCTTTAAACTTCAGTTTCTTTGTCATGTTGATGCATTTTCTCTTCCAAATAACTTTTAGGAAGGCGTGTCTTCCCATCACTAATGGCTGAAGAAAATGCCCTATTTTTAGTCAGTTAATTCAATTTCACCACCAAAACAGCAACATTACATTCCTGTAAAACACACACTGGTATTAAGCCTCAAAAAGGCATGTTTTGGTCACACTTTATGCCTTCAGCACAGAACTTCCACCTCAGATAGATTGGTAAAATTTCAGCATCAAAGACTGTTCGAGGGCTTCCCACACACAACCCATCACACCTGCTTTTTAGATCCAATGGAATCAGGCAAATAAATACATTGGCCCAAAGGATGAACAAAGAAGACAAAGTCTGAGGAAGCAGATAATGGCTTCTTGTTGAGCTAGTTCCCTTCAAGAAATATCAAATGACAAAGCTCTCCATCCTCTGCCCAAGCTGTTACTTATTATGTAGCACATGACCATGGCACACAGGGGAAGAAGGGCTGGAACCCCATGGCTGGGTACAATCACCTTCAGAACAACCTGCAGCTGATGCTCTGTCCTTTCCCATCAAGGGAGAACAATCTAGCAGGTCTGAAAGCATCCCAGAGAATGATCACAACAGAAGTATTTTTAAGTTACTAACTACCAGAGATTTATTTTGACTTCAATCAAATCAAACAATCACTAGATCAATTAATATCAGAGATTCAATGAAGGTCATTTACCTTATTGAGTTCTTCTATTCTTCGTATCAAATACGGGTTACTCGATGAATTTTCAAAGTAGACGTAATCTGACAAAAAGAAGAAAGATTCTTTAAAATATGAGCTGCTAAAAAATAAACGAACCCCCCACGTATCAAGCTGTTAAAGACACCATACCAGGCTCATTTCTTGACACAAGCAAAAGGTTCCCATTAAGTCCCTGATTTTGAGCACAGAAATACAAAAATCCATGCCACGCACTGGTGCAAGCTGAAAGTCAGAAACTGCCTGCCTAGAGCTCTACTGCCTGCCTTTACAATGCCAACTTCTTTCTCCCTCTGATCAGACCATTTGCTTGGATCACACTGATTTTTTACTCACTTCCCCCTTTCTCACCACCATTGCTACCCCTCATCCTCCTCCCCAGCTCAGCTCTGCTGTACTGCTCTGCTCGATTCATATACACAAACTTCTCCATTCTTTCTCTCTCAGCTCTTCCTCTCCTTCCTGTTCTTTTACACCTATATTTCCCCAGAATAACCTCGACAGAACTCAGTACAGTAAGCCACACGAGTCAGTAATGCTTAAGAGTTCTAAGCAGGAGAAACATTTGAATTAGCAAGGCAGCGCTTTCAAGAAATAAAAGATAAAAACCATATGCACCAAGTGAACAGCTCGGTATTGCCAAGCTCCAAGCCTGAACACTCCTTTTTATAGACAGAGAAGCTCAAGAGCCCTGAGTGGCGTGGGCCTCCAGAAGCAGGCACCGGCGTGGGCCAAGGAAGCGAGGAGCAGGCTCAGCTCACCTCAGCTCCCCACAGCAGCCATCCTTGCAACTCTTGGCCTGCTGCAGCTCTCCCATGCATCCACATCTGAGAAGATTACTTCAAAGATAACACCAGCAAATTTCAGACCATTTCCCCTCAGACGTCTCAGTATTTGGCACACAACACCCACAGCCCCCGGGCTTGACTCAGGTAATCCTCTAAAAGGAACATATCAGCAAGACCCGCCACTGCTAAGTGGGTGCTTGGCCATGCGGTCTTTTGCAAAGGGAGACAACTGCTTAAGCTGTTAGCTTCTATCTTTCTAAAATGCAAAGCAATGGCAGCCTTCCACCGCCTCAAAGGGCAGACAGGTCAGCATAGAGAGAGGAGGGGGACAGAGACAGAATTAACAAGCCTCTACATGGCAGGAAGACGCTTGCATTTTGAGCCCTACCAGGGAACAGGAATGAAAGAGTACACTGGATAAAAAAGTCTAGGAACAGAAAAGTCGTGGCTGATAAAGAGCAAAGGAACACGTGACTGCCATTAGCAGCATCTCTCTTGTGTGGTATGGAATGCTGTGTCACAGGGCTGAAGCAGTGACTGATGAGCAGGGCAGCAGCACAAGGCTGCTGCAAGCAGCTGTAAGCAAGAACTCTCACACAGCTAGCATCGACACTTACATCCCTAAAACTACTCCAAAAGACTCTAATGTTTTTCTCAAGATGGGATCATATGCAACGTACAGTCCAGATACTGGACTGCCAAGCTAGGATATGATCTAGAGACCACAGAAGCTGGAAATACTCTGCAAAGGCAGCAAAACAATCATTCTGAATTAGCAACAAATGTAACAGACTTTATGCTCACACATGCTTATAAGGCATGGCTACAAAGCCGTTTGCCTCGTGCCCTCTTTGTGTCTGCTGATAAATCTGCACAGGTCCAAGGAGAAGAAAATAAGGGGGCACTGCAAAAGAACACACACTGTCTAGAGGTCATACATTTATAAGATTAGCCGTGTCTGAGCTACCTAATAACCTTACAGGCTTTTAGGTGATCAAGTTGCAAAAACGCCCAAAAGTATTTTTATCCTTCCCAACTCGCGTTAGCCTTGGAGGCTCCGTGTGCTTTGTGAGGACGGGCCTCGCCAAGCATTCCCTGCAGGAGAACCAGGGAGGCCGCAGTCAATTTCAGGCCATTTTCTTTAGGTAAGGTCCAGTTCTCCAATGTATTTGGCAGGCTGGGCCTGAAGCTGTCAATCACTTTGCATTTTGGGCAGTACAACCCGTTGTGGTGCCCTTTTGTGTGGCAGAGGCCGGGGAAGCCAAGCTGCTAGCAGCAGCCCCGCAGCAGCAGGGCCACTCTGCTCCTGGCTGCTGCCTCAGCATCCTCTTGCTGAGCCATCACCCGAGGAAACGTTTGGTTACAGAACAGATACAGTTTCAAAAGTGAAAGCCTTACAGCACAGTGCTGTCATTACAGGAAGCACAAAGCTGAAAGACCTGTTTGTGCTGCGGAAAGGATTAGGAGACCCAATGCACCCAGCAGTGTGCAGCAATCAGCTGATTTACAACAAATCACACGTCAAAGTTACACCTATAGAAAATCTTCATCAGCAATGCAGCTTTCCAATTAACTAAATGATTGTTTCTCTCACCTGAGCAGCCCTCACCACGGCAAGCTGCTTTTCCCCTCCTGGAGGGTGTGCAGGTAGTGTGACAAGGGTGTCTGTGCAGCCCTGAGCCCGCAGGGATTCACTGGGAAGACACCGCCCTCAACATTAAACACGCCAGCTTATCGCCCCTGTGCCAAGCGTGCTGGTGGTGAACAAGCATCAGCCCCTCCTGATCCTATCTGCTCTGATAATATACTTTAAAGCACCTAAAAATGACTTTGAAGATGTGTGCGTACAAGGGCATATGGTATGCTCAGCCCAGCTTCCCCTTCTCCAAGAAAAACCATGACTTAAAGAAGGCTGAAGCTGCCCAGGACACGAGGCAGGATACGTGCAGCTGGGCTTCGTTCTATAAAATAAAGGCTCTACACCACCACAATCAAATTCCAAGCACGCATCCCTCTACACATACATGCAGAGGCAGCTCAAGATTGCTTTGTACCCAAGGAAGCTCAGCCTCACGTATTCACAAGGCATGGCAGAAGTCCACGTTCTCAGTTTCACACTAACTTCTCTGTTGCCAGCAATAGAACAGCGCATGATGCCACTCCAGCCTCCAGCAGCGAGAAGAAAACGTGGCTAATTCACCAATGCTGAAGTACGTGTTGCCAAGGCCTCACAAAACATGCACCTGTACAAAGATGGGCAGAAGCTAAGAGGCAGAGCAAACAGAAAGGCTGTGCCTATGCACTATCACAGGTGGTTAATCTGCCCCAGGTTTACTAACTCATCTCCTTGTGCTTCAGCTCTTATTTCTTGTGGTAGGTTGCCTTGGAGAAGGTGATCAAAGCCATGAGTACCAGGAGCAGGCTTTTATCTCCTAAGCTATAGTGCTCAAGAAGCAAGGATGATGTACACTCCCATGTGGTAAATAAGGTGCTTTGTGTTAAATTTCCTTCAAAACTGAAGAACTTGGCTGCAGGGGCAGCCAAACTAACTTGCTTATTGGAGATGAAAGCCACACCTCAGTCTTCCTCACCTGCTGCCAAAGATCCAGGGTCAGTACTCCCAAAGCGTAACCAATCTGTGGCAAGGCCCATACAACAGCCCCACACATCATGCACAACAGAAGAGCTGATACCAGCCTTCCTCATTCACAGACACTGAAAATCAACCAACCAAACCAGCCACTCGGAAGGACTTGTAATGGTTATGGACAAAAGTGAGGTGTTCCCTACTGAGCTCCTTACTCATGGTAAGAAATGTTTCCTACCCTGCTGGAGCAGAATGCATCTAAGTTAAGGACACACAACTTGCTTGGACGAACAGACAGCTGCTTTAACTCCAAAGCATGAAGGGATTTGGAACCTCCCAAAGGTCTTCTGTTCTTTGTTCTCTGTCATGTCAAAGAAGGGGGGGAGAAAATTCCCATCATATCTTTTTTCCTTTCTTTGTCTGATCCTCAGTGAAACGAGGTTCATGCAGCCCCATTAGCCATGCATTTGTTCTTCCCTCCCATTCGTTAAATCTCAAACATTTTGCAGAGGAACAGAAGTCTCAAAGATAATTAAGTTCTGATCATGGATGCCTATCTTAAAAACGGAGATACTAAACTCTACAAGATAAGTGAGCAAGGTGAGGCAGACACTCAGAGGCACTAAATGGCTCCCAGTGCAGAGGCAATTAATACTTGATTTTAAGCAACTCCCCAGAGGCTCCACAGCATGAGGGAGAGTTATCAAAGCACCTGCTTCCTTCTGTGCCCCCCAACACCACTGCTGTCACCGCAGGTCCTGGCCTCAATCAGCTTCCAATTGATTCACTGTAGGCAAGTACTTTCCCCAAAGTTTGCTGTCTCTGCCAAGGGTAGCAGCAAGTATTCTGCTAGCAGCAGCAATCCAGAGACTCAGGGTCATGGCTGTGGGCAAAGCACAGGGTTCGTACCATGTCCTTCCCAGCTAAAGAGCAAAACGACAAAAGGATGAGAGGAGAAGAAGGGGAAGAACCACTTCAGATTAAATACACACTGTATAGAAACTCAACACTATTAGTCCTGCACAGAACTGCTTGCTGTTTTCAACACAAGGCAGATCTGTGGAAAAACGACAGGACAGCAACCTGCTGCAGCACTGAGAAGAGCCTGGGGTTTCAGTGGGATCTCACAGGGCACCTCGATAAGAACTGCAGCACATCCACCTAACTGCAGCTTGAGGGGCTGGTGGCAAGGCAAAGGAGGGAGACTGTGTGCAAACAGGACTTGAAAGTGAGCCTGTGAGAAAACACGGGAGATGAGATAAAACTTCTAGCGTACCTCCCTGAGGGTAGAAAAGCAATTCTGCTCTTAGAAATCAGTGTTTCATGGCAGCATCCCAATACTCCAGCTGTACCTGAGGCACATCTACACCCAGTACCAACCCGCTAGGTGCAACCAGCCAGCGCCCTGCAGAAGGGAAGCACGTTGCACACTGCTGGCAAACCACTTCCTTGCTTTACACCAGATATGTAAGCAAGATTTGAAGTCCTCTGGACACAAAGCCTGTTCTGTATTACCTCTTCCAGCACTTCAGTTCCCAAGCACGTAGCTAGACAAACATTTTATCCGTTAGCAAAGTTGTGAGCCTACGTAACTCCAGTTGTGCCAGCAGACCTTTATGTGGGCTGGTCTTTAGCACTGCCACAGCATGACAGCACATAGCTGCAGGAGCAGGGTTCCTGTGCCAGGTCACACACAACACGGATCCAGTACAAAATGCTACCACAGCTTGGCAGATGTTCCTTCAAACAAGAGCGCCAGAGGCAGGAGAAGCCTACATTTTATCTTGCTTGTACCTGAAAGCTGCCAGCTAACTTGTCCTTGTTGAAGTTAAACTTGTACATCCATGACAAGTCAAAACTATCTCAAGAACACCCCTCCTTCCTAAAGACAAACCTGCTCTGTTGAGTCAGGCCAAGTCTCATCTGCCTCCAGAGTTCCTATGTAAATACAGCACTTTCCTTGGAGGTATGCAGCTGGTTTTGTGAGGCAAAGCAAGTAAATCAGAAGTGATTAGGCTCTTCTCTTTACATGCCGAATTCTTTGTTGAGATACAAGTGGCTTCAATGTACCTCAAGATACTAAATCAAGCGGGATCCATTAAGAATCTTCCCTTGAAAGAAAAGGTGGCACAAATGAAGAGCTGTGGCATCTACCGAAGCTTCTCATCCTCAGCCTTATTGTCCCTTTGGTGAAAGGTGTGAAAAGAAGGTTGCCAGAAACATTCAGAGCTTATTTCGTCATGCTGAACACCCAGCACTGGTTGTGAGGATCCTGCAAACCACCACACTGCATATCCTACAGGACAACATGAGGAACTCACTATCTGCAGCTGGGAGTAAATTACATTTTTCATCTAAGAACAATGATTTGATTTCTTTTTGAACCGTGGTGTGACAAAGTTCCTTTAGAAATAAGTTTGCGGCGTTTTTTATGTGAAATATCTCCTCAATGTCTTTTCCTACTTAAGCATTTTCTTACACATTAAACAGTTACAGTGGAAGCTCATTAGTTCTTGTTAACAACACGGTTCAACAGACCAAATTTGGTTTCACAAGTTGAGAGGAGGAATCAAACAGGACTTGACAACACGCTTTGAAGCAGGGCTTCTTTGCATGTGAGCGCCGCAGCAGCCATCTCCAATGGGTGACCCAGGGCTGCTTTATCTCACAGGAACACCTTTCTCAACTGTTCCAGTTACCTGACTTCCAGCAGAAGCTCAGGCAGCACTGCTAGAAGGCTGGCTCAGCTTCCTGCTGGGGGATGTGAGGAATACCAACTTCACAATGCAGTAAGATCCTGGTGCTGAAGCAAGAAGTGATCTGTTACATCGGTGTTGTCTGAAGATGAGCAGAAGGAAATGGAGGTGATGTCCAGCACTGTCCCAGCTGTGGCAGGGAGCAGCAAAGCATGCTGCCTCAGCAGAAGCCAGCTGCCTGCTCCCACCCTACTCTGCCCAGTGGCCACAGCCTTGCAGCCAGCACAGCTGCACAGAGCAAAGCATGCTGCAGGTCTGGCCACAGCACTGCCACTCCACGCACCTATCTCATGGCTCAGTCCATATCAGGCAGAGTAAGGAAGGCTGGAAAACACAAGACCTCACATTTCTGAAACGTGATCTGTTAGAATGCGCCCTGTATTTGCTAGGATTGCTGACTGCATGAACCAGTTAGAAAGCTGCAAGAATTGACTGATTTTTATTATCTTCACTAGTTATTTAACACCTCTGACCACCAAACCCACCCTCAGATCAAGTTACCTTCAAACACTCAACTTCAGCTTAATGTTAATAAAGAAAAAAAAACCCAAACCCAAAAAAGACAGCTCACCCCTCATAAGGAATACAGAGCAGTGGAGTGGTGCTTCCATTAACCCCTCCTGCCATCCATAATATCTACACACTGATAATAAAGGAACAGGAGAGGGGTTTACACATGTGCCTTTGTTAATTTATCTGGATTACATGCTTCAGGTCTGGGCTCAACAACATGCTTCTGTGCAAGCTTTCTTCATGGCTCTTCACCTCTGCTCTCTACCAGGAAAAGACAGAAAAGTTATTTCTGACATCATGATGATATCAGGAGGACCAATTCAGTCACCTGGCAGCAGCTCCAGGCACCACTATGGATGCCACAAACCATGAGCTGAAGCGTGGATGCCACGAGCCTGGATTCCAGGCTGTGGTATATAAGCGCATAGGGACAGGCCAAACCTGGTCCCCAGGGATGCATTACTGACACCCTACAATAACAGGATGGTGACGTCACGCTGCCACGCTTAAAAACTTCAGGGATGGTTACACTGATGCAAGAGATGCGCACACAGCAGACAGCCACTCTGACATCAGGTGGGATTGGACAGCAGCACCAAAGAGGTGGTGGAGCTCCGTCACCAAGCAGAACTTTGGTTCCCACACCAGGCACCAAAGGGCCGTAGTCTCACTTACACATGCTGGCCACATCTAACACATTCAGACGTGCCTGACTCACCCCCCACATGCCTTTCAAGCACACTTTATGTACGCTACAGACTCAACAGTCTCAATAATTTAGTGGCGTAGCACACTCCCAACCAAGAGGGTAACTCTTAAAAGTCAAGAATATATAAAAAGTTTCTCATCTAAAGGCGTAAATTGACGTCTGCCTCAGCAGAAGGGCTGACTTCAGTAGCTCTGCCCCTCCTGCCCATCCCCTTGTTCCCAGTCCTCCCATTCAGCTGTTCACACAGTCCCACAGGGAGCTGCACCGGGTGCCTGATTCAGATTAAAAATAATCCAGGGAAATCGCATCGGGAGAGGAGGAGGAAAGGTGGAAGGATTTCACTTTCTCCAATCAGTGCAAGATGAAAATGCAAAAAAAAAAGCCACACAAAAAAACCTGTTGTGCTGCATCAAGGGAATAACACAGCAGCATAAAGCTGCAGCGGGGCTCTGTCAGTTCCAGCAGTACTGGAGTTCAGCAGTGCTGCAACTGAACTCCTGCGGAAGGCACAGAGCAGAAGTGGAGAAGCTCGCTGACCTGCTCGCCCCCAAGCAGCAGACAGCACCTCCTGCAAGGGGAGGCCCTGCAAACAGCTGCCAACTGCGTGCTTCACACTGGCATCTGTCAGAGAAGTGCAGTCCACCTATCGGATCACAAAAGCAAAAGCCCACAGCGTTTCACAACCAGGCCAAAAGCGATCAGCGCACACTTCCAGGAGTATTATTGATCTACATCACACAGGCTGCTGCTGGCAGCTGTCGGGTCTGCAGTTCACACACGCGACTCGTAACCACAAGGCCAACAGCGGATTATCTCTTGGATGTTCTTCCTGCAATGGGAAGTACACGAAGCGACCGTGCACAAATCCGCTGGGGATTTAATCCCGCCCTGGAGTGCACACGCGACTTCAGCACACAGCCATTCGTGGGAGCCACCAGCACCAGAGGTCAGCAGCAATCCAGCAACGCAACCTCCTGGCTCAGGACGGGGCCGCCGCACAGAAATGGCCGCATCCATCCACACGTGGGGCTCGGCAGCACACCCGAGCAAGGCTTCAACCACAAACACAATACCCGAGCACAGGAAATGGCCACCAGCCAGCTCCTTGCCCTCTGCCTGCGGAGGTTATGGAGCAAAGCCTGGACATCAATCCCAAGCACACAGAGGCGATCGACACCAGTCTACAGCATGGGCAAATCATGCCCGAGCAATGAGACTCCCTGCAGTGAGAAGACTGTCTGCACAGGGAGTGCAATCAGCAGCACGACCCTCGGCTGGCTGCCAGTAACAGCATCCATCTGATGGACACAGGGAAAAGCTTTCTGGTGATGTGAATGCACTCTCTGGACACTTGTAGAACTGTGAGAAACGTGTCACATGCTGGAGGGCAGGGCTGCTACTCCTATTCGGAGGAACTTAACAGGCCGGGAAAAGGGATGTCAAGAGCCTCACAAAGTTCACCTAAGGCCAAGGGAACCCCGCACCTGGGGTGGATAACTGGCTGCAGGAGCACAGGCTGACTACAGAGCAGCTCTGCAGAAAGACATCTGGAAAAACAACTGCCCAAGTGCCAGCATGCACTCTCACAACAGAGCTGGCCTGCACCACTCACCATGGCCTCAGCAGTGCAGCAAGAGCACAAGAGGCTGGGTCCAGCCAGCTGCTCAGTACTGGCAACGCACAGCTGCACAGGGGTCCCCAGCATAAGAACGGGTTCATTTGCTGTAAGCATGGCCCAGCACTAGGCCGGGCCTAAATAAAGGACACCATCCCAGCATCATCATCCATAGCGATGGCCAGGGTGGGCTGCGCTTACCCTACACACTCTGCAGTGAGCTGGCCTGCAGCAGCAAGCGGCCTACACTACATCTCCAGCACAGGCCCCTTCCCTCCGCCCGTATGAGCCTATAGGGCACAGAGTACAGATGCCAAGCAAGAGACACGCCAACACAGCACTCAGGACTCACACGCACCACTTCAAACAACAATTCCCTCTGCCACTCACACCAGCAGCCCAGCCGTAAGTTCGCACCACTCGTCTCCACCCTCCCCTCTCAGCACCACAACCCAACGCACGGCTCCTCAAGCACCACCGGGGCAGCGCAGGAAGCAGAGGCAGGCCGGCCCAGAGGCACAGCTCATCGTCTGTAAACCAACACCGCCGGGAAGCAGCACACTGCGACAAAGGAGGCGACGTTTTTCGGGGCACGGAGCGAGGACGGGCCAAAAAGGCGGAAAGAACGGAAAGCGGCGGCCGGGCAGGACGGCTCGGCCACCTTCGCCGCATATTTTTCCCCCCCCTCATTTATTTTAGTGCGGTTTTACTGAAGCCCGTTTCACAAACGGGTGCCCGGGCGAGGAGGCGCGGGGAGAAGGAAGTTCCGCGCAACAGTTCTGGCAGAGGAAAATGGCTGAGCTCGAACGCACGCCAGACCACCTCGCCGTTCGCACCGAGTCACATCGCACGCCGGACCCCGCCGCCTCTCCTTTCTCTCCCCGTGAGTTAAAACAAAGGACGAGCGGCCCAGGGGCGCCGGGCCGGGACGGCAGCACGGGAGGGGCCGCGAGCAGCCCGACCTGCGGCCCGGCAGACCCTCACGGCCCCGTCCCCGCGCGGCCCTTCCCAGCCGGGCCCCCACCTCCGCCCGCTCCACCCAGGGCCGCCCCCCGCGGCCCCGCGGCCTCCCCGCGCCGCCCCTTCACCCCGCTTCACCCCGCCGCCGTCCTCACGCCCGATTTCCCCCCCCCTTCCCCCATCCCCGCCGCCCCCCCTCCGGTCCCGGCCTCCCGCGCCGTCCCCCCCCCCCTCGCCGCCCCCGCTCGCGGCCTAACCCCGCCGCCCCGCCCCGGGCCTCGCCTCGCCCCGCCGGCCCCGCAACGCCGCCCGCACGCGGCCGGGCCGTGGGAGCGCCCGCCTGCCTGCCCGCCTACCTCCCACCCGGTACATGTTGGCGGCCATGCCCGGGACGGGGCCGGGTGCGGGGCGCGGGCCGCTCCCGCCGCCTCCTCCTTCTCCTCCTCCTCCTCCAGGTGCCGGATCCGCTGGAAAATGGAGGCTGAAACGGCCGGGCGGGGGAGGGGAGCGGGGGAATTAAAGGGGCCGCGCCGGCTGCCGCCCGGCCGCTGGAGGAAGGCGGGAGGGCGGCAGGCGGAAGGCGGGGCGGCGGCGGGACGGGAGCGGCGGGAGGGAGGGAAGGAGGGAGTGAAGGGGGAGGGAGGGACGGACGGAAGGAGGCGGCCGTCCCGGAGCGCTGTGTGGGGCGGAGAGCGCCGCGCCCGGCCTGGGGGAGCCGAGCGGGGACGGGCGGAGCGTCGCGCTTCACGGCCAGCTCTGCGTGTCCGTGCGCGGGGCGACGCTCAGAGCTTGCGGGAGGACGAGGCTAGATCGGCCGGGATGAACATCTACAGACCGCACCGCAGCCGCTCGCGTGCTGTGGGCTGATCTTCCGGGGTGCCGAATTGAGTTTTTAAGCGGCAGAACCTCGGCGGATTGCGCGGTGCCCCGTCTCACGCCGCTCAGACGTGAGAGCGCGGCTCCGGCGCCGGGGTTACGCGGCACGGGGCTGAGCCTCGCCCCTGTGGACGAGGAGCGGGTGCTGCAGAAGGCAGCGTGAAGAAGGATCGGGGACCGCTGGATAGAGAGCGTAGGAAAAAGCCGTGCTGGGCTGTCAGCGCAGCCCCGTTTCCCGTAGTTGAGGCCCCGTGGGAGCCGGGCATCCCCAGCCTGCTCACGGCCGGGTTCCTGGAAGGCACGTGAGCGGTGCTCGTCCCAGCTCCGCTCTCCCCTGCACTCTTGCCAAGCCCGGTTTCCCCCACTCCCAGCCCGCAGCCACCAGGCGGCTCAGCGCCTCCCAGCCCTGAATCCCCTCTGTGCTGGCTGTGGCACCCAGCGGCTCTTCCTGCAGGAGATGAGCGCCCCACCAGTGCCGAACAGCCCCTGCTGACAGATGACTCCAGGGGCGGATATGTGCTTTCATGTCCAGTTTTATTAGTGTTGCATTAGTACCATAAAATAGTTGACGAGGTCGAGCACGTTGCGGTTTGTTCAAAAAAAGAAAAAAAGAAAAAAAGAAAAAAAAAGCTATTTACATTTAATCTGTCTTCATTAAAAAAAAAAGAAAAAAAAAAAAAAAAAAAGAAAGAAACAACTGAGAACCCAAATAATACAACAACGAAACAGATGGACAACTCAGGAATCTACAAAGTGGTAACGTCCCCTCTTGTGCGGCGGCCCAGGCAGGGCTGACAGCACAGCACACAGTATCCACAGTGCTTCCCCATCACCACGGCACGCAGCTGGGCAGGCAATGCCCTGCAATGCTGAGCAGGTGACTGCTGTGCTGCAGAGCAGTGCTCTTCCCTATGGAAACCAAGAACCTGCTGATTGGGGACGGAGGCATCGCACCCAACGTTGCTCCAGGACCCCCACTCCTGCAAACCCAGCAGCACCCATCAGCTTGGCCCCTCTCAACAGGATCTTCCTTTCAAGCTTTGAGCCACAATATGCAATGCCCCAAGTCTTGACTCTGCACTGCCTCCTCCGTGCCTGTTGCTGGTGAGAAAGGACCGGGAGGAGCCTTCCTGCATGAGCTGCTTCCCACTGCCGCTGAGGAAACTCACAGGGCCTTTGCTGCAGTGCCAGGTAAAGCTCAGGCCAGTGGGTGTTGGCCAAAGGATGACCGCATGCTGACAGCAAATCTTCTCCAGCCCCAGCAAACGTCCACCTGTGCCTTATTAAGTCACAAACACACACCAGTAACACAGCAAAGCCCAGCTAAGGAGACAGTGGCTGTCCCCAAGCTCATGGGTAATTAAGGACTCTGCAGCTACTGCTGCGATGGAAGTGATAAGAATTTCAGTGGATGGCAGCTGCAGAGTGGAGCTGAAAAGCCACCCAAGACCCCACGTGTGCAGCAGGACAGGCAGCAGGTGACCATCCCCAGGGCTGGGGACGAGCCACAGAACCCAAACCAAAGGACCAGCAAGCACAAGGTGCAACACAATGCCACAAAACCTTCCATCTCTTGTCTGCTCACCAGTGCTGTAAAACCAGGTCAGTGCCACAACGAGCCCTCACCTCCAAGCAAGGTGGAAGCCCTTTTCCCAGCAGTGTTACCATCTCCCTCCGGTGTTACCGGGGAATTCAGGTGTACAAAGTTACACCAAAACACAAACTAACATGAAATGCAACGAGCGCGAGTGCTTCTTTCTCACGTACACACACACACACACACACACACAGTAGAGCAGGGCAATGTACACGTGACAGGCAGGACCCAGCAATCCTGCACCAGCTACTGCCCGTTTCTTTACAGTAGGTTAAAACACACGCAGAGGAGCACAGCGTTCAGTCACTGCAGCAGGGCTGCCCATCCCATGCCTGCCACAGAGCTGCCGGGCTGTGTGTGGTGCCCAGAGATGGAGCCCAACGCTCAGCTTCTGCCACAGCAGTGGGAGCCTCGAGGAAGAAATCTCACACTAATTTCCTTTCAAAGGGGTTTTTCGATTCAACAGCCTCAATACAATTTAAAAGAAGAAAGAAAGAAAGAAAAAAAAAAAAAAAAAAAAAAAAAAAAAAAAGAAAAAAGATGTGCTTATACACCATCTCCCACACTGCTGCTGCTAGGCAACGCTACGCAGTCCTACAGCATCAGCTCAGGTCAACCAAAACCACAGGAGTAGATGGACACAGCGATGTGAGCTGAGCCCTGCCCCAGCTGTGTGCTGGCAGCTGGGAGGCAGTGCTGTGGGAAGGGGCAGCAGGAGCATGCACACAGCCTGCACAGCATCCTCCTCCCATCTGGTCACGGGGAGGATTTCATTAAATCAAAGCCAGCAGAGCAGCCCAGCCCTGAGCTGCAGCAGGGACCATGCTCTCACCTTGCTCCCCATCAGCCCACCAGCAGGGAAGAGCAGGACCCATCCCAGCAGGGCAACACAGGTTCTCCAAACCTTTCAGAGAAAAATATAACTACTGAGCAGCTAAAGCTGGGAAACGCTCAAAAGCATCCCTGTCCTCCAACAACACATTCTGAAAATGCCAAGGTGTGCCAAACAATCAAAAGCCAGGCCAAATAGAGCCCAGGGCACAGGGCACCCTGCTGCCCAACAGAGATGAAGAACCCATCCAGCTTCATCCACTGCCCCGTTCCACCTGTAGTTCTCCACTGCAGCACAGGACCACATCACACAGCAAAGCTCAGCCTGCAGCAATGCCCTGCCGAGGACAGGATACACCCCATAGAAAAATGAATGCCTGCCTGAGCAGACAATACTCCCAAAGCAGACAGCGAGGACAACTTCCTACAGCCTGCAGGTGGGCACCTGCCTCCAGCAGCTCTGTTACAGCCTCACAGTCCCTACAAGGAGAGGTGCTGGGTGGCTCAGCTGGGCACAACAGCAGCACACCCAGGTGCAGACAGCGCAGTCCAGGCAGGACAAAGGCAGAGCAGATGAAGCAGCCCAGACACACTATCTCACATGTGCTGTGTGGCAGATGGATGGGCAGGCAGCTGGCCTTGCAGAGCACCTGGCTGGCTGCAGCTCCAGCCACTACAGCAGTGGATCACTTCACAGGCAACGGCTCATCTTCCTGGGTTTGGTAGTTCTATTTTTTCTTTTTGGCAACTTGTTTTTTTTCTCCTCTTTTTTTTTTTTTAATTATTTATTTGTCTTTTTTTATTTTTTAAGAAAGCATTAAAAAAAATTTGCGGCTATTAAAAAAAAATCTTTTCCCCTTGGAGGCTGGACGAGGTTTTATTGACAAGTAAATAATCGGTGTGAGTATGTAAATAGCAGCGACCCCACTGACGTGGTGTCCCTCAGCAGCACTGCAGGTGACTGGCTCGGTTTGGTCACTGTCACAGACCAGGGGGCAGCAGAGGTTCCTTACACCTTGTGTTTCCCCAGTTCCTGCTCCTGCCCAGCCTTCCTCAGGCAGCACTGAGCACAGACACCTGCCCAGCCCCAGGGCGGACCACACATAATACAGGGCAAGTTCCTCTCTGCCCCTCTCTAGCTCTGCAAACCACCGGTTCAGTTTTCAAACCGGACAGCTGGACGCCCTGCAGACTCGCTGATCTCTCATCCTTTGGCAGCAGGAAGAAAGACTGGCCATTGGTTTTCCTAGAAATATGGAGGGAGGGGTCAAAACGCATCGTAACATGCAGGATCTTCTGCAAAATGCACGGCCCCCCAGCCCACACACACCAATGAGGTCTCAGGTTAATAAGCAGTGCAGTTATTCAGCTATCTGCTCCGAAGTGGGAGGTGTTTGGGCAGGTTGCCTGCTCCTGCCAACTCCCCCACAGCTTTGTTGACAGCACATCTATATTTAAGACTGTTGTTGTTGTTTTTTGCCTTTGTTTAAAGGGGTTTCCTTCCCTTGTAGTAAACTTAAGAGTTAATAGAAAAAAAGTAATTCAAAAGTAATCCAAGCACATCTGTAATTAATTCTGCAGGAGAGGGCAGAGTGATGCGAGTCGAGTTGGCACACAGTTCCTGGCTCCTGGTGTGCAGTCCCTGGGATGGACAGAGGTCCCTCCGAGCGTGGCTAGAAGTTAGATTTGGAGTGCCCAAATATGCAGATGGGAAAGTGCTTGACATGAGAGGACCACTGTGCTGCCAGTTGAAAGAACTTGACGTCGTTCCACTCCACTCCGTCAATCAGGACTACAGGGGAAGGTTAGAAATAAAACAGGTGAGTTAGAAAACAGCAAGTGTAAGTGGTCAGCCAGAAACAGCTTTGCTAGAAAGCTCCTTGCAGTCAGCAGAGGGAGGCCTGGCTACATTCTGCGCTCAGGGTGTGAGCTGCACTGCTGGGCCAACCCACCACTGTTGCTACACGTGGCTGAAGCACAGACCAGTGATAGGAAGAGCGGCTCAGACTGCCGCTCCAGCAGCACTGGAGCTTCCCAGACTGCTGATTTCAGCTTCACCTGATCTGATCCCTCCAGTTTCCCAAACGCTCTCCGCTTTCTTTTTTGAGCAAACATGCTCTTACGGAGACAGACACATCACGCTTCTCACCAGGGGGTCTCTGCCTTTCCTGCAGAGGTGATGTTGTTCTGCAACCACCCCTCACTCGGCAGTCTCACATGGACTGGGCCAGAATGAAGGAGGGTGACCTGAGAAAATTTCTGTTAACAGTACTGGGAATTATTAACTGAACAGGCAACAAGGATATTTTTGAAACTGGAGACACAGCTCCCCTGACAGACACTGCTAAGTTTGCCTGCAGATGTGAGCCCTTCCCCATTGAAGACCCCATTGCACCAGCTCCAGGGCACAGGGCAGCCACGAGGGCAGCTCTTTGCCTGCAGGAAAACGGCTGGCAGCTGAGGCTCACCCCAGAGCCAAAGGGATGCAAGCTGTACATACCCCGCAGCATGTTCTGCTGATGCTTCGCTGTGCAAATCAACCTGCTGATTCCTTCAATGCACTGGCTCTTTGACTCAACTTCCTTGTCTTTTGTTTTCTTGGGTAAAAACATCACTGGAAGAAAATCAAACGAGCAAAGAAAGTGAATCTCTGCTGCTCACAAGAGATGCACCAAGACTCACTAGTGATGTTGTGTTGCTTTTTTATTATTATTTAAATGTTCATGTCTCAAAATAACAATTGAATTCATTTCTTAGTTGTTTGGTAGGAGTTTGGCAGGACCGTTTAGCAGGACCATGCCAGCACTCTGCACTGCCATCTATGCACACAAAAACTTCAGGTCCAAGCATCTCAGCCTGGTGGTCAGGGGCATGAGCTCCCTCCTACCTCACCCAGCATCCCACACAAGCAACAAGGAACACTGCTGTGGACACTGTCCCTGTGCATCTCCAGGCCTTCTAACACAGTCACCCACAACAGACCTTTCTCTGTCCCCACTGTTGTTCCTTTGAGCTCTGCCATCTTAGCCGTGAGCATGGACACAACTCCTTACAGCACAAAGAACCACCATCCTTTCAAACTAGCACCTCATTAAGCCACTTCTTACCCACAGACAGACTAGGATCTGGGGGACTGACTGTAACGCAGGACTGACAAATCAGCCCCAAGGCTGCAGAACAAGGAGAGCAGCACTGCGTTCTTGGCCTTTGGCAACAAGTCAGCACGTTTACCTTACCTTTCTTGTTCTTCTCCTTTGTCACGACAGTCATGGACATGGTTGGAGTGGTGGCGATCTCCCCGCTGGCAGGTAACCTGCTGACCTGGAGGGACCGGAAAGTGCATTTCAGTGTGTTTTTGGTAGTGGAAGGGTCCTTCTTCTCCGGGTCTCTCTTTCTGTCCATGGGTGGAGCTGCAATCCAGTAATCCACCTGCAGGCCCATCAGCTCAGCACCAAGGCCCTGGCTAGAAAACAAGAGAAGCAGCTCATTTCCGCACGATGCTCAGCAGAGTTCTCTCACTGTCTGGTCAAGAGCAGCAGCCACTGAAAAACAGAGCCGGGGAGAAATGCTTGGCTCTTTGTGAAATCAGGCAGCAACACTTCTTGGTGAGATCCATGAGTCACAAACACAGCAGAAGCCATCAATGAGTGATGCAGCCCAGGTCACATTACAGGGTGGCAGCAGCTCAGCACTGCAACAAGCTGGAATGAGCTGACCTTCTACAGAGCCATGGAGTTAAGCAGTGGGGAAGAGATCAGACAAACCACTTCCCAACATGGAGTGCAGTGACCCAGCTAGCAAACCTGACCCCTGAGGCGGCCCAGGGTGGCTTCCAGTCTTCAAGAAAGGATGAGAAGCTGTAAGCACTTACTGGCTACTGTCTCCCAAGCACTGATGAGCGAATGGCCTGGCCATGCACAGCATTGCCAAAACCATCTCTGTCTGAATTACTTCCAACACCTATGTCCCTGATCTCTTTCTGTCACCAGCTTCCTTCCTTCTTGTTCAAATGCTCCACCAGGTCACACAGCACTCCTGCCCTTTCCAGGTCCCTGTTAGGGCACGGAGCAATCCGCTCCATAGCCCTGCTGCTGGCTGGGAAATTCCTGTGCTGGGTAAATGCTTCACAAGCCCTGTGATGTTTGCTAAACAATGGCAGATTTCAGGACATGATGTGCTATTGAAAACTCCCGCGCATCATGTGGCAGCAGATGTGCCACCAAAACACACTGTCAGCCTTTCTAAAGCCTGAAAAGGGAAGATGAGCAACCTGGGAAATTCCACCACCCTCTCTGTCTGCCCCTTCCTCACACTACCCAACCCCTGTACTTCTTCCTACACGTAGTTGATTAACATGCAAGTACTGAACAAAAACTGACCTATCAATCTGCTGACTAATTATATTTAGCAGGGTTTCATTTAAGAAATGGTAATTGTTTAAAAAGAGATTAATTGATGCTCTTGAATAAAATAAGCATTCCTCAACATCACTTGCATAATCAGAAACTCTCATGTAAAATAAGGATAGACCACCACTAGTCTTCTCTGGAAATCATTTCCTTTATCAGTTATTCAGCTGAAGCCAGACAGCAACAAAGTTCATCCAGGTCCACCAAAACCACGGTTTGGTTTCTGAATACAGCTTCAGAACTGAGATTGTTTCAAGGACTTTTCACAGCACATTTCTCATCTCAGTTGTAAAGCCGGTCCCAGACACGACCTTGGCTAAACAAGTGGCTCAATCTTCCAAGTTTGGATCATCCTCCATCTCCTGTGCAGTCACATCCAGATCAGTGGAGATGAAATAATGTTGAACCTAAACTTCCTCTTAACAGCCTGCACTCCTGGGGGTACAGTTCCCAAACCACTTCCCCGTTTGAAAAGCCCATGCGAATCTCCCAGAAGAGATGTCAGCTCTGCCCTCCAGAGCCTGCACAGTCCCAGCAGCAGCAAGCAGCTGTGGCTGGGACTCTCTAGGCAGTGAGGGCTCTCCCAGGAGCCAACAGCAGGGATTTGGTAAGTGAGCTCCTAGGGCAGGCTGAACCCACTGACACTTTCCACTCACTGGGCATGTGCTTAATCCAGGACTTCCACATTTCCAGTTCCGTTTGCTAAAAGGAGACTTCAGCTTCTGATTCCTAAAATTGGCTTGAAAGGGCCCCAAGGGGCTCTCAGGGATAAGTGGGAAAGGGACAGTAGGAGACGCTGTTTACAGAGAACAGCCTCTAACTGCAGGGCACTCTCTGACTTCCTCAGTCTGATGATCACAGGGCTAAGGATGTCAGAGGGGACATCCCTGCATCATCCTCTGCTATCAATTAACAGATCTGCTATCCATGAATTTGCCTAACCCCTCATTGAACTGCTGATCCCGCTGCTACAAAAGTAGCAGAGGCAAATGTGGTCCCTACACACCTTCCTGTAGCATGCAGAAACCCCTTCCTTTCTCCTTTACAACCGACCTCTTGTTAATTTTATGTGTGCCAAGGTCTTGTACCAACAGGTATGGCAAAATACAGTTTAACTAAATTCTGGAAAATGTGAGCATCTTACCTCTGCCTCCTCTTCCCCAAAACTGCAGGATCCAAGCATTTCTGGCCTGTCCTTATAAGATGCTGTTCTGTCCCCCTGATCATGTTACCTGTGCTCCTCTGAAACTGCAACTTCATCATGTGCTTCTGGAGGTGGATACCAGAACTGCACAGCAAGAGCAAGATAGCTACACCAACATTTTGTGGTTCAACAGAATGAGTCCTCACCAGGGTAATTCTTTACTGGCAATCTTCTGCTGGTTTCCTCCCTTTAAGTCCACACATTTCAACTAAAGCAGAACTTCACACTGCTACAGATGCTGTCTCCTTGCTATTCAGATATGCTCTCAGGCAGTCTGCATTTACATTTTACCACCTTACAACTATCCCATGTCACAGAGACAAAGCCTGCTATTTCCAGTGAGTCACTCTGACTTTACAGTTTCTTGGTCCTTATAAACGTTTTGTAACAACTGTGAGGGATTAAGCCAGCTACAGAACAGGTATCTGGGGATTAGGGTCAGTATTTTATTTGGCTACATAACTCCCCAGCAGAATTCAGTCTCAAAGGGAAATTTCCAGAAGACAGAGAACACAAACCTTCCCAAACAGGTTGCCAACAATCACGGTTTCTACCAGGCCATCAGAAACAAAAGCCGCCCCTTCTCATTGAACATGCCTGTCCTTGAAAAATGTTTCTATCAGGTGTAAGATCCCCTCTACCTTCCTCAGCTACCCTGGGGCCAGCAAGGACCAGAGGCAAGAGAGGCGCAAGAGAGAGGTGACATATTCAAATGTTTGCTGAGAAGAAAGAAGGCAGAGCTACAGGTTTTCCTTTTGGAGCTTTCCTCCTTCCTGGATATGTCATAACACAGACAAGGGGGGTGTATGAGACAAAACATGCTTTACCTTGAGGATGAGAAGCTGCCTGTGACAGACGGTGAGGAAGGTGGTGTGGGGGAGGCTTCTTTCACAGCAGGAGATACAGAAGGTGGGGTAGAAGAAAGGACACTGGAGCTTGAGGGAGCTGCATCATCAGAGTCACCTTGCGGAGAGAAAGCCAAGCTGTTTGTCTGGGTTTGTCTCACAGTCTAGCACGTGCACACTGGGATAGCTCAGTATCTTTACCCACGCTCATGCTGTGCACATCTCCATATTGGCTTTGTTCAGATGCAACCCAGAGATCAGCTAGCCCACCAATTGTGACTGCTCCACACCTACAGCATGGGACTGCCTTTGTCTGGGTAAGAGGCAGAGACATTCACAATGCTCTGGGCTCCCCATTGGCATCTTCTCTCCCAGCTTTTGTTCTGAGATTCCCAGCTGATTTTTGATTAGGAAAAAGACTTTCTGATTAGTAGTATGTGAAGGAGGAAAAAAAGTTCACACTGAAAAATGTCACTACACCATGTCAATAGGTGTAAACACGTGTAAACAAGCTTTACACTCCCACATTAAAACATGGCCCAAAATTTGTTGTTGGACTGGCAAACTGCTGCCTGTCTTGGAGTTCCCAGTGTTGGGCTCTTGTTTGAGATTGAATTCATTAGGGAATGGAGCTGCCTCTCAAGTTGGGAGTAGGAAATCTCAAGTAACCATAGTGGTGAATCCATATTGCATACACATACAAAAAATGGGTGTTAGCCCATATCTGAGTGGAAGTTCCCTGGACAAGGGTGTGGGAATTTCAACTAGCCTGAAGCTCTCTGAAAAGTACCAAGAAAAAGGGCTTCTTGAAATACAAAGGAAATTCTTCGAGTTAAGCGCAACAGAACTGAGAGCTAACACAAGCAATTTCATCTTAGAAAAACCTGAAGACACGAGCAACAAACAGGTCTTTCCAGCCTGTGAAATCAGCATCCCGCAATCTGTGTGACACCAGAAACAGATATGAGATGCTTGTTACCTGACGTCGCAGAAGATTGTTCCACTATTCCAACTTTCACCACCTAGAAAGGAAAGAGCAAACAGGACAACTCTGAAACAGGAGTCCTATGAATTTTGGGAACTCTTCACCTCCCAAAGTCAGTCCAACCCTAAAGCTACCTGTGGCACTGTCCCTACAGTCAAAGCAGTGTAAAAGCATGGTAAAAGTGTAGTTTTGCAAGGCCCAGCAGGTCCCATCCACATCCAGATGAGTAGAAGCAGCTCATATCCCTTCTCCTACTTTACCTAAAAGAAAGCACCGACCCTACAGAGCTGTTACAGACTTGCACAGCTCCCACTAGCCTATAAGACTATAAGGCTTGCCCATGCCTCCTGTGGGAATAGGACAGAGAGGACAAATGAATACAAGCATCTTTTTAGCACTGCTCTGATGCTGGGATTGCTTCCACCACACAAGTGCAGCTGCTTCCAGGCAGCACCAGAATTGGGTTGTGTTAGGAAACCACAAAAGCAGCAAAGTACAGATTCCGATCACAGTTTTCTAATCTCCAAACAAGAGAGGTATCTGGCAAATAAAATAAAGCTCCTAGCATAGCCTGTATGCACAGATAAACCATCACATGTACAGCTCAGAACAATTCCAATCACACTGTAATACGGCCACAAATGCACACTGATACGAACAACCACCAGTCAGTACACTGAGTATCCTCAAGTCAGTAGAACATTTTAGAGTGAGAAAATGTCACAGCCTATTTTGCTTGAAAACAGAACATGATTAAGTTTGTGTAGAGCACATCTTTAGGGAGCAGATTTCTTTGCTACAGAGACAACAAACAGGACTTAATCACTGAAGCAAAACACTTTGCACAGCTCTTGAAGTGGTGGGAGCTGGCTGTACACTCAGCACCAGACTTAGAGAGCTTGGAGGCTCTTTGGTAGATTGTTAACCCCAGCCTCGGAAAAGTCACTTGGAATGCAGCAGTGTGTGCAGCAGAGTGGCTTGGGAGATGGAAGTAGGACTCTCAGTGGGCCCTGCAGCTCAATCTGGCCAACCTTTGTTTGAAGAGAAACAAATCAAGCTCTGAAGTCAACAGCCACTTGTGCTGCATGCGTTAAATGCCAAGAGGATGTTTCACAGACTCTAAGGAACTGGGAACGAGAGGAGACGAGGCACTAGAGTTAGGGAAAGAACAAGGAATACAGAAAACTGCCTGCAACCACCTTGATCTTCAAGCCAGAAAGGAAATCTCTTTTGGCCTTTTCCTTTCTGTTGGCTGACTGATGCTGCTCGAGGTCAGACACATGGGAGGAAGACGAGGCTAAATGCCTTCCCTTCATTCAGGAAGGGGCGTGGGACTCCTGCCCTTCCACCAAAGCCTCCATCCAGCAATGATGCAGCCAGCCTCCTTTCCCTGCAGGAAGGATGTGCGTCCTGTTAACTCTCCCAGCACCTGGCTGTTGGCACAGTGCAGGACAATGCAGTGTCACAACCACGGCCTGTGCGTGCAGTCGGCCCTTCACAAGGCCCTCGTCTCATCTCTCAGAGCCCAGCTATGCAGCACAGCCAAAACAGCTGCAGGTCTTCAGTTTTTGCAGTCCAGAAGCCAGAGTCCAAGCAACATTAGGAGTCCCAAACACCAACATTTCCAGCTCCCTCCCTTTTTGGCCAACAGCCCCAATGTCAGGAGTATATCAGAGGCAGAAATAAGCAGCACTGACCTGACCCTCTCCACCAGTCAATGTGGAAAGTCAAGCGGTATTTTCAAGGCAAATTTGGGGGAAATTGGCAGCATTACACACAGACACTTCTCTCTTTCTCTTCTACACAGTCAAATCCAGACTGGAAAAGTGTTGCTAATGTAAGGATAATATTCATTTAAGGAGCAACCAGACAAACCCTCTGGATCCCATTTGCTTGCATATGGCAGTATTGAACTAAATCAATCCCTATGAAAAGCTCTGCAGAGCCTAACTGCTCAGTAAGACGGGCCCAGGAGCCTTCCAGCACTTCTGAGCCTTTCCTGTTAGTGGGGCAGGGAAACAGCTGTTTCATGACAGCAGTTCTTGCCCAGCAACCACAGGACACACACAGTACCACAGCAAAACTCATCAGCAGGAAGCAAATTGAGAAGATGTGCCTCTACTTTAGCAAAAGGTATCTTTCCGTCTACAAATAAAAGTCTATTGTCACCATCACAGGAGCACTGTGGAGAGATCTGCACTGCAATGAGACAGAGTGAAAGCAAGGTCAGCCTGAGTGCAGGAGTGGATCAACTCTTTAAACTCCTTGGGATTTCAGATTAGCTCTGACGCATTGATGGGGATACAAACAGGAACACACAGCAGTCAGCTTAACACAGAGTAAGTAGAACAAGGCAACCAGCAAGCAAGAAAAATGAGCTACAGGGCAGAGGCAAGAGCTGTGGAAGAGAACATGGTAGCTGAAGAACAGTCAAGGGTTACCCTTTGGGCCACAGGACAATGACTCAATACCTAAAACTTAAGGAATTGAAGAGCATCAGAGAAGGGGAGGGAATCTATTGGAGGCAAAGCACATGGTGCACAAAACACACCAACAGGAGCACAAACACACCCTGCCCAGAAAGAATGCACTTTAAAGGTAAAGGCAAGAAGGACAAGTCAGGGACTACCATCCCAACTACATATTCATATGATAAACTACATTAAACAGCTACTGCCTTAGGCAAACCTAACAGTGGGATATGTGATCTGCCCAGTGGGATGTACTCTCTTTTTCCCAGGAGCGGATGGAGTATTTAGAGGGCTAGAGACCATTCATGATAAGCATACGTAGAACTGATAATGGAATACTACATTTGGCCACACTGATCATGCAGGGTAATACTCAGCATAGGAAACTGAGATTAGGTTTCCAGGAACACACCCCGCTCCCCTGACATGGCCCAGCAGTAACTCTGTGCCAAACAGGTGCTTTGGTCTGAAACAAAGACAGGCCACAAGGCAGAGCATTTTGGCAGCACGCTTTCTTCTCTGTACTGAAGTATGTAACAGCTAGGCTATGGTGCTTGCTATGTGCTGGTGGGCATGCAAGCCTGGAACTGGCTGCTTGGGAATTGAAGCACCAGCAATGTTCTGAGAGGTCTTAGAGGCATGCTTACACACAAGGCGGTTGCATCCCACCATCAGATGCTCATGCTAACCCTCCGTCTTAGAGCACACAGTGCTCCTGCTGTACCCCAGGGACCAGGGAAGTATTCTAACCCTGTGGCATGAGACATTAACTAAAATACACTCACCCCAACGAAGGGAATGAACTTCTGCGAAGATTCCTCGTCAGGGCTAAAGGCAAAGAGAAAGGAGTTGTTAATAGCTTGCTTCCACGCTGGGCACAATACTCACTTCATATGTTGCATTCAAGCATGCAGCAGGGATGGACAGTATGCAAGCGCCAGTCCAGTGTCTCCTCTCAGGGCCCCTTGCCAGCACGCTCAGATCTGCACGGGCAGGGAGGAGCACACAGCTTACAGCCCATCTCCGAGGGGAAGGTCTCCTCCTCCCTCCCGCTTCACAGAGAAACATGCTTTATGGCAGTACAGACACACGGCCTCCTGCTGCAAGGAGATGGATCTGCGCCACAACAACACCAACAACTGTGCGTTACTTACTGGGACCTGAAGCGCTCCGCACGGATGGCCGTCACACGTCCCACCTTTGGAGCCATGTGCCATACCTTGCACATCCCAGCATCTCTAAAGCAGTTAGCCTGCCACGGGGTTACAAGCCGTGACACGTGGTTATTGGCACAGCACTGCAGGATGCACGCGCACACACTCACACGGATGCACGTTCCCCGCCATCGGGAGTTTGCACAAGAAACGGAGCGCACTGGGGAGATCAGGACACCAGCTTGAGAATGGCAAACAGCTAAACCAGACCCAACAGAATGCACACAATGGCCCAGAGATGCCCGAAGACAATACTACGTATGTTCCTTCCTGCTCTGCTCCCACCCAGGCTCCAGAGACCAGAGGGTAAAGACAACAGGCTGGCAAGGCAGGCCACAGTCAGATCTAACAGGGGCCAGAGAGAATCCACAAAGACTTGGGGAGGATCCAAGTGGGTTGGAAGGGCCCACAGAGCCACTGCTCCCCTCTTGTGCTGCACACAGAGGCACGGGTGCTGCAGAGCACACCCATACGTACAGAGGAGGTGAAGTCCAGCCGAGAAAGTGACTGCACACAATGCTTCTCAGTGGCCAAGGCTGGGAAACAGGTAGGAAGGCAAACACCAAGATTCTTCATGTTTCTCTTTTTGCACATCCCTCAGTGCTCAGAGCAGTGCAACATTCAGTACAAAATCCTGCACCGCCTTTATCCACAACGTTGCTGTTATTGAGGGGCTTTGCTCCCTCCCTGCTCTTGATCCCAAGCATTGCATCTTCACTCTTTCCCTAAAGCATATCAAAAAAACGTCTGAGCTCCTGATGGTGGGTTGGTGTCCAACCACGGATGCAAGTCCCCAGCAAAATTATCTCTTCAGAGCACAAGACTTCCAGCTCCACTTTTGTCAAGGGAAAGGAGAAACCCATATTGATGCTGAGAGAAGCTCAGCCTTCTCACCCTTCCTTCAGCTCCACAGCCTGCAGATGAGGCAGCACCAAGTCCTGCTCATCACACGAAGGAAGCGCAGTCATAGCTCAATCATCTCACAGCTACTGCGTGGCTTTGCTCCAAGCTCTTCAGAAGCAAACCTTACCCAACTCCAGCAGATAACTTGTTCACGTTTCCCCAAGGAGCTCCATCTCACCAAAGAGAGAAGAGGAGCTACTCTGCAATAAATCATTTGCTTCAGCCACCGCTTCACAGTGACACACAGGCAGTCCCAAGCAATCTGGCTGGGTTTCAGCAGGGCTACTCCTGTCGTACCCTCTGGGCAACTCTTGTACAATCTTGTACATACACCTCTGAAAATGCAGCTTACCAGAGCAGCTGCTCCTCATGTAGACCAAAGGAGAGCTAAGATGACTGTGCTCCTTCCTCATTTTCTCTTTTTCACTCTTTCCTCTTTCTTGTCCTTTGGGATCTCAAAACATTCATCCCGAATCCTCTCACCTTAGCCAGTATCTCTTCTATTCCTCCTACCACATGCATGCATAACCCACCTTTAATGCAAAGCCAGACCTGACCCTGGTTTGTGATATTTTGAACTGTGGTTTTGGATACTTCATCTATATTTCTTAGGAATAATAAATCCTAAACCCATGCAGAGAGGCTAGAAAGAAAATCTTCTTTACCTGTAATGGGTGGTTGTCAAATTACTGGTTTTGATTGGGTATAATCCTTCCACCTGCAATCAATTGTTCCTACGCAGGAACAGATTAGCGTGTTCTCTCTCCACCAAAATAAATTAATTCAGATTGAACAAAGATACACAGGCAGATTTAGATGCTTTAAGGCTCTTAGAAATGAGAAGGTATATCACCAGGAGTCAGCCCCCTGACAGAAGGAAGAAATAATCTCTCTCGCTTCTAGGACAAAGGACAAAATACACCTCAAAGCACGCTAGTATCACAGTAAGAGGAACTGAATAATCACTAAGAACAGTTATGCCAGTTGCTAGGCTTTCCTTAAGATTTTGCTTACAAGTTCCACCAAGTCTCCAGAGCCGAATTGAAGCAAAGGGACAAAAGGACTCCAGGTTCCAATGACACTGCATCAGTGACCTCTCTGCTTCCCCATAAAACTCTCCTACAGTGCTCCCACAGCAGACTGGCCGTATGTAGCAGAATTTCCATTGTGTTCCTTGAGCCTTGATTCCTTCCTCTTCCACATCGCTCCATCAGGCAAGGGGTGCAGGTAAAGATTTCTACTGCGTGAGGAGGTTCAGGCAGCAACCAGCTAGGTGGGATCAGGTCCATCTTCACAAGCTGTGTTCACACTCAGCAGCTGCTGCAGGGTGCAGTTTAGAAGCAGCACTCAGAGAAAGGATCTGGACTCTGTGCCTGACCAGAGAAGTGCAACAGGCAGAAAATAGCACTATCTCTGCTTCCTATTGCCCAGGAGCCACACAGGCTCACTCTTTAACACAGGGCACTTTCTTGCACAACAAAGAGCAAGAGCTGTGGAAGTTCTCTTAAAACACGAGCTAAGAGTGAGTGAATGACTCAGCCCTCTCCCTACCAGCGAGCAACACTCCATTTCCAATAGCCAGGCTGCTTCCCAAGTTCATGCAAGGGCTATCCAGAAGCCACGTGTCACGAGCTGTGCTGGATGCTGAATTGCAGTGGCTGACACCAGCCCAGGTGTGCCAAACTGATCAGCAATCCAAGTGTGCTGGGAGTGAGTGGCTGCTGACAGATCTCTAACACTGTGGGGTTTCTTTCAAAAAGCAATGCAGAGAGATAACAACATTGATGATGCACCCCTCCTAGTGGGAGGCCCACCTCTGCCAGCAGGGTCTCAGCTCCCAAATGTGTCCTGAGCTGCAATGTTTCTTGACAATCCACTACCCTTTAGTTCTCCCAACGTGCAGAGAAAATACCAGTCACACACTGTAACACAGCTGTGTTGAAATGGCAAGGATTTTCTTCCTTAGTACCTTCCCTATTCCCAGCCCTCTCCAAGTCAGGTCAGCAGATGCTCCAAAAGAATAGGACAAAGCTTTTGCACCATTTGCAGTCCACCACAGGCAGTACATGCGCCAACTTCTCAGCATGACAAACAGAACAAGGAGATGGGAAGGACAGCGGAGGTCAGTCAAATAGGGACAGCTGGCAATAAAGTTATAAAGCAGCTCATCACATACAGCTACGTCCTAAGGACTGGCTAGCTGGCTTAGCTTTCCTTGGATCTTGGGCTTGTTTAACAGAGCAAATGCTAGGATACTAGGAAATTTGTCTTGCAGTGAATTTGTAGGTAGTGCTGTCGCCTATACACTGAGCATTGCCTTGAAAGCTGGCCTTGGAGAAGCCATTCACCTCTAGCCTTGAGGGAGATACAGTTGCAATAACTTCATGAACAGAGGTCAAAATAAACCACGTCCAGTAATAGTACGGTTTAAAGTAAGGGGTTCTCGTGGGCAGCTCATGGAGCACAACTCCCACCACTAGCATCCATTCTATCTCCTCTTAGGTTCAGGGAATTCCCATGTGATACCTGCCAGTATGCGACTAGTCCTCAACTTTCTGATTACGGGGAGAAAAGTCATTGGTCTGCACTCAGACACTGCACAGCTGAGCCTCAAGTGGCTCAAACTCCAAAACCAGGGGCACAAAACATGCCCTGAGCCACTGAGCACCACCTAGAGCACTCTGGTTCGAGCAGTGGCAAATGGAAAGTCTGCCCAGTCCCAATCCTAGAGCTACACTACATCCTCTGACACTGCAACCAAACAGCAAGGATTGACTAGGAAGTAGGGAAGAAAGGCACCTACTGCTCAAAGCTTCTTCCTCCACAGCTCCTTCATTCCTTTCAGCCCTGGCAACCCATACGTGTGGCCCAAAGGCAGAGCCATTCTTTTAGTAGTGCATTCTGCCAGCAAGTGCCATAGTTTCAAAGCAGCGAGCAGAATATAATCTGAAGCACATACTGAGCATCCCAGACTTGCACGAACTGTTAAACAAGGCACAAAAGACCAGCTCAAGGGTGGAAAGGAGACAGGAGATGGGAGAGGGAACCTAAAAGGAATTGATACCTTAGAGTAAAATCAAAATGAAAGCTCTTTTTCCTTTTCAGAAAGCAACCAAAGAAAGAGATAAATATGTTATTATACTTACAACAAAGCAATGCATTCATTTAGATAGTGCTCTTTTTTCATAACGTTCTCCCTAAGAGCTGCAGTTCTAAAAAAAGCCACGAGGAGACAACTGCCCATTGCTCCACGGGACAGTCTGTTCCTCTGGCTCATCCTTCAGTTTACTCATGTGCTGCTTAGCTGAAAGTGGAAGTTGTTTCAAAGCGGAAAGAGACACTGAAAGACTGTGGGCTATGCCACAAATCTGACTTGGTCTCAGTGCTCTCTTCCAAGCAAGCTCCAGCAGGGTTTGAATTTGCAGCATCACATGAACCTCTCCATAGTGTCAGGCATTGTACACACATTCTAAAATCTAAATAGATCAGACCAGCTTGGTAAAGAGGTCACTGCACCACTATTAAAAGTGAGTGTTGCTAAAGTAGATTTCAGGTGTTTGTTCAACAAAATGACCTTTTTGAGCACATCAGACACTCAAAATGATGAAATGCGCATTAAACACAAAAGTGAATCTGCAATTGAATGGACAAAGCAGTGGAGAATAGTGCAAAATCCAGCCAGTGAAGGGTGCAGAGAAAACAAAACAGCTACTAGAAAGGGTTAATGTTGCACTAAACTCTGTGTTTGTAACTAAGGTAAGTCTTCACACCAAACACAACAAAAAGCTAAGAGCTTTGAGCACCCTGTGGCTCTCCAAACTTCACTTTCATCAGCACAGAATTAAAGAAGATCATGAACACATGAAGAGAACATAGTCTTTAACAGTCGTATGGAACATTTTCATTTAGAAAAGCATTATGAAAGAGCTAAACTTTACTGAATCTTGTCTGCAAAGTAATGTAAAAGACGAATGGAAAAGCAATTCCAAACAGCAGTGAACATTCCCAAGACGAGAAGAAAAATGTAACCATCCACATTTTAATTCTTCCCTGTTCTAAGGCAAACAATGCACCAGTGATAGCTATCAGATATAACATAGGAAGGGTAGCTGTTAATTAAAACCATCCGTGCCCCACAGGAGACTCCTCAGCCTAAATGGAGAGAAATGACTCGACGTGTTTGCCCTGCTCTGAAAAGTTATTGTGATTTGCATGAATTCAAATTTATTATTCTCCACCGGGCATCAGAAATAATGCATTTCTCCTTCAGTGAAAAATCACTCTTCTTCATGGATAACGGCTGTATGAGGGTGTACATACTTCTAAATCTTTTTAGACCCCAATCCTCCGTCGGACAGGCTGCTTATCCCTTCAAAGAAGTTGAAATAAAATCTGGAAGGGAATGCCACAGCCCACAGCCTTACTTCCCCAGCTCCCAGGTCTCCAAAGAAATCACTGCATGAAGTAACCACACTGTGGCAGACTCGCCGTTACCTAAGTGCAATATATGACTGCAAGCAGGGTAAGACCAGGCTCACAAGATGTCTGCAGTTTTGAATGATTTTAAAACTGCAAGTACACACGAGAAGAAAAGCACTCCACGTCCACTGTGATGGCCATTCTGGAAAGCCAGCATTCTGTCAGTAACATACCTTTTCTGCTTGTACGTCAGCATCGCTTCGGCAATGGGCAACTGGTGCGCACAGTTTGCCCCTGCTATGTACTGCGTTATTCGGGAGACAACATCAAGCGTTTCTGCAACTGCAACAGAGAGGAGAAAATCAACGAAGTGACTTCTCAGACCATCACTAGCACCACCCTCCATTTGCTCAGCCAAGCAGCTGACGGTACCCAGCTAGCTGCAATCAACTGCATCCTCCAAAGGAAGCTGAGCAGCCCACTCCGGAGCACTGCAATGATATCTAAAACAAACAAACGAAAAAGGAAACATCCTCCAAGAGTACCAAAATATAAACATAAGTAGGTACACTACATATACAGGCATCGAGGCACAGCATTAGTTATCAAAGTATCATGGTTATTCGTGTTAAAATAGCTTTTCTTTGAAAATGTGTGCCTGCTCAGTCAACTTTAGACATTTCTACATATCCTGACTGCACGTATCTGCCGAAGAAAGTGCTTGGCATCCCAGAGCCCCAGGTACCTGCTGTGCTCACACCAGCATTTAAGTTTCCTGATTTCCTTGTGAGCTCAAAGACACGTTGAGGTCATTGGAAAGACCAAGAGCCATGCAAGGACAGGAAGAGCACAAAGATTACTTCTGTAGCAGTGAGTGTGCTGGACAGCTGTGAAAATGTGCTTGATTCCAGTCAACAGGAAGGCATTTCCCAAATGCCTTCCCCATCCTTTTGCTCCAGGAAGAGCGTCTCAATTGTGAAATCAAGCAAAAGCAAGCTACCTTCACCTAACATTTGTGTATCTCAATGGGCATTTTTACCCAGAGTTTTGTCTTTGTTGTTTTTGTTTGTTTGACAATTATTTGAACAGGGAACCGCGAAGAGCTATCATTGTTGGCCAGATCTTCCCATGCCATCACGGAGTTTCTGGGCAGTTTTCACCGTACAGATGAAAATGCAGAATCTACAAGGCCTAGATGGCAAGAAAAGTGATGCTGCATTTTCCTCGTTGCATGCAGGCAAGTAAATAACGGCTGCAGCATACAATCTACAAAGAATTTACACAGCTTTTGAGCTGGATCTCTGCAACTGATGATACGACCCTAAAAGCCAGACAACAGTCAAATTTATATCAACATTTGTCTCTATTTTCAAGACATTAGAAGAAACCTGTTCTGGACCTTTCCTTTTTCCATGAGTTTAGAATCAACAAAAAACAATGGCTGTGCGCACATGAAGGTCTCCAGTCCAGCCTCCTGCTCCAGGTAGGGCTAACTTCACCTCTAGAGCAGTCTGCCCAGGGCCGTGTCCAGCCAAGTTCCCACCTGCTGGGAAAAGCTCTAAATAACCTCTTGTAAAGATATCCCCTCTCACCGTTGAAGGACTTCCATGAACATCCTGCTCCCTAGGGAGCCTCTGACACCCTCTGCAATTCCAAAAGGAACACTGCAACTTTCCACTCCTGCAAGTGCTCCAAAAGCCCTAAAGCATTTTCCTGCTCATGAGACTCCTGTGGGGGATATGCCTCCACAGCATCACTCCTCAGTGATCAGATCTCAAGCCTTCAAACAGCCCCTAAATGAAAGATGCAAATCCTCCTCTCCCGTTTCTTTCTGTTCTTGAAGGAATAGATGGAAAAACTGTAAGCATTCATATTTGTGCAAATAAATACTATTACGAACAGTAAGGTTTTATGCTGGCCTAGAACAGACTCGGATCAGAGCAGGAACTTGTTGATCTGACCTAGGGCAGCTCTCACATGTAATAACACTGGTTAGGAACAAAATGCTTTTTTAATGAGAAAGATCCTGCCAGCAAATTTCAGACGTGCCAGCATTGTCCTCCCGTGCACCAAAAAGAAGTCAGCCTTCACAAAGTTTACAGTTTTCCGAATGTTTTAGGCTGGACAGTTTCTGAAGAGCCACAGGAAGCACAGAACTTGGTAGTAAGATCTCCACATCAAAGAACAAAGCTGAGAGCTAGGTAAAAACAGCAGAACTCAGGCACCGAGTGTTTTGCAGCCAACAGCTGTTTGCAAAACACCAAGTAGAGGACACACAAGGGTCAGCATCTGAAAAGGGAATGTGGTAGAGGAAGGGAAAAGAGGAACAAAAACATTTTTCTGCTTCCTCTGGTATTTACTTGACCTTTGCTAAAATTACTCATTCAAGCCCTTTATCCCGCACAGGCTAGACACAGACACGTGGTCTTACCAGTGGTCTGTGCTTCAAGTTTGTTGAACAGATCTCTCCAGGCTACATCTTGGAAGAAGTTGTTGTATCTATAATCTACAGACCCCAGATACTTGGCCACTGGATGAGAGCCTAAGAAAGAAAGGAAAATGTGACAGTTGTTCTCCCCAACAGTGAACACAGGTGTGGCTTTTTGTCTGTAAGGAACTCAGTTCCAAAATCAAACTACACTAGACACTACAGAAACAAATTGCCTCAATTATAACAACATAATTCAGCCCAGTTTATCTCTACAAGAGCATGCAAATAGACTTGCTAGCAGAGAGACTGCTCCAGCACTGCTGATACCTTCCAGTGATACCTCCCCTTCCCCCCGCCAAGTTAAACTTCAAAAGGCCAAGGCAAACAGGACTGGGAAACTGCTGAGGAAATAAATGATTTGGGACACACAGACCCTACAACTCAACATCTCAGTCGCTCAGCTCTGCAGGCAGCTCTCTCAGCAGGCCTTCTTCCCCACAGCTGCACTGTGGGCACCACAGATGGAGGAGACAGACTCTTTCCATTCATGCATCATTGCTGTTTTGCAATACAGAGAAGGGGAAAAATCACCTGCAACCAGGAGCCACCACCCAGGGAGCCTTGCTTAATTGGTGAAGAAACAAAATGGCCACTAACTCAATAAGAAAACTGTAATTAAAGACAAAAGGATTATAATCCCTAGCGAATGTTGGCATGTGCATTATGTCTCTGCTTGTCCTAAGCCTCACGCTCCTCTAGGAGCATGGATAGGGCCTACTGTCCCAAAGCATGTCCAGCCCTGGATGGAGGCCTGCCTACACTTGAAACTATCATTGAAACTATTACCTCTGCCCTGCCAGAGGCCAAAACACTTGTCACTTTCCTTTTTAGGTGCCACGTGTCCCAGATCAGACAACCTGTTCTCGAAACTACTGCTCCAGCCTACCAGCATAGGAGGGAAGGTGTTCCAGACCTGACCATTTCAGGCTTTGCTGTTTCCATACCCCAGTGTGTCTTGTATATTTACAGACAGTCATGAACAGGTCCCAGGGCCTCCCCTAATCAGCTTGTTTTCACCTTTCCTGCACACTGAATTCTCATATGAAGTCATGCTTCCCGAGACCACAGTGGCTGCAGCTTCAGCTGGTCATCAGCACCCGACAGCTCCTCCCAAAAAACCCTTGCTTAAATATGCTCAGCATCCACCATTAAAGCTCAAGGCAGGGAAACTCCATTGCTGCTCATCCTCCAAACTAGCCCTGATTTTCAGACTTCCACAACCGGTTCCAGCAGAAGGTTTCTAAGCTCCCTCCAGCATTATTAGAAACTGAATTGCAAGTTCTTTTCTGATAATGGCTGCTTGGAGACTTTTATGTCTTCTATAGTGGAGTTTTAAAGAGTAAACATGGAACAGCTCTGTCTCATGCACTGGAGAGGTGACAGCTTTCCCATCTGTTGGGCAAACATCACACATGGCAGATGCGGCTGGAAACAAGAACCAAAAAAAGATCTCAAAAAGTTCTACCCACTGGAGCTAAATAAAGTGCTAAAAAAACAAACATGCAGACAATAAACCTCAGTTTTTTTTTCCCCTTTCTCTTTTTTGCTCCTTTTCATCTGTTTCTTCGCCAGTTCCAACATTAAAAGTGTCTTTCAGCCACAGAATCAGAAGCACAAAGCAGGACTGAATCTCCCAGTACAGATGTTTACTGACAGTATTTCTCAGTGTTAAACCACTACAGGCTGGCTCCTCTGTCATTACAGCATGGAGTTGTGGGCTAAAAAGGTCAAACCATCTTAGGAAAAAAAAAACAAAAAAACAACCAAAACCAACTCCTTCCCAATCCTACTTTGAAGGTGCTGCTATCAGCAGAAAGTTTTTTCCTTTTAAGACACCCACGGTGTGGTCACCATTCGGTCTTTGGTGCTTTTTCAATTGTCAGAAAAGAGAGGCTGCTCCTCAATCACTTTAATGAAATGCCAGAAAGCTGGCCATGAACAAGCATATCATCTGACCAGGAAATGCTGCAGACTCTACAGGGAAGGTCCTGATAGAGAAGCTTCTATACTTGAAATATGTTCAAAAAACATCCCCAGATCTGAAGCAATTGCATTATAAACTTAGAGCTCTTTATTCTATTCTTTTTCTTTTTTTCTTAAACTATCACTGTCTTAAGGTTTTTAAAAAAAAAAAAAAGTCTCCAAACATTACCTAAGCCTTGTGTATCACCTTCAGAAAGGGAGTATTTTCAGATCATTAAAAACTGCAGATGGAAAACTCCACTTTGAATGCAAGGTGACAGGCAGCATGTGAGGACCAAAATCCTCAGCCACACAGACTCCTCCTCAAAGCAAAGTTAAGCCTGCAGAAAATATTTTTCCTTGTCTGTGTTTCTACTACTTAAAGGGTTCTCTCTCTTGTTCCTGCTGACCCCCTTGGACACAAAATGCCTTTCCTACAGAAGGATCCGGTTCACATTTTGTCTTCTCCACTTGACTTCTCCAACTCTCACCACTATCTCGATAGCCAAATCCGCACTGCACGGGGTGCTGGGCAGCAGCTTGTGGTGCCTATAGGAATGCCAGC
This sequence comes from Tetrao urogallus, assembly GCF_951394365.1. Lineage (NCBI taxonomy): Eukaryota > Metazoa > Chordata > Aves > Galliformes > Phasianidae > Tetrao > Tetrao urogallus. The sequence goes on from NC_136818.1 coordinate 23,140,912, forward strand.
AAGCTGCTTCCAAACCTGAAAGAAGTGTTTTTCTAAAACACTTTCCAACATTACTGCTGCCTTCACCACCCAAGAGCCCTGCTCACACAAGACAAGCCTCAGACTAGCCCAGCTTCTTGCCTCATACACCTACAATCACAGCACTGCCCAGATGCCCCTGCCTGTAAGCATTAATGAAAGCCTGTCCCCCCTGGCCCCTCTGCTATAACATTCCTCACATTTTTGCCCTTCACAAACCCCTAATGCTATTATCAGCCTGCCCCTGGACACAAGGGATGCAAGCTGGGTTACTTCCCAGCCAGACAGGCTTGTCAAGCTGTTACAAGGGCAGAGATAAGGTGCTGGGAGACTGAGAGTAGAACCTGAGGAGAACAGCATGTGAAGGAAAGGTCAAAAGATGTGTGCAATTTGAATAATTTAAACTCTCAGCAGTTTCAAAGCCTTTAAAAATATTTCATCTTCCCACTCCTCCACCAGAAACATTTTCTGTGTTAGCCTCAGAGAGACCACAGTTACCACCTGGGGAAACAGTGCTCAACGAATTAAAGATGTCAGCCAGAGAAAGGCCTTCAAGAAAGAATATTATTCTGTGCATTCACTGTATCATGATAAAAAGATATATGTGAGCCTGCCCATATAGGAGAAAGGACTCAGCCCCTTACTTCAGGCAGAACATTTACAAGCAGACTTTGACATCAAGAACGAAGATGAAATTCACTCACACGAGCAATGCAAGCATCAAACAATATTATGCCAGCATGACATCTTTCTCATTTAACAGCCATGTACTTAGCACTAGTCCTCCTTGAAGGCTTTGACCAAGGGAACACATCACATTTAACTCATTCACCTTTCTATGAAGAAAAATTGTTCCTTATTTACCTAGAGGGATGATCAAAAATCGCATATAGCCAAGCCAGTCTGGGGTTTTGTGAGACAGCTGCTCTACAAAGAGCCTCAACACAGCACTGAGGTAATTCTGGGCTCCGGCCACTGCAATTTTAATTGGGCTTGGAGGCTGAGAATTGCAGTTACAGCTAGACAGAAGAAGAGGGAACATATTTGTAATTGCGTTTCCAACCATTTCAGAACAATTGAAAAAAAAAATCAGTTAATAACTAAGGTAGAACACAGCTCATTCAGTACACCAGGCAATATCACAATGATCATCAGAAGCACTGTCAATAAAAAGCAACTTTGCTCAGTACTTTCTTAATTGGTCTTCCTGACTTCTTTCCAACACTGTAGTATCTATAAGGGGTTGGACTCGACAGTCTAGGCTGGGATGTGCCTACTGCTGTGTCAGAACACAGCCACAGCCTGGGAAATGCCTCCAGGAATTGAGAACGTTAACTGAGAATTAATTCAAAGTGTATGGGGAGAAAAAAAAAAACATTAAAAACTGTTCTAAAATCTGTTAGCTTTGCATGCTTTACTTATTAGATCTGACATTAGAGGCAGGCCCAGTACAATCTTGTAATATCAATGCTGTCAATATAAGGAGACTTGTATCCCCCCACAATGAGGAACAGCAACACCTTGCAGGGCTGGCAAGTACTAAAGAACCCCACTACTCTGACTTCAGGAGAGTAAATGAAGGAGAAGCATTGGAAGGGAAAATCATTGCTCCAGTATCAAATGGAAAACTTCCTGAGCACTTGGGCATAGGAACTGAGAGGCTTTTAGTGCTGAGGACCACAAGCCCTCCTTTCTAGAAGAGACTGAACAAGCAGAAAGGCATAACTTACTATCGCTGTATCCTGGAGACAATAGTGCTGAAAGCTGCTTGAATATCAGCTGAGGAACATGTACAGACCACTGGCAAGGTATGCTTTTGTAAGACATCTGACAGGTACTAAGGAGAGAACAGAACATATTATAGTCCTTCAGTTTGTCACAAGAAGAAAGTCTCATCTCCCCCACACTCCTATGAATCCTTACAACAAAGTGTGGGCATTCTCCCCATGACCAACATGTAGGTGACAGTTGCTTCCCAAACACTTTTCTCCTGTGCATTAGTGAAAGAAAAGCTTGTCCTCTAGAAAAGTGGAGCCACTGCACCTGCTTGACAAACACTAACACTTCCTCCAGGACAGGACATTTTTGGTAATGCTGACCCTAGGAGAGCAATTTGTATGGCTGCAGAGAGCAGGGCAGGAGCAACAGGCTGTCTGCCTAACCAGCACTGGGTAAGAGCAGATGTTCTTTACTCACCTGTTTGTGAAGCTGAACATGCAGCGCTCTGATTTAAAATGACAAATGCAATATTCTGCCTAGCCTCAAGTACTAAAACAAAAAAAAGCAAAGACACTAACAGTACATTCATTGTGACTGACTGCTCCCATTCCATGCAGCTCAGAGGAAATACAAGTTAACGAACACCTAGTTCACATGGACATAACACTGATGAGACTCAGCAATTATCTCACTGCCCCACTAACCCATGCACCACAGCCAATGCCATCTTTGTCTCATCCAATACTGCAGGCAGTGCTGGAGGGACATACACAGCTTTCTCTCCAACTCTGGAAAACATTTCTCCAAGTAAGAGCAGCTGGAACCAGCAGCTCAACTGGTATTTTTCATCTCTTACACACTGAGACCCCAGTTCTTTCAAAAGCAGAATGTGTCAACACACTTCCAAAAACCTGGTATAAGCCCACAGTCAATCAGTACAGTGTCTCTTCTGTATACATTTTATTCATGACTCAGACTAAGGATCAGAAAAGAGCAAAATCTGCTCCAACACCCATCCAAATCCACTGCAAATGACTCCACATTGCCACTATAAGAGTGTAGAGCTCAGTTCTCCTTAACAGAAGTATCACACACTAAGAAAAGATGTGATAAAACATCCCCAGCCAGGAATCACAAGAATGCATGCAAGACAATACTGAGCTATTTTCTCCTGCGGTCATCACCTGAGCCCAGGAATATCAGTCTAAGCCACAAGTCAGCCTTCTCTATTTCCTTTGTCCCACCCTACCATGGCTGAGAAGCAAATGCTTGAGTTGTAAGAGTGAAGCCATACCCAGCGTGCTGCTAACCCAAAGAAATGGCATTTCATAGAACAGAAGAAAAGAGTTTTTCCAGGGAAAAACCGAGTAGCAAAACCTTAAAAGATCCATAGCATCCCCTGGTCAAAGTGATCTATAGGCACCAAACCCAAGCATGCTGCAACCTCCTGCACCACCACTGCCTGTCCAACCAGGGAGCAGAGCCTACTTGGTCAGTGGTAAAGCTCAAGACCAGTCCATTCCCAGTGAGAAACAGCCAAAGTGAACTGACAGCACGTCTCCTGCCTTTACCTGTCCTTGCCAATCTGAAGTATTGACAAGAATAATGTTTTCTGGCAGCTGGTCGTCAGAAACCAGGATGTGATTTAGTTGGTCATACACAGTTTTCCTGGGGATCTGGAAATGAAGACACAGAACAGAACAGTAGGAGATATCAGTTCTAATCCTCAAAGCTTTCTCTGTCACTGCTCCTTCTGCAGTGCACTTTTCTTAAAGTCACTTTATACCAACTGAAAGCAGCTTAAGGAATTCTGGAATATACAAAAGCCAGCAAAATTCTTTATCAAGGAGGGAGTTAAAGGAGTCCTGCAGTTGAAAAGAGCATGGCATGGCACATGATACTTTGCATAATCAGTCTCCATTGCAAATCCTTGCAATTTGCCTTATGTCAAAAGAGTAATTCCTCAATGCATCCCTATTTGTTACTCATGACAACAATCCATTCCAGTGTTTTCAGTTTATGGCTGGCTGACAAAGCAACAAGCTGGCAAAAACCAGCAGACAGGATGGAAGGTACAATATCAGCCAAGAAGTAAATTCCCTCCTTCCTGGAGCTGCAGGGTTCAGCTACTTTCCAGCAGGGACAGCATTTTGGCCAGAAGGAAAGGGACCGCAGGAGACAGATGGAAAAGACAAGAACTGAGTGGTTGGATAAAAAGCAATATTTTTCACACCTGTAAGTGGTGCCGGGTGTCTGGAGATCGTTCATTGTCCAGGCTGTTTGCTCTCTCATTCTGTGGCCTCACTGGCTGCCTCTCTTTCAGAGATGTGCTTCTTCCCCGACGTCCAGTTTGCTTCCCTTCAGACCTGCTAGAAAAAGGTGCTTTCAGTCCATGCATGGCTCATATCTGAGCAAGATTCATCCTCAAACTCCTAAATCACCCCCATCTGGCAACCTCAACAATTTAACTCCAGGGACTGGAGAATCATGCATGGAAATGTGAGGCAGCATGAGACCTGTTCATTCTGCATCTAACAGTCCAGAAGTTATGGAGAAGAAAATTCAGCTGCAGAGTATTTTAAGTCATCACGTTTCCAGAAGTCCCAAGCAAACTTTCACAGCCCATACCAAGAGCCACACCACCACTCTGCTAATTGCCATACCAGCATAATGCAACCTAGCTACACCAACTGCAGACACGCACCCTAGAGCACAAAAATACCTCTTCAAAAGAGCATCTATTTGCTTGAAATAACCAAAGAAACTATATGGTTGGGTTATCGAAGCCCACATTCACTCTGCCATTTGGGAACTCAGACTTAGCAACTACCTTTAAAGCCAAAATCTGCATCACACAACTTATCTTTGAGCATGAAGCCTCAGAGTAAACGGTTGGACTAGGTGATCTCAAAGGGTCTTTTCCAACCTTAATGATTCTATGATCCCTGAGCAATCAGAGTAAGATTGCCCTGTGGCTCTTTGAATGCATTTATGAAGCACCCACGTTCCTCCTCTCTCAAGCACCTGAACACAAGGCCGGCCTCCCTGCTGGACCTACAGATCATACTGAACAAACGATAGCAGGCTGTCCACAGCTTCCCAAGGAGCCTTGCAGCAGCTGCAGTGCTGTGTCACTGCTCTACCTGGTGGATGGGATAATGAGGGACTCCGTCTTGGTGATCTTCCCGCTGGGTGGGAGCTTCTCAACAAACACATCTGGTGCGGGAAGTTCTGCTTCTTGGACCTCAGCTTGCTGGTTAGACTCCTGCAAACACACACGGAACCACGTGAGGAACAAACACTTCCCTCTCTCACTACTGCAAGGCTTGCAGGAGACACGCCAGCTTGGCTCCGGCTGAGCCACGTTCAGCCTCTTCCTTGCAGACACACTGCTCACTGCCAAGGGGACAAGCCAACACTGGCTATCTTAGGCTCCCTGTTCCTAGCTCTGCCTCACAAGGGAACTGGAGGCTGAAAAGGTGCTTGAAAGTACTACTTTGGAGCAGGCACTCTCTCAACTCAAAGCCAAGGACAATCTTCCTTACGCAACACTGATTAATTCAGTTTACCCAAAAGAACCAGTGGAGAGAGAAACACATAAGAGAAAAATTACAAATAGCATATCTTCAGAAGAGCAACTCGTGCTTTGGGATTTTTCCCCAGGATCAGCTTGATTTCTGCCAGTTCAAATTGAAGGTGTCTGTCTGGTATAAAGCACCAGCTTTGAGGACACTTTTCACACCAAGACACACGCTCAGTAGCATATTCCAGCTTTCTTCAAATCAAAAGAAAGACTGTTTAAATGGAAGGCCACGTAGAGCATTTTAATTTCAGAAGGCTGAAAGATGAGACCCTCTGACAACTGAGGTCAGGAGGAGAGCCCAGCACTATCATCACTGCAGCTAATGTAATCTACACAGGTTGTGATGCATATGCAACTATAAGAATAAACAGACATGTGCTACAGAACGCAGTTCACAGTTGACACTCAAACTGCCAGACAAAGTTAAGAAGCGAGTTTCCAACTTACAAAAGAGACAGTGTCAGAAATACTGTCGTCTGTGTGTTTGGTTCCAAGACTCTTTGTCTTTTCAGGCACTTCTACCTGCTTGAGAGGAGAAAACCATTAGCAGGTACAGCAGCAGCACAACTTTTCAGCCACACTCTCTGGATCAGATTGTTTGAAAGACAGTTTAAACACTGAACAGCTCTGCAAGAGTACTTAGGCTCCTACCAGAACTGAATGCATTGGTATGGGAAGTAGCAAGGCAGCAGAAAAATCCTGCAAGCGTATTTAATGCAACAGTCACATTTAAAAATTGGGTAATGAAGACTCATGAGAAGATCTGTTACCAACCCAAAAGATGCAGGCCCTGCAAGTCCTCCCCCCCAGGTTCTACAGTTGTACTAGACAGTTAAGCATCGCCCAGAACAGACTGCCCTGCAGCTGCTTCACAGAAACAACCCTGGTGTTGTCACAGCTTCCCAGGACCTGGCACATTGTTGATGACAACGCAGAGGCAGATCAGACAAGGGATGCGATGGGTAATGGTCACAAATAAGAAATGTGTGTTTGGAAGACCGAGGGAGGGCGCTCAGAGAAAGGCCTGTACAAGGAGCCTCTATTCCAGTGCTTCTGGGCACAGAGAAGTAACGTCCAGATCCTGTGCACGGTCCTACTCCCTGCTTGGGAGGGATGCTGCTGATTAGTGCTGTGAGGTGCTTCGGCACCTTCCTTTCATTCAGTCTTAGAAACTCAGCACCTAAAACCCTCAAACAGATCTATAACTCTACATTAAGAGATGTACTGCACCGTACAGACTATAAAGAGAAGTCCTCCAGAATTGGGGTGATATTCTCTGTGCCTAGAATGCTCATCTAAATAGAGATGGAAAAGAGTGAGCTCCCCCCTTCAGAATTCTCTCCCAGCCACCATGAAAAGGAACACAATGCAATGTGGTAAAGGCTTCCCTGAGCACTGCCAGGAAGTCCCTAAAGCTCCCAGGCAACATCTCCCACCCCGGCTATGGCAAACACATGGCAATCTTGAGATACTCATACCACTGGCAATTATTCAATACATAAACTGAAGATGTTCACTTGAGTTAATACTTTATTTGCATTAAAAATAAATAGACCAAACCACACTTTCTTCAGAATATTCGTGTCTCTGCATCTGAGTCTTCAGAGGAGGTCACAGAGGGTGTCTATTTACACGTGTAAACAGAGATGGTGCAGGTGACAAGGCTGAGCACGGCAGGATGATACCAGGCAGTCAGAGCACTTTAATTTCAAAAGGAATGTAGGTGGATAGACCTTGAGCTGCTATATTAACTACAGGCAGATAACCTTCTTGAAACGACTTACAGGACTTGATGGCTCTCTCTGGCTCCTGATGCTGTGGATGCTACCGATTTCTGTCTGAGAGCTGGAGTGTGACAGTCCTTCAAAATAAGGTCTGAAGAAGGAAAGCAAAAACACCTTCTTGTTATTAATAACATTAGCAGAGGAAGTCCACAGCAAAAGAAATGTAATTGTTCCAAGGTGTCCTAACACTCCTCAGCGGTTCCAGTAAAATTCAGAAGCTACTTTTGTTCCTCTGAGTGAAAGAAAGGAAGGGGAAGAAGTCTCCAGGACAGCAAAGGAAACAAGAAAGTCTAAGGACATCTGTCTAGCCCTGACACTGACTGACTGATCTCCATTTAACGGCTCCAACACATCAGCTGTCTCACATTAAATCATATTCATAAAGCTCTCACAAGGAATGCTTGCATGCTCTCACGCTACATGCCAAACAGAAGTTTTTATTTCCATAAAATCTGGGATGGGCCCACGGTCCAGCATTTTCACACTGCAGGACAGAATGCACATTAACTTCACAGAGGCATTTGAGTCTTTCCTACCCCAAGCACCAGGTGCAAAAAGTTTCACACTGTGAATTTTGTTTCAGCTCTGCAAATGCTGACTGAACCACATGCCATTCCAGGCAAGGTTTTGCTCTTGATGGAAAGACAGCAAGTGAAGGAGAATTAGTGCCACCCCATCCATACTCTGCTCATATGAGTAAGTGACTCTTGATGCTAACATGCATTTTATTTCCAGCTTGCATCTGCATTTGGCTGCCAGCCTTAGGATCCAATTACACATTTGCTCAATAAGATAAGATAGCACATACAATCAGATTTGTGCTTCCATGTCAAAAGGCAGATCATCACAGAAGGCTTCAAGGCTCAATTATGATTTAAGGAATTGATTTATTTTTTTTCCCCAGGAAAAAAAGATGCCTACAGCCATCAGCATTCATCACATTCATTTTACAATATGAACATAAGAACCAGACAGAGAAGAAAGTGTCTCCCCAAGATCAACTAGAAGTGATCCCTGGCTTAGTTACACAAAGCTCCATATATCAGCACCTACAAAAGCTAGTTCAGAACAGGCTTGGGTGTATCCACCTGTACTATGGTCAGTTCCCCTTGGGCTCTGTAGAACTCCTTTTGTTTCATGCAGTTCTGATTCTTTAGTCCCTACGAAGGCTCTTTCCACATAGGATCCTATCAGAAAGATTGCCTTGCCCATCACAACTTTCTGCCTCTGCATCTTCTAACTGTTCTGCCGCAGCACCAGATTTCCTGTCTGTTTCTACCACCTCTTCAAAACACTTGTGTACAATTTAGTTCCACTATCTTCCTGTCAGCAATTCCTACTCCTGTGGTCAGGTGGAAGGGCAAGCAGAATAACTGTACGGGGAACTAGTAAAAAAAAAAACCAACATGAAGGGAAATTAGCGTACAAGCAGTCATTAAATTATCATAATGTACACTGGAGCTCTGACACCAGGTTGGGGAGAGTTGTGGTAAAAAGTACAAATAGAGCATCCAATCTGTGTTCATACTGCACACTGTCTCCTTTCAGTTCCAGCTCTTGGGAGACTGAGTCCCAGGCAGCTGCCCAAACTGACTACACCGCATGGGACTGCCCAGCATTGGCCGTGCCATACTTACTTTAACTTTGGCTTTGGAGTGCTCAAAACACTGTCATCATCTTCCATTTCTGGCCCACTGTCACTGGGGTTCTCTATATCCAACGTGTCATAGAGAAGGTCCAAGTCCTCCTCCACCTCTGGAACGTGCTCTGCAGGGTCCTGCTCTGAATCCAGAACCTACAGGAGAAAAGCAGGCATTGTTCACTAGGAGTCAAACAGATCCCGTGTCACAGGAGATCCCTTCATTACTGCAGGGCACCAGGCTTAGATTCTGTTTCTAGTGCGAGGATACTATATCTAGCAGAAACATTAAGCATACCAGGAGTGCTTGTTGGGGGCAAAGCTGTCAGTGTCTGATTAAGCAACACTTACCTATTAGGTTAGGTATCCGTGGACAAGCTATTAACCATACATCATGTCAATCATGTTCTATAAACAAAGCCTTAAGAAGGCACCCTACACAGTCCCAGTTTTCTTAGAGAAAGTACAAATATGTGGTACTACAAAATGAGTATTGCGTCTTGGGTATTCCTGAAAAGTTGTCATTACACCTCCTGATTTTGTATGTGGTACCCAACCAGGCAGAAAAGAAGAGCAACGTCCACAGGAGGCATCAGAAACCTGGACAAGGATCAACTGCAACCCACATGTAAATCTGAAGAGAACACAAATCTCACATCAAAACTCCCCTAGGTTTCTCTACACATACAGCGTAAGCATACAGGTGTACACAGCTCTGAGTTTGCTTTTCAATAAGAGCTCCAGAAAAACAATAGCTTAGCTGGCTGAGACCTCAGATAAGGGTGCTGATGCTGCTGAGCTAACTTGGGAAGAATAGCAATGCTAACAGGTCTGTCTGGAAGCATAAGAAAGCACGAGGAGTTACTCTTTCCCACAGGCCGCAATATCTGCATGCAGACAGTCAAAAGAGTCGTTAACAGTTTTTATATCAGGTACTCAATGTTATGCAGGCTCTTGGGTTCAGGACCTCTTTCATTTTAAGCTCTGACCAGAAAACTGTATTTCTTGTGGATCTACGTATTGAAATTTTTCAAGTCTTGCCTAGCTGTTCTAGTAAGATTATCAAAGCAGTGGTGATTTAACTTCACAAGCAACATACGCAGCACGCTGCTTGCCTCTGAATTGGTCAAAGACAGTTTTGAAGACTGCTTTGAAATTAATGGGTAAATAAATGAGTGTTTGCCAAAATCTAGATTTGATAAAATTTGATCTAGAAAACATCTGATGACATTTTAAAGTTGGCCCTCAAGCCTCCATGCAAGGCCAGGGTAACATGACAGGTTATATCAACTGCAAAACGAATGGAACCAGGGAGAAACAGAACGTTCCTGGGGACTAGAGCAGGGACCACACCAAAGAGGTGAGACAGCAGTATGCAGACAGAAAGGTTCTACAACACATTACTCACCTCATCAGACACTTTAAATCTCTTCAGCAATGCCACAACCTTCTGCTTGAAGTTCTGTTGCTGCAAGTCAAAGACATTTTTACATGAGTAAAGCATCACTGAACTGCTTTCTCCCAGTGCATAAGAGGCCCAGACACATGACACTGGTGCTCTAGCTGCTGCTTCAAGTCAAAAAGACTGCTGGCACCACGAACCAAGTCCTGGCTGTTCACACACTGAAAACAGCTTTTCCAGATCTATGACACTTTCTTACTGCCTTACAACAAACTAGTTCCCACTATGCTAAACCTAAGAAACCTTCTGGTTTCTTAGGAAACGCCCGCGTGAAGAAAGTTGTTTGCTGGCTTGCCTGTATCTCTTGGGAGCTTTCCTAGTAAACCCTGCTGGACCCACCACTCCAGCCCCAGGCACTTCACAATGCCCAAGTCTCCAAAATTCACCTTTTACCACTGAACTCAACTGTAAGCTGCTGCCACCTTCTAGACAGCTGAAGTTGAGGTGAAATGAAAGGTTCCAACAAGACTGTTCAAATAATGGCCCCCATTCACTGATGGGAATGAGATGCTTTCTTTTTAGAGTTGTCCTTTGACTCAGGATGTCAAGAAAAAATATCCATCATGCAGATCAGCTTGGGCCAGCATGGCACTCTGCAGAAGGAGCACACACAACAGGCAGTAGCTAAGGCAACATGGCAAGAGCTGTTCTCTGGCCTGAATGGTCTGACAGTCAGAACACAGGAACCCTGCTGAGGCTGATGTTAAATTTATCAGCAGCACCTAATCCAGACCTGCACCAGCGCTATGCACTGGAGACTCAGCATCAGTTCAGTGGTCAGGGACAGAAAGACATTCTCATCATTAAGTTAATAACCATGGGGGTCACCTGCTGTCACTAATGCCTGTAAACAATATTAAGACATCAAGGATATGAGGTAGTATGCTCCTAGTCTTATATAGTCTTTTTATTCACAGGTTCAGATCAAAACACTGTTTATTCAAGATCTTTTCAAACATGGATTTGAGAAGCAGCCTTGCAGAAGGTGTGATCTCCAAACATATTTCAAAGTCCCAAAAAACCCCAACAAACAACAAACCTAGCCCCATCCTTGGCAATAACTCCAAATCACATCACAGACATGCACAAACGCTGGTGTAAGCAGCAGGCCACGTTGTACATTACGGTGCAGTCAAGCGCAGGTCAATGCTCCACATGGAAGTTCTGTTTTGCAGGCAAACACATGCTTGCTGTCAGAGAGCAGATGGCTGGCTGCATGCTACTCACCAAAGCCTTCAATATCCAGCTACTCCTTTGGCCTCAACACGCATCAGCTCAGGTTCATCTGTTTGGCTCCAGACCCTAACTGAACTTCCTTCTGAAACTTTCCCATGGGTCTCTCCCAGTGCAGAGCACAAACAGAAGATCTTTCCTTTGCTTAAGCCAACTTTCAGGATCACGTGAGCACAGATCTTGCCCTGGCTTTCTTATGGGGCTGATTTTCACACACTTATATGATTTTTGGAGCATCATAACCTTGCAGCTAAAGAACACTCAAGATACACACACATCACAGACTGCTCCGCTCCCTAATCTGATAGTTTCTGCTGGCTCTTCACATGCTGTGACCATGCCCCCTGGCTCCCTGCCAGCATTTCCAGCACTGCTGCTCCCACAGGCCACATGCACTGCACATCCTAGCCAAACCCCATCAGTGTTAGTAAAACTAATTTCCACCGACCCTGGTTATGGACGTCGTTCTTACTATCGATCTCCGCTGCTTCTTGGGCTTCCCCAGCTCGTACTCATCATCATCCAAATCCTGAACAGAAAGAGGATTCCTTTGTTACCTTTGTGGTTTGGGGACACACGATCATCTAAGTCCTAACAACGTTCCCTCTATTAGCCGGCTGCTCTGTCTTGCAGACCATCAGCATTTGCTTCATTTTTCAGCAGTTACGATGGCAGAGGGAAATGGAACTGAACTAGGTCAGCAGAGAGCTGGGAACACCAGCTCAGAGGAGCAAAACAGTCCAAATTCTAGACAGAAAAGGATTCTCTCAGCCCCACATCTCAGTGGGTGCCTCTTAGTACCCTCCAAGACACAGAAGGCAAGTGATGCCAGAGTCCGAAGGCAAGTAAGATCCAAACTCAGAAGCACCTCACTCCTGCACAGGGAGTTCCCTGTCAGGATCCATTTTGCAAGAGATACTAAAGGCTAAAATCTGACTCACATTCCATCAGCCCTTAAGTTATAGCTAGGGGCCTTGCCAGGCTCTTTGAACCCAATCAGCATTACAGAAATAATCAACTACTGCGTTAGCACAATTGAGCAGACAAACTCAATATTTTAGTGTTCAAAGGGGACTCAAGACAACACATAAGGGGATAAATCACAGCACGGTGAAAGAAATGGGTTGCTGTGCATCTCCATTCTCCTCCTGCCACTGCAGCTCAACATTTGGTGACAGTCTCACACTGTCACAGCTTACCTAAGGAAACAGACTTATCATTTCAAGCAGAAGCTGAGAATACATGCTCTAAAGAAGCTCTCACAGGAAGAAGCCGTGCCCTAAACAGTACCTGGCCCTGCACGGCATCGTCACTGGCCTCCTGCTCAGAAGAGAAGCTCTCGTACTCCTCCTCAGAATAGTTATCTGAAAGGAAAGAAGGGAGAGATCCCATGAAACTCCTTTAATGTAAAGAGAAAATCTCATCTGAAGAGCAGAGAAAACCAACTAACAGTCACAAACCAAGAAAGGAGGTACATAAGGAAATGCTTGCTTCTTTATCTTTTATCTGTGTTAGAACCAATGAGATGGGAACATCCTGGAGATGAGGAACAAGGAGAAACACATCTAGTAAGAAGGACAGACCAACACACAGATAAGACTCCTTAGAATACCACCCTCTTTTTTCTGGAAAGAATCACCTGGCAGACAACAGCAAGAAAGTAGTTTTTCCCCACAAGGGAAGGAATTTTTCCCCCTTAGAGAGCCTAAGTATCTTCAGAAGACACGCCAGGAGAGTCTAAATTCTATTGACATGACACTTGAGATGACCTGCCTGGCCTCAGGCAGCAACACACATGTACCTGAATGCACTGCCTTCAACAGGTCACTCTGCTGGCAGTGAGCAGAAGGCTGCTGCTACAGAGAAGGTGGAAGACTGTCACAAACAGAAACGCAAGTACTTTCCTACATACTGAGCAACACTGGGATTTACTTTCATTAAATCAGATCATATTCCATTTAAAAATATGACAGCTCTGTAGGTATTATGTAAGTTAACATATATTATAGAACAAGGAAGGAAAAAAAAGTTAGGATAGCAACTTAAATGTGAATGTCCTGAATATGACACTGTTATCCATATGAGGAGCTACAGGTTCTCAACACACCCACCAGTAATGCTGGAAGAGCACAGACCTCACTTGCTGCATGATTTAAGCCTTGTGTGAACCTCTGACAACCCCTAACACTGACAGCCACGCTCCTTGCTTACACAGCAACAGGTTGCTACAAGTTGGTTTTCTCTGCGATAACCAGCTAAAGATAGAGGCATAGTACAAGCCTCATTCTTCCCAGGAAGCATCTAAGCTCAGGTGGAATTTAAATCCAGTTAGTTCAGGATGGCATTAGTCCCCAGAACATGCAGTTGTACTTCACCTGTAGACTTGATTTTCTGGCTGGCCTGCATACTGCTGTCTTCATGGTCAATTGGCTGACTTGACAAGGAGAAGATCCAGATTTCTGCTACCTTTACTGCAGCTTCTTTGATGTTGCTGAAAAGGCTCAGTACCTGGCCACCTTCTGTGGGGTGCTGCATGACCTGGGACAGAAATCACGCACAACAAATCTGCATTTAAATGTATTCTACAAGAGTTATTTATGTTAACAGAGTTACTCCAAATTGTCAAACGGAGAAGACAGACAACACCCTGCAACTGCAGGTGCCACATGCAGGCAACACACAATGCTAGCTGAAATTTTAGTTGGCTGCTAATGCAAGTGATGGAAGGAAAGGAAAAATTTTGAGCTTAACAGTTGATTAGCTCACCCATGAAACACAAACTTGAATACATCATTACTATGTATTTGCTTTCACAGAATAATACTGATTTGAATCATCAAGTTATCAACCTTCAGAACCTTCAAAGTTGAGGAACTTAAAAGCCAAAAAAAAAAAACCCACCAAAATTATCAGTGAGATATGCAGCAAAGTGCTTCCTAAAGCAAAAATTCCTGCTCCATAATCTTGGAGGAGATGGCCATACTGGGCTAAGTAAGTGGTGACTCACAAAATGCAAGACATGGTGGATGCAGACACATCTCAGTGTGGGTTTCTCACTGCAGCCATCTTCCCTTTGACGCCCACAGCTCTCAGAGCTCTCCTCAGAACCTAAGACTCAGGTTCTTCTCTCATCCCACCAGACACAGCAGTTGCTTCCCCATCCCCACTTGTCTGCACTTCAGCTTCCTACCACGCACCAGGCTTTAAAATGACCTGAGCTGATGAGGAACACACACCCTCTCAGGTTCATGTTTTCACCAACTTTTCATCACTTTGTTTTCTTTCAACTCCTATAATAACTTTGCATGTGTCAGTGCTGGGCAGGGGTCATTTAACTATAAACTGCAAAGAGAGGGAGGCTTCTAAAAGGATACAGCATTTGTTTACCCAAAGTCTTCAATTTCAGAAATATTCCAGATGAGCTGGAAAGTAACTGTTTCCCAGCAAAGCAAACCTTTGGAAATGCATGACCTTCTAACCTCAGTCAGCTGACATTACAAAAAAAAAAAGACATAAGAAAAACCACACACAGCAGCAAATGCCCAACACTCAGAAGTTCACCAATGGATCTAATTAATGGGCCCACACGTTTTCTGCCTTACAGCAACAGTCAATTTCTAGCTCTTAAACTAAATGTGGTACAGGAAAAATGTTGCCTATCGGATTATAAATCAGAATTTGGACAGTTCAGATGGGGAGATCTACATTTAATGCAAGTCTAAGAGAAGCTGAACTTACACAACAGAAGCATTCTTTATAATAAATTATTTAACACTGTAATAACTCACCACAGCATAACATTAATTTACAGGTGGAAACAATGAAAGTATTTATTGGCAGACTGCAGTCTGATGAAACACGTTGCTGCTGCACTGAACCTGGAAGGCCTGTCCAAGTGGCCTTAACAGCCTTGTTTCCACAAATATAAAACACTTTACATTTAAGACAAATGTGTTAGCTCAGCTCAGCCAAACATAGTAATACAAAAGAAAAAAAATGCATTAGTATTGAAATACATGCAGAAGTGTTCTGAATGCAAAGGGGATTTGAGCTGCATTTGGGTGAGTTGATGTGGACCTCCTAGCTCAAAACAAAAACAAACAAGATACACTCCACCACAAACCTTGTAAGCTAATAAGCCTCAAGAATCCTTTAGTCTTCAATATGCTATCCAGAAAATGTGCAATATTAGTACTCAGTACTAAGATCTGTTTAAAATATTGTTCTGCGAATACTAATTAGCATTAAGATAGTTGCATGAAATCCATCCAGGTACTTCTCAATAAGGAAAGTAATAACACTGGATTTAAAGTGATGGGGAATCCCGCTCTTGTAAGTGTGGACCATGCCAAACGGTGCTCACCTCAGCCATGTTGATAGACCCCACAGCCAGAGTCTTGTAGCCTAGAATGGTTCGGTTCTTGTATCGCTTCCGCCGCTGCAGCATAATCTGAAGCTTGTTGCCTTCTCTCTTCAAGAAGTGAGGGTACTGGGGTTGAAAATAGAAAGCAAAAGTTCACTATGTGCCTTGATTTTATCTCCCAAGATGTCTGGTTCACAGGTAAGCTCCATTCCTAAACTGAACTAACCCTTAACATGCAACCCTACATTTATTATCAAGGAAGCAATCATTTCTGACTCTCATTTTAAAAACACAGCCTTTGTAAAGCTCTGCCACAGAACCCTAGTGCCACACAAGGGGATTAGTGGGCATGGGGAGAGCCCAGGTAACCCCATACCCTTGCCTTTATAGTCCCAGGACAGGAGGCAGCTCAGGCCTGTGAGTGACCACAGAGCGTGAGGCACTGTGATCCCCACCAGGCACTGACAAAACAATCCTGGCTGTTTGGAAGGGCTGAGCCCAAGTCCAGTCCCAAAGAGATGAGCACCATCAAAGAGATGGGCTGCAGAAAGGAGAACCTCACTGCAGAGACCCTAGTTGCGTACTGGATATTCTTAATTGAAGGATGCTTCATCTCGCTTTTTTTTTTTTTCCAGCTCCTCTCCCCACTTTGGGAAATTGTGAGAGTAACTTCCCGCCTCTTAAAAAACTTGATAAATACAACTGCTGAGTGCCACCAGAAACCTGGAGATGTTAATTTGCAGTCCAGACTGCTGCGCAGAGAGCCAGGAGCAGTGGCCGTGCAAACAAGCAGAATACCAATTAACTGATTGCTCTGCAAGGATGGGATCGACTGCCTTGCATGAGGCAGCAGCACTGTGGAAGGGAGGAACAGCAGTCCACGTAATTAAAAGATCACCTTAAAACGCATTTGCATCCAAACACAAATTGAGTGTGACTTCACAGATCCGCAACACTGAAGTTACTGAGGACTGGAGCTGCCAGCTGGGATTCAGAAGACAAGAGGCACCTTGTGCATTCAAACCTCCCATCCTCCTGCAGCTGAGACCCTATCAAATGTTGGGAAGGCAGTAAGGAAGAGGGATTCCTTGCTCTCAGCTGGAAGCATCGGGGTCCTCTGAGGCTGCTTAAGCATGAACCCCGCAAGCTGAATTCTAAAGTCATTCTGGGTCCCAGGCCAGTTTGATCTCCATGTCCACAGTTTTCTGGAATTCAACTAGATGGATCAAGTCCACACACACAAATTTCTGTTTTTCAAAGATGTGTTTCCTGGCCAACTCTGATGAAGATTCACAGAAACATTAAAGAATAAAAATAAAATAAAATAGAGATCCAGAGACATTCATGCCACTCAGTTAAAGGCAACATCCTCTGGAACACCCCAGCCACTCTCACTGCACAGCTATTTTTAATTCCTGCCATCACTTGTCAGATGTACAGAATGGTTTCAACAAAAACTTGTTAGTAACTGCCACTCCATAACCCAGTATTTGAAAACAAGACACATGAAGCCCCAAGCACTGCAAGCACCTCCAAGGACAAGAAGAGGGGACCATCATACACACCAGGGAACTTCAACTGATCCTGAGAAACTTGCAGAGGGTCAGGAAGAGCAGCCATTCCAGCAGTCAGGATGACAGGAGCTTACCTGCCAGAAAGGCTTCTGCTGGTCTCAGTCTAGCTAGCTAGGTGAATCAGATTCAGATGCACCATAGCTCTAGTCTTACCCCACCTGCATAACAGAGCATTGCCCACATGGACAGCCTGCACAGTGGACATGCATGTAGAGCAAAGCACACAGGGCAGAGTGACAGCACAATATGGAGATACTGGCTGCTGCTGCAAGACACTGAGGCTTTCTCATGCTGAGACATCCACATGCTTTTACTCTGTAGTCCATCACCACTCTTAAAATATCCCAGGCACTAAATTCAGACTGTACCTGGCTCAGACTATACTTAGCTAAGAGTAGCTTCCAGCCATCGTCCAATTAAGAAATAATAAAAGCTGTCATAAAAATCCTGCTGTGCCATTTCAGGAAGGCTTCCCAGACCTCACTGCATCCAAGAGCACTAATCCTTGCTGCAGCAGAGAGATCAGCAGCACATCTCTGCACTAAGCTTGCTCATCTCACAAACACTGTTCCGAAGGCTTACAGCGTCACGGACACCATTATCCCCTGTTCTGGCTCAGTTCCCAGCCTCTCCTGGGGAAACCAACTTAAAAACAATGCTGTGTGTCCTGCTGCAATATTGCTCTGAGTTGCTGGGAAAAAAAACACAAACACACACACACACACAAAAAAAAAAAAACCACATTCCAAAACAAAATCTGCAGAAACATTTGCTGACACAGGATGGGCAGAGATCTGGCTCATCCTAAGGCTCTGCTCCCAGTCGCTGGAAAGCTGCAGTCTTAAGAATCACACATACTTACTCCTGGCACGTGGATTTCTCACTCCTCCTCACAAAGGAGGGTATGCAGTGCTGCAGTTAACCCAGTTTGCAAGCTGCATCAGGACAGAACCAGAAACGCCAGCCATCTGTGTACCTTCCCATGCAGTCCCAGGGTTATCATCTGTCTGCAGTGAAATCTCACCTACCTTGCCTACCCAGGGCTCAGAGTAACAGCCAGTCTGTCCTGCATCACCACTGCAGTCCTTATCAGATCAAACTCCAGATGGCAACATCTAACCCTCAGCTCCAAAATACATTTAACCTCGACAAGAATGCTTCCGAGTGTCTGCTCCATGCATGCAGGACTCTCTCTTGTGCTCACAGCAACCCAGCCTCTATTTCCCTCATTTCCCTGCTCAAGAGGCAGTACTAGGGCAGGATGCTCCGAGGAGACCAGCCAACACCATACAGAAGGATCCTCAATGCAGACCCCCAGAGCACCTCTGCTCACACAAGTGTCCTGGTGCCCCGTCCCACTTACCTGCAGCGAGAAGGTCAGCGCAAGCTCCGTCTCCACGTGTCCACTCGGCGGCAACACGATCTCGTGAGACCGCAGGATGCGCTTGGAGCCCTGCACAGAAGCAAAGTCCATGTGGTAAATTGCCCAGCCAGCCACTTTCTTGCCATCCAGCCCAAAGGGCTCAGACGTAGAACTGGAGAGCTCCAACTACAGGCCTTACTCTCCCTGATATTACCCACAGCTGCCTTTGTACTGCCTCTCCCCAGGGAAAGGATAAGGCAGCAGGTTCTGCAGGCGGGGCTGTCAGAGAGCTGGGCTGCAGGCAGCACTGGAAAGATTATGGCCTTGGAAAGGATGGTGGGAAGGAAGACTGGACTGAAATGGAAGTAGCCCTGGATTGGCATCCCACCTCTATTGAAACAAAACTGGGAAATGCTTTCAGAGACTACCACAGAGAAAGTGAATGGATGGATCTGACCTTGCACTTGTGCAACATATTAATGAGATGAAAAGGGAGATATTTGACTAATAAAGATTTGGGCATATTTACTGTCCCTAACTGCAACAAAGCAGCTTTTGTTCTGCCAAACCCCAGCATTCAAAAGCTATGAGTCAGCCCCCACCCCTCAAGCTGAAGTCTCATTTCACGACTGCAGCCAATAGGTAGCAGGCTCCGCATCTCCTGGGTTCGCAGGCTGCAGTGTCACACACACATCTCTGGCATTAGCCTCGGTGGACTGATTTTTCTCTTTGTACACACACCCCTCCTGGAGAAAAGTGGAGATTTTAATCTATTTCAGGGAATATTTCAGAGAAAACTAGCAGGAAAGCACAATAAACCTCTGCCTAGCAAATGCTTCTGTATTGTTCAGATAGTGGTAAGTTTCAGAGGTCTCTGGCTCAATATTCTGCTGAGGTTGCAGCTCTGGCTTTGTCCAGACAGGCTGATCTCCCAGAGGCACAAAACTGTAGCTCTCAAAAAAAAAAAACCGCATCTGGGAAACCAGAGACAGACAGGGACTAAACACCTCCCAGCTGCATCTAAAGTAAAACTGCAAATGTCTACTGCGCAGCCCCAAATAATATCCCAAAATGAGGGAGGAAGAAGAGGAGAGGCTGAGACTGGGTTACATCCCTTCCTCCTCACAAAACCAGAATGCTGTGATTTGCAGGTGCCCCCAGTACATCAAACAGCAGAGCAGGTTGAAAACTGAAGGGTCCCTCCCAGCAAAAGCAGCACGTGTGCAAGTTAAGCACAGCTGGCCTTGCCACCGGCAATAGCAGCATTTGTTCCACGCTGCAAATCTCCTAACAGTAGCAATCTTGCTTTACTTGTTACGCAACTCGAAATCTAATGAAAGCCCAAATATAGCAGCTTTAAAAAGACTGCAACAGATAAATAGAGCAACAGCCTAGGAAATACTGTTGACAAGTCTTTGAACATCAGGAGGGATGCAGACAGACATGGGAAATGCAGGTAGGATGCTCTCATTAGGTCTAAATTCAGTCATTCTTTCTGGAAGGACTGCAGTGCTGACACCTCTCTTGCAATTTCTCATACACAGCCAGCGAGTCATTTGACAGAGACCATACACTTGAAGATCCAATATCACCAGCTGCAAACAATAGCTGTGTCAGAAACCTGAGTGCTGGCAAATTAAGTAGCCTTAAAAGAGCTTGTCAGCATCGTAATAACCTGCAAGCCACGAAGGAAGGCTTCAAATCTGCCTGCATTGAGACAGTCACAGTGCTACTGCCCTACCATTAAACAGCACATCACGAGATATGAACAATGATCGAACTGCAGTGCCAGGGACACCCAAGGTGAAGCTATGAGCACCCTCTGGGACAGCAGTTATTGCAGCTGCTGTGACCTCAAGGCCAACTGAAAGGACAGATGAAAGCAAAAACAATGGGCAAGGATGCAAGCTGCAGCCTGGGACTTGGCAGATAAGCATCCCAAACTTTTCCAGTTACAGAGGGCAAGTGCTTTTGCTTTCCAGTTCTTCAGGAATCTGTCCCACTACAGAAGGGACTGCAGAATAATTGCTCAGGTCTCACTGTGTTACTTACTGTAGCAGGACAGATCACAACATATATTTAGAACAGACAAGAAAGTCTCAATTTTTAATAACTCCCTTCAGGCTTTTTGGGCTTCCATGTCCAAAGCAGCACATTCAACCTTTTCACCCAGAGAACGTGTTAAACTCCTAGCAGTAACCTGGATGGGAAAAAGCTTTGTTCTAGTAAAAGCTACTGGATTTCGCAGCCCAAGCCTGGCACACCCTGTCTGTAGATCACTCACCGAGAAGCCTCGGGCCCTGACAGTGATGCACACGCTAACCTGTACAAACATATGGAGAGCTTTCAGCCCTGATCAGCAATATCTGACAGCCTGGGAACCCACAGCTGTGCATCTTCAGAATTCAGCTGTGTGAAACTATTCCCTACCTTTCTGCTCCCTGCTGTGGATCTGTGAATCCCTCCAACACAGGAGGACACAATTTTGCTGCAGCTGGACTGCTCACAGAGATGAGAGATGTTGGCTAAATGCTCAGCTGCATGTTTTTGGTCCACAAAGCCTTCATGATTTCACTTTCCAAGTTAGATTTTAACACAAACAGATCTCTGCAGGAATTTGCCTGCCCCTTTTTTGAAAAGCAGCTGCTTTTCAGCATAGTTAATGGTACTTGTCTACTTCCAGTTCCACTAGGCTTTTAACCAGTAAGAACTTCAGCATTTCCAGTGGTGGGAGCACTCGAGCTAAACTGACGCAGTGACACACTGTGGAACTTACTCGCTACCTGCTGAACACCTACCTCCATGCAGCATGACCTCTATGTAGAAACCTAATTAAGCAGCACAAACCCATGTTGCAAAGCAGGTTATTTACCTAGGATGAGAGCTGTATCTTATGGAAATAAACTGAAATGTACAGGCATCCGATAAATCAACTGACAAGTACCTGGCTACAAACATGGGTTGGACTTCTGACAGCAGAGCTGTCCATTGGAAGAAGGCCCAGCCTTCAGAGCCTCCCCAGCTCAGGTCCAAATGACCAAGATGTTCTGCCCCAGCAAGAGCTGCAGCATGCTAAGCAAACACACGCTTAGATTTGGTGACTGCTCAGGAAGATCAGGTGACAGCATATGATATGAAATGAGCATCTTTACCAACATATAAAGCTCATGCCGAGTCCTTAGTGAACAATATTCTTCACTTACTACAATGAAATTTGGTAGGAACACAGGAGAAGGATCACAAGAGACTCTCCACACACACAGAACATCACGATATAAGTGTGGGAAGTGGCCCATAGCCATGACAGACCTCACATGGAGGCACCTGCCAGCATTGTTAACTCAAGTACCACATTCGATTCTTAGAGCTGACAGCAATTACCTGCATTTTGACAGCAATGACCACAGAAATAAGCTCCTTATCCAATTCCTTTAAGACTACCAGTTTCTTTAGTGTCAAGCTGCACAACCTGCAAACAGGAACAGAAGAGAAACAGTTATAATCATTGTCTGAAAAAGGAAAAGCTCTGAACAGCTTCCACACAACAGCATCTCTGTTTGAGGTAGAACAGACTCCAGTCAGGAGCCACACAGACACAGACATAAAGACAGCAGGAATACCAGAGGCTTCCCCAGCTCTTCAGGCTGGATTTCTCCACACACCCCCAAACAGGAGGAGGCAGCCTGTGGGTCCGTCTCACGGCCTGGTGCAGACCCATGGCCACATGGGAGAGCCTCCCAGCACAGACCTCGCAGACCGCAGCCTGGGAACGCTTGTTCTGAGTCAGCCCAAGGAGCTGTAGGGTCAGAGCAATTAAATTCCAGCAATGTAAAAGCAGTGGGTCAGGCTAATTTTAAATTTCTCTGCAAAGCTTTACTAGCCTGTTGGCTCTTTCAGTTTCAGGTTCTGGGTTCCCAAAAATTTCACTCCCACCTCCTCTTGCAGATCCTACTCATCCCCAAACAAAAGCGCTAGCAAGAGGTTCAGACCTCTCTAGTGGGAAAGGAAAAGAAACAAAAGAAAAAGGAGAGGACTTGCATAGTGCTCTGCAGCCCTGGCATGCACATGCCACACATACACAGCTAACTCGCATTCTTCACCCTGGCAATGCTGCATTGTTCCAGTTAACAATGTTTGCACTTCTGCCTTCCAGCACAGAGCTTTTGGGAGGGGAGAGCATTTGGACTAGGTGCAGCCCCAGCTCTGAGCTAATGGGGCTACGATACTAGCACTGTCACAGTTTCACAGGAATTACCAACAGCTGGTTTAAACACGGGGGTGTGCCTCGAAAACAAACTTGGGGGAGGGATAAACCTGAGGAAAGCTGCGGCCAGAGAAAGCTGCATGGGAGGCTCTGGAGACAGACATCACCCATGATGCAGATGCTGGCCAGGAGCAGGCTCTGCTTCATGTCCAGGGTCTGAAGGAAGGAGGCTGTGATGCCATTTGTTTTCTTTGTGAGGCCATAGCCGGAGGACAATTGCCCCAGGCTTGCCAAAAGCCAAAGAGCTGTGGGCAGTCAGGTGGTGTGAGCAGAGGTAGCACAAGGCACTGGCATTGTCCGCCTGGCAGGAAGGGAACAAAGGCCCTCTCTGTGTGTCCTGGCCGGAGGATGGAAAAGGTACGCGAGGGAACAATGGCGTTCTCAGCACACCCAGCAGAGCACAAGGAGGGCGTTCTGCCATTCCTCCAATTCATCATTTATGAGCTTTGATCCAGCCCCACAGATTGCTTGCTGCTCAGAAAGAGGAAAAAAAAAAATTATAAGCCTTCTTTACAGCAATCAGAAAAACAAAAGCTGTTGGAAAAGACACGGGGATGCATCTGCTTTCTTTATCCCATTGTTGGACTGCTGGTTCTAAAAGGCACTTCACACAAACAACAATGAAATGTTTATACTCTCCTTCAGGAGAAAAAAAAAAAAACATAAAACAAGCAGAGTTTAAATCTCACCAAAACACTTTCACCCTTAACATGCTTAGAGTTTCAGGTCTTCAGTCTAAATACAAATCAAAGCAATATTAAGAATACGTGACAGAAAGGGGCCACAGACAGTCACAAGAAGCATCTTCCAAGCAAGGCGGTGTGCCCACAGCAGCAGTGCAGCCATGCCTGCCCTATGTGCCCTCCTATGCCTCTGTGGCTGGGATTGATGCAGGGGGACCTGAAACAATCTTATAAAACGGGATGAAGTTACATTTGGAAGTTTCCCCCATATACACGATCTCAGTGAATGCAGGGGGAATAAAGAAAATCACACAGACATACGATGGGAATTGAGGAAGTCTCAGATCTGAAGTTGAAAGAGCCTGAAGTATTTTAAGTGGTCTATAAAAAGTCTGGAACCGCATGACAGCAAGGGTAGGCAAACACTTTTGTTGTGTGTTTATTTCAGCATTGATCTACGGTTGCACACAAGGGAGCTCAGCTAGCAAAAGCACCAAGCCAGCTGAAACTAGCTGCAGAAAGAGCAAAGGAAATGTGAGATTTCCACCTCACTTTGGAGGTCCATAGCAGACCTCCCCACTCAGCACAAGCTGCGATGCAGAGGGACTCACGTTCCCTTGGTCACACACCGTAGGGAGGCACAGGCTGCTCCCTCCTGATCCCTTTCCCCAAGTTAACACATGACATCTAAATGCATCCTACGACAATAAAACCCAGTTCTAAAGAGGAAACCTTGGCTGGACCCAAGGGCTCCAATGTGCCCTGCTGAGGCCAGCTGTGCTGTGTGGCTCCACCACATGCTCCTCACCTGGGCAGAAGCTGTGGGCACAGAACACATTTCACTAACAACAATCCTAGCTCAAACAGGATCAGAGCAGCCACACGAGGTGCTCAATTCTTATTCATTGGATGCTCCGGTTTTGCATCCCTTGGAGTAGAAAGATCAGGAAAATAAATCCCCTCCAAGAAAGACTCACTGAATTAAATGTTTGTCCCTCCACAGGGAGCACAATAATTGCACTGAGACCGTGTTCACACAGAGACAGCCAAATCAACAGGAAAGAAGAATTAAAAATTAAAGACCTGTATTTTAATTAAGCCCAATGGAAGTCAAGAATAATAACAGAAGCAGGGGCTCCAAGTGCAAGACAGGAGCAGGAAGGCTTCAGCTCACGAAGCAGATGTCCTTGCACTGGCTGAAGTCTGCAAGATACTGTTCCTAGAGGCAACGTTTCATTCCAGGAGCACTTTCCTCTGAGTTCTGTAAGAATGTGCCAGATGAGAGATGCAAGCAAGGAACCTGTGCACCAGGCAGTTCCGCTGCACCCAAAACTACTTCAGTGGTAGAGACAGCAAGCAGCCTCCTACCCCTCAACACTGAGTGTTCTGCACTTAAGCTGACACACTCAAGACAGTCCCAAAATAAACTGTGAGCCACTTGGAGGAGAAGTGGAGAGAGACACTGCCCACTCACATACCTCCCAGACAGAGCCTTTCTGCACATAGCTACAGGGCAGCTGTGTGGGGCAGGCTGGAGAGAGGAGCCCTGCACAGCATTTTTCTAATGCAGCTGTCTAAGCAAGGGATGAACACGTGCAGAGCACACACATAGTTTCAGACACCTGTTTTGCATGTGCCCAGGTGAAGGAGTACTCTCCTGTCCAGCTACTGTGCTCACACGCTTCATACTGCCTAGGAGAATTATACCAGGCAGAAAAGCTGTTCTCTACGTTACAGATGTGTCAGAGGAGGGCCATTGGGGGTTATCAGTGGTAGAAAACACAGGAAGAGTGGTTCTTCACTCTACAAAGCTTATGAGCCAACTCCATCAAATGTTTCCACCTTGATCCACTCTCAGCCTGCTTCCAACCAGGAGTAAATTAAATGAGACAGATAAATGCCCAACTCCTTTCATGCCAGAAACACAACTTGAGCAACTAGCAGAGATGCAACACTGCCCTGCACTAGTCTCAGCCTGCTTCTCCTTCATTCACAGTTACCACTAAGCTAAATGGAATCTTGAGTCAGCTGTTTTGGCTACAGGTGCATTCAGGTAAGCTGTAAGCCAGGAAACAACTGCAGGGCCAGTATTTCCACTGTTCTTAAGGATCTTGAAATCTGCTTCCCAGCATTAACACAGAGAATTAAGCTCTTAAAATTCTAGAGACAAAGATCCATAGAAGTGCTGCAGCAAGCAGATCTTGTTTTAACAGGTAAGAGGATGGAAGCTTAATTTATGCAACAGGCTGCCCCTAGGACCTCACAAGGACGCAAACACGCAGCAAGATGCTGCCCCGTTACTGCCGAAACATTGTGCTACTCACTGCACATATTTTGCAGTGTACTTTCCATCCACACGGGTGGGATATCTGCATGTTTGTCACCAACCACATGCCTCCACCTGCACACTCAGAACACTGCCACTGAGAAACTGATGCATTCTCTCCCTTTCTGAAGTTCTTCACACATCTGGTGACCTCAGCCAGAATCTTAATTCCTCCACAATGGTCTCTTCATGCTTTGTGTTGATGGTTTCAAATCCCTGACTTAAAGGAAAAATCATGAAGAAGAGATCAGGTCTGTTCCTCAGACAAGCAATGGTATACAAAGGAGTCCATCTAAACCACTTGTGTGTTTACACCACGCTGCCTGCACATCCAGGCTCACAGCCAGTCCGTGCACCTCTCTCGATGTGCCTCCTTCAAATCCAGCATCCAGAGCACCAGGAACGCGTGGCATCCTGACAGCACACTAACTGTGAATGAAGGATCCCACGGTGCTGGTGGATTGAGTTTAATCCACATTCTAAAAGTTCTGAGGGAATAGAATGGTGTCATTTAACTTAAAAAAACTGAAGTAAGCTAACAGAGAAAAGATGACTGATGATCAAGGCTGCTTTGACAAACCAACAGGACTACATTTCCTACAACACAGCTGACACAAACATTTCATATTTGCTGTACTAATTTTGTAGTAGCTGGAGCAACCAAAGGCACCAATGCCAGATTCCCACTGAGCACGTGATGAGAGTGGTCAAAGCTGCACACGGGGAGGGCAGCCTTTGGGATATGGGCTGGTGGAGCGTTTTCTGTACCTAGGGCTTCAGTTCTCAGCCAGCCAGCAACAAAAGGAAGACATGTAACACTGTAACGCAATGGAAAGGTCAGCAACCATAGCCTAGCAGCAAAGTCCCAGGTTGCTTACCTTCCAAAGGCCTCAGGCACACAGGGATCTCCAGCAAGATATCCTCACCTCCACTGCCAGCCCATTAATGAGGTCTGGAAAGGGGTGGATCCTGGCTCCACCCCTTCCATCACTCAGGTGCACAGCGCACACCTGAGCTCCCCTGGGTTGGCCCTGCCTTCCCACCAGGTGCTCAATCACTGCTTCAAGCTGTGACTTAGCATTTCTGCTACCAGGCACAACGCACAGCGAGGCAGCCAGGCAGAAGGCAACTCCCCACCATACACGTTAAAACCAGAGCAGAAAATTATGCCCAAACAATGAGCAAAATTGATTCTGTGGGGAGGAATGAAAAATGCCAACAATTGGGAAGAGGATGAAAGGAGACACGAGCTGCAACAGACCCAGCAGTTCTCCCCTCCTCAGCATGCCCTCCTCCCACCGCCTGCCTCTTGCTGCCCTCTTGTCCCAGCAGCTGCACATGGCACACAACATGTGCACTGGGAATTGGCTGCACCAGGCATACCACAAGAACAAGCTCCCTGCCTGCCCTGAGCCCTCTGGGGCTGGCAGGATCTGCATACAGCAGCCAGCATGTGAGGAGGGCCCCAGGAGCCTGCTGCAGAGCGAGGAGCAGCACATGAGTCCTGCACATACGCCAGCACCCTCCCCGCAGTCAGCACACATTGAGCTCCTTGCAGGAGCAGCTAGCTCGAACAGGAATGAGCGGTGGCATGGAAGGGCTGCACAAAAAGCCTCATGCACACGTTTGCACCAACATGTGCCTCACCTGGATTGTCACCCTTTCTTTCCCCCATCCTCTCCACCTGCACCATACCCACGAACTGTGAGCACAGCATCCCCCAGAGCAGCAGCGGGCTGGGAGCCATGACATCTCCACAGCAACAGGCCCCTTCACAGCACTCCAGCTTCCTCTTTACCCCACTGCAGCACAGCTGGTGGCAAATCAGCCGTGCCACCAAGAGCTCTGTTCCCCATACAGCCCAGTGCTTGCCCTGCAGGCTCCCCTGCCCATCCAGCGCTGTAGGGTCATGCCGAATTATTTACTGCTCAGCCACCTCCAAATCACAAGCAGGAGCCGTGCACAGCCAGAGCCGAGATCCCCACAGCACACAGGTCCTAACATCAGAACCTCTCTGAAAGACCCACCTTACATCACAGTGGACAAACAGACAGTATGAACACCACTGTCAGCCTTTTAAAGGAGTTTTACCTTTTAAAGCTCACTGACCAATACGAGCCCACAGCAGCACAGCCAGGGCAGCTGGCCCGTTCCTAACAGCACTGTCACTCTGCCTGAAAGCAGCCACATTGAGTGCCAGATGAAAAGGGTTGTCTGTGCTAAGCTTGCAATATGGCCTGAAATAAGTAAGATGGGAGAATCGCACAGGCATAATTTAGAGCTCAAATGGATGCTTCCTTTTTTAGTGAGAACTCAAAATGTCCTCTAAGGGTGAAAACAGAGCGGCCAACAGCAATGAGAAACATTTGTGAACACTGATGGCACGTTTGGTATCAGCCAGCAGAGCAATCAAATATGCAAAGCATGCCGCTGCTGGGCTTGTTTGCGGACCAGAACACTCCACAGATCCCAGCACTGCTCTGACCACATGGAGCCTGCATTCTGGCCTCCTTCCAGGTCAGGCACGTGCACCCAGCCACCCCCATGCCCCCATTGGGACAATGCTCCATGCTGTTCCTCTGCATGCCCCACATTTAATGCCAGCTCCTTCCTCTGCTGACTATGGAGGTGAAGGAGAACACAGTCACAGAGATAACAAAATTAATCACCTAAGTTAGAATCAAATTTTTTGAGCAGTTCTCATCATGCCTCAAAGTACGAGACTGTTTAGCATTTATTTAGATCTGAATGCTGCCAGTTTTCACAGGGCAACAACACACAGCTGACAAAGCAGGCTCCATCAGCGCTAAATATAATTCACAAAGAACTCTAGATCCTGCCACTAAAGCTGGAGAACTCTATTCAGCATTAAACACACTGCAAATTCTGGTTAGCATCCCTCAAACTGCAACAAAACGATATGGGTAAAGCTGTTAAAATGTGCTACCCCTCGGAGATCAGTGCTCAAGGAGTAGGGGAGGGGGGCACACTGAGATGAGATGTGTGCTATGAGCAGTGAAAGGGCTGAAAGGGCTGAACCTACAGAAGCGTTTGGTTCTCCTGTAAGAACAGTAATGTCTCCTGTTGCCTTTGGTTGAAAATGCACCGCACTCAAGCATCCCTGCATTTCTTCCATCAGATATTCTGGGCAGCTCTCACTTGTTTGCACACTGTCTGAGAGATAAGCTGGGAAGCAGACCACAAAAGAAGGGGACCTGGTGAGATTTTGAAAGCCAAACAGCTATCCACAAAGGCTGACTGAATGGCTGAAGTAGAACTGCCACCACTGCTGCAAGGGAAGGAGCTTCTGCCGCAACCAACAGTGGTGTCTGAACTCCTAAACCCAGCTGAACCAGCTTGGAAAGGATTCTGGAGCACAGTGACCAGCCTGCTGCTGCTGAGCACAGCACAGCTCTGCACACACCTTGGTTTGCTGAACACTTCTGCTCAGCTCCCATTGGAGGCAGCTCCCCGAAGGGAACCGCCAGGTGATCTCAAAATGTCTCTCAACACCACTTTGAAAACGTCTTTTTCCCTTCAGTCTTTCTCTTCACATCTAAATATACTGTGCGCTCTACTTTGAGGTATTAGGAAAAAAAAAAAAAAAAGCACTTGTTTTGGAAATAACAAGATTTTCTGTTTGTTTCTTCTTCTGCTTACCCCTGTTCTGAAAGTTGGCATCACCTTTCTGTTTACTGGGGATAGAAGGAAGCACAGTTTTTACGAGAGGAGCCCAGAAGACCCCCAGTGCCAAGTGCTTGCAGCAGAGCGCAGAATGCAGCCATGTGCTACAGAAACACATTTACATTTGCTTCATATTCTGATGCTCTTCAGCAGCTGTTGGAAGTTGAATCAACAAGCAGAGATTCCATATTATTCAGAGCCTACATTTCTTCAGCATTATTGCTGGTGATATTTCATTCCTGAGAGCATTAAGAGGCCGGCAAAGCAAACCAAATGAGTTTGCTCATTCCGTTTGTCAAAATACTTATTAAAGCACCAGAGCGATGTGTGAGTGAGGAACGCAGCACACTGGGAGGGATGCTGGCCTGCCCTGCAGAACCACGCATGGCATGGGCATGTGGAGGGCAATGAGGCGGATGCGAGCAGCCCTCTCTCAGCAGGCAGTAATGTGCTCACTGCTGGGGAGCTGAACTCAGAGCCTGGCCAACATTACAATAGAGCCACTGCATCTGTGAGGAGGAGCGCCCCACAGGAACACTCACTGAGCCCAAAGCCCAGAGCCAGACCAGACCAGACTCAGTGCCTTGACAGTGTTCTCTTCTCATGCCTTTGCCTTGTGCAGCCAGCTGTGATACTAAGAACAAAGAATGGGTATCGGCATCATTTAAACTGCCTGTGGATGAGGTGAGGAGCATCCTGAAAGCTGAGCAAGATTGCTTCTGTCACAGAAAACGTTCAGAGCCATCAGCAGGGATAGGACAGAGACCAGCTGTCAGGTGCCATGACATTATTTCAACCATCAGGATGGGACGTATCCTTATTTTTATATTTCCTTGGCTCACAGGTTTGCATCAACTTCTGATTTTTACCACACATATCAAACTTTGCACTGGGAGCTATGGCTAGTCACACAGGACATGTATTTTTGTACATTATGTGTTTCTGATCACTGAGACTCTCACCAATAGCCTCCAATAGACAAACAGGAAAATGACCTACTAACACTACATTTCCCAGAGCTGTTACACATCCCCCATCTGGCATATTGAGCTGAGATTTAAAAGGATAATGCAAAAAGTTCTCCGTTAAGGTACCAGTAAAACATTAAATCAGCTTCTCTGTGCTTATCCATTACAAGGCAATAAAAATGTGATATCCCTCATGCTCCTTCCCTCTGGAGCCTGTGTATTTACACTGCAGCCACAACGGGAAGGCCTACTGCTACCTTTCCACGTCTTACAAATAGTGGAATAATGCCTCCCAGCTAAAGTTTCTGCACACAGTTTGCAAGAAGTCCCCCAGAGCAGGGTTTGGCATGACAGCTGGCGCTAAGGGAGTCAAATCACGTCTCTGAAGAAATCATATTTCCCTATCAGAACAAGAAAAGGGTTTGGGGGGCTCTGGCAAGGACTCTGGGCTGCCAGAGAGCCAGTGTGGATTTGCTGCTGCACTGCAGGTGTTTTAAAAGCTAAAGACAGAGCCTGAATTCATTTCTGCCCTGTCTATGAGACATGCATTGGGGAGACGGGATGGACTGCTGAAGTTTCCTGAGACTGGAGAATTGTTCATACTACGCTGCACCAAATTTTGCCTTTAAATCAGAACAGGCTTTCCGTGATGTCCCGGATAACAACAAACAATGACAATAAACCTATTTCATCTTACCTACAAACACATGCTGACTCTGTGTTGCTGCAATTCGGTCACCCTCCGAAATCCCAGCAGCACGAGGGCACATCAACTACAACAAAACACACTGTGCCTGCAGCCTCCAGGTGCTGGGCTTTGTTGTGCACCATGAGGGCTACAAAATCACAAATGCATCTCTTTTGATGCCTCCAAATTGGAAAGGGAGCTGCAAAGTCCTTCCATTCAGTGGGGAAGGCAGGGGATGTTACCTGAACAAGTCTCTGATCAGTGCACCAGAGAGCTGTGGCACATGAGACCGAATATTCCTGATCCTTCTAACATCAATAAACCCATTATCTGCAGTGTCCTTTATTGTACCCCAGCTTTTATATACAACACTGGAAGAGCTAAGGAAAACTCCACCACGTACCCTGGTGTCAGGGACACAGTTAACGTCTCTCCTCACTCAGACTCTTCCCTGCTCCACATATTTCCTCTCTGCACTCTAAACTCACAAGTAGTCAAAACGTTCTCAGAGCTTCAGAAAAATCCAAGCCAAGCGTTTTCAACAAAATCCTCTTTGCTACCACACTCTGATTGCTCGACTCCTGGAACAGGAGCAGTTCTGAGAGATGCCTTCACCATGAAGTATCATTAAACAAACGTTTGCAGCTGTGCATATTTCACTTCAGTCAGACGATTGTGAATTACACCTCAGTGTGTCCTTGTAGAAAGGAGGTGGGCTGTCAGGGGGACAGGAAGGGGGCAGAGAAAAAGAAAGGAATTTCTATTGAACAAAAGAGCTCCAAGGAAGCGATACAACTTTGCTGGAAGCTATTCCCAACCCACTCAACATTTTTGACTGTATGCAGACATACCAGAACTCCAACAAGGGGCATTTTTTCCAGCTCAAATGTGAACCATCAGCAAATCTGGCCACCACCAGAGAGAAATATGACAACCCAGTGGAATCAGAGAAAAGCACACTGAAATCATCCTGTGGTTGTCCTAAATCAAGAGCTTGCTCCAAGAAAAGAAAGTAGGAGACTCATACAAACACATGCTCAGCGCCCTGCACGCTACTACTCACAGCTAAGCAAAGCAGGACTCCTGCACAGTTGCTTGCTTTGCTGACTGAGCAGTCATTTACTCTCTGCTTAAAAGTACACAAGACAAAGAAGCACCTTTTCCCTGCTTGCCAGAAGCCCTATGAAGGGCTTTACCAGCATTCACCCAGAGGGTTTCCAGTGAACCATCCCCCCGCAAAGCACACACTGGTTCTGCTGGGAAGCCAAGCACTGCGCAATCCCTTCACAGCCTGAAACAAGGCAAGGGCCTGTGGCCATGCTGAGAGGCCAGGAGAGAAGTAGGCACCACAGGAACACAGAAGACAGTGCGTGCCTGGGGCACAGGCAAAGTGAGGTGTGGGCAAACATGCTCACAGCCCTGCTCTGGATCATAGCCTGTTGCACCTGGATGCAGCAGGTGTTGGTATCCACAGATCCTGCTCTGGATGCTGGCACCACACACCAGCAGAAACACTGGGAGAACCAGGCTACTTTGATCAGCAGGAAGGCAATGCTGCTAAGCAGACACAAGTATCCAAACCCATGTAAAGCAGAAGCATTATCAGAACTCTGTGCTATCAGCATCTGTGCAGGGCACTAAAAAGAGCTGAGTAGTAGGCACCAAACACATGGCTTATCCACAGAGTTATCACAGATTTTTCTTAAGCACAACCAGCAGGACCTAACCACTACACGTCAGAAAAACATCAGCTTACTGACCAAACGTCAAACTGAGCAAATCCACCTCCAAAAGCCCTCTCCTGACACAGCTCCACTCACTTGTTTGAACTAAGCAGGCTTCTTGCCCTCAAGCACATCTCCATGGGCCAAAGGTAAAAACCACTGTAGTTTTGCCTCAGGGAGCAGGTTTTCACCTAGGCTGCCAAAGGACACATGTTGGGAGGAAAATATCCTCTGATCAGCTTTGGTATCCGCAGGCAACTGGCTCAGCGGGGCCAAGCATAAGCAGACAGAACTTATCCGAGTGTCTGGAGGTGCTCAAAGTCTATTTGTGAAGCAAGGACAAAGCCTACTTGAGTGTTCATCTCACTGAAGCAAAATAAGGCAGATTCCTGGCAGAGAGAGGATACAGATCCTGCCAGCCTGAAAGAAATCGGAGCACCTTAAATTCTGGCAAACTCTCAGGAACAGCTTAAGGAAGAGGTGGAAGAGCAAATAAAAGGGAGTTCAGCCCCTAGCAAGCCACTGGCAACATGAAATATATATGATCCAGTTCTTGCAGTTCTCAGCTTTCCTTGCAAATCCTTCATTTTAAGGCAGTGGGTGCAACTCGATAGGGAAAGAAGCATATCATCTTTCTGAGAGCTAGAAAGGAGGCAGATATATTTTCACTAAAGGGGACATTTTTGGAACAATCCTTTTTGACAGCAAAAACTGCCCATCTGAGAGGATGGCTGCAAGACTGCCCACCCCTAGAAAATCAGAGCTATGGAGCTGTAGATTTTAAAGCTATGGACTGTAAATCAGCACGAGGATGAGAGCATAGAAAGGGTTTGGGGAGAAGAACAGGGCAGATGTGCAAGAAATTGGTGATAAATGATGCTTTAACAATAGCATTCTTTTATGAAGGAAGCTCTTCCTGCTGTACTTACTCTGCTGAGGCTCAGCAAAGATTCACATTGGGAAGGACGACACACAGGACCAGCAACTCCTTGCACAACTAGAACTCTCAAACCTCTATGAAATCTAACCAGTAACACAGAGCATGGCACAGGGGGAACAGCCGTGGGACGCAGTTCGGTGGGGCCATTCCAGCCTGCAGACTGAAGAGGACTTAATAAGGTCTTTTTCAGCCACATTTTCTATGTTCATAATTTCACTCCACCCCCAAGAGGTCATGCAGATGAAAACATCAATTTAAGTAATGCCAGATGGGGACAAAAAAAGTTGAGAGCTAAATCTTTGCTTATTATAAAACTACTCTCCTTTCTTGTAGAAGCACGGAACACAGTCACTGGCTGGATATTTTGTACGTAAGCAGGAAACATCTCTAGGCCGTTTATATTGTAAAGACATTAAGGTCATGTGCTTTTGGCCAAGTATTCCAATACCACATGGCACATCTATGGAAAAAAAAAAAAAAAAAAAAAAACAAGCCTGATTTTGAAGCTATGCCAGGACACCAATCTCCCCCAGGAACCCAAAATAATTCTTATTAAATGTGCTCATCAACTCAATTATAGATTTACTGGGTAAAGTTTAAAGATTAATTGTGTTTATACTTTTATTCTCAGTTTGGGCAGAACTCAATAGCATTTAATTTACCTTCAGTGAGCCACAAGTATCAGCAAAGCAAACAGCACTGAAATGTGTGAGTTCACTGTACTACTGAAGCAGACTGCTGAGGCAAAGGAAAGCTTCAGCAACGAATGAACCATTTGCCAGAACACACACAGGTCACTCACATAAAATCTACGGTGAAACTAGGATTGTATAGGTATGAAGACCACTGGGAAACTGTTACAGGTGCAGCTCTGCAAGTCACGCTCTTACTATAAAGTCATTAGCAATGACAGACTCGGTGCAAGGATGCTGAGCTCTGAACAATGCAAGCTGCATCTGAACGTGTCCCATTAGAATCCAGGAGCACATGTTGGAATTTGCATAAGAATCGGTGTGGAAGATTCAGTTACCTCCCAGACAATCTCCAGTGGCTCTGGTTACACTGTCAATTATTCAAGTTCGGAAGTGCCTGGCTGACAATCTCCTCGCCGGCAGCCTTGATCACAAATCCCTCTTCCCACCAGGGAGCTTCCCTCCATGTGAGACAGAGGGGCACAGCCCCAGAGAAGGGAACACCAGCCCAGCCCCACTGTGCAGCCCTGATGGCAGCCGAACCACTGCACACTTCCTGCACACACAGCTCTGTGCCCTGCTGGGAAAGAGCACTTCTGCCACAGGGCTTCTGGAGCTTTGCTGAAGCAGGCAGAGCACTGGTTGATGCTCTGTGCCTTGCACACACACTGACCCGTTGCAGGTGGAGGAGGA
The DNA here is from genome assembly GCF_951394365.1 of Tetrao urogallus. Lineage (NCBI taxonomy): Eukaryota > Metazoa > Chordata > Aves > Galliformes > Phasianidae > Tetrao > Tetrao urogallus. Next base: position 23,176,312 of record NC_136818.1, read on the forward strand.
AGAGAGCAGGGAGCCCCAGAACAGGCTGCAATTGCTGTGCTGGGAACGGCAGCATCCCTGTCCCCGTTACGAACCACCGGGTTCATCCAGGTGAGGTTGCAGTGAAATCAGGGCACACGTGACGAGGCAAAATTAAGACTGCACATGGATCTGATGAGCTGGAAAAGTCTGCAGGACCATCATGAGATTAGAGCTGTGACACAGACACTCATTTTCAGAACAGCCCCCCCAGAGGCAGTCAAACTGAGTGCCGGCACGGCCTCCAGCTGAAGCGTGCTCTCCCTGAAGAAACTCAAGACTGAGCGACCTCAAACGCTCTTGCTATATTTGTAAAGCCCGTGAGGAGACGTCCTCCAACAGCCCCGCGACTTCCATGGGCTTAGGAGAGATGGAGCACATCTTGCCAAGGTTCCCACCAGAATGGGGTTAAGAATTTCACTGCCAGCACTGCACCTTAGAAGACGTGAGAATCAACCTCTCCAGTGCAAAAACAGAGCTCTTCTTTTGAGAAGGAATGATACAATTCCAGACCAAATGCATCCAAACACATGCCATGCCTCCAACAGAACCTCCAGCTGGTACAACCTCATCAGTCTCATCTCTTTGGCTCCAGGGTATGGTGTAAAGAAGCTTCATGGGCAGCAAACTCTACAGCAGAAAGAAGGCTGTGCTGCACTTCAGCTGTCCCTCAGAAGCTGCCAAGACATCCTGCTGGTACGCTGGCTGGACTGGCTGCATGGTATAGGGAACATCCTCAGCCATCCTCACTGTGGAACTGCACCCCCACACACGCTAATGAGAACACACTGCTGCACAAATGGCAGACCTGTCCACTTTGCTGCACGTTCCCCCTTCTCATCTACACCACCCGCGAGCCTTTCTTTTTTGTTGTGTTAGGCTGAGGCAGATGGGCTGAGCACCGCAAGTGCATTTTCAGTCCAGAAGCAGCAGCACGCCTGTGCAGCCTCCTCTCATGGTACAGCCTGGCGAGCAGCTGCACAACAGGGAATCGCACTGGCACAACCCCCACAAGAGCCGTTCCACAACAAGGCACTGCCAAGCTCTGATCTCACTGTGGAGCACCCAGAGGACCGATGTGTTCCGAAGGTGCAGGCACAGCACGAGCAACGTGCCCCAGCGCTTGCAGCTGTTCCCTCACACCCAGGGCTGCTGTGTGCTCTGAGGCTCGCTGGTCACAGCAGCGTGTCACCAGCTTGTCACAACATCACGGTCACAGCAGCAGGCCGTGCAGTTGGGGCCTTCGGAGTGTGCAGGAGCCAGGCACACGAGGAAGGCTTGCACAGGCCTTGCATGGCTATCTTCTGCTGGTTCTCAGAAGCTGGGTGGATCTGCATTAACTGTGCTCCCCAGGCAGAGATTGTCCTCTCAGCAGAAAGGGGATACAGACTTATATAGACTATATATAGATAAGGCTTCCTAAGAATCTCTCCACGGGGCTTTTTCTGTGCTCTATATCTAGATCTGGCCTCATGCCTCTCGGGAAATACATAGACACGTGTATGTGCAAACTACTACGCTGTGCAGCCATTAATGGGAGCCCTGCATTGAAAGAAACCCCTGAAACACAGACCAGAACCACAGAACGGACTCTGTGGTTATCCTATATCTCCATTTGTAGCCCTCCATGTGTTTCCCTGCAGAAATCTCAAGTCTCTCTCCTGCTCACCGCATTTACTTCCCAGCAGCCACGAGAACCTCCCAGCCCTCACGCTATGGCAGCTTTGTCCAAAAATAAAAAGAGTGGGGATCACCAAGTGACCAACCCACCTGTCCAGCCCTACCACCGCGCTGCTGCAGGAGACACGGTGAGCAGATAGAAAGCGCTCAGTGTCCTGGTGCTGTCCCCTGCCCAAACGGCACATGCTGTCCCTGGGGGCATTTCCCAGCACACTGAAAGCCAAACAGCTCTCCGAAACAGCACGGAGGCTGTGGATGAGGAGCACACTGCCACAACATCAAAGCTGATTTTGTATGCTAATCTACCTGCTTACAGGAGAACAAATGCTATTTTTCTTGACAACCCTTCTGAACCAAGATCTGAGCAGCTATGCAGATTTCAAACTCTTTTGAAATAGCAGCAAACCAAACACCCTGCTTTCAGCACTAAAACGTCCAAGAACAACCACCCTGCAGTTCAGCCAGTAGCTTCCAAGAGATGCTCAGCCTCCAGCAGCTGCCCCCCAAGCACTGGAGCTGCATGTGAAGCAAGACCAGTCCACAGAGTGAAGTGGCAGCTACAAGGTGAGAGATTAAGTGAGCCACCCCAGAAGGGAGGCACAGCTTGGGACAAGCATCACAGCCACACAAAGCCAACCAGAAAAGGCTGAAATGTTCTTTTAAAGGCTTCCAGACTGCAGCACACAAGCAGGTAGCATGCACACCTGGTTATCCAAGCTCACAGAGCACTCACCCTCCTCCTTTCCTCCAACTCAGATTCACGAGGCAGCTTTGCAGACCCTCTGCTACAGCTGCACTGACCCAATCAGAGGGTCTGCACGTACAGTAGGCAACCACCAGCCTAATTTCAGAAGAATCCTCTCTCCAGGGCTGCTGGCTCCTGCATGCCCATTGGAGAGCACTCCAGGCAATTCATTGTTTTAAACAAATGAGTGATTAGCAAGGATCCACTCTCTCCTTGTGAAGCTGGCTGCATGCCCTGCAAGCCACCACATCACTGTGCAGTACTATAATCCAATTAAACCTCACCATGAGAGAAGCTTCACGCTATCACATTCAATTAGCCAGTTAAGCCTCTTATCATCTGCACACTGGGATCTGTTTGGACTCCAGCTCCCACAGCAGTGTTTGAGAGGTGGCATTCTGTGACCAAACAAGGCTGAACATGGACATCCGTGTCTGGAGCCACAGGATGACCATACAATATTGCTGGCTTACAGGAGGGAGAAATAAAGTAAAACCCAGCCATCAGCTCCTGCCTGCTCACAGTTGGATGCTCTCTGAGGGCCCCACTCCCCAACTTCCCATGGAAATGGAGACGTTCTGGAGGTCATAAGTGGCCCGGAGGAATTTCTCTCTCCTTAGTAAGGCAATGGAAAGGCGAAGGCTAGTGGAGGATCTGGAAATATGGAGCTTTTTGGCAGCCAGCCACCAATTCCATAGGAAATACCCTCCCTAGAAGGTCACCGCAATGGTGGCAAAATTTGGCCCAAAAGAATTAGAAAAAGCTGCCAAGATGTGACGCAAATAAAGGCAGTGTGCAGGCCAGCTTCCTGCATAAGGCCAAAACATGGAGTGCTCCTGGAAAAAGAAAGATTAAGGGTTGCAAGGAACATAATGGCCTCTTGTAACAGCTCTGTTGAAGCTTTTCTTTTCGTTGGCAGAAAAGAGGGATGTTTTGTTGCCGGTTGATTAATCTATTATGCAAATCATTTCATAGCTAATTTGATACAGCCTCACATTTGCCACAGCAACCATGGAACGCTCAGGACTGACGAGAGACACAGTACCAGCAGCTCCACTGCTCTCTGGCTGTCCTGATTGCATTGGGAGCACAAAGGGAACACTTCGTCTTGCTCAATGCCGTTTTGGGCCTCTCCTCTTCCACGATGGCTAAACCCAAAGCAGGGGAGAGACAGGACCTACTGGCACCAAGAGTCAGGGGTCTGGCCACTGTACTTCACCCACACACTTCACCTCCATTGCTCAGGTTTGCATGCCTTTCCTCAAGCATCTCAAATGTTTAACATTGCCTTAGCCAGCAATTTTTTTTAAAGCCTGCCTCATTCTCATCTGTATTCAATTTCCTCCAGTGGTAAAATGTTAGGCATTCAGTGTTACTCAAACAAAATCAAAACAAAGCTTCCAAATAAGCACTTCTGAGACGTACCTAGTCATCTGAGTAATTAGACATTTTCCTGGTTCCAAACGTATCAAGAATCTGCAGTCAGCTCCCAAGGACCGTGCCAGCAGCAACCCTAACAAACAAGAGTTCTTTCTAGACGTCAGTGAACCAATGGATCAGAAGGTTGATATGCTTAAAACGCCTCTTCCTACCTGAATTAATCAGCAGTTTTACTTGCTCATTTACGTAGCATCACTCAGCCACAATCATTACAGTATCAAGTTGTGCACAGCCTGCTCTTGCCACTGCTCGAGCCAGGTTAGAAAGCAGGGACTCACTGGCCAAGCAAGTTCCCATTTCCAGCAGTGGGAAGCACTCTTTGAACCCAAAGACATTGCTCCCCCTTCTGAGGGCACCTGTAGAGAGCAATCAGCCAGGGGCTTTCCACAGAGCACTGACATCTCAGTGCTCAGCTGAGAAAGGACCAGGCACCACGTCAGGGTGCCAACACGCAGGTCGTGGGACTGCTCCTCACTGCATCGCTCTGCTCACATATCATGCTGATACCCTGATGCGCGTTGAGACTCCTCTGCCGATCCCAGCAACTCACTCACCCACTGCAGCTGACCGCAGAACAGAGCAGTGGGAGATGGAGCTGGCACTGCAAGAGCAGCACAGAGCCTGGGGCATGAGCAAACTGTTCGGATCTGCTCAGCTGCTGTGAACCCACAGCCTCACTGCAAGCGGTTTCCATTGCCCAGGGTTGTCCATGTGCTTCAAGACCACCCCGCAGCACGGAGCACTGATGTCTCTGCAAAAGCAGCCCCCTGTTCCAGTGCAGCACACAGACTCTTTCATGTTTCCTCACCCACAGAGGCAAGGTAGCATGTGAAACTCGGGTAGTGCCCAAACCACGCAATCTCTCTCCACGTATGTTCCACGGGTTTCCTTCATATCTCCAAGTCAGGTCACTGCTGCTCCACACACAGTTCAGCATCACTGCACTCCACACCTCAAACCTGAACTTTTCTAACCATGTGGCAGTTAAGGCAGCAGCTTCTAACAAACCCCATCCCAGGGCAAGCTCTGAGCTTCACTGCCGCTTGTTCCAGAAGAGCCCCTGTGAACAAAGACCTCCCCTAGATCTGTCTCTTCCTCAAACAGCCTCCTGAAGCTCCCTCGAAACAGTAGTGGCTCTGCCATTCACACCCACAGCTTCATCAACAACATCTGGGAGCAAAAGGAAAAAGAAAAACAGAACACAATAACACTGACTAATTCTATGTGTGAGGAAACTGAGCAGTGAGGTTTGATTCTCCCTGTAGAACACTACTCTTGCTTTTTCAGGTATTGAGGAAACTTTGTGCAGTGTAACCTTCCAGGAGGAAAAATATTTCAATGCACAGAAGAAAGAAATGGGAGAATAAGGTAGGCATCTCTCCCTTCTAGAACATAGCAGTTACATCCAAATGAGACAGCTTGAGTTACATTGCTGGGATGAATAAAAGAAAGAACTTGCATTTCTGAAGCAATCCTGTCAAAAAGCCCAGGAGCTATAGGTACTTAAGAAAGATGTCAGAAACCATTGCTGCAAACGGCAGGAGAGAAAGAGAGACCAGTACAAGCACAACGCATTACCTACATTTGTGTTTCACTCAAAACATATGGCTGCAGAACAGCACTTCCTTAAGTTTAGGCACAGCCCGGTCAGAGAGGGAAGCTACAGAGGCACCAGAGCCTTCCAGATCTCACTGAGCCTGTCCAGGCCAAGAGGACTCTCAGCCAATCTGCCATCAAGGCTGGTCAATGAAGAGCAGTGCTTGGAGGTCTTCCTCTTGCAGCACAGCTTGCAGCCATTGCCTGGGGAGTGCAGGGTACACCTGAGTAATGTCAGCTACTCAAAGCACAGTCTGCAATGCCTCCAGCCAGCCCTCCTGCTGCTCAGCTCACTACAGGAGAAAGCATTGGGAAATGGGGTCAGATTTATTTCCACAAGAGGGGAAGGAAACAGTGCTCCCTCACCAAACACACACTCCTCTGTCATGAATCCTCTGTCCAACTCCAATCTCTTCTGAGCTACACAGGCTGTCCTGCCAACAGAAACATGGAGGGGAACTTGTCACGGGTAGAAATCTCAGAAGAGACTAAGGCAGTTCCACATTACTTGACCCACTCTCCTCCACATCCTCTTTTCACATTCCAGCAGATATCTGCTAGGACAACAAACTTATCTTTAATACTGTTTCCCCGACAGAACAGTTTTCATCTCAGTATTTTTCATTTTAACACAAAAACATCGAGTGCCTTTGTGCCACAGAAAAATTGCTATACCGTGAGCTTAAAATATAACATAAGGTTTTCAAACTCCTGCCTTCTCCACCACAGTGATTCATACAAAACCTATAATGAAATACAAAGCATGGACCTGAAGTAGCATCACAGGACATAATGTTTAATGGTGAAAAACAACAGAATGTTGGTTCAGCACTCCAGCTGCTGCTACAGACCTTACTGTTTGCCTGGCACAAGCAACACAACACACTCCTTCCCTGCCATCAGACCAACACTACTGCGGGGCCACAGCCTTGGTGCTTCTGACTTCATTTCAGAGCAACAACACACTTGGCGATCACAGTGACAGTTGCGGTCCCACCACACGTTGCATCCCTGACACAGCACTCGTACAGCCCAGCCTGTATGGAGCTCACAACCAGCTGGGCAGGATGGGCAAACAGCAGCAGCTGGCAAAGACAATACCAGGGTTGAAGCCAGAAGGACCCACCCACTTGGGACCTCTCACACAAAAGCTGCGTTCCTAGATGGAATACAGGCGCCCCAGTCCTCCCATCACAGATCCAGAGCATGCAATCCAAGCACTTCCACCAGCTCCTGCTTCACAGTTTGCCACAGTGCCTTCAACGCTTCCACTTTGAGCCCCAGCTCTGCCCCTTATGCACCAGTACCCACAGTGCCTCTCACAGCACCCAGACCCCAGCCAGCTGCCTGCCTCAGGTGCCACTCTGAGCCTCCAACATTCCACCATGCATCCAAGCAGTGCCAGCATCCTTACGCTGCAGTTCCTGGTCATCCACAGATCTGCAAACAAGCAACCTATGTTGTGAGCTAGTTTTCGTATCTGCAAGTATCAGCATAAATGGTAATGCAGAACTAAAAGTCCTTGACAGCAACGGACATTTGTGTTTTTTAAATTTTAACAGCTGCCACTAGGAGTTGGGTGAGATGGAAGCCCTACTGCCTTCCTGGAGCCATGGGCACAAAGGAGAGAACAATGTTCAAAGCAGCACTGCAAGAGTGCTGCATGTCCTCTGCACAGCACCAGGGTTGTGCAAATGGCACTGGAACCCAGCACAAAATGAAAAAGTGCTCTGACCTACCTCTATCTCATTCCGTGTGGCAGCACAGGGACTCATCAGAAAGAGGTACGTGCCCTCCTGGTGGCAGTGCCCTTCGGAAATCTCCTGCTGCAGAGCAGGACAGCTGAGCAGAGAAAGTTGCTGCATGACACACCTCGCGCTGCCAGCACAATCGGGCTATCCTCACCCAAACCATCCGCAGCTGCAGAACTCAGCCTTTCTGCCCCGTGCTATCACCTTGTCCACAATACACGAGCTCAGAGCACAGAACAGCCCCAGCGGACGGCTGCCTGCCCGCAACACAGCGATTGTGCCCATCAGCAGAGGAGATGGAGGGACACGGGTCCGCCCGCCCTGTGGCACAGGAGACGGATGGAGGCTCCGGGGTATCCGCAGAGCTCCGCACGCCTGCGAGCTCAGCCCGATGACTCCGTTCCCCGCTCACTCACTCTCGCCGCGCCCCCAAGAAGTAAAAGACATTAAAATCTAAGCAGACAGACGCTGGGATCTCCGGCACACCCCCGCCCTAAGCGTGCGCCCGCTCGCAGGCTGGGAAGGGGTCCGCCCGGCGCCGAGCCCCCGCCGACCGGACGGCCCCGAGGGGCAGTGCGCTCCAACATGGCGGGGGGCGCCACGGTAACGGGGGGCTGCGAGACGGAGGGACCCCCGGAGAGGGGCAGAGGGGCCGAAGCTGAGGAGAAGCGGGGCCGAGGGGGCGGCCGGGCAGGGGCTCCGACACGCGGGGTACCGCCAAGCCACCAGGCCCCGCCGGCTGCACGCCGAGGGGAAAGGGAGAGGCGGGAGCGCGTCCGCTGCCGTTACCTGGGCACGCAGCTGGGGCTGGAACCGTCGATTTCCCAGGTGGCGAAGAGGTTCATAGGCACGGGCCGCCCCAAGGCCCCGGCACCGCCCGGGAAGCTGAGGCGGCCCCGCTCCGCCGCCGCCGCCATGGCTGCCGGCCTGGCGTGCGCCCACCGGGCCGCCGCCGCCGCTGGCTGTGCCGCCACCGCCCCGCCCCGGCGGGGGGTGTGGTCACGTGAAAGTGGGCAGGCCTAGGAAGGGAGTGGTAAGGAGTCTGGGCGTGGCTAAATAGGACGGGCGTGTTCGTGGGGGCGGGCTTTATGCAGGCACCGCCCACAGCTCGCTCAGATGAGGGCCGCGCTGCCGCCGGGTGGTTTCCTGTGGCGCGGCCGGAAGTTGCCGGGTGGCTGTTGGTGGCGGACCGGATGTTGTAGTGGCAGTTTCCGGCCAGCTCAGTGGTGGCTGAGGGGGGAGGAGGTGGAGGTGGCGGTAGGGCAGTGAGCAGAGGCGAGGATGGTGCTGCTTACTATGATCGCCCGCGTGGCGGACGGGCTGCCGCTCGCCGCCTCCATGCAGGAAGATGAGCAGGTATGTCGGGGTCTCAGCCTAGCCAGGCTCGGCCTGGGCCAGCTAGGCCCGGCCTGGTCCAATCGATCTCGCTCTCCTTAGGCTCCGGCCGAGCCCCGCCGACCCCCACGACCAGCACTTCATCGAGCCGTTGGGACGCGGGTGGGGGTGTTTTCCGGGTAATGGCAGCTGCCAACGGCCTGTTCTCTCCCTGCAGTCCGGCCGCGACCTGCAGCAGTACCAGAGCCAGGCAAAGCAGCTGTTCCGTAAGCTGAACGAGCAGTCCCCTACGAGGTGCACTCTGGAGGCAGGAGCCATGGCTTTCCAGTAAGTGGCCCCGGGTACGGTGGCACGGTTAGCATTTGCTGTCTCTGGGGTCAAAGGAAGGTGCTTCTGGGTCCTCTTGGGAAACTGAGCCCTCCTAGGGAGGGTGAATTGTGCAGCTGCCAACTGCTGGTGGGGTAATAGATGTGCTAAGGGAGAACATGTGAGGTATTACATCACAGTACTGCCTTCTGGCATTTCAGCTGGCTGCTTAGCTGTGCCTTTGCTCAAGACAGTGTAGATTGTACCCTTTAATATCCCTTTTTGTCTCCTTCGGGTTCTTTATGCCCTCTATCATTTCCAAAAACAGATGTCATTGGTAAAAGCAGGTTAGCAGTTCCATTGTGAACTTCTTCTGAACGAGGTTCTCCTTTCCCTGTGTCCCGTGAGAGTGTACCTTTTATTCATCTGTATGCTCAAGCATATAGTATGTGATATATTTAGTTTTTCTAACAGCTAACAAGCATTTTTTTCACATGTTTGATCTTATCAATAAATGTGTTGCTGCATTTAATTAATCTATTGAAGCATTTGCAAACTTAGCTTATGATCTCTCTTGACTTTTCTGCCTGCTATTAAGTGCATTTGGATAATGAAAGCCTACAGAGAATGTGGGTCTGGCACCGTTACCACCTAACCAGCAGCAGGGGGGCCTAGAAAGAAAATAACAGGTGGAAGAATTTATAGCTTACAAGAGGCAGGAGAAGAGGAAATGCTTTTTTGTTATGTAACAACCTAGCAGAATAATTGCTAAAATAAAGTTAACTTAAGTTTTTAACGAAAGTTAAGTTCTTGTCAAGAATCAGAATTACGTTACCAGCAGAAATATTTATGTTAGAGAAGCAAATCTCTGTGAGACTGAGTGCCATATGGTATTGACAGAACAGTGATGTGCAAAGCTTTGCTGTGCTGCCAGCAGCAGGGTTTTTTTGCCCCCTGATTTCTGGTTGCCTTTGTTATGGAGTTACAGTGTTAGTGATTCAAGCAGTCTGGCTCTTATCTCTTCTAGAGCTTAGGCAATGTTCCAGAGCTAACAGGAGAGTACTGTTCTAAATCTTCTTTATAGAAGTTAAAATTTTCTAGAGTTCAAAGACTTTGTTTCTAGATGTTCAAGTGGCACTGCATAGGTGTATCTGTGACTGTGAAGCCTTGGGGAAGAGTCTTTAGAAATCTTGGTAAACTCCCTTGTCACATTGCTTCCATGATGCAAGCAGAGCAATGTCTGGGAAGACTGCTTCAGTTGCAGTGCCCAGGGAACCGAAGCCAAGAGGATTTGGGCAAGCTCATGTTTTGATGGATGTCTCAAAGAAACACCCAGATTATGTGCCTGGCTAATAAGCAGGGATGGTAGTATCTATCTTTCTGTGTTCAGTCTCTGGGCAAGTTCCACAGGCTGCTGACAGCTGCTACTGCAAAGCACTCTTGTGTTGCTGCTTTTATCATAGGATATCAAAGCAGGACCTTCATGAAATGAAGAATGCTTTCAGATCCAAAATTCTCCTCTGATAACAGTATAGGTAGGGAGGAAATAGGAGAATCAGAGATGGTCATCAGTACTATTTTAAACAATGCTGTTAGTTAACACAGTCCATCTTGTTTTCTGCCAAATCAGTACTCTGACTGCTGAGGGCAGCATAAGCCAGGACTGAGCTTTTTGTGGTGCGAGGGAGATCCTGGCTGAACTTGCTAAAAAGACTGTGAACATTTTTAGCTTGATCAGTTCAAAGAAGAGTCTTGCCTTGATGAAATCTGAAGCTCAGACTAACACTGCTGGAGTGATTGTCATCAAATGTAATCTTCAGAGCAGCTCCAAAAGCTGTGTCACCCTTCCAGGTACAGCACTTGCAGTAATGGCTGTGCAGGGACAGAAGCACCTCCATACTTTGCTCTGCTGTCAGTTGTGAGTTGACCTTTGGCTCGTCAGTGGTTTAAGTGGCTCTTACCTGTCATGTTGAAAACAACCCTTGGCCTTTACTGCTGATACCAATTAGAAGGATAAAGCTTTTCTCTCTCAAACTTATCCCAAATAAATACAGAAGCCTGCTAGCTGCCCTCAGCATGCAGCAATCTAGAGTTAGAAGTGGTAAACTGCAATGTGTGCACTGCTGGGCATGCAGTGTGATCAGGTGCTGTGCAAAAGCGCAGAGGCGTGCACAAGTGTGAAAGAGGCATCCAGCTGTGCCTTGGACCGAGGCTGCAGAATGGTGTGAATCCAGGACAGAAGGAGGTGTGGTTGTTTGCTGTGGTACTGACAGATTATACTGACTTCATATTTGATATCATATTGGGAAAAGCAAGTGGGAAATAAAGCTGAAGGGTTCCAGGCAGGACCAGCTGGCCAGAAGAGACCATGGCTTTACTGGCTGGGTATGTTCCTTCATTTGCTCTCATCTTTGAGAGCTCTCAGGCAATACTCTTCTTGTCTGACAAGAACCTTGCTGCTTTCAAGTACCTTCAAAAAAGCTTCTGGTCATGGCAGTGGCTAAATCAAGCTCTGAGTGATAACTTAGAACAATCCTGAGCTGCCAAGAAGGTCTCTGAGGGTGAGGAAGGAACAGAGGCAAGGCATACGATAGGATTAGACCTACAGACTAGTGCAGTCCGAGCTGAGGGACACACAAAGGTAGTAAAAAAAAAAAAAAAAAAAAAAAAAAAAAAAAAAAAGGTGGACTGTAGTGGCTGAAATTTCTTGCTTCTGCTTGGAGTGGAACAGCTGTTCCTTGCAGTCTGGCAGGTTTTGCACACAGATCACTGAGGCAGCAGAAAAGGACACTCAGAAGTGAGTTATGGATGGTTAAATCAGAGGATCAAGACCTTTTTGAGTATCTGGAAAAATCACAGGTTGTGGGAGGAAGTTGTATTATATGCTGGATGCAGCAATTGAAATTTCAAAGCTTATTAACTACAGTGCCCCTGTGACTAGATCACTTCCCTAATACACTGTTAATCTCTAGGTTAATTAGTCTGCTACATAATGGCATTATTAGACACAAAGTCAAAGGAAGGTAACATAAATGTAAAACTGGAATTCCATCCTGAGTTATAGAAATATTTGAAAGTATATCCAGAGCTATCTGCCATCTCCACTAGCTTGGTTTTGGTAGAAACCTTGCCTTTATTTTTGTAGTGGCTGAATGAGGAGGAGAACATAGGGAACATGCAACAGCAGATAGCTGTAGTGAAACAAGTAAAATAAATAGTCTTAAGTCTCATTCTTCCTTATCCTTTATTGCAGTAGGCTTTTTAGCTGAGTTGTAATGGAAGTTTCCTCCCTATTTCTGCTCACAGAGACACTGCTATCCGCAATGAAACAAGCTCAGCACTAAACCTTTGTGAACAATGACAATTAGCTGCAATCGGGAGTGAGGTGGTAGGAAGAGAACATCTCTGTGTGTTCAGCTGCACAAAACAGGGTTAAAGAGCAACAGTAGCTCCTGTTTCAGCACCAATTTGGGGGCTCCTAACATCACAGCCCAACTTATCCGTTGCAAATAGGATGAAGATGTCACCAGAGCCCATCTAGTACCAGTATTTTTATTCGGCTGTATGCTGAGGTCAGCTTGTAGAAAGCATTGCCCCAGCAATAGGGGAGTGTTGGGGAGGAAGGCAGCACTCAGCCTTCCAAAATAGGATATGGGATCCAGCAGTCACTGGGTTCATCAGAGCTTTAGCACATTGAGACCAAATTACTGTGCATGCCTTCCATCTGTAGGCCTCAGGTATGTGGCTGTGCTGTGTGATCCTTAGACTGTGCTTTCCATCTTCCCTTCTTTCTGCTGGCAAACTTTCTAGTGCTTCTCTTCTTCAGGCTGCAGAAGGCATGCATGATAGAAGGGAAGGAGGCAAGCTGTCCTCTCATTTCGCTCCCAAAATTATAGCATTTGTTGCTGGCATTTTTGTTAAGCTGGTGATACTCACAGCCCAAATGTGGTCCCAGGGAAGTGAAAGTTCAGAGGTCATTCAAGCTGGTACAGGGTCTAAGACTGCAAGAAAATTTATTTTAGGTGAATAAAAAATAGCCACTACTTTACAGAAAGTTTATACCCAGGCCTGACATAGCAAACTGAAAGTACATTTGTCCTGTTCTCATTATTTGGGTAGCATTTTAGCCAGGCTAAAATGAATCGTTGCTCCCAAGTTCAACTTTCAGAAGAATTACAGTCAGTGACAGTAGGGTTCTACAAAGCCAGCTGGGTTCTCAGCTTCAGAAAGCTGTTTACTTGGGGGGAGAAAGGTATGATGGATAGTGTCTAATAGGATGGGTACAAAAGTGCTTGATTGATTCTCTGTTTTATGTTCTTCTAGCTACATCATTGAGAAAGGGGTGTGTTACCTGGTCCTGTGCGAAGCTGCGTTCCCAAAGAAACTGGCCTTTGCATATCTGGAAGACCTGCAATCAGAATTTGATGAGCAGCATGGCAAGAAGGTGCCAACGGTCTCCAGGCCCTATTCCTTCATTGAATTTGGTGAGGTCCCTCTCTGCAAGGCTAGTTAGCAAGCTTATTGCAGGGGCTGCGGCCACAAAATGCTCCCCAGCTCGGCCTATGGAACTGACAGTTCAGTCTCTTTGGTGCTGTTAAAATGGGTGCTTTTAGCGTGGAGTATTTATGAATAGAGACATGGTAAGAAAATCATAAATATCCTTTAGCTCAGATTTCTTGCTTTCAGTCTTTGGGCTTGTTTCCAGGGAATGTTTGCTTGCAGTCTGCTGGCTGTCTTAGCACTTCTCCCACTCCTTTGGCAGCCAGGCTGCTCTGTGTTCAGTGAGTGTTTTCTCCACTGCATCTGAAGGAGGTGGTGTGGAACTAATAAAGTGTAGTAAGACATTTTTGATACAGCAGCCTGAATGAGAGTGAGTGGGATGCAAATTGTGAGAACGTTAGTGTCCAGCAGTGTGCTGGGGAGGGAAGAACAACTCTGACTTGAGGTCTTTTTGTTCTCTTTCTGGTGGTCTGCTCTCCACTGGTGTGCCCATTATGTAGGCACAGAACTGGGACTGTGTGGGTAGAGCCTGGAAGAATATTATTCTCCTGGAGCAGTGCATATCCAGCAGCAAAGTCTCTCAGCCTTCTTGCCTTGCTATTAGGTTAAGGCCCTTCTGTGCTGGCCTGGAGCGGCAGAGTGAGAAGCCTAAAGCTTCTAACCCATGTCTACAGCCTCTCCCTGCAGCCACATTAACGCTTGGAACTGGTTCTTAACATTTTCTTATTTTCAAATCGAATAATTAGCTTTTGAGGTGGGAGGGCAGAAGCAAGGGTCACTTTGTGTTGTACTTTTTTTGTGTAATAGTTTTCATTTGCAGTGATAGATATATTAACTTGAAGCAGAAAGTTTCTGATCTTGTGCCCTCTTGTGTCTATTTGAGTATATATTTCAGTGAACACAACTAACCAGAAACATCAGAGAACTGCTGATGCCTATCAGACTGTTGACTGGAAAGTCTTCAAGCAGTGGTGGGTGCTTCAGCTGAAGAAGGCATAGGCGGAAGCAGAGACAGATCAGTTCCTTTTGCTTGGCAAAGCAAGCACCACAGGGAGGTAAGTATCCTTCTTGATGGTTCTCTCTTGTTCCAGACACCTACATCCAGAAAACCAAGAAGCTCTACATCGACAGCCGGGCGAGGAGGAACCTGGGTTCCATCAACACAGAGCTGCAGGATGTGCAGAGGATTATGGTGGCCAACATTGAGGAGGTCTTGCAGCGAGGAGAGGCACTTTCAGGTACGCGTGGTGGCTGCTGTTTGGCGTATGCTTACCCTCCGTCAGTAACGTGGGTAGAGCACATCAGATGGAAAGTCTTCCTAATCCCGAAGTCTCCTTACAAAAGCAATGGACTCAGCAGGTGCATCATTTCTGTCAGTTGCATCCTGAAGCACCTGATGGATACTGGTGCTACTTCTGAGTGTCTCACCACGCTGGGTGGCCCTAGTAGAACAAGCACTAGATCACCAGGCAGACACAAGGCGTGCTGTCATGCAATACTGCTGTTCTTCCAGCTGCTCCAGAGAAACTCCTTCAGTTAATGTAACATCTGGGTGATACCTGGTTGAGTTGATTACTTCTCGATTAACTTCTCTGCCCTTTCCCTCCAACAGCTCTGGATTCGAAGGCCAACAACTTGTCCAGTTTGTCCAAGAAGTACCGTCAGGATGCAAAGTACCTGAACATGCGTTCCACTTACGCCAAACTTGCGGCCGTAGCTGTGTTTTTTATCATGTTGATCGTCTATGTGAGATTCTGGTGGCTGTGACCTGGTTACGCTGAAGAGGGAAAGCTGGTAGCCTGGCAGATGTGTGTGTGTGCAGGACACTGTTCACTGGGGATGTGCATTAGAATCCACGCAGGACCATCACCTTTATACAGGTGTCCTGAAAATGTTAGGCGACACCTGAGTGCTACACCTCTTAGTGAATCCTAACTGTAAGTGTAAAGGCTTGGTGACTACAGGCTTTTCCCCTGAGGCAGTTTGCACTAGGATACTGTTGAGGCTGACCTGTGGCTCTGCACCTCTCCGAGCAGGGAGCTTTGGGAACAGCTAATCAGTGCAGTTTAGCATCATCACCTTTTACGTCCTCCTCTTGAGTAGCTCTAGTGGGAACTGGACTCTAATGAACATTCCTTGTGTTGGCAATGTTTTGTTTTTTTTTTTTGTTTTTTTTTTTTGTTTGTTTTTTGTTTTGGGTTTTTTTTTTTTTTTTAGGATCTGGATCTGCGGTTTTTGGTTAATATTTTCTTTTTTAAAGATCAGACTCCCCTGTTTGAAGGCAAAATACTGCTCTGTACATATTGTGGTAGCTTTCACCTCTGGACTAGCTGTTGTTGAGTTTTCTGTGTCTGACATCTTGGCTTATTACACTTTCAATTGCTCTAGAAACAAAAAGATGGTAAATTATGCCTTAAATACATTCTGTCTAGTGCTAGGAGAGGCAGTGAACGGCTTCTGTATTATTGATCCCTACAAAACTAAGCTACAGGTTTGTATGTGTCTACTTTTCCTCTCCTGGCAGCTGTGTGTGACAGTATGTTTCCATGTGATTAAAAACAGGGTGTATAACTCAAGTGCTGTTGGTGCGGGCGCAGTGCAAACTATGTCAGCATTATGTCTATTTTCCCTTCTCTCTGCAGATAAACTACATTATTTCCTTCTACTGTACTTTCTTTCCAAAATGTATCAACTGCTAGCATTTCATCTCTGGGATGCTTGTTTTCCTTCTCCCTCTCCATGAAAACAACCAAAAAATAAAAGCAAAACTCTGAATGTTCTTATGAAGAAAAGGGAGTGTTTCCTTAAAAAACACTTCACCTTTACATGAAGGATTCAAGAGGATAACTTAAAAACAGTGGAATCCTTTGGAAATGCCACCTTTTTTTTTTTTTTTTTCCTGCAGTCACCCTCTCCCTACCTCATATGGGAAGCTGAAGTTGTAGGTGAAGAAAAACTCACTGTGGGCAATACTATATAGCTGCTTCTTTCTCACGGGCCAATCTATATAGTCTCAGCATAATGTGATTTTACTTTTATTCCAGCTGTGCTAGGAGCACTATTTTACCCATCAGCTTTTTTTTAACTTAAAAGAACAACCTCAAACCACAAAACCCTAAAGCTCAGGCCTGCCCACTCTTCTCTGCACTTAAGTGTCTGTTTCTGTAACTTGGTAGGAAGCAGGTAGTGTCACAGAAGGAAGCTTCAGGTCTCCCCAGTAACTTTTAAAAGCATGTGTTCTTGTGTAGTTCTGGAAATCTAAACTGGGACGTGGGAATGTTTTCTGCCACTGGGTAGGGATTCGAGGAGCTGTTGTCCTGCCCAGCCTGGTGCCATGTGGGACTGGCAGGGAAGCAGTAGCACTGTCAGTCAACCAAGCAAATCCCATCTGTCTTGTACTCTAGAATTTCCTGATTTCTGCATGATGTCTCCAAGTGTTACTTTGTTGATTGTTTTATTATTACCATTTTTAATCTTTGCAAGTGGTGTCACTAACAGGTGACTGTCCCAGTGATGTAGATCTGTGTGTGATGTGGATACTGGAAGGTGAGCTGACAATGGCCATAACTGGATTGTTGTGACTTGAGGGGGAGACGCTGCTCAGCAAGCAGTTGCCTGCTGCAGCCCAGGTGTCAGCAGTGAAATAAATGCTTCTGAAAAACCCCCTTGGCAGCGTGACCGATGTCTCTTGTTCTAGAGGATGCTTTTTTTTTGCTTCTAGAGGCGCAGGAGGGTAAAGACCCCACAGTTAACTGTGTGCAGAGCAACGCGTGCAGCCTGAGCGGTCAGTGCCAGTGCAGGCCCAGAGCTGTTGCCTGCAGATGGCAGTGCTGGCACGGTGCAGAGACTCTAAGTGAGGGCTCCCCATCTTGTTGCACTGCCCCAGCCTCCCTGAAGCCCTACAGCTTAGCTGGGCCCAGGGGTTAGCTGGTTTGTTTCTTTTTTAAGAAAAAAAGCTGTTTGTGTTGGCTGCACTTGCTGCTGCCATTGCTCAGGTCTGGGTGCCTCTGGGTGTCCCTGTGTCCATAAGTGCTGGAAGGGATGGGGAATGTAGAAAGGATTGTGTGGGACTGTGCCCACCCTGACCCACCGGGAGGCTGTGCTGGTGGGTGGCAAATCCTATTCTCTGTCTCCTTACATGCTGCTGTCACATGTAAACCAGGTGCCATCTGGCACAGACCACAGCGATGCTCTGCATCATCACCTCTCCCCTAGAGAGAGGAGTGGTTTGGGTGCTGCAGGGTTTTGGTTTCTATGTTTATTTGGGCATCAGCTGCTTCCCCCCACTTTGAACCAGCTCCTCACACTTGCAGTCCTCCCATTTATTTATTTTTGGGTTGGGGTGGGAGGGGGAAGCATCTTTTTTTGTGGTGTCAGGGGGTCTTTGACCCCAGGTGGTTTCTGGCAGCTGCTTTGCTGTGAATGAATGTCCCAGTGGCAACAAGTGTTGTGCCAGCATCGCTGAGTCAGGGATCCACTCATCTGCCTGAGGACACCAGTCACAAAGTAACAGCCTGCACGGTGAAGGCCAGGATGGTAGGGCGTGGGGTTCAGTCCTCACAGCACCCAGTCCTTGTGCTATCTCCCTCAGAGGCTCTGGGGCTTTGCTTCTTAGGATGGGCTGGCTGGTGAGTCTGGGAGGGTGCTTCCTGCTCCTTGCTGCTTGCTTTGCTGCTGAAGTGACCTTTAGAAAAGGAGGATGTGTCTTTTCTGCTGCCTGAAAATGAAAGCTCTTCAGATAGCAGGGCACTGCTACCACAACTAGGTTTGGAAGCCAGCCAAGGGCAGCTGACTGTAGGGAGCAATCCTCCCTGACTCACAGAATCATGGAATGGTTTGGATTGGAAGGGACCTTTAAGATCAAGTAGTTCCAACCCCCTGCTATAGGCAGAGATGCCTCCCACTAGACCAAGTTGCTCACAGCCCCATCCAGCCTGGTCTTGAATGCTTCCAGGGAGAAGGCATCCACAATCTCTGTGGGCAACCTGTGCCAGTGTCTGACCACCCGCACAGTACAGAATGTCTTCCTAATATCTGCTCTAAGTCTACCTCTTCCAGTTTAAAGCCCTTTCCCCTTATCTTGTTGCTATATGCCCTTACAAAAAAGCCCTCCACAGATTTCCTGTAGGCCCCTTCAGGTACTGTGACTTGTCTCAGCACACCATAGATGTCCTAGGGCACCCCAAAATGCCCCATCCTCTCTATCTGGAGAGGTGATGCAGCTGGGCTGGATTGCAAGGCATCAAGCACAGGGCAGCTACCAACAGCCTTATTCACTCCCAGAGCTGAGCCCTCCTGGGGTCCAGCAGCTCCCAAGGCCCTGTAGCCAATATGTGAGAGAGGCAGGCTCTGACCTTCCCTCCTCAACTGCTCTGCTCACATTTCCCCAACAGCCTCTATAGACATCATCTCCCCAGCTTTGCATTCAACCCTACCACCTTCCCTCACCTGCCTGGCCCCCAGCTCAGGCGCTGGCTGGCTCCCCTTTGGGACATGGGGTACCACTGTTTGTTGTGCCCACAGCACTGAGCCCCTCAGCAGCTGCTCCCAGCTGACTGCAGCTATGCCTGAACATTCAAGCTCACTGCAGGAAAGGAAGCAGAAACTGGTGGGGCTCTCCTGAGCTCCCAGAAGAGCCATAGCAAAGCAGGCAGGCACTAAGACCCGTGCTACAGGAGTTTCTCTGCTGTGATGGCTGCAGGGAGAAGCCCAATGTGATTTTGAATCATGGTTTGTAAAACCCCCAGTGGTTGAGCCCCGGCGCTCTGCTCAGAGATGATAAACTCATTTCCTGTATCATTTCTTTTTTTTTCTTCCTTCCCCATGTTGTGCTGCTGCCAGCGCTGCTTCCCGCTAGACTCCCCAGCCCTTCAGCGTGCCCCAGGGACTGCCTGCTGCCCCAGCACGCCATGTACCCTGGCTGTGCTCACTGGAAGCAGGGCACCTTAACACAGTCTGGAGCTGAGCGTGCCTTCCTTGCTGCCTGTCACCCAGGCATCCAAAAATGGAAGCAGACACAGGATTTGCATAGAAAAGCAGAAATAATGTGCTCCTCAGTGACCCTGAGACCTCTGCACATCCCTGCCAATATGTGCCAGAGCCAGTGGGAGCATAGGGAACCCAGGGTTCCCTGAGACCTCTCCCAGAGCTGAGTGACAAACACTGCTATTGTCCTGTCTCCACGTCCTTCTGCATTAGGGCCTGTTTGGGAAGGGGCCGTCTGTGCTGGATGCCTCCTCCAGCAGCTCAAGGTAACCACAACTGGGTGAATTCTCACTCCATCACATGCCCAGAGCTGGGAAGGCCTCGAGTTCAGCAGCCACCCTGCATGTCATCAGCTTCGGTAAAAGCAGCACAAGCGGAGCCACGCAGCCCCAACAGGGGCTTATAAATATTCCCAGGCTACTGGAGCGGGTGCTGCTGCCCAGGAACCAGGCAGCCAAAATTCCCCCCACGATTAACTGCAGCACACAAACAGCTTGTGGTGCATTCCTGCGGGGAGCGGGGCTCCCTCCTCACCAGCCAGCCCGCTTGAGGCAGGAATGCCTTCTCTCTTTTTTTAAGACCAGCTAGCAGGTAAGATAATCAGTGCAAAAGCCAAGTCATGTGAGTTTCAGCAGCAACAGATGAGCCACAGCACAAGCTATTTGTGGTGCAGGCACAAGGTTGCCAACCCTGAGGATTTGGTTGGAAGCCTCACTCGCTCTTGTTTTCATTAAGCCCCTTGACTGCTGAAGTCTTGAAACTGCGAAAGAACCCAGATTCTATTTTAATGGAGCTCCAGCTCATCTGTTCGCAAAAGAGAAAGCTTGGATGTAAGACTCAATCCCCCTAAAAACACTGACAGGTAAAATTAAGGCAACTTTGATATGGGTGTGTAAAACTCTGGGATTTAAGGCAGGCACTTGGGTGTGTGCTGTGCAGAGGTTTGAATGCCTGAACCGCCAACAATGTCACAGAAAGGTTAGTGCAAGAAAATACAATTTATTTTGAGGCTGACAATTGAGTTCCTGCAAAGCTGGTGAAACCAGCAATCCCTGTGAGGTCAGGACCAGATGAAAAGCAAAACTCTTCTCACTCAGTGCAGCTTAGACACAAATGTATCTTGCACCCCATGGATTGAGCCGAGCTGAGCACAGCAGCACTGACACACCTGCAGGACAGCGTGCCCCCAGTTTCAGAGCTACGAGCTAACTGGTTTCAATGGGCAGAAGGTGCCATGCAACAGGTGCAGGGCCTCAACTTGTGGGCGCTTCTCTGATGGCAGCTCCAAGGGGACACCATGTTGCATCATCACATCCCCGGTACCATGTCCCTGTGGGCTTCCTCTGCCAGGCTGGAGAGCGTGAGCTGGAGCAGGATTTGTTCTCCCCATTTTTGAGAAGAGATCAACTGCTGGGGATCACACTACACTGGGACCTGCACCCTGACACCTCTGGTGGCAGCCCAGCACCATCAACCCAGCATGACCACTCGTCAATGGCCAGCGAGGCAGCTTGCTTTGAAGCAGTGGTGCAGGAAGCGTGACAAAGGCTTCAGCTGAAAAGCAACCTGCAACCACTGTTATCAAAACAAGTGTGCCATTACTTTACAGAGCTGGCTGCAGGAACCGTTTCAGAGGGAGACTTGCAACAGCAAACTGCAAAGGCATCACTGCAGGGCAGTGCTGAGGCTTGCTGACCGCTTGATCTCCCTGCCTTTGTCAGCCAAAGTGCCAGGATTTCCCTAATTGCCACTACTGCTTAAATAGCGATACTGCAGATCTTCTCTGTTCAGCTCTGCTAATCCCTCAGCTGGCACCGCTCACCATGCAGCAGCTCTCCTGCTGCCCTCAGCACCCAGCAAGATGCAGTAAGGGGTGCTAGAGTCCTCCAGCCCCGGTGCTGGCTACCGGTGATCTCTGGCTGGGAAACAGAGTGAAATGGCATGGCTGTGTCTGCAGCCTGCAGGTGTAACACGTGTTACTTCTGCCAGTGGGATTCCCTACGTGATGAATCTTTATCTGCGTAAAGTGCTTTTAACGGGACTGTAATGGTGTGTGTCAGATGACGTAATGCTGAAACATATTTTTAACTCCCATGCAAACAGCTTGTCGCTTAATGAGGCAGGCCCACCAGTCTGCGATGGGGAACTGATTGAGCTTTACCCTGGGGATGTCACTGGGTACCATAGTTCCCCTGCTGCTCCTGCCTGGCCATGCATCAGCCCCAGAGAGGTGTGCTGGGGCAGCTGCAGATGCTGCCCCAGCTTGGAGGAGAAGTTGCTTGCAACCAGGCCAAGCTAAATGCCAGTGAGGGAGAACTGCCCGTTTCAAAGTCAGGGATGATGAGTAATGCACAGTACTGAGCGGAGCTGGAAATTGCAGCCTTCAGTGAAATACCAGAATTCCTCCCAAATTAGCTACATTAGGAAGACTGAACCCAAGCCCTCCCCATTCCAGTTAAATTCCTGCCTTTCTTTTGCCTCCTCCCAACTTGGCTTAGTGATCATTTTTTTTCTACCCGTAATTTCACATGCAGAGAGTTTATATTCCTCAATTCCCTCACAAACATCAGCTCCCTATTTTTGGATTCTGCCTTCTATCCCACAGCCTGCAGATGCAGTAGAGTGCGATCTCAAGCACGAAGCTGTTAGCTGCAGACTTGGTTGCAGACTTGGGCATGCTCCAGGCCTTTATCCCCACACGTGAGGTGCTCAGGGGAGCCCAGCATGCCAGTACTGTCACAAGCAGCACCTGATAGAAGTTACCAGCCCAGCTGCAATGCACTGCTGTGTGCTCAAGCGATGGGAAGGACCAGCAGATGCGTGAGGCAGTGGGAGAGGTTTGGGCCAAGTTGCAAACCACTGCCCAGGCACGCCTGAAAAAATCACTGGGCTCCTTCCCTCATGGTGGCATGGCACTAACAATCCAGCTCCGTGCCTGGGAGGAGCCGCAAAGACCCAGTGAGTTAAAGGGGGAAAACACTGGACTTTATTCATTATCCCCCTCTCTTCCCTGAGCTCGGCACAGTCCTCCCTTCGCAGGAGATGCAGGCCAGCATGCCATGTCAGCACATAATACAAAGAGCTCTCAGTCTGAGAGGAGCTGGAATCGCGGCAGAAGGATTTTTAACGCTTTAAACGATGGTTTAAGGCTGGATGGGCTCTTGAGATTGAATCCAGCCCACCACTACAGCTAATAGTGCGCGCTTATCAGGCTGCTACCTTCTGTGAACCTCCTCTGGGAGAATTTGCGTCTCTTCCTGGGTTTTGCCACCCTCAACAGGGTGCTTCGACACAAGGAAGATAACACTAGGGCTGAGATAACGCTAAGAGCCTGCACACCTGCTCTTCAGACAAGTGAACTCTCACTCACACTGGAGCGAACCTTTGGCAGCAAAAGCCATTTTCAGTTCTAGCTTCCCACGGCACTCCTGGCCTCTGCCCAGCAGCCGCCTCCACCCAGCACCCAGCGGCACGGCCACGCTGTGAGGCGGCCGCCAACACAGCCGCCCTACTAGGGCCCCGTCCTCCTCCCATCCCCACAGCCCTGCGTTCCGCCCCTCCACAGCCCCTCCAGCCCGCCGCCCACCCGCGCCCACCCGCACGCAGACGTCACGTCGCGGGGCGCCCACCTCGCCCGTCCAGCCTCATCCCGAAGCGCGCTCCACGTGCGAGCGCCCCCTTGCGGCGGGCGGGCGGAACGCGGCGGAACGCGGCGGGGCGGGGCGGGGCGGGCGGAGGAAGCGGAGGCGTTGCGGCTGTGTCCCTCCGCGGGCGCCATCGGCCGTGCTGTCGGAGGATCGCTCCGCGCGGCGGCGGGCTGCGAGGTGCCGGGCGGGCGGGAGAGCGGCTGTGGCCATGGCCCGCGGAGCGGGGCAGGCGTTCGCCGCCCTCTTCGGTCTGGTGCTGGCCGTGCTGAGCCGCGCCGAACCCGCGGCCGGTGAGTGCGGGGAGGGGGGAGGTGGCGAGGCGCGGGGTCCGGGGCTCGGGGCTGAGCGTGAGGCGAGGCGCTGGGGAGGGGGGAAACGGGAGGGGGAGGGAGGTTGCGCTGAGCGGGGGCAGCCGGCCGCTTTGACGCGTGGACTGGCCGCTGGGGCTGGCTGCTCGGCCCGAGGCGGGCGCGGGTGGGCAGCCGGTAGGAGCGCCGCATCCGAATCGGGAGTGGGGAAAAAAGTTGTTTCCTGAGAGTGGTTTGGCCAGGTTCGCTCAAAAAGAACTGAAAAGGCTCCTAATGGCATAGGAGTCTTATAAAGTCAGAAGTACGTTCAATTGGTTGAAGTGAGGCACGGTGCACATCTGGACTGTTTCTGCAAATGGCTTACTCAGCCTAGCCAATATAGTGGTGATCCTCGTTAGTACAGTGGTGAGCATCCCATAGTGGTGAGCGTCCCATAGCTGTGACCCTCGTTATTAGAGTGGTGAGCTGTCCCGCAGGAGAGTGGGCTGATAGGATGGTGGGTGATGGCCTCAAGCTGTGCCAGAGGAGGATCAGGCTGGATATTAGGAGAAGTTCGTTGTCGGGGAGAGCAGTAATGCCCTAAGATGGGCTGCTTGGGCATGTGGTGGGGTCACCGTCCCTGGAGGTGTTGAAGAAACATTTCGATGTTGTTCTGTAGGACACGGTTCAGTGAAGAGATATTGGCGGTAGGTGGATAGTTGAGCTGGATGATCTTAGGCATCTTGTCCAACTTAATGGCTCTGTCATTGTAAGATGGCCCAGTGCTGGTTTTGCAAAGGCTACATGTCATGCCCGTTGATTTAAGCATTGCTGTAACATCAGCAGCTCCCCAGCTCATTGCTGACCCAAGGCTCTCATCCTAGCATGGCACCTGCAGTGTCTGCCCCAGCCGTGCCTGCACGTGGGAGCAGGTTGGCTCTCCCAGGCTGGAGACAGCTTCTGAGTGCTAACCTCCGTTCCTTCAGTGAGTGGAGAAAGGAAAGCTGAAGTCACTGAAAGGGTATTTTCAGGTGTCTGTTCAGCTGTCTTGATGCTCTTGTGCAAGAGGCTGCAAGGTTCTGATGTCAGCCCTCTTGGTCAATGACTAGGAGGCTCCTGGATGCGCCCTGGTTTGGACGGCTCAGCGCTGCCTCATCATGCAAGCCCAATGGCACGGCAACTTGCTTTTCCAGTTGAGCCTCTGTTTAGTTTGTAGAAGCCTGCAGTTGAAGCTGCAGTGAGCTGGGGCGGGGCGGGAACACCTGCACTTTTGGTGAGGACACTTTCTTGATAATTACTGTTAATGGTGGTGATTTGCTCCTTGTCTGATCAGTCAGCAAGGAGTGAAACAGGAATGCTCACTGGTAAAGCCCACCCTGATTGGCCCCGATAATTGCCAAAGGGAGCGACTTGAGTTCTGAGTCCAGTTTCACTGCAGAGCAGGTGGGTGTGTGGGACCCCACAAAGGTGTTGTGGACCACACTCGGGATCTTTTGAGGTCTTGAGATCCTGCTGACAGTGCTGGGTCTGCTTGCTTGATAGGGGTTTGCTGAACAGCAAGTCTTACTCGATCATTTGGAGGTGTTACTGTATCACGTTTGCTCTTATCAAAGGTGCTGGTTTAGACTTTCAAAACTGAGTGTGATTAGCATCTGGCTCACATCACTTCCTGCGGGGCACTGCTGGGAGCAGAAGGACATGAAGGCACTCTCACAGCTGTTCTCAAGGCCTGAATGTTTGGGAAAAGGGGACTGGTGCCTCTGGTAGCGTTTGGCATTGGAATCTCTTCTGTTTCTTTGTTGCCTTCTGTGGCTGTTTCCCTCCTAATTTTAGGTGTCTTGCTGCAGTTGCAGCAAGTTGCTGTTTCCTCCAGTGTGTTTTGGTCCTATTCGCACTCTCCCATTTCCAAAGTGGTGTCTGTGTTGTGGAATGCCTTTGAAGCCTTGGGCTGGATGTGGCCCTCGCTGTCAGAGGGCCTGGGTGGGTGGGATTGAGCCCCGTGTCCTTTGTGGAGCTGGGAGCAGTGATGGCAGGGCAGCAGGGTGCTGACAGCCCGCTGCTTCTGCGTGCCAGCATCTCATCTAACAGCAGAACCAGACGGCTGCAGCATGTAACTTCAGGCTTCAAGGAAGCAGCGTGCGTTTGTAGTCATAGCTAAAGGCTGCAAAGCCAAGAGACAGTACAGTGCTTCTTTAATTCTGACCCATTAAGGAAATGGCATCCATCTTGGGGAAAAAAAAAAAAAAGAACTTCTCTAAGCACCTAAAGTCCTTCTGTAGTTCTTATTTTCTGTGCATTCATTGTAATATCATCTTGCCAACAGAAGTTGAGGGCTGTGTCTTGTCAATGCCCATCCAGAAGTATTGCCTGTATCGTTCTAAACACACGGTCCTCTGAGGGCTGCAGAAATAATTACTGGTTCTGTTTAGAAAATAGTCTGTTCCTAGGGCACATGTCCTTTTTTTAGCCTGCACGAGGATGAAAAAAGAGCTTTGTATCCCAAAACGGCACTGGTGTCTGCTGTTTGTTCCACGCATCTTGTTCATCTTGTTGCTCTGACATCACCATGGGCTGCAATGGAAGCTGCAGCAAGCAGCAGGCTGGCATTTCACAGGGCAGGCATTCGTCATGTTCGAATTAATAAAGATTTAGTGCCGGAGAATGATGGAGGACTATGGAGAACACGCAAGTATGGCTTCTGTCTGCCAGATTTCCATAGAAACACCAATACCTCCTCAGCACTTTAATTGCCTTCCCTACATTTTTTTTTTTTTTTTTTTTTTTGTCGAGATCTTTTTTTTAAGCTCAATGCTTTATGTTGCAGCTGTGGATTTGAGGCATTTGGGCTTTGTTTGGAAAACTGAAAACATGGGAAGGCAGGCAGCAGTAGCTGTGAAAGGAAATGGGAGATGTGATTACTGACAGGATTTTGAACCGTTTTACACATTTGTTCTGTATTCAATGTCTGTTATAACTTCAGCTTTTCTCAGCAGTTCTCAATAGGAGAAGTGCTGTGCGAGCTCCCACTGGTAGGAATACAGTCCTCCAACTGGCTGCTAAGGTGAGATCTCAGGCAGAAGGAATTCATTTCCACCTGTGGGTTTGGACAGCAGTTCCCAGCCCTGCTTTTAAGAGGGCAGGTAGCTGTTTTTGCCAGTTCCTGGATTCTTGAGCTGGTATTTAAAAAAAAAAAAAAAGAAAAAAGAAAAATGGATTTCTAAAACCAAATCTCTCGTTACAGCCTTGTTCTTCTAAAATCCTCTTAAATGCACATTTCTGAAGGTTTTTTACACTTCTGAAGTCTGGAGAAGCTGGCAGAAGAAGCCCAACCTGTTAGATCGTGGGGTTTTCTCACAGGGTGCAGAGGCTGAATTCCTTCATGCTGCACTGAGCTCTGCTCAGCCCCACAGATTATGTGAAAAATTAGTGACTTCTTCCTCAGTGCATAATCTTACTCGAACTGTTATCTTTTGAGGTTAGCATATCGTGTAATTAGTTATCTCTCCTTTGTGGTTTTCCTTCAAAACTGGGCTATTTCAGGGCGTTCTCAGCGTTATTCCTTACAGCTTTTAGAGCAGTCGGCTCTCTGCAGTGCCAGCTGCTGCTGCAGAGGAATGTTGCCCCTGTCGGCACAAACAGAAGCTACCAGTCTTCCTTTGGAATTGCTCCTCCTCATTCGGGGTTTTCTTGGCCGCTGCTTTCATGCTCTGTTATCCTGGAGGGAAGCAGGAGCAGTTTTTCACTGCCTTGCTGACCTGATGTGCTGTGGTTTCTCATTGTGTTGGTGGTACTTCAGAGCTGATGAGCTGGCAGATGGGACTCCTGTGCATCCTGCCCTGCTGCTGCCGGCCCTGGGCTCTCTCCTTCCTCCTGGTGCGTGATGGCAGCAGTTGATGTCAGTTGCAATGGTTAAATCCATCAAAAATATCTTTTGCCCTCTCATTTTCTTTCATGTATTTAACGTTATGCTTAGGTTTTTTTTTCCTTCTGTGTGATAAGTAGGTTGTTTTCAACCTTTTCCCCAGAAAACAATGCGTGCAGTTAGAGCCAAGTTTCAGCCAAATGTGTCAGATGTCTAGATATAAAGATACTGAGTTTCTATAAACTTAACGGAGAGTCTGTGGGCAGAAAGAGGAGGGAGGCCAGTGCAGTGTCATTCTATGGATAAGGCTGTACCTGCTCAGTGGTCCAGCAGGCTCTGTCAGAAGATCCGTTTCCTCTTATGCAGTAAAACCTTTGGTCAGAGTCTTCTTAGATGCAGGATCATCAGCCACGCTTCACAGAGCTACAGGAAACCAGCTTCGTAACGTCTCTTCCTTGCAGCATTAATTGTAGTATTTCAAGGTTTTATTTCTGCTTGACTTTTTCTGAACTTACAGGTGAGGAGCATGTTGGCCTTACTTTCCCGTTAGCACTCACTGCAAAGCCCCTTCAGATTTCTTCTGGTTATGGCTCTGTTTCCCAGTGCTAGCCTTCTCTCTTAGAAGCTGAGCTCCGATGCTTTCAGCTCCCAGTGCCAACTCTGCTATTTCCTTCAGTTTTCTAGCCTGGAAGGAGTCTGAATTTGTAGTGTGCAGGTGAAGAACAGAAACCAAGTCACAACTTTGAGATCATCTTGGTGTCCTTAAAGAGCAAGGAGGCAGAAGTGTGACTTCTTTTGCTCTACTTTTACTTTAACAATCTCTTTAGCCAAAAACATGAAACCTGAGCTAAACCGTACCGCAGCTAACTCTGTGTTCTGCTTCAGATGCTCGGAGTCACGGCACGTCCAGTGGATGTTCTGAGGGTAACGCTTTGTGCTGCACTCAGGCCCTGGAGAGCAATCCTGGTGGGGTGAAGTCGGTGCCTATGTGCAGGGGTTCTGCCAGGGTTTGTATGGGCTCTAGGCTGGGTCATGCTGCTGATAGCATTTGTCTCGGGCACACTTAGAGCCCTCATCTTAGAGGCCTTTCAAGCTTATCCAGGACGCATGCTAGAAATTGAACACTTCTCTCTCTAAGTGGCGGCCTGCCCACTTCACATAAGGGCTTCAGGCAGCTTTTGATCATCACGGGGTGATTTCCCCATCTCCCTGCGTGGTGCCCAATGGGGCTGGTAGAAATGGCACAGCGAGGAGCCCGGGCTTTCCCCACAGAGACCTGCAGCACAACTGAGTGAGGCTGGGGCAGGGCCAGAAACCCAGCAAACAATCCCCATTGCTTTTAATCTTATTTTTTTAAGATCAGGAGAGGATGGCCAAAAGCAGCACTTCTATCCCTGTCTGGACAGCAGAGATGGTAGCAGTGGCTGACTTTCTTGTAAAAACAAGAGTATAATCTCATGCTGTACACAACAAAACGTTTCTAGTTGGAGTGCTGGATGTCTCACTCATGCTGGCTGAGGTAGAAGATGGTTTCTGGTACTGTTTACTTATGAGCCCAGAGTAGTGCAGTAGCAGAAAAGCAGCTTTTAAAGCAAGTGGTGTTGAAATGCCTCGGTTTGCTGCACGTTGTGAAATTGTTGAAGATACCATGAAATACAGGAAAATACAGGAAGGCAGTGCTTTGTGCACGTAAATGCTAATGCTGCTGTGAGAACTACAGCCTTCAGTTTCCCCTGTGATTTCTTTTTTTGAAGAGAAGCCATTGTGTTACTTTTAATATTCATTTTGGAATATTGTTACGTGTTTATGAACTTCAGTTCTAGTCATATTTCAGTGCTTTTCTGCTCAGTCTTAGTCTTAATCTGCAAAAATCATTTTTCTTTGTCTTTTTTTTAGCATTATTCAGTTCTAAGTCTTAACAGGCAATATGTATTTAGCTGCCTGCCTTCCGCTCTTCAATCCATCCCTGCTAAAGAATTCCAAGGACTACTGGTCGTTTAATGACCCTCTAAATGGCAGTTCAAGGCAAAAATAATTTGTCAAAAAACAGGGGGAAATTAATGATTACTTTGCCGAAGCCTCTCTGCGGTAGCCATGCGTGGCCTAGCAAGCAGAGCTGGAGTTGCTGGATGGGATCCTTGCTGGGAGCCCTGTGCCGTGGCCGTGCCGCTCGGTGCAGTTGTGCAGTTGGCTGGCTCTGGCCAGGCGCTGGTTAAGCTTTTACCACACGGGTTACAAAATCCTGGCCGGGCAGCTCTCGCTGGGGACGCGGGCGCTCCAAGGGGTTACAAAATCCTGTCTGAAAGCTGGGCTCAAAGGAAATAATCCTCTGGGCATTTGCTTCACTGGCTTGATTGGTTTAAAAAATACAAGCTAACAGTGTTAAGGTAGTGAGGTGGGAATACCGGCTCTCTATCCATCCTGATTCCTTGATGCTCACTTTGTCATCCGTCGCAGCATCTCGTGCTTAGCATAGGTGGGCAGAGGGCTCTGATCTTACCAGTCCTTCTTCAGCTTCCACTGAGCACAGTGTGAGCTGTGCTGCAGCTCATTCCTGCTCTGAAAAGAGCTGCTGCACCTCTGGTTTCTGGCAGGAGCAGATGAGGTTTGGAGGCTCGTGGATGCTGATGCTAAATGGGATAAAGCTTGTCAGACAGGTGTGTATCAGTGTAAGCGTGTCTGACCGCTGTGGGGGGGAATGCCATACAAAATCCGTGCTGATATTCCTGTTGCTTAGTAACGCTGACCCCAAGGTTATCTGAAAGGGGCTCTGAGTGGAATTCGGTTCATTTCCTGAGAGCTCTACATGAGCAGTGCTATCCAAGTGCCCCGTTTTCAGAAATGGAGTTAACAGGAAACAGGCGTGCTCGTGTGTGGGAAATATTATTAATGCTTCTGGGCTTGATTTAGCTGTGTTCTACAGGGGTTGCTGGCATGAAGCACCGCATCTCACAGTGCGTGCGACCTGTTTACGTGCACCGGGGTTATTGTGAAATACCCAGAAAGACCCTGGATGGGGGCAGCTGGAGGACAGGACTGGGTGCATGGGTAAAGTTTGGGATAGGACCGCATCTTCTGGTTCCTAGAGCTTTACTCACTGGTTTGGTGCTGTTCAAGTGGCAGGCTCTGGTCTAGATGGACTGATTAAAGCTCTGTGGTTCTAGAGTGCCCTCTGCTCCATATTTCTTACCCATCTGCTGCCTTCAGAGCGCAGCCATCTTGCTGGTTCAGATCCTGGCCAGGAGACGAGCATTTGCAGTATCACTGCCATCAGAACTGATGTCACTGTAAGTTTTCAGTAGACTTGGAGGAAAATTGTTCCGAGCTTTGCAATGTTTAGTGCCTTCTGTAAAACACCGTGCTGAAAATGACAAGTTTCATGTACTCAATATTTCCTCCTCATAAATACTGAAGTCTTTGCTGCCTGGATTGCTAGAAACTTACAGCAGGGGAGCTTATGAGGGACAGGAGACCGTATTTCAATGTCAAGTGTCCCTGGAGATAGTAGAAAGAAAGGAAGAACTGAAGTTATTTTAAAAGGAGGAGAGTTTCATTGCGGAATTTTGATTAGGAAGTAGTAACTGTATGACACTAAAGCTAAAATATGCGAGTGCTGATGTGATTATACCTAGCCTGCTGAAATTACTCTCTGCTTTGCTTTGAAAATTTACCTAAAAGAAGTTCTGGATACATTCAGTTGCCTGATGAGCAAATCCGTGTTTGGTTCTTCTTTTGGTCTGGCTTTCTTAATGCCGCAGGGTTTAAATTAAACTGTGTGATAGTGTCTTTGGGTTTGCTCCAGTCATATAAAATTCTCAGTTATAGGATTTTCATTCCTCAAAATATGTTAATGAAACTTTGACTTGACACGTACTGCTACCAAATTAACTTCTGTGTTGTTTTCTTCTTTCTCCTTTCAGCTTTACAGTGTATGGATGATTCCAAGCCTTGTGTTAACGAGGGAAAGTGCATTCCTTATCAGAATGGTACAGGATATTGCAAGTAAGTTGTTTTAATTTCTAATTGTTTCATTTGTCAGTGTTCTTTCATTCAGGGTCATAAAAAGAAAGGAAGTATGAATTGTTAAGGTTTACTTACCAGGTGCATTCAGCATTAACAGTTTTAATGCAGTGTGTATTTCTTGCTTGTGCATTAGTTCTTCTGTGCTAACTTGTAAGAAATCTGGAGTTCTCACCCAGATTTGTGTTTGGACCTCATTTGTTTGATTGCTTTCCCTTCGGTTAGGAAGAGAGGCAAAACTGATCAGAGATAAGCACTGCTCATTGCTTCAAGAGTCCTGCACATTAAATCAGAACTTGCCCCTCATCCTATAGCTGGAGTTAACTTAAAGAGCCTCAGCCCCAAATCGAATATTCTTGAGTTTTTTCAGTTAGTCCGCATTCTGAAGAGTGCCACCTCCCTTCTGTGTGCTAGGAAGGTAGCATGGGAGTCACAAACAAATAAACAAGGCCAAACAAACACCCACACATCTCTATCTGTAATTGATTTTGCTAAGCGTTGACACCCATCTTTAATGGTGCCTTCACTTTGTTGTTGTGTGGAAAACTGATCATCAGCAGGAGCTTTGGAAGAATGAGTGGTGCCTGAGGAATGGGGTCACTTCTACTTAAATAAAGTTCACCTATTTTAACTGTAATACTTAGATTTTTAAAAATTGAGTTATTTTGCAAAAAGTCCTATTTGTTTGGGCTTGTTTACAACATCTACAGCAAATAGATTTGCTTTCTAAACCTTTTTTACTTGACCAGTGTAAGCTGCCATTTTCTAGCATGCTAAATCCTTC
This sequence comes from Tetrao urogallus, assembly GCF_951394365.1. NCBI lineage: Eukaryota > Metazoa > Chordata > Aves > Galliformes > Phasianidae > Tetrao > Tetrao urogallus. The sequence goes on from NC_136818.1 coordinate 23,208,268, forward strand.
TGTCCTTAATGTTCTCATTCTTTAAGAGTCAGTGAATTTTGTCTTGTTGATGTAGCTCAGCTAACACGTGACTCAATTCTTCACCATTTTCTATGTATCCATCTCCCTCAGCCACACTCTTTGCTTCTTTGTGTGAGTATGGTGCACCAAACTTGATGTACTTAAATTGCGCCTGTGGCACACAAAGGGAAATCATCATCTAAGTTGGAGTTCTTCTCAGTTTGAAATCAATACCTGATGTCATAAAAAGGTGAATATGTAACTTACTGTTCCCTATTGCTATTTTTTTAAATCCAGCTCTTTGCACAGCTCTGCGCTCATCTATTGCTTTAGGTTGCTGTCAACAGAAATGAGCTGCCCTTCTGAAACAAAGTTGGAACTTTTCCTACTTTTCACCCCATTTTAAGACTGAAACAAGAAAGTGTGAGAAGTTAGTAGGTCTGTCTGATGAGTACCTAAGTCTGTGAGACTGGAGCCAAAGTATGTGGGTCAAGTCCAAGGCAGTAAACACAACTAATGCTGGTGCTGCTTGTACCTTCCAAAGGACGATTTCTCCAACTTACATGTTCCTGTTAACTATGTCTTAGACTGTTTACTCAGTTTGTTTGAGGGCTTAACTTTTTTCAGTGTTTGTAGTACAGTCCAGGTCTTCAGGCATTTATCATGGTGGTAGATTTGACCATTCTTAAGTTTTCTAGAATGTACAGTAGTAACTTAATGTATAATTCCAACGTTGCCTTCCTCCTTTTAATGCAAAGTCTTGCAGGTCTTAAGCCAACCTCTCCTTCATATAACAGCTAATTTCTCTTGCAGGCACCAGAGTAATTGAAAAGGTGAATATATAGAGAGGAATATGTGTCTATTTTTTAGTTCTGGCTCAAGAACTTTTTTACAGAAAGCAATGAAAAATAAGAAAAAATAAATAAATAAATAAAAGCAAAAGAACCAACCCTCAGTTGTGGAGACTCTACCTTTAGCAGGCGGATTAGCATCCTGTTTTAGTTCTAACTTTTTGGTTGTGCTTGGTGGTTTTTTGTTTTGTTTTTTTTTTTTTGTTCCTGCATGATGAGGAACTTTGAATAGAGGAACTTTTTGTCTGGTTGGTTTTGTCAACTAAATGACTTTCTGAATTTTTGATGCCTGTGAGCCTAGTAATGGTTTGTTCAGGAAACAGAACTTATTAATGAGGCAAGCTGCTTGGCTTCTAGGTCTGCGTGATAGCTCACTGATCGTCTAAATCTCCACGCCTTACGCTTTTTTTTTCTCAGGTTTTCTGTAGTACTTCCTCTGCTGGGCAGTGAGTTATTACAGTAGACTCTCTTCCTCTTTCTGCTCCTCCTCTCAGCAGAGTTGTTCTAGTGTGTGTTCAGTCTATCCATTTAACCTTGCAGTCTGTAGGAGGCAAGTGAGCGACTGAAGAAGAACCTGCGCTGGGGGTAATCATACGTGATGAGTAAGATGTGGGTAACGTGAGTGCTGATAAGCAAAATGTGTAGTCTATAACACTTGGCAAAGCAGCAAGTGACAGCTTTCTTTGTCAGAAAATCCTGTTGTGTCTACTCCTTTAAAAGAGAGCAAGATTTCTTCTGAGAAACCTTTATTCTGGTGGGTCTGGTTTCTGTTATGGCAACGGCGATTGTGACCCTTGTAAGGAAATTGGAACTGGGTTTTTATCATACGGTTCTTGCGAGTGCCCTTTAAGTAGCTCAGTTCCCCTGGTAATGCTCCAGGCCCATGGCTGTCATTTTGTGGCACTGTTTGATAGAATTACTGACCTTCTTTGACCTTGGTTTTATATTTAGAAAATTACGCATTCCTGTGTTTGCTTCTTCCAAGGGCAAAATTTTTGCTGGAGAGATCGTTCTGTACTCATTCTCGGAGTGGTGTGGTGAGGATGCAGACCTTATTCCAAGGAATATGGACGTGTCTGCAGTAGAAATGAGAATGTCTTAGAGCATTACAAAGAGAACCCATCCTTCCAAGCCATCTGAGTCCTGCTTTGGCTAAAAGCGGTTTCAGTTGTGGTTTGGCTTGGTTTTGCCCTGCAGTATGTTTTATCTGAAAGCATCTCTAGACACCCTGTGGTACACCAGAGCATTAAGCACGAGGGAGCCATCTTGCATACTCTTGTCTCCAGCAGAAGAATTGGGATAATGTCTTGCTGCCTGACTCCAATTGTGAACGTCATGGGAAGGCCCTTTCTTCTCCTCTCCCTGCTGTTGGACGACTGGAAAGCAGCAGTAGGAAGAGTCTGGGTATTGGGACTGCTATCTTGCAATAATATTTCTGCAATTGCAGGCAGACTGAGAAGTTGTGGGTAGAGGCAGCTGTTTCAAGGACAAGCAGAGCAGGGATTTTGGCCGTGCTACCCTCTGTTCTCTTAGTGCTGGGGTTGGCTCTGCAGCAGGTGGATGTGGTAACTCAGATGGCCGTGGCTTTCCATGCTGGATGTTCAGCAGGGCCCTGCAGCAAGCAGTAGTTCAGCTGGTTTCCCCTTGTTTGGCAGCTGTGGCCTCTCCCAGCTTCCCTCCCCTGCGCCCCAGTGGCAGGGAGCAGAAGCAAGACTGCCAGCGAGAGAAGCAGAAGTGAGAAAGGAGGGAGTTTGGGTAGGGGTGCCCAGGCCTGGGGGAGGAAGCTGGGCCTTGCTGCTTCTCATGTTTTATAGGCTTTTAAGACTGAATTTTTGACCTTACAACTGCTGCACTCTGTGTGCGTCCAAGCAGGATATCAGTATCTTCATGTGAACTGAAGTACTGCTTGAGCACTCGTCCTTTGTTGAGCTGATGGTAAGAAGCGTGCTAGTAACCAGGGCTCATTTGCTGCGCTTAGTCAGACTTGGAGGCTGCTGAAGCAGGCTGATGCCAAAGGGGCTGTATCCCACAGCACGTCCTTTATGCCCAAAGCTGTCAGGCTCTGTGCAGCTGTGTGCTTTTGTGCCTCTTCTGTGAGCAATGTGTTTTCTGTTTATGTGCTCAATTTTGTGCGCGCCTTTAATTTGTGTGGTACGGGTTTAGCAGGACCTCAGTGCTAAACTCAGAGGCAGCAGCGTGGCGGTACGGGATTTCTAACCCACCCCCATGCTGGGATTTTGACCCACCTTTCTTCCCAGCTGGATCATCTTACATCTGAGTGAGAAGTCATTTACGAGGACTTCTGGGACTGAAGACAAGATCCTAGGCTAAAACTGCTTCAGGGATTGCAGCAGATATCTTCTCAGCGGCAGTCTTGAGGGACTAATCCCTTCGAGGCCAGTCAATGGGGAATACCCATAGGAGATCTGGTGGCAGGATGAGGTCTGAGAGTTTTCCAGAAAGGCTAAATACAAAATTTGAGAAGCTGTCCCTTTCTGAGAATGGGCTGCCCTTTGCTGCTTCCTTCGGACTCCCTTCAGTGGTTAAAGGAGACCCTAGAGACCAGGGCAGAGGAGAAAGGGGGAGAGTACATACACTTTTCCACATCAAATCTGGGAAGAGCAGTGACTTGAGTCACTTGATCAGAACTTTCTGTTGTCATTTACTTGTGTGGACTGCGAGCTGTTCAGAGCTCAGGTGGTCAAAAAACAGTGAAGTAAATCTTGCTCATTCAAGCTTCAGCTCCTGTTTCTCCTTTGTACACAGCCAAGCTGAATGCAGTGCAAGTGCTTTCTGTGGGCTAGAGACAATAGTTGTGTGCTGCTTTAAGCGCAGAACAGAGAGGCTGTCCCATCCCATGGTTTGCATTCAAAGTATGACGCATAAACGAGAGCCTTGAGACATGGGAAGGAACGCTTACTAAGCTAACCAGAGGATCCTGTTCTCCCTCCTGAGAGGAGGTGTAGGTGTGGGAGTCAGAAGCTGGGAGCCTGAAGGAAGTCTGGTTAAAATCTGTAGCGAAATAGCTGAGACCCTTCTCACGTTAGTCATCAGGCTGCTTTTTTTCCCCTCCGCTGTTGAAGCGTCTTCCAATCGAATTGGGGGGAGTGTTGGGCTGGTGGGGGTGGAAGCAAAACTACGAGGAAATTCTTCCCTTCACGTTTCAAATTAAAGCCATCTGCTTCCTTCTGTGCATCTCCAGATGATATCACTGGGCCCGAATAGGAAACTCCCATGACAGTCAAACATCTGGTAGCGTGGTTAAAGCTGCCTGTGAGCGCAATTGTAGAGGCTGAGCTGATGAATGTGAGCAGGCAGATATAACGTGGCAGGTGAGAAGGCTTGTCCACCAGAGCAGGCGTATTTTCCAGGAGCTTTTTCAAAGGAAAAGAGAGCTAAATATCGGGGGTTAATTCAGTGTACTTTCATAGCAGAAGAGCCAAAAAATGCAGCTTTTGGGAGTCTCCAGCTTTCACTTTGTAGCACTAGTCAGACTGAATGCAGCTTTGTAGGTATGCGGACACTTCAGATTTGAATGAATACCTTCATTTTTGTTTTTACACCTCTTGTTTAGCTCCATGAGAGCCTGCACTGAGGCAAAGGCAGGCTGGAGCTGAAAAGGAAGAAAAAAATGGGTTGAGCTCCAACTAAAGTATTTGTGCTGGAAAGTAGCCCAGAGAGAGTAAAGGAGAAGCTTTAATTAGAAGCAGCTGCATAGCTGATGCAGCCCACAGGACATTTTCCCATTTCAAACTCTCCAGCTTTTAGAAATGATGATTTGAATTAAGTTGTATGTGAAATTTGTTCTTAAAAGATTAAATTCCTGTTGAAGTAGGTTAGAGAGCTCATGTCTCTCCAAAAGCGCCAGAACAAACTTCATCTTCCTGTTTCTTTTTCTGAGTGTTAGATGGAAAACTGAGGGAAAACAGTGGTTCTGATTTGGCAACGATTTGGTTTCCTGTTCTGAGCATGTCACTTGGAGCTGACGCAAGCTGCTACAATTTGAAGCTGCACTGTAGGCAAGTGGTTGGGCTGTTAGGTGGTGTTTTATTTTCTTCCTAAAGAGATGGGATGAGAACTAAAGAGGAGTAGCGGGAAGCTGGAGTGCTGCTGGGGTTCTGAACGGAGTAGAGGATAATGGTGTCCTTTCAGAAGTCTGGTCTTGTTCAGTGTTTCCCTCTGTTTTTATAGAGACCATTCAGTGCCCGACATGAATGGGGGGGCAACACCAACACTTAGAACTGAGTCACAGTAGAAGTGCTTTTGACAGGAGATACGGCTGAAAATCTGGACTGCAGGTTTTCTGTTCTTTAATGTTCAGAAAGGATTGTGCTGGATTGCTGGAGGGGAAAGTTGCATAACTGTGTGATTGAGCGCTTAATAAGGAGAGAAAAACGGTGGGGATGAGGGCTGGGTATACCTGGCTTAGCAGCTTTCCACAGGGAGACACGTTCTCTCTGGCATATTCTGTAAGGCTGTGCCTTATCTGGAAGTAAAGAGCTTAAATTAAAAGAGCTTTTGCTGTTCCCTGTTGGAGTGCATGTTTTTCTGATTAGCCTCAAAAGATCCTGAAACAAGCCTGGTCTTGGAGCACTCCTCTGCTTTTACCGAACTGTGGAATCATAAAGGTTGGAAAAGACATCCAAAGATCATCTACTCCAGCCGTCCATGTACCACCAATATTGCCCACTAAACCATGTCCCTTTGCACCAGAAGGGCTACACAGGGAGTTCTGGGCCAGCTGTGGGTGATGTGAGTGTTGGCATGGAGCACAAGTCTCAGTCCTCCTGTCGAAGCTTACCAGCACTGCTCTTAACCAGCATTTGTGCTCCCTGCTACCTGGAGGTGGCAGTTAGGTGTACTTAGCCTGTCCCTGAATGCTGGGCTGGGTGAGAGAGGAGCTTCCAGAGGTGGTTTATTTGCTTATGAAGAAAACATGGGATGTTCTCTAGACTTTCTATTTTGTTCTATCTACAGCCTTCAAATGAAAAGGCGTTTCAGGGTTTATCTTTTAGGTGTGTTTTGGTCGGTTTTGTGTTTGTTGGAGCGGGTAGGAGTGTTGGAAGCCTCTTGTTTGCCTGATGAGATGTCCTAGGAGGGGTGCTGAGAAGCTCTGCTTTTTTGCTCTTTCTTTCATGAGAGAAAGCAAACAGATCCCGTCTGCTTTGGATCCTGGTGTGCCATTAAGCTGCCCAAATCCTCAGCCACGGTACAACCAGGAATCCCAATACTGAAATCTTGTGAGCCTTCTGGGACAGAAGTTCCATTTGACATTGTCCATTGATTAATTGTGTCTAGATGTCCAGAATGATGATGTGGCTGTAGCCATGTGGACAGGCTCAGAGCAGAACTGTGCACAGAGTGCAGCTGTGAATGCTGTGGGAGTTGTGCCGTCGCTCAGCTTCTGGCACAGCTGTGCCAACTGGGTGCCAGATCTGTGTGATGCAGCTCCTGCACAGCCGTGCTGCAGCCTGCTGCTGTTCAGACTGAGTTCTGTCTGAACATTTGCAATGGCAGATTTATAGAACAGCCGTGTTCTAGGCCTTGGATGCACAGTTTGCCTTCCCTCTGCTTCCCTGTGGCAGCAGCTAGTGCTGCAAACCTCCAGCTGTTACAGCGAGGATGGCACGAGGCTGAGGACGGTCTGTAAATGGCACTGTCTCAGTGCTTGCAGGCTCTTTTAATCCTGCTTTGCCCTGCAAAAGCTGCTCTTTCATGTCTGTTCTTGGGTATGAAGTTGAAAGTATTGCTGCATGGTGAAAGGAGCCTAATTTGGGTGTGGAGAATAGTAAATTATGATTACGCACATCTATTATATGACTTAGTTGCTTTCACCGTGCAGCTAAAGCTGGTTAATACATTTTAACATGAGAAAAAACAGTTGTGGTCATCGAGTAACGACCTGTTGCGTAACTCAGATAATAGCGTCTCTGAATAGCTGTGTTTGAACTAGTGTGCGTGCTCTTCCTGCAGCAGCCAATCCTGGTGTGCTTTTAAACAAGCATGAGTGATGGAGAAATTCCACTGCAGCCTTAAATGCCTTGTTCCAGTTGTTTCTCTCCACTGCTGAGAGACTATGCAAGGCCGTGTCTGAAAATAAAGTTTTTATCTGATTTCTAATTGGGATTTATGTAGCTTGAACTTCTGACTTCCATGTCTTATTGTATGTGTATCTTTCAGACTAGGATCTGTTCTTGAATCTTAGTTTCTTTATGGGGACTCGGAGCTTTTGATTACTGTCTCCTTTCCTTTATCCCTTTGGTGTACAGACCCAAGCTTTTCCTGGTGCCCAAATTTCTGTTGATCACTACTGCTGGCTTCTTTGAATCCATTTCAATCCTTCCCTCATAAAGAGAAGACACCAAAACCAATACAGTGGTTGTGCTTGAAGACGTCCGGTGTAGCATAATCTCATTTACTGCCCATTGGGAACCCTGAGCAAGCCAGTCTTTCCTTCATCGGTATCCCGTTTTGGGGAGAACGTTTTATGGTGTTTCGTTTGTAGAGATGTGACTTTGCAGTGCTACAGTGTGTTTCACATTGGAACTGGCTTGTTAAGCAGTCTGTGCCCCTCTGTCAAGAACCTGTGTTCTCTTTCACCTTCAAGTTTGATCAGCATTGATGTTTTCCTTTGTTATTCATTGATAGAAGTGTTAAATAGCAGAGGAATGAGAGCAGGCCCCTGTAGTGTGGCCCCTCTGGAAACAGAGCTTCATGGCCATTCCTTGATTTAAACTCAATTTTAAGGCTTATTATCCACCGTGCATTCTGAAATGCTTAAGGAAAAGGCTTCACTGTTACATTCTTGTCTTGGGGCTAGCTGGAGACTTCATGCATTTCTTGGAGCTCTCTTTGGATGTGAATAACTCACTGATTTAATAATTGCATCTGTGTTGTTCTGGAGGAAAGCATAGCTGATGTTCTTCTCTCAATCTGTGCGGTGAAATGCGTGTCCTCTTTCACAGGCTGTGTGTGTCTTAAGTTTCTTAGCAGTAAAAGCATGCAGCTGTGCTCTGCAGAAAAAGCAGCAAGAGAACGGTCACGTTTTATGTGTGTTAAGGCAGTGGTTTTTATCCAGCGTTACCATCTTGCAGCTTTCTGCTGCCTGGAAGAAACAAATGGGAGGGGGTGGCACAGAGGTGATGTTTGCAGGCTGGGTCCTGTATCGCTGGAAATCAAATGGAAAATTTGTGGTACAAAGGCCGGTTAAAAGATGGATTGCAGCTGCCAAGCACAGTCAGACTGTATTGACATAAGTTTAGGTTAGAGAGAAATAACTGCAATTATTCTGTAATCGCAGATCTTTGTATAAAATATTACCCTGGTTATTATAGATTGTGTGTGTGTGTGTGTGTGTATTCTCTTTGCTGTGGGAGAGGGAGGAACAGTGACCTTGCAGTCAGGGTGCTCACCAGGGGCGTGGGAGACCTGCCTGCAGTGCTGGTGCTGCTCACCCAGGGCAGGCTGCTGCACGTCGCAGTCCCACGTTTGCTATCAGCAGGAGGATAGCACGGTGTTCCTGTCTCACGGGAGTGCTGAGGGAAGGAATGTGCTCAAAATCCTGAGGCCCTCAGACGCTGCCCTCGGACAGGCTTTATAAGTGTTCTGGGAGATGGGTGTTAATTCCTGTTTCTGAAAGCGCGAGATTTTGTTTTGAAAAAGGATGCTGATTAGAATGGGGACGGGTGCAAGGAGTTGGTCGTTACTCAGCAGTTCTTCAGCCCTTGGGTTTGTACTGAGGTTTTGGAGGGAAGTATGAGAAGTTGTTCTGATGTCAAATGCAACTGCGATTGTAGGCAGTACTGGCTTGTATTGTAGTGAATGATTTCAGAGTTTGAACTTCAGTTCTCAGTTGTTTCCGTAGTATTGCTCAATCCTGGAGAAAGGCCTCGTGTGCCACATCTATAGCTTTATCATCTGGAACTGTCAGTGTTACTGTCAGTTATGGCACATTCAGAGAACTTAGATGGTAGGCGGACTTCGTTCTTGATGTCTTCCCATGATACCAAAGCTTAAGGTGAATGTACTACAGATAATTTCTTTTCTACTGCAGGTGTCGAGAAGGCTATCTTGGAGACTACTGCCAGTACAGGAACCCCTGTGAAAGCAATACGTGTAAGAATGGGGGAACCTGTGAAACCACATCTCTGATAGGAAAGGCCACCTGCAAATGTGCTCCAGGGTTCACAGGAGAGGACTGTCAATACTCTGAATCACACATCTGCTATGTGTCCCAGCCCTGCCTGAACGGAGGAACGTGTCATCCTCACAGCCAGGAAACGTACGAGTGTGTCTGTCCTCCAGGTTACACAGGTGGGATTCTGCATTTGTGCCTTCAGACCCCCTCAGTTGTGAATTCCCCAGTCCTAGAACATTTGGGGGCAGTTGAGGTGCTCTCAAATTTAATAGCTCAAGCACAGGAAATAAGATGAAGTCCAAATGACTTCATGATAAAAATAAAAAATAAGAGCTAAAGGGGGTGGGGAGAGAAAGTCAAGCTCCATACCCTTTACACGTAAACAGAAAGATATTTATGTCTTGTGGGGCTGTCCCCGTGGGAAAACTGACTGTAGAAGCTATTCTGAAATGGCGGTTACAATTTTAATTCACAATCTACCTTCTAGAGAAAATGAAGTCAATTTGGCCAGCAAAATCTTTCAGTGGGAAAATGTTAATTGGTTGCCTGAGGAGAAGCACGGAAATTCCCACCTTCCTTTCTTGAAGGGAAAGTAGAACAACAGAGTGACTGGCAGAGTGGTATGATTTCAGGTCATGGGTTATTTTTATAAATCACAGAGTTCTATATCTTGCTGGTAATGTATAAATAGGTTACAGACTTTCTCCTGTAACCTGCAGGTTAATTTTGTTTCAGATATTGTAAAATATAAAATAATTCCTGTGATCACTTTACGTACACGATTTAGGTTAAGATGTAGTACACCAGCCTATTTTTTATTTTTTTTTTTGGGGGGGGGTAGCTTGAAGCATGATGTGTGGAACTGTTTTCCATATTAATTTCTTATGTCTTCATCCTACAGGAAAGGACTGTCAGTGGATTGATGCCTGTACCTCTCAACCTTGTGCCAATGGAAGTACGTGTACCGTATCTGGACATAAGTTCTCTTGCATCTGTCAGTCTGGCTACACTGGCCAGAAGTGTGAGATAGATGTGAACGAATGTGCCACCTCAGGCCTTTGTCATCATGGTGGGACCTGTATCAATTTGCATGGTTCGTTCCGGTGCCAGTGCAAGCCAGGCTATACAGGGCATCGCTGCGAGAGCACCTATGTGCCGTGTTCTCCATCACCCTGTATGAATGGAGGAACTTGTCACCAAACAAGTGACTTCACCTTTGAGTGCAACTGTCTGCCAGGTAAGTGCTGCTTATTGCAAGTGCTTGGTTTTGTAGCCTTGTCACTGCATTGCTCTCTACGTCCTTCTGAAAACTTCTCCCTGGGAGTGTTTGTCTCTGTAATGTAAGGCTGAGGGGCAAAATATCAAGTGGGAAGCTGTCATGGAGTTGACTAGATCAATCTATGCCTGTGACAAGGGAGGGCAGTAGGCCCCTGCCTCCCCCCCCACCCCAGGCCCACAGAATGGGAAGGAAGGGAGGAAAAAAAAAAAAAGCAGCAACAATCTATGGAGGAAAACTTATTTTACTATGATACCGGAATACAAGATAACACAATATAATACAATTTAATTGAAATTGAGACTAATAAATCAAACAAGATAGGAAAGAGAGGGTTCCCAAGACTGAGTAAAACCTGAAGAGCTTGGAACAGCTAGGAAAGCACTCTCCAGCACCCACTGCTGGGCAGTAAGAGAGCGCCCCCCCACCCGGAAGGGCCAGATCCCATGACTTCTGTAATGTACAGGGATAGGTACCTGGGATTGGAGCATTAACACTTTAATGCCCCATACACTACATGATGTTTTGATGCGGAATACTGAAAACAAACAAATGAAAAAAAAAAAAAACAAACATAAAACCGTGACAGAAGCTCAGTTAGGAGCTTAACTTTCTGGGTGTCAGTACTTTATGGTGTGAAAAGAAGAAGAGGTATAATGGGTGAGTGAGTGATGGGACTGGTTGTATCACAGCCAGAAAACAGCAGGTTTCTTTGGAACCCAATTGGAGGCAGAGAGTTAAATAAGTAAAAACTAACGCGTATTCAAGGTCAGAGTATGTCCTGGTACAGACTCTGGTAACGTAACCCCTGTAGAGACATGTTTCATGTCAGAGAGGGTTAACATCAGTGCTTGAATGAAGATGAATATTTGTCTTTCCTTCTCAGTCCCTATCCCTAAAGCACGTTAGTTTCCTTTCTTTTCCTCCTCCAGTATTTCCAAGTCTGGCAGCGTATTATTTCCAATCACTGCAACCTTTTTGCCCCGTAATACTTCCTGGTAAATTATTTTTAATGTATTTTCTGATGCTGTTGTCAGCTCTGAGTTCATCCACAACAGGGGTAGCATTACTCAGTACCATGGGCTGTATTGATGCTATGTGTGCTGCTGAGAGGGCTCTGGGAACACCTGCTTAGCACCCTGGCAGTCTCATCCCCACTTAATAATCATATTCTTTGCATATCATTTTTGGGGGTTTGTTGTTTTTTTTTTGTGTAGGTCGGTATTTTTTACTGTGTAATTCAGTCCCTGGGAAACTGATTGTTTGGAAATGCCTTTGACTAGACTTCCACTTAACTGTATTGCAGTCTGGCGCACGAACAGTTAGTATGTGGTAATGTAGAGAGCTAAGCCCTCCTCCCTTCAACATTTTTTTGCTGTTGTTATTTATATAAAAGATGTAGCTGTCATGGATGCTGAATTCACTGTGTTCTCATGAGGATTAGCTGAGGTTGTGTTGAAGCATTTAGAACTGAAGTTGTGAAGAGTACTTCTTGGAGACCTTCTCCTTGATGTTGAGAATTTTCTAAGATCTGTTTAGCCAGTGTGGGAAATGTAAAATCTGATGCAGAAACATCTTGGTGGGGGGAAGAGGAGAGAGAGGTGAAGTCTGCAGGGCTTGATGCTGTGATGCTGATAAGGCAGGATGCTTTTGTCACTTTTATAGAGATGCACGTCTGAGTAGGAGCACATTTTCCCCAGAAGAGTGTGTGGGCTGGTTCAAGGATGCTCAGAAAAGAGAAATGAGATTGCTATAGTAACAATTACGCACCCACACTGCCCACAGAGGTTTTGGATTCAAATTTGCCTTTTTGGACTTGTAGCACAACTTGTAGAGAGGGGGTGAGTTAGTGCTGCTTTGAGAGCCTTCACTTCTATGTTTCCTGTATTTGTTTAAGTTGGCTGTGTTGTTTTGCTGATTTCATTTTTAAAACAAATCATTTGAAAAACAGGAGGGGGAAACAAAAAAAAAAAAAAAAAAAAAAAAAAAAAAAGGAGAGAGAGAGAGGGGGCTGAAGGGGGCCACGCTGCTGATGTTAAACTGTAAGATAAAAGCAAGGCTCCAAGCCACTTCCTTCCCTTTACAGTGCCCTATTTACTGTGACACCTCTGGAGTGCTGGAAGCAGTGGCCTGTCACGCCCAGGGAAGAAGTGAACAAGTCCTGCTCGTCTGGAAGACAGTGCCAAGATTGTGGGCTAGGAATTCCTCTTTAGACTCCCTCTCTGAATTGGAGCAGTGCCCGTAATAATGTGACTATAAAAGGAATTGCTCTAGCCCTTCTTTCTGGGCTGTGTGAAGATGTTACCAGAGCTCAGCACTAGGGATGCAGTGGCAGGAAGCAGTTACATCTGGAATGGTCTTCAAAATGACTTTTGTGTCTTCTGATCTTTGAAGCTGTTTTGAAGGAACTGATTGTGTCTGAACTGAACATTAAGCATAATTAAATTACTCCTGGATTGGCACTGAAATCAATTTCTGCTTCCCCTAGAAATTTTCTTCTTTGCTTCTGAATGAGCTTCATTTTGTGTAAATACAAGTATTTGAAGATGAGAGGTTTGAAACAGGGAGAAAAACTATGACCTGGAGTTACACTGTCTCAGCACCTTTCTTTTTCTTCCACTGTTTCAAGTGCTGTGTATGTACAATATAGCCAAGCTGATGCTTTTCAACTCTCAGGTTCCCATTTTGGTTGTGGGTTTACACAAATCTTCCATGAGGAAATTCATGAAGTCACGTGTACTAGGAAAAAGTCAGCATTTGTGGCAAGTGTAAGTGGTGAGATGCTGTCAGTGTTGTATCTGTATGAAAGGCAACTGCTTAATTTGTCTGTGTAGCATAATTGCCTTTCCTCTGGGCTTCACTGATTTTTAGATAAGACAAAAGTGTAGACAAGTAGGCAGGCTAGGTCAGTCATAACAGTCATAGCAAAAAGTACTCCTGTGAAAGGGACTTAACCTGCAGCACTAGCAAGTCCTTTCAATATAAGAATGAGCTCGTAGTTATAAATATTGGACAAAAAAGGAGTTCATTTGGCAACTAACCTTCAGTGGAATGTTAAACAAGTCAATAGAGGAAGTTCTTAGCTGGGAAAGTGATTATTCATTGTTATCCATCAAAATAATTAGCCATTAACTAAGATAAGGACCCTAGGGAATTCCAAGAGCTTGTTCAGGAAGCTATCTGTCAGGCCAGAACAGGCTGTTTACGAGAGCTGCAGCACTTCCAGGGAAGAGGAAGTAAAGCTCACGCTGTGCCACGGTGGAGCATCAAACTGCCCCGTGCAGCAAGGGGGTGTCCAGCACTCATGGCCAGAGGTGCAGCAGGAAATCCAACTTCCAACTTGATGTTAATATCTGCTTTTAGTATTCAGAGACAACTGCATGTATGGTGCTGGGGGTGGGTTGGAGGTTGCTGATGTAGACATAGGAGTAAACTTATCTACTTGTATCCCTCCGTGTGCTAGAGGAGGCAGAACATGCTGTTAACAGTGGGAACGCTTTTCCCCTGGTGGTTCCCATTCTGCGGTTGGCTGTGCTTGGAGATGTAAGTAAGGTTATGGGTTGCAGGCTGCTCTTGTGTGGAAAGCAAAGGGCAGTGTGTTAATCCCAGCACAGGGGGAAGCAGGAAGCAGCATCAGGTGTCCAAATACATCAGAACTCTTTGGCTTTCTGGAAAAAACTCGGATGATGTAACTATGAAATCAGGTCCTTGGACCCAGCTTGGGAAAAGTTTGTGTCTCAGCGTCTTTGTGCACGTCATGCTCCAATGTCAGTGCTTCAGCCCAAACAACTGTGACTCTAAAGGGCTGATTTTAAGAGTGAAAGCTAAATTTCCCTAGAGCAGCTTTATTCACAAATTAGGTGGATTGCAGTATTGCAGTGTTTTAAGTAGATAGTTCTAAATAAATGCCTGATGTTGGGAAGTTGTTTATTACACACGAGGAAGCAGGACTAGTCTTCACATCCTCCAAGCTGAGGAGATAGGAGCTTAAGCCTTTCTGGCTTGTTGTTCTGGGTGTCTATCCATACTAATCATGCTGTTGGCATGAGTGCAATCTGTGGTCAGCGGGATAATTCTCCTCAGTCACAAAAGCACCTGATACAGCTTTTGCCAGGAAGACACTGCTGTGAGGATACAGATTCAGACTAAACGTTGTTTTGTTTTTTTTTTCTTCTCAATTTAACTTACCCCACTGTGATGAAATTGGCAGGCTCTTTGGGTGAAGGTGAGAAGGTATTTGAGAGGGTAATGCTGCAGGTACCTTTATGTTGAGTCTGTTCTTCCTTGCTGCTAGGTGACAGTCCATTTGATATGGTTTAGCAGCAATGCTCCTCTTTTCTTCCAACACTTCCCTGCGTTACTGGAGAAGCTCAGAAGGTGGGAGTGGGCATGAATGAATTGTCTCAGGAGCAGCAGTCTTGGGAGCAACCATCATCTGGAGAAGTAGCTTCAGAGCTTTGCAGTCTCAGACTTGTCTGCCACATAGCAGGCTCCGTAGAGGATCAGATGTTGCTTAGAGGGCTCGTGTAACGTGATGCAGATGTTAAAGAACTTTCTGGAACAGGACATCAAAAGTGGAGGGGGGTTAAAGCATAGATTTAGATGACAGGGCTGTGTCAAGTTAATACTACATTCCAAAGCAGTGAAGAAGCAAAGCTGATGTTTTAAATTAATGCATGTGTTCTGGAACCACTTACTTCATCCACACTAGCATGCATCCACTTGTGCTTTGATAAATAGCTATCTCACCAGCAGAAGTGGCAGGTTTGTTTAATGAAGCGTGAGGTAAAGCAGCAGGTGAAATCGAGGGGAAGATGGATTACTGACAGCTGCCTTACTTAAAGGGGAAAAATAATTCTAGCATGGTAGAGTGTGACTGTGTTCATGAGGAACTTTGATTTTCAGCATCTGGTTTCTTCTGCTTTTTAGTCAAGGCTTAATTTATCAGCATTGATTGGGCAGTGGCTAATCTGTTGATGGACTGATTTTTTTCCTGATGCTGAACAGGGCCAGATCAGGAATTTGGAAGCTCATTTTCAAAGCATATGTGATCTACCTTGATGGAGCCATAGCATATAAACAATCCTGGGATCTTCACAAAGTGAACGCTAAGTACCTTTTCATTACAGGAAGAACTTGTCCGGAATGGTGCTCTGTGTAATCTGACCTACATGCCATCAGCAGAGGCATTCAGTGAAGTCTCTGGTCAGCTTGCTATGTCCTGGTTCATCAGGGTTAGGTTAACAGGACAAGTCTTTAAGGGAGGGGGGAAAAAACGAGGGTGGTGGAGGAAGCTGCATAAGGGATGAATTCCCTTTCAAAAGAGACTGGAAGGCCCATTTCAGTCTGCTTTGTTTCTGCTTTGAACAGGTTTCGAGGGGAGCATCTGTGAGAAGAACGTTGATGACTGCCCAAATCACAATTGCCAAAATGGGGGCATATGTGTGGACGGCGTGAACACCTACAATTGCCGCTGCCCACCACAGTGGACAGGTACGTACGATAGGCATCATTCCTGTGTGATCGGGGCACGCTTCACAGGAATGAAACGTGGGACTTCTGGCCTCTTCCCAACGTGCAGTGCAAGTTGCAAAAGGCTGAGCGTAGCTCACATCTGTACTTGTTCGGCAGTCTGAGGCACAGATGTCAGTGAAGCCTTTAGAGCAAGATTGTTTGCATCAAAGCTACCACATTACAAGACATTTCCCACTGCACTATTCAGCATTACAGGCTTATGTGCACATGATTTTGACAGAGAAGTGGTGTGATTCTTCAGGCACCATGCAGCGCGACTCTGAGTTGTGCTTCTGCTTGTTGGATTAGTTTGTAAGAGGGTGTGTATTTTACAAAAGCACAAACCGTGGATTTGCTATTTCAAGTTTTTCATTAGTGATTTCCTGATACATTTTGTTTTTAATGTGAGATAATAATCCTTATGTAGATAGTAGCACTGCTGAAGAGCTGAAGCAGTCTGCAAGAAAACATGGGTGGAAAAAGGGAGGGAAGAGAATCTGATGCATGAGAAGCTTACGCTTTTACTACTGCTGTTTGTCTGCTCTGGCTAATTTTTATCTGGAGTTCTTTGACAAGCGAAGCTACTTTTGCTTCCTAAGTGAATCTGCTTTATTCTGAGTACGTCTGTAGCAGGGGAAAATATGTATTTCAGGAAAGCATTATGCGTGATGTAAGGAAGTAGCTTACAGGAAATTCAGTGTCATCTTTAGTCACAAAATGTCCCCATACCTCAGAAATAAACAAATACCTCCGGTTTTGTGGGTTTTTCCTTTTTTCTTTCTTTTAAATCATGTTAGTCATTCTTAGCTGGCACACTTTCAGTTGGGTAGAACTCTTCTTTTAAAATCATAGGAAATAGAACAACCTTAAAACTGGCAAATGGAGTCCGTATTGCAATGTGCATTTTTTCTCTCAGTAAGTAAATTGGGATATTTGTTTTGGAGCTAAGCCTGAACGAGCTCCATTAG
This sequence comes from Tetrao urogallus, assembly GCF_951394365.1. NCBI lineage: Eukaryota > Metazoa > Chordata > Aves > Galliformes > Phasianidae > Tetrao > Tetrao urogallus. The sequence continues at coordinate 23,225,014 of NC_136818.1, forward strand.
TTCTGAAGAACTTAGAGGACATTCTTCTCTCTATCTAGAAAATACTGTGTTTGATATCGGAACATGTGTAGTGATTGGTAGCTCAGACAAATGTAGTGTGAGGAGTTTGACTACTAGAGACCAAAGGGTTTCGTTTTCAGGTTTTTTCTCCTTGGAAAGCATCAGTCTCATTAAAAACTGTTTGTCCTTGACTGTCAAGGAGACCTGGTACTTAAGAACCCTCATTAACTTTAAAATGGGATGTTCTTAAGTGAAGTTAAAACCACATAAGGGAGAGAAATGCGGCACTGCTTGCATAGCTCTTTGAAACTAGATGTAAACAGGAGAAAGTGAGTCTTCCTCTTAATGAGCAAGTACCATTCTTCTACACCGCGTCTCTATTTGAAGTTGGTAAGGCTTGCTTGCAAATGAAAGCATGAAGAGTTTGGGTGCAGAGCCAGAAATCATTCAGTGTTTCCTAAAGTCTTGCTCCATGCCACAGGAATTATAAACCTTGATGTGGCTTCCAACATGTCAGTAACAGACCAATCTCAGGGTTGTTCCTGAAGCATGGTGGAGGGAGATAATGGATTACGAATGCATACAGTGTGAGTTTAAAATGTGCCAGGGGTTTCTTTGATTTGTGAAAGTGCCATAAACTTAGCTTGGCTTACAGGGTTTGGGTGGGTGGCTGCTGTCAACCAGGGATGACTTCTGCACCTGGAAGAGGCCATGGTGGTAAAGGGCTGTGATTCTGTTTGGTTTTGTGGTAGATTCTCTCTCTGATTAATCACTGAAGCGCTTTGCAGTGCAGTTGATGGTTCTCCCTCTGAGCCTCTTCTGGTCTTACGACTAACATTAAGACAAATTGTCAGTGTTGCGGCCAAGTTTTAGGCTGTCTTACTTTTGTCTGTGCAGTCTATCCAGAGAATTGTACATGCGTGAACGATGCTTCTCTCCTGTGAAACCCTGGGAGGAGGAACTCACCAAGCTTTATATTCCCATGGCTTTCTAAAACAATTTAATTGAATCCTTTTTTCTGAGAATTTCCTTTGTTTATGGTGAAGTTAAGGTTATCAACGCAGCAGTGGTTTTAGATAATGGCTTCTCAAGGCCATTGACTTCGTAGACTTTAAGAATCAGGTCAGTTGAAAGCTAAAACTGGTCTCACAGTTGAGGAAACAGTGGTTTAGCTGCTTGAACTATCAACATTAGAGTCTCCTGGGAGTTGAGTTATCTTGTCCAAAACGAACAGCACCAGTTTTGGTGCTTGAACTAAAACATGAGTGTCTTAAGTAGCTATGCATGTTCACGTCGTCATGTCTGAAATATGTAGGGCAGTAGCACTGTGCCCTTGTCCACAGGATGCCTTAGCAATGGCATTCCTCTGCAGTGTTACTGCTGGTCTGAGTGTTTATAGAGGGCTTTATTTGGGGCTTTCTGTTTGTTGCTTTACATAAAAGCCTGTGCCCTGAAACGCTCCTTGCCCGCTGGCTTTTAAGAATTCATTTATAATGTTCATCACTTTCCTTTTGCCCAGTAAACGTGTGGGCAAGTGATGGTGTTTCATGACATCTCAGAGGTGTAAGCTTTGAAAGTTTTCTTTGAACTGACTTCAGTCTCTTTCTTCATGAATGACCAGGATGATGCAGGATAGCTGTATGCATCCAGATTGGAGGTGAGGACTACTGGAGTAGATTTGGAGAGACGTGACTTTCTCAAGGTTAAATTGCAGCTGGTTCTGGTAGCAGTAAGCTACAATAAAAATGAGTTACCCAGCAATAAGGAAACGTAGTAGAAGTGCTGGTCCATCTTTTGCACAAACACGGTTTATAACATTGTAAATCATCTTTGAGGCTAGTGAAGAAGGGAGAACTGAGCAAACAACTCTTAAGGTGTCTGTTCTAATGAGTGCTTATAGTGCAGCAGTGGAAATGAAAAGCCTCCATCCCATCCGGTGAAGAACAGTTCTGTGTAAAGCAGTACTGAAGTATCCTCCATTGAAACAGAATCTGTTACAGTTCCTTTTGGTAACCATCTGCCTCTTGTGGCTCTCTGACAGGTGGTAGGCTGGACTACATAAGCACGCATTTTTCGAATGTTTCCTCTGTTTGGTACTGGAATCCAGCTTTTGAGAGACTGTTTGCTTTTCGTCTGATTTCCTACGCCTCTCACAGAGCCCACTGCTCCTCCTTTGTTGCAGTGTGTGCCTTCTCCTTCTCGTTTGCTGCTTTTTCCGGAAAGATAAAATCTTGCCTTTCAATAATGATGAGGAATTCCTGCTGTCACTGATGTTTTTGTCACCTGCAAAGTTCTCATATTTCATAGGATTGCAATGACTGTCAGCCTCCTAAATCTGTAATTGGCAGGACGATCCTGGACTTGCTTTTGTGCAGCTGCCCCAGATCTTTTCTGTTGTGGAATGCTAATTGTGGTGGGTTTGTTGTTGTTTTTGTTGTTGTTGTTTTTGAAGTATAACTTTATCTCGTCCCAGTCTTAAACATTGGTCCTGACAAAAAAAATGGTGTCCTCTCAAGGCACTGTCACCAATTTCTCAGAAATAGATACTTTTGTAAAAGATAAAGTCTGTTCTTTGCCTGGCAGGCCAGAGAACTGGGTGTGCTTTGAGTGTGATTTGATTCAAAATGGCCCCAAATCCTGGCTAATGTCTTTGGCATGTAAAGAGTGTGCTTGATGCTGCGGTTCTGCAGCAGTTAAACATGCAGAGGGGCTCCCTGCTGTCCGAGGAGGAATGTTTCTCTCCCTGCTCTGAGCCACCATTGCTCTGAACCAGCTTTGGTATTTGTTGGTGTGAATCCTTTTGACTCGCTAATCTAGGAAAAAATCCCAGCCAGCTCATGACTTCTTGTTTGAGATCAGGAATTAAAACTCACAGAGGTCTCCCGAGTGAGCTGATACAGAGAAAGTGGTGGCAGTCACACTGTAAAACCGTGTGAAGGTGAGGGTGCCCTTCCAAGGAGCCAGAGAGACCAGGGTTATAAGGGCTGCTCAGTTATTCCAGACCACAGCTCAGATAAAGAAACAAGGCTGTCTTTAAAATGCACCTGTTTACTGTGTTGATCTAACCCATGGAGCTCTGTGTCAAGAAGGCTTTGGGTACTGAAGTAACACTTGCTGTAAGCACTGTTTGTCTTGGCTGAGGAGGGCTCCTGCTCAGTGCGCAGTGCTCTGGAGGATCAGTGTGAATTGGTCACTTTTCAGGGACAGAGTACAACAGAGATTGGTTTGCATCCTCCATCGAGTGAAGTCCTTGGCTGTTTCCTCCTGCAGTGCCACCCTGGGAGCTGTGGGATGAGCTGTGGGGCTGGGGACGTGCTGTGCCCACGTTCAGGCACTTTGGGAAGACCTGCACTGCCCTGTTGCTGCCCTGCGGCTTGGCCTGTCCTCCCCCTCTCATTTTCCTCCTGCTGGCTGGGAGAGTGAGGCTCCCATGGCAGTTGTGTTTGTTTAGGCTTAGGCTTTCCCCAAAAAGGGGCTCCGGCAAACTGTGTATTCATCTAGGAGACCTTTGTCTCAAGGAAAGCACAGTGTGCTAACAGCTGACTCCACCAAATAACACCCGCTTTGGAAGCTGGCTTAAGAAGCAAATGTTTGTCTTCAGCAGAAAACCTCTTCAGGAAGCCAGAGCAGTGCTTTTTAATTAAAAATAGCTGTTAGCTTGGTCATATGCTCTTAAACGCTAGCACAAGGGTTACTTTTTCTGCAGGGCTTTAGGCAGGAATTTTCAAAGGGGAGGAGTTAAGGATTCGGGTCCTATTTAATTAGAGTAATATTTGCTCTCTACCTTGGTTTTCTTTTGAAAACACCAGCCTTAAACTCAGGGCAGGCGTGACTTTTCTTTGCTAAGAAGGGAGGATAAACATCAAAAAGCTAATGTTTAACGTTTTTAGGTAAGATTGTATGCTCTGGTATTTTCTTTTTAAGACTTTGCCGAGCACCACTTTCCGTAGCTTCTGTGTTAGGATATGCATGGTAACAAGCCATGCTTAGTGTGAAAAAATAAAACTGAAATACTGCCTTGCTTGAGTATGTAGAAGCTTGAAAGCATGTGGACCCAACTCTGATACTCTATTATGTGAATCATAAATCTTGAACACAGCAGCTTCCTAAATGACAGAACGTGCAATGCTGCTACTTTCTGGAAAGCACTGATTGATTCCTACCTGCTGGGGAGTGCTCCCAGTTTTGTTCCCTGCTCTGGTTCTGGCTGATGGGCAGACTTGCAGTGTGCACATCGCTTTCCCTTTGTGCAGCGATGGCAGACTTTCTGGTGCCTCTCCAAACTTGTATTAAAAAGCACTGTGACTCTTTGGGTACTTACTGAGAGCTGTCTATGCCAAAGTTGGCCGGTGATTTGCTGTCACTGTAGTAGGATCTCCAAGAGGCAGCTCTCTGAGAGAGGCCAAGAGGGATTATGATTCTTTTTCTTCCCTTCATGTTTGAATTGGCAAATACAAAGGGAGAAGGGAGCCTGTGGCCAGCTCCAGAGCTGGCAGCTCCAACTTTGGGAGCGCAAATGATTGGAAGCATCAGATAGGATGCTGGTTATTGTTCTTGTGGTGCCTTATTCCAGCGTTGTGTGCAGCAGATTGATGTTGCAGGGCTTACAAATTACAGCACTGGTACTCTACTCAGTATGAATTCTGGAACACCTACATAACCTCCAGTTTGCTTCCTGCTGTTTTCTGTTTCTCCACAGCAGGCCTTGATGGGGAGGTAGAAGAAATAAAGCACTTCAGGTGTTAATGGCTGAATTGATCCAAAGACAGAATGACAGCATCCAATTTAAACCATGCTGCTGCCTCTTCCATTGTGCCTTTGGTGACTTTCAAGCTGGGAAATGCTCTTTGCAGTCATATGTGCCAAATAGTTTCTTGTGGAGTTGTATTGAGCTTTCAGTCCATCTTATATCTGTTTGGCTCTGAAACAAATAGACCACCATGGTCCGGTGGGTGGATGTGTGCCTGAGAGCAGGCTGACAGCTCGCACTTGTGCTGCTTGCAGCTGTCTTGTTGCTGGCATTTTCTGCCCTTTCCATCATACTTGGAAGAGGTGATTTATCTTTGGCTAATTAATAGAGATGTGTTGCTGAGATAGCTTAAGAATAGGAAGCTTTTATTGTCAGTATAGTTCCAGCTGTTACATTTTGCCTTGCAGAAATTTCTCTGTGGTAGGGATTTCCCTGGCTTACTGGCTTTTCCAGAGGAGCTTAAGAGAAGAGCAGAATGGAGAGCAGCATGGTGATATCTATTGCATTCTGATTTTTTTTTTTTATCCTTCTGCTGTGCCCAATCATTCACCAGCCACTGCCATATTAAACCAATCCGTCATCAGTGCACTAGTGATTTTTCTTGGCTATTGTTCTATTCATTTGTAACGCTGGCTCTGAATAGCACTGTCAGAAAGGACTTCCCCACCCAGTAGTCTGTGGAGCAATTTAGAGCAATGCTTGGTGGATAAGGGTGTGTGTATGTCTCTTAAAGCCCAGAGTTTTGTATTTGGAGGCTGTAAAATCCCTCATAAAAGCCCATTAGTTCTGCTGCATGCCTCTGAGTGCAGTTATGAAATTAAACTCTTGTTCCCATTGTATTAGCCTAAAATAAACACAGATTTTTGCTCACTAGAGTTGCAGAGATTCATTTTCACTTGTTCAAGTTCTGTATTAACTGCTTAAAGTATTTGGTATCCAGGACAGCATTTGACTTTGCTCAAGGTGAAACAGGGTCTGTACAAAAAAACCCCAAAAGCCAAAAACAAAACCCACAAATGGAACAAACAAATTAAAAAACAAACACACAAAGAAAACATCACTGAAGTTTGGGAATGGTTGTTACCGCTTTGCTGCTCTGTAGCTGTGTGTTTCAAAGGGAATTAAGTTGCTGCCATATGCTCAGCACAGAGCACTTTTTTCATGTCTGTGATGCTTCTCCATTCTGAAGCCTTCTAAAAGGGAAAAAGTATTTGGCTCCAGCTCTTTATCCAGGCAAAACTATCTCAGCACTTAAGCAGTGCAGACCTTTAATAAGACATGTGCAAGTAAGGTAAGATGGAAACACTCAGTCCATTGAACTCGTGTGTCAGCCATCCTTGCAGCTGAGTAGCAATTATATTCATTGGATCCTCCACAGAGAGTTACTGAGAAGATCTCACCAGAGGGTCTGGAATTTGGATGTGATCAGGACATCGTGCACGTGAGAGCCTTTCCTGTTAGAGTTACCCATTCATTGCTCTGAGCACTGATCTCTACAAAGATACTGCCTCTTGCAGAGAAGTTTGAAGTTCTTTGCTTTAATGATACCTTGTGTCAGCAAATTACAACAGGTGGCAAAACATACAAAGAAAATATTTGCTCACTTATGTGTCTTCCTTGCAATAACCATTCTATTGTACTTTTATCATAATCTTTCTTGCTTTCTGAATAACATTTGCTTAGTAAGTCTCTTATGAAATTCTTCTCTTCAATCAGTCTATCAGATTCTGATCTCTACCCCAGTTTCAGTCTCTTTATTAAGAGGTGGTGGCTTCAGTGCTGCACAGTGTGCTCTAAACTGAAGTGATAGCACTGCTGTTACCCAACTGTTTGCATTAGTTGTTCTTCCTTGCAGTCAAATGTCTCATCAGTGATGTTTATTTTGTTTATGAAAGCTGTGAGCTGTGTTGAAGTCCCCACTGAACTCTTCCATGGAAGCTGAAGTGTTTCCTCAAGGAGTGTCCAGCACAACCCTTCCATGAGAAGTCTGTTTCCTTCTGTATTGTACTTGGCATTTGTTGCAGCAAACCGTCTCTGCTGTTGCACTGCCCAGCAACCTCACTTGGATGAGTCTTTCTGAAGTTCCCTGGCTTCCTCTTGGACAACATAAATATTCATTTGTTGAAGATACTGCTGCCTACTGTTCATCTTCCAGGCCTTTAATTAAATGCTCCAGTGGCTGTATGTGTTCATTAATTATAAATTAATTTTCTCTAGGAGTATAAATAATTCTGTGGGTTAAAGATAGACTGAATGTTTTCCTAATACACAAATCAGAACCATGGAAGCTGAAGCATTTTGTCCCAAATGCCATTTATCTAAGAGACCCAATGGTTCCAGAGGCCATTTTTCCTACACGTTTTCATTTGCTGAGGAGTCTTGCACAACGACTTGAGGAAACCAATGTTTTGACCAGGCAGAGCAATGTGCTTTGGGTTACTCAGGCAACGTGGGTGGTGTTTGCCTTGCCTTGAAAGAGAGGACTGGACAGGGAAGTGTCTTTCCCCAGACAGATGTGCTCTGCCAGCTGGCATCCTGAACGAGCGCATGGGTGGTTGGAGATGGGAAGTAACATTATGGTCCCACAAAGTATTGCACTGTTTAACCTTCTGTTGTAATTAGAGTTTGCCATTTACACAAATGCCATTTCTTATCACATTGCCAGTTCTTGAGCCTCACTAAGATGTAGTTCACCTTGTGACTTAGTTGCCCTCTGAAAGAGGGAAGAAATTTAAACAGTTCAAGTGAGACGTGCTTTCTTCAGCCACGCTGATGGTGTTCAAAGACTGTACGATAATCTTTGTAATACGTTGTGAATTAAAATTATTTTTTCGGGGAAAATCTACCTAAATCCACTGTTTTCCTAGATAGCCCTTCCAAGAGTGCTGGTAAGACCTTATTGTATGGGAGTGCTAGTCTGAGGGCAGTGACAAGCTGAAGGGATGCTGTCAGCACAGCTGTCTTGAATCCTCAGACTCCTTCCTCTCCAGTGGGTCTCATGCAAACTTGAACTATTTTTCTCTTCCAGCATCACTACACTTTTAAGATATTCTCATTTCCAGTTCAGTCTGAGTCCACTGCTGAGGTGGTGGTTATTTTATGAGACATGGATGCAGTGAACTCCTCCCAGCTCAGTTTTCAAGGCACTGTTCTGTGTTTGTGTCCTTTGTCCTACTGAATGTTTTTAGTGTGTAAACTGCATGTGAGATCTCCTCTCAGGAGGCTTTGGCTCTTATACTACAGCTGTGTATCAGCAATCTTCACTGCTGGAGAGCTGTTAAGAGGCCAAGAAAACTTTCTCCTTTATGGAAAATACGCTGTGCCAAAAATGAAGACCTCTGGTTGAACCGACAGAAGGTCCTGCCTGCATTCAGCTGTAGGATCAGTCTGGTTTCCTGCCTTCAAATTGGATTTTATGCAGTGTATGGCTCAGTGACATCAGCTTTTGGATTCATCTGTTGCTGCTTCCCAGGGCGACCATTTAGGTTTCTTATTCGTCCGAAGCTAATACTCTAGTCTTTGTGTAGGATTGCACGCATTTAACGTGCTGCCTTACCTTTGTAAACTTTGCTTTCTTTGTGTTAAAAGGAGCTGAAGCAGGAGGCTATTTCTCATTGATGCAGACTGGCACAGCTGCATGCTGGGCCTCAGGCCACTGAATCCTATGTCTGCTGAAGGAGAATCACCTGAGCCCAGGGGTCTGTCAATGGGAGCAGCCCACGTGCCTCGTCTGCTGTATTCCTTACGGCTTTTCTGAAGGGAAACGTACAGGAAGTAACTTAGTTTCATAGTAGGTGAAAAGCCATAAGAATTGAAGGCTGTTCCTTTTTTCTACTTCTAGTTTTCAATTTAGAAATACAGTATGGACTTGCTGTTTACTTTGTGCAAGGTCACTCAAAACCTGAGTCGGCATTTTGCTGATTTCCCAGGCTCTGCAAATATCAAGGTCAGGTTAGGCTTTTATTAGTTTCTCGGACTAATCTGTGCTTCCTTTCTTGTTGTGTTTTATGTGTGTTTTTACATGCCCGTTAAAGTGCAGGATTTGTGGATCTGAGCTGGCAGCATTATGTAAGCTCACATCTTCCCTAGCTCACGCTGCTTTTGCAGTGTTTCTTTTAGAAATGTAAGTAAAAGCAGCAAAAGCACAAGTAGAGAAGTAACTGTTGAAACTTCTGGTTAAGAAGTTTGCACTTGGAAGTTGAGTTTCAGTTTATGAATGAAAGACTCAATTCTTCTTAGTAAGCAGAAAGCAGGAAAGGTGACCAAGTGCACTGCTACAGGTAAATAGGCTTAGTTCCATTACAGTTAAGTCAAGCTGCATCCCTCAAGTAAAATGTAAGGGAAGTTCTGCCTCACTTAATTTAGATCTACCAGTGTCAGAGAGAAATCTTGTGAAAGTTATTCACTGAGAAATTTGAAATTAAGTCCTTGTTTGTGTCATATGCTCACTGTGAAAAAGCCGTTCAAGAAACTCACAAGACAGACACTGCATGGAAATTTGGGCTGCAAAAAAGCAGAATCATCAGGTCTTTTGTTTGCAGCAGGTGCCCAAAATGCTCATCTCTTGGTGGTGTTTGCACAAGGAGTTGAGGCCATTTTGAGAGCACACCCCAGCCCTTTCAGGATGCTGAGTGCTGTGGCCATGGTTTGGTCTCTATGAGAATGAAGTGGTGTTGCTGCTTTGCAGGAGGGCTTTTTTGGAAGCCAGTTATAGATGTGTGCAAGTTTCTGGAAGAGGAAACTGTCTCGAAGAATTACCAATATTGACCATTAATCTTGTGTTGTTAACACTTAAAGATTAAAGAGCACAGATAAGCAATCAATGGGCTTCTTATAAATACTGAGTCTCATTTCTCTTTTGAAGACTTTGTGCTGTGTAATACATCTACAGGCCCCTCAGCTCACAAATCAGCAATAAGATCTCAAGCATTTTCAGTGAGCTTGGAGTTGCTTTGTATTCTCACCAACTCAGTAGCCTTAGACCTTGGTCTCATGTTTGTAATAATTTAAAAAACAGTTCCGAAATCTTCTGAAGCCTGTTATTGTTTTGCCTGGAGGTGATGAGACTGTGGGTGCTAATGAATGTCATTAGGTTGATAGGTTCTGCTTGCCTTGTGCTACTTTGGGTTGGTACATTTTTGCCTGGACCTTGTTTAAATCTGGCTTTCAATTAGAGCTTCAGTAGAGAACAAGCCTTTTTCATTAAAGTAGCCAGCAGTACAATGCAATAGTTAATTCCTCATTTACACCTCTCTTGTACTCTGAGTTTAATCTTCATTTTCTTTAAAATAAACTGCAGAAAGATGAGGCTGTGCTTCATTCGTATTCATAATTAAACACTAATGTGATTGTGATCTAATAGCTGCAAAAGGAGCATGATACATTTGGGACGCTGAATGGAGGTCGAATATAAGGAGCTCAAATATAATGTGTTTACATTACATTCTTGAAACACAGTTGAATCACTCAAGGAACGTTAAACTCTGCATTTTTCCTCTTTTGTGGAGGTGTTGTTACTCCTTATAAAAATTATTTCTGCAGGATGGTGGAAACATGGACTAGCCTAGAGTTCTTGCAAGCACAGCGGTGATGTCACTTGATACTGTCCTTTACAGAAATGGATTGCAAGTGCTAGGAAAAAAGAAAATCATCACAAAGGATTGATAAGGCTTGTGACATTTCAAATGGGAAGGCAGTAGCAAATCCAGACAGTTTGAGGGAATAATCTTCACCAAACTTGCTTTAAAAGAACAAAACAAACCACATACCACTGACAAAAATACCCAAACCTGAAAACTGTATTTCAAGGGTGCTGTTCAGTGCATCACAGGACAAATGATTTGAGAAAGGCATAGAACTTCTGTGTGGCAGCATCAGAGCTGAAAATGGTTCACGCCTCAGTGACACCAAGCTTAAATTGGCTGCAGCCAAAAGGAGGATGTAGGTGCTGCAAGAATGTTTCTGCAAAACAGTTCTGCTGCAAATGAGAGCGTGCATTCTTTGATCTTTGTTGGGCCTCCTCCAAGAGGAGAAGGAAAATGTCATTTATAATAAGCAAATAATGTCTTGATTATTTTTTTTAAAGGAAGTCAGTTGTGTTGATGATGCAAGATACACATGACTGCTAGGAACCAGTCTGAGATAACCAATTCTTTCCAGTTTGGTTGCTGATAAGCTAATGAACAGGCAACTTCTACTATGACAAATGCGTGGTTTTGGTTTGTATCATGCAGAGAGCTGTTGTGTAGGTAGCAATGTAAGTGTTAGGTTTCCTCCCCAACTGTTTTCTGAAGTTATCCAGGAAATGAGTTTTAATTCTGAAAGCTCTATTGTTGTTAGTGCTGCTACTGAAATGTTATCTTGTTTCTTCAAATGATAAAATCCTGGGCTTGAGGTCTTCCTGCTGAAGGAAGGAGCACTCGCACAGAACAGTCAGTTGTGCAACTCCTTTCTTACTTCTACTTTTCATTTTATTCTTTTGCCACAAAGGGAAAAAGTCCAGGACTCCCAGGGCTGAAGGCTGAGATTTATTTAAGTAGTTTGAAAAGGGGAATCGTGGTTTGAGTACCGCAAATGGAGATGGCTAAGGTGTACGTTGAGAAACACTAAATGTTTTTGTTCTGTGAATTGAAGATCTGCACACGCTTGCATCAGAATTTGTAGGCCATTATTAAATGCAGTGACAATTGAGTAGCATCCAGTAAGTGCTTTTAAATTGGCAATCCTGAATAAACTGAAGCCTAGGAGAATTGGCAGCAAGGATGTGGGGCCAGTTCTTAGGTTTCTTATTCTTGGAATAAGAGGGGAATTCCAGACAAATATAACCGTGCACCTGATTAAATAGCTGGAAATGAAGAAGGGGAGGGTCTTGGTAATAGCAACACAGTTACTTAAACCAGTCTTGGCCCAGCTAATGGAAAGCTTCTGGAAGCTAGAGAGGGAAGTGGGGTCAGCTGGAGGGGAAAAAAAAAAAAAAAAGCTTTAAATCAAATTAATCTAATCTCATCATATGATAAAGGTCTTTTGGTGTTATGTGATGTGATGCCAGCTTTTTATGAAGAACCTTGAAAAAATACTGAAATTAAGTATTTAAAAAAAATAAAAAGCTTCCAGTTTCAGAGTTCTTCATGTAACAGAAAGGTTGGAAATAGTTTATTGCAAAGAAGTTTGTGGACTGTGAGCAGTGTGATGTGGTTGCACGTTTGCTCCCATATAGCAGCCTGGGAAGAAATCAACACTGAAGAAACTCAAAATAAGAATAAATAACTTAAACAAAAAAACAAAAAAAAAAACAAAAAAAAAACAAAAAAAAAACCCATCAGACTAATGGTAAACCATGAAATAAGTAAGTATTTAAACAAAATATTGGTGTAAGTGCTAGTTTCCAGATCTTAGTGATGGATCGAAGTGGTTGTGGATGAGTGAATGCTTTTGGAAGCACAAACTGTAGAGATTGCTGGAGCTGTGACTGTGAAATATGATTGGTGAAGGTGATCTCAGTAGGTTGCACTTGGTAGCTCTTCTCTTTATGGCTCCCAGATGCAGTGTGTGTTTCTTTTCTTCCCTCCAATACATCTTCCGTGTTGTTAGAGAGTAGTTATTTTATCAGGGATGTGGTTGGGTTTTTTGGGATTGGCTTTAAAAAATAAAAATAAAAAAAAGAGGCTGTGTGTGGGAACTGGGAAGAAGAAAATGAATATTTCAGGTAGAGGAATCTCAAAGATTCTTCCTTATAAAGTAGTATTCATGGTGTAATTATGTAGGAAAAGTGAGTTCTACTGACAGTTACTTTGCTGTTGGCCAGAATGTTTCCTTCATTGTGAGGCTCTCTTCTCCTTAGTCCCTCTGGCTGCTGCATTTTCAAATCTTCTCAGATGTATCTATATATGCTGCAGGCTGTCTTCTGGCTCTCTTCCTGTAACTTTTCCAGCTAATTTGCAGTTCACTCCCTCTTTGGGGCCGTGTAGGGATGTCAGTTGACTTGTGTAATTTGACAGCAGCACCATTGGAAGTTCTCAGGCTTGTGTCTTTCTGTGTGTCCCCAAAATAAGAAGTGACAGTCAATTTGAAGTGTTTTTCTTATTGTGCTGTCTGTTCTGGAATCTTCTCGTATCACAGCGTGAACTTTTATAAAACCTGTTCCTCTCTGTGCATCAGGCCAGTTTTGCACTGAAGATGTTGACGAATGTCAGCTGCAGCCCAACGCTTGTCAGAACGGAGGTACCTGCACCAACCACAATGGAGGCTACGCCTGTGTCTGTGTGAATGGCTGGAGTGGGGATGACTGCAGTAAGAACATTGATGACTGCTTCACGGCCTCCTGTGCTAATGGATCCACTTGCATTGATCGAGTGGCTTCGTTTTCTTGCATTTGTCCAGAAGGAAAGGCAGGTAAGGATGGGAAACCTTTGTAGCTCTTGTGCTAAAAGAAAAATACGTCATAACTCTGAAGTTTGTGCATGTACTTAAAATGGTGTATTTATTTTTATGTGTTTTACGATCAAAAGGCAAAAGGAAGTATGTACTGTCCACGAGCAAAGACTTCTTAAATATCTGCAGCTAGGAACAAAGGACTATTTGTATTAAGCTGAAAGAGTTTTACAGTTTATATTGTAAGGAAATGTTTTCAGCTCCCAGAATAATCATCACTCTTGTTAAGAGAGAAGAGCTAGTTAACTGCTCCCAGGAGGTGACTTCAGTAGTAGTAAGCAACTGCAGCACTCCAGGAGGCTGAAGAGACCTCTGAAGTCACAGTCTGTGTTTAAATATGATGTTCCATAAGTGCGTAGTGAAAACTCTGGTAGTTGAAGCCTGGGTTGAGGTCTGTAAGATTCTGGATGTGGGAGTCTCTGTTTGAAATACCAAGATGGGTAATTTGATTGTGTAATATATGGCCTGGCTGCTGTATCTCACTTTCTTTTTTGTATGAACGCCTGTATGCTTCTCTAGGTCTTCTGTGCCACTTGGATGATGCATGTGTTAGCAATCCGTGCCAGAAGGGAGCCCTGTGTGATACCAATCCTGTGAATGGACACTATATCTGCACCTGTCCTCAAGGCCATAAGGGAGCAGACTGCACTGAGGATGTGGATGAATGTGCAATGGGTAAGTTTCTGTTTTCTGTTGGTGAGTATGATAACCAGGGGTCAGTTTCTTTTTTTAATAAACTAATGTAGGAAGAAGTATACATGTTTTGTCATAGCTTCTCGATGCAAGTGAGACTCTTTTCCTGCTTTCCCTTTTCTGTTTCAGCATCTTTAGATGAGTTCTAAATCTTGTGTGGGACTCATGGCAATGTGCTGAGTTGGGGTAGCTGTCCGTGCTTGAACCTCTTAGCCTCTGTAATATGGAAGACAGTGAGGTGATGGACTTAACCATTTTTCATTGAGCAGCAGGGTTAGAGCTCTGTGTGAGGAGCACGCACAGGGACAGTGGTTAAGCTGGCAGTGACCTGCAGGGTGCAACAGAAGTACCTCAGTTTCCAGGGGGGGCTATTGCAGATTCCCTTGCAGCAGAAATAAATGAAGGCTTTGGCACCAGCATATGAGCATATGAGTGCTTTCTGAGACTAGTGATTGCATGGGCTTTTAGTAGTTCTCTTATATCACCCTGTTGTGTTTTGAGAATTAGCTGGACTTTCACAAACTTGCTGACAGTTTTGTGTGTGCTAGTTTATGTACTGGAGTGTGCCGCAAGAGGGGAATGCCTAACCAGTATGAAAGTATTGGAAAGAAGCATTTCTTTGAATTTAATTCCTCAGTCTGCCTTGTACAAAAGGGCTGTTCCTTTCTGAAAACATATGAAGGGCAAATTTGGTTTTGTGGCTCTGGTGATACATTGACAGCCTCAGGAAAGAGGTAAATCAAAAAGATGGTCTAGAGATAAGGCCTTCAAAGCATCACTAGTTCTCTAATCCTTGCCACCCAGTGCTCTATTTTTAACAGCTGTTATTATTAATAAGGACCTGTGGTAATGATGGTAACCTTTCTTTTTGCCTCTGACAGCAATTAACTGCTGCATGTTCTCTTCAGTCACACTAGCCTTTCCTGATAGTGGTGAACAGTCCTTTCCCCTGTATTTGTCAGGAAGGAATGACCACTGAAAAAGACCATGACTAATAAAGGACTCTGTGGCTTTTCTGGTCAGAGGAAAGGTTTTGCCACACGCGCCTATCTTTCTTGCAGCAAACAGCAATCCGTGTGAACACGCTGGGAAATGTGTGAACACAGAAGGCTCTTTTCACTGTGAGTGTTTGAAGGGATACACAGGACCTCGCTGTGAAATGGACATCAACGAGTGCCATTCTAATCCGTGCCAAAACGATGCCACCTGTCTGGATAAAATTGGAGGATTCACGTGTCTCTGTATGCCAGGTGAGGGGAGATTCTGACTAGGAAGGGGCTTCCAGAAATGTGGAAAAAAATCAGGAGGGAAGATTGCCAACTCCACTGAGGTGGAACACAAAATTGCGATGGGGTGAGGCTAAATGAAACACTGAGAGTGCTTTCTGTGGTGGCTCCAGCCAGGCGGACTTGGCATTTGTGTGGGGAGGGAGAAAACAATTAAAGGACTGAGAGAGAAACCAATCTCTACATCCGTGAGGAAAGGTAGTCCGCCACCCTGGAGTGTGTGAATGTGTTTGTTGCTATGCTCAGTAAAATGTGTGTGCAGAAACTTATGTTTATGGAAGCAAAGGAGGTGCAAACTTTAAGAGTCATTGTATTTTGAGATGTGCATGTGATGTTTCTGGATGAAATTGTTGTTTTTTGTATTTTTCCTTCTTAAAATGCCCCCACATAATGCAGGCTTCCTTTGACCTGAAAAAAATGTGCTAAAAAAGTTAGTTGAGATTATGCTTGTCCAAAATTAACACATCCAGCATACCAGTGACCTATGTAGTCTGCTATTTTGCTTTCTGAAAGGAAGTGGTAATAAAGCGTGCATGTTGCCAGCTGGGCAGTTGTGTAAAGTATAACGAAAAGATTGTGACCCCTGCAGGTGATCATTTAATGCCATGAAAACCAGAATGAATTTTTATTCAGATCAAATCTGCTCTGAAAGGTGGGACTCTAGTCCCAGTTATTTTACCCCTCTTAGTATTTTTCTTTTATTCTGTCATTTGTTTAACTTGAGGCTTTTTTAGCTATTTGCTGTGATTGTTTCATTATGTTTTACCTTACGTGGGTGCATACTCAAATTGATGCCCTTCCAAGGAGGTAAAACATGGTCCCTTCTCATCAAATAAAGGAAAACACTGGCTGTAAATACAACACAGAATTCTTCCATTACGGAGTTGCAGACACTCAGCATCCATTTCCACCTCTCGTGAAAATGTACCAGAAAACATACCTCTTCCCTCATAGTTTCTATCCAAACAGCAAATTTTACTGCAACAGAACTAGCTTTAATCTTTCAACACTAATAAAAGAAGCAGTTACACTGGTGGGGATGCTTTTTAAAGCCTTCAGTCAATTCTTATATTATTTTTTAATAGGTTTTAAAGGTGTTCACTGTGAGGAAGATATTGATGAGTGTCTAAGCAATCCCTGTGTGAACAATGGAGAGTGTCTTGATAAAGTAAACCGGTTCCTCTGTGTCTGTCCTCCTGGTGAGTACTTCTGGAAGCTTTTCCTGCTTCACCTTACCAAGAGCTCATTAGATAACCAGTGAAAGGTTGCAGGCAGTGTTTCTTCGGAGTTTCTGTAGTCGTGGTACGGCATCTGTTTGAGTTTATTGCAGTTGCTGGTAAGTTGGAGTAGGGCTTGTTTTGTTGGCAGTGTGATCGTGCCTGTAGCTGGTAAGTGTTGAGAAATGGTTGGATGTCTCACCTTAAAGAGTTGAATGCAGCAAGAGCATACATTGTTGTGAATATCTCAGTGACAGGTAGTTAAGTAATTCTGAACACATTATAAAATCAGAGTGTCTGCATGCCTTTTTAATAGGTTTTTAGGCAGAAGCCATATTTCCATCAGTATAGCTTATGTTGCTTGCATGAGGAAGAAGGCAGATTGGGTCTCCACTTTATTAGAATAGAAAGACAAATGCTGAGCTGGAGGATCGGTGTTAGCTACAAAGTAAGCATCCCTTATCTTCCTGGTGGCTCGCAAGAAGTTTTGACACCGGAAGATACTCACCAAAAGCCTGTTTTGCATTCCTTCTCATTGAGTAATGATATTCTAGCTCATATTCCATTCTTCCTTTGGTACCTTCCTACAAGAAACATTCCTGGAATTTTGATTTGTTTTGTTTCTTTAAGTGCCTAAGAATCTGCATTGTGTGACATAACCTGTTGATAGTTCGCCTCTTTCAAAAAGTATGTAGAAAGATACAGTGCTGTATTACATCACATTCCCTGCTGCTGCAGTAATTCCAATCTGAAGGCTCTAATAAAGTATGCATTAGTGTTTAATTTTCAGTTAGTTGTCTTGATTACTGGAAGGTTTCGTTCATGGCCTCTCAGTTTTAAAGGCAGGCTGCTGGTCGGTAGCAGCCTCTGCTTGTGCTCCGTTTGCTTTATTTCTGTTTGACTTGGCCATCTCTGTTTTCAAACTGAGGCTTCGCTGACCTGGGGAATAGAAACTGTTTTGATTGTTGGGTTGAATGAAGAAACCAGGGCGTGGTGTGTATGTTTAATGGTGCAGTTGAGTTTAGATTGAAGCTTACATTTGGGTGGTTTTAAGGATTTGCTACTAAATAATTCCTGATAATACAGTTGTTTGGTTTTAAATGCTTCAAATTGCCTCTGAATTTTCACTGTCGTTCTGCCTTTCAGGATTCAGTGGTGCAGTGTGTCAGATTGATATAGATGACTGCTCTAGCACACCGTGCCTCAATGGAGCCAAGTGCATCGACCATCCCAATGGCTACGAGTGCCAGTGTGCCACAGGTTAGTCGTGTTCAGAGCCTCTGGACTGAAGATTGCACGTAACCTAGATGCAAAAAGCAGTGGTCAAAGCAGTGTCAGTGTTTTCTTTCTTTGAAACACTTCTTGTTTGCTTTGTAGCTTTATCTCCTTCTTTGCGGCAGAGAACAGAATTAAGTGTAGAAACCCTTTCACTTGTGACAGCAGTGAGTTCAAAGTTGCTGAGATTTCTGGCTTTCCTCTTTCAGCCCCAACCCTTGTTTTCCAAAAGGTGACATCTGCTTCTGTATTGACTATGGAGTCCTTGAATAGAAAAACACCAGTGTGAAGCCTTATGTCTGTGGCTTTCTTCTTACAAGTTGGATTGTATAGTATACAGTTGAAGAACAAGAGGTGGACAGAGCAGTACTACTTTTCTGATTGATTACCTGCTTGAGGCCATTTTATGACAAAACTGAAAGGCAGAAGTACTGTAAAAATTGTGCCCACTAGAAGAAATGTCACACAGTAGCAGTCTACAATCATGTAATTTAAGTGATTTGTCAAGCATCGTACAGAAACTTTGACAGCTGTGGATGGAGCTGTTTTTAATGCACTGAATTCCTTTGCTGCTTGATCAGTTGCACATTTAGAAGCGTCAGGTTTAATTACACTATTTTCTTGTCTTTCAGCCACTGGGAGTGATGCAGATGTATTTTTATCTGTAGGTTTTTTACATTTGGTCAAATTTGAGGATGTAAGGAGTTCAAAGCTGTTGCACCTTAATTCTCAGTGAGGAACAACTTTTGATTGCTTTCAGTTAATGCTAAATGGAATTGTTCATGATGCAGATTCAGACTGACCAGGCATGGATGTGTTGGCTTTAGCTCTTCCATTATGGAAGTAGCTGAAAATTCCTGGACTGCCTCTGTACTGGAAATGTTTTGTCAGCTTGGTCAGATTTATGTGCAATTTTTCTTATTTTGAATCATTCCAGTAACCAGGTTGTTCAGGCAAATTCATTTGACTTCAGTGATTTATTCTGCCCTGTACAGAATACAGCTGAAATCAGCCTAGAACCTCCTTCCTGCTCTTTTCACACACAGCCTTACCCAGAGTCCATGAAGAAACAACATGTTGGAAGTAGGGACTAAAGTAGTTCTAATCAGGAGAGGAACAGTTATTGCCAGATATTTTTTTTGTATGTGTCACGTGATAGAATAAGTTGACAGAAGGAGAAAAAGCTCAAGTCCTTGCCAAACTTGGAGTCCACCCTAGAAGGTCTTTCTCATGGGGTCTGGTTGCTCTCATTCCCTAAGAGTGCAGAGATAAAATATTAATCCATTGCAGAGCTTATTGCAGAGTTTGGGATCGTGTAGTGTCTGACAGTGCGGAGAGCTGTGTTTTGCCAAACTTGCTCTGAATTTGGGTTTTGAACTACTGGGAGCCATCTCAGTACAGAGATCCTCTTTACTAGATGAGAAAGGAAGGCTGCTACTACTGTGATGGCACGTAGTTCATGGAGCATTTTCAAGGAACAGCCTGGAAGCAACCAAATGGATATGTGACTTCAGCAGCAGCTCTTAGTAAATTGGTTTGTGCTTTGACTGAAAATGGAAGAAGGGCTCTGTACTGGGGCTATTTTCTGTCCTCTCTGAGGAGTTATTTCCGTGTTCAGATTTTGTTTTGTTTTTTTTTTCCTAATCTAACTCTGTCTACAAAGAGGGAGAGGAAGTTGTACATCATTAAGGTATGTTGTTCAGTTGAAAGATTGAGAAATATGCCTGGTCTTAAAGTAGTTCAGCTGAGCTACAGTAGGAGAAAAATCTTTTTGTTATTTTTAAACAAATGTATGCTAAGTATAATATTTAATATTGACAGCCTTCTAAGACTGAAATATGACATTCATCATTGGGTCAGGTCAGTTACTGGAAAATCATGTTTGAATGTGTTCTTGCTTTATTAATCTCATAATATGAGTGATGTATGTTCCCTGAATGCTATTCGCCAGCTGCAGAACTGATTGAAAACTGCAAAATGTTTGGCCAAATGCTATACAGATAGCTCTATTTACTGCTTGCTTTTTGTCTTTTCTTTCCCTTCTGGCATTATTCCACTTCTCCTTCCCAGTGGTAGATCATGGCTTTTCTTTTTCTTGAGTTGTCTTAGGTCTTTCCTCTTTTCCTTCCCTCTATCCCATTTTTTTTTTTTTTGCCACTGTTCGTTCTCTTATCGGTTTGGTTTTCTTCCTTCCCTAACATCTTTTTATATCCATCTCTCTAACTAGCTTCCCTTCCCTCTCCCCACCTACTTCCACACCCATTCATCCATGCATACGTTCGCAGAACTTGGAAATGTTAGCCGTCACCTGGTATGTTTGACCAGAGAACTAGCCACAAACCTGTATGAAAAATGGGGAGCCTGTTATCCACTTGTTGTGCTCAGGTGAGAATCACTCTTCAGCTGTTGAAATTCCCTGCAGCCTGGTTTGTATCAGTCTCCAGTTAATGTCTGAAATTTGAAGTTCTGCCTTCCTTATCTCCACCTGCTGGAAGGCAGCGTGAGCTGTGGCTTTAAAACATCATCTGTGAAATCCATTTATTTAAATAGTCCCTGTTTCATATGGCCCTGTTTCATCATGGAAAACAGGGCTCTTGAGGGAGTTGTTTGCTGTTCTTATCTTCCTGATTTTTTTATTTTGTTTTTTTTTTAGCCCTTCTCGTGAACAAATTCTGTCTGCTCTTGCTCAGGATGTTTCCCAGCTGAAGCAGAATGAAACAGGCCAAACTAATGCTTGTTTCATTGCTCCTAACTGAAGAGGAGATTGCATGCAGTCTTTCATGAATTTGCAGTTGGTGTTTGATTGGAGTTATTGAAAAGTTTCCCAAGAGGAACAAGAGACTTTTCAATAAGCAGAGCTGCAGAAACTGTGGCATGAGCCAAGAGAGTCCCCTTGGGAAGGTTTCTGCAGCATCTTTGCAGTAATTTCACGTACTGAAAAAGTCAAATTTCCAGTGTTGTGTAGAGGAAATAATGACAGGAGAGACCCTTCAGGTAGTTTATATTGATGCAAGTAAATATTTTGTGGAGGTGTATGTTTTTCCTCTCACTGCTACTCTTCTGAATATAATGAAGGTAATGCTTCTGATGCCAGGATTCTCCTTGCGAGGTGTTGTTCTGTGAGCAGTGGAAAAGTCAGTTGTTTTTCAGGGCTGGAAAATGGCCAGCAGTTGAGGTGCCCAGTTACCCCTGGTGTTCTGCCCACCAGTTTGCTAATGTCTGTAGTATGACACTTCCCGTGCATTCTATCCACTGCAGCACTGTACCAGTTAATTACTGTCGTTGGCCGTTTTTCCCTAGGTTTTACTGGTGTTTTGTGCGAGGAGAACATCAACAACTGTGATCCTGATCCTTGCCACCATGGTGAATGTCAAGATGGAATCGATTCATACACGTGTATATGCAGTCCTGGCTACATGGGTGCCATATGCAGTGAGCAGATCAATGAATGCCACAGCAATCCTTGCCTCCATCAAGGGCGCTGCATTGACTTGGTGAACGGCTACCAATGCAACTGTTTGCTGGGCACTTCAGGTACATAAGGGACAAGCAGAAGGATTGGATTGTAACAGGATTCAAGATTTAGTTATTTCTTACTTCTCCTCTGGTGCGTGCTGTATTTGTATGTAGGATAAGTTTACTGTAAAGAGCCTAAAGCAACTCTCACCTTCACGTTAATTTTGGTTGCTGCGTTTTCCTGTGTCTGTGTGAACTGAGTAGCTCACACATGTACTGCAAATAGTCTTGGAAGAGCTTACCTGCTCTTTACACCCCAAAGATTCAGTCAGGTACATTGGCTGAAAAAAAAATAGGTATGTTGTTCTAAATGCCTTACTATTTTGTTTTAGGTTGCCTATGTAACTTTGTAGCAGGTGGGGTTCTTAATTTTCCTCTTTCCAGGGAATGGTTTTGTTGTTCATCTTGCTAAGATTTGATCTCCTTATTCCTTTAATTTATCTTTTTTCCAGGAGTGAACTGTGAGAATAACTTTGATGACTGTGCAAGTAACCCGTGTGTTCACGGGGACTGCATTGATGGCATTAATCGCTACAACTGTGCTTGCAAACCTGGATTTACAGGTAAATTCAGCTACCTGATAGCTGTAGGTTGTTTTGGTGATAGTTATCCTGTTAGCTAAGGAAGTTGTTCTCTGCGTACTGATTGCGAGGGACTCTGTTAATATCTCAGTAGATCCTTCTGGTCTTTGAATCGCAGTGTCTTACATTACAGCAAGTTACACCAAGTGGAGATATGGTCTGATCTGTGCTGTGAGATGCCATTCTTGTTAGGTAATTACGTCTAATTCATGGTTCTCGGTTTTATAACAAATAAAACCATGTGACTTTGGTTTATTATTCACAGCTTCTTTCCAGGAGCACAGACTGTGAACAGTGTAGACAGGTGTTGGATTAGGTTGTGCCTTGGGCTTGGACCACGACTAATATTTCTCTTTCAGCAAAAGAAAAGCATGAAGTCAGTGTTGTAATGAACTGCTTTCCGCTTAGAAGCTTCCAACTCGATAACCCACTTTTTGCCATGCTTCTATTTCATGATGTGATCTGTGCTGTCTCCTCTTCTAAATTGTGTAAAATCGTAAAAAAAACAAGACTGAAAAAAGAAGCTTTTATGTGCTTTTAAATCCATGCTCAGAACTGTAGGTCTGCATCAGGACTGGCTGGTTCTGATGACTGCAGCACATCTCAGCACTGTTTATAATGGACTTAATACATTTTGAGGCACGTGGGATAGCATGCTCATAAAATAATTGTTGTAAGGCAGTTGGTACCATTTGTAGCAGTTTTCTCATGTCTGTTTACTGTTTATTACTGAATGATTCTAATTAGGACTGATCTGAAATGCATTAGAAGCAGTACTAAGAGGTTTCATGTGTTTTTTGTGTTTCTCTTGGCATCTTTTTAAACTTCTAAAGCTTCTTTCTGCCATTGATTCTGTCACGGTGATGTTCTTGTGTCCATAGCAGTGATCATTCTTGCCTTTGGTCTCCCTCATTGTCATACTATGTTTGTTATCCTACTGGATTTCTTACTGTTATCTGCTGAAATAATTCAGAGATGTGATGAATTGACCCGTTCTTGTATTTGAAGAGCTGGCCTGCTGGGCTCTTGATACTTTGTGCTTTCTATACGTTAAAAATATTTTTCAACTTCACTATTCGTTCAGCTTAGCTTTGCAGTCTCACACATTCTTATGGTCAATATTTACAGGATTTAGCAATTCTGGCACAAACTGAAGAGAGGAGGCAAAACAGGATACGATGTTATTTAGAGTTCCTTTTACGCAATTAACCACAAGACCTATATTAACTGCAGACAGTATGGCGGTATGGGTTGATCAGAGGGTAGGTACTTTTAGCACAGAATAGAAAGGCTTTGACAAGTGGAGCTCAAGAGGTTTGTTCCAAATACAATACAGTTGAGTGATTTTTGCTTTCCAAAAATGAAACTGAATGTTGATTACTGATTTTTTTTCAATGCAGCTCCATTGAGATTCTTGAGTGGTTTGTAAATACTTGTTGAGCATAGGTGTTGTTTTCCAGGTTCAGAAACACTCTGTGTCTTCAGTTAAAGCCACTTAAACATGCGAGATCTGCACCTCTGCTTCAGCTTTACAGTGTTGTCTCAACCACATGATCTTACAGACCTGCAGGACAAATGTTCTTGAAAGAAATATGTCTTAATAAGGGATGTTTTGGTTGGGTTTGTATTTTTTAGGCCCACGTTGTAATGTGGATATTGATGAATGTGCATCCAGCCCCTGTAATAATGGTGGAACATGTATAAATGAAGTCAATGGCTTTCGGTGTGTATGTCCTGAAGGTTACCATCATCCTCACTGCCAGTCGCAGGCAGATGGCTGTCTTAGTAATCCCTGTGTACATGGCAACTGCACGCACGTTGTTAGTGGGTAAGTCCTTACTGTAACATCAAATATATCTACTGCCTTTTATACTTTCTTCCCTGCCCCCACCACCCTGAGTTCTGCCTTGAGTAGAGATTTCTGAATTTCAATTTCTCATATTACTTCTTTGCTGGCCATGAAATAATCCCAGTAAGGTGCAGACCTTTATTCTCCAGCTGCCTTTTGTGCTGTTTCAGCATGGGTTTTTTCTACCTTCTGTGGGCACCATCGAAAGGGAGAGTTCAGTAATTCAATCTAATAGAGTGAATGCAATTAAAATAAAGAAATGGTTCCAAATAAAATTGTTGAAAAACAGCACATACTTATGTCATTAAAGTCTAAAGCATTGAGTGTGGAGGGTGTGTTTGTGACTAGAGCCGTTATTGCTAACCAAATACTCTGCATGAAGGAACAAGCAGATAACTCAGACTAGGAGGCAGAGCAGTTTTGGAAGATCGGGTGGAGAAATTTTGGTGTAACAAACAATCACAGGGGATATTGTAGAAAGGTGATATTTCAAGGCTTGGAAGAGAAGCTCGGGATGAAAAGTCAAGAAGAAGGTAAAAATGAGTTTATGCCTTCCATCTCAGTCATCTGCTTTTAGGGGAAAAGTTGATGGCTGGTGTTTTATTTGTTTGTTCTAAACAAGGCATCCTGTTTTAAAGTTGGTACATTGATGGAATGCAGTTGACTGTTTCCTCTAGCAGCTTTCTCAAGATAAGGAGATGTATTGTTGAGCAGTGGTTGTCTTAGAGCAGCATATCCAAGGCAGATTTAATCAGCTTTAGTCACACTGTTGCATGCCTGTGAGAAGAAAAGAAAGCTTTTTCTGGCCATTCTGATGGGAACAGTTGTTGCTGAATCATCCCATCCAGGAAGACCAAATGCTGACTTTGTGAGCCTTGAATCAAGACCTCTTTTTGTTAGGGATGTATCCATGGTGAATGAATGACACGGGCTTTGGGAGCACAGGGGCTGTGGAGCTGACAAGTGGAGGGAGGGACAGGATCATAGTTATGAAACTTTCCAATTGGCCCAGAGGTAGTAGTGGCTTCCATGCATGTTGTGTCCTGGAAAGTGTTGTCAGCACTTGGCAAGGAAGGGTTTTGCCACTGCTGTAGGACAGGATTCAGCACTTTTTGAGCAGACAGGAAGGCTGCCTTTATGTCAGGTTCAGCCTTCACGTAAAGTTGAAAAATGAAATTGTTCATCACTGGTCACCTGTGTTCTTGTTTATGCCTGTGTGCACCTTATGCTTGGTGTGAGATAAAGTATTGTCTACGTGATGGGGAAGGAGGCCAGCGTACATTTTGTGTGACTGGAGTCCAGGGTGATTCAGTAAGTCTTTGGGTCTATGTCATATGGGTGGAGAGCTGCTTCAGATTTTGAAACATGATGCAGTAAATTGCTGCTGCTTCCAACCACCTGTTTTCATTTGTAACCATTACTTTGTTTTAAATTAGTCTATTCATCTTTGAAACCTACTTTTCTTCTCCACTTTCTATAATTTTTTTTTTTTTTAATGTGTTGAGATGGACTTATCAAAACAGAAGCAAATTGCTGTCTAAGTGCTTTGTGGAAACTGTTAGCAGGAGGGAAGTGTGTTTTTTAAGGGTGGTTTATTTTCAGTATTTTGGAGTGAAGAGGAATTATTCCAAAATATTCTCTCATTCGTGTTACTCTTCCCTTTGAAGGTACAAATGTGTCTGTGACCCAGGCTGGGTAGGAGATTACTGTTCAACAGAAGGGAACGAATGTAAATCAAACCCATGCCAAAATGGAGGAACTTGTGAGGATCTGCTGAACGGATATAGATGTACCTGCAAGAAAGGATTCAAAGGTGAAAATTCATAGAGAGTTTTGTTCTTTTCACTTCATTGCACTTTTAATGGTATTTTAATATTTTCATTGAACTTTTTGGAAATAGGAATTGAGAAGGAAAATGCCATGGTTATATAAAGTTGAATTACAGTTGAATATAGATGTGATACAGCTGCATAGAATGCTTTTTAAGATTGCACTTAAGCCTTGTTTGAACCTACGAAGAAATGTCCTAATTGCAATTTACTTTGTAAGAAAGTTACACTGATCTATATAGTCTATGTAAATGCACTGGGAACCGAAGAGACATTATTGGAAGGTTAGTGCCATCCAAATGACATCAGTTTTCTTAAGTGTAGAAGCAATTCAATGGGGACATAAGGTTATTTGGAAGGATAATTCTTTCTTGAAGCTATCAAAGTCCAGAAAAAGCACTTAGAAGAGAGAAAATATTCATAATACAGTAATTGTTGCCGGAAAGCATCTAAGCTTGCAGTGGAGTGGATGAGTTCATCTTATTCCACAAAATATGTATGTTGCACAGGCAAAAACATCTAATGTAATGTGCAGCTCATCTGAAAGTGATGAGATAATCTTTTAAAGAAAAAGTTATGCTTGGTAGTGGCACTGTCTAAAAATTTTGCCTAGTGGATAAATAGATTGAGTTCTTTTAACAGTAGCTTTACAAAAACTTCATAAGAAAGAAGGAAATGCTAGAACTTTGGTAGTGTAAGCGTAACATAAAGCAAGAAGAGGAGCAAATAAAAAGATGTTATCAGAATAGCAGCAGGAAAAGGTGCTGAAGAGTACTAAAGCAATAGTAGCTGCATATTTATGCCTTTCTCACTTAATGTGTCTTCTCTGCAAGCAGGCTTGAAGACTTCATCTTCCATAGGCTGGGATTATAGAGCCCTTGGCTTCCTCACATCCCTCTATGGCTCAGTGCAGTAGGTTTGTCTTCCAGTCACTGCCCTCAAATTAACTTAGTTGGGATTACCATGTCTATCTGCTGAGCCTATGAGGAGTATTCTGATCTTTCTACTGCTAAGATTTGTCAAATATGGAAATGTCATCCACTGCTGTGTAGGACAGTGATGCAAGTTGCAATCTTTTTTTTTTTCATTCTTCTGAAAAAACTCTTAGCTCTATATTCTCCTGTTTTCTCCCCTTCTGCACTCAGGTGTGAACTGCCAGGTAGTGGTTGCACCGTGTTCCCCTGACCCTTGTGAGAACTCGGGAATTTGCCAAGAATCTCCTGATTCTGAAGGCTACACCTGCCAGTGTGCCCCTGGCTGGGAAGGTAATGTGCCTGGGAACGAACAGTACTTCCAACAGTCAGTAGTGTTGGCATCAAGCCTTTTGACCACTGACATGAGGAAAGATCTTACTTCTGCACTCTCTGTTTTTCAGGGGAGAGATGTACCGTGGATATTGATGAATGTCTCTCAAAGCCCTGCAAAAATCATGCTTTGTGTCATAATATTCAGGGCAGTTACCTGTGTGAATGTCGTCCAGGTTTCACTGGAGGAGACTGTGACAGTAACATTGATGACTGCCTGTCTAGTGAGTATTAGAGAATTGTTCTGTTTTCCCTTTTTACATAGAAATCATTCTGCTTTGCTCTTCAACAGGTACTCAAAAGTTCCTTTGTAAGTTCTTACCAAGAAGGGAAAAAAAAAACAAAACACAAACCAACAACCTCAAAACCTCAGCCTTGTAATACTTGCATGTGTAAGGCAGGCAAAATCCATTACATTTAGCTGCTAAAAATGTATTCTAGCTGATGATAGGAGTTATTTTCAAATTTTTAACTTGAAGTGATCCTTATTTCTGTACTTTAATAAGGAACACTGTTAAATGAATAATTGTGTTTGCCTGAAATTTTAATTCATAAAGTAACATTGCAGACTTTATCTGTATTTCAAAGGTAAGCTTGTTTGAGGTGTGGTGGGAATCTGAGACAACAGCAGTCCTTGAAATGTATTTGTCTGACATTAATACTCTGGAAAGAGTGGATCCTGTTGCTGTTCCAGTTAAGCCATATCTGGAAGCAAATTAAGCAGCAGGAAAGCACTGTATTCCAGAACAGAGATCAGCTGCAGGAGGGTAAGCTGTACAGTGATGACGCTTGAAGTGGTTTAAGAGAGCATTTGTCCATTTCATGGCCTTGACAGTGCTGTTTACAAGGGAAACCAAGCACATATTGGGTGCTTGTTCTTTTTGGCATTTTCTGTATCATCATCAGATAAAATGAGTCTCCTGAAAAGTGTCCTGTGTTTAGAAGCTTGTCTGATACTATTGTGAAGTGCTTTATCAAACCTTGTTCACCACGTTGTATTTTTTTAACTGGCTGCCTCTTGGGAAAAAAAAGTGCAATGGACAAAAAAGAATAATTCTAGCTTTTATTGGAATAGACTAAAAACAAACCAAAATCTTACAGGCTTTAGATATGCATTTAGAAAGTCATGTTTTGCATTGAAAGAAATTTACATTTGTGACTGCTGTAGAGAAGGATTCAAACAAGCCCGTGAGTAAAAGTTACCGTGAGAGAGCCCCAAAGCAACACCATTGGAAGAATTTCTAACACATCTGGCTTAGCCTGAGCTTTTCCTTGCCTCTTTCTGAAGAAACAGAGTACAAAAAGTGGCACTGGTGCATTGATCCAAAGCTTTATTTACTGAAGCCAATGAAGATGTGGCTCAGTTTTATATGGGTGTTTTATGTGGATATCTGAAGATGCAAACATTTTAAGTGTTCAGTCTTTCTTGAACAGCTGGAAAATCTCTGAGTTGAGATTGATCCAGTGCTGTCTGTTATGTAGCACACCCATGAGGTTAAAGAGGAATTTCAGATTACTGCTGCAGCTGATTTCATTTAGCATAACAAAAACCTTCCACGGCTTGAGCCAAGTGTCTTTAATCTATGAAGCAAATAAACCCTCCAATAACAAGAACTTATTGAAAAGTTGATACTCTAGTCTCCTTTCTCTGTAGTAAATGTGTGGCACGGAACATTAATTTTGGCTTCAGTCATAAGTGGCTGGCTGCCACAGACACAACATTTTACAGCTGCCAGGGGTCTTGCTTTGAGCATGCTTTTTCTCTCCAGTAGTCAGATGACCTTTAAATGAATGCAGGTGTCAGTCTTACAACAAAAATTTTTATCATGTGAGCATATTTCTCAGTCAATAAGTGAGCTTTAATTACCTTTCTCATCTGTTTTCTTCATTTACCAGTGAACAGAATGATCTTGTACTTGTGTTGAACTGCAGATCTTTGGCTGAGTTTATTTGCACTTTAAAGTTTGTATTTAGTAGTACTTGAGGATAGTCTTAGATCACAAAAACTGCTCAGTAACCTTTTTATTTTTCTCCCTCTTCCCCATTCCCCTCTCTGCCTTTACATATGCAAGTTCTTGGACTAGGGAAGCCTGACTAGAAAAGAAAACTGGCTTCAGAGGCAGAATCTGACATAGGATTGTTGTTCTTAAAGTGGAAGGAGCAAAGTAGGAAGAAACTACTGAGAGATGGCAAATTGGTGCTTGTGGAAACAAAAGGAATGCAGCAGCAGGGAGTAGCTGAGACCGAAAAAAAACAGGCGATGCACAACTAAAAAGGTTTTGGTTGCAATGAAGAAAATGCTAAGAATTGTTGGGGTGAGGAGCAATCAGGATTGAGTGTGAAATTTGGGCTTTTCCACCAGCCTTTCCTCTGTCTGCCTTTGATACTGGGAAGGATGCCAAGTGCTTAATTATGCAGAAGTACTCATACATATACTAATTTCCACATACACATTTGATTTGACTGGATTACTTGCATGCTTAGAATTAATCACACAAGTTCTCCCATGCGTTGAGGAGTGTCCGGACATGTGCTGAGGAGTGTCTGTACAAACAAGGGAGAAGAAAGGGTTAGTGAACTGTTTGTATTTTCTTATTGGTAGGCATTTGGCAAAAGAGCAGAACTTGAACTTTAAAATGAGAGGCTTTGGGGCTGGTTTTGTTGCTTTTGGTTCAACAAATCCTGGGAGAGAAATGTGTAGGCCATGAAGTTTTGTCCTGATCCACACCTCCTTGAGAATTCAGTATTGGCAAAGCTTTTTGGTTCTCTTCCATGAAGTGTCTCAGAAAAACTTGTATTTACCTTCTGGACAGTGGCATACATTTTTTTTTTCTGAAGATGACTACCATAGGCCTGGGTTTTTACTGTTCCCCATTTTAACACTAAGTTAATGTTTCTGTCTTAGATCCCTGCCAAAATGGGGCTTCATGTGTGGATGGGATAAACTCTTTCTCATGCATCTGCTTACCTGGATTTCATGGAGATAAATGTCAAACAGATACCAATGAATGTCTGAGTGAACCGTGCAGGAACGGAGGCACATGCACCCACTATGTCAACAGCTATACATGCAAGTGTCAGCCTGGATTTGAGGGAACCAACTGTGAGAACAACATCGATGAATGCACAGAGAGGTGAGGAAACTTCACAGTGCTGCTGCTAGAAAGCCTGAGCTGAGTTATTAACTGCAAATAATGGAAGCTAGAAAGCTACGAGGAGGCAGCCAGGAGGAGAACTGAATCCACTAATTTTGTACTGGAAATGTTTAATTTTTCAGGAGACCTTTTAATGCTCAAAAACTGGATGTGAGTTAGCAGTGCTGATATTAAAAGCTGAAGTGATTTTAAGGAGGAGGTAGGGAACTGAGTTAAAATGCTCAATAGCTCGTCCCTAATGAGTTGGTTTGCTTGATGATCTTTGAAAAAAACTCTGAGGGTTACATCTGTGTATCCATCTTCTTTCTGCGTGTTTATTTTAAGCTTCATTGGGATTCAGATAAGTAACTTTAGATTCTCAGATGGAAACAGTTTCTAATACAGCTTGAGATAATAAAAAAAAAATCTGTTCTAGTCTAATTACAGTAAACAAATAAGGTGCCTAAATGTGAAGCCCTTGCTGTTCTCATGCATTTTGTGTGCACGAAGAAAAGGTCTTTCCTGTCTTTTATAAAATTGAAATCGTGGGGGAGGAAGTAGTTTAACATCTTTTGCTTAAGAAGAGGATTGTGTCACCGATGAGGGTGTGTTTAATTTGCCCAACAGTTGTTTAATCAAGTATGTTGGGTGCTCTAGAGCAGAACGCCTGGTTCTTCCCTGAGATTCATCCTGGTTTTGATTTCCTTATCAGTCAGGACAGAAACCAGTCTTGCAGGTATGAATGAGGGATGCAGCAATTTGGCCTGGTCTGCCAAGCTAAACCAGTCACACCTTCTCAACCAAAATTTACTGAGCGATACTTAAGAGCGTGCTTATGGTTGGTTAATTTGAATTTGGTTCAAATGATTCTTCCTTGTCTTCTATGAGAAAGCTCCTATGAGAAAGAGTGACGCTTTCTTTTGGAGATGGGTGCTTGATTTCAGTGCAGTGTGCCAAATGATTGACAGTTCCTCCAGCTTCTGTTTTGCCATGAACGTTGAAGGCAGTTTTTGGTCCTTTTAAAGTGGTATGCAGTCCACAAGGCAGAAAGACAGCTCTAATAAATAGGTTGATGTTGACAGCTCTAAGTTAATGACAGTCAGAATTTAGGTACTTAAAACTTGCACTGAAAGTTCAGGGAGATGACTCAGTCACTTCTTTCATGGAAAGTACCTTTCCACAGTGCTCAAGACAGATAACAAGCAGGAATGCATTTTGTGCTCTTTATCAAAACGATCATCTTGAATCTGATCTAGATTTATTTTCAGAGGAGCGGGGGTTTCTTTTTCTTTAGAGGAAAAAATTGTGAGGAGCTAATTTTGCATGAGGCTTCACTTCTGCTAATTTTCCCAGTAACTTCTCTGTAGGACATGTACTCTGGTAGAATTCCTTATGATCAGAAGGTTGTGGGGGGTAATTCCTTTGATCTGAATTCTGCCAGTGCATATGTGAGTAGCTTTACAAATCAAGGACTGAAGGAAAGTTCTCGTGAGAAGAGGAAGGGGTTTAGCAGTACCAGTACTTTCACATTATTTCAATAAGGAGCATGCTCGTGTTTTGCATGTTACATGAAGCTTTCCTTGAGAAAACATACCTTTGATTCCTTTGAAGTAAAAAAAAATAATAAAGAAGAAAAGGCAAATTGTTCTGCTGCTTATAATTTGTAATGCAATCAGAATTTGTAATACAATTTGCATACAACCTGTCAGTTTGAGCAAACAGCACTGTTTGTGGTGTCACTGAAGCTGGGAAGATTTCTTTAAGTGAGAAATTAACTCCATTGCTAATGACTCATTGAAACCATGGTTTACTTTCTTTGCCCATCAAGGTAAAACACAACAAAATGGAACCCCGCTGAATTACTTTATCTGCTTTATGCTTCTTTAGTGAGGGCTTACTGGAGCACAGATGATTCTGTAATCTGGTTTTCCGTCTCTTTTCAGTTATGTTTTCGTGCCATCTCCGGCTAACAGCTAATTGCATTTTGTCTCATTTACCTTCTGCTCTCCCTCTCTTGCAGCTCTTGTTTCAATGGAGGGACCTGCGTGGATGGGATCAATTCCTTTACCTGCCAGTGTCCAGTGGGCTTTACGGGGCCCTTCTGCCTCATGGAAATTAATGAGTGTGATTCACATCCTTGCTTGAACAAAGGGTCTTGTGTGGACAGCCTAGGCACATACCGATGCATATGTCCTTTGGGTTACACGGGGAAAAACTGCCAGGTGGGTGGTGATTTCTTGTCTGTTCTGCACAGCCAACTGTTACTTGAACTGAACAGCAGCAGGAGTTCCTGCTTAGATGTGAGGTAGCAAACACGGCAAGTGCTATTTCTCCTCTTTTGATAAGCCTGTTAGCCCAGGGAAAACTTAGTCCAGTCTCTCTCTAAAACAGAGCAGATGCCTCTGTTCAAAACTCTGGAAATCTGGAAGTGTCTGCTTGTAAGAAGGAGAAAAATGCTTATTTATTTCTGAGGATGGGTGTCAATGCAATTTTCTAGATAAGTTTTCTTAAATGAGAACAGCTGTTAGCTTTGAAAATGCTGCATTTCATCCGAACATAAAACTGTCCTGATTCAAAATAAAACACTGTGTTTATATAGAGGGAAAAAAGGCTACTACTTGAGTGGAAGAATTTCAGTGTCATTAGCAGCACATTAATTTCACTGCTCTCTTTTGCACAGAGGGGTGTAGTTCTTCCAGGTTGATTGTATATGTATTTCCCCCAACAAAAACAGCCAGAAAGTTTCAGAGCAGTAACTGAAGTGATCGTCCTGTTCACAACTTCCATACAAAGCTCTGGTACTACTTGCATACTTAGTTTCAGGTGATTTCATTTTTCACAGTGAGCATAGAAGCCACAGACTCATGCTGTAAATGACTGACTAGTACCTGTTAAGGACTCATGTGAATTTGACTGCTTGCCAGATACACATAGAAAAACTGCAAGAGATGAGTTACAGATTAAATGGGAAAATGGTATCTTGACAGCGTTCCAGTTTCTTTTTTAGAATTAATACATCTCATTTCAGCCATGATACTCACTTCTAAGTATAGAAATACTTGGATCTAAGCTGCACCACTTGGCGTATCACAGTGGAAGCAGTGCTTATTTCATTTTTCATATTAGAGCTATTTATTTTCCTATGCTTATCAGAATAGCAAGTATTGAGTCTGTGTCTTGCTTTGGAAGAGCAAACACTATGTTGGCTTTCTTTGCAACAAGT
This sequence comes from Tetrao urogallus, assembly GCF_951394365.1. NCBI lineage: Eukaryota > Metazoa > Chordata > Aves > Galliformes > Phasianidae > Tetrao > Tetrao urogallus. The sequence continues at coordinate 23,258,101 of NC_136818.1, forward strand.
CTGAGTGCTGCCCCTTGAAAACAAAACAGCAGTGTGTGTATGAAATTACTGGAAAGCATGAGAATGCTGTGAGGATTTTGAAACTTTCTTTGGTGCTGATGTGTCTTTGTGACACAGCAGCTGTTAGAGGAGGCATTTTAGTGGCGGTGGGGGAGGTGCCTTTCCAGAAGTACATTGCTAGACATTAAATTGTCAAGTCTGCTTCTAATGGAGGAAGTGAATGGAAAGTAATGAAGTGATATAAAAAAGCAGCCCCTCAGCTACCCTAATTATGCATTCTGGGCACACCATGTAAACCTCACTGGCAGAATTAGTATTGAGAGGGATCGTAAAGTACTGTGAAGTTCAGCAGTTCCTCTTCTGTTAGGTTTGCTTTGTTTTTACTTGAGGAAAGGATTAATGTTCCTGTCCCCAAATTAAATGTGGGTTCCCAGAAGGCCTGTTTGCTTCATGCTCAGAGAAGCTTGATCATCTCATATTACTCATTTTGCACAAGAAATCTGAGCTTTCTAAACTGAAGACTGCTACTGAAAGCTGTGTTGGAGAGAGTTATAGATCACAGCGATGCTGTCGCTCTTATCTTAGTGGAAAATTGGCCTGACCTAATTAGCAAAGCTAAATACGGAGAACAAGTTATGGAATTTGCATGTAAAATAGTCAGCTACTCATTAGAAATACAGAAGCAAGAAGCTCGGTGTTTTTTCACACTGAGATGCATGTGGTAAAACTTAATTCCAAGTTTCTTTTTGGTTGCCTGTGAAAGCACAGATTTTTCTCCTTTACTTTTTGTGGGGAGGCGGTTTGCATCTGAAAAGCAGAACTTTCTGCAATTGAAACGGCATTTTGCAGCCAAAATTCAATACTACTCACTTTATAAACCTTATCCGTCCCCCAAGTCGGTTTGAAATCAATCAAATGGCTGTATTACTTTGAAGGTTGAGTGCTCAGAAAGGAAATGATGGTTAGTGGCTGGTTTATGTTAGGTCAGATGGTTATTTTGAGTCCTTTCCACTTCCATATGGCGATTTACTAAAAATGTCAGTCTCTGTTTGGATACTGCTTGTTTTTATTAAAGGAATCAAGAAAAATGGTATGTTTTTGCCCTTTTGGCCCATTCTCAGTCTATAAAACAGTTCTGGGGTTTCAGTTGAATCTCAGAAGATGGAAAAATTTGGGGAGATTGTACTAGAGCAATTGAGATCAAAAGCAGGTATGTTATCTAATGACATAAAGGAAAAACAAAGATCAACGTGTGCAACGTGTCTATTCTCAAAAAAGCAGTGAAGATGGAAAGGGAGTTTGTGAAAAGAAAGGACAGTTGTTACTGTTGATGGCTGGAAGCTTTCCTACTAACGTGGAGAAGGAAGCCTACTTTGAGATTAAAAAAAACCTGAGTTTTTTCAAACCCAGCCAGCCAGATGACCCCGTGTGGCGACTGCAAGGATCACCTCTGTGATGAAACGATGCTGCCATCTGGGGTTTGCTTCCCTGCACATCTACACCTTTCTAGACATGCAAGCTCTTGGGATTGTCAGTGAAGAAGCTACATTAGACTTCACGAGTACTGTGCCTTTCTTTCCAAAGCTCCTTGGAGCCAGAGCCTTTTTTTCTTTGCCTCTTGAATTTATACTCTGGATCAGTGTTTCCTACTGATCTTACCATATATCGTGTTGTGTTTTTTCTTTGTCCTCTCTAGACACCTATGGATCTGTGCAGTAAGTCTCCCTGTAAGAACAAAGGCACATGTTTCCAAAGTGGAGCCCAGACTCGATGTGACTGTCCTTCTGGCTGGACTGGCGCTTACTGTGACGTGCCCAATGTCTCCTGTCAAGTGGCAGCTTCACAAAGGGGTAAATAAGCATTCTTAGCATCCTCTCTGCTTCAATTGAAAACATTTCCCATTATTAATCGATGCTTCCTTTCCCCATACACCTGTGGACACAACAAACATTGAAAATTCCAGAGAGCTTCACCTCTCAGAGGTGGATCACAGTCACTTTTGTGCTAGAAAATTCTGCAAGGTTGTGTTAAGATTCAGGGTTTTCTGGGTTCTTCCTGACATAAGAAGTTAATGTCATAAATATTAGGAAAGAAAAATTGGGGGGAAGGGGGAAAATGACAAGTCTGTTTCAGTAATACGTGTCCTGCTTTTTTGGAAAATACATTGGCTGTTCCTATTTTTTTCTGCCAAATATCAGGCAGGCCGGGTTTAAGACATGCTGTCCTTGTGCACAAAAGGCATCTTGCAATTTCTGATGCTTCCAATTATTTTCTTAGCAGATACTGGCTATTAAGTACCCCATTCGCTATAGCTAAAACCATACCCCCTGTTACGCCTCGGTGATAATTTCATACTTCAGGTGCTGCATATGTAAAAGATTTGGATTTTTAAGTGCATTTCTTCCTGGAAGGTGACTTCCTGGATATGTGACTCATGCACAGTGTCATGCAGCTTTCAGCTGAGGGAAATCCAAATGAGCAGATTTGTTGTCAAACGTTATCAAGCTGCAATATTTTTGCAGACATTCTAGGTACACTGAGCCTTTGTACTGTAACATTAACACTTCAGAGATGCATATTTGCCTGCCAGTGGTGAAATAATGCAGCTGTGCAAATAATTTGTGCCAGTGTTGATGCTGATGATTGATCCAAATGGGACAGAGCAGTGACTCCATTCAGAAGCCAGCCGTGGTTCTTGACTCACTGTAATTTAAAGAGTCACTCTTCAGTTTTTCACTTTCACGTTTTCAGTGCACTGCTTCTAGCCGTGTTCATTCCTGGCTGATCTACCAATGCCGATGGAAAATGTGTTTCACGTGTTTTCTCACTTTATTTAACTTTTGCTTCAGGAATCACAGTGGACCAGTTGTGCCAGCACTCCGGTCATTGCCTCAATGTGGGAAACACACACCGCTGTCAGTGCCGTGTGGGTTACACTGGCAGCTACTGCGAGGAGCAGCTGGATGAGTGTGACTCCAGCCCATGTCAGAATGGTGCTACCTGCAGGGATCATCTGGGTGGATACCAGTGCGAGGTAATGCTGAGTGCTTTAGTAGGAAGTGGCCTGAATATTTAGGGCATTGTAATGCAAAGGCATCGAAAGAAGCCTGAAACACATGCAAGTGGTAGAAGAGATTCACAGAGTGGATAAAAGCCACCTAACGCCTTTAAATATATTTTTTAATTCAGTTGTGGCAGAGGCAGTGCTCCAGAAAGACTTCAATATTGAAGTGGAAGTACATTTGTAAGGAGGTGTGGTTGATAAGAACTCCATCTCCAAGAAGTTCTAATCTTGCTTTTTCTGAGATGTGGTTTGTATTAAAATATATGTAGAATTCATTAAAGGAATGTTGTAGTCTCCAATTCTGGGTGGGCAAAATATCTGTTGCCTTTCAGAGTGGGGGCTGCCTTCCTCTACCTTCTAACTCCTACAGCTGATACAGAGAGCAATGGAGACCATCATCTCACAGTCTGTCAAGCTTCTTAAGCTTTGGAGAATGGTAGAGCACCTTGGAAGCACAGACCCAGAAGGAAAACCTGAGTATTATATAAACCTGAAGTCAAAGCTTCCAAATCAGTCTCCATGGCAAGAAGTTTGAGGATTTTACTTGCCATATTTTACAGAAAGAGTCACTCAGATTCAGACATGTGTCAGGCAGTCGTGTGATGAAGCTGTGCACTGAGCTGTCTGTCTGTGTAGCCCTTGAAGTCACTTGCAGTTGTATGGCAACAAAGGAAATCGTAATCTGTCCCTTTGAGGGTTTGCTGAGTCAGTCAGCCTTTCTCAGGTGCCTGCTAATGTAACTGTTATGAAAAGATTCTTCATACTTCTTTTTGTCCTGTAGTGTGTGCCTGGGTACCAGGGTGTCAACTGTGAATATGAAGTGGATGAATGCCAGTTTCAGCCCTGCCAGAATGGAGGAACGTGCATAGACCTTGTCAACCATTTCAAGTGCTCCTGTCCACCAGGCACTCGGGGTATGAAACTCAGTAATTAAGTGAATGTTACAAGAATAAATTTTCCTTTCTGACTTATTTCTTAATGCAGAGTCTAAAGGGAATCTGTTATTTTCTTTGAAGAATGTTCCCAAAGTGCACTGAATCCCTTGAGAACACATATTTTCCCTTTAAAAATAAATATGTAAATTTGTTAGGCTATGGGATCTCTGTCTTTCTGAGCTGTTTTTTTGTTTTGGTTTGGTTTTGGTTTTTTATTTCCTTTCTTTTAATGGAATAGGTCATGACAGTGTTCTCTGGGAATAGATGACCCCTCTTTGGCACTGGCGATGGACTAGATTGCTATTAAGATGTCTCCCAAGTTTATCTGTTTTGTTCCATAAAATCCAAGGTTCCTTCTTAGCTAAGAAACTATGAAATATACAGAAAGCTTGCTCAGTTCTTGCATTGTTTCCAGCACCCTTGTTTAAATTTTGGCCCTGCGTTGTGCTCTATCCTGGAACCATTTGTGAAAAAGAAGTTTGATGCCTGTAGGTTAGTTTAAACTATTTCAGCAAGTTGGAACTCTTTTAATAGCAGCTCCTAAAAATAAATTTTAAAACAATCCAGCTACACAGTGGTGATTTTTAGCAAGTAGGATTCCACAGCTTGTTCAACATAATGTTTCTTGAAAGATCTCCTTACATTTCCTAGTTCTATGTGGCCTGGTGGTCTTGCTTTCTGCCTTCGGAAATATTGCAGAGAGCACATCTTTACTCACCAGCAGATGTTTTCTAACTTGATTGTTTTTCTTTAAACCTTGTTTCTGAAATCAGTTTAAAGATTTTATGTTCTTCTGAACTTTTTCTTCGCATTCATTGAGTTTAATGTGGCTGTCACGTTAAACACATCTCCCCAGTCTGCCTAAATACTTACTTTATTCCAAGTCATCGTGTTTGACAGTTCCTTGTGTTTTTGTGATTGTTTTTGTGATTTGGACCTCCATTTTAGAGGAAAGAAAGAACCAAAGTTTGTTTGTTGCATCTCTACATCAAAGTACATATTTATGTACTAATTGCTGTGTTGTCAGAATTTGTGATGTACAAAGGTACCCCTCATCTTTGCAAGATTCTTCATGGTTCAGAGTGGGCTTTTAATTCCTCAGTCTTTATTCCTTGAGATGAATTACTTTTTGGATGTGATTTATTTTTGTTTCCTAAATGAAAGGAATTAGAATTTGCTGGTATCACTACTTAATGGTATCAAGATGTAGTTTTTTTCTCTAGTCTGGTTTGAAATAAATGCTTTACTGATGCGTGTATAAATATGTTCCTTGTGTAGGTGAATCATTGCACGTGCTGAGGATGAATCAACAATATTAATAGGCAGAACTCTTTGTTCAGCTTATCCTCTATTCCCTTATCCATTACACTGCATGACTAAAGTAGAACTAGAACCAGACCTTTTGACAGGGAACCCAATACAGAGAGGGAGAAGCTGGCATCCCTAGCAGCATTGGTGGTTCACTGTAGGTCCTCAGAAGTCAAACTGCAGGAATGGCATACTGGCCAGGGGTCTCTGTTTTATCACAGTTGCTTTTCAGTTGGCTTGTTGTGGCTTGTTCTGACGGTGTTGCTGAATTTCAGGGTTACAGCCAAGTTAAATGAGTGGTTGGAAGCTTCCAGCCTTGCTAGGGACGGCACAGGGCTCTCTCTATGTTCAGTTACAGGGCTAAATGGAATGTTTCTTTCATTTTTGTTTTGATTTTATGTTTTTAATTATGTCCCTAAATTAAGTCAAGCATGAAAGCTGCTAAATACCAGTATGACATACCATTGAGAGCAGACTGGATCTAAACCACATGCTTCTAAGTCAGCGCTGAGGCTCACTGTCTGCAGCGGGCATGGGTTGCATTAAACTGGGATCTTTACCTGTTTATATCGAGGACTCTGTTCCATGTAGTCAAAACTTGAACGTCATAGGAAACGAGGCCTTGACACCCTATTCTCAAATTGCCATTTCTGCTGTTTTGACAGGTCGCCTGTGTGAGGAGAACGTGGATGACTGTGTTTCAGAGTCAGGAGGACCCCGCTGCTTTAATGGAGGACAGTGCATTGACCAGATTGGGGGTTATAGCTGTCTTTGTCTCCCAGGCTTTGCAGGCGAGCGGTGCGAGGGGGATATCAATGAATGCCTCTCTAATCCTTGTAACCCTCGTGGAAGTCTGGATTGCATTCAGCTGATAAATGATTACACGTGTGTCTGTCGTAGTGCTTTTACTGGTGAGTATTCATGAACATGCTTCCAATTTCAGAGTGGTATCTTGAAAAATGGTGTTAGTCACTTCCCTCTACAATATTTGATTGTTCCTCTGTGCTGTCTCAGTTCTGAAAACACTCTTTTTTTAAGGGGAAAAAAATCTAAGATGTTGGACTTCCAGAAGTGTCTCAGACAAAAGAATCTCCTGAGACTCTTGACTGCCAATTTTTTTTTCCAGATACTTTTCTCCACTTCATATTTTCACATTTCTGTTATTGAAATTGTAATTGTCTGTGTGTCAGCTTCACTTTTGCAAAGCAGCATATGAATTTTCTCTGTAAGTCAGTGTTATAATATCCATAATTAGCTTTTGGCCTCCTTTTGTAACCCTCCCTCCCTCAATTCCTTATGTTGGAGATGTGGTCTGGATGGGATACTCTATGCATGACAATCTGTACATTCCTAGCTTATTTATGTGATCCTTTCACAATCCAAATTTGAATCACAGCTTTGCAACAAAAAAAAAATCACGCCACACAATCTTGTGTCTAGCTCTGTCTAGTCCTCTTCTTTGTCAGTATTACTGCTGTTCTGCTTTCTGCCTCCTGCTGGGCGTAAGTTAAAGCTAATAGTCTCCAGATGTGTCTTAACTTTCAGCTTTCCAGACTGCATGTCAGTTTAATTCTCATGTATGCAGTTTTCCTCCATTAAAACCTTTCACTTTCCCTGCTTACCAGTGACCCTCTCTGCATGCTTTACCAATAGTTCTTACTTTTTTTCTTAAAAGTTAAAGATTTTGAGATTTTTCCACTAAAGAAACAACAAGAGTGTGCACTTAAAGAGCTCATGTGATGGTTTTTGGATGCACTGCCTAGACTGCCAGAAGTGGTTCCTAAAAGGACACTGTTGCAGGACGTTAGCTTAACAGACAGACTTAAATACAACCCCTTCTTCATAAATTGTGCCTCACATTGCTTCTGGCTCTCGTGGAAGGGTTGTTGGAACTTGCAGCATGGGGAGTGCAGACCTGCACTTCCTTAGGGGGCAGAGGCAGAGCTGCTGTGTCTCAGACATGAAATCTGTCTGGAAATGTTAGGCACAGAGGGGGAGCATGTCTCTTCCTCTAGCTGTTAGACTTCTGCACATTCCACATTGACCCTTCTGCCTAGGAGGAGATGGAGGTGGCTTTGCTGTGGTTTCTGACTAATAGGATGCCAGGTCTCTGTGGGCCATCCTGCCCTGTCTGCTTCTGTCTGTGAACAGTCAGTTTTGGCTGCACATGTGGGGAGACTTCTATTAATATTTTCCTGGGAGGTCTAAGTCATGTTCAGGTCATCCTTGTCTTTTCTCAGTGCTGAAGCCTGAGTTTTCCTCTGGATGCTGCTGTAAACTCCAGTCCATGCAGCCAGGGCCTCTCCATCCAGCTGATGAGCGAAGGGAGGCTCTGCCTGCTCACCCTGTTCACTGGTACTGCATCTGGTCCTAAGACATAGTTTTCTCCCAGCAAATCAGATGCAGTATGTAAAATGACCTAATAGGTGTTCAGAATTCCTTGCTGTGGCCAGTTTGGTACCTGTGTTACTTCCAGCAGTGATTGGTGCTGAAGACATTCTGCGCAGTCATTTGTCCTTGCAAGATGCTGGGAGTTGTTCACTCTGCGAATGATTTCCCTTTGGATTCATTAAGCATTTCCCTAGAAGTGAAGAGATCTCAGGGAATTCTCAACATCTTCAGCCTCTGTGCTTGAATGATTTAAGGGTGGCAGCAGCAAACTGTCTTTGCACTGTGTCACGTGTTCTTAAGAAGGCAGATGGGATGGGCTGGCTCCAGATAACCCTTTGGATTTCAGGGGTTGTGCTTTCTCCAGCTGCTACTTAAGGAGCATATGTTATCTGAAGAGACGTGCTTTACGTTTTCCCAGAGGGAAGCTTCTTTGGAGTCTTTGACTTGTTGGCTGTTAATACATAATTTGCTTGGTGATGTTTTTTAGATGTGCACACGTGCATTTCTCTGATCATTTCTGTGTGTGTCTACATCACAGGTCGTCACTGTGAGAGTGTCATAGATGTGTGTCCCAGGAAGCCCTGTCAGAATGGAGGTACCTGTGCTGTTGCCAGCAATATGCCAGATGGGTTCATCTGCCAGTGTCCTCCGGTAAGTGCTGTGTCCTGAAACAGAATCACCTGCCTCAACTGTGGAGTCCTATGGCTACAGTCACATGAGCTTCACTAGGCCAGTGTTGGTTGAAGCTGTTCTCTTTAGTACTAGAAATTGTGTCCTCAGACAGACTGTACACACGTCCTTTGGTTTGTCTACTGGAATCCAAAGGTACCATAAGAAAATGACTGTTGAGAATGAGATTGCGTGCGACACTTTGCCTCCACCCCTGAGAACGCTGAAGAATAAGTATTGAGCCTGACCATTTTCCTGTTTTCCCCCTAGGGTTATTCTGGGGCAAAATGTGAGTTCAGCAGCCACAGTACTTGCGGGCAAGTAAAATGCAAGAAGGGTGAGCAGTGCATCCAGACATCTTCTGGTCCGCGATGCTACTGCCCAAGGCTGGCTGTGGGAGAGGAATGCCAGACCAACGCAGGCTGTGCCAGTGCCCCCTGCCAGAATGGTGGGAGCTGCCACCCTCGTTCTCAGCCTCCTTACTATTATTGTCAGTGCCCTGATCACGCCCAAGGCAGCCAGTGTGAACAGCTGATACATCCCAGCCAAGAGCCTCTGGGGTGTTTGGATTCCCAGTGTGCGGAAAAAGCGAGAGATGGCTATTGTGATGAGGACTGTAACACTCACGCCTGCCAGTGGGATGGAGGTGACTGTTCCCTGACAATGGAGGATCCTTGGGCCAACTGCTCCTCTTCGTTTCGCTGCTGGATGCTTTTCAATGGACAGTGTGACGAGTTCTGCAACACACCTGAGTGCTTGTTTGACAACTTTGAATGTCAGCAGAACGGCAGAATGTGCAAGTAAGGCTTGATCCTGAGGATGGTTTCTTTGTGTCACTAATGTATCTTCTGCTGGTGCTTTCAACAGCGGGTGCACTTCACGCCTGCTGCCTCAGCCTCCTCCTGCTTGATGAATGTGTTGTGCTTTCTGTGGAAATGTAAATAGCAGGTATTTCATCTTGTGCAGGATTTTACTAGTTTTGCTTCCTGTCCTGAACCCTGCTCATACCTGCAATGTCTGTATTTTTGCCCTAGCTGTTTGCTGCCTCTGAATGTGTTTTCCTGCTCGTTTGTCACGCTGCTTCTTTCTCTTCAGTTAATCACAATAAATGCTTCAGTAGGTGATGTTCCCTTGGGGAAGCAGGAGCTGATGTAGCTTTTTTGTGATAAGCAGAATAAGCTGTTTTCTTCCGCTGGCATCAAAATGGAACCATCTCTTTCTGGGATGTTCTGTTTTATACTTCCTCCCTGTCACCCATATGCTGGAGTTATATCTTTTCTCTGTATCCCGAGCACAACTGCTATTTTACCTCAACCACTGATGACTACAAATAGATGTAAAGCGTAAGCTCTAGACTGTTGGTGTATTATACAGAATGTGGATGCCCTGTATGCTGCCTGTAACCCTCTTGCTGTTCTAGGTATGACAAGTACTGTGCTGATCACTATGCAGACGGCCGCTGTGACCAGGGCTGTAATAGCGAGGAGTGTGGCTGGGACGGTCTTGACTGCGCTGGTGACAAAGCTGAGAAGCTGGCAGAGGGGACCCTAATAATTGTGGTCTTGATGCGCCCTGATGAGCTGCTGCGTGACGTTCGCAGCTTCTTGCGTACTTTGGGAACTCTCCTTCACACCAATCTGAGAATTAAGCTGGACTCCCAGGGAAATCCCATGGTATTCCCATACTATGGAGAGAAATCGGCAGCACGGAGTCGGCGATCCCTTGTGGTTGTTCGCAAGCACAGAGAACTAGAGCAGGAGGTCATTGGGTGAGTGGAAGCCTTTGTGTTCTTTTGGCCTTGTTACGCTGGTAGCTCTTGCTTGTTGGTGTCCTGGGGCATTCTAGACCATGTGGGGCTGCTGACCAACGTAAAGTTGTTGCAGCTGCCAAATTCAGTGCTTAGAGTGGAAAGGTTAACTTAAAAGACCACAGATTAATCCAGTGCTTTGACAAGAAGAGTCTCTTTTCCTAACTTCTCTTACTGTGTTTCTGCAGCACGAGGGTGTTCCTGGAGATTGACAACCGTCAGTGTGCAGAGGATTCAGAACAATGCTTTCACAACACAGAAGCTGCTGCAGCCCTCTTAGCAGCTCAGGCAATCAAGGGCATGTTGCCTTATCCTTTTGTGTCTGTCCAAAGTAAGTAATTGCAGGGGAATAATGGCTTGTGCAAGAAACTCCAGCTTGCAGAATGTGTGCTCAGATTATTGATCATCATCATAACATATCTCACTGTTAAGGCCTCAGTTACAGAAGGCTGTGTGTGCAATATGCTTATTCCTCTCTAAGGGAGGCATCTTCTCCTTAGTAAAGCAGAGCATGTAAAATTAAATTTGAGATCGTTGCCTCAACTTGTAAAATCTCACTGTGCTTCAATTGGAACTTTCAGGCGAACCCTTGTTACCACCAAAGACCCAGTTGCTCTACCTACTTGCTGTGGCAGCTTTGATCATCCTCTTGATCCTTCTCTTGGGTGTGATGATGGCAAAACGTAAGCGCAAACATGGTTCACTGTGGCTCCCAGAGGGCTTTATTCTGCGCAGGGATCCCAGTAATCATAAGCGCAGGGAGCCAGTTGGAGAAGATGCAGTTGGACTCAAGTAAGTTTGTATTTAGGCTACTGACCTACTGGTTTGAAGAACACCGTGTATAAATCTTTCATTAAAGGCACTTAGCATAGGGAAAGCGACCTTTAAGCTAAGACTTCTTAGGCTCTTTCTCTGAATTGAGTACAGCCTTTTTGGACAGAAAAACTTTAAATAACTGTAACCTAATCTGGTTAAGTTTGGTTTTCTGATGCGGAGTAGTTTAGTGGTTAGGTATGGTAGTTGCATTATTTTCTCCTATATTAGGTGTTATGTTTTTAAGTTGATAGGTGTCAACTAATTTCTAACATATGTAGCTCAATTTATTAAACACACGACTCAGGAATAATGGAAAGTTTCAGAAGAAGAATCACATTTATTAAGTTTAGACTTTCCATTGAGTTAACCAAGCTTACAGTTGTAAATGCATAGCTCACTGTGTAGCTCACACAGTTCTGGGAGAAGATTTATGCTCAATCTGATTTATGCTCTCTGTGTGGCCTGGGAAGTCAGCACGTCCAGCCAAGCCTGACTGTGTGACACTTGAGATTGTTTGCTAGTCATGGGAGCGTCAGGGCTCAGTCCTCCAATGTCATGGTTGATAATTTGCAGTTGGAAATTACAGAACCTCAGTGCTGGATTTGTTTAGGTGAACACCTCTAATCCATATGGTGCCTGTTGTGCAGCAGCTGGTTCATGCTTGTTTCACCTGAGACTGTAGTTGTTCCATTCTAATTTTGTGGCCCTCCATTTGCAAGCTGCCACATTTGCCAACATCCCATTTATTTGTTGTCTCTCAGTTTAGCATGGGTAGTAGTAGTAGTAAGACCTGGCCAGCCCACAAAATGATGTATTCTTGTTTCTTAGAAATCTATCAGTCCAGATACCGGAGGGTAACATGGCAGATTCTGGACCAACTGAACACTGGGCAGGTGATGGTGGACCTCAGCCAAAGAGAGTAAAGGTAAGTTGCTCCAGTACTTAAATATTGCCTGCTTATCCCTCAGACCATTTTTGGCTAGTGAGGAAAACAGTTACAGTAATATCCAGGTTAATTCAGAGGTGTGTAACGTACAGCTAATCATATCTGAGGGGCAAAACCTCAGGTGAACACAGTCACCACAGGCATGTAGAGAAACCAGGTAACTTCTATACCCGTGTCTCCTCACTCAAGCCCTGCTGCACCAAAGGGAAGAGTGGGTTAATGGTTATGTAATGTCTTGCAGTTGAGACCCGACAACATAAAGTTGGACTGTGAAAGTTAGAAATACCAAGCTGGTGTAAATGGACACGTTTATTAGCTTAAAAAAAAGAAAATCATAGAACAGCTTGGGATGGAAGAAACCTATGAAGATTGCCTGGTCCACCCCTCTGCCATCAGCAGACATCTTTCACTAGATCTAGAGAACTTTAGACATTAACAGCTTGATAAGCACTTTGAAACAATTGCTTGTTTCCTGCTCTCAGACTGAGGACCAGGCCTTGCTCCCTGAAGCTGACGAGCAGATAGATCAGCGCCAGTGGACACAGCAGCACTTGGAAGCAGCAGATGTCTGTGGAAGCACATCACTCGCCCTTACACCACCTCAAGCAGATCAAGAAGTAGATGTTCTGGATGTCAATGTCAGGGGACCAGGTCAGTACTCTTGAGCATCTCGGGTGTTCTGCAAGTCAGCCACCAGCCCTCTCTTGTTTCCAATGGCTGAGACTGCTAACGTGGGCTATACAGGGACATCAGTAGAACTCTTATGGTACTCGAGAAAAGCTCACGTATGTTCCAGAAAAGAAAGCTGGGGAGGTTTGTGGATTGTGGTCTGCAGCATATGGAATATTGTGTAAAGAGGAGAAAAGAGAGTTCATGTAAGCAGCAGTGGGAGCTGAATGAAATTGTCTATGATCCCCTTTACAACAGTGCTTGCCTAAAAGTTGTCAGAATGCGTGAATTTTGGAATCCATAGTTCTGCTGGAACTAACCCCCTACTTCTCTAGCTGGATCACTGCAGGGTCTTACGGCAGACTTTGCTGAAGATGAGCTTAGCAGGGTTTATACCTGAGTTGTTTGTTTTCTGGTGTGGATGCAAGGGTGGCCTTTTCCTGAATAAGATGACTTCTGGCAGAGCAGTGTGCCCTGGTGAGCAGTGTGTGAGTAATCTGTGCTGGAACAGAGAGCAGCAATGCAGCAAGCTTCACGATGAGTTCTTTTTAATTCATTGATTCATATCTTCAACTGCAGGGTTCACTGAGTTGTTGATAGCATGCCACAACTCCAAGCTTAGAAAGCAACTTCTCCTTAAAACTCTCCTGCATACATGCACTTTTTCTCAGTCTCAGAAGTCTAGGTGCATTAAGAACGTTCAGCTGCTGCTTATAATTGTGGCACTAAGCCGTGTAAGGAACTGGGTGGCTCATCTATAATCAATTCCTGTGTTTCTGAGGGGAGTTTACCAAGAATATTATCCTGATTAGAAGGAGCTGCAAACATAGTTCTTATTCATTTGCTGAGAGTTTGTTCTCATAATCTTGCTACAGTTAATTTTTATTGCATTTTGTGGGAATGTTTCCATGCAATTTATCAATTCTCATTCCCTTTCTATTGTCTTTTCTGCTCCTTGACCCATTAGCACTCATAAATGTAAAACACGGGGAAAAAGAGATTCCTTGTGTGAGGAGTGTGAGAACGTGAGCCATCTGTTTCTGCCAAGTCTAGGCTTTTTTTTCCCCCCCATAAAGAAGCTTTTAGCTGTGTGGCTGGGATAAAAACTTTCCAAGTGCAGGAGATAGTGTTGTTAAGTCTTCAGCTTATTTTCACATCCACTCCAAGTTTTGTCCAGCAAAAGCAGTGGAATAATATGGCCTGTGAGTTGTTTTCCTGTCATTCATATGCTGTGGGACATGAAGCAAGCTGCTGTAAGCCATGCCCCTCTGCAGTACAAGACACCTCTGTCTCAAGCAGAAGTTTCCCAGAGATTGGAGCTCCTGTTCTCATTAATTCCTCACTAATGCCTCTGATTGCAAAGGATGTTGAGCCTGACCAGCTCAAATGCAGGTGTTTGGGCTGTAGCCATCTGAAGGTAGGTGAACTGGATCCTGGCCACAGGTCCAGGTGCAGGTAATAAGAGCAGTAGAGAGAGGGAGAGGCAAGTCAAAATGCCTTGGATCCCTGCCTGTGAATCCAGGTCTCTTGAGGGTGGGGGATCTGAGAGGTCCCATCTCCAACAGACTTTACCAGTGGGTTCTATATGTCCCTGCTTTCAGTGTATTGTTTTAGTACAGAGTCCTGCGTATCTGGTGAAATTCTGTGCTTCACCATCTCTCTAAGTTTTAGGTTTACTCAGGGCCTGTCTTCTTGAAAGGAAGCAAACCAGAGGATTTTTCTTTTTTTTTTGTTTCAGTAAAATACTGCTTTCACCTTTGTCTCCTCATGCTGTTCTTTCTGTGTCCCCTGGTGTGGTAGGACATTCTTTTCAGTGGAGTTATTGTCAGTGTATAACCAGGGTAATGCAATTATTGGCATAAGTAGTACCACCACCTATAATTAAAACCTATTAACAGTTCCTGTTATATGGCCCTCTTATTCAGTAGCTAAAACTTCAGTGGTTCAGACTGGAATTTTCCATGCTGTGTGTCTGCCTCCAGCTGGATCCTTTTGAATTCTTTTCCAACTATTTGACAGAACAAGCTTGAAGGAGGAAAGAAGACATTGTGACCATGGCTATTTCTTAATACACAACAAGTACTTAATTGTGACAATTGTACTGGATATGCTTTTTGCTAGCCTCATAAAACTACTCGTGTGTGGCCAATTTACCAGGCCCTGAAAAGAGCTTCACGTACCTGAGAGACTCTTTGAAGGGTGGCAGCTATTTATTTTTTCTTTGAAGGATTTAGTGCACTTTGTAGTTCTGTCCTCATATAGATGTTAAGTGTGATCCATCCAGGACAAACACAGTGATTGCATGAGACCTTTCCAGCAAGTGATTTTCTTAGGATTGTGGTGCTAGAGAAAAGGAAGGCTCCTTTCTGTGCTTCATCTCTTTGCTCTTTGTATCAGGGCAGTAGAAAGAAGACCACATCCTGACCTGCATACTGAGAAGTATTCATGTGGGACAAGGAAGCAGAGCCAGCAGTGGGAGGGAGGGAGGACCACAAAGAGAGGTATAGCCTTGGGCAGCAAGCAAGAGGGGCTGCAGACACGAATGGATCTTGGATCCGAACCCAGGCCTGTGCGTCAGCGCCTCTCTGCCTTCCAACAAACCCTGAGAAAAGGGCTTGTCGAAAGGATGTCTGTGCTCTGATTGTCAGCCACTAGGAGGAGCGTTTGTTCTGCTGCTTAGCCTGGCTCGGGGACGTGGATCTGAGGGCTGCAGCCATGATCTCTGTGGGTGGTTGATAAAGGTCCTGGCTGTAGGAGTACAGATTGCAAGATTTTTAGGAAAGTTTTGGAACTGTCCTAAAAAAGAGTTAGGAAAGCCAGAAGTTGGGAAGTGGGGCGTTAGAGCTCTCTAAACTACTTACGTTGGGTGGTCATCAACCTGTTTATCTGCACAGAATCCTAACTGTATGATCACACTGTAGTGCTTTCTGCAGGGTTCACGCAACCATTTAGCAAAGGCAGTGCACTGTAAATTGAGAGCTGTGTAAATTGGAAGCTGTTGTCTGTGTGGTCCAAAACATCCCCTGGTCATACGTGGGATAAATCAGGCAGTTCTTCATAGGGCAGCCTGGTCTGGTGGTTGGTGACCCTGCGCATAGCAGGGGGGTTGAAAGTAGATGGTCATTGTAGTCCTTTTCAATCCAGGCCATTCTATGATTGCCATGGATTTGCTAGCACAGTGCTAGCTGCTGCCACCTCAGTCCCTTTTACTTTCTAGGTGCTCAGGATGTATGTGTGGCAAGGCAGTGAAATCCATAAGCAAATATTAGCATTTATTCTTAGAATCTTCAGGTTTATTTACTGCATATGTTGAAAATTACAGGTTCTCAGGAACAGAAGCACCTGTGACCCTTTTTAGGTTACTGTCAAGTGGTAACACGATCACCTCTCTTCCATTGCAGATGGATGTACTCCACTTATGTTGGCATCTCTGCGTGTGGGCGGTTCCGACATCAGTGAGGATGATGAAGACGGAGAAGATTCCTCAGCAAACATAATAACAGATTTGATCTATCAAGGTGCCAACCTGCAGGCCCAAACAGACCGCACTGGGGAGATGGCCCTGCACTTAGCTGCCCGTTACTCGAGGGCAGATGCTGCAAAACGTTTGCTGGATGCCGGTGCAGATGCCAATGCACGGGACAACATGGGACGGACCCCTCTGCATGCAGCTGTAGCTGCTGATGCCCAGGGAGTCTTTCAGGTACAGCAATTAAGGAACCCTTTTACAGCAGCTGCTTTGAGCCCTTCTCTTTGAGCCCTTCTCTTGGGTTTCTTCTGAGTCCTTAGTTTTGCTGTGTGGCGTTACTGAAAAAAAAATAATCTGTCGTCTTCTGTTGTCCAGATCTTGATCCGTAACAGAGTGACAGACTTGGATGCTCGCATGAATGATGGAACAACCCCTTTAATCCTGGCTGCACGGCTGGCTGTGGAAGGAATGGTGGCAGAGCTCATTAATTGCCAAGCAGATGTGAATGCTGTAGATGACCACGGTAATGCGGGCGTGATGTTCTGGGCTGCCGAACATTTGTCATGGTGCAAGCTGGGAGGTGTGGGCTTCTGATGTCCCAGAGCTGGGGATGCTCTAGTTCTGTAGCTGAAAGGGACACTAGGCACTCCTGTGGACATCCTTCCAGCAGTAATAGACTGCAGGCTGCTGGAAAACGCCTTGGTTAAACAGCTCTGGAAGAGAAGCAGGAGAAATGTAGGGTTGAACATGCTGGGATTTTCTGTAATACAGACATGGTTCTCTGGATAGGTTACTGAAAAATTAAAAGTCCCATTGCATTTTGATGATGCAGGGAAACGTCACAACATTAGGATTTCCAAAATATAAACAGGATATGTTCACATGTGTGAACTGTACTGCTCAGTGTACTCTGTCAATCTTGGGTCTTTAAACAGTAGTTAATTGGTTTGTGTCTGAATCTGTTGGGTTTCTCTGCAGGTAAATCTGCTCTTCACTGGGCTGCTGCTGTCAACAATGTGGAAGCAACACTAGTGCTACTGAAAAATGGAGCCAACAGAGACATGCAGGATAACAAGGTATGATTTGGGTGTGCTTAGCATGGCTATTCTTCCAAACTCAAAGCATCTTATTGTTGCTGGAAGTAAACTAGACTCAGATTTTCTAACCTGGTGCTCAGTGCAAGTCTTCCAAAACCAGACTGTGACTCTAATTCTCCTCAAATACTGAATGTCCTGCAGAACTTTTGGTTTGGGAGAGCAGTTCTTTCTCATTTGGCTGTGTTCTGGGCATCGGTGCTGTTCTGCTGTCATTGCAGAAAAGGAATGCAGTACAGAATTAGTGTGTGAGAGCACCAGAGTGGAATGCTGCTGGTATAAAGCAGCTAGGTTCTGGTTAGCTGAGGGTCAGATCTGGTGGCACATCCCATCACGTTACTAGAGACCACAGTGCAGGGAGGACATGGGGCAGAAACTCTGCTGTGTGAGAATTGGTCCACACTCTGCAGGCCTCCAGTAACTTTACTGCTGTTAGTTTTTGCTGCATCTTAACCCTTGACTTTTTCCTCTGTAGGGATTCTGTTTTGTATGTGTTGGTCAATGGATTTTAGGGCTACTGGCAAGCTCCAGTTCTTTACTGGACAGTTCTGGGCCTTTGTACTTTTTCTTTATGGAGATCAATGGAAGAAATGCACCAGATGCTTTTACAGCTCCTTGAAGGACTCATGGCAGAACGGTGCTTTTCCTAAAGAAATGGTTTGGTGTGTGTTTATCCCTTCCTGGTGGTTTAACCCAGGATGGGTTGTTTTTTGGAGGCAGTTAATGAGACAGTACATTAGAGCATGCTTCCTCTTTTTGCCACACCCATTGGAGAGCACTGGCTATAAGTTGGTCCCCCTTGTGATAATGCCACTAAAATCCTTATTTGCATTTTCAGGAGGAGACACCACTCTTCCTTGCCGCTCGGGAAGGCAGTTTTGAAGCAGCCAAAATCTTGCTGGACCATTTTGCCAACCGAGACATTACGGACCACATGGATCGTCTGCCCCGAGATGTGGCCCAGGACCGGATGCACCACGACATCGTGCAGCTTCTCAATGAGTATAACGTAGCACACAGTCCCACTGGGCACCCCGGGGCCATGCTGAACTCTGCCCTCTCCCCGGTCATTTGTGGCCCAAATAGATCCTTTCTCAATCTGAAGCACGCTTCGTTAAGCAAGAAGTCACGAAAACCGAATGCCAAAGGCATCATGCCCACAAATCTCACCAAAGATGCGAAGAGGAGAAGGAAGAAGTCCCTGAGTGAGAGCAAAGGGCAGTTTTCAGAGAGCTCGGTAACCCTGTCACCCGTTGACTCCCTGGAATCTCCCCATGCTTTTGCATCCGAACCGACGTCGTCTCCTGTGATGCCATCGCCAGGGGTGTTACACTCATCACCCAGCTCGCTGCTGACCGCTCCGTCGGTGCAGGCTGCACACAGCATGTCCTTCTCCAACCTCCACGAGATGCAGCCCTTAGGCCGTGGCTCCAGCACCGTGCTCCCATCGGTCAGCCAGCTGCTCTCACAGCATAGAACGACCCCTCCAAACAGCGGGCTTGGCAGGCTCCGGCCGGCCAATGTTTCCACCGAGTGGATGAATCGCATGGAGATGAACGAATCCCAGTACAACGAGATGTTCGGCATGGTGCCGCCGGTCATGCATTCGCACCCCAGTGTTTCTCAGCAGAGCGGTTTGGTTCAAGCCGATACGAAGCACCTGGGAGTGTCCAGGGAGTCTCTGCCCCCTATCATGACTTTCCAGCTGGTTCCCAAGGGTGGCATAAACCAGCAAGCGCTGCCACAGCAGGCCCAGTCCAACTGCGCTCAGAACATGGCTGGCCCTCTTAGCTCCATGTACCAGATATCAGATTTAGCTCAGCTGCCCAGCGCCTCGTTCTCCATGGCTGCCATCCCTCAGCAGGACGGGCAGGTGCCTCAAACAATCCTCCCAGCTTACCACCAGTTCCAGAGCTCGATGGGGAAGTACCCCACGCCTCCGTCGCAGCACAGCTGTTACTCCTCGGCCACAGAACGGACTCCTAGCCACAACCGGCACTTACAAGGGGAGCACCCATACCTGACTCCATCGCCTGAATCTCCAGACCAGTGGTCCAGCTCTTCCCCGCACTCTGCTTCTGACTGGTCTGACGTGGCAACCAGTCCTGGTAACAACCAGCGTGGGCCGGCGGCCGCTCACATGCCAGAGCAGCAGAGGAACAACATGCAGGTGTACGCCTGAAGGCTGGCCAAAGTGGAGCCCGACTAAAGTGGACGTCAGAACTCATGAAGGTCTTCCAGGATGGAAATGAAGAACCATTTTAGTATCCAAGAGTCTTAATGAGCCCAGGATTTTCTTTCATCGGAGGGACTGTGGTTGCTGTAGGCTTTTATGCTTTTCTAAGCAGAGAACTGTAGAAGCTGGTGATGGAGAAGACCAGCTGGATCACTTCTAACCAACTGCCATCCACTTTGGGTGTGATTGCTGTCTGCACTGGATTCTCCAGTCTGCTTTTAAATGTGTTCCACCATGTATCTGGGGAGACAGCTCTTCAGCTTAATGCATCTCATGGTTGTTTCTCCTGAAATTTAGCCAAAACCAGCTTTGTATCCTTATTTTGTTACTAGTTTTGTTACCTACATAATCTATCTCTGAAGCACCTTCTACTAGTTCTCCTTGAGTTCAAGCTGCCTTGTTTTGACACAGCTCAGAGCTGCACCCACATTCCTAGAGCCCTCCATCCTGCGGCTCCCCCTGCTCAGCAAGCAAGCCAGACTCTCCAGGCCAGCTGCAGCCTGAGTGACTGCAGCCACCACCTTCTCTCACGCAGCTTCAACTCACTCTGTGAGAACCTTTTTCTTATATGAACCCACTAATGCCCCTTACCATTCTCACTGCCTGCCCCCATGGTATTCCAAGGTTATATATATACATATAGTCTTCTCTTAAGCCTTTTTATTTTTTTTTAATTATCCTCCTGAAAACGCTGGTCTGACCCATCTTCCCCCTGCAGCAGCCTGCAGGTGCATCTCTCCCAAGTTGTATATCTTCCTTGAGACACACCTGACCATGGTGACAAATGACCCCCAGTTGTGCCAGGTGTGTCTGTGACAGCCTTCACGTGCTCCAGGATTGGAAGAGATGCCTGCAAGTAATAGAAGCCTGCTGGGAAGCTCTTGGGATTAGCAGGAGCACCTCAAGACCTAACGGCATCAGCTTCCAACATTCTTGCACAGCACTCCCTCCCCTCCACCTGAGGGTTGCTGTCTACTGTCCCACAGACACTGTATGCTGCCTCGCTGGGGTGTTACTGAGCAATATTAAGGACATCATTATATGTCTGCAGTGTTGTCCCTGCGTGACAGGAATAGCGTCTGGCCCTTCTGCAGTGTTTTTTCTGCTCCAGTCCTGTGGCGACACTGCCTTGTGCTGCCCTAGCAACGGGAAGCTGCTGCACTGAGTCCCAAGCAGCCTTCTGGCAGCTGCAACAGGAGCTGGGCCAGCAGTGGAGCAAGTTGCTCACAAACAGCTCTGTAACGCAGTTTGGTTCTTGGATTTGGGGCTGTCCTCTGTCCTCAGCTTCAGCCTGTGTCACAGTTTCCTCCATGGGACAGCCGTGGCATTGGTACCGCAGCTCCCCCATGTTTTTGGAGTTAGAGAAGCAGCTGACCTCAGTGGGACACCGCCACTTCTCCCTTGTCTGCAAGCCAGCGCTTCCCAGAAGGGCTGTAAGCCAGGCAGAATAGCAGTGTACGTTCCTGGGGGTGGTTTGCTTCTGCCTCTTCAGGGGAACCCTGCAGACTCGTGTTCCAAAGAGATCCGGAGGTGGCCGCTCGTGTGTGAGCATCCTACCATGTACAGTATTTCTCCCACCTTCCTTTCCATTCTAATCCAGCGTAAAGCTTTTTCTTCTTTCCATTCCGCTCAATGGTACATGAAGGCAGGGCCTCAGGAGGAGCGTGTTCCCGGGGCCATGTTTGGGCTGAAGTTTTTACTCTGAAGTTCCTTTTCCCGACACGCACAGCGTTCCCGTCGCACTGGCACAGTGTGCACTGTGAAGTTCTGCTGCAGCTGACTCAGATGTCCGGCAGGGCCCAGCGCTCCCAGGGATCTGTTGAGGTACACGTTTCACTGTGCTTAATGAAGTGTTGCTACATCCGTGCTAAAGAACAAAGGGCCTGCTGGCCCCAAATAACCAAGTGCCTTTTTATGTATGTGGCTACCATTTACAAGATGAGTGCTTTCTGTGGAATGAAGCCAGTTTCGTGCCTGGTGTGTTAATATGATGGCCCTCTGCCTTTTTTTTTTTTAACTACTTGTAAAGATAATATCTCCTTAAGGTGGTATTTTAACTCGTAAGTTGTAGAGCAACCATTCACACAGCAGCATTTTCCTATATTAATAATGGAAAATATTTGCTTATTTTTACATTTTTTTTTTTATAAAAGTCTTTTATGAAAATAGTTGCTGCAAATTGTATAAGCAATTTTTATCCCCAGAATAAAGAGTACTTGCCCGGCGTCTGCGTGCTGCTGTTTTCATTTGTCCTCTTGGCTGTTGTGACACAACCACTGGATTGCAAAGATAGGATTAGTGAGGCATGCCCTGTGTGGGGCGGCTCTCAGAGCCCTGATGAGAGCGGGCTCGTTAGGACCAGGATGGGAGAAAGCTTTTGGAGGCTGAGTGCTCTTTACCATGGCTCAGCAGCATGCAAACCTCACTGCATAGCTCCCTTTAGCAGAAGGGACCTGGGGCCCTCTGTGTGCTGAGAAGGGGCTCGGCAGCTGCGTGCGTGCTCTGGAGTGGATGGGGAGGAGCGTTTTCAGGTCTGGAAAATTTCAGACTTGAGCAATGAGAGAACAAATTGCTGATGGCTCCATTCCTGTGTTTTGAGCAGAGAGCTGCCCCTGCGCCTTCAGCTTAGTGTGTGCTCCCCTGGCGGGTTTTCAGCTGTGGGCTCTGGTGGAGCTGGTCGCTGAATTAAGATGCCCAGGAGGGATAATGAAGCTGCTGGGAGGCATTTTCACTGTTCAAATATTAAACTCTCTCGCTCCTTTCTCTTCCAGCAGAGCCAGCTCAACCAGTAGGAGCATCCAGCAGCTCACTCCCCTCCCACAGGTTGCCCCACATTTGGGGGCTGAGCCCTGCACAGCTGCAGCACTTGGGGTGCTCAGGCTGAGACCTGCCTCGTCCCCTGCGTGCAGTGGGGAGCGGCCTGTGGGAACCTGTTCTGCCGCTTCCAAACAGGCCTGAAGGAACCAGCCAGGCAGGCATCACTGAATGAAAGAACTGTGGGAGCCTCAGGCTCCTTGGGGGTATTTTCATGCTTTTTCATAAGCAGTGCCCTCTTCCCAGGGCCGCCAGAGCCAGGCCTGCCTGCACACGCCAGGCTGAGCCACCACAGTGCTCTGGGAACTGTGGGAGAGCCCTGCAGTAGGGAGCGTGGCTCCAGCGCGGTGGCACGAAGCTCTGCAGCAAGGGCTGCGACCAGGGGAGCTGATGGACATGGACCAGCAGAGCCTGCGTCAGTGCAGGGTGTGGGGACGGCCACCTGCCCGCTGTCTGATGGCCTCCAGCCGCAGGCTGTCCCTGCATCCTGCCGGAAAGGTGCCCAGGCAGATCAAACAAGGGCGGTGCGGGGCTGACGCACTGCGAGCTGGGAGGGGTGCAGGCCTCGCTGGCTGCCACCCCATCCCGTCCCATCCCGCCCCATCCCATCCATCATGCTGCCTGTGGGCGGCCTCCCCGAGGCTTGTCCCTGCCACCCCGTGCTATTCCAGATGGGCACCCGGCAGGTGCGAGGCTGGGTTTTGCGTATACGCTGCTCTGTTTGCTCTGGTAATTAATGCTAATTGCAGGGGGTTTATTGACCAACTAGGAGAGGTCCTTCCTGTCTTTTCTGGAGAAATGCTGAATGCAAACAGAGCTGAGATCTAGGCTGGTTTCCAGCTGGGTCGGGGGATGTGGGCAGTGAGCCCTAAGATTTTTATGATGGCAATCATCTGAGCTGTGCAAACAGTGACTCCAGTGAGCGCAGGGCTATATAGGGCAGCTCCTCCTGCGCCACAGACGTGAGGGGCCGTTATTCTTCCCATCTCCGTGTGCCAGGTGAGGATAGGGCTGCCACCGAGCACAGCCTCGGGGTGCTCAGGGGGATGAGAGCTGCCTTTATGGCACAGGGCACGCTGCAGCCTTGTGGTCTTCAGGCCAACTTTTGTTGCTGTCTCTTGGAGGGGAAGATGAGCTGAGTCTGCAAATGATCCCCAGCACTGGCGATTAGCGCACATAAAGGGGAGCTGCGCTGAGGCAGCCGATTGCCTCCCCAGCCTGGCATGGACGCAAGCAGGAGGAACAGTGATGCACAGAGGCCTTGTGGCCTGAGCATCCCTGTCTGCTCATGTCATCACTGCTGCTGCCCTGGGCAGGACAAGCCATGGGTCCCTCGCCCATGCAGGTGGCTGCGCCATCCCCCAAAGCACTGCTGGCAGTGGCGGGGCTGGGTCTGCCCAGGGACTCCGAGCCCTGCCTGAGGCACCTGTTGACACCATGGGATCTTACAGGGGACGCCTGCAGAGGAGAGAAGGATGTTGGCAGCCAGGTGTGCCCTTCTGCTGCTGTGCTGGATGGTGCTCCTGCAGGTGGTCGGTGAGTCCCGGGGGAATGCTCTTGGCTCGGGGTGGGGGCATGGGGCTGAACCCCTGTCCGTGTATCCCCACCTCTGCCAGGAGCCCGGTACCTGCTGAGCTGCCCTGAAGGCTGGTCCTACTACAAGCTGAACTGCTTCAGGTATTTCTCCCAGCACCGCACCTGGGAGGAGGCAGAGGTAAAGGTGGTCAGGGTGTGCAGCTGGCTGCCCCCAGCTCTGGGTGTGCCGGGGTCCTGCAATGCTCCGCATCTCCCTGCAGGCGCAGTGCCAGAACACCTACTCTGGAGCCCACCTTGCCTGGGTGGAGGAGCCCAAGGAAGCAGCCACGCTGAGCCAGGTCATCATGTACTACCAGCGCTCGCAACCTGTCTGGCTGGGCCTCCACTACCTGCGGCAGGTGAGGGGTTGGCGGTACCCATGGGGCTGGGGACAGCGGGGCTGGGCTCCTGACCCTGTGTCCTGCTCAGAGCCGGGACTGGCGCTGGACCCACGGGGAGAAGTACGATGACCTCCCAACGGTTCCTGGGAATGGTGCCCGAGGAGGAAGCTGTGCCCTGCTGACCCGGAGCAGCAGTGAGTGCCCACAGCCCGCGTGCTTCCTTCTCCTATGGGACCCCTTTGGGCAGAGGGGACCTGGGAGCTGCTGCCCCCTCCATGCTGATCCCGTGACACATCTCTCCCATAGGTTTCACCGTGTGGTCCAGTGCTGACTGTGACCGACAGCACCACTTCATCTGCAAGTTCACACCCTCACAATGAGCACAGCCCTGTGCCCCCATGCTCTTCCCACCCCACCTTTGTGCTCATCCCTCTATCTCTCAAAATTACATCTATAAACAGAGAAGCATGTGAGCATGGTGTGCGTCCTGTGCAAAGTCCCCTGCTGTTCTGCCTGCTACTAGTGCATGTGGAGACCTGTGGGGAAAGGAGGGTGTGGGGACAGGTCCCAGGAGTTGCAGGGCTAGGGCAGGTATGCAGGGATGGTGATGTGTGATGAGGGGTCCCTGCATGGAGACCTGGGAGATGGGAGTGGTTCCCATGAACCTACAGCTCTGAGGGTCTGTGTTGACATCAGCAATGGGGGACAAAGGTCCCTCGTTGTGTCACTGCAGTGCGGCTCTGTGCATCACGTGTCTGTTTGCTCTGCTGTTTTGGAGATGGCTGTGCCTCCACCCAGCTCATTTTTGTGCCCCGGAGCAGCCATACATGGAGAATGACATGTCCCAGGTGGCATGGGTGGCACAGGGCACTCTCTGCTCTGTGCTGGGGGGTCACACAGCACAGTGACAGTGGGCTCTGCTGTCACCATCACCCCCCAGCTCAGCGCTGAGCCATCACCTGGTGGCACTGAGCCCACCCCAATGCTCAGCCCTGGCTCCACGCATCCCAAAATGCTGGGACACCAGCCACAGCCATCTCACTGGTTGTGCCCTCCAAATACAGTACTTGCTGCACTGTCCCTGTCGTGTTGGCTGCTGCTCGCTGACCTTTGAGCACCAGTGCTCGATGTGCTGATAAGGGCTGGGGGGGCCACAGTTGATAAAAGCTGCACACCAAGCCGATCCCTGTGTCTGTCTCTCTGTCCGTCCGTCTGGGCTGAAGATGCTGCGCTTGGTCAGCCGCGCTGCGCGGTGCTGGGGAGCAAGGCGGGGGCTGGCACGGGTACACCCTGCAGCCATGCAGCAGGCATGGTGAGTGCCCAGCCGTGGGGTGGGCAAAGCCTGGAGGCTTCGGGGGGCTGGCAGTCAGCTGGATGCGTGCTGGGGAGCAGGGGGGCTCTGTGGGGGCAGGGAGCAGGGTGCAAGCACTTGTGGGGCCCAGGCAGCCTCGGTGGTGCCCAGCACAGGACCCCCGCTGCTCCCTTTGCCTCGCAGCCTCTCCAGCACTGCAGCGGCAGCCGGCACAGGCACGTGGCCCAAGGACGTGGGCATCCTGGCACTGGAGGTGTACTTCCCTGCACAATATGTGGAGCAGTCTGAACTGGAGCGCTACGACGGTGTGGAGGCCGGCAAGTACACGCGTGGCCTGGGCCAGCAGCAGATGGGCTTCTGCGCTGCCCACGAGGACATCAACTCGCTGTGCCTGACGGTGGTGCAGAGGCTGGTGGAGCGTGGGCAGCTCTCCTGGGACGCCATCGGCCGCCTGGAGGTGGGCACTGAGACTGTCATCGACAAGTCTAAGGCCGTCAAGACCGTCCTCATGGAGCTCTTCCGCGAGTCAGGCAACACTGATGTGGAGGGCATTGACACCACCAACGCCTGCTATGGCGGCACAGCCTCGCTCTTCAACGCAGCCTCCTGGGTCGAGTCCAGCGCCTGGGACGGTGGGCATGGGGCTGGGGGGTGCCTGAGTGTGGGGGGGGGTACTGGGGCATGGGGGAAAGATGCTGCCCTACTGTCATCCCTCCACCTTTCTTTCTCACCCACGTAGGCCAGGGGATGGGGATGTGAGTGGTGGGCTGTACTGGGACCACGGGATGGATGGGGGATGCCCCACCTACTGTCATCCCTGCTGTCCTCTTGCAGGACGCTACGCCGTGGTAGTGTGTGGGGACATTGCTGTCTACGCAACGGGGAACGCACGGCCCACAGGAGGTGCCGGTGCCATTGCTATGCTGGTGGGACCCAACGCCCCTCTGGTGCTGGAGAGAGGTCAGTGCTCCATGGGGATCTGGCTGGCTGTGACTGGGCCAAAGGTGGGGTTGACGTGATGGTTAGGACCCGCGAGCAGATCCCCAACACACAGCTCTCACTTGTGTCCCCAGGTTTGCGGGGAACGCACATGGAGCACGCCTATGACTTCTACAAGCCCGACCTGTCTTCAGAATACCCAGTGGTGGATGGTCCCCTCTCCATCCAGTGCTACCTGCGGGCCCTGGACCGCTGCTACGCCGTGTACCGCAGGAAGGCAGAGAGCCAGTGGCAGCAGGGTGAGGGGTGACGCTGCGGCGCTCGGATGGCCGCACATCCCACCCGATGGCGACTGACATTCCTGCTCTGCCTTCCAGCTGGCATCCAGCGGCCTTTCACCCTTGATGACTTCAAGTTCATCATCTTCCACACACCCTTCTGCAAGCTGGTGCAGAAGTCAGTGGGGCGGCTGCTGCTGAACGACTTCCTGGCCGCCCCCAGCCCTGACACGGCTTCTGGACTCTACAAGGGGCTGCAGCCCTTCCGGTGGGTGTCCCTCAGTGTAGTGAGGACGCCTCTGCTCACTTCCCATGCATGCTTACAGCCCGCCTCTCTCCATGCAGCGGCATGAAGCTGGAGGACACCTACACCAGCAAGGAGGTGGAGAAGGCCTTCCAGACGGCCAGCCAGGAGATCTTCAACCAGAAGACCAAGCCCTCCCTGCTGCTCTCCTCCCGCAATGGCAACATGTACACGCCGTCCATGTATGGCTGCCTGGCCTCGCTCCTGGCTCAGTGAGTCTGCAGCGCTGGCAGCAGGGGGTCACCATTTTGAGGGGTCGCCATTTGAGGGTTTGCTGTTTTGGTGGGATGTCATTGTGGAGGACGCCATTTTGGGAATGGCCCAGCTTTCACTTCACTCAGCCCAGTGCTGTCCTCCGGCCAGCGTTTCCATGCCGCCTTGCTGGAGTGCATAAAGCCCTTCTGTCAGTGCTATGGGATGAAAACCCCCTTTTCATGACCAGAGAACGGCCGTCCCCCACTGCCGGCTGGGAAGGAGCCATGGGAACAGCCAGGCACGAGGGCGGTGCGACTGCTGTGTCCGTCAGCCCGTCCTTGAGCCACTCGCTGCCTCGTGCAGGGCTGCAGTGCCTGGTACGGCCCTGGGACGTGGTGGGGGCAGAGACCCGCCCAGCCCCTGCTGTGTCCTACTGTTCCCTGCTTGCTGTCCCCTGCAGCACAGCCTCCCTTATCTCCTCCTGCAATGGTTGCAGTTTAATCTGGCCCAGCCTGCCAGGGCCCTCCTGGCTGAGGTCCATCGAGCCCTACATCTCCCCTAACCCCTCACCTCAAATGGCCGCAGGTGCTCGGCTCAGGACCTGGCCGGCTCCAGGATCGGTGCCTTTTCCTACGGCTCAGGGCTGGCCGCCAGCATGTTCTCCCTCCGTGTCTCGCAAGATGCTGCTCCGGGTGAGTCCCACATCAGGGGCACCGAGAGCCGGGAGGGCACAGATGGGTGGTGTCTCATCCGTGGTCTCCTCACACCAGGCTCCCCCCTGGACAAGCTGCTCTCCAGCCTGGCTGATCTGCCCACCCGCCTGGACGCCCGCAAGCGCGTGGCCCCACAGGACTTTGCCGATATCATGAAGCGGCGGGAGGAGACCCATCACCTGGGTGAGCAGGGCTGGGGGGCACCCTGCTGCCGGGGTCTGGCTGCCCCACTGAGCCTCACGTCCTCTCCCCACAGCCAACCACACTCCGCACGGTTCCCAGGCAGACCTGTTCCCCGGCACATGGTACTTGGAGCGGGTGGACGACAAGTACCGCCGGCAGTACGCCAGGAAGCCCATGTAGGGCACAGAGAGGGGCAGCCATCGGGGGGACATGCAGGCACAGGGGTGAATGCAGCCATCCGGGTCCCGGAGCAAGCAGTGTTTTCTGCGAAAACGCGGGCAGCGTGGGGAATAAAGCACGGATGCAAGGGCAATACCTCTGCTCTGGCTCCCTATTGCAAAGCAGTCTACATTACCCAGTGCTATGTATTCCCCTCCTGCCCCTAAACCCATCCTGAATCACCTCCGTGCCAGGTGAGATTTATCCCTGTACACCACACATGCCTGAGGAGAATGGCACGTATACTCAGGTTGCCTAATGCTTTGGATCCAACACAGGTGGCAATACACAATTGCCAGCATCCCCAGGGGATAGCTTCCATGGGTAGAAGTGGGGTGACGTAGGAGGCTCAGCCCATCTTGGAGCACTGCCCAGGCTGTTGCCAGAGGGGACTTCAGCAGGGCAGCAGAGCCTGAAAGACCTTTGCACCCTTGAGCAAATAGTGCTAGAAGGTGGTGGGGACAGCACTGGGGATGGAGCCAGGAAGAACAGAGTCTGCAGGAAACGATGTGGAGTTGGGTATGAGCGACATCATCGAGAAGGGTTTAGGGATGGATAGGAAGGACGCCACAAGGTAGGGATGCATGGACAAGGCACAGCATGCTCATTCCTGGATGCTTTATTGAGCACGATGGTGCTCCAGCCCCAGGTGCTGGAGGCTCCAGGTCCTTCCCCGTCAAGGGGGGGCTACAGGTGGAGCTGGAAGACTTCTGTAGTGCATGGCTTCAGGCCAGCGAGGTCAGACAGCGGGGCTGAGAGCCCGGCTATGCTCCACTGCTCCCCCGACACTGCACTGGAGCTGTGGTAGGACTGGAGCTGGATCCCTGTTTTCCCCAGCAGCCCTGGGCAGGAGGAAAGAGGTCAGAACTGCAGCCTGTTCTCTGGTACCTGGACCCCACAGTGGTGTAGGATCATGAATAGCAGGGCTCTGCCTACCCTGAATCCCCTCTATGATGTTCTTTCTTTCCTTTGCCCCAAGTCATACAACTGTGAAATCATTACAGTTGCAAAGACCTCTCAGATCCCCAAGTCTAACCCCAGCCCACCTCTACCATGTCCCTCACTGCCACAATTCCATGGTTCTTGAACACCTCTAGGGACGGTGACCCCACCAACCCCTGGGCAGCCAGTGCCACTGCATTACCAATTCCCCAGCCCTGTAACCAAACCACCCCTCCTGTCTCTGCACACAATGCCCTGTCAGCATTGTCTTCTTTTTGACTCCAGGCTGATTGTGGAGATCCCTCCAGCTGTTCCTTTGCTTGTGGTGACACCAGAAGCTTACCAGCGAGTGTGGGCAGCGTGTTTGTTTCAGATGCTTTGGCTCTGTAGACAAGGAGAGGGCCCACCAATGGTGCCGGCTGCTTGAAGGTGATCCCGTTGAGCTCCCGCAGCACCGGAGTGCTGCCCTGCACTGTTCCTGTTACCCGGTGTGGGGTGCCCTGCAAGGCCACCTGCAGCAAGCCCTCAGGCTCAGTGCATGTGTCACCATGGGAGGCTGTGACCTGGTGGGGGGAGATGGCCACTCAGCACCTGCATCCTACAGGGATGTCCCCTGAGGGCACAGTGCCCTGTGGGCTTATACCAAGGAAGGATAGGATGTGGTGGCATTGGGCTGACACTCTGTGTACCTTCAGGCCAGCCTCCTGGGCCAGCAGCATGGCATTTACCAGGGTCGCCTCCTTCTTTCCTCCAGCCAGCATGCCTGAGACCACAGCAGGTGCCAGGTAGCTGCTGGCATCCTTCAGGGGGGCTCCTGAGATCAGTACTGTGATCAGCTCATGTCCATCTGTATTCCCACTATCCCATCCATCCCACGAATGGGATGACTCCTTCATCCCATCACCCAACCACCTCCTGCCTTCTGAACCAGTGCATCCCCTTGGGTCCCTGTGCTGGAGCACACCTGCCCACCTCTCACCTAGGGTGCAGACCTGCACATTGCCCGTCGCTTGCTTGGCCAGGCCATGCAGCACCGTGCCCAGTGCCCTGGCCACGGTGATCCAGGGTTTGGTCTGGGGCGCAAAGGCTTTGCTCAGCGCCTGCCCATTGACCTGAGAGGAGAAGCAGGATGAGCAGTGGGAATCTATCACTCATGGGGCCTCTGAGGTGCACTAGGGGACTCACCACGCCGACCAGCCCCTTTCCAGTGGCCATGTCTACTATCTGCATGGCAATCTCCTTGCCGCAGCGGCTCTGTGCCTCCCGGGTGCTGGCACCCAGGTGTGGGCAGCAGATGACATTGGGGTGGTCCACCAGGTCCCGGTCCTTCGGGGGCTCCTGCACACGGCCCTGGTCTCAGCCCCGTGCCATCCTGGGGGCTGCCTAGCCCAGTTTGGGTGATAGCCCCAGGGGGACCCCTCTCACCTGTGTGAAGACATCGAGGGCGGCCCCTCCACACTGCCCTGAGCGCAATGCCCGCAGCAGTGCTCCTTCATCCACGATGCCACCCCGGGCACAGTTCACCACTTGCACACCACGGCGGCACTTGGCAAAGGTGCTGTCATTCAGCAGCCCTGCAGGGAGCACCATCAGGGATGGGGATACGGGGGAAGCCCCAGAGCACCCCCAGACTCCCAGACCGCCCTACCCGTAGTGGAGGGCAGCAGTGGTGTGTGCACCGTGATGAAGTCACAGCGGGGCCAGATCTGCTCCAGCGGAAGCTGCTCCACGCCGAACGCAGCTGAGGTCTCAGGAGTGATGATGGGGTCGTAGCCGATGGTCTGGGGCAGAGTGGGGGCTCACAGCTGTACCCAGCCTGCTCCCCACCACTGCCCTTGCTCTGCTGCTCACCTTCATGCCAAAAGCCTGCATCCGTGTGGCTACCTCCCTGCCGATGCGGCCCAGCCCCAGCACGCCTAGTGTCTTCCCGTTCAGCTCCATGCCCATGTACTGAGGGGCGAGAAGTGAGCAAGCAGGGGCCTCCCAGCACCCACCCGCCCAGGCACTGCACCTGCCCCGTACCTTCTTTCTGTCCCATTTGCCTTCTTTCATAGAGGCAGCTGCTTGTGGGATCTGCCTGCAAGAGGGGGGCACAGTCTGTGCAGGGCTGGGGGCTGTGGGATGGATACCCCACCCTGTACAGCCCCGCACTCACCTGGCCAAGCACAGGATCATGCCGCAGGTGAGCTCTGCAGCACTGAGGCTGTTCCCGGTGGGTGTGCTGGGGACAGGGAGTGGGGTCACCATGTGACCTCCCCATAGGGATAGAGACCCGCAGGGAGGCTGAGCACTGTGCTGACCCCCCAGCCCCGTGCCAGTAGGATGTCTCCTTTCTGGCTGTGGGTCCCACTCTTACTTCATCACCAGCACTCCCTTCCTGGTGGCTGCCTCCACGTCCACGTTGTCAACACCGGTGCCTGCTCTGCCCACCACCTGCAGCCTGCCCGCCGCCTCCAGCACGTCAGCGCTGACTTTGGTGGCCGAGCGGACGATGAGCCCATCACAGTCCTGCAGGGACAGACAGCACGCATCTGTCAGGGCTGGGCCGTGGGGATGGCAGGCAGGGTGGGTGGTGGGGTGGGAAGAGCCGCGGGCCTGGGGCTGGGATAAGCAGTGTGAAAGCAACCAGGATTCTTGCATCAGACACAGGAGGCGGGGACGTGACCCACTGGGCGAGGGGGCTTCCAGCCTCCCACCGTTCTGCAGTGTTCCATGATGTCCCCACCGTGTGCTTGTGGTGTACCCACTCATCCCACTGGGACAGACAGACAGACACTGTGCCCACTTGGTGCCCACCTGTGCCCACCCGTTGCCACCAGCCCAGGGCTCTGAGCCATACGCAGACCCCAGCTTGCTCACCCGGATCTCCTGCAGCAGCTCCTCTTTGCTCAGCCCGGGCTTCTCCAGCACCTGGATACCCCCCGCCTGCAGGATGTCCCTGCAGCAGGGGTCCAGGCTGTCGCTAATAAGCACTTTCTGCAGCTTGGTAAAGGCCATCGCTTGGTGTTGGGCTGTTGAGGCTGTCGGGGGTCCGTGCCCACTGTCTGTCCGCACAGCTCCGGCCAAAGAGGTTGCTGAGCGCTGCCCACCGCACTAAATGGGCTGCCGGCGGGGCATGTTTTGCGGGCTGCTCTCTTGTCTCATTGGATCCCATTTCCATAATCCCACCTCTTTTCCCTCCTCTCCCCATCGCCGCTGGGTGGCTGCGAGCCCAGGATCCCAGCCCCCCCTAGGTCCCCCCGAGCCCCTCACCCTCAGCAGCTGTGATGGCGGAGTGGGGAGACCAACAGGGCCCCCAAAGCATCAATCACCCCCTCAACCCACGTACCTCCCACTCCACTGCCGTGCCTCAGTTTCCCCACCACAGGGAGGTGGTGGCAAACCGCCGCACTGCCCCAGCACTGCGCCCACCATTGAGCAATGCCCCGATAAGCGCTGGGGGCACGGGGCCAGCCCCGTCACCGGCTCCCAATTGCACGGAGTGCACGGGAGACACCCAGCAAACGCCCTCCATGGGGTGGGAGCCAGGTGGCTGCGCAGGTGACCTCGTGGGGAAAGCGCTGACCCTGGAGGGGGGCAGCATGGAACGTGGCAGGGGGAATAGGGAGGAACAGAGGGCGTCCCCTTTGTCACGGAGACAACACCTCAGGATGTGAGCAGTGCAGGGCACACTCACTGCAGGCTGTGTGCACCGTGGCACCATGCGCACCCCACCGCAGCTGCAGCCAGGGAACAACCGTGACGCCAAAGGGAGGAAAGTCCGGGGCAGTTGGCATGGGATGAGAGGTGGGGTCAAGGCTGGGGTTGGACACATCCCGCAGCAAGACCCCGTGCTGCCCCTTGGAGGGCCTGCAGACCCATTGCCGGGGCACGGTTTCCCCATGCGCAGCATATGCTGGGGGCATTCAGGGCAGGATGTGTG
This sequence comes from Tetrao urogallus, assembly GCF_951394365.1. NCBI lineage: Eukaryota > Metazoa > Chordata > Aves > Galliformes > Phasianidae > Tetrao > Tetrao urogallus. Next base: position 23,291,242 of record NC_136818.1, read on the forward strand.
GATGGAGGCCCCGCTCCAGTGCCTTGGCACAGCTCCACGCCTGGCCCTGTCCCCTATTAACCATTAAGATCGAGCTCAAGGTGCCCGCCAAGTCTGGGACAGCACCATCTGGGTGTCACTTTCTGGTGGCTCCCACACCATGCATCCCCCCCGCATCTGCGGGGACAAGCAGGGAACACCCCTTGCAGCGGGCGGGGGCTCTTTGCTGAGCCCAGCCCTCGCAGACCCTGTCCCATGCAATCACTCGAGGCCATGACCAAGGTACCGCCGCAGTGCAATGCGTGCAGCTTTCCCCAGGCAGTTGGTGCCCTCTCCTGGGCAGCAGAGCAGGAGTTGCACCTCGCTGCCCTTGCAGGGACATGAGGAGCGCGATGAAGGTACCCATTAGTGTGTCCCCACGGCCTCATGGAGAGACCAGAACGCAGTCCCCAATTCCCATATAACACCCTCAGAGTGGTGGGCACCTCTAATATGGCACTTGGTGACGCTGGTGGCAACTAGACCACAACCTGGATGAGGTCCCGGGGACTACAGAGGGTTGGTACCCCTACTGCTAAATCCCACTGCTGGGGTCCCGGGTGGTCTCTGCATGAAGGCACCAACAAGGTGGCTGCCATGGGTTTGGGATGGAGGAGAGCAATTTGGGGTTCCTGCATGGTGAGGGGCCCTGGGACAGTGGGGAGAGGGCAGGGGTGGTACCAGGAAAGGCCATTAGGGATGCTCCAGGGGGTCCTTGGGTCAGGATAGGAGTGGCAGAGAAAGGGTAAAGGTGCTTTGAGGGCAGGAGGTCGGGTTGCTGCCGGCGGAGGCACCAGGAGACGGAGACGGCTGACGGAGGGAGGGAGGGATGGAGCGGGAGGGAAGGATGGAGGCAGGGACGAGGAAGAGGAGGCGGAGGAGGAGGGATGCAGCGGCGGGCGGAGCCGCCCGGTGCCGCAGAGCCGCCTCCCCGGCGCACGCTGGGGCGGCCCGGCGTTGCCCGCGGAGCCCCCCGGTGCCCCCGGTGCGGCGGGGCCCGGCGCGGTGCAGCCCGCAGGCGGACGAGAGGATGCGAGCCCCGAGGCGGAGGTGAGGGGCGGTGAGGGAGGTACGCGGGGGATGCGACGGTGATGAGGGAGCGGGACACGCGTGGGGCCGCGAGTGGAGGATCCCGGCGCCGGGATACGGTTTGCTGCCCCGGGGCTGCGTGGTGCCGGCGCTGCCCATCCGAGAGCCCGTCACGGAGGGTCTGAGCCGGCGCGCCGTGGGGACGCACGGTGCCGGGGCATGCCGTAGGGACCAGCGGGTGCTCTGCCGCGCGATGGGACGGGGCCGTCCGGCGCTGCGGGGCCGAGCCGGGGCTGACCCCGGCACGCAGGGTGGGGGTTGCTGGTGTCCCTGCTGGAAGGCCGAGGGTGGGGAGGTGGTGCGGGAGTGGAGCCGGCCCCATCTCCTCCGGCTCTTGCATCCTTCCTGCTCTTCCATCTCGTGCCCGTCCCCGCATCCAGCCTCAGTCCGTGCCCGCTCCGCACCAGGAGCCGACCCGCCCAGCAGTCTGGGTACCGCCGGCTCCGCTCCCCCCGTCCCGCCGCGCTCAATGGGGGCCTTGTGCTGGGCCATGACCGCAGGCGGATAGCTGCACGCAGCCACAGGCGCACACAGCACCGGCCCCACCTCCCACGGTGGCCTCGTTGAGACATCCCTGCCACGAGGCAGCGGGCAGAGCTGTGCCACGTTCTGCATCCCGGCCTCACCTGGCCTTGCCGGGTGTGCACGCGGCTCTGCGGGCAGCCATCCATCCATTCTCCATCTGCCCACCCGTGGGAGCTGATCCAGCTGCAGGAGGTGAGTCCCCGGTTCATTGCTGTGGTGGGCACCTGGGGGACGCTCTCCCACGGGGGCCACGGCTGCTGCCCTCTGCCCTCACCTTGGTGACACCGCAGGGCTGGTCTCAGTGTCAGGGTGGCTATGGTGGCCCCAAGCTGTTCCTCAGTGCTGTGAGTCAGCGGGTGCTGTGAGTCAGGGCCGTGTGGTAACCCTCGTGCCAGCAGGGCTGTGGAGCCATGGGCACATTCATGTCTTGTCACCCACGTGTGCCATGCTGCACCTCACTGGGTATGGTGTCTGCTAGGGCACGGTGCCATGGGCATCATGCCCACTGGACACCAGGCTTGTGGGTATGGTGCGTCTTGGGGTGCTGTGTCTCAGTGTTGTGTTTCTGGGTACCGTGTCTCTTTGGTCTTCTTGCTTTCCTGGGTATTGTGCTTTTGGATATTGAGTCTCTGGATCCAGTGCTTCCTTGGGTATGGTGTGTCTTGGTGTGCCTTGACTCTGGGCATCGTGTCTTCTTGAGTGTTTTACCTCCAGGTTCTTGCCTTTTCTGCTATCACGTCTCCAAATACTGTGCCTGCTTGGACATATTGCTTCTGGGCACTGGGTCTCCTTGGGTGTCATGCTTCTGGGTATCATGCTTCCTTGGATATTGTGCCTTTGGGTATGGTGGGCTTTGGGCACCATGCTTTACCCCCTTAGGTCATTGCACTTGACTGTCTCCTCCTGGCAGGCGGCTGCTGCAAGGGCCATGGCACCACGTGGCTGCTGCCAGGCTAAGGGCAGAACACTGCACCCATGGGGGGCCCACTGCCTTCTGGGGAACTCCACCAAAAAGCTTTGGACTCAGAAAAACAAACAAACAAACAAACAAAACAAAACAAAAAAAAAAAAAAAACCACCCAGATTATTTTGTTTTAAGGAAAAAAAAAAAATCTGTTTTCTTTTTTCCCAATCCTGAAATGACTCACACTTCCATGCTGAAAATAAACCTGATGGCGGCTGCTGTTACCAGTGGGTGAGCTGCAGTCAGGCGGGCAGCAGGGCACGCTGTGCCTGGGGCTGCTGGGGGGGCTGTGAGAAGGAGGGGAGCAGCTGTCCCTGAGCACCCAGCATGGCCCCCCCAGCCCTTCTCCCCAGCCTCCAGGGAGAACGTAGAGGGGGGTTGTTGGGGGGCTCAGGTGTCCGTGCTGCCTGCTGGGGGGGTCAGGGCTGCTAATGGGGCTAAAGTGCTCCCAAGTGGGCACCGCCATCTGCATGGCCCTCTGGGCACTGTGAGTGGACGTGTCCCACGTGTGCCAGCACCCGTGTGCATGCATGTTGCCCCCGTGCACGCCCATGCTTTGGTGTGACATTTGGTTTGATCAGATCTCCGCCTCTCCAAAGCTGTTGTGCCGTACAGCAAATGGGTGAAATTCCCCCCCAAGGACCCCTGTGTAACACGGGGGTGCGCTCCTCTCCGCAGGGACCCCAGCTGCAGTGACGTCCCCACAGTCAGCCCCCTGACAGGAAGGGACACCATGTCCCACGGGGACACCCCAGTGGAAGGGCTGTGGGGTGACTGCGACGAAGACCCCGAACCGGGGGGCACTCTGCACCCCCCACCCGCTCAGCCCCATCCCAGCCCCACGGTGCAAACGTGTCCCCTGAGGGACCCAGAGGAGGGTCCCCTCGCCCAGACGCAGACCCTGCGGGACTTCGAGAAGGTGACTGCTGCCGGGGCCGGGGGGGTGCTCGTGGGACGCGTCTGTTGGCCCCAGGAGGGGATGGGACAGCCGGTGCCGTCCCCGTGGGGCACCGCGCTCCCCCTCACCGCCCTCCTGGCTGACGTCCGGGGGGCCACCCGGGGCTCGGGTTTCACCACTTGTCTGTCCCCACAAATAGCACCGGGAGGGGAAAAAATAGGAAGGGGCCTTGGCGAGGGCACCCGTCCCAGAGCTGCGTGCGGGCAGGGAGCCGTGGGCTCGGTGCCGCCATGTGAGGGGTGCCGGGATGCCCCCCCCATGGAGCACCAGCCATGGCTAATGGGTACCGCACGCTGTCCCAGCACCTCAATGACCTCAAGAAGGAGAACTTCAGCCTCAAACTCCGCATTTACTTCCTGGAGGAGCGTGTGCAGCAGAAGGGAGAGGGCAGCCGGGACGATGTCTACCGGCGGGTGAGCGCGCCTGTGGGGACAGGGATGGGGCAGGTGCTACCGGAGGGGTTATCCCTGCAATGCTGTCCCTTTGGGGATGGGGGCACACAGCTGCCAGTATGGGTCAGGGATCCCAGTGAGTAGTTGAGCTGGGGGGAGTTTGCCTCTCACTGCCTTTCACCGGAGCAGGAAAATGGGATGGGGAGAGCAGGATCTTCCCTGCTGGTTGAGACCCCTGTGCCCCGTTACAATGACGGACACCCCATGCCTGTGCCTCGTCATGTGGGGTTCACCCCGTGTTCGTGCTCCATCACACAGGGGGGACACCCATATCTGTGCCCTGAAACGGGGCTATCAGCAGCAGGAAGCCAGCATGATAAACAACCTAACTGCTGCAACAGCCGTCCTGGGTGGGTGGGTCCCTGCTGACAGCGGGCATCCCCAGCTTGGTATGGGGACAAAAAGCACCCAGCACCCTGCTGTGGGGCAAGGGGTGTGCCCCCCCACTGCCTTCAAAGCGCACAGGGAGCAGTGTGGGGTCTGGGTGCTGTGTGGGGCCTGGATGGGGTGTAGGGCCTTGGGGCGTGTGTGCACAGTACCAGCTCCATCCCTCCTGCCCTGCAGAACATCGAGCTGAAGGTGGAGGTGGAGAGCCTGAAGCGGGAGCTGCAGGAGAAGCAGCAGGCGCTGGACAAAACCTGGTGAGCGCTGGGACAAGCAAGGAGGGGTGGCTGGTGGGGCTCTGCTTACGGCCCTGACACCGGCCAAAAATAAAGGGCAGCACCTGTCTGCCGGGGGAGGGTGAGGCTGAGCCCTGCTGTGCATGCCATGGTGCTGTGCCATGCCATGTGACACTGTGCCATGCTGTGTAACATTGTGCCATGCCATGTGATGCTGTGCCATGCTGTGCGATGCTGTGCTATGCCACGTGACATTGTGCCATGCCATGCCATGATGCTGTGCCGTGCCATGACTCTGTGCCATGCCATGCCTGGCAGGGTGGCTGCAGAGAACCAGACAAACCGCAGTGAGGCTGCACTCAGGCAGCATTATGAGGAGCGTCAGCGGGAGTCAGAACATGTCTACGAGCTGCTGGAGAACAAGATCCAGCTCCTGCAGGAGGTGAGCAGCAGGCCGCAGTGGGGTCAGGGGGAGTGGGGCCACATGGAACTCAGCTATGTGTGCTGTGCAGGAGGCCAGGCTGGCCCGCAGCGAGGCAGAGCAGGCCACTGCGCTGGCCAAGGCCGAGGCACAGCGGTGCCAGGAGCTGGTGGCCAAGCTGAAAGAGGCAACGAGGACAAAGGGGGACAGCAGGAGTGGAGATGGCTGTGACACTGTGGCCCAGAGGTAGGTGTGCGCCGGGTGCTACTCCAGCCAGGTTCAGTGGTGCCACTCCAGGGCTGAGCATCCCTCGCTGTTCTCTGCATGCAGGAGGATGGAGGAGCTGGGCTGTATGGAGGAGATGCTGCCAGCTGAGAGGTGTGACCTGCAGCAGAGGGACAAGGCTGCGGCAGGGCAGGTGGGTGCAGCACTGGGGGCTGTGTGCAGCTGTCGGTGGGGCATGGCTGGAGCTGTCCTCACCCTGCTGTGTTGGGGATTGGTGCTGCGGTGTGGTGCTGGGGACACTGGGCTGTGGCAGAGCACCTTGGGGCCCCGCAGCTGCCTGCGCCATCTGCCCTATGGTGGCCCAGGTGACAGTGCGTGAGCCACCTGTATGCAGGTCCTCTGTGGGACCGGGAGAGGACACATGGATCCGTTCTGGAGGCAGGCGCTGCTGGCGCTGGGGCTGAGAGTAGCACCGCACTGCAGCTGTGGATGGCACTGTGCTGCGCCCAACCTCGCGCGTACACAGCGGGCACTGCGCATGCGCGCCCGCCGGGAGGAAGAACTACAAATCCCGGCAGGAACCGCGGCCGCCGCGTACACGCCGAGCTGTCGCCCGCCGCCATCTTGAAATCTGAGCCAGAAGCCGGGCGCCGCCGTGGCAGGAGCATCCTCGGGGGGGAGGCGGAGCGGCGGGGCCGGGTGCGGGGGGGGCAGCCCGGGGTGAGGGGCAGCCCCGGGGTCGGAGGGCTGTGAGGAGGGTGGGGGTGCCCTCAGGGTGGGGGCTTTGAGGAGAAAGGGGGGCTGTGAGAAGAGGGGCGGCCTCAGGGCTGGGGGCTGTGAGGAGAGGAGCCGCCCCGACGTGGTGGGGCTGAGGCGAAAGGTGGCGAGGGGCGGCGGGTTTCCGTAGAGCCGGGAGCCCCGGCGTGTGGCCCGGTGGAGGGGGCTGCGCTGCGGGGCTGAGGGAGGCGGTGCTCGGGAGATGCGCTGAGAGTGGTGCGGGCCTCGGGGGGCGCCTCGAGAAGCGCCTCGAGAAGCCCCGGCGGGAGGGTTGGGCGCCTTCGGCAGAGAGGATGAAGGAAACCTGCCGGATCTGTGCCCGCGAGCTGTGCGGCAACCAGCGGCGATGGATCTTCCACACAACGGCCAAGCTCAACCTCCAGGTGCTGCTCTCCCACGTCCTGGGCAGGGAGCTGTGCCGCGATGGCAGAGGCGAGTTCGCGTGCAGCAAGTGTGCCTTCATGCTGGACCGCATCTACAGGTTCGACACGGTCATCGCACGCATCGAGGCCCTCTCCATCGAGCGCTTGCAGAAGTTGCTGCTGGAAAAGGACCGCCTCAAGTTCTGCATTGCAAGCATGTACCGCAGGAACAATGAAGAGCCCGGCGCGGATGAGAAAGCTGGAGATGGAACTGTGGACCTTTCTAACCTGCCTGACGCGCGGTACGCTGCCCTCCTTCAGGAGGACTTTGCTTATTCTGGGTACGAATACTGGACGGACCAAGATGAGCACGGCCTGGAGCCTCACAGCTGCCATGCTTCGGAGGGAGCCACCAGCCGCCCGCGGCGGTGCCGGGGCTGTGCCGCGCTGCGTGTGGCCGATGCCGACTATGAAGCAATTTGCAAAGTGCCACGAAAAGTGGCCAGGAGCATCTCCTGTGGGCTGTCCAGCCGATGGTCAGTGAGCATGGGCAATGAAGAGTCATCCGTATGTGACCCGGCGGAGTCTGCTGGCGCCAGAGGGCCCATGGATGGGGAGAGCATGGAGGAGGGCACGCCTGCATCCTCTGTTGAGTCCCTGGACACAACAGTGGAGGCCAGCGCTCCGCAGCAGAAGGATGAAGATGTGGATAAGGGAGTGAAGGGGAACGGGAAATGTGACGATTTTGTGGAGGACCGCATGACCCCTAGCTCATCACTGAGTGGGAACAGGCTGGAGCTGGCACTCAGCTTGATCAAGGGGTTAGACTACAAGCCCATCCAGAGCCCACGAGGCAGCAGGCTGCCTATTCCTGTGAAGTCCAGCTTGCCTCCCCCCAGGCTTAGCGGTGACTTGGCAGATGGAAGTGCTTCTGCTGGCTTAGCGTATGCTGGTTCTGGTTTCCTGAATGCAGACAGAAAATCCTTTTCCAGAGCTCCCTTGGGTCTTCCCTTGGAGATTCCTGAACTACAAGAGCTGTGGGACGACCTCTGTGAGGATTATATGCCACTGCGGGTACAGGTAGAGGTCACTGTGCAGCCGTTCCATTGAGCGGCATACTGCTGCTCGGCCCTTGGGACCATTAGGCATTCTTCTGTGTTGAGATAACGCAGATAGACACGTGTAGCTGAGCCAAGGGCTAAGAATAGGCAGCTCAGTCCTTTTTAGGTGTGTGTTCTCTCTCCCTTGTTGTTCTCTTGTCATCTGTTTTCCTCTTTTGTGTTCTGGGAAATGAAGCTCCTCTCCGTGAATGCAGTGTGCTAGCAAGCTCTAAGCTCCTTGCAAGCTTTTGCATTTTCTGCTGAGAAAATGCCAGTTTCACTTTATAGCTTTCTCTTTAAGAAGCTGATTCGACTTTTACCCACAACAAAAGGGAAAGTTTTAAGCTCCTGGGCATGTGTTTTCCAGCAAACGTGTTTTCTTTGTGTGCTGGTAATGGTGGATGTCAGGAGCCTGCCTGTCATGCTGCCACCATCGCCCTGCTCTGCAGATCAGGTCTCAGACCAGCTGAGCGTGCTGCTCTGTGCAAGCAGCTGTGGAGCGTGCCTTGAGGAAAAGGTGTTTTCCTTGCAGGTGGATTTGTGCCAGGGGATGACTTTAGGGTTGGTATTCTAGATAATTGGTTTATTTTCTGATCCTTTGAAAAGGTTCATCCATTAATGGCAGGTGTTGCGAAAAGGCAGCAAACGCTCCTGTTGGCTATGTAGGTGGTGGTCCTCATGCAGCTCGATTGCTCTGTTCTGCTGGCTTTTATGAAATCGTCATTAGGGTGCAGTCAAAAAGCTGAACTTGTAACTCCTTCACCACTTTCTGTAATGAATAGAAGGCCCACTCAGCTTCAATTCAGGAATATCCATGTCAGGCTAATTGCATTTGCATTAGCAGCCTTAGTGCTGCCTAATTCTCCAGATAGCCTCAGGGATTAGGAAAAAGCTTGTTTATTACTATGGCAACTGATGCTGTGCTCAATTATGCTTCCTATTCTGTGGGTGCTGCTTACTGCCCCATCTGCTCAGGCGTTTTCCAGAGCTTTGTGCTTTTCCCATAAAGCTCGGCTCAAGAAATTGCTAGGGCGGGATGTAGGACACTGAAAACTAATCTGCCTCACAAAAGCGTTGCCCTTGCAGCCAGTGAATGAAGATGTGAAGCAGGATGTAGGCGCTGCTGCTATATGCTGTGTTGCTGGTTGCTCATCTTCATAGCTAAGGGTGTATTTACAGCATAAAAAAGAGGCTCTGTATGAACAGAAGGTGGCGCAGTCAGTGTGACGTGCTTATGGCTTGTGGGGGGGGGAGGGGGGGTTCACCCTCCTCTTGGAAAGGATTTGGGGAGTTTCAGCCTCTGCCCTTTGATGTCCCTGCCAAGAATCCCCCTGCTAGGTGTTGTCCTGACCATCTTATGGTGTGACCTCACTCAAGCTGTAACTGGCTTCAGTACAGGGTGTGGCATAAGTGCTTCTGTATTTGTTGTTTTTGTTTTTGGTTGGTTTTTTTTTTAATAGGATCACACTGCCCTTATTGCTTTGTGAAATTGCAGTTCTACTTTACTTTTATTGCTGCAATCTAGTGTCCGGGGCACGTAATCCCTTAGATAACCATCCTCTTGGGTATTTTTCTTTAAACCAACAATGCTTCTCCTTCACTGCAGCTCCAAGGAGATACCATTGAGCCAAACCCTCATCAGGCACGCTCTTACACTGCCCTTGGTGCTGGTGCTGGCAGCCAGGGAGGCGTTGTGCTCTCACAGCTGATCTTTTACCCACTGTTTGGTGCAGATGTGCTGCTTAGACAGTGCAGATATTATTGCCTTGTTTTTTATAGAAGTGTTTTGTTTCAGTTAGTGGGTGCTGACGTTGCTGAAGAAAGGGCACTGAGGAAAAGTTTACAATTAAAATACTGATTTAGGGGGAAAAAAAAAAAAGGCAAGCATGCTGCTTCTGACAAAGGTGGCTGTGGTAAAGGAGGAGGAAAATGCGGGGAAGGGGAAGTAGAGGAGAAAGTGTGCTGTTCCCATTCTCAGTGTGTGGGTTTGTCTCATGGGTGAAATCTCTCAGCTGGGGCACTGAATTTGCTATGGCTTGTGGGGCTGAAGCACTGGAGCATGGGGAGGTGTGAGGAAGGGCCCCAAGAAGCACCAACAGAGGGTTCACAGTAAGGGAGTGAGGAGTGACAGGCAGTCTCAGCAGAGCCTTGGGCAGCAGGGAACCCCTGCCAAGTCAGGCAGAGGGCAGCTAGGTGCCAACCACCACCCAAGGGAAGGTAGACATGGGCATTGTGTTTTTTTGGAGAGACAAAAGCCCTGAGGGGCGTTTGAGCCCACACTACAAGGTCTGCAAGGGCTGCCAAATGGGATAGAAGCCAGTGCAAGGTTTGAACCATTTCTCTCTCTCTTTTTTTTTTTTTTTTTTTTTTCTTTATTTCTTTTTCCCCCCAGAATCTGCAAGATGAACATCAAAAGCCAGCTCCAGGTGATTCTGCATCGAGGGAGTGCACAGCCAATCTGTGTGCTACAGAACCACAGAGCAAAATCCAGCAAATTGAAGCTACCAACCAGGTATTCATTTGTAAACAGCAAATTCAGTGCCTAATGAGTCTGTCGTAGTTAGTATTGAAGGCTGCCCCTAGGCCTCTCCAGAGGCAGACACCTGTAACTCCCCTCCAGCCAAAGGTGTGTGAGCTGGCCTGGGGATCTTAGTGCTGCTGTCTGTAGCTCGAGTTAAAAGCATTTGCTTTTCTTTTCCTCCAGCTCTGCTGTGTAAATTTTTCATATTTTATTTTTGCAAACCATGATTTTGAAGGAACTTTCCACTTGCTTGGTGAGCCTTCTGAGAGCTGGTGAAGCAGAGGTACCACAGGGCTATTTCCCTCACTCTTGGATTTGCATGAGTTGAGTCTGGTGCAAGAGAGAAGGACACCTGCCTTTTTAGACAGCTGCTGCCTTTTGTTTTGTTTTGTTTGCAAGCTTTAAGGGAGATCAATGCAGAGGAGGATCACATCTTCACTTAGCTTTTAAGGCTGTAAGTTTATTTACTAGGAAAGCTGAGCTGTCTTGAAGCAGATCAAATTTAACGTGTTCCAAGGGGTAGATGTTCTTGGTTATGCTCTTAAACTCTAAGGTAAACTACATCCACTGGGAAAATAGAGGGGTTCAATAGGAGAGAACAAACAAAAACAACAACAAAACCATTGGAACACAATCTTTATTTGTAATCTGAGGTCATCTGCAAGCTGTTGGATCTGGTTGAGGTTGACAGAGAAATAGAACAGGCCCAAGGCTCTGTAAATGCAGGTGAAGTGTTTAAACAGTTTAGGGGGAGTGTCTGGTGGAGAAGAGATAACATGACAGGTGTGTGAACTAATGAATAACAAGAAGAGGTCATATGGCTGCACCAGCTTCTGGTGAAACAGGCTTGATTCAGTTCCAAAGCAGATGCATATTGACTAAGAATGGCAACAGCAGCATGTTTAGAAATGCTAATAAGCAGTTGCTTAACAGTTTGCACTGCTCATGTACAACTTGGTGAAAGCAGAGAACTGTCCTAAAACTATTTGAGATAATGTTACTCTCTTCAGGTTTAAAAAAAGTCTAAGGCAGAAGTGTCTCAGGTTGTAAATCAAAGATTGGAGCTAGTGAGAAGTTCCCCTCGGTAGCCATGCTGTTGGCATGCTGGCACTCCTTAGATTCCTTTGTTCTGAAACCAGAACTTGATAATCCTGTAGTCGGCTCAAATGTGCAATCACCTCGGCCAGCAGACCAGCAGCTGCTGCAACAGTACCTGGGTGGTGGAATGAGGCAGCAAGAGGACGGGCTGGAGGATGGTAAAGGTGCAGCTGCAGTATTCTGGGTGACATCAGAAGCAGCATAAACAGTTTTTAGAATGTGTAGCTTCTCCAAATGGGGTGGTTTGTTGTTGTTGTTGGTTTTTTTTTTTTTTTTCCTATTTTTCTTTTCTGTTGTTCAGATCTACTGGGAAGTGTTTGAGCTGAAGTAGCTCTCCCCTCATAAGGGAGCATGCATGCTAGGAATTGGGAAGGGTCCTGGGCAGTCTGAGCAAGTCTGTCCCACGGTATGTGGGAGGCAGCATGATGTGTGAACCCAAACATGGAACTTCCACCCTGCATGTGATGGTTGCATTAGAGGGACTAAAAGCACTGGAAAAGTCATATTGAGGAAAGAATGATTTGTTTATTCGCTGCTCTCCACCCAGCACAAACAGTGCTTAAGGGCTTTGGAAGGGCTTTGGCTTGTTTGTCTTGATCTGGTGAATACCTGGGCTGTGGGACTTGAGTTAATGGTGTTTCATGTATCGCATTAGACCAACATCTTTTTGTGCTCAGTTATTACAGGAAAAGCTGAATGAATTGAATTATGAATTAAAATCTGCACGAGAAACATCGCAGAGACAAGATCATACAATTCAGAGTCTGAACGAGGCCCTGAAGAGCAAGGAGAGTGAGGTACTAGTATAGGACGGGCAGGGCGGGTGGGTTGGTGCTCACTGGAAGCTAGCTGTGTAGGCAGTGATTGAAAATAAATGCTTCAGCCATTTCTGTGCATCCCAAATCTCATTAAATTAGTTCCTGCAAAGCTCTTAGTGTTGTGTGGCACTGATGTATCACAGTCCATGCTGGAGGCTTGAAATGGAAGGGTTTATGCTTGGCTTGCCGATGACTGCTTTCCATCCTTTCATTCACAGACAGAAGAGCTGTATCATGTCATTGAAGGGCAAAATGAGACAATGGCCAAGCTGCAGGACATGTTACACAGAAGCCAGCTGGGGCAGTTGCAGGTACGTCCTGGGGAAAGCCTGAAATACATCTGGTTTGGTGCTGCAGGGATTTTGGTTTTTAAATCCGTCTTGTGAAGTGAATCTTCAATTTCTCAGTTTCTCTCTCTTGTCAGATGTCAGAGAGCACACCTTCATCTCAGGAGCAGCAAGTGGCATTGCTTGATCTTCAGAACACACTTTTCTGCACGCAGCTGGAGGTGCAGAAACTGAAAAGAGCTCAGCGCCAGAAAGAACATCAGCTGGTTGAAGCCAAGAGGGCTGCTCAGCTCCTAGAGACCACGGTACAGGAAGAAGAGCAGCAGAGAGAGGCAACCTGGAAACACAACCAGGTATGGCACACACACAGCCTGGAAGTCTCCTCAGTTGTAAGAATTAAGAAGCATTAGTGTAGTCAATACTCTGCTCTCATTCATTGCTTCTGCCTACACCGGTGTGGACACACTTGACTAATCCTGTCTTGAGTATGGCATGGAGAATTTTTAGCCTCCTTGGCTTCCCTTCTGAGGATTTATGATCCACAGAAACATGTGACAGATAGAGGGTGTTTTATGGCGTGTACACTTCGAACTGTTACAAATGTCCTGTTTCTTTTTGCAGTGTTACAAAGTTAACATCTGCTGCTGCGGTGGGATAGCTGTTACTGATAGTAAAGCTCTGCATGTGGTTAGGGTAAAGCATTTAGATGGATGGATTTCCTGGGAAGGAAAATAAATTCCAACTTCACTATGAAAGTATATTTTAAGATGTGAGAGCTGCAGTATTGCAGAGCATTTTTGGCTGCTCTCGTGTCAGTCCTTGTTGTTCTTGGTTCCTTCAGATTCAGCTACTCTTCATAGGTCTGTTGGGGACTGAACACCAAGGTGTGCGCTTTTCCTTCACAGGAGCTGCGTGCTGTGGTACAGCAGCTGCAAGCAGAGCTGCAGGACAAGGCTCAGCAGATCCAGGCTGTGGAGTGGGAAAAGTGCCGTGAGCTGCAGGCCCAAGAACAGAGGGTTCAGTGTTTGAGTCAGCACCTGGCTCGCAAAGAACAGCTTCTGCAGGTGAGATTCAGAAAGACTCAAACTGAGCATAACTAGCCAGGGCCCCTGCTCCTCCTCCTTTGGTATTGGAGATGCAGAAGTGGTCTGTACCTTTCATACACACCTATCAAAGAAGGGAAGGAAAAAAAATGCTTCTGTGTTCCCTAGGTGAGGAAGTTGGTACAGATGTCCAAATACCTCAGCTCACAGCATGGTGAGCCCTGATGGGCCCTAGTCAACCAGGTGCAGGTGTTCTAATTCCCATTAATGTGGGGAGTAGGTCAAATGCACAATCTCCTGTCCAGGGGTTTTCTGGACTAACAGCTGCATTGGCGGTGTGCTACTTCTTTAGGAATCAAGGGAACTTCTGCAATGCCAGCAAAGCTTGGGCAGGAGCTCTGCAGCCATGGATGCTATGCTGGAGAAACTGCAGCAGAGAGTCAGCGACAGGGATGCTGCGCTGGAGGTGAGCATAACCTGTTAGTAACACATCCCTGTTTTTCATGTGGCTTAATCTTTGGGTTACCATCAATAGTACAGCCCTATGCTGACCTCCATGTTCCTCACGACCCATTCTTCCAGAGAAGCCTTCTGGAAGGGAGAGCTGAAGTGATCCATGCAGAACAGTAAGCTGCAGAGCCTTTCTATCCCACTCTGAGTATTTCACAATTCTCATTCTAGAGAGCAGTAGATGAGAAGTTCTGTGCCCTAGAGGAGAAAGAACAAGAGCTTCAACAGCTCCGTCTCTCAATAAAAGAGCGTGGAAGTGACCTGGAGAGGCTGCGCAATGTCCTGTCCAGCAATGAGGCCACCATTCATGTGAGTCCCTGTACCTGGCTGTGTCAAATCCAGCCTGGCTGTGATGTGGAGCAAGGCAAAGCTTCATGTGAATGCTCAGTCTTTTGTCGGGGAGAGCAGTTGTGGGGTGTTGGCTTCCTCTGTCCCTGTGTGCTGGGCAGGTTCCTGGGGCTCTCATGTTTCTGGTCTGGATGTGGAGGTGAAAGTGGTGCCTGGAAAGGATGGAGAGGTGTGTGTGTCTTTGTTCAGGGTAAGGTCCCTGCCCCTGATTGAGCTCCTTCTATTTGTCCTTAGAGCCTGGAGAGCCTCTTGAAAGCTAAAACACTGGAACTAGAGCAGATGTCGGCAACCTGTGAAAATCTCCGCTGGCTCAAAGAGGAGATCGAGGCCAAATCCTGCAGCAGGCAAAAGGAGCAGGAGGGGATCATCCAGCAGCTGCAGACTTGCCTGCATGACAGAAACAAGGAAGTGGAGGTAAGGCCTTCGCTTAGACTCTCAAGCATTTAGCCAGGTTGTCTGCAGAGAGAGTGGTCCAAGGCCAGAGCTTCTTGGCTGCCTGTTGCTAAGTGGTTTCTGGTACCTTGGAAACTGGTTGCTTTCAGTATGTGTGAATACCTGTGCTTTCTTAAACACTGTTGTCTTAGCTCCATCTGGACTGAAGAGCTGTTTCTCCCTGAACAGATTGCAGTTTGTTCATAGCAATGTCCCTCCATCTCTCCCTTCCTCTCCTCTTGTTTAGGAGCTCACGGCAACTCTGCTGTGCAAGCTGGGCCCAGGACAGAGTGAGGTAGCAGAGGAGCTGTGCTTACGTCTTCAGCGTAAGGAAAAAATGCTGCAGGAGCTTCTCAGTGACAGGAACCGTCAAGCTATGGAGCATGATGCTGAAATCCGGGAGCTGCTGCAGTCCATGAGCACCAAGGAGCAGTGGAGCAAAGTGAGTTGTGTGCAGTGCTGCAGTGGGGACACTGGGGTGTATGATTCTGCCTCATGTTAAGCGTATTGAAGCCGGTGTCTGGTAACTGTTGGTGTCTGTCTGGAGCTGCTGAGTGCTGGAGAACCACCAAGCTGCTTTTAGGTTGGTCACATGATGATAAGGAGCACTTGTAGCAGTGTTCTTAGATCCCTGTCACTGAGTGGCTTGTCAGTGCTTATATGTAATGGGGAAGGAGGTGGGGATCCTCCTGGGTATCCATGTTCTCAGTCTTGAGGCAGTGGAGGGACCATGATAGGGTTGCTACTCGTGTAGGTCTGTGTTATAGACCAGAAGGAAAGGCTCAGCTGTTTCTTGTGTAGATCAGAACTCTGAGAAAGCTCTGCTCATTGCACTGCAACTTACACTTCAGTCAAACTGCTGCAGGATCCTGGACATGTAATGCCACAGTTCCTGCTCTGCCCGCTCTTGCACACTGGATACGATTCAGTGTTAACTGAGATACTTCACATCAAGTTTCCTTTCATAAAAAAGAGGAGTCTGAAAAGCTAAGCTCTCTCTCATCTCATCTCTCTCCTGCTTTTTTTTTTTTTTTTTTTTTTTTCCTTCCTTCTGAAGTGGGAAAAGGAAACTGAGGGACTTGTTCCTCAGTAGGTAGATAGGTAGAGAGGCTGTAGCTGTCTCACAAGCAGAAGTGAGAGGGTTGCAGTGGAGTAACTGTGTGACCAGAAGCAGTAGCTCCCAGACTGTTTGCAGAACACTTTTATTATCAAGTGACAGAAAAATATCAAGATGTTTTCCTGTAGTCTCTAAGAAAGCTGAGGTCACAGCCCTATTGGTTTGTTTTTTTTTTTCCTTGCTCAACCAGGCCACTACTGAGAAGATGGTGCATGCTTTGGCTGAAAGAAACTGCGAGTTACAACTCTTGCGTCAGCATGTGTTGAGGAAGGAGCCTGTCGGGATCCAGGCGCCTGGTACTGCTCTGCTGAAGCAGGACAGACAACAGCCTGTGCAGGTAAGAGTCACGTACTCTGTTTTGCCTGTGGTTTTGGGGCTCTGGAGAGAGCACATTGCCACAGGAGGAACTTACTGAGGGGAGTGCCACAGGGAATGGTAGTACTGAAAGTGGGATTAGGAGAGAGGCTTAGGAGTGACAGAGCAGAATTGAGGAGCAGAAATGTTGCCTGGCTGCTCTGACCTTGATTCCGCTAGACTTTGTCACTCATTGTCACTCTTGTTTTGATCGGGCAATAAGCACAAGTGAGTATGAAAAAAATCTGCCTTCTGACCTTCCAGCACTGACCCAGTCCTTCCTTGGGCTGGGCTGTGCCACTGTATTGTAATCCCCTCCTGACATTGTCACATACTGGAGGGGACAAGGGAGCTAATTTTAGGTCTCACTAATTCTTGGCAGAGCCTGCTGGGTGTTTACTGTCTCTTCCACAATTGGGGTTGGTATTTTTAAAGCAGCTCTGCTAAAAAACCCTTTGAGGCTGAGCGCAACTGTAAGGCTACATAAGCCATGTTCCTGCTTGAGCAGCTGTTAATGGTTTATTGGTGAGATGAGATGTTGAAAGTTTTTAAGCAGCTGCAAGCAGGTGGCTCACTTCTATTCCTGGGATGAAAATGAGCTCTGGAGACTTCCCAATATGTGTATTTGGGCACAGCTTTGTGTTTTCCTACCTGCATAGTTCCTCTGGGCCATGTCTTTGGATGAAGATATAGGTCTGTACAGGATCTCAGTTGAAAGATGTGGTTGCTGCAGTTGAGTGAAACTTGTGTAATCCTGACTATAAAGAAGCTTGCTGCCAGCAACCTCTTAGTGCCAAATAAAATAAGGCTAGAGCCCTGTTGCCCAAACATACAGCTTCCATCTTGTGTGCAACTCTCTTGTCCCCACTGGCTGACTAGATCCTGTCATTGCTTTGTCGTGTTTCAGAGGCATCGACAAAGTAGCCAGCAGGTTTGCTGCAGTCTTAAGAGCCCTGGGGAAGCTGTGAGGTTCCCTGTAAAGGTGCAAACCTAGAGGCCTTTGTGTTTTCAGGAAGTACTGCAAAGAGCTTGTGGAGCTGCAGACCTTGCTGGACCTCCACAGGAGGACAACACCTGCCTGACAGAAGGAGGTGAGTGACAGCTTCTCTCAGGGTCCTCAAACAAGACCAGGACTTTTCTTGCTGTGGGGCAAGCATACTTACATGAAACCATTGGAGAGTGAAGAGCTTTGAGCGAGAGCAAATGTTTTGAAATAAAGCTGTGCTTCTCCTTTGAGTGATGGTTCATGGATGTCTTGGGAGTGGGTGTGTGGAAAAGAGAGAGGTTGATTTGAAGTGAGATACTTCAGTGCAAGCAGTTGTGTAGCAGTCGTGAAGGGATTGACGTAGTGGTTCAGATATGGATGAGAATAACGTGGCTGGTTTGGGTTGTGCCCTAAGGCCAGAACATGTCATCTTTGCCAGGGTGAAGACAGGAGGCCTGGGATGCTTCTGTTATCTTGGGCTGCTGCTTAAGAGTCAGGAAGGGAAGAAGAGTGTTTAGTAAGAGGCAGTGTGGTGGGGAGTGTAATCATTTTGGACTGGTCTTTTCGAAGAGAGATTCTGTCTAATCTTG
This sequence comes from Tetrao urogallus, assembly GCF_951394365.1. Taxonomy (NCBI): domain Eukaryota; kingdom Metazoa; phylum Chordata; class Aves; order Galliformes; family Phasianidae; genus Tetrao; species Tetrao urogallus. The sequence goes on from NC_136818.1 coordinate 23,308,856, forward strand.
CAGTCAGAGGAAGCAGCTGACACACGATAACATTGCAGTAATCAAACTGTCCTTGCAATTGCAGCATCAACGGCAGAACTGGAGAAGGATCTTGCTAATGCCAAAGAGGAGCTGGAGCTAATGGCAAAGAAGGAAAGGGAAAGCAGAGTGAGTTTGTGCTGAAGCCTGTGGCAGTATTCCTGCCTACAGGAGACCCTTGGGCTGCCCCGCATGAAGGTTTTGGACCCCCCATCATGAGTGTGCGTCAGTGAGAGATGGAGCAGCAGCTTGCAGTGCAGTTTTACCTTTCTGAAGTTTTTCACACGCTCCTCTTTTGTTCCTAGCGGGAACTTGCTGCTCTCCAGTCCGTTGTGACCACGCAGGAGGAAGAGTTGCAGGTGCAGGCTTCTGATATAGAGTCTCTGACCAGAAGCATCCAGATCAAAGAGGACCTCATCAAGGTGAGATAACATGCTGTGCTGGGTCAGCTTCTTCTGAGACTGTTGCAGTGGAGTCTCTGCTTTCCCTGCATCCTGTCCTTCGTGGTCACTCATTTCCAATGAATGGCAAGACATCAGAAACCAAGCTGCAGGCTGCTTGTGATAGCCATGACCAAGTACCTCTACTACTGCAAGGAGCCTCTTCAGAGTAACATGGCTGTTTGTGTATCATTTTGCTTTTGGTTTGCCAACGTCCCTCTGTCTTGAGCTGGAAGTTATGGGCCCCAAATCCTGAGAGTGTCATTGTTAGACTTTTTGTTCCTTGCTTGCAGCTTTCTTGAGCACTTTAAACAGATGTTGTGTTCCTTCTTAATTCTTGCTCCAAGCAGTTTTTTATGTTAATACATGCTGGATGCATTGGCATTTCTTTCCTAGGAGACCCAGGTCTTCTCTAGCACTGGAATATGTTGGTAACTGCATTCCAGGGAGGGTCACAAGTTTCCAGCTGTCCTTGTTATTGATCCCTTCTCCACAGATCCCTCCTGCCTCTTGCTTTTCAGGATCTGCAGATGCAGCTGGTAGATCCTGAAGAAATTCCAGCAGTGGAAAGGCTGACACAAGAAGTGCTGGTACTCCGCGAGAAAGTGGCCATAGCAGAGTCGAGAGGACAAGAGGCTACTGGAAACAGAAGGCAGCAGGTAGTGTGTCCTGCAGGGCAAGTTTGAATGTGTTTGTGTTTTATCTGGTGCTCAGTTACAATGCTTTATTCTCAGCTGTTGGATATGCTGAGGTGTGCATGTTCTTCAGAGCTGGCTGCATATAATAGAATAGAAAGCACTGGTTCCCTTTGGCATTTTCTCAAGGGCATAGACTTTTGGGGAGTGGTGTCCAGGGTTGGCAATACTCAATAGCTTCTGTACAAGCAAGAGAGGTGTTGGTGCATCTGGAAGGAGAAACCACCGTATCCCTGAGCAGCCAGATGCCTCCTTTGATTTATCTCAGTGTTACATCTTGTCTGTTCCCTTCAACCAGCTGTTGCTGATGCTGGAAGGGCTGGTGGCTGAGAGGAATCGGCTAAATGAGGCTCTCCAGGCAGAGAGGCAGCTCTACAGCAGCCTGGTAAAGTTTCACACACACCCAGACAGGTAAGTAAAGCTGCCTTGGCTCCATGCTGCCCTGCTTGTTGCCGGGATTTGTGTGTGTGGGCCAGTGGGGCAACCCTTGAAGCAATGATTGTTTTAGGAGTCCAGATCTTAGGCTGCCTTTTTCCCTTAAAAAGATTGCAGTGGCCAGCTTTAAATGATATATAACCTTCTCCTGTTGCTGTTTCTTGTTCAAGCCCTGGGATTTCCATCCCTGTTCCTTGGCTTACTCACTCCCTGCTCAGTTTCCCACCCGCATATGGCTACCTTTCAGAGGCTGCTGTTTTCACCCTGCCAAATTCCTCACCAACTGCTGGGTTGATAAAGATCTCTCTAGGCTCTTATCTAGGAGGCTGTCCCACAGTGGCATACCACTGCATTCTTTGTCCTCCATGCTAATCCCCTGCCCTTCATGGGGCTGCAGCCTCTGGGATATTTGAGCTACCTGACAGCAAGAGAGCACATACGTGAAGTACTGCAGTAAGTATTGAAGAACAGCTGTGACTATGGGTCCCCAGCACGGACTGGAGCCTTTTTTGGGGATGGCTGTGCACTGGAGAGGTGAGAGGTGTCTGAGCCACCTATGGGAGTGTGCAGGGCCTGTACCTGGGGGAAGTGGAAGTCCTGGATGGAGGAGCCAATTTGGTGTGCACTTGCTGCACCTATCTAACCCTGTTCCTTTCTGTGTGGTGTGTCTGCTTAGCGCTGCGAGGGACTGCACTCTGCAGGTGGAGCTGGAAGGGGTCCAAGAGCTCCGGGGACAACTGGAAGAAGCTCTTGGAAGAAGCTTGGAGCGTTTGAGCAGGCTGGAGACACAGGGCCCCATAGGAGGTGGGGAACAGGAGCGTGTGAGAGTCCTACCCCAGCATGCCTTCTGAGCACTAGCGCTCGCCCGCCTGCCACGGAAATGGTTCACTAACTGAGCGAGCCTGTCTCACTGACTCTGGGAGGGTTGCCTTGGTACTTAGTAATGGTACGATAGAACCGGTGCAGGGTTTTTTGTTTTATTTTTGAGCTGCTTTGGAAATGGCAATCAGTGCAATTCACCTGTGTCTCATGTATGTTCCTGTCTGACTCACCCCGGTGCCCGCTGATGTATTTGCACATTCAGATCATTCCATTTTAGTTGATTTCCTTCCATTTTCCCTTTTCCCTACCCCGTGGGCCAAATAAAGATTCCCTTTCTCTGAAGGAAACACCAAATGTTCTCTCTCATCTCCCAAGTGCATGAGTGTGAATTTTTGTATTCCCTCCCTGCTTTTCTACCCAGTGACATCACCCTCTTGGGTTGATGGCTGCTGGCACAAAAGGAGTGTTTGGAGATACGGGTTCCAGAGACAGAGTTTGAGAAGGGCTGCAAGACCTGATGGCACTTGCATAGGGTTTCTTCCACAAGTCTCTTTGTAGAACCAACAATTGTGTTCAAACCAAATCCTACTCCAGCATTGATTTCACCGATTTTTATTAGTTTTTTATTTTTGTTTCTCCCCTTGATTGTAAGTTGACACAGTCTCACTTGTAAGTGCCTTTGCAGGAAAGCTTCCTCCCTGCTGTAAGAGCCTGGACTGGGTCTGCTCCTGTCTGTAACATGCACATCTCATGTATAGGCTCCACATGCCCACTGGACCAGGCCTTCCTCTGCTTTGCTAGGGACCAAGTGCACTTGGCACCACTGTGTACAACTTCTAGGACGTCTTTCACTTCTCCTAGGAGTATTGGGGCTGGTGTAAGAACTGAAGTGTTTCCAATATCCCAAGTTTCCCAGTATCCCAAGCACTTCCCAAGTGTTTGAGTTGGCTTCCTCATATTAAATCATTTCCCAAAGTGCCAGGAGCAAAATTTGTACCTCTGAACATGTTTCTGTTTCCTGGGGAAGCAGAACATGGAGCAGAAGAGCTCCATCTTGCTGGGCTCTGCCTTCTGGACCTGTAACCTCTCTGCTGTACAGCTTGTGACTGCTTCACACATCGTACAACTCACACCTTGCACCTCTGCTGAGGTCTTCCTTGACTCAGTCAGGGATAGGAGGCAGGATGGCTCTCCCTTCACATGCAGCAGGTCAGCACCCCTCTGGGGCTACACCTAGCTGCATGGTGAGTTCACCTGTCCTCACGTGGCCTGAGGGGTCATAGCTGGTGCTGCTGGGCAGCTCTGGTACCTGGCTAGCCTTGCTTTTCTTGCTTCATCTCATTCTCTTCCTCTCAGTTCTCTCTGTAGGATCATCTCTTTCTCCTTCTGCCACTCACTCTGTAGGAGCCTCTATGTCCTTTTCCTCATCTTTCCTCCTCCATCCTGGTTCTGCTTTCTGCCTGTCTCTTGGAGCCCAGGGCCCAGTGCAGGCTGCTTGGCCTCGGCTGGTGCTCTGGCAGCTCCCAGCTCTTGTTATGCTCGTGTTTTATTGCAGATCTGTCCCTGCTACCATCGCTGATGTTAAGTAGTGTAGAGGGATCACTCTTAAGAAGAGTTGTCCCAGGTTTTCTACTGTGTTTCTTTGGGCTTTGCTTTATCCTTTGTATACCTGTCTGTGCACTGTTCTGCCCTGCAGAAGGACCAGCTTGAGAAACCCATGCCTAAGAACATCCTTTTGAGCTGTGCAGTGCTTTGTGCTGTGTCACAGCCTTTTGTGGAGGTCTTTCCTTTCTCAGTCCCTTTGGAGTCTTGTTTCTCACCCCCTGTTCCTAAGGATGTGAAGATTTCCACTGCAGCCAATACTGTGGGCAAGTCCTGCAGCCAGTAACCTTTCCTTCAAGTACAGAAGTCTGTGATGTACAAAGCTCAGGGTGCATCTCTTGTCCCCTTTACAAGTGCTACATGGAGTGCTGGGGAGCCCAGAATTTGCATCCTGGGGTGCTCTGGGTTCTGTGGAGTGGTCAAACACTTGGTGAACGTCCCATGCACATGCTTCTCTGCTTTTGTCAGCACCTGCCTTCCCTTCTTTCTCCCCTCCCCCAATTCCCCCCCTTTTTTTCACCTCATTTGAGATTTGTGCTCTCAGCTGAGACCTGCAGGGAGGAGCAGTGTGCCAAGTGCTGGCAGAGGTGATACTCCCATGTCCGTAAGGCATCTATGCTGGCTGTGAGCCACTCTGCCTTGCTTCTCTGCCTGTAGTGCCCCGTGCAGGTGCTCCTCCTGCTCTAGCGCAGCCAGCAGCCCAAGGGCTGTGTCCCCATGCTGCGCACGAGTCTGCAAGCACTGAGCTGGGTGGCTTGGCATCTGCTGGCTTTGTGTCCCTGAGGGGTCACAGGGCTGTGCTTTGGCTGTGCTGGATGCCACTTTAAGGGAGCTACTGCCTCTTCCAGCTGCTTCTTCCTGCCTTAAGGGAGTGTGGTGGCTGTCAGTGTCTCTGCTTGTTGAACGTACTCTGCCACGTGGGGCACTGTCTGCCCAGGCTGGGAATCGCTCCTGATTTGTTTGTTTGTTTATTTATTTATTTATTTAGCACCCCCCCAGTTGCTTTTCATGAATGGGTCTCCTGATGGTGCCACTGTTCAGGTGCTTCCCTACTGCAAGGTGTATTCCTGGCTGGTCCTCAGCTCTTGTTCTAGTAACTATATGCTTTCCTGCTGGTTTCTCCTTCACTTGTGAGATTTTACATCTCCTCTGCGTTCCCTATGTATGCTCGGCTCCCTCAGTTGGGAGCTTCAGCCCTGATAGCATGGGTTTGCCTGCAGGGTAAGTGGCTGTGGCTTCTGCAGGGCTTGGTGGGGGCTGCAGAACCTGACCCTGTGTGGCTGTGCGAACTGTCCAGGCTCTTATCTCCCTGGGGAGGGATGTCACTGCCCTGACCCATCCCCAGCCAATAGAGCAGGCTGGGCTCTGCGACTGCATGGGAGGACTGTGAGAGAGTGGGCTCACACACTAAGGCACTGGGAACAAGCAGAAAAGTGTACCCACTGCCTGATTTGTTGGGCAGAATAGTCCCCAGCCCCCTGTGCACATTTCTGTGTGTTGTTGCCTCTGTGTGCTAGGCTATGGGATACAAGTGACCTTATGGCTGTGCTGTAGCTTTGTAAGGCCAGTACATGTCACACAAAGAACCCAGTGGTATGCATAGCAGTGGTGCTGAGGTGGGGTGGGCAGTTGCACAAGGTAGTTTAGGGCAATGCTAGTGAGACTTCCTGCCCATCAGGTGCTGCTGCTGGTGGCCATAGCTGAGGATATCGTTGCTGAGTGAGTGTGTCGTGCACATGAGTGTTGATGCAGTGAGCTCAAGCTGCTGCAGAAGCAGTGATTGGAGGAGATGAGATGAGATGGGATGGGTGGTATTGCTGGAATGGTCTGCTCTTTGGGGCAGCACATGGTGCTGAGTGGGAGCTCCATCATGAATGAAGTGACAGGTCACAGGGATGGAAGGGAGACCTTCATCCTGCTGGGGTGCCCCAGCACCAGGCATGTGCAAGAGCACGCACCTGCCCAAGGGCTGCCTGCGGTGGCCATGGATATTGCTGGGGACATGTAGACAGTGGCAGTACTGCTGTTGCCATTGGTCTGAGCACCTTGCTGTCCCTTAGGTCAGGCTGCAGGGACAGAGGTTGGTGATGCTGACTTTACCAGCACTAAGGAAGAGGTGGCTCACAGCACCGTGACCCAGCAGGTAAGCATGGGCAGCATGGCATGGGGAACAGGGGTTGTAGAGCCAGGTATTGTGCTGCTGTCTGGTCCCTTTGAAAATGTCTCTATCTGCCTTTGTTCCTCCAGACTGGTTCCCGGGCTTCTAAGGAAAGCAGAGGCATCGAGAAGAAGAGCACAGCCCCTGCCCCAGCAGAGCAGGAGCTGCGGGCAGAAGAGGAGCTGCGGGAGCTGAAGGCGCAGCTGGAGGAAGCAGGCTTCTCCTCTGTGTCTCACATCAGGCAAGAGCCTGGGACGTGGGAGCTGGTGGGTGGGCGAGGAGCACCCCCCGTCCTGGTTGCTGCCTGCCTTTCACAGCACCACATGCCCCCCAGGAAAGCGATGCTGAGCCTGTGCCTGGAAAACGCAGAGCTGAAGGAGCGGATGGGTGAAGCCACATCGCTGCTGGAGAGTGGGGAACAAGAGGAGGCTGGGCTGGGCAACCCTCCATCACCAGAGCCCTGCAGGATGCAGCGGAAGGGCCGTAGTGTCCTTGGGGATGGCCATGGGCTGCTGGCAGAGAGGGGAGCTGTGCCCACCAAGCGCCCTGCTCTGGAGGCACGGTGCCAGGATGACGCGCCCAAGAGACTGTGCCCCAGCAGCCCAGGTGGAGGGGATGGGAGCCATGTGAGTGCTGCAGCCATGGGATTGGGATGGGGACAGGAATGGAGTAGTGCTGGAGGGCTCACGGTCCCATCTCCCCTCTGGCAGGTGGAGGGCATGGTGCCCTGTGGAAGCTGGCCAGGGCTGGGTGTGGAGCTGCACTCGCAGGTGGCACAGAAGCAGTGCCAGGAGCTGCAGGACAAGCTGGCTGCCTCTGAGGCAATGGTCCGAGCACAGGCTGAGCAGCTGGAGAAGTACCACGTCCTGCTCCGTGAGTGGAGGGGTGGGTGGGATGTATGCCCAGCTCGGCATGCCCTGCGCATGCACCCAACCTGCAGGGGGTCCCTGAGCTGGTGCGGTGATGCCCAGCAGGTGAGCCCCATGCCCAGCAGCTCAGCAAGCATGTGCAAGTGGACTTTCAAGACTTGGGCTATGAGACATGTGGGCGGAGTGAGACTGAAGCTGACCGTGATGAGACTACCAGCCCTGGTAAGGAGAGCTAGGGGCACTGGGGGTCTTTGTGCCTTGCCTGCTTGGCACAGAGAAGTGATACTGTCCCCTCTGCAGAGTGTGAGGAGCCAGATGTGTTCAGCGAGCCCAGCCTTGGGGAGGAGCTGGGCTCCCCACACCGCTCGGGGCTGCCCAGGGTGGGCAAGGCTGCTCTGAAGGCTGTGGCCCAGCCTGATGTGGGAGCCCTGCGCCAGCACATCCAGGATCTTAAGGCACAGCTGCTTAATGCCAACAAGGTGATCCAGAGCCTGCAGCGCCGTACCCGTTCCATCTCTGTTACAAGTGGCTACACCTCAGGCCCTGAGCGGCCCCCGCTGTGCCCCACCGTGCCGGTATCACCACCCCACAGCCTCACCGATGAGGACGAGGGCTGGCAATCAGACAGCCATGGCACCCTGTGCCCACAGCGTGACCTGGAGCACCTGGTGCACCGTGTAGCACTCCTCGAGGCACAGCTGCCTCCTGCCAAGCTGGGGGGGGGCTTCCCCAAGGAGCTGCAGTCTGCTACTTGGCCAGGGTATGGCATGGGCATGTGTATTGGGATGGATGGGGGGGCTACAGGAGGTTGCAGGGGTTGCCTGAAGTGGTTGCTTGCAGAGCCCCAGGGCTGGATGGTGTGCACACATCCATGGCACCTGACCATGCTATGTAATGAGGCAGCTCTGGGGACCCCTTCCTTCCCAACCCTACAGGAAATACAACTCGCTGATCCAAGCCCAGGCCCGGGAGCTCTCTCACCTGCGGCAAACGCTGCGTGAGGGCCGTGGAGTGAGCCGCAGCCTGGCCCAACACCTGCACGATGCCCTGCGCTCCTTTGAGGAGCTCCTTCGCGGCACCGACATTGACTACTACCTGGGCCAGGGCTTCCGGGAGCAGCTGGCCCAGGGCAGGCAGCTGGCCGAGAGGCTCAGTGATAAGCTGGGCACCAGTAAGTGCCTTGGGGGGTACTGGGTGGTGTGGGGGCATGAGGAATGGGAAGGGATGATCTGATGGGTGCTGCTGTGAGCTGGAACCGTTTGGACATGGGGGCTACCTGCCCTGCTGTGGGCTGTTCTGTTGGTTCTGAAAGAACACTAAGTGGTTCCTCTTTGATTGTTCTTGTGTTTTTTATCAGGGGATCGACAGGATGGGGAGGATAAATCTAGCCATGAGCTCCTGGCACTGAGGTACACCCTCTTCCAGAGGGACACCCTGGGGGTCATCGCTGCTTTTGGGATGGGGGTCCGTAGTGCTCTGGGTGGCTGTGCTGGGGATGCCACTGCTCTCCTGGACTTGGCATCTTGTGACCCTGCACTACAGTGTGATGCTATGGTGGACAAGGCACAGCAGGGAACAGCTGTGCAGGATCACTAGCCTCGCTGATGGGCTGTCTCTGCAGGCTCAGCCGGGAGCTCCAGGAAAAGGAGAAGGTGATTGAGAGACTGGAGGCGAAGTTGCAGGAGCGATGTGAGTCACCAGGCAGCAGTCACCCACCCTCTGAGTCGTCCCGCTCTGCTACCAGCACCTCCTTTGTGTCCGATGTTCTGGAGCCCTGCTCTGATGGGGAAGCAGCCAGCGAATGCAGCCAGTGCCCCGAGGAACCCGCCCGACTCTCAGGTACCAGGAGCTGGGGGCATGCAGCCCCTCTGCAGCGCATGGCTGCAGCACAGAGCCCAACGCTAACACCTCTCTTCATCTCTCTCCTGTCTCCAGGCCTCCACTTTGACTCTTTGTCCAAACCCAACAGCGCCCCTCTGCCAGCACAGGCACCCACTCACTCCTTCCTGCCCATTGGTCACCCTGTGCCCTTGGGCTGCTGTGGGACCCATGCTTGCTCCCTGGCCAAGGCACAACAGGAGCTGCAAGTGCTCCAGAGGCAGCTGGGAGAAAGTGAGCGTGCACGCCTGGCATGGGGCATGGTCCCGTCTGCCCTGCTACATTGTACTGCGTGGCCCCTGGCCCCCAGCCTGAATGTCCTTCCCTGGCCTTTCTCCTTCTCCCCAAGTCCCAGTGCTTTTGCAGGGGGATGATGGGGACATGTGGATCCTCTTGTACAGAAGAAAGGGTGGGTGGGATGAACACCCCTTGGAAAAGGCTGCTTTGGGTAGCCATTGAGTAGAAGAAGGGCTGAGGCTTCCCAGCTTATGTCATGCAGTCAGCACACACTGGGAGAACCTCGGTTCCTTGGGGTGAATGGGAGACAGTGGGCTGCACTGATGGGCACAGCAAGAAGCATGTGGCGAGTGGGTTTGTCATCCTAATTCTTCCTTTCTGCCCTTTGTTCTCCTCTTCCTCACCACTTTGTCCTGTGTATACAGATGTGACGCTGCCAACAGCAAAGCCCACAGCCTCGCTGGGCCCCTTTGGAGTGGGCGACAAGCCAGCAGCATCAGTGTGCCAGCACGGGGCTCTGCAGAGCTTATCCAAGCCCCCTGTCCTCTGGGACATGCCAGCTGCTGGCCAGCTTTATGGGGCACTGCCATCAGGGTGCTCAAACAGCCAGAAGCTAACAGGTATGAGATGTGTTGGGAGCCTGGGGGCATCACTGCTGAGGAGACTCAGCCCCAGAAGGTTCAGGGCAGGGGGAGGCAGGTGGTGGGCATGGTGTGGGGTGGGCAATGCGGCTGTCATGAAGACGTGTCTGTGGATGTGCAGGGGCAGAACTGCTGGAGGAGCACCTGGTGGAGATCCGCAGCCTGCGCCAGCGCCTGGAGGAGTCCATCTGCACCAATGACCGGCTCCGGGAGCAGCTCGAACGCCGCCTGGCCTCCACCAGCAAAGCCAGTGGTACAACACTGCATGGGGTCACTGGGTGCCATGCTCCCTGGGTGCTCACCTCCTGCATGTCTTGGTGCTGGGGAAAGGGGCTCAGCACTTGTCCCTCTCCGCAGGTTTCCCCAGCGACATCTATGCTCAAGGGCCAGAGCTGGGGCTGCAGCTGAGCGGAGAGAACCGGGCACTGCGTGAGGACAACCAGACCCTGCGGCTGCAGTGTGACCAGTTCTCTCGAGGTAGGGCTGGGCCGCCTGTGTCTTAAGAGGGGAATTGCTGAGCAGGGTGACACTGATGTCTCCATGTCCCTAGAGCTGGCACGGGTGCAGGAGGCCCTCCTGGCTGCTTGCTCACGAGTGCGGGAGGCAGAGGCCGAGCTGGGCCAGCGGCGTGGGGAGCACCGGAGGCTGGCAGAGGAGCTCACCAAGCACCAGGAGAGCATCCGGCAGCTGCGGGATGAGAGGCTCTCTCTGCAGGAGGACAACAACAGGTGAGGTCTGGGGATGGCAGGGCTGAGCATTGTGGCTGGCTCTGGACCTACATGTCACCTCTGTGCAGGCTGCAGCACACAGTGACGCTCCTGCAGCAGCAGTGTGAGGAGCACCGCCTGCTCCTGCAGGCCCTGCGCACAGAGCTGCATGTCTACGAGAGCCTTCCCAGCCCTGCCACTGAGCCCCGTGCAGGTATCAGCTCTGTGCCCAGCTCGGCAGCCCTGCTCCTGGCCTTGGGATGCAGAGAGGAAGGGAAGTCCCCAGCAGCCACAGCCATCTGCAGGGCTCAGTTGGATCTTTTTCCAGGCTGCTTCCCATCTCCTCCCGTGCGGGATGTTGGCACCAGCTCAGCAGCTCCCTTTTCTTCACCACACTCTGACACTTTCATGCCCCAGCATACAGTTGGTAGGTACCTGAGCCCTCCTGCATGAGTGCTCCTGAGACTGACATACTCACGACACCCTTGCTGAGCTCAGAGCAGAGCTACAAGGGGAAGCAAGCAGTGCGCCTCACCAGTCCTGCTTTCCCTACAGAGCCGTGTAGGGCCAACCTTCCAGTGAAGAAGAGCAAAGGACCGGTGGGGGCTCATGTTGTTGGGTGCCTGGACACCTACCGTTCCTTGGAGCAACGCATCCTGGAGGGGAAGGCGCTGGCCCACGAGTTGACATGCCTGACACGCCCAGCACTCGGGCTGTCCAGCGCAGGAAAGGAGGTACAGGGTGGGCAGGATGGGCTGGGGGCCTGCAATAAGCAGGGATCTGCCACTTACTCCATCTGTTCCGTGGCTGTGGGCATACCAGGCTGCTACCAGGTGCAGGTGCTGACTGGGTGATTTAGGGCTGGATCCTTGCAGCACAGTCCCCATAGCAGGAGAGGGGGATGGAGGTGCTTCAGCAGCACCTGCTCCCGCACCTTTTTCCCACAGGTCCCAGGATGTGTAGGTGCAGGGCATCTCTGGGGCAGTGCCAGCACCCTACACCGTGTCCTGGAGGAGTGTGCCTCACTCCTCACCACCTTCTGGAGCACCGTGCTGCCCGTTGGCCCTGCTCAGCACCAGAGCAAGGTGAGCACCACTGGGAGCCAGCAAGGTGAGCAGGCCAGATGCTCACTGCTCACAGCATATGTCTTATCCCAGGAGCAGGCGTTACAGAGTGAGATCACAGCACTGCGTGCCCAGCTCTCCAAGAGGGAGGATGCTCTGCAGAGTACAGCCAAGCAGCTCCACAGCATGGCCCAGCTCAAGGACAGCATGGAGCAGTTCATAGTCAGCCAGTGTATGTGGCACAGCTGCACTGGTCCCCTGGTACCCTTGTACCTGGGGTCACCCTGTGGCACAGGAACCTCACTGACTCTGTACCTCTATCCCTCACAGTGACCAGGACTCACAATGTGCTGCACAAGGCCAGGACAAACCTGGAGGTGAGTTTGCCCTGGACAGGGCTGTATGCCCTTGTTCTGGTGAAGGTTTCTGGGCCTCATCTGGGGCTGGGCTCAGATGGCAGACAACAGAGGGTGAGGTGAGCCCAGGATGCATTGATGTGAGTCCTGCGGGCTGCCCTCACTCTTTGCATCCCTGTCCCTGGAGCACAACAGTTCCAGCCAAGCCCTCACTGCTGTGCATGCTCTCTCACCAGGTGAAGGCCCAGCAAGCCCTGCCTGTTGCGTGAGCCTCGGGTTGAACAATGGGAGCAATGTCCCTGGCCACACAATGGCCCACGCTGGAAGGCTGGAGTGGACAGGGTTCAGGGGTGCCCAGCGCTGCCCCAGGCACTGCAGTTAGTGGGTCTGGGGACCTGTGGCAATTGTGCGCCCTTCACCTGCCTTTTCTTGGTATTGCAGCAGCTGGCTTGGGCTTTGCCTGCCCCATGCTTCACTGCTTGCCCCCTTCCTCCCACTGTGCTCAGAGTGGGGTGCCATGGCCCTCCAGCCCAAGCACCTCTTGCCCTGGGACTCAGTCTCATGTGTAACCTTGCTGCATACCCACCCCCGCTCATGGATGTATGTATATATATACAGAGAGAGGTATAGATATTGGAGCTGTGTTTCTGGGCCCTCCCTGGGCATGTCAAGGCCCCAGCATGGGAGAAAGATGTAAGAAATGACACGTTCTGTTCAGTGGCCTGAGGGTCCCCAATAAAGGTTTCCTTCGGGTCCTAGTGTTTGCAGCACGCCTATCCCTGCTGTGCCCCCTCCTGTAGCCTCCTAGGGACCTAGCGGCTGTCCCAGGGAGCAGCTCCGTGCTGAACTTCCCAGGGGTGGACTGTGGCACAATGGTCTCGCTGTTCCCAAGCACCCCTCCAACACCAGGCCTGCAGCACAGAGAACAATAAATACTGTAATAAATAGAGAAAACCCTGTCACATGGCACTGCTACAGCAGCAGATGGTGTAGCTGGGGTCCTGGGGTATCTGCCTTGCTCCGCTCTCCCCAGGCCCACCAGAAGCACCCGATGGCGGTGACGGGGCAGATGTTCAGTCCTTGATGGTGCTGTCCTGGCAGCAGGTAAGCATGGTGCATCCAGCTGTGCCCTCCTTCCTGCTGACTCAGCACTGAACGTGGTAGAGAGCTGTGGCCAAGAGCTCTCCTTGAAGCTGGGGAGTACAAGGAACAGGACAGACAGGGCTAAGGGACAGGGGACAGCAGCAGGCTAAGGCTCCCCAACCTTCCAGGGACGTGGTCTTGGAGGCTTATTACCAGCGCAGCAAAAGGACACTTTGCTGCTGGCCTGCAGACAGTGCCAGGACAGCCTCAGGGCCATCACAGTCTAGAGCAGAGGGGCAGTGAAGCCCTTTCCATGTCAAGAGTGAGGAAAGGCTGTTCCGTGAGCAGCAAAGCAGCCCCAGGGACTCACTGAAGCCAAGGGGAGCTGCAGGTGGGCGGAAACCAAGGGTTAAATCAAACCACACCAGTATAATGGGACAGCAGGATGGCCCCAGCAGGCCTGCACTCATCACTGGGGGCTGCACCCCCCCCCGGGTTGGAGGCTGGATCCAGCAGCCAGTCCTCACACAGTCCTGTGGCCCAGCATGTGCAGACAAAGTGGCATTTCGTGTCCTGCGTGGGGGGTGGGCAAGGCCCCGGCTCAGATAGGTTTGTACAGCAGCGTGGTGACGTACTTCTTCTTGTAGCGGTGTGTGGCACTGAGCACCATTACGCCGTCCTGTGAGAGGCAAAGCACCAGCTGCAGGGGTTGGGGAGCTCAGTGCTGCAGGGTACCCCCAGGCAGCTGGGAGAAGAGGCCCTTGCTGCTCTATGGGCTTGGGGGATTGGCACAGACAGCAAGAACCACCCACCACCCATGACAGGGAGCTGGGGAAGAGCAAGGGAGGGAGCTGGTTTGTGACAGAAGAGCACCAGGCTGCCCAGCTCCACCATGCTGTGAGAAGGCAGCTACAGGGAACTGGGGGCTGTAAGAAGGTCACCACCACCCACACCCCTGCACATGCCACATTTATAAAGGCAGCCAAGCAATCCCCAGGTGACTCCTTGGACCTCTGTGCCACCATCACCACCCCAGGGCTGTCCAGGTTCTATGACCTGCAGGCCTCTGGGAGCCACAGTTGCTCCCCCTTCCCCAGTCTGTGGTTGCTGGGGTCTGCCCTTACCTTGATGGAGAGCGCGTAGAGGTGATTGAGCATGACATGGTTGGGTTCGGGCAGTAGGGCCGGGTCACACTAGGACAAGAGAAGCATCAGAGGAGAATAGCAGAACCCTGACCCCCCAGCATGAGAAGCAAAGAGCTGCCATCTCAGACAATCTGAGCTGCTGGGTGGCTGTTCAGAACATGAACAGAGTTTGGCTCAGCACTACGAAGAGTGGTTAATGAGAAAATCGATGCTCTTTCCAGCAAAGAGCAAGGGCCAGGCACCAGCTAAGGGCTGAGCAGGCTTCTTGCAGACAGGACTCCCCTTCTGGCCTCTACGTTGCTCTCTGTATGCAGCCGTGTGCTGGTACCCACCGAGATATTGGTGTCCTTGTTGAGGATGACCTGGAGGAGGTGAGGCGGAAGGATGGGAGGGGATTTGAAGCGTTCCTCAGGCCGGTACACATACATCTCTTGGCCATAAGGTCCGGGTGGGGAACTTGATAAGTCTAAAGGAAAGAGACAGGAGGTGGTATAAGATGGCTAAATCACAGATCAGCTCCAAGGATGCTGAGAAGAACCCAGCAGGGTCTTTCAGACATTGAAGGATTCCATGAGCCCAGTCTGCAACTAGTACTGAGAAGACTGGGTCAGCATGTAGTAGGGCAGCAGTACAGGCTCATCATGTTTAGAAGCCACAGCATCTAGGGAACAGAAGGTGGCTTGTTCTGTTTCAGAAAGGTCTTCAGACCTCAGTTTTCCCTTAGTCATGTATCATATAGTAACAGATCAGACTTTTCACAGCAGAATAAGCAGCCAGGCAAGCTGTGAGCATATCCAAGAATGCCTGTAAGGTGGCACATGCATAGACACAACACAGGCACCCCGTGGTATCCACCCCAAGACTCCTGCACACAACTCCCAGCACTACTGAGTACCCCTGCCTGTTCCAAGCAGCCTGCCACCATTGCAGCGGACACAAGGATGCAGGGGCACAGCAAGCAGCACATCTGCACAACTGCCTGACTCAGAGGGCCCAGATGGGGAAGTCCAGATTTGTGAGGTGCTCAGCCTGTGTAAGGGATCTCAGGAGCTTGTGGTCTGTAAGCTGGACAGATTGCATCTCCCAGCCACATCTGAACTGCTCATTTTGGAACAGCCAGCACCCTGAAGGGTCCACCTCTTTGGAGATGCTGTTTGATGGCTTCTTTTTGGACTAGGCAACGGCCTGGAACTGAGGCTGTACCTGAGATAGGACTTAGAGCATGGAGGGCAGGCTGCACTCAGAGCACCCTGGACTGAAACATGACTGGACTACCTGCCAGCACCGCTTACCAAGCCAGCACTGCCAGCATCCATGTGGTAACTCAACCTGCTGATGTAACATGAGTACAGAGAGGTTTCTGATGTGCTAGCAATTGTACAAATAGCCTTGGTGTGAAAACCAAGAGCAGCTGCTGAAAATAGCCTGGATCCTTACTTAGCTTTTTACATCCACTTAGCTTCTACCCCAGATCAGATGACTTACTCACAGTTTAGCAGACAGAAAGGAGAGATGTTCCCTGTGTTCACTGGTCTGTAATGGCCATCTCAGCTGCAGGAAGGCACCAGCCCTGCTCTGGGACCATGCTAACACAGAATAGGTTACACCAGCACAGCCTCCTTGGAGACAATGTCTCAGCTAGAAGCTGCTGAGGACATGGGCAGGACGTGCTGCCAAACATTAATCTCTCTGTGTGTATGGGCCCACACCTCTAAGGGGAGCTGTTTGTCCCCATAGCAGTGAGTCTCAGAGTAGGAGATGGAAAATAGCACATGCAAAGCTGTAATGCCACAAAAACTCACCCCGACCTGAGGTTTCTGAGCTCTCCAGGGAATCCACTTTTAAAGCGTCAAACACCTCAAAGTCAGACTTCTTGACATGAATCAGATTGTTAATCGTCCCCATCTGGCTGGTGACCACGGGCTGGAAAGAACTAAGGTAAGAAGCTTCCTACATACAGCCTCAGTTGAAGCATACTCGTGCTTCTGAGCTTGTCCCAGCCTGAGCTGCCACTGTTATGCCATTACCTCAGAGCACAGGTGGCAAGAGTTTAGCTCTAGCGTTTGCAGATCTCTGCTGCTTGCCATGGGAGATTTCCCCTTACTCCCAGGCTCCTATAACCTCCTACTTTCATCTTTCTTGCTGCATGCTGATGGGTAAGCATCATCTCCTTCCCATGCTGCTCCTGTGTGATGCAGCTGGGAGAAGAACCTGCAGCGAATGCTGGCCTGTGGCTTGTCTTTCCAATTCAGAATGTGCATTTAAAGCTTACTGGTATCTCACTGCCACCCAATACATCCCTGACGCTCCCCCATACAGCTTGTCCCCACACAGCATATCTAAGCCCAAAAGAACCAGCCTCTGAGTGGATTCATGAGATGGAGGTTCCCCTTTTGCATTGGCAGATATTCTCTGCTCTTCATACCTCTCTTCTGCTATGTTTACATCACATTTTGGGCCCCAAAGAGGACAAGATTTGCAGTGATAAAGCTTTGAGAGTTACCTCGGATGGGTCATGGACCCACTGGCCGTCCACAAAAAATTTGTACTGGTGCTCTCCTTCTGGGAGGTCTAGGATAGCGACAAAGTCATTGTGGCTGTGCAGAGAAAACAGATGTACAACACCATTACTGCAGTGATGCTTTGGATGCTGCCTCTCCATGGGGTCCCAGAGAACAGCACTTTGTCATGCACTGCCTGCCCCCTTGACCCAAACACCCACGTACTGGGTTAGGACTGCTCATCACTCAAGGCATGGCCAGAGCAGGTGTGAGTGTCCAGAGCCTAAGTATGACTCAGATCCCTCAGGGTCCATAGAATCACAGACTCATTAGGGTTGGAAAAAAACACTAAGATCATCTGGTCCAATCAGGGCACAAGGTGAACAGGAGCTCAGCTTGCAGCCCTGCCCCGCATGCTCTGGGAAAGCTGGCATGGCAGATGTCATGTGCAAGATGCACTGGACAGGGAGAGTGGACAACAAATCTAAACCTGTGCTGGTACTGCAGGATGGAAGCAGGAAGTGCCTCTGAAATCTGCAATTGAGATAATCCCATTCTAGGTATTTCCTGGGATTATGCCCAGTCCTACACAGTGTTTCCACAGAAAACACAGGTGTACAGCAGAACAATGAGAACATTACTATGGGAGGAAGACATGTGAGGAACAACTAAACTCCCTCTAGCAGCAATGTAGACAAGGAGATAGGCCACCAAGCTTCAGAAAACTGCAGCATACCTGGGCAGGGCTCTGCTGCCAGAATGACTGCTGTATGGCATGCAATTGGGAAAGCAAGGAGGCCCATCCTGTCCTGTCCCCTGTTTCACAATTTCTCCCCACCACTGCAGCACCACCCAGGCAGGATGCTGACTGCATATTTGTGTTCACACCTCTAGCTTGGGCATGATGAACTGTGAGAAGCCAGGTGGGTAAAAGGAACAGCAAATGGCTCTGAGAGAAATGCTCCCTGTGATGGATGGAGAATACGGGCTGACCCAACGGGCTAGCTACCTCTTGATGAGTGGGATCTTGGTGCTCCAGTTGTTGAAAGATCCAGAGATGAAGACCTCTTTGCCCCCATCAGCCCAGCGGATGACAGTGGGGCGAGCCTGCTGGGATGGCTTCACTGACTCTTCCAGGTCCGGCTGCCATGAAACAAACTCCTTGTCCCCAGGAATCTGAGCAGAGAACACCAGAGCCGTTTCATTTGCCATTACCTCCATTTGCACATCCCAGACAACAGCACCCTCAGGCTAGACAAGCAGCTCCGCTCATACATCCCAAGAGATGCTTCTCTTGTACTGCAGCTCAGCCTGGCTCTTGCTATGAAAGCAGTACCCCAGCACCCTGATACCCTGCCTGTTTAGTTTGAATTAAACACAGCGCTGCTCTTTACCAGGTGCTACAGCCCTCTCACCAAAAATCCTCTCCTTGAAAGCAGCCTCAGCCCAGCACAGCCGCACAGCCCCCTCTGGAACACCACCCAGCACCCAATGTGAGGACAACAAAGGCAGCAGCCAGCCCCTACCTTGGAGTCGTGGGAGCTGAAAACACTGGGGTCATCTGTGCTGCCCACCATGATCTTGTGTGGGTGCTCCTTTGTGTGATGGGCACCTCCAGAGCTGTCGGAGCGGTGGGACTTGGAGCCATGGCGCTCACCAGACACTCGCTCACTGGTGGTGTTTCCCATGACAGCTCAGCAGCCCCTGTGAGAAGGAGAAGGCAGCAGTGTGTCTACACCCATGGGCTCCAGCAGTAAAGAGGGAGTGAGGGTACTGCTTCCCACTGCCTTTTGCCAGGGCAGAGTGACAGCAATCCTAAAAAAGGCCCAAAGTTCATTCCCAATGCCAAGTTTGGGAGCCGAAGGGGAATTTAACAAGCAAGACAGCTTGAACTAATTATAGGCATACCCTTATGAGCCATCGTGATAGTTAAGCTGGTAATTGTTATACCCTAAAACAAACATGAGTTAGACTGCATCCTACACAAAGTAGAGGGGCTGATGAGAAAAATAAAGCCACCCTTCAGTGGCAAATTGTCGCTTGGCACGAACAGAGCCTCTTTCAAAATCCCACAGCCTGCACAGAAAAAAAACACTACATACAGCAAGAAAACAGCCGGAGAGTGAAAGTAGCAGCTGCTTAACAGCTCCCAACAAGTTTCCCTGAGCCTGCGGGCAGAGGAGCAGAGCTTCATGCCTGGCAGAGGCAACAGTGCTGAAAGTAGCCGAGTGGAATCGCCCAGGCTGGAGCGTGGCCAAGGCAAGGAGTACCGTGCAGTGTGTGCAGAAGGCTCAGCAACAGCACAGCAAGGAGGTGTGCTCGTCACGCCCGACTCCAGGGCTGCATGTCTGTCCAGCATTGGGCGATACATCGGGATGAGACCACTGCTGTGCCATCCTGCTTGCAGAAAGCCAGGCAGGGGGAGCTGGCTGTGTTGCACCTGGCCTCCTGGACCAAACAACAAAGCTACCGTGGGTTACATGGAGCTGTCAGGCTCCAGGCAGATGTCAGCAACCAAGGTGGGCTGGGGCTCTTGCCCCCTGCCCAGCTTTGTTTTGCAGGGATGGCAGGAGGACAGCTGGCCTTGCTTCATCCACTTTGTTGTGACATTTAGGGATTTTGTTTAGAAGATCAAGTTATGTGTTATGAGTTCCAGGTGAGGCCGCCAGCCAAAGCCTGGCTTTGGACAATTATGGGGCAATTACTGAAGTATTTCTTAAGCCCTCAAAGCCTGCAGGGTCAGGGCAGCTGTCACCCACTGCATCATCATCCAACCCAGTGCCACCCATCACAGTGTCACCAACTACAGCGTTACCCATCATAGCATCACCAACTGTACCGTCACCCGCTGCAGTGCCACCAACCATACGACACCCATGGCAGCGCCATCAACCAGTGTCACCCGCTGCAACGCCACCCCGGCAGCACCCTGCCAGACCCACCCCCCCTGCGGACGCCCGTCCGCTCCCGTCCCCTCCGCGGCCTACCCAGCCGCGACACCCAGCCGCCGCCCCGACCCCAGCGCACACGGTGGTAGCGCAGCCCCACGGCCCAGCCTCGGTCGCAGCCCCACCTGCCCGCCGCCGCCGCCGCCGCCCCGCTCTCCGCCTCCGATCAAAATGGCGGCCGCCGCCACCGCCAGCCTCTACGGGGCGCTCTGGCCCGCCCCCACGCTGCTCTCTATGGTACCGGGCGGCCATTTCGTTTGAGGGCGGTGTGACTTCCGGGAGGGGCGGCCATCTTTGCTGCGGGTGGCGCGAGTACTTCTGTCTTGTGCGATGTGTGCGCGGTGCAGAGGTCCGTGAGGACGGACCAGAGCCTGACCCTTCACCCCGGAGAACGGGGACGAGCTTTATTGCCTTTTTCCTCGGGGAAAGAATTCCCCATGCCACCCCGCATCCAGCAGAGCTTTTTTGAGCCCTTCCCAATAGCACTGACACCCCAAGGAAAGGAAGGCGATGTCCAGCATCCCCCTTCACTGGGGCTAAGGGGACAGTGAGACGTAGATGAGCGTGGCCACGATCAGTCCAAGGCTGAAGAAGACCTTGAAGATGTGTGGCACAGAGCTGCAGCGTGGCACTGGGTGCCTGGCCGTGCCTCGCAGGGGCTGGTCAACGCGCTGGTGCTGGGACAGGATGGCCGCCCGGGCACCCTGCCATGCACCTGGGCCACGCAGGCGGTACTGGTAGGGCGTGCAGGGCCCCAGCAGCACCTCCACTGCCAGCTTGGGGTCAGTGAGGAAGAGCAACAGCAGGTTGGGCTTGGCACCCAGCTGGCTGGCGAGCTCGTCCATGTAGGGAATGTAATCCACCTGGATGGTGTGCCGCCGGCTGGCCACGTACCTGTGGGCAGGGACAGCGGGCTGGCTCAGTGTGTGTGCATTGAGGAGGTGGTGGCAGGGTTAGTGACCCACAGGGCCCTTACCGCTTGGCTATTTTGTCCTTGGTTTGTGCGATGTCTGCCAGCATGGTGCTGACTGGTGGCAGCTTGTGCAGACCTACGGAAGAAGGAGAAGGAGAGAGAGCTGTGCTCTCAGCAAACATGCCCCTCGGCACCCAGCGTGGCCTCTGTGGTGCAGGAAAGCCTTTGGGCAAAGAAACATGGGCAAGAGAGGCACAGGCAAGGAAATAAATTCCCTGCCCGCCTCACTTACCCTTGAAGACACGGGTGGCCCAGCGACTCTGCATCTCTGAGATGGGCATGATGGCTCCCAGAGGCTGGATGTAGCCAATGAAAGCCAACGTCGGCTTCTCCAAGTCAGCTGGGAACATAAACTTGTAGAGGGGGACCTGATTCTCCATCACCTTCACAGAATCCTCAAGGAAGGGGAAGGAGAAGCTGTACCCAGTGGCAAAGACTACAGCATCTATGTCTTCCTTAGTGCCATCCTCAAAAATGGCAGATGTTTCTGTGAACTGCTTGATGTTCGGCTTCACCAGCACCCTGCCCGAAATGATGCGGTTGGGCAGGTCATCGTTGATGGTCAAGTGCTGGTTGAAGACCCTGGAGAGAACAAACAGAGCTCATGCAGGGCTGGATGCAGGCAGGACCCCGTAACGCTGCCACAAACACTCACCGGTGTTTTGGCTTCAGACCATAGAGAGCATGGTCAAAGCGCATGTTGAGTTTCCTCTCCACCATGAAGTTGCTCACAGAGAGGGGCAGCATGCTTTGGAGGAGCTGTGTGAAGCGGCTGAGGTAGGAGAAGTCAAAGGGGTACCCACCTTCTGCCACCCGGTGCATCACCCATGTCCCACGCTTGGTGCTGAGAAACACCTGGTAGAAGTGAGAAGGGACATTTAATCTGAACTGCAGTGCTGGCCCAAACTCAGACAGACCTGCATGGTCTGGGAGTAAAAACAGTCTGGGAGCAAGGAGCAGAGGCATACTGAGCCTGGTTGTCTTGGGACATCACCTGCTTGGCTGTGTGGCTCAGCTCCACCGCAATGTCGATGCCCGAGTTCCCAGTGCCGACCACAATGACCCGCTTCTCCGCAAAGGCCTGAGGGCTCTTGTAGTCCCGGCTGTGCAGGTACCAGCCTTCAAACTTGTCTAGTCCTGCAAGAAAGAGTAGGGGTGGCTGTCCTTTTCTTGGGCTAGGTATGTGCTCTGGGAGCAGGCCAGTGGGAACTGCCTAGGGATGGTGCCCAGGGAGGTGGTGGCATCTCCAGCCTGGGAGATGATTGGTGTCACCCTCAGCACCCTGCTTGGCTTTGAGGTTTTTGACATGAAGGGAGCAACCACAGGTGGGGATCAGGGCTCAGCCAGAAGGGACAGGGCTGTGAAGAGCCTTGGGGAAGAGGATTCCTGGAGCAGGGGCATATGGCAGTATACCAGGGAAGGCGTGCAGCGGGAGGTGTGCGTCGCTATGGTGCCCGGTGCACACCATCACGGCATCGAAGATGGCTGACTCCTGCTTGCCCTCGCTCTCGGTCTCCACCTCCCAGCGGCCCGTGGTGGCGAAGTCAGGGCACTTGGCCACGCGGCGCACACTGGTCTGTGTGGGGGGAGCAGATGTCAGCGTCCCTGTGGCCCCGTCCCCGTGCTGCCCCCTGGCCCCCGGCGCTCACCCTGAAGCGGATGTGGCGGAGCAGGTCGAAGCGCCGCGCGTACATGCGGAAGTACTCCATGATCTTGGAGTGGTGCATGTAGTTGGGGAAGTCGTCGGGGATGGGGAAGTCGCTGAAGCACATCATCTCCTTGGAAGTGTTGATGATGACGGAGCGGTAGATGCTGGCGCGGCCCTCCTCAGGCTTCTCCTGCAGGAATGGGGCATGGCTCAGTGGTGGCAAGGGGAACATGTGGAGGTCCCAAACCTACCTGTGCTATGACTATCCCATCAGTCCCACAGGACTGAGCCATTGTGTCAGCTCAGCTCAGTTCTGATATCTGCCCCAGCAGCTCAGCCTCTGGCTCCCATGCATTAACTCTGCTCCATCAATGGGCAAAGACACCATTGTGTTAGCCAGGCAGCTCCAAACCCCATGCTAGCACTGTTTAGCATTTCCCAGCTGTCCTGCTCACTGCAAGGCTGGGCAGGGCAGCAGAGCATGTCAGGTTGGCTCTTCTTGGGAAGAAGAGACAGTGGCATCGCTTGGTGAATGCAGAAACAAGCTCTGGGGCTTTCCCTTGGCAGGGAGAACAAAGGCAGCAACCTGTGCCTATATGTAGGAGGTAGGAGAGGTAAAGGATGAGGAGCAGCCAGGACTTTCATAGAAAAAAGGGGCTGGGAAGGATAAGAAGGTAATGCCAGCGGCAGTGGGGCACCTGCAGGGGTGGGGGAGGAGGGCAGGTGGGACCAGTGGGAGGGATGGATGGGATCAGGACAGGCTGGGAAGGAAGGGATGGGAAACATTCACCCTGAGGCAGGAAAGCAAGCCTTGGCTGACAGCTAGCCCCAGCAGTGGCTTCTTGGGCAGGACCAGTCCTGCACTGCCAGCATCCCAGTCTGCGCCAAGGGGGTCTCCCAGCAGTGCTTCATTAGCTGCCAGTAAGCGATCCTGTCTGTGCTGCTGCCTAGGGCAGCTCGGTTCAGCATGGTGCTTACCTCGAACCGCCACAGCCCCCCGATGTCCCCACTCCTCTCGAAGCAGGTGGGGGTCAGCCCTTCGTCCAGGCAGCATTTCAGGGCGCACAAGCCGGAGGCGCCAGCACCGATGATGGCTACTCTCTGGGCAGCCATGTCTGGCAGCAGAGACAGCAGTGGTGGCAGGGGAGGCTGTGCCGTTGGGCACACAGGAGGTCACTGAGTCTGGTGAGTGGCACAGGAGGGACGCGGTTGGTGCCGCTCAGCTGTGCTGGGTGTCCCTGTTTCTCAGCGTGGATGGCTGAGGTCAACTGAGGCATCACGAGATGTTTCATCTAGACATGATCTACAGGTTCCTGCCCGCCCTTTGCAAAGGGCTCATTATTTTCTCTAAGCACGTAATGATGCTGAAGCCTGCCCCAGCAACTTCCTGGGTGTGGGGGCTGAGATGTGGCCATGCTCCAAATTTTAGCGTCACTATATGAAAAACAAAACAGAGGGCATGCTCCAGGCATGAGTGCCAGCCTTGGTGCATGGCAGCCTGGAACAGCTAGCACCGCTCCAGGTCCCCAATGTATGTCCCCAATTGATGTCCTCTGGGGGGCTACGTGTGTGTTACAGGGATGGGAATGATCTTGCTGATGTGATCCCCGGGATCTGTTCCAGCTGCATGTACCGCAGGCAAGACTGCTTTGCTGCAGATGTATGCATGTGTGTGCATGCATGCAGACCCCATCCCATGTGTATTCTCAGCACACAGGGGAATGTGAGTAACAGGACAGGCACCTGGTTCTGTTGAAAACACTTTAATCTGATTAGAAACTTTGCTATACCTTTGCTATGTAGAAACCATATGAATGTAATCAGTGGAAGCAGGTTGGAATTACAGATGACAGAAGGGCCTATGTTCAGCCAACAGCAATACCTAAACAGGACAGGGCATTCCCCCACATGAGAAAGGGTTTTTCCTTCATCCCAGGGTTGCCACAGGGTACTTTTTGGGTCTGCCCCACCTGGGAGGGTCTGGTGCAGTACACTCATTGTGTGGGGCTGTGCCAACAAGCGGAGAGTTCCCTTGATGTGAGGGGCATGACTGCTGTGGGATTGTGTAGCCCCCCAAGCATTACCAACCCCACCAGGCAGAGTGCAGCAGCCTACAGGTAGGTAAAGATGACAGCGAAGACTGCCAGGGCCCCAGCCAGCTTGAGGAGGAACGGCATGGTGGAGGTCTGCTTCTCCACATGCCGTGTCTGCAGGGGTTGAACAATGCGCTGGTGCTGGGACAGGATGGCCGCCCGGGCACCCTGCCATGCACCTGGGCCACGCAGGCGGTACTGGTAGGGCGTGCAGGGCCCCAGCAGCACCTCCACTGCCAGCTTGGGGTCAGTGAGGAAGAGCAACAGCAGGTTGGGCTTGGCACCCAGCTGGCTGGCGAGCTCGTCCATGTAGGGAATGTAATCCACCTGGATGGTGTGCCGCCGGCTGGCCACGTACCTGTGGGCAGGAACAGCGGGCTGGACCCTGCTTTCTGGTGGGACGTGGCCATGAGACCCACCAGAAGCCCTCACAGGCTGCTGCCCCATCCCAGCTGGGTCCTGGTGGGGCCTTACCGCTTGGCCATCTCCTCTTTCTTGTGCTTGATGTCAGCTTCCATGTTGTGCCTGGGTGGCAGTTTGTTCAGCCCTGGGGAGAAGAGCGCTGTGTGAGGGGGCTGCAGTACCAAAGGCATAGGAGGCAGATGGCTGAACACCATCTGACCCGGTTCCAGAGCTGCAGTCTCAGGGGACAGTTTGTCTCACTTACCCTTGAAGACACGGGTGGCCCAGCGACTCTGCATCTCTGAGATGGGCATGATGGCTCCCAGAGGCTGGATGTAGCCAATGAAAGCCAGTGTTGGCTTCTCCAGGTCAACAGGGAACACATACTTGTAGAGAGAGACCTGGTTCTCCACCACCTTCACATAGCCCTCAAGGAAGGGGAAGGAGAAGCTGTACCCAGTGGCAAAGACTACAGCATCTATGTCTTCCTTAGTGCCATCCTCAAAAATGGCAGATGTTTCCGTGAACTGCTTGATGTTCGGCTTCACCAGCACCCTGCCCGAAATGATGCGGTTGGGCAGGTCGTCATTGATAGTTGGGTGCTGGTCAAGGACCCTGGAGGACAGAAGGAGCCATCAGGGTACTGAGGTGTCTGCAGCATCCTGCTCTGAGGATGCTTAGCCCCAGAAATAGACATGGTCGGAGCATGTGTTTGCTGGCACCTGTGATTTGGCTTCAGGCCGTAGTTTATGTGGTCAAATCTCATGTTCAGCTGCTTCTCTGTGTAGTTGCTTGCTACGGAGGCGGTCAGCAGATACTTCAAGATTATCTTCATGCGAGTGGTGATGATGGTGTCTATGGGGTAGCCCTGCTGTCCTACGCGGTTCAAGACCCATGCACCTCGGCGGGTGCTGAGGAAGACCTGGGTGAGGAAGAAAGTTGTTTTCTTATTGGTGTGATAGTCACGGGGACACCAAGGACAGTCCTGAGGAGACACCTTGGCATGGGGGTGTCCTTAGGATGCCCCGCCTCTGGTGACCCCCCCCCTGCTGCTGCTCACCTGCTTGGCCGCTTGGCTGATCTCCACGGCCAGGTCTGACCCTGAATTCCCAATCCCAATGACAACGACCCTCTTGTCCATGAACTCCTGGGGTTCCTTGTAGTCACGGCTGTGGAGATAGCGGCCCTTGAACTTCTCAATGCCTGTGGGGAGGGAGGAGGAATGCTGTGCTTCCCCAGCCTGGGTTGGAGGGCCGCCTCCAAAGAATGAAGCAAGATCCTTGAGGAGCTCTGCCAGACCCATCAGGGGGTTGAACTCAGCAGGGAAACGCATGGGACTGGGAAGAAAAGCAAAGAGGAGAATGGGGACAGCAACATCGGAGCTTCCTGGGCTCTTTCATGGCAGGGGCACACGGCAGCATACCAGGGAAGGTGTGCAGCGGGAGGTGTGCTTCACAATGGTGCCCGGTGCACACCATCACGGCATCGAAGATGGCTGACTCCTGCTTGCCCTCGCTCTCGGTCTCCACCTCCCAGCGGCCCGTGGTGGCGAAGTCAGGGCACTTGGCCACGCGGCGCACACTGGTCTGTGTGGGGGGAGCAGATGTCAGCGTCCCTGTGGCCCCGTCCCCGTGCTGCCCCCTGGCCCCCGGTGCTCACCCTGAAGCGGATGTGGCGGAGCAGGTCGAAGCGCCGCGCGTACATGCGGAAGTACTCCATGATCTTGGAGTGGTGCATGTAGTTGGGGAAGTCGTCGGGGATGGGGAAGTCGCTGAAGCACATCATCTCCTTGGAAGTGTTGATGATGACGGAGCGGTAGATGCTGGCGCGGCCCTCCTCAGGCTTCTCCTGCAGGCATGGGGCTCAGAATCCTGATGGCCTGCCCCATGGCAGGTCACTGCCTTGCAATAGGGCTGGGGGAGTTCTGCTGCCAGCGAGGGTCCCCAGGACCCGCTGGGATGGGGGGCAGATGTGTGTTCAGCCCTTGCTCCACAATCCCACCATGGCTGCTTTCCCCTGGTGACAGCTACAACACAGAGCCTGCAGCCGGCACGGCTTACCTCAAACCTCCATAGCCCTCCGATGTCCCCGCTTCTCTCGAAGCAGACGGGCTCCAGCCCTTCATCCAGGCAGGCTTTGATAGCGCACAGCCCACTGCTGCCCCCACCGATGATGGCCACCCGCCTCGCCATGCTGCCCTCCGATGCTTTACCGCGACCAGCGCAGCCTGGATTTATGGCGTATGGCGGAAAACAGCCTACCCACCCCCGCCGTCACGCCTCCCACGGGGGCCTTGGGGCAGGAAGCCAGCGCACGGCACGTTCTGGCGCTTTGCTTTTCCATCAGCGGCTTGCGCCAGGAGCTGTCCCAGTGCTCAATCGGGGAGCCCTGCGAGGGGACACCTTGAGAGGGAACGCTATTGGGGTATCTGGGGCTGGTGAGGGGATGGGGGGCAGCCCAGCCCTGTGTCATGCATGCAGTACAATCAATCACTCCCCTTGGACTTTTGCCTCCTCTGGGATCAGCCCAGCCCTGATTACACTAAGGTTGCTGGTTTCCAGCTGTGCTGCGAAACTGCTGCACAGCTTGCCATTGCACTGCCCTTGGCAGTGGGAAAAGGGGCCAAAAGTCCTCAAGACCTGGACTCTGCCCCTGACTTGCTCAGTACATGCCCAATGCCATGCATTCTGCTGCACTTATTGCATCCTATATGGGTGCCATGGGGCAAGCTGTCACCCCTGGGCAATGGAAAAGTTTGCGGGAGGGAAAAGAGTTGTAAAGCTATGCACAGTGGCTTTAGATGCAAGCTGCTGTTGGGAGCTGCTTCCCCACCTCTTGGAGAGGGAACGGATGGACCAAACCCTTGGCCACCTCATTCCTTCCCCACAGTACTGGCAGCCAGATACATGTGACCTTGCTGGTTGAGATCTGGTCTTGGGGCAGTGTTTAAATCACACAAAAAAGGGAAGAGACGTTACTTAGAAGGCAGAACTCTTTATAAACATGAGAACAGATCTTGATGAGTCCCCCCCTAGATGGGTATTATGGAGGAGACTGCAGAAAGTGCGCTCACAACAGCAACATGATCAGTGTATTTATAGCACACAGATACACGGGTAATTGCAGAGAAACCTCTGCAAAGCCCCAGCTACCACATACACCATAGGCTAATACAGCAGGTGCCCAGCAAGGGCATGCTGATTCACAGTATCAGCAGTGAGCTGCCGGATGGATGTGCTGACCTCTTCCCAGGCTCTGCAGGGACCGGTTTGTCACTGGAGAGTAGTCAGTGCAGCTGCTTGACCAGCGAACGCTCTGCCTCACTGCCCGTCAGCAGGGCAAGACAGCACCAAGTGTCTAACTGCAGGCCTGGGAGCCTGCAGCACCACTAGTGTTAAGTGTTGGCTGGACAGATAGGAGTCGCAGCATAACCCCTCTCCATGTGCACTTAGAGAACAGGGTGTATGCCCTCTCCTTTGGGAGGGGTGCAGCCATCAGTGGCTCCAGAGTGCAAAGAGGGCAGGCGCGTTCAGCGGGGAGAGCCAGCAGTACTCCACCACGCTGTACAGCACGTAGCCCAGGAACAAGCCGAAGAGCACATCCGTCACATTGTGCCTGCCCAGCATGACCCTTGAAATGCCAACGACGAGAACCCAGAGCACCACGAGGACCCGCAGTGGGATGGCAAGCACCAGGTGGTGCAGAACAAAGCGGCAGACCAGGGCAGCTCTGGTGGCATGGCCTGATGGGAAGGAGTACTTGTCCACTGAGACGGTGACGAACATGTCCATCTTGTTGTGGGTAGGCCGTGGCCGTCTGACGATCCCTTTCACCACTGCCACCAGCACGAGATCCAGCACCAGTGCTAGGAGACAATGACAACAAGTGAGCAAAAATGGAAGTGTTTTGTCCCATGGGAGATGAGATACAATGCAAAGCCATTATGTATGAAAATGCATAGCTACCAAAGCTGCTAAGAGAAGGTGGTGTTTCCCACGGCTGCAGATCTAGGCAAGGAGAGCATAGCACTCATCCAGGCCCTAGATTTGTGCACGAGCACATCTGTCAGCACTCTAGGCTGGGCTTTACTTCCTGTGTGAAATCCGTTCTTTGTGACTCAGCACAAATCCTTCCCTAATTTGAAGCCATCCAAGGGGTTAATATTCCCTGCCAGTCCATGCTGATTCATCATCTCTTTGCACAAAGTGCACTGACCCTGGTAAATGATCAGTTTGCTTCTGGTGCTCAGCTGTGGCTCAGTGCAAAGGGGGTCCAGGCACTCCTCAGCAGTCTGAGGGCTCACAGCTCCTCACTTGGCTTCTCCCTGCTGCTGAGGGCACCAGTGTGTAAAAGGTAACCAGGCTTTGGCTTTTAAGACTTGACAAGATGGCTTAGCACCAGCTTTCTCCCAGAGTGCTATTGTGATAGAAGTCAGAAGTACCAGTGAGAAGTCAACTGCTGTCTGACAAGGGCAGCCAGCGGTGTCTTCTCTCTCCCATTTAACTAGCTTCCAGTGTTGGCTGCTGTGGCTGCTTCTTTCTAGGAAGCCATGTCTGAGAGATTGATATCTGCTTGTTGTAACCTTTGTTGCTGGGCACAAAGTCCTTTGGCTACTTCAGTTTGTTCTCTCTGGTTAATCATTTAAGAATGAATGTTTATTTGATTTGTATGAGGGTTGTTTTTTTTTTCTTCTTAAAACAACTAAGCTCTTTTCAATCCTTTCTTTTTATTGCATCTGGATATCAGGTAGGGCTCCTTTCCCAGAGGGTGGCCCTGGTGCCATGATAGTGCTACTCTGAGCAGAGCAGTGGTTGGAGGCCACCAAGGGCCTCCCACCAGTTCTCCAGGGACAGTGATCTGACCACACAGTGCAAAGTAAACAATATGCATGAAAACTTGCATTCCCCATCAAACATTTAGATTCAAACAATGCACACAAGACACCTTGGTATCTCAGGGGGTAAGGACTGGGGTTCAGGAGAGGTCTGTCGTTCTGAAGCTACTGCAGTTTCTAGGCAAGCAAAAATGTTGAATCTACATCTACCCAGCAGGACGCCAGGGGAAAAAAACATTACACCACGCATAATTACAGTGTGTGCTTTGAACCAGGTTTCCACACTGGCTGATACAGATCAGCACAAGCAGGTACTGCCTGCAGCAAGCCTGCAGGCGCTGATGTCTGCGTGCTTGAGTAAACTGCTGAGATGCCGCAGCTCTTGGCAGCCACAACAGCTGTTGGGAGCCACGTGGCTCCCTGGGGCTGCGAAGGCTCAGATCATTCGGGTTCTCTCTGTTCTCCCCCTTCCCTCGGACCCGTCCTCCCGCCCGGGGAGCCCCTTCCCGGCCTCACCGAAGAACAGGTTGAGCAGCACCTCCCTGGCGGCCGAGCTGTCGCTCTGGCAGAGCCCGTAGAAGGTGCCCAGCAGCCAGGGGATGCCGTGCCCTGACACCTCAACCACCTTCAGCAGCGGGCGGGCGCTGCCCCAAGCCGAGGCCTCTCCGGCGCACACACCCAGGCGCTTGGAGGCCCAGAGGTCGACGGCGAGCAGAGAGCTGAGGGCGATGCCCACGAAGGACGGGTTCAGCCGCATGCAGTCCTCCTCGGGCAGCGGCGGGGGCGCGGAGCCGGCCGACTCGCGGCGGCGGGACGGGCTGTCCGGGACCCCGGGGCCGCGCTGGTTCAGCAGGGACGCGAACTCGGGGCGAGCGCTGCGGCGCTCGCGGCCGCCGCGGGGACTGGGCATGGCGGTGGGGCCGGGCCCGGAAAGGCCAACGCGGGTCACCCACCGCCAGGAGGCTCGCCGCCGGCGGCCCCCGCTGTAACCCCGCCTCCTGCGGCCCAGCCGTCCCGGTACCCGCGCCGCCGGGCCCCGCGGCGGAGCTCCGTTCCGCCCGCCGCCGGGCTGCCGAACTTCCGCTTCCGCCGCCGCCGCCGCCTCTCGGTTGCTAGGGAACACGGACGCCAGGACGAAGCGCGGGGCTGCGGCGCCCCCTGCTGGCCGGAGGATCCCTCCCGTTCCTCCCTGCCCCGCCCCGAGCCGGCGGACGGTGGCCGGCGAGGGCCGCAAGAGAAGCGGCGGCGCGTTCGCCCTGCCGGCGCCGGTGCGGGCGCCGGTGCGCGGGCGGCGATGGTGGGGCGGGCGGCGAGGGGTCGCCGGGCCTCCGCCTGGCCCCCGCGTCGCGGAGGAGGGTGAGCGCGGCGGAGGCGGCGGGGCGGCGGCCATGGGCTGCCTGCAGAGCGTGGCCTGCAAGGCGCGGGTGCGGCGGGAGCACATCGTGGTGTCCGACGTGTCGGCCACCATCGAGCCGGCGGCCACTGCCATCGAGGAGAGCTCGCCGGTGGTGCTGCGGTACCGCACGCCCTATTTCCGCGCCTCGGCGCGCGTCCTCATGCCGCCCATCGCCCGGCGCCACACCTGGGTGGTGGGCTGGATCCAGGCCTGCAACCACATGGAGTTCTACAACACCTACAGCGACCTCGGCGTGTGAGCGGCGGGAGCGGGAGGGCGGGCGGCACCGGGCGGGGGGCGGCAGCGGGCGGCACTGTGGCGCACCTGAGGGGTGGCAGGGGAGGGTGTGCGGGGTGGGAGCGGATGTCCTTATGTGAGGGAATGGCGGTCCTGAGCTGGGTGTGTGAGGGGTGGAGGTCCTGGTGCGGCTGTGTGAACGGTTCGAGGTTCCCGTGTAACCCCACGAAGGGATGGAGTCCCCAGTGCGGTTACGTGGCACAATGGAGGTTATGGAACGGCTATGTGAGGGGATGGAGGTCTTAGTGTGGTTATGTGAACAGATAGGGGTCGTCGTGTGGTTCGTTGAGGGGGCGGAAGTGTGAGGAGCTGGAGGACCTGGTGCACTTATGGGAACAAACGTGGGTCCTACATGGTTACATGAGGGAATGGATGCCCTGGTGCAGTTAGGTGAGGCGCTGGAGCCCATGACACAATACAGGCCCTGGTGTGGTTCTGTGAGGAGACGGTTGCCCCAATAACATTATGTGAGGAGATGGGGCCCTGGTACGGTTTTGGGATTAGACTGGGGCCCTGGGATGGGTCTGTGATGGGTTGAAGGCACTACTGCATTTCTGTGAGGTGATAGAGGCACCAGCATGGTTACATGAATGATGTTGCTTGAAGATTCCACATGCATGGCCCAGGAGGCCACCAGAGAGCAATGCAGTTGGCTGTGCTGCTGTGGTTTCTGCCGTGTGCAGCGGCTGCTGAGGAAGCAGGGTCAGCCTGGTGCTGGGCTGTGCAGGTGCAGAGGCTGCTGGCTGAACCGTGGGTTCCATCCGCACCAAAGACTGCTGGTCGGTGCTGTGCTCGCAGCCAGGTTTGTCACTGCACTCGTCCTGTCAACCTGATTTTTCTTGATCGCTTCTGGGAACAGCAGGATCCTATTTCTCTGAGGGCAGAAATAGGGGAATCTACGTGGCACCGCATGCAGTGCTTGGTGTTAAGCTCTGAGAGCCCTCCTGCTGCTGCCTGGGATTTACCCATTTGTCTGTTCCCACATGCCCAGAAATGAGGGACAGCAGAGCAGCCCTTGCTGGAAATGAGGATTTCCAGCCTCAGAAACTGTGGGCTCTGGACATCCCTTCCAGCACAGCATGTGCTGTCCTTTCCGCCCTTAGTGTGAGCCTTGGTGTGTAGGAGTGCAGGCACAGGAGTTGCTCCCTTCCATCACTTTCCAGCTCTAGAAAAGCACCCTCTCTCCTCAACCCAATGCTGGAAGATGTGCTGTCACTATCGGAGTCAGTCTGCTTGCATTTCCAAGGGAGGGAGCAGATGGAGGCTGCCCTGGCAATCCTCGGCATGGAAGTAGGTGGCACTTCACATAGCTCTAGGCTGCCATGGCTTCCTGACAGGAGAGATGGTGCTGCCTGCCCTCGCCTGCAGGGCTGTTCTTGCTGCTGCAGTGCTGGGCTGGAGCAGCTCTCCCAGCCCTGATCCTGCTGGGGAGCAGGAGCAGCTGGCACCAGCCTCGGGTTTGCCTCAAGCTGCTGAGTTTGCCTACCCTATCCTGGCTGCCCTTCCTGAAAGTAGAACCCTGCTTGGGTTTTCTTGTGGGTGCCAGAGGCTGCGGTGCTGTGCCGGGATCAGTTTCCTCCAGTTTCCTGCCCTTCCTCAAGGGCAGAGGGACCTGGAGGCCACAGATGAGCTGCCTTCAGTATTGCCCCAAGCCAGTCATTGCCGCAGAGTTGGGCTAGTGGAGTTAGTGGGGCTGGGCGCAGGCAGGGGATGCTGGGGATGACCCCATCCTCCTTACTTTCAGAGCAGGCGGCGTTGTTGTGTGCAACACTGGGGTGCCCAGGAGGGTCAGAGTGAGTGCAGATCACTGCATCTTGGGAAGGATGGAAACCAGATGCTTCCTGCTGCTCATTGGCAGCTTCAAAGCCCAGATCTGTGTGCATCTGAGCTCAGCAGGAGGCTTCAACCAGAGCAATATGCCTGAGGACTTTCAAGGTTTCTGTTTTGTTCTCCTTCCTTTGATATCCAGCAGTGGTACAGCCAGTTTTTTTCAGATACTCACATACTGGGAACCTGATGTGCCTCAGGATGGAGACCTAGCACAGCCTCCTCTGTCTGCGTTTTAAATTGAAAATGCAGATTCAGCATCCAAAGAATTTCTGCTTTTTTTGTTCTTAGGATTTCAGGAAAGATCTGTGTGAGCTGGGCTGGGTCTTGCTGAGCTGGGTGGCCACTGTCCCCGCTCCCTGCTGATAATTACCACGTGGTGATCTTCTCCATCGCTGCATCTGCCTGGTGTTGCTAACGTGGTTTGCAGCCAAGATTTTGGCTGGAATTCCCCCCCACCCACAACTCTAACAATATGTCAGGGATTTCGTCACACCAGCAGCAGGCATGATTGTGGTATTTAATTACTGCACCTGCGTCTTAGCAAATGTCTATATTTAGGGGTGTAAAAATTGCAGACTGAGCTGTAGGCTGGGGGAAGCTGCTTGAGGCTTGGTGCAGGTTGTGGCCATGCTGCAGCTGACATGCAAGGAAGGCTGTTATTTTTTTCTCATCATTAATGAGATTAAGGAGAGAGTGACCTGAGAGTCACTCAGAAATGAGTATGGGCCCACTTGGTTAGATTGCGGGTTAATTAAAATGCTGTTGTGTTGGCAGAGCAGAGGCTGCTGCTGGCCTTGACTGACTCAGTGAAGGAGCTAAAGCTGAATTTGTTCTTGAACGAGGTCATCAGGGGCTTCCTGCAGGTGGGAAGGTGTTTCCCAAGCTCTGCTCTTGAGTTAGTGTTCCCAGAGGGAGGACCCGATGGGTGATGCCAGAGACAGACACTGGTGAACAGCTTTGGCTGGTATGGAGCTGCCAGTGGCTCTGGAAGGAATGGCTTTTTCGGTGGGGTTTCAGATAGAATTGTTATCCTTTTACCTGTACTTTTTCCTTCTGCTCTAAAGCAAGTGCTTTACCCTGCACGTGCTAGCACACAGCAGCTTGCTATGTTCCTTCCATTGCAGGCACTGCTCAAGCACTGCTGTTGCTGTTTCCCCAGTAACCTGCCCTTTCCATCTCTGTTCACCAGGTCAAGCTGGGAGCTGCCCGACTTGCGAGAAGGAAGAGTAAAAGCCATCAGTGATTCTGATGGAGTGAGCTACCCCTGGTATGGAAACACCACAGAAACTGTGACCCTGGTTGGGCCCACAAACAAGATCTCCAGGTTCTCGGTGAGCATGAATGACAATTTCTACCCCAGCGTGACGTGGGCTGTCCCTGTGAGCAACAGTAATGTGCCGTTGCTGACCAGGATTAAAAGGGACCAGAGCTTTACCACGTGGCTGGTAGCCATGAACACCACTACCAAGGAAAAGATCATCTTGCAGACTATAAAGTGGCGGATGCGAGTGGACATTGAGGTTGATCCCATGCAGCTCCTGGGGCAGCGGGCACGACTGGTGGGAAGGACTCAGCAGGAGCAGCCCCGGATCTTAAGCAGGATGGAGCCCATCCCACCAAATGCACTAGTGAAACCCAATGCCAACGATGCCCAAGTCCTCATGTGGAGACCCAAGCGAGGCCAGCCTATAGTTGTTATACCTCCCAAGTAGCACAGCACCGGGGCACGCACTGGTGCGTGCACGTGGGGACCTTGGTGCTGTTGGTGTGGTGCAAATGAGTGGGATTCCTGAGCCAAAGCAGACCTCTTGAGTTCGCCTGCCTTTGTAGCTGCGGTTGGAAGTTTCACAGTTGGAAAGAGAGCATGAGCTTGGCCTGGCTGTGGAGAGGAATTGCCAAGCTGGTCCCAGGAAGTGGATTTAAGTGCTTCTAGGGCTTGTGGCTGGAAAAAAGGCTGTCTTATCCAACCATCTCCTGCCTCCTTGCAGGAAAGTGTGAGGAGCAGGAGCATGATAAAACCGTGCCTGTGGCAAATGCTGCTTTCCACCCCATTAGCTGTAGTAGAGGAGCCCATGCCTGCCAGACATGGGGGGTTGTGCAGTCACCCTTCCCCTCGGTGTCTCTACCTATGCATTTCAGATGGATAATCAGCATGTTGCCATGCTGTCTGGGACTTGGAAGGGCCTGGGAGCAGTGTGGGAGCCGGTGCCCAGTCAGAGCCCAGTGCCAGCAGTCATCTCTGCCTGAGAGGGGCTTTCTGCAGCTGACTGGAAGCAGGACATTATGCATGCGTCTCGGTGTGTTTGGAGTGGTTGTGAATGTAGGCGATGACATAGTTCATTCCTGTCTAGGAGTGAGACCTGAGGGCAGGTTAGATATCCTTCAGTTTTATGGTGCACTAAATCTTTGCAGTTCCCCCCCTCCCCATCCCCACCAGCCATTTCTTTTGCTGGAGACAGAATTATTCTCAACCAGAAGAGAAATCACAAGCGATGCCTTTTTACAGAGGCGAAGGAGAGCAGGCAGCTACTGATGGTGTTTGCGTGGTATCCAGAAAAGCTTGGAGGTACTCCAGGATTTGGATGCTTCCACTGCAGACATGAGTGCATAGCAAGAGGTTGTGTGCTTGTTCATCTTCCACCCAAATGCCTGCTGGTGTGGGAGGTTTGATCCTCAGCCACCCATGGAGCAGTGCAGCGTGTGTGCATGTGCAAGTTGCTTGTGCTGTTGCAGGTGTCTGGCAGGTTGCCTTTTTCTCCACCTTGTGCCCTTCACTGCCTGGATTGCTGGCATCTCTCTGGTCTGTGGGGAGGTGCTGGTGCTGTGGGCTGCAGTGTACAATTCCCTGCTTGTTGTAGCAGGGGAGCAACTTTTCCCTTCTTTCAGCTGAGCTCTGGTGGTTGCACCTTCCTAGATGCAGCAGCAGCAGAAGCCACAGTGGCTTTGTCCCCACCCAAGGACAGTTTCAGGTGCCCTGTGTTGCTGCAGGGTCCCGGGCAGATGAATATGGCTTTTGCTGCTTTCCCTGCTCTGTTTCATGCTGCCATACCTCCAGCTTGTGCCCCTGCCTTTGTGCAATGAAGGTTTCTGCTGCTGTGGGGAGGTGAGGTATTTCTGCTTGGAGCTTCCTGCATTCCCCTTGCTGCTGGGAGAGCCTGGGAACCGTCTCACTGGCTACTCTTGTCAAAGCCTTTTTTGCAGCATCAGGAGCACTTCCTTGAACCTGGGTGTCAGGCAGCCCAGCTCAGGACTTCTTTGCTTTCCCCAGTGTGCAAAACCTGCTCCCCCTGCTGCAGAGGAGCCTTTTTTCTCCTTGTGCACACGCCTTGGGGCAGAGCCTTCCCACAGCATCGCTCTCTGAAGTACGCACAAATCCCTGCAAAGCTTCAGGTGCAGCTCATGCTTTTCCAGGGTGAGACGCACACCTCTGGCATCTGGGAGCTGCTCCCCACGAGCAAAGGGACTCCTGGGTGTCTTAGACCAAAAATCCCTGTGAAATCCCCATGCTATTTATTACTCTCATTAGGCTTTGCTGCTTATTCAGTTCTTAATTTTTTTTCCTCTGGGAGCATTGCACACCAACGCCCTGGTGAACACTTTGATGTGCTGTGGGCTGTGGTCCTGCTCCTCCTGCTCAGCCTGGTGCAGACAGAGCGGTTTGGTGGCCTGGGAAGCAACTGCTTTGGGTTAGCTGAGGACTGGTTGAGTCCTTGCCATGAGAAAAGCCTGGAGGGAGAGCAGGCTCTGAGCTCTGGTCTGCTTTGCTTTTCTGAGCAGAGTTTCTGCAAGGAAATGGTGAGCACTGGGCACCTTGTTTTTGTGAGATTCAGCCAGTGTTTTTGTATGGACACGTGATCAAAGGCAATTTTAGCTATTGCTGATGTTATGTTTATCAAAAGTGTGTGTGGAAAAGCTGTTAGAAACTTTCAATACAATTTGCATCAAAATGTGGGGGAGGAGGAAGAAGGGGACATACCTTTCAGTGTGAAATAAGACAGGTGTGTATTGTTGACCTGCTAGGACAGAAACAATCCCAAAAGCTCTTGTGAAACCCCTCTGCAGGGGCTGGAAGGCAGTTGAGCCCCAGGAAATGATGCAGCAAAGGGCTGTGTGGCATTGAAGCACAGAGGGAGAGAGGCAGAGGATTGGCTGCATCTCCTCGGTGTGTAGGGAGCGATCAGCCCCTCTAAGGATCTGCTTGCATGTTCAAGTCTGAAGTTGCTTGCAGCTTGGCTGCCCTTCTTTCTGAGGGCCCCAATTGGGAGCCCCAGTGCTGGCTCTGGGAGGAGCACCTGGCCTCCTGAGCTCAGCTGTAAAACCACCCCATGGGACGCTAGCCCCTCCAGCACTCCATCCCCATCCCCGCTTGTAGCCGGCACCTCGTTATCTCAGGGAGGGACAGGTCACGCTTCCCCCTCATCCTGAGGTGCCCCTTCTGCTCCGTCCTGTGGTTTCATGGCTGTGCCCACATACCACTTGGGCACGGCACTTTGGGAAGCACCCATCAATCTCTCTGGGTTCAGAGCGTTGCTGTGGGTGCTGGGAAACGCCTGCGGGGCAGGCGGGTGAAGCCGGAGTGGGTGCCACAAGTGCCACCCTTGTCCTCGGCACCCATGCGGACGCGGCTGCTTGCTCGCGTGCTCGGCTCACTTATTTATTTCTTATTTATTTCTTATTTATTTATTTAAGATGTATTTAAGTTATTTATTTGTATTTATTGACAGCTGGAACTCGGGGGTCATTTCTGCTGCGCGGCAGGGGTGGCTGGGTCTCCCCTGCGCATTTTGGGAGCGCCGATGGGGAGGGATGCTCGTGGGCACCCGCTCCCATCCTATCCCCTTTTGGGAGGGAGGGAGGGAGAACTGGGGAAGAGGAATCACATCAGTGCCTGCAGGGAGGACATCCTGTGCCTGGCCTCTTCCTGCAGGACCTCGAAGCCTCCTCCTCGCCCTCAGGCGCTGCACTCCCTCCGTGCCCGTATGTATTTATTGGCCCGGCCTCCCGGTGTTTTTTCTGTTTGGCTCACGCTGTACTTGATGTTGCCAATTTCTGGAGATGGTGATAAGAGCAAGGACATGTGGGTGTCACTACGGAGAAAAGACAAAATCAGGTATTCTGCTGTTGTGTGGAGAAAATCGGAAGGAAGAGAAGATGAAAGCTGGTTTTGCAGAGTGCCTTAAACACAAATGACTTTACGGAGTAGGGGGCTTGGACTTCTGTCTTTGGATGTTATTGCAAACTCGAACAAATGTTGCGTTTCACTTCTCTGGGATTAAAAGAACATTCAATCTGTACTGGAACCAAACTGTTCTGTCTGCTTAAGTCTGGCTTTTCTGGGCAGCAGGCCGGAATGTTTGCAAGGGGTGGAGGGGTGCAGGCTGCCCTTTCTCCCTGGGGAAATCAGGTCAGGGTGAGGGCTGTGTGCCAGAGTACTGAATGGAACCTGGGAGCCCTCGCAGCTGGTGGGGAACTTGGGAATCTGTCAAACTTTGTCAGGCTGAAAAAATGCACAGACAGGGGGTGTTCCCACTTGGAAACTGCAGTCCCATTCCCAGTTCCTGCAGTGAGATGGAGAATAAGATTCCACAGAGAGATCAGACGGTGTTATTTTTCCTCAGTAGAAATAATGAATGGGGATAGTTGAGAATTTTTTAACAAAGGTTCACTTAAATTTCCACAACCAGGAGTTGAGGAAAAGGAGCAATTGAAACATTTGGAAAGAATACCAATAGTCACTGAATAGTTGCTGACAGCAATGTATTAATGAAAAGAAGAGTTCTCAGCCTGAAAGACAGCCGTGTCTGGGGAGGGATGTCTTCTGGGTTGGCATGGCCTGCATTGGGTGCTGGGAAGAGCTGAGAGCTTGGAACGGTGTCGGGGAACATTCAACCTGCATCCCTGCAGGATGCTGGAGGGTATCTCATTGCATTGCAGTGCAACTGCTAGTCCTTGCTGGCTCTGCAGGACATTTGTGCCCTGTGCCAGCCAGCTTCCTTAGTAGCTGCTGGTTCCAAGTGTTGCTGACTGTGTGGACACTGAGAGATGCTGATGGGCAGGCGGCCTGTGTGCTATTCAGTGAGCGGGTTTCTTTCCTAGCATTACACTGAACATGGTTCATCGCTTGACGAGTTTGGGCCTGCATGAAGCATCCCCTGGGCAGCGGGGCTGTGAGGCAGAGCAGCGGAACATGCCTGGAAAGCAAATCACAAACCTTCCAACTTCACAGTCCCAAGGATTTAGAGATAAGTGTTGGAGAAATCTCTGAGGTTTTGGTGTTGGAGTGCAGGAAGTTTACAGGGATTGTACTGTGCCCTAAGGAGCAGGGTAGCTACCTCTAAATCCAATTTGACATCTCCAAAGCAGACATCTTCCTTTTCCCCACTGAGGCTCCTTGGCAAAGCAGGGACAGCACTGCTGCCCTGATACCTGCTGCCTTTGTGCAAAGTGCTTTCCAGACTGCTTTATGCAGCAGCCTCTGCACTGCCACCAGCCAGGAGTGTTGGTGCATGCCCCAGCTAGCCAAGTCAAGAAGTCAGGGTACTATAGACAAAGCAGCAGTGCTATGTGGGGGAACCCAGCAGAGGCAGACAAGGGACATCACGCGTAGTACTGAAGACCAGTTTATTTGCTCTATTCCCTCTTCCACAAACACTGAAAACAATCAGTCAACTTTCAGCAAGAGAAAGCATTAAGAAGTGAGAGATTTTGCTCTGCAGCTCCTCCCCTACAAAGGGGAACAAATGAAGGTGTAAACAAGTTAGTGACCACTGCTCCTAAAGGCATGAAGCAGTTTGGAGCTACCTGATGGGAGGCACGGGCCCAGCAGGACACCCCTTGTGACCTGTCTGCTGACACCACACTTCTCACTTTGCTGCCAGGAAAAGCTGGTGCCAAACAGGAGAAATGCCCACCGTGTGAGCCCTGGAGCACCCACCAGTCTCCTAACCTCTTCCTTGTAGGTAAGAAAACACCCAGGGTTTTAGTTTGAGAGAGTGTGGGGGACAAAAGGGATGTGGAAGATTGACTTAGTATCAGGATGCACTGTCAGTGAGAGTCATAGTACGATGCTGCTGATCACACAGGGGTTGGGAGGCAGGATTCAGGCACAGGCAGGCTCCCACCACAAAGGACCGTGCCCAGCAGCATGGGTGGGCAGAGCTGCTCACTCGGGCTGTGGGGTGTAACGCAGGTACTTCTTGCCTGATGGGAGATCCTTCGTGAAGACTCCTTTGGGGAAAAGCTTCTTGGCTTCTTCATCAGGTAAGGTGGGCACAACCATGACACTGTCACCACACTAAGGAGCAAATGGGAATTGTGAGAGCAGCAGGGATGCTGGTCAGCTGCACAGCACAGGATCTCTGCACTGCAGCAGGGCACACACTCTGCTCCTCCATCCTAAAGCCCGAGTGCCAATGTGCAGGTAGTGCTGGTCCCCTCTGGTGAGCCAGCTGTGCTGCCCTGGATGGCGCAGGGGGTGAGCACACCCCAAACCATGGCTGGAGGCTGGGGTTGTTGGAGACAAAGCTGCCTCCATGCTCTCCTTGCTGTACCTGTAGAAATACTCCATGATCACCTTTTCTGGGACACCTGTCTCAGCAGGAATGTCCCTCCTGACTACAGACAGGCAGGTTTGTTTGGTGACAGCTACCAAAGCCAGCAGTGTAGATCCAAAAGCAGTGCTGGGGGTCCAAGGAAAATGCTAGCTAGCTTAAGCAGGCAGGCTGCACTGCTTATTCTTGCTTTGGCTTGGTTGCCTGAACAAATTCTTGGGAATTTGAAATAACGATGCTGCATAGGGATGACAGCAACTAGGGAACTTCATCTGGTAATTTTCCACAAGGCTAGAATGCAGTGAGGGCTGTGCCCATTCCAGCCATTCTTTGCTCAAAGGGAGCAGAGCAGCAAGCCATCTAGGGAGGGGTGCTCATGCCAGCTGTTTTTCTGGCTCTGAGTGGACCTTGGCCTGGCAGCTGACATCAGCAATGCTCTTCCTTATCTTGCCCTCCAAGGGCAAGACCCGTATTGGCCCAGAGCTCACATGCTGATAGCCAGAAGGGCCAGGCCCTATATCTGCAGGTACCTAAAACTGAAGGAAGGGAAGGGAGATCTCTGTGTGATGCCACACAGCAATGCCCTTGGGGCTCTTGTTTAGCATCCAATTCATATAACTGGACTGCAGCAGCTCCCCGTACCCCTGGATCACTTCCAAAGGAAGCCGTTAGATGTTTAATGCACCTTTACCTCCCCTGCACACAAGTTCTGTTTCCCTTCTCACCTTCCAGTCCACAGGGGTAGCAACCTTCTTGT
Organism: Tetrao urogallus; assembly: GCF_951394365.1. Classification (NCBI taxonomy): domain Eukaryota; kingdom Metazoa; phylum Chordata; class Aves; order Galliformes; family Phasianidae; genus Tetrao; species Tetrao urogallus. The sequence continues at coordinate 23,350,235 of NC_136818.1, forward strand.
ATGCTGTCAGCTGCAGGGAGTCCACCACTCTCAGGATCTCATCAAAATTTCTCCCAGTGGTGGCTGGGTACAGGATGGAGAGTTTCAGCTTCTTATCAGGGCCGAATATGAACACCTGAGCACAGGGAGACAGGGTCATGTTTCTGGGGCATCATCAGGGGCCTGGAAGAAGGTGTCTGTCCCACTGCCCTGCTGGATTTACTCAGCCCTCCCACTCCTGGTCATGGGAGGTGCCCTGCTTGACTGAGGTGCTTGGGGCAGCAGAGATGCCATGGTGGGTAATTCCTAGAGCAAAGATACGTAGAACAGTGTTTGCTCTAGGAACTCCTGTTTCTAATGCTATCTTGTTTTGCTACTTGAAGTTTCCTCATCCTGGCCTATGTCCTTCTAACACAAGCACAGGAGGGGAGAGGAAAAGCCCGGCGGATCAAGGACTTAATGTTCCCTCTCCGTTTGGACAGGCACAAGGATGAACTGATGCCAGCAGCAAGACAGAGCTGATGCCAGCAGGCCAGGGATGTGCCAGCCTCTTCTTGTTCCACTACCCACGGATCTAGCCTAGGCAAGTCAACCAAGCTCCCAGGATGGTCCTGTCTGTGCACGTAAGCTGCTCCCCCCAGGGACACAGGGCAGGATGGCAGGTAATGCCTGCTGCTGAGCAGCCTGCCAAGCAACAGTGCTCTAAAGCCACAAGCTCACCACACGAGCAGTCAGGGGTATGCCGTCCTTGTCCCGCTCATCTGGGTCCAGCATGCCCAGCTTGATGGCGAGCTCTCGGTTCTTATCAGCAATGATGGGGAAGGGGAGCTTCTCCACAGGTTGATCTCCATTGTATGCATTGATGTCCTGCAGAGACAAGATCATTGGAATGCTTAGGGTTATGCTCCCACCATGGGTTGGAGGTGGCCTGACCTGGGTCTGCCAGGCAGGCAGACCTGCTGTATCCGGAGCAGAATGCTGCAGAAGGGCCACACAAACATGCACCCACTGGTGACATGGGATTCTTCCACCTTGCTCTGAGAATGGACGTGTCCCTTTCAGTTCAGTGATTCCAAACTTCTGAGGAATGTGCTGGAGTCACACCTGAACTGAACCATGCTTCTAAGGAACAATTCTAGCTGCAGTGCTGTCAGCAACTCTACAGCTAACAAAGCTCATATGCTGAACATGTGACAGGTCTTGAGCAAGGAACCAGCTCCATTCAGTAAGCCACTCTTAGCTTACTTAACAGTTCCTGAGAACAGAGTGTAATCTCTGTGCATGTGCTGGGACACCACGTGTTTCTTTCTGAACTGTGCCTGGAGACAGAGGAAGTAAACCACCACCTGCCTACACTCTCCTTGCGACCAGCTTATGAGATTGCTCCCTGCACCAGTTCTAACTTGATGCGCTTCACACAGAAACTGTATTTTGATCATCTCTGAATCTGATCTGGCTTTGGCCAAAACATTCAAGTTATTTTTGGACAAGTGCTGAGCCACAGGAGGACTGGGAAAAGCCCACTCAAGGCAACACATGCAGAGCAGCAGCCAGCATGAAAAAAAATTTAATCCAAGGTTTCTGCCCCAGAATAGAGCCGCCTGCTCTTTCTGTCCTCTTTATATTACAGGGGAACAAACTGGACTCAAGCAATTACAGCAGCCTCCTACACACCGAAGTGGTATGGTATCAGCTGTGTACGTACAAACTTCTGTTTTCTCTGGGCTTTAAACATGGGGAACAGACTCAGTCCTGCTCAGGTGGAATGCGGGGAAGGCAGAGTTGGAAACATGACCCTGAGTAATGCCTACCCCTGCTCAGTGTGCTGAAGATAGTGAGAGCAAACAGGCCATGTGCTGGTCCTCAGCACCCCTATGCTGCAGGAGGTGCAGTTAGGAGCTGCTCCAGCTGCTCAGGATGCTGCAAGCAGTCAAGTGGTACACACGTGGCAGGAAACATCTGCAATGTTTCTCTCTGCTTGCTTTCTCCCCACGCCAGTGAGTCAGCAATGAACTGCACAAAGGGGCTGTTCACCTCTGCTGGGCTGTGTGCAGGCCTGCTTTGGGAAGGAACTGGTTCCCTACTCCTGCAGAGCTACCTTGTCAAAGCAAAGCAGGGAAGGAAAGCCAAGACAAGAGACCAGCCCATCTCTGAACATCCCGTGGAGCTGCAGGAGGCTGTTGAGGAAAGCCAGACCATGACAAACACGCACCTTCTCTCCAGACTGACAGATGAAGATTGCTGAAAAGCAAGATCCAAATCCTATAGCTTGTAATTCATTCCAAAACACACGTAATATCATGTCGCAGGAAATCACTGTACAAATGGCTTCATACACCCCACCCTATTTTGCAACAGGACACATAAGACTTACTCACTTCCCTGTAAACCTTCCAGAGTCCAAGCTGAAAGCAGACATCGCTAGAGTGATTTATTCACCTTACTCATCAGTGATCTAAGAGAATGCTGAAACCTCCTCCGACACGCTCAGCACAAGCCAGACAACCCTGCAACAAACACTGGCTTCTCAGGAGATGACCATCTCTCTGCCTGCCACAGACCTGCTGCTGTGGGGGCAGATGCCATGTTAGTCCTTCTCGAGGGACTCATCTATTCAGCCAGGTCTTGGAGAAGCAGCACACGGACCATGGGGGACAGCAGAGCAGGATCTACTGCTGGCTTGTTATGAGAGGAGCAAGCCCCTGGGTCTGGGAGAGGCGTGACTAAGAGCAGTGACATCTTTGGCTGATAAAGTAGAGTTAAGCAAATTGGTGTAACAGCTATGGCTACTCTGTTTCACAGCACTGCTCTTTGCTGCCAGTTGAGCTGACCAGCCTGGTTTATCAACTTCCCAGGCCCTATCTGCCCACTGAAATTTGGGAGCAAAGGAAGCAGAGGCTTCTTTCTTGTTTCATGCAAAATTCAGCCTTCCCTCCTGCTCATTTGCTTCCCTCTGGGCAGTACTTCAGATGAAGGAAGCTTCATCCACAAAGAAAGTATAGGAAGGTAGAGGAACGTTACATGAAGAGGTTTAACTGCCCAAAGTTTTGCTCATTCCTGGGATTTCTAGTATCTAGTGAAGGAAACTGCAGTTTCTAGATCTTAGTCCAGCAATCAATGCAGACCACTTCTGCACCTGCCACCAAAGGACGGCATCTCTGTTCAAGCTCCACGGGTGGGCAGAACCTCTGGGGGGGCACTTCATCAGATCTGAACAGCTGCCTTCCTACTTAGTTAAACTCTTTGTGTCACAACCTGACATATCTTCTCATTCCCATGCAAAAGTGCCCCAGTTGCTCTGCATTGAAAGAAAACCTGCTCAAATCTCTATTCAGGCAGCTTTGCTCCCCCTCTACACCTTTTCTTGTTCTCTCATCTGTGAGATGAGCAATTTCAAACACATCAGAAACTGTCTGCTATGGATTTATCCTCACTAATTTGATCTTTTGCTCCAGACTTTCAAAGTTTTGCTTTCAACAGGTGCCGAGCAGACATTTCCAAACGACTGTCTCTCAGGCCTCTCCCAGCCTGGCAGCATATTAGCTGCAGCTTGGACTATTGTCCTCAGGCCTTTCCAAATTCTTTGTCTCGTCAGCATCATGAGGCTGTTTTGCAACTTTTCTGCAACTTCTTTTACCTGAGGTTATGCTAAATAATTCTGTAGCATTACCAAGCCAGCTCACTGTTCACCTTTCTCCCAGATCATCCGAGTATGGTGAACGCCACGCATCCCTGCAGCCCCTCTAGGGAGCTCACTGCTTCCCTTCCTTGACACAACTTACTGTTTCCTCCTATCACCCTACATAATAAATCCTTTTCAGAGCTGATTTCCTTGAAAACCTTCCTGGAAAGCCAAGGGCTTTGTAATAGTCAGCATCATCTGTACAGGTCTTCAAAGGGTTCTAACAAACCAGGAGACGAGACTCCTTTACAAAACACAACCCAAACTTTCTGTTCCATTTAGTGGAACATTATCTAATAATTTGATGGTGGTTTCAGCCAGTTTGACCAGTGCAAAGACCTCAGTTACCAGTTAGGATTTTGATGCTGTTTTTCCCAGGCCCTTCTGAGGCTTGGTGGGACATCAGCTATGCACCACTCAGGCACAAAGGTCAATTTAAGCATTAAGGCAATTAGGCAATTTCTAAAGCCATTCAGACATGAAGTAATGTTTGAATGTGGAAATTTCTCACCTTTATTACTTCTTATTTGCATACATCTGACTCCTGGAAAACGTGACAGAACATTCCCACTTTTAAGAGTAAAGAAAGAAGCAGATAACTCACTCAGGGATTCTTGTACTCTGTCCACTAAGTCTCAGTACTCATTTTATATCCCTAATATGTGGAGTCATGCTACCTGGCAGCATGACAGTGTCAACAACACCCCTGTTGACACTGCCTTTGAAGTTTTCCATTAGCAGCTTTTCTATTCCTTAAATAAGCTACTTCTGTGCCACCATTCTTCTATTTCCCTATAAGCATTTCATATTTGACGTGCTCTTATTTGTACTTTTATATTCAACATGTCACTGCTTGTTCGTTGTGTACTTTCCTCTGCCTGGACACAAGTGATGTGTTAGCCCTAGTGATGTGGTTGGTGCCCCATTCCTGCAGACTTTCAAGGTGAGGCTGGATAATGCCCTGGGCAACCCTATCCCTTCCAACTCTAAGGGTTCTAAGATTGATTCTACGAGCTGCACCCTTTTAAGACTGCCAGTTTGAATCACAGAGCCACTAAGATCAGAAGGGACCACTAAGCCCAGCCACCAACGCTGACATCTTTCCTGTTTTAACACATCCTCTGAGCTTCTCGCACTGCCATAGAGTTGCAGCTCACAGCTCTCCCGTGACTGAACTTTTCCTTTGGCCTTCAGAGCACAGCCGCACTGCAGCCAGGCACCGCTACCTTGCTGCAGGCACCGCTACCTTGCTCCAGGCACCCCTACCTTGCTCCAGGCGAGGTGGTCGGGGACGCTGTCAATGGAGAGGGCGATCATCTTCACGTTGCGTTTGCTGAACTCGGGTGCCAGCTTGGCCGCCCGGCCCAGCTCCGTGGTGCAGACGGGTGTGAAGTCCCGCGGATGGGAGAAGAGGATGCCCCATCTGAAAGAGGAGAGCAGGGGACGGCGTGAGGACAAGGCTATCGGTTCCGAAAACCAAGCTCATCGTTTTACCCCCCCTCGTCCCACTTCGGGATGCGAACCGAGCAGGCTCGGATCCGCCCGGCGCCCTCCGCCTCCGGGAGCCGCGTTTTGCCGCGCACGACGGTGACACACGGCCGGAATGCCGCTCGGGAAGCCCGGGCCCACCGCCCCGCCCCGGCCGTGCCCCCGCCGCTCACGAGTCGCCCAGGAAGTCGTGGAAGCGAATGGGGCCCTGCGTGGTGTCCGCCTCGAAGTTGGGCGCCTCGTCGCCCAGCAGCAGGCCCGGCATAGTGGAGAACTGCGCACCGCTCGCCACCCGTTCGGCTCTGCTCGGCCCCGCTCGGCTCGCCGGAGGGGGCGTGACCTCCGCGCCTGCGCACACCCGTCGCCCCTCCCCTGACGTAACGGAGCGCCGCGCTTTACGACGCTTCGCGGCCTCCGCGTCCCTGTGCTCCGCGGCGATGGCGACGTACGTGAGCGAGCTGGAGGCGGCCAAGAAGAGCCTGAGCGAGGCGCTGGGCGAGAACGTGAAGCAGTGAGCGTCTCACCGCGCGGCCCCGAGCCTCGGCCTCGCCCGCGGCGACGCCGTCACAGCACCGCCTCTCTCTCTCGCAGGTACTGGGCCAACCTGAAGCTCTGGTTCAAGCAGAAGATCAGCAAGGAGGAGTTTGACCTGGAGGCGCGGCGGCTGCTCACGCAGGACAACGGTAACGGCGGGCCTCGGTGGGGCAGCCCGTCTCCCGCCGCTGGGCGCGGCCCTCAGCGCGGCTCTCCTCGTTGGTGGTTAAAGGCCAGCTGGTCCTGCTGCCCTGCCGCGCACGGGGACGCCACGGCTCCGTCGGTGCTGGGAGCCTATCCGGCCTGACCTCGGTGTCTGCAGGGATGGGGCACCGCCAGCTGTGGGCAGCCTGTGCTGTGCCTCACTGCTCTAACGGCAGGATACGTCTTCCTTCGATCTAACCCAGATATCCCTTCTTTCAGTCCCTTTGTCCTGTCACAGCAGGCCCTGCTAAAGAGTCAGTCCCGTGTTTCTTACAGCCCCACTGTATATACCAGCAGGCAGCTCTCAGGTCTCCCCACAGCTTTCTCTCCATGCTGAGCAGCCCCAGCTGTCAGCCCCTCCTTGTGTGGAGATGTTCCATCCCTAGGGTCATTTTTGTGGCCATCCTCTGGATGTGCTCCAGCAGGTTCATGTCTCTCCAGTACTGAGTACTCCATGCTTAGTGCTGGCTCTCCTTTATTTTAACTTTTTCTTTTTTAAAGCAAACCCAAAGCCTCACTGCCAGAAGGTGCATGGGAGGGAGGACAACCAGGCCTCCTTGTTGCTGGCTGAGTGCACCTGACTTGCCATGCGCCGTGCTCTAGGGCTGGATTGCTGCATGGTACGCTGACAAGCAATCCAGCTTGCACCTGTGCTGTGTTGTATTCTTTCTAGTAGCAGGTTCAGGGTTAAGTGAAGGGGAAAAAAAAACAACAACAAAAAATCTCTTAAAAAAACCCTTTATATTGGAAGTTGTGACTTTCAGCTAAGTGAATGGTGAAAACATGGCTGTGGGGAGACACAGAACCTACTTTGAGCCAGTGCCTATGACCACCAACATGTTCCTAATGAGCTATCTGTCTTCATGCAGTCCACTCACACAACGACTTTCTCCTGGCCATCCTTACCCGATGCCAGATCTTGGTTTCTGCACCAGGTGAGTCCCAAGTTTCGTTAAAAGTAATCAGTAAAGCTTTGGCACATGTGTTTGGGCTTCGTATGTGGCTGTTCTGTTTGCTGAGCCTTAATATTCCTGTTCCCTTGGCCATGCAGGCAGAAGGGTAACCAGGTAGTTATCCAGATGATTTCAGTGTGACATTCTTAAGAGCAGAAAAACAAAACTGCATTTGCTCTGCTAGAGGCTGATGTGCTGGGTTGCTGTTTGTGGTAAGTTTGATTTCTAGGCTGGGTGTCTGTTGGGCCATGAGTGCTGAGAAGTGAAGTTAATGGGAGATGCTGCTTTGTGTTTGAACTGCTCTGCTTGCTGTTTCCTTTGTGTTCTGATCTGGGTGGTGCCCTCTTTGTTCCTTGGTATCTTGGGAATAACGTCTTGAGGAGCTGGGTTTTCCTGACTGACCTTGAAGTCAAGTGTGTATCTGATAGAAAAGTGCTTACTGAATGCTTCTAGCCAACTCTTAATTGAGCTATGGTCAATTAGTCCAACCTCCTGCCCCTTTGATATTAAACTTCTTTAACTGTGTAAGCATTCTGAATGGCTGTTGTCAGACTGGCAAGCTATTTTCTGCTTGGTCTTCAAAATAACTGTCAATTTAGAGATATGATGTGAAGGACAATCGAATTGCAATTTAAGATATGAAGCTGCTGTGCGATAATGGAGAGAAGATCATTGCAGTTGTGGTGAGCTAAGGTCCGAGGAAGCAGTTTTTCCTCTGTGGGAAGTACCTGAAGTGGCTGGGTCTGAGCTCACGAGGGGGGAAAGCTGCTGCTTCTGTTCAGGGTCAGGAACGTTTCAGTTTTATGTAAAGGTGAATCAGTGTTTGCTCTGGCTGGGACTTGGTTGGCTTTTTCTGAGTGCTGGGTCATAACCCAAGGTCTTGGTTTTGGATGGCAGCAGTGGCACTGCTGGGTGGCTGAAGTTGGGGTTATTTGTTTCTGTCTGCACTGCTGTGCTGGTCTGTGTGGACTTCCACTTGTTACTTTGTCCAGTCACATGGCTGTGCAGCATTTCTGCAGTTGTTTGGGCAGACTTTACTGGCTTGAATAGCTCAGACTTGGCAGTCTGGGAAAAATTATTAGCTTTTCTCAGAGCTGTCTAGGAATGGGTTAAGTATTTCACTGCTTTGTACTGGGGCTGGTGCTTCACAGGTGCCTTTCATGTGCTCATTATTTCCCACTTCAGTCTCTTAATTTCAAGTACTTGCAAGAGCTCTCTTGTCCCAGTGGAGCTGAAGCTCTTTCAGAGCCCTTGAGGAACCTGTTTCTGTGTGTCAGTGAGGGTGTGTAACTGAGTGGTAGCTAGCCGTGCTTAGCATGTGGTGGCCATGCTTCCAGTCAAACTCATTGAGCAGATCTGCACAAGCCAGCTTGAATAAGCTCAGTTTGGTCATGTGTATTCCTAGAGGAATGGCTTTGTGCTCTGCAGGTGATGCTGCATGTTGGTGGTCTCTTGCAGTTTTGTGGGCTGTTGTTGTTCCCAGCTTGGACCAGTGCAGCCTGTTCCAGGGACCTGGAGCTAACCTGCATGGAGATGCCTGCATCTTGCCCTCTGGCAGATCTGTTGCGTGAGCATTTTGTTTGCCAGTCTGCTGTGTGTGGTGCAGTGGCTTCTATGTCCAGACACAGAGGTGTAGTACAAACGGAGTACTTGATGTTATGCTTTGGTTCACTTTTCCCTACTATCACTTTCCCCTAGCTACCAACCTGCCACTTGCTGGTTTTTGTCCCTGTGAGAATGGGATGCTAACAGGGCACCTCCAGTGCTGTGCTTTGAGTAAAAAGTGTTCTCTGGATAGTTTATGGAAACAAATACTTGGTACAGGTGTGCTTGAGGCACTTGGTGTGCTGCCACAAAGGCTGATGCGTGTGCTTTCCACCTTCATGTAAGTGGGACAAGAGGGAAATAAACATTTTTAAACTGTCATCTTTTAAAAAATAACTTGTATGGTTGGTGCTACACTGGATTGTGGCATTTGAGGTAGGGAGCCTTGCAGGGGATATTTCAAATGAGAGACTGTAACAGCTGAAGAAAGCAAACAACCCATCTGTTCCCAGTGTTCTTTCTGATTAGTGGTTCCACCTGGCCTTACAGGTGCACAGTGACCGATGGGATCAATACTTACAACTTGCACCTCCTCACTCTAATGGGCATGCAAATTTCAAATCCCAGTTAAGGACATTTGGGACCTGGTGGTGGGGTGAGAGGAAGGCTCATGCTACTTGGATGGCAGGACTGATCGGGGCTTTTGGTTCCTCAGCTCCCACTGAGGTCCCCCAGGACCCTGAGGATCCTAAGTCTGATGTAAGTGGTGTGAGAGACTGTTTTCTTTGCTGATCTTTGCCAGCATTTTCAGAAGTGCTTTTATGTAATTTTTTCCTTCCCTCAGGGGAAATCCTGTTTAAAGCCTTTCCTTATGCTGTGTGAACTTCTTTGCTGAGCTGCCTTGTTGGTTGATGGTTGAATACAAGCGGTCAGGTTGGCCAGATTCCTTGAGTTAATACATAGCTCACTTGAACTGTTTACCTTGTTTCTTAGCTAAATGGTAACTAGGAGAAACTTTAACAATTGTAAGCACTTGAGTTAGTGATGAAAGCATTTCATTTATTTAATGGTCATCTTGAGCCAATAAAGAGATGGTTCAGAGAATTAGAACTCTTGCTGGGATAGCAGGAACTTATATAATGTCGGGGGCTTCCCCCTAGCTTTGCTTGAAGGGTTGCCACATTGTGTTCCACTTCTCTCCAGAGAGTTGAAGAGGGAGGAGAAGGAAGAGAACAGGAGTGTGAGGTGTTACCAGAGGAATTGGGATGGAATTGAAAAAACCTGAGGTTATTGGAATGTAGTTGACTCAACCCCTGTCCCTGCAGGAAGATCTTGAAACAGACAAAACCCAGAAAACCATACCCTGACAATCAAATGGAGGAGAATGGGAAAAGGGGGATGGATGTTTCCCATGCCTGTTTGCTGGGCCCAGTTGTGGCCTTGTGTCTCTGTCCTTTCCTCCTGTGCTGTGCTGCTGCAGTGCATTGGGAGTACCTGACTTGCACTGCCCTGCCTGGCAGTGTCACTGCAGAGTCCTGGCAGCTTGTAAAGAGAGCTTGGCTACTGCTGCTTATCTCTGAAGGCACATCAGCAGCCGGTGCTGCAGCTTGCTAACACTGATTCTCCTGCTATCAAGATTAAATAAAAGATGCGAACGTATCTGAAACTTGGTGCCTGAATCAACCCAGCTTTTATGTTTGTGGCCAGGAAGGCATATGCTGCTTTTCTTAGAATACTGGAGGGAAATTTTGCTTTCTTCATTAGTGCTAGTTAGGCTTGTTAATATGGAAACCTAGAAAAGGAGCCAGAATAATTCTGCCCTAGGCTCTTGATAATAGGGGATAGGAAATAGTATTTTGCCTTTCTGTTTTTCTAAGCTGAGGTTTTAAGTGCACAGATTGTGAATATGTTGCATCAGTGGGGCCTGTGTGTGAGTAGGAAGGGCTGTGGAGTGGGGAAAGGTTGAAAGCGCAGTGTCTGTCCTTAGCACAACCAGCCTCCCCTCCTGTGCAGGGGCTTTGACCTGCTTACAGATCTCTCCTACGAAGACAGGCTGAGGGAGGTGGGCTTACTCAGCCTGGAGGAGAGAAGGTGCTGGGAAGACCTCATTGTGGCCCTCCAGTCCTTAAAGGGAGTTTATAGACATGAGGGAGAGTAACTTTTTATATGGGTGGATAGTGATAGGGCAAGGGGCAATGGCTTGAAACTAAAAGAGAGGAGATCCAGATTAGATGTCAGGGGGAAGTGTTTCATTCAGAGCAGTGAGCTCTGCTGCCCAGAGCTGTGGGTGCCTCAGGCCATGGATGGGCCCTGGGCAGCCTGAACTGGGGTGGGGGGGGGATGAGGGTGGTTTTTGAAGACCCTTCCAATGCAAACTGTTCTATGAATTCTAAGGGGGGGGAGTGACTTCTCTGTAAAGAGCAAGCAAAGCATCTTGTGAGAGCAGAAGCATCACCTCTGATGGATCCTAAAATGTAAGCTCTGAGATTTTGATGGAGGGAGAGAGTGGTCCTTGACATGATTGCTGGTGGTGTTTTCCCAGCTTCCCTTTTGATAGGTTCTCTAGTGCAACGTTGTAGTAGTGAATAGTGACACCAGTTTTGATTTCTGGAGAGAATATCTTTATTACTTTTTAGTTACCCACTCTTGACGGTTGGATTTTCACAAGTTTTGTTGTAGAGTGTTGATTTTTCAGCTCACTGGTAGGATGTAGGTAAGCTTCAAGAGGGATAATGTGCCATCTCTGTGTAGGTTGCTTCTAACCTCATCTTAACAGCTGAGCATTCATCTGAACATTGTTTAGTCTGATCCTTCAAGTCCTATCAGAGAACCCTGTATTCTTGCTCCAGTGATGAGTATGTGAAGCTGCACGTAGCCAAGGAATTTAGTTTGCCACGTTCTCTGTAACCAGACCTATCGTTTGGCTGTATGTCTGAGTTCCTGAAAACGGCTAATTAACCACAGTCACAAGAGCCCAAGGCTGGTGTGAGGCTGGGAGAGAACGGGAACTGGCTGGGTTTGCTGTGGTCAGCAAATGTGCCTGCGGTCGGCCAGCTGTGGGATGGCTGCTGTGCCTTCTCTGCTTGATGAGGGAATGGCATGTGAGGCCCTTGGTGTGGCTATGGCTCTACTTGGCAGCAGCCCTCTGTGTCCGAGCTGAGCGGTCTGAGCTCCTGGAGCTGGGCAGGGATTCCACCATAGGGCATGCTTTGCTCACAGCTCAAGAGGAAAAGGTGGTGTTCAATTTGCAGAGTTGAGGGAGAGCGCTGCTGACTGAATGCAAAGGCTGCTGGTGTAGCCACAAGAGGGCTGTCCAGGCTTTTGGTTGCAGGAAGAACTACTTTTTTTTCTATCAGTGAGCACGTGGACGTCCAGTGCAAGGTTTTCTTATGCAGCCAAAGGAATAGCATGCAGATCCTGTAAACCTGTTTGTGGGAGCCTGGCAAGGCTGTCCTTGCCAAGAGCTGTGTGATTTATTTGGGATGTGGTTTGACCTGCTGTGGCTTTTCCCATCGAACAGCATATGGTGTGTTTCTGGGCCATTCTCATGTTAGGTATAAGTGCTGCTGCATGTGATGAGTAATTGCCATCACTGTTCCACACAGGTGTTGTCCTACTCCTGGACACAACAGCATTCGCAGCCTCTCCTTTCCCCTTCAGTATGACATGAACTTGACATGAACAGCCTTGACATTTAACAAGAGTCCAAGACAAGGTTTGCTGGAGCTGATGGGAAGCTGTAAAGGCAGATAGACTGGATGGCTCTGTCCTGCTAGTTAGCATCTGTCTGGAGCTGGTCCACAGAGACCAGTGGAACAAATGGCTTGTTCCTTCCTTGTGACTTGATTTGGAGGCTACCACCATTGATTTTGGTTGTGAAGGTCGTGAGTGCATCAGCCTAGCAAAAGCCAATGAAGGGGAAGGCTGTTTGAAAGCATTTTTCCCAAAGAACTCCTCTCTTTGGGCCAAGACTGTTGGGTTTGGGTTATGGTACAGCCAGGGGGTTAGGGTTTGTGAGGTGCAGCTCAGAGCTACGGGCTCTCCCAGAGGAGGGGTGGATAGCCCAGAGGATTGCAGCACAAGAAGTGCTTCCTCTGGCTTGTGGCTCTTGGTCTGGAGTTGTGGCTAAACTGGGGGTTAAATGTGAAGGGCTTTTCTGTGTGCTGTGTCATCCTGGCCCTAAATCAGTGAAGCCTGTCAAACTTTCTTTTTTGCAATTTACAGAAGGTGCTGGATCTCTGCCGTGGCCAGGTGGCTCCGCAACCAAACCTGGAAAACCCAAAGGGAAGAAAAAGATTTCGTCAGTGCGGCAGAAGTTTGATGTAAGTGTCTGCAGCCAAATGGTCCTGGGTTACTGAAATTCTGTGAGGGTGAACTGCTGTGCACAGCATATTGTTCTTACTGCCAAGAGTGCTGAAGTCATGCCCTATTGATGATGTGTGTCCCAAGAGCTGGGAGCTGCTGCTGCTTGTATTTCAGGAACTAACAGAGTATCTCTGTGGTAACTCTTAGATACATCTTTCATTTGCTTGTTCATCTTCCACATTCTCTATAATCTTCACACATCTGTAAAACTCTTGAAGAAACAGTGAGTTCATGGTTACTCTCAAGCAGAATTGCTCCAGCTGCAGGGTTCTTTGCAGTCTGAATGGTTAAGAGAAAGAGGAAGCAGAATGTTAAGCAGAATGTTTTCAGAGAGTGTAATTGCAAAGCATTTTTGGTTCTGAAACAAGGATACTGCCTTCTATATGTAGAAATGCACAAGGAGTAGTTGGCTTTGCAGCAAAGGGTCTATCTGTTGATTTGACACCGTCATGTATCTGTTCTGAAGCTTTCTGTGCTTCTGGATCAGTGTGCCTGGTCTGAAGGAGGACGAGGATGGGGCACTGTGTCTTGTGGGTGGGATTTGATCGATCTGTTGGAACCGAATTAAGTTTGCTGAAAGGGAGAGTGTCTGTGAGGTGGCTTTGTCAAGTGTTAGACCGCATGTTGATCCAGTTCACCTCTGATAAGGCAGAAAGCTAACCAAGCAAAAAACCCCAAACCAACCAAATAAAAACTCCCAGGTTTTTCTTGCTGACTTATTCGGTTGGATCAGTGTTCCTTGTGGTTGGATGGGTGTCAGAGTCAGTGCAAAGGAAGACAAGGAAGCCATGTAGCTGGGTGCAGGGGGAAAGGTGGGCATTTGAGGCCTCTCGCCACTGTGAGAAGTTAGCTTGGCTCAGCCAAAGTGCACCTCACACCTCTAGTGCAATATTTGGGCTTTATGTGCATGCTTTAGAGACCAGTGTTTCGGAGGGCTGCAAGTCCAGCTGAAGGCTCATTGTATTTAGAAGCTGTGAAAATACTTTTCACAGCTGTGGCCTGAATAGAGATGGCAATCCATGTTATCTTTTGTTTTCGAACTTCCCTGTGGCTTTTCAGCAGCAAGTGGAGGAGAATCCACTTGTGCAAGTCTTGGAATTTGTTTTGCTTGAACACCCCTATGTTACACTGCATTTTTACTGTGTATTTATGCAAGTATAGGAGTTGTTACTGGAATGTCTTATAGCAAATATTACATAAGGTGTATTTTAAGAGGTTTGTGTCTTATTAGTGTAATGCTGCAGTAGTGTGAACTTAGGAGTAAGTGCCTTGATGTCTCCTCACTGATCAGAGCAACTGTGGAAATGACTACAGATTAATTCCAGTTGGTTTCTGGTTTCCCAAAATACATTCCTCTTAGAAGTGCTTACACTTGGAAGGTCACTTTTTTTATATTTCCCCTTCCACACACGAAGGTTTCCTGTAATGAAAGCTTAAGTCCTCCAAATTACTGTGAGAGCACCGTGCTTTCACAGTGTTAGTGGGTGGATTGGTTTTTCACTTTGAGTTAAATGCCACACTGTCCTTTGAATAAAGAAGGCCCCTCTTCCTTTCCTGAAACCAAGATGTGAGAAATCCACTTTGCTGTATATTCATTGTTTATATGTCAAGCATGTCCTTGTTATGATCCCTCGTAAGAGCCTCGTGGCAGTGTTTATTCCATGGTTTATGTGCTGGGGAGCTGAGGGCAGGTGTCCTGTGAGTGCTTGGTGAGCCAGCTTTGTGGTGTTCCCTTGTGGCTTGGGGATTGGCCAAGTGTGTGTCTGGACCCAGACATCAGTTCCTCTCTACCTTTTTCCTCCTCTGCTTGGGGACTGAGTTCCACAGAGCCACCACAAAGTGTGGCCTGGGAATAGCACGGGAGCAGGTGGGTTAGGAAGCGTGCTTCCTTCTGGTGTGAATTCAAGTTCGGTGATATTTTGTCTCTAAGTAACTCCCTCAGTTCTGAAATAATCTTATCAGATGTAATCTTCTCAAACTGATTGCACAGTTACCCAGCCCTGCTTAGGGTAGTAGAAGTGCGTGGGGAGGTTAGAGTACAAAACCTGGAACTGAAATGCGTTGAAGCTGTTGTATTTAAATCCTTATTCTTTTAAGATGTGTAAGAATCACTTACTCAAGCTTAAGATCACTGTGTTGATTCTTGGTAGGAAACTGTATGGTTGGTGGACAATAGGGTGTATTTATCAAAGGGCTTCTGCACAAGAAGTAAGTAGATGAGAACTCTGCAGCCTAGAAGGAAGTGACTGAAAAATGTGAAAGTCCAGTAGAGTCTGCAATGTGGACAGAGGTAAGAGGGACTGTGACTGACCACACTGGAGACTCGCAGGAAAATGGAATGAGCCAAGCAGGTGGGCAGTACAGAGTAAATGCGGAATTTCTTGCTGCGGAATGTGTTGGGTACCTGAGGTATTGGTAGTGCAGAGTGCTGCAGAATGGGTAGTTAAGTGGAAGGACGCCAACCCTAGCCCAGAAATTTCACTGAGAGTTTAGAGGAGTATCCTGGGGACGGATGGGTGTACTGCTCCCTTTGTCCTGCTGCTATATGATCTGCAGGTGTTCATGCTTCAGTTTGAGAAGCAATATCACGAGGTGAACTGAAGCCTGACGAAGTTAACTTCATCTTACACTCTGATATATTGTGTTGATCGCAGCACCGGTTCCAGCCTCAGAATCCATTGTCTGGAGCCCAGCAGTTTGTGGCTAAAGATCCTCAGGAGGATGATGACCTGAAGCTGTGTTCCCATACCATGATGCTTCCCACGCGTGGCCAGCTAGAAGGAAGGATGATTGTAACTGCGTATGAGCACGGGCTGGACAACGTCACAGAGGATGCGGTGACAGCTGTGGTTTATGCTGTGGAGGTGAGACTGGGCTGTGCAGCCCTGGTTCCCATTACGCTAGCAGCAAAAGTCTCTGTGTGCAGTACAGGGCACACACAGCCCCCCCTTACTTGAGAGGGGTTGTGCTGCTTTGATTGCCCACCTGCCTCAGGAAGAGTAAGGTTGGAATCGGAGGGGTTTGTGCCCTCGGAGATGGTAACATATTGGATTTGTGGTTGTGAGGGTTAAGTATGAGAGGTGCTCGCTTACAAAGAGCACTAGGTACACTTGAGTAGCTAGTTTGGAAAATGCTGTTCCCACCATTGAAAAGAGAACGATATCTTCTTAAGGAGTTTGTTTAAAATAAATCCGTTACATGTGAAGGTATCTGGCCTGGAAGTAGCAGAGTCAGACAGTACTTGCATGAACTGCCTGCTGGAGCTGCTGGCCAGCAGTGTTGTTACCAGGCGTCTCCCAGTCAGGCCCTGTGGTGCAGCTGTTAGTCAGCTCTCTGGGGATTGCTTCCCCAAGCTGTGGTGTCAGATGCCAACCTCAGTTCCCTGTCTGGGAGTGAGGTCATGCTAGGAAGCAATTCCAGACAGCTGTTTCTCCAGCAGCTTCCAGACACATCAACAGCTTGAAAAAAAATGTGTGGCTTTTCATAGTAGTTCTAGAGTCAATATTTCAGTACGAGCACATAGAGTGCAAGCTATAAAAGCTCTTGAAAGGGATCGGGCTGGGAATTTCCTAGTATTTAAGAAAACTCTCTGTGACATTTGAAGTAGCACATCATGTATTAGCCTGTGAACTCTGCTTTAAAATGCAGAGCCACGTTCTTTGTTTCCAGCTTGTATCAGGTGGTTAAGTGAAAACACTCTGCCTGCCCACATGTTGTCTTTAGGTCCCTGTGGTTATGGCAGAACTTGTCAGTCTGCACTTCTCTGAGCTGTAGTTTGGTAGGATGAGTTAATCAGCATGCTTAACAAGAATGTTTTCAATTCCAGAACCATCTTAAGGACATTCTGACATCTGTAATATCCAGACGAAAAGCCTATCGGCTGAGAGATGGCCACTTCAAGTATGCTTTTGGAAGCAATGTCAATCCTCAGCCGTATCTGAAGAACAGTGTTGTTGCTTATAACAATTTAATTGAGTGGTAAGGAGCTTTCAGCACACTGTTAGTTTCAAATGTAATTTACTAGTCTTAATGTTACTCTGTTGTTCAGTTTTAATTCACACTGAGTGGGATCTATTAATGGTGTTCAGCTTTCATTTGCTGTATGCTGAACAGGGAGGAAGAATGTGGGGATTTTTCATCAGCAGAGCTCAGGACAATGTTAAGTCTCTTCCTAGCTACCTTATCAGTTTATCAAGGTGACCCCTGGCCCTCTGAATGTTATTAATTATCGTTTGGAGCAAGTGACGCAGGAGTTCTTCTGGTGTCAGGGAAGAGGCCTCTGGGCTGAAGAGCAGTGTTGTTGCTTACAACAATTTAATTGAGTGGTAAGGAGCTTTCAGCATGCTGTTAACTTCAAATGTAATTTGCTAGTCCTGAAGTTACTCAGTTTGGTTTTTCTTCTGACTGAGTGGAATCTGCTAACTGTGGTGTTTAGCTTTCACACACTATGAAAGCAGTAGGGCAGAGCTTTGTTTGAGCACTGCTGTTGTACCAGAAGGCTGAGATGCAGGTGAGGACCTTTGAGGTGCTGCAATCTGTCATTTCTTGTGTCCACGTGTATTAATGGTTTTTCTGCAGGCCTTTCCACTTGCAGAGCTTCAAGCTCATCTGGTTTTGCAGTCTCAGTGTCAAACAGCATATGCTCTGTGTCAGGCAGTGTGTGTGTGTGTATGGTGAGGCAGTTGTTTGTCCATGACAGAGCTTCTAGCATTTCACAGGAGGTCGTGGGTGTTCTAAGGTTTGGTTATGGTACCACAAATGGAATCCATTCCAAACAACTCTGCCTAATAGCTAATGTCTCTTAATTGAATGTTGTGAGTGCCTTCATTTTTTAGGCTGAGTGGAAACTTGGTTGTGAATAGCAAAGGTTACCAGCTCACAATAGAGTACAAAATAGGTCTGAGACAGGCTGAAGATCAGTTTTCATTGTTTTTATTAAACTGAGATTTGTTAAGTGACTTTAGTGTATAGAATTTCACATTCACAAAGGCTATATTAACAAATACAGAAAAGCAAACCCTGGGGCTGAGCCCCTGCTGGGTTACTACTGAAGCTTTTGTGACTGGAATGTTTTACTGCTTGCTGTCTGCAGCCCTCCAGCCTGTGTGACACCTTCTGCTGGTCAAAGCGTAGCTCCTCAGCCCCCACCTGATGATGCAGAGCAGCAGGCAGCGCTACTGCTGGCGTGCTCTGGAGATACTTTGCCAGCATCCCTCCCTCCAGTGAACATGTATGACCTTTTTGAGGCGTTACAGGTAAGCTCTTCATAGAATCATAGAATCACCAAGGTTGGAAAAGACCTTCAAGATCATCCAGTCCAACCGTTCACCTATTCCCAGTAGCTCCCACTAAACCATGTCCCTCAACACAACATCCAGCCTTTCCTTGAACACCCCCAGGCTCGGTGACTCCACCACCTCCTTGGGCAGTCCATTCCAGTGCCTGACCACCCTTTCTGAAAAGTAATACTTCCTAATGTCCAGCCTGAATCTCCCCTGCCGTAGCTTGAAGCCATTCCCTCTGGTCCTATCACTAATGACACGAGAGAAGAGGCCGACCCCCAGCTCACTACAACCTCCCTTCAGGAAGTTATAGAGAGCAATGAGGTCTCCCCTGAGCCTCCTCTTCTCCAGGCTGAACATTCCCAGCTCCTTCAGCCTCTCCTCATATGGCCTGTGTTCCAGAACCCTCACCAGCTTTGTTGCCCTCCTTTGAACATGTTCCAGGGCCTCAATATCTTTCTTGCAGTGAGGGGCCCAAAACTGGACACAGTACTCGAGGTGCAGCCTCACTAGTGCTGAATATAGGGGAACAATCACCTCTCTGCTCCTGCTTGCAACACTGTTTCTGATGCAAGCCAGGATGCCATTGGCCTTCTTGGCCACCTGGGCACACTGCTGGCTCATGTTCAGCCGAGCATCAATCAATACCCCCAGGTCCATTTCCTCTACGCAGTCCTCCAGCCACACCGCCCCAAGCCTGTAGCGTCGCCTGGGGTTGTTGTAGCCAAATTGCAGGACCCGGCATTTGGCCTTGTTGAAACTCATCCCATTGGCTTCAGCCCAGCTCTCCAGCCTGTCCAGGTCCTTCTGTATGGCCTCGCTACCCCCAGGCAGATCCACACTTCCAGCCCTCACACACACTTCGTATCACACTTTGTGACCAGGGCAGTGCTGTCCTGAGTATCAGCTGCCACTCTTGGGTTTGGTTTATGTGCACAGAGAGGGGTTTGATTTCATCCTCTCACAGTCAGTTTCCTTATTTCTCTCTCAAACTTATTTGGCTTTGACTTGCTCCCACTATTAGGGAACGGGTAACAAAGTCAACTCATGGTCTAATGCCTGTTCTGTCCCCCTTGGTCAGAGAGTTGAGGAAATTGCCGTCTCTACAAAAGAATGCTTCCCCTTTTGACAGCAGTGCAGCAGAGTGACCTGCCTGCCATGTCCCTTTTTCCTCTGTGTTCCACATGGCTGCTTAGAAGAATACTGGATCGTGCATGCTGGCTGTTGCAGTGGGTTATGCATGATTGCCTCAGCCCTGGGGAGGTGTCAGAGGCACTGTGGGTGAATTTTCCTCCAGAGATGCCTGTTTGTAGGTCCCTCTTTGGCAGTGCTGGGGCCTAGCAGGCTAATTTGAAGCTAGCTGTGAGAGATTCCACCCCTCCTCTCCTGCCTTGCTCTTTACTGCTGTGAGCGGGGCCTCACGATCCTTCTGACTTTTTGGGTTTTAAGCAGGAGGTGTCAGAAAAGTTTGTGGCAGCTGTGAGGATTTCAGGTCTGAAAGGAGCATGGAGCCTCTGAGAGCATCTGGCTGTGGAGGCAGATTTTAAGAATTGTAATTGAGCATCTGGGCTGCGTGTTAGGCCAAGTAGAATTGTGTTCTGTGTGTTTTTGGAGCAAGATTTCTTTACCCTGCTACTCCATTACAAAGTGTTGTAACAGACTGTTCTGTGCTGGCAGGTTACAGCTCTCCTTGTGTGTGACAGCCTGTGTTCCTGCTCTGCAGGGCTGGCTCTGATCATCTCGCAGGTTCTTCCATGGGCAGTATGGGGAAATAAGTATGAAAGCGTGAAACTTTCTTTCTAACTCACCTCTAGGTACACAAGGAAGTTATTCCTGCACACACTGTCTACGCCCTAAACATTGAGAGAATTGTCATGAAACTCTGGCATCCAAACCATGAGGAGCTACAGCAGGATAAGATCCACCGCCAGCGCCTGGCAGCAAAGGAGGGCCTTCTACTCTGCTAGAGCCTGGCAGCCACGTCGGGCCCCTGATGGCTGCTGTGCTGTTCCTTGGACTTGATGCTGGGATGCTTCTTAAAATCCCATGTTTGTGCTTCAAGGAAGATGTAAGTTAGGAGTCGGCTTTTCCTATGGAAATACTACTGAGGTAATGTAAGTGGTACATTTTCTCTGCTTCCCAAGAGTCTTGTGCCATGGAGTGCTTGCAGCAATCCCACTAAATTGGAAAGGAGGAATGAGACTTGTTTGCAGACTTTTGTTTTGTGTTTTTTTAAGAGAAATAAATGTGAGGGTGTAGAGTTGGTTTTAAATTGTGTGTGTCTATTTCTGAATGTGATAACTGTCTCCTTGCCATCCCCCTGAGGTAGTTTCCCTTCTGAGTTCAGCCTGCGTGAGCCTTGTCCAGCTTCTCTTGCAGTTGGTGGAATCCTTTCCATTCATTTAAGTGGAAACAGTTGACTGTTAGGACATGAAGATGAACAGTTGTGTGACACGTTGAGGAAACTTTGGATTAGAAGATGAGAAAACAAAGTAAAAAGGAAAAATCTTTTCTAGCCTGTCTTCTGAACTATTCTGCATCACAAAAATGTGAAAGATGAGCACCAGCTGTCATGGGATCTCTCACCAGTTACTAAAACAGTAAAATCAGGGTTCTGGGGTAGTGTTTTCCCCTCAGCCTAGTCCTTTTCTAATCCTATTTTAGGGTAGTGTTCAAACATTGCAGGAGCTGCCTGGACTTAGGGCAAGAAGCAGCCCCTGTGCCTGTCAGTACAGCTAAGGATTCAGACATCCCAGCAAGCAGCTTCACCATCCCTGAGATGGGATAGCAGATTCAATCTTAATTTTGCAGGGAGCCATTCAGGTCAGGTTGTAGAAGGGTATGGACTCTGCATGTGGTGTTTCAGCTGCATTACTGTCTCCTGTGTCATCTCTGTGCTCTTTAGGTGCCAAAGAGAATGGGTTTATGAAGGCATATTAAGCATTCTCATATTAGAAGTTAATTCACTGGGTTTTTAACCATACCTATACATGTATCTGCTGAAAGATGACTTGGTTCTTTGTTCTTGTGCCATCTGGATAGTGGAATTGGAAAAGCTTCCTCAGGGAGAAAATGGAAGAGGAAGCTTATGGATCCTCTTCATTCTGCTTTTCCTTTGGAAAGTATTTGAAAAAGAGAACTGTAATTTTTTTCCCTTTCCCATGCAGTTTCCTTTGCTGTTGCACCCTTACCTGAGGAGAATGTGTATCCCTACTGTGTTTCTTGGTTACCTGCCTATAACTTCATTTCATGAACCAGTGCTTGTTAGACCAGAGTTGCAGCAGGGAGCTGGGCAGGTGGTTCTCCTGCATCCTCTTGAGGGATGAGCACCGGGTTTAGGCATAGCAAGAGGCAGTGTCTGTACAGATAGCAGCAGCTCCCATCCTGAGAAGACCACTTCAGGATAATGGAGAAGCTGGGAAAGGCAACTGCAGAGAACTCAGGGCCTGGCAGAATGAGAGCAGCTCTACGCTTGGTAGGTTGTATTTACTGATGTAGGGCAGTGTGAGGTTGAGCAAGAGGGTAGGGGGAGGAGGAGAATGAAGGCTTGTTTTGGTTCCCCTAGTCTCTGCTACCATTTTTATATTTGAGGGCTCAATCTGAACAGGCTTGGTATGCTTATCTTAAAAGTTTACCCCAGTGACTTTTTACACTGTAGATCTCAAAACCAACACTGAACCTATATAGCTGTATATGGTGAGCTCTAGCTACCCAAAGTATGGACTCTGGAGTGTGGGAGGGGGATTTCCCACATAATTGTTGTTTCCGGTGTAAAATGAAAGCTCTGAGTTTGTTTGCTAGAAACTTTGTGGCAGCTGTGAGGATTTCAGGTCTGAAAGGAGCATGGAGCCTCTGAGAGCATCACAAGTGAGTTCCAAAACACAATGAAGCACAGCAAAAGAAGTGCTGCTCTCTTTTGTTTGTATGTGCTAGAAGGAAGGCTCTGCAGACGGAGCCTCTTGTTCTGAAGAGCTGAGTCATCAGTTCCACACTACAGAAAGCAGGTTAACTGGGACACCTGCTGCACAAAAAAACTTGAATAAGGAAAGTGTCAGCCCTGTTTCATAGGGTGGGAGATTTGTGCCCCAAGACCCATGTAGGTTGAGCTTGACCTAAGCTCTTCCTGATGGATGTTATTCTAAAAACTTCCAATGGAAGCTTTCACTTATCTTTGGCAATCTGTCCTGCTTTCCAGTCATCTTCACCACTGAAGGCTTTTTTCACAGTCCTGCACCTTTCTTTGCATCAAGGATCTCTCACTGTAGTGTAGGCTAGAGCTTCTTATCATACTCACTGTCTAGTTTTCCTTTAATCTGTGGGGGGAAAA
The DNA here is from genome assembly GCF_951394365.1 of Tetrao urogallus. Classification (NCBI taxonomy): domain Eukaryota; kingdom Metazoa; phylum Chordata; class Aves; order Galliformes; family Phasianidae; genus Tetrao; species Tetrao urogallus. The sequence goes on from NC_136818.1 coordinate 23,372,594, forward strand.
AAAATATCACTGTATTTGTGAATGCTCAGGAGCCCCAAACTGGGGTTTGAAAAAGGTTCTGCTCTCCTCCTGGGACAGGGAAGCTGGACTGGATCAGGTAAATGCACCCATCCTGTCTGAGAAGGCCAATATTTAGCAAACCTTGAGACAAACACAGGCTCAAGGCAATGTTGTTTACTTGGTAATCCCCACCTTACTTGCACAGCTGCAAGAAGGTTGCAAGAAACTCACATCTCTTGTGTCCAAACACAGTCCCTTGGCAGGGAGACACAAGGAGATCTTAGTTCATGTTGAGAGAGCAGTGCAAGCCAGTTACCTTCAAGACTTTGCATCTTTTGAGGAGTTGTGTGGTGTGTCTATGCATCCCTCGTGCTCCAGGTGAGGCTATTTGTCAGGAGCAAGGTGCAGCTTTCTGCTGGCCACCCCTGAGCAGCCTCTGTAACTTACCTGCAGTCCTGGGACTGAGTTTGGTTGCAGTCAAAGGTTCTAATTGGATGGTTTCCTTTTTTCTAGTTCACAACAGGCTGAATTGAGTTTTAAGTGTATGAATCTAACTGTAAGAATAATCTTTTCAGTGAGAAATGCTTCATGCAAGTGAAGTTCTCTTTTACAGTATTTTGATTAATTTATTGCTGGGAAATGAATTTGTCTCTAGATAGCATCTGGCTGATGGGGTTTTCACACTCATAGACTGAGACGCTCATGTTAAGTGTTAGAGGCCTGTGCTTGTTCTAGCTGAGGGCCATGTAAGCTAAAAGGGTTTATGTGTCAGTGGTACAACAAGAGCCCCTGGGTCTCTTGTTGAAGCACTGGCCTTCCTGTGACAGCAGGGGTACAGCATGTTGAAACAATTAGAAGGCATTGCCCTCCACCCTGCCCTTTCCTTTGCTGGATGGCCAGGAAGGTGCTCGAGGGCTCACCTGGCCACCTCTGGCCTGGTGTCTGAGTGGTGCTGCAGGGATCATCGCTGAAGAGGACAAGTGTCAGCTCAGTGACTGCCTTGACTGCTGTACGTTATAAAAGGGCTAGCTATTATTAAAGCATTGTTTCCATTTGAATTGCTGAAACCAGTTTCCTGTTGGTGGGTTTTTCTATGTCTTTGTTGCATTTAAAAGTGCCCGGAATCAGATATCTGTTTCTGTGCAATGACATGCCACTTCTGAAACTCCACTTCGATAAGCAGAAAGAGAAGGGGAGCTGGGGCCACCTTTGCCTACAGGAAAGGTTGCTGGTTGTGCCATGGAACAACCCAAAACCTTTATCAGCCCTACGGTGACCTTCAGTCCTTGCTCTAGAGTGCTGCAGCCATGTTCCTATCTAAGTATGAGCTGTGGCCTTTTTTCCTCATTCTTCCTTATGCCTCCTGCCATGTGCCATGCAGTAAGGTACTGTTACATCCTACATGGTGGCTTGGCCCTGTCTGAGGATTCTTCCCGGCACCTTCACCTTGCTGCAGCTGATGGTAGATAAGCCTGCTTGAGGGCTTTCCATTTGTCTGCTGGACAACAGCAGTCTCCCAGGGTGCTTGGTGTCTGCCTCAGGAGTGGATCTTCCAGCCAGCATTTAGCAAAGCCAGCAGGGAGTAGGTGTTGCTGTGAACTATGGACTTGTTTCTCAGTGTGAAGTGCTGATGGTAGCAGATACTCTCATGTTGCTTTAGGGAAAAGCAACATTTCAGACGTTTTCCACTGAAACTTTCATTTCTTATTAGAAATGCTATTTTCCCACCAGAAAGAAATCACAAGGCAGATCAGCCTGCTTTATATTTACCTCTGCCCTCGCTTTCTCCAAAATATTCACCAGAAGATTGTTTCAAGTTGTCATATTTGTTTGTTTTTAAAGCGTGTCACAGATTAAGTTTTGGTTTCAGACTAATGCTCACCCACCAGCTTTCTCTCCATCCTCATCCACTTAAAACATACAGGGTTGATGTTCAGATACAAGTCTTTTGGGCTTAAGTAGGCTTTTATAGGATCGCAGAATGGTTTTGGTTAGAAGGGACTTTAATGCTCACCCTGTTCCAACCCCCTGCCGTGAGCTGGCTGCTCCCACCATATCAGGCTGTCCAGGGCCCCATCCAGCCTAGTCTTGGGCACCTCCACCTCTTCTGGGCTGCCTCTGTCAGCACCTCACCTCTAGTTTTCTCCTGTGTTGCAGCTGTGTGCATCCCTCCTGTGGCTGGCCCTGTTCCTGCCCCACAGCAGTGCAGTGCCCCATGGAGCAGCCTGTTCCCTGTGCGAGGTGCCTTGCTGAGATATGGTTTCCTTTCCTGGCCTGCATTTGAAGGGCAAGGATGTGCCACTGCCTGTCCCCACACCCCCACTTATAGCTGAGCTCAGCATCCTGGAGCTGTTCACACAGCAGCTGCATTATCCCTTTGCTTTGGGTTTCTCAGTTTCACTCCTGCCTGCTGCAAAGGCAGCACTGCTGACGCTCAAGCAGAGCATCCTGTTTCCAAAACAGCTGGTGTAGTCCTGCTATCTTCAGCATCCTTGTTCCCAAAGGAAGACAGCAAAGCATCGGAGAGGGAGAAGGGATTGAATGAGTGGGTGATAATATTGCAGTCCCCTTCACCTGTGTGTGGAAGTAGGGTTGTGCAGTGTGGGGTGCTGCAGGTTCCTAATACTGTGTTCCTGAAGCTGTCAAGAAAAAAACAGCATAGGGAGGTACATGTATGCGCTGTCCTCACTCCACTTGGGCAATAATAGGGACAGTTTGCATTATTTTAGACTTCAGGACACCCATGGTTAGAAAAAAACAGAAGAGGAAAAGACAAACACCTTTGTATAGGCATGAATACAGACACACACAGAGAGCCCTGTCATGCTGAAGGCACTGTGTTCTGTTGCTCAGCCCAGCTGATTCCTACTGTGGTTCTGTGGACTGACTAACCCCAGTGGGGCAGTCCCAGCCTCCACGGGCTTGGTGGATGGATTCATACTTTTGAAGAGAGCAAGATGGTGTGCCACATACAGAATGCTATCTTCCCTCCTGTGCTGCTGTCTGTCATTGAACAGGAGCCCTCTGGCTCCTCCAGGTCTGAGTGGCCCATACATGATGGCGAGCACCAAAAAGCTCTGGAGATAGAGTGGCCCTTTTCTGACAAGGATCACACAGGGGTGTGCCTCACCTAACAGCAGTAACACAAAGGTATAAGCTGAGGCAGGAGCATCCTTCCCTGTGCCTGAGGGGACACAGGCACCCACCTGATCCTGGATCCCTTGCTGGCAGTGGGGAAGCGGTACTGAGGCCGTTGGGTGTTGTGCTGCTGCTGGTGCAACTTGCTGCTGCAGGGATGGGGATGGAACAGGGCACAGAGCCACACAGGTGGCCTGGAGGGCAGCACAGGCACAGCCATGCTGCTGGGCTGTGCGGGAGCTCCAGGCAGCCCGGGCACCAGAACCTCACGTGAGACATCAAAGCGCCTGAGGTAGCACAAGATGCAAATGAGCAATACCTCAGAGCTGGTGCTTAACCACAGCCGTGTGTCTGCATGTGCTGTGGAATAACATGAAGTTTCCCTTTTCTGAAGCTCCCTGTGTGAGCCCATGCCTTCTCCCACAGCTCCCTGTGGGGCTGGATTCAGGCTTGGCCTCAGCTGAGCTCTGCAGGGCTGTGGGCACTGCAGGCACCTCCAGATCAGCCCTGAGGTGCAAGGGCAGCACCAGAGAGCCATGGCTAGTGCATGGCTCTAGGGGTGCCTCTGCTGGCATTGCAATAAGGGTGTGCTCCTGGTACCCCAACCCCTCTGTCCATCACAGTCTCAGAAATGGTCTCAACCAAAAGCACGGACTTACTTCATAGATCCTGCAGCCACTGGAGACCTCTTGGTGCACAGCCTGCTCTCCCTTTATTCATGTTGTCATTTGTTATTCTGTTATTAAGGCTGGGCAAAGCTCCAAGATTATTACTCATGGAATCTTTCCGGGCCTTTGCTGGCTCATTCCTTAATGGTTTCCGACAATGACAACTGTAGAGAAAAAAAAAACAGTGGATGCCCCTCAGAGCCTGCACTGCAGCAGGGGCTGGAATGAGCCCTTTCCCAGTGTTTTCTCAAAACAACCATCCAGTCCCTCTGGAAGTGTGGCCTCAGCCTCACACTGCCCTCTGCCTTGGGCTGAAGTTGTGGACCAGGCTGACCTCTCGCCCGGGCACTGAGGGGACTGTAGGAGCATCTCCTGCCACATCTGTGGTATGGAGCTGCTGCTGCTTTCAAAACTGAAACCAGGGAGAGAAGAAAGCTAAGGATCCCTTTCAGATAGCAGAGCATGGAGGCATGTCTAAGGCATGTCAGGGCATGATAGCAGTGCCACCTGCCCTGCGCGGCTGAAGCAGGTGCATGCTGTACTCTGGCTCATTTACAGTCTGGAGAAATGGAGCTGTGAGTTGGGGTTGCTGCATGAGGCTCTGCTTCCCTATGTGCTGCCCCATGTGCTGCTCCAGTCCCTGCAGAAATCCCCCCAAGCCTCCCCCTGGCTCCATGGTGGCCGTGTGGGGCTGGGAGGCAGCAGCTAACGGTGATGCGTGGTGCACTCCATGGGGGGAATTCCTCAGCAGTTTAGCCACATCTTCACCCTGTCCCTATCTGTGGTTTTTCTGCTCATTTCAGACGTGAGTTTTCTATTTTTGAAGTACCTCATCTCACGTCCAATTCTCTCCTGGGATCACTAGCCTGAAGCTCACTGCTTCATGTCTCTGCTGTGCCCTACTCCTACCCGGCTCAGAGTTTACCCGGTAAGCAGGTCTGGGGTTTTGCTGGGCACAAGAGTGCTACTTTTTCATTTGCTGGTTCCAGTGAGGAGTTGGTGGTGTCTCGGTAAATGAGATCTCTATCTTCGCATACATCTTCCTGTAGATTTTACGAGAGCTCTTTGTTTCAGACTCATCTTGGTGAGTCACAGAATCACACAGAGTCAGAGCACCGGGGGCAGAGACCCAAGGCAGCAGCCCCCGGCCAGGGACACCGGCCTCCAGCCATGTGCAGGGTGGGAAGCACTCCCCAAAGGCTGATGAAGAGATGACGTGGCTGCAGGCCAGATGACTGGAGGAGATCATCTTTCCTGCTGTCACAACCATTGGCGTCACAGGCGTGAAGCTGGTAGCAGTGGCAGGGTTAGGGCTGGGGACATCAAGGGCAGGGGGCATACCCCAGTGCTGGCACAGACCTGAGAAGACAGGTTAATGGTGAGAACAGGCTCGAACCCACAACACCATCTCACACCCCTGTGCTGTGCATTACAGATACTGTGCTTGCAGATCTCTTTTTTTTTTTTTTAAATAATACAGGAGGTTAATAGCCCTTTTCCCAAAGACAGCTGCACAGATGAGATGTGCTTCACAGTGGGGTAGTAGAATCTTGGTGAAGCACTAAAGAAAAGAAAATCACATGCAAGCCTAACAGGAAGCAGTACTGCAACACAGCAGTGTGTCTGGAGTCCCTCACCACTGGCAAGGACCTTTCAAAACATCCAAATTGTTACAGTTTGTATGGGAACACAGTACTGCTTTCAGGAGCATGGGGACTGTGAGGGAAGGAGCTGTTACCTCAGCTGCACCTTGAGCACCTTGGCTGCTCTTCATGTGGACGATGTGGCTGACCTTATCAAGTTGATGCATGACAGAGCCATCACCATCCTACTGCTGCTGCTCCCCATGATCATGTCCTGTAGTTTATCCTCTCTTGGACCTTGCATGCAGTAAATGAGAGCACTAGTCTCAGAGAAAGTCAAGATCCAGTAACTCAAAGGAATTCATAATGCAAGAACCCACAGGAGACCCAAGACAAACAAACTCATTTCTCTTGGATTCAACACCAACCAGGGCATGTGACGGTGCTGAGTAACCACAACTATAAGCACCAGCGAGCAACGCTGCTCTCCTGGGAGCTTACACAATTCCTTGCTGCAGCCACCTGCTGCAGAGGAGCTGGCTTCCCAGACAGCAAGTGCCTCCAGCAGCTTCCCCATGCCTGCGAGACTGAAAGCCAACCTCATCACTCGGCTGCCTCCCCCGTGGCCAGATCACATCTCTGCATCAGAATCTAGCTGCGGATGGGATCCTAATCTTTAGCAGCCTAGGACTGGATATGAGACTGTGAAAAGATGCAGGCAGCCTGCCTGCCTTCCTTGACCAGGGCTTCCCAAAGGTGGGTGATGCGATTAGGAATGACAAGGTTTGTTTCAACTGCTCATTCGCTGGATAAAATGGTAGCTGGAGGAGTGCCAGAAAGTGCCACGGCTCTCTGGACATGCTAGGGGAGTTTTAGCACCCAAGTTCAGCTCTTAGCCAGGGACTGTTGTGTGACTCAGGCTTCTGTTTGGCCATGCAGCTGCCTGCAGACACACACTGCACCTGAACATTTCCAGCCAACACCGGCAATTCTGTTTCTTCCAACCTATATTCTGCACAAGTCATAGTGGTATTGATGATATCACTGGCTGGAGAGACATGACTGCGCCCTCTCCTAGCACTACGCAGATGACTCCACTGCATTATCAGCTGAACTTCTCTGGGATTTTTAAAAATTTTTTTGTTCAACCACCAATTACCTTCCCTCACCCCCCACAAAAACTTTGGCTTCTCAGCATAAGTGCAGTAAAACAAACAAACAAACAAACAACATATCAAATACTGGGAAGCAAAGCAGATCAAGAAGCAGCAGTTCCAACTCTCCTGCTGACCTGATGTAATGCCTTGGGGACAATGGGTTTAAAATGGACCCACTCACTGCAATGTTACCATAGGAAAGCAATGCCTGCCAAGCAGGGCTGATGCATCACAACAGCCAGGTGTGGGTGTCCCATAAAAACACAGGGGCTTTATTTTCTGGCAGCAACCAACATCTCTATTCAGACCTACGCTGATTTTTTAGACAGCAATGTTGTCACTGATGAGGCATAACCATAAATGCTACTCACCCATTATAACTATTATTGTGGTGCCAATCCTGCTGGGAGAAACACAAGCAGGGGAATTAGCAAAAAAAGGCTGGGAGTGTCTTGTGCCCATGTCTTGGTAAAGTGCTGTGTGAGCTGTCTGAGGTGTGATGGCATCTGGGACACAACAAGACCTCTCATGGGTACTTCCACACTCCATGCCACCTAGGGGAACACCAGCTGGAGGTAACCCTTGCACCATGCTGACTCTGCACCAGCCTGCTGGGCACACAGGTTCATAATGGTTCATAAATATGTCACACAGGGAACTCCTAAGGATGTGTGAAAGAGCAGACCAAAGTGTGATCAGACTTCCCATCACTCCCATCTTCAAATTGGGGCCAGAAGAAATGCCAAATCAACCAGAGCCATCAGAGCTGAGAAAGCCCCACTTGCACTACAGCTGCCTCCTTGCTTGCCTGCCGCCTGCCTTTGGTTGACCTAGTTGAGTCATGGGGAGACAGTGAGTGAGAGACATCCTGCGCTGTGGTTGTCACTGGCGCTGCCCTAAGGAGAACATGTGCCTGTCCCAGAGGGATGCTCCTGCCCTGAACAGATGGGCAAGCCAGGGCAAAGGGCTAGGGCAGGGCTGGCTCCAAGCCATGCCCATGACATGGCAGCCAGGCCCCCCCCCCCTCCTGAAGCTGCAGTCTGCTTTCTCTTCCTCTGGCCAGTGCAAGGAGCACTGATGATGGTTCCATTGGGCAAAGTTTGGAGGAGATGGCACAGCTGCAGGCACAGGCTGGGGAGGTGGAGAAGCAGCCCGGTCATGGGCAAACCCTGCAGGGACTTTGCTGAGTGCTATACCCAGGTCAGACAAGTTGAAGCAAGTTAAGGCATGCGCAAATGCTTTTCCTCCTCAAATCTCAAAGGAAATACATCCACGTGCCTCAGCACCACAGGTTGCTAAGAATAAAGGACCTCTATGGGATTCTGACTCTGTGTGCTTATTGGCTTGGCACAGTGGGCATGAACCAACTCCTAGCTCCTGCCCACAGGTCAGGGGTTCTGCATCACCTTGGTGTATTTGGCTTTTTTTGCACTGACCCAACCGCATCCCAGCTCTTGTGGCTGTGACAGCTGTTAATAAAAGAGCAGTTAATACAATACACACAGCTCCTTCCCTGCTCTGGGTAGCAGGGGCAAAGGGAAGGAAATGCTATGAAAGAAGACATCGTGGGCTCTTCTCCTCTTCCAGCCTTAGTGGGAGAGTTTGTGTTGGCAGGGGAAAGAACTCAGGGGAGTGAACTCTTCCCTTTTGCAGAGTGAGTAATATGTTGCAAAAGCTACTAAAATTAGAGCACTAAAAGAATGTCTAAAAATATCACATGGACTTAAAAAAAGCACAGAATCCCTGAGCACTACACAAGAAGGGGATAATTTACCAAGAAAAAGTTGTCATGAAATGCCAGAGTCATAACTCACCGTTCCTGTGGTCTCATGGTAAAAATACTCAACGGTCTTTCCGCTCAATATCGGTGCAGGAGCCTATCCCGAAGGCTGCAGCTATTGAAAAAAAATGGATGTATTGTTCAGTGTGTGTGTTCCAGAAGCAGCAGACAGAGAAGAACAGAGTACTGCTGGGATCAGACTCTGACATATCCCCACGGCCCCTGCGTCCGCCCCGAGGAGCGCAGCACTCTCTTGTCTGTCCAGAAAACACAAGGCGTGATTACCCAAAGGCACACAGACTTGCTATGGGATGCCAAGAAGAGCCTTTGGGGATCGTGTAGGGCTTATCGTGGGATGTCTGTGGGAAGAACAAGGAGAAAGGGAGGGACCAGTGCAGTCTGGGGAGGAACAAGCATGGAAAAACAGGGAAAAAGGACAAAAAGGGCACTGGGGTGCTGCTCTGGCTGTACCATGTCTTCTGACTGAGCTCTCTTTATAGCTGTCTCCCAGGTGAGGAGCTCTGTTCAAAGCATAGAGCATGTAAGGAAGCGGAAGCAGCAGTACATGGAGGGAGCATCGAACCCTAGCAGCTGCAGGAACTGGGGTGCAGGATGCATGATGGTGTGTGCAAGTGCTAGCACACAGCAAGCCAGGCCGGCTGGTGACTGTGGTAAGTGGTGTGGGAGTCAGGGGATAGGCTGCACACACTGTGTGTGGCACAGCAGTGGCTGGAGGAATCTATATTGCACAGATATATATATATATTCTGCTTGTGGGCTTTCATGCTGATTTGTCAGCAAGGGGAATAGGATGAGGCCATTTGTGCTGTTTGCAAGTGACTGGGTATTGTGCATGTGCTGAGCTGCATGGCTGTGTACATATACATGAATTGCATGTATACACATACTACATCTATACATGCACATGCTGTGCATGCACATACAGCATCTGTGTGCGTGCTCAGTGCCAATGCTAGAATGTCAGTGCTGCAGTACCCTCATCTCTCTTGGTCTGATGGATATGGCAAACCCCAACACAAAGCAAGCTCAGTGCAGGCTTTCCCAGAGGCGCTCCTGTAAGCAAACATAGGTGGCTGCTCCCTTCCCTCTTAGCTGCCCCTGCAGGCCCTAGAACCTGCCCTGACAGCCTGCTGTGTTCTTATGTCCTTAGAACCCTCCCCAGAACCTAGCAGAGCTGTTTGTATTTCACTTAAGGACCTCTGAAAGCAGCAGTTGAGGGAGAAAGCGAAGCATCTGTCAGCAGCAAACACCCATGGCACAAGGCTGGCAGCTTGTACCAGCTCATGCTTGCGTCTTGCAGCATCATACCCCTCCTATGGCTGCCCGTGTGCTTGGGGGCTGAAGGGTGACAGCCATGAGGTGGGCTCCCAGAACGAGGGCTGGGAGCCACAGTGCCATCCCCTGTTAAAGCCCGTCGGAGTGCGAGGGCTGCCGTGCGTAATACAGAGAAAACCTCAGGCCAGGCTTACTCATTTGGGGCTCTCACTGCTGTCTCGCTGCCCTCCGAACACACAGTGCAGAGGGGCTGCATGCAGTCATTTGGGGAGCCCCGTGCATACCAAAATGCATGGCTGTGTGATGGCTGTGGGCGCTCCATGCACCACAGCTGTGGGATGTTCCTGCAAGCAGCTGGGGTCCTGCCCAGCACAACGTGCAGCATTGGGGCTGCTCACTGTGTAGTTCTGCAAGAGATATATGGCACCTGAGAAATACTGGCTGCTCTGCCTGTGAGGTTCACATCACACCAAGTGGGCAATTCGCTTGAGATACGCTTTAAAATCTTGGGTGACATCTGGATGCTCAGACTTCATCGGTCCCAAAGGTGAAAGATTATGCCTTATGGGGATATTGTTGGGGTAAAAACTCCCCAACCCATTCAAGCTGCATTTAGGCAATTGGATCTTTCATAAATAAAAGGAATGAAGAATAAAAGAGAAAGCCACCAGTGAGCAGGTTGTGCTGCCTTGCTGAGGCTGAGCAAGGTTGGTGCCCACTCCCACCATGTGCCAGCAGCAGCAGGACAGGCTGCATGAGGTGCTTCTCAGGGCAAAGAAAGGTAATTTCTCTCTGAAGGTGGTAGTTGCCCAGAAAGTAGTGACTGCTGTCTGATGATGGTCAGTGTGAGCAAACAGAGGGCAGTCCCAGACAGTAATATAGGCACCAGATGGTTCATCAGATCTAATATAAACTGGGGGAAGTTATGAGCTAAGCTGACCAGATGGAAAAAAAAAAAAAAAAAAAAAAAGTAACTGTTTGTGGATGGAAAAAAAATAATAATTAAAAAAAAAATAATTAAAAAAAAAAAAAAAATCAAGAGCTCTTTCAGAAGTGTTTACAAAGGAAACAATTTTGGCAGACGTTTAATCTGATAACTGTTAAAAATGATAAAACAATACTTAGAAAACAAAAAAGGGAAAAGAGTTCATAATGTACGTGAGGAAGATAGCATTATGTGGTCAACATAATTCTGTTGACACCTGGTTTTGACTTAGTCCCTGAAGTCCTATGACTACTGGATAATGATCTTGAGAGGCACATACAATGGTATTACATGTATGCTGGTTAGAAAAGGCTGGCTGTCTGATCCCAATAAAATAGCTGTGAAAAGACACATGGACTCATGTCTTGAAGTAGGAAATAGCACTACACGGGTGTTCCCAGTGGTTTAGCTGGGACAGGAATATTCATCCTACACTTCTCCAACTGTTTAATGCAATATTAGAGCCCCACTGGAAGAATCAGGAGCAGCAACTTTCAAGGGGAGAGTTTTAGAAACAAAAAACTCCCATAGGAATAATAAGGGGAAGCAGACAGACTGATGAAGACAGCACTAGATAAGCAAGAGAAGCCACATCCTTAACTCTTCCCAGGACAGGGATGCACATGGAGCATCATTGGCTGCAAATCCCTTCCTGGGGCGTCCAACCCTGCAGGAAGCTTCACTGGGAGAAAACTGGCCAAGCCCAGCAGTTCTACATGAGAACCTGCGTTTTTAAGTGGAAGCTTTATCTTTATTAGTATTGGCATCAATTGTTTCTCTTCTCTAGAAAGATATTGAAAGATTTATTTGACTTTTGTCTCCTGTTATTTTACAATCTAATGCTATGGGCGTGATTTCTTACTGAGGAACAGGAAGGAAAACTGGTATGACTAAGTTCACCTCAACCTTTCAGAGGTGCCAGAGCAAACACTCAGCCCCTGCCCACTCAGTTGAAGTCGTGGTGAGTGAAGTCCACTCAGAGACAGTAGCAAAATCCACAGGGGCTCACTGGAAAGAGATAATGCTCAAGGAAAAGGTCACCGTCAACCCGGAAAGTTTCTTCTGGTGGAAAAAAAAAAAAAAAAAAAAAAAAAAAGAAAGAAAAAAAAAGTAAAAAAGTGGTACAGCTGGCCTTAAAACCTCACTGCTCTGCTGTAACATGCCATTGCTCATGGTGAGGGGACACTGACCTCCCCCAGCTCTGAGACTGCACAGGACTGCACTGTGGTCCACTGGGAGCTCAGCACCATGACACGGCTGTAGCATGTTGCCATTAAACATGTAGCTCTGCTGCAGATGCTGTATGGCCTGTGCTGGGCACACCACAGTCCCTAAGGGTTGGGAAAACCCGCTGGCACTATCAGAAGCCCTAATCCTGCCTGGATTTTCTGTGCTTAGCGCAGCCAGTTCTTGGAATTGGGCTTATGCAACCATCCTCTTGAAAAAGAGCCTTCTCCTCACCAAGGGATTACAACAACCCTTGTGACAGTCCTGGGGAACATGTTTACATGCAGCAGTAGAACCACAGGGGTGCTACAGTGATGCTACTCACCCCACTACTCACTTGGAAAGATCCCGGCACAGCGCTCTGAAGTGAGGCATTGGTGTCACTGTCCCTGGAGGCATTCAAGAACCACAGAGATACAGCATGGAGGGACATGGATTGGTGGTTGGATGATTGGACTTGATGACCTTAGAGATCTTTTCCACTCTTAATGGCATCAAGCCATAGATGCCCAGGATTTGATTCATGAATTTCACAGCGTTTCCACAATTTCCTCCTCTGCTTTTCACTGCCAAAAACTGTCTGAATCATACAACATCCTGGCCCAATGCCTCTGCTAACAGAAATTCTTGGAGCATTAGCAGCCAAAGAGTAGCTGTAAGTGAGGAGCATGAAAATGTCACATGAGAACAAAACCAAAGCATGGAAAATAGTTCATATGGTTGCAAGACACTGAAGCAGGAGTGCACAATATTCTGGGGTTAAATGCTTTTACCTTGATAAGTAGGACTGGCTCAGTTCAATTAATCCTGAAAGCATTAAAAGAGCACTAGATAAGGCACATGCTGAGCAGCTAGACCTGGAAGAAAATGTTGCCTGTCCTATGCTTTTCTTTTTTCTCTTTGTAATGCTATAACATGATTGAAAGAATAACAATAATAGCAGAGTGACAGAACCCTACAGCAAAGGAGAACAAACCCAAATGCAGCAGCTGTGGGTGCAGAAACAAAGAAAGAAAAAAACTGCTTACCTTTGGAAGGTCTCAGGTAAGCACAGATCTCCAGCAAGATACTCTCACCTCCACTGCCAGCCCTTAAATGAGGTCTGCGAATGTGCGGATCCTGGCTCCAGCCCTTCAGGTCACTCAGGTTCATTGCACGCACCTGAACTCCCCTGGGTTGGCTCTGCCTTTCCACCAGGTGCTCAATCACTGCTTCATGCTGTGACTTAGCATTTCTGCTACACTCTTGCACAACTACGAGTCTTCAGTTGCTCTTTCCTGCTATTCTGCTTCATCAGATTGCATGAGCCAAGACCCCCAAGGTAAAGATAGCTGTCGGTGGACAATAAGGAACTGCACATGAAAGGACAGCACTGGGTATAAGTTGTACTACCTGATAGCACCAACGAGAGCAACAGCAGATCTCTGCTAGCACTGCACTCCAAGTAGATGCCAGCCCTTTAAATTAGAGCCAAAGACTACTGAGAAGAGCCAGAAAGTGCCTGAGATACCTTGCCTCAAAAGGAGCATCAGTGTTGCCTAGATCACAGACAACTGTGTTCAAAACACTTGGAGCTCTGGAACTGCAGAGAGGTGCTGAATTTAGGACAGGTCCTTCCATTTTGTCACCAAACCATCAGTAATCACTCAATTTGCTCTGCTTCTGTCTAGCAGTGATTTCATACCGATCTTTAATCATCAGTGTAACAAAAAAGAGTCAGACTTCTTACCAAAGACACCACAAATTCCTACAGCTACTCCTGTGCCCGAGACTTTCTTATCCCTCACGAGACAACTTTATCTTTTGTTCCTGGAAACCCACACTGGTTGCTTCTCATTTCCTTTTTCTTTCTAGATGTTTATAAACAGTTCAATCAGTTGTTCTCCTATTCTTCTGAGAAGTTCATCTGACCCATGTAACCCCCAGTTTCCTCCTTTTGGGGTTCTAAGAGTACTTTCCCAGGAAATAGGAACAGAATTGGGAAGGGTGCCTGCAGGGTCTCCCAGGCCTTGGAGAAGAGCCCTCACATATGTGCAATGCTCCCAATGGGCCAGGGGCTGCTGTTTATGGTGAGGATGCTCTTTGCTTCATCCCACGGGCTGGAGTATAGCAGCCTCATGGCATGGGGATGCTGATGGGTAGCAGCTTCAAGATCTGGTAGAGGGGTGACACTGCAGGACTGAGCCTCAACCATGGTCAATATGCGTTAGCCAAGGTTTAGCCATCAGTTCTGGCAGGAATAATTTTGCTGTCAGTACCAGCAGGAAGCATTTCTTTGGAAAATGACTGGGATGACAAAGAAACCAGAAGCTAGGAAGATTTCCTGTGGGAGTGCAAGCAGGGGATCTCATAGCATGTACTTGAAACCACCAACCCTGCATGCACTTGGGTTTCAATATGCAAGGCAGGCGGACAAGATGAAGGCAATTAAAACCGCGGAAGGTAGTTTGTGCATCATTGTTCATGATGGTACTGAATGAGCTGTCCTCTTTCCTGTTTCGGACACAATGCCAGATACATTACTTGAAATGCAGCTTTCGATCCTCAGTGCCGCCTGTGTTATTAACCCAGGCTAAGCAACACTTGCACTGGGGGAGTACAGAAATGACAGAGCAATTTCAGACATACATATGCACAACCTCCACCCACATTTTCAGGGTACATTCTTTTAGAAACAAAACCAGAGCAATATCCAAAGTGGGGAAGGGAGATGAGTGAGACATTGTGTCTGGATCAAAGGCACATAACAGAATGTGAGCATTATGGGGTAGAAACCAAGCAGCAACTGTGAAGCAGTTTCCTTCCTTGGAGGGCCAATAGGAGAGAGCGGGCTGCTGCATCTGGCAGAGCTACTCTGGTACATGGCAGTGCCTACTGTTCCAGGAAGGCAGATGTAGTGTAAAGATTACTCTCTCTTTCAGTGATTCCCCACTGAACCACTGCCAGGCTCACAGGCAGGCTATACCAGATCTGTGCTGATTGCCTCTGCAGCCCCTTGCTGATGGCTCTCGCTACAGGTAGGAGCACAGGTTTTGGACAAGCCTGCCTCACAGTGCTCCTCCCTGCTTCTGCCATGGGGACTGCGAGTGATGGGCACCTGCCCTGTGCCGTGCCCAAAGCAGGCACCTCAGGGCACAAGGAGGTGCAGATGTTTGCAGCCCAGACAGACTCTCAGCATGTCTTGCCATTCCTGTGGCATCAGTAGAGCCTGGCCCATCTTCCTGGCCACCACGGCTAGGAGCTGCAGCTGGCTGAAAATAGTGTCATGGGGAAGGACCCAGAGGTAGATTTTTTTCCCCACTGGAAAGCTATTCTGAAGACACACTAAGATTAATAAATCTCTTCACTAAGCCTGTTATGGATGGACACCGTGGCTGGAAACATGGAGCCTGTTTCCTGGGGACCTTTCATGGAAGCAGGTAGATGAGATAGGATGTTGCAGACTTGCAGGAACAAACAACCTCCCTCTCCATGTCCCCACAGCTTCAATGGGCCTCTGCAGCACCACAGAGTGTTGCCTTGCTCCTCTTCAGGTCTTGGCTAAACCTGAGCTCAGTGCTGGGAGCAATGCCATCTAGGTCAGAGGGAGCTTCTCAGAGGCAGCATCACTTCCCCTCACCATGGCATCAGTCATATCTGGGACAAGGAAAGAGGGTTAGGGCTGTTCCCGGACCTCTCGGTGAGCTGGGGTTCAGCGTGGGGCTTGAGCATGCCCCAGTGAGCAGCTGCTGGCAGAAGTGGGACAGGAATTCCCATGCACCCAAGAAGTAACAGAAAATTTTAAAATTGAGCATTTTTTCAGTAAGTTTTCATGACTTCTGGCCTGCTCTTAAGACAAATACCAGTGTATTCCTGACTCAATCTACCAGCTTTTGCCAACTGAGTTTATTTCTCAGGAATAAATGTACTGAGGAGCTGTGTGTCCTCATAGAAGTTTGCTCACCCAAGTGCTGCACTCTATCCTTTGTTCAATTCACGTTTATAAGAAATATCCTTGCTTAAATGGAAAAAAAACCATATGAAAAAAACTTTATTCTTGCTTTCTCTGCATGCAGAGTACATGTTTGTCAGGACATGTGCCTTGTGACAAGTTGACAAGTTAAGAGAGAACATTTTGGGGAAGGGAAACTTCTGACAGCTCATACCTGACAGATGAATGTATTATAACACTCCCAATGGGCCTGATCCTCACTGGGAGAAGGTAGCACCTGACTCTAGTCACGATATGCTGATTTACAACAAAAAAAATCTGTCTGAAAGAGTGACAGAAAGCAGTGGTGGACTGCCTCCAAAGAGGCTTTGCATCTTGTCACCCAAAACACGCGCAGGAGATGGCCCTTGCTGCAGACAACTGACATGTATCAACTCACACATCACATGCGAGTGTCACAAGAAGACTAAGCAAAGGGGGAGTGTTGGGAGGAGAGGCGGCAGAGGAACATGTAATACAGGCCCTTGGACAGATAGGAAAAACTGGATTTGCATTTCAAGTTTTCAGCGTCCCAAAAGGCAGTGATCTTCCAGGAGGGAAGCCTGATGGCCCAGGGCTGTCCCTCCACTTGTAGGGGCAGGGTGCAGGGATGCTCCATGAGCAGTTCTCCATTTTCTCTCTCATAAGTTTCATGCAGCATCCCATGGCCTTAAAGGTAGAAGACAAAGGTGAAGAGAAAGGACATATTTTGTCTCCAATTCTTCATGACTTCCATTTGTCTGATATTCCCTCCTATTAATTACTTCTTTACAGAAAAGAGATTTCAGCAGCATCATACTCTACAAACCAGGCAGGCAGCCAGTGCTCTGTAAACCCCCAACCTGCAGCTGAACAGAAAGATGAGAGCTTTTACTGTCAAAAGACTGCTCAGAGAGATCAGTGTCCATCCAACTCTTAGCTACCATTGGAAACATCACATATCAAGAGATCCACGGCTGAAACTATGAAAGACATAAACACATAAACACATCTACATTCAAAGGCCCTTACTCAAAACTGAACTGGGATGCAACAAACCAGCCCCCACATTCACAAAAAAAAAAAAAAAAAAAAAAAAAAAAAAAAAAAAAAAAAAGAATAAAGAAAAGACAGAAAGAAAGAAAGAAGGAAGGGGAAATTCAGATTAGTCACAAAGAAGTTCCCCTGCCTGCCTCTGTGCACATAAAACCCTCTCCTGAAGGCAGCGTGTTCATTTCATTTCTGCTCCTGGGGCAGGAGCACCTATCTCATCCGCTTTGTGCTCCACAGGCCCTCCTGTGCTCCTCGTCCCTGCCCTGCTGGCAGAGATGGAAGAACAGTCAGATACGGAATTGAGAAAGCACAACGATCAGAAGGACTGTGAAAAGGAGCCTGCTGGCATCATGAGTGATGATGAGTGGAAGGGCTGGCAAAAAGGACAGGCTAAGAGGAACACGCTGTACCTCGTGTCTGCAGCCACTCAGTGGATATTACTGCTTGCCTGCTTGATTTACCTTGGTACAGATTCTCTGCAACTCTGGACGGTAAGAGCTCTTGTTCAACCCATTGTCTTCTGGCCTGTAGAACTTAGTATGGGGTTTTGTTAGCAAAGACAAAGGTTTATCCCTATTCTAGCCATAAGGTTCTGATGCATTCCTAATAATTCTCACACATTTCTTATACCTCTTGTCCTCACAATAGTGCCCTGTGTCACCAACTACAGGGCTGGGGGACAAGCTGTCAAGAAGTGGGATGGTTCCAGGAATGTACTGTGCAGCAGCACCCTTGGAAGAGGTCTGTCCCCCCACGACTCCAGCCCCACCACCTCATCAGCTGCTAGTGAGCTGACTTGCAGTGACTTGTGTATGCTCTTTTAATTGAGATTGTCTGAGTGGATAATTACTTTTATTAAGTGCAAAATGAAGGACCAGAAACCAGGTAGCTTATAAACTTCTCCTGAATTTTAAAATACACTATATATGCAGGTAGATATGTCAGAATGCAAGCTAGCCTGTGACAGCTCTAGCAAGAATCTGGAAACCCTACAGTACTCCCAGGCTGCATGCACACTGGGCTTTGGGAACAGCCATCTGTATTTGCAGAGGACGGTTCAAGCCTGTGTGTGTCTACATGAGAGAAAGATGCTGAATATGAGACCAGAGGGTTTCATTTACATACTGCAGACAATATGCCTAACTGAGATGCTTGAGATTTGTAAACTTTTAGTAAACCTGCCGCAAGTACATTTTCCTCTTTCACATGTTTGCAGACTAGTGGATTATCAACAAGATTTCACTGCTATTTCAGTGCTGCTTATGCACCAGCTACCCCTCCCACATCTTCTCCAGGACCAGTGATTACTTTGAAGTGTGTTGTGCTTCATGTTACCAGAGTTCATTCTGTCCTCTCACTTAGACATGACAGAGAAGCAAGCCAGGCATATGACACTGCAAGGGAGAGACAGCCTGATGTTCTAGGTGCTTTGCTAGGTGCAATGAAAACACTCATGCTCTGAGCAAATTTCACTGTCCTGTACCTCACAGCAGTTGTTAAATTTTACAGTGATGTCACTGATAACACTAAGAGATAACACATTTCATTCAGTTCAGTCTTCTACTATGTTGGGGTTTTTTTGTTTGTTTGGTTGGTTTTTTTTTGAGAGAAGTTGCATTTAAAGCCAATGGAGATGGGGAAGCTGTGGTGCCCTGCTTGAATAAGGGTGGTGATAAGGGCAGTGAGGTTCAGGCACAGGCTGCACAGAGAAAAGGGGGATGCCCCATCCCTGGAAATATTAAAGGTCAGGCTGGATGGGGCTCTCAGCGCCTAATGGAGCTGTATGTTCAGTGCAGGGGATTGGAGCTTGATGACCTTTAAAGATCCCTTCCAACTCAAACAATTCTATGAGTCTATGAAACACAGAAACCTCTCTAGGGTCCCACTCTGGTTGCAAGCCCTCAACTCTCAGGAGTTCTCTGCTCTGTAAAAATGTAAACTCGAGTCTTCTGCCACCTGAGAAAGATGGCAGCGCAGCCTGTCAGCCTGACAAATCCTAGACAGAAGCTGATGAGGAAAGGACATGCAGGCCTGGAGTTTCCCTCCTCAATAGAAATGACTGAAACAGGGCACTCAAGGAGCAGCAGCCGCTGCAGATGAAAAGCCGAGGCCCTGGGAGTCATCAGGAAGGACTCCTCCAGCTTTAAACACTTGCTAAGTGCAAGCTCAAAACCTGTTCCCACTTTTTTAAGCACCAAGTGCTCTGTTTGACAGGGCATGCTGTGTGGGAGAGGTCTCATGGGCTACACCCTGGGGGGCTTTTATCGCATGAGAATTACAGGGCTTTGTAGGATAACCATGGACTCACCTTAAGAAAGCAGAGGGAGCAGTGCTAATCAGACCTGACTCTGGGGGCAGTTCAGGGAGACAGACTTGGGAGAGAGGGCACAGCACCATCTGGGTGGCAGGCCCAGAGAGCTGGGGCCTGGCAGTGACCAAGAGGCTGTTCCTGCTCTTGGGAAGCTCCATAGCAGGACAGTGCCATGCTAATTGTAATAGTTAGATAGTAGCTGTGCTTTTTCATAGAAAGACCATGTTTGATTACTTTCCATTGTCCTCACAAATCCCTAAATCCCACTGGACTACTCAGCAAAAACACAGTGTAAATAATGTTACGAAACATGTTCAAGAATGAGAGAATCTGCACAACAGAACATGCTTAACAAAAATGTACAGCAAGCTGGTTTGTATCACCATGTGGCTAGGAGAGCAAGCCTCAGCTGTGACCTCCAAATGAGCAACTATTAACAATAGTAACTTGTGTATATGCAGTGCTTGTGACTTCCCATCTCTGCTGAAATTACCTCCTTCTGCTGAGCCAGCTGGGAAAGACCAAGGGCAGGCTGCTTGCAGGTATAGTCAGAGGGTGTGAAACCCCCTAGTGATGAATGCAGGCAAAATAAATGGCACTGGCAGCTCAACAGCTCCTAGTGACCTATTGCAAGATGGTTTTGCTTGAACAGAGCAGGAAAAGGTGCAGGGGAAGTAATTTTACAGAGGTTTAATGTAGATGAGAAAGATATAGTCATAATCCTGGCATACAACTCACTTTCAGTGCACATGTCACCTAAAATTTATTAGGTTAGTTGATAATGAAGTCCTTCAAGACTTCACCAAAGATATGCCAAACATGTAAAGAGCCTTAGTGACAGGGAGGCTGATTTTTTAGAATTGCCACAAGCTCGTCCCAAACACGTGTTTTATCAGACCCTATCCACTGACAGCCAGACTGGACTGGATGTTGCACGACCTCAGAAGCTCAGCAGTTCTGCACTTAGCTATTTTGTTGGGAAACTACCTGGAAATTTCAGCTGCTTGAGTCAAAGGGTGAGATGCTTGTACATTTGGGCACCTAGAAATATAATAAGTGTAGCCTCAAGCCACTACAGTGATGGATAGGATCAGTAATGTTCTATCTGGCACCAGATAGCGATGACACAATAAAAGCTTGTCTTTGGTAGTTGAATCCAGCCTCTCAAGCACTACATCAGCTGTAACAGCACTAGAGGGTGCCAGAGCAGACCTTTCCCACTGCCAGCACCCTCTTCACGCTTCAGCACATACAGCACAGCAGGCTGCCACTCTAAACACCTTCCCTGCCCTCTTGCTTCTTCCAGGGTGCAGCACTGGATCCACGGGTCAGCATGTCTGTCTGTGCTCACCCTCGAGTCTGCTACTTCCAATACTATTTACGTGCTCACAGTGAGGAGACTGCTGCTGTTTCTGTAACAGATGGGGTAAAAAATATAAAAGATAGCTGGTCAGATGCGTGTTGACACATCTTTGAAAACCCATAGCATAGGCAGAGAAAAAAACACAGCAGCCAGCTTAATCTGTCACTCTTAAGTCAGGCATGATATTGAAGAATTGTGGTTGTGAAGACACTGCAGATTTGGGCCTCCTGTGGTTAAGATGAGAGATGTGTTAGAGATGTTAAGTTCAGATTTTAAAAAAATCTAATGCAGCAGCTTGGTGCTTTGCATATCTGATCATTAAAATGCCCACTTCTCTATTTGCATACACTTTTTCTGTTATACATGTAAAATGCAAACCGATTTTAAACATGCCTTAATGCACTTCTAAGGGAGCCACTGGGAGCACTGCATCCTGTGACAGCCTGACCCGGAGTGCAGAGAACGCACCGAGAGCACTTGTTCTGAGCTTACAAAGCCAGAGCCACCTTTTGGTGCCCTGCAGCACGAGAGTGACAGACAGGGCACATCCAGCTCTGTGGGCAGGCATCCCCAGCTGCCAGTTGCACTCAAGCAGCCATGCAGAGAGGTTCTGCACCCCAAGGTCCTTCCTGCTTGGTCTACCTTGATCACGTTCACCAGGATGTTTTTCCAGGCAGGACCATATGTCCCTGGTGTGCTCAGCTGCTGGATGAAGGTTGGATTGTCTGGGAATTACTCTAAAGTTTTACTTTATAATAATGCCAATATGAGCAAGCAAGGTGCACAGCTGGCTAGCAGCGTCCTGTTCCCAGAACAGAAATGAAAGCAAAACTGGCAGAAGCAATGGGACCCAGGGGCATTAACATAGATTTTTTTCTCTTCTTATTTTTTCAGCCTCACAGTGACAAAGTCAAGTGGACCTTCATCCGGTACACAGGTGGGTGGGCAGCCAGCCAGGGGTCTCCTGGTGCTCTGGGGCACTTGTCCCAGTTCCCAAATGGATCCCCATGGTGTCTGGAGGCTCTGGTAGCCCAAGTGCCTGGTGCTGTGTTGTTGGTGGAGGACAAGGCCAGGAGAGCAGAGGAAAGAGGAATAGTGCCACGATGTACAAAACTAATCAATGAGCTTTTCCTCTACGGGATGAAACACAAGAAATTGGAGCAGCTTTCTACTGTCCATACTTACATACTAAAACAAGCATTCATTCCATTAAAGAACAAAACGACAAAACAAAAAGACTGGAAGGAGCAGTCCTTGAGAGTAGCCCCTGCAGAGAAGGACCTGGGGGTCTTGGTGGATGAAAAACTTAACAGAGCCAGCAGTGTGCCCTTGCAGCTCAGAAAGCAAATGGTATATTGGGCTCCATCAGAAGAGGGGTGGCCTGCAGGGACAGGAAGGTGATTGGCTTTCTCTACTCTGCTCTTGTGATGCCCCATCTGGAGTACTGTGTGCAGGTCTGGAGCCCCAGTACAAGAAAGACAGAGTTGTTGGAGAGGGTCCAGAGGAGGCCACAAAGATGATCAGGGGACTGGAGCAGCTCCCCTGCAAAGACAGGCTGAGGGAGCTGGGCTTGTTCAGCCTGGAGAAAAGAAGGCTGTGGGGTGACCTCATTGCAGACTTTCAGTACCTAAAGGGAGCCTACAAACAGGAGGGGAGTCAACTCTTTGAAAGGGTTGATAACTGCAGGACGAGGGGAAATGGTTTTAAGTTGAGGCAGGGAAGATTTAGATTGGATGTCAGGGGGAAGTTCTTTACCACGGCAGTGGTGAGGTGCTGGAACAGGCTGCCCAGAGAGGTTGTGGATGCCCCATCCCTGGAGGTGTTCAAGGCCAGATTGGATGGGGTCCCTGGGCAACCTGGTCTAGTATGAAATGGGGAGGTTGGTGGCCCTGCATGTGGCAGGGGGGTTGGAGCTCCATGATCCTTGAGGTCCTTTCCAACCCCGGCCATTCTGTGATTCTGTGAAAACATGTGTTTTTGAGAATTTACTAAGCACACACAGTACCCTCTTGGGGTATTTCTGAAACAAGTAAATGATTTCCTGATTTATGAAAAATGCAAATGATTTCCTGGAGAAAAATGAGCATACACATGGTGGCAGAAACAGCAGCGCTCAGCGCACCGTGTACTTTGCATGCTTTGCCCCATGCCACACCTCAGCAAAAGGAGCAACAACTCAAATTTTCAAGTCACAATTAAAACGTTGTTTGAGCATTTGGTGAATATTACAATGGTAGCCGACAGTCTAACCTAACAGGAAGCCATGTTAGAGAAAAAGCTTGGGAAGTCTGCCCGCTGCAGAACGGGGCTGTGTTGTGCAGACAGAGACCTGATAACGATGATTTCTCATCAGCCTCCCCTGTGTGGTGCACAGCACAGCAGGAGAACATTTCTAACATAGCTCTGGGAATTGATACTGATCATTCCCAGAGAAAACCTTTCATAAAAAAGTTTTAATTTCTCCAGATTCTGCTCCGTGTTCATTTATTCTTTCTGTTTCTGTCTACACTGCTCTTTCATCCTGCTTTCTTCAAAAGGATCCAAGAACAAAGGCAGGAATTTTTTTTACCCACATCTCCAGAGAAAGCTCTTTTTCCCTTCCTTCCAGCTTGGATAACTTTTCCCTCCTCTTATATGATGCTTTTATTTTCTGTTTCTCTGAGGAATCCATACTTCCTAAACTCATTGGAATGCTTTACTTCTATGTCTTAATTAATAGAGTAAATAAATAATATATAAACAGAAACCTGGGGAAATTATTCATACAAACTGGAGCTGCAGTCCAAAAGGTGCAGCATGCTCAGGAATGGGAACTTGAAAACTTTTACTGCACATCAAGTATGTCTAGCACAGATGATAACCTAGCTCCAGTCTGCACCATTCTCTAGTTCAGTCTCTTCCTTTCCTATGTTTTTCCACCCTACCTGCAGGTAGTCTGTACAAAACTGCCTTCTATCAAGAATATATTAGTCTTAATGGGATCATCTTTTCTCTCTTCTGTTCCAGGCCAAAGCATTGCAGGAGTGGCCATGAATCTCAGTGCTGAATTTACCTCCATTCCTGTCATAAATGGCTCCATCGTGATCCCCTGTGATGGCCTCTACGTGGTGTCCCTGAAGGGTGTTCTTTCTCCTGACCTGGAGAAGGGCTCACTGAAGCTGATGATGCAGAATACAGAAAACAAGAATGCCCCACCCCTCTGGGAGCGAGATGTCCAGAACAGCAGCAACGCGGTAGATCTCATCACAGTACTCTACTTGTTTGCTGAAAATAACATCATCCTGTCAACCAGCTCGAACGCCACAATCCAGCATTTGACATTTAGCCTTGTTCTACTAAATCCCACTTTTTGCAACTCATAGATGATGGCATGAAACATAACACATAAAGTACAGCTTTTCCTACTGATCCATTTGAACGTAGGAGGCTTGTTCCCCAGGCTGTACTTGAACAGGCAGACTCCCTCCTTGGGGCTGTGGAAAGCCTCAGCTGGGGTGCAGATAAATCACAATGCAAACAGGCTTCATATAGCACACGCATCTCTTTGGAGCTCTACGCAGCTAGGATGTATCCTTCTAACACTCAACAAAGGGGTGTGTGAAGCCATTGAGGACAACAGAGATGAAAGCCAAACAAATGTATCCGAGCTTCATTCATATTCAGAGAAACCCTGGGTGTCTCTAGTCACTTGGCAGTACCTGTATATAATACAAACGCGCTGTATATTTGCTAAAATAAAGTGCTAAATCAGGAAGATACGCCAGGAAGATACTGCCTTTGCAGAGAACTGGGTAAATGCTCTCTGGCAGGTAAAGGCCATAAAGGGAAGGTGGGCTTCCAAAAGAAGCTAACAGGACTCAACTGGACTGCAGGAGGGTCCTGCAGCTACCTTGGGATCTGTAGGAGCAGCTATGAGAGAGAAGGCTCGCAGGCCATCCCAGCTGTCTGCAGAGTACTGATCCTGAGCCATGTGTCAGGTAGGATGTTTACATCTTGATGCCAGGTCTCAGAGGTGTTAGTCAGAAGGAGAATCTCCCTCAAAAACACACACAGAGAATGGCTCAACCCAAAAGTGATCCAGGTACGTGAAGATTGGGAAGAAGCATGAAGGCCCTTGGTAACTTCTCTCTGACGGACCAAGTGGAACCTGAAGGTCTGCACATCTCCTCAGGGAGGACCGGATAGGTCCGAAGAGTCTTGCTATGAAGGTATGCACCACATAGAGGTTCACAACCCAACTTCCATGAAACATCTGTGCACCCATACGTACCCTGCCTGGCTTCTGCCAGAATCCAGAGACAGGCTGTTCCTGGCCACTGGACTAGGAGCCCATGTTGCAGACAGCAGCTACTGAGGACAACACTGTCTGTGCCCGGAGCACAGCAGGCAGCTGTGGCATTTCTGATTGAACTAGGGCAGATTTTAAGGAGAAGTTGACCATCTGGCTTCCAGTGAACCCCAGCAACATTTCAGCATCTCCTCGCTGACTGTACGCTCCAAAGTCTATTATTAAAGGTATTTATATATTTATACTATAGGCATGAGAATGTTATTTCTTAGAAACATCCAAAGGGAAGGGTTGCAACTTCAGGTTGTCAGAACTAAACTCCACTTAGATTTTCCCCATGCCACAGAGCTTTCCTGCTCTGATCAACTCCTCAGCAACCACCTCTGCAGACACAGGTGTCAAAGGCAGCTTCATAAATCCTCCAGACTTTGGTGAGCATTTCCATGCGCATTATACTAT
The DNA here is from genome assembly GCF_951394365.1 of Tetrao urogallus. Taxonomy (NCBI): domain Eukaryota; kingdom Metazoa; phylum Chordata; class Aves; order Galliformes; family Phasianidae; genus Tetrao; species Tetrao urogallus. Next base: position 23,397,851 of record NC_136818.1, read on the forward strand.
TTCTGGCACCTTTTACACACACACCTCCTCAGCTCCATGGAGGAAACCTCCGTGGCTGAAGCAGTGACTCCACTGAGTGCTGAGAAGCAGCTTCTTCCATCAGGACTGAGCTGCAGGCTGGCTTGTGCCTGCAGGGTGCCTGCAGGGTGCAACACCAACTAAGAGACTAAGCCTCAATGCTAACAGATCTGTCCCTCAGAAAGGATCAACCTTCCTGTTCAGAGCAGGAGAGGGCATTTCACACCCTGCATGTTGAAGCTGACCTACACTGACCTATATATACATGAACACACACTTGTCTTGAAATAAAGGCTGAAACAATTCAATTCCAGAGCTTAATGACTTGTAAGATTAACTCACCAAGTTTCTATGGTTTCTATATCATCAGCTTCAGTCTTGCAATCCCTGTCTCCACAAAGCTCAACGTCTCTTGCATAGATGAACATTAATTTTTTGCTATTGGGTTGTTAAGTTTCTGTAGCAGCTTGCAGATGGTGCTTATGTTACATCTTACAAATCTGACCGACCAGATTAGTGCACTGAGGTTTTGACTCATCCCTCAAAATCACCTGTGGTATAATCTGGAAGTTTCTGGAGAAAATCCATGGCTCTGGAGAGACAGGGCTTTGCTGCCCCAACTAACGGGAACTTCATGGTCTGTCTCTCATTGGCCGTTTCACAAGAACCCTTACACAGAATACACTCATCAGCCAGAGATCACTGACAATGCTATGATATCAAAGTGATCTCCACTGCTACTACATCTTATGTTTGAGCCACATTACTGCTTAAACTGCAGAGGTGGCCACCACATACTCCCTTTGTTTCCCACTCCCTGCATGTGTGAAGGAAGGGACAGAGTGATAAAGCTCATGTAAGAGCCATGGTCACCCCTGAGGAGGAACTGGCCTCCTTGGTGCCCATCAAAACTGCAGAGCTATTGCTTCCTGGCTGAGATGAAACCACTGAGAGCAGAGCGGAGCAGAACCGAGACCAACAACAATAGAAACATCTAGTCACCTTTCACCTCCCTTCAAAAGTCATCACCTTTTTTTCTACCACAAATGGTTACAACTAATGATGAATAATTAACCTGTGGTTTTTAGAGAGCCGTCATGAGTCACAGTTATTGGCTGTTCACTTCAATAACAAGAGAGAACAAGGAAGCTGCAATGTGTTTGGCAAAACGCAGCTGATCCTACTGCTGTAAAGCTGACACTGCCCAGTGTCAGCAGCAGAAAGCAGAGGACTCCATTTGTGAGGGCTAAAACAGAAAACAGGCTGAAGGTGATCCCACTGAGGTGCTGAGCAACAAGGCAGCGTCCCAGCCAGCAAACCACAGCTAACACTTGTGTGCCATGCAGGCAAAACATCATGGAGCTCAGCCCACTTGTAAGCAGAATGAAGCACTAGAAAGGCTGCAGGCTGAGGCAGGAGGAGATAGTGAGTCTGGCTGACCTGTTCCAGGGAGATAAGTGCTGGGCAGAAAGAGCAGGCAAGCGCAGGCAAGAGGACATCAGGAGAGAGATACCTTGCCAGAAGCAGGTCTGTGGATTGTGTTTGCAACTGTGGGACTGGCAGAAAACTAAAGGAGTGCTTCTCCTATGAATCCGCACTCAGTGAAGCAAACCTCTGCAAACATTGAAATACATCCACTGCCTCCTCAAACACCCATTTCCTCATCCTAATGCAAAGACTTGCACATTTAGCTGTTAAAATATGACAGCCAGTGTCAGTTATTCTAAATGGCAATATTAGTCACCTCTTCAGGAGATAAAGTTGTTCCCAGGGGATTACTAGCTAGAGCAGATTCCCAAGCACAAACACAATCCCACCTCTGGACTTGCACTTTTTACTGCTTCTGTGGTTTCAGGGTTGGTCGCCCACACAGCACTCTGGTGATCGGCCAAGGCAACAGGGTGTGGAGCTGGGCCACTGGCCAAGGGCACTTGGGTGATGTATTGGTGTTCGTTCAGAGAGCAAACAGAAGAAAGGCTGAGGCAAGACAAAACTTGATGTGAGTACAACTGTGTTTTCATAATAATTTGATTTACTATTGCCATTAAGTCAAAATTCATACCTACTTACTGGCAATCCTGAGACCCACTTGGTTTATTTATTAAAAAAATATCAGTATTGATTTTTTAATTGATTGATTGATAAAGAAACATCTAACCCTGTGTAGGATCTGCTTCACAAGGCACACATCAACACTGCAATTTCATCACCAAGTAAATCCCTGAGACACTGCATCACTGCCTTATCTCAAAAAGGTCAAAGGACTCACTGTCCTTTGTCTTCTTTTAATTTAGTGTTTGTGTTCCTGTCCATGTCTGCCTATTTGGATTGCTATCAACGGCACAGAAGGTTAGTGGGACACACACACATCCAGTGGGGACATTATCTGGGGCTATGTGCAGCCTTTTGAAACAATCTGCTTTTCTCTCTGTCACTTCTCTTAAGATCCAGAGTACACAGCTGGCAACAAGAAACTTCTTCCAGTGTTTCTTGTGTCCCATGCTTGATGGACTAATTTTGGTGTTTTCCAGACCAGATTGTACATTGTCTCATGAAGCACCCACCCTTTACAAGAAAAGCTTTGCTCCTGCTTGCGTGAGCAAGATCTCACTGTGTCCCAGAGGGTTTCAGTAAGTTGAACAACTTCCCAGCTATGCTGGAGCGATGCTCAACTGCTCTCCTAAGAAGCATCCTCCCTGGAGACAGGGAAGGTGCTGCATTGCCATGCCAAGTGCACTGCTGCCCATGCACAGGCACAGCCAGAGGGCTCAGCTGCCCTGTGCCAGGCAACAGCCAGGGCTCTGGCCCTTCTGGGCACAGTCACACGCAGCCTTGCCTCTTGCCTGTGTCTGTGGGAATAACAGCAAGAAGCAGATGAAGGAAATAATCCTCCACAGACACTTCACATTTTCCCAGATATCTACACAGTTTGGACCACACAAGCTGGAACCATCAGCGAGGATGCAGGAGGGGGTGGTCTGAATTGAATGTCTGGTCCCTGGTCTCCAGAAGCAAGACATATTCTGACACTAATATGTAAAAAGAAAGCCATGCCAGAATGTCAGAGAAAGGGAAATCAGCAACTAAAGCCTGAGCTTAGCGGAAACAATTTCTCCTGGATAATTAACTTCTGTGCCACTCCTACATACTGTAAAAGCAGCCAATCAAAAGTGCAGAGAGACATAAAATCACTAAAAACTGTCTCTGCAGATGCAGTCAGATACAAAGTTAGGCAAGCCATATGTCAGAGATTGAAGACAGAGAGCTGCTTTTTCAAAGGAAACATCAAGCCAGCAGCTAAACGGGAGCAGGGAGTCCAGCAGGAGAGTTTTTCAACACACTGTGAAGATGGCTCTACAGAGAGAAAAGCAGCTCCTCCGCATGCCTCAGAGTGCAAACTCTTGACCAGCACAGAGAATTCCCCTTTGCAGCTGGGAGCAGCCTGCTTGCTGCTGGCTGGCACTGCTCATTGCCCCAAAACTCTCTACGAAACAGTGCGTTTGTTTCAAAGTCTAGGGGAACCTCAGAGACAGACCATACAGTCAGTGAGTATTGCAATTAGCTTGTTGATGCTTTGGCAGATACTAATTTTTCATTTGGTGAACATATAGAAGGAAGCAGCAGGCAACTTTCCAGCTTGGGGAGTCCATGGATGAAAGCAGAAGAAGGGCAGAGAGAAGAGCTTGGCAATGCCAGGGGTTACAAAGCCTAGAGGGCTCTGTCCTGGGAGCCTGGGGAAAATGGACAAACAGATAGACATTGTCAGTGTCCAGAGTCCTGCAGGCTGGGGCTGAATTTTGGCTTAGCATCACAATGCCAAGAAAAATCTGACAATTCATATAGGGTCAGGAAGGAATGTATTATAAATTACTACAAATTGTACCAAGAAGTTGTAGAATAACATCATTTTAAATAGAAACAAGTCTGGTTAAAAAGCAACTTAAAAGGTTAGATTACTCAGAGGATATAGTGCAGTCATCAGGAAAGAGCAGAGAACTCTCTTTAAGTAATGGAAGTTACACAGATAACAACCTGTTGAGGGTCATCTACATAAGCACATGGATTAACATGTTTTCTCTCAGCGTTGATGTTAGATACCTCATTTCTTGTGTACCTTTTTGTTGAGCTGAGGGCTGTTTAATAATCCCACTCGGAGGTAAGTATTTTTGGCCTTTATAATTCTGTAGTGCAATTCCGAATGAAGGGCTTTGCTTATGCCATCTCTCCCTGGAGAGACCAGGACTGCCTGGCTCCTGGGGCTCCAATAGGGGATGTGAAAGCATTGAGATTTTCTTCTTTGCCTTGTTCCTCACCTGCTGGTCCCAGACTGGGTGTAGACCTCAGGGTCTAAAATGATCTTTCATAGAATTATAACATAGAACAATAGAATGGCTCAAGTTGAAGAGATCCTTAAAGATCGTCTAGTTCCAACACTCCTGCCATGAGCAGGGTTGTCAACCACCAGATCAAGCTGCCCAGGATCCCATTTGACCTGGCCTTGAAGGCTTCCAGAGACTGGGCATCCACAACCTCTCTGGGCAACCTATTCCACTGCCTCACCACCCTCTGAGTAAAAAATCTCTGCATAATGCTTAGCCTAAATCTACCCTCATATTTTAAAGCCGTTCCTGCTTATCTATCACTAACAGATGGTGCAAAAAGTTGGTCACTCTCCTGCTTGTAAACTCCCTTTAAGTACTGAAAGACCACGAGATCTCTCCACAGCCTTCTCTTCTCCAAGCTAAAGAAGCCCAGCTCCCTCAACCTTTCTTCATAGGAGAGGTGCCCCAGCCCTTTGATTATGGCCTCCTCAGGACCCGATCCAGCCTGCATCCTTCTTGTGCTGGGATCCCCAGGCTTAGATACAGTACTCCATATGAGGCCTTACAAGGGCAGAGTAGAGTCCACTTCCCTCGCCCTGCTGCCACCCCTCTGTTGATGCAGCCCAGGACACTACTGACCTGGGCTGCAAGAAGACAAGGCTGGCTCATGTCCAGCTTTTCATCCACCAGGACCCCCAAGTCCTTCTCCACAGGACTGCTCTCAATGAGTTCTTCTCCCTGTCTGTATTCATATCTGGGATTGCCTCAACCTAACTGCATCACCTTGCACTTGGTTTTGCCAAACCTCAGTTGATTCTTGTGTGTCTGCTTTTCAAGTTTGTTCACATCCCTACGGATGTTGTCCCTGAACTGCCTTGATAGTTTTCCACAGCTTGAAATACCAGAGCAGCCACTGGGTGGTTGCAGGAGACACTCTGTCACTGTTTAAAAGATGGAAGGATCCCTAGCTCCTCCTGTGGTTGCAGCCAGCCAACAGATGAATGCAGCTGGGGATAAGACATAAAGCTAGCATGCACAAGTAGACCTCAGACAGGCTGTTAAAGCATCAGCATACCACTCAGATAACAGATGACTCAGCTACAGCTACATAATAAACGTGCTTCATATACGCATTTCGTATCTGGACTGCCTTCAGTCCTTGGCTGTGCCCGTGGTTCTGTTCTGGTCTCCAGCACTAGCTCCTCAGTCAAACAGCAGAGCAGTGCTCAAGACAGGCACTCAGAGCTTTCAAGTCTATACTACTCCTGTGTGGCACAGTGGGTGAGCCATCCTGGTCACCAGGGTACTTGCTGTGGTTTGAGTCAGCTTTCCATCAGTCCCATCCCTAGCTGGGCCATAGCTAAACCAATGTAGCCCCAGCTGGGAATGTCCCCTTCAGATGAGCTTTGGGAGAGCACAGATGTCCCCACAAAGAATGATTCTGCTCTCAGAAATGACTTCCTACATAACCCACTGCCTTGCAGCACGTGCACAATCAGGTACACTTCCTCCAAGGCATCAGTTTCAGTTGCAGGTCTTAATGCCACAACCTGCCATGATGGGATGCGTGGGAATTACTCGGGCTCTCCCAAAAGAGCAGTTGACCATGGATCCTGGGCCCCTCTCACTGCTCATTTTGGGAGATCTCTGTCCCAAAGGCTAGACTCCTGGCCCCATGACAGTTACCTTGCTTCCTCTGAGTGCAATGCAGATGGCCAATGTAGCCCTGCAGAAGGCAATCCAGGATGCCTTGCTCCCATAACTCCTCTGCTAGGAAGCTGGAAGATATCAAAAGGAAATCATAGGGTCTTCTTCCCCTCTCCAGGACTTCAAGGTGCATGCTCCACCAGAGACCAGTATTCAAATTCTGTTTATTTGGTCCCTTCCAACCAGCAGGCCACCAAATTTTGCAGGCAAAGCTACACTGAAGCCTTCCTGTTGCAATCTGGAATGCTGCTATGGCCCTAAACCATGAAGTATAGCTGCATTCTGGGCTTCAGCTGACTTTTCAAGCTTCCCAGAGAATGGAGGTTTAGGTGATTTCCTGCCTCCATTTGCATTGCCACAGAACTCGAGCAGAGGGAAAAGAAAAAGGCATATTCTGAGAACAGTCACACTGATTCATGTCAGGATGACAGAATAAGCTCTCAGCTTCAGCCTGAATGGAGAGCCTCCTAACTACCATGCATACGAATGACCCTGGGCAGTGAAAGGAAAAAAGATATATGAATGTGTTTGTGAGGACCCGATGCCACCTTACCTGCTAGCAGATGGACTAAGTACACCAAATACCAGCTCATACGTGTGGGGGAAACATCTGCACCTTTGTAAACAAGACAAGCCCTACGTGGATGCCAGCATACGGAGGTGGCAGTTTCCAAGGACTTGCCTTGCAGCAGGAGCAAAGGAGGCAGGTTGCAACCCCCCGAGGCTGCCATGTCATCACAAGATCATTCTTGCTTGATTTAACAAGGATTCCCTGAAGTCAGAACGTTTCAAACAAAATATACCCTCTTTCTGGTTGCACTTTCCCTGCCTCCTCCTCCTCTCTTTGCCTTCACCTGCCAGATGCACATTAGGGACCTGTCAACAGCCTACCCACTCAAGAGAGCTAAGCAATAACATCTCTCGTTGCTGAGAGGAGTGGGAAGAAAAATGACTGTCCTTTTGACAGGGGAGAGGCTTCTGAATGAGGTCAGTAATTAAACAGAGGAGCAATAGATGCCAGCTAGTCATGCCATCGGTTTCTGGGCTGGGCAGGAACCTCTGTGGATACAAAATGGACTGCAATATTAAGTTTTTGTTTGGCTGAGTCTTAATCAACTTTTCTATATAGAGGGCATGTAAGTGAAACAGGACCATCAGCCACTTTCAATCCTCCACATACCAGTGGAGTATGACACATTATCAGATAAGCTGTTCTTAGAGCACTAGCTGTATTCCCTCATGTGCTGTGCTTGGTGGGATTTCCTTATTTTCCTAGCTTTCTACCTGCAAATAAACTCACTTGTGCCTGTGTCATGGCAGTGACATGCAGAAATCAAGCATAGGCTGCTGTGACTACTGTTACAGGGCAAAGAGATAGCAAGTTAAATGTTCAACGCATCATTGATTCAGCACTCCCAGCACACATTCTCAACAGCATTCTTTCTCACTGCATTGCAGCCTGGCCATGCTGACACCAACGTGACACCCCTCAGCAAGCCATGTCCAGGCAGCAGCTCCCTTATGCTGAGCTGCAGAGCTCAGGAGCAGGAACTTTTTTCAGAGGGAACAATTAGGACAAACAGAGCAATAGATCAGCAGAGGCAGTGGAGGAGGATTTGGAAAGGGACTAGGGGCTGAGCAGGTGTTCAGAGATTAGGTCTGCCTGGTCATTGCACCCCAGCTGTGAACATGGGTTTGAGCATACAGAAAGTGCTGTTGATGCTGCCTCTCAAGTGTCAAGAAAGCCATGTTAAAGCCTCCTTTTGCAACTGGGGATGCTGCTGTGGCCCCAAGCTGAGAGGTATGTGTAAGAAAAGTAAGGACTGGAGCTCTTTGAAGTCCACTCACAGGTTAGATGCGGTGAAAAGTTTTGTGACTGCTCTTAATGTGAGCAAACATATTAAATTTGGATGATAAAATTTCCTTAATTTCTGCTAAAACCAACCTCAAGTTCTGCTAAAACTAACCTCTTCCCTTTGATTGCAATTCAGATATTTAATCAAGTCAGTTGTGGAATTGCACTGAGTCATGTTAGCAGAGCTGAGACTCAGATCTGGGCAGCCACATTCCCAGGCAGTAGCTTTCTGTTCACTTTTTAAAATTAAGTGCTTATATGTTTCATTTCAAAACTAACAGCAGTTGTTTCAAAGGCAAATAAATAACTGTAAGAGTGAAACAAACATTTCCTATGGGGATAACCAAAACACTTTAATATACTGAATGTTCTCTAATATTTTCTTTGGAAAGAGAAGCAGGAGAAAATGTTTTTCTGTCTGGATTCTCACAAATTTTCAGTGAATTAATAAACCACATGTTCACACAGCCCTGGTGAATGCCCCCTGCTTTTTCAGACAAGAAACAGAACTTGTCCAGGACATCACTTAGGAGTGGGGAAGTCTGCCTAGGGAAGAACAAACCCTGAGAGCTCCACAGTGACAACATGTGAGGCAGACAGAGGGCTCAGTTTTCAAATTGCCTCTGGCCTGGAGTGAGGACAAGCCAGGTTTTTCTAACATGTTCTGGAAGCCAGGAACAGAAGCTCAGCTCTGGGAAGGCAAAAAGCAATTGAACAAAGATGGTAAGCAGCCACCAAGCTTGGCTTTGATGGTGGGAGAGGAGAAGCCCCTGGCTGAACATGAGGACCATGCGTGGCCATTGCTTTCTTGGCTTTTTGGCAAGACCAGCGTCCCAAGCATGAAAGGAGAAAGGATGCTTGGTTGCAGGACAGGGTTCCCTAGCCTACTCTCCTTCATGGCATTTTAACCGTGCTTGTCCTCCTCAGGACATAGCCCATTTGCTGAGAAAACAAAAGAAGCAGACTCCCACAGAGGAGCTTTAAAACGGAGTCACTCTGTTCTGAGCAGCACAGCAGGCTCTTTCTGCCAAGCAGAAAACCTCCTGGCAGGACAGGCTGATGCAGACCGCAGGTCATCACCAACCAGCAAGGGGCGGGGCGCAGCCACTCAGTTCTGGCCATGCATGAGTGCATTCTGTCCCCAGGGATTGGGGACAGGCCCTCAGCACGTGCTTGCCCAAGCCTGTGGCACTGCTGCTACCACAACAGACATTTACAATCAGTCTCGCTGTCTGCAAGCTGCAGGGGAGGCACTTAGTGCTTTTCTGAGTGGTGCAACACCACGAACTGTAAAATCCCTGTGCTGGGATATCCTCAGTAGTGATGTAGGGGTTTTGCAACTCTGTCCTCCAAGAATCTGTTTCACAGGCATGATATCCGCCTTCCCCATGGGTACTCCATCACCAGATTCTGCGCATCTGCTGTCCCAACATTCCTCTTTCTTTCCCTGGACTATGGATAGTCAGAGCAGCATGGCCACAGGAAAGGCAGAGCACTGCATGGACCCACAGAACTTCAATTAGTTGGAGGTGAGCTAAGAGCTGTGCTCATTGCTCCACAAAAGTCAAGCTCAGGTGGAGGTGAACATCCCATTAAATGGGCAGATACCAATTTTAAATGGACAACAAAGGCTATGTTCGTTTGTTTTCCACAGAATCCATGGACTTGATGATCCTTATGGGACCCTTCCAACTTTGGTTATTTTATGATTCTATGATTCTATTAGGCTATGTTATGATTATATGATTCCTATTGTCACGGGATATTGGATACACTCAGAAAACAGCAGATTCACAACAGAGAAAACCCTCACATGCTACTCAATGCAGATAAGAAGTAGACAGTACTGCCATGACTGCACAGATCTAGCTACATGGCTAGTTCTCTGTTACATAAAATTGAATGGATCAAGATCAGGTTCCAGCTCCCCAGAGTCAAGTCCCCAGACCACAGCACTACCAGGCCAGGCAGCCTCCCTGCTAGTAGCACTGCCCCAAGACTACACATCATGACAGGACTGGCCCCTCTGCAGCAGTTTGAATTGGAAATCCCCTCCTGCAAGACTCATGTGATGGAAGGCTGAGGGTTGTGCAAGGAGGGCTTTTGAGCAGCTCACACACCCCCGGCTCCAGCATTTCATGATGCTGACTTTGCTGATAAAGTCGCTGTTCTTCAAGTGCACAGAGGAAATAAAATCAGCATCTGGTGATGCAATGTGGAGGAAGTCAGGAGGATAAGCTTGAAAACATCTAGACATTACATAGACTATGAGAATACAATCAGCACAGACATTCTTGAGTGATGCTACAAGGGAGCAAGGGCAGGGCAGGGCAGGGACCAGGACGTCACCAAGCAGCTCAGCTCCAGCTGCCAGGAGCACCAGGGCAGGCAGGAGCTGCCCATCTCACTGGGCCACTTGTCCAAAGGAGCTCGTGCTCTGCAGTACGCTACAGTCACTGGGTGACAAAGGTTTTGGAGCCAGGTGTCTTGGCAGGCTGGCCCAGAGCAGGTGTGTGGCTCAGAGCTAAGTGACATGCAGCAGCAGGACGTAGTTTCATTTCACCAGGGTAGAAGCAGAGGGAGGCAGAATGCCAGACACAGATGCGATGCATGATGTAGCCTTGTAAGGGTTTTTGAAGGACTGAGAGGAAGAAGATCACAGTGGCCGGGGGCGGATGATGCAAGCCTCCCAGCCCTGGGCTCGGAATAACCATGCAATGGTTTTACATCTCTCAGGATGATTTCTTTCACATCTCAGCAAGCTGGGATCTTTGCCAGACAGAAGATGGATGAGTAAACAAACAGCACTTCACTTTCCTAAAGCAATTTGGAAGGAAAGTGAAAGAACTGAATGAGATAAGAACTGTTCCTTTCCCTCAGCTCCTTTCTGCAACATGTTGTGGGTGCATGTGCTGCCCGCAGGGACGACACACAGCATACGCATCCCACAGCATGACCAAGTGTTCAATCATCTCACATGAGAAGTACATCTCAGCCTTGTCTGTGCAACCTCCCACAATGCTACAAGGAACACTGCTTCAAACTTGTCTCCCATAAGAACTGTCTCAGTTTTGCATAGATGAGACAAGTTCTGCTGACACAGAGACAGTAAGTGAAACAGAGAAGCAAAAAAAAAAAAAAAACAAAAAAGGGATGTCTGTAACTGAAATGAATCCATCTAAGCCAACAACCTAACCAGTAACAAAAACTCCAGTAGCTCCAATAGTGGACATGGACCAAGCTGACAGAACCTAGGCTAATCATTCACCAGGGCCAAGACAAACCTTTTGTACAGGAAGACCCCATGACCAAATCAGATTACAGTGCTATGTGAGTGGACAACTCAGAACAGCAAATGTAGGCTCTCAAGCCTGAACTCAAAAGCAGGACTGTTACTGAAGGGCAGGAATAGCGTTCTAACAGTCTGGCAATCCAGAGAGAGGATTTGGAAAAATGAACTGCAGTACACAAAGGAGTCAGGCATCACACTGTCCACAAAAGATGAATTTGGGCTTAAAGACATCCTGGTAATCTGTTTATCCTGCCTTTCTCTGGAAGCTACAGTTGTGTCCAGTCCCAAACACTGTCTTTCCAAGAGATCAACAAACCATTCATAATCCCCAGGGAAGGTTGAGATATTTGGGGTGTAGGAAATGTCTCCTAAGAGTTCTGTTGTTCTCTGGACAGATTTCATAACTGTAAACATGTGATGGAGAGAGAAACCTGTTCTCTGTGCCCATGTAATAGAGGCCATTGGCTTAACCTGCAAGCTGCTAGGAGAATAAGGAGAAACTGTTACTCATGACAGGGCAGCCCTGAAACAGAGGACCTGTTTGGAATCCTGAAGAGCAGTGTAGCCAAACTCCTTTCAGGTGTCATGCAGGTACCACTGCTCCTGCCATGAGGTGTGGAGGGAGCAGAGGACCTCCCCAGGACACACAGAGCGGAAGGAGAGAAGCAGCACTAGCTCTCTGGGACAGCTTCACTAAAACCTACAAAACAAACTCACTCGCCTGCCTGCAAAGTAATTGAGTTAAATAGACTTTATGAGGCCTCAGTAACTTTCTAGCTAACCCAAGATCATTGGTATTCACTTGCTGAGAATAACACAAACATCAGGAGACCAGCCACTTCTATATTTGCCCTCTTTAGAACAGTTAGCAGCATAAAAGATTTTCCACCCTGTCCCTCTCACGCTACCTCTGCTAATGCTTGCACTCCCACCCTGCGGCTCTCACTTCCACAGCAAGAGAAAACAGAGAAGGCTGAAGTTTCTGCCTTTTCCCAGCCAAGTGATGATGGCTGAGGAATCAAGGAAGGTTCTTTAGCCTTTTAGAGTAGGCAAATCACTACTTTATTGTGGGTTTCCAGACAAAGAAGCATCTCCCTACCTGCAGTCCTCTAAACATGTTCTGTTTTGAATGCAGGACTTGAGCTGGTGTACTGTGTGAGCTCTGTGATGGAGATGGTCCCTCACTTACAAAGTAATTGCATTTGCAACATGAAATCCAAACTGTTACTCCTACAAACCTCCTCAAAGAGCACCAACAGCCCTGATGGCGACAACACCCTCAGCTCTCAGCAAGCACTTCCAAAGCCCTCATGGAGGTCTCTCTGTGAGCTGTGTTGCTGTGCTTAGACCCACAGTCTCAGCCCAAAGGGCAGTGCTGAGCCGTTTCTGACCCCTGGCATACACTAATACTACATATTCAGACAATACTAATGCTGCTCCACAGTTTTTTCTGTGTTTTACTCCCTTTCAGTAGGCTGACGAAGCCACTCAAGCCTTGCACTATATTGCACTATAGCAGTACCTGTACCACATAGTGCTGCTTTGTGCTGCTTCCTTTGGTGAGATTTCTGCAAGTTACAGACGCTGACAGTTTGCAAATTGGCTACCTTTACATTTAGTGGCATTGCCACTGAAAGGAGGTAAGTAGAGAACAAGGAAAATAAATTGGCTAAATATAACTCCACCAACAGATAATGACTAACACATACGTCTTCTCAGGAAAGAAATAGGAGAACAGAGTGAACAGAAAATATGACTACTTTTCCAATGTTCCTTCTGAATGGAAACTGTTCAGAGACACTTAACTCATCTTCTTCCTAAAATTTGTCTTTCATCTCACTGCCAGGAGATACTGGTGGATGCTGCCCAGCTCCCAGTTACCACATCTCTCTTGCTGGTAGATGCAATTCCTGCACAGTCCCTCCAAAAACTCCCACATTGGTTCCTTCACAGCTGCTACTGAACTCAGCAGGAAGCAGAGCACAAGACTCAGGCTGGTGAGGGAAGAAGACAGCAGAATGCTGTCAATTCAGAGGCAGTTTGCTGATAAAAGTGCCGTAGCTAGAGAGTTTCCAGTCTGTCACAGCACACGATACACGTTATCATCACATACCAGGAACACTGGGGTTCTAAACTGAACTTACAAGGGAAGAAAAGACTCTAGACAAGGCACACCACCATGGTTAAGATTTTTTAATGCTCCTCAGGTTATTCTTACTGTGCCTTTCAAAATGTGTCTGATTTTCAAATACGTTATTGTCAACCACAGTATTCAAAGGCATATACACAATAGCTGAGAACTACATAAATAGGCCCTACAAGCCTCTTGCACAGGAATCCAGCTGACCACACACCTACATATCATGTGATTTTCAACTAATTCACATGATACCACAGAAGTCCAGAAATTCTTGAAGCTGACACCCTGCTGTGGCTGCACATGTAATGGAGAACACAGACTTTCCACCCCTTGATGAAAGCTCTGATGGGAAATGCCATGGTAGGACCACCTACGCCTCACACAAGTTCGTCACTGTAGCTCCATCAACTGCATCTAGGGACACTGCTGATACCCACAGGTGGTTGTCTTTGGTGAAGCACCAGTGGCAGATCTGGCTTTTACAATGCTACAGTGCTAAAAGGGCTACAGGTGGGAAACACTAAATGGAAACATTTTTGGACTGGAAAGCAGAAGAAAGCTGGCATATGGAAAGTATGAACAGGGTAGAGGAATGCATTGATTTATGACAATGCCATCCAACATGGCTACTGATTAAGGATGACATAGAGGAATGAACATCAACTTTTCCATAATGTAGAACATGAACGTGAAGGAGGCTATGAGTGAATCCCTATTCTTCAGCAACAGCTATGGGGAGAGAAGAGTGGGTATTTTTTCTGCAGGAGGGTAATGGAAAGGTGACCTGGAGTAAGTCATGATTAACTCTTGGAAGACCATGTTGTGCTTTGCCTTAGTCCTCCCAAAAGGCTGAGGATCAGCCTAGGTTCTGGTTGCTGCACTCAGGCACATCTATGTGGGATGCCTTCACAGGCTTCTCTCCCTGCAGGAGAAATACATCTCTTCATTGAGAGGGTGGTCAGGCCCTGGAACATGCTACCCAGGGAAGAGGTCATAGCACTGAGCTTGGTGGAGTTAAAGCAGCATGGGGACAATGCTCTCACATGTGTGGTCTGATTTTTGGGTGGTTCTGTGTGGAGCCAGGAGTTGGACTTGATGATCGCTATAGGTTCTTCCAACTCAGGATATTCTATAACTTACTTCACATGATACGAAAAGGAAGCACGCCCTACTGTACTCTTCCCCTGCCCTTTCCAGGTGGTGCTGGCAAACGTCAGACTGGATGTTGACTGCAGCATGAAGTGACAGCCAGCCTTGGCTTTAGCTCTTGTCACATCACACGACACAGGCAGGTGATGAGCTCAGGACTGGGAAAAAGCCAGCCAGACCAGCTGCTGGTGAGGAAATCTTCCCTGAACCCACCCTGCTGCTGCGGGGATATGTGAGAGTGGTGCTGATACTGTGCACTGGAAGAAATGCTATTTGGCCCGAGGCCAAAGGCTCTGAGTGGGAATAAGGAATCACAGCTTTTTGTAAACTAGAACCAGAAACCTCTGCTGTGCAATGGAAAACGTTCGCAAACAGTTCTCAAGACACAACATCTGCCCCTAAGAGTTGTGGGAAGGCAGATGTCAGGTAGCAATTGAACTCGGTCCCTCTTCCACCCCTGCCATTCCCACAGCACTAACAGAGGAGGCCACACTTTCAGTTACCCGATGGCATTATGATGCCTTTATCCTTCCTCCAGAAGTTACTGACAGCTGGATTAAGGCTCCAGTCACACGTGAACTACGTAGAGGACAACTTTCCGTCTAAGCTTCCATTAGTTACGCAGCCATATTTCTTCACCCATCCCAGCAATCAGACACTGATGGAGTCACCGTTCAGCTTACACTACTTACCAACTTTGCAGACAGAGGTCAATCAAATTATTGGAAACTGAAGGCAGATAGCACAAGACGCAGATCTGCAACAAGGGGAAAACATCAGGAGGAACATCATATATTTGGCACAGCCTGCTGTCAACAGCTCAAGCACAGGCATTCTCTAAAAGCCACAGCTGTGAATGTCAGGTGTGTCACTCTTTTGTTGAAAGCATAAGGCAAAATCAGGGGGCTGTCCCAGTAGTTGGCTGTAATGCAAGGAGAGAACCCAGAGAATTTAAAGAAGGAGAGTTTTCTCAGCTGAGAACTTGTCTGTTGTACTCAATAAACAACCAGGTCTTGAAAAAGCCTACAGCAGGAAACACTCCAGGCTTTTCCAATAACTGCCTCTCTGCTTGTAATGCTAGCCTAGGCCTTTGGCCAGCTTCAGAACAAAAAGTGCTTCTTGTCAGGTTGTTGCCCCAGCTCCCCTCTTGCTGCCTCTATGCTGGCAGCTGCTCAGGGTGGGCTTCCCAAAAGTGGTCATGCTATGGGTCAGAAGCCTCCCACAGGGACTTCATGGCATGCAGACTACTGCAGCCTGAAAAAAAGGCTTGGAAAGCTGTGGTATCTGGAAAAAATCTCGTTTCCAAAGAAAAACGGCACCACAAAGTAAAGATGGGGCAATCTATGTCACTGAAAACAAGCCAGTAGGACTCGGAAAATTTCCCTGGGGTTAAGCAAGCTTAAAAAAAAGCACAACCTAGCATTTGAGCGAGGGGCTTGGACAAACACTCAAACCACCTGCTGTTGAGCAGGTTTACAGAAAGTTCATGTCTAAATACGCAGCAATATGTCTGTGAGTCCCAGCCCACATCTGGCCCAAGTAATTAACATCACTTCCAGGGTGATGCTCAGGCAGAGAAAGTGAGGTTAGGACTGCACAATGGTGAGTGTACAAAATTCCTGCTTTGAAATAATTTAAAGCAGATTAATTGTGCTTTAATCATTTATAACAGATAGCTCATTCAAAAGTTGGCAAATTGTCAAATGCTTGCACCCACAGGCTCCAGAGCAAATTCAAATGCAAGAGGTGGCCTTTGTCTGCATTCAGATGCATTGTTGCTACTGCCAATCCTATTTTACATTTGACTTCCAAAGAAATCAGGGAAGGGGCACAAGGCAGAAAAGGCAGGCAGGAATTGCATCCTGCTTCTTTATAGGGAGCGTGTCTATTTTTACATTGAATTTGTTTCCATCCTCCCCTAAGGCTGATAGGAAAGAGGAATGAAAAGGAAGGACGAGACTTGCACGTAATGAGTACCCTGTCAATAAAGATGCAACAAACATTGCAAAATCCCATTTCAAGAGCCAAGACTACTTTTGAGAAGTTCTGAGAAATAAGTAGGAAAACGAGCCCAAACGCGTTGGCAATTATATCTTCTGTTCCGCTGGCCTTAGTCTTGAGTCTGTTTCTGAACTGGAGGTAATATAGTTAAACACTGACTGAACAAAAACTACTGAGATCTACAAAGAAAACACAGCTGAGCCACAGCTATAAATATTCTTCCAAATAAATAATCATTCTTAATTTAAACAGTCATTTCAGCACTGTAAGACCTGGCTGAAGCTGCAGGAAACTACAGAATGAAATGCAGCTCTAAGCCCAAAGCTGCCACGCATCCAGCAGCATATCTGTAACACAGTGGAAAGACAGATTTACAGCCCCTTTACATTGCCCTTTAGTGCTTCCACTTAACTGTGAACACACGAACTGCTGTATCTATGTTTAATAAAAGTGCATATAAATAGAATACGAGCTGTACTCCACCTCCTCTGAGAGAAATGCCTCTTCAGTGTCTGGAAACTTTTATCTCCAACCCCTCTTGAAGGGGTATGATCCTTCCCTCTTTAACCATCTACTCATCTAAGTAACTAGCAAATGATGAGTCCCAAGAATGACAATTTTGTACCCTAAGCTCTAGTTTGTGGTAGCAAGAAAAATGCAGTTATTTCCAGATTAAAAAATATTGCTGGAATTGTCACTGGTAGATCTTCTTTTCCATTCCTGGGATGTTTCCTTATGTTTTGTTTCTTAACATACTTCTTTTCAGACCCTTGGTGCCATTGTGATACATGGGATTTCACAGGAAGTTTCATTTTCATGCTTTAAAATGAAGATTGTTTGGGGCTTTTTATGCGGTCAAAGCCAGGAGTTTAAGAAGTGGTGAGCTTAGTTCCCAGCGCTGCAGCATCAGAGCCACAGGCCAATGTCATTTTGGGGCCAAACCAAGGTTCCTAAGGCAGCCCACAGGAGTGCTGAGGAGCAGACTCTCTGCCCTACTGTTTGGAGATAGGTCCTCGCCTGCAGCACTTGCAGTGTGTATTTGTCATTGCGTATTTGTCATTCGAGTACTGCTGTTTTTCGTAGCGACTGAGAGGTAGGTAGAGGTAGGTAGCCTAGGTCAGGCCAAGAGGAACAGCTGGATCCCCTGCGGCTCTTGCAGGCTTAGCTTCAACAAACCATTCTTTTAAGGTAGTCTGAAAAGGGGTTAGTACAGGGACAGCCATTGCTCTCTGTCACGGCACAGTTTGGAGCGGAAGAAGGCACATGTGATAGGCGTTAGTAGCTCCCTTGGTACTGGCCAAGCCTTTTATTGCCCTTTTTAGGAGTTTGTGGAAAGTACCGCTTTCTTGACGTCAGCCGTGCAGAGACACTACCAAGACAGGCAGAAGATACATACAGAACAGGGGCAGTGGACAACAGCAACATCACACCACCAGGACTATCTGGAATTTTCCTAGAGTGCTGGATGGGCTTGGGCTAGTGATGGAGGTGGGGTGTCCTGCACCAACAGCTGGCACTGCCTCAGCCGGTTCAGTTCAGCAGCTGCCTGAACGTGCCATAAGCAGGCGTCCCTCTTCCTTAAGCTGAGGCTTCTTCTGCAGGTTGAAAAGAGGAGAGGAATTGCAAAGGCAGAAGACTAAAGCGTATAAGGGATACTTTCCATTCTCTCCCTCCTCAAGCAAAGCTAGTGAATGCAGCAGAGCCATCACAGGTCTCTAAGTGATGTCTTGGTGTGTCAGGATCTCTTTTGTTAATAAACACCAATGAAGAACACTTTCATATTGAAAATAAAAGATCGGGTAGAATGTAAAAACAGAAGCTACTTTCAAAGTCGACAGTTCAATAAATTATTTTAGGAAGACTTTGAAAATCAGCCAACTCATTTCAAACAGCAAAGTGGAAGTCATTTAAAAAAAAATTCAATGGTTTTCATACTCTATCCTGCTCAAACGGCATTACTGTGTGTTGGTGATTGCATGCAAATGTTTCCATTTGCTACTGAGACCTCACTTGTGGCTCCACAGCACTGCTTGTTTGCAGTCATATATTTCAGTGTGTGTAGTTTCACTTTCACCACATGACTCATATCCTCAGGGAACTGCAGAAATGCCCTTTCGTCATCGGCGCTTGGATCCCTGTTGTCAAAATGAGAAACAGATTCAATCTGGCGCCAACTTCTCAGCCATGAAAAAAGCTTTCTGATGCCTCTGGAGATGGGAGCAGGTGGCATACAGCCATCAGCAGTTCTTGCAGTTAGACCTGGTCCTTTTGGTTTGAGCTCACTGGAGAGTTTGTAGACCTGACTTGCATCAAGTCTGAGGTGCATTTTGGAAGCCCTTACAACTTACTGCTGGAGTTTCATTTTTGTCATTCTGGGCTGCGAGCCAAACAAAAATCCTCTGCCTCGTTTAATGAGGAAACAGTTGCACATTACCTCTTAGCCCCAGGCTAGTGATGAAACAGACCATGGCTAGCTCCTCCTCTCAGCGTTATTAGCACAGAGAAAGCTCCAGCATAAAACCATCTCCAAGTCCCATCCTGGCAACAAAGTGATCAGGAATTCCAGCTGTGCTTTTTCTGACATTGGTGCTGTTTGCATACTTGCCTCGGGCTGTCCTGAAGACAAGCGTCATGGAAGCGCCGCACTTGACAAGGAATGGAAATACTTCACAGAGAAGGAAATGGTGTAAAGTAGCTTTATATACTTCAGTATTTGTTTTGATTGTGATTTCATTCCTGGTTTCTACAGTCTTCTATTTGCTCCATAATAAACAGGTAAGGACAAATTCCTAACTCTGGACTGTACAACATGCATGCATTTCTAACAATTAATATTTCTGTATGTAATCTAATCTAATGGCAACCTAGTCCGTTCTCTTTTGGAGACCGCTAACGCTTCTACTTTCCAAGATTTGAGCAACTAACATTTCCGCTGGCTCCTTGGGAATTGTCTTCAACATTTTGCTTTCATTTTAGTAAGATTAGGGAAAAAAAAAGTCTTAATTTTGTTTTCTTAAGTTTCCTCTCCCGCATAAGTGATGTAGTCTTTCCTAGTATGATACAGACTGATGTTGCCCTGTAAGGACAAGAGAGGTTGAAGAGTCCTAGTATTTCACCAATCATTAAGCCTTTTCACTCTTAGTTTTACCAAATGCTCATACAATCTTACCTAAATAACAGTTACCGAATCATGTTGCCTTCTGGATATCAACAACTGACTTCAATGTTTTCTACTCTTCCATTTGCATGTACTATAACAAACAGAGATTCAAGAGAGAGCCAAGCAACAGATGTGACAAAGCTCAGCTTTTCACTTGCCAGTTTTTAAAATGGTTTAGTCTCCGGGAGGATCTAAATTCTAGTCTGGGATATCTTACATATCCCACATGATATAGGTCACTCCAATTCCAGCCCTGGAGAGAAAAGGGGACAAGGAAAAAGTCCCCTTCTGTTAAGAGGCAGGACAGCTTGGTCTTCCACCTCCTCATGGCATAATGACAGCAGGGACCCCACGAAGGACAAATCCTGCAAAGCTCTGACTGCTTTTATAGAATATGAAAACTGCTAAATTCCCACAAGAGAGAACCTACTCTGCACCTTACAGCACTAATATTTATTTTTAAAAAAAAAAAAAAAAAAAAGGTTTTAATTGTTTTGGTACTTTTACCTGGCCTCTTACAATCCCCCATCTACTCCAGAGCTGTGAGTGAGCTGCTCTGTAACCTGCAGTTACAACTGCATCCCTCTGATGACAGTGAGCCACAGAGCAGTTCCCACGTCCCACTGACACATCACTTAATGTCACACTACAGAAAGGTAGTGGCTTTGGTAAGAAAAAGAACTGCCTTCTTTCCTGTTGCTTATATTAATTGGAGAGAGACAGGACTGGGAAATGAAAGCCTTTCCCTCCAAGGAATTCCCCCCAGCACGCAGGACAGCAACTTCCTAAGGAGCAGATGAGGTTTTGTTTCAGAAGGGACTTAAAGCATTTCAGAGCTTGGAAGCTGCAAAACGTGATGGATCCCTATAGCTGTAATTTCATCTCAGTCTGCTTTTTAGGGTCTCTGGACAGGCACTGATCACAGCTCCAAAACTGCTAAGGAGAGTACAACCTCCGTAAACAAACTCTGAGTCACCAGTCAGAGGAATTTAATCTCACTGCTGCCAGTTTACCACCTCCTTCCCTTGTCTGGAAGGGCTTTAGGAAACTCTTAACTAGGAAGTCTGACTACCAGACCAGGAAGAACTGTGCCTGACTCTCCAGCTAAACATGATGCAGGGGTTAAAAAGAAGTAAGGCTTAAAAGTCAGCAGCAGTTCTCCCTTTCCTGCACATCAGGTCAGGTACAACTTTGAGGACATCACCTCACCCTTCCATGTTTCCTTCTTGCTCCTTACATAAAGGCAAGGAAGCCTGAGGGACACTCCGAAGCAGCAGTGACCTCTGTAAGCACAGCCAGCAAAGCAGTGTATGGGCTGCAGTGTGCACTGCCCTGTCAATTGGCAATAAATAATTGCAAGTTGCAATACACAGAAGGAACGATTCATAGTTCTATGAGGGGAAATTAGCGCAACAGTGTAAAGCTCCCCATGTGACTGCTCTGGTTTTGAATCCATATCCACAGAAATACCATTTGTGACTGTTCTGGAGAGCTGAATCAAGGGTTAAAATGAAAGCCCTGGCATCAAAGAAGTGCATAGATCTCCTCTGGGCACTGGTGGCAGTTACTGTTTTATTTTTTTGATAATACCACTAAAATGCATATGAAAAATGCTGATCTGATCTTGTTTTAAACATTTAAAACTTAATGGGAGAACAATTTTTTTTTCGTAGCAAATCACTGTTTGCCCTTGAAAGCAGTTATTGTTTGTAATTATAAAGGTAATTTCCCTTTCTAAGAAGTCACTTTTGTGCTCATGTAATGAGAACGCTGCTTTGTTGAGTTCAAAAATAGACTGAAAAATCCCAGCAGAAAATAATAACGAACCTTTACTTCTTTCCACAGCCACAGGGGACATGCTGGGCACATGGATCTTGTAAGTATTAAGAGATAACAGAGCTGCTTTCTGGTTTTATCAGACTCATGCTGGGACAAAAATAAGTATTTTCTCAGTTTTCTGTCACAGCCCTTGTGTGTGGTTTTACCTGTTCCACGCAAGTATAAATTCTGAACACAGAAATACAGAGCCCATTGGATATGTTGGCCTCTGCAGAGATATTCCCAGCTCTGCACCTAGAGCTGCCAGCCAGCAACCTCCTGTCTTAGTCAGAACCAGCCAAACTCACCTCTGAAAACGGCCCATGAAAGCAGCATCACAGAGGCGGGTTTATTTTTATCTGGTGTTGGCTGTCAGTTCCCTGCGCTCAAGCCAGGGCAGTCCTAGAGAAACATCCTATGTACCAGCTCAGATCCTCAGAGAGATTTAACACATCCATGGAGCGTTTCTGCATCCATTAAACTTTAGCTAATTACTTGGCTGTGTGACACCAGCTTGAATGCTGCAGACAGAGGTTATGGCTGAAGGTACTGCAGTGGAGTGAGCTGGGCATCCCCATTACCTGCTATTTGATCCACTGCATCGAGACCCTGATGCATTAAGTATGGTAGAAACATGCGTCCTCATGGTATGCACGATCAGATACTGCCATGAGTCGTCACTTCCCTATCAGAGTGCCAGGCAAATGACAACTGGCACCACCATTAGGCATTGCTGATGGTATGTGCGCTCATTCAGTGCAGGAACAGGAGCAAAATCTGGCAAGATCCCATAGGCTCAGCTCTTATGAGGGATGAATACAGAGAAGTCAGTGAGAACAGGATTACCATAACCACCCTCATCATTGTCAGGTCGAGCAGAAGCTCTGCCCACGAATTATTTCTCGTTAGAGATCAGCCCAGACCTAGCTCTTTGCCTTGAAGGCTCTGTGTCTCTGGGGTGCTTTGAGCATCCAACAACAGCACAGAGTCTCTCCAAGCCATCCATGGCCCTGAAGGCCGTCAGAGTTTCTCCAAACAGACTGAGATCTCTACCTAGCACTTCTGAGTTACTAAGCTCAAAAGATCCCTAACAATAACAACAATCATTATCCTCTAAAGAAAAACATCAGGAAAGGAGTGCAGAGAAAAATGGCAATAGCAGATAGTAATTTACATGCATATGTATAGAACAAGATTGTCCTTAAGCATAACTAATCACAATGCTCATTTTGTCTGTATTTTCCTCAGTAGAAAGCTATACTCCAACGGCAAACAAAGGTACCATGATCTGGAAATGGAGCCTTAAACACTGCCAGGGCTTGGTGAAGGATCACAACGAACACCTGATAATTATGGAGAGTGGCGACTACTTCATCTACGCTCAGATCAACCGCATAACGGAGATGAACGAGTCTTTCATGCTTATGCTGTACAAAGAGCAAGGCATCACTCTCAATAAGGCTGTGGGGCCAAACAACGGGTCTGAAAATGGTACAGTAAATTTTGGTAGACCTTTTTATCTGCAGAAGGGAGATAAGCTGTATTGTGAGCTAAATGTTAATTCTGGAAAAATTCTCCTTGGGAATCAGAGTTACTGGGGCCTGTATAAAATATAGCAGGGTTCTGCTCTGAGTCAGATTCTCCCTTACACCCTCCAAGAAACTTTAGGGCGCTTATCATCATGGATGAAGAGCTTGCAATTTCTCTTTATGTGAAGTTCAATTCGCTGGAGTGCATGCCACAGTAGGCTGGCATCCTACAGCGACAGAAGCTGTAAAACAAAATAAATACCAAATTTTCATAATACTGGATGGCCTTCGATCACCACAAAGTACAAGAGAAAGATGCTTCTGGAAGGAAGAGTCCTTAGTGCATCACAGGATTGACCTGAAAATCCTGGAAAAACAGGTCACTATATTCAGTGTCCTGAGCTGAGGGGAGCTGTACTTTGCAGAAGGTTGCATTGCAGAGCTGGGTACCTGCTGGAATCTAGGTCCCTTCTAATGAAAGGTGCTATACAAAACTAAGGTATTGTATATTGTTCCTGCACAACTTGCCCACAAATGGTGCACAAGAGCCAGGGGATGAAGCAGTTCAGGGTCAGCCTGTGGCAGAAGAAAAGCTTTTCAACTCCATCTGCAGCTTTGCCTTCTTTTTGTCACTAGCAAGGTAAACATCCCATTGGAGTTTGCCAAGGGCAGCTTCCTTTCTTGGCTGGTTCAGAGCACAAGGACTTTTGCAGTCAAGCCCAAGCAGTACTGCTCCTCTTTGAATTCATATCACATACCAGCACTAGCTGAGCAGCCTAGAAATGCAACAAATGCTTCTCTGGGTATCTAAATATTGGAAAGAAAATACGTATGAGGGCAGTAGGCATGGAGAGCTGGAGCAATGCTTCTAGATTTTTTCACTACACTTTGTAGCAAGGCAGGGCAAATTCAGTCCTTACACAAAAGGGGAAGGGTCAAGCACTCCTCCTGCCTCTGTTCCACACAGACATCCATGACAGTACTGCTGCAGGGTGGTGGAAACGTGAGCTAGAAGGGTGAACCCTTGACCTGCTTAGATAAAACCATGGGTATCAAGATACTGCTTGCTTCAAACCCTCGGGTATCTGCTCTGCTTCCTGGGATGAATATCACATCACCTGTACAGCACGTGAAGGTCTCAAGGCCTCTGCAAAGGCAAAGCACTCTTTGAAAACCATCTGCTGTATCTGCATTGTGGCCCAGCTGCCCCACGTTCCTCTCCCTTGCCTGAGAAGGTTGTCCAAGGGACTATGTGCTTTGTTTTCCTGCCACCTGGACGTTCACACTCCTCTGTCATGCTCAGAGTTCATAACAGCCTTGCAGAAGAATGTGCACAGGAAAGAAAAGCTACTGAGAAGCAGAATGGAAATTAATAGTCATCTGGGGTGAGTTGGGGCAGTTAGTGCTGCTGGCAGCTCTTACAATTTTGTATTCCATGTGTTGTAATTCTAAAGAACCAAGAGCCAACATTTTACCAGGACATCTGTAGTCTTGAGTTTTGTTTCATGCAATCTTTGACTGATGAAAACATTACTCTTGTTCTTACTTTGCTTGGTTGATTTCCCTTAGTTTAAAATAAAAAATCATACAAACCGCAAGCGTATCTCACTTCTTTGAGACGGACCAAGAAGATAACTGACTGACGCATTTCTCTACCTTTCATCTACTTTCACTAAACTGTGTCTTCTGCTCACAGAAGTTAGCAGTATTAGCACAAATTAAGAGTACTCCGAACTGCCTGGGACACTGTTGAATGCAATCCTGCACACTGCACATGGGGGCACTGCCTGTGGCTCAGCACCACAGGGATGGGGAGGAGGGGGATGTCAGTACTCACTTGCCTAGGGGCACACAGGAAGGCAAAGCAATGTAAAGGAGGGGCAAGTTAGACAGCTTCAGCATTTAGCAGAAGCCATCGTGGCAAGACAACACCCCTCATCACTTTCTGGGTCACAAAGAAAGTCTAAAATGGTTGACAGAAGAAGGAAGACTCCTCATTCCACATCGGAGCCATCAAAATCCCTGACCTTGCATCATGCCAGACAGGATCTGGCTCTGACACACAGGCCTCCAAGCAGGGCTGAAATCAGAAGGCAGACACAGAAATGCCACGACAGTGAAACTGCATGGAGAATTCTTTGTCCCATGGGATGTTTTCAACATATCCATCAGGAGGTTGCTTAGATAGAACAGCGGCACAACTCTTAACATCCCTCTCCCGTCATTTGTGCCTGTTGAATCTTCACATGGCTTGTTACTCACCCTGTTATGTCTCGTGACCCTGCCCTACTCTTTAGAAATAACTGGGGAACTCTGTCTCTTCTCTTTTTCTCTTTGAATCAGGCTTTGCCCATGACATACCCTCACATTCATGACTGTCAAGAAACAATAATAGTTCCCCAGCCATTCCCCCTCAGCCTTCCAGTGACCAAATTGTTCAGATTCCTTGAAAATTTAAATCTTTTTACCTTGCCTAGACAGGCTGGAGCAATGGGCCCAGGAGAACCTCATGAGGTTCAATAAACCCAAGCACAAGGTCTTACAACTGGGCCATGGCAACCCCTGCTTATCAGTAAAAACTGAGGGGTGTAAGGACTGAGCGCAGCCCTGCTGAAAAGGACCTGTGGGTACAGGTGGATGGCAAGCTGAAACATGAGCCAGCAATGCATCCTGGCAACCCAGAAAACCAAATTATCTTGGGCTGTATCAAAAGAATTGTGGCCAGCAGGTCAGGAAAGTGACCCTGCTTCTCTGTTCTGTGCTGTAAGGCCTCACCTGTAGTGCTGCATCCAGATGTGGAGTCCTCAGTATCGGAGAGATATTTCATCTTGTCCAGAGGAGAGACACAAAAGTGACTCAAAGGATGGAACACCTCTCCTTTGAGGACAGGCTGAGAGAAACTAGGGCTGTTCAGCATAGAGAGGAGAAGGCTCTGGGGAGACCTGAGAGAGGCCTGTCAATATCTACAATGAGATTGTGAGAAAGAAAGGGGCAGACTTTTTAGTAACGTCTGCTGTAACAGGATAAGGAGAAATGGTCTCAAACTAAAGGAAGGGAGATTCTATGATTCTTGCCCCAGGCATCAGGGAATACATAGCAGACCTATGCTATGACCAGTGCCTCAGGTTGGAAATCCTGCTGCTGCGAAAATCTGCAGAATTATCAAATCAGTGCACTGCTAAAAAGTCATTTCCATTACAAACTTTCTTCTTTGACAATTGAAATTATAATTTGCCACTAGGAGAGTTTCCACTGAGATGTCAGGTTATAAAAAAGTAGCATATTTCTGCATGGTCTTTTAATTACATTTTCTTTCTAATGTACGGGAAGAATGATGTCAAGGACCATGAATGTATCATGAGATAGACTTCATAAATAGCTAGTCACATGTCTTCAACAAGAAAAAATGCAGTTTTTTTTTTTTCCTGGACTCAAGGAGTTCCTGCTTTCCCAGAAGCTCAGCACACTGCACATCCCCCTGCAGCAGCAGAGACATGAGGGCCATTGAAGAACAAGCTCTGTGTTTTCAGAAGCCAGCCAAAATGTGGTTCTATAGTTGGAATAATTACTTTTTAAAACAAGTGCTTGACTACAAATAATCACAATATATTAATTAGTTCTTTTATTTAACAAATATCCTCAAACCACCTACTATCGCCTCACTTTATATTTAATAGAAGCTAAGTACTTTCTGTTACAGCATGATTCGAAAATTTAATTCAGACTTTCAGACAAAAATTGCCACAAAGAATATCAAGCTCAGCCTGGCCTTTTCTCTAAGTAGGTGCAGAGGCAGTTCTGATAACATGGAAGACACACGTTATCACTGCTGACTCTGGCCAATCAAATGGGCCAGTCAGCAAATCCTGGGCAAAGAAACTCTAGCTTGGAACTGCCCAAATTCAGTGCTTTTTGTCTAAATTGTCAGTGTGTGGAGAACAACCTATGTCTACAGCCATTGTACACTCTGTGAAGACAGGTGAGTGATACAACAAGCTGTACCTGAAATCCTCACCAGTGCAGCTCCCACACACGCTGTTCATGCTGGATACTAAGTATACTGTGCACTGAGAGGTTTTCTGCCAGCTTTGTGGCAGGCATCGGGGGTGTCCACACATCTCCAGCACTATGCACTGATTGCTCCAAAAACCTCAATCACTAAATGACTCATCCATGCCAAGAATACGAGTGCAGTTTATGATAGAACAGTTCAGCTGGAAGGGACTTTCAAGGATCATCTAGTCCAAAAGCTTGGAGGAGTTTCAAATCGTGACTTACTTTCAAGAAGTTCACATTCGATTTTTCTCTTGCCTTTGAAAGAAGTCCAAACCATACAAGGCCTAATGGCAGTAGAAGAAACAACAAGCCAGAAAACCACGTGCCACCTCCCCAGGAAGCAGCAGCTCACCGGGAGATGGGCGCCTGCTTTTTGGTTAGGAGCAGCTTGTTCATATCACCTAATACGAAGCTGTTCGTCTAAAAAGACAAATGTTGCTGTAAGTCCCCTTAAGATAAAGTCATAGCATTGAGGAAGACCAAATCTCATGTTTGATCCAGCTTGAATACTTGCCTTTAGCTTTCCAAAAGCCACTGTGATTCAGTTAGCTAAGTCTTGTCCACTTCTGAAAATGGACTACAACCCCCATAACTACTTTAAGGCTTTGAAGGTTTTTACCACAAGTGCTTTTCTTGCAGAAGCTCCACTGAACATCATTGGTACAGGTTCCCTAAGTCACATAAATGCTTGTGAAAAATCTCTTCCTTTGTAGGAAGCACCTACAAACTTTCTGCCCTATGTATCTCTACAGGTGCTCAGCTTGCCTGTCTAGAGCCAAGTTGCTTCTTTAATCACAAAAGCTAAACTAGTAAGCAGGATGTTCCTTCACTTTACCCTAATCTGAAATGAGAAAGAACTGAGAGTAATGCAAATCCAGAAGGTGCCTGGAGTGCTGTCTTATCGTGAGACCATTTCTATGTGCTGCAGAAACGGAGTGATGAGTAAAAGGGAAGAGCTGTTTTCTACTCCATCTCTTTCAAATGCGGTTGGATTTCCCCACTGCCCACTTATGTGAAAACTTCCTTTTTCTTTCATCATGTTGCAAGCCAAGTATGTGGTTCAGGGAAGCATTTGCAAAAATGTGACAACTCTTGCTCCCTACTGGAATATAGAACAACCCACACTGTAACATCCTTCTATACAAGTTCAGTGGTGGCGTGCTTCAGAGGAACAGCTGCTCACCCAACCAACTTAGTCAGCAGGCAGGCTGTGCTCTCCCTCCTCACCAGGAGCAGTGCACAGCAAAGCAGCGTATCCAAAGTGTTTTTCCAAGGAACCACAGCTCCTCCGGCCAACATGCAAACACACAGGATTTTAACTAGAAAACAAATCTCTGTGACTGAGCAAAAGAGACTTGGCATGGCGACTGACAGAGTACACTCTTTCAGGCTGTGATTTTTGGATTCCCCTTAATTGTCGAAACTTCAAAAGCTACAAGCTGATGATACGCTTTCTGCTGTTTTGACACAGAATCACAGCCTGAAACAACCTTGCAGAAGAGGAGAGCAGAGGAGAAGCTCATGAGAGGCAGTCCAATGAATTCAGTATATATGCTAATTAGTCACCATTAAAATCTCCAGCAAAAATTCTATGATTCTATGAAAATCTCATACTCTGAGTCGCCATTAAAATCTCATACTTTGGACCCTCGCTTGGTCCAAAGTTCAACCATGTTTTTCCCTCTGTAATGGAAAATCAACATTTTTTTTTGTTGTTGTATTTAATTTATTTCTACCTGTAAGTACTGACTTGTAATGCTTTGGGAGGAATCAATCCACAGTCAGGTTTGTGCACATGCTGTTGCCTCCTAATTTCATGGCTCCTCTGCACTGAGCACTTCACATCCACGCATCAGCGAAGACAGTCCACGGCATCACAGATTTTAGCCTGATAAGCAAGATATGCATTAGAGGGGAGAAAAGTAATATCAGCACTTCCAAGTGAGGAAGGAAAGGGAAGATGATGTGATTTCTCTAGGGACATCTAGGGTCTCCAGGCAAGCAGAAATGAGAAGTAATGAGACTCAACCCAAACATCCTCACTGCAGAAAGTAAAAGCAATGACAAGAGCCCTCAGAAAATAAATCCTAGAAGTTCCAAATCTAGATTCCTTTTTTTTTTTCCCCCCCCTCTTTTGAAGATAACAGTCTAAGGCAATCAGGATATGCTAAATGTGGACAAAAAAAGTTCCCAAATGCCAGAAATGTGACCACATTGCAGGGCTCAGTGGCATTACCTGGTTGGCTAGCACAGTGCTCACCCACCACCTCTTGGACCTTGTGCAAGGGGCTCACTGAGCTGAGAAGCAGAAACCCATCTTCTGCTTTACTACTTTTGAAAGAAGATTCTGTATTGAGCTGCCTTTCTGGTATGAATTCAGCAAATCCCATCTTCCATCTCACTTGAGTTGAAAGAACAACTTTTTTTTTTTTTTTTCCCCTTCAAGATGCAATGTTAATCTGTGCAAAAGATATTCTGATTTCATGTCAGCCCTATGCACGAAGAGCCCTTAGCATCTCAGCTCCCAGATCCTGCAGTGCTGAAAGCTGTTCTACCTCTCCACAAGCAGCAACACAAGGCTTTAAACATGAGCCTTGCTGCTGGCTTACCCACGCCACCAGAAGGTTGACACTGAAGAGCTTGCTATTTACCTCAGATGTTTTGAAGGAAAAGTGGGAAGGGAAAAAAATGGAAAGAAAAGTACCAAAAAAGCTGTAAGATCTCAAAAGCTAAGTATTTTGCTTCTATTAATATTCAGATTTTATAGCCTCGCAATATTTGAAGTCTCAATCATAATTTTTGAGTATTTGAGACTAGCAGTAGCAGAACTTCAAGAAAAAAGGTATCAAAAAATACCAACAACCAGAGCTGAATGGAAACTATTATGGGATTGTCAACTAGCCATGATATGCTTAAGTGTTGCATGTTTTGAAGGATGTTACAATAACTAAAACAAAGAAACACCGTAGTAGTCTGAAATGCTTGGAAACCATGCCAGGTGAGAGGTTAGGGGAAAAACAATGGCAATTCCAGTTTGGACATTGCTCTATCCATCTCTGCCAGCTCACGTTCTTACAGAGGTCTCGTTGCATATTCCTGACTTGGCATTTCTCAAATTCCTTTAAACACATCAGAACTGTGCAGCTGATCCCTGAACTTGCAGCTCAGAGCCAGGATGATTAATACATCTGGTCTTCAGGGTCAGACCTTAAAAATGTTTTCACCTCAAGTTAATTCTATACAAAGCCCTCCTCCTGCTGTCAGTTTTAAAATCTCCCAAAACACACTGAAAAAAACAAAACAAAACAAAAAAAAACACAACACAACAGTGTTTAGAGAGGGGATATTGCTTTATTTCTGCAATTTGCTTTATTTCCACCAATCAAAAACAACTGAGTCTTTA
This sequence comes from Tetrao urogallus, assembly GCF_951394365.1. Taxonomy (NCBI): domain Eukaryota; kingdom Metazoa; phylum Chordata; class Aves; order Galliformes; family Phasianidae; genus Tetrao; species Tetrao urogallus. The sequence goes on from NC_136818.1 coordinate 23,428,301, forward strand.
CACTAGCTTCCATTTATAACCCAAAACCTTTCACTATGCACCCACCTCGTATGTAAGCCACACCTATCTATTACATATTTCATTACTGTTTTGGACTCGGGCCCCTGTTTCAAGGAATTTGCTCTTATTACAGAAGCCTTGTTGTCAGGAAGGATGTTTGTCATAGATCAGAAATAAATCTGGAAGTTATAAGCAGAACTATAACTCTGAGCAAGCACCTTAATTAGGGAAAATGACAAATATTCAAGGACGTTGCTGTTGTTATAGCATAGATATACAGGACTTCTGGAAGTTATGAGCAAGTCTATGTAACTTTGAGTAAAAGTGTCAAGTAATTAGTTCTGAGACATCTCTCCCAGAAGCAAAATTTCCCTCTAATATCAAGAAATCGAAGTTCACAAGAAAGACAGAGTCCCTCTTAGACATTCCCTTCATATACAGCGAGTTCACACCTGTGATAACCAAAGCAGAGCAGGGACAGACATTCTCTGATAAGGGGGAAAACAGAGTTATGGAGGCCAAACCCTCTAAGCAGCAAGTAAAGGAAAGACCTTCGAATGTCTGAGAATTCCAGTGAATCCTGATGGGCCCCTGCAGCCCCTTCTGAGGGGGTAGCAGGGACTGAGCAGGTAGCAGGGCAGCTCTTCAGTATCTCCCTTTCTGCAGGCCTACAAAACAACTCCTCTTTGCAGCCTTCCTGCCCTTCTTCATGACCCAACACAGGATCCTATGAGATAACCACCTTCATACTCTAGACGTACTCTCAAGACAGCAGTGAAATCTTTGCAGTGTTCAGGAATCATTCACAGGATCACATATCCATAGGAGCAGGACATTTTCTTTCTGTTGTTACACAAAACATTTAGAGAAGTCTGCATTACATTCTGAAGACTGATGACTGTTAAAGCAGTGTTCACACTGCTTTAAGAACTAATTCCTTCTGTTGCCCTACCTGTAAACAAAAACCCTACAAAGAAGTTGTCATCCCACCCTGCTGTGCTGCTGGGACTTCACAGTCACCCTACTCCAACTCCGCCTCCCATAAACATACATTTTCCTATACTTATATTCCCTTTATATTCTTACATTCATTCTTTATATTCTTGCAGCCACAGGTGGTCTCTCTGATCATCTCTCATGACGAGTAGGAGTGAACTACAGAGCTCACCCTAACTGGCATACAAAGGCCAGACTGGGAGAAGGAAGGAGGGAAGTAATTCACCTAGGGAGACCCACTTAATTTGCTCCAGATCAAAGCTATTTATGTTCGCTCATTTAAAAAGAAGCACTACATTTAGCTGAAGGTCATTATTATTTACACAGTGGGATTCCCAACCACAGACCAGAAAGCAGTGAATCACTCAACCAACACAGAAGGAAATAAAAGTTTTCTACACTCATAAGCTCATAGCTTATACTGGCTGTTGGACAGATTTTGATGTGCTTGGCATGCTTTCCATCAACACTGAAGCTATCTGGTTGCATGAAGCTATACTGCTTTTCTCTGTAGAAAAGAACAAGATCATTCATTCATTCACATGATTGAATGAAAATTCAATCATTCAATAAAATCAGATGCCTCTGAGTCCCAGGTTTATAGCCTACATCCCCATCCACAGTGTTTCACAGGACTGAAAAATTTGGAAAAAAGGCATCTAGGAGTTTTTGCACATCAAACATTTATTTTTAAGAAATACACGAGAACAAAGCTACTGCAGGCCAGCTTATGAAGTCACTTATCATTAGAATAAGTGAAACAATGTTTTCACTGTCAATCAAAAGATAAAAGGATATAAATAAGAAGTCCAACACAGTGATTCTTATGGGTTCCTACCAACTTGGGTTATTCTATGATTCTACAAAATACTTTCCTGGCTGTCCACATTCTTCTTTCTATACGTTTTTTAAATATCATTTTTATTTATGTGCTGAAATTCTGGTTGCACACAACACCTGGCAGTCAAAGCTTAAGACCAGTTATTTTCTAATGCTGCTTACAGAAGAACTCATATAAACTGCTTATTTTTACCTGTTTATAGTAACTCCTCCATAAGTGGGAGAAACAGAGGATGTCCATCCAAGATAACTCTTGCTTAATCATCTGGCATTTCAGAATGCGGGGGCTGGGGACACCATCCTGCCTTTAGCAATGATCATCCCAAGCTTTGTGGTGACGTCTGATTTGGGTAAATTTTGCTACAAGTATGGACTTAAGAACACCTCTCAGAGCCACAGATATGCTACTTGTTTATTCATGTGTTACTGCCAAATAGATATGCAAAGAAATCCAATAAATATAGTCCAGATTACTTTCATATCATTTCCTGGGATTCTACTGCAGATCTGCAACCCTAAACAGAGAACAATGGAGCTGTCCTGGCCCTATCCAGAGGAATTAGAACAAATACCTCAAACATAAGATCAGTGTGAAGACCCAGCAAACAGTTTTTGAAAGAGTTCTCAGAAAACTACTATTCCATTACTGGAGTTCACCTGCCTTGCCTGGTACTCCTTTTTATCTCTATATTGTTATTTTATTGCTGGGGCTCGTGTTCATAATAAGGAGTGAGAGCTTCCCAGATTTTCCTTCCATTTAATATGCATAGGTATGCTTTCTGTTGGAAGAAATCTATGAGTGAAGAACACAAATGATGACTCTGTATGCCTATCTCACTTCCTTCTAGGAAAGCTATTTAAAGCAGATAATCCTAACTTCAAAACGCCTCTAGCTGTTCAGCACTGGCAACAAACACACCAAGAACATGAAAAACAGTAACCTGGAGCTATACCTGCATGGGGATTTGCTGCTCACCTCTTGCCATGGGTGAAGGTAACAGCAAGAGCATGCCTCTGCAAGCAGGGCGAGCTGCTGCCTCTTCACTTCTAAAAAGTACCTTGTTTTAAGGCTCCAAAAACACAGACTGGATGAAGCCTGCTGGAAAGCTGGCACCAAAAGGGTGAACACTTCTCTGTCTGACATTGCCAGGGAGACACGCAGCTCTGTGCCACCTCATGGCATGACCCCAAGCAGAGCTTGCAGCACCTCCAGTTTGAGAACTAGCTAAGAAGATTCTGCCTGCACTGCAGGAGACCCCACAACATGGCTTTCAGGGTACAACAGGCTTCTTTGGGAGGTTGGACACCTTATTTTAATTTGAATAAAGTTTCAGCCCCTGTCTGTTTTGCCTCTTTTCCTTCACCAGTAATAGACAAGTGCAAAGAAAACATTTTAAACGACAGTTTATGCCACCAGGTCAAGCATTCAAAAGCTAGGAGATTTCAGAACATAAATTACTTTGAAAATGCTGATTCTTATTCTCAATGTACACTTAGATGTGCCAGATGGAACATTCTCACAGCACCAAGTCTCACTTTCTCCACAGTAAAAGCATTTAGTGGGGGCTGATCTGATTCTGTAAGAAAGGAAGATTAGCTGTCTGAGCTCTGATGCATTTGTGGGAGAAACAGGGACATACACAGGGCACAGAACAAATGACTGCAGGCTGAGAAATAGTAGCCTCACAGATAGATGATAAGCCCTCAGGCTTACACTTAGATATCAGATCACAGACGTTCCTCCTTCAGCACTGCTCTCTTCCCAAGCAGGGAGCTAGCCAGCACATAACCAGCCCTATCCAAACAGTACCAAATGCAGCTGCTGCAGTGTTGGAGTTCCACATATAAATGATGGAGGACTTTCAAGACAAAGCTGTTATTCCAATTTTATGAGAAGCACAGGAGGCCCAGCAGAGCAGAAGTTATTTATCTAAAGTTACAAAGTTGTTTTGCCATATGTTTTTCTGACTCTTAGACCCATAGAGAGTCAGAGGAAAGCTCTATGTAGTCATGAGTGACCAAAAGCAGCTAACTAATGAAGAGAAAGGGCAGGATGGGCATACTATTCCTTAAAATCTTTCTCTGAAAGAGGGCCTCTTTTAAGCCTAAGTATGCTGCTCTTCTGACTCTTCTTTGGCACAGGCTTGCTCACCTTACCACATTGCCCCATAGGTTTTGAGAAGCAGAATTTTGTTTTTTAAGCATCACCTTGACTGTTGTCCAACAACACTGTACCTCCAGCGCTGCTTACTAATTCAGCTCCTTGCCTTAGTGCCAACTAAATTGCTCAGGGTGGTTCTCAGATGACCACAGGACCTCCATGGGATTTCTTCTGCAGAGTCTTGTGTCTGTCACCTTTCAAGACCTCAGGCCCCAAGGCAGTTTAAGAAAAGTTACCTGCCACGATAAGCAGAGTGAATTAGTTTCCTTCAAGGCCCTACCATGACAATACTTGATAATGGTGATTTACTACCACTCTCTTGGCCTGTTTGTCCCACAGCTCTCTACTAAGATGATGTTCTGCTGAACACCAGTTGGGGAAATGTACCTATTCCTCCTACGGGTGGGAAGCCATGTGATTAATTTAGCTCTTCTCCTGTGATCTCATCACCTCTGGGTTCTTCTCCAGTATCAAGCAGCCCCCATCCAAATGGCGGGTATCCTCTAAAATAGCTTAAGAAAAGGACAGAATTGTTCATCAGATTTTTGTTCCAGCCTTGTTGTATTTTACAAGTAACTTGCCAGAATTTAAGAGCCTGACCCTTTTTGTAAGCCAGTTACTCCCTGACATAGATAGGTGGCACATGTTGTCTGAGAGCCTCCAGTGTGAAATCCCTACGCCCAATCTTCTCGAAAAGGTCAACTCCCTAACCATCTCATCTCTTTTATTGTTCTTCCAATGAGCTTCCTCATTTTTATGCAGTTTCCCTTTTCGAAGTTGACCGCATTTGCAAGTGTGAAGGGTTTTTTCTTTTACATTTGTCTTCCACCACCCCTGCAAGGACACTGAGTCTACAGTGTGACTGCTGGAGCAGAACAGCTCTCTGGTCACATTCTGGAAGACCATGCCTGATGGAGAGGAGAGAAAGGAAAGGACTCTTCCGCCTCTTGCAGGCTTCCTTGCCAATTTCCTTTGCAAGTTGCCACTACTTGCATCTCAATATTTCTTCTGTCCATCATGTATTGATGAGACAGTTCCCTGGTCTGCATTGTGGCAAAAAGGGGAGGTGGTAGAGTCTCACACTATTACCATTTCCCCGTGCTTGCAGCCTCTGCAACCTCCTGTGCTATGTCACAGTGACAGGACAAGGGGAAATAGTTTTAAGCTCATGAAAGGAAAGTTCAGATTGGATGTCAGGGAGTTGTTCTTTATAGAGAGAGTGGTGAGGTGCTGGCACCAGCTGCCCAGAGAGGTTTTGGATGCTTCGTCCCTAGAAATGTTCAAGACTGGTTTGGATAGAGGCTGGGCAGCCTGGTCTGGTACCAGATCCAGAGTTTGGTGGCTCTGCCTGTGGCAGACGGGTTGGAACTTTATGATCCTTGGGGTCCCTTCCGGCCCAGGCCACTCCATGATTCTGAGATCACAATTGGTACAGTCATCATGATTAGGCACTTACTAACACAGACTCCAAACAATATTTTTTTTATCTGGGCCTTGAATTTTAATCCATGAGATTATCCTGTGCTGCTGAAATTGCTAGCTCATTCACCTGGTTTGATTCTAATCTGACTTCTATGTATATTCTGAAGAAATATAACACACATATCCATTAATAGATTTATATCTCACTTCTTAGCAGAATATTTTGCCGTGTTTCCTCTCTACTTTCTGTCATATTTTTAACAGAAATACCACCAGCTTCCTTTCATCCACCAAAGTTCTGATATTTATACAACCTCTGCCATAGCAGAAATGATTGTACTGCTGTTTTGATTTTCATCTCAGTGCCTCATCTAAACAGAACTTTGTTGGTCCCACTCATTTTGCTTTTCCTTTCTTACTGCTATCCTCTGGTTTTCCCTTATGGACACCACCAAATTTCTGCATCTTAATCTTTAGTGGCTGCATCATCTTAATACATATGCGCTTTGCTGACTAGGAGTTTTCCCCCCACTCTCTGGTTGAATCATGGATTCATGGAATCACGGATTACACTTTTCTGGGTCTGAAGTGTCAGGAGCCTGTTTCACTTGTGGTTTAAACAGAGTCTACTTTTTTTTTTTTTTTTTTTTTTTTGAATAGATTTCCTCTAGTCCAAGATACCCAACTCCCTGGTCAAGCAGAATCCTTCCTCCTCAGACAATTTTCTCTGCCCCATGCCAAAAGTTTTTCTCCTTCCCTCTCTGGGAGAGCCCTATAGTAAGCATTTCAAATAATGCTGCCGCAAAGAAACATGACAAAAAAATCAACTGACCATTCATTACAGAAAGGTGAGCTGGGGTTTAATACTCATTTTCCTCTTTAGCAACTGAAGAGTATGGATATACCACTCCAACACAAGATGACTAGAGTCACAAACTACCGCAGCACCAAAAATGACAGCTTTTGAAGCGTGATTGTTGGATGGTAACAAGGACTAGGATGCTTGATCCCTGCAGGTTCTCAATCTCACCTGAAATGAGAGGAGTGCAGGGCCAAGAGGAATTATTTTCCCAGGGACACTTTTTGCTTGCAGCCCATTATTTACGTAAACATTACCTCATACACCCTTTCAGTTGCCTGTTCCATTTACGTCCAAGTTCTTGTTCTAAGAATAGATTTGCACATGGAAGAATTAGCAACTTCAGCAAGAATGCCTGTGTGGATCCCCTTTTGATTTATTGCTTCACTACTATACAGCTTCTTTGCAACTACTCTGGAGACCACCAAAACATCACAAAAGACCATCTTCTTTTGCTTATGGAAGTCCACGGTCAGAACAACAGCAGAACAGCATAGCTAGTGATGGTGAGACACTTGAACAGGACGAGAAGAAAAACATGCTGTATTTCAAAATAGAAAGCTTTCTAAGTATAAAAACTCAGATCTTTTGTTTATTCAGAATGAACCTGGAAAATAACTCCAACTTCACACTTTGTAATGTAATGAGTGAACTATAAATACAGAACAGCACAAAACAGGGATGGAACAAAAACACTGAAGAAAACTGAAGCCTACTGGAAATCACCTTGTACCTTTAAGCTTTTTCAGAGCATTTCTATAGTTTTTAAAAGGCCAGTGGCTCTGACAAACATCAAGTACACTTGATCAAATTCACTGTTGTGCTCTGCCTTCTAATCCACCAAGTCACAGAACTGTAGGGGTTGAAAGGGACCTCTGGAGGTCACCTAGTCCATTCTCCACTTATAAAGCAGTAGGTTACACCTGAGCCTTGTGGGTCACCAAAAGATTTCTTCCCTCTGACATCTCATTTCTTCTCAGCTGACATCTGCTTAGTTTAGAAAGCTGTTAGATGAAGATAGGGAATTGTCATCCCTTGCAGATGAAAGCCGATGAGAAAGAAACTGATTATGTCTGCACATAGTCATGAATGTTTATAATCCTGTGTTTCCTTCAAAAGCAAGGTGTTGGTCAACCGAGTCCTGAATTCACTTGTAATATCATACAGACATGTCCTCAGTGACCTAACCAGCAGAATTAACACAGGTAGGAGCCAGTTCATCCTCACTGTGCCTTCACCAAGTGCTCTCATAGTTGCCTATCTCTGGAGACTTCCCAGGTTTCCAGATTGCTTTGCTAGCTAGAACCATCTAGTGTTGAGTAGAAACCAGTAAACGTTTCTGCATGTACTTCAGGGTGCCCTAGGACTGGAGTATGAGACACTGGGAAAGTGAACAGCAGGAATAATTTGTAGGAGAGAACAGGCAGCAGACTTGGACATATCTTCAGAATAGAATCATGGAATCACCTAGGTTGTAAAGGACCATGGTGATCATCTAGTTTCAACCTCCCTGCTACGTGCAGGGTCGCTGACCAGCAGACCAGGCTGCCCAGAGCCACATCCAGCCTGGCCGTGAATGCCTCCAGGGATGGGGTATCCACAGCCTCCTTGGGCAACCTGTTCCAGTGTGTCACCATCTGGGTGAAAAACTTCCTCCTAATATCTAACCTAAATTTCCCCTGTCTCCATTTAAAACCATTCCCCCTTGTCCTATTACTATCCACCCTCATCAACAGACATACCCCCTCCTGTTTGCATGCTCCCTTCAAATATTGGAAGGCCACAATTGAGGTCTCCCCAGAGTCTTCTCTTTTCCAAGCCCAGTTCCCTCAACCTTTCTTCATAGGAGAGATACTCCAGCCCTCCTAGTAGTATTAGTAGCCCATCTTAGTAGTACTCCTTTGGACCCACTTGAAGAACTCCACATCCTTCCTGTGCTGGGGGCTCCAGGCCTGGACCCAGTGCCGCAGAAGAACACTAGAACAATAAACAGAACACTAAAGAAAGTTCATTAAGTGAAACTCCCTGCTAAATGGAGGGAAGAAGGATGCGTTCCACACCACAATCACTGTCTGTCTCAAAGAAAATGTTCATTTGCCCTCTGATATCTGGCCATTTGCTTGGCTAGAAAGACAGCAGAGCATCTGATACCAGCAATAGAACCAGGACACCTCATGCAGTCTCTTCACTCCAGTTGCCAACTGTGTCTGATACTTCAAAATAAGGCAAAAACCCCAAATGTAGAATTCACCTTGCACCAGGTAGAATACCTTCCTCATTTTGTACATGACAAGCAGAATCTCAGAGCAACAACAGAATATTAATATCACCAAAGATCACCAGCAGTTAAATGCTCTCCATCAGTTTCTTACCACATCTAAAACTACTGGTAGTCCAAGAACTTGTACCATTATAATTTCCACAGTTTATTCTATTCAGATTACTCTCAGGCAATTTCCTCCTTAAACTCTATATAGAAGTAATTCCACGAGCCACTCAGAAAGCTGCTCAGAATGGCTACAAAGTTTTGAGCACTTTTCAACTTTGTCTATTCAGAATTCTTCTTAGACTCAGAATTGAACTGAAGTAATATCCCTTTAATATATTTATTGACAAACTTGGTAAGTTCTGTCTATCTACTAACTGCTAGCTTAAACAACAAACTCAGCTCTTTTTTTTCCATAGCAACGAATCCTTGAAGGCTGCCCTGGCAGTCCTAAGAGTTGTTTGCTCTTTTCCAGTTAGTTTTACTGTTTTTAACAGCAGGGGTCAAAACTGCAGTCAAAGCTCTATGTCGGTCTTACAAATACACAGATGGTTCTGCACTACCGTCTGTCTCTACTGGGAATTTAAAGTCTGATGCAGTGCAGACCAGTCTTACAAGGCTTTCCTAAGTCTGAATCACATTCACACTAACAAGCCTATCCTTCCCCCCATCCTCCTCCACCTTCTGTAAGGAACAACTTCCTGGGCCATTGCAAAAGCTCTTGCTTCTTTTCTCTTAAAAACAGTTCTGCACTTCATGCTTTTAATCCTCATTTCAGAACTTCTCTAAGATAAATCAGTCCTCCACAGTAATTGCATCAATCCCAGCTCTAAGCCATCTGCTAAATCATTTTGCCAAATATTCACATAACCAAGGAATATATAAAATGGGGTCAGTCCTAGCACTGAAGCCTTTTCCCACCTGTAAATACTCCTGATGTCTCTCTTTAGTTCAGTTCCTCTTGTAATCTCTACTGTCATTCCCACCATGAAGGAAAATGCCCTTATGGTGTTATGAGTCAACGTTTTACTCGACTCATGGTTACACCCATGATTATTGCACCTTCCAAGAAAACAGCCATCTTTAAGAAAATTTAGTACAGTTCTAATGAAGTGAATGAACTTTGGTGTGTGTGCAGGGAGAAGAAATAAACTTTTTACCCACATTCTCTTTCCACTGCTTCTCATCCTCAGCTACCCCTTCCTCTTTCATTTTAAGACATTTCAGCAGAAAGCTATCAATTATGTAAACTTTTGGATTATTATTTTTTTAATCTGTTTTTTGAAGATGGATACTTTCATCAGCTACTTCTCTGTCCACAGATTTACAGAAAAAAATCATTTCAAACAAAATCTGCTGTTTCAAGTGCCAGTTCTTTCAATAGCTGAATATTATCCAAGGACTACAGTATTTCATACTGACTAGCCTAAATTTTGCTTCCACATCACTATATCTTGAATAATACTAGCAAACTTACTCCTTAAAAGTGCCTGTTTTTCAGTGCTAGCCAGGCAATGAAACCCAGCAGTGAAGTGGAAGTCTTGGCTGCTTTCAGAGAAAAGTTAATAGAGTGTCAGGAAACGCCAGACTACATCATATCAGACCTAAAAAGATTTTCCTTATCTGCTGTATTGTCATTGACTTTCACTGCACCTCTTCTCTGGGCTGCTGCCCGACTTCACATGACTCCTTCTTAGTACTCATACTTCCCATTTCACTTGTTTTCTTCCCATCTCTTCCAGTCCTCCCACTGAATGTTTTCCAAAGCACTACAGAGATATTGATTCATTCTTGTACTCCTGACTCTCTTCGCAAAGGGCAACTGTGGCATCTCCAAATTCATTGATCCAACAGCAGGTAAATGCTGTCATTCAAGACAGGCTGGAGAAAGAGAAATTGAATACGTGGATGCAAGTAGCACAGAGGAGCTGAAAACAGCTGCACCACATCGGGAAGGAAGAACCTTCTCTAGAAAACTGTATCCCTAGTGCCAGTGCTTTTTAAACCCAGGCTGTGTTTGCAGCATTTATGAAGAGCCAAAAGATCCTTCCTTCCCAGGAAGTCTGTGCATCAACCCAGTAACTGCAGGTTTCTGCTTTTATTCAGTCCTATGAAAACTCTTAGGGCAAAGGAAGACTACGTCAGCAGATTTTCCTAGAGGAGTGATAGCTGTCTGCTTGGTGCTTCTTTATCCAAGACTTGAGTACTCAACAGATACTTGGTGAAGTGGAGCACAACTTGTGTACTTGTAACAAACCTTTCTAATACCAGAAGGCTCAGGTTCTTGTAACTAGCCATTTGTCTGATGGGGCACTGCTCAGTCACAGCAGCTGTTTCAAAATCCCTACTGGAGCAGTTGTGAACTGAACAGCTGATTGTACTAAAAGTCTCAAGACTCATTCAGATCCATTTTTTAAAAAAGAAAAATAATATTGAAAGCTAAAAACCAAGACCAAGGTACCAAAAAGCAGATAGTACAATATTAACTGTGAAGATCAAAACAAATACGTAAGACTTGTGCACTGATACCAGCACAGACACCTCATAATTGCCATCATCCTTTCTACGGTTGATACAAAAGATTATGAGCTACATCAAACCCAGAAACAAACTGAAAATAGAAACCGAGACACCAACTAGGCAGAAATTTGAAGACTGTCTGTTACGTAACTATTGTTACTGGCACAGGAGAAACTGAAACATCAGTATAAAATGAGAGAAGCTGCAGATAGAGCGTTACTTCATACACAGCCAACTGCAAGTGATATCGGAAGGAAATTTAAGAAGGATCACTAAGTAGAAGAAGTGTAACACAATAGCACAGGTAGGTGTCAGGCCATGAAAGAGGATGCACTTGCCTTACACGGGGAGCTCTGAAAACAGAAGTTCAGCTATGGACAGTCAGTGCCAGCATATTACCACCCTTACTGTTACAAAAGATGTCTCCAGGGTTCAGTTTGAATGCTCCTCCACTAGAATAGCTCAGGACTATCCACCACAGACATAGAAAACTGTTCATCCTCTTCCTCGCATGTATTTATTTGCTTAAGCTTTTTGAAGATTATTAAGACCTCAACTCAGTCTTTTCTTCCTACCTGGAACAGATCTCACTAATTTGATCACTTTACAAAAGCATATACTGAAGACCTCCAGGAAAGAGCAACCACAATGTTACTCCATTTCAGTTGAAGCTGTCAAGCTGAGTTCCTCAGGTAGCCTATTGATAACATGTTTTGCCATGAGTTCAGGCTCCAGATCTCAAAATGAAGATAGTAGCCAAGAAGCCATTACTTTAAAATTAAACATCTTTAGTCTAAAAATAAAGACAGACTAAACAAGGAAATCCTTGTCTCTTCCCTCTCTGCGGGGTCTGTTTTAGGTAGATGCAAAGGAAATCTGTTGTTAATAAGCGTATGCTTCTTGAAAGTATTTTTCAGTTCTGGATTGCTAACGCCACTCAAGAGAATCCTATGTGGGTTGTTTTGAACAGCTCAAATAAACAGCTCCTCAGGAGGAAGCCCCAGGCAGCAGGGTAGCAGAGATGAAAGACTAGAAAATGCTGCAGTTACTCTGCCAGCATATCCCAAAGAAGAGCACTTGATCACTGCACCTTCCCTCCAGCTCAGTCCTGCTTTTTCCTGATTCCCAGTACCCATACGGTCCCCCTCCCACATCCCCATTGTGTGATTCATTGCCTACAGACAGCCTCAGTGCTAACGCCGACTTCCCCCGTCAGACCCACAGAGGCCACAAGCTCTCCTGTATCAGTACGCTGCTCTTGTACTGTGCATTTTACACTACCTGATTCTGTATTTTCTTTTTTACTTTGAAACAAGCAGAATTAAGACTAAGACAACTTTTTGCCCATTGATTCTGTAAAGTCGTTTCACTGCAGACGAGAAATGACACAAATGTCAAAGGCAGACAGGAAGACAGTCCCACCTCAGACAGACATATCACTTGGCTGCCAACAAGGAATAGTTTCTGTTAAGACAACGCAGACAGATAATCATATTCTGTCTGGCTCCAGACTCTTTTTTGCTAAAATTGCAAAATTTTGTGTTCCTGAAAGCTACATGATTTCTCTGCCAAATTTCAGCCAAGCACCCAAGGGGCAGAGAGCAAGCAGGAGCTGCAGGCACAGCTACCCAATCAGCAAGGAGCACTCCCTGAAGTTTCAGACTGAAGGTGGAATGAGTTGTAGATCACATGAATAAATTTGGCAGACTGAAAACTAACTGAAAACAGCATTTAAAATGGAAAGAATTGCCATGTGACATTTCCCATCAATTAGGAAAAAGTCCAGTAATTACTGTCACCTACAGATACTAGGAAACTGTGCTTAAGATAAAAGAAAAGCTCTCTGGACTCCTTGCAACTGAAAAATACGCAGAGGTACTTGTGAATGCCTGAAATACAACTATTCATAAAGAAAAACTTAGTTTTGGGAAACTGCTGTTTGGAAACTGCACACACAACAAAAATATGACATCATGAGCTGAACTTTAACAGTATCTGTCTTTCCTTACATATTTCCAAATATTGTCAAGATATATTGTGTCCCAACTTCAACAAGTCAAACCTGTTCCCCTCATTTTACAGTTAAATGGAACTCAGGGTGAAGAGCGAAATAATCAAGTCTGCTTAAACATTCACAACAACGAAATCCAAAGAATCACAGAGGGCTCTCATGGTCCAGGGTAAGTGAATAGAAAACCATAAGATAATCCAATATCCTTGTGGAGAATGTTCTGAATACGGAAGCTCAGCACTCATGAGATGTGATAGTATTAGGAATTTTCTTAGAACATGCTAGAATTAGAAAGGCAAGTACAGGGGCAAGGTGCAAAAGCAAAGACTTAGAAGTTGAGCAGAGATTAGACAAAGAAGGATTTCCCATTTTGGGAACCATTACTAGACATAAAACCACAAGTGGTGAGGAGATAGAGAAGGGTTATTTATCACTGAACAAAATCCAGGATCGGCCTTTGTACTTGGCATTCACAAGAACTTCTTCCAACCAGCACTGGTCTGTCTAGTAAAGCTTTTACTGGAAGTTGAGCAGGAGAACTGGACCGCTTTGCTGCACACAGTAGTGTTGCCAAAGAGGTCACAGAAGTTCTCAAACAGCTCTAGCAGCTCAACAGATGTATTCTCAAACACTCTGTGATTCTGCTTCTGTGAAACACAGCAATAACCTCTGCAGCCTCCATGTTATACATGGTAAAGAATGAAGGCTTCACTAACGTATTTGATAAATCATCTTCTCACAGAGCTGTCTCAGCTGCTTGAAGTACTGGAAAAACTTCCGCTTGCTGTCACACTTCTGTCCTGCTCTGCCCTCCTCCACAGATATAACAGCAGCCTGTGCTTTGAAGTTTATGAGGGGCTCTTTGTAGGACTTCACTATACATGTCTGAGTGTCCAGCTACACCTCAAAATACACCACAGACTGCACAAGATCATCCTTATATCAACCAACCAATTGTCTGTACATCAATAAAAATCCCCTCAGGTGTTACTTGAAAGACACAAATAGTCTGCTGCTGCACAGAGAAAATGACCAACACGTTCTTACAGAGATACAGCCCTGCCTGAGAGACAGGATGACTTCGTCACGCTTGAAATTCCTTGTGTCACAGAGTCTGTCCGTGTGGAGGTCGATGATAAGCAAGGAATAAGCTTGCTGTCCGTTCTTCAGTAGCTGGGCTGTTCCTCAGGTTCAGGACTTCAATGTTAACATTGAGAGTCCCTGAAGGCAAGACGTTGTGTCTCAGTTACTCCCAAGATCCAAGGAGCCCAAAACACATGACAAGCCTTTGTCTTCTATTCTCTTCACAAGATAGCCTTTCTGGTTTGGAGATGGAAGGAGTAATTAGTTGCCATTGAGTAACTGAAATTCTCCAAAGTGAACATGCAAATCCTCATTCTGCTTCCTGCAGCCTGGGTCCTAGAGGCTGCTGTAACAGTGCTGCACAAGCAAAGTAGTTTTTATTGCTACAAGAGTTCGGGCAAACTCTCAAACCACAGATAGAAGTTTCTCATGTGTGGGAGGGAAATGCCATAAAACTGTAGGTGTGTAAAGTGAGTGAGGGAAATACTAGAAATCTCACTGAGGTCTTTCCTTCGTGGGAGATGCTACATTTGCACTGCCAGGACTACAAACAGGTTAAGCTTCATTTACAAAGGTGGAGATCTGTTAGGAGTCTAGCTTTAGAAAAGGTGTTAGGGAGCAGCAGGAAGAACTCTAAGGACTACTGTAGTGTCTGCACATGTATATCACCTCCTGTTGCCCCAGGAAAACAAGGGCAGTTTCCACATTCCCAATTCATTCTGCCTGCCAGACAGGAACTGATTTGGTGACATTCACCCTCTGGTAACAGACAAAGAGGGAAAGCAGAGGTGCCCTTCCCCAAGCAACACTGAAATTTATTTTGCATGATCACTTGCCAACTTCAAACCTCAAGAACACCTACCAACAACACAACAGTTTGTCTATTACTAAGCCAAGTCCCCAAGAACTACGCAGTTCTTTATCAAAAGTTCAATAGGAATATTCGGAATTTGCTGTACAAAAATCTAAACAAACACACACATACACACACACAGAATAAGCCTCAGTTTTCTTTGTAGTACACCCTGGGCAGCTAGACTTTCAATCCTACTTTTCATTGGTTCTGAATCAGGAGTTGCACAGAAACTTAAAGGCACTACATAGCAGCTTTATGACAGCTAAAATGTATTTCATTACACTTGCCATCACTGAAACAGAGAATAAGTAAAATCCAGCCTTTACTGAAATTACTGGAAGTCTTAGCATTAACACAAATAGGATCAGGATTTCAGCCCATGAAACAAGAGAAGCAGGAAAAGATGCACACAATCAGAGGATGACATTCACAAGGTGAAACATTATTTGTACTCATTCAGTGTTGTAATGAATGTTTAAGGTTTTTGTTCTACTTTGCTTTCTTTAAAGGAGAAAAGACTTGCTCCTTGTTATATTTGGATAGGACATCACGGCAGTACTATATACACACAGGAACTGTAGTTTCCACAAAAACCAAATGGTCAAAATGATCATTTTTTCTTATTTTCTCCACATCTTTAAATTTCAACTTTCTATGAAGATTCATTATGATGTTTTGGTCTCATCACTCATTTCTAACTGAAAATTTTGCTTTGTTGAACCGAGTCACAGCTGTTTCATTTCAAAACAATGCCAGAAACATAGCGCTATACTTCCTTTGCAGACTGCAAGAAGTTGCTCTAGTTAGGCTTTTTGAATATCTTTCTTGTAGTTTTATGGAAATTTCTAATTGAAACAAGCTGTGTGGCATAAAATGGAAGCCAAAATGATTCCTGTGCTACCACCCCCCAGAAGAGTCTCTGTCAGAGGTTAAAATGTCAGCAGTAGACTCAGTGGCTGTACAGCTCATGAGCTAATGTGCTTTTGGAAAGTAGGAATTAAAAGCGAACTAAGAGAAAAATGCAGAATTTACCCCAGTTTTTTAAAGCAAACTATCTTGATCCATGGAAATGACAAAACATCTTGAAGTTCTCAACTCCTTTTCCTAATGCATTCAACAAGAACATTTCAATGTTTTATCTTGATTTAGAAATCCAGAATTTTGTTTAGCTTATTCTGCTATTTTGCAGTCATTGTGATGGGCAACCAAATGTAAACAAAGCATGGCCCATTTGAGCTTCTCAGCTCTGTTGGGAAATATCTACCAGAGATAACACATTAATACCAATTCAAGGCAGTTGACAAACTTTTTGTTTTAGCAGAATAAACAGTCCCAGGATGCATTTATTCCAGTAATAGCAAGAAGTGAAATGGTTGTTTGTCTAGACAGTAATGGTGCGCCTAAGAGCAGCTACTCAAGGTGGCTCAGAAGCAGATATGACACTCCTTGCTGCAAATTCACCTGACTGCACAGTTTTCTCCTCATCTTTCAATGAATCACAGGAAGGTTTTTCAATCAGGACATAGCACAGCAGCCTTATTTAGATAAAAATCTACAGAACTGCTGGGCTGTATCATTAAAGACTATACTTTTGACTTCATTTTTTTCTGCAAGTAATTAATGGAATTTTTTTTACAGCCAACAGTCACCTGCCCATGGCTTTGCTCTAGGCAGAAGTGTAATCTAAGATTAAATAGAGAATCAAACAGGCATAGCTCCCATCTCCTATACGACAACCTGATGGCTAGATCACTGATGCTACAAACATGGAGCAGAAACAAGGAAACAAAACCAGCAATTTGTTTTGGTAGCATAAAGGTAGGCTTGAAGGCATACTGGGGAACAAACACTGGCAATCTATCTCCTGAAGAATTTGCAAAGCTTTCAGCCCGGGGAAGCGCTCATAGTCCCACTGCTCAAGAAATAGGAAAGGAAAGTGTGGCAAGAGAAGAGCCAGCGATGAAAATTATTTGTCATTTTTCCTCAGTCATTCAACTCACACATCTTACAGCTAAGAGGTAATAACATTGGAAATTTTTTCTTTCTGGAAGAAAAGCTCTGAATTAGAAGAACGAATTTCATTCTAGTTACAAACTTTTAGATGTGATAATAAGCAATTGAATCATGGGATATAATGTGCATAAATAGTTAGGAAATCTCACTAGTCACCAAGACCAAGACATTCCAGAATTCCTACTGTGGAGAATGGAAGTCAGTCTCCTTTCTCTGCTCTGTCTGTGCCATCTTCCGTGGTGCCAGTGGTCAAGAAAACAGCGTTAAACTAAAGAACTAACAAGCTCTGATGTGAGAAGATGCATCTCAGTACTGCTGAAGTAGACCCAGAAGGCTGTGGATGGGAACATCCTAGGTCACCATGACGAGGGCAGCAACTCAACAAGGAGGTAGAGAAAAATCAATTACCTTCTGATATCCAAAAATAGACTTCCAGCCAGAGGCACAATATCAAGGTAGGGCATAGGCCCTGCAGGCTACATCAGTTAACGAAATAAGCTTCTGGTTCTGCTGTGGGAACTCAAGAGGACGTTGCTCACTGCACTTCACTTGCTCCAGAAAGACAGACTGCCAGAAGACAAAGCTGGCCTTTAAGTAGGGTTTGAGGCTACCCCCAGTGCTTTGGGAAGCTGGGGTTCACGCAGAATATTCTCAGAGCATGGCAGTCCTTTGATCCTCCACACAAACCAATGTGAAGGTGAGACAGGTTTCAGTCCTCATTTTGCTTCACCCTTTCTGAAAAACCTCAGTTGAGACAGAATGAGTCACTGTGCCTCTGCCTTCTCACATTAAGAAATATACAAGAACAGATATTCTGTTCCATGTAGCGATGGAGCATAGGTCGATATTTTCAGGTTCTAAGGAAACAGAATAAAAACCATCAACTAGCAATACAGCCTAAACAGAGGTATAAGAACAATGCTGGATCAGATTATAGTGATCAGGTTGTACATACGTATTTAATGAGTGTTAATCCCATTGCTTCAGAGCCTACAGAAATGGTATTTAAGTATGACTTTGCCCATACATTTGTATTCATATCCCCAGAAAACATAAGACACATTTCACATTTCATAGTTGTTGAAGAAGGTAGAAAGTTCTTAACATACTTCTCCTGGGCCTGGAATGAGTCAGAGAGAGCAATTTTGGAGGAGAGGACTGAGGCCAGAAGTTTACACAGCAAAAACTTCATGGACAAAAAAAGGCAGTAAAGAAGATCCTGTTAGCAATATGTTTTCTTACGGAAAATTTGAGAAAGAGGAAAGACAGATATGGGGAGGGGAACAGAAGTTGGAAAATAACGGGAACCAGCCTACATTTTGTCTGGAAACACTTATAAAATGAAACAATCAGAAGTACCACGAGATCCCACAACAATGCATCAGTTAAGCCCATCGCTGAAGCCTGGTCAACCACCCCAAATCAAACCTACAAAAGTGGAAAAGATAAAGATGGAGCTAGGTTTCCCCACAGGGAGAAGGGTATTCACTCACAAGAGGCAACAAGTACTTTAGATGCACACCTTGAACAAGAAATGGAAGCTCTTCAAAGAGGAGGCTTGGGCACACTTTGAAAGCCTGAAGCACACGATTGATGATCTTCTCATAAGACTTGTAGAAGTAATAAGAGAAGGAGTTGCACCTACACAACCAGGAGTGAATAGCACTGGTAAGGTGATAGGTTGGAGTCTGACCTTGACAGATGGTTACTTATAGCACCGCATGAGTTAAGAGCTCCATACGTGCCTAAGTAAACCATTCTGCTTATGCCCCAGACAGTTGACATTTTGCTCATGCTGTCCCAGAAGAATGAATCACTCAAATTCTGGCAGACAATGCAAGGAAGAAGCATTGCAGCCAAGGCTCCCAACACAAACAAGAAAGACTGAGGCAGACAAGAGATCACACAACCTTGCAGACCATCTACTAGGAGCAGCCACTTGCAGAGTCAACGTAGTGCAATTTCTCTGGTGTGCCATGAATGCCCTGAGAAAATTTGCATAGCTTTTTTTTTTTTTTTTTTTTTTTTTTTTAAAATGTTTGGTGCACTAGGCAGCCATCAGAGAAACAGAAGCATTTCTGTTGTACAGGTTCAGGTTGGTATGATTTTCTCACTATTCAGTGGTCCAGAATAGTGTGCAAGCACTTCATGGGGCCATGTCTCAGCACTGTTGGCTTCATTTCAGGTGGTAACACGCAGCTTCCAAGAGGGCTGTGAAGAAATTAATGGCCCAAAGCACACTACTGTCTCCTCAAAACGTAAAGTGAATGAGTGAGGCTAATCCAAGCACTGACGGGAATGAAGTCCACATTGACTCTATCTACTGGGGAATCCACTTGCCACAAGATGGTGGAAAGGTCAGCGCTAACTTGCACAGCCATCACTGTCACAATTGCTGAATCAGAGCTCAGCTATACTGGAAGGGCTTCCTTCCTTGCGTCCCATAAACTCTAACCACAGAGAAAAGACATGAGGCTTTTAGCCATTTTTCACAGACACTGTTTGGCTCTGGTACAAATGGTCTGGGTAAGTATGTAAGTTTCCCAGCAAGGTGACCATCTGATATTCCTCTCAATACGAATTCAGATCTCAGGAAGGCAAAACCCAGCATGCTTCCAGGCACCCATAAAGAGTAGAAGAGAACGTCCCCTCTTGTGCTGTGCATGGACAGCTGAGAAGAGCAGGGACAAACAAGCCCAACTTCAGCATTTGTGAGAGATTTGTGCCATGGAATATAGTGCAACCAAATGCGACTTACTGAGTTACGGGAAAAGGTCATGACTGACCTTCATATTTGTCACTAGCTTTGCAATGAAACTCATGCACTAGAAAAACAGAGTACAGCATTCCCACACAGCAATGCTTCACAGTGCAGAAAGCTCCTCAGGCTGCTCTAGGTTATTCAGCGAGCTTGAAATCACGATTCATACTTTTTTTAATTACTGCATCGTTATTTGCTCTAGTAACAAAGCATCAAGGGCATTCGTAAGGTGCACTCGCCTTTTCCATCAGTGAGGACTTCGTGGATTTTTTTTGGGGGGGGGGGTGGCGAGGGGAAAGGGGGGGTTCTCTGGCTTTTTTTTTTTTTTTTTTTTAAATCTTGCGAACATATTAAAAAATAACACATTCAATTCCCATGGTTCAAAGGTCTTATCTCTCTGCTTTTACCAGCAAAAGCAATCCAGGAGCTGTATGCCTGATCTCAGTGCAGAACACATGCACCAATCACATCACAGTTGCAATTAAAAGAAGGTGTGTATCTACTGCACACCTGCTCCCAAAAGCAATGCAGTTAAGAAAAAACATCGTTCCTCAATACCCACTCTATATTGGATAGCTCCAAGTAAATGGGATTATCATTCTGCAAGCACTGCAGCTACTGAGATAATTCAGTTATGACCATGACGTTCAAATGAGTTTCAGTTGGCCTTAAAGGAGGACTCCAAGCATGATTTGTGCAGCATGAGAACGTGCACATGATGAAACTGCCCTCTAGTGGGAAAGCACCAATCACATTATGGCTAACTTGCAGAAGATTTTGCAGTCCTCGGCTCCAGAGAGATCACCCTGAAGTCATATCCTTTCAGACTGTCTGCATGCTAAGTAGCTAGGGCAACTATTGAAGGGCTTCCTGCTGCATTCCCAGCATAGCCACACCGATGTGATCACTGGTAAAACTGCATTGGTCCTTTAGCCAGACTCCTCAATATACTGGCCTTCAGGAACCTATTTTGTATTGCTGTGACATCACCACTCTGCTTCTGACTGAGATTTATCCACTGTTAATTCTCAAAGGCTGAGTTCCTAAGGATACAATCCTTTCCTTAACCAGAAGCATGATCCAACCTCCACCTCTGAAAACACACGCCCAGTGACCCCCACACTTCCCAGCAGTATCCCAATTCATTCCTCCCAGTTCTGCCTCAGGCATCTGGATGAGATGAGTGGAGAAATATAGGAGTCCTTTCTAATCAAGAGAAGTGATATGTTGTATTGTTTTACAAAACCTCACATAAGACGTTTTTCATGCTTTTTTCTCTTCTGTAAAGAGAAATTATCAGCTCCAGTGTTCTTGCTCCTGTGACCTGCTGTGCTTAGGCTCCCCAGCCATGCTCCCACCCAAATGACTCAAAAAATGAACTCACATTGTTGTCCAGCATTCCCACCCTGCCTTTCTGACAGCCACAGACAAAGCTGCTAGAGTTGCTATAGTTACAGTCCTTGCTTTCACCAGCCATACCATAGAGTCATCACAGAATAGCGTGGACAAATTTATCTTCCAATTTCACTCCCAAGAAAATGATATAAAATAATCACAGACAGGCCTGAATTGGAAAGGACCTCAAAGATCACCTAGCTCTAATCCACTGCCATGGGCAAGGTAACCACTACTTGCAGGGCTCACTGCCTTTTTCCAAAAAAGGTGACCGTTTTTATCACTGATTACTCAGGGTAATCGAGATCTTTGTATCTTCCCACTTTACTGATGTAAGGAAAGCAACAATACAATTTCTACTCTTTCAATTCTCACTTGCTCTCCGTACGACAAGAGGCAGTTCCTCTCTAGATTTAGAGATATAACACATGGTTTCCCCAAAGTGCTCTCCCTGCCTCCAAGCCAAAAGGCTCAATTGCTACATCCTTACAGATGTTTAAAAAGCTGACTACACAGACAGCACAGCTGCACTTCACATGCAATTATACATCCACGTCCCTTCATAAGGATTCACCAAAACTCTGAACCCAATGACAGTGGTCATTTTTCCCCCACCCCCACAGTTCATATTTGCCAAGGCAAAACACAATCATCCAGGGGACGTAACCAAACAAGCAGTGAAGAAAACAGTCTCTGTCATGATTCCAGTGCCAGCTCAGCTATAAGTCATTTTGAAGCATTACACCACAGGGTGGGAAACACCCTGGGACAACAGAGCAGCCTGGTCTATCCTATTTGAGCAAGACTCCGTATTCTTTAAAGATTAGCATTCACAGGCTCAGATATAACCACTGCACATGAAGCTTGCCTTTATTACTTAGCCTTCTTGCCATATCATGCACAGCAGAACACAAACACCACGATGGGGAAGACATGGGAAAGCGACTAAAAGCGAGACTCAGATACAGGAGAACAATCAGAGACATCCCTCTGGAAATTGTACCTGGAGAGGCTGCCAGGGGACTTAAAGCCCCAGCAGTTGCGTGGCTTAGAAGGGGGACAGCATATTCTGAAAACTCACTGATGGGAATGCTTTAAAATGTCCCTTGTCTTCCCTGGGATTTTTAATCACTACAGTGGCTGGGCAGAAAGAAGGATTTAAACTGAAACAAAAACGTAACTCATCAGGTTGTCAGTAGAAGTGGGTTGTAGCTACAAGACAGTCTCCCACCACTGCTGCTCCCTGTTGGCACCCCTGAATACTAAAGAAAGGAGCTCTCCTAGGCCTTTTTCCACCACCTCCCTTGTAGCAGAGAAGGGTGATAGATGAAGACATCTCTTTCATCCTTCCTTTTAAGACAAGTGCAGAAGCAGCAAGAAGTGCTGCTACCAGTAGCATAGCACTGCCTGGTCACCAGTTCCATGTCACTAATGACAAACCGACAGAAAAAAGCAGCAGGACAAATGCACTGAAAGCATCAGCACAAAACCAACAAATACTAAAGATACAAGAACTTGATACAAATACACTGACCTACAAATTACAGCAAACACACACACTGATCAAGAAAATGATGGATTAAGTCCCAAGCTAAACAATGGTTAAACAATTGAATAAGTAGTGGCACGCAAAACTTATAAGCCATTTTGCTCTTCACATTCAGAGAATCACAGAAAGATTGAGCTTGAAAGGGAGCTCTGCAGATCATCCAGTCCTCTAGAGCACATTACCCAAGGCCTTATCAAGATGGCTTTTGAACAGCTCCACAACCTTTCTAGTGCTCTGTCACCGTCACAGCAAAGATGTTCTGGAGGAGCTTCCTGTGTTTCAGTTTGTACGTATGCCTTCTGCCTTACTGCTGCGCATCACGGAGAGGAGTCTGTCCCTATCTTTACGCCCTCCCTTCAGATACTTATAAAATCGACAATAAAATAGTTCTTCCAGAGTTCAGGGGCTGATTTCAAGAGCACGTCTGAAAGCCTCAGGCATTATTGCAGTTTGACTAATGTGCAATTCAGGTGGATAGTTTCATTAGCTTGAAGAATTGAGACAGGGAGAAAAGAGGTTCATAAAGGGAGTTTCCAAGGTTAGGAGGACTGACAGAAAGTCAGTCACAGGACTGACTGAGAATCTATACAAACAGGAGGAGCTTTGGCAAGGATGAAAAGACTTCTCTCCTAAACCACACTAACCACGTTAATATCTCATGAGAGAGATGGAGTTGTCCCTTAAAGTAATCTGCTCAAAGCATTTTAAGGAAGAGAAAGGAACATCAGCTGTTCATCACCTGACACAAAATATTCTCATCCACGCAGGCTCCCTACCACACCTACCAAAAGTAAGAGCAGCCCAGATGAGAAAGCTTTGCAGCACCAGTAACTATGAAACATTCCCAAAAACCTGACACTGCATCCGTGTCCTGCTTTAGATCTACATGGCCACATGATAGCTGTCATGCTTCTCAGAGACAAAAGTGAAAACCTCGTAGGTCATAAAATGAAAATGAATGGTGTTATTTAAGATGGAAGGATAGATTATAAAACAGTTTCTACCAACCTGGATTACAACTTACTGGCCAGTAGTTAATTCAGTTTTAAGATGCAGCAGTTACACATCTAACTACACCATCTAACAAGGTGCAAGAACCAGTGTCTCTCATCCTTCTGGATATGTCCATTTACCTGGGATTTCCTTTTGCTACTACAAAAAACTTTTGACAGCATTTTCAAAATAATAGAAGCATAGGAATGTTTTAATTCCCACTTGTCTCTACTGAAGAGACTCCAATGAAGTCGATTTCTTAAAGGTCTGCTACTCAGCACCATCTGGAAATGAGCTTCATTGCAAGCATCCTCATTTGGACACAAATCATCAAATAGGTCTAATATTTGAAAAAGAATCATAATTTCAAGCTCACTGAATAACCTAGAGCAACCTAAGTGAACACAAATGTTCATTATAGAATCATAAAACCCTTAAAGTTGGAAGGGATCTTTGAAGGCCATCTAGTTTCCTTGTCTATTTTTCCAGCCTGCCTGTCTCTCAGTTTTGTGTTCTACTTAACACAACCGGAGGATTTTACCAGCTGTTCCTGCATTACATCTTCCCCATGGGAATTCCTCCTCCTGACCCTAACTCATCCCATCTGAAACTGAATGCCATAAAAATATACCAGCACTAGATGTAGAAGAGCCTCTATGTTCTCTTCATTTTTTTTGTAGGATAACTAGCAGAGAAGTTAAATTCAACTATTTAGCAGGGAAAATTCATCAGTAAATGTTTACAGTGAATGTCAAAACTCCTGTTTTGACAAATGATTTTTGACAAATCACCAGGACTGCACTGATGCAGTAATGAGAACAACAGGCAGGTGCAGTGTCATAAAGAGGAAGATGGAACATGCCCTTCCCTTTGCAAAGTTCACGTGTTAGATGCATACATGATACACTCGCTGGGAATATCCTCAGCCTGAGCATCCACCTGTAGTATAGGCTGGCCCCAGCTATGATGGATTTCTTGCAGGGACCTCTTGGTCTGTGGCAGGGTGCCCAGTATGCCTTTAATCCTGCATCTGCTGATGAGATCTGGTTTAGGAAACAGAGCACAACTTATATGCTTATTTGGTACTGCTGCTGGGAGGAAAGTCCCTTTGCCATTCCAGCTGTATGCTATCACACTGGCATTCTTCACAACTGCATCACAGCTTTCAGAAACAACCCGTGTAACTTGATACGAAAGAAAAGTTATAGGAAAGAATCTCTTGGAACAAGATAGAAGCAAGCACAAGGAAAGGCTGTTGAATGGCACAAAGTGAAAGACTGATGTGGAAGCAAGTAAAGTGGAAGGGGAGGATGGTGAGGTCAGTGCCTCCACTAACTCTGGCTGTCTAAAGTCAAACAGAATCCATGGGGCTGTAGAGGCTGCACTGTTTTGAGAGACGAGTGGCTCCTTGTTGGTCCAGTGTTATTTTTATGTTGATAACTACCATGCCCAGAATTCAAAAAATTTAGAAACGATGGAAGAAAGAACAATTAGCTTTCCTACAGGCAAGATATGAGCCAAAGACTCTCAGCTTTAATGAATATAGATCTGGACCCCAGCTTGGCAGGCTAAGTTCAGCACCATTTCCTACAGTCCAGCCCCATTTTAAACAGTTACAGAAAGCTACAGAAAGCTTAAGGGAGATGCACTGCTCAGAGCTGTGGCCTTCTAGAGTCGCAGTTGGATTGAACTTCTCTCTCCATACCTTTTCTCCTGTTACATTTTCTTTCTCTCCATTTCCATCTTTCTGCTTTTTCTTTCCTGTTCCTTCTTTCCAAAGCATAGCCAAATTCTAAGATTTGGACAGCACAGATTAAGGAGCTCCCTTAATGAGGTGAAACACAATCTGAAAAGTATAACAGCTTTAGGCAATAATTTTCAGATCTGCATAGGCTCCATGTTTTCCTCTCTGTAAGCATTGGTCCTTCTCACTGCTCTCATCTCTCCACAGAAGTAACACACATGACAACCTCTATTCTCCCTCTCTTGCCCATCTCAACACCAAATCCTGATCTCTTGGCTCTTAGAGATACAAGAGACTTGCCTGATACTTCTGTCCACCCATCTATCCTACTTCAAACAGGTGCCACTGAATGGACAAGACTTTGTCCATCTGAGCCAGTGGAGGTTCTGGCCCACAGTCAGTACAGCAGGCAAGAAAAGCACAATAAATGTTAAACAAGTGTACCACAGTCTTATCTGGGTCACAGGAAGCAGAGATCACACAGTTTATATCATGATAAACGTGTGCAGGGGAGGAAGGTCAAATTTCCTGATTCACACTTTGCAAAAGTGTCAGCAGAATGTTGTCTCCAGGCACCGGCACTACAGCCACTATCACTTTCTCTTTGGGTGCTTTCCTTACTCACCTTGAGGTGATTAAATGTGAGCTTTCTAAAAGCTGCTGCTGCATTACCAGTGGAACTGGGGAAGTTTCTTATTATACAGCAGAGATGGGCATCC
The DNA here is from genome assembly GCF_951394365.1 of Tetrao urogallus. Classification (NCBI taxonomy): domain Eukaryota; kingdom Metazoa; phylum Chordata; class Aves; order Galliformes; family Phasianidae; genus Tetrao; species Tetrao urogallus. Next base: position 23,454,489 of record NC_136818.1, read on the forward strand.
ACAGCAGACAGGACCGTACAACTATGTCTACAGCAAGTCCCAGGGAAGACTGCACAGGTCATTTCAGTATGAAGGACACAATCAGTTCTTGAGCACATTAGCTAAAATGTTACCTTGCCAACAAGAAACTTTACACTGCCTCAATTTTACCAGCTTTCCAGTTCACCCTTCTGAACATGCCTTATAGCTCCCTTATCCAAAGATACTACTTCTGCCTTATTAGAGCAGAAAAGCCAGCTGTACAGAAGGAGGTCAGTGGAAATCCAACCAGACGAGATATCTATCTTCCATTTAGGGTTTGCACATCTGTGGTTATTTCAACACAGACTTAAATCTTTCTAATAATTGGAATTCTTTTATCTCTCATCAACCCTTTTATTAAAAAAAAAAAAACAAAAAAAACAAACAAAAAAAAACACACAAGAATACACAGATCAAAGCTTTAATTTCAGCTTAAATAATTAGTAAAGGAAAAAATGTCATCTGGTTTTAAGGCCTGACCTCAAATTTCAACTCATGTGCATCCACTTAGACCATTTAATGACTGTGCAGCTGCTCAAAGAAATCCTCACTGTGGAGCAGTAAGACAGCACAGCCCTCAAAAGATATCACAGCTATTTCCAGGATTCTTCATGTTGACCATGATTTATTTTAGATACTCATTTCTTGGTGATCTTTGGTTGTTGTTTTTTGTTTTTGTTTGTTTGTTTTGTATTGTTTGTTTTCTTTGATTGCAGTCTAAAATTCAGCTAAGTCAGGAGTAAAAAAAAAAAAGCACAAAGTACCCTCTGAAAAGGAGGAAGATTTCTAGCAAAATAGTGGCACACGGATGCAGGTTTACAAGGCAGACTGGGGTCACACAGTATTTTTTTTTTTTTAATCAGTCCACAGCTCCTATTCATCCATTGCTCAGTTCCCTATGGATACACATCACCACTGGCAATACAGAGGATGAGGTCTTGGCAGGTCTAAGAGCGACATAAGATTTGCTGCAGAATGAATATGTACGTCAAGGTTGCTTTATCAAGGATTTAAAAATGAAACTGCAAGAAATGTTGATTCTCCCAGACCAAGAGACATAGCAACTTCAGGCTAAAAACATGAAAAAGAGTTGCAGAAGAGCTCAACAGCTTAAGTTTTCTTTCATTTCTCATTGGTTTTGCATCTTCCAGCCATAACACAAAACATATTTTAAAGTTTTAGTAAACTCCCGCAATCCACTTCCAGTGAAATAAATGGATTTTAGCACCCTAAAAACTAGAGCAGAGAAAGAATGACTTGGACCAGATCCAGCAGAGAAACTTCAGGAAAACATGTAATAAACCTAATTTCATTTGCCTTTAGTCCAGTAGTCTAAGATCATCAGAATAAAAAGGCAGCACATAGCATCATCCCCACCAAGTGAATTTGCCTTGATACCTTCATGTAACACATACAGGCTGCACAAGTACCTGCAGATCAGAGGTAAGAACGTATATGCCTGTGAATAAATGGGTGGGTGAGGGTTGGCCTCATGCCCTCTTGATGCAGCTTCTACAAAAGGCTGCTTAAAACTAAGACATTCTTTACATTACCTGACTCGAAATACTGCAGAATCAATGCAATTGCCAACATTTTCCTGTTGAATTACTGTATCCAACATCAAAGCAGGAGGAATTTCTGCTATAAGAATAGCATATGTGCTTCTTGGCAGCTGAAGAGTGAATGTTACCACTGGGGACACAAAACGGGGATTTTACACAGCCACAAAGAAGAAAGGAAGTTCGGTAAATGAACTATTTAATTAAAAGGAAAGTTACCGCTGCAAAGGTCAAACAGTTCTACCTCACATATACTTCCCCACTGCTCCCCACTCTCCCCATTCTATCTCACTCCCACCCAACTTCCTTCCTCTCCTCATCGTGGCACCCCACTCAACAATAGCCTAGGTAACATGCAGACTAAAAACCGCATTCGTTGTTGTTTGTGTTAGTAGATGGCAGTGACAAATTGTGCATCAAATTAACCACTGCTAAAAGTGAAAGAAGCACCAGCCCAAGTAGGAGACGCATAAATGTGGTGAAGACGTTTAAAGTAACATGTAAAAATAGGGGGTGGTGATCCAGCTCTGTGAAGATAATTCAATCTTGGCAAGTGAAACCGCTAATACAAGCCCCAAAATGACATGAACATTCTGGAGCCCTTTAAAAACATCAAAAATGTGACAGTGACAGTCCACCCTGACCTCATCCTCAAGTTTGCAGTTCACTCAAGAGATCATCACAGGAAATCTCTCTACTGCTTTTTTGATAACGGAGGGTTGACCAACTTGGACATAGAAAACTCTCCCCTCTCAGATCAAAAGAGGATCAAGCAAATTAGCCTAGTGGTATGGGAAGAGGGAGACTATCAGCCGTTTGCAGCTGCCCTATAACTACTGGCTAGCTCAGCTACAGCCACCAGCTCTTACAATTTAGCATGTTTCTTCAGTCTTGACTGCACGTAATAAACCAATAAGCTAAGAGAAAGAAAAAGGTATGTTGTAATCTTGATGGAGAGGGAAGCGCCTGATAAAGTGATAGAATATTTTTATATAAAACTTCGAACTTGTCTCACCCTTATGTTCATGTGGAAGACAAGTGGGGATGTTACTAATGAAAACTGTAGAACTGGTTCTGTTATTGTTATACTGATTGTGTAGTATGCCCAAGAAAATTCCTATGCTGAACTAAAGAACAACAAACACTGTGGCAAAGACAAGTGATCCTGAAATCTAAGTACTGAGCATTCAGCCAGACCAACATCTCTCAGATTTACTTGTCAACATTGGTCTTGGCAGGCTACCCACATGCCACAGTGGATGGAAAAAAAAACAAAGAAAAATCTGCTTAGATTTCAAATCTGTAACTAATCTCCTATACTTGTAACCTCTCTCCTAAAGACTGACTGCTAAATCAGAAAGAAATCTGCTAATTATGGCATCACCTTGGTGAGCTGGCAGATTTGTGCATGACTTCAAAGCACAAGATAATACAAACTGAACTCGTGGTAAATGACAGAAGAGTTGTTCCATACTACGCTTCAAATGAAATGTGAAGAATTGTCTTCGGAGAGGAGAAAGTACAGTTTTCAGAATGACTGTAGCTCACATTCACAGCATGGCCTGCCAGCTTGGCCCTTGCCAAACACAAACCACAGTGCTTAAAGCACTACGGGGAGGAATTCAAACGAGTAATAACAGCTCTGATACCATGCTAAATGAGTAGCATCTGAAACGTACACAAAAGAATGAAGGCCAAAGCATGCTCACTTGGTGGGAAATACTGTATGTAATGCAACCAAGCCATAAAGACTGGGAAAAACTGGCAGCGTAACGCGTTATAAGATCTGTTTTTTAATTTACAGTTAGATGACTAAATTCTAAGATCAGAAAGGTTATTACTTAAATTTATTTTATGTAAGTAACACTGACTGGTAATTCCTTCACAAAACTCTGGCTCTGTGGTTTAATGAAGACTTTTCTTCTAGAAATACGATGGGTTTGAAGTCCTAAAATGAAAGTACAAGCCAACCCATTCCAATATTATTTGCCTGATTAACTAGCTGTCCTCTGATAAAAATGTGTCTCTTAAACCCAGAAAGGACTTGTCTAATCTCTTAAAAAAAATTGGCTTTTTTTTTTTTTTTTTTTAAATCTTGAAGCTGATAGATTTTATTTTTTGGGCAGAAAGTTAAAAATCCATATCCGGGAAAGGCTGGGAGAAATTACAAATAGCTTAATCCACGAAGACCACATCCTTCGGAGCTTTGCTAAACAAATGCATTCCAAATACTTTCAAATTTTTCCTCCATCTGTAATTCTGTGTCCAAATCAGGCCTTATAATAGCACAAAGCCATAAAGAAGAGAAATAGCTCGTATTTTTTACACTTTCACTCAGTTTTCCCTGTACTGGAAATCCATATAATTGGAGCCTTGCTACATCCATTACAATATGAATTCTCATAAGAGTTAGTACTCCAAGTACGTAGTGAGAGTCAGTGCCCTAACTAGAATTCATGAGGAAACAATTTCTACTAATGAACCATGAAAGAAGTGACAAAGTATGCAAGTATATTGCAATATAAAAGAGCAAAAACATCGAAATACTGCACATTTTAGCTACGAGTTATAAGATGAAAAATGTCTAAAAAGCAATTTCAGAGCCCACTCTCCTAAAGCAGGCATGATACACTTCATGGCACTGAGTAGTTTGCAATTGCTTGCACTGCTTTTGGTGAGCAGACCTGAAAGAAACAATGAATGGTTTTGTTTGTTTTTGTGTGAACACACACCGTGTACAATATTACCAGTGGACCAGGTTTCTCTTGCCATGGTGGCTGCTACGACTCACCCAAGCACAGAACAGCATGTTGTTTTGTACAAGGAAACTTTACACACTGTAACACCAAAGCTGGTTGTTTCTCTTGATCTATTTACCAAATGTGCAGGCAAAACTATTCTGAGTTTACTTGTTACCAAATTCTTGATTTGCTTTTTTTTTTATTGCAATAATATTATTTGATAGGGACATGAATAGCTACAGGAAAACAAAATTATCACAGTTTCCTAAGAAACATCCAAGTTACCAACTTTTCAGATGTAGGAGGATTCATTGCATGGACAGCATTTCCTTCTTCATCCTAAGTACACATTGCAGCTCTTCTTTCTTAAAACTGTAACTTTACCATTACAAAAACCATTACCACATGATGTTTGCTCTTATATTTAGAGGATGACATTGCCTGAATTCTTTGACGCCCAGTACTAAAAACAATTGCAACATAGATCTGCAATAACTTCTAATACATAGTAGCCAAAATATTTTGATTGGGCTGTTGCAACAAATGGCATTTTCCACAACTGATGGTAATGAGATGCGAGTGACAATCATTTCTCAAACAAAAAAAGCTAAGCAATCTTGGATGAGAGAAAAACTGCATGATTGTTGTGGGTGTCAGGGCTTCCGACCTTCACCCCCGGAGCCTGTGGGTGTGCTAATCTCAGCAGAGCAGGAAACACTTCCCCTGCTCCTTGCAATGGTCTTGTCTAATTCATTAAGCACATTTGAAATTCTTTACTTAAAGCATCCAGAGCAAGAGATTTTTCATTCATGTATCAACAGGATATTCTTACACACTCCCCATGCATTCCCACAAAGATTCTGGAACATGTTCTGCTCTTTGAATAGAAAAGGATTGTGACTTAAAGGGGAAAAAAATGTATAACTTGTGTCTAAATGCCGGAGCAGATTTTTCTCCTATTTTACTGTATTTTGTACACTGACCTTGTGCATGGAGGAATACTTATGAGACAAGGCATCCAGACAGCCAAAACTCTGTCACAGCTCAAGTTGTTTTTGTATTTTTTTTTTTTAATATATATATAGTCCAGCATAACTGAACTTGCAGGTGAAGTTAGGAAATGGGGACGAGAACAAACATGGGCTGCCAGGAAACAGCAATTACTGCAATAAGAGGCGACTTGGCTGTAACCACTGCAAACTGTGCTACAGGATAAAACCAATGACAGTTACCTTAGGGAGCTTGATCTAACCATAAAACTGCCTGGAACGGCTTCATCTGGGGCAAGTACCAGGCTGTTCATAGTGTTTGCAGAAGTGATCTACATGTTAGAGATTGATGCTTCGGACAGTGCTTATTCATGGGAGTGTGAAACACATGACTTGTGAAGGCTCAGGTGCCAGGTAGCACAACTGCAAAGTGATGGTTCACCTCAGCACTCCCCTGAAGAGGACATGAAGTTAACCTCCCAAAGGCTCATTTCTTCCCCATTACCACCATGGTTTTTTCAGCCAGTAGTTTCCTTGAGGACTCCCTGTTCAGGATGGGATTAAGCAAGGAACAAGTGCTTCACTTATCCTCCAACCATGATTCTGACAACATTATTGCGACCCCTGGAAATAAAGGTAGTAATTCCACCAGCACCTTGTTAGTATCAGCAGATGCACCATGCTCCTGCTTAGATGAGCTTCCTCCCTAAAACTCTAACGTTAACTATCCCAGCATCACCTTAGCTTGAACAATAAGCTGCTCTGACCACACACCTCCAGACAGTGGGCACATCTTTCTGTTCAGACTCAGCCTTCCCAAGCAGCAGATTCCTCCTTCCATCTGAAGGTCAGAAAAGTTTCTGTACTTCCCTACCATCTATTAATCAATGTTAGTCTGCAGCATGCAGATGTAGTGAGGTTGGCTCATTCAGAGGCCTTTATTCACATTGCGTTTCTGCCAAAACTCAAAGAAAAGGGTGCTATTCTTCTATGGAAACATCATCATCAGGTTCCCCCTACCCTCCAATCTCTTCTGGGGGAATGCATTCTTAGCCTTGGGAAATGTTTCCTTGGAAATAAAAAATAAATCAGAATTTTTTGCCTCAATTTTCTTCTCTAAAACACTGAAATGCCCCATACCTAGCTAGGTTCTCCAGTGCAGGAATAAGCCAGTTTTCTGAAGCACTTATTTTAGGTTAGTTTACTATTGCCCTGCGTCAACTTAAAAGACTGAAGTGAAAGACCAGAGCCAAAGTGCCTTTCTCACATGTTCACCAATATGAGCAAGGATTTGCACCAGACTAGTGCTCCTAGACTTAACTGCAGCCTCCTTTCCAGTAGTGCCAGCATACCACATCACAGGAACCAAGTGGGTTCAAAATAACAATTCCCATAATCTCTATCCATTAGAGCATGCTAAGGAAAATTAAGAGAGAAAGTTTGAGCTGGGATGTCACAACATGTAGACATTATCCTTAATGGCAAGGCAAGTAACAAGGCACTTCTCATGTAATTCTGTTGACATTCTGCTCCCACAAACGGCACTGAGATTGTTTATACTCAGTGTAGGATAGAAATCATGTCTTTAAACATTCACATTTCTGTGAGAGGGAAGTGGGCTTCTGCGTAACCTCTCTGGTACTTTCTGTTTTCATAGCATGAATCATACCTCTGTTTAATGAAAGACTGCATTTTCCAACAAGCAGGAGAACACAAAGGCCACCTTCTGGCAATGCACAATTTCCCAGGCCACCCTTAGATAAATTTAATCAGCAGACCCACCAATTAACCTTGGATGAGGCAAACAGAAGTGATTTGTGCCTAAGAGATCACAGAATCACCCGGGTTGGAAGGGACCTCAAGGATCATGTAGTTCCAACCCCCCTGCCTAGCAGGGCCACCAAACATACACATTTAGATCAGGTTGCCCAGGACCCCATCCAACCTGGCCTTGAACACGTCCAAGGACGGGGCATCCACAACCTCCCTGGGCAGCCCGTTCCAGGGCCTAACCACTCTCCTTGTAAAGAACTTCCCCCTAACATCCAACCTAAATCTTCCCTCCCTCAACTTGGATCCATTTCCTCTAGTCCTGCTATTGTCAGCCCTTTTGAAGAGTTTACTCCCCTCCTGGGTGTAGGTTCCCTTCAGGTATTGATAGGCTGCAATGAGGTCACCCCGCAGCCTTCTCTTCTCCAGGCTGAAGAAGCCCAACTCCCTCAGCCTGTACTCATAGGGGAGGTGCTCCAGCCCCCTGATCATCTTAGTCGCCCTCCTCTGGACCCTTTCCAAAATCTCCATGTCTTTCTTGTACTGAGGGCTCCACACCTGGACACAGTACTCCAGATGGGGCCTCACAAGAGCCGAGTAGAGAGGGACAATCACCTCCCTGTCCCTGCTGACCACCCCTCTCCTGATGGAGCCCAGGATCCCATTTGCCTTTCGAGCTGCCAGAGCGCACTGCTGGCTCATGTTAAGTCTCTCGTCCATCAGGACCCCCAGGTCCTTCTCTGCCGAGCTGCTCTCAAGGACCACTCCTCCCAGCCTGTACGGGTGCCTGGGGTTCCTCCGGCCCAAATGCAAAACCTTGCACTTTGCCGTGTTGAACCTCATTAGGTTCACCCGAGCCCAGCTTTCCAGCCTGTCGAGGTCCCTCTGAATGGCATCCCTTCTTTCCACCGTATCAACCGCACCACTCAGCTTGGTGTCGTCAGCAAACTTGCTGAAGGTGCACTCAATTCCCCCATCGATGTCATTAATAAAGATGTTAAAGAGCACCGGTCCCAAGACAGACCCTTGGGGGACACCACTTGTTACCGGCCTCCACCTGGACAGAGAGCCATTGACCACCACCCTCTGTCTGCGGCCTTTCAACCAATTGCTTATCCATCGGGTCGTCCACCCATCAAATCCACTTCCCTCCAATTTGGAGATCTACGTTTCCCCTGTGCAATTTGTGTCATCTAATCTGCATCGCAAAACAACTGTGTGTTTCCATAATAAAACATATTTGAAATTCAAAGGTACTATTTAGGGAGGAGGAAAAAAAAAAAAAAAGATTAAAATCACACCTACTGCTCAAGCACTGCTTACTCAGACTGTCCCAAAATGCTTCACCAGAAATTCAGGTAGCAGAGAAACACTGCAAGTGCCAATAGGCACTACCTCTTAGCAGTGGAAGGATGTCACATCAGAAAAGCCAAAAGGCCTGTTTTCTGTCAAGCCCTACATTTGTTAAAAAGTTAGCTTAAAATATTACAGTATATATAAGGTAGCAGTGCTAGCAAAGGAAAGAAATGCTGACGTAGGTGAAAGACAGCAGAAAGCCAGCAGCATCACAGCAATATGACATTGCACTATAAGGCAGCAGTATAACCCTAAGTTAATGTTCATCATCTTACAGGGATATATTGACATATTTTTGCAAAGAACTGAGTTTAATGCTTTCTGTGAGTGTCAGGTTTTATGTTCTGCCACAGACCATTCCAGATGCTGTCAGTAACTGTTAGTTAACCATCTCCCTGGAATGCTAACAGCAGCATAGCACTAAGGAAGGACCAGAACAAGCACAACAGTGACAAAGCAGCATTAATATAGCTGTCAGATCCCATGCTTGAAAGCAAAGGACTCTTGGCTAGGAGCATTTAAACAAACCAGTGCTTCAAATCTCAAAGACACCTCAAGGTGTGCAAGTAGATCTTTGTAAATATTTCTGGAGATGACACTGATGAACAAGTGAGATAAATAGCTTAGCTCCTTCCTTCCATAAACAAGCAGCAATTATCCTGAAGTAGAAAATAAAACTGTAAAGAAGTAAAACTACGGGAAAAGAAAAAAAAGTCCACAAGGTGATTACAGGCAGAAGAGCTGGCAGCTGTAGAATGAGAATCTTGTCAGATGATTCTGTCTTAGCCAGGCTACTCCACTCTTTTAGACTAAAAGATAAGGGGAGCCAACTTAATACGCTGCGTGCAAAGTTGACACTGGAGTTGATAAAAAACTATGATCAGGAGTCAATGAGGGGCTAGAAAAAATGTTCCCTGTGTAAGAGTTTCCAGAATCTAATTTACTTTCTTTCATATTAGAGATACTTCTTTCATAATACCAGTGGATATGTCCCTGATTCACACCAGAGGAGAAAGGATGAAGAATCTGACCTGCTCAACTCACTTCACGCTTCTCCCCCCCACCTTCTTGATCCATAGTCTATCACCATCCATTTGTTCCCTGATGCAGACTGCATTGATTGTCACTTCTTGACAGAGATTTTTGCATGTACAACTTCTAAAAGACATCTGGAACATTAATTCATACAAGTTATCACTACTCTAGTCAAAATAGCAAAGCGATGATCTTTTATTTCTCTAAAGCCAGCCTCAGAAGGATGAGACACACTAGTTAGTATAGAACTACATAAACAATGACCTGATCTATTTGAGAGGAATGTCAAGAATAATGGATTCTGCAGAAAACGCTGAGCTAGTGGTAGCATCTAAGTGCTTACTCAAAGAAGCACTCTCATCCACATAACACAGATGGATACGATGCTTTTGGACTGATGTAACTAAATAGTTACAGACAAGTCCTTCAGTTCAGTGGTGGACAGAACAAAGATTTCCCAGCTCCCAGTTCCTCCGTTCACCTCTGCAACCTCAATAAGCATTCTGTGGTGGGTGGGAGGAAGCAAACAGTCATGACAGAGAAATTTGAGTCATGTAAGCGTATGGGAAGTCTTGAGCACAAAGTCAAACCAAACTCCACTAATGAAAGGTCAGATCCTCTATGAATTAGCACAGCTGTGTACACTTCAATAGTAACTTTATTACTACCAAGTTTTTTTTGACTTGCAGCTTGACAAATAAGTACTTGGTTAGGTGGAAATACTAGGCAATAAGCTGAACAAGACAGACAAAAACTGAAGCCTACTTTGATCCAAGTAGCGCAAGCAACAAAGGCTGAAGAACACCCAGAAACTACTATCACAGTGAGTTGAACATCAACTATAGTACTTCAAAATGAGACCTCATGCTTGGCATGCAAGATGACAGCTGGAAATGGCAGATGTAAGTACACCTCCCTGCATCACACTGGGTAGAGCACTCATCTTTTAGCATGAGAGTCTCCTAATAAGAAAAAGGTAAGAAAAAAATGTGTTTGCATATAGCTGTATGCTTTTGATCACTGTATATGTAAGAACAGCAGCGCTCGATCAAACATTAAGAGCTATTTGAGATTAAGTCTGCCTCCAGCAGGAGGTGGCACTGAGTGCTTTAAAAGGATTATCAGGATTAGGGTACACACACGGGTTATCCTTCTGCATACGTTCTTATTTCAAGTAACAAACTGTTGTTGTTCAGGGAGATTCCAACAGGAAATTGAATCAAGATTCACTGAGTTAAGACTCTCAACCTCTATGCGCTAGATCCTTTTATTATGTGTCCTATAATTGATGCAGTAGATACTCCTGACAAAACTTCAGTCTTTTCTTAGGAACATCTCACAACAAGATGATGACATTCTCAAATGATGACAAGTCTCAAAGTTTAACAAGTACAGCAGCTCTACCTTCTAGGAGCTGATGACAAACTCGCATCATAGATTTGACAGGAAAGCTCACAGGACCAAGGAACACCCCCCATCTTTTCCTGACAGAGCAGTAAGTATTCCAGAGAGAGAAGAACAGCATACAAATAGGAGAAATCTGCCTTCTCTTGTGGGTAAAACCACAAGAACTTTGTGAGGCTTCCTCTTCCTTCACTTCCTCTCACTCTGCCCACATACAGCTTGTGCAATCCAAGCATCAAGAAAAGGAACAGAAAACAATTGAGAACTACAAGGAAACCTCCCAAACTAATGCTGAAAACAATCTCAGCAAAACCTGAAGATTAAAAAGCTGCAGGCTGATTAACAGGTAATTCTTACTAATAGGCAGCAGCTGTCTAAAGATCTCAGTTTCATCTGAATATGTTCAGGTCTACTCAGTTTCTCTCCTTTGAAGTCCTCTTCTTTTGGAATCCCAGTGGTCCATGCTTAATGTAAGGAAGGAGAGCATGTGAAGACATCCTTCAAAATTCCCTGGAGATCTTAGACTTGTCTTTTTTAAAAATCAATCTCCATTGGTAAAGCTTGAGGAAAACTGTGCTAGTATTTCCTGGGTCAGAGTACAAAGCTCCTGCACGGCAAAGGATGAAACAGGACATCGCGGTTGCCAGAAGACCAAGACTTTTCTTCAAAACCATGAGCAGCGCTCATCTCTCACATAAGTGTTCACCCAGGAACGCTACTTGAGCTACTCTAGCCCACTATCCTGTTTTTGACAGCAGTGAAAAGCAGATTCTTCTGGAGGAAGAGAAAAGGTGCTTAGCTATATATACACATCAGAAGCCACTGCTTTACACCTTGGCAAGCAAAAATAGTTGACTTGCTGAGGACTGCCAGTCATGGACCTCTTTTTGTATCCAACCTCTATGGCCAGATATATTTTCAGCCTCTAAAATATCCTGTAGTATTCCATTGCACTTAGATTGTGTACTGTGAAGACAGCGCTTCCTTCAATTTAGTTTAATACAGTGCTGAAAGATTTCAATGTATTCCCCAGCACATCTATCAAGAAGCAGCATGAGTGAAGCTTATTCCGCTTTGTGCCTGCTCAAAGACACTCCCATCTCCAGCACACCTCCTCACAGTTGCCATTTCCTAATCAGAGCAGCTGCTTCACATATCAAAAACTCATTATCCCAGTTTTGGGAAAAAGCCCACACATAAGTTAACATGCAACACCAGCAGCGGCAGAACATCCTATATCCTCATTAAAGTATTTCATAACTGCACTATTACTGAATTCCTTTTCATTCAAAATATTGGAAAATCTAAAGAGGAATAATTACTATCAACAGCTAATGAATAAATATAGTTACAATCTTAACTACAGTGCAGATCTAACTGAAAAAGATTTCCATCACCTCTTGAACTGCGAGAGTGTGCCTGGGAAGTGTTTTCCTTTGCTCTCTAGAGCACAATAGCTAAGTTCCTACTAGCTTCCAGGATTACCCAGCACCGCCCTCTGGAGATTACTGCACATGGAAACAGTAATCACATGAGAACTGAGAAGTTTAATAACCAGGCTCAGGAATCCAAGGACTTCAACATCTATAAGTCATGCCAGAAAATATCAGATTGCCCAACATATTTTCCAACATCCTCCTAATTACAGAATTCATCTTCTTCTGACAGTGGTCTAATATTGGGTACACTGCTTCTTGAGCCACAACTAGAAGGAGAGACTTCTACTTGTCAGGAGATCGACCTCTGACTACTTCAAGACTCTAAGGCCAATATATCCCAAACCACAGCACCACGGGCACAGTGCAACTTCCCCTGTCACACAGGGAAAGGAAGAGGCTGCTTACACAAAGTACTCACACCTGGGATGTCTCAACATCAGACTCTGCACAGAAACTTGCAGGGGACATTTGCAAACTTCTGGCTGTGCTGGAAACCCACAAGCAGTGCCAGAACAGTCACCACCACTACAGCACCTTTCTCTGATCAGCATTTTGCAGCAAGAGCTAGAAGCAGTGGGAGACAGTTGCAGCTTTGCTGTGTGGGATGGCATATCTGCCCCCAAGGCTCTCCTGGCAGGCTGCTGAGATGCACCTAGGTTGTGCCTGAGCCCAGCTTGAGAGGATGAGCAGGCAAACCAGAGCCTCAGCTATCACTGGATTCGTAAAAGCACCAGTCTGCTCTTCTCCATATGTATGGCAGTATGCCATGGGTTTGGGCCTACAAAGGAAATGAATAGCCTCCCACCATTTTCCCCTGGGAAACTGCTTTTGAAGGTGTGGGGTGCATCAGTGTTAGTCACCTCCTGAGAGCACAAGAAAAGGCAATTCCAAAGTGTCAGAAGTACAGCAGGCAGGGCAGAAGGCGGTTTGGCTGAAAATAAATCGTCTAGAGCTAACATGGGAAAAATTACATGGCTGTTAGAAGCAAGATCAGGTGACATTAGATGACTTCAGGATTGCTGTCTGCCTTTGGGGAGAAAATTCACATGGAAAAAGCTCAGAGTTGAAGCCAAACAATAATGTGGGAGTTAAAACACAAAAAACCTTTTGTTTTGTTTTTTACTATGTTAACAATGAAAGGAGGATCAGAGAGTACACGTTGGTTCATTACTTGATGAGAACGGTTATCTTACAAAGAGGGACATAGACAAAACAAATGTTTCATGCCTCTTTTGCCTCTGTCTTCAATCCTGACCATGAGCTCTGGCACCCCAGGTGCCCTGAATTAGAGGATCACGACTGCAGTACTGACCAACTCCCAGCCAACCTCAGGCTTGCACAGAATTTGCTGCTCCATCTGGATGCACGCAAGTCCATGGGACCTAATGAAATTCATCCCAAGATACTCAGGGAGCTTGCTGATGTCAACATGAGATCTCAATTATTTTCCAAGGGCCTTGGGAATCTGGACAGCTCCCAGTTGACTGGAAGTTGGCAAACGTTCCAATTTTCAAGAAAGGGAAGAAAGAAGATCCTGGTAGTTACAGACCCAACAGACTCACTTCAGTGCCTGGTAAAATTGTGCTGGGAGTTATTAAAAAACACCTGAAGGGCAATGCTGACATTGGACACAGCCAACATGGGCTCCTGAGGGGAAGGTCCTGTTTAATTAATTTTTTCTTTCTTGTCCCTTCCAATTCAGGATATTCAACGATTCTATGATTTATGGATAATTTAATCCATATAGGTAAATAAAGATATCCGCATAAATAGAAAATAAATGACAAAAAACATAGTTAAAAACACTAGGAAACTAAACAGCAGCTTGACTCTCCGCAAGATGCTCAGCAGGTGACAGATCTGCCAGGTCTCACATCCATAAAGATGTGCACAAGTAAGCAACATATCTGTCAGGAGCAATTTTCTGAAAGAAGTCTTCACACAAGGTATCCCACAAACTGAGAAACCTGAGCCAAGGTCTCTTACAAGATGGTATGCATTTCATGGCCTCATTAAGCAGTAATTGATAAACTGCAGAAATTAATGACCAGTGTTTGCAAATCATATATTCCCTGGACAAGCTGGCAAAGAAGGCCTTCATATCCACAAATGGGAGATGTGATCACAGCTGCTACTGGTTATTTTCCATTTGCTGTTTTTTCACTGTCAGTCTGAAAGTCTATACATCTTATCTTTACAATCCAGGTGTACTGCAGGCCAGCCACGTCTCCAGGATCGTTTCCTGTTGACACCAGCAGATATCCTCCTCCAGTACTCTGCTCTCAGAGCAGAGTCACAAAAAGGAAAAGGGGATCCTACTGTCAGTGCTCCCCCAGGGAGTTGTGCAACACACCAGAAGAAGAGGCAACAGGGCTGCTGCCAACAATACCATAAAAAAAGACAACCTGACTCTGACTACAGTTATTCCCACAGCCATGGCCCCAGGAGATAGATGAAGTCTGTTGAAATGACTTAGATTTCTTGCAGGAAGAAAACAAATACCATGCACGCTCCAGAATGACTGATTCAAAACGAAAATATCCATACTCCATATTGGGATTGGCCACAAGTCCAGGCTGCTTATTATTTTTGAATTACTTAAGTATGACTTTTGGTCTAGTGGAAGTTGTACTGTGAGGACAGTAAACTGTAAGATTGGTGACTGCGAGCAAGCACAAAAGTATCCCAGCAAGATCTTTCCCATATCAGTGTTGCTACCCAGGGCAGGTCTTGGCAGAAGAGATGCCTTTCTTCAGACACAAGTCCTTTTCCCCATGGTGGCACTGCTCAGAAACTGACATTCCCATAATAATTTCAGCAGATTTACATAGAGACCAGGTCAGACTCCCATGTGTCATAAGCACTCTGCATGAGCTGAGTAGCCCCTGTTCCAGGCACAGCTGAGCTAGGAGATGGCACCTCTCCATTTCCTGCATAACCCACTCACTGTGGTGCCTATTGCTGCTGATCAGTGTTGGTAAACCAAGAACCCACAAGGTACCTGGGGACCAAAGTGCCCTTGGACCTCATCTGCAGAACCACCAGTCAGAAGGGAATACCAAGTAAACTCCTTTTGCCTACGGATACTTGCAGGCTTCTCATTGCTATCACCCTACCCTGCCAAACTCCAGCTGTCTGCTCTGTGCCCCAGCAGCACAGAATAGCCAGCTTTAGGCTGGTACAGAGGGAAAGGCACAAAACACAGCAAGCAATGCAGCTCCCTTCTCTGTGCTTCTCAGACAACCCCAGAGCAGTAACAGCCACATCCATGGGGTCTTTGTACCGAGATGCCTGGGGTCAGTGTTGCTTGAGATTGCAACTTTACCATGCTGTAGCTGTACTACCACATTTGTCTGCCAGCTGAATTGGTCTATCCTTATTTTGCTAAGTGCAGGTATTGTAAAATGCCACAGTAAAATCCATTTCAATCTGACTTGCATGCTGGCAAGGAAAGGGGTTAAGGAAACGCATCCTACAGTGTCCCTGGGGAGAAGGCCTGTTCTATCTGCTCAGGCAAGTTTCTAAGAGGAAAGCGATGTGAAACCAATTTTAAAGAAGCAACGCACCAATTTGCGTGAAGAGTCATACGTAGAATCTACAGATACCTCTCATTCATTATTTTACTCAACATTCATCTCGAAGTAACTGAACAGGAATGTAGGATTTACTACTCTCGTCTCTTAGGAAATAAAGGTACGGGAAGGGTGATGTATCCATGTTGGATTGGCTGAGCTCACAGCCATCTTTCTCTCCTCTGAGCATCGCAGCTTTTTTATACAACATTGAAGATGTGCAGCCCTGTGGAGCTCACCCTAGCATGGGTAACAAGGGCCAGTTCTCATACACGTGAGACACTGGGGCAGGTGAGGGAGTTGTTCTTGTCCCAGGAGCACACACAAAGCGGCATCTGGGCTCGTAACTATGCTTCAGAGCACAGAATATGGGTTAAAACGGCTTTTACTGCCAGTTCAATCTAAGAGAGCCATGAGAGGTTGCAGCAGCAGTGCCAGAAAGCACAGCAGTTAGTCACAGGCTTATCCGTCAAAGCCCTTTAGTATTACTAGCCTCAACCACCTCCTTAACCAGAATTACCCAGCTGAAGTTGGCACTTATTTCTAGATAAGATAAAAATCTACCCTCCGTTTATATAAAAAGTGCTGTAGCCTTTTTCCTTGACAGAAAATATAGATGACTTACTGTAAATAAAAGTATTTTATTGAAACTTAGACTTTATCAGAAGATTATGCTCCAGGTTGTACCCATTTCATCAGTTCTTTCAGCTCTAATAGGTAGACCACATCAACTCACAAGGACCACATTAGTGATGCTGTCTGAACAGAGCTAAGACTTCCCACAGCGATGAGTTCACTGCAACCCATTGCCAATTTATCTCTAATTTGTTGCTGTTTGAATGGCAGCGACAAAAAGATATCTTTCCATAATTAAGAATTTCTACATTAAAAACATTTTGGTGTGACCTATCTACCACTGAGCCTTGACACACATCTACATGGCTGCAGGCAAAAAATAGCCACTGTTGTTCAAGCACAAAAACAGCTTATTTGCTTCCAGTGATGCTCCAAACAGTTTGCAGCCTTTTAAAACAGAAGTTTTGCTTAACCACACACACACACAAAGACAGATCCAGATACCTACTGCTTTGTACCTTCATTATAAATAAGGATGGGGATAAACTGCTCCCAATCTTCTTCAACAGCTACCCTCTTACTTTGCACCTGATGGTACATGAGTATAAGAGGAAACAAACTAAGGAAAGCAGTCCAAAGATATTAATTTGCAGCTCAAATGCTCCCAGCAATGAGGAAGATGGGGACATGAGACCTGCCTGGTTAGGACCACCTGGCTTTTTGACCTGAACTCTGCACTCTTTATAAGAAGCCTCAAAATGTAGGACTGGAAAGATACCCACCGAAAATTAACTCAGCAGAAAGCAGTGATAAGAGAATAAATTGCTGCCAAGGAGTTCATTGCACTTTCCAGAACAAGCAAAGCACTTGGGGAAATATGATAATCACAAGAAATTCTGTGGTAGTCTGGTAAACATAAGCTAATAATTTGAGTTACAATCTTTATAACCTAGAAGCAGGAGTGGACAGTCCCTCTCTTTTACTACACATTACTAGACATATTTAGAACAGGAAACTCCCACGATTTTTAATCCCATCAATTTGTAGCAGGTTCAGGGTAAGGCCAGGAGATTTAGTGAAGATTACCTAAAGCCTCCAACATCCATTTCTAGGATCAGAAGCAATAGATAAGCTCCTGATGGAAGTTAGGCAGTAAGTGCTGATGGGAACTACATGCTACTCCTTGTGAGGGTTGCATCGAGCATCAGTGACTTTGGACAATGCACTGCTTGGGTCTCTCATTCTGAAACTCCCTGATCCTCAGGAGAAGATTTAGGTTCTGCACAAAGGGAGCAAGCTCCACATCAACCTCTCAAGGTCTAAAAAGTCATTAACTAGAGATCTCCTTGTATTAGTGCAGTAGCAGGTACTAAATGGGTAAGAGAGATGCTTCCTTACAGGAACACGCTTAATCGCACTGAGGTTGGACCAGCATGGAACATAAATGACTCCAAGTCTAAAGTAAAAGCTACAAAAGAGTAAAGAAAGGAAATATCAGAGATCTACAACATGCTTGCACAGTCATCAGCTTCAGGGCGCAATCTGACCCAATAGAGTCCCTCTTCTGCTCACAAATCAGGAAAATAGAGCACAGAAGCATAAAGGGTTTTAGGCGAGAGCAAAAAATGCTCTCTTCATTTCCCATCCACCCCAACATTTGCTGCATGGAAGAGTAAGGCAGGTATAATCTGAAAGGGGTGTACTGTGATTGGAGGTGGGTGAGCTGCAACCTCCCTGTGCCTTGTGGTGTCCTGCCAGGCTCAGCCACATTCCCAAGCAGAACATATCCATGTGGTATTGTTGTTAGATTCAGTTTTCCTAAGGCTGCCTCTCTATTTTTGATCCCATCAACCCACACAAAATTACTCAAGACCCTTTTGACTACAAGGGAAAAAACCTTTGTCCTCCTGCAGGTATGACTTCCTACATAAAATACATTACTGTTAAAATACAGAATTGAAAACACTGATGAACAGCTATTAGAAACACCAGCAAAAAGCATCTAATATTTGTATTAAAAAAATCAGTGGACATCTACTTTGTATAAGAGCAATATGCTTCCGATAACAATGACACAAGCTTTGTCTTGAAGTATGGCTGCAGGGACATCAGTTCAAAAAAAGGCTGCAGCAGCTACTCCAAGCATACGCTGATGATTAAGTATTATCTTCACTTTCCAAATGTCTAATTGACCCATTTAGGCAAGAACGCAGGGAAATCACAGTTTATCATCCAGTAATGTGCTTTTGAATTGTTTAGTTAAAAAACTGTGCAAATGCATGCAGGGGCACTTTGTTAAAACCAGTGTTCCCTCAACAGGAATTTGACTTTATTTACCTCAGCAAACTTGAGGCTTGTGAACATAGCTTGGAACAACTTTAAATCTCTGAAGGATTCAGTAGTAAAACCAGTTACAAAAGCATGTTTCCATATGTTCTCAACAAACTAGTTTCCACTGATTAATTTTGTACTAACAAACTATCTACAAAATTTGCGGCATCTCAACGAACAGCTTGTCTGGGAGCTCTGACTAAATGAACCAGCTTCCAGACCACACCATGCTTTAACAGGTCTCTCCTTTAGGTCCTTCTGGTGTGTCATCTTAGGGAATGGCTGGCTCCATTTCTTGGCACTTCTGTTTCTAAGAGGAGAACCCCTAGTTTGCAGACAAATCACATCCATCACTATTTCTTGTGTTTATTCTTCTGACAGCACTACAGTTTGAGTTAGACTCCCGTACTTTACAATCACTCAGTGCCTTCATTTTGTTTAGACTTCTTGTAGATTTTTTTTGCTGGGCTTCCTTTCAGTACAATCTTTTGTAATAAGTTTTACATGTCCACTCTAACTCCTGTGTCCCAGAGGGGACCAGGACTCACAATGACTCACCTGGTGCCTCTTTACACTAGATTTTCCTTTTTCACAAGAAGAATCACATTGATGGTTCACAGTCATCCTGTGATCAGCCAATACACTGACATCTTTCTCCTTCTCAGTATTTTCTAACTGACAAAGCCCCTGCCTAAGAATAAGTTTTTGTTATTAGTCACTGAGAACCGTATGCTGCTGAGTTTCAGCCCATTTCTGTTATTCTGGTCTCAATATTCCTGGTATGATACTTCTGATCCTTCCATGCTGAAGATGCCTCCTAATTTCTGCCCAAAGCATATTTTGTTAACCAGATGGCTTTTTGATCCAAGGAAATTAATGGAAGTTGTACATAAGGTTGAGATAAGCCTGAAGAATACTCCTCACCTCCCTCATCCCAATATTTCTGATCTTGGTGTTGCTGGTTGTCTCCCAACACACCAATTCCTAATGCATCCTGCAATTCTTTCAGCAATTTCCAGCTTTCCTAACACGGAGAAGAAATATCCTGAACTGTTCACGTATTTGATTATATTCCAGTGGTTGGATGCAAATTTTAAGCCTCAACCACCTTAGTTTCGTACTAACACTCTTATAGATGCTTATTTTAGAAATTGCTTATTTCTGGTCAACTCTAATAGACTCCTAATATGCTGAAGCTGACTTGTAGCAGACTGAGTTACTGCCTGACAGTCAAACCTCTGCAAATATTAGTGATTAATCACAGGCCCAAGCGTGTTCACACACCAACAGGGGAAGAGTCTGATCAACCCGGGCTCAGATGCAGTTCACACATGATCAAAAAAGGCTACCAAGTAGGCAGGCATGCACACATTTCCTGCTGCTCAGTGGATAAAGCCACTTCATCTAAAGCCACCTTGAACCCACTATCTACCCGAGGATCTGCCCTGGTCTTGTTACCAAAGCTTTTAATCACAGATTTAATTGATTCAAGGCAACTTTCTTCTTCAACCCACAGAAATCATGCCATCTTATAAGCGCAGCTAATTGGTTGGCCACAAAATCAAAGTCAGATGTTCTTGTGCAGTTAGATTTGGTCCATCCAATCACACCATGCAAACTCACTGGGCTGTGCTCAAGCCAGCAATGCTCAAATCATCCTTGAAGCATTTGCACCTCTGCTGATTGCAAAGTGATGCTCGTGGCTTAGACAAGCTCCGTTCCTTTAGAAAGCTATGGAAAGATATGGCAACTTCCATCCAGTTTCTCACAGGACAGAAACAGAGGCAGGGTCCTGCTGGATAAATGGGAATCATTAGAACACAAGAACCTTGGAGCTGTAACAGTGTTTCAGAGGTCTACAGTACTACAGTCAAAAAATAAGCAGGCCCCATGGGCACAAGCCTCCTGGCCTAGTATGGCTACCACTGGGGAAACTGTCTCATCCCCAGTCCACAGGAAGCAAAAATGAGATGCCTTGCCTGATTACTTTGCAACAAGAAAAGGCTGCAAACAGTTTTCTCTGGAATCAACACTTAAACATGCTTTTCTTTAAAAATTACATTATCTGGACAGATCCAAGAACCCCTACCATTGCCAAACCTGGCCAGGGAACTTCCCACTAGGAAAGCTGCTTCCTTTGTTATTAACTTAGGCATGTGTTACTTATATGGGATTTCTCAAAGGGAGAAAAGATGGATTGGGAAAACAATCCTGCTAAACAACTAATTTCCCCCCATCCGCAGAGTACTGCCACTGGGTTCCCTGCTCCACAACCTCTCTCTCAAGATGGCGGCAGCAGCACGACTAGAAATTTAACTAGTTTCAGTGATGTCTGCAGGAACTACCAAGCCACATCGGGGCCATCAGCTGCCACAGCCAATAACTTCTGGTTTCAAAGAACAGCGTTAGGCCTGATAGGCTATTAATAGCATCCTAAAGTCTCCTGAGACTGTGACTATTACATTAATTATCACCATACCCAAAAAGCATCTAGGGCATCACAACCTCATGCTGCTCACTACAAAGGCACTTTCTTGGATCCTCAGATACTGAACACCTATTTTAACTTACTTGGTAATGCACAGTGAAAATGAACTATACAAAAAAAAAAAAAAAGCCACACTAACAGCATATCACTGTAGCTGTACACCAGAGATGCCAACAAAATCCTCTACATTCAGCTCAGGCTGATAGAAAGTCTTAGATATTGCCACTCACAACATAAGCTATATAAGCTATAGCTCTTATTTCCTAGGATCTATATCACTCTGTGTTGAGCAATACCAACTTCAGCCTGATGGCATTAAATTACAGAAGAAGCCCTCCCCCACCACACTACACCAAGGAAGGGAATGATTTGGGATACAGCACCTGAAGCTTAGGAATAGCTTAGCACAGTCCAAAGCAATCCAGGTGAGCAGGGCTATTGCTAAGCCACCAGTAAGATGCAAGAATTCAGCATCACCCCCCACTGCCAGCTGTAAACCTTCCACTCAGTAGCAGATACTGCGGCTGGCAACAGGAGTCATTGGTACCACAACCAACCAAGTCTCAGTCCATCCTGCAGTATCAAGCACAGGATGTGAACTCTGTCTGTATTAAAGTCCTTCCCCGTTTGAATGCAAAAACAAAGTTCTCACATCTGAGTAAAAAAAATAATAAAAAAAAAATAAAGGTCACAGAAAAACCAGCGAGTTTCACAAAAAACAGAGAATTCTAAAAGAAAAAGAGAAGCCTTTTGTTCTTTTCAGTGAACCTGAGTCAACTTGACATCTGTGTTATTTGTGAAACTCTTCTGGCTTTCGGTGACCTTTCTCAAATAACTGCACAGTACTGCCAGACTTTGATATTGGAAGTGAATTGCATCACGGAACAACAGAAGGAAATGAAATAAGCCAGGTTCAATCTGAGGGGTGGATATGAACATCACTTAGGTCTGCATTCCAGAAGACTCAGACCCAAAACACGATCTATAAGGCACCAGATTTGCCAGCAGGAACAAAAGCACAAACATAGTCTGAGGTCATCTTCTCATCTAGGGCATGCTGTCACCCTCTCACCTCCATCTGAGCATCCTACATACCCATTAGCACTACCGACACCAGGCAGCGTGCTATGAAACAGTGTCCCATATCCCTGGCTATGAAATGATTCAGCAGAGGAGGTGGGAAACTTTGCTGATTAATGGCTTGTTGAAGAGTATTCTTTGTGGTTTAGCTGGTTTCCTAAGCTACAGCATTAAGCTCAGCAGCATTCAGTCTTCAAGTGAAGATAGATACGTGCCCCCGGGGATATTCAGACAACCTGCAAGTTACTATAAGTGCAGCAGCAGGACCCTGCTGCACATCAGCTCCTGTACATAGGTGTCTTGTTCTCTGAGCAGACCTGTACACACACAGGCTTTGTAGCTTCCCACTGGACTCTCTCTGGAAGTTCCCTATCGTTCTTGAACTGAAGAGTCCAGAACTGGACACAGCACTCCAGATGTGGCCTGAACACAGCAGAGTGGAGGGGAAGGATCACCTCTCTTGACCTGCTGGCAACACTCCTCTCCACAAAGCCCAGGACACCGCTGGTCTTCTTCATCACAAGGGAACATCACTGGATCATGGTCAACCTGTTGCTCAGCAGCTCTTCTCCACAGAGCTTCTTTACAGCAGGTCAGCCCCTAACCTCAAACAATGCATGCACATTTCTTATGTTGCATGATGTTTTTCATTATTATTATCCTCCTAAGTCAAGAGAAGCTATTCCCAGGCCTCCCACTGCACTGAATCCAGCTTCTTGCAGTGTCTAGCTAGCACAGATTGAAGAATGTCGCCCTATTGTGATGATCAGAGCACAAGAGCTGACCTCCCTTTGCCCTAGAAAGCTTCCTGCTTTCTCTCTCCACTCTTTTCATTCTCTTATACAATTTGCGGAGGTATAACACGCTGTTCTACCTTCATTCATTATCAGATGTCCCCAGGCTAACAATGCAAGAATGCAGTTTAAAAAAAGAAATCCCATCTACCTGCTTTCTCTCTGCATTAAAGAAGCCAGAAAACTGAGCTGTAGCTAATGAGCACTTTCCAGAAGAATCTGAGCTAGCCTTGCAACTAGTTGACCCTGCTGTCTCCTTGCCATCAGCACTTTGTGGCTGACTCAACAGCCTAGGATACCAGTGTCTGCTCTTTATATGCCTAACATGCACCGTGAGTGCTAGTAAGATGTATGCTTCAAAGCCCACACACTGTGACAAGGCAACAACAGGACTCTGAATCTTTTAAGAGACCAGTACCTGAAGCATTGTATCAAATTGCCAATGGAGAGATTGCAATTTGGTGTGTGAGGGATGACACAGATAACTTTCACTACCTTGTAGACACCATCTAACAACAACAATTTCATCCCATGCTGGCGGATGGTTGCAGCGTGCAGCAGCTCAGTGCACAGACTGCCCAGTGAGGTGCGCCTGGAGTTGCACAACAGCACTGGGCTCTGCAGTGCCCACTGCAGCAGCACCTGCAGGCCACACATCTGCACCTCAAGCACAGGGACCCTGCAAGTCAGCCTGGGAGAAGCTGACTCTTCCAGTGCCTCTCCATTATATATTTACACACGTCTCCTGAGCAAGGTTCACATTCACACGTTGAAGTACACTCACTAGTGATACAGAAAATCAGAAGTATATGAGGGTTACATGAGCAGTGTTACATATAACCACAAACCACATCAGAACCAGTCAAACAGCTCATAAGGTGGGAGAGGGCTACAACTCAACTTGTTCAAGAAATGATGCTCAGAAGAATCCTGCACTTATCAAGGCATTTCTAGGTACTGAAGAACCATTTGAAGACTAAAAGAGAGCAAATCCATCAGATCAGCAAAGAGGCAACTACAATATTTGGTTCACAGGGTTTTCCAACTAGACTGTCCTGGGATGAGGGATAAGTTCCCAAGCTTATCAATCAAAAAAAAATCATTGAGGAGTTGTCAAAACAAATAAGCAAATGCCTTCAAATAAGAGCACATCCAGACTTGCTCAGCATTGTCTTTTAGAAATGCCACAGTCACCCAGTACAGGACCCTTCAGTGTTGGAGGCCGACTCAGCTTATTCAAGAGATCTTAAGGTCTTTCACACCCCAGCTGGCTCTGACACCAGAATTCCACAGTGATGCAAAACAAGCCTTATGAGGATTGGGTGTTACACAACTAGGAGATTGGAGTCATACAACTTCTGTTAACATGGACAGAAAGGCCTCACAAGGTCAGCTGGCACGCACAGTTTCTCCCACTTCCAGCTCCTGATTTCATCTTAATTCCCTGAAAAGTATTTGCCCTTGTCATCTTCATCTTCTCATGGAGGTAATCTCACAAGCAGAACAAGACTTACTGTAAGTCACTGTGAGTCTGGGTGACCTCCTCAAGTCCTCTTCCACTACCTCCAACATGACTCAGTATGGCACTGATGACTCTAGGCCACAGGAGCAGCTCCCACCTGGCTGTAACAAGCACACCGCCTCCCCAGAGTATTTGCTTGTTCAGTAGAAACTGGGCAAAGTAGCTGCACAGCACTCTGCTCTACAGGGGCAACAGCCAAAAGGTTAAGACATATCACAGTGTATACCGAGGTGGCGCTCCAAGCAAAAACGGGAAACCAATAATGAATCAGAAGCCAAGTAGAAGCCATGTCTATGAGCAGTAAATGTAGGCACCAAACAACCATCGCTGACCACAGACACTGTTGTGGTCAAATGTGTCCCTGGTTACCACTGCTTTAGCTTGCTCATTCAGCACTTACTGAAAAATCTTCTAAACTGGGGATAAGAAAATAGAATTATGCAGCATCCTGACAGAGATATTTCCCTTTTCCGGCTCTTCACTGTGCACTTCTATGGCCCCTTCTTCCTCTCCATGTTTATCTTCTCTTTGCTGGCTTTGCCTCCATCACAAGCTGGAATTGCACCCAGCTGAGTCCTAAGGAAACAAACTAGAGGCTGATGTTGCACTGTACACTGATGTTACTATAAGAAACTCTAAAGGAAGGACAGAAGCAAATCTGAAGAACTTATCTGCCTAACCACATACATTACGTTAATTAAGTTGAAGAATGTTAGGTACCAGGTCTATTCTGCAGGAGCCAGAGGGCTCCAGAGTTGGAAAGCAGCCGACAGCCTTCCCTGGAGTGACAGTAAGAAACAAATCCTAGCCTGCCCATCACACAGACAACCTCACTGTGGAACCCACCCATTTCAGTGGTAAGAGAGTGCATCCTGGCCCAGAGCATCCATGAAACTCAAGAAGTTTTCTGTCCCTGTTACTAAGAAGGCCTCAGACTTAGTGGCTCCTGGAGAGGAAGACTGTATTGCAGACCAAGTGCTTTGGGATGTTCTGCTAACAGTGTCCTGCACAAAGATTTCGAGCTTCAGGTCATGTCTTTCTATAGGCTGCTTCAAGTACTGGCTGGGGAGATTCCACTGCTGAGAATGAGCTGCTCCCATCTCCTACATTTTCTCTGCATCCAGCTACATCCTACTCCCACCTCTAACTAGACACAGAGTAGTCAGGAAGATGCAGCAGAAGGTGCTATTTTTCTTCCCAGTAGCTTTGGATAGAGAAGGTAAATTTCTGCTTCCTAACAGCTCAGTGCTAACTTTACTGGTTTGGCTTCGGAATATACCCAGGGTTTACAGATTTAAAAGCTCATCTTCTCAGTCCTGAATACATCAGTCCATATACAGCTTTAAAGTTATAAACCTTACGTAATCAAGCCGGCAGAGGATACATGGATTCACACCAGAGGAACAGCACACAAACTCTTGGTTTGACGCAGCCCAGCTGCAAGGCAGCCAACTGAGGCTTAGCACTGTTCCCACAGTCCTCCACACTCTGTTTCATGCAGTGCCAGAAGTGAGAGAGTTCACATTTTCTTCCCTGGGAAAGAGAAACAGTTGTTTTTTCTTCCCTTCCCTATATAGGCTAAGTTGCCTGTCAGATTCAAAATAGATGCAATAGTGAGAAGTATACAGAAACAAGCAGCAATGAATTCCTTGAAATGTGGATTAATTGGTTTCTTCACAGGGTACATCAGAACTCACTCAATTCCAGAATTTAAGAAGTAAATTTTAAGATTATCTGTCCCAAATAATTTCTCTAGATTGTTTTGTTAACTGGAAAAAGAAAAAAAAAAGTAGAAATTAAAAAGAGGATTCCCAAGAGACATGCTGTCTGCTCAGTGCTTTACAAATATCAGCCCTGGAAAAAACACTGTTGAGCAACATTCTAATTGGGCACAGACATTGGTTGGCAATATCTTCCTGAAAGTCCAAGCTTCCTTCAGGAAAAGCCAGATACTAATTTTCTTTTAATAGATAAAGCAGATCTAATCAAGCTCCAAAATCTTTTCAGCACCCAAAAAGCTGGAACATCCTTTGTTTCTGTTCTTCCAGCGGGAGGAAAAGGAAAAAGCTCACAATGAAACAAGATGCCTCCAGCTGAAAACTTCAGTTGTTGTTGTTCCTTCACTCCAGATAGTAAATAAACACACTGAAGACAAGTCGGGGTTCACTGGCTCATTGTCCACAGCAGCTCAGACTCAGTGTGAGAATGTTGAATGCTGCATGCCTCGTCACTACTGCCACCAGTTGCCACAGCCCAGACCGTTGTCACAGAAGAAAACTTGGCACAGCTGTGCTAGTTCAAAGGCAAGTCTCTCTGGAGCCAGAAGTGTCCTTTGTGGTTAATTAGCCCATAAGCTCAACTGATCTAAGAGGGCACAGTCCGTTTGTATGTTACCATTTCCCATCACTTGTGGATGTACCCATCACAAAGATACATAGACACACAACCACACTGGCATAATTTCTGCCTTGCACTACACCCATGAGTTTTACAGTCCAGGTGCCTATTCTCAAATCAAGCCCAGCCCTCTGCTTCCCTGAGTGTCAGAGACAACAAAAACACCAAATGCACTCTACAGGGAGACTTGTACATCGCTTGAAGCAGGCTTCCGAATCTCCACAGTAAGGCCACACGCTCTGGGCAGGCTAAGGCATTGCTCCAGCTTGAGCTGGGACAAGGGTACAAGCAGGGAAGAGCAGAGCACGAGGGGCTGGGGAAAGGAGACACCGTTCCTGCATCAGACCAGGTTGCAGTGAGCTCAGCCTGCCCCTAGATCCTTTCAGAAGGCATAGATCCTTCATTAGGTGTCAGACCGCAGCCCAGGACAGCTCTCTCAGGCAGGCCCTAAGTCTACCTTGCTCTTTCAAAGGCTTTCCCTGCCCTCTGGTGGGAGAATTGTGCATTAGGAGAGACTCTCTCCTCCCGTTAGGCAGACTGCCGCTCTCCGGCACAGGCAGCACATCGTATTGTACGAGTAAAGCAAATAAAGCCGTTTCAGCAGAGAAAGGCAGCTCCCTGAGGTTCAGCGAGTGCATCTGGGAACCTGGGGAAGCGGAGACACACATCACTACCAGCGCTGAAGGAAGGTGGAACAGGGCTCCTGGAAGCCACCTCTTCAACATCTCCTTCCAGAGAGACCTGCATGAGCCTTTGCTCAAAGCAGTCACTGTGCTCGGGGACACAAGGCTGCTGGGGACATTGCCGCACACAACAACGGAGCTGCATCGCTGCCACCCTTCTATGCTCTCCACACACATCTGCAACTTTGAAATCTGTGCCCTACCTCTGCTATTTATATGCCAAGAAACTCCTAAACCGAGCTGGAACTACTGCATGTCAAACCTTGGTTTATACAGACATCTAGTGGTCTCTGCTCTAACTTCACCAGCATTATGACACACCGCAACCAGCACCATGATTCATTTGTAGTGTCAAAGTAAAACCAAAGTGCCTCTGTGCTGGATGAAATTATAAAATCCATTATTCATCCATTATGAGTCAGTATATCCCAAAATGCTGCCACCTAAGTAAGATTTCTAAATGAGATCTTGTGCCATAAGTCAAATACTGCCAAACCACTTCAGTGCTTCAGTTTGTTTTTTGAGAGCTCAGTTCACATGACAAGGTAAGAAAGCACCCTAGGCTGCAAGCCTGGTAAAATATCCATGCATTGCTTCACAGCAGGAAAGTCAACAAGAGCAGATGTCACAAAGCAGTGTCCTGACAAAGTAAACCCAAAAGAAAAAGCACTGTCCCTAGGTACCAGTGTGCCCTGCACAGCCACTGTTGCAATTTTTGGCAGCCATACCCTGCCAGGCTGAAGAGGCAGTGCTGAACGCGCCTAGAGCTAAGTGTCTGAACAGAGGAAGCGTTGAACAGTGACAGATCTCACTTAAAAGTAATGCACATATTATTCTGTCGGGTGCTTTGGTATCTAAAACAGCTGGTTTCAGCCTCAATGTGCTCCCACTTTATCCCTCCACTTTGAAATGAGGATGGTTTGTCTCTAGCTTCAGGGCTCTATTAAGCTAAACCCAGTATTATTTCAGAATCACCTATAAAAGATGGTGAAGAAGTAGATGGGAGTGGCTGTAGGCTCACAGCTGTGAGAATTCAGCTGCTTTACAACACCTTGTGTCACCACATAAGGCATACAGGAAGTACAAGACTAGTCCTTATAGACTGCTCTTCTACTGAAAGCAACAGAAATCTCAATGGTGGGGGGAGGAAGAATTTAAAAAATAATAACCAGAAGCATCACAAAGTATCAGGACTGTCCTGGCAGCAGTAGTTGTGCTAGACTGAACCCATAAACTGCTTTATGTTTTTTTTTGAAGTTCCAGTTAAAAGCAAACAATCCCCAAATGGAGAGAGCTTTCCCACCTCTCCTGCAGGCCCTGCTCCTTCTACCCTAGTGTGGGCTTCCCCCATCACACCCACCTAATTCATCTTACCTTGCTCTGCACAGAAACACCGTTACTCCATCCCACACGTAACACTGCATGACACACGACTACTGCAGAGGAAAGGGCTGGAGCACGAAGCAGAGTAGCCTGAAAGGGCAGCCCCACACAAGGCAGGAAAGAAAAATGCCACCCACGCAAGGAGTCCCCTGCCTGTACCGTGCAAGGTGACCCAGTCTGCGGCAGAGGCTCTTTGATCTCCAGAGCACATTTGAATTTGAGGAGGTGGGGATACCCCTAGAGCTGCTGCACGCAGGTGTCTCACAGCCCGTGAGGCTCAGGAGGAGATGCGGTTATCAGCCATAGCAAGATTATCTCTCCATTTCCTGGAGAGGTGATGAACTGAGTCACTTAGCAGTGGGAGGGTGGTTGCTTCATGTGCTTATTGGTACAGCTGAAATATGCGGGCAGAGTAAAAACAATGCAGATGCAAGTGAATATGGGGCCAGACAGAGTCACCAGGAGCACGGTACTTCTCCCTACTCATTGGGCTGTATCTAACATTACATCAGTGTGCAGAGCCATTTGGAGCTTTCCTCTGCCCTGTGCTGCCACTGAGAGACATGCACAGACTGCTCCATGCTGCCCTATCATCAGAATTTCTGCATGTGTTCTGACCTCACTGCCCTTTCTCTCAGCCTACCACTCAGCAGCTCCCTCTTGTGTGTTCCTTCACATTATGTTTGATCTCTCTTTGCAGCCTTCAGTCCAGGTCAGGATAGACCAGGGATGCTTTGTATGCTAAGTGCAATAAGAACACAGTAAGCCCTGGGCACGCAGGCAATGCCATCTAAATGAGCAGCCTGTTTGCTAGGAAGGCAACATTCATCCCCCCCATGTTCCTGATGCCAGCAGGACTTAAGGGCAGACAGACTGCCCCTGCCTCATGCAGGAACAAGCCCCTTCCTGAGGGCAGCTTGAGAGAGTGCCACAGGAGCTGATTCACCTACTGAAACAGCCCTTCTGTGTCCTTTCCCTCCTGGGGCACAGCTGTGCTCACTGCAGGGATCCTGCCAGGCTGAACACAAGCCTAAAATTAGCTTATAGCATGGGGAGAGAGGGCCATATCTCCTTTCAGACCAGCTCTCCTACTTGCTCCTTCACATGCTCACAGACAAGGCCATCCTCAGCACACCTTCCTCACTTTCTGTAGCTGCTGGGGGCAAAGTACATAGGACAGACAGAAAACCCTTTCCATCACAGATCCTGCAGCTCTGATTGCTAAGTACAAATCCCTACCCAAGTTAGCAATGCACCTCTCACCCTCCCCAAAATAAAGCCACATGCACAACAACAAAACCCAAAGCTCATAAGAACTAACGACAACTGTGCTCCATTGCACCAGCCACCTACATTCCTCCATGTAATCACTGCTTATGAACCCAAGCTGAGGCTGCATTTGTACAAAGAGTGATACTCACACAACTACCATTCTACAAACATACTGAATTAAAAAACATAAAAGCTCAATAGATAAGGCATCGTGGGAGTATTCTAGTGTTAACTGGTTGGGGTAGAGCTTGCGTCACTGGGGATGATTTCACAATGAGTTTGGAAAACCATCTCCCTTCACCAGCCAGCATAGAAAAATCAGTCACAAACATGGTGTTAAAACAGTATTTAAATAAGCTGTCTCGTATTATCTCATTGTATCAGAGAAATAGGAAACATTGTATTGTCTCAAACCTGGCTACAAACACGCATCCCTCAGCAACAAGACAAATGAATAAGCAAATGCAACAATGCTTTTGTCTTAACAGGCTGTTTAGAAAAGAACAAAAAGGATTTGAAAAGAAAAAAAATAAGCTGTAATGTTGTAACACAGCATGAGCTGTAATGGAAACAGCAGCAATAACAGCAAGTAGCAAAGTCCTAGAGTGCAGCAGCCATGGATGCAAAAGCAAAGGATGAAACAAACAAACAAACAAACAAACAAACAAACAAACAAACAAACAAACAAACAAACAAACAAACAAACAAACAAACAAACAAACAAACAAACAAACAAACAAACAAACAAACAAACACACTGCTTACCTTGGGAAGACCTCAAACACACAGGGATTCCTGAAAGATGCCTCCACCTCCACTGCCAACCCTTAAATGAGGTCTGGGAAGGGTGGATCCTGGCTCCAGCCCTTCCATTCAGGTTCATTGCACACACCTGAGCTCCCCTGGGTTGGCCCCGCCTTCCCACCAGGTGTTCAATCACTGCTTCAGGCTGTGACTTAACATTTCTGCTACATAGGCTAATTTAGCTAGAAAGGTGATCCTCTATGCCCACTCCATCACTTCTTTCTCCAGCTTGAGGCTAATCCAGAACCAGACATCACTTGTGTTGCAACTATTAGCAAGACAGTTATTGGTCACGGTGAAGCAGGCAGGAACAAGATGCATGAGCCATCAAAGACCCATTTCACTAGGAAATAGTCTTTCTCCTGCTTCATTAGAAGAAGTTCAAATTACACATGAAGAACAACTTCAAGACAAAACTTTTGGTTGCACAGCCACAGCTCAGAAATGGCATAAATCACTTCATCATGGATGAAAACTTGGAGATGAAGGAGCAAGCACTGCAGTGAAGGAGATCACTCAAAACCTTTCAAATATCAACTCCCAGAAATGCCCTCTAATGCCACCCCTAGACTCAAACCCACCCCAGGCCAGGCATCCAGCCTCACCAGGAGCAGAGCCCCCTACACACCACAAGATTACAAAATCCCTCTCCCCCTTACCTTGCACGGCACTGCCCACAGCCAGCTCCATCCAGAGCTTGCTCCACTCCAGTCCAGCACATCCCAGTTGGTACTACTGAGTTTACAGCAGCAAAGTTGGGAGCACTTCGGATGAGGTTCATATACCATGAGGAAGCCCCCCATGAAAACATGGAATCGCTTCACTGGGACCACAATGCATCTGGCAGCAGGGGGAGCAGGAAGGGATCACTGACCACAGAAGAACATTTTTGTGACTGCAGTCCCAGAGGTTTCAGAAGCACACACTGCTGTGGGGAAGCACTGGGAGGCTTGTAAACAGTGGCACAGAGCTGAACATTAACAAAGGTCACAGACAAATAGCTCTCACCACATTCATAGATATGCAGCTCAGATGAGATTTTAAGAACTACAGTGCATAAATCTCTCCCCAGTCCAGGTGGGGCCCTACTGACCATGATTTTGCTGCCTTTAGCATTTGTCCAGCCTCTGTGCCACCAGCTGTGCCAAAATTTAGGTACGTTGTTCCACGCAGCACTGCACCAGTTCCTGGGTCAGACCAGGGGCCACAGCTTTTGTCCAGTCTCTGGCACTGCCCACTGACAGGTGGATTATTAAGAACCAGGCCCTTCCTTTGGAGGAATTTTCTCAAAGATTAGTTATCACAAAACTGAAGTCAGCAATTGTATTCTAAATCTAAGACCAGATATACTCTAAATCTAGACCAGAAAGCCAGCATTTAAAGCATGAGGGTGGAAGATTACACAACTCCACCACCTGTCCAGTGCAGCCCAACTGAGCCAATTCCCACACACCTTTGCCCCGTTTAAGTAATTAGGACAATTAACCTTTGTCTGAACCTTGTCCTTCACACAGGTGTGAAAATGCATCCAGTTAGAATTCTGCAGGTTAATCAATGCTCCCTGTGCAAACCAAGTGTTCTGTTCTTCAAGTTGATGAGGCTGTTTTCCACCAGTAAGGGAGAGCACTGCCTGTACTTATTCCCGAGGCAGTAGTTATACTCCACAATTGAATTGCTTCTGAGAGTCATTAAATACCATAATTTAAGTTACAGTCTTGCTGTCAGGTAGATGCTACAGAAGCTAGCTTAAGAGGTAGAAGGGATGAAAGTCACACACTGCATTGCCTTCTTTGTTTCTGTTTGCCTATTACAGCTCAAAGATTTGCCTGCTCCATCCTGCAGATGAGCTATAAAGAGTCTGTCTTCCAAAGAAAACACAGCAAATGGTATCCAAAAGGATCTGTCTCTTTATCAAACTTCTAGAACTACAGACCCAGGTTGAAACTGAAAGCACCTGCAAGCCAAGTCTGCAGAAAACACCTGAGTGCCATTCAAACTACATAGATGGTTTCAGCTCTTCCTTGTTCAGTGGTCTCCCACTGTTTTCTTGGGTGTAAAATTAGCTCTTTAGTCACCGGTGTATTTCCTATCTCTGGAATCTCCCATTCTTCCAAAGACTCAAATTTAGCACATAGGTTCTCAGAAAACTTTTTCAGACTCTTAGTTAGGCAGTCCCTAAACCATGGCAGAAGTCAGTGACAAACTTACTGCTGAGAGCTGTTTTTTTCCTCTAGCGTCT
Source organism: Tetrao urogallus (assembly GCF_951394365.1). Lineage (NCBI taxonomy): Eukaryota > Metazoa > Chordata > Aves > Galliformes > Phasianidae > Tetrao > Tetrao urogallus. The sequence continues at coordinate 23,487,944 of NC_136818.1, forward strand.
TTCCTCACAGCAGGCTCTGCTTACCCAAATACAGTCTTTCCCAAGCCTATGACAGCTTAAACAAATTCCTGAATTTGTTGAGAACATTTCTTTGCATGCTTAGCAGTGAATGCAAAAGTGACCCACCTCTGGCAGAGATGTCTGTTAGGTTACCAAAGGCAGAGCAACAGAAGGCTGCAAGCCATATCCAGTGAGGAGGTACCATGAGATGCCTCCTCTGTGCATTCAGAGCATTTGTTTTCTCATCAGTTCTGAGTTCTTTGCTAATGAGCTAATAAATAAATATCAGTTTGATATATTTCGTATTGCAGCCCACATTGGTCCCAAGATTAATCTGAAAAATCTTCAGAAGAACTGGGTGACTTCTAGTCCCAAAAATGTTTAATACAGCCTTGCTCGCCTGTCTGAAGCTCTGCAGAGATACAGCTGGAAGTAGCATTATTGCATCCAGCTGGTGAGTAGTATCAATAATGCAATACTGGCAATAGAATCATAGAATCGCCAAGGTTGGAAAAGACCTAAAAGATCATCCAGTCCAACCGTTCACCTATTCCCAATAGCTCCCACTAAACCATGTCCCTCAACACAACATCCAGCTTTTCAAAGAGTCAAAGAAATAATAAATAAATAAATAAATGAATGAATGAATGAATGAATGAATGAATGAATGAATGAATAGCCACCTCGAAGTTCTTTGGAGTCAGTCAAATGCCTCTTTGTATTTTAATCTCCTTTGGAGTCTCCTGTGAATTTTACTTTAAGATTACTCTGAATTCAGCTTCTCATTTAGCATTCATTAAGAAATCTAGGTATGGCTTTGCCAAAATCTACTTCAGCATGGTATCTGCATCCAGAAGTCACGTGTCAACAAATCTGAACATTTGCATGTGAAAAAAGCAGTGTTGATTTAAATTGTACCCATTAAGCCTCTCTAACATGGCCTTAAAGACCTCTATATTTCTTAGCAGTAGTCACAAACTGTCCTGACTTCTGAGCCTTCCTTACAAAGCATTTCCTGAGGGTGTTCATCCAGCCTTGATGGCAGGGTGCAGGACGCACAGCAGAGCAGACCATGTTCCAGGCTGCAGGCCTGACACCTGTGCTAAACCTCACCCCTTTGAGGATCCAGGGACCCCATCCCAAAATTAAGATGGTGATACTTTGAAGCAGTGGGAGATCACTGCCAGAAGCACTGAAAACCCTACTGGCTGTCCTATCCCTGTCCTTGGCAGCCTCTGCTTCCTGCCTGAGGTAGATCAATTTCCTGTAGCTGTGTTTACATGAAATAAAGAGGAAACATTTTCTGTTTATATCTGCTGTTCTAACAAGCTTTGAGCCATTTATCACAATTGCTATTGTTATGCTCTCTCCTAGGTGGTAGAGAACAGGGCAGGGGCTGCCACAAGCACTTATGGGTGGAACATGACTGTCACACCAAAGGTGTCCGGAATGAGGAGGAGCTGTTCAGCCCCTCTTGCGCATCCTTTCCTCTTCATCTTCTGGAGGAGAGTCTTCTTGAATGCAAACACCACACAGTGAAATGACAATTGTAGTTTGGGGTTGAGCTAGGACCTGGTGTTAAGCCACAAGATAAACAAGTGAAAAAGGCTTTCTGGATGGCCCCTGACCAGCCTCCTTCTTCAGGCAGAGCTAATAACAGAAGCAGAGCAGGCTGCTGGCCTATGTCATCCCATACCATAGTTTCCAGTCCCCAGAGCTTGTATCATTTCCTACGGGTCTCTCCCTGAGCTCAAGAATCTCCAAAGGAAAAGTTCTACAGAGAACTCTGTAGCTACACTCTGTAGCTACAAGCCACCAATTCTGCCTCCCATTCACAGGGCAAGCCTCGCTTCTGAAATTAAGAGAGTCCCACAGTGAGCCTGCCAGCCAGGCAGACACCACTGCTAACCCTGCTCAGGTCCCCAGGGGCACACGAACCACCCGAGACCAAAATCCCAGTGAAGAAGGTGGTCCTCACACAGCTCAGGTCTTCAGCGCTTCCTTTCCCTGCCACCACCGTGCATCATGGAAATGTTTGAACATCACCTCCCACCCCACAAGGGAAAGCAGCACAGGCAGTGCCCACAGCCATGCAGGAGGCGCGTGGTCTTCTCTGGAGCAGGCAAGACACCAGCCTGCACAACAGCACAGGGGGGATCGGGCTGTGGGTGCTGTGTGGCAGCACCAGACACCCTCAGTGCTGTCCCAGCATTTACCTGGTCACAAGGAATGGGCACTGCTGTGGGATCAGGCAGACACTGTGCTGAACAGCAGGGAGGAAGGAAGGAGTTTCCAGAAAGTCCTCAGCATTGGCCATTCTGCTAGAATACTCAGGCTGGGAAAGAGTCCCACCACATATGGAAAAAAGGGCTTTATCTCACCCCAAACTCCCACCACCACCACCTGTGATTCACCCATCCCAGCAGAAGCGTCATTTGCAGAATGCAAATACATGTGAATCACCTGTCTGCTTTTTGCTGCCTCTAGGGCTGTTTTGGAAGTATCATACCATCCAGCCACAGTACTACACTGCTCTGGAAGATGAGGGTGATAACATTGCAGATCATGAGTTCTCTTGGAAGCACTGAATGGCAGGGCCAAGTAGTTCAGGCAGCACACAGGGACACTGGCTTAACTTGAATGTCAGTGATGCATGTGTGATTGTGGCCCTATCTGCAAATGAGATGTGTTCAGCAGTCCTTGTCTCACTGAAGGTTATTCTTCATCTAGAAGACCTTCAGCTTCATCCAGCATAGAGATCCCTGGAAAAGTTCCCTCAAATCCTAATCCCCCCCACAAGCTTCTGGCCTTGGATCCTTGTTTCCTCCTTGACTGCAGGGTTAACGTGTTTGTGCAGCCATAACTTTCTCTCATTCTGTTCCTCTTCAGCTGAAAATGCCTCTGCAACAACAATCTCACCCACAAACTGCAAAGAGTCAATGCAGTGCAGTGTCCCTAAGATACTGGTATCTGAGACAAAGGAGATTATTTCTGTGATTATAATGCCTTTAAGAAGTCAAAGGCAACTGCACCAGGCTGAAGCCTTTGGTGCATCCCTCACACCTGCATGTACATAGGAATTATAGCACCTCCTTGAGATCTCTGACCATTAACGCTGACCTTGCAGGGCTTCTGAGTAGTTCCTCCCTGCTGTGTGGTCAGCTGCCACACCTTCCCCTCCTGCAGCTTCACCCTTCTGGCAAGGAGTTCATGGCATTTCCCACTCCCCAGAACTTACCACAGCCCCATGATCTCCAAACACATCTCCTACTCACCTAAGTTACTTTTTCACCAGGTCTTGCAGCCACTGTGGTGCTCTCACTCCTCAGCATCCAGATCTCACCTCGTGCAGGTGAAACAGAACTCAGTGGCAAAGGAGAAGGGTGCTAAAACCTTGCTTATGAGATAAATGAAGTATTTTCACACACTGCTTTTTCTTTCTCTGCAACAATGGAGCGTAACCACCTCCGGATGGGATAAGCATCTCATACAACATTAGCAACTTCACTTTGTCTTTTCTTCATCATTTGCAAATATTTGCATGTGCTTACTGCCCTAGCACAAGGAGGGTTGGAGTGTAATGTATGAAACTCTTCTAGCTGTTCCCTGCTGTACATTCTCCTCATCCACCTCCAATCATATGCTCTCCTTCAACCGGGCATATAGCTGCATGGAGAGAAGATGCCTTCAGAGCTGTTGCGTCAGCTCTAGAAACTGTGGTAGGTAGAAATTAGTTTACTTTTGGACATTCACCCACATGCATACATAAACAATTGGCTGCTGCCTGCCAACGTTTGGACTATGTTTTATTTTTTATTTTTGCTTATCACAAGTATTGCACCTCCATTCAAGCTTGCTCTCTCCATATCCTTACCATTGTCAGCTACTCATTCCAATGTCTTACCGCTTGTGAGCATCTTTCTTGGAGGGAACTTTAAAATACAGCACATCCTGGACTTGAGTTCATGCAAACATTAACAAAGAAGAAAAAAACCACCAAACACAAAAAAAAACCAAGAAAAATATGAGTCATCACAGATTGCTGAGAGAACTTCAGTGACATATGGAGGTGTGCACACAGCCCATGATGCCACCATGCATCACGGCACCCTAAATGCTGGTGAACAACATGCAAATCATCAAACAGGATAAAAACAAGAATCATACATCACCTGGAAAGGCATCATAAATAAATAAATAAACAAGCAAGCAGAAATAAAGAGCAAAGAGAAATACATTGCAGAGCACAAAACGTACCTACAGATAATAGCAGTCAGCAAAGGCCAAATGGGAAAATACTGCCTGGGAAAAAAAGCATACATTTATCTGAGCAAAAAAAAAAAAAAAAAGAAGCAGCAATTACTTCAAGCTTCAAAGTTTTCTAATTTCAGAGAGAAAACTGGCTGTGACAAAGAAGGCCCAGCAAAAATTAAAGCACAAGTAAACAGTCCTTTCATGCTTTTACACCTGCAGTCAAGCTCTGAAGCCCCTGTGTGTTCCTAATGCATAAGAGCTCAGTTTCAGGACATGTCACAGCATTCCAGGGATATCAAGCCACAAAAAGGGGCTGCAAGATTCTATTTGGTAGCTGGGAAATGCACTTTGTAGGAGGTCTCCATGAAGAAGCACCCCTCTTTGCTATAGCTGTTTTCCCAGTCTGCAGCCTCATGCAGCTGCTGAAGCAATTTTAGATGTCCCACCAAGCAAGTATGCAGTTAGCAGTCATACCTTGGTGCTTGACACCAGCCTGGAATGTGAAAATAAGGCACCCCAGAGAGTTACTTGCTGGCTGCCCCATGTTTGAGGGCTCTGCCTTGCCCTTTTCCATGAGCAAGCAGTCTGAAGTCCTGTGTCCTTGGGAGGGACGGACCTTATCTACTGCTCACTGTCTGTTCTCTGCTATTAGACTAAACTTCTGTAGAGCCAGCACCCCAAAATCTCCATAAAGCATCATACCAGGGACTTCATCTTCTATAAAACATACTAGATAGAGTAATATACAGATTTTGTAATAAATAATAGATTTGGTAACGTTTCCATTTCCTCCACACTGTTTTCCAAGGTCACTGTGAGAGAAACACAGACAGCTGCAGTGAACATTTGTTCTTGCTGGGGTTGGTTCTTTCGGGTTGACAGACCGTCTTTCAGGCAAACAAACTTCTCCCCAGCTAGCCAGTAAACACAACAGTATGCCCTGCAAAATATCTGCCACCAGGACACTTTTAGCAGCATTACTGCGACAATAAATTCACATTTTCCAGCCCAGAGGTGAGACTGAAGGCAGGCATCTGCTGCCAAGGCACTTACTAGCTGTGTTTGGCTTTGTGCATTCACCATTTATCATCTGCTTTTAAAAGGAGGGCAGGAAGAAACCTGCCCCATCCTCAGGGAGGTGCAGAGCCTGGATGGGGGAAAGGGCAATGGCAGGAAAAGGAGTCCCAGGGCGCCAGCCTGTGGCACAAGGACGAGCCTTGGGGTTGATGGAGGGCTTGCTGGGATTTGCCAGTGGTCCAGCCCAAAGCTCCAGCTGACAGGACTGAGTGGCCAAGGGGAGCACTGCAGGCAAATGCTTTACTTCAGTTTCGTTCTCCCTCCTTGCTCTGAGTGGTCTCTTACTAAAAGCAAGCATTTTTTAGTTTCTATTCAGGCTTTCCTTTCCAGCCAAAAGCGCTCACAGGAGCATCTCATCTGTAACAGTCCGCTGCAATATGGTGGCAGCCGCCTGAGGCAGACACGGCCGCCTCACAAGCCCAGCTCTGTACCCCTGCTTCCAGGTCACTATCCTTCCCACTGGAACGGCTTATTTTTAATATCCTGACCACAGCCATCTTTCTCACAAATCTGCACCTGTGAGACTGCATTTCTTCCCATTAGCAATCATTTCCAGATCCTTCCATTTGCTGCCTGCTCTCCTCAGCCTGACACAGGGCTTTTCCTCAGCACACATCTCTACATCAGGTCCCAGACTTAAAGCACTCTATGAGGCTGCACTGCCTTCCTGTTAACACTGCTTCCCACACCTTGCAGGTTTTATTTCAGGCGGGGTGCTGGGTGTCCATGCCCAGTGAGGGCTGCAGGTCTCTGTGAGGAGAGTGCAGGGCTGCTTCGTGTGGATCGTGGGCGCTTCCATAGGGTTCCAGAAGGTTCCAGACCCCTCAGGGAATGGAAACACCAAGGCTGCAGCTGTGCCCAGCAGTATGCTGGTGGGGCTCTAGGTAAAGGTGCTTAAGAAAGTGCAAAGTGCTCTGCCAGGCAGTGAGGGTTGAGGGAAAAAGTGGCAGAAACACCTGAAGCGCTGAGGTGAGAGAAGAGAAAATGGTGCTGCTTTTACAGCACTGAGATAAGAGAAAATGGCGCCCGCTCTGCAGCACTGAGGTGAGAGGAGAGAAAATGGCCCCCATTCTGCAGTACTGAGGTGAGAGAAAACGGCGCCGCTGAGCAGGGATTCCCCTGCAGCCCCTGGGGAGAGAAGTCCTGATGTTCCTGCGTGGGTCCTTCCAGGGAGGGAAAGCATAAATAAAAAGGAGGAGAAGGAAGGAGCTGTGTCAGACTGGAGCTGCCATCCCACTGCCCCACCAGGTAGGGGAGGCGTGAGGGAAGGGGCGAAGCTGAATACAGATGGGGAAGAACTGTTGTTCATTTTGTTTTTCACTATCCAATCTTTTTTAACAGGCAGTGAGTTAATTTTCCCTAGCACATAAGCTTTTCCCTTTGTTTTCTCCCCTGAGCCTGTTGCAGTGGAGCAGCTGGGTGGGTACCGGAGTGCTGCTCAGGGTCAGCCCTCTGCAGGTACCAATTCTTGTCTAAATTTGCACTGTTCACACATCTAGCAGGTTTAAGGTGTGCCCCTTCTACAGCAGCTGGGAGTCAGAGCTTTCATCATGGCTCAGTCTTGCTTCTCCATAAAGAGGGATCCATCCCTGTTCGGCACACAAGGGTAGTGAGAGGAAAAGCAGTCTTTGTAATGGAGGCACATTTGCAGTGCTGATAGGGCCAAAGGAGACCATGATCCTATTCAGTGGCGTGGGGAAGGAGGGATTCCCAGCAGATGCTGTCATACTGACTCAGCAGCTCTGTGTAAGGTTCTGGGTCAGTACAGGGCTCCACTGCCTACCTGCTCCCATTTACCTACTTAGACTCAGCAAGAGAAGAAGAATGTAGGAGAATCTATTCACCATGCTTTTTAAGACCACAGGAAATAGCACTTTTAGAAAGCAGAGCTACAGGGTCAGAATGAAAAGGGATGAAAGAAAAACCAAACTGAGAAACCAGTTACGCAAGGCGCATTGCTAACAAGCGGTTCGGTGAAAGATGTTCATGCCCCTAAAGAGCAAAAACTAAGTGTTTAGCAGCAGGACCTGTCTTGCAAAAGGTGCAGATCACTAGAAAACAGTCTCAAGATAGAAGAAGAGACAACTTGATCACAAGAAAGAAGTGTCAAGTTTCTCAACTGTACACTTGCTGTACAGTTGAAATTACTAGAAGTCTCTGATTTAAGATAAATGTTGGTTTCTTTTCTCTAAGCCGTGTCTTTCGTTCCTATGACCTTATTCTCTCCCCCTGAATCGCTAGGTGTGCTGAGTTGCCTTGGCCATGGGTGGATAGAGGACAAGACTCACAACTGGCCCAGTTTCCTTAGTCTCTTGATGCTTGGTGCAACTCCACTATGAGTACAGCGGAAAACTTAGCACGCTTTTCTTCACCGTGTCCTATAAAGTGACATGCTAAATGTGGTTTACAGGCAATGAGCTGAAATACAGAAATGAAACTGCTGCTATCAAAGTGCCCACTTTAGGATTTTTCACAGAATTCAGTGGTTGTACAGTTTTTGGGTATGCTCTTCATTCACACCTAGCAGTTATAAACAGCAGCCTTGAGCATAGCAGCCTTGTGGTCTGCCAAGTCATCACCATCCCACCCCTCTCTCCAGCACATCTAGCTCCCTCCTATGAGCACCACTGAATTTTTGTCCACTTAGCTCTCTATGAAGTCTAAAGGCGGTGGTGGTGTGATTAACTTCAGCTGACATGGCACCTAGACCTTTAAAGGCTAGCATCCTGCAGGACCAGCACACAGAGACAGGAGTGCACACCACCTCATAAAGCCTGCACCCTTTGGTGAACAGCCTGGTACTAGAAGGAATTAATGCTGTTGGGGGTCATCAGTATAAGGTTCCAAGCCCCTTTTCACGTTCTCTTGTGCTTTCTGTTTCTTAATCCGTTAGATGAGCTAGAAGAGTGGAAATTACAAAACTCTTAAAAGACCCATGGTTCCACTACTTAAAAGCCTTAGAAAAGTTTTTAATTAGGTTTTCTAGCAAACTAGAAAGGTGGGAGTTGTGTGGGATGGCTTTACTTGTTCTCCTAGGCAGGCTCTATGCCAGGTCCTGGTCATCATCTGGTACTTGTTGGGGTTGCCACAGGCTTTTATCTCAGACTGGGCATCCATCACTGTATCCTTACTATCGTACATGCTTCCTGGGAAACAGGAACAGTCAGGCCAGCAAGTTACATTAGCATCAAAACACAAATCACGTATCTCAAGGTCCAGAGCACAGCACCAGTTATTTCTATTGCATCACTGTCTAGATGATCTTGCCAGGTACTGAACATCTTAACTGCAAAGCTGGGACAGCACTGAATACAGTAACTGTATGGATACATTTACTGCTGGATGAATCATACCACGTCTTGCCCATGAGCTCTCCCCTGTGCAGAAGGGAATGCATATAAATACATAATAAATGCTTCAAGAGCAGAGAAGGAGACACAGACTCCACAAGCAGACCTAATGATACCTAACGTGGTCCCAGCTGGACCAAGCAATTATCATCCCCTTCTCTCCTTCAACAGCCTCTCTTGACTCACATTCTCCAGCGCAGCAAGCAGGGTCTCCACAGGATGTGAGTAGGGAGTTTCAAGCAAACCTTGAAAATGATTGTTCCCCACCCATGCTGTAAGAGTAAGTAGGGCAACAGAGGAGCCTGACTCAAATTCTTGTAAGCTCAGATAAACAAGAAAGTGCAGCTGTGGGCAGGAGGCAGAAACAACCCCCTACCCCACAAAAAAACTTTCATGTTTGCAATGGTCGAAGAGCTCAGCTAACAGACAGTAGCTCACTAAGCCACAACTACCTCCTGCTCCTCACAGCAGCAGCAAAGAAACACACTTGCAAAGCCACACACAACCTGGTGGGCTGCTCAGCCGCAAGGATGTGCAGGACTAATTTCAGAGCGCAAAAGCAGGGATCATCACAAAGGCTGCAACAACATCCTTCTGGGCCTATTTGAGAACTAGCCTTATAACCTGCCCTTGTCCAAGCTAAGGACAGCAGTGGGATTTATTCACTAAATATCCTGAATTTCTCCCAGCACTGCCCTTTTGAAACCACGCAGGGAATCAGAGAAATCACATCCTCTCTTGTTCCTTAAGCATTCTTAATCTTCTATCATTTAAATTCCTTTATCAGAACTTTAATGGAAGGCAGTTCTTGGATACCCGTTCTCCACTGCAGATACCTCAGCAGGGAGCATGGATAAACGGATTAGCAGCAAGTCAGTCTTTCCGCACGCCCTTTGGAGCCTTGGCTGAGATTGTGCAGCTCATACCAGTTCTTTGGCTGATCCTCTGATAGCTGAGAACTGCAACAGCCATAAACACGTTGCACTCTTCTTTGGGAACTTCATGTCCATCATAGCAGCATGAACAACTATCTTGTAGGCTATTTAAATTAAGAAGGAAAAATCTCCCTCTCAGGTATATCTTTTCTGATTTTTTTTTTTAATCTCTTAACATAAATCTCACAAATGATGCCAAGTGGAATGCATGCCCCTCACATGGCTCAGGAGAGCACACACTCTGTGGGGAATTAAGGTAAGTAGGGAGGGGGTTTGCCTGTGATGCTGAGCTGAGACTTGTTTCCATTCCTCTCCATCTCTTAGGTCCTCTCCCTCTGCCTGACAAGGACAGGGCAGGAGGTCCACCACAATACATAGTCCTACTTCTCATGCATCAGGGCTTTGGTTGTGTGCTGGAAATGGAATATCTGAATCTGATGTTACCTCAAGAGATGAGTCAGCAACAAATTGTTATGTCTTTATTTCTCATCTTTAAAATAAAATTGAGAAATCCACATGTAACTTCCCTCACCTTGCATACAGCTCCTCCTCCCTTCTTACTCACCTCATCCCCTTTGCATTAAACCTCAGTCACTTAGTCATGCCTAAAACTACACTTTTGTAACCATGACGTAACGTGCCTCCTCTTCTAAGTGATAGAAAAATAAGAGTATTATATATATTATATACTATATATAATATTATATACATTTATATATATATACACTAGAAAATAATATTTAAGCTTCCCCCCCTTCACAATCTGGTTCATATATTCCTTACAGCTCCATGACCTGGAAGTAACCCCACAAGACACAGTAATCAAAACTTGGAAACATTAAGGCTGCCTTTAAGGGGGAAAATAAAATAGAAAAGGAAAAATAGCAGCAATAATGAAGCTTGTCTGATCAAGCAGAAAGAAGATTGCTTAACTCAAAGGATTTGAGAGTAGCTTAAAAAATAACTGGTTCTTCCATTCTTGCGCTCTATTTTCTCTCTTGGAGGGTTACAAAAAGACTCATATACAACACATATCAGCTGACTACAACAACTAATCTGTGCAACATCTGAGCCAAGACGTATGTCTGGGTGAACCTGCTGAGAGCCAGTCCGTGTCGGAGCTCCATTTCACGTCTGTGACACTGCTGCATTTGTTGACCAGCAGTGGCTTCTTTCAGTTCTGCGTTACAAGGGCCCTACAGGCCTTCACTGTGTGCCAGTGACCTTCCTCTGCGGCACAAGTAACCACAGCCTAGTGAAAAATCAGGAGATGCAGGTGCAATATCAATAGGAGGGATATGGGAGACACTGGCCATAACTATTAGAGGCCATTTCTGCTTCTCTGAAGGTGGTTCTCTCTGTGGGGGGAAAGCTGCCCGCAGCAGAAGCTCTCATCTCTACGGGTCCGTGAGGAGCAGCACCCAACCTCAGCCTCGCTCGTTACTCATCCTACCTCATAGAGGCTCTGCCTCTCAGAGCTTGCCAAACCTCCTCTCGCTTCCTGCACTTCTGCTGTAGAAGCAGCACTATTCACCCCACCAGGGTAGATAAATAGGATGCAGCATCTGATACACATCAACCACGAAAGCGCCCATCTCCCTCGAGCAGCTTGCTACGCTCGGCACATAGCAGCATGAGTGCTTCTATGTCATGCAGGCTTGGCCAGCTGCACACCTCAGACATGCAGGCGTTGCCTGGAAAGGGTTCAGCTAACTATGAGAGTTGGCGTGCTTGCAATGGACTTGCTGGATCAGCTTTGAACTGGATCACATAGGAATAGAATGCCTGCACAGATGAAGAAAGGCTGTGAGCCACAGAAGACCCCAGGCACTAGGAGCTGACCAGAAGGTGCTTCACAAGGAGTTGCTCTGGACTCATCACTTCTCAGCTGTGTTCTCTACAGAGGAGAAGTTCCCTGGAGTGCTATTAAACACTGCCCAAGCCCTGCAGTACTTCCACACATGGCCCAGGCATCTTCCATCGGACAGAGGAGCTTGGCTTATACAGACAGCTGGGATTGTTCAGTCTACAGGAGGCTCAGAGGAGACCTTACTGCTCTCTACAACTGCCTCAAAGGAAGCTGTGACAGGGTGGGATTCTGTCTCTGCTCCTGGGTAACAGTGACAGGAGGAGAGGGAGAGACCTCAAGCTGCGCTAGGGCAGGTTCAGGCTGGATATTAGGAAACATTTCTTCTCAGAAAAAGCAGCCCTTTCCAATGCACCACCATTCTGAGTGTGTTCCCTCAGTCACAGAAGCATTAACAATGCCATCATTAAATAAAGAATTTAATGCTAACATTAAGCAAATACTCCAATCAGTGAACAGCTTCTTAGATAATTAAACTGATAGCTTTAATAAAGCTGCTCTCACAAGCAGTCTGTGAATCAACCCTGTGCAGTTTAAAATTGTATGCTTCTGTCACGACCTTTGAATCTTCACGACTTTGAATCTTCAGCCACAGCCCATGAGCTCAGCTGTGGGTTTTATACGTTCAGGTTGAAGCGATGTTTGAGAATGGGATTGCAAGGCAGAAGCACGTGTGTTACTGGCATCTGTGCTGCAGACTCCACGCAGTAGCAGCTGCTCTCTGACTCAGGAGCAAGGCTCATAGTTTTGTCCCACAAGGAAAGGCAGCTCTGTCCACCTCGAGACCCCAGCTCGACTTACAGCACCATCCACCTCACCACACCACTATCTCTGAGACTTGCAGGTCTGCATTCCTGTCAGCACATCAGATAAAAACGTTAACAGATTCTTGTCCCCTCCTGATGTGTAGTGAGAACAACTGCCACATCCTGCCCCAGAGCTCAGGTTCATGGCTGAGCTGCCTTGTGCTGATTTATACAAAGCTTTGGGAGCTTTTCAACCCTTCGCTAATACAGCAATAGCAGAGTGCATAAACTCAGCATCAGTTTCCTTTGGGTGCTGAATGCTCTTTATCTCTCTAAGCTGTTCCTCACCAGCAAAGAAAGGAAGCACACAATGTGCTCAGAAATTGCTGCAAACATACAGATATATAAAGAGAGATGCACAGTCATTCTTCAGATGGATGTCTAGAAAGCAACACAGCATAAAGAGCAGGCGAAAAGGGAAGAAGCTTCCAGCCTTTCCTTAAAAGATTCAGTCCAACACCTCTGTATCTGCACTAAGTGGTTTGCCCCTGTGACAGCAGGAGACGGGTGCAGTGGGAAAGCATCAGTTAAGCAAAAAAGATTCCTAACTGTTGACTTCTAGAGGCACTTTCCTTCCTGAGAAATGCAATGGAAAGCTCCACCGTGCAGCAGGGCCAGTTGTGTGAGCAGAGGCACAGTGTTCACCTCACCTGTCTGCACCAATGGCCTCATCCACTCCTGGGTTTCAAAGAAACATGCTACCACAAAGCAAGCAACCACAGGCCATACACCACAGAGCAGAGGACAGCACCAGAGAAAAGGAAATAAATGTTGCATGCTGTGGGAGAACCACTGTTTGAATTGCAAGAAGACTGGACCACAGGCAAAAATGATGCAGCACAGCCTTTTTGTACTGCCTAGTGACGACATGGCAAGTTGAGGTTAATCCATGCAAGGAAGAAGCTTTGTGGACCAGTGCTGGAGTGAGCAAATGTTATTTAACACTAAGTATGACTTCCTCTCTTTATCCCTCAGACTGCCATGTGAAATGCTGCTGGGGCTGGAGGCACTGGGAGGAGTGTGGTGCTCTGGGGGATGGCAGCACTTGTGCTCAGCAGCCAGTGTTCTGCCTCCCAGAACACTTCCACACCCAGCCAAGACCTGGGGGCGGGGAAAAGCTTGTGTCCAGCTCCAAACACCGCTACCTCCAGCATGCAGGGGAGAGCTCCCAGCCACCCACATCCAAACCATAGCCCACAAATAACAGCCAGAGCAATGTTTACAAAGCACAGAGCCCCTCCAAACTTTCCACCAATATTTCTCTCAATTTGAGCTCAACCCTGCATTTCTAGATCACTCCTCTCCATGACGATCAAATGGAGCTGCCCAGTCTGAGCTGCCCACCTCACACCTTCCTGATCCCCAGATCTCAACAATTTTCATTGCCTGAAAGCTCATTGGCAGGGACCCAGTGCCCCACCAGGCAGGGAGCAAAATTTTCTGGCACACTGCTAGAGGTAGAGCAGGGTCCTGTCCATTGACCAAAGGCATTCCGGGCTTTGGCCATTGCAAAAGCCTTCTGTCCCACATAAGGAGAATACAGTGCCATTTCCTAGAAAAATATACCTTTATTTACCATCTGTGTTTTGCCCAGGAGAGAGCATCCCATGCTCAGCTAGGGCTGGTTTGCTCAGGTCCTATCAGTGAGAAGGGTACCTGGCCCCTTATGCTGTACCCATCACCATAGGATGGGGAGGATTCAGCAAGACCTTGTTTTCACCACAGGGCCAGGACCCCTCACAACATCACCACTTCCAGCACATTCCTTGCAAGGTGAGTTAAATAAAGGGGTGGGGATATTTTCTGGGAAGGGAACAGTCAATAATTTAACACAAAACAAACCTACCATGCTTAACAAGCCAACTGGTAGGTGGGTGCCTGTCAGACAATTTACAGTGCCAAGTGTCCAGGTGGGATGGGCAGACCATTGCTCAGGGGAAGCAGCCTGAGCTCACTCCTACATCACCACCGATGGCGTGGCACAGCACAGCTCAGACTGAGGGCCTCTTGGACACAGGCCAGCTGTCCCCAAATGGCCTAAGCTCACGGGGGGCATAACAGCATGTGTGGGCCAGTGCCAGGGCCTCAGCGGCACTTTCTCAGGTAGCAGTCTTCTTGAGCAAGTAGTGAGTTTCAACAGGGTCTTTGATGCACTACATTTCAGGGCGGTGGATTTATTCAGAGGAAGAAAACGCGTGATTCTCTTCAGATAGCCACAGGACAGCCCAGGTGCTTCCTAGAGGTCTGGTTTCAAGCTTTTACCTGTTGCTTGAGCCTTCTCATGCAGAAGGCTGAAACGTGGTGTCTTGATGGGTTTCCTAGAGTGAGACCCTGCTTTGGTTTCGGCAACATAGGACCGTTGCCTCTCAAGTGGCCGTCATGCCCTGCATGTCCCGGTGTGTGGGGTGCTGCCAGCCACATTTCAACAGCACCACTTAAAGCTTAAATAACCCAAAGAATGTCTTGGATTCCTCAAAGTTAACCAGATCAATTTTGGAAACGTTGACATACAGACTGTCCCTCTCCCTGAGCTTGAATAAAGCCCCCAGGTAGCTTTTCCGGGCCCACATCTTCTCCTTTGTACAGTAGTTGATGCGCTTGTCCTCCATCAGCACGTGGCTGCCTGGTGAAGCTGGGTTTCTCTTGTAGACAACGTGTGTCAGCACCTCGTTGCCACAATGCCTTCCCCGGAAAAGCACATTGGAGTACACAAAGTACAGACCAGTCTCATTGATCACAAGGCCCTGGGCACGGTACTGAACGCCACTGGTGAAGGCATGACCAGAGATGGGTTCCCACTCCAATGGGAGGTTCTGCTGTGTGGGGTTCCCTGGAAGCCAGAATGAGAGTGGAAGTGCAGTAAGTACAAGCACTAACATGTTTTCCCTTCAGTTACACCCCAAGTCACAACCAAGTCACCTGTTCTCTGTGTCCTTTGTGCAGCATGAGAAGTTTACCCCAACCTCACAGAGGTGGGAGCTCTCACCTCCCATGTGCTCAATTGGCACTGAGCTGCTTTTGAAAGCACCTCATTGACAAAAACAAAAAACAAAGGAAAAAATATATCATTAAAAAGCCTGAATAAGAGGAATATTTTAGCAGTGGAATAACTTCAAGTTGCCAGAGCACACACATTTCTAAAGGAAAATGAGGAAGTCTGTGCAAGGCAGATCCCTGCAATGACAGCCAAGCTGCCCCTTTCACCTCGGTAACATCTGCCCTGTTCTCTGCTCCCAAATCTTGCTGGCCCCTCAGCACATACCTGTTAAGTGTGCTGCCTTCCTTGCTTCCTTTTTCACTGGCTTGCTCCCCTGCCCTGCATGCAAACAGAGGAGACTTTAGCCCTATGCTCCATGGAGAAGCCAAACCAGTGAGAAGAACAGGTATCCACGAGGCTAAAGCGAGGTAGATTCCCAGCAGCAAAGAGCACATAGGCACCATGGCTTGCTGTAAAGAGATAGAAAGATGCTCAGCCAAATGCTACAGAACATTAGAGAAAGTTAGAAAGGAAGAGCTGAAGCAAAGGATCAGATGTGATCCAAAGCAAAGGGAAAAAACAAGAGAGCAAGGAAAGTTTTCATCTTCAAATGACTCCACCAGTGAACTCAAGCAGAGGACATTCACTCAGGTTTTAGGAGAGGGATAATACAGTGCCTTTACACGGCTTCTTTAGTCTGTGTTGAGGTGACTGCTTGTGTCCTGTCACAGACATACCTGCTTTATTGCCCCACTCCAGCCCAGCACTCCCACAGCAGCAGAAATCTGGCTGCCAAGTACCAAACCTCCTTACAGCTGGACCAGAAAAGCTATTTGAGACATCCTGAAAGCACCTGCCTAGCCAGGCAGACCCTGTCCTCAGAAGGGCAGAATATGGGTAAGAGAATTCTACCTTCCATGGAGAGTCTGAGTCCTCCTAGAGAAATGGGCTGGTTACAGTGACCGGGCACAGGGACCCCATCCTACTCCATCTTGCCCATTCTCTCAGTGTCTACTTCTGAGCATCAAGCTCTCAAATTTTAGAAACATCTTGTTTGCTTAAGCCAGTTGTTTGGCCTTCTTTAAAAAGATTTCATCACTAATAACACTAACACAGATCATAAAATGACAGTTTGAAAGTTCAAAATACGATTTAAAAATTGTTCCATTGAGACTGAAACCACTTTTTCTTTCCTCTAAATTTAGGAAAAAAAAAAAAAAAAAGTAGGTTCTTTTGGAAAGTTTCAATTTCAGTGAAAAGACATTTTTTAAAGAGAATAAGATCACCATAGAATCAGGATCTTCTCATCTAACTCTGACTGCATCGAGACTTTGTACCAAAGGAATTTAGGAGCAAAGTTGCTCTCTCTCAAGGGTACAAGCAGGTCTTCCAATCCCAAGGAAAACAAAACTCTGTATGTCATCCCAAAAATCTTACAGAGCAAAGAGAAAAAGTGGTAACACATGCATCTTGGTTCTCTGCTCTCCTTCTGTGCATGCTGTTGCAGTGCATTAGGACAGCCAGAAATTCACTTCCACAGCAGAATCCCTCTCAGTATCAGTGCCCCACTTGGGTCTGGGAGGCCCTAAAGCAGAAGCAAACTGTTCCACACTGACACCACTAAGCATTCCAGCAAGCAGGATGCAGGACCCCCTCCCCAAGTGCTCTTCTTCAAGCGAGTGTAATGAGTACTTCCAGAGCATCAGAGCTGCACCCTTGCCTTTGCACCTGACAAGGGGAGGGAAGAATTTGGCAGGAACATTCACACACGCTGGCAAGGAGGAGTTCCTCTACGTACATCAACTCACCTATGAGCTTCTCCAGGGCTGGAGGGATGTGTTCAGTGCTGACAGACTGTCAAAAGAAGAGTGACAAGCTCTCTTAGAAGAGTGAGAGCACAAAAGCACCATCTAGATGCAGCCAGACTATCTCAACAACGGCTATTCTGAGTGCTCATGCAGAGCTGCAAGGTTAAGTGTACACGGAGAGAGAGCCTGCAGCACTCAACCATCTAGACAACCAGATATGTACCACAGTCACCAACAGAGCAGTCCTTCACAGTAACAAACAGCCCCACACACACTGGCATGGCAGACTGTTTTCTCCCCACAGCCTGTGTGGCCAGCAGGCAGACTTTACCTCTCTGAGTTCAGCCAGTTCCTTCTCCAGGTGGAAAATCTGAAACATGCTCAGCCCCACTCCAGTGAGGGCCAGCAGGATCAGCAAGAAGATCACCAGGAAGCCGACGCTGCTCCTTTCTCTGTTGCTCTTTGGCTTTTTCCTCCGATCGGGTACCGGTGGAGGGAAGGGAGCGACAGGGGATGCTGGATGGCAGGAGGTACTGGCATCGGCACAGCCATCCACCCAAAAGATCTGGGGGTACATATAGTTCAAGTTCTGCTGCATGGCTGGGAGTGGGATGGGCTGGACGCGCTTTGTGTGATCTTCCATGTGGCAGCCAAAAACTGCCGAGGCTGGCCCAGACTGAGCCCTGGGGGAAGACCCAGCTCTGCTTCTGTGTGCCTGCATCATCCCAGCTCAGATGCCTCAACTCTATGAAAGCCTCAAGCAGCAACAGCAAACCCCAAAAAGCTTCCGCCCTCGGCTGCAAGTTCAGGGCACCCGCCTGCTCCTCCCACACTGCAGCAGCACGCACATGCAGCCGGACAGAGCTAGTGGCAGGCTGCACTCACACAGCACCAGCCCCAGGAAGGAGGTGTACAGAGCAGCACGGTGCTGTCAGGCAGGGGCTGAGTAATCAGCCAGCCACCCTTTCCAGCAGCCCACTCAGGCAGAGGCAGCTGCTTTTCCACTGCGGTGTCCTGCACCACAAGCAGGAGGAATAACACTCTTCTGCTTCTGGCATCCTGCATGAGAGCTGAGAGACAGAGCTGAGTTTTCCCCTTAGCAGAAATATGAAGATCTTATATCAAGTACAGCAACAGGCACTCAAGAACTGCTTCGTTTTGCAAAGGACAAATTACTTACTGCCGCCTGCTGTCCTCTTCCAACTTGCAGCAATGCTGGAGAGGGCAGTTCTTGTTGCTTTTCAGTCTTCTCTGAACAACAGTAAGTGCTGCAGTAGGACCTCATCTGGCTGGGTGACTGATCAGACACTGCACTACTCATCTTGGTGGAACTTCCTTGCCTTTCAAGGAAGGATTCAGAGTTTAGGCACACTGCAGGGACCAGCGCTTTTAAAGGCTCATTGCCAAATCATGAGGAGAGAGAGCATCTCCATTTCTCAATTTAAGTCTTCATTGGCTGCTGATTTCTAAGTAGTGGCAAGGAGCTTTCCCATAAATTTCCCATAAATTTACACAAAAGACTGTCCATAGCTATTTGCTCTTTCATTTCATAGACATAATGAAGTGCATTTATAGGAGGGCAGTGTTTAAAAAATGAAATGTTTAGTGCAAGAACAAACGTAATTTTTGTCTCTTATGTGGCTGAAGAAAGCAAAGGTTTTGATCCTGAACATCAAAATCTGCAGTTCATGGTTAGCATGCTCTAACAATGTGTGCACACTGGTTTCTCCAAAGCAAGGGCTGAGTTGTGCCTCCAACCACACCAATCAGTCAGATGTGCACCACCAGACACCCCGCTGCTTTTTGAGAACGCTCACCGCAGCTCCTCGCTGAAAAGAGAATCCACAGCACAAACCATTTCAGCAACCTCTAGGGTCTTGTACTTCTAGCTCTGACACAAAAAATAAAAGCAATTGAAATGCACCTACAGCAGTTCAAGCCTACTCAATACTCCTTCTCAGAGCGCTGAGTACACCGCCCCTGTGACTTGCTGCAAAACAGACATAGGTGCCAGGGAGTCCCCATTTCTTTAATGCCCTCTGAGGCCCTTCAACTTCTGTAAAAATACAAGGGGCAAAGCTGAGAGCTTCCTCCCTCCTGAGCTCGCTCTTCAAATCAGGCAATCTCTACCTTTCCCCCAGGTGGATGGTGAGGTGTTTGAGTTGTCTTCCCCCTCCAGGCTGCCCTCTATGCCCTTCTGACACTGATTAAGTTCAATGCAGACAGCTCATCTTGGTGGG
The DNA here is from genome assembly GCF_951394365.1 of Tetrao urogallus. Lineage (NCBI taxonomy): Eukaryota > Metazoa > Chordata > Aves > Galliformes > Phasianidae > Tetrao > Tetrao urogallus. The sequence goes on from NC_136818.1 coordinate 23,507,258, forward strand.
ATTGTAGGCACGTGAGCAAGATCCCTTAAACGTCACAGATGTGTTTGCCACTGACCCACTACTTCCTATTTTCACCAAAATGCACATCTATTTTTGTAATTTGTGGGTAAGCTGATGAAAGCCCTGTTTTGGCCATGCCTGCTGCATCTTCTTTATTCAGATCAAGAGCCCTTTAACACCACATGTTGTGGCAAACCGAAGACGAGGGTTATTTTACCATCAAAGAATCCACCTCAGTGCTGAGCACACTTTCAGAGACTTCTCCCTTCCCGGCACTCTCTGCCATTGCTGCCTGCTGTCACACTCTCTGTTTCACCTGTAGCCAACTTCAGAGGTCACCTGGTAAGCAGAGCCAAGTGGCAGCACATCCACGTGGCACATCACGACACCCGCAGGCTCTGCTTTCTGCTGCCTTCCTACTGCTCAAACCATACACAGGGCTAACAAGGGTTTTGAAGTGATGGCAGGACTGTTTGCTGCAGACAGACACCCACGTCACAGCAAGACTTTTGATAGAAAGCAAGGAACTGAAATTTCAGCAAAGTTGATCTCACCCAACATAGGAGTCAGGAACAGTTGAGCAGGATAAAAGGACAGGAGAAGGGCAAAAAGGGCATCAGATTTCTCTCTCTGCCTCCTAAGCCCCCCTTTCGCCAAGTTTGTCAGCAAAGAACAGCAAAAGGCAAGACATGGTTACACAGGCAGAAAAAGACAACTCGCTTAGAAGGATCCCTCCATCTTTCACTATCCCCAGAGGAAAGGTGGCAGCTCTTGTTAACTGCACACATCATCAGGCTGAAGTTTGTGCTGACAGCAATTAGAATTAGCCAGCAGCTAAAAAATACATACAGGTACAAGTTTGCATGCAAGGATTTAAAGAACAATTTTAAAAAATGCTATGTAGGAGGAAGACTTATTAGGTTCTGGACATAGTAAAATAAGTATTTGAAGATGATATTTCCTGTTACAATAACGACTAGTAGAAATGCTAAAAAGCAACTCTTGAAAGCCCACAGGGCTGCATAAATTACACCCAATAGCAACTGAAGATGTAGTTAAGAAAACGAACAAAAAGACGGCATTCAAAGGTAGGGTTGTGTTTGTTTGAAGCATTAACTCCAGAGGTGACAACCTTTTGCTGTCCCAGGCTAGGCCTGGCAACCAGAGTCAGAGCAATACTGGTAAGTACCAGCCACATATGGCAAAAATGGATGCACCCCGTTCATGCTCACTAATGGGTACCTCAGAAAGAGAAACTGAGAGCACCACCCAAGAGAAGGCTTCTGGGTTTTTTTTTGCAGCAGGGAAAGCATGAGGGCCCAGGAGCTCAAGCTCACAGATAGCACCAGGCTAATACATGGGGAGATGCAGACAGCCTCAGAATGCATGTTACAAGTTTAAATTCAGCTTCAGAGAGGCTCAGAAAGGAGTGGCAATAACTGACAGACAGCAAAAGCATCCCCTTTGGCTTATCTGAGAGCAGAATGGCAGGGACGCAACTGAGAATCCTACACAGCTCCACAGTGCTCCCAGCTGCCTCTTCCATATGGTAAGGCACGAGCACAGTGGATCCCACTGCACTCTCCTCATTTGACCCTGCCGCCCCAGGACAGCCCGTGGAGACAGCAGCAGCTCACAGCATCCTTGGGTTACACAACACTGCGGTGGGCGCCGACATCTCAGTGTTGTTTCTTTATTATGTTTTTTTTTTTTTTTAACAGTTCAGTTTTCCAGCCAAGGGTGATGCTTTCCACTTCCCTCTACAGTCAACTCTTCACTAGAAACACAAGGCACATGCTGAGATGTGTGTTGGTACCAACAGCTCCCTAGAGAGCTGTTCACATTCACAAGAGAGCAGCATTCAAACCCCATTTCTGACAGCTCTATGGCATCGCAATGCTTAGCACAGCCCTTTTCCAGAGAGCAAGACATTTTTCTCTCTTGTTCATTAAGCACATGCAAACTACACCCTGCTCCCAATGGGCCGGGATCAGCAGAAGGGGCACTGAGCTCTACAGAGACCTTCTGAGGCAGGACAGAATCCAGCAGCACAAAGAGCCATTGCAGCCGAGAATTGAAAGCAGCAAAGTAAGATTCCATTTCTTTTGATTGCGTCTGTAATAAAAGCTAGGAAATTAAGTATAGGGCTGTGAGGTAATGGGATCAATTGCTTGAACATACGGGAAACAAAGATGCAGGTGATCTAATTGCATGCAACAGCCTAGTTATGAGAAATGGAACAGCTGCTGTGGCTGCTCAGAGGTTGCAAGGAAGACCACAGCAAACACGCAGATGCTAATTTCCCGTTATCCCCAGACAGTAAGTGCATTCACAAACCCTTCAGGTGGGATCCACGCCCTGCCCCACGCTGCCAGCACACAGCCAGCCTCAGCAGTGGGAAACACCGGCTGGTTGTCAAACACTGACCATGCCTGTGCTGTAGCCCCCTGGGCAGTGCATGCAACCCTCAAGTCAGCAGTAACCGTGCCGTGTTACAACTTATAAGAGATGTTCACCAGCTGTTTCAAGTTATTTTTCGTAAAAGTCATAGAGTTTCTTCTTTGCTGTGAGACTGCAGAGGACCCAGTAGGATGCAGGCTCTCTACCCAGCACACATCTAGCAAAGAAAAAACTAGTTTCAACACAGCCAGCATTTATCTTCCATTTTTATGTCCTAAGGAGTCACATCAAAGAAACACAGAATGGTTGGGTTGGAGGGGACATTAAAGATCACTGAGCTCCACCCCTGCCACGGCCTGGCTGCCCCGGGCCCATCCATGGCCTGGGGCACCTCCATCTCTGGGTGGCAGTGCCAGTGCTTCACTTCTGAGTGAAAAACACCCCTCTAACCTCTAATCTAAATTTCCTCTTCTAGTTTAAAATCCTTGCCCCTTGTCCTATCATTATCTGCCCATGCAAAGTTGGTACCCCTCCCACTTGTAGGCTCCACTCAAGCATGGAAGGCTGCAATGGGCTTTCCCCACAGCCTTCTCTTCTCCAAGCTAAACAAGCCCAATTCCCTCAACCTTTCTTCACAGAAGAGGTGCTCCCAGCTCCCTGAGCATCTTCATGGCCTCCCCTAGACCCACCCACTCCACTAGCTTCACATCTTTCTTGTGCTGGGGCCCCTTTTATTATTTTTCAAATTGGGGAAGAGATACATAAAAAAGATGCACGATTTTTCCTATCCATTCCTAAGCTAACCCATTTTTATCTGAAAAAGGTCTGGAAACATTAGATCTTCTCAAGCCGATCCAAACCCCAGAAAGTTTCTTTTCTTTAGCAACACCTGATGCTGTTTGACACTCAGGGTTTCCACAAGATAAGACACGCTGCTTGATGGCTGCCTACCCACAGCACTTTGTGGTCAGAGCTCTACGCTTTGTTCCAAAAGCAGTGGAACATTTGCACCAAAGTGAAGCATGTTAAGCTGTTCCATCCCATCTCACGCTGCACACTGGCAAAAGCAGAAGCCACCTTACACTTCAGTTCTCTCCCCACCACAGCTAAAGGAGTTCACATATTTAAAAGAAACTGCATTTCCACTCTGATGCTTAATGCATATAAACAAAATGTCTTATTTCAGCAAACATGGCTAGCAATACCTTTATATGATGCATATGTTTGTGATTATCCCTTCTCTGATGGAAACACTTGTGTTACTTAAATATTTGGTGCCCCTGGGCTTGCACGAAGGGATCACGAAAGTGTTCCAAATTTTCCTGTGTGTGACAGCTTTTTGCAACAGGAAACAACAGCTCTCTGTGCTCTGACAGGCTCCTCAAGGTGACCGCCTGGCCTGCTGGCTGAGTGTTGTGGTTTGTCTGTACAACCACCTCAGCACACTGAGGTTGTAGCTCCAGAAGCTCAAACAGATCCACAGAACTCCCACCAGCACCCTGCTCAGGGCTCCCTCCCTGCCATCACCTCTACAGATGTACTACATCTATATCCTAAAAGATGAGACCCTTGGTTTCCATAATTAAGCAGCCAGATTTCTTGCTATACAGGCTGCTGCCAAAGTCAACAGCTTATTTACAGAGATATGCTTTAATGCAAAAGCAATTTCTTCATGGCTGTTCTAATCTGGTTTTGTTTTAAGCAATATAACAAATAAGGTTGGCACAATATAACTCAAAGACTCCAGAAATCCACAATGAGAGCCAGGAGGCCAATTCTATTCAATAACCACTTGGTTGGAAACTGAATTGGTTTTTGTTTGTTTGTTTCTAAAGCAGGGCATCTAATTTTAAGATCAGTTTAAAGGGGAAAAAAAATCTTAGATAGAACAGCAGTTGGACACTCCTCTCTACATGCCTGAATCTCGAGAAAAGAAGCAGCCTGAAGGAACACTGCACTCCAGTGGAAATCCTGAGAGCACATTGCTTTCACCACCCGATCTGTAGGAAGCAGAGAGAAGGACAGATGCTTGGGCAAGCTCTGAGCCACAGGAGGCTTGGGAACAATCACACACTGAGCACGTGCTGGGGAGAAAGGATACAGCCCTCGCTGCTCAATACACATGCTGCTTTTATGGCATTTTGCACCACAAAACATACCACAAGATGGACCAGGCCCTCCTCTGAAGTATCCACACCGCCTCAGTGATTTGTCAAGCTTTATAAGCCACCTTCATGAGAAAGCGCTGTCTCTGCAGAGCACAAACAACTTAGGAGAGCCTTTATTTCAAAGAAATCAGGTTAGTCAGTGTGATATTAATAAAAGTGAAATAGGAAGCTAAAAATTACTCAAGAGCCCACATGAAAGGATAACATTAAGCAAATGAGAACATGATTTTAGGAGCTTTTTTGAAAAAGAAAATAAAAAAGTGGTTATAAATAATTAAAAGCAGCAAGCGCAGCAAGAGGAAGCTGTGGTTCAGTTCCATCCTACTGCCAGAAGCAAACGCACAGCTGCAAGAGCACAAGCAGCCCAGGAGGCTCCTCCCAATATGAGCCTTTCCAGCGGTTGAAGCACGATGTGGTCGGTTGGAAAGTTTAGAGCAAGGCATAGCTGAAATGTTTGGTACTGTTTGCTAACAGTAATGAGAATATGGAAAGTTGCCCCTCAACTGACATGCACCAGCAGTGATCCTAGGACAGAAATACTTTATGGACAGGAGTCATGAGTGCTAACATCAATATCCACTAAGCAGCACAACAGGACTCTTAGGCTGATGTCTCTCACTGTACGTCCAGTTAATCAGATACTGAAGAAGTTTGCACTGTGGGCAATGCTTTCTCTCCCCATCACACCAGAGGAATTCATGTGAGCTCCTGTACTCTCAGCCCAGAGGCAGCATTTCTCAGGAACAGTAAGGAGCCTTCAGGAAAGCGAAGCTACAAAGCTCATGACATTATAATGTGGGTTTTTTAAATACTGATTCTGAAGAATATCTTCAGAACTACATGAATACTATGAATACTATGAGGTCCTCCAAAGACAGTCTTGAAACATGAGAGACTGAGTGAGAAACATTCCTGACCTTACATTAGCTGCCCCTTATGGCACCTGCCACATCTCCCACATGGATTGCAAGCCAAGTGGCCTGAAACCACATAGCTGAAACCAAGCTCTGCTCTATTTTGGACATGCATTATTCCCATAGCATGTTGCCTATACATTAAAACTTTATTGCTGGTATTTTTTTTTTTTTTTTTAACCAAACACAATCATTCCTTAGGTTATTAAACCCTGCCCAGGTTTAAAGCCAATAGATAGTCGGGAATACAAAACTGTTTGAAAGGAATTTAGTTGCACGCCTAAAATCACTGACAAGGAAATACGTATATCTGCTTGGAATTTAAACATGCAGCCTACTCACAATTACCGACACCTGAGGTACAAAACAGATCTCAGCAGCAAAAGAAATCAAGAAGGTGCTTCAGTTTGAGGCCAAGTATCACCCACCCTAAAGAGGATGCGGTAGGTACATCAAGTGTTTTTAAAGGACTCTTATTGTATGAGGAAGCACAGAGGAGTGCTGCTGACTGCTCAGTTATTTCTACGTGATCCTCAAGGATAGCTCACCAGTGCTATGGGGTAATCTAGTGTAGGAAAAAAGGTGAGGAAAGGGCACAAGAGTTGTCCAGTCCAGCAAAACAGAGGAAGGATTCTGGCTGTCCACACACCACCATGGTTCCAGAGAAGCTTGGGTTTCACCAAGCCCTCAGCAGCTGCTTCCAGGAAAGGCAATGCTTCCTTGCCTCACAGCAATCCCCACACAACAGTTGATAAATATAAGACCACCACCATCTTTGATTTAACTTCAGTTTCACAATTTTTTTTTCTTCCATCCAGAGCTCAGAGGCCAGCAATAACAAAGGATAAATAAAAACTTGATAGTTGGAGACGCATTTGACACTGCACATCCCATCATCAGTCATTTGGCCTCATTCCATACCTCTCAATTTGAGGTTTCAGCACACGATAGCAAAGAGGGGCTTTTCTAAGAATTCAGTCGTGTCCAGCTCCACTTGTCTGACGAGAAAAACAGCTCAGTTACAACCGAGACAGAAAAGAAAAGCAAACTTCCTACAAGTGACGCATCAAGAGGAAGGAAGGTAAATTGAAACAGAAAACCCACACCACAAGAAAGCCACACACCCCCAAAGCAGCCCTTCCTGCACTTCTCTATTTATTTATTTATTTATTTTAATCAAAGCAGTTCCCATGGTGAAGCCAGAGACTTTTGTGAGAGAAACTAGCACTGGGGAGGTCACATTTGAAGAGAGGAGTAAGGGGCTGGACTGCCAATGGATTTGCCATTTGGCTGCACACAGTGCAGCTAGGCTCACTACAAGTAAGCTGTTCTGGCCTCACGCTGAAATGTAAAGGTCACTCCTCCTTGGAGATGCGTTTACGCCATAAGACAGATTTTCAAAGGAAAAGCGCCACTAAATTAAAGACAAAGTGTTCAGATTTATTTGGAAATTCACAGTTTCTAATGGCACTACAGCTCTGTAGTTACAAACTCTTGTTCCACAACAACATATGCTGCACTCAGGTATGCATTTTCCTCATCCAGGTTTAAAACTCTCAAATCCAGGTTCAACAAATCTGGTTCATGTGCTCTGACTGGCTAATTGTGCAGATCAAATCCAAAAGTACATCACCTTAAAGTATTCATAAACCAACAAGAAAGCAGCAAAACAAAACATCAAAAACAAAGGCTTTAAATAAGTCACATACAATACCAAGGAAAGGCATTAGATCTGTTAAAAAGAGTACCACTAAAAGTGCTCAATAAGTTAACTTATTTTTTTACAATGTGAACCTGTAACATTTGTCAAAAGGAACAACCTTTTGTTCCACTCACTCAGATACACACAACATTTTCCCACTCACACATCCTATAGTATCCAAATATACAGTCACGGTCAAAAATAAAAAAAAACTCTTGTACGAAAATATCAACCATACAAACACTGCACATTTGTTAGCCAATACAAAAGCAAATGCTACAGAAATACCCACTTTGAACCAACCCAACCGGTCAGACTTCAAGGCTTTGCAAACGCAGCACACCCAGAGCTGCTCTGGAAAACTCTGCCTCGTCTGCCCCAACGCACCCTCGTGCTCTCCAGCTGAGCTTTCTCCCCAGCTCTCAGCACAGAAACAAATGGAGTGTCCTCCATTCAGCTCTTTTGGAAAACTACAGCAGTCAATTTTGATAACAAAAGCATTCGTCGTCACAAGATGTTCACAAGAAACACTAAGGAGCAACTGTCATCTGTTCAGCACATCAGGCTACAGCTCTGCTTTGTACCTGCAGGTGAAGATAAACGTAACTACCATTCCCAGTGAGACATTTTTCTCAATGGAGTTTGCAAAACCAGAATCCAGTCAGGCAAGTCCATCTATTAGTATTTTTACAGTATCCAGTCCACATTACTGAGTCCAGCTGAAAGCCAGCACGTCCCTTTACAGCACTGTAGTGTTGCATCTTCAAAAACAAAAAAAAAAAAAGCTAGAGAAATTACAAAATAAATCAAATGACAAACAATTGTATCTCCCCTCTTCCAGTGGCATTATAAATAGACAAAAGGCACATAAATATGGGAAGGTGCAAGAAATAGGAACAAAGCTGAAGGAAGAGGATTAGGCTTTTATCCCTATTCCACCCAACAAACTGGGTTTCAAAAAATCTCTGCCCCAGGAACTGTGAAAAAAAACCTTTAAAAAAATGAACCCCCCTGCCCGCCCTCCCCCCATGCTGTTCTCATAGGAAACTTTCAGCCTCATAAAGCTGCAGCTTATAGCCAAGATTGACACAATCCCATCTATTTAAAAAAGGCAGAAACCAAATTTCTGAATACTTTCCAATTAGTCGAGCTCTTCGTCTCCCACCATCCTCCCACAGAATACCACAGACTGTTCTCAAATGAACAAACACTCTCCTGTTTGAGAAGTTCAGCTAGTTTTAGATGTGTCCAGAAACTGCCGTGACACCAAGTGTTCCCACTGTTATATCTTTGTTTCCTTTGATTATGTCATGCAGGCTTGGCATTGACCCTGACTTAGTCTGTATTAGAGTTTTTATGAGCTTCCCTTGGTCTGAAACTTTAGACCGTCTTCGTTTTATGGCCCTCTTCTCAGTTTTTGTCTTTTGGGCTTGTCCATTGCACAGACTCGTACAAGCTGAAATGCCACAGAAATAGGACTCCTCAGATTGCGATGACGTTTCTGAGCTTCCTTCAGATGGAGGGCCTTTATATGAAGAGTGATAAACTTCCCCAATGTTAGAGAAGTCCCTCTGGTTTGTAAACGGCTTCCTTCCTTTTATTTCCCCATTGGCTATGGGATGGGGAGGCTCTGCTGTTGGCTTGATAGTCTCTATCTTTTCACTTTTGTATTTGCAACGCTTTTTCTGAAACCACAAGTAAAAAGAGAAACAGTCAGCTTCTGAAAGGGAAGCAGGGCTAAGACCCAACCCTGGGGAGCAGGGCAGCAGAGAGCAGCTGAGAGGCACCACCTGCAGGCAGAACGGTGCTCGCACTCAGCCTGCATCCCTGCACCTACTGTACCTTCTTCTCTGGGGAGAACTTCAGGGGTTCTACAATGTACAGGTCCTCGGGATCCACTGTAAGAAAGGGCACACACATTCAGCACTTCTAACTGACAATGCCAGCTACAGAACAACACCGTTCTAACTACACAGGATAAGATATGCCATTTATCACACATTTTTGCTGCCATTATAAACTTATGGACAACACAAGTACACAGAAGTGAAGACAACACTGAAGAAGTCCCCCTCATTGACATGGCAGCTGTCACCTGAAAACATCTCACATTCTGACATAGGAGGCCATAAGAGCAGAGCACACAACACACTCTGGGACAAGGAACAAGCAGTTGGCAGAAATGAGCTTCTAACGCACAAACTGCTAGCAATATCATAGTGCTTAACGTGCACCTAGCAGCAAAAGCACCCATCAATAGGACAGACATTCAGACTGATGTGACATCAGCATTCCTCCATCGGCATTTTGAACATTTTTCTTCTGAGCCTAGTAACATTTCAATTCAAGTAATGGATTTCTATGCAGTTTTATTCACTGTACAAGAACTGTGAAGCTGGTTTGATGCACCTGGAAGCACTGCATCAGTGGCATACCCAGTAGTTAATGTCACTATAATGCTGCACCACTTTTTGTTTTTGCATGACAATGATGACCTAAGAAAGCAGAATTCACTTGTTCTGAATCTAACACAAATATTGAAGTGATGAGATCATTCCTCTTAGTCAAGCCAGGACAAATGAGGTAAATTTTCTTAATACAGCTGATAAATTTGGATCCATAAATACCTGCTAAGTTTCAAGATTGACTACTTAGGACTTCCAAGAGGTAGGGCATTCAGACTTGGTTTCTGGCATTAAAAAATACTGCTTCCTACAAGCTTCATAGCTTTGTAGGCCTGCATCGATTGTTACACATCTCAGGGAGGCTGTCATTTATACTCTACAAAATGCTAATGATGTATTTAGTGTTTTAGCCTAATTTAGCACTGTTCTGGGAGCGGTAACATTAATGAACCACCCTGCTGCACAGAACGTATTAGTGAACTACTGCACTTCAGCACACCTTGACATGAACCCCCAATGCCATTTTCATACGCACACTTGCAAATAAAACACACAACATATAGTGCCAGAGTAATACAAGTCTTACAGGTAGATCATACCTTCTTTACCAGATAGCTGGAAAGACTGTGATCTGACCAGTGGGAGAGAAGTTCTTCTTTTCAAATTCATATCATCGTAAGAGGAAAAGCATCTAAAGCAACGCAAAACACAAAGCTTTTTTTAAACATGTCTTTCTCAGGACTATGCATTTTTCCATTAAGAAACATTTTCAGCAGAATAGAATCAGTCCTTCACCCAGGTGCCTGAGAAGGCCAAGCAAACAGGCACAGCACTGCCTTTAAGACATGCTACCAAGGCATCTTAAGTTCTCTGGCTCCACAATTGCTACAGAGCAGTAACTGCGCTTTGCAATCAAGAAAGTAAACCTGGGGTTAAAGCAGATTTGCCAGCCCCAGCAGATTTAGGAAACATCAACAAAAGCTGCAAAAACAATTAAGTTTCAAATACATTACCTTTTGGGGCTAGGGTAGTGATTACTTTTAGGAATTTTTGAGAGGTAACCTTCACAGAACTGAGATGTGCTTCTGCACCGCTGCACACAAAGCACCAAGCCCAGAATGACACAGAGAACCAGAGAAATCACAAGGTAGGTTTGTCGATCAGAAACCTGGAAGAATTTGATACAGCTGTTAAAGACTAACCAGCAATGCAATGGCTCTATTACCTTGCTTTCAACACGAGAACTTCAAAAGAACAGCTGATATGTTTTCAAGTCACCTTTCCTGTTTTTCTACTTCACGCTAACATTCAAGTTGGAGTAGTTTTCCCAGAGGTTTGATTTAGTGCAACGCTACGTGGCATTTGAGGACTAAAGGCTGAAAATCACTATCTGATAACGTGGGATAAGATTCCACTGACTACGGCACCACTGCTACTTAAAGAAGAAGCTGCCCCCCATAATGAATATAGAAGTCTTTCTGAAAGTGATGCAGTTCCCACAACCTAGTGCAGAAATGTTAAGTTTTGATTCACTTTTGATAGGAAATATCTCAATATTATGCTTTTCATCACTTGTCACTGCAGTACTGAATGAATCCTATTACATTCACTTGATTCAATGGGTTATATTTTCCAGACTATTCAATTTCACATCCTAGCAGGATCTTGCCAGTATGTTCCTTTCTGAGCATTCACAGATGAAGCTTACTAGAATTACACAGAAGCTGAAATTCAGCGAATTATGTTTCAAAATAAACAGCAGTGTCCTATACTAATCTATCTCAAATGCACTAAAGGATGAGAAGACCAGGAACACGACTTTCCATCTTGTACTCATGAAATGTCTCAGACAAATGGACTCAGGTGACTAGAGTTTAGGGAAAGTACGTATTCAAATCCCAGGACACCTGCCTGTCATACCCTGATGATCACCAAGGTCAGATCCTATTTAAAAGCACAGCACTCACTAATGGGTGGTTAGCCAACTAGGCGTCAACGAGGGTGTCACTAAGTGCTAGAAAACAGCTCAGGACACTGTTTGGCAACATGCACAAAAAGAATCATACTTAAAATATGGTTTGAAATCTCAGGCTGAAGAACGCAAACATTTGAAATACTCCTAATATTGGTGCCAAGATTCCCCTCATCTACACACATCACAATAGCCAGAGAGGGAAGGAGAGGGGTGTTTTAGACATGCTGGTCTGCCACTGAGGAGGGGGAAGCACAATGCTCTGCACATTCATCTATTATTACAGTCCAGATCCAGCAGAGCTCAGACCCACTTTCACACTAGAACTCCTACTGCAAGGCTGTTAATATTCAAGTGGTCAATATAAGTGCTGGAAATGTAAAGTACCTCCATTTTACTGAAGCTGAGAAACAGGTAAAGCCATGCAATACAACTTGTTATGCAACACATTAGATGCCAGGGAAGTTCTTGAAGAATAGAATGCATCATTCCCCCACCCCCATCATGTTTCAAACTGTGTGTAACAAATCCTACTGCTGCCATTGCAAACTCAGAGCTTAGCCTTCTAATTTCACTGAGTCATTTTACAGGACCGTATCAACTGTAACGTACTACAGGAAGGCTGAGATATTCAGTTATTCCAAGCAAGTTCCTTCTTTTACCACAAGCTGCGATCACAATTTCAGGACTCGCAGGGCTGTAGTACAAACTATTACCAATTTTGCTGTGTGCAAGACAACTCAAAATACTCAGCCTTTCTCCTCCTCCCTTGGCCAGTTGCCGAAGCAGGTTGGAAGCAACAACTGAAAAGCTTTGCTTAAAGACTCCTCAAACCGAGGAATCTTTAAGGCCTTTTCAAACTGAGATATGTTTATGCATCCATTTCCTTGGCTCGAGAGCTTGCACCATACTGCTAATTTATAATTACCTCACGTTTTAATTCCGCCACGGTTGCTGACAGATTGGAAACTAGCTGCGTCATGTTGGTGAGTTGTGCTTGTAACAGCTGGATTGCTTCTGTTTGCCGCTGATCCTGTATTGAGGAGAGTCATGCCCATGCTATTTAGTTCAGGGTTCCACTATCCCGTACTCTTGCACAACATCAGCATTCTATTTGACAGAGCCAGGCACGGGGTAGCCCTGTGATCCTTTTAGCACGTTTCCAACAAAACTTTCACTTCACATTTCAAACTGTTTATGTAACGTTAATCAGAGAAAGCCTTCAGAACATCAACATTTTTACACAACAATGTTTTGTAACATTATGTCTGTTGTTTTTCATTACAGTGACTACTACTACCTTTATTAAAGGCAGGATTGGTAGTTAGCTCTGTGCAATGACTATCAGGAAGCCAAGCACTGTCATGTTCCAAAACATGTGCAGATCACCAGACAAAGCTGAAATCTAAAGGCTGAAACATTGCTTCTGCTCTGTGATCAAGTGGCTAGCCTTAGAAGCAGGAGCCCAAGCTAGCCAGCAATAAGCCCTTTGAAGATATCCTCTCCTGCCACCCTTACAAGATCCTTCATCTTATGAGAAAGTAAGAAAGCTGAGCAGAGCATCAAGGAGGTTAACCAAGAGAGCCCTCAGACTGACCAGCAATTTGATAATATTCAAAACAAGCGAAAAAGAACATGCATGTCAACTCAGGAAAGTTGCAGTTTTCTTTGCTTTTGACAGAGAAGCACACTACAGGCCCAATGCAGCACTTCAGAGATTTTCAGAGAGTTTCTGATTAAACTTGCTGTGACGTGCACAAGTGCTTTTGTGATTATTTAGCACACAGGTAATGCTGCAATTGAAAGCTCACAAAAGCTAGGAGAGCAGTGCAGGAAAACAGGAAAAAAAAACAAACCTCTACTGCAGCTCCCACATCCTTTAATCACACTTAACATAATGGACTAAAACTTCTGCTACATGCACCACCCTTTCAATTGCAAATCTGGCTTAAATCATTATTGGACCTCTCTTCCCTTTCTAGAGGTTAGGTCTCTTCAGCAACATCAGGGTAATCATCTATCTGTGCTTAAATACCAGAGCTGCAAAAAGAAGGAAACTTAAATATGTGGTTTGACTGCAAGAAACAGGAGCCAGAAGCATCATGGATAACTCACTGATAAATACATTTAAAGACTGTCAGCCACTAATAGCTGACAGCTGATTTTTTTTCCCTGTCTTAGTCTCTGCTGGGACAGAACTGTTTTCTTTTGTGTCTGGTGTGATGCCAGGCTTTGGTTCTAGGAGAATAACAATGTAGATAATACACCAATGTTTACAGTTGTAGCTATGCTGTACAGAGCCAAGGCCATTCTCAGCTCAGGGCCCAAGGAGCTGGGAGGGAACAGAATTAGAACAGCTGACTTAAGCTGGCCAAAGGGATATTCCATACACATGATATTGTGCAGAAGCAGTTCTGAAGGGGGTGGGAGTTCTCTCTCCCTCGCTGCTTAGAGGCTAGCTGGGCATCAGCTGGGGGGTGCTGAGCAATCGCTTGTGCATCATGTATGTGTGTGTCATGATTGTTATCCTTTCCCCTTTATTTTAGTAAGTAGTTTTATCTCAACCCATACATTCTACCTTGTTTGTTTTTTTTTCCCCCCTCCAATTCTCCCTCCCATCCCACTGGGAGGCAGGGGAGTGAGCAAACAACTGCATGGTGCCGAGCACCTGCTGAGTTAAACCACATTTCCCCAAATATAAAAATTGGGAAACAAACCGGATATAACTTTATTATAAAAAGAGACTGTGAGCATGTCTGCAAAATTCTATTACAAGGAAGAATTTGGGAAATGCGGAATGGACTTGCTTTATAAGGCAGATATGCAGCTAAGAAAAGCCTTCAGTAGCAAAAGTATTTTTGTGCCTTCTTGTAACATTCTCAGAAGCAGCATTTCCTAACTAGGAAATTACTTCAACAAATCATACCTGCTCTTCTGCTATTCTTGAGGTGTTCTGAAGTTTTATTATTGTTTTATTGAAAGCCTTCTGCATTTCTTCCATTTGCTTTCGGTACCTAAAAAAAAAAAAAAAAAAAAAAAAGTACAAAGACCTGACACGTTAGTTGACACAACCCCTCAGCATTAGGCTTGTCTACTATGTGCTACTATGCAAGGAGAAACTGTTTTTGTCCAAAGCAGCTTATTTAAGATTCAAGTGGTATCCCTTTTCCAGCTTCAAATACAGTCACACATCTACCTACTTTGTGTGATTTTATTCTAAGCTTACAGTCAAATATAGTTTCACAGCACCTTAATAGCTGAGTGCTAACTTACTGGCACTACGGAGAATTTTCTGCTAAGCAGTGACTGCCAAGAGAGACAACGGCATGCTAAACATAGCAGAGTCCTTCTCTGGAACCAGCTCGTAGACAGGTACATTTCCTGCTTATCCTCAGTCCATCATAGATAAACCACCAGTATGTAGATATCCCTCACAGAAAGTTCAGGGTTCCTCCTCCATGCTCCCTTCTTCAGCAGGAGTTACTACAGATAACACAGTAGTTTAATAGGAAGCAAGCAACTGAATAATCCAGTAAAAGGCACTGTAGGCCTGTGTTACTGAATGTAACAGCAGCAGGAGTGCGTGCCCTTTTGCAGAAGGAACTATGGAGAAGAGTAGTACTTGAAGACAGCAACACTTCATCCTTTAAAAATAAAAAAAGACAAAAAACTCCACCACCACCACCCCAACCCAACTACAACACTCAATATTCTTCAACACAAAATAAAGGTGACTGTAGCTGAAAATACAGAAAGGGCACCCTAGATACCCATACACATCTAGATCTCTGATAGCTTTTCAAGATCAGCTAATTGCCTCAGTTTTCCATAAAGCTTCCCATTGAAGTAACTTCCACATAATCCTTTGCATACAAATATAAAATAATTCCTTAAAATAGTTGGCTAGAACCACAATTACAGACTGCAGACCTTTCCCCAACCTTACCTCTGGCTCAGTTCTTCTAAGTAACGGCTGCTGAGAGACATATTTACTTCCAGGGCTTTTATGCGGTTATTAAGGCGCATGAAGACGGACTCTTTTTGATTAGACCCATGAACAAGATTTCCATTAGCATAGCCTAGATCTGTTGAATTCTGCAGCTCAGCATAGAAGTCTGTAGCTGTTCTCTGTGGACCTCCGGAGACCGGAATTGACATAAAAGCTTCCTCGGTTGCCTGATCTTCCTCTTTTGTTTCAACAGATACAGAAGACTCAACAGGAGACGAAACAGGTTTCTGCACTTCTGGAGTGCTTTCCTTTCCTTCCCCAGCATCACTGGCTAAGATGCCCACTGTATATTCAGGCTGCAGAACAGTCTCTGTAGGCTTTGAAATCATTGGAGTAGCGGTAGTCTCCCTGGTGCTCATCTCCTTTACTTCAGTGATCACACTGGTTTCAGAAACTACAACAGCTTCCTCTGCAACAGAGCTCTCAGCCTTTTCTGTTGCTGCACTGACTTCAGCTGAATCCACCTGAGGAGTGATCCCTGGTGCTTCCTGGGCTGCCTCTTCTTGCGAAGGCTCCAGCACCATCTCTGTTGTTGGCAAAGGTTTAACTTCTGAGGTAACTTCTAAGAGCAGAGATTGAGAGACAGTTTGAGGATGGCTTGGTTCCAATTCAATAGTAGCTGTAGTCTCATTACTGATGATCTCATGAACCACACTGCTAAAATCAACTGCCACAGTAGAGCCGGGTACTTTGTCAGCTTTGGTGTCTAATTGCTCAGGCAGAAGTTCATCTGACACAGGGACAGACTGAGGCAGAACGACCTGTGGCAGCTGAGCATGAGCAGAGCCATCTTGCTCTTGTTTCCCTTCAGTTTTACCATGTTGCCGATTCATGGCTACTGTAACTGAACAGCATTTAAACAGATATTCCGTAAAAGTAGAAATGCAACAAACTGTAGCCAAGTCATAGCAATAGGTGTCTGTCTCAAGTTCAAACCATGCAGATTTTTCTTCTTCCTGATCATCACTAGACAACAAGGTTACTGTTGACTGGCTTGTGTCTTCTTCATACTCTTGTACCAGCTGAACAATAGGACTTTCTTTCGTCAAATCCACACGTAACTGCTCCTTATCTATCTGTGGAATATCTGTCGTAGGAAGTCTACAAGGAGAGAGTTAAACACAGGATGTTACTTCAACGGTTTTACACGCCTGCTTTAGAAGACTGCAAAGTTTATTCTCATGATCAAAAGTCAGCGTGAATGTAGTCAGAAATCATGCAAGTTATTCTTCCTCAATATGTTTCAAACTTGATTTGCCACCCAATTTTTTCAACTCTGGCTTCTGACACAGCAAAACTCCTCAATCAGAAAGGCCCCTCTTTCCTTACCCCCAAAGAGGGCTACCAGTTCAACTATCACTAAGTTTTCACACAGCAAGCATTTTGCTCTTCTACTTCAACCTTCAAATGTGAGAGAGGAAATATTCCAACTAACTTCCCTCAGTCTCAGAGCACTGAGAAGCCGTAATACCACCACACACAGAAAAAGACTCAGCTCTAAGCAGCTAAATCAACTCTAAACAACTAACCAACTAAGAAAAACACAGATATCTGTGATATACTCCCCCTCCTCATCTCAGTCCATACATTTGCATACATATTTTCATCAAGGAGAGCCTTACAACATACGGTTCCAAACTTCTGTCAGTACAATCTGACTGAAGTTTCAGAAATACAGCTTCCATTCCTAATTAGTCTCCCTTGCAGGAGACAACCTGCAAAACCTCAAATAATATTCAGCCCGCATCCACCCCAGAATCTTTAATAGAAAAATAGAAAAAGAACAGCTCCTCTTATTCTCTTTTTTCTCTTATTGCTTCCAAATGAAATAATACAAATAATTGAAAATGTTACAGAAGCATTTTGATATTTAATCAAGTGCTAAAGCATATAATGAAAAGAGCTGTAAGTAGTTACTAAAGCAAACATTTTTCCTGGTTAGTACTTCTTCCCTGCTTCATCACTATTTCGTTTCTACTTGTTTTAGGCAGCAAGCCACATCTGAGTTTTCTACTACCAAAGATGCCTGACTGGTATGGGCTAGTCTATGCTACAAGCACACTGAAAAACACACAGCTTACTCTGGTGAAGGAACAGGAGTTGGTTCAAGCAGTCTCGGTGCAGCTGTTGAACTTGCAGGAGTGGTGACAGTGACATTTTCAGATATACTTTTGTTCCCTGTTGCAGGATGGAGGAAAGAATAGGACAAAGATTCAAGAACCATGTTTGCCTTCCATATTTAGGAGTGGGAGGGATATGTGTTAGATGTTAACACTTCTTCAGTAACAACTGCAGGTCATTAAAGTTCCAGTTAATTGAAAGTACTAGCAACAGTTTGTGTATAAGATGCTATGGACAGCCTTAAAATACTTCCAGGGAGGAGTCAGATTCTACAACTAGAACTGTGTAACACAGAGTAAGAAAGCAGAATATGGCTGAACAAGTATCTGGAATCTTTGTTCCTTTCTCAGCAAATTAAACTTTTGCTGTCAACAGGGTAAGCATTCTACGACACTGATCACACATGCCATAAAAGAGGGTGAAGAACAATCATTTAATTGCACATCCTCCAACTCCTCCTGGAAAATTTTAGCAAGCGAACAGAAGAAATCCCCCAAAGAAATCACAGAATCATTTGAAACGGAAAGGACTTTCAAAGGTCACCTTTAAAGGTCCAACTCCCCTGCAATGAACAAGGACACCACCTACAGCTCAATCAGACGAGGCTTCCTGGAATGCTTTTAATGTAACCAAAAAATAAAAATACCTTCAGCTTCAGAAGTTTCTTCAGTTTTAGCTCCAAGCATATTAGCAGCAATATTCACCATATTGAGGATAGCATCTGAAATGGAAATCAAGTGATCAATGAGGACATACTCAGAGGGCTCAGAGATCACACCACAGTGCTATCTGCTGTTATGTAACACTCACCTGAAACAAATCACAATATATTAAAATGAACAAAACAATCCTTCTACCATTCTGAATGCTCGACCATCCTTCTAAGGATAAGAGATTTCTTTTAAAAGATAGAAACTTGTATTTAAAAACTGCTATCTAATCAGCAGACTGACTGGCAAAGAAATCTCTTTTTCCGTTGGCTTCCAGGCAGCTAAAATAAAGTTTACACGGCAAATGGGATTCACAAACACTGAACAACAACAACAGAAAAAGAGAATCTCAATACACAGTACCACTCTGTGTAAGTACTTAACTAGAGCTGGCTCCAGCAGCTAACCAAAGAGCGGGCTATGCACACGTCAGTACACATCTCTAAACACTGCCTTACACTGTACTCTAGATTTAGCTTTCCTGTATTAGCTTTGGCAACTCCTGCTGAAAGGAAATACCTGGCCTCCTCGTACAAAACTCCCTCACAGAAAAAGCTGAACCAACTATGGCAGGGCTACATCACACAGCCAGACCTTCTGACATCAAAGGCAAGAAGTGGTGGGAAGCACTGACTGTTTGTTACTCCACTGCAACTGGGAAACAGCAAGACAAACGGACAATTATTTAGGTACATTGAGCATGTGAATGAGTGAGGGAGGTCTCCAGCCAGAAACTTAGAGTTGTAATACTCAGACTATGGAACAGGTTTGATAATGTTTGAAGTGTTATCATATTTATCATAAAATATTTATCATACTGTGCCTGCAAGACAAAATTCTGCCTTTAAACACCATGTCCACAACAGGACTGATAGAGAAGAACAAGGACACAAAATTAACCTGAACTGACAGCCCCTGCAAACCTTCCGAATCCTCAAACCTACTTTCAGCTGACACAAAGCAACGCAACAATTCTAAATATTTAAAGTTCTCCCCTAAAAAGAAATCACAGAAGTAAAAGGCAAAGAGGGTCTGCCCTATACAGGCATATATGATAAATATATCCAACTTTTTGGCCTTGATACTGAAAACAAACATAATTTCTGGGCTTATTTAGAAAATGAACAGTGCTGTAAACATACAAAAATTAACCCTGTTTTGCTCATTCTTCCTCTACCTTCCAACATACAAACATACCATATGTTATGTGGACAAGGTCAAATTTACAGTTATTTCAGAACTTCTGACAAAATACGTAAGACTTCAGAAGCTCTTCTCAGACACTCAGTACTGCCTTTCCCCTCAAATGGATCAGAAACCACATTCTTGAATTACGCTGCGTCTGAGTTTTTTTTCCTTGGAAAAGCTGGTAACCAAAGTTATTCAAACATTAAGTATTTTTTTTTTTTCTCGTTACTGATGGAGAGGGAAGGAAAAAGGGGGGAATTAAAGGTTGCTACAGAAGCCTGACAGTCTTACGAGAATAGCTGGAAGAACAGTTACCTTCACAAGCCAGACTAGCAGAAGACTAAAATATTGCTTAGTTGAAATATCTCAGAAGCTCATTATAGCCACCTCCTCCATAATCTTTCTCCCTCACTGCATTTCAGTCCATATTTTAAGACAATGCAGAAGGATGTCTGACTTGTTCGTTCAAGCAATCACACACAAATCCCCAGAACAAACTTGGTATTCTTAAAAAAAGGGAGCATACATTCTGAAGATGAGTCTCAAAACCAAGATATACCAGCCAGGATTAAGTAATTAGCACTGCTAATTTCAGTGCTCAGCTGTGCTGATAAAACAGTAGAAATGCTTGAAGAAGCACTCCAAATCTTTTCATCACAGTCTTAAATACACTTAAAAACAAACAAAACCACCCTACAGCAGTCATTCCTTTTTTCAGACTGTGAACAAAAGATCTGGAATACAGCAGCTGTGAACAGGATGTGTAACTACAACTTGAAAAACATTCTGTAATTTTTATTTCAGCCACAGGTAAAAGATAAGTATTGTCATGGAAGAGCATCCTGCTTTCTGGCACCTGTGAGAGGAAAGCATTTGGACACAAACTGTCTTTTCCACTACCGGCCCATTCAGAACAGCACCAAGCAAAGCAATATTCACAGCCACGACCTTAAGCAACAATCATTCTCAGAACCAGCAGTGAAGAACTCTGCAGCTCCAATATGTTAGGAAACAAAAGAGAAGCCTGAGCCCTTAAACTTGCTGTCTTGAATCTGAACAACGCTCATGTGACTGAACATCTACACGATGCCAACAAATCTTCATTAGCTGTGCCAGAAAGAAGAGTGGCACAGGGTTAAGAGCCTTGTAGAAGAAGGTGTGTGGCACCTGATACCACCCTAAATAATTCAGAAGTTAAGAATACCATTAAAATGGAATGTTCAAGTATACCTGGCCAAACAATACCCACATCTGGAGGCTTTCCAAGGGGAAAAGTGACAAGAGATGGCCGAGACCCATTAGTTCTGTCCAAAAAAATTACACAGCTCTCATGAAGGACACAGAAGCTTCAAGATTTGCATAAGCTCTTCTCAGAAAGCATCCTCCATCCCCTCTGTTCAGGCTGTGAACGAAATCTTTATACTGCCTCCAAAAAGGCACCTTAATTATGCATGGATTTCCAAGTTTTGAATAATTAAGGTGTGACCGCATGTTAATACTGGTTGTTTACAGCCCCATGTAAAACTCAGAGTGTTTTAAGTGTTTTAAGTATCCTTATCCTTATGCACAGAAAATAAGGTTTCTGAAAAGAAAATCCAAAAAAAAAACCAAAAAACTGGACTTGTAGAAAATTTTAAGAATGATAACCCAGCTTGTAACTGCTACAATTTACTCCTATGTCATTAAATAGGAATCACAACAAATGGTTTCAGCAGAAAAATCACAGAGAAAGTCATAGATGTTGCAGGTGGAAACGTCATCCCACTGAGAAACAGCTCATTTTATTTCAGCACAGCTTTATCTAGTAAGTCATACTTACTTGTAGCAGAACCAAGGAGATTTTTCGAAGATTTTTCTTCCCCTGTATTGTAATCCAACGGATAATCTATGTAAAAAAGAACACATTACTATTAAATAAAATGTCATGAACAATGAAAATAAACCTCAAGATGTAACATTCCATTCAACGCTGTTAGTTTCACAGTGCAAAAATACAGCTACAGAAATACATACAGAGATGGCACACTGAAATCACAAGCTCAATGCAATTAGAAATACAGGGAGATTCACAGTTCAATCCTCAGATTCCCTGCATTCAGAAACACACAGCCAACAGCTCACTATGCTTACACAGGATTTCCACCCTCCTCCTCACGAGGGCTGGACAACAAGGGGGAAATGTTTGTGTACATCTTTTACAAAGCCTGCCAGCCAATCTAAACCCTCCCCAATTGTTAGGGGCACCAATGGAGCCAACCACCCCAGGAAAAAGGCTATGGTCACTATGAATCAAGTTCTTTGTGTGAGCTACTTCGATGATCGCAGTTATCTTTTGCAGCTGATAGTATATGAAGATATTGTTGCCTAGCCTGCCAAAAGAGAGGCTTATTATCAGTGTTTGAAAGCCATTCTCCGAAATAATTACAACAGTTTAAAACTTAAACAGTTTAAAACGATGCTTGGGTAAGCCCAGAAGTACTTAAATGATGTCAAACAAGACTGAAAGCAGATTTAACTGTCAAATCCTTTTAAGTCAGACTTGCAGAAGGCATGCTTGAATGGCTTAAGAAAAAGAAAGAAACAAAAAGTTATTTGCCTACCATAATCTTCATCAAAGAGTTCCTGTCGTTCAGACTGATACTGAGAATCAGCTATTTCTTCATACTCCTCAACCATGCTAGTACCAAATACCCTATGAACAGTTTTAGAAATAAAAATAAGCATTAGTCTATTAGCCATTACTTGACATGGTGGACAGACAATTACATAAACAACATTTAACGTCACACGATGTGTGACAAACACATCAGATAAGCAATAGCTGCCTTCATTTAGAAACAAATATATTTATCAGACTTCAATCCAGTTTGTTGCACGTTTCAATGATACACAAAAACAAAAAATTTCTAACTCCAGTAATTCCAAGGAGATTTGGAATTAACTTGAACTTCTATCTAGAGGTAAGAGTTCATGGGGACCTCAAGACAAGAACATCTCTCCAGCTTTACCTTCAACAAACTTTAAGAACACCCTCCTAACTATTTGATTTTTTGTGCTATATTCTTTACCTACTCTGCTGAAATCAACTTAAATAAACACAGTTTAAAGCACCATTACTTGATAAAAATATTTTGTTTAGGACGCCAGTTTCTCAGGTTCAAATCCAGGCACAGCTTTAACAGAAGAACTAAACGCAGTTTCCAGGAACAGCACAGATGTGATTATTCTGTGAGCTACAGATAGAGTTGTTCTGATTTAGGTGCTTCAGGTACGACTGACTACAGTCAGCAGTACACACCCGGGGTGCCATGCAACGCAGCAGCTTTTTCAGCAGCACTCACCACACCTGCCCTTTTTCATGTGCCACTTGTGCTTTGCTTTGCTTAGTCAGCATGGAAACATTCACACCCTGCTCTGAGGCTGCTTGTGCTCCTGCTCCCCACCCTCCCTGCAAATATTCCTCATGGAGAGGGGAAACTGAATGAAAAGATTCAAGGCTTCTTTAAACATACTTGAAGCAGCACACAATGTAGCAGGCCAACTTAGGCAATTACTTTAGTTTGCAGTATTTCTGGCTAGCTAAAGTGTACTGAAAACTAGAATTTGTTTCTCAGCTTTACTAGAGTGCACTAATTCTCACTGCAGAGGTAGAAAGCGAAAGCGAAACACTGAAGACATTACCTTATAAGACTTAAGGGACAAAAATGTTCTGATCCAAAGTGTGATATCAGCTCCACCTAAAGAATGAAAGGAACTTCAAATAAAAGACCAAAGACCCCACGGAGTCCATTTAGGGTAGCTTTGTTTACAGGGGATTTGTAGATTGCCCGCAACAGAAAAGGCCAAAAGCTTTATTCTTGCCATGCATTAACGTGCTGAGCCGCAGCAGAGAACACCCCAAGCCCTATGCATTCAGCATTCCAAAAGAAGAGGTTGCTAACCTTTATGTACTTGATGAACATCTGAAGCAAGAGAAAGGAAAAGAAAAAAAAAAAAGGATGTCAGTACAAAGGCTGAACACATGCCATAGGCAACTACAGAGCTTTACTGTTTTTAATTCAGTTCGATAATGCCTAAGACAAGAAATGAAGGATGAAGCTGCAATACTACTTTATCTGCCCTAAGTAGCAAGATTTAGTCTTCACACCTTGCAGATAGGAGGTAACATGCAACACAAACGTTTTATTAATGAAATCTGTCAAGTTATTCCATTTTTCTGATGCCAGACAGAGCAGTGAAGTGAGTTAAGTTCACTATGTAGCTTTTTCCTCTTACAGAGCACAGATTACAGAAAGTGACTCATAAAAAAAATCCATCATAGCATGCATTCTACACTCTGCTACTGCTTCAAATTGAACAATTTATGGAAAGTAGTGGAAGATGATGCACAGAGCACCTTATTTCAAAGCTTCATCCAATTTATCCCTAGGGAGAATGTGGCTACACACCGGTATTTAGTCTCAATTCAACTTAGAAATGTACAATGCATTTATTAAGACACTATGTAGATGCTCCCAATAAGAACTGTACTAATTTACATGAGAGATCAAGGTAACAGTTCTATGAAAGCACTCCTACAAAAAAAATTCATACTTGCATTAAGCCAATTCAAAAAATAAAATCAAAATCAAACATTCTGATAATTTCTGGATTCTTATTCTGCTGTAGATCAAGCGCACTTAAAGCTCACTTCTATTTCATGCTATGAAATACAAACATCACAATAACAATCCTTTCTAAGCGTTGCCATGCTATGTGAATCAAGGCAAAACACTGTGCCCTCCAGAGGATTAAGTGCTGAAGCATCTACTGCTAACTCTGGAACTTCAGGGACAAGGAAGGTTCCAGCTACCTTAAGGCATTAATTCAGCCAGAAAGCAGAATTAAAAATACATGAAACCTTTATCTGACTCATGCAGATTTTCTACATATAGAAGTCCAACAGATAACTATAATTCCCAGCTACCTCTTGAAGAGAGCACAAATCTTAAGTCAGTAGCACAATTCAATTTTTATTTCCTCCAAGCACCATCATTACAGGGTGGATTTTAGGCCCTCAGCCTGTATTCTGTTTGAATTACAGCCTCATCACATCCCAGTATTTTCACTAAAGCTTTTAACCCTACCCAAGTACCACATTACTCATGGCACTTTATTCTGGCTGAATCCTCTGAATAAAAACAGCTTGCTGCAAGCTATTTGATTGGGCAGAGATCACGGAAAGATTTCCGTATTGCATTTACCAACAGGACAAACCCAACTTCAGCAGCTACCATGGGGCAGCAGCTGCTTTCTGCTTCAGTTCTGCTAACTGCCCCAGTAACACAGGAATGGAACAGATTCTATTACTTTACCAGACTACAATCTCACCTTTGAGACTCAGTTTTATGCTGTACCAATGCTTACTTTAGCAAGTACCTGAATGCATCATGAAACTATCATTATGGGCTTTACACAGTGAAGATGTTCTAAGTGAAGCAGTATTTGGAATGAAATTTTACCTCTGAGTTCACATACAAGGTCAGATAAAAACAAACAAACTTCTGTTACAGTAATGTCAAGAAAATCTGGATTTATGATTTATTTAGCTTGAATAGCAGCAAGCCTAAACAATTCACATGAGCAGTAGTTACAACTGCCTGACTGCAAAGCTGCTCTGCGTGCCTACTGATGAGAAGCAGAATTTAAATGTTTATTCTTTCAGATTCCTTAAAACTGCATAGCATAACACAGCACAAAAGTACCAGGAAATATACACGTTCTAATCTGTGCTTCAGGGAGCATACACACATATGCACACATGCAGGTACAGCCAAAAGACAAAATGGATTGATAATTTTAATCATATATTCGGAATATGCTGTTAGGTCAAGTGAAACAGAACATTGCCTGGATTTTTCTTACTTCATATAGCAATTACAAGCTCTCAGACACAAGGTAACAGGTACTTTCCAACACACACTCAGTTACTATTTGAGGAAGACAACACACTTGTGACTGTGCCATGAGGGTTTAACATGTGGCCCTTAGGGACACTAACAAAACTAGTGCAGATAAGGGTGAAATGTGCTTTGATAACACACGTCTCTGGATGCTGGTACAAAAGGTAAGATCAACACGTGATTTCCCGAGAAGCATAAATGCTTTGGCAGCATTCAGTTACCTTAACATATTTGGCATACATCTGCTCATCCAGAGGAAAGCTCTGGACATTCCTCTCATCTCTAGCATGGAAAGTACCCAGTTTAATCCACTTGTTTGTTGGATACCTGGAAAAAACCAATACAGTCAGATAAAGACATGCAAAACTCCAGGACACACTGTTTACACCCTTAAGCTTTCCAAAACTGTTTGTTTTTTTTTTGTTTTTTTTTCTTTTTCCCCACAAGAAATAAAGTACTTCTGAAGTTTGATGGGAGCTGTGTTGTGCTTTTTAATGCAGAGAAGCATTGCAAGATAAGGCGCTGGTCACCACAGAAAAGTCAAAAGTACCTCTTCACATACTTCATTCTGTGTTTAAACCCTTAAAGGAGGAAACCCTATTGAAATTCAGCCAGTAAAATTTTGAGGGAGACTGAAACAAGACAGAAAAGGAAAAAGAACAAAACACAGAGAGCCTGGGGGGGTAGAAGGCGGGGGCAGCTATTAAATGATCATACACAAAATAAAAATCAAGTCATTTCACAACGCATTTCTATTTGCAAAATTGAAGACATGCTGTTGAAGCCATACATTGAAGCCATCTGTTTAGCAATTATTTAATTCTTCATTAAGCAGAGCTAGTTCTGTTAACATACCTGTCGCTAATGGACACCAGAAAGTCTTTAGGAGTGGAAGAGAATAACTCATGATTTGCGATGTCAAGCTGCTTCACTTGGACTGGTTCACAAAGCTCAATAACAAACCTTGAAGACAAAAAGGAAACATTAATAAAAGCACTTCACCTGTCCAATTGCACTCCTCAGCCCTTTACTTCGTTGCTGGATCCTTCCTTGGCTATAAAGGAACACTACAGAAACGCTGCAGAATAAGGAGGTGTCAATTCTTGCTCCCTTCAACAGTCACTAGTGACACTCCAGTGAAATTTACATGTGTGTCTAACTTAGTAACTCCAGATAGCACCTGCAGCTAGAAGAGCTTCATCCACTTTGTGCTCAAAGCCAATAAATCACAGAACTGAAAACTATGGATAAAAACCATTAAGTAAGTCACACCTGACACACTAGTTGCTTATATATGGTAAATTTTAACAAAGTCCTACAAATATTGGAAAGCTGGGGAAAAAAACCAAGAGGTTTACTTGAACACAGCTCTTCTTTTGAAAGATGTTAATTATGTCAAAGCTACACATGCTGAAGTGAATAAAGTTATCTCCTTAATCATACTACTCAATAGCAGAGACAATTCTGTGGGGGACACAATTAAGTGTCCTCTGCTAAATCAATTAAATCTCCTTACATGTTCTTCAAAGGCAGAAACACACCAAGATCCAGCCAGTTCCACAGTGCTCACACTCCCAACACGATGAGAAACTAGAATTATTCTTTGCATACAAGCAAACTTCAGCAACCTACCAGATTTTTGTGCTGCATGGATTTAACATGTAAAGGTCCATGTTTTCCATCAAAATAGCTGAAGTGCTCTGTATAAAGAAGAGGACAATAAGTATTTCAAGTAGACGATGACAACGCCAAGGATTTTTCCTCCTCTTCCCAGCAATGAATTTAATATTACTTCTATAGATTAATACTGGGCTTCATAACATTCAAAGCATGCTAATATACAGGAGACAGAACACCATGCTGGTTTTGTGCAATCACAGCTTCTTTACTATGGCGAGCTAACACAGTTTCATTCAGTTTCTATATTGAGCAGACTCTGCTCCCTCTTCCAAATATTTCCGAAGAAACTCTTCTCTACAGTAATCCCTGTTGTTTAAGACATACAGACCGTACTTTATGGTGATCTTTGGGTTTATAAGAATAGACCATAAACTCAAAAAATAAAAGATTACTTCAGAAACCAGTGTTCACTTTTATATAACTGTATTTTGCACTACTACTTGCATGAGAGTAAGCAAACTGAAGAGATGCACAATAATAACTGGTGAATGCTTACCTTTGCCTCTGGGTTGGCTGCCAGAATTTTGGCACCACACTCCACAGAGGCATAGTTATTTCTATTTTTCTGGACCTTTTTTGTGGAATGCTGTCCACCAGCAGCAGAAGGGTGCATTGACTGACCTAGGAACAAGAAGATGTCAGTACTATCATGCTCACACAATAACTGCTTTCCCTTTCAGGAAACTGCTGCTTAAGGCTTTTACGTAATGAATGCTACCACTCATCATTTTAGTAGGAAAGAAAACTTCTTGGGTGCATTCTGAATTCAGACAGTTTCACTACTCAAATTTAATATTAAAGTGGTCTGTATTTAAAGAAAACAAACCCTGAACTTACTCTTTTCTTTCTCTACCTCCATGACTTTCTTCTTCCACTCATCAAATGTCGGAATGTCTCCAGGGTCCTTTGGAGTTATGACAGATGTAGGGTCAATTTCTCCTGTTTTCTTATAGTCTTTCTGAAAGGGGGAAAAAAAAAAAAACAAAGGCCACAGATTGTAAATACTTTTCCAATACAAACACTGAAACAAAAGCAAACTTTATAATATACATCAAGTCAAAAGCAAATCCATCATCTGAACTCATGTTGAAAACTCAGTGCCAAGGTATGCTCACGAGCCAAATAAACATGCAATGGTTTCCTCCCAGAATTATAGACTTGGATTGAGACAGTGATGATTTTTGTGGCTGAACTAATATGTTTCGAGTACAACATAAGCATTCTGCCTAATAAAACATCTGCTATGTCTTCAAGATTTTTGCTTTTCTCCCTAAGGAAAAAATGTTCCCCTGTAATAGAAAACTTCAAACAGAAATGCTGATCATGACAGAATTCCAGAGGTTCTCTGGAGTTTCTGAATACCACAAAAAATTAACAGAAGAATTAGGTGTTAGTTGACAACTGTTATTTAATATTGAGTCCAAAACAACGTGTTTTTTGTGTAAGTGACCCTTCTAAGTGAATCATAGGCTACACCTATTATTTGAAGCCTCAACCTCTCCTTCATGCAGAACGCTCCTAGCACATCATCATATGTGCTGAGGCTTTTTGCTAGACATTTCAAGCACTGAGCTCTGTAAAATACTGGCTACAGAAGAACAGTTTTCAGAAGGACAGTTCTGAAGGTTGACATTTTCTCTGCACTTAAGGCAAGAACTGCATCACAAAGTTCTACAGCTGAAAGCCCTCAAAAAAGAAAAAAGAGGAGAAACGCCTACTTAGATAAAGAGTAACAGGACAGAGTTCTTCACATGACTCACAGTGCAACAGAACTTTAGAGCTGGCATATCCAGATATGTGTGCACGTAATTTAAAGTGAGAGACCCAAAACCCTGTCTTCTTCATTTCAGAAATACATGGTCTTCCTTGCACTATATGGAAATTAGTAGTCAGTCAAAAAACCAAACCAACTGAATAAATAATGCTTGTGCATAACTATGCCATCAAGCCAAAGTGACGATTATTTACATCACAGCCTTAAAACATAAGGCTAATGAACTTATTTTAGAAGTTTACACTAATTTTCTGGCAGTAAGCTTTCTAGAAGACTCTTGCTGTCTGCACATCATTAATAATAGAGGCACACTGTGCCCTGCTCAATACCTTTGGGAAAAAATTCTCAGAAAGACTACACATTAAAAAAGAATATTCAAGACAGCAGTGACAATCTAAATGTGATCCTAAAAAAGGAAAATACAGCATTATTGTGGCAATGGACATTCTTTACCTATATGAAACCAGTAAGCTTTAGAAAGTGCCTTGCAGTAAGAACAAAAAAGCAGTCACACAGGTCACACAAAGTCCTGTTTAGCCAAGTATCCCAATTCTATCAGGTGCCAAATAAGATACTCAGGAAATAATAAAAGCACATCAAATGTTTTATTTGTCCTCTAAGTGCCATCTTTGTCCCCTGCCATCTGCTTGCTACTCAGGAACTTCCTGACTCAGTCCTCAATCAAAAGCCAACACTGACTTCTACAGGCTTACCTGGTCTGAACCACAATTCCTCCTCCTATTCTTTGTTCTCCTTTAACATATGTACAGAAAGTCAGCATCCTGCAGGAAGTCCCAACTTAGCTATCCATTACAGGAAGGACAGTTCTTCTGGATTCTGCTCTGGACAGCTTTATTTGATTTCAATTCCTCAATCTTGTACATGAAAAGACTCAGCTCAGAAAAAATAAAGCTGTGACAAAAACCACCAACCTCGCTGCTCTGCTCTTCCACTAGATGTGCAGACAGTGCTCACAACCTAAGAGCTGTGAATTTATACGGTGGAAATCAGAAGAGCTCACTTATCTTTAACACTGATAACCAAACAGAGGCCATTATGCTCCTGTGTGTGTGCTGAGTGGATGATATCAGTACTGCTTACCTCCCTTTTTAAGTTCTCAGAGGCATTCAGAGCAGATTTTTGATCTGCCCCCTTCTCAGCTGCTTCAACTTTTGACTCAAACTCAGATTTTGTCTTCTTTCCCTTGCCATGTGAAGATGATACGTTCTCTATATGTTGGCCTGCAAGGCTGAAATTTTGAGAGCATTAGAACACACAAAACGATCACCCTTTCACTCATATCCAATATTAAACACACGCACACGCAAATGGAGATAAGCAAGCACATGCAAATCTTTGTTGCAAGGCCAGGACAGAAGAAATAGTTACCATTAAATTATTCAGACTCACAACCTACTTCAATACTCACCTCTCTTGTGGACTGACAAAAGAGGAAGGCTCACTCTGAGGGTCAGCCTCAAGTGTCCCACCAATATCACAGTCAGGTTCTGACTGCTCAGCTTCAATAGAGCTGACTACAGGGATATCAGCACGGGTATTTTCTATTGCACTGAAGGGAAAAAAATAACATGCTTTTTACCCTTCTGGATAATACAAGTAATCCTGCTAATGAACTACATAAACTAAAGATATTCCAAAGTTAAAAGAAATAAAAGAAAAAGAAAAAAAAGAAAAAAAAGAAAAGAAAAAAAAGAAAACAGTTTGAGAAATAATTAAGAAAACAGAAGGGGAATGGAGCATATTTGTGGGACAGCATTCTCAGCTGTGCAAGAACGGAATTCCTTCGCCCATCAGTCCCAGCAGAAGAACTAGAAGCTAGCTTCTCCTTCTCCAGATTTCTCATTTAACATATTATGAACACTGCAATGGATAACTTCCCCATCATTGCTACCAACTAAGAGCTTCATGCCTTCCTGGCTGCCAGCAACCTTCTTCTTTCAAGAAAGAGAATCTTAATATGAAACTGAGTCCCACCACTAATAACATTACTACATCAGTAGCCAGCTATGAGCTTGGCTAAATCTATGCAAAGAATGGTGTGGCACAACAGCATGCAGCACAACCAGCAAGGTTGTTTTTTTTTCCTATTAGCTTTCTTCTTTCTCACCAGTGCAATAAAAATGAGGTAATCCTGTTAATTGTATGAACAGTCTGAACTCACTAATCTGCCCGTTACTCCAATTCTCATTTACCACTAAGAATAAACACACTGTATCAAACAGGTGTTAAGGCAAAAATGCAAAGAAAGTGTTCCTACATGCTTCTTAGGAAGGATGGGGTGAGGGGCGAAGAGGAAGATGGACAAATGGTAACTTTCAGTTGATAACTTCTGTGACTTTACTTCTTTCTCCAGCGCAGGAATGAGTTTGATGCTGATCTAGGAGGTTATAAACCAGATCTAACCAAAAGCCTTTATTCTGCCTCCTACATTTCAACCAAAACACAGAATTGCAAAAACACAAACAACACGTCAGCAATTTGAAAGGCAATCTTTTTGGTTTTGCAGACATCCAAGATACACAGATGAGCTCCACATCTAACACTAGTAACTAACCACTGTTCTCAACAGTAAAAGGCTCCACACATTCTTGATCTGTGTGGATGAACAACAATACCAACTGCATAAAATACAAAACAAGGATTAACTTTCATATGTGTGTGTGTGTGTGTGTGTGTGTGTATACATATATATATACTAGGGTGTACTTGACCAGCCTTAAGTAATTTTGGTGGAAGGCAAATAACATGAGCTAACAGCTGCAGCATTCCCTCGGCTTCAGGCGCTTTCAGTTGTTAGCATCCCCACCATCACTTCTGAAGTGCATTACCAAGCTCACTATGCACTGCAGCTGCTGTCCCTTACAGCCACAAGAGGAGCTCAGATTATTTTTCAATAAGCTTCCCCCAAATTAGGTGTGCATAGATAAGCTACAGTCGCCATGCTGTCCTAAAAAAGGATTTATCATGAAGTAGTTTGAGTAAAATCAGCTGAATTATTCTGCAGCTAAAAGTCCTTCTGCAGTATCAGACAAGTTAACACCTAAGGAAGCCATGTTTTGTAACACTTGATAGTAACCAGCATCTAAAACAAGACAACTGATGTCTAATGGCAACAGATGAAACTGAACCTTTTTAAAAATCCTGTGTAACAAAGAAGTCAGATTACATCCTCTTTTGATACTGAAGTTAGGCTGCATGGAAAGAGACTCCCTATTACTATTTAAAGCCAAATTGAAATCTGAAAGCAACAAAAAAACCCAACCCACCTATAAATATATCTGTATCCTATACTCATCTTGCCCCCTCTTCCTGTTACTGGTCCTAGAACCAGAGCGCTACTTCCCACAGCATGAACTCATAAATCAGAAGCTTCAAAACAAGTTTCAATACCCATTTGCTTGCTAATTTGAGTCTTCATAGTTTACCACCCCAGTACTCCACAAGTCTACTTTCAACAATTACGAGACACCAAGCTAATGTTTGTGTTTTTTTTAAACACAGATCCTGAATCTCTTTCTAAGACCTGACAAGCACATGGCCTGCATCTAGTTACACCAGAAGTCAGTATAGAAGACAACAAAAGCTATAAAAAGAAACACAGGAATTACATTCCAGCTTTGGTTTATGGAAACTGTAAGTTTTCGGAGCTTGATTTTCCAAGACTTGCAAAGAAGAACTTCTACAAAGGACCACGAGTCAGCATTAGCACCAGCAACTGACTAAGAACAGCCAGCAGACAAGACTGTCAGGCCCTCCTATGGTAAAAAGACTGAATTTAGAAAACCAACAAAACCTTAACACAAAAAAGAGAACAAGAAAAATCTACTTCATTTTCAGTGGGATAATTTTTATCTGTTAAAATACTACATCTTTAAACAGAGGAACACATTCCCTTTAGCACACGTTTAAAAAGACCAGGAGAATTTTGTGAAAGCACCTGGAAGTAAGTACATGTGGTTTCTAAACTACCATTCACATTACATTGCACAGCATGCAAGGACAGAAACAAAAGTAGGGGAATGAAGTCCTGAAGGAGCCCTAAAGGAGCTGCCTGTCTGCAGCAAAGGCAGCTCTGCACTGCACTACTAAGTACCAGTACAAACAACCTTGGCTGTCTTTAAACTAAAATTTGTTATCTTATTGTAGGTCTTTTAATACCTGAACTTATTTAAGACTGTTCTATTGCAAGTCTTACAGAGCAAAATCCTCCAAAGCTACTCCTTAACTGAACGCAGAGGCCACCACTCAAGCAGCTGGGACACTTGAGAATCCCGATGATGAAGGCCTATAGTACAGACTCTGTAGCTGGAGATGCTTTCCTCTCTGAAAGCAGCAGCTTAGAACTGATAATGGCAACTATGTTACTCTTAATCAAATAGGCACACTGTGTTCCAGAGACCAAATAAGTGATGGCATATTCTATTAGCATGACATCATAAACAAAGGTACTGCAAAAAAACCAGCATGCAACAGTCCAGAGAAGAACAGTTCCTCATTCCTACTAAATCTAAACAGCAATCCCTTTAAGCAACCTCAGATCAAGTAGCACTCTGTCCAAGATTAAACCAATAAAACAGAAAAGCTTACTCAGGCTGCGAGACTGTAGATATCTCTGAGGTAGGTGAACTGGAATTATTTTCAGTGCTTGCAACTGTGCTAGATGAAGCTTCATTTACATCTACTGAAGGTGGAGTCTGAGCTTCAGGTTGGCTCGTTTCACTCACTTCAGCAGCCTGTGAAAGCAGTGCAGTTTAACTAAGTTTTTCTAAACTTGCATAGGGAATGTATTCATACAAGAACATATAGTAGGAAAATTAACAGTTCAGTAGTTAACATTTCTGTCAACAATGAACCTGAAAACCAGACAGCAAGACAGTTCAGAAACAAGTTTTTTTTTCACAAACCTAGCTGGCGTTCTGTGCTACATCAGGGCAGTTAAAGCATTCTCTCATAGTCCACAAGAACAAAAGCATAAAAATATTAATTGGAAAAGCATGTGCAACAAGAAAAAAGCCTGAAATTTCAGCAATTGGAGCAAGCAGTTCTATTTGCATGCTCCAACACGGTATAATCAATGTAAACTGCTTTCATCCTCAGCTGAATTGTGGGAAGGCTTTCCATTTAAATAAGGAAGGTCAGGAATGCATTTAGAAGTCTATTCTGTGTTGTAACAGATGCAAAGGGAATCGTTCGTTACTTCTGAGAGCCTAGTAATCTTGAGTTGTACTTACACTGTTCTTCAGTTTTTATAAGCACTTGCACTAGTTAGACTACCGAAATATGCACTTCTGGATCTAGAAGAGTATACAGCCTCTTCAAATAAGAGCCTCCTGTCAATAACAGGGGAGCTCTGAGTCGGCCAACTACACACGAAGAGCCTTCTAGAGAAGGTTTAAACAACTCCATTACACATTTAAAGCATGCAGTGTACATTCAGAAGTATGTTCTACTTATGTTATCTTGTAACCCACAGGACAGAAAGATACAGCCAATAAAAGGTGGTATCAGCAGGCTTTGTAATATGAACACCTGAGTACTGACTTACTGTGCATACAGTTGAAGGAACCCCTTGGAAAGTTTCTGTTTTAAACAAAGGAAATAAAACTGATAGAAGCCACAGAAGATCAAAGCTAAGCACAACTGCTACAATCACCAAGTCTGACCTACATAAAAGACTTCTCTGAGAAGGTTTTTTTTGGTTTTTTTTTTTTGTTTTAATATGTATTTTGAGACATTCATACCTATTACACCACATTTTAATTTACCTTGGAAAGATTTAGGCAGGACACACAATGTTAAATTACAGTTATTTATGAACATGGGAAATGCAACATTTGTTGGTTCACAGGTTTTAACCTGCAACAGAAACACAAGCTGGCTGTAACCTCACAAGTGAAAGATGTTTTCCAAGGACCTTAGACAATCCAAAGGAAAGAAAGAAATGCAAGAAGCATTTGAAGACTGTAAGGAAATAGTGAATGAAATAATTGACTTGCCTGTTCAGATTTTATAAAGTCACCAAGTAGCTCTTCCGTGGAGTAGGTCTGTGCACTTGAACCTGCATGCTCCGGCTCCAGCCCAGGACCAGCCTCCTTCCCCTAGTATATTAACAGGGGAAACAACAGTAAATATGCAGTAACAAAAGCCTTTTATTATAGTAAGAAAAGCTAGCCTTGGTAGCAACTGAATAATATTATCTAACTACCACAAACATGATCAAGAACTTAAACTACGTGAATCTGCAGAGCCACTGCCCACATATGTTTAAATGCTCATCAGTACAAGAGCTACAGCACAGTAAAGCAATTCAGTTCAACTGACAGAGGTGAATTGAAGACCATCCAGTTTGTGTGCTAAGGCAGATCAGTTGTTCTGCTACAGTTTACAGTGTTGACAAATTCTCCCCCTCCTAGTGCTGCCCAAAACAGGGGAACGCAATCCTACAAGGACTTGCAACAGATAACCATTAAAAAGTACAGCAAAGTAACACCTGGCACATTTGCCCTAAAGTATTCCTATCAGCAAAGCTAGATGAAGACTGTTGTAACCTTTCAAAACAACTCTGGACTATAAATCTTCAGCTGTAAAAAGAAGTATAAGGAATTCAGTGAGCAAAAAGAAATGTGCAGTTGAGGGGGAAAAAAAAAAGTTTCAGAGACCTCATATTATAGAGCTAAAGAATTTTCTTGTCTCTCTGAAACAGTATTTTTAAGGAGGACGACCACAACGTGTACAAGCCATTTCTGAGAACATCCTTTCTGCAGCAATACCTTAAAATATATGAATACATCTGATAGAATGTGCGTGCCCCTAGTTTTATTAAGGCAATCAAAAATCCCTGTCAAGTACTGAAAGCGTTCAGTGTTCAGACTCAGAAACGGGCACAAGATTCAACAGCATCAGTGCCTCAAGAAGACAACTGATCTAAGGAAAACTGAACAAGAACTGCAAGGCTGCTCTCATTTTTGCCAGACGTCCCCAGCAGCCCAGTTAGAAGCAATAGGCACACGCTA
Source organism: Tetrao urogallus (assembly GCF_951394365.1). Classification (NCBI taxonomy): domain Eukaryota; kingdom Metazoa; phylum Chordata; class Aves; order Galliformes; family Phasianidae; genus Tetrao; species Tetrao urogallus. The sequence goes on from NC_136818.1 coordinate 23,543,277, forward strand.
AGACTTCTCATACACCCAAGAGACATTTGCTTAATGAGTAAAAATAAGCACAGTATGACGTATGAGCTTTCCTCTGCTTTTAAGCAGAGAAATCTGCTTAATAATGCAGTGATGTTAATGGAATGAAGGGAAGGATGCTGGAGAAAAAAAAAAAAAAGAAAAAAAAAAAAAAAGAGGAAAATACACATGAGCAGTTTCCCAGTCTCAAAGCTCACTTCATCTTTCCAGGTTTATTACACCAGCCATTGAACTTGAGTAGGACATCTTTTTTTCTTCAAACAAACAACCCACACATTACATGTTCTTATGGCTTTAAAAACACAGCTTGCCTGCCAAATTCAGGCAGCTATAAGAATAGGACTGAATGCTGTTTGGATGCATGAGTTGACAACACAAATAAAATACTGCTGCCCTAGATGTTGAAATGTTTAAGAAACAGACAGCATTAAATACAACTTTTCCTAACCAGACAGCTCTCTCCTTGAGCCAAGCAGAACGCTCAAGACATTTTGGTGTGCTTTTCTTCTTTTTTGTTTCTTTCGTTTTTGTTTCTTTGTTTTTTTTTGTTTTTTTTGTTTTTTGTTTTTTGTTTTTTTTTAAGGTGACACATAGTTTTCTTGGAATGAAGACCATAACTGGCACTACTACCAATTGAGAGAGAAAACAGGATGCTCATTAACATCAACATTATCTGTGCTTATCACAGGACTCGTTATTTATCCACATAAATAAAGCAACTGAATTACCATGACTTTGGTAGGACTCAGTGGCCTGCAAGCTCACTATGAAACTGAAATATGTAGGAACACATGTCAAGTTTCATGGTAGAACCCATTGCTCTCAGTAGTGCCAAGTAATGCAAGTAAGAACGGCACAGAATCTTACTTATTAGCATTTTCAAAAATGTACTTTAGCTCTGTTAATTTTCATTAAATGAGCAGGGGGGAAAAGAAAAAGACAGACTTGTGTTAAATCTATTTAGGATAGCAGTCATTTGTACACAGGGTTTCTAACACAAAACACATGCAATGAGTATGCTTGGTCCAGATTAAGTCACCTCCTCTTGTCATGGTCTCTACAGAGCCACACACTGTCCCTAAGGCCCTTCTCACAGCCGTGATGCAGATAAAAGAACGCTGGGTCACCACTACTACCTTCACTGTGTGTTTCCTTCCGACACGCAAACCCTCAAGCTGCACTACCAACAGAGACAAGGAAAAGAAAAACTTGGGCAGATATCATCCCCTCTCAGAGGAGGTGTGCACATTTGTACTATCTGTGCTATATGTACATTCGTACTATTGGTTATAGGTGGATGGTTGGACTGGATGATCTTGAAGGTCTTTCCCAACCTTGGTGATTCTGTGATTTAGTGAGTACTACTGAACATTTCAGCCAAGGTGGCTGTGAATCGAAGCATATGCATCATTTTACTTCTTGAAATACGAAGTCAGACTAAGTAGCCAGTTAACATACCTTTTCCTGGATATTTTCACCATCGTTGGCCAAGACACAAGCATCACTTGAAGCATATTGCACTGTGGATAAAAGACTGTCTTTACAAAAGACGTGCCAAACAGGAAGCCTGTTCAAGAACACAGAAAAAAAAAGTCAAAGTCCTGATTTCAAATGAATAAATATTTTAGTATTCCCTCAACATCATCTCCCTTCTTTGTACCAAGAGTTGCCTAAAAATAAAAATGTCCACGTGCAGTTTGGGAATACTCACGTACCAATACTACTGGAGGACTAAACATGAAGAAATTAGTTGCAAGCACACTCCATATTTACTACTTTCAAAAGACAAAAGTGTCAGCAAAACAGATACTGTGGTGATGCCACACCACAAAGTAGAATCTAATGCAAGTTACTGCAAGATAGAAAGAATTAGCCATACAGTAAAGAAAGATTTAGCAGCGATTAATAAGGAAAAGCTGAAGTCAACATTTAAGAAGAAGGCTCCTGTCTTCTCTATACAAGTCATACCTGAGAAAATTCTCTTCTGTCAACAGCATCAACTACATTTAAGATGATTAGCAACAATAAGCTTACTAGAAAAAAGGTCCATGCAAAATTTAATGAAAACAGACATGGAAAACCAGATACTGACTTCAGCTACACTTGTACAGTCATTTTATTTCTTTATTGTATTTTCAGTTTCAAACAGCTTAACTTCTAAGTAGCAAATGAGAAAGGATCTGTAGTAAAGCAGCCAACAACTACACAAACACACACATCAGATCAGAGCAGCAGCTTTTGCTGCATACAGCACACGGCCACTTTGTAAGTAACATCCATACAGCACTCATCTACACCTGGAGGCCCAAAGGCCAAAAGTCTTCACGCAGACTTGGAATTGCACAGAAATATTATGGGGATCTAGCACTGTGTGTGGTTTTAGCTGTACCCCAATGCTAGAGTCCCCGGCTGCATGAAAGCAAAAGGCAGAGGGGTCACCAGTGGTGAAGTGACTGACATGATGGCCAGGTGCTCCTTCAGACCCCCCACACTCACACAAACCACCACATACCCTGAATACAAAAACAAAGGACACAAGTCTGCAGATCTTTAAGCATAAGAACACTGCGTGCAGCAACAATCTGACATGAGATTTGAAAGCTAAACACAGCCTTAAGGCAGTTGTAACAGAAACAATATTAACAGGTCAGCATTTGCTTACATTACACATAAGCCTACTGTTTAGAATCTGAATTACCACCTGCCTTAACAGCTTGGAGATCACCTTTATTGGGAAGTAGATGCAGCATAGATTCCTCCTACATAAACACAGCCGTACAGAGCACTATATCTCCAGGCTGCAGCCAACACCAAAGCAGGCTTTTGTTGCTGATAGAAGCCCACTGTTTCATTTCCAGAGGAAGCAGTATGCAGGTGCCACCGCTCCCAGCCAGGCCTCTCACCACCAGCGGAGCAGCAGAACAGGAACTGGGGCTTCGTTCAATTCCCATCATGTAGTTACTTGTTTGTATTAAGGTCAGTGTTACACTTTGTGGCCTGTCTTGATCTGATTTCCTAGCCCTCACCTGGAAAAATAACTCTCTTACTTTTGGAGACTCCTCATGCTTTTAATTTCTGCACCACTGAAGTCCCATTCCAGCTATAGCAACTCCCTATTTCTTCATAAAAATACGAGGTAAAGACAAACAATTACAACAAACCTGTGGTAGCTCACTCCAGTCCTTTGTTACACATACACAGCAATGTTATTTCCTATTTTGCTTCTCCTAATTGGGGGGTGGGGATCTTTAGGAAACTGCACACAGCAATATTAAGCCACTTATGGTAGCAAAGCAAAGTTACAGCTGCCTATGAATCAGCATTTTGAACGCAAGGTACATTCTCACAACTGCACCGATGGCTACTTGAGCATTTGCAGGCACGAGAAGCATCAAGCACGGAAGGCAGGCACACGCTCAGTGCCATTCATACACGTACCAACCCACTGCCTTCAAACACAACCAAACACGCCTCAAGATAGCAGCGTTCAGAAGAATGCAGTCTGACAGCTCGCTGATGTAAGCGGGTCCGACATAATAAGCGGTGTCCAACATCTTCCCCAAATCCTTCCTGGTCTAATCCCCACCTCAAACACGATGCTGCAAGTCTGCCAAGAGCCCTCCAAGCCAGGGAGGGGACTGAGCATTCTTCCAGCTTAAGCGTGCTTGCACAGGAATGCCCGGGCCCTGCTGCAACAGACAGCAGGCAGACTGACAGCTGCCATCCAGCTCTGCAAATGCATAGCAGCCAAGGCTGTGTCAGACCAGCCCTTCTGTGGGAAGGCAGACTGAGCACCTTTCAGAACCACTGGCACTATGCTTTCCCCTCACACTACCCTGTCTTTTTAGTGTTCATTCAATGGCCTTCCTTAGCCATGAACAGGTAAGTGATACAGCCCGTAAGAAAACTCTTGCCACGTAACACAGTACCATTGCAAGCTTTCCTTAAGTCTCCCCCAGAAAACAAATATGAAAAGCTAAATGCAAATTTACTGAGAACAGAAACTCGCCTCACTTCAGTGAGCACAGCAGCTCCTGCAGCCGCATGCATGGACCTGGCCTCCCCTTTCTCACAGGAGCAATGTTCTAACGCCCACATGTGAGCCAGCAGCCCTAACGGCACACAGCACCGATCGATCGCTCAATCAGCCGCAGCATCTCAGGCACAAGGGGTGCTCCAGCTGAGTGCAGAAACACCACAGGGAGCTGCCAACACCTCACTGACACATCGTCACCTAGCAGGGATAGAGAAGCTTGCAAGAGTTCCATTCTTGCTAAGTATGACTCAAAATAGCAGATGCTATTAAAGCTCACAAAGAACAAAGAAATTTAAACACGAGACTTCTAGTATTATCATTAATGTATTTAAAAGCTATTTCCATTAATATGCCATGAACTTTTCAGGTTGATACGTGCAAAAAGCAAAAGCTGCAAGCTCAAACATGGAGGGAAAAAAAGATCTTGACTCTTTGCAGGGCAGGGCCACGCTGTGGCTCTCTGCTGAAGCAGAGGCCTGCTCACCCCCACGGTAACGGCTAGGGGCACTTAGTGCTGTACAAACTAGCTAAGGCCTGCTGACGGCTGTCAGCCCTTTGGAAGAGCCCACAGAAATTTAAAGGTGCAGGTGGCTTTGGGATGGCAGCACAGGCACTGTGTGAAGGACCATCCAGTTCTCAGCTCTATCCCAGCCCTCCACATAGAGGCAGGCTCAGCAGGCTCCCAGCAGCTGCACCACAGTATATTACTGATACATTATTATTACAGTATATACAGATATTGTCATTGATGACCACTCCAACAAGCGTGAGTGTCAAGCTGAGGGTAAACAACTGCTAAGAAAAATGAACTGCATGAGTTGCAGCTGACCAAAACCAGACCCAAATTCGCAAAATCCAAAAGAAAGAGCAGTTCTTCCACTGCCTGATCTTCCCAGAGGGAAGCCTAAGCTTTCCTAACCAAAGACTCCATACAAGAACGGTAACATTTGCACAAAATTCAGTTCAAACATATCTGTCCTCTGAATGACCGAAGAGTTTTCTTAAATCCTCCCCAGACGAGACGTATTTTTGGACAGCAGGTAGTGAAGCAGTTCACAGAGTTTAAAGTTGACACCTGAGAGGTAGTTTCAAGCACAGGAAAGGTAACAAGAAGCTGTCACAAGCACACAGATCACCAGGACTCTCTTGAATGCAAAGGAACCATTCCTCTACTGGCATTTCCCACACCTCTCAGAGGGTTGCATTGCCAACAGGTGCAGAAGCAGCAGCACCCAGCAGCTAGAACAAAGCTGTCCCTGCAGCACATCCACAGGAGCAGCTCAGAACAGCCCTCTGCAAGAGATGTGGGGAGGGATCTGGATCAGAGCAGGATGGAGAAGGGGGAGAGGTGCCCATCTGATGGCTGCAGATCCCACCTTCTCGATAAGAGCTTTGGATTCATCGGTTAAAAAGGGAGGTAAGTTGTGAAGGGGTGCAGAAGGAAGAATTGGCTTGCCTTCCATAAACCCTGCAGGTCTCTGCACGCGTCACTGCAAAGAAGCAAAAAGGACTGAATCTCACACTCCATTCTCACAAAGGCAGACCCCAGCCAGCAGCAGGCTGCTGCTCAGCCACTGAACAGACAGGGAAAGGAGGAGTGAACCTCCACCCTGTCCCAGTTACGCAGTGGGATCAATCAATCTATCTATCTATCTATCAGAGGAGTTCAACAAGACAGAAATGCATTTAAAAGGACTCAAAGAAGGAAGGAAAGATCAGAAAAAAAAGCCTGGGCTTTCAGGATGGCAACACTGCTTCAGCCAGCCAGACAAAAGGCACTGGCAAGGCATGGGCTGCTTGAGCACAGCCTCCCTGCAAACAGCACTACTTCTGCATGCGTGAAAAGGAAATAAGCATTGATAAGCACAATGCAGAGCTGCTAGTATTCCTTAATGCTCATTAAAAAGAAAGGAGACACATTCCATTTATCAGAAGCCATTCATTCTCACAGAAGAGCAGCATGCACCAGCAAGATTATTTTAAAAGTTCTGATGGTTCTTTAAGGCAGAAGAAAGCTGAAGATGCACCAGAAGACAGACGAGGAGCAGATGCTGCCAGAAAGGCACTGACACCACCTCTTTTTCTACCACTATCCACCAACTCCACAACGTTCTCACGTGCCAGGTTCATATGCTGAGAACCACCTGAAAGCAGAGCTTTTCTGCAAAGCCTTTACTAACCATATTGTTCTTTTGCAGTTAATACAGGATTTTAGCATCTTTGCCACTCTTTATAAACAACGTGCTCTCCCAAGTGTCCCTCAACTGGAATGCTACACAAAACACAAGAGTTACTTCACTTACAAGAGGAGCCCAACACAAAGATACTTCTGACAATGCCAAAGTCCTTACCTTCAAAAAACGAAATGTCAGTTTTTGCAGTTTAAAGTACTGCTTTCTCATTTCTTCAATGCATGAGCACGCACAGGCTGCAAAGGCAGGCTGCAGCTGGGCCTTGCTCTTTGGATAGCTGCTCCTCCCCCTCTGGCAAGAGTCCCCAGTTACCCTATAGCGGGGCACCACGTGGGCCAGCAGGCAGGAGTCCCACCCCAAAAGGTGCTGAACACTTCTGCACCAAGACCGTGGCCTGGGAGACCTTCCCTGCACTGTCCATATGTACTTATTCACTTCCATACTTGAGTTTTTGGGAAAAGACCCCTAAAATCTGATGGTGACCATGAAGACATAGAAGGACAGTAAAATAGCTATAGACACCATTAGGCCTTAAGGCTCTTAGAGTCTGTAGTAAAGTTTAACTGAGATCTCTTTGGAGATTTCCTCCCTTCTTGTTGACGCGGACTCGACGCTGCAGCGACAGGCTCAGAATTGTCATCAGCTGCCCTGTACCAACTCCCACATTCAATCCATTGTAAGTGCAACACAGTGCCAAGGAGCGGAATTCTTGCATAAATCTAACAACAGGAATTTGCCCTACATCCCTGTACAGCCATCAGCCAACTCCCAGACATTTCATAATGCATTTTTAATAGACTTCAACAGTATCTTGATTACCATCCCAAAATCCATCCAAGCCAAGAAGCTTCCTTTGAACACCTACTTCGAGTAGTAGGAACCACTTACTGATATTTCAATCTAAAACAGCTTAGTCATTACAATGAACATTTTCACTGCCCTGAGCAAGTTCCCTGCACAAGCCTGGGGATCGGGGTGCCCATCCTGCCAGCTCAATATTTGCCCAAAGAACTGACAGAAACTCTGTGATGGGCTCACGGCTCTGTGTGACTGTTCTCAGCTGGAAGAGATGAGAGCTTTAGTACTCAGAACTACTGCCCTCCCCAGGCAGAGAGAGGGGAGCCAGCACCTGTCTGTGCTAACAGACAGAAGCAGAAGAAGCTGTACATCCTCCCCTTCAGTTGTGGAAGCCAAAGAGAACAGAAAGCAAAAAAGCATTCTAGAAAATACAGAGAACAGCAAGAATGGTAACGGGTTAGAGAAAGTCTTGTCTTCTTCTGCTGTGCCTAAGTGCTGAAGCCAGGCACATCACACAGCCACCTCACAGGGCGCACACCACGTGGCGTGCTGCTTAGTTTGCTTGTTACACAAGCAATAATTTGAAGTTTCTAGGACAAAGCTTTCAGAAGATGTGGCATGAAAGTATTTCCCAAACTCTTTGAAAATCAATGAGGGTAAATAATGGAGACGTGTTTTAAGACACCAGAGCCCGTCTGTGCACATCACCTCCAACCTGAACAGGATGAGCCAGGCATTCAACCCAGACCTTAAGAGCCCAACAGTTCCAATGCAGCTTTTGTCCCAGTTTCACCTACAGAGCACAAGCATTTCCAAACAAGATGCTCTGTATCTAACAATACACTCTTCATTCTGAAATAAGCAGTCTGAAGCAGGAGTTCAGATTATATGAACAGTGTCCAAATTACTTCCTTCTTCCTGCCACAAAACACATACACGTAGTGCTTCCTTCAGCACTGGTCTTTTTGGGGGAGATGTACGTGTTCACACAAGGGGAGAATCCCCACACGAAGCTCGTGTCGTGGGCTGTGAGCACCACGACACGAGTTACCCAGCAGCATCCACCCAGACCACGAGGGCAGCCCGCTGCCAGCCTCACCCCACCGAGAAAAGGACTTCTGTGACAAGAGGAGCACCGCACTCTAGAGCACGAGACCCACGCTATCCTCAGTCCATCTCATTCTCCAGCTCTGCCACTCAGCACCCTATGAACAGATGTGAGCTGGAGGTTTAAGCAAGAAGCCAACGATGGGGCCAGTAAGTGCTTCGTTAGCAGGGCCTGTGCTCCTGTGATCTCTAACCCAACTAACCTCACTGCCGACCGGATCGAGCAGAGGAGGCAAAACAAACACCAGCAGGCTGCCAGCACAACACAGCCTTTTACAGCTCTTGCATTGCAGAAGCATTCGACAAGGACTCCCTGGAAAATGTACAGGGCTATAAACACAATCCAAAGACCAGGAAACCTAAACCACTCTCTTTCATTAAGATTTGCCTAAATCCTCACATTGAAGCTGCTACAGGGAGGAACTCCAAGTAACGCTGAAATGCAGGCACGTATCAGCACTAGCCCTGGCCATGCCATGCCCAGCCTGACCTGCTCAGACCACAGGCACACTGCACGGCAGCGCCCACAGCCAGAGCGCTCCAGGGCTTCCCAGCACAACAGCACACGGTGCTGCTGGTCTCTCACTTCGCTACAAGCCTTCTTGCCCTGATGCAGCACACTCACACGCAGCTACAACTGAAGAACCTCGGTGCATGCAGGCACTTTATTCCCAGTTTCCTTTCATTCATATTTGCAAAGCTGAGAATTCTTAAAGGATTCATAAAAGCTCAGCAGATCTGGATGTCAAAGCACTTTCCAGAACAGAATGAACCATAGAAAGACAAATTAACGCACGCATGATTTCTTTATTAAATGCATAGCTAACATGGTAAACAAATGCTGATGGCAGGCAAAAGCTGATGTCAGAACAACGTGCCCAGGATCCTGCTCAAACAGCTGTCACGGCTGGTCTCACACAGCACCAACCGGGAGCCTCTGTATCTCCCGCATGCATTCAGCTCCCTCTGCATCATCCAGCTATGAAACATCGCACTTCTCTAAGTGTTTTACATAATGAGCCCCTTTTTACAGAAAGGGGTTAACCAAACAAAAAAACCCTGCAAATTCAGAACAGGAATCACTGTCACATAGCTCAAGCTGCAATCTGCACAGAAGTATTATTTTTAGAGCTGCATATTCCAAGCCCTACTTGCATTGAAAATATTTCTCTAAAACCTTGCAGCTATTCCACTCTCCTGAACCCCTCGCTACAGCCTCACCGGCTCAGCTTCCCAGAAAGTTGTGTTTGCCCCATGTGGTTTGCTTCAGGAAGTCTTAAGAACTATAACAGTGACCCCGCATTCCCAACGAGCACCATGCAGCCTTTATTGAAAAGGCACCAGCTGACGAGTCCCTGAACTCAACCTTCTTGTTTCTACATGTTTCCTAATACACAGCCACATTTTTCAACTGACTGGAAAACTGTCAAATCACTGTCATATTCACCTTTATCCAAACGGGTATTTCTCCACTGGAGAAACTATTTCAAGTTCAATTTCATCAAATAAAGGAAGCAAGCACGTATCCAGGAAGAAAATCAAAGTCCAAGTGGCCAAGAGCATTCTTACAGTAATTCTGTTTGTCCCATGTTTTTTTCCTGCTTTGTTTCACTTTGATCACCTGCTGCCCATGACTTTGACCTGTAAGAAGAGCCCTGCTTCTGCTACCATTAACATCCCTTCAAGGTTACAAGACAACTAGGTTTAAGAACTCAACATCTGCACTCATGCCAACATCTGTAACGCAGTCAAAGCCTTCCACTGACTACTGTGAGAGTTGTGTAATGGCTCACATGGTAAAGCCATAAAGGTGACCATCTTCTATTTGGGAAAAGGTAAAATGCACTTATCGTGGTTAGGCAGCTCAGCCAACAATGAAGGACTGAAGACTTTGACACTTTCCAACTATGCTCCTGACGTGGCTACTGAAACAAAGCTGCAGTGTCATTCTGCAAACAGAATCTTAAACTATCTCACAAGAATTAGCATTTGTGCAACAGATCAGAGAACCTGAGTTGCAACCTCACCAGCAGCTGAATTAATTGAGCAGCTCCTTAATGGGAGGGGTGAGTGTGCTGAACACAATCTGAACTTCAATAGCAATAGCTTTGGGAGACACAGTGCAAGCTAGGATCAGTCACAACTTCTTGAAAGAGTAAACTTTTGAAAGAGTAAAAAGAGATCTCAGGGCAGTTTTTCTCCTAAACATACAAGAAGAATGCAAAGTAGTCTTTACAGAGCAAGCATCTTATTTAAAGAGCTTGCTACACATGATATTCTTCTATCCATATGAAATAGATGCCTGATTTTTTTTCTCTCTTGTAATAAATTAAAAGCAACAGAAGAGTCACTCTGTCTATCTACTGTTAACATGAGAACAGCACCTTTAACAACATATCTCAGTGCAGAAACAGGTTATTAACAGCAAGAAGCAAAAATATATTACCCTAATAAGAATCCAAACAGGAAGGCATCTTCTGTGATAAGACATGCAACCCTCCAGCAGTGCCCAAGCACTGCCTGGAGACAGACAAACCAGGTTCTCAGTCAGATCAGCACAGCCAGGAGGAGATTTTCATTTCTTTTAAAGCTTTGCTAAACACAAACAAGGAAACTGAGCTTTCAGGTTGTTTTCATAATCGCTGCTGTCTCCTGAAACCAGAAGTGCGATGACACAAACCAAGAGCTGGACAACCCACTCACGCAAGTGGTTTTGCAACCAGCTGGGTACAGACAGGTGTCTGGGCTTCCCCACAGCCACACGGCCAGGCTCAGCTGAGACAGCCACAAATTTCAAGAGCGCTTCACCCATATCCTTTGTCAGACTATTCAAACGACCTGCAGGAAGACTTAACTCCAGCAGCTGCTGCCATTCGGGCTGCCCACACCTGCTGCAGGCACACCGCTGGGACTGGCCAGCGCCGCTCCACCTCACACAGCTCAAAGCAGGACAAAGCTTGCAAGTCTGTACGGCTATCCCGTCCTAATATTGTACTGCCGTAAGGTTATGCAGAGAAACAAAGCACGCGAGACGCTGAGGAGAACAGTTCCAAACACAATCAATGCGAAAAGCGAACGGAGCTTTTGACTTTTACACAACGCGACTCAAAGCAGCCGCAGAAAACCGCTGTGAAGAACGAGGCGCTGCGACCCGCCGGAGAACGCGGCCAAAGTTCGGTGTGAAGGGAAAGAAGAGGATAGCAGAGGGGCACAGAATACACGGCGCAGCCCCCGAACCCCGCAGCCCCATTCGCTCCCGGCAGCGCCGTGCCGGCCCGCCCTTACCGCCGAGCCCCTTCTTCTCCTTCTCTCCCCCCGACACCGCTCTCAGGCCAGGCCGAGACTCACCAGAGCAGGGCGCAGAGGAAGAGGCAGGAGCCCAGGGCCAGGAGCCGGCAGGGCGGCTCCCTCATCGTCTCCCCGGTCTACCTGCCGCGGCCGGGGAGAGGCGGCGCATCCTCCCCGCCGGAGGGAGCGCGGGGAAAGCGCGGGAAGCGGCCGCTGAGGTGCGCGGCCGTTAACGCGGCTCCGATACGGCCGTTGCGGCGCGAGCGCGGCCGTTACTGTCCGGCGGCCCCTCCCCCTGCCCCTCAGCCCCTCACGCGCTGAGCTGGAAGGATACGCGTCACGCTCCGCGCCCCGCCGCCACCAATCGCCTGCGAGCCTGGGGGTAAGCCCCGCCTCCTCGCGGCCCGTTGCTGGCGTGGATTGGCTCCTCCCTGACAGAGCGGCGGCGAATCAGAGAGCAGACGTCTCTTCCCCCACCCCTCCAAGGACCTCTCCGAGGTGTCCGCGTAGGCCGGGCCGTTGTAGAGCGAGACACTCCTGCGACAAGGGGCGGCTGGCGGCAAGTCCGCGAGGAACGGGAGGCACGGCTACCTCTGGAGCGAGGGGCGCGTTAAGGAACGGCGTTCTGCTCTGAGTCGGCTTTTTCTTTTTTGTTTCTTTTACCAGGCATCTCCGCGAGACGCCCCGCCGAGGCGAGCGTCGATTGGCGTTTACTGAGGCCCCCCGGCAGAAAAACAGCCCGAAGGTGGGCGGTGGGAGAACTGCAATTCCCAGCAGGCCGCGCGGGGCGGGGCGGGGCGCGGGGGCTGCTGGGAGCTGTAGTTCCGGGCTGGAGGCGCCCACCCTGCGGTGGGCGAGTGGGGCCGGCGGCCATTTTGCTGCGGGCGCCAGTGAGCCCGAGGGGGCTGCGGGGGTCGGGGTTCGGCGCTGGCAGCTCGCGGGTGTGCGGGCATAGAGGGCGCCAGAGAAATGTTAAGAGTTTTTAAATGAATTATTCACTAAATAAAGAGTAAGTGCGGAACCACCGGTGTGATGGTGGCGGGTTTCCCCAGTGCTGTCCTTTCTGAGGTGATATTCAGGGGGAAGAGCCCTCACGCACACAGGTGAATGAGTCACCAGCGCTGTGCTGGAAATGAACGTGTGTCAGTGCCCTGAGCACCAAGGGCTGCCTGGCCCTGCCCTGCCCCCAGGTGCCTGCTCCCCAGCTGTGCAGGAGCACAGCTCACTTGGAGCTGGGTGCTGGCGAGGTGGAAAGCTCACAAGAGTCGCTGTGTCTGCCCTTGGTGGTTTTTGCCCTGAAATTGTTGGGTTTTCACAAACGTTTGGCATCCTCAGTGCTTCTGAAAGCTCTGCATACCAACAGCTGCAAACAGACCAAAGCACCTGCGCAGAAACTCAAGGGAGAGGGGAGAGCAGAAGATCCAGCTTGCTAAGCCAAAGAAGAGATTGCAGTGCTCTGCTTTCCGTGGTGAGGTTCCTATGCAGGCACAGAGGTATTTTCTTTAGAAAGAACACTTTCTTAGCCACGCTACCCATAGCAGGAGGGCTACCCGCCTGCCACCTCCCTCCCAGGGTTACCCTGTGGTGCAGCTCTCCAGCCTGCCAAGTCCCATGCCACGTTTCTAACCATGGTTTCATGCTGTCTGCCCTTCTGTACTGTCATACCTTCCTGCAGAGACAGGAGATAACACAGTGGATGACCTCTCTGGTGCTACTTGCAGCAAAACTACTCCGCCTCCTCCTGCAAAGGGCAAGATGGCGGAGAGCAGCACTCACCTTCAGGACATGCTGCCAGCTCAGACAATGGCATTTGCAGGAGGAGGGTGGCCCTTTGTTATAATGCCCCCTTGGAAATGTGTATCAAGCTCCAAGTTCTTCCTTCGGGTAAAACCAATCTGCAGTCCTCCAGCTGAGCCCCAGTGAGGTGCCTTGGTGGTGTAAATTTCCTCAAAACTTCAGTAACAGCACACATTGTACCCACAGCTATTTTAACTGTGCCTTGAGTGCCCAAAACCATCCTGAAAGGGCTGTGGAGACGTGGTGACATGTGAGCCTTGGCCACAGCTGCCTCCTTTAGGTCCCTTTGTGGCAGGGACTTATGATTGCTGAGGAAAAAGCTTTGAAGCCACATTTGCTCAGCCCATGTAGCTGCTCTGGGCTGGCACAGCTCCCACATGCGTTATGGTCCACTTATCAGCAGGGGATTAATCACATGCAGCTTAGACCAAACACAGTCAAAGAGCAGTCAGGGAGGACAGATCATTTCAGGAAATCATGACAGTGAGTGAGCAGGATCCCAGAGAAAAGCTTTCTCGAGTCACTCCTCACGAGGTACAATGCCTGAAGACCTTTGGTGTCATCAGCCAGGCAAAGGCTGCAGGTCATCAGCCCTGACGTGATGGCTCAGCACTCACTGAGTTTGCATCTCAAACAATGATAAGATGAGGAATGTAATGGTAAAAAACAAGGCAGATTACCCAGTCTCCCTACTGGAGCCTATAATTAACTCTGAGAACAATGTACATAGGTGATCTAGGAGCAAATATTTGCTTGGGAGTCTTAAAAAGTGCTGCAGAAGGTTGAGCAGTGACCACAGCCGCATTTTCCCTTCCCATCATCTCAGTTGCTTTTGCTGGAAGTGGGTGGCTGGAAGGATTGCCTTCCAGATGCAGCTGCATTGTGCCCAGTTCTTGGTGGCTGTCCCTTGTCTCACACAGAGAAGACCATAAGGAGAGAGGGTAGTGAGGATAGTGCCAAGAACCAGGCTGCCACGCTGAGATGAAGCTCTTAGCTGGGGCTATTGTGTTTCAGCAATTCCGAGTGTTTGTTTGCTGAAAATGCTAAGTCTGATCTCTGATTTAGCATAGAATATCCACACCTTCTCTTCACAAAGGTATCTTTTTTCTCCCCAAGTGTTTTTCCTTTCTAATGTGTGATTTAATTTGCACAAGGCTCCTTCCTTTTCTGATTATTAATTTTGGCTCCTTATTGGTTAAAATAAAACAAATCTCTCCTAAGCCTGTTCTGACAATGCAACTTTTGTCTGAGTTTTCCTTCCAGATGCAATTTCCTGTTTAATTTCCTGACCGTTTCTTACTTAGTAAAGGAAGAGCTATAAATTTCAAGATTGCTTCAGATAACTTCCTCTAACTTCAGCTGAACCATTCCCCCTGTCAGGGGAGAATCCAGCAAAACAGTATAAAACTTTTAAAAGCAATCCTGAAATATCTGGGAAGCCAAAACCTTCCAGGGCTCATAATGAGGGGGGAATGAGTTGTGCAAGAAGTGGGATTGGAATCTTTTTCCTTGTAGAGCTAAAGAGGAGAAACTCTGCGTTCAGCACAGCTGGTAATTGCCGTTTCACCCTGAGGTACAGGGCTTTTGTTAGGGAGATGTCACCATGGCACGGCCCCGTAGGTATTAGTGGCACTGGTTCTGTGTTCTGATATGATCCCACATGTGCATGCATGCTGATTTCCCACAGCCGTCCTCTGTGCTGCTGGGCTGCCAGACTCCTGGATGTGAGACAGCGGTCACGGTGACCCCGATTAAATGGCAGATACAGCGGGGTTGGGTCACTGAGAGGCACACTCTGTGCAGAGCCTCATTATGTTTGCTTAATGCAGGGCAGCACTGAGCACTGCTGGATATCGCTTGTTTCATCTCCTCGGTCCCTGCACCATCCACAGGGACCCTGCCTGACCACCATGACTTGAGAGCAGTGGCTTCCTGGGGTGGTCCTACTTGATCCTAAAGGATGCTCACAGGTTGTTACCCCGAGATGGGGCAGTGAGCCATTCTCTCACTCTGAACACAAACCAGTCCCCACAGTTACATTTGTCCCCAAGCAGCCCCCCACATCTGCATGCTTTTGTACTGTTTCTGCTTTGCAGGAAAGAGATGGCCCTCATCTGGGTGTGCGGCCACACTGAGGGTGGTGAGAAGCTCTCCCAGGCAGATGGGGAGGAGAACTGCAATCAGCGATGTTTGGCAGGGACTGCATGACCCTGTGTGGGAGAGTGACTGCTTTCATCTCTGGCCAACCAGCCCTGATCTAGAGCCTTGATGTCTGGCACAGGTAGACTGTGGCATGGTCCTACAGCTCCTAAAGCCCTGATGCACATGTGCTAGGGGCAGGTGAGGGGCAGAGGTAATGCCAGGGGGTCCAGAGAGGCCTCCACATGCTGCTGTATCCCAGCACAGTCAAAGCAGATGAGTGACCAGTGTGACACATCCTGGGCTCCTGCCGCTGCCCTGGCAATCTCCCATTTGCAACCCAGCCAAGGGCACATCCCTGGCCCTGCAGGCCCAGGTGACTCCAGTGCAGAGGCTGCTGCTCTGTGCCAGCTGTGCCATCCAGCTGCTGAAGCCACCCTCTGTGCCCATCTAGGAAAAGAGAAACCAAATCTCATCACAGAAACTGAGGTGTACGCCTATTCTTTGTCCCTGTTTCTGAGAGGACAGCATGGCTTGAAGCTGCTCACAACAAGATGAGGGGTCAGGGGAGCACCTAGCACCACAACATGGTGTTGGTTTCCATTCTACGCTCTAATGCAAATCAAGGTGAAAGCAAAGCAAAGCTCTGCAAAGCAGCACAGTGGCACATCTGTTGCTTTGTCAAGGCAAAACCAAACCTGTGAGCACCCCAGGACTGGGGCCATCCTCAACAGCTCCTTAGCAGTGGCACAAGGAACACATAAGATGTAAGCCAGACAGGAGCAAGGCTGTCAGAATGCACATTTTGTTGAGGATGGTGCCTGCATGGCCCATGGACAGGGCAGAGCCAGTGGCACCTTGCCTACAACTGCTTTCAGCTCGCATTTCTGAAACAGCCCCATCTGTGCTTCCTTCAAAAGATGACTTGTTTGCATTCTCACTTCATTTTGTCCAGTCTCCTCTGGTCTATTTCTGGCTTTCTTTGTACTTATGCAGCCAGAGAACAAAAACTTCTCCTGGACAGAGGAAGAACCTTGTGGGGAGGCACTGTGTCTTTTCACACCGCTCTCGCTGTGTCTCAGAGCCATTGGGAGGAACCAGCTGCTGGATGAGACTGCAGCTGGCAAGACCCCCAAACGTTGTGTGTCTGCTTTCCTCCCCCCAGGGGGTGATTTTTGGTGAGTTTTACCACTCATAGCTCTCCATGTGTTGTCACCAATCATGGCTGAGCTGGATCAGCACCTCAAATCCCATCCCCACGCTTCAACTTCAGGGCAAAACAAAGGGGAACACAGTCAGAAACAACCCCAAAAAGGCTTCATCGGGAGCCCCAGCCCTGCTCTGCCTGGGGTTGGGAACCTGAGTCCCCCTTACTCCCACACCTTTGGCTTTTTTCACCCTCAACCTCAGTGATTACCTCCACACTGCTCATGCAGACAGGTTTTTATCCTCACACCCTGAGGTCTGTTTTCCTCCCTGTGTGCTATGGATGTGCCACGTACAGTGTGGGTTGAGCTGAGGTTACCTGGGCAGCTGACACTTGGCCTCCTCCCACACGGCGCTGCCCAACCTGCAGCTGGCAGGGCACATCCTTGACATCATTCTTGGAGGCAGTTTCCTAGGGACTTAAAAAAAAAATAATAATAATTTAAAAAAGCCAGTGAAAAAGCAAAAACTTTCCCACCACATTAATTGCATAGAAGCCTCCTTCAAAACAGGAACCAGTTGTCCCCTGTCCTTGAGCTGGCTGGAAATCCCAGCAGAACCACCTTGTTCTCCTCCCAGCATGGGTGCTGGGGGAGTTTGGCCGCAGGGTTTCAGAGCTATGTGCTGACCGCTGGGGAATGCCAGCATCGGGGAGCTCAGTTTGCAGCCAGAGGTCACATCCCTGTGTGTGCGTCCCTCCAAATTGCACCCCTCCTGCCCTAGCTCCACAACACCTTTTCCATCCTTCTACCCTGCCACTGGCTCAGCAAACCTCATGCTGCAGGTCACAGTTCTCCATACTTCCCAGGTGCTTGCAGACGCTGAGGAGGAGCTCACAGGCCTCATGGGCAGCTCTGGGAAGGTCTGGTCAAAAAGACCACTTCTTGGCTAGCATAAGAGAGCATCTGTCCTTAGCACAACCTGCCCATGGTGAGGGCATTTCTGGCATCTCCCTGGGACCAGGAAGTGGCCCCAGATCCAGGACCTCAGGCAACCAGCCATGTGAGCCCCAGCATCCCTCCCTGACAGCTTTGTAGTTGTAAGTCTGCTCAGAGCTTAAGGCCTGGTGTCACAGAATCACTGAATGGCTTGGGTTGGAAGGGAACTTAAAGATCATCTAGTTCCAACCCCCCATCCACATGCACGGGACTTAAATTCCTAAATAGGTGCTTGCAGGAAAGCAGCCGCAGCAAGCGCTCTGGGGCCATGTAAGGCAGGAAATGGTCTCTGGTCATGGAAAAATTCAGCTGCTGGAGCCACGCCAACCTCCCCCCAAAAACATTCCTCCAAAGGGAGGTTTCGGCTCCAGGGTCAAAGGGAAAAACTCAGGGATTGGTTGTCAGAGAAACAAAGCCTGGGTGCACATAGCTGTGCTCACAGGCAGACCTGCCAGTCCTGCAGCCTACACCTGGCAGAAGCAGCTCAGGACTGCTGGTGAGAAGGAATGAGCCCATGCTGCAGGGACACCCTGGGGACACAGAATGCACTTGGTGGCATGTTAGACTCAGCAGCCGTAGGATGATGAGGAAGAGCCTGAGCTGAGGGATGTGGGAACACTCAGGATCTGCCTGTCCCCACAGCCTCTGGCATTCTTGTCTCCAAGCAAGGCACAGTTGTTTGGAGGAGCACCACAAATGCCAGCTCACACACACTCGTCCCACTGTGGGAAGATGCAGACATGGCGCTGAGGCAACCCATGCCCTGAATACTTTGATATTCAAATACCTTCAGCAGAGGCCTAGATCAGTCACAGCTATTTAAATCCCAGCCTGTCACCTTTTCCAGCATGGCTTCCAAAAAGCTTTAGCAGCATATTGCAGTGCAGGAGCCCTGAAGAAACTAAACAGGTCTGCAGTGGGGTCAGTTGTGCAACACAGTGGCTAGCATTGAGCTTCAAGTGGATCTGAAACACAGGTGGGAGCAGTTGTGTCCCCCAGAGCTGGCGTTATGGCAACATAACCACAAGTGCTCCTCAGAGCTAACTGTGTGGCAGGATGGGTAGCACCACCAAGTGTGTTGCTGTATGACAGAGGGCTCAGCCTGTCTGGGGTCCACAAACCCCCCCTGCAGCTGGTGAGGGAGATCTTGTTGCACGGAATTAAGACATGCACAAAGGGGTTTTGCATCCTTGGCCTTAGGCACCACTCGGGGTGTGACAGGAACGTCCTTCTCCCAGCTGCTCTGCTCTGCCTGCCAAGTCCACGTTGCCGTGGGAAGGCTGAGGGGTGACTCCACAGCACGTGCTCCCTCCGACTGGCAGGGACAGCCGGTGACGTGGCTTGTCCCATAGTCATAGGTGCAGGACTGCTGTGCAGGCAGGTGATTCATTCCCTGCAGACAGAGTCTGGGCCACCTGGAGGGCTGAGCTGCCCTTTAGACCGCGGGTGGAGAGTTTTCCAGAGGGATGCGAGTGCAGTGGCAACAACAGGTGCCCTGTGTTCCCATTCCCGAGGCATTGCAGTCACTCACAGCAGTCTCAGGAGGAGGCACCCAAGCGTGCTGTGACGCAGCCGCAGGAGTCAGTGGGTGGTGAGCCGAGAGCCTGGAACGTGAGCACAAAGCAGCGTCAGTGCAGGATGGGCTGGCAGGGGTGCCCATCGCCCCCGGCCCACATCGTCCACCCCCTGGCACAGCTTTCTTCTGCCACGGCGGAACACGGCTTCTTTCAAACTCTCAAATCCCCAGGCCGTGGGATGGCAGCACCTGGGGGAAGGCTCTGGCAAAGAATAAAAAATAAAAAAAAGTCCAAGCCGCTAACTAAGCTTGTAAGCGATTTCATTTATCCACAGTTACCAAGTTGATTACGATCGCCTCCAACAGGCGATGAGCATCCCCTGCACACCGCCCCTCCCCGCCCTTCTCCCTTCCGGCCCGGCTCCAGCGCCGCCCAGCTCCGGGGGCAGCGGACACCCGCTCGGCGACCGGGCTCCTCCGCCAGGGGGCGCCTCCGAGCGCCCCGGCGTCCCTTGCGCCGCGCCGGGCCTGGCGGAGGCGACGGCGGCCGGAGGGAGCCGCGGAGCGCGGTGCGGGGTAGCCGGGCGGGCGGGGAGGGGGGTGAGCGCCGTCCTCGCGGCTGGAGCAGGGCGGGCCGGCGGAATGGATCGCTGGCTCGGAGGGAGGGATGCGCAGCCGCTCTTGCTCGCTCGCTGCCTTTTGTCCCGGGCGGGCTGCCCGAGTCCCGTGGCCGTCCCGCAGCCCAAGGGGGAACCTTACGTCACGGTTAACACGCACCCTGCTCTTTCCCAGGTCTCTGAGAGCATCGTCAGGCTGTGAGCGGAGGAGAGGAGCGGAGCCGCGTGCAGGCCTCCTCTGGGGCAGCCCGTGGGAGGATGGTCTGTGCGCAGGTGGAGACGAGCCCGAGGCGGTGCTGGCAGAAGGTGCTGTACGAGCGGCAGCCCTTCCCCGATAACTACGTGGACCAGCGGTTCCTGGAGGAGCTGCGGAAGAACATCCACGCCCGCCAGTACCAGTACTGGAACGTGGTCTTCGAGTCAGGGGTGGTGGTGCAGCAGCTCTGCAGCGTGTGTGTCTTTGTTGTAACCTGGTGGTACATGGACGCCGGGGTGCTGAGCCCGCAGGGGTTGTTTGGGGCAGCCCTGCTCACTTCTCTGCTTGGCTATGTCCTCTTTGATGCCGTTGACGCCGGGGTCGGGCGGCGGCAGAGCGGGCGGACACGGTGGGCAGACCTGAAGAGCACGCTGGTGTTCACCGCCTTCACCTACGGCTTCTCACCGGTGCTGAAGACACTGACGGAGTCCATCAGCACGGACACCATCTATGCCATGTCGGCCTTCATGCTCCTCGGCCACCTCATCTTCTTCGACTACGGCGCCAACGCCGCCATCGTGTCCAGCACGCTGTCCCTCAACATGGCCATCTTCGCCTCGGTGTGCCTGGCCTCTCGTCTGCCTCGCTCCCTCCACGCCTTCGTCATGGTCACCTTCGCAATGCAGATCTTTGCCCTCTGGCCCATGCTGCAGAAGAAGCTGAAGGCCCGGACGCCATACTGCTATGTGGGGGTGACCGCGCTGTTCGCGTTGGTTGCCCTTGTGGGGCTGGCGAGCGTTTCCAGTGTGGGTGCTGTGCTCTTTGCCTCGCTGCTGCTCTCCGTTTCCTGCCTCTGCCCTTACTGCCTCATCCGGCTTCAGCAGCTCAAGGACAACATCCACGGGCCATGGGATGAGGCTGAAATCAAGGAGGACCTCTCCAGGTTCCTCATGTAGGGGGGAAGCAGTGCCCTCTGCTGTGAGGGGCCTTTCTGGGGCACAGCTCCAAGGGGACACCCAACCCAATAAAGACTCGCACTACAGCAGGGACTGCATGTGTGTGTGCTGTGACTGCTCTGGGCTGTTGGTGAGCGGGGAGGTGCTGGCAGACGCATGGCAGTATTTTTGTCCAACCACCGAGCCAGAGGCATGGAGCAAGGTCTCTCTGCTTTCCTGTGGAGGGATGTAGTCCCAGCAGTGGGCACCCAGTGGCCATCCAGCCCAGCCCCAGGGTGCTGCAGCAGTGATGGGACATCCACTAGTCCTTCCTGGCACTTACATGTCTGGTTTCTGACTCCACACACCCCACAACAGAGGGTCTTCTAAGCAAAAAAGTCAAACTGGAGGGCATCTCCGTATGAGCCAGTGCTGTGTTGTTGTTTTCCAGAGGCAAGTGGTCCAGCAGAGCATGGGCTTGGCCATAGGAATAGCATTCTAGGCTTCCTTTTACCAGAGCCTTCCTCATGCTGGGCAGGAGGCCGAAAGCACAGGGGCACACACAGACCTGAGTACACTCACACATCCTGCATGCACAGCCACACTGCCATGTCCATCAGCAAATACACAGTCTGCACCTCTGCAGACTGTGGGACCACAGCTGCTTGTTCCTGCAGTATTTACCCCTAGCATTAAGACGAGAGGAAGCACTGCTCCTTTCAAAGTAAAAGAGTCAGAACCCTCCTACTCTGGAGGCAGCACAAGGAGATGTTTAAAACACCCAATTTCTCCAGTAAGATGTGGCACCAGCTTTGCATGCACGCGCAGGGGTGGTGGAAGATTACAGGGACGAGGAGCTCTTCTGCTGCAGAAGTGCAGGTTTGAACCTATTGATTGAATCCATTGAGTGTGAAGGGCTTTTGCAGGCAAACAGCTCAGAGCACTGTTGTCTCATCCCAGCAAGCAGGCGCTGGCTCCATGAGCTTCTTAGGAAATGAGCAGCCCACTGCAGAGCCCCCAACACCTCCAGTGCTTTGTTAGACAACTTGCCAAGTTTTAAATGTTGCTGTTGTTGTCATGGAGATGACTACATCTAATTTTGTTTTTAATTAAAGAAAACCTGCAGAGGTTTAGAGTATGTGCTCCAGGCTCACAGGGAGTGCAGAGTAGCCAGATGCTCACAATCAAGATGACAGTCTTCAGTTCTTCTAAAAGAAGATTATTTCTTCATGAGGAGGTTTCCAAGAAAGTCAGTCAGTTGCTGGTGGCCAGGATGCCCCAGTCTATCAGACTCATGCTGCTGTAACACTGCCATCCACGGCAATTCACAGAATCCATCTCTGGACAAGGCTTTGGTATGCTTGGATCAAATTTAAGAAGGCAAGTAACAGTTTGTCAAAGAAGCAAATGAAATGTAGCTTTCTTGGCTCCTGCAGTTAATGTCTCTCTTGGTAGGGCCATGCTCTTTGCAGTCAGGTTTACTTGAAATTGCTGCTGCACAAACACCTCTGTCCTCAAACTGTTGTTAACTGCCATCCTAAACCTTTGCAGTTACCAACTGCTGGTGCATCTCAGATGTAGCACAGCCCTGACTCCATTTTGAATATGCAGTACCCAGGCTAACGGTGACAAAATGGAGTGTGTACAGGAGTTGTTTCATCTCAGGCACAGCACGTGAGGCTGAGGAGGCAGCTGTCCCTTGTCAGTGGCCCAAGGAGGCAACAGTGATCTGGTGGTTCATTAGGCTAATGCGACTGGGGCAAGGTAGCCTTGGAGTTTTTTTTTTGAGCCTGGACTTATGACTACAAGATAGTATAGTTTCTGCTGGACCCATTCACCCAAAGTGAAATGTTTTCTAAAAAAATACTCTTCTCAAATCCAGACTCTTAAACAGCTTTGTGTTAGGAAAAGTGCAAACATCGGTTATCCAGTTATGATTCCATGTGGCAATGCGCACTGATTATCACGGCTCTGGGCAATAAGGGAGCTAGAAACACATGGAAGAGCAGAGAAGCAGCGTCTCTCTGTTGCTACCCCAACAAAGCTTCATCTCAGATCCTGAGAAGGACTCGGGGTGATCCAGAGGCTGTGCTCTTACCTTCACTGGAGCTCTCTGCTTGTCTGGAGCTGCTGTCCCAGTGCTGCTCGGTGCACAGCAATCCACATGCTGGGACATTCAGGTTCCCTGCTCTGATGTGGAATGGTCATGTCCAGGAGGAGGAGGAGACACTGCCTCAAGCTGATGGAGACCTGTTGGGCAAGTGGAGGCCAGCTGTGGCATGTGGTATCTGTGCCATGGTCACCTCAACCACAGCTGAAACCCAATGGGCTTATCTCTGGCAGTTTAAAATTACTTGCATTTGGGCCAGATCCCTGGGCTTTGTTTGATCCAGCACACCACACCTTCCTTGCTCCAGGCAGGATGCAGGATTTGTCTTGTACAGCTTGCTACAAGCAGTTTTACCCCCTTAAGTTGCCACAGGCCTCTTTGCTCTGCCCAGCTCCTTCAGCCCTGCACACTTTACCAACACTGCTGGAATAAATGGCTGCAATAAATATGTCCTTATGCCTGAGATCAGAATATGTTGTACAGAACATAACGATCTCAACTTACTGTTCAACTCATCAGTAAAATTACATGCCCTTTTAGCACTTGCTACCTGAGTGTACAGCTCTCTGGTTTGGCCAAACAGAGAAATAGGTCCATCTTGGTTTGCATGCGACTGGATCACCATCAAGCAACTCTGAAGAGTTAAACATTAGTTTGCACCACAAGAAAGTGCAGTTCCTTTATCTAAAGTTGCCATTCCCAAGTCCACTGAGATACAGTATCTCAGCAGGACATTTTCTTTTGATTTGAATCTGGCCCAAATGCAAGTAATTGTACACTGACCAGGGCTAAGCTGTGCTCCTGGGGGAGTCGCTGACACGTGCCGTCTGCAATCTCCATCTACAGCATCTGCAGCAGGGAAAGGAAAGCGTCAGCCACCCACAGCAGGCACAACGGGCTGTCAGGGGCCTCTGTCCCTCCTCCTCGTGGGAGCACAGCATCTGGGAAGCCTGGAAACAGTGAAGCTTTAGTCTTTGAAGGTAAGATCTTTTTATCTCTTCAGTTCCCACTCTAATCACTAGGCTTTTCTCTGCACATCATATAGGTTCATGCTGTGAGGAGGCCACAGCAGAGTGAGCAGGAAACCAAAACTGGCTTTTGGTCTGAAATCATCCTTTGAGAAAACCTAGGATGCATAATGCCACCAGCTGGGGTACAGCACCCTCCACCTTCACCAGCTACACTCAGAGCATATGCCAGTGCAGAATGAAAACAGCACAGGGTTGAGCAGCTTCTTTAAAAAGTCACCCTGTGAGCTGATACCAAAGCATGTGCCAAAGTTTTCCAGCACAAAAGCTCCTGCACTCATCACCAATGCCTTCTGCTACCCAGCAGACTTTAAGAAGAGCTACTTGAAAACCATGAAGTTCAGAGTCCCATCTCCAACAGTATTTTTAATAAATACTTCTGAAGAATGTAACCATTTCTGTGAACGATTTAACACTATAAAACACCCCTAAAAGAGAACTTTGTGCCTTACAGCACTGATGCCGGCTGGCAGACAGGAAAGCAGCAAATGCTTTCTGGGTTACTGTAGATAATAAGGCTCTAGAATTAAAATATCAGCCATTTTCTACCTGTTCCCCTCTCAGGACCTTGCCATACTATAGAGGTAAAGCAGTGAGTGCTGCCCCCAGGCCAGAACAAATTCTTCAACAACCCAGAAAGAAGAAGAAGAAAAAAAAAAGTAGCTAGTGAAATTCAATCTGGTCCCATTCCCTCTTACCTGGGAGGTGAGCAAGGCCAGAACCTCTTGCCTCTTGAACAGCCTGCCGGGTACAAATGCCACTTTCTGTACTTCTGAACTCTGCTGAGGGCTTTTTAGCTACTATCTGATGACAGCAAGTTCCACTGATGAGAGATGCAGCAAGGTAAATCGGCCCCAACTAAGCAGTGTCAGACCTGGCTTGAATCTGAGCACAGTCTGTGTGTTGTCAGGCTCCTTCTACACATGATACGAATCTCCTCTGCTCGTCTGCTCCCAGAGCGGCCCTGCAGCAGCTTGCTCTCACTGTAGCCTTCCTACTATAAAGAAATGTTTTGTTCATACCTTTCAAAGAACAGGCTGGAATCCTGATGCTGCACTGTACCTCCAGTTCATGTCTGTGCAGTTCCCTCTGATTTATCAGTATTGTTTGTGAGATTGTCCCAGTGTCCCTTCACTGTTTTCATGTGAGAAAAAAAATAAATCAATAAAACCATAAATTTAAAACTTTTTAAAGACTTATTCTTTATATACTTCTCTAGCACCTAAGACAAGAACATCTTCTGAATATTATATTAAATTCCAGATTTTATCTTCCACTCAACACTCAACACTGGGTCAAACTTACTTGAAATCCAGAGGGAACTACTTACAGATACTTTAGCTCAGATGCTCTAGTGAGGTTAGCTTGCAGAGAATTCAGAGGTTTAGCTTGAAAAAAGTGGTCAGAGCAGCTGCAATGTGTTTACAATTGTGCAGATTCATCAGTGGAGAGACTGCTACAACCTTCTTAGGTTTTTCACTCAGCACAGTCATGGGCTGCTGGTGCATTAGACATCTTACAGGAGCCTTTTGCAATCTCTGCTGTTCAAAAAGTTGGAAGTTCTTCCTGCTGATGCTAAGTCAAAGGCATTTACAAGAACAGTCATGGTGGTCAATGAATTCAGATACAGTGACGGAATCCCAGCAGCACATCCCTCCCTCCAAAACCTCGGATGTGGGGGGTCTCTTCAGAGCCGAGGCTTCATGGAGCATTAATGGCTCCTTTTGAGAAAGAGTAGATAGACCCTTCCATTGAAAAACAGCACACATTCATTTTGTAGCCAGAATTTTTATTTTCTTTATATCCAAGCTTATCATTGACATCTGAAAATAAAATCTTTCATTTACAAATGGACTAGTGCAAATTAAAGATAAATTTGGACAAAAAGAAGACAGACTGCATGTAACAACAACAACAACAAAGTGTGTGTTAGGCTGATCTTCCTGGAACGGCTGGAGGAGGTCGCCTAGGAAAAAGACAAAAAATAACCCAAAATTCGTGGGGAGAGGGAGAAGAGATTTAAAACAAAAGCTCAAGATACAATAAAATGACTCATATACAAAATTATCTTAATAAAATGAGTTAAGAGGAAAAGGCACAGAACATGCACAGTGAGGAAAAGAGCAAGAACGAGATTAGGATCAGCTGGCTATCAGCACAGCCTCAGCTTTCATCCTCACCGCTTCCCATCTGACGTCCTGGCACCAGAGAGCTGGGACAATCACACTGAACAATCACACTGGACAATCGCATCGCAAGTGTGTTGCTGCTCAGAGGCTTTCTAATTTTCTTGAAGGAAATAATATTCTCCAAAGGAGCCTTTCCTCAGCCAGCCTTAAAATTTGCACTGCTATATGCTTCAAACGCTGTTCTCACTTCTACAAGTGAGATTCTGATGAAATCAGGAGTGATAAAACAAGATGGATCTATGCGCTCGTGTATCTGGAGGGGGGGGGATTGCTCATTGCTCAGGAAGTTAGAAGCTTGGGTGATGGCACTGCCGTGAATCTGCTGCCAAAACGAGCAGGAGTGACCCGTGGCAGCGGGTGCCTCAGTGCCTCGGTTGGAGGAGAGTGGCTGCTCATCCCATTTCCTGCATACAGCACCTGTGTGTTACTGGCCAGCATGCCAGGAAGCAGCTCACACAGCAGTATGTAACATAATGCAGGCAGAGACATGCACGTGACGTGGCTGTTTACCAAAGGAGGCTGCACAGACTGCCTATGACAAAAAAAAAGGTTCCCAAATTTGCTGTGAGTACAATGGGGATGTGAGTGCTTTGCTCATCCCACCTCTTGTTCCCTCTTTCCCAAAACTTGAGGAGCAGCACAGTGATGGTTGGTGGGGAAATGCCCCCTGCTGTTGTGCTGTTATAACTGTGCCATGCAGATCATCTCTGAGCACCAATTTCACTTACTTGGCTCACACTAACCTGAAGGAGGAACTGAGTAATCAAGGCATTTTGAGGCAGCTGCATGTGCACATACAACCGCTCTGGGGGGAAATCCTTTCCAGGCAGGACATGTCCACATGCACAATTTTACTCCAACTCCTGAGAGGTTGCTCTGGCCCTGCGCTCAGCTTTCAATCTCCCCCCAGACACACTTTTCCCAGCAATGAAACAAACAGCATGCACTGCCTGACAAACATTCACTTAGCAAAATACCCCTGCAGCTCTGCAAGCCCCTAGCAGGGTAGCATGCTGAAAGCTTCCCATGGGCTGCTTCTCTTCTGTCTGCCCCTTCCACGACACGTGTATGATCTGAGCTGCAGCACACACCTCTCTGGTCAATCCTCACCGCAGTCCCAACAGAGGCAGGGTGCAGAGTGCCAGATTGGAGATCGCTCATGCGCATCAGAAAGTAATAATAAAGCCCATCAAGAGTTACAGTTTATTTCAGGTTCAGAAATGCAGCATAACATGTTTACAGCAGGTGTATGCAATGCTCAGCAATGACCATGGTTTCGAGAACCGACTGGCTGTGCTCAAAGATCTACACCAGATACCACTTACAGACTAGGAAACCAAAGGCAGATGTTTTGGTTCATATGAAGCAGGGTATTAACGTACAGAGCAAAATTCAGTAAGAAATGAAGCGTTTGCTTCTTACAAAAAGAAGTCATTGTTTACACCATCCTGGAAAAGTAAAGAGACAGGAAGTAAAGCAAACGGCCAGCAAGACGGGACAAATCATATATCAAGCAAGAGTGGAGGACTGTCTGGACGGGAGGAGCCATCGGCATCAGCTCGCCTGCAGACAAAGCAAGAGGAGAGACAGGCAGAGTAACATTCATTTACACAAGGGAGTTGTTCTGCAAGAGCCCGGGGGAGGAGGTTCAATGCCACCGCGGGAGGAGGTGTGCCATGAGCACACCAAGGAGTCGATGCCTCCCCAGTGCCACATGTGCAAAATTGGTCTGCTTAGAATTCAGGAGGTTTGGACTATTTTAAGACAGAAAGACAGAACTAGGCAGTAATCTTAATATGCTGTACACATTATGTAGTGTAGCTGTCTGCAATACAGAGTATAATATTTTCTACGTTATACTTCAACATGAAATGCTATAACCTCTAAAGTATCTCCTTTAATATAATTACCTACTTTTATGAGGCTTACTCAGAAAGTGCAATGAGATCGGCAATAAAACAAACATACATCAACTATGTACAAAAGCCTTTTCTTCAAACATACAATCATTTTAATCCTAACACAAGATCCCTGGACGTTAAAGGCCAAGAGCTATTTACAGTGTGAGCAAGCTCCTCAGCTGCTGGTCAGCCGTATGAAGGTGAGGTGGAATGTGTTCTCTGGGCACAGGCCCAGGCTTAGCCTCCATGCAGTACTAGATAAGCACCCTCCTGAAGCTTTGCTGCCTTCGTCATCCAGCTCACTAAGCTTGCAAACCCTGCTGTTGCTTAACGGGAGTCTCCACTGCTCCCTGGCAATCTTCCCTTTGCCTGAGGGTATCAAACAAATGGAGAGCAACCCGTGCTTCTCTGTTATGGGAGCCCAGGCTCAGCTGTCCCTGGGTAAGGGTACCTGCAGAGGGGCCGGGGCCAGTCCCAGCCAGCTGGTCCCCCTAGCAGATCCCTGAGAATATACTGGTGAGCTCTTCCTCCTGTCCTTCAGGCACAGAGCAAGCTACTGCCAACTTGCTCCTCTGAGAACAAGGGATCGGAGAGACACAGCTTACCAGAATCAGGAGCCAGCAGGACAAACAAACACATTCCAGGCACTGTACAGCACGAGGAAAATGGGTCAAAGCTAGGGAGGAGAGTATGTAGTCAATTGCAAGTGGCAATTTCTTGGGAAGCAATTAGCATGTTCCTAGGAACAATTCTTTATAGTTTATTCTAAAAAGTGTATATGCAATACATTCGAGGTGAATTCATCAATCTATGGATCTGTGCTCAACACCAGTTATTAGCTTACACGTCTCAAAGCTCTGCATTTCAGGAGCAGGTTCTTATTTAGATGTGATGGAGATGCAGAGGATGGGAAGGCTGCGCAGCTGCACTCTGTGTCCCATGAGCTCAAAACTGAGTGCAGAATGCACTGCTGCTGACACTGGGGCCACTGCACTGAGCTGTGCTATTTCCTTACTCTTGACAGAAAGGGTCATCAAAGTAAATTAAGGAGTCTCAAGTACAGAAGATTTAAGCACACCTTTTTAAGTCAAAACCTACATCATTTAATTGAGGCTCCTAACTTACTGGCATTGCCACCCTCATCTCCCAAGCAATTACACCAGTCTGAGTCATCCCTTCTCTTTCCACAGAACAAATGGGAGACCTTGGACAACTCAGCCAAGTGCTTAGGATAAGGTGGGATAAACACAGCCCATGGGCTCGCCGTAGCACTGAACGAATACCAACATTTGGGATTAAGGTGACTTTCTGTGGCTGAGGTGGAACAATGTGGTTGACTTTACAACCTTTTCATCCTTGAAAGCTGATTCTGTGTGCTCCGCGTGGAGGATCTAAGCCTACTCCCCAAACAAACAGCAGCCATTTAAGCAATCTTCTGAGCTCACCGAGATGCCGGTGTGCTGACAAGTTTCCCCGTGCTTCAGATGTTGACCTCAGCTCCCCAGGTGTGTGTCACAAGTGTGTGGTTGTCAGGAAATTAAAGTCAGGCTAGCATACAAATCACGATGCTTTCCCAAACTCGTTTCTTCTACAAGCAGAAACACGATTTGCTTTGGTAGTGAACATAACTGTTATTCAATCAGCGGCCTGGGAATATTTAATGGGCAAAATCCCCACTGGTTGTGGCTCCTTGATTGGATTCTTCCTAACCACGGGGCTGCAGCATACTGGAGCCCTACATACAGCTTCAATAAGTGAATTTATTAGACTGATTATAGTGGGGGACTTTGAAACCACCAATCGCTTTGCCTAGGGATCTGTAACCATAATTGCAATAACAGCAATTAATATTTTCTGACTACACAAGGCCAACTTCATCTCTGTTTTAATCCTGTCAACTCAAGAAGTTTTAAATTACAGGGGTGTTGCGGAGCTTAAGTGTTTAAAGTTAAGGAATGCAGTTAAGACAAAAGGTTTTTATATTACATTAATACACAGTGTAAAACAACAGGCAGAGAACTTCTGAAAGTGAACATCTGCTAAAAAAGAATGCACGGCCAGGATGCACAGCTGAGCATTTCTCAGCACCTATTTGGATACAATGACTCCTAATCTGAAGTGAGTAGAATGTCAAGAGACACAAAGGGAAAATACTTAGTGGACGTCGTGGAACTTTATCAACTGGTGTGAGCAAATATCTCAAACCCAAATGGGATCCCTTGGAAAGCCCAGATGCAGATCTAGGCCATAGCTCTGAACTGGCTCCCAGAGTGGGCCCATTTACAGCTGTGCATATATTTATACATATATACATCTCTCAGTTCTCTGGACCCTTCCATGCATCATATATATACATATTACATGCTCTCACTTACACACAAGGCTTCACATGAGTTCAGTGGGAGGACCGATGTGAGTGAGCGCTACCAGAGGACAAAGCAAGCTGGCACAGCCTGCTCTGTCACACACTGGCTCTTCAAAATGCCCTTCTCACATCTTTGCTGCAGGGTGAGCCAGCTCCACACCTTACAAGCCGGGGTGCTGCAGCCTGCTCCTTACCTGCCACCCAACCAGCTCTGCTATCAATCAGCAGAGGGGAAGGAAAGTGAAGCACACACTGTCTCACACACATCCTTCTAGTTTAGCAATATTCCTTATAAACTTAGCTGCAGATCAGAAAAAATGATAGGAGAAGCAGCGTTCCAGCAAGCTTCTTGCAAGAGAGATGAAAGCGTGAGGCCTTCAGAAGAGCTTGATAAGAAACCACGCTTTTCTCTGCCCAGTTTAGCCATTAACATAGAAAGTGGGCACAACTGTAAAACACCACGTGACAGAAAACATGAAAGGTACAAATAAAAGCAAGATTTCGGCAGGTAAGAGAAAAAGAAGCAGCTAAAATCAACACGTGCACAAACACAGACTCAAGTCCTCCTTTGACTGTATAGGATTGTGAGCACGGGTGCCTGGGTGAACACGTGTGTCAGTACATTAGCTAACATCAGCTACTGCAGAAGGAAAAGTCAAGACAGCACAGACCTTCCCAAAACATTTGAGAGCTCATAAACAATGCAGAATGGACAGAGATATATCAGTAAAATTGGTTACTTGCCTATGGACGTCCATACATGCGACTATACATTGGTTATTGCAACAGTTATCAAGCAGTTTGCTTCCACATATTTGGTTAACAATGAGTGGCATGCCAGAAACTTCATTTAGTCTAACAGGGATGAATCTAATGGACGAATTACAGTGGGCCGAGTAGGTGAGGGGGGTGGTCTTCGACTGGAGAAAAAGAGAGAAGAAACAGTAAGCACAAACATTAAGAGCGAACTCTGCACCTTTCGTGGCTGCTACATGAACCTGCACATGCACCCAAACACAACCATTTCCATGTATACTGGCAGCCACAAGGAAGAAAGCAAAGGGGTTGCAGCATGCATACCGTGTATCAGTTCCCTCACGTATTTGACAGCTCTCTTCTCCAGCTCACAGTCTGCTTAACATCTGAACACAGCCACTCTCTTCTGCCAGGGAAATCAGCAGTGGATGATCATTATTCCCATTTTCTCAGGGGTCATCCCAGCCTGGCCAGCCACAGAATGGACTTATGGGCACATGTGAGGGTCGTCAGATGCCTTCACAAAAGCAGCCTGCAGTGACTTCTGCCGCTGTATGCAGAAGAAAAATCTGTGGCTTCTTACACAGTTGGTCTTACTGGGACCACAGCACAGAGAAGTGGTGGCACAGAACTGGTTCTCCTCCAGTCTGTTAAAGGGGACACACCGACCCTACTAAAGTTGCAGATAGTTTATCTTTGGTCACAACGCAACTGCCTTTTGCATTTCTGCTTATATTTAGGGTACACAGTCCACGTCAGCATGGCATGGAAATAAATCAGCTTTGTTAGTGGTGCTGCCTTGTTCTCTATCTCCTTGCTACTCTGCTACCTCAGTAGCTATTCAGCTCTCTCCAGCAGCAATCTACTGCTCCAATTTATTCCATGCCATCTCTTAGCACAGTGTTTTTGCCCCCTAGTTTCTTGAATGGGAGGTACAAATGCTCTCTCTGTTCCTTAATCTGACAGAGATCATCATAAGAGCATATATCTGAGCTTGTGATCTGAACAAAGGAAGCCAAGGGCTCTTCAATTCTAATCCAGCTTTGGCAGACTCTATCAATGACCCTAACAAACCACAGAGCCCTCTCCTACTCCGTCCTCTACCTGTCAAAGTAGGAACTGCCTGTCTCTGAAGAATATTACAAAGAAAATTTGTCTCGTTCTGTTAAATAAAATTAAATAGAAGATGAAAAGAATACAACAATGTGTTAATCTTCTTTGAACTGGAACATAATACACGAGACAAATTTACACTTGACCAAAAAAAAAATCTTGTTTGGCTTAAAGTGCATCTTGTATGACAATATTCTCTTTTGGTGAAGAAATGAGAATTTTAATCCCTAACATGCAACAAACAGAACGCATGCCAACCAAAGCGTTCAAGTAAATCAGCAAGCTAAAACAAAATAGGCAAAATATAATTTCTTCATGGTGTATTTTTCTTACAGAAAAATGTTACTGTCTTAACTATTGTTCCTTGTGTTGCTCCAGTGTAGGTCTTCTGGACCCATTTCCAAAATTTGTAGTTTCATAAAGAACCACTTCTAAGGCTCTGTGTTTCTGCTGGGTTGCATTAAATTATTCCTTTGTTGAAATGCCTCACATTGCATTGTTTAGCGCTTACTGAAAACATCATATCATGTGTATACAATTTACAAACAAGGGAAAATGCATACAGCTGTCTTCATATCAAATTTAAAAGTTACAAGCCAAAGCATGCATTTTAATATGAGGTTGAATGCAGCACAATGAGTTCAAATAATGTAATTTAGTCAAATTGCTGTTTAGCCCAGCTGGATCAGAAACTGGAGGGCACAAGGGGAGGTTATCCTGGATTTAATCACCCAAACCAAACCTGAATCAAAATCAGGCCTGAGCCCTCTTTTCTCCTTGACCCAGGGCTGCTGCTGCACTTGGACAATTATTTTTTATTTTCCTTCAAGCCCAATCCAAAACTGCTCAGGAAAATACAGGGATGCAGTGAGGCACAGGCAGACCTCCTCAGCCCCATTCCTCTCCTCCATCCCATAATGGTGCTGCCTTGCTCCATGGGCAGCGCAGCTGCTCACAGCTTCCTTCTGGCTCCACGATCACACCATGGCTGGGGGAGCGGGATGTGCCCTCTGCAAGTCAGAAGCACCCTCCAGAGGAGTGGCAGATATTTCATAGAATAGAGTCATGGAATCATGAGGATGGAAAAGACCACTAAGATCACCTAGTCCAACCATCTGCCCACCCGCACCATGCCCACTGCCCACGTCCCTCAGTGCCACATCTCCATGGCTCCTGAACACCTCCAGGGACAGTGACCCCACCACCTTCCTGGGCAGCCTTTGGGAAGAGGCAAGGCTTGGGAGACCTGCAAAAGCACCGTTCAGTCTCCTGGGCGCGTGCCTGTCATGCAACAAGATGGGCCAAGGACCACTGCCTCAGGCATGGCCCAGCACAGAGCTGCAGCTTGGGAAGAGACCTGGCCTTCATTAGCCACCAGCATGCAGTCATGATGGCATGAGCTGGAGCTCAGAGCAGAAAGTGAGGGAACGGACAAGCCCAGAAATTGTCTGTCTCTAGATTTCCCTACCAAGGTGACAAGCCACTACACGACCATTTTTTACTCAGGAAGCACAATTCAGACCTCTTTTTCTCCTTCTAAAAGAGAAATCAACCCCAGGCTGAAGGAGAAGCCTACCCCCACACCCCTGTCTCTCCCTGCATCACAGCTGGATGTGCTGGCTGTGATGGAGCAGTGCAGAGCCTGGCACCCAAACTGCCACCCCAGGATAATGGAGCAGGCACCTCCAAAAGCACAGATCTGAGGAAGGCTGGCTTGGCTTTTGGCACAGCTGCTTTCTGAGCCTAAAGTTGAGCAAAGGTTAAATAAATGTGTACTGCCAGTCTCTTCAAATGGCAGCCGTGCAGAGGCCGGCAAGCAGAGCAGCAGAGGGAGCTGCAGCCTGCCTGTGGCCGTGCAGCTGGGGCAGCCGCAGCACAGCAAGCCCCCGCAGGTCCGGCTGCACTGGCTGCCATGGCAGCGAGGAAATATGTGACTAAGCCGTATTAAATGTTTAGTCTGGAGCCAAAAGATGAGACACGGAGAGACAGCACAGAGCACATTTTCTCTGTGTTATCAGAGCGATTCCATCAGCAGCACCGAGCTGCTCCTCCTAGGCTGCAAGGGGCTGCTCTGGATTCATAGAAAGCTCTGTCTTATAAAAACGGCACTTCTGCACTAATTCCTGTTTGCTTATTGTCTCAAGCATTTTCACTGTGTTTTGTAGTTGTGGGGCCGAGTCCCACTGCTCAGCCCCTCAGCCCCTTTATCACTCTGCTATTTGCCTTTTTTTTTCTTCTTCTTTTTTTTTCTTTTTCCCTTTATTTTTAGGGTAAAAAAAAAAAACCCAAAAAACAAAACGGGAAACAGTGTTTGTAAAAGTTAGTGCTAAAGGGGCAGGGGATCATAGGTCCCTAGGGTTGAGTAAACGAGTCTGCAGAAAGAATCAGTTCTTCTAACTAGCACACATTAAGCAGACATAAAGAATTTACCAATGAAAATTGTGGACTAAGTATGTATTTAATAACTCCCTGATGTTGCTGCAGAAACTCCTCCTTTGAAGAACTCAGTGGGATTTTGAACGGAGGATAACTCTTACCCCCATGCACAAACTTTTTTAAAAGGAAAAGTTTTCTATTTATTTTTAACATAAGCAGCACACCCCGTTTTTTTTAGTTTTGAAAGAAGTCCCCAAAAGCTTCAGCTAGGCAAGTACAGAGCGAATGAAACTAAGTAAAGCAAGTCTAGACTTAAAATGCGATCAGAAACATATGGGAGCTCTTCAAACATTTGCCTTCTGCAGAGTGCTATCACTCCCCACACAGAGTCCACAAAATATGCTTTCAGTAAAGCAGAGCTGTAATTACCATGGGAGGCCCCGTTCTCAGAAGATGGCTTCTCTTCTCGGAGCACAGCTAGCATGCTTCTAAATAAAAGGCTTGCGTTTCCACTTACGTTTCACATTCTTGTTTGCTTGTGACCACCAGAGAACACTTGCGGAAGGCATGCACATAACTGTATTTTATGATACATTCCTATAGATCTGAAGCTGTAAACAAAAGTCCATTATTCTCTCCCTTTTCCTCGATCTCAGTTTCCCTATAGCGCAGGCCCCTTGGAGTACCCCGTGATGTGATATTCATTGTTTTTGCAGAATCTAACAAGAAAACAGTTTGAAAAAATCTCCAAATGGCTCTAGGTCTGACTGAAGGCAGATTTTAATTGAGGTGACAATAAAAATCTGGATGTGAGTCACTCCAGAACAGAAAAGTGGCTTATTTCAGGTGAGAGATAAATATCAAATCTCATTGATGTGATTATTCAGAGGTACACGTAGCCCGTTTCCAAGGCCTGTCCTTGGGAGAGTAACAGTGCCTTGACTCATCTGACTTCTAGATGACTTTCTCAGTTTCAGTAAGATTCCAAAAGACCCACACAACTTCAGCCCTGCTTTTCCCAATTCTTCTATCAATCTGTCTTTATACATTCCATCTTGACCTTCACCAGCTTCTGCATTTGGCAGAAAATCCAAACCAGAAGTGAAAGGGCTGTAGTTTAGCAGGGGGTTGGACTAGATGATCTCCAGAGATCCCTTCCAGTCCCTACACTTCTGTCATTCTGTGTAGCCATGATGGCTGAAGAATAGAGGCGAGATACGGTTTGCAGGTCTGATGAGCTTGTCTGCTGTCTGTGCTTACTTAAAACTCTTCCTGGCCTGTAGCAGAAGCAGCATGGCTGCTCTGGAGACTCCAGAACATCAGCTCAGGAGGAAGGATCTTGAGTAGAAGCAGGAAGATCATGAAGAGGAAAGCAACTTAATACTAGTGACAGTTCACAGGAATATAGGAAAAGCAGAAAAGGGATGAAAGTAAGAGTGGTTCAGCAGAGCCACAGACAAAAATGGGTAAGAGATGTTATGGGAGAAATGAGAAACAGCCCTCAGTGGTGATGAAAGGGGAAAGTAGTGGAGGAACGCTTGCTTGTAATGGTCCCTTACCTCAACATTATGGTCCAAGAGACTGAAGGTTTCTCTCATCTGTTTCTCTACTGAAAACTGTTGTTTTCCGTATTGAACATGAAACATTGCTAGTCAGCATGCCAGCAGGATTCTCCTTGGAGGGCAAGTCAGGAATGGAAGAACTGAGATGCATAGCATGAGACTGCCAGGTTCTGAAGCAACCCTCCAATAGAACATGTATGTATCAGGCTCCACGAACATACAGAGCATGCTGTATTGCCAATACTTGCACTATTTCACTATTTCAGATGACCCAAACAATATTCTGTCAGTGGAGTTTATGTGTTTAGTATGATCAAGTTAAAGTAGTTAGATGAAGTGTTTTTATCTGATGCCTATTTCTCTTCAGTGAAAGAATAAAAAACAGCAAATGGGAAGGATGTGTCCTTCCACTAGACAGCATAAAGCAGCAATCTAAATCTCCTTTAATGCAAATGCTAGCACTGTTTCAAAGCATTAAGATTACTGTGGTTCCAAAGCATGTGATTTTACATAATGTGGATATTCCTTTCAGAGGCAAAGAGGTCAAAATATGATGCTCCACTAGATTAATTTATTTGCAAATCAAACTGGGTTTTCTGTATGACCATCACAAATTAACATCTATCACAGACACAAACTTGTCTGTATGTTTAAGAGAATGCTGCATTTTGAAATTAGTCATTTTAGGGAATTAACGTGTCATATGGAAAAAAACAGCTTGAAAACACACACAAAAAAATAATAATTCAATGGAGCAACCAAAAGAGACTATTATTCTAAACAGTGTGTTCTTATTTGCCCTTCAGCAGGGAACATGAGAAGTTTGCAAGCTCGCTAAACATTAGAGGAGGTCTGTCCCAACCCTTTGGAAATCCAAGGTCAGAAAAGGATCAAAAATCCATGAGGAAGAAGAGAGATTTAGGAATTCTTAGTGATACATTCTGAATGCTGCTCTTCCTTTGTCCATCTGCAGCAGATGATGACAACAGAAGGGTCACAAAATCTGGAGGAGGAACATACGATCTTTATGTAGTCACTCCAATCTTGTGTACTGGTCTGTGTTCAGCTGTACTGTCCCATGTCAATGTAAATCATGTATGAAGTCTTTGAAGGCCGCAGCTACTTCTGCTCATTCTGTTCTTTCTTCCTACTCACACTCCATCCTCCTTTCCCAGTTTGTCTGTCTCTTCTATACTTACCTTAAGGCAAGAAAGGGAACAAGCATTGTGGCTATTACCTCTAGCTGGACTAGCACCTCTTCTTGTCCACGATAACAACTAACATTATCCATATCAATCTTGTTAATGCAGCCATTGAGTGCCCTGTTTTTCAGTAATGATCCAATACAGCTTGTGGGCACAGGAATGTTTCAAAATGCCTGCAGGTTCAGGAAGTTCAAATCATCACTACTTTCTTTTTAAAAGTACGTCACACATTTTCTCTTGCAGCATAAGGAAGGCTAGGAATGTACTACTATTCAATCCGCTCTTTCAAATACGGCCAAAAATTTCCTGTTAATCACCCTTGCTTTAATCCTATATAACCTTCATGTTGTTAAATTACTCTTTTATGAGACTGAATAAATAACTGAGACCAGAGCACATCTTTGGATTCCTGTCTGTATTTCTGGCAAACAGCATTTGCTATTGTTTGACTCTACTTTCCTTTTTCAAGTTGAGAGATGCTAAAAATAAAAACCACTTCCTTTTATTGATAGTATATTGATAGAGAAAAGGCTAAGGAGGCAAAAACAAAAAGCAAACAAGCAAAAAATTACTGAAAATACCTAACTATAAAATTAGTCATTCATGCAGTTCACCAGCTGACAATCCCAAAGCTGACTTCAGCTGTATTTTGGTTGGGGACTGCAGTCACAATATCATTTTTATCCTAGAATGACTTCTAACAACTCTCTTTAGGTTACTTATTTCTCTGTCTACCTCTCTCCTGCATAATTTTTCATTACCCTTCTCCATCACATGGGACTGGTCAACGCTAAGAGTAATGAAGAGCCATTTCAGCTGATCCAGTTATAGCTGAATTGCAAAAGTAACTCACAACAGTCCCAAATGATGTGTCTCTCTCCTTATTCACCTGATTTTAAAAGCAATTTTTGTTGAATAAGTTTTTCGGAGCAGTAGCTCCGAAAAGTAGCTCAGTAACAATAGTTTACTATTACTAGCTAAGTAGCTCAGGAACAATACTAAAGACAATCAAAACTACCTGAGTTACAAAAAGCAGATTAAATCTAAAACCCATGTAGAACAAGCAACTCTTCAAACATTTGTTCAGCTGTCCTAGTGCATTGCCAACCACAGCACATAATAAAATCCCAGCACCACTGAACGTGCAAAGTGGAGAGCCTTTGGCTGATGAAGGGAGATGCTGATGGAAGTGAGATTCAGAGGCAGCAGATGTAGTACCTAGGCTGCAGTGTCTGCCATCCCATGAATTGCGTTATAGCTGGTCTTCAGGACAGTCATCTGCAGGAGGAGCACACGGAGGAAGGTGGTGAACAAAACGCTTTTGCGACTCTAGGAGACAGCTGTCCTCTTAGGGGTGAGCAATTGCTGCAGCTCCTGGAACAAACTCAGGGACACTCCTGTCTCTGACGGCGTTAAGTACAGGCTGCTGAAGAGTCTCTTCTGCCCATTTCTGCTTCAGATTTCTCGCAAGAACAGTATTGAAGAATTATAATGAAACCACAGGAGTTGTTATATTCTGATATGTCACAAGTTTTTAAAAGGTTCTGCGTCCCACTTTCTGGCCAACCCCTCCAATGTTTATCCTCATTCAAAACATTACTTCTTTCATTGATTCTATTAAGAATGAAGCTGCCAGGTGACCATATTCCTCAATTTTTTTTTTGCCACGTGGTATGGCTACCATAAGCAGTGTAGCTAGAATTTCTAGAGGTTGTCATGGCCACTAACACCAAGCTGCTGTTAGAAAAAATTGCCAGATATTGCATTTTATGGTTTGAAAACAGGATGAAAAGCTTTAAAAGAAGACAGAAATACAAGGAGCAGGAGACAGATTTACTAAGGTGCCAGGGAAGGGATAAGTTGGAAAGAAACCAACAAAAGACAGTGAGAAGGAAAGGGGGGAATATGTGGGGAATGGAGACAAATGTTCTAGGCAGGAAACCAAGAGAGGGGAGAAGGTGAAAAAAGAAGTAGACAGGATGGTCAAGAAAGGGAAAGCAAGAGACGTGCAGAAAAAGGGAAAAACAAAATAGTGATAAAGGAGTCAGTGGAGGAGGGGGGGGGAAAAGCAGAGTTACTTTCCAACAGATAAAGGGAAATATAATCTCCAGCTGGAAGCAGCCAGTAGCTGAGTGTATTCCTGGGTGTGCCTTTCAACAAGAACTGTAATTGAGAATGGTAACAAATTGCACAGGGATGTCTTCCCACAGGGGAGAAATCCCAGAAAGAATAACTGATATTCTCATAAGTCTTGTGATCTGGGGCTCTTTGGGCAGGCAGAGTTGGAAACCTACTGACTACAGAAGAGCAATGTTCCCTCCTGTGATGGGCTCTGGCTTTGCATCACCCGTGTAGCTGTAATATTCTTCTGACCACAGATGTGAAATGCAGAACTGAAGTAGTTATGCTTTGACTTCCATTTTCCCTTTAAATTCAGCAGAATTTTGAAATCCCTCCAGATAACAGTTTTGCCCCTTTGCTTACAAGAAACATTCCTAATTACCAATTATGTCTTGTGAATCATCTTCACTGAAGGTACATTCAGAGAGGACAAACAGATTCTACTGTAAAACAAAGCTGTACTCTTCTTTGTGGGTATTCAGACTAAGATCATCCAAATCAGCATGCAGTAACTTTAAAGCTAGCACCTATTCACCCTGCCATAAGAGTCTGAAGCAATGGCTATTTGATTATTATTTATATTTCATTAAAAAAATAGTGGTAAGTTTTTAGAGCTGCAAAAGGAAGATGCCTAGACTAACGTAGGCTAAACCATCTGGCCTTATCTGTGTATGCATTATGACAGAATTTAATAAGAGGATTTGCATGCAGTTTTTGCAGTGGATCCTCTTATTGTTCAACACACAGTGTTGGATGTTAACGCTAAATGTTTTGAAAGAACACTAATTCATAAAATCCATCACAGAAAAGTGACTTAGTGGCTGATGTTTGGCAATCGAAGAGCTGAGTTCAGAGCCTGCAAACCAGGAAATGTTAGGCAGTGATACTTTCTGCAGTGCTTCTGGCTTTGTCTGGAATTGTCTGACTGCAATTACTATCAAGTATAAGCACTTTTTTAATGCTGGATTGGCAGAAGTACATAACGATGGCTAACAATGCAGATTAGCTATGAACACAACTGGTCATATAATTAGCCTTAGTGAAACAATAAAACATAGGTGGATGGTAGCATCTTCTGTGTTGGTTGGCTGTGGATTGATGTAAATTGTATGAAGACAGCTGAAAGAGGAGGCAGGGAGATTATGGGACCACTGCTGAATGGCATGAGATGAATTATGAATTCTCTCTCTGCTCTGCTTGGCTCACGTGTAAAGATTATCCTCAACCCCAGGGGCTGTGCACCAGCAGCCCTGAGCACAAGTCATAGGTGCTTGAAAGTATGTATATTCCTGTCTGTTTGAATGGACTCTGAAGCCCTTCAGCTCCTCTGTTTAACCAGGTCCACATAAGACAGGGTTTGAATGGCAAAGTGAGTCTTAATCTTTGGTTCTTTGTTGGGGAACCCTTCATGAAGCCATAGGGGCACTGCCGAGCACAAGACAGAGAGGAAAGGGGAGCACCATCCCACCCTCGCTGACACCAGGGGCCCTGCTGCCAGGAGAAAAACATTTCTAATTCAATTGTTCTCCCTGTGGCAAAGCTGAGATTCCCGTTCAGGACATTTAAAAGTCATAAATCAAAGCATCCCACAGTAGAACTAAATTGATCAAGATCAGGCTTCCCAAAGAGGCAGGCAAACACACATCACGGTAACTAAAGAGGCTACGGTGCCTGCTTCAAGCAGTCCTACCAAAGTGAGTGCACAGCTGCATTTTCTTTCAAAATACTACTGCAGCCTTTTAAGAGAGAGAAGGAATAATCTCAATTCTGGCAGCAGAGAATATTTCACAAATCATATATGCTTTGGCATCAAGCCCTTAACAAAGCCAGGGGCCTTTACTCACAGGCTTTGCTGGGAGAGATCCACCCACCTCAAGTGGGATTAATTAAAAGAGGCATGTATCATGCAAATAGTTTCTGTTTCCTTACAGAAATATTCAGAGCACATAACCCGAAACAGCTTTAGAATCAGAGCGAAGCAAGGAAGAAAATTATTTCCTGCTCCCCTAACCGCTTTCCTTTCCCTGTACAGTATGCAAAGAACAGTGAGAAAATGCAGAAAGCTCACAGTTTCTGGACAATTCCTTTGAATAAATGCTAATAAAAGCTGAAAGAGAAGGGGGAGAGTGTGGTTTTATTATTATTTTTTTTAAAGGCATAGGCAATACCTCACTATAAAGTAGCAAACTCTCCAAACTAAATGTGTGTTCAGCCACTCATTGGAACAGGATGGTTCCAATCTTACTCCTGGAAGTGACCTTTTATCTTGAAGTGGAACACAAGAAAAACTGAATGCTACTTCTTTGTGTGTCAGGATTTTCAGCTCCATGTGACAGTGACGGGGCTGCATCCAACCAACCTATGGAAAGCTGGATGCTAACCTATTCCCTGGATGTGACAGATCCCAACACTTGAAGAAACACAGCAGCAAACAGCGGCAGCACAATCAGAGCATGGAGCCTCAGCTCAGAAACAAATTATGGAGAAAGGTGAGGTTTCCTCAAGAACTCTTCCTCAAAATGATTTCTTTTTCCTTTTAATATCTCAGACCCATTTTCTGAGTCAATCTCCTATGATCCTGCGAAGGCTGTTATTGAAACCAGACCAAGCGTAGCAGAAATTCCAGGGCTCAAAAGGACTTTTAATAGGCACAGGAGCCTGCCACACTGTCCCCCTCAGGTGATTTCCCCTGCAGCCCCTTCCCTGGGATTTCCTCTCCCGGAGTTTAGTCAGCAGGAGAAGCCTGAAGTTTCAGCAGAACGGCAAACCCTTCCTGCATTCCTTAGCATCTGAGAATTTTATGTCTGAGGCTTTCATAGCTCTAAAAAAAGGGGACTAGGATCCAGTCCAGAAGATGTGTATTGCAGATATTTTTTTCCACAAAAATGTCAGGCACTCGTACATTCAATTATGCATCCAGCTACAGCATTTTAAAAGCACTGACCTCCTTTATCAGGCCCTGCTTCGCCTGCCACCAGTGGCTGTCATAAACTGAGTTGTTCACAGGCTGCTTACCCCAAGTGTCTGTGAGCTTGGAAATTCCTTTCTGGTCTCCATCCCACCTATCACTTCGGCATCAAAAAGATGATCATCAGACATGCTCTTGACAAGCCACCTCAGGAAAGCAATGCTCATGCAGAATCACAGCCAGGCTGGACAAAGGACACATGCTGTTCTCAAGGCAAGGTGAGAGACACTGGAGAGCTATGGTTCTTTCCAGTAGGACAACTGATGAAACGCTGGACCTCCTGTCCACATCTGGTACATCATCTATCCACCGATGGCACAGTGGGAACACCCCTGCCAGTGCCTTTCAAGCTCTCCCAGTGGGGAACCTGGGCTTCTTTCTTTCCAGTGTGAAGTTTAGTACCCAGAAACGGTGTTTCTCCCTAATGCAAGCTATGGAGTATCCACTGAGACGAAAGAATGACTTTCATGATTAGGCAGTGCAACTCCTTTTTCATAGAAAATAGATAAAAATGCTTCATTGATTTGATATACCCTCTTTAACTGATTTATTTTTCATATTATAATGGTCATAATGATATATAAGTGCTCAACTTCAGAAGTAGCAAGCACCCTCCAACAGCGTGATATGCATCTCCATACTGTGTGATATATAAATGGTGATGTTAGAAAAACTGGGCATCACATTTAAGTTGCTGACAGCTACCACTGATCTCACTTATTCAAAAGAAAGTATTCAATATTTTTTCTCCAAAGGCAGGTTACGGTTTTATTTTCCATTACTATTTCTAAAATTGAGAATGTACACATTTTGTTTCTGTTTAAGTAGGTTTTTTTGTTCGCTTTTCTCCAAACTGTGACTAAGCCTAATATAACAGTTAATTTATTAAAATTGGAGAAAGATCTTTGTTCCAGCATTGCCTAATGTGCCCATGCCTCTCGTAATTGGGGAAGTTACTGAAGCTCTAGGAGTTAGAGCCTTTCATATATGAGTGATTAAGTGTGTTATGTCATACTGAAAATAAATACTAAGGACAAGTTTTTCATATAACTTATATTAAAAAGTGGTTAATGCCACACAGAATTATAACATATGAAAAGCTACTTTTAAAAGTACTGATAACTGCAAAGTTGTCAGAAGGAAACAATGT
The DNA here is from genome assembly GCF_951394365.1 of Tetrao urogallus. Classification (NCBI taxonomy): domain Eukaryota; kingdom Metazoa; phylum Chordata; class Aves; order Galliformes; family Phasianidae; genus Tetrao; species Tetrao urogallus. The sequence continues at coordinate 23,586,904 of NC_136818.1, forward strand.
GATCATTAAAATCCTGTTCCTTAACTAAGCATGTTGTGCTGTGTGACCTACACTGTTAGACAGCTGCAAACTGTTTTCAACTGGCTGTAAATTATTTGCCTTGTGGAATAAAAATCAGACTCCCATCAGTTTGTTCCACTGATTCTACAAGGCCTTGCTCTTGTTCTCTCCCCAAAGAGCTGTTACTTCCTTCAGTGAGCACTCAAAATGGTGAAAGTGAGCTATTTGTTGCACCACTGCCCATGTTCTGGTGGAGGTCTAGAGGACTTGACTCTGTGAACAACGCCTGTGTTCATGATACCACGTAACCAGAACAGGGGCTTTTAATGTAATATAATCTAGTTTCTTCGAACTGACTGACAAGAAAATGCTTTCTGCCACAAATACAAGTATCTTTCCAAAAAGTCTTATTTGTGCTAGAAATCGGTTCCTCACAACACCTTTGACTCTCTGCAGGGAATACACGGTTGTGTTTTGTTACTGGACTCACTCAACAACAGTGCTTGACTTTCCTGGGTCGTGCAGCATCTGTCTGTTATGCTACGGGAAGAGAACCATGCCCACCACCAGGAAGCTGAGACATCTTACCTTGGGACACTGGGAGGAGCCCGCGTCGGCCGGGATGGAACTTGGGGAGGTCCTCCATGGGCTTCACCACCACTTGAAAATGGTGGCAACGGTCCTGGGCGGAACGGGACCGGGGGAGCCCCTGACTGAGGGCCTGGAGATGGGATTGCAGGAGCAGGTCCTCGGCCAGATAAAGGTCTGGTTGGGGGATTATTTAATGTAGGCCTCCTCTGAGTTGAGGGACTTGGAGGAGGTGATCTAGTGAAATAACCAGAGATTGAAGATGTTTGCTACAGTGCAAATATTTATTTAAAAAAAAAAAAGTTAAAATATTTTTTTTTCTTTGCACCCCCTTTGCTGCCAGTTTCAGACCTATATGTATGTCTAACACATACCATTCCCATAGACAGCTCTGAGATAGAAGAAATGGAAATACAGTCAAGGAGCTAATATGTAATGGATTGAAATGCTAGAATTCTAACAGTGTTGTATGAAAAGGATTTGCTAGGACATGCAGCCTGAAGGACTGAAGTTTAATAAAAGCTTGCAAGAAAAAGCCTTGTGAATACACAGTTGGGGTTAGATTGCAGAGACAGGTGGGATTTCTTCAATAAAGGAATCAAAACAGTATTTGGTGGCAGAAGTGGCTGCTATTTGAAGCATCAGACAAGCTGTAAATCCAACATAAAGTATTCTAGACAAATGAATGACAAATGTCTTGTCTGGTGTTTATATGCATACCCATAGAATGTCTATATGTGGAAAAGGTTTTTAAAAAATAAACATGTAAATGGGGACATGCAGCACGCATGCAGGTTCGCGTCTGCTCTGGAGCACAGTATCTGGATTTCTGGATTTGGCCTCCAGCTAGTGTAACATGGTAGCACACAAAGCTCCTGGCACTTTAGGTAAAATGCAGCTCACTGAAACTAGAACTAGAAGCAGATTTTTCTCCTAGCTGGGCTTGAACAGAATACGGGATGCTGGGAAAAAGGCTGATGGCTTTACTAGAAAGAGCTCATGGGTGTTTAAAGTCTGTCTTGTGTCAGGTATTCTAAGCAGCATGCAAGAAAATAAATCTGCATGTTCTTTATCTTAATGTACTCTAAGCAGCTCAAAATAGCGTCTAAATAATACCAAGATGTCTGATTTCCCTCACAAGTGTCATTAAGACCTGCCCAAAACACAGGTAAGAAGGGAGTTGCCAATGCTAATAACGTCTGCCAGTCCTAAATTTCATTGCAAAGCAAATCAAGAACCTCACCTGCGGGCCTGCTGAAGCCAAGAATCATCTACAGGAGGTGGTGCAGGGGTTGACACAGTGCTAGTGCTGATATCGCCAATGATTGCTAGGGCTTCCTTTAGAGCTTGGTACATGCGGAGCATTTCATCTCGCCTCTGTGCCTGCTCAGCTGATTCCTCCATTAGAGTATTTTGGTCCTCAGAAGAATACAAGTGAGCCAGGAGCTCAGCGTTGATAAATTCTTTCACCTATTTCATTGCACAAAACAAATGCACAAATAAACAACAAGAAAAATCGAAAATAGAGCATTGAACAAGTACAGTGGGTGACCCACAGAACCAGGAGACAGACCTATCTAAATTGAAGCAGTTTTTCCCACTGCTTTGTTTACATTGAGTCTTGGTCGTGCAGCTTTTTGTTAGGTCTAGTGAGGGACTCAAAAATGCTGAACTCAGAATGATCTGATGGTGCAGCAGCCTGGGGGGGGGGAGCTGAGACCCAGGGAAAGGCTGGCATACAGCTGGGCAGAGCAGCTGGAAAGGGATGGACTGGACATTTTAGCAGCTGTCTGCACGTAGATGGGTTTAAAACAATTACAAAGCTACATTTTGAGATCGCTATTCACATCTGAGAATCAGACAGTTTTGTGCAGTCCCTCCACAATGAACTGTGGACTTTTTTTCTGTCTTTGAAACATCAGACTTGGTTGGAGTTAACACTGGTCTTTGTCTCTAACACTTTACAGCATCTCTGTCAATTATTTTCTTAGCAATGATATACCTTGCTGTAAATGATGCTCTTCATCTCCAGCAATTTTGCCAGATTCTAAATATCCCATGCACACACATTCAAGCTGAAGGAAGAAGTCTCCAAGTAATCTAATTCAATATATTGATTTCGTGCTGTGCCTGCCCCAGTTATGGAAACCAGGGCCACAATAAGATAAAAAGCTAGAGGTGTTCTGATTAAATAAGACTTTGGTAAATAGACCAACTGCTGACCTACTAAATCCTTGATTTGAGCCTTTTGTCGCTGTTCTGATCTATGTCTCATTTGGTTTTTTTGCTCTCTAAAGGGTTTGGAGTTGTTTTGAGCTGGAGATACTACTACTGGGAATACATTCCCAAGATTCTGATTACATAAACCTGAGTTCCATTTGCACATGGGTTTGTGCTAGTCAGCTACAGTGATATAAATCCTGATGAGTCTATGGCAACGTTTGCATTCATATGAGGTCAGCTGTGCAAATTGTGCAGGACGGTGAGCAGAAGGTCGGGACAGAGCTTACAGGGAAACAAACCCATATTGACTGAGCTTGGCTGTCATTTCCCATTCATATATGATAAGAGATGCTCAAAGTCTTAGCAGAGCCTGCAAAACTTTTTCATGAGCCTCATGCTGTTTTCCAGTAGATGGTACTGATCAAGAGCCAGAGTACACTACTTTCCTCATGATTGCCAAAGACTCCACATTAAAAACAGATATCACAGTTAAACAGCATCACATTCTACTTGATGAAATGAGTATTTTAATGGCAACACTTCAAAAAAAAAAAAAAAAAAAAAAAAAGAAGTCCTAAAATTAGATTAAGGCTAGAGCTGATTGTAAAAGCATTGCTAAACCGCAAGTATCTCTTTGGAAAAAAATAAAAAAATCCTGTGATGTTTATCATGAGATCCCTGCCTGCCACTAGCACAAACTCAAGAAACTCGCTGCACTCTTCTGCAAAGGAAGACTACTGTATTAAGACTGGTTCTTGAATCAACCTCCTTCCTTTACTAGATAGAGGAAGGTCTTCCTAAATAGCCACTTTCTCTGGCTTGGGAAAGGAAGAGAAAGTGACACTTTATGAGCCTTTGCCTTTTTATAAAACAGAAACATTCACCACAATGTTTTAAAATGTTTCCCTTACAGACTTCAAACCAACAGTCAAAGCTGAATCACAGCCAGCATCCAGAACACCCATACTGCGAAGCCTGCCCTGTCCCTCCAGAATGGGGTAAGATGGGCTTGCAAAGAACTCTGATTTATCAGTGGGCAGACTGCAAGCAGCAGAAAAGCCTCAGAAAATTAATTTCTTAAGGTTGGCAGTAACAAGAACTCCTGAGTTTTTCTGCTCAGCTGAGATGAATATTAGCACTGGCTATAGAGCAAGTATTATCTACTCCAAGACCACCCCTCTTGAATAATCTGCAATACTGAGGCATCAAGAACTAATGGTGAGAACTCTGAAATGTGTGTTTTGTTTGTGCATGTTTGAATTTCTAATGGTAACTCAATGCAATTCCATGCGGTAAATGTATTTTCTTTTAGGGTAATCAACATCCACCCCTAAGGGAAGAATAAGGGATGCATTTGGAATACAACAATCTAAGTTTAGGCCTCAAAACATGCTTAGGGACATCATCTAATTATTTGCTGTATGTTGAGTTTGAATTTGATACTTCCTCTGAATTGAAAGTGCTCATTTACAGGCCCACAAAATGGAAAGGAAGTTCTAGGAGGACTTGGGAGGTAACAATTGTCATGGAAACAAATTCCTTGGGATCAATCTGTTTCCAGACTTTTGAAGGCAACAGAAAGTACAGACTATTATCAGCCAGAGGAAGAGAAGATATTTTCTCTTAACTCCGAGTGAGTAGGTTGGACTCCCGAAGGCTCCAAGGAGCACACGCACTACTTAATGGGACCCACCTTCCCTCACAGCTGCACTTCTTTCCAGGTCTTTGAACAACTTTTTGACCTGCTTTAGCAATCTCAATTCAAGCATTCCTTTCTCTTTTTAATAGCTCTACTTTTTGAAAAATTCCTATTTTAGTTATTATATTTAATGTGGTATTTACTGCCTATGCTGCAAAGAAAAAAAAAGTGCATTAAAGTTTTCAGTCTCGTTCTTTACAGTCTTTTAAAAACTTTTGACTCTTTGCCATGAATTTAAATTCTAGGATTGAGGCCTGGTTGTCAGATCACTAGCAAGTCCAAACACAGCTATGGACTATGAGGTCAACTGAAAGGTGGATGATGTGGTAAGTATGCTGTTTCTATGTGCCACTGTCAGCCAGCATGGCAGGTTTCTACCAATGTAACAGTTGATGAGATTGCAAGTACAAAATCTTCTGAGTAAAGCAAGCACTTCTGAGACCCTTAAACTATTCCATATGAGGAGGTGAGTGGCAGAAAATTTAATGTAAACTTTCAAAAGGAGCTGCTCACCAACTCTGCAGTTCATGAAATGAGAGCTGAAAAACAGCCCTTTTAAAAGGCACTGAAGTTGTGCTAAGTGGAAGAAGCAAGTTGCTAGCTATGACCTGGAAAGAGCTGAGGGAATATGCTCACCTTATAAATTCTAGACCACGTCTGATTTCAGGTGGAGAAAAAAAATAGGCAGCTCCATTGTTCCCATGCTCTTCTGCAAAAACTCACCCATGACTGGAACATAATTTGGAGTCTGACTTCCCTAAACTTACAAGAATTCAACAGAGTATCTCTTGTCCTCTTGCAAAAATTCTACTCGTATTATCTTTCCCTGGAACTGCCAATGAAATTTCCTGTCCAGCCACCTACCTCTTAGGTGAAACACAAATTCTACAGGGCTAATGAAATTCATCAGCGTAAAAACAGAGGTGACTTCAAGTCAAGAGAAAAATCCTTTCTTACCAGATTTGTGTAACAGCACGCTTGTATTTGTAACAACTGATTGGCAAAGGTACTACCCATAACTAACAGGAACTGTGCGCTCCACATTAATTCTTATGGCACCAATGGCTCTAATAGCCAGCTCAGTTCAACAAAGTCCATTCAGTACTCTGCCAAAAAGGAAAGGCTGAGATTCTAGCACAGTGGAAAAACAATGATATTTCAAAGCCATTTCTTTAATCAAATAATCTTCAGATCTAAGAAAGACACACACGATAAATCAAACAACCACATCTGCTTATCTAAACAACGGTGTCCAAGGCTTCTAGATTTATTCCTTGAAAATGGTATTCAGAAAATATAAAGAAACCCAAATAAAATAAGAACTGCTTTAAGAAACTGTGACAAAGGACTACTGAAACTGAGACTGAAAATCAAGGAAGCACTGCTCCACTCCTCTCACAGACTGCCTAGATGGAGCTCCCAACCCCCTTTTCCCGGCTATATCAATAACAGGGCAGAAAAAAAAGGATCTTTAATTTACCTTTAAATAATAACATATTCTGATTAAGACATGAATTCCATCTTCAGCATGCTGGAATTAGCACTCAGGGCACTGTGCCAGCTTTCAGAAGGCTGCGGGACTTTGTGCTACTGAAGGAGAAAGGAGTATTTTGTTTTGGAGCGTGACATTTATGGGATCGTGTTCTTCTCCTCAGTTTGTACTGTTGTTGCTGTCTGTTCAAGAGGTATGTTTGTACATGTGCAAGAGATTTAACAGACGTTGAAGGAGTCTAGAATCATGGCTGTTACTTACATTATTGATCATAAGGTGCATGATTGTTTTCGGTATCAAATCTCGGATACATTTGTTGATAATAGACATGTAGGAATCCACCAGATTTCGAATTGTCTCCACCTGTCTCTCCAATTGGGGGTCCATTGAAAAATTGTCCGCTTGACCATTCTCATCATTTTCAGTCTGCATGGAAGAAGAAAGGAAAAATCAAATATTTCAGATTACAGCAAACTGGAAATATACTGGGGGGAAAAAATAGACTTACAATGTAGTAAACCAGTAACGCAACTCACACAGAGAATGTCTGGAGGTTTTCAGGTGAAGATGTATGAAGGTAAATGAAACCCCAAGATACTATTTCAGATCACCGGCTGCAATATTTAATGTCAAATCTTTTACCATCCAGATCCAGCCTGCCTGACTCATGCAGCGCTGTAAGTCTGGATATTGAATTTTACCCTCTTATGGGGACAAAACTTCCTTGTTACCCAAAGCTGACTCAATTGTGACAAATTCTGCATTTCAGTCTCAGACTTGTTAGATGTGAATAGCACCTATCTAAACAAAGGATTTTTTATGAAGGATAACAGCAAAAACATCATTGGTTCCAATGCTCATAACATAAGCTGGTTTATATATTAGAGATCTCTTTTCCATTGGACAGAAAAAAACCTTCTTTGTATGTAAATAGGTGACCTAATTAAAGAAAATACAAGGAATTTTAACTGGAAGCTAAAAGGTATGCACTTTGCTTTGGTCTGGCCTGTACAAACCCAAGAAAACTGAGCAATAAAAAGAACAATATCCCTTTGACAAAAATCACACTGCTTTCTGAGGCTCAAAGACGCCAAAAGAAAGGAATTTCAACCTGTGAAGTAAAAGGGCAATGTCCTTTCCACAGACTGACACATAATAGTTCTCCCTGAAAACTAAGACAGCGAGCACTTCAGCCATGCTAGCATGAACTAAAATCCAAACCTGTTCTGTGGATAGCATGAGGAAACAGTAATTACTTGCAAAAATTAATAAACTATAATAGAAACTAGTTATATACCAGCCAGATATCACTACCAGCACAATTCCATTGACAACCATAGCACTGAGCTAAACTTTGCACATCACCAGTCCTTTACAGACTCCTCGATCAGTTGCAATTGGTAGCCAACCTGTTAGCAAAAGCCCATTGGAGCTGGAAAGAGGCCTCTCCTTGCACAAAATGCTGAGCCACAATTACCCTGAACCTGATTTGGAATACTTTGTTGTGTATACCAACTACAGTTTGTCCATGTATTCTTACTTCTGCTGCTGCTGGTTTATTTTTTTCTTTCTCCCTGTTTAAAAGATAGATTACAGTAAGATTCTTAGCTTACTAAGAAGCGAAGTGACAGATGTTTATCATTATCCTCATCAAGAGAATGTAAAGTGAAAATAGTAATTAGTCTCTGATCTTAAAGTCAAAGAGTGATACGTCTGCAAACATTTAACCTTTTATATAGAGGCACACAGGTGATATTTACAGAGAGTGAGTAATACTTCAGGAGTCCATGTCTTGTTTGAAACTGTAATGGAGCTGATTTCATACTGTTGATTTGTTTTCTCTAAAAATTAAAAAGTAATTTACTTTTTAATAAATTACCTTCAGTAATTTATTACAAAAGCTCCTGACCATAGCATTCCTACTGACCGGCCATCCCAACTGAAGGCTTCTCGTGCCAGCAAGCACTTTGATGCAAGTGTTGGCATCACACCCCACACAATGGAGATGTTTGCTTCTAGCAGCTTTCCCTGTTACTGCAGTGCACCTATGAACGTCATCAGGCTTTTCTCAGTGCCAAGAGCAGCACTTGAGAACAAGGGTGCTTGTTAATGCTGGGCATCATAACAAGATAGAAGTGATGGACACACCACATTCCATTTTCATTCCATTCTTTCAGAATGGTTGGGTTTCTGCCGGAGCATCACAGTGACTCTAACTCCAGCTCCAGACACCCTTCAGCCCACTGCCCGCCATCTGCATTCTGAAAAAGCATTCTCAAGTCTCCGAGTAACAGCAGTGCTTTGCACACACTGCACAGCATGCTGGCAGAAGCTGGAATGTAGGCCAAGAGGTGTCAGCATACTGAGCAGAAAAGGAAGAAGCCTAGAAATGGGTTTCTGTGCCTCTATTCCCAAGGGTCAGGGCAGCCACCATCCCCTTTCAGTGCTCATCACCCACAACTTGTTAATCCCAATGGCAAAGCTTTAGGTGCCAGCACCAACACAACTATAGTCATTTTAGGAGCTTTTTGAAGCCTACAGCAAAGAAATGATGGAATAAATGAGAGCTAAAAATCAAGTAAAGAAAATGAGATTCGCCCATGGAAAGTGAAATTGAATATCAGATGAAAATACACAAAGCTAGATATAAGAAACAGGAGAAAAAATACATAGAAGAAGGTAACGTGGAAACCAGGATGCTGCTTTCATTTACACATAGGACACATTGCCACAGAGAGTAAAGAGACAGTCCTTCCTTTCAAAGTTCTCCATATTTGAAGGAATGAAAATAATCTCTCTTCCTTCAGCTCTGCAGAAGGTCTCACCTTTCATAAGCTGCCTTACGATCCTTGCAGGACAAGCTGGCAGTGAAACACCAAATACACAGCATTGCTATTGTATTACAACCACTCTTCTGTACTAAAAACGTATTAGGATTAATTAAAGCGTCACACAAGAGATAACTGAAAACTGCATGTGAAATTCAAACCCCTTAAGTTTGTGGGAATTTTACTGTTAGCTGCAGTGGGAAAAGGATTTCACCCTTCGGATGCATTTTGACCAGAAAAGTTATCAGTCTTCTCTAGACTGTAAACTCCTTGGTGCAAGAGGAAAGATTTAATGTGGTGCAAAGGGAAGGAGGCACGAGTAATTACACGCGATCCAAAAAAAGGAACAGTACCTCAGAACAACAGGATAATTTTTCTGATTGGGGGAATTATAAGACTGTTGAAGAGTGTCTCCAGAAATATCCAAGAGAACTAATTCCTTCTGAAATTCACAGTAAAGCAGTGCAATACACTGAAAACAGTCCTGAGCTGGCCACACAGAGAGCAATACTTCTAATTTCCATGATTTCATTACATTCAGGGCAGCTGCCAGCATATTTAAGAATGTCTTGTATAACATTCCTGATGTCAGTTCCAAGAAGGAGCATTTGTCTAGCATTTTCATTAGAACAGTGTATCAACCAATTTTGTGTAATCAAAAAGGCATTCAATTAAAAATGACTGAGGGGAAGCAGATTTGAAGGTGACTGATGAAAGGGTAAAATCCAAAGCAGCAGCAAAGCAATAGGCCGCGTGCTACAAAATGAATCCATGGCTGCTGTGAGAAACCAATCATTTAAAAACAACTTTCATATCTTTCATTTACAGATGCAAGCTCATAACAACAACCACCTGAAAAGGAATTATTCCCTCCAGTTCATATTTATGTTTGAATTCACAACTGCTGAACACATAATCTGCTTTTATCTTCTCTTGTCCAAGCAGGATTTTTCTTTAATGCAGCACCACTCAGAAAGTTGCATTTGTCCTAAAGCCCCCTGCTTTCTCTCAAGTCTTTTCAACTGATTCTTGATATTCTCTCTTTGGTGCCTTCTGATGTTGTATATGCAATGTAGCTAATATGCCCTCAGCTGCACACAGCGTGGCTTTTGCCAGAGGACTTCTGAAACCACATGACAGCTTCACGCAGGGAGGTTTTCTTACTGGAAGGAACCACAAGTAAATGACAATACATTGCTGTTGTGTATGTACAACAAAGCAAGAAGCAGAAAAAGAACATTTCCTGGGTAGCTTGGAAGCTGTCCTTTCCCCTCAGAGAGGGTAACTGCCACTCTCTTCATGCTTTCAGCATCTCCTGACTGTGAGTCGCTGCTGCCTTTCCTGAGCCACCCACAGGCTGCCCCTTTCAGCAGCGCTGCTTTCATTTGCAGCCCCGCGCTGCTCCACACGCAGCTTACGATCCAGGTTTCCCTTGCACCTGGTCTGTCTCACTTCACACCCATGCAGAAGATCGCCAGTTCAATTTGATTCAGAAGCATTTAACTATCTGGATTAGTTTAAACAATCGTCTACTTGGATTCTTCTTTGTGGTTGCAGACATTGTATAGCACAGACCACGAGCTAAAACGTTCTGCTGAATCCACATACTGGTCCCCAGATATTTACATAACTTTAATGATCCCAAACGTTCAAAATCTACACTAGGCTCTCCCTGCCTCCTTTAATCAAGAATCTGATTTGAAACCATGAGACTGAAAGGAATGATGTATTACCAGAACTCTGACACATCCGGAGTAACTTTTGTCTTCTAGTTTGCAAGCCTTTAGGGTAGTTTTTGTAAACTTCAGCCATTTTTCAGCTTAGTGCAGCTGAAGGAAGTTCTTCTAGACTTAAAACCAAGAGGCAGGGAATGAAGGCAGGTCTCCTCCTGGTAAGACTGTGAAACAAAGCACTTGACAAAAAGACACAAGGAACAACCAACGAGGATGTCAAGTAATCACATCAAGTCGGTCCAATTTCCTTTTAGAGCAGAGATTTGGATCTTATGGGCATAAAGTCAGATGCCACATATTTCAGACTTTGGCAAAGCTTTTTGACACCATTATGACGTTTTCATAAAAGGAAGTGTGCTCCCTTTGCAATTACTGGATTGGGTGCACATTTCCATAGAAAAGCTGTCAGTGGCTCGCTGTCAAACTGGAAAAGTTTATAAAGGGCACTTCATATGGGATGTGTTAGTTAATGTGGTTATTAATGCTTTAATGCTCAGGATGGTGGGTTACAGCCTATGCTTATTACACTTACAGATGAGAAGAAACTTGAGGGAATGCAAATATGTTAGATGACAGGACCAGAATTCACAATGATCTAGAGAAACAGTTTAAAATCTAAATGAAACCCATTATGAATAGAAAATATTTGACTTAGGAATAAATCAGTTATAAACACACAGCATGAGAATGGCCACTTAAGTAGCTCTTCCGCAGAAAGGGAACTGCATCTGCAGTGGAATATAAACAGAATATTAGTCAACAATGTCCTGCTATTATGAAATCAGTACAAGAATTATATATCCAAGTTCATTTGTTACAATATCAGAAATTTGCGGCACATTTTAAGAGTGGTTGGAGGAAACAGAGGAGCAGAAATCCTGCTTTGAGGCAGGGGAAAGAGCTGGACAACCTCTTGCAGCCCTTCCATTGGGTGACACTGGGTGCAAAGCAGCATGAAATTATGAGCTGGCAACGCTGCAACAGGAAAGAGCATTTCTGACAATACAAAAAACAACAGCGATATCTTCTACTCTACTGTTTGTTCTTTACAAAAACCGAGTAAATAAAAAACAAAAAGCTAAAGCATCGCCACGAATAGTAATCTCCCCTCAAAGAATCTGTGCTCCAATTTCACCATTTGCTGCCATGTACATCACTAACACAAAGAACTTTTACATAACCCTCCCTGCACTGCAAGTTCTGAGTCCGGGCCAACAGCTGCCTCATGCCTTTCAGAACAGGCTGCTGGACAAGCAAAAGCAGAAAGAGGCTGGCATAAGGAAAACAGCACCTTTGTTTATAAAACAAATACTACTTTGGAATTTGCAAACTTTTCAGTCAAAGAATTTCCTTGTCATAACAACAGATGAAGTGCCTCATATTTATGGGAGCACATTAGAAAAGAAATACATAGATGGGAGATATCATTGATGTAGCATTTGCCATTATTTTAGTGCAGAAGAAGGTCAATGGGCTTTGTGAAGTCTCAAATGGCAGCGAGTTACCCAGGAACTCAAATCATGATAAAGACTCCAAATGTGATGATCAGCTCAGAAGATCTAACTGTGCTTTTGTAACATGGCACATGAAGCAAACCCCAAAGACAATAGCTTAAAGCAGCACTGGACTTATCTGTAAAGAGAGCAGAATCAAGAGAGGTTGCTGTTGGAGGATGCAATCAATGGGTGCAGGCATCAGCCAGATATGAAGATTAGGGCTGTTGGTGGTGGTTTGTAGTTCTGCCCAGAACAGAAACAAATAGAAGTCCTGCAGCTTCTACCAGAGAAGATGGCACTTACAGCACTGATCAGAGGAGTAGTAAGAGTCCTCATGAAGACTGAAATTAACACCTTGCCATCCATCTTCATTATATTTTCCTCCTTACCAAAACTGTTCTTAAATGACTGTTCCCCAAACGTTGGCAGAAATGATTGATACTCAGGACTTTTGCTTAGCAGTATCCATGCAACACAGGATGACTAACAAAGCTTTCCTTGTTCCAGCAACAGTGCATCAGCTTTGGCTGGAGGACTGCACTACCTCATGGGGTTAGAAAAAGGCACAGTAAGTGTGCAGTGTGTGGATGGTGCATTGGTGAGGGCAAATCTTGAAAAATATTTTGCCCAAAATTATGCATTTAAAACACAGTTTATGACTTCTTGTGCCTGTGTGTATAGAAGAGTTGTGTGCTTTTCACAAATGTGGTCATTGTAGAGGTAGAAGAGAGAACAATAAGAATAAAAACCACAATTTTATTCCTAGATCTTGTACCGAGTGCCTATTCCGTGGTCTTCCTTCATTTCTCCCAGCTTTCCAGGCTGGTTTAAATGAATCTGCATACAGAGAGAAGCAGGGCAGAATGTATATCTCCTTGCACCCTGGAAGGGGAGGACTTGGGGGAGGCCTCGCAGTGGAGGAGCTCTGTACAGTATCCAATGCAGGGACCCTATAAATTACAGCCTCGCCTTTCATTTTTAGCTGATCTAATGCAATGTGTCACCTAGAACTGCACTTTTTTCCATAATTGATGATGTCTAGGAAAATATTCTGAAACTCCCCACTGATAAGCACCTAGACAAAATTGTTTCCTCTCTGAGAGTTTCCTCTCTGAGAGGCAAAAGAGGATGTTGAACTGTTCTCACCCCCATGTCCCCCGAGTCATGAGAAGTACCAGAGCTGTCTCCTGGGCCAGACTAAGCCCTGCTTCACCACAAACCCAGTGCAGTACCGACAAATGATCTCCATAGTAAATGATGCAAATAAGAAATGTCAGCATGTTCCAAAATTCCTCACTTAATCTTATTGCCAGTTGTATAGTCTGGATAATCAGTAAATAAATTCCTCTAACTTTGCTCAAATCCTTGGGGGCTGAAAACACAGAAAGTGCTTTCTAATTCATTCTCATTAACCTTCCCAGCTCTAAACAAAGCTATTTCCTACTTTTCTTAGCGTCTGATTTTTCCAACTGGCCTCTGCAACACCTGAGTTAGCGGCAATGATTTCTCACTTGTGATTTCTGTTTTGAGCTGGTATTGTTCTTTCTCCTCACACATATGCTTGCTGGAATAGCACGAATCAGCAAGATTTAAAACCTCTCATTCTCAAGTTTGAAGCCCCTAAAGGGAAATTGCAGTTGTGATGCCAAGGAACACAGTCGTACGTTATTTGACTTTTCCTCAGCCAGGCTGACAGCAGAGGGGGGAGGGAGGGAGGAAGGAAAGGGGAAGGGAGAGGAAGATGGCATTTTAATAGCACCCACACTGATTTCACACAGTTGGATCACTGTGCTCCAGAGCAGCACCATTTCCTTTCCCCTTTGCCTTGCATTCAGTCAATATTACTAAGCCAGACTCTATGGGAAGGATTCTCAATCTTTTTCTCCCAGAATAGACCACATCTTAGTAGGGAAATCTGTCAAGTAGACACCTCCCTCCCAGGCTAGCTGGCTAGCCCAGCTATTACCCCTCGTTTGTACAGACTATTACCAGCTCAGGCTTTGCACAGACCACCCCACCCGAATCCCAGATGTGACTAAATGGGTCAACATTCCTGCCATGACAAGATGGATTATCCCCTGTTTCTCACCCCAAGTTTCATAGTCTCTGTAGAATCCACACTAATTGGCCATCTGAAAAAAATAATAACCAAGAGCAGGTACGTATTTAATCTAATTGAGCAAGTGAACATACAAGAAGAACCAGAATCTTACACGGATAATCTACCTTTCCCAGATATTAGTCAGATGTTAGCCAGAGGTATCTTGGCCAAAGTTCTGCCCAAAAGATTCAGTTTGGCAACTTGGGTCCTAGGAATGGGTTTTCCATAAGCGCCCTGTCAGGCAAAGTCACAGTGGTCTATGAGTCCTGGCACATGCTGTTATGCCAGTAGGGCACTGCTGATTCCCACCATGTAAACTCCCCATTTAAGAAGTCCTTTAACTTTGAAAGTGAAAATTTGAGCTGCAGCATTCCTGTGGCAGAACTGCCTCACAGCAGAACAGGAGAGGAATCTGAAAACACAGAGAGCTTTACTGAAGTGTAACAAATATCGCTCAACAAAAGAAATTCACCCATAAAGGAGCACTTGGGTTTCATACGACAGGAACAGAAACTGAACATTACTGGGCAAAATTACTCTCAAGAGAAGAACAGATTTGTGAGCAACTATGCTACCTATAACCCTAGATCAAATTAAATTAGGTACTGCTTTTTGGCGTGGCTTCCATTTGGTATAAATAGGCCCAAACCTTTCTTAGTATTCTACAAAACTAGTAGAAAGTGAAAGATTCTTTTTCTTTCTTCCGAAAAGAAAACCAAATTGTGTTTAAGAGCCAGTGAGATTCTGAACAAATACTTCATAAGATCATGCTCTTGTTGGCAAAAAACAACAAGCTGTAAAGTTTAAACCTGAAATCAGTTTGATTTTCTCTATTTGGTGAAGTTTCAGGGCACCAGAGATAGCACCTTGCTACCGAGGGCCAAGCGGACACAGGATGGAGCTGATCGGTACAACGGAGACCATCTGCATTTACTGGTGCTACAACGACCTTAACCTACCGCTTCATCTGTCTATTTCTGCCAGTCAGCTTTGCAGTGACCTGTAGCATGCTGATCAGCAGCAAAAGGTACAGTAAAACCACCTGACTTCTCTGACTGTTTGGCTCCTGCACTGCACCACGCACACAAGGAACTCTGTCCCTGTGGCAGCGCAATGAAAAGGCAGACTTCCTTCAGACATGGCGCAGTCGCTCACACTCGCACACATAGATTAGAAATTCTTTTGTCAAGAGGTAAAAAAGCTGCCACAACACGAGGGCTCTCCTCTCCCTGTTCAGAGGGTTGCTGGCTGCTAAGCAGAGATGGGCAGTCCAACCAGTGGTTTATCACGTCACCCCTATATCTAAACAACTTGCTATACAGCTATAGACAAAGTTTCACTCTTCTTCCCCCATGGTTCTATTTTAAAATGTTTTCTGCAATAAAATTACTGTGAGACAGCTAAATCCAAGGGCGGGCGAGGAACTCGAACCCATGGCCTTCTGGCTTAGAGGTGAGACTATTCCAAACGGAGCCAAAGTGACACACACACAATACGCTTTCAAGGTTTTTCGAGAGCTCTGTCATGATTTAAAAACACTGAGTCTTTGTGGTACAAACCACAGCACAGGAAAGAACTGGGGCTCCCTTTTTACTGCTAATTTTAGCTGATGAATTGTTTATAATCTCCTGCAAAATACATACAGCCTTATTCTGCCTTAAGCGAGGAGGGAACAGCCTTTCAAAACTGATTCTTAATTATAGCATTCCCCAGTGCTGGATGGAATGGAGTCAGGTTCCAAAATTGTGTCAGAGTATATGAAGTGATAAAATGAGGATGGGTGAGCTATTTTTAAACACACACAAAGACTTTGAGGTCAAAAATCCCTGAATTTATAGCCTTACAGCCATATTAAGGCTCATGGGTTATTAAGACCTGCATGGTGAGACTCAAGCAGCAATTTATTTGAGACACTCTCTGGCTTCAGCACATGTGCTCCCTACCGGTGTGCTGCCAAAGTGGGGCCCCCCAGGGAGCAGCCTTTAAGCACAGATATATTCCCATGTCCACAGGTACTTGGGAGACAAAGGGGATCAGATGCTTCCCTAGCAGTGTACCCCCTCCTCTTCCTCTCTTTTCCCAGGACATTTTGCAAGCCAGAGGCCTGTGCTTCCAGATGGGCAGGAAGCAAGCGGGTCAGAGATAACTTGAGGAACATGAGACAAAAGCACAGGATTTTTCCTTACTCTACCCAGCCTGGAAAGCTAGAACAGCCTGGCCCCACTGACATCCCCTCCTCACAAGCATTACCTGGGGAGGAAGTGCTACTGCCTTCCTTTGCCCCACAGGCTTCTCAGCACTGCCAAGTGATGCTCCTGATCCCAGTCTGATTCGTAGGAGCACTTGGCTATGGAAAAGCTGTTGCCCCCTATATACATTGGTTTCTTTTCAATCACAGTCAGTATACACCATGTCATTTTAGTAAAGGACAAAAGCTACCATTGAGGACAAACAAACAGGACAGAATTTTCATGCTTTACAAGTCAAAATGGAAACAGCTCTGAGGCCCTCTTCCCTACCCTTCGTGACACTCTACAAAAGCTTTTGCAGTGTCTTCCTCTGGAAGGTGCAACTCATCTTGAGGCACAAGCAGAGGCAGTAAAGACATCAGGGTTCCAAGGGTTCCAAAATAATGTGCACCACTTACACTGTTCATTTTGTAAATGAAGAAAGGCTTTACAGGAAGCTGTGGCAAAGTGTTGAGCAAAAGAGATGTATTATTTTTGGAAAAGACCAGACGGAGGTTTGGAGCATCAGAGAAAAACAAAAGGCTTTAAGAGCCACTTTCAAGTGAGTACATCCACTTGTCCAAGTTGTGCAGCTGCATTCATCTAAGTATCACCTAAACTTGCCTTTTTTTTCTTTTTTTTTTTTCCATTTGGACTTCCAGGTAGTGGCTGAACATAAAATTCTAATGAATTGTAGATGGCCAATGTGAAAATAAAAACATTAGTCAAAACTTAAATTTTTTC
Source organism: Tetrao urogallus (assembly GCF_951394365.1). Classification (NCBI taxonomy): domain Eukaryota; kingdom Metazoa; phylum Chordata; class Aves; order Galliformes; family Phasianidae; genus Tetrao; species Tetrao urogallus. The sequence continues at coordinate 23,604,036 of NC_136818.1, forward strand.
TTGACTGCTTATGGATTTGTAAAGCAATAAAAACCACAGTGTTCACCAAACTAAAGCCTAGTAATGAAAAAAAAAAAAAGGTTTAGTACAAAAGGCCTTTTAAAAAAGAATCTAGTATTACTGGTTCTGTCAGTAATTAATGTACCCTTAGGTACTGATCAAAAAGGACCTTCTGAAGTAGAATCTGTATTATTAGAAGACTATGATGCACATATTAGCTTCAGAGGTTCTCCCACTTGGAGCAACACTGAAGGGATTCGTGTTCCTTTACTTAAGGAATACCTGCATCTTTTTTACAAATCCATGGATCTATACCATCCTGTAAGCATTAAAGACTCATTCATTCCTGTCCTCCTGAAAACCTTTGCCACATCAAAGTGATGCACTCTGAGGTACTTTTGCTCCTATAGCAAAGGACGTCATTCATATTTCCCCACAGATGCTCATTATTTATTTGAGAATTGTTACCTTCAGGAATTTGGCCTCATTTATCTCCAGCTGAAGTCACTAGGCATCTTCCTCCTGAACTCCACCAGCATTTAATCAGACTACAACAAGGGCTTCCTTACGCTGCAGGAAAGGCAGAACCATTTTTAAAGCTTTTCCTATAGGTGCCCTTCTTAAGTTTGATTTCCAGGAATACAGAATTCATTAACTCTGCTCTGCACCACAAATCATCCTGCAGCTACATCCTGTACAACTGCATCCAACTCTGCTCTCAGTGAAGCCCTTGGAACAATTCCCACCAAGTTTAATAGTTACGTCCTATTCCCCCCCTGTTCCTAACTAAGGTTAATTTCTTCTCTCCCACTATACACAGAAATCAGCAGGTAAAAAAGTTTTGTCTAATGTGGCACCAAGGCTGTGGAATTTACTCCCATGTGAGAATGGCACAATAAAGTCATTTGTTTAAAAGTAAATTGAAAACATTCCAGTCCTCTCAGGCTTACCACTATTAGCTTTAGTTTCTGCACAGCACTGTAGAATGTCTGGCATCAAAGGCACTTTGTACACTGCACTGTATTGGACACTGTTAGTGGACCATTAATCACTGCAAACAAAGACCCATGCAAACACAGAAAAAGTACTGGTTTTTCACAGGAAAAGGTTGACAACACAGTTTTCTAGATACTATGCAGTTTAAGATGTGAGGTGTTGACAAGGCATTCTAAAGGGTGCAGATTTTTCAATTGATAATTACGTATCCCAAATTAAACAACTCTCATTTGTGCCTAATAGTCTCTAGAATTACAGAGAAATGTATCTCAGCATAAACTAGCACCTTTAAATTCACAGATGTCTATAAACTCACATGCTTCATTAAACCCCCACACAGATAACATGCATACGTGCACAGGTAACGGTTATGGGTAAGAAAACCTTCAAGGATATGAACTCGTAAACCATGGTTGAAGAAAGCAAAGGCTTATATGAAACATGCATTAATGGAAAAAATAGCCTGAGGGAATATGATTGCATGTTTGGAAGTGCTGGAAGAAGAATTGGAACCCAATCAGTTCCTATAGAAATGCAAAAATCTGAGAGAAAACCAGTTCATGGCCGGGCAAGAAGCAAATAAGGAAAGCCCATGGTCTGGAACCACAAGCTGTACTTCAGGGTGCAACTTACTGATGAGATCAAAGGAAAAAAATGCTGCTATGTCACAAGAGTGTGAATTACTGCGTTCAGCTCCTCATCATTGCCATAGGCAGTTTCTTCCCATCCAGAGCAAGAGAAAATCTGAGTCAGCAGCCCCAAAGATTGTTATATATCATGAAGATTTCCATTGAGTTTCTCAAAGCAAAGTATTTTGTCTCTCAAGGAGAAAAGCTGTTGTATTCTTCTACCAACTGTCCCAGGTGAAACACAATCCACAGTGCAAGGAAATACAGGTCTAAGTGTAATGGCTCTGTAAAGCTTTGGAACATAATTTTAAAGACAGGCATACCAAAATAAACAAATAAACAAACAAGCAAGACATCAGACTCAATCAGTCAACTGATGTTTTGGAAATTTTACAGATCTTAGTTTCGGTAGAGTTATAAGTGATATCTTTAGAAGACTGCTCATTGAGTTTGTTAGGATGGGTATTAATGAAAAGAATGGTAGTCATAAAGTAACAGATAGGTACACGGCAGCATGGCAGGAAGAACTAGCAGCCTTAAAAGGTTTCATCATCAAAGTGTCCAACAGATAGTCCAGCTGGAAGAAAATAGCATGAACTTGCCGGGTAATGTTGTTTCTGCCCATAACGCAAGACTGAGGTACTGTCAGTACAGTGGACAATAGAAAGGTGTCCTGCAGGACACGGTAATGTCAAGGACTGGAAAAACAGAAGCAGGATTAAATACAAGTTACACAGTGGCAGACTAATGATAGCTGCTGTGCTGGACTGAGGTTCATCAGCTAGCAGTAATAAAAGAAATCCTGAGCACCTTTAACAAAGCATCAGGCAATTCTAAGGCAATACTATCACACGGCCACAAAAAGGCTGAACGCGTTTGCCTCTGTTATGAGCAATGCAGGTCCAAGAATGGAAACATGTTTTTTTACAGTACAGGTGTATCATCTCCAGATCACTGAGGGAGGAGGTTATATGCCATCTGGTGAAAGATAACATTCTATATCTCCCTTGATTCCAGAGATGCTGCATACTTCACTAATAGTCAAATGAAACTGAGTGGCCAGAACAACAGGATTTTATTGCAATTGCACCGAAGCTGCTTTTCAGCATCTATAGGATAGAGCACTGCAGTTTTCAAGAGGGCTAGACAGTTAAATTGAAATATTTCTGCATCTTATATGAACTGTGTAGCCTTTTTCCTTCCTCCCTCACAGGGTTCTTGTCCATGTTCCAAAGCATGCTCCCTGGTCTCAGAGCTGGAACAGGCTCTGCATCAGCACTCCCATTAAGCAGGAGAGTATATCTGGGAGGAAAGAGTGAGGATATTTGATTAGTGGTCTCGGAAAATTCCCAGGTACACACTGATCATCCCAAAGCTGCTCCTGCTGCTCACGGAGCCTGGGAAAAGATGAATGTGGCCTTTGGAAAAGACCTCTCTTAAAAACCCACTGGGCATGGAGATTGTTTTTTGATCACTTCCTTCAGGGAGGGCTGGAGAATGACTGCATGTTCCACAGGTCTGTGAAGAGTGATTTAGAGAGCCTGATGAGACTAGAGGAGAGAAATGGTATAAGAAAACAATTTCTGCCCTTCCGGGAATGTTTTTTTTTCCATTATTGTCTCAAAACTGGAATATCAGTCCTGCGTATCTTCACCTTCTTCTTCACGTGGAGGAGAGGGACCAGGCTGTAAGAAAGAGTGATCTGAATGGCAAAAGGAGCAAACAAACTGTCACTGCCAGTACAACAAGCTGGTCCCACAGGCTGACTTGGCACCTTCTGTCACCCTTCCTAAGCCTTAATCCAATTTGGTAAGAGCACATGTTGTTTGTGAGAAAAGAGCAGACTGCTGAGAAGGCAGCTAAACAGCTGATGAAAGATACTGATGCTACCATTACCATGTAGGTTGCTGGTTACAGCTTTCTTGCAATGGAGAGGGGGAGGAAAAACTTCATGTGAGACCCTAAAATTAACTTTTGAATTACTAAAAGCACATTGGGCTAAGCCTTCAGTAATGAGCATCAGGTATGATGCAATCAACACATCAACAGCTAACCTCGTGTAGTGGAAGGATGCCTTACAGTTATCAAATGACACGCTGGAGAATCTGCTACTCCAACTAACTCTCTGTATGTGTCAGGAGAACTTTTGGGGTGTTTATCAGAAGGGGAATAGTAGAAAGGGGTGAGAGAGAGGTGAACTCCTTAAAATATAATTTATTTTCTGGCTACCTTCCTTTCATAAGGGGAAAAAAAAAGTTCAGCTTAAATTACAGGCATGCAGGCAAGCTCTTTCAGCCCCAGAAATTCATCCTACATGTTGATTAATAGTCAAACTATTACAGCTTTAACATGAAAAATGGGAAAGGCTTCAACTGAAGACTGCCTGTAGCTAATGATGCAGTGGAATGAACGTTTTCGTTCCAGCTAAACCATTCCTGTTCCTGTAAAAATAAAGAAATCCAATCCTGGGATATGAAAAAGACTCAAAGAACTATGCATGTTTATTGGCCTAAAATAATGCCATGTACGTATGGGATATTTTACCTGTTCAATGAAACATATGTAATTGCATACATGTACACACAGAATATACATAGCTGAAGTGAGATAGATATCTATAGTGGGTACAAAGTGCAGAAGATAAGTTGGTGACCATAACCTGGAATTTCTCTGTAAGCGCTTCACAGAGCTAATAGATTTTAACGTAGCTCCTGTCTCAGGCTAAAAAAAATTAAAATGCAATAACCAAAACACCGCAAGGAAGTGCAGTGGGCTGTATAGAATCTGCCTGGCAAGGCTGCCTGACACACGCAGGACTTGCTTGGAGATCTCCCTGCGGTTCAGCCCCTGGCGCCATCAGTTGGGCTCAAAATCAAAAGCAGTGGAAGGAGGTAATTAAAAGTGACTCTACACTGCTCTCCTGGCAAAAGACGACTCCACTGCAGCCACTGAAGGAGGGTGGGAAAGGATTCAGGGGTATGTAAGAGAAGGCATGTGTCTCTCCAGCTTTAGTGATTTCCATTATGGAAAAGCAGCGCTTTCCAGCTTTTAACCTTTACGCCGCTGAAGTCAAACATCAACTTTTTGTTTTAATTTCAGCATGTAAAAGACAAACTCCGGTTTGGCTAATGTCAACAGCATGCTCTCCCTAAGCTATAAGTAAGGTGCGGAGCTGAAAAAGCCCTACAAGGCAAAAAGCTGAGAAGCAAAATGATAGAGAAGCAGCGATTGCCACCAGCACTTCCACTGGCTGACTTGGCCCAGTGATTCTCAAGGCTATGGGACACAGGGTGAAGGGAAAGGCCAGGAGGTTCAAACCATGCTGTTGGCTGCAGGAACATCCATTAAAAGAAATTAAGAGCAAAGTCAGACCCCAGAAGGAGCAGAAGACACTGTGTTCCAACTCTAACCAGCTGAAGGAAAGTTTATATAAAAACAATCCCTTGGTCAGTGAGTCATGAGGAAAGAATTCCTAAGCTTTCTTCAGGGAAACCCCAGTAAATAACATGTCTAAAAACACATGAAGATGGTGTTGTCTGTTTCCTTACGATACTTGGTCTACATGATAAAACCTTTGGCAGCAAAACAACCTACCGAGAACAGATCTCTTTGGGAAACCCAAAAACCAGTAAGAACTGCTGTGGCTCCTTGCAAAGCCTGTCTCATATTCTAGCTCTTGTATGAGTTGTCTAATGCAAACTGGGAAGAAACATGAAAAGAATGCTTTTCCTTACAGCTTTGGAGAGTGCTTCTCCGTCGATTGCATGCAGTCGTACTCTCAAGATACATAGATGCCTGGATTTCAGTACATTCTGCATCTTTTATAACTATGCGCTTTGGACCGAAATATCTTGCTGTACTACGCCCAAAGAAACTGAATGAAAAGCTCTCTGCATGCACAGCCTGTCTGGAATATGTTATCAGACATGCAGCAGGCTGTGCAAGAAATAGTACTCTAGCAAAAGAAAGGCTGGATGGCTGGATTTCAATTCCAATGTAAAACTTCTTTGGCTATGAGCATTTTTTTCATCTTTTTTTTTTTTTTTTTTTCTTTCTTCTTTTTTAATTATCACAACATTTTAGAAGCGTGTTACGTGTTTTTAAGCATATCTTCCAGCAAAGAGATTTTAAAGTAACTTAACATAGGCTCAGAAAAATAAGAGATTGCAGTGGTTTCCAGACAAATGATCAGAGCTGAACACTGTGCCGCCTGAATTTGGACTGACTAAAAACTACTGTTGGAGATTCCAGGTAGGAATATTAACTAAAGCACATATATTCTGTGTCAAGCAGAGCTCACACTCTGTAGCAAAGCTTCTTAATTGTTGCAGATGCCCAGGACAGACTCATTTTACCTCTCCCCATAAGGAGTTTTTAGCTTATTGAGTGTGAATGTGAACGTTTTGGTTTGCACTGGAAGCTTCGCCTGCCCAATGTAAAATTCCTTTATGGATTTTATTTCAGGTTATGCTGCTCCCATATTTTCAGCTGCTATAGATCCATAGCAGACTCCAGAAGTTTTCCAGGATATAGCCAGAAACTTGTCAAGAAAAAAAAAAGGAAGGTTGGAAGCATTACAGGGTAATTCCCAAGGGGCTGTGGAGTTACCATAGTAAAGGAGTGTTTTTACCAAAATGCACAGAAACAAAAGAGGTAGCTTCACTGATATTTGAATTGTAATTTTCCATGCTTTGAGTGAATAGGGCATTTGTGACCATCTTTCAGGTATCTGTGACTAACTGTAAACTCTGGGAGATAGCTTAATACTCCTCTGCGTGAAGAAATACATGATGAAAAATATTGCTTAAAAGCTATGAAGGATCAGCCTAAAGGCTATCAGTACTGACAAAGCACAAGCTTTGCACAGAGAAAATGCAGACGCACGATGAAAGGAACTCTTGAAAATAGGAGCATCTTTTAGTCCCGTTAAACCAGTCCATCATCCAAAAGGGAAGATGAAGCCAGAAAGAGCACAGGTGGAAAGAACTTTTTATCAAAACTCACAGAAGTGGGATAGGTGACACTGAGAAGTGCTGCATCCTTTCATCTTACATGGAGCGGCAGCGCTCCTGAGCCTTACCAGAGAAAAGATGTGTATTTAAGTGCTTCATCATAATCTGAATTCTGTTGCTTAACTGTCATGGTGCTGGTAGACAATTAATCAGGAACTTTAACAATTACACACGAGTATCAACAGTCAAGAGATCCAGACACAGAAGGAATAACCACAGATTATTCTAGACACAGATGCCTGGAAATACATGCAGTTCCCCAGTGGGGTATCATCCAAAAAGATCTGAATTGCGACAGGAAAATGTTGGCACTTGTACACGTAAAGCAAATACATTCAGCATATCTGAGCAAACACACCAAACCTCTCAGGATGCGCACACACACACACCCTCTTGACTCAGGTAAAATCGTTTCAAACAGTTCCCCACAGTTTTTCTTTCTACTCTTCATTAAACCAGCAAAAGGATGAAGAGTCTCATACACACCTAGGTTAGTTAATAACGATTACTGACTTTAAAGACTTCAACAAGTGACCTAACAAAACTGCTTGAGCAAATTTCCAGTCTTACTTTAAGCTGAGATGCTTCTGGTTCCCCAGCTAAGGGGACACTCAAATTAACTGAAATCAAATTAGGATTAATCCATCATTGTTGATTCTTAAATTCATCACTGTATATGCAGATGATATAGGAGTGAGGTATTTTTAAAGAGCAAAGACAAAGATGTTTTGCCAAACCTGCTCCAAACACCAGAAATAGTGCCTTCTTAGGCTTGAAGAGACAAGTCCTGTAGAAAGAAATTATGCTGCTGCTCTACAGAATTCCTTAATCATATAATAATCTTAAAGCCTACATCGCCTGCTAGTCAGACCAGTGACAAACAGGTAGTTTGTTCTGAGACTATCAATTTCCACAGATCTCAATGGCTAGTGACAAACCTCTAACCCAAAATGCAGACAGGACAATGTTCAGTAATTATCCACTGATTCTCTCCTGTCATTCTTTGACTGTAAGCTTTACAAGCCAGGAACCACGTTTTTATTTTACATTTGTAAAATGGGATCTGGGTCCACAACTGCAGCTTCTAGACAAATAGTATCTATTCACAATATTAACAACAGCTGCTGGAGAGGCATCATGCTGTGACTTACAAAAGAAACTGTACGAATAAGATGGAACTAAATAAGAGAAATGCAACATGGGGCAGAAATCACAGTCCCAGTTGGACAACACCAGGACTGGTTCTAGGAAAGGAGGATTTTAGCAGAACACTCACCAGACTACAGTAAGCAGGGAAAAAAACAGCATTCCACTAAAAACTTACAGGATGAAGCAGAACACGTTCAGTCACAGCAGATGAAATGCTAACCCTCCAGACATTGATGGGAGCTTTACAATTGACTTCACCATGCCCAGTTTTCACTCATGTTCCAGTCTTTTTGCTACCAATGCTGGTTGCAGTTTAATTGTTTCTGAGCATATGCATCCACTCATTGGTTTTTATTCTACACAGCAGTATATAACAGAGACCATAAAGAAAAAGAGTTATGTTTTCAAACTCTTGGAGATGACAAGTGTCCTAAAGCAAGGGCCCATGATTTCCACCATACCAAGAGCAAGACACTGTTGAGGACTGCACACAATGCTGCATTTTGCTCTTGGTTAACTTCCTAAGCTTTAACATTGAAACTAGCAGTGAGCCCTGAATTGGAAGCCATTGATCCAGAAGAAAAGAAACCCGACAGATAAAGGTAAGCTATAGACACCTATGCATTCGAGGTTGCTTGCTGGTGTCCTTGTTCATAGAGTCAGATCATTCCCTGGGTTGAAGCCCTCAGCTGAGGAGCAGCAGGTACAGAGCCCCTACTCACTGAACAGCTCAAGAGAATACTGTGACAAATAAAGATGACTGAAAAGTTTCATTTTCTGCTAATGAAAAGGTCCAGTGCAGCCCAACACCTTGTGTAACAGCTCGTGGGAACTTTCTGTCTACGCATCACAGAGCTTTCATCCAGCCAGATAATTTCACATACGTCATTTGAACTGAGTGCAATATTCAGTGATGCATCATCCTCTCTTTGAATTACAAGTAATTTGATTAGGAAATGTTAGGTTTAAAAAGAATGAAAGAAGGTAAAGGTGAACCAAGTAAGATGATTTGTTTCTCCACTTTGGGACCAGGAACAACAGTAGGTGAGGCACCAAAGTGGAAGAGAACCAAAAATCAAATACCACAAGTGTCCACAGCCAGCTTTTCCTAGGGTCAAAACTCAGTTCTCCAGAATCAGCACAGTTAGAATAGCAAATGTTCTCCAAATCCATCAAACTGTGAAGAACAGAGAACACACTGGTCAATGAAAGGCCACAATGGAACTGGGACACAGGTGCAGGAGGGGTGACCACAGAACAGGAACAAATGACATCATGAGTGCTGTGAGGAAAGAATGAAATTTCAGAACAGGGAATTTCACACACAAAGCATCGTGTGAAATTGACTCCATGTGGACAGTAATTATAACCCTACCTCCACCAAAAGAAAGGTAGGGTAAGCTAAACAAATCCAGGATAAAACCATGCATCAGAATAGACATTGCATGTCTTTGCTTTTGTCCAAAACAGAATGAGAAAAAACAGCATTCAGTTTCTCTTAATGGTCTTGTTTTCTCTTACAAGTGAGAGAAAAAGAAGGATCTGGCTGTTTACCAGCTGCCCTCCACCCTCCTGTCCAATGACTACATTTCCTGCTACACTGTAAATGCTATGGAAGTTACTCCGGTGACATTTTTGGCAGAAAAAACTCACATTTTTATTTAGACCCAATTACTTTTTTTAAAAACTGCTACTCAGGAGTAGTTTTTTGTGCAGGAACTGACTTGGAGAACAACAAAAAAAATTGCTCAAGTCTCGTGATATCTGAGTGCGTTTCCCTTTCTGTTCAGTTTTGCACATGGGTGACACGGTGGAGCTGCACTAAAGGGGTTTGGAGGCAACGCGACCTTCCAGCTATGGCTGTCCTGAGACCTGGGGGCACAGACACCCAGCCTGCAGTCTCAAGGATCTCTGTAGGTCTGAGTAGTGCAGCACAGCCCAGAAGCACCCTCCTGTGCCAGCCAACTCTTAGCACTCATTGACCAGTTCTAGGAAAGGATCTGCAGGAGTTGGCTTTCTTTACTGCCTTCCCCAGGGCGGATCTCCCTCTCTTTTCAATAGCAATTCATGTCCAGAACATGGCTGACACTCCACACTCCATCATCTGAAACTTCACAGCCAGAAAGTTTTCACCTTCCGGTACAGCTTCAATAAAATCCTTCATTAGAGTGGAAGTGGTGCAAAAATGAGCTGCACCATAAAAAATGAGAATTTAAAAATATTTTCAAGGTGCAGGTGTCTCATGGAAAGCAAAGAGCCCACCACGAAGACATTGCAAACATAATAATAATAAAAAAAATCTGCTCCATTCTAAATTTCCTGGAGCTTGCTTAATGTCAGCAGGTTTGTTTAATAGCAGAAATGTAAAACTGTGACAGCTATTGAACGGCTGACCCCTGACACAGGCAGTTACCAGTTTGCTGGGACTGGTTCTGAAATCCTTCAGTTAGCAAGGCTGCATCTTGTTACAGTCAGTGCAACTGATGCAATGCTCTGGATCTCTCTCTCCCTTGTACGTTTTTAAGTCTCTTGTGCCAACAATTATTTTACTCTTAGAGAATATAAAAGAGGGCTGCTCTGTGTTTCAGGGAACAGGAGTGCCTCTAGGTTTGGTTTGAAGTAGTAAATACTTAGAAGGATGATTTTTATGGAGGGGTGTTTTCGCATTCATGAAAGCGTAAGGCAGCACGGAAGGCACTGACAAACAGCCATTTCCTTTCCTCCCTCTGCTTTGGACTGCTGCTGACCCTGTGGGGACGCGCATGCACGCACTGCTCTGCTCCGTCACGCCGTCACTTCATTGTAAAACTCAATTCATCTGTTTGAAGCAATGACTGAAGCACCGTCTATAAAATTATGGCATTTTTCCCGCTTTAAAAAGTATTATAACACTTCTTTCATTTGAAAGTTATTTTTAAACCTCCTTGGCCTGGAGCCAATTTTAGTCATAACTGAAGTGGATTCTTCTTTTCCTAGAATTCAGTGCCTTCCTTTCCTAGAATATAGTTGTCTGGGTGTTGTTTTTTTAAGTTAAAAAAAAACAAACCAACAAAAACAAAACAGTAAATGCACAGTTTTCATTTCCATCTACGCTGCTTTCCCTCTGACACATCAGCACAAGTTGCTGTTCAGCCTGCTGCTACACAACAAACACAAGCGAGTCCTTACTTTTTTTAGCTTAGGACCTTAACTCGAACACCACCCTCAGCAGTCTGGGAGCAGAGGCACCGACTCTCAGTTTGAGCCTGGCTGGGAACATTACCATGGCCAGAGTCAGAGCGTGATTTGCAGGTAAGTGCAGACACTTCAGAAACACAGCTGGATTTGGTAAAACAAGCATCACAGCCCTGTTGCAAAGATGCACGTGGCTTCTGGCGCAGTACCTGCGTAGAAACGTCAATAGCCAGGCATGAAATAGATGAACTGAGAGCTGTTGTCATACACTTAGGTAGGATGAGTACCCTGACTTCACTCACTCTAAGTTCCCACTTTCCAGGGCTGTCTCGAGAGGGAGTAGGACATCTGGTCTTCTTAATGAAGTAGCTGATCTGGAATCTGGGTTCGGTATAACTACTCCCATCCCTTTCCCCTCCCCCTCCCAAAAAAAGAGACTTGAAACTAAGCAATTAATATGTCACCAAGAAGTATTTTAAGCAATAACATGCAAACTGACCTGGCAGCGAGATTATTTTCCTTTTCTTTTCAAAGGAAATTCTGTTTTCCTCAGGAGAAAATTCAAACTAAATTCTACTAAGTGACTTTGTATTCGGTGAATGCTCGTATGCTCAGTGTTATCCACACTGAGACAATTCCACTAACCAAGATGCAAATTTTGTGTGTGTGTGTTTTATTTTTGCTAGCTCAGCCTATGGGGTTTGGGATGAGAATTTCAGTAGGACACAGCACCTAGTAAATCTTCTAACCTAACAACGTTGGGCACGTACAGAAAACTGCCTATGTGAGAATATTGTAGGCTTTGTTGCTGTTGTTATTTTCAAACAGCAGGATCTGGAGGGCTGCTGTTTTTTGCTTTTGTTTTTAAACAACAAGAGTGATGAAAATGCACGGGGGAGGAAGCGAATTCACAAAGATGGATTAAGACACTGAGTCAGTGTCTTCAGCATCTGGACCGAAGCTACAAGCAGCTTCCCAGCGCTCTGTGCAGCTTGGCACAACGCTCCTCTCATCCTGCTTCTGCACAGGACTGCAGAGCAGAGTTCAGTTTTAACTTTAGTAAGACGTGGCTTGCCAACATGTGCTTGCTGAATGAGGTAGGTCTCCATTACCTCATTCTAAACGACCCCTTTTACAGATCTTATCCAACAAAGCTTTGAAGATATATTTATTTTTAACCATGTGAGAAATCTCACTTACAGTAATGATTGTGCAACAATAAAAAGTAAAAATAACAATGATTAGTAGTCCACTGATGACCATAAACCCTCTTCTTTTCCCTCCCCCTGCTTTTTCTTAGGACCTCATTACTCCAATGTTTATTTTTACTTTGCAAATTTAAGAGGCAAAGCTAAGGGCAGTACCCATTCAGGTTGTGTGGGCGGTTACGGAATCTTTCCACGTGACATGAGACAGTGTGAAAGCCCTAGCAGGTAATAATAAGAGGAATTTTAAAGCCTTGCTAGGTACCCAAGTAAATCCATACCAGGACAGTAAGGAAGGATTCTGCAGGTTTGAAAACCCTGGGATCTACAGTCTGCAGCTCCTCCTTTCTCCCAGCCACATCTCAGACTCTGTTACCGCCTCTCAGGTGCACCCACTTCATTTTCCATACAACTAGGTACAGAAGTCTCAAGATGTCTGCAGGCTTTGAGCCACTACAGGCAGCTGCAGTTAGTTCTGCCTGCCTAACTGGGATTCATAACCTCCTAAAATCACAGAATCATAGAATGGCTTGGGCTGCAAGGGACCTTTAAGATCATCTAGCTCCAGCTCCCTGAGTATGAGCAACTCATGTGAAAGAAGGGAGGGGACACAGATGAGGATTCGATGATCCTCACCAGGATCTGGGTTCCAAGGGAAAGATGAGGATGGCTGTCATGGAGATTTGTTTTGGAATTACCTTCTGGCTGACATCCCAAGGCCAATGGGGGAATTTCTGCGAACGTACAGCAAAAATCACCCATTGCTCACAGCATAAGGAAAGCTAACAGATCCAACAAGCCTCAAATCTCACAGGTTTCTCCTATACCTGCTTAAATCTATCCTATCTTTTGCTAGCAACTGAACTCCACGTCAGACACTACTACTGGTCCTCCCTCCCTGGAGGTGCCCCATAGCTCAGGTCACTGGAGAACAGTGCTTGTCCACATGCATCCTGACCCCTGTTTCTGGCAGCGCCAACAGATCTCTGGTGCCCCATCTCACTTGACAGAGCATCTACAGTCTAACTCCTCTCATCAGGAGATCAGCTCAGTACCCAGCATAGCAGCAAAGCCTTAAGTCAGCATATCGTAAAGCAACATTATAAACATTACCTTGATATTTCAGTGTACACAGTTAACATTTACATTTCACACCAACTCCTGCATACAGTCCCTCTCTCTATGCCATCAATTCTTAACCCTTCACCACCCAACAGGCAAGCCAATAAAACACATTTTTGGTGCTTCTGAGCCCAGTTACTATGGAGACAGCAGCAGACAAAAAGTGATAAAAATATCAAAATTAAAAGCAGACAAATTCCCACATCTTCAGGCAATTTTAAGTGCACCTGGGTCTTTCCCAAATAGCCAAGAAATGTTAGAAGCTCACAGTGAGATACTACAAGCAATATTTCAAGGGACAGTTTCAACATTTGCTATGAAGCATCCTTTGATGCTCCAGATACATCCTCCTAAGGGTTAATGTGTCAAAAGAGGAAAGAAAAAAAATGCAAAAGCCGTGTAAATTCTTTCTGTAGCATGACAAAATCTCTTTGCATCATGTTCCAAAGTGTGAGATGTGAAATTTTCATTCTTAAGTTAAGTAAAAATGGCAGAAAAAGTACAAACCCTGGGAACTACTTAATTATTAGTTTATCAGATCAGCATCAGCAAAACTATCTTTTTATGTGCTGCTCAGTTTTAAAAATCTACCATGCATATTTCAGTTCTCCCTCTCTACACCCCACACCCTTCTGCTGCTGTCCAGCTGGAACACATCAAGGGTCTAGAAGCCAAGTCAAATGTTGACCCCACCCTCCTCCATCCATTTTAAGGCACCTTCAAAGCCACTACACTGATCTAGTTCAGCTTAGCCAACAACGCCAGCAAATCTGTTATTTAAGACTTTAGTGCCGGGTTTTTATAACTGCCCATTAATACGAGCTTTGATGTATGGTCAAAAAATCCAGCTGTAATGAGTTTCATCAGACTGTAGCAACCTTTCCTCAGAAGGTCTTTATTACTGTACCTTCATAATCTTCGGACCCAATACTGTTTTATAGTATCATTCTCACTGAACTGCCTTAAAAAACAACACTCGGCATCATTTAACATATCACCTTCTGCAAAATTAAAATACAAAGATCTGTTCATAGTTTCATAGAAGACATTTTTGTACCTACATTTCCTCTTAGAAAGAAGCTAGGAGTTTCCTCGTAGGAGTATGCAGGCAACAATTGTGTGAAATAGAAGATAAAGTGATTTTTATGACAAAACCCTTGAGTCAGGATACAAAAGGATTTTGTAAAAGCACAAAGAACTTACTCTGTTATTCCCCTTTGCAGGATGCAGCAGGGAGGGAAGAGGAAAAAAGAAATATTAGATACATACATTTTACATACATTCAGTCTAACTTGTGCAGTTCTGGAAGTAGCTCAAACCAAATGAACTGACTCAAAGTACATTCACAGAATCCTTTAGTCAGACAGCTTCCTGAGGAGCACAGGACATTCACGAAGGATCTGAAATGGTCAGTGAAGCTGTAAATTCACACTGCTTTTCAAAATTTCCTCTCTACGCAAACTTTCAGATTCTACTTTTGCTTCCTCCAGTGTAAATTAGGAGCAGCTCCAGGGAAGTCGGTGGACACTAAAACAAGGGTGAGGGAAACGAGGCTCAAAATGATCTAGGGATGGGACCAAAGCCAGAGGGATTTTCGTGCATCGGTAATACTGAGCTTCCAGTACGCAAAGCAACCACTAAATATGTCTGCTTACCCTTTCACGACAGCCACTCCCTGCAACATGCCAATGAATGGAAAGTTTCACGATCCAGTGCTTTTAAAAAGCAAATATTGTACGTTTAGACTAGTAATGAAAGTAAGGAGGAGATGGCATTAGGGAAAGGGGAACGGGAATGGATGGTTGGTGCCAGCCAGGTAAAGTGTGCTGAACAGCTTACGATGAACATCTGTGCTTTCTTTTCTTTTCTTTTAATTACAAGTTTTGCCATGAGCTGGCATGAACAGTGTATATTATCCAGTGGGAAGCTGGCCAAAATAAACACCAGCCGAGTTGAGAAATACAGTCTGGAAAGGTTAGTCACAAAGTTGTAGCCATTTTTTAGAAAAGGAGGTTTGGATGCCTCAATACAGAAACCCAGCAGTAAAGTCAGCTGGTAAATGGATATCCTGTTTCAAAGTGAATTGGCCACAGTGTGATTTATATCAAGCAAGCTGCCTTGCATATGGGTTGGAATACTAAAAACACTGATTCATTGCTATCTGGGTGGCTGTCAAAGCTCACGTCCTGAGAAACGCAAATCTCTGGGGAGGGAGGTGACCTGGAAAAGTCCAAAAGAATTCAGGGGCTCAAAGAAAAACTCTGAAGGGTGGTTAAAGATAGCTAACAAGTGAATGAATACGTGAATGTACATCTGCACTCACTGAGGGATGGAGAACGCAGGCAAAAGGAAGCAAGAAAATGGAGGAACGGGGTGTTAGATGGTTTAATGAGTTTTGTTTAGGCACAAAAACAAAATGTCAACAACCTTAGACTTTGCTTAGGGTATTAAAGTAGTACTTCATAGCAGTAGTGGTAAGTACCAAGCCCCATTACCACTGTCATCATTCAATTTTAAGTAGTACTACTAGAAAAACAACAGAAAAACAAATATTCTTAGTTGAGAGATTTGCTCCTGGTGAGAACTTGAAGCAAATCTCTTTAATTCAGTGACAAATTCCTACTATTCCTTTCATTGCAGAAGTAAACCAAGTAGGGGCCAATGCGTTGGGCTTTATATCAGCATTCCCGTATGTGAGCAGCAGAGCTGTTAATGAAAGCACACAGCTTAACTTCAGATTCCAGGCTGTGCACGCTCCTCTGGCAGTTACAGAAAGCAGGCCAGCCTCACCACTGCAGCACTCCAGGTTTACAGCACTATTAATCTATTTTTCATTTCTAAGCAGCAATTTTTCTACTTCTGGTGCCAAAGTCTTGGATATTCAAAGTTACCAGCTGCAACTTGCACATGAAAAAGAATGAGAAGGTCATCCTCTGAAGGGGCTGGGGTACCTCTTTGCATTTTTAACTGCGGGACTGTGAAGCTGTTAAGAAAGACTGAAGCAAACACAACTTGCTGCCATTTCCTAACAGCATTTCTTGCATGAAAATGAGGTCTCTCAATCTTTGAAGAAGAGTAAAAGACTGGTGGGCATCTCAAAAACTATTTTATGTTGCCAGGCAAAGGTGCAGAACTGAGGAGTGTGCATATGATTATAATGAAAGTTCTGTCGAAGTTCCCAATGTGCCCTGAGTGCTGTAGCTTTTGCTTTATAAAATATAGAACTTTAACTGCAGACTTTCATTACACATTTGAACCTACAGTCGTAGTCGTAGTAGGAAGAAAATACTCTGCAAGATTAGAGTAGCATGAAGGATCCTTCCTGCACAGTTTGATGAGCTACAGCATGAATTTCAAACTGGAGGGTTTGGAACAACAATATTCACTCTTTTTTTGTGATGTAAAGGTGATTCCAGCCCAGACAACAACTGAGTTTTGACTGCCTCCTAACTTTGTCTTTTAAAGACGACTTTCAATCTTGTTTCTGAGATTCCTTCAACAGACAAACTTTAAAAAAAAAAGGGTTCTTCAGAAAACCTATTTTGAATATAAAATATTTTTAGGGAGATAGGAAAAACAAAGAGACAGAACATAAGTTTAGAAATCCAGCCATTGTGCCTTTTTTATCAATAAAGGATCAGGTATATGAAGAATATGGCAAACATGGCAGATTCAATTGGCTGGTTTGACACCATAACCTGAGCAAAAAATCAAAACGATGCAGTATTTTGAAAGTAGGAATGTATTAGATAACCTCTTATAACTAATCCTTGTAACATGACTTCTGGTAGTCCTAGATAAGAGCTAATTTACGGGGACAGGCACCCTACTGGAAAGTCATTAAGAATATTTAAAAACGAGTGCCAGATATTTGGTAGGTCTCCTGCTGAATTTCTGTCTGACCTATTAAAAAAAAACCAACACTGTTATTATAATCACTGGTCATTTCTACAATAACTGGAGAATCCCACAGTTCAAGTATTCTGATTTGGCTTTTGTTGGTAGCCTCGACAGTGTTTACACAGAGTACAGGGAGCGTTTCCTGCGCATGTAAATAGCAGCAGGAAGAGATGCAGAGAGGATTATAGAGGAAGATGTACAGGTATCACAAAAACAAGGGAAGTATGAGGAAGATGATGAAAATGGAAGACATCACAAGACCCGGGGCTCAAGGGACCTGCCCTTGTCATGGAAAACAAGCAGGAATAGGAACAAATTCCACCAAAGTCAAAGCATCATTTCTCAGAATAGATTCTCCTCTGAAGGTATCCATGCGAAAATTACTCTAGAAAGATGAGCTATGCATTAGAGAGTCTTTAGTGAATACTGAAAGAATTTAGTGAATATTGAAATACTGAAGAATTTGTCAATTCAAACTAGTCAAGCACAGAGCACAGGACAAAACAAAAAAAGAAGAAAATCCCAATACTGATTGAATCCCATGGAAGCTCTGACACTACTGAGAAAAAGTTGTGGTTACTGTAGGTTTGTCATGGGTAATAAAGGCCTTTTAAAATTGAAACCTTAACTATAAAACAGAGTAGCCATAATCTCAATGGTCTTAAAGCAGCCTCACTGCTCAGTGCCAAGGTTTTGTTCTGATGCTGCAGGCCTCTGATGCTCCAGTGCCTCACCAGGGCCTCAGCTACGCAGGCACTTGAGGGAGCTGGACTTCAGGAGCTGAGCCAACTCCCTTGTCCCAGACTTATGTAAATGACAAAACACAAAATGACAATGTCCAAAAAGTACAAAATGGTAGTTGGGCATATTCCATTTCCCAGCATTTTCCTTTTTTTGTCTTTTCTGTTTAATTTAGAGGCTGTTTTTCTTGCTGTTTCCTGTTCAATTTGCTTCACATGATTAGCACAGTAAAACTGTGTTTGGAAAGGTTTAGCATGTGTTCCATGCACAAAAACATGCAATGATTCAGTAAAATAAATACACGTGATTGCCTCAAATGCTTCTGTCAGTTCTGTAATACAGAGCTTGCAGGAATAAGCTTATTTTCTTTAGAAGATATTCATAGAAGCAACGAAGCACAGAAAACCTCACTTTGCTGAATGCTTTTACTAAACTGTTCCAATGAATGACATTTTGGAACTTTTTTTTTTTTGAATTGATGTCTGACACACAAATTAACTGTAAAGTATTTCATTATGAATATTAACCAATTACTTCCTCAGAGGCCAATGAAAAGGCTACAATTTCTTGAGATATCTGCAGATGTTCTGTTCTCCCAAATGATGCAATTGGTTTTCTGACTCAAAAAGAGCAGCTACTGAAACCGAGTGAGCTATAGAACTTACTGAGGATTTATCAGGATAGACACCGGCTCGTAGCAGAGATGCCTTCCAGCTATCCACCTCTTCTTGGGAGTCACAGGCTAGTTCAAGGAAACGGTAATCCTTGTAAACATTCCTAGGACAGAGAGCAGCACACTGTAAAATCAGAATTTTACTTCTTTGTATCACGCACACAGCATATTAACAAAAAATCCTTTGGGATCAGAAATAACTTGGTAGTTGTTTCGGACAATGGCATTTATGAGACAGGTGCTTGCTTAATAATTACATGGAGTACTTAAAAATATCTTACAATGCTTCAACACAGCTCTGGAAATAACAATTATCTGAAAGCACTGTGAAACTGCTTCAAATCAATTTTCCAGCTTTTGTTTCCAAAATGAGGCACATTTAGGAAAAGTAAAACTGTTGTGATACAGAGGACAAACACAGAAGACATTCCAACAAAGCTGTATTTTGAAGCTGATTACTGCTGTAACCAATAAATATCAGAATAACTAAGGATGCAACTTTTTCCCATGCTAGGTCCTTTTGACTTTCAGACACCGTCAGTAAAATGGGAAAAAAATACCATGACAATTAGAATTTTTTAAGAATTCCTCTAAAGTCTGCCACAATCATACGAAAACTAGGATGTGTTTAAATAATACCTACTGCAGGTAATTAATGGAACTAGATAAATATAAGCATTAGGAATAGGGAATCACATAATGGAAGAAAAGAGAAAGAAGGAAAAATACATTATATGTAGGAAGGTGGTACTTGTAAATTCTCCAATAAATAGAGCAGATTTTCCCCTTACGGTTTAGCCATTAGTTTCCGAATTCATAGTCTATATACCGACCAGATTTGCTATAAATTTGTCAGCCAACAGTCTTTTTAGGAAAGGCCACAAGCTTTGCAGACAAAGGTTATGAAACCACATTTTGCCAGATCTTAAAAGCTGCACAGGAATCGATCTTCCATTGCAACCAGACTGTTTTCTTTCCTTAGCAAGCTATGCAGAGGGGGGAGCGAAGGGCAGCAAGGAGGACTCAGAGAGATTATTCAAGCTTCAAAGAGAGCTTCAAAGAGACAAGGGGTTCTTATAGCTCCGTTATGCAACAAAAGATGTGATTCCTGCCACATATTTTGAGGAAAAAAAGAGTGAATACCTTATAGGACTTGGAGATTATTATTATCATCACTGCCCGGACAGATTTCTGTAGCATTCAGGAGCTGGTGGGATTTCACCTTCATGCTTCTGGAATACACCTGAAGATGTACTGCTGACTCAAACCAAGGACAGACTCAGGCACCTCTGCCAGGCAGGGCAGCATGCCTGCATTTCCCTCCTAGGACAACCAGACAGTGCACAAAGAGGCAGAGAGGCACTAACAGGTCACATCCCACAGCTTGGACACAGCCACCGGCAGAAGGAATGATTGAAAGCTCTACGTATCTTTTATTGATTAGAAATTTGAAATCAAACCATTTACTTCTTTGGCTCCAAATGCACTTATTCTGCCTTAATGCAAAGAATGGCCTGGACAACCTCTTCAGATTCCGTTACCTTGAAGTGATGATAAAACACTTGAATCTTAATTGATCTGTGGAACTCTGAGTCAAGATTTACAGAATAAAATACTGAATGAAAACAAACAAAAAAAGATCAATACGAAATCACTAAAGAAAAAGTGTCTTAATTTATTGTTAGGAGAAACGTCTACTGAGATAAGTTTTTTGGCTGAGATAACTAAGCAGCTATAAGGAAAAGGAAGGAAAATGAAGAGAAAGGGAAGCTAAAATGGTAACAGGATAGCCTCAGAAGACTAAAAATAACAATAAAATACAGAAAGACTGTAAAATATAGTGATAGGGAAGTTCCAAAAATACTTATCTGCAAGAGCAAAACAACATGACACCAGCTTATGAAAACATTTTTTCAGGATTGTCATGACATATATTAAACTTCTTGGCATTTTGTGACTTGCTACAGCAAGCATAGCTGTGTGAGAGGGAATTTTAGCTGAGTGCTTTGAACAGATGGGAGCTGGCAGTCCTGCGCTCCCTGTCATCATATGAAGAGCCTTCCTAGGCATAGGGACACCTGATGAGCAAGATTCTGGGTCTGGCCTCTGGCCCTCTGAGGCCTCTCACTGCAATATCTGAGTGCTCCATGACCACTACAGAAGAACACAGGTTTCTGCTTCACAGAGTAAATGAGGAGCAAAAGGGCACACAAAGCTTGCATCAGTGCGGGTAAATGGACAGTGCCTCCCAAAACAGCCTCCTTGCCCTTAGACTTCTTTGTCTTTCTCTTCCAGAAAGGCTGACAGGCACAGGAGCATTTCAAAGGAAAAAAGAAAAGCCAAAGCAACTCCTGAAGAGAGCTTGTCCTTTTACTAGCAGAATCTTACCAAAAAAACCCATACCATTAACATGTTTTACTCATTAGGAATCCACTGGCATCTCATGGAAAGCTGTAAAAACATTCTTGAAAACAATTCAAATTTTCTGTTTTGTTCTCTCTTCTACTTTTAAAAATTGCTAAAGATAATGGCACAGAAACAGTTACTACTCAATCCTTACCTACTTGTTCCATATGGAATACAATGAGATCATGCTCTCATTGTCATCTCCATAGCAGCTACATACTTTAAAGAGTGATATAATACAGGATACCAAGAAGAAAAAAGGAACTCTCAAAAATACAAGTTTTGTTGATATTCAGGCAACTTTAAGGGACTGTAGAAACAAACAGATGCAATACAATAAATGTGAATATGCCTAGCAGTAAAATTTGCATGCCACATTTCCCTTGGACATTTAACATTTTTTAAGTTTGAGCACTCAAACAAGGGAGCTGTGTGCAAAGCTGCATGCATGTACCACATCTAACTATACTGCTTCCTTCTGCAGAGTTCATAACTAAATATCCTGTGTAGTACTTGAAAATAGATCCCAAGAGGGAAAAATATAAAAGATTACAATTTATTATCTGCAGGTTTTGTCACACTCCAAATACATATACCTCAGGATGTGCATTGCAGACAAATCAAAGCACTGCTTCTGGTGATGAGCAGCCAATTGGTCTAAAGGTGCCCAAACCAAACGCAGTGCTCCAAGTAAGGCTGCACGGCGGCCTTAACCCCTTTAGCTCCTCCCACTGCAGAAGAGTCCTAGCAAGAAAAGGCAGTAATGGATTAAGAGATCTGAAAGCATTCCATAGGAAACAGAGTAGTGGCAGTAAGGCTGGAAAGTGAGTCCAGTGGTGAGTTACTGAGATTCCTGTCCCACCAGTCCTAGCCTAGGCTTGTCAGCACTGCTCAGGGAGGGTTCCATTGCCTATGCAATAGCAGAGCTACAGGAACCAGGCCCAACAGTGGAATAATAGAGGGCTGAAAATCACTAAGAACTTTCTGGATACCTGCTGTAATGGAGGCAATACCAACAGAGTTCCACAGCAGCTGTGCACCGACACTGCTTGCTATCCGAACAAGCGCTGTATCTCAAGACATGTAGCAGTTCTTGCAACTCCTTAAAACCAAGATAAGGTTAAATATTTATCTCCAACAAGCTTGGAAAGATGTTAAAGGTAACCAGTCTATACACATTACAAATCCTGTTGATATGCATGCATATAAATAAATGCATATCCACACACTAACTGTATGCACAGACAGCTTTCAGACTGAGTTGGATCTGGAACATTTCAGTAGACAAAGCTGTACTGTATGTGCAGGTGTTGGTTTTTTTTGCTTTTTCTTTCTTTTTTTTTTCTTTTTCTTTTTTTTTTTTTTTTTTTTTTTGGAGAGAGAGAGAAAATACAAACCAAGATTAAATGCAAAAGCATTTGTTCTTCCCCCTAAACCTCCCTATTGATTTATAGTAGGAGACAGAACAGGAATTAGAGAATGAGAATATTACTGAAATTTTAGGATTGTGCCTATAGGACAATTTATCTCTAATCCTGCAAAGAACACAAAGCACACATAACTTAAACAGTGACACTGAAGCAAGTGGAACTACTCATAGGCTGACAGGTCAAGGACTGTCCTCCTTTACAGGGATTTGAAACACCTGAAATGACTGTTGGTGAATCTCTCATCTTTTTAGGAGGATGCAAGCAAAATTTAAAATCAACACAAAATCTGGAACCAAATGCAAACTGGCCCAATTTTATTTCACAATAAATGCAAAAGAATGAATTCTGAGGTATCTTTGATTGAAAATGAGCTTCATACTTAGTTACTTAAAATAAGGAGAAAATAACAGAATCCAGATACACCAAACGCATGCACAACAAAGATAGCCTCGAATAAAACTCCATAGATATCCTTTGCTTATTCAATCTGCAGCTCCACTGGCTATATTCTGCTTCTCTGACCTACTCTTAGTTTGCCATTTTAAACACTTGCAATTCCACAACGTCTGGTTTGACTATATGCATGATTTTTCTTATAAGAAAGCTCTACTAAAGGCTCTGTAAATCATATATTTTAAAGAAACTGACCATCTGCTATGAGTTAACTGCAATGACTAACATTTTCTATCAAGGCATGCCATTTCAGATCAGTACAATGTGAACGTTAATTAAAATTAATTACACATGTCTCTGAAGACATTTTTCTTAATATCCAGAAAAGCCAAAGAGACAATCTCTGAGACAATGTTGAGAAATAACAGCACTTAAGGATTTTGCCATTAACTCATATAAGTGATCTCCCAGAAGAATAGGGATGTCTTCAAGTTTACACGCCCAAATACAGACACAAATGAACTTAAGGTGAAAATGAATTGAGAGATGCTGATTAGCATATAGCCAATCCTGAACAACCGAGTGTCTCAATTTCTGTATGAAAACCAGAAGAGAAATGTAGCCATGAAGGGCAACATCCGTGTGGTAAAAGTAAATGGCACAAAAATACTCTGTAACTCCATAGATAAGAAGGCTCAGTTACTGTTGTGATAGGTGATGAAAGGCTGATTTGGAACCTGCCTTGAGGGCCACACAGATACAAAAGGAGCTCCCAGCTGTCAGAGCCTCACCACAGTACCTCTGCTTCCACAGATGTGGCAGTGATGCACTTTCTGGGTCACACTGAGCGAGGAAGGAGAACTTGTCCTGCAAGCTGAGTCCGGTTTACCAGCCATGACTTGGCCATGCTTACAGCACCTGTCTGTGTGGTAGAAGATCCTAGACAATCCTTCAGGGAATTTTCTTGAAGTGTAACTCACATATAAGATACGGGTTTGCCATTCAAGTTTCTTTCCCTGAGAGTTCCTTTTTGCTCCTTAATGCCGGTTTTAGACCACCTATCTCCCATTCTACAATAAAAATGTTGTGCAAAGAATTCTTGTCAGTAAAGGCAACAATGAAATATTCCAGAATTATTATTATTATTATTATTAATGGAATGTAGTTGGGGCACAAAGACTAGCTATTCTTTGAGTTTGTATATTTTCCCCATTCTTAGACATTGTACTCACCAGCAGCTTACAGTTTGTTTACAAATCCCAGCAGCTTTTTTTTTTCTGGGTTACATTTAGATATGTATTTTTTAATTAAATAGATTTTATTTCTTCCTTTTCTAACAGAGAGAGCTGTGAATAGTTTACAGTCCAGTTCTTCCTGAGGCTTAGTTTTCTTAGCAATTCAAAAACAGTAACTAACATACATCTCATCTTAGGCTTTCTCCTTCAGCCTGGCTTCCATCCAACAGCTCCTCTGACCCGGTCTCCTTTCACTAGTTGCCTTTATTTTGGCTGTTTCCCAATTTCCCCTATATATGGATTGCAGTTAACCACTTGTTGTTTGTAAGAAAGAATTCAGTACTTAAGGTTCTAATGCATCTGGAGTCTTAGAGAAGAATTATGCTCCATTCCTTTTTAGAGCAAAACTTAGCCAACAACAGGCACCCAAAATAAAAGGTGTTGTACCTTTCACTAATCAAACATCGCATTCTTCCTTGGGTCCTACAAGGTAACGTCGTTTCCTGGGCACTACAACTCCTGACAATAAGAGTGTGCTCAGGAGACAACAGCTCTATTTCTAGCCCTGTTGTGCCCCTTCCACATTTTCTTTTGATGACTCTCCCCTTTGCGTTCATCTGTTTCTCAGATTAAGTATTTACTTCTCCAATAAAACCGTCCCAGACGGTCAGCTCTCATGCAGAGCTGTTAGCTCTGTCACACTGCTTCACAATTACTGAGGAGCATTTAAGTCGCAGGAAACTATTCTACTGAAGATAAATAAAACAATGGCTTAATGCTTTGAATTCATTTTCTCACATCCCCCTGCTATACAGAACCATAGAAAGGTGACCGATAAGTGACTACAGATCCTGAAGGGAGGCACAGTTAAAACTATGGTTCTTGTCCCAAACCTCCGTACTTAAAAATGCAAATTGGTAAATTTTTATGAGAAATGCACGAGAATGGGCAAAGGATTTGAACTAAAATCCTAGAAGGAAAGTAAATTTCCCGGGATGGGAAGAATTTGTTTGTTCTTGAACTCTGCTCAAGAGTCTCACGCATCCATCAGTTTTGACGGCGAAGGTAAATCTACATGAGCACATTCAGTGACAAAATCTTCTCCATTCTTAGCTCTGCTTCATAAAGTCAATCAGTACTACGTCTACACAACAACTTTGCTAGCACTTCATCTCTTCATACCAAGAGGGAAAGCCTTATACTACCTTGTGTTTTCATGAGAATCAAAAGCTGGCTCCAATCCTTGAGCTCCATCCCTCTGGGAATACTGGGCAGAACTCACAAGCAGCACCATGGTGTACCTCACTGCATAGTGAGGACTAGCCAGAACTCAAGTTCTTCATAACATTTTTTAATAATCACTGTTTTCAGAGCACAATTACACTTACTACCACTCTGCTTCTCATAAGAGCGAGCAGAAGTGCTCGATTTCACATTACGTTTGACAGCAAAACTGCATTCATTAGTATCGATATACAGAATGGTTCTTTTCAAATACTTTGAATACACTTGATCTCTTTTCCAGTCTAAAAGACTTGCTAACAGCTTGCTGTGGAGATAGAAGGAAAGGAGAAAAGGATGGTCAACATAAAATAGCAGTCTCTTTCTTGAGAACCTGAGACACGCACTGCTCGATCCTGCAACCCCGCTTCAGTTGCTTGCATGTAGATTTGCATAGACAGACACTGCCCCAAACGATCCAGGAGTCAAAGGACGCTTTCTCTGATGTACTTGGCTCTTAGTGCTGCTAAGGTAAGTAAACTAGAGAAGCCCATCTACAAAGGTCTTCAATGACCTCTATAAATTAAGTGGGCGCACTCAAAAACTTTGAATAAATCATTACGTTTGCTGAAAAGCATAACTGTAACCCCCCCACAACCCTGTTACTTAAGCAACACTCTATTTCACACCAAGAATTTCCTTTTTAAAAAAAAAAAACTATATTTTTTTTAACTTTTAATTAGAAAGTAACGAGAAAAGAATTTAATTATTTCACAATGCTGGCTTTTCATAGCTGCACAATTATGTACATTTCATGAGAATTTATCTTCACTGTGAAATCAATCGTCACAGTCTCCATTTACTATACATTACCAAGTCACATTTGATTCCTGTCAGAGAACTGTTGACTTCTGCAGTAAATCAAAATGACAAATACTGTTAAGTTTCCTTCTGCCTCTATCCCCTCAACTCCTAACTCAAGATGGTTTTTCCTGCTACGCAGTGAAATGAGCATTTTCCTGGTAACTGTATTTCAGAACTGGAAAGGTTTTCATAAATGGAAAAAATGCAATGCATAATCCAGGAAACTATTGAAATGTACAGTATCAGAAACACATGGCTGTAGCAAAATACCTATGCAATGAGGGGCTGGGAATGAAAATGAGAACAAGCTGATTAAAATTCTTCTCCTAAACAGATATTCCTTGAAAATTAAAATATTTTAGTAGGACATTCAAATAACTCACAAAATCAAGGGAAAAAAAAAACACCCCACAGATTATGGAAAAAGGAGATTTGGAATAATCTCCATGCTATCATCAGTCGCTCTGGAGCAGATGATTTTGCCTTTGTTCTTTAATGATCCACATCTTAAACAGTAAAATGTTTCCATAACAAGAACCCTCAGTGGGCAAACTCAGAAAACTGATTTCTTTCCCAATTACAAGGTTTTAGAAAGAAAGTAGAAACTAAGCTAATCATTACATTAATTTTGACAAAACAAGCAATATTTGGTGCCCTCTATACTCAGGAAGCAGATCAACGTAGTAGCATAAAATAAAACAACAGAAAGACTCCTCATTTCAACAGATTTTTACCATTTTTTTGTTTCAGTTTCCCCAGGAAACTGGGAAGGGAACACGGGCCCCAGCTGAGTGCTGGATTGCTTTGCTCAACTTGCAGTATCCCTACTTCTGCTGAAACAATCTATGAATTTAGGAGACACTGCAAAGCAAACTGATACTCAACTTGTTTTGACTGATTTGTGCCAGAAGGCAAATTTTTGGAAATATGAAAAAAATCAGTTGCTTCACAATAACGGAGGGGCTGCTGTTGTAATTAGAATTCAATAAACGTTTCTTCAAGAACAAGTTCTGCCTCCTTTTAAGTTGGAGGAGTGTCTTTGTAAGCAGCCACTCCCAAGACAGTTATTCTGTGGTCTTATCATCATGCTGTCACGTCCCAACATGCCCATACAGACACATGGGTGTTTTTAGAGCAGCCTGCCGATGCTGGAGGCTCTACTCACAGCCCAAATGGGCACGGTTGTCACAGACATGGCAAGCATTTTAGACATCTGACTTTGAGATCTTTGCTGTCTGGTGTGCGTGAAGATCCAGTGAAAATGCAAATGTGCAAATAATGCTCAAAGAAATCCCAAAATTGCCAAAGGAAATGCATGCTTACCTTGGATTTTCATGGCAGTTCAGTGATTGATATTTAAGATGATGAAAGCATTCAAATGTTAGTCAAGCAAAGGAGAAACAATGAGGCTAAACTTAACAGATTTCTCATGGAAGGCTGACATCAACCCACCATGACAGCCATCCTTCCTGACGAAAGTATGTGCAGTGATGGGACAATGGACAAATCACACAGCTACAGTAGAAAATCATAATTACATTAACTTCCAGCATCTGAAGAGAAAAGATGAAAAGTTTTGCAAAGTTTTTTTTCTGTGCTCCAGAAATGCTTGCTGAGAATAAGATTTCAGAGACATACTTTCAAAGGACATCTCTTGGCAAACAATGTCCACATGTGGGCTAGCTGAGATGTCAGCAAATGTAGGCAAAGCCTCCTTGGGGCAGTTCAGAGTGAGACTCACATTGCGTCCTCATGTTTCTGGAGCCAGCAGAAACTTGACAGCCCAGAAATCCTGTGCTTTGCTTTTGCTTTGCAGGAGGGAGGGACACTTCTAGCTTCTGAAAGAACTATTTCTAGCCAGTTCAGGAGCAACAACAGCTGGCTCTGCAGGGAGCCACATCCAGCCCTCATCATCTTGAACATCTGATTGAATTGCCTAGCTTTAGTGGCTGGGGGGGGTGGATGTGAAGAGACTCAGCAGAAAAGAAGAAAACAATGGCACTGATGAGTACTACCGCTAAAAGATATTCTACTTATTTTCCTGAAGAAGAAACTACAGAACTTGCATTTCATCGGCTGCAGTGCAATTCCACTGATCTAACTACAAATGCAGTAATAAATCAGTAAATAAATTAACAAAAATGCAGGTCATTTATATGCCTTTAAGTGTTCTCATGTTTTCCTGGCTTAGTTGTGCAGTTATCTGAATTGGCTCTGCCCCCTCGGTGGGCTTCCTCAGAGTGACCAATCCCTCAAATCAGAGGACAGAATCTGGAAGAAAAGTCTGAGGCAAAACACTACAAAGCAAAGATTCCAGTGAATTGAGAATGCAGAGGATGTGTTCTCCATTCAGCTGTATTTAAACCCAAACAAACAATAAAACGATGCTCAAGAATACAGACAAGCAAGTTTTTCCACTGGAGAAAGTGGAAAGCAATGACGCGTTGGTGATTTACACCAGTTGAATCTGGTCACAAGGTACAGAAGTCATGAATGTTTTGGTAAGCCTAGGAGACTGCCAAACAAAACAAAAATAGGATCAGGAGATGATTATTCAGCCATGCAGAAAAACTAAATGACGAATCACGGAGCATTTCACCCCATGAGTGGCCAGGAGAACGGACACTAACCTTTCAACCCATCATTATGCAACAGCAAAAAAGCAGATGAATCAAGAGTATCAACATTTTGTTCACTCAACACAGTGGAAATAGCAGAACTGCACTCCCAGTTATTAAAATGCTCAGTCAGATACACCTTTATGCAATTATCTGCAGAAAAGCACATTCTCTTACCTCTGCTCTGTGTTAAACAATGCAAAGATATGTTTGCTAGACATGAAGCTCTTTTCAACATCACGCACTTTCAAGTTGTCCAGAGGAAGCATGTACTTCTTCTCTTTTTCCTAGGAAAAAACAGATCAAAACAACACTGTGTAAGAAGACTCAAAGAAGTCTGACACCAACATGCTCTGATCAGTCAGCGGTATCTTCAGTACTTTTATTATAAGAGTGTATCTAAAATCAAAATGGCTTGTTATCTTTCACAGGTATAACTGCAAGAGAAATGAAATGTCAATTCCAGTTGTTTTTCTCTGATCCTATTGAAATGTTTCCTAACAAAACCAAAGTAATCCACCAGAAATAAATAAGCATCTACATTTATTCTTCTCCCTTCCTCTGAATTCTAAGAAGACACAGATTTGACTAAAGGAATCTAATCAATACAGAACACTCCTACCGTGTCTGTGCAGTGACTGGAGTAAGCTGTGATATAAAATTAATCTGTTTGGAAGTACTATTATCAGATTTTTTTGGCTGGCATTTGATGCTTCCTGGATAAAATTTCTTTCCACTAGTCAAGCATATAAAATCACAGAAAATCGAATATATACATTGCAGATAAACAAAATTGGATTCCACTCTAACCAGCTCAGTGTCCATACAACAGACATTATCTACTCTCTCTTGCTGTTGTGAACTATTCTCTTATTTATTCTCTCATGTATCGCACTCTCATTAGCAGCACAGTCTCATTTACAGCACAGTTGGTACAATTTCTAGGTTGTAAGTTTCTGGCTTCTAGTCACTCTAAATTAAGGACTAGTAACACTGACAAGCTAATTTATGATGTCTGAACAAAAAGGTCCTAAGATTGTGAACCATTCCTGTTGTGTTTAGCTTCGTTGAAGTCCTGCTACTGATAGAGAAACCAGGGCAGAACTCTCTGTTCTTCTCTGCTAATACAGTTCATGCTAAGTAGATGTCATTTAAAGACATCTTGCAAAACAAGAGGGGCATCACCTGCATCAGAGCATTTATGCCCTGAAACTTGTGCAGTGAATACCAGATGATCTTCTCCTGAACTTGGCTATTCAACAACCCTACGGAAGAAGTTCAGTTAATAACCAAAGGAATACAGCTGAGGATTCCTTTACAGTTCCCTGCCTGGCATCACAAACTAAGACAGTCTGAAAATGACCATCATTAGAACTAACTGAAATCTTGTACCCATTGCACTTGCTGAAAAGGACTGAACAGGACACTGCTTGGTAAGAAACATTCATGTGGTTTGTTGTGCCATGAAACAGAGTAAAAGGACCAAATTCAGCTAGCAATTGTTTTTAATTTGTACAAATTCCCTAGTCATTTCCATAAGAAATACACAAAAGTAACTTCCATGCAAAGAACTGGAAGAAGTTCTAGCTGTTCTGCAATGTGTGTGCTGGGAGGGCAGAAGCAATAACACTTGGCTAAGCTTCAGCAGATTGCAAAACTAAACTGGATGGGAATGTATCTACAAGTGAAACTGCAAAAATATTATAGTGATGTGTCCAGCAATGGCTCACTTTCCTAGACAGCTTTATAACAGGCCTCAGTAGAGGAAAAATGCATATTTCAAAGGCCCTTCTGGTAAAGCTTGGCTACTACTGTTTTGTCAAATCCAGAGTGGAAGTATTACATAAAAGTTATCTGATGCATTTTCAAACTGTCTAGATCAGCCATCTTAGAAAGTGTACCCAGCTAAATATGTAAAGGTCACATATAGCATATTCTACACTCTCCCATCTAATGAGTATTCTAATGAAAGACCCTTTAGGTCTGTCAGTCTAAGCTACTTATCAGAGGTAACGTGTGAATTAAAGACAAATCATAGCTTTCAATTGAAACCTGGACTAAACTGTAACATACATAAGGGGTGAGGTGCTGGAACTGGCTGCCCAGAGAGGCTGTGGATGCCCTGACCCTGGAGGGGATCAAGGCCAGGCTGGAGGGGGCCCTAGGTAATCTGATTGGGTTGGAACTGGATAATCCTTGAGGTCACTTCCAACCCAAACTATTCTATGATTCTATGAATCATTTATGATTCCATTACCAGAAATGTGAATGCTTCAGATGAAGAGCTTGTTCAGACAGACGCTATTTACTGATAAACCAAGCAACAGATGAGTAAAAATAGCACCCGATGAAAAAACGACACCAAGATTCTGATTGTCTATTCAGAAGTAGGAAAGTTTTATAAATGTTTGGTGCCAAACTGTGAGAAAGTGTTTGTTCTGTAGCCACCAGGAAAAAGGAAATGCCTATTGAAGGCTAAGAAGTGGTTGGTATTTATTTACATGGCCTTCTACCCACATGCTGAGACAGAGCAGTTTCCAAGAAAGGGAAATCATAGGGTGCCTGCGCCTGGAATTCTAACAGAGACAGCATGTCACACATGAGAGATCAGACCTAAATGTTGCCTAATTCCAGGAGAGAACTATTACTGCAATATTCAGGCATGGCAGCAAAACTCAAAGCTTTTTTTTTTTTTCCTAAACAAGAAGAAATATATCCGTATAAGACTGCGTGTGAGCTAATTTAACATAAGATGAATATAACAACATTTCAGCCTCAGCTCAGTTAATACTGTATTACAGCAGGGCAAAAAGTCTCCAGCCAGGACTGTATCTGTGCATGTTTCTCGTCTTGAGAAGCTGACAGCACAGAAAATAGGGAATGTATGAAGCCTGGGAGGAATGGGGCTAGGCACACTTCTACAAGTGACGACATGCACATAGCTGTGGGTCCAGTTTGTCCCCTCAGCATTTGTTCTTCTTTATTTATAGATTTTTATTTTTACAATGGGGCAGAGAACTTAAGCATGACATGAGGGGAAAAATGAAGTGTAACATGAAGGGAAAAACCAGCACATGCTGATCTCATGTACAGACTTTGCTTCTCTTTTTCCTATACAGTGTAGAGGAGCAGAGGGAAAAAGTGGGAGGCAGCACAGCGCATTCCTGTCTCTCTGACATAAAAAAAATGCCCATAATGCACCTTAGAAAAACAAACCAACCTGCAAGCCTGCAAGGCCTTCCGACCCTTGAGACCATGTTTCACCACCCGTGGGCATAAGTAGCACTCATGTCCTTAATGGACTGGTTCTCTCCTGCACTCCGACAGGCAAATAGGCTGCCAGGAACTGACAGCATGATGTAAATATGCCATATTACAACTGGCCCTTCCTTCTCCAGTGTTTAAATGTACTAAAAATAAATACTGCTGAAGTCCAAGATGGCACAAGGGATTGAAAAAATACAAAAGCAGCTCCCCTCCCCCAGCAATGTTTCAGCCAGTACTTCCCATCTAATGAACTGTATTTTCTTTCAGCCAGAGGCAGAAATGATGTAAAACTACATTCCCCCTCGTCTCTGCTTTTGCAGCTTTGTAGGTTCTGTCAGACCAGCAGAAGAAACCTTGGACGCAATTTCATCTAAGTGGCTTTTTCAAAGAGATTGTTTACTTCCTCATCTTCCAGTTATCAAAGTGGATTCTCATTTCTCACTTCAGGATGGTTACTGTACAACAACATGCAGGACAAACTGCACTCCCTGTTTTACATCCTGAGGAAGAGAAGCAGAATTCACAGGACAAGTCACATACATGATGCTCAGGTTGTGAGATACATTTTAGTCTGAACGTTGGCCTAACACCTTCAGTTATGTCACTGGGAATTAAGCCAGTTTGCTGACCCCTTAATGCTTTTTGGAATACCAGTGACACCAAGACCTGTCTACACTACCTGGGAGGACTGCAAGTCCAATGAAATCAGACTCTCAAGTGGAAATGCAGACAACACTGGCAAAGCCTGATGAGAGCTATTTTACAGCAAGGTTTATTCTGTACGTTTTGTCCTGAAAGCACAGTTCTAGAGAATTATTACTGCAATTGCACACTGATAGCAAGTACAAGGTATCCATGAAAGACCACTGTCAAAACTGTTATGCATGATGAGGCAAAACAGTGACTTAAACTCATAAACTGAGGAAGGACAGATATGAATGAAGGTCTGTGAGCAGCCGACAAAAAGGCCAACACTTGTATTTCTGAAGCAGGTTGCCCCACCAGCACGGCACTGCTCTCTGCATTAAGTTCACCATCAGCACCTCATGCCTAAAGCTAACCTGACCTTGTGATCATCGTCTTTAGGAGCAGCTGGTGATGGCAGGCCATGATTAAGGCATCCTTCAAGCAGGGTGCTAATGCAGTTCACCTGAACACCAAGGCCAAGCAACCATTCGGCGAAGCAGTTAAGCAGCAGAGACACAAAATAACAGCTAAACGATGTTCTAGAGCACTGTACTCTTGGTTAGCTGGATTATTACCCCAGCTTTGCAGACAGGAACAAGCACAAGAAGTGGTGGCTTGTGAACCTGCTGTACCAGGGTGATTTGTATTAGAGAAAGAATACGAACAAAAAAGTGTGAGGAAATGCTGGTGAAGTGTGCTGAAAATACACCCCCATATCTCCTGAAAAGGCACAGACTTATTTACATCTATGGGAGATGCATGCATTGCCAATACAGAATAGAGCACTCTGAGGGATTTGATAAAAATGCAGACTAAAAGTTTCGAAGCAACTTTCATAGAATTTAAATCTATTTCCAGGAGTTACCCGTAATCTAACTATATCCAAAAGCATTTTACTGTCATTTTATTTCAGCTTATTTTTCTCAGTTTAGAAAGCCACAATGCATCTTCACAACAGTCTTTGCTTGATCACACTTGGCTTTAAAGCATGCTCTGAAAAAATGAAGCATAAGATACTTGCAAATTACTCCAAACCCTTGTAGAAAAACGAGGCAAATAATTTTGTTACAGACAACTCATTGGAATTCAAGCCTGGGTACAGCTGTAGGAAACATAACTGAAGTGTCTATAAAACAAAGAAGGAACTGCTTTAAGAGAAGAGCAATGCATCCATAAGCATTCTACCGCTGTCACAAAAAGCATAGCAAAAGAATACTTAGTGAATTGCAGATGACAAAACCGTGTTCCTTCTACCTATGCACTCCTCCCTGCAGTCTTCCACCACCAGCCCCTACATGGCCTTAGCTATTGATGATAAAGCACTGACATCAAGAACTTCTCCAAGATTTTCTGTCCTTTGACCACTGAAACCAGATCAGTTTTAACCACCATGCAGATCATCTTTTCCAAGAAAGAACCACATACTTAACAGCATTTTTGACACAGACAGCTGACTTCTGTTGAATAAAAGGATGTTTTTTTTTTTAATTTCCTGTTGCAGTTGCTGAGAGTTTGCCACCATAGATTCTTAATTCTTCAATGATGTCAGTCGCCCAGGCATCAAGAAGCACTATCATATATATACAAATGATTCCCTAAGTGCTCAAGCAAAAGTTTTCAGGCAAAAAATAAAAAACAGCTTGAGCATCTCCTCCCTTCCCACCCTCTCTCCCCCTAACCCCCCAGTCTCTGCAGGCAGGCAGGCAGGCAGGCAGACTGTTCCCCTGCCCGCTCTGCTGGCAGTGTGTGCCTGGGGACTCTCTAACTTTACTACACCATCATGGATGTACCTTATGCAGAAAGCAGTACTGTCACATCTATCTATATTGACAAGGATAACTGAGTATTAGAAAACTTTCACATACAGATATATACGTGATTAAGTATTAACAGTAATGTAGAAGAACCATCATATAATGCTTATAAGAACCAACTTGAGGAAAATGCTGGAGAATAAATTGAGAACTCCAGACCGAAAATCTCAAAACAAAAACATGAGTAAGGCTTAGGATGATAACCCAGACTAACAGAAGGAAGAAGCACAGAGCACAGAAAAGCACAAATACCAGATCTTGTGCTTCTTGAGTGTTACAAGACTTTATCCTCTGCCACGTCAGACCTGAAAGCACAGCTCAACAGGGGAGATCTGATGGTAGAATTGTTTGATTTCAGATTTGAAATGTTCTTTTTACATTTTGCATTTGTAATATTTTTAGGCAACCGTGAGCATTCCTGGCACTTCTGATTTTAAGGCAATCTACTCTAAACTCTTCTTTATACGTCCCCTTATTTTTCTCAGTCTTTTGGTGCCTTCTCCCACAAGGTGCTATTAAAGAAAATAATAATCAAGTGATTTGTTTCATATCTGGTGTTCCTTCCGAATTCAGCTATGGTATTACTCCTGATGCTGATGTGCAAGCAGCCCTTAGACTGGTCTTGTCATTCACATCACAGTATGACATTTATTTCCCAGAGTACTTTTCTCAATAAGAACCTGTATTATATCTTTTTCTGTCACTTTCCTTCTGCTCAAATTCCTTCAGGAATGGAACCATAAGACTTCACAGCTCTGTATTTGAAATACTTCATCCTTTTGAGAAATGGTCACTGCTGCCTTTCTGGAAAGAGTTCACTGTTTGCTACTTCTCAAGGCCTCACAGAATTGCCTGTCAGCTATTTTTTAATAATACATTTCTCACTCTTGTGCTTTACCTTATCTTGCCTATTTTCCCAGTAGCTGCAGAGAGCACAGCAAGATGTAAGTATACAACACAAAGCAAACACCAGATCAAGCGACCGCACCTCCACTTCTCTCTGCCAGATCCTCTCAAAAGTTACTAATTTGAACCAGTAACACCAGGAGACATTTGCATGAATGGTGTTCAAGAGTATATGAAACCTTTGTGAAACTCTTATCAGCAGAGGATCACAACCTCTTGACCCAAATGAGGCACAGATAGTGAGCCAGTTTCTGGGTGATAAGGATTGCTGGGTGATCCTGCGTGCTCTGTCTCCTCCAGCCCTTTTCCTACCAACCTGAGCTCGCCTGCAGGGTGAGTACCTTGCTGTCCTCAGGGATCATAAGCCCCAGCCCAGGCTGCAGTGCAGCAAGACACTGAAAGCCTTCTCCTGCAGCCCAGCCAGACTGCTAGCACAGTACAACCATCCTCCCAGCAGCCTAATTCCCAGCTCTAGAGCTCTTCTGCCATTCTTCTCATCCCTCCCCTTGTCTCCTATGGCAGGTAACTGCATCCCTTTGTATTGATGCAGACCTTAAACAGCTGGATCAAAAATAAAAATTCCAGTTATTTCATTGGTACTCCCTGTGCCTTTCCATAATCACTGCATCCAGCACAAGTATAACAGTTTTGGGAATATGGAACAACTTCAACATGATTCAAGATTGCTGCTCTTCAGAAGAAGTTTTTGTTATCACAGGTGGAAGGTCTTTTACTGGTCTGTGCTGGGTGATGTGCTCTGAGTAAAAGGATCAATCCAAGAAAGCTCCTGATGAAGAGGAAATCTCTGTTTAGCTCCTATTAGTTAGAATCTTGAAAGGTCATTTTGAATTTGGGAAATCTTGTCTGGGAAAGAAGCCAGCTCTGCTCTGAAGTGGTGCTGGCATTTAAAATTGAGAGGAAGCCCCGACTGATGCACCAGTTAACAGTCTGGAAAAATTCTGCTTGGATGTGTCTAGTGACTGCTCAGAAGGGGGGTGGGGAAGACAATTCTGACCTTTCTATCCCTTGTAATGAAGCCTGCTTATGACAGCTTGTTTTTCTCTACTGGTGCTCAAGTTTGTATTTTTCTCTCCTCATCTACTGCAGACCATCCATCAATCACAGTGCTTTGGGGGAGCAATAGCACAGGCTGGAGGCATTGCTGCAGCATGGCAGAGGACACAGTGACAAGGACGTACCAGTGACTGACTGTGAGATCTGACTTTTCTGTTGAGTAAGGCTTTCCATTCATGCAGTTTAAAGTTTTGCTAGCATGTGTGTACATACATATACGTCTTTTCTTCTTTACAGAATAAACATAATTCTTGAAAGCTGTTCTCATTAAAAAGATGTGATGTTCATATGTCAGTTTTGAAGAGCGACCATCTAAGTGAGTAATCTCTCCAGGTCCAATGATCTCTTGCACTAGGAATATGAAGTGAACACTTAAGAAACCCCAAACAACAACAAAAGTTCATCTGCATTTTCAGCTTCTTTAGCCCCCTCAGGTTGCACATGAAGAGAGCCCTTCAAGCCTCCTGAAATTCTCTCTGGGTATATGAAGAAGATATACCTTTGCTATAGTACCCTTTTTTTCCACTGGGATTTCATTAGTTAAAACTGCTTCTGGCTTTTGAATGCATTTCAGTTTCTTTAAAATGAATCCAATTGAAGCTCTGGCTCAGGAGGCCAACATATACTTTCCTCAGGTACCAGCTGAAATATCCAAGACAAAGACAGCTTCCAGATCCTTTGCATGCACATAGGCACACAGGCATTTGTGCACACATACGTGAAAAGAATTCCTATCAAACAATAAATATTCAATAACATAATTATGTAAAAAAATAGTAAAAATAATTAAGCAGGATTTTCCTGAGGCAACGCATCTGTCTCCGCTGGACTCCTGAAGATGCAACAAAATACACACACATGCAAATGAACTCATGGTATTTGTGCTGCCCTGCTTGCTTGTTATCACTAAAAGCTTTCAGACAGTAATCAATTTCACTGCGGTGGAGATTACTGCAAAATGCATTAAGAAGTTCACGCCTGTGGCAATGGTCACTGAAAATATTTTGGAAAGTAGCCCAGAAGTATAAGACTTTTTCCAGACATCCGAGAGAAACTCTGGTATGACAGAGCTTCTGGTGTCAAGCCTTCTCCCCCACCGCTCCTCCTTTTTCTTCTTTCTCCTCCCCCTCCACCTTTTTTTTATTCTCTCTTTTATAGCAGCATTTTCAGAAGCTACATTTCAGCTTCTCTCTCCCTTTTTCATTCTTTTTTATTATTTTTTTAAATAAAGCAAACCAAGATACTTGGGTCATGGAAAACTAACTTCTGAGGCACAATTGTCTGAAGATATCTCCTGCTTTGCTCCATGCAAAATGCAGAAGTGCACACTGGCTTCTCAATTTCATCAAAGAAGTCACTGAATGATAACAAAAGAGTGAGGAAACCACATTCTTATTCCTCTGTTACAATGCTTATTTTAATTGATTTTTTAACTAGCTCTGGGACTATTTCTATATTAGATACACAAAGGAAAGGAATACATCATATTTTAGAATTTAAAAAAAAGATATCCCAAAATAATTGTGTTGATGTGCAAGAAAATCTCTGTCCTTTTAAATTACTGTTAGACTGAAGCCTCTTCAAAAAAAAAGTCGTCAGGAAACTAACCCAGACAGAAATTCTCTTGAAGTGCAGAGCCAAATTGTTCCTCAAACTGACCTTAAGTTGTCTTTGACTGCAACTGTCCACAGACAGAGTTCTCAACATCATCTGGCCCAGCAGGAACTTGAACGCGAGAGGGGACTGCAGACTTTCCCATAGCAAACATCGAACAATAGCTGAACTCTGAGAAAGGAACCTGACACACACAGGCATGGGAGCATGAAAAAAAGGTTGGTAGAGCATCCAAGATGTTGTGAAAATATCACACTTGACCAATTAAGAGCTAGAGGAGAGCAGCAGAGGAAACAACATCAAAGCATTCCTTAAAGTTACTGTCATTAAAAAAAAACAAACAGCAAAAACACACAACTGGAAGGTTGTGGAAGGCATTATGTCAGAGCCCACTACCAGGATGTATGCAAGTACACAAGAGCTGGGCACACAGTGATGGTTTTGAAACTGCAGATTCCATACATTAAAAGCTAATGTCCCAGAGCTGCTCACCTACAGCAAATTCCTTCCTGATAACACACGTTGTTTTCATACATGGGAAAGTGTGTACAGTGAAGGCAACAACACGCTGCTAGCTGTTTTGATTGTGCTCAGAACACAGAGAACAGGACCTGTTCCACTATCACCATAAGGGAAAGTATGTGGAGCGTTCAGCGTATCTGAGTAACACAACTGACAAGTAAGCACAACTCCTACAGCAATGGCTGCACGCTCCCTTTAAATACCGTGGCAGATGGTGAATTGAGACAGAACTCAGCAGGAGGTACCAAGCCTGGAAATGCCTACAGCAGCACCTCTGGAAGGAAGGAGGATTCCTCCAGCAGAAATAGCCATAACTGCTCAGCTGTCATCGCTGCCCTTCTGTGTGACTGCAGAACACATTTATTGACAGATCGTCTTTGTCAATTCCATACGTGCTCACCTCTGTGCCCTTGCTGAAACAGAGTGACAAGATAATATCCGAACACCAGATTTGAGAGCTGTCAAATACTTGGCACTGAAAGCAGTTCCCTGGAGGCTCAGCTATGCAGTCCTGAGCAGACAATACTTGTGTCCAGCAACAGACTGCCCAAAGCTGTACTTCGCAGCCAGGCAGAAGCATGCATAGCTAAGAAGCAGGCTAAGAAACATAGAAACTTTAACTTGAAGCAAATTGTCAGCCCTGTGGTATTAATTTCACTTCATTGGAGGTGACAGCTTGAGGTTTCTGTTGTAAGAGGCTGAAGGAGCACCGCTATAGCCAAGGGATGAGAGTGGGAGGGCTGACACTGCACAGGGCGAGAGGCTCCCCAGGAAGGTGGGCTGCTGAGGAGGCAACCTGTGACACTTCTGGCTGCCAGATTCATTTCCACCAGAGCAGCCACAAAAGCTCGGTTAACCAGAGACTTCGTCATCACTGCTGCAAGCAACACTATGCATCTCAGTGTCTCAGCAGCTGGGAGGAGGAATTTCCCTTGCTTCTGGATGGTTCACAACGTCTTCAGTAACTGCCAGATTAACACTCTTGCAGTTGCATCTTTTTACCATCTCAAAATGACACCGTTATCTATCATTAAAATTAGTTTTAATTGTTTTTCTACTTTTTTCAGGATTGAATTCCTATAGCCAAGCATTACTCTGAATCATATCAAACACCATTTGCTTAGGGAGGAGAAAAGAATATTCCATGGTGCAGACTAGAAGTTGAGTTGAGATGTAAACACCTGCATCCACTTAATCATCTCTGTTAGGATACTGGCGGTTCGACTCCCCAGGAACACAATTAATGAGCAAAATAATTTTAAGGACTATCATCATCACATTAAAAATGTGCAACTTGCAGCTTGGGTAGGTTACTGTTGTATTGATGTTAACAAAACAGATTCTAAAAACTCAATAAGGAATAGGTCAGCTTTTGCACCAGCAGAGCTGCCTATGGGTGCTTAACGCCAGCTGTCTCAAAGAGCCTACGAAACATGCAGTGTCTTCAAGAGTCCCCAGCAGCTTCAGAACAATAATTAAGGTCAGTGCAAGAGTAGCGACTTCACTGCAAACACAGAAATACAGTTAAAACGGTGTGCTGGAAGCTGACACAAGTCGACAAGAACAATGAATTTCCATAGCATACGGTTGCATTACAGATAAGATAGATAATGTCTCTGCTTTTCTAGAAGAAGGAGAATTATTTATTTGGAAAGACAGCACTTCCTCGAGAATGTAGGTCTTCATCAGTGCTGGGAGACAATGGTGTAAATCATCAATACCCTGGCCTTAAACTTGCAGGACACAATTGTATTTGTAAACAAACACTCCGAAGCACATCACTAATTCTGCATCACACTGACATGCAGCGCTGAATTCCCAGACAGTCAGTCAAAGTTCCGGGCAGGAAACCAAATTCCATGATTTTCTTTCTTTAAACACCATGTCAAAACACTCCGATTGCTTGTTCCTTGTGCTTTGAAAGATATACTCCATTACTCCTTAATGTCGTAAGCTTTCTACAGACACTGCAACCAACAAGGAACTGCTGCTGGAAAAAAATACATTATAGCTCTTTTTTAACACTGACATACTGAAACTGTTTCAACATGAAAGAGGCAAAAAAAAAAAAACACAAACAAGTTAAAAGGAGATACCTTCTTTACAAATACCAGTACAAACTGAAATTTCAGCAAGGAGTCCGTAATTGAAATAAACTATCAAGTAGTAACACCTCCCCTCCCCCCGGCTGATTCTCTTTTAGATATAAAATAATCTTAGCACCCATTTTGCAAACTGATTTCATACTACCCAAGTCTTAGTGGCATAAACCATCTCATTAGCAATCAATGAGGAATCAGTGTGTGAAATCTACAGAGACGACCTTGTAATGTGCTCTAATGTAATAAAGAGCAACATTGAAAACAGACGTTTGTTCACTCATTTTGTTCTCAAGACACTCAGAGATACAAAGCAGGGAGGACGGCTCACTGCAAAGCCATTCATGCTACAAACTTATTTAGAAAATGAAAATAAAAAGCAATACAACAAAAAAATGCAAATCAAAGAAAAATTCTCCCTTCCATCAGCCAAAAGCTTCAAATGTACTGAAACAAAATGTTGAAGTGAAACGTTCATTAAAAGCATTCCAAGTCATCCTGAATTAAACATCCAATTAAGCAATGTGATTTTCTGTAATCCATTTTCTTTAAGTTTACATTACCCAAATTTAATGCATATTTTAATTATTTTCTCAATTCATTCATTTTGCTGAAATAACATTCTACTCCCCTATGAGAATTTCCCTTAGGTTATTAAAACTACATTGTCTAACACCCTAAATTTGTTTTAAATGTCTAATAACACATTACACAGAAATAGTTTGAAATAATGAGGCTTTTATACTAACAAATTACCAAACTATATAATGACCAGTCATTCACAGCAAAAAGTACACAACAATAGATGTAATTAAAAAAGAACTACAGAACCATTGCCATTACTCAAAGGAAAAAAAAACAAACTCAAAAAAAAAAAGAACCCACCACAACCTGGGCACTATCAACCTGGAAATGTTACAGTGAGAAGTAGTTCATACTCTCTAATGGGAAGAGAACACTTCAAATACATTTCAGCACACCTTAAGACTGCAGTTTGGAATGAGGAGGGAGACAACCTATTTCAGGCAGGGGAAAAGTGCACTTCAGTCTAATAATACAGAACATAGGTTTTAAAACCCAATTAATTTGGCAGCCTTTACAGGTGAACCTGAATGTGTCTTGCTTTTTCTTAAGTTCACTTCCAT
Organism: Tetrao urogallus; assembly: GCF_951394365.1. Taxonomy (NCBI): domain Eukaryota; kingdom Metazoa; phylum Chordata; class Aves; order Galliformes; family Phasianidae; genus Tetrao; species Tetrao urogallus. Next base: position 23,645,932 of record NC_136818.1, read on the forward strand.
TTCCACACTCACCCCCCACGTCTACTTCTGAGCGTATTTTGCTCAGGAGTTAGAAGATTACTGATACTCAGAGAATGTTTCGGTCACAGGTTGAACATGGCCAAAGCCATGACTTCTATAGGGACATTCTGCAGGGAAAGCACTGCCTGCACAGGGACTGACACTGCACTGTGACTGCACTCTTTCAAGGCTACCTCCCTCTTCAAGGTAAGTGAAGATGGAATGCAGCGACTTGCAGTATTTTCAGAAGACAGAAACAAAATCCCAGACTCCATCAGAGCACTGGGACACATGACCGTGTTGTAGAGGTCTCCACAAGAGACCTCTCAGAATTTTCCTGTAAGAATTTTTCTTACACTCACTGAAAAGGAGAAAGAAGTTTTATGCCATCAGGCACACACCCCTGGATCAAAAATAACTGTAGTCTAGTTACCACTGTAGGCAAATTTCTCTGAGCTTAAACAATGCAGTTTAAAAGATCTGCACAATTCCATTCCTAGAATTGTAACATGGTCTCAGGAGCTTAATGAAGAAGATATTTCTAATTAATTTGAATTAACCTATGCATTCTCAGCTTACCCTGCAGTCAAAGGAAAATCCTCACCACCTCCCACACACAGGCATCTTTACAGAGATGGCACTGCTGATAAAGAAGTTATATTACAACTCCTGTTTCTCACTTACTCACTACTAAAAAGGGAGGAAGGGGTGCTGAGGAGAAGAATACAGGGAGGACAATCTTAAAGCAGTTCAGACCATTACAGAGATGAAACTGAGAGTGTAGAAATATCTACTGATAAGTACAGCATGTGGGGACCTCAACAAGAGGCTGTAGAGAAGAGAGTAAAGTCAGGAAGTTGTTATAGAAGAAACTGGTATGCAGGTATCTAAAACATCAGTGGAATGACTTACTGCTGGCACATGGAATAAATAGGGGAGGATAAAAATCTCAATACAGAATCCAAATTACGACTTAATTGATCTAACGGAGACCTGGTGCAGTAATTCACATAATATGGCAATTTGACATCTCTTCATATTCTTTGTTCAGGCAGTCAGACAGAAGCTACCTGGGAAGGCATCACCTTCCTTATCAAGAACAAATGTACCATGTGGGGCTTACACTAAACATGGGGAGAGATATTCTGAGTGTTTTGGGGACAACTAAAGAACAAAAAGTGTGCATCACCATCACCTGGACTTTCAGACATCACTATAATAACTTCCAGTACAGGACTTAATGATTATGAGGTATCTTAATTAAAGGAAAGAAATCAAGGAAAAATCTGACACTCCACTTGGTTGAGTGGGAAGCCAGTTAATAGACACTGCTGAGACACCTCCAATATTCAGTCCTTCCTTCCCGTTCATCTTCACTAAATAGACCAAGAAATAATAAAAATGATTAAGGCCAGAATTAGAGAAATAAATTAGGTAAAGAAAGTGAAGCACTAATATATACGGCTACGTTCAACACACATATGTCCCACACACTCTCAAGTGCCTCCATTTTGAATCAACAGTTTAAAGACAAAAGAAGAAAATCTCAGCAACTGATGTGTAAACCTCTTATCTAAATTACCTGAAATAAACAGAAAAACAAACCTGAGTTAAAAGCACAACCATTCCTCGGAATTAAGCCTGCTCTTACTCTGCTATTTATACTGCTTGTATAGCATCTTTGCTGTACAAGACAACATGTAACTCTTCATTGAAAACACAGCCAAACCTAGATTCACAAATGTTTCCTTTTTAAGCATGTTCTCTGCTTTGCCTCAGTGCAGAGGATTTTGCACACTCCAGGCCTGCATGCCCTAGCTCCTTCTCTCCAGAACTGCTGTTTGAAAGTGTCAGCTCCCAAGCTGTGCTGACCGGGAAGGTGCTGGAAACAAGCAGTGCTTAACACAGAGGGACGGGCTCCAACTGCAGAACTAGACAGCTTCATTTAGTAGAAGTGGTGCATCAGTGCATATCTGAAATACCAGAACAAACCAAACCTGGAGATACGGAGCACCTGCTCTCCACCACACCATGGCAAATCCTGATGAGCAAGACACTCAATCCACAGGGACACCTTCTTTGTTCACAGAGGAGGTAGACATCTGGTTCTGCTCCAAGAATGAAGGGATCAAGACTGGGAAATAACACATCACACATCCCATTATCCCCTCCTGGCTGGGTTCCAGCCCCATGCAGGAGTCATCTTTCCCTCTTGGTAGAGGAGGGTGTTGTCCAGTAACCTCAGTGGCAAATCATTTACAGAAAAGCATTATTTCATGCAACTTAAATGAAAGCTATAGGAAAACATGCACTGTATACAGCAAAGAAGATCATTACAAAAATACCAGAGAACTTAAAATTTAAGGTTTCACATAGCTTGTGCCAATAAAATGTTGCTTATCCTCAAATTAAGCTTGCTATATAAACTATCCCTGAACTGCTGAGATAAATCTTTTCATAAGCAAGGAGAAATGCGACCATAAATGTCTTAAGTCCTTGTTCACATTTTGACCTCAACTGCCTAACGGCACTTGTTCTGCTCCCACAGTCTGGAACGCCCTCCCACAAAGCACCCATGTGTGATCTTCAGAGGCTATTTTTGAAAAGCATAATAAAAAGGCATTTCTTCCTTGAGTCTCTGCTGTTAGAAATACAGCTTATTGACCATCTCGTCTCTGCGGATGTTTACGCTTTCTGTACTTTTTCATGCAGATGGGGCTTGGGATTTCCTATATGTGGTTACTAATTACAAAAATCCAACTGAAAATGTATAGCTATTAACAACAAGACAAAGGAGGAAGCAGCCTTCTCTTTACATGAGGATTACCCATCCTCACAGCGAAAAAAAGAAAATATTATTTCCATGAGGTTCACTGCAAATTTATTACAGCAATTAAACTGTCCAGTGAATGGCTGCATGCATCAACTAATTTCCGGATTCAAAACCATGTGTAAAAACCATCTTTTGTTTAATTTGATTATTCTAACATGAGTAGAGTATGTAGAAATAGATATTTTGGCAACCAGTTGCTAATGAGCTTTCCTAACTCTCTAAAGCTGTTCCTGCAATGCTTTTCCTATAGTATTTAGGGGAGAAAAAAAAAAAAGCTAGTGAATAGTAAGTGATTAAAATCATTGCTCTTACTGCAGCAGGACACATCGACTCTCTTTTAAGAAGAAGATATATTTGAACAGGCTTAATTAATCTCTTCTTCATGAGAATCCAATCTCTTGCAGGCCATTACTTCAGTCTTCTGTATTTTAGCTGTACAGGAAAGGGTTAGTAAGCCCATCTACAGCAAACCGCCCATTGCCATACTCCACCCATTAGTGGACTTCTAAGGCTAGCAAAAATGTGCAGTATTTTTAACCCAGTGTTGAACATTACTATGCCCAACAGCATTAAAACTGACATTCAAATGCTCAAGCAACATTTAGGTTTTGCCCTTCTGCACTGCATAATAGATTAAGTGCCCTCTATAAACATCAGCTATTAAATTGAACTCTTGGAAAATGCAGAATATTTTATAGATGAGATAGTTTTTGCAATCAAAGGGAGATGAATGTGCTGTTTTAATTTAAACCAAACCAAAACACAACTGCAGTCAGTAGTATAAGGCTCTAGCTATCGCTCCAAGCACCCAGCTATATTTTGAAGCTTTATAATTAGTTTTCTGTGTTTGTGAATATTGTATGCTCCAGCATAAACAAAAGATGAAATCAAAGAAGTGAGTGACTTTTGCATTTCCTCTGTGAAAGCTGATAAACAGCAGTTTATTTAAACAAAGCACATACTGAAGCTATGGACTCCATGGATGCCAAGCATCCCTGAGGCTAAGAATTCGCAGTGATTGCAGGAATCCTTTCCTATGGACAAGCACAGAAAAGAGCAATTAATGCAAAGAAAAGAGGGCTTCCTAGTGCCAGGGAGAGAGCCAAATGCTACCCAAATGTCTGCTCTGGGGAATGGGTGTAAATTTCTTCCATTAGATTTAGATCCTCTACACAGTAGAGTCTACAGCATATGGCATTTCCTGCTTTCTCATACAAATGTGCAGACAAAACACTGATCTGATTCAGGATAGGAATTGCTACATTTCAAAGTACTGTCAAATACACAGTGGCGAAAGCAGAGTTGTGTTTTTTTTTTTTCCTCCTAGGTTTTTCAAAAGATTTGTTTGAATCCAGCAGATAACAAATAACAGATAACTCAATAACTGATTGAAATCTGAAGGTGTCCTTGGCAATACCTCCTCATGGCAACCTCACCAACAATGAGATAAACAATGAGTATGAACTGAATGAAAGTTTTTAGGAGTTCATCCTACGTTTTAGTTACAAGACTATTGCAAAATGTTCAAAACCATTACCCTGACTTCTCATTTGTTAGCTTGATAATTAAGAGGCGGTACAGAAGTAGGAAACCTGAAGGAAAAATTTTAGATAAGCAAATAGCGCATTAGATAAGCTTAGGATTAGCACATGGGGTATATCTCAAGATATAAAAGCTGCTCACATCCTATGAAAGTGATTTTCCATTTTTAGGACCTTTATCGATAGCTAAGGATAGCCCAGAATTTAGATAAAAAGCAGTAAAGAAGAGATGCTGTGTCCAGTCCCATAATACCATCTCATACAGCGTTTACCCCCACACTTCTAAATCACACAAGAACACTCCTATTTGTACAACTCTTCAGATGCCCTACCGATTTCTCTCTACAGCAAGTGGGTTAAAACTCCAAAGCTGGAGGGATTGGGTGAAAGGCTTCTCCTGTGCAGAGCGCAGGAACCTTCGTGACAACAAACAGCCTGACATATTAATCTGTTTTCTGATTCTCTTCCTAATACTTTTTGCTCTGGTTCATATGCTTTGCTTCAAGTGCCAGTGCAATAATTTCTTTGTCACAGTTCATAGAAAATAGCTTCCAAAAATTAAGATTTAACAGGCTAGTGAGATGGTCATTCACCCAGACAGCTTAAAGGAGCAATTAGCAATGCCTCAGCCAAAAAAAAAAAGCCATACTTATTGGTTCTATTACTTGTGGTTAGTAAGGGATGTCTCAATAGAAGTCAGTATATTCTGATTAAAAGTAAAAACCTGCAACATGTTGTGTGAGACAGACAGAAGACGCAAGTAGAAGAAGGTCTGAGAAATTCAGATAATTTCCATATACTGCTGAATTCAAGACTGGACAAAAGATCATTATCAACACCTCCATTACATTTGCCCAGTTACATTTTCTGCAGCTTGAATCCTGTCCAAGAAGCACCACAGTGTCCTGCTGGTTAGGAGACCAATGTGAGGCACAGTCCCATGGCCTGCCATCAGACCTGCCCTTGGAAAGGTAGCAGTTTGCTATGCAGAAGCCCCGGAAAACCAAAACAGACTCCCATTGTTTCCACACAGCATTTTGTCTGGTTCTTTCTGAGGAAATGTTGCTGCGTCAAGAACTTGCACACAGCAAAGATGCTGCAAAACACAATCCACTTCTTAACAGCAAACCATACAGAATGGCTCCTCTATGGACTGCTGGTAAAGACACTAACATCAGAAATCCTTTGTCAGACTGACCAGTACTGGAGCAGAGGACCCAGCATCACCTGGGTTAAGGACACAAAAGAACACGATGCATGAAGCCTAGCCAAGTTCTCTTTAGCCAGTGGTTACCATCCTGTGCAGGGCAGCACTGAATGCAAATACTGAGTCTAAATCTGGAAGTAGGACGGATCTGTTGCCAATGGGCTGCACCAAGACTTGAGACCTCTGAGCTTCAACAAGTTTCCCAGCACAGGTACCTGTGCAGATATGAGAGCAGTGCTTTCAGTTCCAGAATGGTTGTAAGCTCACTCAACAAGAGGTGTTACAGGATAAAGCCCAGCTGCCAGTGTCCCCAGTGTAGCACTAAACAAATCTCAGGTGTACGTCGGAGTACACCTTCAGCCACTCTGCGAAGAACAAGCCACCAAACATGCAAGTCAGCTCCCAGAAATCCAGTTCAGTTGCCTTTTGAACGTCACCTGATTCTCCAAAACAGCAGCAGGAGACTCCAACAACACTAAATATTGTGAATAAACTGGACAAAATATTCTGTAGCTAGATCAACTCATAGGCATAAGAAATCACTGCACTCTGATCTGTATGAAGTGCTTCCATCAACTGAAGTCACAGAGACCAACAGATCACTAAAGAGCAGAAATACTACCGTACCTACTGGTGATGCAGCTTTGTTCAGCAGTTCCACAGCTCAACACTAGAGGCGCCGAATCCCATGAGAAGGAGCATACAATAGACCTTCAAAAAAGATTCAATAATCACTATGGTATGCATGAACCCATGAGAGGATCCAACAGCACTGTAGAGTCTGGGCTGACTCCAAGCTGTGTGCAATAATTATTAACTAGCGTTTTGGGCAGCATCTTGAAGGTTTGTTTTTGGACATTGCAACTGAAGTTAGTTCTTTAAGTCACATGGGACTCGCTACTATAACCAGGTGGTTATGATTTGCAGGACTTTCACAACACTTGCTCCTTTTGCTGCTTTTTTCCTCCTCTGCTTCAGGTTCATACCACGTTTTTGGTTGGTTGTGTTTTTTTTGTTCATTTTCCTCAGTTTTATGTTTAATAGTATGAAATAAACTAGCCACTTTTTTTTTTTTTTAACCTGGTTTCTAATCGAAGCTAAACACCACAGCCCAATGCAAGACTCAAAGCATTCTACATCTTTGTCAAAGTAGACCAAAATGTAGTGAACTAATGGTAGAAGTAGGTGACAAGTTTATGTGATTAATCACCAATGTGTGCTTGTTAACAAACAAAACAAAACAAAACAAAAGGCTAAAAAGATGCTTAAAGATCTTTTGGAGGCCATTTATACTGGTAAAATAAAAGATGTGAATTTCTCCAGCTGAAAGTACAATATAGAGGGTGGAGCAGTCGAACAGATACCTCTTGTGAATAATGTGGTTGGAAGTGATTATATGTTCTGTTAAAGCAGCTGTGGAAAGCACAAAGCACTGGTGTCCCTGCCTGAGCAGGGCGGATGGACCAGAAGACTTCCAGAGGTCCCTCCCAGCCTCAACCATTTGGTGATTCTGTGAAAGAAAGCAAACTGGAAAGAAAGCACAATACCTGGGTGCTGCCACAAAAAATGGAAACCCCACTATTTGAGTGCTCTAAGGGTTTTATCCAAATTTGAAATGTGACCACAAAGTGAAACCAAATCGAAGGGCTTCTACCTCTCAAAGTTTTGACATGTTTTTTGTTGTTGTTTGTTTTTGCAAATCTCTTCTGTTTTTATCATCCAAAGCAGTGTCAGAAAGTCACTCTTCCTGTAAAAGAAGGTATGAAAACAAGAGAAATGCTTTTACACGCAGCTGTAATTCTGGATATGAGCATGGGCACAATAAACAAGAACAGCTATATAGAGACAGCTTACCTCCAACATTTTAAAACACACAGATTGGATTTCCCCCCTTCTTTTCAAACAGTATTCAGCAGCTGAGCTTTCCGGGCTCCAAGGAGGCTAAGCTGGGTAAACTCAGCCAACCACAAGGTTGAAAATATAGCACACGTATCATAAAAATTTAGTAATGCTTTTAAACTACTTCTCACCTCACTGGTTTGAAGGTGGTGCGGTACTGTTATACAATATGTGCTGTTGCCCAGGCAACCCCATCTCACCTCAACAGCTGCTGCAACTTCAGTGAATCAACATGACGAGCTGTGGCAACCTTGAATTTTATTTTTTTTTTGTTAAAGAGTCTTTCCAACTATAAAGCATTTGCAGATGAACCTCTGGGGCTCTTTATCCGAGGGCTATTGCTATTTCTCGAAAATACTTTTCGCTTTATTCTAGTGGAAACATTTTGATGCTAAGTTCAAAAACATATTCTGTTAAATCAGATTTGTGTCTGGCAATTTTATACCTGGAGTAAAAACATTATCATGCCTCTGTGCTCATTCAGTTTAAGCGCAAGAATTTTATATCTCTGGCAACAATAAGAGCCTTCCTGAACTGCTTAGCATGTCTTTTTCCATTAGGGAAAAAAAAAAACAAATCAACAAAAAAACAAACAACAAAAACCCAACAAACTCCTTGAAGCAGAAAAAGCCTAAGTTCTATCCCATCCCTTCAACAGGAGCCAAACTGTAATATTGCTTCAACTCCATTTTAAGCAGAGCTAAAATGAAGGTTGAAATCCAAAACAAGATGTTGTGAAAAGAAAGCGGCACAGAGTGCTTCTGTGATAAAGGCTTTTTTGGAGGGAGGTGGCTAGAGCCTCGTGGTCCAAACCCCAAAGGTTTTTTGTTTTGTTTTGTTTTTATTTTCATGCCCTTGGATTCAGAGATATTGCTGTGTGAGCAAGCACTAGAAAAAGAATCTGAACATTACAAGTCTTCCCCGCAGTAAGTATCAATTGCAGCTTTTAAGAAGATTTGGTGCTATTTCTTTCTTTTTCTCAACCTATTTGGGTATAGAACCAAAGTAAACATAAGACAGTAGAGCAAGTCTGAGAGGGTGTTTTGTGAAACGCTGCCAATGTCTCTGCTATTTTAATTTGGGGAGGAAAATAAGTGTTATAAAATGTCTAGGAAAAGTTTGTGCTGAGAAAGCACATAAGCATTTAAAGGTGGGCAATGCAATTTATTACAGAGAAATAACAGAGTGAATTAAAATCATGAGGAGATCGACAGATTTTTAATCAACAAAACAGTGAAGCTGATCTTTTTTCCACTCTAGACTTTTCTCCTTCCCTTCTACTTTTTCTCTCTTCCCAGCCCCACTGCAGCCACTGCTCTGTCAGAAAGCACACAGCGGTGGTGACAGGAAAGACGTTGGACTTCAGAGCCTGCACGGCTATAGTCCTCCTTCACTGACAGTCAGGGATTTAACTACATTTGTGCAATCCTGGCTCCTATTCCAATCTGCAAACACGACACTGATAGGAACGTTTCTTTCTCAGCGAAATAAAGTCTCTCTCTACAAAACTCTTTCAACTGCCCCTTCTGTGCATTCACCACAAAGTACCCTGCTACGCAACAAATGCCCTCTGCTTCTCAAAAAATTTGCAGTGTGCAGTGTGCACGTTCATTTGATCCTCATGATTCCCTTTTTCTATCCCGCAACTCAAATACGTGTAGCAAGAGCTCCAGTGGTAATGCTGAAAGTGGCAAAGAATCTGTTAAATGCAACGACACAAAGAGAGTTAAAAAACAAAACAAAACAAAAAACAAGGAGCAAAGAATGTACCTAATTACCACTAATCCTGCCTATTAGATTTCATTCAGACACCACAACTTCTTTCAAATAACCCCAGTTTATTTTTGAAAAAAAATTCCTTTCTTCAGACAGGATATGGGGGAGGAGTCAGTCGGTGATGTTTTACACATGCACATCTGGATACAGTCCAATAATTCCCCTTATACATTCCTCCAGTTGTTTTCATTTTGCTCCATGCTCTGGCATTCATAAATTTGTGAGATTAATTGTGTGTGAGCGTCTGCAGTCTTGGATCTGGGCACGAGTTTAGCAGCAACGCAGCTAGAAGTCAACATTAAAGAGAGCTTCAGCTCAGAAAGTACAGTTTACATCCATACATCTTTGGTACTGTAAGAACTGAAGCAACCATCATCCTTACCACATGCGGCAAATTGGTAAGATTAATTCAATCTAAACTAAGCTACATTACAGCAGCTAGTTTGAGCCTCCTGGAGCCATTCAGTTTTGCAAAAGAAGGGTGTTTTTTCTGTGTATGACTTCATTTGTCTTTGAGAACGACAAGAGGTCACAAAGAACAGAGGCACCCTCCAGCCCCCACGGGTTCCAGGCGATGGAGCAGACTGTGCCACTCTGGCTGCTAACAGGGTCCCCAGAGCTGGCAAATCCAGCAATGTGGGAAATCCCCATATGAAAGGTATTCCCATGCGAAGCTCGGATTCCTTGCTGCTTTAACTTGCTATTTACAGCCCTCAGCAAACGCAGACAGGAAGGTTGTGACTGGAGCTCTGCTGTTCGCTGGCTATTCTAGGCTGCTAGAACAGCCCCCTTTGGGGCCAAAGGCGAGTGAGCTTAAACCAATCACCAGAACAGGGAGAGCAAGGGGGCTAAACACAGCTTCTCCTCTCCTGGGGCCAAGCCTTCAATTTACTGATGTTTTGTATTTTATGTGCAATTTACTAACTAAAACCACCTGTTTCCTCAAGCTCTCTGCAATTTATTGTTTTGCAAAATCAGTTTCACATTACACTTCTGATCAGTGCAGTTCCACATGAGAGCTACAGAACGTAGGTGATGTATTAAAAAGCAAAGGGTTGAAGGCCAAGAATCTACCCACTTCACTGCAAGTTTTCCACCCTCAAAACAGGGCTATCTATGCACAAATCCCTCTCGCACTGCCATGGCACAGTCACATCTGTGTTATGCTGTCAAGGCAGCAGGGTGACGAGCGAGCTGAGCTGTGCCCAGTTCACAAAGCTTTCCCCAAAGCAGTTAGTTGCTAGTGGGAATATTTGGATAGCTATAGGTTGTTCTCGGGTTGGCTTTTCTTCAGTGCGAGATGGCTGCTACTCTTATGAACAAGTATCCATCAGGTTTGACAGGCTATTTACTGGAGATAAATTGAACCGATAACTTGTTACAACCACCTATTCTTTTCCAAAAATCCTGCTGTACTGTAAAAGACTCAAAATGGGCACACCATTCTGAATATAGGAGATAACAGAACTCTGGAATATTTTAACTCCCTCACATTTCCTATTATTAATCCATCTTGTGGATTTCCTCTCAAATCTGTGCTGTTTGTAGAAGGCTCTTGATAAAACATGGCAGAATAAAAGCATTCCTTGAGCCAGGAGCTTTTTTAGTTTCTTGTTTTTTTTCTTTTCTCCATCACATGAAATTGTTCCACTTTTCTTGACCCAGAAGGAAAACAGATTGAGTTTGGCATTCCTCATGCCCCAAATACCTGAATCTAGCAATTGACCCCCTCTGCACAGAGACAATTTTCTTCTCTTGCCAGCCACCACGGTTAATCCCTACAACTCCTTTGGCAATGATTTGCATTGCAATGCTGAAGCAAGAAGGCCCGAAATGCAGGCAGAGTGCTTACAGTTGCAGTGGGTCAATCGGCAGGGCAAGCGTGTCTCATGTCCCCAGCATCGCACTGCTCGTGCCTATAGCGGCTCGTGCTGTGTTACTTGAGAATTGGGCCAGCTGGGAAGTTCAGCCCCTCACCCTGAACTTCCATCATTAGAGCTGCATCCAACCTTAACAGTTGCGTACTGTATTTGAGCCTTTTCCTCCCTAAAGTCAGGAAATCGTACCTAAAACCAACAAATGCTGCAATTTAAATGAAATCCTTTCAACATCGAGTACCTGAGAGCCAGGGAATGTCAGATTTATGGCTGCACATACAGCTTGGTTTCCACTCCCCATGCGGATGCATTGTGATTAAGTATCTAATTACGTGATTGCATACTACTTTTCTCTGGGATTCCTGCCTCATTCAGTGCACAGAAAGCACATACAAGAGCGGAGAATTATATTTGCACAAACAACCATAAATCCAGCATTTCCTAGCTTCTGAGTACTTCACTTTGCAAAGAACGTTCCCTTCACGTAGATTTTTGTTTGCGCTATTTGTACAGCTCACACCTACAGAGCACTGCAACATTATTGCATTCTCTTAAGCCCGTAATCGATTGCTGAGCCCCTCTCATTTTACGGATATAACATTTTCAAAAACTCATTTCATGCCTGCACTATCATGCTTATAAAAGTCATATTTTCCAGACAATAGAGGCAGTATAAAAATTAAAACAAGCTGTACCCTGATTGGCCAAGCTGTCTGAATTATTCTCTTTCTTCCTAACAATGAACTGTATTCTCTGAGCTCTGAGTAAACAATTAAGAAGGGTGGGGGTGGAGGGCAACCTGTAGTAAACAGTGTTTGAATTGCACTCTTAGAAAAATAAAATAGGGAAAAAGTAATAAGTAAAGTAAACCCGGACCTCCTAATGGAGACTGATGTGCAACTGATGATGAAGGAAGGTGCTTTCTAGTAAACAATGAGAAGATCTGCGCTACAGAAGAGAGCACAAATCTTATTAAACAGAACTTAAAAAGATAACAGAAAGTTCCTTATGCATTTCCAGAAACATCTCTCCAAAGGCAGCAGCTTTTATCCCTAGGTAAGATTATCTGAGCATCCGCTCGCCTCCACTATCAGTAGAGATGCAGCACATAATGCAGTTGCTGCCTCAGCAGGTGGCACTGGATTAATACAGATTCAATACTTCATAGTCCTCAAACAGAATTCTTAAGAAAAGCTATTAGCAAAATGTGGTTCTGCTTTGAAAAACAAACAACATGATTTGGAGGGTTCCCATGTTACTGAGTCTCACTGATCCTACTTTGAGAGCTCTTGAAGGAAAACCCTCCCAGCTCAGCGTGGGATCTCTGCCACATCTCCAGAATCAGTGCGCATCTTGCAGCCTCAGGTACTCACCTACATTCAGCTCCTTTAACTGTGAGGGCATTTGTACCAGGTGGAAGCAAACAATATAGCAAACTACTGCTTCTACTTTAAGTTGGTTAGGCAGAGTAGGGCAGTGAGCAGAAGAAAACAGTGAATATCTGCCTACATCTAGTTGCTTTTCATACCATTCAGCATTCGCAGGGATTCTTAAACTTTCCCTTTGACATTGGGAAGAGGCTGGGAAAGACTTCAGCAAATTTGAGTTATTCCACAGAACAGACCAAACATTTCAGGTAAATTGCAGCTGTCATTTCTATTGGAAACAGATAGTCAGGTCTCCAGTACTGCAATGCATTCTGGAATTTCCATAACAGTTTACAAGCAGTCTTAATAGAGATGGAAACCAGAATGCAGCACTTTTAGGTAAAATGTCACTGTATAATACAAGCAGTATGGAAGCAGGTCTAGATTCCTGTTCATACACATAACCATGCTTCAGCAATGGCCACAATACATATTACCTATGCTGAAAAGTACAAACAGGGCCATTCATTGTCAGCAATCACATGAGATGATTGTAGAATGAGAAAGTAGGGTCCTTTCCCCATGTGAACACTAGAGCAACATCTTTGAATCACAATAAATAAATATTGTTCAGAAAAAAAAATTACCAAACCAGGTTGAATAGCAAGTAATGAGCAGAAAGGAAGAGTGTCTTAAGGCTAGCTTGTATTTCCCCTGTAAGAGCATTCAGACAATGTCCTTCACACACCCAAACCAGACTCAGGTAAACATCTTCAGGTACAACAGACACATGATTTGGCGATCTGTACTTCAACATAAGAGAGAACTAGCATCCATTTCTAAGAAGCCACCTTGCTAAGACTGCAGTTATTAATGGAATATCAACTTCTTCATTTCTTAATTAGCTAACAAGGTCTCCAGGCATAGCTACTGCAACCCTTGGGTGCTCTTCCAGAGTCTAACACTGGCGTTTGTGTCACAAAGCCTTGGAGAGACTAAATGCTGTGAGCAAATTTAATTTTTACCATTACCCATATGACTATCACGTGGAGATTTCTGGGAGGCTGTCTATATTATTCAGGTACCTCTTGGTCTGCTGGAAGCAAGATCTCTGTCTCATCACACAGTGAATTACAAGAGACAGTGCAAAATTTCATCTTAGTACCTATCTTCTAACAGCATATATTAAATCTTGCAGTGCCACCTGACATGGGACAGCCTCCTCTGTGCTGTGTGCTCCCTTCTCCAATCTCCTTCCACCTGATAGCATTCACTCTGCATCTTTCAGTGGTTTTTCATCTGCTGTACTGGCACAGGCTCCACTTTTCCTTTCTTCACAAATGCATCCCATGGCCCACAGAAGAACCTGGAGACTATCCACAAGATGAAGTTAATTCAGTAACATCTACTTTCATGAGACACATTGAAAAACTTTAATTGCCTCCTCGAGGGATCTGGAAAAATTCTTGGAAGAATTTTCTAAGTGTGTTTACAAGCGCTTCTGAAAACATTCAGATTTATAAATAGCTTATCAAATCCAGTTTTCCTAGGGAAAAAAAAAGAACTAAATTCCCTTTCTAGGGAAAGAAACAAACCTTCGTAGGAACGTCTTCACACTTGCAGGTGTATCTGTGTAGATAGAGGTGAAAAAATTCTGTTTAGGTATCCGGATGTTTGAGGGTTTCCTAGGGATGTCCCTGAACACAGACTGGTGTTACTTCTAACTTTCATTTATCCCTTTATCACATGTAACACTGTCATTGCAAATCAAGTCACAAATTATCACAGGTAATATGGCTGAACCGAGCAAAGAAATGCAACACGGTTGTGACAAGTGTACGAATGAGTTGTGGTTAATCTCACCAAAGATCAGTGATGAAGCTTTCTGTTTTCACTATTGATTTAGTCAAAAAAATCCATAGATAGGAGCAGAGCTACTCTAGAATGAATCACCAACACCCTCATAAACATATGAAGAGTGTAGTATGGTGTGAAATATCAGATTCTGCACAGAAGACTATAAATTGGGCATGTGTTTAATAGCTCTCCCTGATGTTACCTTCAGATACCATAAAGTAAGGCCTCATTTCTGACTTTCTGGCTCTGGAGAATGTTTTTCTTTCATTATATTCACATACCCTATGTAAAAGGAATTTACCATTAGTTTTCTGGCCTTCACCAGACGTCTTTATTAATTATTTTAAAATGCTGAAATTATGATAGGGAGTGAAGATAAACATAATATCTATGCAGAAAGACCTTCTGGGCTGCAGATGCAATTAGGTGAATGAACCGGACATGACTTCCACAGACTCCTCTCCTAGAGGATGTTCTTTCCAAATCCAACCTGATATTACAAGGTCTCACGTTATGACAGCTTGGCTACAAACTAACAATCTGTATTATCAGTTGAGTGCAAAGCAACAGAACAAAAGAAAACTAAAAAAGAGATCTCTGGCAGAATACCCGAGTGCATCGCAAGTAGACACAGCACCAAGTAGACCAAAGCCCTGAGAGAAGCATTTTTTGTTCAGAGTTGTCATTCCCTTATTCAGATTAATCTTCTGGTAACTCCAACTCATTTGAGAAAATCCACACCTATTTGGAAGTTTTTGGAGTTTTTTTCCCCTTGTAAATCATCATAGTTTGGGACATATTCATATTTGTGCTTGGGTTTTTACCTCCATGCAGAGTGCCACATACTGACTATTAACCCCATCAAACATACGGACGAGATATCTATGGAGAGAATAGAAAGTTTGTAAAAAATGACAAGGTTTTTGGGAGGTAGACTTTGGGAAGTGGAGTGATATCACGAGAAAGGAGATAGAGGTAAAATAGCAGTAAAGGTTAATTAAGGCAAGAGCTTCAATGTGCCACTGAAGTTTCTGATATGACTGAAATATACTGGACACTGAGAAATACAGCAACAGGTGGGACTAGAATGGCTCTAAGCAAGAAGGGGACTGGATGCAGAAAGAACTGCAGTATTACACCTCCTAGAATTAGGAGGCTGCAGTCTGTAGATACGACAAAGAGAGGAAGTTGCCGGGGGGATGAATTGAAGGGCCCTGAGAGGACTGAGAATCAATTCAAGAGACTCCTTGGGAGATGCAACAGACGATACATTTTCAAAAACGCATGTTCAAATATATGGCCTCAGGGCCATGTGACAAAGGAGACCCCACTGAAATCCCAATTTGAATCCAACTCATCGTAGTCCAAAGCAATTCCAGCCAAATCTCACAGGCATAAGGATACAGAAACTCTAGCTGGCAGGTTATATTCCAGAAAGAGACTGCATCTAAACATGATCTTTCTGCAAAGCTCTCGTCCAAAGACAAAGACAGTATATTGTATGAAGAATTCTTTTTCTGGCTTTTCAAACGCACACCTTCCACGAGGTATCATAAAAGGGACACTGCAAGAGACTTCATGAGACAGACTTCATCCTAGAGCCTAAAAAACACAACTGTGTATACACAATCCATCCCCTATTGCATACCTAACCAGCATCTCTTGCAGAGCTTCAAACATTCCCTACTACCTGTTTCAGTCACTATTTCACTGCAGCTCCAGACAAGCACTTCACATCATGGTCTGAGCTGAAGGTTTTACAGAAAAGAGAGAGACTCCAAAGCAGAAAGAATTTGTTCAAGACCACACAACAAATAGGCAACAGACAAGGGCAAAAATCTTCATCTCCTTTTTGCTCCAAACATACAGTTATTCCCAACATTATCACTACAAATACATTCATTTCCTCTAAGCATTTTCAACACCAGCGAATTATGAAGCATCTTTCCTGAGATTCTGCTTTTCCAGTATCTTCTTTTGTGGAACGTCTCAAGATCATTGTGCTTCTAAATCCCCAAGTCTATACTACAGTGAATACAGAAGCTTGTGAAACAAACACAACAATCCCCATGATTTCCTCATCATATGAAGCATTGTATGTACACACACAAACAAGCATAAGTTCAGCTTCAGAACAAGAGCTTTACACTACATAGGACAAGAGCTTCTCTTTGGAGTACCATCTGCTATTACAACTGATTTATACACTGACTTTTCCAACTTGCTCTGAGATGGCTCATTCAGAACAAACTGATCTGAAGGGCTGATGATGTTGCTGGGAGGACGGAAACACTGCGATCACAGGGCGAGCTGTGCAACATATCCAACAGCCTGATACAGTCATCCTATTTAAAGTAATTCTATACTGCCTTTATGTATTAGTAGCTCTCTCCTAACACTGATGAACTCACGTATCTATTTTCAGTTCCTAAACTAGGATTCTATTACAAATGCACAGTGTTTTCTTTTTTATAGTGAGGGCTAATGATGTAATAAACAGACTGTAACCTGCAGTCATTAAATATTCACATCACAGTGCGATTTACTCAAGCTCACTGTCTTCTGCAGGAAATTTTCTGCCATCCCTTTTCTGAAAGATCAAAACACAACTGGATATGGAATGGAATGCGCACCATCTTTCAACCTAACTGAGGCTTCTAAAACAGCAGCATACTGACTGTATGTAATGATACCCCTGGTGAATCTTCATAGTGAAGAAGGGAGGGACAGCACAAAGAAGGGTTTTTTTTTAAATGCCCATGACTGTTCTCCCCAGTCAGGGCAGTTCAATGTCAACACCACCAAGTACGCCAAATATGAAGTTTCAAAACAGGGGCTTGAATCAAGAACGAAAGCTAAAAGAACGCCACAAATATTTCTCAACAGGTGGAAAGTATATAAATAAAATTTCAGATAATTCAAATACATTCAAACAGCTAAATTTTCCACAGAAAAACATGTTTCTCTCTAACTAACTGGAAAGCTTCAGACCAAAGACAGCATTATGATTTATCCAACCTGAAAAACAAAATATTTCCCTTTCCCTCCAAAATTAATTTAACTTCTAAAAGCAAATGATATTTTGTGAAACAAAACACAAGCCAAATGTTAGTGTTATTTGCAGTAACCGTTTCTGTCATAGCAGGATCCAAGTGCCATAACTTAGATTTGCAGCTTTTAGACTCAGATTTGGATGCACACAGAGGCAATGGATACTTTGATGTGTGTACAGCTTACAGACACAAGCAGAGAGCGTGGAGGGGACTGAGATATGCCAGGAAATATATTTCAAAAGGATTCACATCACTTCGTTAATTCATTTGGATTTTTGAGGGATGAAATATGTTTGCAAATTATTCTATTGTGATTCAAATAAGAACTTACACATTTTGTCAATAAGATGCATGGATACAATGATTATGTCTTCTGCCCACTCATCACCTTCGCACTACATAAAGATCTGTCCTTTTCTCCTTCTTTTTTTAAAGGAAAATACACACAGTTTGCTAGGAAGCTTTGTCTACACCAATTCCAAATTACACTGTACCTCCTCTCACAGGACAGGAGTGTCAGTGCATTTCTACAATTGATTGAATTCTAGAATTAAATATACCTCATCAACACCTTCCCCAGAAGAATAAAGGAGAACAACACTCTCTCCTATTTAATGTCAACAAAAAAAGGCAAGAATTCAGAACTACGTTCCCCTGAATTACAGTTCCATTTCTTTTCCTGTTTGGAATTTGAATACTCCGAGAGAACCCGTGAGTGGTGTGACACTGACAGGACTGTAAAAACATTTAATAGCTTCTCTGACTTGCTCTTTGGTTATGCCATTGTGTGCCTTCAGGTCTTTGTTGTCAATTAAATCAAACCAGATTTCTACCAACAGCGTGACAGCAGCGTCATCAGCACGCAATCTGCTGAGGCTTTCTCAAAGTCCCCCTCATTACTTTTGCAAGTTCAGTGGCTCTTTGTGCAGCCCTTGACTGCGTAAAAGATGCACTACCTTTTATTCAGTGCATTTCTCGTGCTCAGAAGCTATTTTCCCATTCTTATTGTAGTTCCACAAAAATACTGAACGTCTGCTTAAAGAGCTACAGAACGTGGTCTTTCAGCCTTCATCCATGCAGTTGACAGGAGGTACAGAAAACTTGTGAGTGTTCCTTTCTGATAAGTCTTGTTATTTTTCAAGCAAATTTAGACAACGTTTTCCTGGGAAATCTAAAGAAACTGCATGTAAGGATCGTTCTCCCTTGCTTCATTTTCACTGTCACCCTGACCAAATGAAAGAGATTCATTCCTTACCATGCTGTTTACATTTCTGGGTAGCACTTTCAGCAGCCTGAAATCACTGCACAAATGGAGGTGTTTACCACTCCCACACACGTACTGCTGAGCACCTGGCAATTCCGACCCAACTTCTCCATCCCGCACAGCTTCCAAAAGATGCAGAGAATCTTTCAGCCATCTCAGTCTTTCATTCACAGACAGGACTTGAAGTACAGCACATCCAATATGTTAAAATATTCAGCTTTTTAAAAGAGCTGTATGCTGGTTTATTTGTCCTTCTTTTCCCAGGCTGTGTGCAAAATCACAGGACTACCTTGGCGTTAAGGGCTCTCAGCAAACTTTTTAAAAGTGAACTTTCCTAGCTTTCAAAGCTAGGAAAAAAGAAAAAAACAACCAAACTCTGAGACTGAGTAAATCCACTGGACTGTTTTCAGAGATGGTGAAATTTTCCATAACTCCACACTGGATTGAGGATTTTTTTTTTAAACAATACTAGAAACTACTAAATTTGCATTCGGAGCTAAAATGAAGAGTTCATAAAAGCATCTATTCTGTGCCACCAGAATGGCACGGCTCTATTAATGCAGCAACATTGCAGTTCTTGCAGTTGATTCAATCCACTAACACTTAAAACAACAGACGTTCCAGCATTATATAAATTGTCTCATTCCTACAGAATCCTAGGCACAATTATAGTACCAGTCAAACATTTCTTTCTTCAGTTTTAAAAAATGCACTGCCTTTTATTTTAAGCTCTATACTATTCATCTAGCATTTTGTTTCTTTCTCCTACCAGCAAAAAAAATATAATACAGGAAAAGATTTAAATGAAAAACAGATCTGTGTAGTGGATTGCATATGGTTTCCATTTTCCTTCATGCAGTTTCATAGACAGTCAACTCAGAAATCCCTCCCACAAATCCAGATTTGAAATCTACTTTCAGAATTTTGTCAGCACAGGAGTTAGGAGACAACTCTCAGTGCATGAAAATGCTGTGATACATCTTTGCTTCATCTTGTTAGGGTAAATCTTTCCTAAAAAGCATCACTGGATGTGCCTAATAAACCAGTATGTATAAAATAAGCACACTGAGATGAAGCTGGCTGTGTCCATGCTGACCTGCTGTAGAGTTCTCTGTTTCCTGGCATACTATGTTTGTGTCCACACCACACAGCTTATTGCATTTTATGCCTGTTCACAACACACAGAGTTTTCCAGCGCTAACAACTTTATACCTAGTTGACATGCTCAGTACTATACTAAATCCAGCCAATAAATACTACTTCTGCCAAGAAGACTCCAGAACTATTACATTCCATCAGCTTCCCTAGCTGATTTCAACAATTATTTACAAGGTCCTTCTGACTTTGTTTACATAAAATGCATCTTTTCCTCCTATTTCTCATAGCCAGTACTAATCTTCTTCTCTCATGTTTTCAGCAATTCCTGATGACATATGAATACCAAAGTAAGCGTGCCATGTTTCTATCAGACACCACAGGAGGTTTACAAAAGCAGTAAACTCCTGGCTTCCCTAGACACTCCCAGGGGCTTACATGTCAGTGGAAGAGTAGGAAGGATAAGCTGCTGATTGTCAGCTGCTGTTGTTGTTGCCATCAGCTAACAATTGTTTGGATTTCCTCCTCTTTAGAGAGCAGCTCTGAGGGGGTCTTGGGTGAGATGCAAAAATGAAACAGAAGACCTTGGAGCACCTTTCTTTTTTCCCCTTCAAGGTAAAAGTCCAAGTAGGAGAGCATGCATGTGGAGAAAGCAATGTTTTCAATAAGCATGATTTGGTTAGCAGATCGGAATGACACAGCACAGGTCCCTGAAAATGCAAGACACTTCAATGGTGTGCACATGCAGATAAGAAGAAGAATTCTAGCAAGACCTCAGAAAACATATGTATTAATGCTGCGTCTTAGAGAAAATGTTTGTCAGCCAGGAAGATGTGTTTTTTCCCTTGGTTGCAGACATCACCTTTGTTTAAAATTAGAACTTGTCAATTTATGCCTGTTCAGAAAAGCACAAACATGACCTGTTATGGTGGTCTGCTTTTAATGGATACTTGCTGACTGATAATTCTCTGATATGTAAAAAAAGAAAGCTAAGGAAGTTTTGCTGATTCCATGTCTCCTACACTAGAAAATGAAAAACATACTTAGGGAAAGAAGCAGTCAGTAGAAAACTTGCTCACGTGCTCAAAAATCTAGTAAGACACCTGTTATCCCCATACGAGTCTATAGTTGTGTTCAAGCTAGCACTTGATCCTGGCATTCTTAACTATTGACCCAGAGACCAGACCAGGTCAGGCTGCTGAAAAAGCAGCACATTTCTGAGGTCTGAGGTAACAACTTCCAATCCCTGAATCTTCACGTGAAATTTGCTTCCAAAAAAGTCTAACTGGAATGAACAAACTTTTCCATCACTAATTCCCTTCTACACTTCCCACACTTTCTCCCCTAATCAGCTTAAGTTGCTTAACTTCCCAAATAAAAATTATCAATTTGCTTTCAGAGGATTCTCAGACACCTGGCAACTCTTTTCAATTTGCTCACTGTTAGTGTTACACCTACCATCAAATATTTTCTTTTTGTCTACCAGTTTTGAGTAAAAATCCAGCAATCTCCAGTTCCAAGAATGATATACGTTCCTCCGTGGAGGAAAGTTAGGGGTTAACCTAGGACCTCTCCCCAGTATTTTTCAGCCAGTCCTGGTCTATGAGGGATGCAACCTGAATCTTCTTGTGCACAAGTATGTGACACAGCTCCTTGATACTCTTGGCTTTGCTAAGGTCACTGTAAATTGATTTCTGGAACAGAATGAAGAAAGCTGTAATTGCACCAGGTGCTTTGCTTACAAATGAATGCAGCAGACAGGACAATGTCTTCTGATTTCTTTGATGTAACCATAAATATATGGGTAAGACACATTATAGGCCATATAACACATTTCATAACAATTAAAAATCTTATTCAATTAATGCAAAGAAGAGCACAGAGAAATAACCCACTGCATGGTAACGTTATACTATGAACTCCACTATTTTTTATGCCATGATCAGTTAGGTAAGATTTTTCAGCAAGAAAGATGCTGAGCTCAATCAGTCTCCTAAAACCTACTTGGCTTGCAGAACTTTTCAGACATGTACTTCAGCATTCATAATACCTCAGGGACCCTATACTCATCATGTTCTCAGATCTCTCCTGAATTTATCCACTAAACTGTTTCTCAGGTCTCACCCCACATACACCGTAATTATGAAAGACGTATCAGTACCCATAAAACATTGCTGCCTTTTCTGCATACTCTGCGTTATCTGTAAGGGAATGTTTTGGTTTAGTGTTTAACCAGAAATGCTTTTCTCAGGCTTTAGGAACAGATACATTGACTAAACATACCATGTAGCAGGAGTAAAAGACGGTACAGTCTGTAGGGGCCTTTGGTTCTCATGAGGAATCTGAGTTTTTAACCAGTGTCTGATTACTCTCCTTTTTCTCCACACATGAGAGAAGGTTCAGGAGGGAATCTAAAGCAGAGTTATCTACTTCATCCTTAAATTTTAGGCAATCTTCAGAATTTGCTAAGATTCACCTACCGGATGAACATCAGTACAACAACAAAAGAAACCACTTCAGCTATGTGAAATGTGAGCAAAGATGCATGCAAGTTTATCTTGTAAAAAAAAATATTCTATTACAGCACTACCTGAGAGGTTTGTGTTGTCACTTTGGTTTGTTTTAAATCATGATCAGATTCTCAAGAGATTAAGCACTATACATAAAAGGTTCAATTGAAGCTGTTTGCTCTCTTAGGATGAAGCATTCAATTTGCACAGCAGAGAGGGTAATTCTGTATGTATGTGTAATGTACAGCTTCCCAAGCAAAAGGAAGGCCTGGAATGAAGCTGTGGAGACTGTCACAAAAGGAATAGATGAATATGCAATGAAGGTTCCTACCTGTGAGAGAGAACAGCACATGGATCAGCAAAGGAAAACCATGAAAGGAGAGAGAAGGGTCACAATAGACCCCACAGGCAAAAGACATTGAAGTAGAAAGTGGGACTTCAAAGAAAGAATTCCTACTCCATTTTCAGGTTTTAATATTGTAACCGGTTAATCAGAGAGTAAAAAGGGAAAAAAACCCTCAACTTTTTGATCTCTGAAGAGTGTTATGTCAAGGGGCTTCAGTTTAGGTGTTTGTCATGAGCACACCACAACAAAAGGACACTTTCACACTATCCCGTCATAAAGAAGGCCTTTTCCTTGTTTGTCAAACATTTAGAAATATCCACCCACCTGACCAACACAATAGGCAGTGGCTCACAGGCTTCTAGAATGCAGCTCCTCTCAAATGCTAAGAGGACATCAGCGAAGCCACAATAAACACCCATTTACTGGTATAGAAGAGATAGAAAGATAGAAACAGTTAACACCTCGGTTTTATCAGGATTATAAATGATAAATCATACCTTAGTTCACTGACAAGCAAAACCAAACAGTTGCAGACAAGTAGGGCACTACTTATTGTTGGCAATGGAAGCTCAAATGACTCGTAAAAAAATCTCATTCTTTTAAATTGGAAAATCAAGGGGAGTAACAATGAGCTATTTGGAAACCTTTCATCTTAGGAGACACTGAGACAAAGAGCAACTCCAAATATCAGGGATATTGAAGTAAAACACAAGGACTTTGTGTTGATACATTAACTCCTCTGTTTCGCACAGAACAGATGCTTCTGCTATGCAGGTACCCTTGAGATGTTCCATGGAGAGGAGCAGTAGAGCTCCCCGAGGCTCTTTGACAGTCACCTCTTCTTAGAATGCACATCTCGGCACCACACCAGTGATTGATTCCTATATTCAGCCTCGGGAAAGGAACTCAATTTCACATTCAAGAGTGTGATTCATTATTGTTAAGACTTTATCAAAAGCAAGACAACCTAAGAAAAAAAATTATATTATGAACAGAAGTTTTGGCAAGACAAGACGACACTTCATGCAGCAGTTAATATAAAGAGAGGATAACAGTTCTGCCAAAGACAATAAATACTAGAAGAAATGTCTCTCAGTTTTAGAGGCCCTGAGCAATATTGCTGGTGTTCATTTTAAGATCTGCTTCTACAACACAATTCCCTAAAGACTGTTCTGAAATGTGAAAAAGATGCATGTTTTTGTTTTGGGCTCATTCACAATGCTGGCATTACAAACCACAGCCTTGAAGTGAGGTGAGAGCTAATATCACTTTGCCACTAATTTCTTTCAACTGCATCCTTCTCTTTCTTGATCTCTCTTCTCCACCGCTAAAAATTTCTCCAGGCATTGCTATCAAAAATACGCTCAAGTAATAAATCATCTATCTGCTCTCACGTGACTGGTATTCATCAGAGTCAAAGATCTCCAAGATCTGCCCCCAGAGTGTATTATGTTTCTGAAGCAAGAAATAGCTGCAACACAAAATTTTGCCAGGAAAGAAAGAAAGACAGAAAAAAACAACAACACAAAAGTAACAACAAACTGCCTCTCAGTTGGGCAGCAGAAAGAATGTTCATAAAAATATGTTTGAGGGGTAAATCAAACCCCAAATTCTAATGAGACAAAACCAACAGTCTAAACACAACAGGGCAAAGTATTTAACGCAGGATTTTTAACTAGAAATTTCTGTAAAGTATATACTTTTTTTTGGCCATCCCAGCAGTTCTATTTGCAAAAAGCTTTCTCTTCTTTTTATGGAAAAGAATAAAATAAAAAAAAGAGCCAACCACGAAAACCACAGCAAGTTTATCCATGATGTACCTTTGCTTTTGCTAGGTAATAAGTAACACCCACCTACACTCACAGAGATGCTTTGTTCCCTTTTATCATCCAGTGATTTTGCTTTACTGAATACTACAGTCACTTCGCAACTGAAGTGACATCTTCTCTGAGACACAATGATCTTTAAGTGATGTGGTGACCTGAGTGAATCATTTGAGTCTGAGTGGGGAGAACGAACACTTCTCTCAGCTGCACATCTGGGTTTCATAAAGGGTCCAACAGCTTAAAACTAACGTGCTGCAGGGCTAAAACAAAGTCTGAGGAGATCACAGCAGGCGAGAAAGAAGACAGTGTTAATCCAGGGCATATCATGCTCTCCACCACTACTCTGAAAATTAACTTAGCTCAGCTAATTTTGCATCTCCACTAATTGTGCGTTGTGTATGAGTAAGCAGTGACTCAGGAAATGTCAAAGCTATTCCATATCCTGTCCTTTTCCTGAAGAAAAACATGACAGGCACAGAGGACACCTCCCCCATTAGGCCGCAACAATTCAACGAGGCAGATATTTATTTTAGCAAGAATGAAATAACCTTTATGCAAACTAAATGCTGCCATTCAGACATTACAATCACTTGTTACCGCTGTGCTGAATTTACACAGCTCCCTAAAAACAATTTGCTGCCCAAATCCCAGGCCAGATGTTCAGTTACATGGCTACACACAAAGATGAAGCTGGAAAATACACAGGGAACACAAAGTCACTCAAACATAAGCATTCCTTATCTATGGTACTCCAATTATTTTCAAACATTTCTGATTATACATTGGTAAAATTTGACCACTGTCTCTAAGGCAATAAAAATACTGAACAATACAAGACTACAAAACGACACATCATAACCAGGGTGAAAATAACCGGACTGCTAATGAGGGAAAAAGGAAAAAAAATGAAGTGGCATCAGTATTGAACCTCTCATTATTGTTTACTTCCTCAATACACAAGGGTGGATGCTGATGCTAGCTAACTACAAGTACCCAACTCATTGGCACAGAGCTGTCCCCTGCTCACTGAAGACACAAGGAACACAAGCTCCAAAACTGTTAGGTGCCCAAAGTAGAGGGACTGACCCCCTCCACCTTCATTTTCTCCCCTTTCATGTCTTTCTTGCAAACTCCTGCAAAGATGGAGGCAAAGCCCAAGCAGAGCAGAGAAGTGACACAGGGGAAAGGAAAACAGCACAGCAGAGAAGGTGGAAAAGCGAATATGCTGTGTATCCTAGGTATGTGTCTGGTGAAGAGAGAAAGCAGGCCAGAGGGACAAGTGAAAAAGAGGTCAGAGAAGGGAAAAGGACCAGGAACTTGGTGTTTAGGGGCTTTACTCACAGAGCTCCCCAACAGAGGTGGAAGCTTATCCAGAATACACAGATCTGGACTGAAGCGATTTATAAAAGAACAAACCACTACCTGCAACACCGAGGGCAGACCCTTCAGAAAACTGAGCAGCACTTAGAGATGAGAGATGTGGCTCCTAACAGTAACGCAGCCTTCCTACAGGGGCCTCTATCAAAGGGATTTTTCAGTTAGTACTTGGAAACTGCTGTCAACCTTGTACTTTTTTTTGTCATGTCACAAAGCTCCAATCAACTGATCAGGCTGATCAGGCAACAAGGTTAAGGTGCAAAACGAGCAACACGCTTCTTCATTCTTTCTCATAGCCATGGACACAGTTACCTGCAAGCACAGATCATTCGTATGTGCATTTGCCAGAAGTAACAAAATTGCTAGGGAGCACATTTAATAAAAATAAAAACAAATGAGTGCATCAAGTTGCAGTGAAGCATTAATAAACAGCAGGAGTGCAAGACTACATTAGACTTTGCCCTGATGTCAGCGATATCAGTTCATCAATGGGTGACAAATGCTGACAAAGCAAGTCTCAGACATACTCTCCTGACATGAAGATGCTTCCTCAGCCCTCAGCTGTCCTCTCCCCACATTATTACTAATTGCCATTTTACAAATACGTGGTATTAACTCTGGTGACCCCTGAGAGTATGTGGTTGTATGGTGGTTTGGGGTTTGTTGTTGTTGTTGTTTTTTGCTTTGTTTTAATGAAAAAGCCTACCTGTTCTGTTCCCTGTGTTCTATGCCTACCTGTTTCTCAGCCTCTTAAGGCATGATTTAGCTTCTTGAGTGCTGAAAAGGGTTAATCTTTCCTGCTGGATGTGCAAGAACTTCAGAACAAATTATGATAGACGACTTACTTTTGCAGAATGATTTCAAAAATAACTATGTTCAATTGTCTGCTATTATTCAACTAATTTATCAGCTGCAGACATCCAGCTTACTGTTCTGTAGTTCCCTGGATCATATCTAGAGCTTCTGAAAACTAAAGATACAAAATTTACAATTGTCCAGACACTTGCTACAATAATTTTTTAATGTAAAAACTTGTGTTAGCAGCAGTTCAGCTACTTCTCCAGTGTAAATACAGCCCAGAAAGCTTTACAAACAAGAAGCATGTAGGTCCCATGCTATCTATGCACCAAGATCATTTAAAAGAAGCCTGTCCTATTCAGCATGAAGAGGAGCCTGGCACTGTAATGCAGTCCTGCCAGTAAAAGGAAATAATCCAGCAGAAGTGCTGCTATTTTCTTTTTCATGATGGTCTTCCAAGTAAGCGTCAATGAAGAAGAAAGAAGCTGGACTTTGCAAAATCCTTAGTTTCATCAAAGTTAAAATAGAATAAAAATAATAAAAGAATATTTTAGGCTTGTGGAAAAGAATTTGATCACTGGGCTGAATTCATGGGCATGTCAGAAATGTCAGAATGATAACACACCCACGAAAAACGAAAACCTATCCTCACGTTTGGAAGGCACTTATGATGAGCTCTGGTAACAAGTTATTACTGACAGAAACTCTCTGAGTCAAGGTTCCTGCAGCCATGAAAGCGACCTGACACTTCAGTACTACAGCTAAGCAAAAGCCTTAGAAGTGTATCCATTTTGTCAAATGCACTTTTAAAACCAACAGGATAGCTGGGAAGCCATTCAATAGAAGATTTTAAATATTTCAGGTATCACGTTATCAGAATGAATCGAAATGTCTATTTCTTTTTGGGCCTATAGCCTTCCAAATAGAGATCAAGTGAAAAAGGAGGGGCTGGATCTAAATGCTTAACACAGACGTGTGTAACAAGCCAAGCAGAATCTACGAAGGAAAAACGAAACATACCTAAGAGGTCTGAATGGCTTTTCACTGTATTAGAAGCTCTCCCTGATAAGGCTTTAGCATCCTTCTGGGCACACAGAACAAGCCCAAAACCCCTGTTCATGTACTCCATTTCTCCAGTGCTCAGCTTTTGCCAGGAAAGAAGCTTAGAGGGAGAAAATTTCCAGGCTGCAGTGCAATGAGCCATTCTGCTTCTATTTAACTATCTCGTGAAAAATTCACAGACTAATGTTGCAGCAGTCAGCAGCAAAATTCAGAATATCACATTCCTCAGATCCTAAGCCTTCTTGGATCTTTAATGCACTGCCTCTTGTTTTGTTCAGAATCTCTGCACACTGCAGGGACTGAGGTGTCAGACCACCTCTCCTCCTGGTACACAAAGGATCCCTGGTCTTTTCCTGACAGCGCAACCATTTCTTGCTCTTCATCTCTGATGGTTCCTCACTGCAGAAAACCTGACCCACTATACTTAGGGTCCCATTTACAGAAGTCTCTCATTACTCACTCTTTCCCAAATCATATTCTTCTGCAGCAAGGTAAGTGCTAAATGGTTATACAATAAGAACGCTGGCTCCTGCAAGTGCTGTGATATGTAGACAAGGAGCCCTCTGGACTTGTCCACAGTGTTTCCTATTTTGTTTGTATTAACAGCCTTACCTCTAAAAGCTCTCGTGCGTCAGTTCACTTTCTCTTATACACCTGTCTAAGAAAGTCAAACACTCTGCACCTTAGGCCTCCTTTTATAGCATTTCCAAAGCTTTACCTTGGCTAATTAAAAAAATCTCACTACTGCTTGGATGCACATCAGCCTACCATGATCCAAATAGTGGAACTGGACGCACAATCTGAGATAGACAACACTTGGCGTGCTACCATAAGAAAACAGCCTGCAGGTCACTTTTCTTTCTCATTGACTGGAGTCTCTGAAACCACCTTCCCTGATGTTCAAGTTCATTGTGTTAACGCTCTCTGAAGTTAGAGCTCTGCAACCTGCCCTGCGCGTGCCTCTAGAAGCTATGGCTCTCAGAGCATCTGCCATCACCTACGAAGGACAGCAGAACTCACAGCACACATTTAGATTTATGTATGTAGTTCTTTCCAAAGCTGTTCAGGAAGTTGGTGGATATCTACCTTTCAGAATGAAGTCCCAGTGCTCAAACTTCCAGGAAGAAAAAGAGCTACTGGCAACAATTCCATCGAGCACATATCCTATATAAAGTCACCTCCAGTTTTGACTTTGGAAGAGCTTACCCGGTTAAACATCCCTTAGTTTCAGGCTACAAGCTAAGCCAGGTTAAAAATTAAAAAAAAAAAAAAAAAAAAAAAAAAAAAGAAAAAGGTATAACATTTAGAATCAACAGGAGAACTAGCAAAGGGAAAAAAAAAAAAAGTCAACAGGAGAGAACGGACTGATGCCTGTGGGGAGAATATCTTAAAATCTACGGTAAAGTCATACTTGGCAAAATTCAATAGATCTGGTAAACATCAAAGATAAAATTTAGCAGGATAATTCCACCAAGCACCATTAAAAGAAAAATGGGACCAGCAGGGTTACCAGTGAAAAACAATGCCAGGCCTAATAGCACTGATCTACCAGAAGCAATTTATTATGACACCAGAAATAGCTATTTTCACAGTGGATGCTTGAAATGAAAACTTTAAAGCTTCTTTAAGTCTTGAGCTATAGCAAAGTATTCAGCCAGCCAGCCAAAATAGCTGAAGGGAAATAGGAAGGCCACATGTGGAACTAATTACTCATGTAGAGGCTATGACAAAGAACATTTCTCCAGACTTTTCATGGGGGCTTCACTTTCAGGAAGTAACTCTAATT
Organism: Tetrao urogallus; assembly: GCF_951394365.1. Taxonomy (NCBI): domain Eukaryota; kingdom Metazoa; phylum Chordata; class Aves; order Galliformes; family Phasianidae; genus Tetrao; species Tetrao urogallus. Next base: position 23,675,406 of record NC_136818.1, read on the forward strand.
ACTGTTCAAGTCTCGGCAGCCTGCATGCCGCTGACAGTTCCAAGAAAAAATGAACCTATTTGCCCTTTTCTTGGTCTGAAATGCCAAAATATAAAAGCGCGACTGGAGGCATTAAAAAGAAACAAAATAAGCATTGGCTTATTGCAGCAGATTCTCGAGCTGAATTCTTTTTATAAATTCAGTTTTTCAGTCTGCAGAAAACAGCAAATTCTGCCTACATTAACTCGCTCTCCGTTGGCTGCAGCAGAACTGTACATCTTGACTTTTTACAGCTTTTCCATACTGGGGCCCACTTCCTGCCCGGTTGAAGAAAAAAATCTGGCCTGAAGATGAAATGACTGCTTAACATTACACTAAAACATCTGGTACCATTTTATACACAGACCCATGTCTGAGAGCAGGCAATTCTAGCGGTCTCACCAGCGGCACAGTGCATACCCAAACCTCCCTAGGGTGACATCATCCCATATATGGACTCTCAGGCCCAGCCCTCCCCCTTTTCCTGGTCCTAAATTCATTGCCAGATCCCCAGTCTGCTGCAAATGTGCCACGTCAAGACTGGAAATCACAGCACTTCAGTGTGTTTCAGTGAGTGCTGCAGAGTGTGAGGGAGAGCCGAGCACAACCCGTGATGCAGGAAGGCAGTTTTTCCCAAAGACTAAAAGAGGATTTAAAATAAATAAATAGAAGCGTCCGGAGATCCTGCTCCGTCGCCCCAGTGTTCAGACTACCTGTTCAGGACAATGCTGTTGTACAGTAGTCTGCACATTGGTTAGACTGGGCAAGGGAAAGCAGCGACATGGACTATTGGGGACGCCAGTTGCTCTTGCCAAGGAGAAGACAGTTATTGCTCCTTTCAGATCTCATATACAGTATTTTTCTTCACAGGTTTTGCACACTAGGGAATAAGAAACGCTAAGGGACACTGTGAAAAAGGAGGACTGCAGAATAATGCGGGGAAGACATTCTGGTAAGGCCTACTTTGGAAGAACACCTGGCCTATGACCTGGCAAACCTAGGTGACTCCCCCCCCCTTCCTCCAGTCATCACTGCAAGAAAGATGGAGCTCTGATGATTTACTAAAACCTATGCAAGAAATGAGAGAGGTATACTACCTAGACGTGTACTGCTTAGAGAAGTGTACAAGAGCATAGCTGAAGTTCGGTCATTTCCTTTTTTATTTTTTTTTTAATTTAAAATAAAGTTTATTTTTGCCCACAAACTAAAAAGGTAAATTTAATATTTTTTTACTTGTAGCAATCAGTATAAATATCTAAGGAGTATATTGTTTTCTTTTAATGCAGAAGAGGCTTGCTAGAAATATGTATTCCGAATAGCTCTTGTTATGAACTATTGATCTGAAGATCAATTTTAAGAAAATACTTTCTCTTAAAGTAATAAAGTAATATAAATGAATGCATGAATATTATTTAAAATTATTGTAAAATATATTATGTCGCTGTTGGGAGAACTGTACTTTGATTTTCTATGCAACTGAAACTTCTTTGCAAGTAACCTATGCTCTATGTACTAATGAAAACTGGGAGGGTTGCCATAGGGAATGTATGACTACTCCGTGCTTGGCTTCTGCCATGTAGCATACAAAATATTTGATTGTTAAGGAAAAATTACCTCTGAAAGTGCAGGATGTAATGGGGAAAAGTAATCCAAATCAATCAATAAATAAAACAGAACAAACAGCTTTCCACCCCATACCTGCCTGGCTATTGCTTATAAGTGACCAACACCGATTGATTGTTGCCGCTGATGAATAGCTTGCTTTGCTGATATTTCTTCTAACATTCTAACATCTTCTAACAAAATGATAAGTTACTTTGTCCTAAATCCCACTGATAGAAATGGAATTTGTAAACGAATGCAGAAGTTTGCTTTGGTGAATTTCCAGCTGTCCTGGTAGGGGAAAAAAACCCTCAGGCTGAATGAAATCCCCACGGACAGAATAATACAAAAAGTCTGGGCTGCAATCTGATACCAGCTGAACTCCAGAGTCAGCTCCCCTAAAGTTAACACTAGTAACAAACTACTGCAACCAGAAAAAAAAAAATCCCATCTATATGGTGCTCATTATGGCCAGGAAGGCTTGCAATAGCTGTACTATAAAAAGAATTAGCAGAAATATGCAGCCATTAGTATAATAAGCAGGCAATTATGCAGAATGCATGTTATATTGCAGACAGTCTTGATGCTGTACAATTAAAAAAAAAATACGTATATTATTATTACCTTTCTCACTGCTCCTTCAATAATCAATAGAAGTCCTTTTGGGAACGTGGCCATGTAGCATTAGTGTGACTGTGCCTATACTGCTTGTCTTACAGCCTGCAAAGCGACAGCTAGCACTGCCATTTCCCTTACCCTCCCAAAAAAGCTTATGCATTTTGACTTAAAGAATGATTACTTCTTTTAATTGCAGATGTTGCTCACCCTCTCTTCCCTTATTTCACCAAAGATTATCTTCAGTGTTAAATTAGTGAGTTTTAATCCATATGTAGTCCGAAGGAATTTTTACCCTCGTTCTACTTTAAAGTGAAATTACAAGCAAGATAAATGTAGTCATTAATAGCAAAGCTGAAGAAATAGGCACAAATTAAAGGAATGGAACGAGATTCAGGCTTGCATTAATATTTCTCAATCTTTAAGCTTGATTGCTGTTTTAGGCATAAAAAAATCTGAGAAGTTTTATGACTTTTTGTCAGAGCGGTAGAAAAATGGCTTTCAAACTGCATTAAGAAACTTGCTCTGTTACACTTTCAGAGGAAACGCAATCGCTCACAAGTATGTGTTCTATCTATTGCTTACTTGCATATCCACTTTTTGTTTGTTTGTTTGAGAATTCTGATCTAGAAATTAAGAAAGTAGCGTTAACAGGCCGTGTGCGAAACCCCGTTAGAGACAGCTGTTAGAGATAGCTTACATGATTGTGGGCTAAATAAGCAAAGAGCACCAATACGTACAGAACGAGTATTTCTCTTATCTCTAGTCTGCTATTTGCATTAATCTTTATTTTAAACGGCCTTTCTGGATTTAGGAAGTGACTCCCCTCCCATACACCCATGACTGCTCAAAGTTACATTTTTAGCCTGCAGGGCTGAGAGCTAGGAGGCCCCTTGGCTTGGGGCTTGGGAAGGGGGGGCTGTGCACAAAGCAGCCGATACGGGAAGAAAGCCTGTATTGTTAGCGATGAATAAGGAAGTATATCTACTTCGACTCAGCAATCAAAACATTTCCAAAGTGAATTAAGTGATTCTCTGCTTCTTCAAACGGCTCTGTTTTAGCTAGGAAAAGTTCTAGCTGATTATAATCAGAAGAGACTTCCAAAGTTATAAAATAGAGGTTTTAAATAGGCATGACAATAAACACAAGGCAGCCGTATACAATTTTTTCATGAGCAGAAAAAATCATTACTATTTGCAAAGACTATATGTATATACAAGCATATATATATATGAGAGCAAGTTTCAATACGTAATTAATCACAGAGATCTGTGTGCAACCAGAGAGATACCAAAGCTTAAATCTGTAGTAGGAGTTAAAGGATACAGCTCACGTTATCATACAATGCTCAAAACTAAGAAAAGCAAATGTGATCAGTTGAAGAGGTCAGGGATTCAATATAATGAACTTTTGTATTTATCTTTTAGTACAACCAAAAAAAATTAAATAGGGAAGAGGAAAAAGTATTTAAAACTTTTTCTATATGTGTATATATATATATATATATATATATATATATATATATTTTTTTTTTTAAGAAGAAAAAAAAAGGAGAGTGGGAAGCCACTGAACCCTACAAAATTACAGAGCAAGGAGCATCCAGGGGCAAAAAACCACTTTAACAAATGGCATTTGACATTTTTCAGCCTCGTCTTTAAGTCGCTCGTTGCCTTCTGCATTACAGTTAGCAGCACTCTGTAATGTGCCTGCATGTCAGGAAGGATGCAGCTCTGCTCCCCACGCTCCTTGCCCCCCTCCCTGCACCATCACTGCATGTCCACAGGCACTGCTCAGACCACCCAGGTGCCATCGCTGGGTGCAAAACAGGACGGCCCAAAGAGCCAAATACTGGCAAACAGTTCCGAACTCATCAATAGAGAGTTAAGTGATGATTACCTTGACATCAAAAGATGCTGAGCAGGCTGGAAAAATGGAAAAAAATGTAAATCTTAGGCTGGGTAGAGTTGTTTTTTTTTTTCTTCTTTTTTGTCATTATTATTTATTTAGTTCTTATCAAGGACGTAAGTCAACAACTACTTGCAGAAGGCTTTCCTTCCCAAACTGCACTTCATTTTAACAAAATCTAATTAAAATAATGTTAAGGATCAGGTTAAACCTAGAAAAGGACAGGAAAACTGTAGAGTTCAGAATGAAACTTTCCTGAATAATGCTATTGTGCTTCTGTGCTGCATTTTATGCTGCATTGCAAAACGGTATCTAAAAATAACAGCCTTCCTTGATCACAGCTGGAGAGAACATAATTCTCAATTTGATTTCCAAACTACCTATATTTAAAGCCAAATCCTTCCTATATGTTCCTGTAAAAATAACACTGGAAATCATAGCATTTTGTTACGAATACTGTAAAATACTCTTAAGCCCTTTCCTGACCTAATGAATGAACCAGACAGAGCACACAGACGTTTAGCCCTTTTGTCAAGCCAACTAGAATCCAACTTTTAAGAATATCTGCTTTTCAATGAGAATCAAGTGGAGGCAGAGCAGTACCACGAGCAATCCCAATTCTCTGAAGGCAAAATGAATGTGCCCCAGTTACAACAAGTACAGCCGTTTGCTGATTGCTTGATGAATTCTCCTTATGCACAGTTATTAGAAAGACCGCACAGCCTTTCATTTATAACTCCTACTCACGAATTCCCTGATAGCTGCTAATAGGAAACCTATTAATTACAATGCATGTTTTTGTTTTTCCAGTCTTTTTTTTTTTAAAAAACTATTGTTTGCCAATGATTTTTACCGTACAACTCTTCCAAAGATCGACAGCACAGAAACTGAGACCTAATTTTCTCCCAAACCACTGATTTATTTGACAACTCAATTCAGACGTTATATATAAAACAAGCAGTTTGTTATATGTGCTTTAAAAGTACTTTTCACTTGTCACTTTTTGCATTAGAATTACCAGGTGGGCAGGGAGGTGTACTGTGCCATATTAGCACCCAGACTTATTTCTGGAGTCCTAAATTTTAAGCAAGCATATTATAAAACTAAAGGGAGCATATTTAATGACTTGGAATTAATTTATTGTGCCTAAATTAGCTAGTCATGCTTTATGTTTGATTATGTTTTTAAGATGCATTACTTCATTTTGCTAGTTTTGAGGAAAATGGATATATTTTATGTAATCTAGGTCCTTAATTTGTATCATTCTTGCATACTTGCGTATTAGCTAAAGTGTCTTTAATTTTAAGTCAAAATAATTATTACTGCTAAAACGACACAATTATTACATATTAATTTATTATTGGACTATCCACACCATCAGCCCTTTGGTAAATGCACCCCTTTTACAATCAGCTCTCAGACCAGAGCTTCAGTGCTCCTCTTCTAAATGGGAAATACTTAGCATTGGTTTGAAGGCTTGCTGCTTACCTATGGAGGCACTAGTGAGCAACAGGGACATAAGAACACCGTTACAAAACAGAATTATTCCATCTGTATAAAAAAGTGATACAACTATTTATCTCCTACTTCTTTTATATGTCTATGCGTTTATACTTTCTGAAACAATGCCTCAACGCATAAATGTCATTGAAAAATTGGATTACATTTACTGTGTGTATTTTATATATAGTGAAGCATCACATCTTGTGATGTAAATGATACTACTTGCTTTATTTTTTAATATTGATCTGAAAAACCGACTGAAGCTCAACAAATTTGTTTTCTAACAAATTATGGATTTTGAGAGAGAGCTAAATTGAAATAATATGCAAAGCAAGATACTAAAGTGATATGATCGTGGTAATGGGACAGCTCGCACATATTGCCATAATGGATATAAAATGCAACTGGTTTTCTTTCTAGCACATCACCCTTAACTGGGTAAATGTGCAAGTTGTTGTCTCCATTTGTACAGGAAGATTTTTATTTATTTTTAACATGCAAGATTATTGTACTTATCTGCTCCTAGAAAATATGTACTGTGTAAACATATCCTTTATCTTGAACTTCAGTATTTCTGTGCTTCCAAGAAGAGTCAAACCATCTGGTTATGTTACCACACGTGAGTGCAATACGCAGGCAGACTCCTGTATGAGTTGCATATAAAATAAATTACAGTAATTACGGTTTCAATTATTTTTTTTTTTAAAGACCGTTCCACGTGTTGAACTCGTATCTGATCCATGTCAGCACAATGCCAACCGATGTACTGAAATGCTTATTTTTCTGAATAAAATCAAATTACGTTCTTGTCCTACAGCTCGCAATGCTTTAAAGTTTAATTCTGTTTTGTGTGCTCCCCCCAACAAAGTCCCCCAAAGCGGATGGGTACAAAGCGATCCCCACCAGCGGTGATGGCTCCAAGGGACTGGCTGGACGGAGTTGTCATGTGTCTGCCTGTCTACACTTGCTGTGCAGAACATCCTCTCACCTGTACAGCAGGCACAGACAGGCAGTCACATGACAACCCAGCCTGAGTGACAGCCGGCTCTGACACCCCAGAGCATCTTCAGCAAGAGCTGCAGCCACGAGTCGCTCTGGATCTCAGATGGTCGGTCAGTAACCAAGCCGCGTCCTGCAACCCACCTAGAGTCAAACCAACAGTGCCTATAAAATACAATAAAACCCACTGCTGAAATTTTTACTGTGCTTTCTATAGTACTCTTTTCCTAGTTGTTCTCATTAACTCGCTAATGACAGGTTTTATTTACGTGCAGCTCTGCGGCACCACAGTAAATGGGAGGAGAGAGTTCTCAGCCATAAAACCCGAGCAACTCGTGCTCTTAGATTGCTGCTGTGCAGAACCACAAGTGTTGCTGTTAGCCATACAAGTGAGAGCAGCTTGCTGTGTGGCAAGTCAATCCTAGAAACACACACAATGTCAGAGCCCAAAGGAACTTCTCCCCTTTTTGCTCTCTTACCCCCCTCTCTTATTATCTCCCTCTCAAACCTTACTGAATTTTACAATTGGGAATAAACTGAAATTACAACACAGGCTGCATCTATCACCAGATACGCCCTTTGCTATTAAAGGAAAAAGGAAATATTTGATTTGAAAATCAGAATTAAAAAGATTTTTCAAATTAACAAAAATTTCACATTTCTAGAAGTTCTTATCCTAGCCCCAGCATGGCATCCTTTGGTCTCCACTGAGGCTCTGAGTGCTTTGGAAAAAATAATAAATTAAGTTCTCTGACCATGCCCTGTAAAATGCAGCACTGCTTTACCGACGGTATCCTCCTGTTTATGGCAGAGCTTTTGAGCCACTGGAACAACTTTCCACATTCCCACAGCCTGTATTGTCCCAGTGTAGAAACTGCTAATTCCAAAACTTCAGATTTGCAGGCTGGCTTTTAAGCAAATCTTAGCACAGAATGATACAGCTTTTTGTGTGAAAGCAGTAACAACTGAGAGCTGAAATGATTTCAAATGGATGTGTGTGTATATATATATTATATATATATTTGTAGGAGATGCATCTCATAAATCTTCAGCTAGTATTACATAGAGTACTTCACTAAAGAAAACTGTATTTGTGAGCTATATGAACGTGCTAATTTTGCATATTTACAACAGTCTCAAAGCAGTACACAACATTTTCCACGCTTAATCTTAAGTTCATGGAAAAGCACAAAGTCACAGTCATGCAACAATTTTATGAACACAAGCAACTGTGTGCAGGGCCAGAAACTAATTCAGATAAGTGTACACATACTAATAGCATAACCACTGTACCCACGGTGATCCTTAACTACAGGATTGAAAAGACCTCTTAGGCACTGATTCTCATCTCATCTAGCACTAAAATCCCCTTGCATGTTTGAACAGCAGCAAAACACATCAATAAGGAGCAAAAGAAACTATTGGTCCCTTTTTTTTTTTCTTTCCAATTTTGATACCATGCAACAAGTTTTGAAATGCTTTACTTCAAAACGCATTCCACTGTACTCTCTGCTCCAAAAGCCACAGCTTACAAGTAGAAGAAATAATTTGCATCCTCCTAATGGCACTAGCAATTACTCGTGTTGAGAGAGCGATTTTCATCTCCGAGTAAATTCCAGACTACACAGAACAGGCTCAGCTTACACCAGAGGGGGTACACAGCCCCAGAGGTCCCAACAAACGCTGTGGCTTTGTGAAGCACATTGTCAGAGCTCTCTGGTGCACAGAAGTTGCAGCCGTCCTCGCTCAGGGGTAGAGGCACAGGGGGAATGAACTCACTGCTGTGCTTGGGAGAACAAAGGGGAGAGCAGAGCTGCATCTCCCCCAGACGCAAGGAGATGCTCCCACTGCCAGGGAGGAGCCCCAGCAGGGACACGAGGGACCTGAACTCCCTGTGACCTCTCTGAACACACACCCGTGCAGCGCCGGGCACAAGGCAGACACGTAAACATCAGTATCACTTCACACGTCGCTGAGCACCACATATCTTCCTGGGGTGGAGACTCAGCAGCATGCAGCCTTTTCTATAATGATCCGAGAACAGGATGTGACAACTACCAAACAGAGCTGAAAGTAAGGAGAACATTTTAAGGACACTAAATATAATTACACAAATTGGAATTCATCCAGGAGAGCAAATATTTGCTGCTTTATTTTCAGAAGCCAGTAGTCTTGTTTCTGAAACAAGCCCCCGGTCTGTTGATTAACCAAATGGTCAAGAGGTGGCTTTGACTGTTTTTACAAAGTGTCTAAAACAGACCTCACTAATTTTTGAGTCCTACTGGGAAAGGCTCTGAAATAAAAGAAACCCAACATAACTTTGTGAACTATTCCACAGAACAGAATAATCAAATTATGCAGCAAATTTGTACTCAACAGGGAACTTCTTCCACCCCCAAAATGTGGAATACTGTGCAGTTAATGGGCTGCTCGGGGAGGTGGTGGAGTCGCCTTCTCTGGAGGTGTTCAAGAAGCATCTAGATGTTGTACTGAGGGACATGGTTTAGTGGAAATATTGGTGATGGGTGGATGGTTGGACTGGATGATCTTGGAGGCCTTTTCCAACCTTGATGATTCTATGATTCTGTTACCTTCTCTTACTATCATAAGAGATTCCTAGTGATCTCCCATATCAGCCTGAATGAACTCCACGTATTTCCATGACTCTCAAGCACACCTGGTTGGCAACTAAGAAACCTTAAAAAAATTAAAATATACACGTGGAAATCAGACAGTGGCCAATTCTCTCCACATGCTGTTCTAAGATTCCCAAGTGACTATCTCTAGCACACTACACAAACAAACCAGTTATTTTCAAGTTGCATAGCAAAGGGCATTCCATAAATATTTTGAGGAATTTTTGTTTCCCACTAAACAAAGATAAGACAAAAAAAACAACATCAAAACTACCACCGAAGTTGCCACATCACATCTTAGATGCTTCTCCAAGTGCTTGAGTGGAAAATAGAAGGGATGTAGATTTCAGCACATCACTTACCTGTAGTCAGTTACCTGTACCTAGTCTAAGACAGTAAGTTCTTCAAGGCAGGTCAGAAACAAAGACAAGTTTTCACATTCATAAAGGCAACTTCACTTTTTTTTTTTTTTATAAATTACACAATTGATTATAATTTAGTGATCATAGAATTAAATTCCCTGTTTCCACCTAGCACATCCCTGACTGAAAATTTAATCATTTTCTTGTTATAGTATGTACATTCAAATTCCTATACACCTTAAACAAAGGGGTAAGGGGCATAACCTTCAAGGTTCAACTAATTTGTCCATCAATCCTACCATCTACCTAAGATTTCAAAATGGCAATAGACAAAGGGAAAACACTCTGCTGACCACCATGATTTCCACCATCAACAGTATTACTGGAGTAACTACTACTCATAAACACTCATTAAAATTCCCTCTTTACCTGTGCCCAATTTTCCAATGATAATTAAAAAAAAAAAATAGCGTACAGAATAATCCCATTTAAACCTTTAACACAACAAAGTAACAACAGAACTGCTTTTGAGTTTTGGATAGAGGATATTATTGCTAACATTGTTGGAAAAAGAAAAAAAAAAAAAAGCCCAAGCAGAACAGATCAGCAAAAGTTGGTTCCCAAAATTGCCTAACAACATATTCATATTTCATAAAGTAAGGAACATAAACATCTTGTTTATCATAGAACTACTTTTTCCAGTTCTCTTATTTCCCACCTCAGATTTAAAGATTTCTTAACAGGGGGCTTTTTCTGGCTTTCCAGTAGCAAATGTGAACACCCACTACATTTGGCTACAGAACACCACAGTCAGGCTTATCAACTTCTCAGAACATGAAGCCAGACAACAATTGTTATCACTAAATAAACTGCTGTAATTACTTCTAGGAGTAACTGTAACTAAACAATTTATGATCAACTCACAGTAGACATATAAAAGCAGCCCAAACAAACACATAAAAATAAACAGACCACTCCAAAATAGGCTTTTTCTATTTTAGATCTATCTGTGAAACCACAGGAAGAGAAGTTTAAAGAGTAAATAAATAAATAAAAGCAAAACAAAATAAACCCATCACAACACCCTATATTTGTCACCAACATTTTGATGGAAGTCTTAGAAGGTCAGCATTCTTCATAAATCAAAACCAAGAATTTAAAACAACTCAGGTGAAACCTTAAATCATTCATTCAGATCAGTACGTATTAATTTCATATTTTAAGGTGATTTCAGAAGACTGAATGAATATTGTTTTTCTAGTAGACATTATTTTTTCATTTCTTACCTCATCATCTTTATACCAAGACAGGCTTTCTGCAGTTAGAACGAACCAGTATTCCTTGGATCCTCCTTTCATGATGCCAATATTGTTGATGGTCAGCCAGCCCTTCCGGATGACCTGTGCAGAGGTGCAGTCAGGCACAAGTTAAGTTCATTATTCATTTAACATAATTCTGTCGCTGCATTCATACTTTTAAATGAAGAATTGTTAAATAAAACAAGAATAAATACATTTTTTTAGCCCAGTAAATTCAAAACAGTGTTTTTCAAGTTCCTGACTTTCAGTCAAAAAGCTGGAGAAAGAAAAAAACCTGAAGATTATCTTGTATTTACAGCAAGTACAAATGAACTAGGGGTAATGTAAACTTTTATTTCTTTGCTGCATAACAGCACAGAGTCGAAGTCCATTAAACTTTACATATGACTATACTGACAGTTCTAGGAACTGCACCTTCTCTCTGGAGAAGCACACAGCTTCTGGTGTGCATGGGGAACATTCAGAAGCTGAAAGATTTTTCTGCAGTCCATGGTCCTCTTTCTCCAAAATGTGATAGGGACAGGAACATGAGAGCTGTTCGCCTCTTGTAAGGTAAAAGAGGAGAAAAAAAAAAAAAACTAACAAAGCAAAAATGGCGATTGAAGAAATGCATAAAGGAGAACTTGCAGAAAACAGATACAACTTGAAGATGGAAGAACAGAGGGGAAAGCAAACCTGTAAGTACTAAGGCCAGGAGGCCATCTTATATAGAGAGAAAGGGACAAAAGAAAACTGGAGAGGAACGAGAACTCGAGAGATGAATCAGAAGAGAGACCAATGATGAGAACTCGTTTATGCATCATACAGACGGAAACTTTTAATTTTATTGGAACATTTATTTTCTTCTGTTATATACATGAATAAATGTTTCTTCCTATCATACTTTGAATAAGCAAATAGAACTCATCAATACAGGCAACCTCAGACCATTCTGTTCTTCCTGTCAGAAAACCCTTTCCTTGCCTACGAGACACCAAGATGGAAAGAAAAAAAATGCTCAGAAAAGCCTTCCAGAATTCCCTCAGCAAGTCCCACAAGTGTGGGACTGTGTGAACAAACCTAAGGTTCCTCCTATTCTACAGGAAAGGTGAGAATGCAACATTCCTTTCATAGAACTTAACAAGACTAAGAAGTCCTAGACAGTCCAAGAAAAACATTCAGCGTCGATTGCCTACTCCTTGACATACATGAAGTTTTAGGGTCAGAATTCCCTTCCATTCAGCATGGCATTGAGCAGTTTGGGCACTGCACTGCGCAAAGGAACAAACCAAGTAGGAAAGATATTAGAAGTTGCATCAAACTGGTAAACATATTGGTACTGCACATATTCTGAGAGTATCAGGTTTTTTGGCCTGAGTGCAACTTAAAGGAACACACTGATAAGAATTTGATTACCCATCAAATCTTCATTTTACTTTTTGCTGCTTAATGAAGTAAAGTTTTAACAGAGAACAAGTAACATAAATATATCCAAACAAGTGTACTGGCCTTCATGTATCTCCCACAGATTAAGTTGTAGAACCAATCTACTTTATTATTAATTTATTTTCACTGAACTACATAAATGCAGCTTTGTGGAAGAAATTTTAGGCAAAATTTAGTCAAATAGGGATTTCTAATTACCTGAGCTTTGCCTCTCAACAAAGTGAGCTATACCTGTACCTCACAGCAAATGCTCTGCAAAGGCAGTTAACTGCAAAGGCAGTTAACCTCATGTTATGCTCACTTAAGAGGAGATAGGACAGGATGCCATTGAACCATGCAGTCCACAACTTAATGTGCTGTTTTGCTTCCAGCATAGAACATGTCACTTATGGGAAGCACAAACAGCCAAGGCCAGCACAGTACTACAAATTGTTCTGGATACAAATCTTGGAGAGGGTAAGTGATTTAAAGACAGATACCACAGTAGGAATAGAAGGCTGGTTTCCAGAAGTAAACTGGTGAGAACACCTGAGAAGCAGGATTAAACCCCTTACAGGTAATGAATACTTAAAATGGACGAGACATAATAATCTACATATTCCAACCAATGCTTTCACTCATCATTAAAGACAGACTTTGTAGAATGTTAAGATAGTCAGTTTTTCCTCATTTTGATAAGAAGAAATTTGCAACAGAGGTCTCAGCGCAGACTAAGCTAAGGTTTTAAAGTCTAACCTATACAAGACATTTAAATAGTAAATGAAGCTTTTAATACTTCCTTCCTATAAATATAAAGACTGTCTCAATAGCTCCAGAAGACCCCCCTGCTCCAGTCTGACACATTTCACTATCACTGAGTGTGAACAGAAACAAGCTGACTTGCTAGTACAAACATTGGGTGCTGTCTTGTAAACAAAAGAACTTGACAGTTACTTCCTCGAGAATCCTGTGTGCTGATGATTAGGCACACAATGTGACACGAAGAGCAGGGCACCAAGCTATAGCAATACCTCGGGCACATGTTTGTAGAGAGCAAATTGCTAGATCTTCTAATGCATAACTCTCTTGAAAAACAGGGTACTGACTTCTGATCTCTACAGCAAAACATAATTACAAAAAATACTTGAAAGCAGTTTCAGGGTACATCATGGCAGAGAATATGATCTCGGTGCACTATAACATCCAAAGAGCAACAGTGGAACCTTATGTTCTTTTCACTGAATTGTTCACTGAATTTCCCATACACTTTTATTTTTTAAACAAAAAATAGCTCTACACTTTCAAAATACTCAGTATCAATGTTGGGGTCAGGGGAGAGGGAAATGTCAGATCAAGGTGTAAATGCAAAACAAAGCAACTTTAAGCAATGCACTTTTAATTTCCAGAAGAGCTGAGTTCCACCTCACACTCAGCAAATTTCTCAGAAGATAAACCGAGCTGTATTTTAGAGATGTCCTCCCATGGGCAATCGGCAGCTAAGACTTCCAAAGAGATTTTTGAAGTTAAGAACTCCAATTGTGTCTGCTTTATTTGTTTTCGATCACGTTAGCTATTTTGTACAGTACTCAACTACTCGGCATGGAAAATGAACGTTGCGTTTTTCATTATTGTTTTCTCAGTTCACCTTCTGGTTGGTTTGGATTTAGGAGATCCACTTCAATAGTCTGTGTTGATTTCTAAATGTCACTCTGCACAAACCGGATAGTCACAATGTGATTTACAAGCCTCAGGAAGGTGAAAAATGTGAGTATTGCCAGAAGCTAGCAAAGACAATATTCTGACCGGTAGTCAGACTCCATGTACAGGATGAACAAGAGATGACACAGTTCCTTCCTTCAGAGTCCTGATATCTAATCTAGGTGTCTGAAAGATGAAGCTTAGAGGGCACAAATGCACATGAACAAGCCAGAAGGAAGTCGCTTTCTGACAGCTCTGCTGCATGAAATCCAAATCACGTCTGTGCTTATATGCCACCATTTCAGGGCTAAAGAGGAAAACAGGATTTTACACACTAAGTGCTTTTTAGGGATTGCTGTTTGACTTGCTCCTTCCATTAAATCAAAAAAGATACTTATGAAAGAAATACAGAAGAGACTCAGTAAGCATTCCTCTTATTTCAAAAGAAGTATTTGAAAGACAATTTAAAGCAAGACAAGGAAAATTGGCTGAGCAGACAAAAATACAAGTGTGAAAATCTTGAGCCTGCCTACAGCAACCTTACAACACAGCATTTTGTTGAATTAACATAGTCCTCTACTGAAGGTAAGAAACGTAACTCCATTGAAATACCTCTGAATACATAACACCAGACCCAACACAGCTCCACTTCATCTTGTAATTGCTGTGACACAGCATGCATTACCAAGTAACAAGCACACTGAGGAAGAAAACAAACTGCAGGAACTAGTTTGGCATCCTTACGAGCTATTGATCCTTCAGGTTCAACTATGAAGATTCTTGCGCTACAATCAGTACTGCTGTGCTAATGCAGTATTTTGCTGTAATTTGCTAAATTACAGAATATAAACACGTTGTGCATTTTGTCTGTGTCCAGCAACAGAAAGCATCTTGAAATGACATCATTTCCCTGAGATCACTGCACAATATACCACATTACTTTCAGAAGAAAGGAAAAGATGGCAGTGACCAAGTCCACACCTCCAATTTAAAGAAAACTGTAGCGTCTACTAACACCTGGCAGTAGAAAACTGAAATATGCTTCCAAATGTCATTCTTCAAACACTGAAGTGATCAAATCAATCACAATGATAATCTAAAAGTAAGGATCAGTAAGCATCATTTCAAACAGTATAACCCTATTCCTGATAAGGTGAAAATTCAACAGCAGCATGACTTGTTCAAGGATATTTCAAAGTTTAGCATCATGCTACTGTTCATGAGCTCCACTTCTAGAATCCCTCACATAAACATTGGCATGTCTTAACAGAACAGCTTCGTCAGGACTTTCTAAGACCACCTCACTGAGCAGGGTACACGTTTCCACTTCCATCCAGTTGCTGTAAAAAGATCTGTAAATATGCTTCTTCCTGGGACATTCAAGTTAACATGATTCAAGTGCATCTGAAGACAAGACTATGTCAATTAAATATAATTTTTAAAAAAAAAGGAAACAGGAAAAAAGATACTGCTAGTGCAAAAAGCTACTTATTAGCACAATAGCTGAGGCCGGGGTCTGAATGCTACTTGCATTCAGAGAAAGTGAATCAGATTATGGGTGTCTTGCTGGAAACGAGGTGGGTCAAACAAAACCTTTATACCCAAACCCCTGAGTCACTACACTGACATTAATCTCCTCCTCCGATTACATGGGCAACTTGGAGAACAGCAGCAGAAACACAAAACAGAATTTTTATATAGGTGAAATTTAATCCTCTGTAATTTGAGCAGTTTGCATTCTCACACACAGTGATCTTGACTGGGCACATGGATCACAACATCCTCATCTTCTGAAGTTTATCAGGAAGGGAAGTTCTCAGCAAAAACAAATCTCAACATACATAATACAACAGCTAAGCGCAGACCAGCCTCCAGGATCCGGATCTTGTTAGTGTCTTGTGCAAAACTAAGCATTATATTGATTATTTCAAGCAAATTAGAAGACAAACTAACCTGTGGCTTAAAAAGAAACTTTGTGGAGTCAGGTCAAAACCTCAGGCGGTAGCAAAGAAAAGAAAAAACAAGAGAGGCCAAAGATTGAGCATGAGAGGAAAAATTAGTAGCAGAAGAAAAAGGAGCAAAAACATGTTAAGAGGAATTGGCATTGCATTCTTTGCCTAAAATACAACATTGCCCAACATATTTCTGAGACGCATAAAGACAGTCAATAGCTATTTACATCATACCAGTTCAAAGCACATCAGAAAAAAGAAAAGCCATGTGATTGCAAACAAGCACTCCAAAAACGCAGGAAAACTGAATGATCTTGATTCCCCTGACAGATTCAATTCCACTGCCGTCAGGATCAGTGCTGCTCAGCCCTTTTTTTTCCTTTACTAAACTCTTTAGTCATACAATTTAAAGATATGGCCCCAAACTGGAAAAACGTGTATGTTTTCAGCATAGATATCAGATAGTGCACACGGTAGAAATTTACTTCTTACACCTAAACATCACTGAACCAGAAATACCTTGTTATAAAATTGCCTGCTGTTTCGGCTATTAATTCTGATTAGTAATATTAAATGCATTCGCATTTTTATTTATTCATGAGATGGAAGGAGTAGAAAGGAATCTGTCCATCATATACTGATCCTTTTGGAGCTTTGAGAAGAATACTGAAGAGGCTTTAGATATTTTTATTTCTTCTATTGGAGGTAATTACTTTATATAAGCAAACAATGCCAGTAATAGTACCTGTAACCATAAACAGCACGTTCATTTCCACAACAGCTAAATTGTTTTTGATTACCAAAAACTATTATTCACCCACCCTTTCAAAAAATAAAATTGAAAAGGTTTACTATAAATAGAGGCACTCACACAAGATAAACACTGCTTTCCAATTATATAATAAACATCAGTTAGTCATTTTAGTTTGAGAAACTTGGTAAACTATAAAAATATTAATTTTACTCAACATTTTCTATAGCATTTTGAGTTATGCTAGGTTCATACTTGTAACAGCACGTTAGTGGCAGTTAAGTGATGAACTGCAATTATACTTCATTGAGGAAAGGTTACGAACAAAATAGCTCAATATGAAGTAGTTTAGTAGCAAGTATTAAAAAAAACTCAATGAGTTAGAGACAAACTTTTCTTCTGAGAAGCTAAATGAAAAAGCAACAATAAAGCTTACAGAACTTAGCTCGTACAATTTGCCTTGAAGGCGGTAGATTGGTTCCCTGAAACAGCAAATTGCAAAAATGAAGTTTTATTTCAGAAACATTTCTCATTCTTTTCAACTCCAAACAATTAACTTACAAACATCTGCTTATTATCTTTAAAATAAAAGGTTCAGCAAAGCCCTTTATACCAATAAGTAACTGAGTTGCAGTGTACAACTTACAACTCCCAGCTTCATCTCCACTTCTTTAGAGAGAGAACATTCACTTAATTAAAAAATCATTCATTTCATTTGTGTATTTTTGAAGAGTCAGATAACTGGCTGATTTTCCTTTTATGGGACACTCCATAGTGATGACAGTTGTTGTGTTTGACACATGTTCCGGCACAGCTAGATAAGAAGGAAATCTCTCCTCAGAGGGGAGAGGCAAGTCTTTGAAGCTTTTTCAGCATTTAGACCTTTCAACTTTTTTCATTTTAGTCCAAACCATACATTACAGCAGAAATGTCACTCACGCCGCTCAGGCTCTGGGGCAGCATCACATTCAAGAACTTAATGGAGTAATTTTGACCAATGTCTTAATAAAATAACTTCCAATTTCTTGGTGTGAGAAGGAGATTGGCTTTCCATCTCCAAAAAGACAGCTGAGTCAATCCTATAACCTCTTATTTATGACAGCACAGATAGAGACTTTCTGAAATCTCAGGTTTAATACTCAAGGGACCTATATTCAGCGGTCACACATGAGAACTTCAGCCTTACACCTTTGACCACACTGCTCACGAAAGCATCAGGAAGATGGTCAATGTGGGTAATTACTTACACAGAATCTGATTGGCTTTTTTAGTAGAATTTTCAGAAACCCATTAAAGTGTGTACTATTTCTACAATACTTCCTTTTTTTTTTTTCCCCCTGCTCAAGACTTTGCAAAACACTCAAAGCAAGCAGAAATGCTCAGCAGCATTTTCATTATTTTAATTTGACATTAAACTAGGAGTGATCCTGTGAAGTACCAAGTACCCCTGGCCCACACAAGAGCACAGAAGCAAAGCTCAGCAGCACTTTGCACCTTGCAGAATCAATTTCAAATCGTTATCAGATAAAAACAAAAAGCCAACTGGTTTTATGAATGAATCTCAGTGAAAACACTAATTTGACTGAGATCAGCACTTATTTTTTGTTTGGGTCGAAAGAAAATGACAGTACACAGTCAACATCTTCAAGAAGTTAACTGAAAATTTTCAGAGGTAAGGACAAATCTGTTTTTGCTTGCTGAATTGCCCCTTCGCTGCTATTAAGCTGTGAGCACATGAGAACAAGAAAAAAAAAAAATGCGTGACAAAGAACACACAAGCAAGTACTCACCAGTGTTTTGGATTCTGAAATTCACAAGCTTGCAGTTAATGGAAAAATGCATTTGTGTGTAACATGAAAGACTCAATGCATTAAATGACGTGGGAGGGGAAGCACTAACCAGAAGGGCAAGCAGTAGCACAGTTTTAAATAAGTAATGATGGTAACAACGAAATTCAGGTGGCTCTAAAAACTTCAGTAAAACAAGGAGATGATAATGCATTTTATGTGTTTCATGCAGAAATGGTAAGTTACAGATCCACAAAAAAATAAATGCAGCCAAGTACACCAGACAGCTTGGATTAACTTGCACATGCCATTATCCATTCTCTGTTAAGGTGCCTACCTGATTTCCCACTGCACTTTTGTTAACCTGACTGCTTCTTTGTTGGGCACTAAGGAAAGCAGAGGAAAAAAGTTATACTGAAGAAACTCAAAAACTAAACCAGTTCCTGAGCAGCAGATTATAGCAATAATAGTTACTATTGATTCCAGCACATAAAGCCAGTGTAACAAAGAAACACAGCAAAATCATTGCATACACGTGCATCTTTCACTGTGTTTATTTCCTCTTTTACACTTCCACCTACTTCGTTTTATGGGAATATTTGCCTGCTTAGCACAGAAGAGAGATGCACAAATAACCCCTACCAATCACCTCCTTTGCAACAACGTTCTACTTACAATGGTAAAAGTTACTAAAAACAGAGAGATTACGGCTCATCTGGGTAACTTTGGAAATGTTAGCTTCAATAAATATTAAAAAAAGACAAAAAAAAAAGAGTTATTTCTGTTATTTGGAGCACTACAACAAAATCCTCCCCTGCTGGAGACTTCTTAATAGCTTTGTCTTGACAGTTTGTTTTGAATATTGTTCTAATATTTACATGCACTTTGAGGGTGTAAATTTAACCAATGGACAAAGCTGCCATGAAGTTGGTTCAAAAACCTGGAACCTTGTAAGAACAGAACACATTTAAAATTATAACATTTAAAATATTTTTCTTAATTCTTGGACTCTGGTAATCCCAGTTCCTGAAACAAAACACATTCCTTTACCAAATACACAAGTTGTTCTTAATTTTAAAAGCCTTTGCATTATGCAGCTTCTACATGGTAGGCCATACAACTGCCATATTGCTGGAAATAGGAAATAGATGTTCTAAAAGTAGGCTTCTGCTACTTTACCACCAGAGCAACCACTGGTGACAGCAAGTTTTTTTTGGATTACGTTATACTATTTCAGCAGGCATTGATTAAATGACAGGGAAAAAAAAGCACAGATTTAGATAGCTATAACATTATTCTGAAAGAGTAAGAAAGATAGATGTGCTTAGATCACAACTAAAGTTCCCAAGGCTGAAATCATTTTATGCAGAGATACCGATCCAAAGAATTGCTGGAGCATCATAACTCAGTTCTGTCCCAACTCTGATCATGCCTTAAGGCCATGATCTATCAAACCAGCAATCCACACACTGTCAGAG
Organism: Tetrao urogallus; assembly: GCF_951394365.1. Taxonomy (NCBI): domain Eukaryota; kingdom Metazoa; phylum Chordata; class Aves; order Galliformes; family Phasianidae; genus Tetrao; species Tetrao urogallus. Next base: position 23,695,435 of record NC_136818.1, read on the forward strand.
AGAATATCCAGAGTGATGTGTCTGTTTGCTGGGCTTAGTTCTCAATATTTGGTCAAATAGCAGTTCATGTTTCCCATGCATCATCATAACTTTGGTGCACAAATTGTGATTAAATAACCTGGATATAGAAAACAGAACAATAATTCAGATCTGATCAGTTGCCTGAGAAGCACAATACATCTTTACAAAACTTAACTGCCATTCTTACAGTGATCATTGCTGGTTTTTCTCTTTCAGTTCATTGTCTTATGGAAGACAATTAAATAGACAACTAATGTCATACTAAGAAATCCACATCTTTTAGCAGTAGTCCATCTACTGTTCTAAATACAAATTACTCTTCATGCAGATTGAAGCATGTAGTTATGTTAGAGTTACACAAACTGGAAACAAACCCAATCCCTGCATTTTACCAGTCATTCCCCACTTAAATGAGACAAGTATTAATATTCTAAGATTTTCCCAAAATGAATACATTTCTTCACAATTACGTAAAGTTGTTCTAAATATTGGCACTCTTAAAACTTTCTGAAGCCAATTCACATCACACTGTAACCACCCCAAACCCTGCAATGCTGCACAACAGTGTGAAATGCCTTGAGCTCTCATTCATATGAAGAAGGTTCACTGGACTTACGCTTGTGAAATAATACAGTCACAGGAGACAGCTGGTTAGAAGACTCAGCAATCAAAAGGAAACAGTAGGAAATCTGAGGAAGCTACACTTCAGGATGTTTAGATACTGCAGAAGTTTGCATGCTCCCCCCAGAATGATTTCATTTTTCAAGTTTTAGCATAATTGCTAAAACAACAATATGATTATAGATTAAAATGTGTATTTTCTACCGTTCAGGTCATAAATAAATATTACATCTTAAATTCTCTTAATTAACCAAGTTTTCTCTTCCAGTTGATCACAAGTCAACAAAAATAACTTGCCTAGTCATCAATTTCAACTCCTATACAGACTTGCTTAAACTTATAGTTATTAGTAAAACTGTCTAGAACCATTTGTTATCTGTTCATGTCCCTCACAAAAGGGCTGGGAATTTCCAGATCTCAGTTGGCTAAAGAGGAAGAAGCTTTGCTGAGAATCTGGACACTGCAACTATTTGGAAAAGGATGTAGCAGTGAGGTCCACAGACTGAACTACAGGCCCTAAAAACAGCGTCCATGAGCAGGATTTTTCCAAGAAAGAGGCATGAAGCAGCTCCAAATATACCTGGCACTCCAGAATCCAGGGCCGTAAATAGGAGGCTCCAATCTGACATAAGGAAACATCTTTCACAGTGAGGAGAAAGTCGACTGGGATAGATTGCACAGAGAACCTGGAGAATCTGGTTTTTTTTCCCCTGGACATTTTCAGGACAAATCCCTGAGCAAATTGGTCTGAACTCAGCATTGTTTCTCTATGTGATTTCCCAAGGTCACAACACACCATTACTATGTAACGGAGTGTTTTCAGCAGGCTTTTTCCTGTCAGAAGAGGATGAAGTGAAGCAAATAGCAGGCAGGTTGTTGTCTTGACCTCTAGAAGGCCAGCTACCATTCCTACAACATCCTGTCATTTGTCAAAAGAACTGATAAAGATATCCAGGACCTGAAAACAATATCAGAGAAAGTTGTTCAAGCTAAACACAAACAGTGCCTCACTTTGCCTTTGCCATTCTCAGCTTTTTGAATTCTGTATTATTGCTTCAAGACACGCTGTCCAAGTTGTAGACCTTCCTTTTCAGTGCTAAGTAGAATAGGCCATAATATAACATGTACAGTGCTGCCAAACTTAGTTTCCAGCACCACATGTAGATGAAACCCGTTACGATTCCAAACACTGTTATAGAAAATGAATAAGACTGAAGAAACATTTATTTGTCAAAGTACGGAGACATCTTTAACATTTTTACAAGTGTCAAGGAGTTGGTATGAAGTCTCTGACAAAAAAAAAAAAAAAAGACTGGCTGGGAGCTGAGGGAGAACATTTCGGAGAATATTCTCACAATCTTTTCAATTAAGAGGAGAATGTCAAAGCAGGCTCTGGAAGTTATTCTGCTATTATTCTCTACAGCCAAACAGCAGGCACACTTAAACTTCTGACACTTAAATTCAGTGATATGCTTAACTCCAAGCAAAACTGCTTCACACAGAATCACAGCTCCCAAAACAAGCATTAGCAACAAGGAGAGTCCACAATAACATACATTTCTGTGTTCCTAAAATGGATACATCAACAGCTTTGTCAATGCCCCCTCTTAAAAATCGATGTGATTCCCAACCAAGATAAAATCCTCAGTGAAATCAGATTTGTGAACGAGGGTAAAGAATCCACTACAAGCATATATTGAAAAAGAGCATCTTCCTGCATGACTGGGATTTTGCAGCTTCCATCCCCATTGTCACAGCATGACACATGTTGAACTCATTTAAATTAAGAAAAAAAAGCCACTCTTCCAGTGTCTTTATAACAAAGAATCTATATGTACATACTTTGCAAAGCCAATGAAGTCTTCATGGTTGGTGTTGATGTAAGAAACCTGGATATCAATCAGCAGCAGCACCTATTAGGGGAGACAGCAGACCAAAAAAAAAAAAAAAAAAAAAAGAGGTGAGTGAGGTTGAAGAGTGAGACTGAGAAAAACGGAGAAAAAGAAACCTTCGTTTTTCTCCATATTCTCTCAATATTTCTTACATAATTGTTCGAGCAAAAGTTTTCTAAGTCCTACCACTTCTGTTCATATACTTGGTTAACAAGCTAGATTACAGGAAAGCTTAACACTTCCCTCTGCTGTTTTTTTTCCCCCTTCTGATAGACATAATTTTCACCAACTTGCGTTTGCTCAGCTCCTTAAGACCAACTATCTGTTGTCAGCAAGAGCTTAATAATGTGCAACAAGTTTTTGCAAGTTAGGTCTAATCCTGTCTACTTGGACCGTTTCAGTCAAGCCAGCAAGGAACCTTACAATATCAGGGCATCATTTGCTTTAGGTACCTCACGCAGAAGTGATACATAAGCTAGAATTGTGACAGGAAATTTACAGTCCAGGGACTAAGCAGCCATTCTGATGCAGACACCATGCACAAGAGATAAGTTAGTCAATGAAATAATGAAACAAGTGATCTGTGAAAGAGCAAAATTTCAACTTACTACTTGCTAGTCCTTTTAGATGCAAATTTGAATCAAACTTGATAATCTACCCAGGCAAAGAGTTTAATAAGGCATAGGAGAAAGCTCAATTCCACCCCTGGACAGTTTCTTGAACAGATACGAGACTGAAGGGAACCATGACTGTATTTTCCCTTCATCTTTCCAGACTTCCGTTTATCAGCAGGAAGTAAAGAGGAAACATATTGCTATCACAGAAGTCCCAACACTTCACATAGGACCTTGCTGAACACAAGAGGAAGCCTTTAGTGTCTCCTCCTTCCTCCCATCCAGAGCTTCACAACCAGGGCTAACAATTTACATTGCATAATTACCCACTGCCCACACTGATGCCTTTGAGGTGTCAGCTTCTCAGTAAATGCCATTTTCAGACTGAAAGGACAACACTTGGGACGGATGAGCCTCAGCAGTGAAAATGAAGTATGAGTTTTACTTTTATAAAATACTGACATAATGACCACTTTGTTAGAATACCAGGCTCTCTTTATTTAACAAAGAAGTCCCATCTATTTTTTTCCCAAGAGACCCTAACTTCCACATGCTTTACTGTGTCCTATCAAGGCATCACAATACTGTGCTTATGAGCAAGACCTAAGCACTACGAATAACTCCACCTGGATCCTTTCATACTCCTCAAAGTGTAGAGTTATTTCTGCACAGCTCTACAAATGTAGTATCACTCTTGAACTCCCCATCATTTCTAACAAACATGTAGTGCCTCACGCTGTGCAAAAGATAGCGGGGATTTCAGTCTAGCTCTTACCTCCAAAAATATCCTCTCTAGAATTTTGATTTAATCGTGATAAGCTGCGAATTTTGATTTAATCGTGATAAGCTGCTAACAGCATAAATAATGATGTGGCTGTGAATAACGTATTTGACAAACTCTTGGCTTATACAGAAAGATGGTATTTTGTACATTGTTCTGGGAAATTGCCAGGTAAAAGCACATAATGAAGAATGGGAGGAAAAAAAAGAGAGACTACTTATTCTAAGCATCTTCTTCCAAATTTTGAAGAAACCAAATGAATCAACTAGAACACTCAGCAAGCTTATGCCCACTATGTTCTTAGAAGTTATTTAAGACTTCACTTAAATTGTTCTGCGATTATAAAGAAGCAGAATATGCTGCACAGCTTACTATCTTGCACGTGGAGAGAACTATTCAGAGCCGAGAACTAAGGAGCTGTGCTCAAGGCTTCTTCCCCAGTTATACTTCCTGTCACACTCTGCACTCCCCAGACAATAATTCCATTTCCATCCTCGGTAAACTTTCTCATATGTAGCCCAAGCCTTACAGTTTCCTGGATTTGGAATGCTTAACTGGGTGACAAATATCTTAAAAACATTTCTCTGCATTTCATTCATTTATTTTTTCTATACTTCAAGGAAAACTATAGCCAGAAAAGCTATATATCCATGAACCTGAATGGTACTGATTAACGAACTCTCAAAACAAAGTTTAAAATATCAGAACTAGAAATAACCAACCTAATAGCAATCCCTGTCTTTTAGAAGAAGTTAAAAGTAGGGACTTTTTCTTTCTGATTTTAGAGATCACTTTCTAATCTTAACATTGGAGATAATACCTTTCAAAGCAGACAATAGCCTTCAATGGTCAGTTCCAGTGGCTCTAACCTATGCACCTCAGCAAGTCTGTCAACATGGCCAGAGACAGACAGGGCCAAATTGCTCAGCTCTGTGCACTGTGGTACAGGAACAAGCTAACACTATTTTAAGCCAACATTGCCATTGAGGCCCAGTATCCTTAAGTCATATCTTGAGCTCACTGGATTAAAAGGTGCTGTCACCCAGAGGCTGCTTGCCCAGTCAAATAATGCTGTTTCTGAGCCATTAAGCCCTGGGATAAAGAGGAAAGTTGCATTACCCTGAATGCAATTCTGGAGCTGGACCATGCCCAACCAGCTCATAAAACAATCGGGAGATCATTCTTCCCAACTCACAACCACAGCGCTGATACAACAGCACCTCTTCTTTATCATCAGTATTCTTAAGAGAAAAAAGGAGGAGGAAATGAGAAGAAACTTTGAGCACTTAGAGAAGCATATCTGGGTTCCACTTTCACATTAAACAGAAAACAGCATTAGAGATTGTATGAAGATGCCAACTGTCCTGAGTTAATCTATGATAACGATTAACTCCTTTTTTATTTTATAGTAATTCCCAGAAATATATGCCCAGATTTTCATCAAGAGGGACAGAAGAATTACAGTCATTGTGTCTAAATAAAACAAACAGATAGTAATTTCTTTCATCACCTTTCCATCCTCTCTTACCTCTCTGTGAAAGGAACACATTCATTTCCAAGAAGTACACAAAAAGCACAATGAGGAGGAAGATGATGAACCTATAACAAAGGACTCAGATCCTCACCATAAAGCAGAGGAATAAAAGGCTTATTCTAAATTAGGTTGTTTCACTGTTACTAGGGAAGACAAAATCATTAAGAATGAGGACATCAGCCTACCTCTTGGGTCCACAGGCATTGACAGGGAGGATGTCTGATGCTGGAGCTGTACTGCCAGCACCTTTGCTTGCCATTTCTACTTATCTTGAAAGATCAGATTAGGATTTTCTATATCAATTTAGTCTCTTCTGTCAAAGCTTAGTGGTAGAAGAGCAATTTCTAGCCTATTCTCAAGTGTGTAGCCTGCTGCTACAAAAAACATCTTTTGTTATTTTACTTTACGTGTAATAACTTCCTTCCTCCATACATTTCCCTGAACACAGAACTCCTGTGTATTCTCACCTGATCCTTGGTCTTCTCTTCTCTTTCACGAATGTAGCCAGCAACAATTCTTTCTGTTTCCTCACATAATCTTGGATAGGTTGCCAACTGAAAAGCAAAAATACTAAAAATTCATATCTGCAGGATAGCTTCAATAACATGTAAACAAAGGAACTTCAACTTTCTTTCTTGGAGGAAAGCAAGTATTATAAATGGTTTGGCGAATGTAAGCCTCCCTTGCTATTAATAGTGATCTTCCAAAGAAACTGTAGGTACGTAAACCCTTGGACTTTTTTTCTGTGTTTTTGCTCTATAGAACAATGAGGAGGAAAAGAACTGTTTGGAATAAAAGTAACTGCATCACTGAAATCTAAACATTCACAAGAATCCAACCAATCTTGCTCAGAGGTGTGGGAAGACTCCCACTGCAGATCTGGGATAATAGGTTAGAAAGGCCAGTCTTACAACGTAGCATTTCACTCTTAACTAATTGCATATCCTTTGAATACATCCTACATCTGACACAAACCTCCATAGAAGATAAAGGGAAGGCATTAGGTAAAGGTTGTCTTCCTCAATATACAGATTCTGAATGGACATGTACAAGAACTCTGCAACAAAGCTTCAGCAGCTAAAACACAAATCGTAAGCCACTCCAATAAGAAATCATACTTCTATCTGACTGTTCAGAAGTCACATAACTTTGAGAAATGAACTTCCATCATGAGTTTTCTTATTTCCTTGACTGTTATCACAAGATGGACAACAAAATATTAACAATTTTTTAAACCGGTTGGTACGTTTGCCTTTAAGTTGTTCACTTATCCTGCTTAGCTACTCTAACTTACACTAGCTGCAGTATTACCCATAAGATGGATGTTTGAATAGTCAAAAAAAACAAACTAAAAAGAAAAAAGCAAAACAAAAGCTTGTATATGACACTTAAACATTGAGCACACTCTAAAAGATGTGATATGCGGCAAGTGTGCTTACTCATGAAAAAGGTAGTATGGGCTCTACCCTGCTCACAACTGACAAATTTATCAGCCTTGAAGTGACATCTCTACATTTTGCTCTTCTTCTGTGTGTAATTCCAGAACAGTATTCTCAGTATTTTCCAAGTTTCTTGTTCTTTAAAGGCTCCACCTTGTGGCAACACGTTACATCTTTACATCTCAATAATGGTACTTTAAGACGTGATCAATAAAATGCAAGAGTAATCGCAGCCAACAATGGGAAAGAATCTGCACAATTAATTCAAACAATATCCTCCAAATTCAGCTCAAATATCGTGAATCCTTTCCACACTTCCCTACAATCTTCACCAAAGGATGATCAACCTGCCCTGTTTTAAGAAATTGTTCATTTTATCTCCTCATTGGTACAAAAAGTTGTGTTATTCAGAGGGATACAAAGAACAAGCCAGGATGTTTTTCAACAATTTCAGTACATCAGTACTCACATCCCAGACCTACTCGAGGACTTGCTACTTTTGGCTGTTATTTTCATTATTACTTTGTTTGGAGTTTGACAGAAGTTGTAACTATTTAGAGTCTTACTCTTTAGATAAAATAACAATATCTTTTATAATACCATAAAATGCAAGAAAGACTTTGTGTTAACTACTATAAAAATTACATTCTACTTACATTACCAGATCTACTTGCGAGTTACCTTTTTAGTGCACTTCTTGACAGTGTTGATTAACTCCTGCATCACTAGATCCACACTTTTTAAGCAAGGTCCTTTCAGCTTCACTATCTGCTTTTTAACAATAGCTTCAAACGCCATATCTGGAGTAAATAAACCTGTTCTGTAGACATGAAAGAATATGTAAGATAGTAATACAAACATCACACAAGGAAGTTTATTTCTTTTTAAACCTGATTGCTCATCTGCCTTTTCAGAAACTTGTAGCTGAATTACAACAGTATCCCTACACAAACTGCCTTCCATCGAACTAAATTAGCTCTTTTCTCTTTAAAAACTGTTACAGTATTGCAAGAATATGTAAGTTTAAGCATGCTGTATTTCTCGAAGATGACTATGAGAACTCTAAAAAGTATTGGAATAATATTGTGAAGCTTCTTCAGCAGTGCACCAAACCTGAGAGAGGAATGGCAGCAGTAGTGCTCTCGTACAGCCAATGGCATAACAAACCAATAAGATTTACACAGATGTATTTTCCCTCTTCAGTCACAACAGTAAAGATGGTTTTATTACTCAGGGTCCTATGAAGAGAAATTCAGTTTGTCACTGCAGCATATAGGAACCTTATATGGACAGGTACCTTGTAGAACCAGTTCTAAACTAACAGCCCTTCCTTCTCTTTCAAACACTACTTGCAAGATTTAGCTCAGTACAACATAAGTTATATTAAAAAAAAGACACAAACTATAAAGACACCCTGAACTGTTAGTTTGTCACCACAAGTTTTTCTTCAAGATCTTGCCACCAATAAGGCAAAATTCTTGAAAAAGCTTTCACAGTAAATACTGCATTTTCAGAAGATGCAGCCTGTCACAGTGCTGTCCATTTAAATGGAAAGCCAGAGATGGAGCACAGCAAGGAATGTTTAACTTCCAGCTTCGATGGTTTTTTCATCAAAAATGGTCAGAAGTCATCTTCCTATGCTAGATAACACAAATCTTAATAGTGAGATGCCCATCAAAATCTGAGATGAATTGTCACTGATTTAAGAGGAACAAAGCTGCCAGCACTACACAGAGTGCTAGAACAGCCTTGTGAGCTTTGATTTCTTTGATTTCTAAGTGCCTTGCACCAAAAGATGAACCCCCATCAGGTAACTGAGACAAGCAACAATCCCAAAGAAGGGAAGGAAATTCTATGCCATTAGATTGCTTGAGGTAACATGCTGCTTTCAGATTTTGGTACATAATGCTGCAATGAAGAAGCTGGAGAACTTATTTTAACCCTAAATAAAAAGTCTTTTGTTCGGCTTACAGTAGCTGATATTGCATTACAATATGTTTGTAGATTATGACATTCCCTAGAAAGGTTCTATGTTATTCCTGAAGGACCCCTCACAGCGCCAGTTAACCTACATGGTAATTTCTCACATCCTTCACATCTATCTTATAAGACTTCTCCATCTCTAAATGTGGAGATGCAGGAATTAATTTTATCTAATCAGTGAAGTAAGAACAGAGAAGAGCGGAGTTGCAAGCCTTCATCTGTCAGAAACAAGGAGACATTAAGAATTTCCACAATTCATCCACAGCTAAAAATTTACTTTACGAGCCACTATTGATGCATGTCACATTTAGATTCTTAGTCTCCTCTTGCTTTATGCAGTTACGTTTGTGAAAGCTACAATGGATTCGGCTCTATCACCACTACTTGATGCACAAATGTTAACAAAAACTTTGCTTCCTTAAAGTAGGCAGCTAGAATTTCTTCTGGCACCAATTCTGAAGTAAAAAGGCAGAAAAGCCTACGTGATAGCTCTTCAGTAAAGAAAACTATGACCTTGATAAGGCATCCCAAAATGGATAGGATGTGTAAGCCTAAAGGATGGGCAGAAAATGTCTGAGGTGAGGTCTATTTAGTATCTGGACACATTTACCATTGCAGCATACCAGGAAAAAGCCAATGATATCACGAAGAGAGGTACAGATTAAGCCATGTGCAAATACTATTGAGTGCTACAGCATTTATTTGAGAGTTTCTTTGTGTGTTTTGTAGGTATTAACTGTCGAGCAAATCTCCCGCTTACATTTTTGGCCACTGAATGACTGCATTTAAGAGACATCCTTTGAAGAAGAGCTTCACTCAGCTGTGACAGTCTCAACATTCCTAAATCCCAGCAGTACTTTCAATCCACTGATATGTCAAGTTCCAGACAGTCTCATAGTTAGCCTTTGAACTTATGCTTTCATTGTGTGCTTTCTACAGGTTTCTGACTTGTCTGTAGTGAGTGTGTGTGCAAAATTGCATTGCTTCATAGCTTTATACCATTTTCTGAAAGGAAAAAAGTCTTCCTTACATTCTAGACTGATTTACCTGGTAAGGTGACTAAGTAATAGCAGAAAAGGGAGAGCTAAAATTTCTCCCCCATGAACGTATAGTTACAATCAGTTACACCAATTCCAACAGCTTTATACAGTAGAAAGAAAGCTTACGTTATATTGAAAATTATAGTTATACATTCCAGCCTGCGGTACCAGGAAATAAAAGTAAATGATTTTCTCTATAAAATAATTTTCCAAGATTTTCAAGTAAACTAAACATCTCCAGGCAAACCAGCTGTTCAGCCCAAAATAGCTACCTGAAAAAGAGAAGTACGAAGGAGTAGAAGAAACATCAGCTATTGGAAGCAGTGCATTAGAAATGTAGTCTAGCAATCAACAATCAGCACATCCACAGATTAAGATGACCTGTGATCAGCCTTGAAAACAGGGGTGCACTTGCCTGATACCATGTATGTTCTTGATTGCATAACTTATTTCTCTCCGCAGCTCTTTCTCATTGAACTCCATCTAAAGGAACAAAAACATTTAAGATCACATTAGGGGAAGCTTTGAAGTGAAATAGAAAATATTACTTTTTTCCAGTATAACTGGAAGACAGGCAAGCTCAACTAATGTAACATTAATCTTTAATCATGCTGAACAAAAGGTAAGTATTATGAAATGTTTTAACACTAAGGCTACAAGCAACAGTTAGGACTGCTAGAAATTATGCACCCTTCTATTCCCAATATATCAAACAGCTGAAATGATCTTGCAGCACATCCCAAAAGAGACAATAGTTGGTGGATGAAGCCAGAAACAACATTTTAAAGACACAATTTATTTATTTATTTTTAAGTCTGGTTTCATGCAGTGGTACAACTTACACCGCCACGTTCTCTGCTTATCCTTGTATAATCAGTGAACGTACAGATGTTATAATTATGAAATATACCAGAGAGTTTAGCTAAGCAGTTATTATACCAAAAGAGAATAGATACAATGCTCGCCCGTATCCTGGGCTCACTATGAAACTCCAGAGGAGAGATCTCCAGAAGAGATCCTTCCCCACTGGCAGTCAGCTGTTAAATGGGGTCTAGGAGAGGTGCAGCCTGGCTCCACCCCTTCCAGCAGCACAGGTGAATTGCCTTCACCTGTGCTCCCATGGCTGACTCATTGCTCGCCTCAGGTGATCAATCAGAGGTTCAGGCCTTGATTCAGCAGTTCCCGTACAATCCTCAATTTCCCATCCTACTGTTTTTCAACCAAATTTAAGAGAGGAATGAATGGTCTCAGAGTTACGAACCTTTTCTTCATGTTTCTCAAAAGCAAACTAGCTGACAATATTTTAGTATTGTCACAAGTGAAAGGCTCACTATGTAATCCCAACTGTAGCCTGTTCTCTTGAAGTGCTAGTTGGCACAGCATATTTAAACCTCAGAACTAGCTAAAACCTGTGTGATTCTCACCCAGCTGAAAGCTAAGTCATTATTGAGGCAGCCATACATAAAATACAAGGAAACTTAGGAAAAGTGTCAAAGAAAGCAGACTGGAAATACAGCAGGACTCATGGAGAGGGGAAGCTAGGATCACTGAAGAGAAAAAAAAAGGGTAAAAGAACACAACATGAATTCAGTTGACCACTTCTTAGTTCACAGACCACTGTAGTTTATTCTGTCACTCAGAAGGCGGGTAAGCAAGAGATGTATCAGGAGGAAAAAAAAAGTTATCTCTAAACACCAAATTTGAACCTGTTCCACTCCCTCTCCCCTTTCCACTATGAAAACATGGGACAGAAAATCAGTTTTGTCTTATGCTCTGAAAAAAGCAAGAAAATAACCTGCAAAATGTACATGTTTCATTTGTGTAGTTTTAACAGGTACTAGCTACTTGAACACAGCAACTGAAATTTGCCAATGGTAGTTGTTTCTTTTCCCCACCTAACCAGAAAGAAAATGCCATTAGTGAGAAAAAAAATAAAAAGCATGAAAAATAATAGGAGCTGGGACTATAATTATATTCATATTACCATACTTCAGAATCTTCATTGTATCTCAGTACCCATAACTAGAAACAAAGCTAAATGTCTCAATAATCACGCAATGAAATTTCTTCTACAGTAAAGATCATGTTCCTCACATCAAGCTTTATCTTTGCTTTAGTACTTTTGGTATTGAAATAGGAATACATAAATAAGACAAAAAGTAACATCACCAAGATGGATAAATACCTTCACTAGTTCAAAAGGGAAACGTTCATGGAAAATACGATTGATTTTGGCACCACCTGAAAGTTCTAGTGTATCCACCTGATCTCCTGATCCTTCAATTCTTTTTTCAAAGTCCACTGAAAACTGCTGTACCATCCTAAATTTCAAAGAGATGGAAAAAGATTAACTTAAGCACTTCAACTATCAACTATTAGTTCAGCACTATTGAACAATTAAAATGGGTTTGGGAATTGACAAAAGTGTCTACAACAATTAATTCACCCAAGCTGCCTATCCAGGGTGCTATACTTGTAAATCCATTCCTACATACATACACACACCCCCACATTTCGTCCTTATAGGATGTAGCTCCATATACTACCTTCCTTTTTTCTTAAATGTTGTGTTTAAAAATAGTAACAACAGCTTATTAAACCATATGTTAAAGTCAGCTTCAAATATATCAGGGCACCAGGCTACATTTCTATTCCACTGTAATTGCTATCGCTATTTATCACATTCATTTATTTATTAGAAAGAAAAATAACAGCAATCCCTTTGAATTCTTTCTCCTTCAGAAAACAGTACTGTAGCAGAATATGCTTGAGATGCTCACAGACCGAACGAGTCACAACTTCATATATATGCTTCTATCAGCTTAATGACCAAATATACAGACTAAAAAAAATAAAAATACCCACGTTGTACTCTCATAGAAGAGTCCCAGGCTCTGTTCCCAGGTTTTCCTCTCAATCAAAACATCTTAAGTTATGAGGGACAGAATTACATCTACTCTTTTGACACAGTTGTTACAAAAAGCAAGGAGTAAATCAAAGTCTGTGGCTGGATCAATGAAGTCTTGATAGTTCAGGTGACCATTTTCCTTTCTGAATTCCAGCACTGGCCTCAGTTGCTGTTCATGTGTCCCAGAACAACAGAGATATGACTTTGTACTCACCAAACTTGAATATTTTCCTTGTCCCCAACAACATGCTTAACTGCTTTCTGAAGACAAACCATCTTTTAGAATCAGCTCCTTCATAAGGAGCTCTGTAACTTTGCTGCATACCACATGAAGGACTACCATCAAAGATTAATTTTGATCTTGCCATTTGCAAGTTCTTTTGGATGGCCAAGTTTTCATATCTTATTAAAAAAAAAAAAAAAAAAAAACACAAAAACGAACATTCCCTATTCTCCTTTCATGCTTCTCATCTTACAGAACTCTAACACAACCTCCTCCCTTTGCTTGAGGGCATCTTTTTGACAGGCTGTAGAATGTGTCCTGCAATCTAAAGCATTTTCTTACCTTAACATCACGTATGTTACTCATCTTCGTACCTTTTCCTGCTCCACCTTTTCTCTTTCTATGATTGCTAATGCTAATTTAGGGAAACCCTTGCTGAAATATTCAAGTGTTCTGGAACACCAAACACAATATTTTTCAGAGCTTGAATAAAGCATCTTTTTCCATATCCTAACATTTAAACACATGGGGGAAAAAAATGTCAAGCAAAACAAAACAAAACAAACCTATAGACAAATGGAAAGCAGATAAAAGACAACACTCACTGCAACAAGGCTTTTGTTTTTCTGGTTGGATCTTCTGGTCTGAAGTTTTTGTATACCTCTACTTCATGTTCTATAGAAAGCAGCTGGCTCTGAAGTTTGCTCCTGAAGGCTGGCAGGGTATCCCGAATATGATTGGTAAGTTGCTAAAAAGCAAATAGAAGTCCTTTTATACTGTTACTAAAGATGAAAGCAAGAGCATAGCTATTTCCTTCTGGCTGCCAAACATATCAGTGTAGCCTGTGCTAGCTTACTAGTGTAAGCTTGATCTTTGAAGCAATGGAGACAGTTCAAGAACACCACAACATCCCTTTCATGTACACATTATATGGAGGCTTGAAAAACTTCTTGACTTTTTCACTCATTATGGCCTGATATGACATAGTTGTTTAGCTATACGCTAAGAAGTTATTTTAATTTGAAATGGACTCTCACAATAACTCAGCATTTTGTTGCCAACATCCATTTCGCTGATTCTGAGCATCCAAAACCACTTGAGAACAGTGACAGAAGGCAGTATAGGCATACAGAGTATCTACTTAGCACTCTCTCTTTCACTACTCACAAAACTGACTTTCACAACACTTCTACTTCGTTGTATCCAGAACACTAAAGAGAAGAGATTTAGCCCTCTTACAGCACTTAACTTCTTTAAAAATATGTATTTTTAAAAAATCTTGATATAAAGCATTATCACTGAAGAGTGTTGGCTTTCATTCATGAAAACTATACCTAAAAATACTGGAAAATAAACTGGAGTAGAAAAAGTCTTAGAAAAGCTCTTATCTCAGTTACTTCTGCCCATATATGTTGTAATGTGTATGGACAATACTGTCAACTGTCCAATGAGCCTCTCATGCATTGTATCCATTCCTTGATTTAAACTAAAATGGACTTTTTTCACTATACCTTCCCAGTCACACAATGATAAATAAAGAATGTCAAATACCAAAGTAGGAAAACTGAGCCCCGAAGTTGTTCAGAAGGCCCGAAAGGCACATTATCAAACGCTGGGGTTTCCCTAGAGCACCACCTTGTGGACGCAGAATAATTTAAATACTACCCGGAACCACAAACACTCATGCATTAATAACCTGGGGACAATTCTTGCATACATCCTCTCATGTAATATTCTACATACAGTAATAGCAACAGAAGACCAACAATTCATACTGAAATAGATAAACTAAAAGGAAAAGAAGGTAAAAAATGTTACTAGTATATAAACTCAACGACATATAAGACAGTTTCAAGGAAGATGAAACTCAGTTGATTTAGTTTCAAAACTAAGACATAAGGTATTCATCTTTCAATGCATTTAAACAGACAAAACATCCCAAACACACACAAACCTGTAGGATGCAAGCAAGTTCTTGCATTCTGTTGAAGAATGTTTTTCTAAGGCACAAATAAATAGCATTCGCATTCTTTCTGAACAAGCCCAGAGTATACCTTAACCTGGTTGTAAAGATACACAGCTGCAAAGTCAGAGCAGCAAGAAATTAGCAGGCCAACCATGTAGTCTACTTATCCAGTATGTCCTGTGCTGTTTCCAGCTGCTATCCAAAATGGACAAAGCCAGGCTGACCTAGCCTCTGTCTATTCCAAACCTACAGCAGCAATTCAGCAATGAACCGGAGAAAATACTATCAACTCCAGATTTTAGGAATGTCAAAAGCACTGGTTGGCTGATAAAACTTAGTTTCAAAGTAACAGTAATAATATCAATGAAATTTTAAAAAAATAAATAAATCATAGCATCATCAGTAAATTTAGGGGGACAGGCAGGGTTTGGTCTTGCCCTTTTTGAATTTGTTGAGACTCATTATCATCAGGGTCACATACGATTCAAGCTAAGGCTGGCATTACCAATGGACACAGTGGTGACAAGAATTACATATTTCTGCAATTGTGCAGCAGGCAGCATATTGACTAGGACAGTAAGCTACAAGTTTCTTCTCCAGCTATCTGGGAAGAAGACCCCTATTTCCTGCTGAAGAAAGCTGCAATCTGATGAGTTTGGGCATGAATGCTTAGAAACAGACCAAAGGTTTGGGCAAAACTAAAGGCAATGTGAACCAAGTCCTCCTGTGTTTGTCATTTATATCATTAGTGTACTGTATGTGCTTCTACTAAAAACTACATCAAAGCATAGATTTTCAGGTTAAAGTACACATATGCAGGGAACCTTCAGGACACATCATATCTCAAAACATCTCTCACCTCCCCTCTTCCCCCCACAAATTTCCAGAATCGATTTCTAAGAGTCGTGTTAAACTAGAAGAAATGTGATAATTACAGAATAGTGTACTTGGAGAAACACCAAGGAAGAGAGAATTTTAACTCTTTGTACTTTCATATTCAGCACTCAAGAGAATAGGGAAGTGCATAACTGTTAGTACAAGTCATAAACAGCATTATTATCAGGTAAATTAAAAACAACAAAAGTTCTGCACACTAATCTAAGTACTAACTACTCATCTAAGTAAGAGGGAATTTATCCTGAGCATGAAAAGCGGCAGGGAGAAGATATAGAGTACCCTGATATTGGAAGATGTTAGGATCCCAGTGCTCCAAGGTTACTTAGAATTGTCACCCTTGTTTTCCATCTCTTGTGACTACACTTCCAGTTTTGTAGATTGAGCGCACACAATTCTGCTTTGCTGGAGCAAAAGAATTTTTGCAAGGAATGCCAAGTCCTCCCCAAGGCAGCAGAGAACATCTTGTACTTTTTAATGGCCAAAACCAGCTTGCTTCTACACAGTCTCCCTCAGAGTTACTCTGTTCACCCACACAGTACACAGTGAAAGAAGACTGTAGGTTACAACTATGTGCTGCTGTGCACAGCCCCAAAGAAAAAAAAAGAAGTCCATTGAATGGCTCTGTACCCCCCCAGTATCTTCATAAGGATTTTGGGGGTATGTGCACATTATTTTACTGCATCTGTAATTAATATTACAGCTTAAATTGCAGCTTTAAGTAATACAGACAGAGCTAAGAGAAGCTACTCTAGATTATTACAAACTAATAAAGTGGAATAAAATATTACAGAATTTCCAAAGTTGGAAAACTGCATAGTCAAAGAGTACCATTATTAGCTTGTGTCTGGATGCATGAGGTACCAATCTGAGTAAGTTTCTGACTAAGAAATAAAAAATAAAATCATGATTTTCTTGGAACAAAAATCAAGATTGAATATTATGTTATCAACGATGGAAATTTCTGCAATTAGCAATCTTAATTATTGTAGGCTTATGAATACTGACAAGTGCCTACAAATAAGGTTCTCTATATCCCACAGTACATTTCTGTTATTTTTAACATGCTACTTTGTTAATTACACTATAAAAATTAAAAGGCAGAAAAGAATAAATAAGGTTCATTTTAGTGAAGATTTTATATCAAAGCTGTCTCACAGCTGTCTCCACAAAGAACTCAGGTTTTACCTGGTTTAGAACTTTCTGAAGATACGGCGTTCCCATCCGATCTGCCATGTGCCTGTATGCTGGGTGGGAAAGAAAGAATTTCCTTTCTGCTAGAAGAGCTGCCTTTATGTCCTTCTTCCCATCAATGTCCTTTTGGCTTCTGTTCACAACACCAATATAACCTGAAACAATCCCAGCCCAATGGGCATGTTAATGCAGGTATTCTCTGCACAACTGGATTCATATTAAATTGAACTATGTTGCCTCAATTCAAACAAAAGTTTCCAATTCAGGTATTTCAGACATCATTTACAAGCACTGTAAATGAACTTAACATCCAATTTGTTCATTCTGTTTATGTGAAATAGATGCACTTCTTTTTACGTTACTAATTCAAGCGTACAAATATCTGAAACTTCAGTGCACTCCAAAGAAGTCACTTCAAATAAAAACAAAATCAAAGTAACAAAAAAGAACAACAAAAAGAAAACCCAACAAGTCTGGGTAAGTAAACAATACAGCACTAAGAAAATACAGGAAAAATGAGTAATTTCTTCATGTCTGCTGGAGGAATACGTTCACAACTTTGCTGTGTTCATATACTGAAAGGACATGGTGGTCTCATAAGCCAAGTATAACTAGAAACAAAATTATTGATACTGTTAACAGTGAAAGTGACTGTAACAGTAGCTGTTGGAACAATCAAATAGAGAACTTCCACAAGAGGTCAAAACCAGATTAACAGCAAGATTACCGAAGCGCTGGTGCTGGCTTCTGTCATACGTAAGAAAAAAGACTCTTTTGTTGAAAGAGACAGCAACCTGGCACAGAAAAAGAAAACTGGCTAATAAATAATGCTGACATTTCTTGTTTCCTCGGGAATAAGCAGCATATTTTCCAGGTCCAGGATAAATTATTTTACTTACAGGATATTTTTAGCACATCCCCTTTCTGTGTTTGCTGAATGGAATATAATAAAAGCTAGGAACACATCAGGTCCAGGATAACCCTTCATTCATCTCCAGAACTCTCAAACACTGCTGTTACCAAAACCAAAGAACAGAGGCAATTGAACATTTTTACCTCTACGAAGAGGAAGTAGTTTATTTTCTAGAACGTCTCTTGCATCTGTTCCTTCATCCATCAGATCCAATTTTGTGATCACACCAATGGTTCTAAGGCCTAATCAAATCAGAGATGGGAAAAAAAACAACAGTGAAAAAATCATTTATTTGGAAAAAAAAACAAATTATGTCCTACAGTTCCATAGTGATTATTGAAAATGTGATCATCTCAAAGATTTATCACACAACAACCACCACAGTTGCAAGTAAGGGCATGATTGGAAATGAAGAGATCATCATTGGCAGTGCTGAAATGTATTCCTCAAATTTGTTTAACGAGGCTCGGTGGCTACTTTTAATCATGCTTACCTTGAGGGTCTACTTCTTTAGCTAACTTCAGAGCATCTGAGTTGGCCAGATCCGTGTTAGCTGGAGTCACGGCCAGTATCAAACAGTTTTCTCGAGAGATGAACTGCATTATCATGTCTCTTATCTGCTGCTCGATATCTGGAGGCTGATCTCCTACTGGCACTTTAGTGATTCCCGGCAAGTCAATAAGAGTCAGGCTTAGTACTGCATGGAGAACACAGAACCACAACACTGGTTAGCATGCCAGACACATCTAAAGAGATCTATACAGGTATGGTTGTAGACAGATTTTAGTCACATAAAATCTTATACAAAGCTTATATCCTTCCAAAAGCAGTTATCAGCGGTTCAAATAAAACACCTGAGAGTCTGAAAAGTGTATTTGTTACTGTAGTTGCTTCCCTATTGCTCCTTCATTTGGATTTAAGAGTATTACTCAATATTGTAAGCATTACAACTGGTGTAGGCAAATGATACTTATATGGAATATCACTGAAGTCTCTTAGGCAAATGAATATGGCTTTCTGAGCTTTTTCCATCAGCTGTAGCACAGTTAACAGGCCATTCATATTTCATACTTCAATCCACAGACCACCTAGAATCATCAGCTTGTTCAACTACTACTGCAACAGAATATCCTTCAGACAAAGGAGAAAATTAGGATTCCTAGAAAGGAAATACATTTGGTGCCTGTCCAATACAGATAATAGTTGCTACACTAAAAGACTGATCCATAAAACAAATTAAGAGCATTAGGTAGAAAATTTTCACATTCTCCTGGTGTCAGCACGTTCAGGAAGCTTGCTGTGAGGCACAGCATTTAGTTCAGTCACTCTCCTGTTTGCTGTGCCACATCTGCATAGCAGCAACAGGGCTCAGGAGCACACACTTAGAGCCAAGGCATATCAAAGGGAGGACCAGCATCTCTTTAATTACCTCTCCTCTTATTTTAATCCTTATGTCCTTTGATTCACAATCAAGGCATCAGATGAAGTGGTTAGATAAATGCCTGATCCAGGCACACCACTTTTCCCCTACATGCAGACTGAACTCAATGCAAAACATTTCCTCTAGATTGCCTTCATTAAATAGAGCAGATGGCAACCAGAGAACAGAACTTTCATCTACACTGGGGATCTATAACATAATGCAGCTTCAAACATCAGCATTGTCCAAGTATGTTTTTAGTGACAAGGAATAAGAAACATCCAATAGGACAAAGAGATATAATGACTTTCTAGATCATTGATCTAAGAAATCCATATGGGTGGAGGCAAGAAGGGTTTTTCCACTTCATCTGCTACCTCCTATGTCTCTTTACCAAAGAGTTTACTGGTGAGCTCCTAATAGTATATGTGCTGCAGGAAGGATTGGCTTCTCCCTGATGTAGAGGGGGAATGTTTTAAAATCATGAGAAGATTAAATGGGATAGAGTCCATGTTCTGCCCAACTCTAGAAGTAACAGCTCTCTGCAATAGAGTGGTTTCATAATGCAGCAGATGCTGAATTTCCTTACACAGGTATATCCACTTCTGGTGGAAATCTTTGCATCCCAGAAGACTGCTAATCAATAAACAGACAGAGCTCAGTAATATATTACATCACAGGAATATACAGTTGAATGATCTCACTTACCATGTGGAGAATATATTCTTAAATTAATAGGAATTGAAGAAATCCCTTTGTTCACTCCTGTTATTCTATCTGTTTCTACTTCAATTTCCTGACGAACTTCATCAAAATCTGTAAACTTTCTTCCTTTGCAGTGTAGAAATTCAGCATACTCTGTGAAGAATATCAATAGCATGTCTGTATTTCACAAGTTCATAACAGGCTTCACTATTTTCAAGCCCCTAGGTACTCTTCACATGAGGATACACAAAAGCACGTCATCACGTATATCAAGAAAACATTCCATATGAGCACATGCAGTTAATACGATGGCACAGGTGAAAGAGTTTGTTAAAGAAGTCAGGTTGACTGAATATGATTTACTACTTTTATCATTAGCATTTCATCTTTCGAAACAACCTGAAAGATTCAGATAAATACCATATACGTCTACAGAGTAAAGAACTGGTTTGAACTCAGATTCTGACTTTTCATGCAATTACTTTTGCTCATAATACATCACTGAATGAAGAAAAGTTATTCAAGTTCCATATCACATTTGTTTTATCATCATTTGTTTTCAAAAACTAACAGCACTTGTTTCAGATGATCTTAGCAAGGGAGTTTTCTACATTTTTACAAGTTGATAATGAAAATAAGAGCACTTAAAACACTTCAGTGTTTTCAAATACAACTCCTCACTAAAGACTTCCCATAGTCTAAATCCAAACCATGCTTTAACAGTTTGTAAAAGCTTCTACAGGTGTAGCTGTGATTTCACTGAAGTGGCAAAACTCCACTCATCATCAGCTTGTCCTCTTAGCCTACAAGGGTATCAACTAGGAATTGTTTTGCTATCAGACATTGACTCCAACATGACACTAGGTCCCTGTTTTCACACTTGCATCCAAACACTGCTTCTACTCTTTGGATTCCTCAGGATTTCCTGCCCTCATGGTGTACAGCCAAAGGCATACCTCAGGATTTTAAAAGTGGAGTTTCATCCTTCAAAAGAGGATAAACATAGAAGTTGCTGAAAGCTGTGACAAACACTAATGAGGACAGATATGAGCTCACATCCTGTTCCTACAGGGTCTAAGCAGTAGGATGGAGAAAGGTTGGACAAAAGACTGCAAGTTCAAGTCAGTTTTGCTCTGCAGTCAAAGCCTGATCTCACAGTTCAATTTTGGTACTTCTTCTGCAGGAAACATTTCTGATAGAAATGCCTTGAACACCAGGAAATTGCTTGAGCTGCTGCTGTTTGAGCAGATCAGAGAGTGCAAATGGATAGATGGCCTTATCTGTCAGAACTAAGTCTGTCCCGCAGGTTTCCCTTACGTCATTTTACTACCGTTGCTGACCGCGTTGTTAAAAAAATGAAATAGTCAAAACTAGATGTCAAACCATAACAGTAGTAAAAGCAAACCAAAAGCCAAAAACAGCAAGAAGTGGGCAAACAGTAAACATCACCTCACTGCCCCACACTGCCATAAACTCCCTGGGATTCAAAGTGTGAGGGACAGGGAAACCCATCCTTGCTGAGACAAAAACAATGCATCTCATCCTAAAAATAAGAGGGCACTTCATCTTACTTTTCACGACTTAAGAACTGCAGAGCATAGGATAATGACAATCAATGTTTTTCTGTATACTTAATATTCAACTATTTATTAAAAAAATAAAATAAAATAACAACCAACAAGGAATATTCAAATACTGCAAAGTGAAAGAGAAGACATTACACTTGTAACACTTGTTATTGCAAAGATGAGAAATAGGTACCTACTGAAAATAAGAGCTGACAAGTGGTTCCTATTTTGTCTGAGTGCTCCTGGGATAAAGCAAACTGCATTCTTCCCATCTACAGTTTTTAAACTGGTGGCTCATCATAATTTCTCAGCATAAAATTTCAAAATTGAACCAAAAACTTTGTGCTTAGCTACAATCAGATGGCTGGCTCAGCTCAAAAAAGCTTTTCTCTTTCTTCCACATGGCATTTAATAACAGGACAAGTCCCAGTCTGAAACGGCTTCAAGGTAATCCAAGTGAAAAAGCTGACTACCTTTTAGCTATGTTAATATTTCTCTTTCTCATTCCCCTCAGAGCCATCTGCAGTCCCATTAGTTCTGAAGGAAGAGGCTTTACAACTGTGCATAACCTGTGGTGCCACACAGCCTACAGAATAAAAATCCAAATGAACAAGCAGTGCTTTGTTCCGGCCCTCTCAGCTCCTCGCCTGTCCTTGGCAGTGATGCCCTCAGCCTGGATGAACACACGCTTTAATGCAAGCCTCAGTTTTCAACCTTCACATGCAGAGGAACACATTAACACTTAAACTTCTTGTGGGAACAGACACAGAGTTGGACAGAAGGCATGATCCTGCCTGACACTCAGTGTTTACTGATGTGTTTTCTGTATAAAGCTGGAGTTACATCAAGAGAAGGAATAAGAAAAAGAAACAACCATCATCTTCACATGTATCATACTTTTCAAAATTATCTTTAAATAAACAGTATCATTTAAAGCAGTTTGGATAACATGGAACAAAGAAGCTACCATCACATAGCTCTTTATGGCATCCAGCTACAAGTGTCACGACAGGTTATCATTTCTCTTCAATTTTGATTCATTTGGACAAGATGTGCAAACGGGTGTTATGGGATAATATTTTGCAGAATGCTTCCCATTTTTCCTGTATGTTACTTCCCCAAGGACTTCTATGAGTTCATCCAGCACAGCAATGCACTGTTACAAACAACAAACAGCTATTGCTGTTTCCAGACCACTCACTCACTGTGCTGAGCTCTTCCACAGGCCAGCTAAAGAAAGCCAAGTTAGGTAAGCCATGCGACAAGAAACGAAACAGGTCTTAGAAATACATCAAAGGTTTCTGGAAAACGCCCCTGATGTGCATCGGTCTGAACCCACAACCCCTCACAGTCTGATAAAGCCCTAAAAGGTTACCTAACAGAACAACCTCGTAGAGCTCAGGAATTTACCAGTGAGACGAGACAGAAATTCAGTTCCTCCAAGTCTGATTTCAGCAAGAATTATTCCCATGGTATCTCAGAGGAGCTAACACTCCAGCTTGGAGTTTTCAAAGAAAGATGATGCAGGAAATCAGAGGCCTATAGCAAACATTTTAAATACACCTTGTAAGGGGGAATACCTTCTGTGGCCATGGTTTCTATCTTCCAAATCCTTTAGGGAGAAAATCTCACCCAAAAATGACATTTCTGCTAGCTTCAGCTAACAGTCCACCAGCCTCAGGGAAATCACTGTGTTTTTAAATCACTCCTTCAAAGGAGTGATTTAAAAACACAGAACCAGAGTTCATGAGTTAAAGCCCCTCACCTTTTCTTTGATGATGGAGCAGCTTTTTCTGAACAAAATAAATGCAGTTGATCCATTTAGACTTTAACAAATCGTTCAATATATTTTAATAGGAGAGAGAGAGGCAGTATCAAAAACCCTTGTTGTCTCATCCAATCTACAATTCCTTTTAATTCTCCATTGCTCTAGCTTTGTTGACATGATGAAGATAAAATTCAGGTCTTCCCTGCTAACCTTCAAACAGCAAGTCTACAAGAAGTACAAGAGTTTTCTGAAGTGGTATTCCTGTTAATGCACAGAATGACAAGAATATCATAGCCAAAGAGCTTAAAAACATTGGAAACAGCATAGATTTGACCAGCATAAAATACCAGTTCACAGACTTAGGAACCAATTAAATGCTTTAATTATAATGGTAAACACTCATATAAGGGGAGGAAAAGTAAGTATGCTATTCACTGAAATAGTCTGGTGCATCCTTGACAGTTTTTGCTTCTAGGAAACAAGAGTTCTCTAGGAAACAACAGTTCCTCTGTTCTTTCAGCCTTGCTCTACAGCTTATGCTTTCTATGCAACTCATTTTTAAGACTGTATTGCTGTTAACGTACCTTGCACAACATTTACTTCTCTGTTTTACAAGAGCGTGACATCAGTGGTTTGTGTTCTGTCAGTGATCAAACGTGAATGCTACTGCAGATCTACTCAGGTTACTGCAGACAGACAGACACACACACACACCAGTCAGAGAGGCAAAGGAGGCCTGCAGCCTCGCACTAACAGCGCTCTCCTTCTTAGACCTTATTAGCCCTGTTTGGATGGCGGGTCTTTCACGGCCCCATTCCTGCTGAGGAAATCTGTGAGATCATTTGTATTAAGTGAATTAAGCAGCCTACATTCTTTTAACAATTTTTTCCATTTTCTCCTATGGATGTTTTTTGCCACCAGATGGCAATAAAAGATGGATGGGCCTAAGGAATGAAGCCTCGTAACACTTTAACGCAAGGGCACTTGCATTAAAGCTCAGCAACTTCAAAAGGAAAGAGCATCTGCAAGATTTGAGAAAAAATCCACAACATTTTTGAACCCTACGGTGATTTACATTCCACTCAATGTTCTAATTGGCAGAACTGAAACAAATGTGGGCACTGTACATGTGGAGCGCTCATCTAAAAACGTCCAGCTCAGTAACACTTCTCAAAATCTGTTAGCCTGACGTTTTTCTTTAGCAGAGAAATCAAAGGACTGACCATGAAAGAAATTCAAAGCTCCTCAAAAAAACAGTTATCAAAATGAGGAAAACAACCCTCCTCCACAGTATTTTAACATTTAAACAGCCAATTCACACAGAGAGCAAAGCATTTCTAACAAATGTAAGACCTACAGCAATAGCCTCACCCAAAACCAGAGAGCATCTTTTAGCTGTTGTTACTGTTTAAAAAGCACAGTAGCCAGTCTCCAGGAACCTAGATAATTACTTCACCATCACAAGAAGGAGAAAACATATCAGAAAGAAGAATAGATTGCCTAAAGTCATAGGGATGCTGCAATAAAATTATGTTTACAAAATAGGTTTTAATGCATAAATGAAGGCACACCAAGCGAATGGAAGAAAGTCTTAAGCCTTCCCTTAAGGAATGCTGGCAACAGAGAACAAATCACTGTAAGTTAGCATGCTTATCAGTAAAGTTTGCAGACAGAAGAGTTGAAATGAAAGCAAGGTACCTGATACAGACTTCAGTTATACTTCTCCTAGACGACTGAACACTAACACAGCCCTTATAGCTCCTGTCCCAGCTCATACTGTGTGCTAACACTTACATCCTAAAGATACACACAGAGAAATACTTCCAGGAGCGCAACTATAGGAGTCTGTAGTTGCATCCTTCCTCCTGAAGAGGAATCACAAGTAAGGGAGGATGAGAGCAGCACTCAACTCATTGGTAACTGCTGAAACACCACAACTGTTTAGTATTTAAACCAAATGCTTTCTGGTCAGATCAAATGAGCTTCCTGTTTCTTATGAAGCAGCAGTCAAGTGCTTGAAGAGCCAGCACATCTTTTGTCTGGTTTGGATATCAGACTCACAAAGTCAACTGCCTTCACATCCAACTTCTCACCCAGGAGAAGGGAGATGGAGTCACTCCCACAAACAGCACCTGAATGCCTGGGCTCATTTAGCACAATTGTCCTGTTTGCCCTGCAAAAACCCAAAGCTCACCAGCAGAGCAGCTGCCAGCTAACAGCACCACATCTCTGCCTTCTAAAAACTCACTGAAGTGGGTCCTCTCCAGTGGGACTGTTTTCTCCTATATTCTCTACTCTGAGTTCCTTCAAAGCCTAGCAGCAAAGCACCCGGGAGCAAGAGTCCTGGTTCACCTGGCACTGAAGATTCCCAATGCTGCATAACTGCCCAGGGTTGAGTGCAGTGACCGCACACCATCAAGCTGCATCTGGATCGTTCCGCACGCTCAGTGTAAGATGGGAGCTCTCAGTTGTGATTTCTATGTGGCAAACAAAGCTGCATTAGCAGTATTTGTTTATTACAGAACAATGACTTCATGCTGTTTGGCTCAATTTCAGAAAAACCTCATATACGCCATCTTTCTTCAACAGTAGGGATACAAGAGAATTATAAATCTGAGATGAAAACTAAGCATACAGCACTGTGATCCCACCTTCAGGACTACAGATGAACGGCTTTAGGACAAGCAATGAGTACCAAATTCTGACTACCAGAAGAGAACCACCTTGGAGACTCAAATACTTACAGGATGGAGATCTTTTTCTTCTCCTGTAGCTGGTGCAGTGGTTTATTGAATGCAGAACACATTTACTGTTTCATCTGTAATGCAGCTGGGCAGTTCCAAGAAGAAATTCAAGCGGACTCAAGAAGAGCCCCAAGTAGTACAGAGAAGAACAAGAGAGTTGTTTGCAGTACTATACAATCATTTTTAACATCCATGCTATGATTTATTCCATGGTACCAGGTACTTCTCTCATTATCAGAGTCAAAGGAAAACAGGCACAACTACTCACGGCTGTCATGTCAGCTGTGATAATTAAAACCTGTCTTTGCCTCCAAGATTTCAGCAGAGTACAGTGCTTGCATGGATATGGAAATGCAAACGGCACAAAGCCACATGTAGCAAAAAATGTTACTGTGATTAGAGGAAGTCAACAGATCACAGCAAAATAGCTTTGCACTAATTACACGGAAATTTCTAAAAAGACACAGACAAACTCCTAAAACACTGTCTCATATGAGATACATTTCTTAGTACTGGGTTGTCTCACGTTACTGCTTGCATATTCTCATCTTTAAGGCCCAAAGACACCAGCTCTTTACCCAGACATACCAGACCCTTTCAGATGTTGGAGATCCCTAGCAATGTCTCCCAGCCAAACCCTGCTGTACCCTTCCATGATGTCTCCAAGCTTAAGAGTGAGCAACCAAAGTTCCCCCTTATTCGAGCGTGCACAAATGCCTCAGCTGGCAACCTTCATCCCTTAGCGCCGCAACTGAAAGCCAGAGGAAGCCTTAACCATCAGCCCAATTCATCTTTCAAAAAGATCTTCAGACAGTTGAAAACACTTCTAAAATACCCTGCAGTCAACTCTGCATGCTTATATGTTACAGCACATAGTATATAGAAAGTGTTCTGTTCCCCTCCCTAGAATATTACAAGGTTAAGAATAGCTATTTTTAACAGGTGAGAAAGGTTCTAGGATTAGAAAGCAGTTAAGCTTGCTACAGTAGCAGAAACCTGATAATATCCTCTAACTACTTTCTGTAACAGCTTAGACAATAATTACAAACTTGATAAAAATCAGTCCAGCATCTGCTTCCTGTGAGAGAACACTGTGCTTCTCTGAGTAGTTTATTTTCTCTTTTAAATCAGTTCTGAAAGATTAAAGCAGCTCCAAATATCTTTTTCTTTTAAAATTCCCCACCAAAACCACCAAAATCAAATAATGAAACACAGTTTAAAGCAAGTAACAAAATAATCAAAGCCTGCGTATTCAAAGGTGCTGACATCTGGTCCCAGACAAGAAATACACAGCATTTCCTAAAGGGATAAATATGTCCTAGCAGCTAGGAAACAATACGTGAGGCAGAAGCTTATTGCTTCAGAATTGTTGTTGTTTTTAAGCTGTAATGGAAAAACTACTTCACAGCAGAACAGGCATTCAGACAAAGATGTAGATGCAGCTAAGGCTGGAAACATTACATGAATATATTAATGGGGAAAATATCGGGAAGAGAGAGAAATCCTTTCATTGACCTTAACCAGAGAGAAAACAATGATTTTACAAAACAAGGCAATAGAGATCAGGCAGGGTACATTTAGGATGGATGTCAAGGAAGATTTAACCACCTTAGAGTGTAAGAGTTTGCTTCCTTTTTTTCTTATGTCCCCACAGTTCAGTCATTCTGTTAGGAATGCCAGCACAGAGCTTGATTCTTTTCTTTCTTCTGCTCCTACATGGTGCTGGGAAAATTACATCATGATTTTTCACATTTGGTCCTTATTCATGTTTCAGCATTTTTATCAGGGCTCTGAAGCCAGGCATGCAGATTTGACAAGTGTTCATACTTCTAACCTAAATGAACTTGATCTTCTACTATGTATAAAACACTACAAGTACACATTACATACTTTAAATCCCTGAGGTATAAGTTGGGCATACAGAAATACTAGATTCTACAATCTTTCACTTTCATAGTATATAACTAAAGAAAATTTCTTAGATGTATTGAAATATTGAACGTGTTTTACAAGCAGTAAGCCAGAGAAAAATTTAGAGTGCAGGCAGACTGAAGCCTACCTTCCTGCTGAATGACATAGGGACATTTTAGAGAAAAAATGCACCCAAAAACTTAATTACATCTCACACATAGAGACAGACTCAAGTCCTGCAGACAGTTTCAAATTTGTTTCTTCCCCAGCTTCACAGTGTATCACAATTTAAAGAGAATTCCTTCTTAAATCCTACTTTGGATGTAATCTCTTTTCACTCGTTTCAGAAGATGTCAACAGAAAACCAGTGATTTTATTGCTTATATTGTTTAGCATGGAAAAAAAAAAAAAGAGAAAAACAGGAAACAGGTTTTAAACATGCCAGAGAATGGAGCTACTTGACAGCAGATGCCACGTCACTTGGAAGAGTCCCAGGTGGTGAGTTCTGATGAAAGGTCCCAATATCTCACATAGCTCAGTGGTATACATGCAGTATTTTCATTTTTGACCAGACAAATACACAGGAGCCTCATTCTCACAAAGTCTACCTTCTGCTCTACTTAGTGCAGTGAGTGCAACCTAAAAAGACAAGTCACGAAAACAAGCTGCATGAAACCAAATCCGTGTGCACTGGAGCAAGGGTCGAAGACAGAAGTACCTTAATCTTGATGTGTTACAACTAATACAACTGCAGAGCTCATTAAGCAACGCAACATCAAAATTAACTTCTGAATCAATTTGCTTGTAATAACTCTTTTCTCCTCTGCCACAAGTTTGATCTTGGATCAAATTGACTATGTTCTCTAGGATTGAGGTTGCATTATTTTACCAGACAGGACAATGAGCTTAGTTGGCCTTGAGCATGCAATTCTGAAGCAGCTGGCCCTTGTTCCAGGCAGTGCAGTTGCACCTTTCTTTGCACTGATTAATTTTCCTGGATTTTTAATTTCCTCCTGCCAAAGTACACAACAGCATTTTGTCCAGGCAGCGAACTCAGAAGAAAGAGAGGTTACCTGTTTTGGCAGTGACAAGCTGCAACACCAATGGCCGTCTTGTTACAATCCCAGAACCTCGTGGAAGAAAATCCCTAGAAACATGAATAAAACAGAAGTCACAACCCAGAAAGGACTGTCCAGTTACATAAGGTATTGAACTAATTTGGAACCTTTGAGCTGCAATGGAAGTGGAGGGTTGCTGTACGCAAACTAATACAAATTTGGGCTGTTCATTTTGATTAGAGATAGCAATAGATCAATAGACAAATATGTAGCAAACATTAATTACCAATTCTATTTCCTCACAATCATCATATAGAACACCTTACAATTCACAATGCAGACAGAGGACCTGAAGCCATGCCCACATTTCCTGGGGTCTCTAAATAAACATGTCCCCATCCTATACTCCACTTGAAGATGCACAGAGAATAGAGTCATACAAATACACTTTAAAGCAAAGATAATGCAAAAAGCATTACATGTACTGATCTGTACCTGCTGTGATGTTTTGCAACACTTGAGACAGCAAAAGGATCAAAGAAGTAGCTTAAAAGGATATCAAAGGTTTCAAAAGGTCTGTTACAACTTCCTTACCTCCTGAGAGATGCCTGTCTCACAGCCAAGTGCCAGCTACGGATATATTCTCGTGGTGAAGATGAGAACATTTTAAGAAAAACATATTCCTTTCTCTTTATGTACTGAAGTCACAGTAACCCAGGGTGCAGAGAACACCTACCAAGATGATAATTTCAGACTTGAATTCTTTAATCTTTTTTTCTCCATTAAGAAGCCAAAAGGAATCACTATTCAGGACAAGCTGACCAGTCAGAACAAACCGGGGCAGTCTGCAACACCATACAAGGCCCTGAAATCCTTCTTGAGAGAGTTAAAGGTTAAAAATACTGATCAGTTTTCAGACTAAGCACATCCAGAGATAAAGAACACTGCACTCACACAATTCCTAGTTGTACAACACTGACCTTCCATCAGCAGCAAAATTACAAAGAAGCATAAGCCAACAACCTTCAGAACACTCTCTTTCCATGCTCACAGTAGGCTGCATTTGATAAAACCCTCTCTAACTGTAACAACAGACTGCATTCGGTAACCCTTCCTACTGTGCAAGTTAAACAACTTAAAGCTATTTTCAAGTTAAACTACAAGTTAAACCATATCTTCTTTTTTAAGGAAAAGCAACATAGTACTACCTTCCAACTCCAGCAATAGGGGAATCACATGAAATGCTGTAGTACTGCTCCTGCAGAAATCCTGCTTTGAAACCTACAGGACAGGATGCAGGTGCTTCCCCATCCCCTCAATTTAGAGAGCATTCTCCACAGGGTTTGTTAGCAGTGCAGAAAAAAAACAACCAGCAATGTATTAAGAATGGCCCCAAACCTCCACTTTCCCCCAAAACATCTGCAAAATACAATGTTTCATAAAAGCAAAAAAGAGGCAGCAAATACTACAGGACTGAAGACAGCCAAGACACAAAGGTCTCGTCAGACCAATAGATGATGCCCCTTAACATCCTGCTGTGCCCTTAACACTGAAGCAGAGGGCAGTTTGCAGATAGCTGCTTTTCCCAGCCTTCTGCCTACAGATCTTGGCAGAACAATCCCATCACAGGTGAAGCCTGTGATGAAAAGAAAAGAAACAAATTTTTCTGTGGTTTCAGAAATTCATCCAGGAAATCAAAGATGTTCCTGAGAACGTGTGGGTGAAGACACCAGCAAGGGAGAGAACAGGGTGCTCTGTGGGGCGAGCCATGAGCATCTCAGTGCACAAATGCAAGAATGGATTAAAATGACAAGGTGCAGGAAACAAGAATAAAATTGGAACAAAAGCTTTTTCCTTTAAAAGACAGGCATCCCACCACAAGAATCGAGCTACCTTTATACCTCTATTCTCATTGTTTTCAGCAAAAGCTCCTCTGCTGGCAGCACATATGCCAGCTCAGCAGCAGCTCTGCTCTGACGTGACGCTTTGCAGACCGGCAGCACAATGTGACCGTTCGCCCAAAACAACTGAGATACCAGCAGCCAAGCATTCAAGAGCATCACCTCAGTAACTCAGCAGCCTTAGAACATACTCATCTGTTGGAATATCATCAAATATTTTTAAGGACAACTATTATTTTTATGGCCAAGTAGTTTTTACTGTAAATGCTTTACAATTACTCACGTCTTGCTGCACAACTGTACTGTCTTCAGCATCTATTACTGTTCATTTCCAATATCAGAGAACAGGACAAGCGTATCTACTAAAACTTTTATTTAATGAGCAAGGGTAACAGATATTAGTCTGAATTTGACTTGCTAAAGGACAGGTGCCATAAACCGATGTCACAGGACGCAAAGCCTGTTCCTAAATGGCCACATCAGTACATTATTGGTTCACAATGACACAACACTTTGAGGTCTGGTCTTTCCGGCAGTAGTTCACTGTTGAGTAAAAACAAAGTTCCCATCTCTGTCTCTCCGACTAATGCTCAAGGAACAAATGAGCTGAAACTGGACGATTCATTAACGGGAAGGATCCCACACGAGAGATGGGATCACCCTTGTATATGTTCAGAAAGAGCTGAAGCACAGCACAGCTAACAGCACAGCAAAACAAACTAAGCAGGACTCTGCTCAATGAGCTTGTCTGGTTACAAAGCAGGACTACAGCTCACAAAGAAAAACATATATCAAAATACAAAGCAAAACAGGTATTATGTGGTACAGGGGGCTCTCCAGGTCAGGGAATGGTTTTCATTTAGCAGCTCTCTGGCATACTAGCAGCAGTCATTATATCAAAGGAAAAAAATGCAAGAAATCCCCCAGGCTGTGCAACACAAGGTGAAGACTGATGATGCACCACCACTTCAAACTTGTCATTGATTGTCATTTCAAAAGAACAACTTCAGTCCATTCTACTCTGGCAGTGCAGTACTGTGCAACGCCCTGCACTTCAACAAGTGGTCAGTACTGTACAGGTAAGTGCTGAGCTCACACTGACAGCAATACAGTGAATTCCTACAAAACACAAGGGGGATTCAGGAAACCAAAGGATGAAGGAAAATGACAATTATTAGACCTTTATTGCCAAGGTTTGCCAGAACTACAACACAGCTTTAATTGCAATAGGAAGCAATCAGGTCAGAAGTCAACAGTTTTACCGGGCAGTTCTCCAGCACACATTCATTGTTCCACACAGCTTCAGCAGGGCACTCCAGGAGCACTGGTCTCTCTCGCCCAGGAAGGCAGCACTTGATGGTGAACACCAACATATGAGCGCATGCCAAGCACCTCCTGTGTCTGCAACAAACATGCGTTGCACTGCAGTACCACAAATCGTTTTCATTTTCTGGCATTTATCACATTTTAGCCTTGAAGCACAGTGCTTCACAACACAACAACAAAGCATGGCCCAGTGGAACACTACTGGAGACCCATTAACTTAGCATCTTTCCTCAGGCTCACTTTTTCAAATCCACAAACCAAACCCAGTTAATTTATAACTAAAGAACTCTTAATTGTAAAAGTGTCCATCTGAAGACCTGCACTGGACATCGCTGTACTTATTGTTCCCCAGTGGCTCTGGAAGCACAGCTCCCCTGCCCTTCAAACAGCACTACAAACAGTACAGGGAAACCTTTCAAGTTCTAGAAGCTGCAAGGCAGTTCCTCTGTTGTGCTTTGGCATTCTGAACCACAAGCCACTCTTATTCAGTAATTGAGCAGCATACATGACTTTCACCTCACACTGGTATTTGGCTATATGTGTTCTTCCTTATTAACTCAAAGTCCAGAGACCAATTCTTCTTATCAGCAACCACTTGATCCCTCACCTCCTCTCATTAGTTACAGAATA
Source organism: Tetrao urogallus (assembly GCF_951394365.1). Classification (NCBI taxonomy): domain Eukaryota; kingdom Metazoa; phylum Chordata; class Aves; order Galliformes; family Phasianidae; genus Tetrao; species Tetrao urogallus. The sequence continues at coordinate 23,728,489 of NC_136818.1, forward strand.
GTAAATGCTCTTCTGTTTTGGCCTGTCTGTCAATCAAGGGAATCTCCCACAGCGTCATTCAATGATGCAAAATCTCAGCCTAACTTAATGGGGCTTACATAAAGATGTGCAGAATAATTAAGCCTCCTTATTGAAGACCAATGACACCTACCTGCTAGGCAGGCTAAATGCATTAAGAGGCTGCGGACATGTAATGACCTTGGCTGTAATAGTTCTTACAGTTTTATAGCAGTCCTTGCAGGGACTTTTTGTAAAACACAGCATAGATGCTGCCATCTCTACCAGCACACTTCAGTGCAGGATCTCTTAAGTATGTTTGTAGCAGGCATTCTCTCAAGGTAAGCTGAGAAATCAGTTACATTGCTGCATCGAGATGCACTCCAACACCCAGGAGCAGGAACCACACACTGCAGCCCACACAACTCAGGAGTCAGATTCTGGGATCCCAGCCCCTGTGGTGAAGTTTTCCATTAAACATAACTGGACAGAAGGTACCGACTATCACATTACCCCAACATCATGTTTTGACAGCAATGAGAGTACCTTACATTGCAGTTCTGCACAGAAAAAGACAAGCTTGTTCACAGTAGCAAATAAAAAGAACGTGCTTTCTACTACTTAAAAATATAATCTACTACGTAATAAAATGTTGTGAAGCCTCAGTAGCGTTCATAGGGGCTGAAAATTTGCCATACTCGGCTATGAAAAGTTGCCAGGCAAACACACGCGAGCGCTGAGCTGAACAGTGCTCTGTTTGCAGTGATTATGCCGGGCTGTGGGCTGGCTGTATGAACAGATCAGGAAGCTGCCACTGTGCAGTCTCGTAGACAAGGCACTGTATGCTCGATGCATCTGTCCTCCCTGGCAGACATCCAAAACTTTGCTGCATCATCCTACTTCCATTTGTGAAAATGCCCCTTTTCCTCTCTCTTTTAAGATTCAACAAAAGCTCCCGCTATTTCCTGCCCAGTGGTGCTCTCCAGCAATTCCAAGCCGGGGGGTGGGGGGAGAAACCACAGAACAAACAAAACCCAGCAATTCTTAGAATTTCATGTTGAAAAGAGTAAAGCAGACCTCTCAGGACAACCATATTCTCCCTAATCAGATGTGCCTGCTTTTAGGAAAAGGTTAATTTACACATGCTGTTAGTGCGTGAAAGCCCATCCATTCTCAGGACGCATACTAATGCAGTGAGATTTGGTATTTCAATACAAGAAATGAACAGCAAACGTTCCTTCCTCACCTCAAATTGTTGTCAGTGCATAAACACAAGGCGAGTTGTCGGGCTGCTTTTCTTTTTTTGAACTTATAGCTGCCAAACACTATTAACTATGCTGTTGGCTGTTGTTTCTTTTTCTTCTAAAGAAATATTTGAGGAAGATTTTCCTCTACCACAAAATCAGACAAACAAAAACGTGCTGGCTGTGAGGATCAGGCAGCAGGCGATGTGCTCCCAGCTGCATGAAGCTACCTACTTTGTAAAGGCACACATTTAGCACACAACTCACCTCTGGATCACCTCGTCATGACAAAACTCTTGGATACTGCAAATCTCAGTGCTGTCATCAAAATTCAGACAAAACAAGCTCCGGTCTTTCCTCCCAAATCGGCGTGCTGATCTCAGATACATCAACACTGAGCCATTAAGCAGAGTTACAGAATGCAATCAGCTACGATGTATCACAAAGACCAAGGGCAAAACCTCTGACTCTCCAGATACACTGTGACAGTGCATTTCTCTCTTTTGTGATGAACGTGTGAAAACGTGAAACTAACTGTCTTTGCACTAGACAAACCATCAAAGATCCTTCTGCAAAGCTGAAAAGTATCTAAATTCAGTTTTTCTGCTCCTTCCAAAAAATATATGGAGGGAGAACACAAAAGAAACTGTAGCATAAAGCCTGAATTTATAGTCAGAAAAACAACGGTAAGAGATGGTAGTGGGGAGCAACTTCCCAGAAACGATGTGCTCTGGGGACCTTCTGTCCACCTGAACCAAAGAACAGGTGAGCACATCAGAGCACAACATTGCCTCTATGGTTGATGTTACAAGGTGCCTTCAGCAGTTCCCAGCTCAGCTGGAGGAGCCTGCAGGTACCTTCCAGTTGTTCTTGTGCTTGCCACAGAGCCTAGTCTGTTCTCTGCAGGTGAATCTACACGCAGGTCATGTTAGTGCATCCCACATAAATGAGCACAACTGAATACACATGTAGATTTGTAGGCAACTACATAGGAAGCAAGGTACCAAGTGCTTAAGAGGAATCCAGCTTTGATTTTATCAGCTGTGAAGGCAGAAATCTAGCTGTGTTACAGCAAGTAGTAGAACTCCTACATCTTTGAAGGATAGAAGCTTGCACAGAAGTTAGGGGATGCAGAAATACTCTGCTAGGTATTGATTTAAGCATGACTTTCTCAAACAAATTATAAAAGCTGACATTATCGCTAGATGCCTTGGTTGAAAACTTCTCTTATCTCCAGCTACAGTCTCCTTTGCATCCCAGAGGCTATCACAGACAACAGTACTTGGCAGTACATCAAAGCCCAGCATGCAGTTAAATGGGATTTGCTCCTCTCAAGTTCAATAATGCTGCCTTGTTCGTCTTACTGCAACTTGCTGAAGAAAAAAGATGCAAGGTCACACTTAAATAATGCTCGCTTCCTGCTCTCAGCATATTTACACTGCAGATACACAGCATTAAAGAGCCTCCCTGAAAGTCTCTGCACATGAGGACAGTGAGCAAGGGGAGTTCACAGTCACCAGAAGGCCTTGCTTTGTCATGCACTGTTTAAAAAAAAACAGAGAAAGCAAAAATGGATTCTGCCCCTCAGTGCTTGCAATCTAGGCAGAGGTTATGCAGGAAATGTGTGAATCCTTCAGAAAAATATCAGTTTGTTCCATGATTAACAGACGGATGCCAAAGCACAATGTGATCTCTCTGAAGGACTAAACAGAACACTGGCAAGGGGCCCTTCAGAACCCTGCTACATCTCAGCTACTGCAAGCAGAACCCAATGTCCTGCTTTAGTGTCATATGGTATCTAAAGCAGCCATCCCACGAAGCAGAAAAATGTGTCACAGCAAGCTTTAGACTACAGTTGCAGTTATTCCATACAGAGATAAAGATTATAAGCTCACATTTTCCTTTAAAAATAGATGGAAGTTAAAAATAAATTAATTTTTTAAAAATCCAAATCATAAACCTACCTCCAGAGTAGAGACTTGAGGCACGTGCGTGAGGATACAGGCGTGGGTAACAGTTAAAAAGGCATGAGGTCACACCATAAACCAGAGGCAAAGAAAAGCACAGCATCCTCCTGTAACCTGTAGCAGTTCACTCCCTATGTCTGCAGGTGCACGTGCAAACAATCACACTGCTAACATGCATTTATCTATCTATTTGTGTATTAAGACCATGCATATCTCCCAGGTACACTTTTCAGCAGAAGCAAGAATTACTAACTGATTAGCATCTCTGTAAAGCACTTGATAAGCTGAACTTAAACACCAGGATGTGAGCCAGGGCTCCCAATGCTCTGCCTCATTACTGAGCACAGCTTCTCTTAAAAACAGACTAAATGTGTTAATAACAAAATTTAAGTGCCAGAAATAAGAGACATGGGTCCTCAACTCATATTTAAAAGCAAATTCTTACCTTACATATGAAAAAACTGATTAGCATCTTTGTTTGCACGTCTGTTTTAACCGCACATTTATTTTACTTGGCACATACCAATTCTCAGGACCTGGGATAAAACTGAACATTCAATTCACATCAGATTTTTATTTAAGGACAAAACTAGGCCATCTACATCACTTCTAAATACCACGTTTGTTTAACAACCTTTACATCTATAAAAGAATTTGGAGAAGGAACCAAAAGGAGCCACTGTCTCATTTGCTACTGTTTCCATTTAATGGAATCCCCAGAAACAATCCTTGCTTTCAGCACACCAGAGTGTTTTGATAGCTACACTAATACCATCAATGCAGCCGTACAATGGCTTAATTAGTCAGGAAAAGGAGGGGTTGCTTCTCATTTCCAGAAGGTCCTTAAGATTAAAAAAAGAACGCAGAGCACCACGGAGATGCCTGCATCTCCTGCCGCTTGGCTTTTCTGTGCCTGTTTCATGTAAGAGGTGAATTTCCTGTAAAAAGAAGTGCTTCTGTCAATGACAGAAAACCAAAAGAATAAAATATCTGCAGCAATGTAAGTCATCTCCCCAGGATGCCTGCTGGGAGAAACGCTCTGCTCCAGTGGCTGGATTGAAGCCCCCTTCTCTTCCCTTAATGCCTCAGCATTTCACATTCACCATCAAAAGGCACAGGAATGAGCTGAGCACACGAAGAACGGCAATGCAAAAGGCAGAAAGTGGTACACATTTCATAACAAATAGCTGCACACGGCGTAGGGGCCCTAAGATTATCCAAAGCGACTGAGATCAAAAAGCTGCAAAGCTGTATGACAAAAGCAGACCTCGGGCTCTTCAAATGAAAGCAGTTGTGTGACTGTGACTGACAGGCTTACAATCAGGACTTCACGTCTCTTATAAAACAATTATTCGGCCACATCCATTTTATATTACATTAGGCAGGGAAGGAAGTAAAGAGCTTTCAGCTTTGAAATCTAATTATTAATTCCTCACTATCTGTAAGAATTAAATGAGGCTCTGATGAAAATCTGCAGAAAGAGGCCCTGACAAGATAAGCAAAGGTGCAGATGGCAAGCAATCTTGGAAACCCATCTTGACGTGTGAAATAATAGGGAAACTCTCAACCCGGATACAATTCCCAAGAATTGCTTCCTGATCCTAATTTCCTTATAAATAACCTTGTTATCACCAAAAGCAAGTCACTTAACAAGCACAAACAACACATCAGGTCACAATCCTGTACCCTGCTCCCACTGAGGGGCTGGAGCTTGGATTCCCTTTGTGCTTCTCAGGCTCTCTCCCACCAGCTTGGCTTTAAGCACTGCCCCAGCACTGTATGGGCACATTTGCTTTTGTTGCACAGAAGCAGGCAGTATGAACATTTGTTCTTCCTCTACTCTTCAGACAATACCATTTCCTCCAACGAGCACCACGAGCTCCAGTTAGGAGCACGTGAAGGACTAACATGTAAGTGTAAATGCTGCTGTTCTCCTGAGTCTCTTATTTTCATCCCAACATAACATCCAAGGACTTCAAACAGAGTTCCTTAACTACCAAAAAAAGGAAGACCTCATTTCACACAGAGGAGAAATAAATGATGAGTAAACTCTCTAAATACGTGAAAGGATGTGAACCCAAATAGCAACAATAATTGCCGTACTGGGAGCCTTGATGCTGCCCTGCTGCAGCCTTGTCCCAAACCAATCTCGAGGAAATGCATGGCTCTGGCTGTCACACAATTCCTGCAGAGGCAAACACACCGAACTCTGCTGCATGCAAGCACTGAGGTCAGTCAGACCTGTGAGATATTAACCAGATGCTGGAAATGCAGAGTAAGGCTGCATAAGGAAAATGCAACTCCAATACCACCTGCAAGCAAGTAAATGTTTTCTGTGTATGTATGGGAAAATAAAGTCATCCTTAAGTCCTTCACAAGATCACAAGCAAAGGGCTCTGAAACCAGCACGTCAGCCCAGTGGCTGCAGGCTGCTGAGAAAAACCAACCTGCTCCCAGAGTTCAGAACCCTACCAACCCCTGTGCCCTCCTGCCACCAACTTGAGCCACTCTTGAGAGAGCCTCTCAGCTGTCTCTCTGAAGGCTAAGATTTCAAAACCCACTAACGATAACAGTTCACATGATGAAAAAAATGCACAAGAGCTAAAGCTCAAACATCAGAGTGATGCTGGACTGCTCTATTTTGACAACAATTTCTATGAGAATTGTGTTACTATCACTGTTTGCACTGTGGTTGAACATGTCATAGGCAATGCACCACAAACAAAAGTAAATGAGCACAGCACTTCTCTACAATGGCATGCTACCTGTATCAGCCATATTAAGACACACACAGATACAATAAACTTGTTTTCCAGATAAGAGCTTAGTTATCATGGAAATACTGGAATTTTCTAACTAAAAAGTGCATTTTACCTGCTGATCTGCCAACCAGAAATGCTCTTCAGTCTCACAGATACTTGCCCATCTGGTTCTGAGGGTTCACAATCAAGTTCTCACAGCTTAGCAAGTAACTGCACATCTGCTGACCACACGTGCTCACCCAGCACAGAGAAAAGGCAAGAGTAAAACATATCTATTTAAGCCTCATGGAAATAGGTTTGAAGTAAGGCTTTTTGATATTTACTTTTGCAAAAGACTTCAAGCTTACAGGTATGGAGGTACAACAGATTGGGTGATTCTGGTCTCTGAATGTTACTGCACAGGACTACAACGTGAGCAAGGTTGAAATACTCCAGACTGCAGCATGACAGAAACACCCCCCAGTGCTCCATAGGCTGCTGTGAACTCCTCTTAGAAGAGTCTGGCAGTGCCTGCAGGGTGCACAGCAAGCAACTATGCAGGTGAAAAAGGTCACTGTCCTTAGCTTTGCTTCCTAATTCTTGCTAGATGGCCTATTCAGTGCAGCAGGTTCCAGCCTCCTTTCAGATGGGACAGGGCAGCACCAACTTTTCTCTTTCACCTTTTGCTCTGGCCGGGCTTGGACTCAATGACCCTTAGGGGTCCCTTTCAATTCAGGATATTCTGTGATTCTGCGACTCCTGGGTTGGTGAGCAGGAGCACACCGCACTCACATGAGCTCTGCCTGCAGCTCACGCGAAGCAGAGCCCTCTGGCAGGGCAGCAGTGAGAAGCAGCTCCCAGTACCAAGCAGCAGCTCATCCTTCCAGCAGCACAGCGAGACTCAGAGGCAGCCGGCAGCCCACAGCCATCATCACACCGACCTTTGCTCCCAGGCAGGTGCTAGCGCAGACGAGGCTTCGTGACAGGGACCAGAACCTCCTCGTTCCCCACAGACACACAGAGGCCTTTCCTCCCCGCCATAACGCCTCGCTTGAGAAGCCCGCATGCCCAGCGCAGCAGGAACCCGGGAGCGGCACGAGGAGTTCGCGCTCACCGCGTTCATAAGCGGAGCCCGCCGGCCGCACCGCCAGCCTTTCAGGCGATGCGGGCATCGAGCGCGTTCCAGCCGGGGAAACCCCCAGCCTGGAACCTGGAACCGCGACGACCGCTTCGCCCCACACAACCTGCCGGGGCGGCGCCGCGGGGGGCGCGCGAAGAGGCGACCGTTAGCGACCGTTGGGAGGGGCGCCCGCAGCCGCTGAGGGGTCGGGAGGGCTGGGGAGTGGGCGGCCGCCGTCTCACCTGGAGACGCAGTTCTCCAGCACGGAGCTCTTGCCGGCGCTCTGCCCTCCCACCACCGCGATCTGCGGCAGGTCGAGCAGGCAGTTCTGGCCCAGCGCCGCGAAGGCGTCCTGCAGCCGATTGACGAGCGGGATGAGCCCCTCCATCCCGCCGCCGCCGCCGCCTCCTCCGCCCGCCGCCTCCGCTGACAGGTAACGGCCGGCGCACTGCGCGTGCGCGCCCGCTCCCGGCTGGTAGGCGGGCCCTCTGCTTAGGGGCCCCGCCCCCGCCCCGCGAGGACCCGCCCCCCAGCCGGTGGCGGGAACCTGCGGACCGCCCGCGTGCCCGGCTCCGTGCGGTGAGCCCCGCGGGGAGACGCGTGTTCTGTCGGGCTGGGTGGTTATGAGGTGTAACGTTACCCCATAGCGCAGTTGGAGGAGAACCTCGGGTTTGGGAACAGGCTGCCTTCGTATCGCAGAGGGAAAGAAGTGCAGTGGGTTCAGCATGAGTTGTGTGGTGAGGCCAAGCTGGAGGTACAGCAAACAACAATGAGATTTAGCTGCGATGACTGGCAGCCGTCACAACACAGAGACGTTCCAGACAAGGCTGAAGAGCCCTGCAGTGACGGAAGCGATCCTCTGTGCTAAGCCAGACACGGGCTTGCTCAGCACGAATAGCAAAACAACAGGGAGCTGCGAGCATCCAAGCGCTGACAGGCGCTGACAGTCTGGAGTGCGATCAAAACATCTTGGCTGGACCTCACAGTGAGCATAAGAAGTGAATCCCTTCAGTGGGCCTGCTTCTAGCCGGGGGTACAGACAGACAGCTATGGACGGAGTCACAGAAGGAGCTGAGCCCAGCACAAGGCCTGGAGCCATCCTTGCATACAGCTGGGGCTGAGAGCACACTGCCAGCACGGACACAACCCCTCAGCTTCATGAAGACCTCAGCTCATCATGAAGCCCGTCTCCATGCAAAGAGTAAGGTAAGAGCTGAACTTGTCCTCATGGCAAGGGAAGATGCTGCCTGGTATCCAAGGAGGAAGAATTGTGTTTATCTCAGGCTAAAGAGGTATTATTACTCTGTCTCTGCCCTTCTGGGAAAAGCCTTGTGTTCCTTTCTATCTAGATGGAGCCTGGGGTTATTGGCATAATTATGCCAATTAACAGCATGAATTTTTTTTTCACGCTCCCGCCTGAGCAGCCTGTGCCAGGAGGCAACAGAAGAGCTTTTTGGCCTTCTTCCAACCAATGGGTTCTTACTGGGAGTCAGGAACAACAGCATCACATTTTGGCAAAACCCTCCCAGCAGAAGCATAGGCACATTTCCCATCACTTCTGAAATCATTACTGTCAGGAAAGGAGCAGCCTGGCACCAGGCCCCCCTCAGTGCAAGAGAAACAAGCACTGGATATGGCAGGATCCCTGGGGGCAACGCTGTGCTACCCTGAAACTGGTAACCTGGGGACCTGTCCTTTCCAGTAGCTTTTATGTCTTTGTTTCCTTCCTCTAGTTAAAAATAAATGAGAAAACATCAATTACTAGAAAAAGATTAAATTATTCCCTGAAGTCCGTGAAGTTTCCACTGTTTCTGGCTAAGCTGACCATGCTCACCCTGTGATTCCATCACTTAGAAAAGTCTGCCCTCTCCCAGAACAGAGGCAGTCAGAATGTAACTTTCCCACTTCCTCGCAAACACACAAACATTTGCATGATGTATGCACATGCTATGCCAAGGATACACGTTTTCTAACAGTTCAAGATGCCAGCAAAGGAAAGAGAAGGCACCTCCAGGTCTCTGTTTTTCTGAGGAGCACAAGGCTTCAGTGCCCCACGCTGGTTCTCACTTCCTTTTGTCATACATTGTGCTCAGGAAGGAGATGAGACCTTCATGGCCCCAGCTCTCCCAGCATGGTGGGAAGGGAGGTGGCACCTCTGGATGTCACCGGCTCCAGCACTACCTGCTCAGGTCCCCAGGTTCACAGAGCTGGCAGGAGCCTCCAGTGCATTTCAGATCAAGTCTATGGATAGCAAGTATGTCCTGCCCTAGCTTATAGCAAAATAAATGGGAAGAAAAGCCTGGTTTCAGAGCACAGCTGTCGCTGTTTCTTACCCACTAACAGCTCTTCCAAACCAGGCAGCGTGACGTTAAAATGGGACTTTCAGTTCAGGTCCCCAGGCTGCTTTATAAATGCACGCCAGCGCAATTCTCTTCACGGAGAACAGGGTTATATAGGAGCTGCCACAGAGGAGACGCAGATGCCTGCAATGAGCAGCCAGGCACACTCCCCCCGCCAGCAGAGCGCAGCCAAGGTTGCATCCTCCCCCGGGCCACATTCGGAAGAGGCACGCTCCTTCATGCATGATTTTCCCATCTCTCCAGGGACCTTCCTCGCACTCTCCTTGACTCAGCTCCAAACCCAAGGTCTTACGGAGCTTTTCATACAGCTGATCTGCATGAAGCAGGAGGCGTGGGGTTGGCGCCTGTGCTGCAAGGGGAGCTCCCAGGTTTCCACTACTGCCTGGCTCCGCAGGTTTGCAGCACTGGCATTACCATGCCAGCCAGCATCACGTGGTGCATCTGCCAGCGAAGACAGCTTAGACAGGAGATCCTCAGGCTGCAAAAGAGACTGAAAGTACAAGAAAGGCTGTGCTGCACTGCAGCCGGCAGAGAGGTTTCCCTGCAGCCTCCCACTGAGGGCACCTGGGAAGCAGCAGCAGCCCCTCGCTGCAGCTCAACAGCACACCTCCTGCATCCTCAGCCAGCAGAGCCAGGCTCGCTATACATAGTTCTGGAGGAAATCAGCTCAGGATGAGTACTCAGTAGCCGGGGCTGGCTGCAGACTCAGGGCTGAGCCATGCCCCAATTTACACAGTGCTTTCTTTTTGTGCTGGGAAATCAAGAAAGGAAAGATGTCAGCATCTCCAAGACCATCAGAGTTGCTAAGTGACAGAAGCGCTTGCTTCTAGCTCCCCTGTTTACAATATGCCCATGCTGTAAAGGAAGGAAGTGAAGAGTAAAGGATGCAAACATAGTATACTGCCAAAACACTCAGCAAAACAGCTGCCAAAAATATACGTTATCTACCCCCTTTTTGCTGCCCTGAGAAAGAATTTCTATCCATCAATTATTCCGCTTTCACCTACAGAGAATTTCAGGTAGTTGCAGCACTCATTAGATATTTGCTGGTTTTCTAACTGAAATATATTTCTTGACCAACACTGCAGGGCTGCCAGTGACTGCAAGGACAGCTGCAACGGACTGAGGTCTCATCGCCACTTTCTTCCCAATAGATGCCTTTTGTTTTTCCAACAGGATGTGGCATTACACAGCAATTAGGAAACGCAGCAGAAATGCAGAACTGGACAAAGGAGGGATGAACGCACGCTTTATGCGAGCTGCCGGGGAAGAAATGAAATGGTTTAGATAAAATAAAGGGCATGCACGCTAATCTGTGTCATTGGAATTATGTTGAGGATTGGAAACAGAGTTAAAAATAGACTGAATGCAGCACTGCTGATAAGAGTTGAGAAATTTGCCGTCGCTGAGCTGGATGGATAATAGACATCCTTCAAAAAAAAAAGTGCTAATGACTAAAGAGATTTAGAAGAGAACCACGCAGGGTGGACAGACTGCTGCACAAGCTGTGTTCCAGTCTTGCCCCTGCCAGTGACCAATGACTGCGTGCAGCCCCGGGCAGAGCACAAAGCAGCACAGAGCTGTCACAGCTTATCTGTCTGCAGCGGCGAGCCGGCCAGCCCAAATCTGAGCGCTGACACTCACGAGCGCTCTGAGTGCCTGGGGAGGATCAAAAGCACTTTGTAAAAAATAAAGAAAAGAAAGAAAAAAAAAGCATCTGCACAGAAGCAGGCCAGCCAAAGGAGAAAGTGGAGCACTGACTTGTCCTGCTTCGTGAAGGAGAATAATGCAGAGAGCAACGGACACGGGATCTAAGCAACTCCCTGCACAGCCTGGCAGGACCTGGCATGCCCCAGAGCAGCAGGGGCATCACCCACCAAATGGACTGCAGTGTCCCATCACTGCTAGCAAGAAATAAACCTGGTGGAGCACTGTGAACCTCAAGAGCGGTCCTGAGCTTTATTCTCACAGCACTCAGCCCATCTATACACATCTGCTACCAGCCTCGGGGCAGAGCTGGGGGTTTGCAGAGATGCCAACGAGCAGAGCTCCTGGAGGTGTGGAAGAATATGGGAAAGAAGCAGAGCTGGAAGGGAAGAGGATGGTCAAAGTGACATTTAACCACAACAGGAAAGCAGTGGGGATAGATGCAAACACACAGCCCTGCCAACCCTAGAGCGCCTTCTTCCCCTCGCCACCCCAACACTGTCCTGTGGGCAGTGCAGCTCCCTGCTCTCCCAGCTCTGCTTTATGCAAAGAGTAGAGCCTCAGCACTCCAGGAGGCACGCCGGGCTCCCTCCTGCTATAGGAAGCCCTCTTCCATGCCAGCTGCATCCTTCAGGCAGGCACCAGGCCAGCACTGGCTCCCTGCAGGGTCAACAATGTCCCAGCTGCAGCACCATGCAGGCACTCCTTTTGCTCAAGTAGCATCAGGGCACCTCTCAGAGGATGGTGATGGCCTGCAGCATGTCTGCCAGCGCATACGAACTGTCCCAAGAGTGCCCCAACTGCTGCATTGACCCCTCCAGTGCCTGGGCAAGCACTGTGAGCTCCACAGGGTCCCGCCGGCTCTTGGGGTTCGGCTGGCAGAACAAGATCTCATTGACCTCCTCATCGATGCGGCGTGCATAGAGCAGGGGGAAAACTTCCCTGAGGATGGCCAGGACAGACTCCTTCAGCCGAGCATCACGGCATACCAGGTTGAGCACAAAGACCCCTGCAGTAGAGAAAGAGGCATTCAGGACAGTGCCACCCGTGAGCCTGGCATCCTGCACAGGCCCCATGCACACCCCCTCTCTACACAAACAGCTGTATCAGTACCACTGGTGCTACCAGCTCCATCTCACATGCAGCTTTGGGCAGCACAACAAGTGCCCTTGGCCCAGCTCCACGTCACTGGGAGCTGGGATCTGCTGGGAAAGGCAGCTGCCACACATCAGTCACAGCAGCACAGCCACTGCTTTCCAGGATGAGGAGCCCATCACCCAGACCCTGTCCAGGACCAACCAGCCCAGCCCTGCCTGGCACTTGCAAGCGCACCGCCACCAGAGCCCACCTCATACCTTCTGGCTTGAGAATGGTTTTAACTTTCTCCAGGAAGGGCTTCTCCACGAATGCCAGAGGTGGACAGCTCATTCCCAATGTGAGGTCTTTACTGTCCACATCAAACATGATGGCATCATACTGAGCTGGGGCTGCAAGAAGGAACATGGACTCATTATTCCATGGTACAGGGATGAGCCACACTGGGTGGGGAAGCAGCGAACATAGTGGCCAGGCTCCCCCCTCTGCCACTTCCAGCTGCTTCTTCTGACAGCACCTTCTGGACTGGGGAAAGACAGCAAATAGAAGGTCCCCTGCACACACACTGACAAGGACAAGTCTGCTTGCTGCAGGTACCTGTCAAGGTTGGAGCTTGTAACACATGGCATGAGGTGCTGGAGAAACATGGGGAACACCATCCCACAACGTGGCTGCTGTGGAGGGACAGGATAGCACAGGGAGAGGCAAGAGGCAGAGTTGGAAACCAGTAGGAGGGCAGGACAGGAAACAGAATTAAAGCTCTGCAAGACAGTACCTTCAGCTGCAAGCTTGGCCACGTGGTCCAGGCCATCAGCAATGTGCACCTGCATCCGGTCATCCTGGGAGAAGCCAAACCAGCGCGTGGCCACCTCCAGCATGGAGGGGTCGATCTCCACTACAGCCACATGGGCCTGCGGGAAGTAGTCATGGACGAAGAGGGGCAGGCTGCCGCCACCAAGTCCCACCACCAGCACTGCAATTGGGGCTCCTGCCAGGGGACAGAGCCCAGGTGAGCTGCCAGGACTGCCACACTCCCTCTGCCCATCACATCCTGCCTGCCCCAAGCTGCTTCTGGCTTCACAGGCTGAAAAACCCTTCCCACCTCATCACCTGGCAGGGGGTCAGAGCTGCCCAGTAGGCAGAGCCCTGCCACCATGGCCTTGTGGTGCTCACAGCACAGGTAGCTCTTGTCAATTGCCATAGGAGGCTCCGTAGGGCAAGGCTTCTTCTTGTCTTTCTTCCGTTTCTTCTGGCCTGAAAGAGAGGAGGCTGGAGCCAGGGGTACTTTCTGGGGACTGACCACCCCAAACCCAAGTCCCACCAGCAACGCAGAGAGCAAAACCCCATCCACATCTGCACTGAGACAAGACAGACAGGCCCCAGTGTGACTCTTCATCTTCTTCCTCACATTCATCTCACTCCCTACCACCCAAAGTCACCCTCGGTCCTGCTCTGTCCCTAACCATCTCCTCAGCATACCTGGGGGAGGTGCAGGGGCCAGGAGCCGGGCCTCCGACTGCACCACGTTCCTGTTGCTGAGGAAGATGAGGCGACGGAAGTAGCACGCATCGTTCCCCTTGACGTCCTCCACGACAAACTCCCCACTCAGGGAACTGGTGCCACAGTGCCATACTTTCCGCACCCCAATGTCCCCTCCCACAGACAGGAAGGGCACCTGCAGGGAGGACAGAGACTCGTGGCATCTAGGCTATAGGGACAGGCACTGGCCATGTCTTGACTGTGTCTGGAGGGGTAGGATGAAGCTGACACTTCTGGAGAGCAGCAGGATGAGCTGTACGCAGTGCACAGGACACTGGGCTCATCCTGATCTATGTTGCGGTACAGCAAGCCAGCACACGAAGGCCTTTTACAAGAGGGGCTTGGAGCAAGAAAGAAAAGACAGAAGAGATGGAAGAAGTTAAAGGTGGAAAGATAGGGCTAGATGCTCTCTAGTTTTTGGGATGGCCTTTTTTGTGTGTGTGTGTGTGTGTGTGCGCGCGTGCATGTGTTTGGCATTCTGGGGTTGGCCCTGGCAATGGGAAAGACAGAAAGCCAAGTGAATGAGCTCACCTGTTGCCGGGCAGGGAGGCCCGGCGGGGCCAGCTCCATCACCTTCCCTGACAGCTCTGCCTGGATGCTGGCCATGCCCTCGTAGTGCTGCTCCCTGTGCAGGGCCACGGTGACCAGGCGCCCAAAGCCCGCACTGGCAGCCAGCTGCCTCCGCCCTTCCTCCGTCCCAAAGAGCCACTCAGTTTCTCTGCCCTGCGGGACTGCAGATGGGGGATGCAGTCAGGAGAGCCCCAGTCAGGTGCTGCCCCTGCACAACCACTCTGGAGAGGAACTGTAGGGTACAGAGATTTCACAAGGAGGCAGCACTGCCTTATGCCTAGAGCGAGGCTGCACAATCAGTGATCAAAAGGACCTTTCTCAAATTGGGCAGGCTTGTGTAGGAGCCATATCTCATGGTAAAGGGGTGTCCAATAGCCCCAAAACTTATCTGTGGTTTGTGCTGAGCCTCAGGCTCTGCAGGCACACAGGAAGCTAACAAGGCTTCTGGCAGAGCTTGACAAATCTCTGTGAGTAAAACCCCAACCAAACCACACAGGGACAGATGATTTCCCTCTTCAGCTCCAATTCCAGCAGACCAGGACTACTGCTGCTATAGCAGCTCCCGGAGTGCTGTCTCTTTGCAGGCAGGAAAGGCTGTACTCACTGATGAAGATGGCGAAGCGATTGTCACGGGAAAGTTTCACCGCAGGGCTGTCAACTACATGCAGTGTGTAGCGGGGCCTCCCACTGGCTTTATCGCACAGATCCAGGGAAAGCTGCTCCCCACAGGGGGCTTTGCTGACCTGGCTGCAGAGCAGGGCATAGTGCTGCCTGTCTTTCACCGCCTCCACCAGCCGCTCTGCGCTCTCCAATCGCAGTGGCTTGTCCTGCTCCTCGGAGCAGATCTCCAGGATCTGCAGTGCAGAGCCAGGGATCTTCCTGAACTTTGTCATGACATAGACAAAGACCGGCAGGACAAACTGCTGCTTGTCCCCGCTGGTGGGCACTTCATGAACACGCACTACCCAGCCCTCCTGGGAGAAGTATTCCACTGCTTTCTTCAGCACATGGGCTTGAGCCAAGGAGACGCAGAGGTAGCGCCCTCCCACTTGCAGGACCCGGCTGATCTCAGCAAACATCCTGTCCACCTTAGCCAGAGTGACCTCCTCATCATCGGTGAGTATGGCATCCAGCGTGCCTTTGTCGAGGGCCACTTGGAAGTGGGCATCCGGGAAGTCCATGTGAAGCATGTCCATCTGCAGGTAGCTCATCTTTGGCCTCTTGCTCGTGCTCCGCTCCTGCATCTGACGGATCACGGCATCGCTGATGTCAATGTTCACAATGTCCTCACACATCCCCGTGTCGTACATCTGCTCGCTCAGCTCCGAGTTCCCACAGCCGACCACAAGAACCTGGGAAGAGGGACAAGAGGAGCAGTGATGGTGAGGGTGCCCTGCATACACATCTCAAAACGTTTTACAGTGCAACAATGGGACATTAACCAGGAGCCCTCAGCAAGAACCACATCCATAGCACCTCCAGATACTCCCCATGGCCCTAACAATCATTCCATAAAGGTACATGGGCACAGAAGCAACGTGCCTACATTGCCTCACTTTTGGGGATTATCTGGATGATTTAACGCCATGGTGGAACAACATCTGGTATCTTCCGATTTCTTACTACGGCACACTGGAAACATATTTCTTGTGCCAAGGCCTGACAGCTGAGTATGGAGCACTGTGTTGCAAGGCAGGGAAGGGGGGTGGGGGGAAATGACAAAGTTCAGATGTGGAGAACAACCCGGGCGGAACCGGGGGATCGGCAGAGTGCGATAAGAAGCATGCCAAACCGGGAGAGGAGAACCGGGCCTCACCTTGTCGCGGGGCCGCACGTACTTGAGCAGCACAGGGCACAGCTCCGGGAACGCCCCGTACCACTCGAAGGGCCGCTGCCCGCGCTGTCGGAAGAACCGGTCCCAATACCGCGCGGAGCCGAACTCCCCGGGGCTGCGGGGCAGCAGCTCCATGGCCCCGGTTCGGCCGTTCGGTTCGATCCGGGGCCGGTCCCGAACACGTGTTCCCGTACCGCGCCCCCACTGACGGCATCCGAGCGCGCAGCGCTCCCATTGAGCGCAGCGTCCGCGCCGCTGATTGGCTGCTGCCCCCGCCCCGGCTGCTTCCTATTGGCTTCCGCTCAAGAAGGGCGGTACTTCCCGCATCGGTGGCGCGCCCGGGGAACAGCCGCGCCGAACGCCCGTTCTCCCGGCCCGGAGAGGCGGGCGGCTACAGGCGAACAGGCGGCTCCGGCTCTGATGTTTTCATCTGTAGAACCTGCGTGAAGATGGTGGAAGGTCTCGAACGTAACAGCGCCTGCAAGCCTCCCGCGAGGCACAAACATACCATGATCTCAGCACCTTAATTAACGTGCACCTGGGTTCTACAGGCATTTCTGAAGCAACACAAATAGGGAAGAAAAAAACCAAACCAGTATTCATGGCTTCACCGTGAACAACTTTAATATAAGCATGTGACCGAACTGAGACCTTGCAGGGATGTTTATGAAAAGTATAGCATCCAGTGTCTGCGGACACGGGGATGCTAGCTGGGATTGGAGGGGGCCTCTGTTGGGTTGCTCTGAAGGAAGAAGGCAGAGAGCTCGCTCAGCGCACGGTACCGGTGTGAGATCGAGTTCTTTACAGCCTTGGGCAGCTCAGCATAGCTGGAGTGGGAAGAAACCAAAACAGTCCTCAGCAGATGAGTTGCTGCAACATGTCCCCAACACCTCCCCTTTGCCTTGCTTTGCTGCCCAACCACAGTGGGGATGTTAGCAGTGATACATGTTGGCAAAATCAAGGACCCCCATGCTGATGCTGGGTTTCTTTGTAACCCTATTTAGACCCAGAACAGTGTCTTCACCTTGCCAGCACTGCTTGTATGCGGTTCCTCTAAGTACAGAAACAAACACAGCCCCCATCCCTTCCTTTTCTTAAAATTCCCATGAAGCGCTGTAGGTAAAAAGCCACTTACGTCTGGTCATAGCCATCAGGCTGAAAGCAGGGATCCCAGCCAAAATCTCGAGGACCTCTGGGCTCAACAATTACCCCCTACCATGAAAAAGCCAAAGAGCCCTGTAAGTCGTGGTTCCTCAGCACTGCTGGTGCAGTCACATCTGAAACACAAGCTGCAAAGTGGCACTCAGAAAGCCACAGTTGTGGCCACCCACCAAAGGCTTGATGCTGCCCTAATTTCTCAGCACTCCCCCAAAACATGACCAAAATTAGCAGTGCCAAAGTCAGTGCTCCTCAGGGTGCTGTTTGTTGGCAGCCCTTTCACTACCCTCCACACCTCCCACACCGAGAGAACTAACAATTGCAATCCAAGCAGTTACCTCACTCAGTCAGTTACCTCACTCACTGACACTGTCCTTGACAGAGCCAATGCTATTACAAAATACACATTACAACCCCACCTACATGTGTCTGGCCTTTGAACAGCTTCACGGGCTCTTCTGGGTTTCCAGTACTGAATGCAAAGGTGCAAAGAGCATAGGCAGATTTGTCCTCAAATCCAGCCAGCAGCTTGTACAGGCCTGAGCAACACAGAGAGGATCCTGGTGTCAGTGTGATTCCAGGAGAGCACAAGACACCCACCTAGAGACGGATCAAGGGAGTGCTCTGCATTCACATGGACGAGGGAGAGGAAGAACCACAGGCATAACAAAGCTAAGCTGAACCCATGCTTTCGGCTGAATCCCTCCTATCCCTGAGCCGCATTAATTTGGGAGCAGAAACAAAGAAGTGCATTGCCTCAGAATGACTAAAGCCCCTTGTCAATCACAGTGATTAACACTCCTGCTGTTGATGCCAGTATAGAAGCCAGAGATCACAGGTCTTCCAGGTTACCTCTGTGAAAGGCAATTCCCACACACCCTGCCACCAGCCCGCGGGGGCAGAAGTCTGGGAACCCAGCAATGCAAGGATGATGCCAAAGCTCCTGGGGGAAACAACATCCAGTGAGGAAGGGAGCAGAACAGTCTAAGAGAGAGAGCACAAAGGGACAGAGCTGGACAGACAAAGGAACCAGCAATGAAGCAGGCAGCCAGGTGGGGGAGCACACTCAGCAGCACACAGCACAGGCAGGGATTCCCATGGCACATTTGTGCATGGCAGCCCAAGCCTGGAAAGAACAGTTACATGCAGACAGTGCTACAAGAGGCAGTACCTTCTGGCTTGAGCTTTTCCAGGAACCATTTTCTGAAGGGGGAAAAAAAGGAGGAAAGACAAATTTTTGATGATATTACTCAGAAACACAACCATCCTTGAAGCACTGTTGCCTATGTTTTCACAGCTCTCTGAATCCCTATTAAATGTACTGTCAAATCACCTCATTCTGGGCTATTTACAAATGAAAACAAACCTAGTTCTTAAATTAAATGGGAAAACAATGGTGGGGTATTTAATCTTAACTTCTGTGCAAATAACCCAGTTCTCACTCACGAGCATCAACAAGCTAAAATACATTTATTGATTGCACTCGTTCACATTTTACACTCATTTGTAGTGCACACTGCTTTTATGACTCTGATTAGCTTAGCAGAGAGTTTGAAAAAGTTAATCACGGCAAAAGATAATCCTAGGAACTAAGAGTGTACATTAATAGAAGAAATACACAGCAATGTAACAATCCTGTACCAACAGGATCAAAACAGGCCCTTATGAGAATCTAAGGGACACTCACATAAGAGCACTCCTGACACACCTGGTGTCTCAGAGCTTGGTGTGGAGCTCCCAAGCTGCAAGAGCAGGCACCCAAGACTGGGAACATGAGGCAACAGTTCAGATCTGTCTCTCCTGTCCTGTACAGTGCATTACAGCACTCCTCATGTCCTGCCCACAGGATGCAGAATTAAACAGAGGACACAGAGCACCTCCCTGACCCTACTACCCCTGGTGCATGGAGTGTTCCCTGTGAAGCTCATCCTGCCAAGCTGTATTCCTCGCTCTAGGAGGAGAAAAGTGAGGCAGGTTCCCATCTACTTACATGTATGGTCCTGGAAGTCCCCCCAGGGCATTGAAGCACAAGCAGGTGTCCTCTATTATAACAGGCCCCCGAATCTGCAGCAAAAGCAATATCATGCCTTAAGGAAGGTACTACTAGACTCATTTCCCTACTCAGTGCTGGTCTCATGCACCCAAGATAACAAGAACAACTCAGCAGCAACCAAAGCCCTCCCTTCAGTGTCAGCCCTCACCACACAGCCCACTGCGTCCCCAGCAGGGGCTGAGCGGTGGCAGAGGACCTCCCACACAACAAAATGAGCAGAGCTGCACAGCCCTGGCCCTAACGGTGCAGTGGAAATGCCCAGCACGAGCTCCAAGAGGTGGAAAATCCTGCAGCCCACAGCCGCCAGGGCCGCACTGAGGAACACGTCGCGTCTGCTCGTCGCTGTGGGGACGAGAGACCACGGGGGAGGCAGCAGTGCTGTCTAAGGGCAACGCCTGCCCTCGGAGGAAGGACACAGCAGCGGTGAGGGCCGCAGCCGGGCCCCGCCCTCCCCAAACAGCCGAAACGAACCGGGAGGCGCTGACCTGCCGGGCGGCCTCACGGCACTTCTGCACGGAGATCTCGTCCGGCTCCCCCTGGTACTCGGGCACTGGGGACACACACGGGCGGTCGCTGAGGAGACGGCCGGGCCGGGCCGGGCCGGGCCGGGCCGGGCCGGGCGTCCCCCCCTCCCCCCGCCAACTTACGGTCAATTTTCTTCGCCACCAACGTGTACGGAGAGGAGTCCCCGAGGATCTGAGTGACCTGCGGGAGGCAAGGGGGAAGCACGGCCTTCAGCCCCGCCTCCGATCCCGCTCTCGGGCCTCCGCTCAGGCCCGCGGGCCCCAAGGCCGCTCGTCGCCAGGCGACCGCCCCCCACCTCCTCCAGCTTCTTAGCGTTGCCCGTCACGAACACCACGCTCCTCCGCACCGGTGCCGCCATGCCGACCCACGCCTGCGCGCTGAGCAGCCAATCACCAGCCGCGGCACCGTGACCCTCGGTAGCGCCCGGCCAATGGGAACGGCCGAGCCTCCGCGGGCAGGCGCGTTGCATTTGCGGGTACGCATGCGCGGGATCGCGCGAAGCGATCTCGCGTGATCTGCCGCGTCGCCATGGAGACCGGTGACTCCGCTGCCGCTTTGGCGGCCCCGGCCGGGTCCCGCTCCGCCCCGGGACCCCTCAGATCGGCGCCGGGCCACGGATGCGGGAGGCGGGGACGGCGCCCAGCTCTCCCTGCCCTGTTTTCCCCGAAGCCATGGAGATGATGGAGCTGGGCCCTGGGCTGCGCTCCACGCCTTGCTGTTTACTCCAAGCTCTGGCAAGCCTGCGAGCTTGGTGCGACTGCAGATTTCCTGCGTGGGAGCGAGCAGATTTCATCCTTCTGAACACACCTGCGGGAGCAGCTGGCCCGTCATAAAAACAGGGTCAAAGGATGCTCCCTTGTGGGTCCTACTCTTTTAATTTGTACAAAAACAAATCAAATCCTACCCAGATGCATCACAGAGACAGAGCTGTGTTGGCTGTACCCCTGGGAGAGGAGCTGAGCCCTACAGAAATCACGGAATGGCCTGGATTGATAAGGACCACAACGATCATCTAATTTCAACCCCCTGCTATGTGCAGGGTCGCCAGCCACCAGACCAGGCTGCCCAGAGCCACTTTCAGCCTGAGCTTGAATACCTCCAGGGATGAGGCATCCACAACCTCCTTGGGCAACCTGTTCCAGTGCATCACTACCCTCTGTGTGAAAAACTTCCTAATATCTAACCTAAATCTCCCCTGTTTCAGTTTAAGACCATTCCCCCTTGTCCTATCACTATCTACCCTTGCAAACAGCCGTTCCCCCTCCTGTTCATACGCTCCCTTCAAGTACTGGAAGGTCACAATGAGGTCTCCCCGGAGCCTTCTCTTCTCCAAGCTAAACAAGCCCAGTTCCCTCAACCTTTTTTCATAGGTGAGGTGCTCCAGCCCTCTGATCATCTTACTGGCCATCCTGAGCCCCAACACTCAGAAGAGAGCACTGCCCATATGCAGCATCCCGGGATGCCACCGCAGAACCCGGCACCCCTCCTCGCACACTGCTGTCCCTGAAGCTCCATTTTACAAAGGGCTTCACAAGGGAGAACTTTCTCTTCCTGTAAGAGCAGAGCCAGGAGCACAGAGGCCTGTCCCTCCTGCTTCAGCACAGCAGCCATCCATCTCTGCAGCCTCCTATCCATAGGCACAGGGACCCTCACGTCCCACTGCACAGGTCCCAGTGGCAAGCCTGGAGGGAGCAGCAGCCCTGCAGAAGGAATGGGTCCCACCAACAAGCCTGGAAAGGAGAAGCAGCTCTGCAGGAGGATCATAAAGCACCAGCCAAGGCACACCACTCCCTGTGAAAACCAATCGCATGGAAAACAGCAGCTAATGAGAAGATCTGGGCAAAAAGGAAATGGATAAAACAGACACTATGCTTGGGTGGAGTTATTTTTGTTGTGAAATCTTCTTCATAACATCTCCTAAGTGAAAACCAAGCCCAAAGCACGCAGGCAGCTTCTTCCCATCCCTGCTGGGAATAATAGCCCTTCCCTATTACTGCAGCTCTCCCTGCAGTCAGGCCCTGGCAGTACTATAAAGACCAAGGCAGTGTTAAGGAGAACAAGGAGGACTGCTCCATAACATAGCTGAGACTAGATACTGTAATGGCCTTTTCAGCCTTGAAAAGCAATAAACTGCTTGATAAATTTTGTCACTGTCAACAGAACTGTTATTTGCTGTTGACTCTGTTTTCCAGCAAGAGACAGTGTCTTGAGAAGGTTTGTGCTTAGGATGACCCTGCTGCTCAGGGTCTTGAACCTAAAACACCATCCTGGCAAACCAAAGGAGAGTAGAGTGCTGAGGTCCTTGGCAGCTTTCTCTGCCCAACATCTTATGTACAAACACTTACACCCCAACCTTCTGCATGAGACTGCAAAACCACCTGGCCAGAACTGAGGCAAGCCAGCTTTCCAGGTGCCTTGGGGGCACCTGCTTCAGTTCCATTGCTATCGGAGGATGAACACAAGCAGGAGGGTGTAAGGCTCCTTCTCTGTGGATCTAGGTCAGCTGAAAATGCATCTGCACCTTTCTGCAGCAGCTTACTGCTGTGACCTGGCTAAGGACAGCTATTCTCAGAGCAGTACCCTCGTGCTCACAGGGATCATTTAATGCAAACTGGAAACTCTTTCTATGGACAGGCTGCTGGCAGATATCCACCAAATCCAGCAAGGACAGAGCTCTTCACAGACGGTTTTGTCGTTCTCGCAGTTCACATCCATCTTTGTCACTCCAAAGCAATACCTGCACCAGGCAGGGAACAGAGTCCCCAGGGGAGCCAAGCTGTAGCTGTTCCTTGGTTCAGTGGAGCAGGCAAGAGAGAAGGATGTAGCAGAAGCTCCTAGGTTTGGCAGCTAGTAGCAATTATTTAATACAGCAGGATCACCAAGAGGCCTTCATGCAACCAGCATAACCAGCATCCATTTACCAAGGTCCAGCTCAGCATGGATGTGAAGTCCTGACATATTCTTGCAGCATCTAGGTCCTTCTGTAAGTAGCAGCAGCACGTGCAACATGAGTCCAAAAGAGAATGCCAGAGGTGCCAGTAGGACCTTCAACAGTAAAACCTGCCCCTCACAGGCAGCAAAAGAGCAGACAAAGCATAGTCATAACATGGGCTCACAGTGCTGCTTCTCACTTTCCAGCTGGCAGGAAAAGGCCCCCAATACTCCAGTGAGTCTTGCAGCCCTGCTGAATACAGACAAAATCCCCCTTCATCTACCCTCTCAATCTTCTGCAGCTGGAGAGCAGCCAAAGGCATAGCCTGGGTGATTTTTATCTCTTCCATTGAATGTATGATTTTGCCCTCAGGATCTAAAAAACGTGGCAATGTGTTAGGAGGAAAAACCCAGCTTGGCTTTCTGATTCCCACCTGGAGTGAACAAGGCACACAAAAGGGAAAAGCACTATTTATACACAAGCAGAGCAAGTAGAGCTTGTAATCACATCTAGCACTCCAGCCTGCTGTGCTCACTTCTAATCCTCTTCTCTGCATGGAGCAGCACCACCACTCAGGTGGAAACTGTGCACGAGGTCCTGGGCGCAGGTCCATAAGGGAAGGCTGGGTGGTGGCATAAGAAATTCTCGGGGGCACACTATTTCCCCTTCTGCCCCAGTAAAATTCCTTCAGACACAGACTAGGAAGGACAATGTTCCTCTCGTCAGCAGAAAAGAAACAGCACAAGAACCAGGAGAGTGAGAAAAAACAGGAGAGTGATTTCAGCTAAAGTTCTAGGCTCAGTGCAGGAAGGAACTAGAGTCACAAAATAAAGTGCAGACAGAAATGCCACCAGTGCCTGAGACCATGCTGCAGTCAAACAGAAGGGGACTCATGGCTCTTGTGCCAAAACAGTCCTACCTGTGGATGGAGGACATTCACTCCCATTTAGTCCAGCACTACAGCCCACACCACACCAAACTGCCAGGCTTGGACACAGCCCCTGCCCCACTCGGTTGCAAGGAAACAAAACAAGCTGGCAATTCACAACCACCACCACTGACAGCACCAAGGTGAAGGGCTCTCAGTATAAAGTGGGCTTGGTTTATTCTGGGCCGATATAGGGACAGTTGCCATCTTCCTGCTGTGTCTTGTATCACTGGGATAACAGAGAGCTGGACTTTACATGCTTCTTCCTTCTGGTTATGAAAACACCAACACAGCTCCGTTCCTGGGGATTCCCAGCAGTTGAGAGAAGGCAAGTGCAGTAACTTCACATGTACAGTCAAAAATAGGTTTACTGGAATGTCTTTAGTCACATCTGTAAGCAGCAATAACCGAAAACACTGAGTTTGTGCATTCCCATGGATTGTAAAACTTAACTATTATTTTTTTTCTTTTGTAACATGAGAAAAACAATACCCCTACAGTTCTCCACAGAAGGGTCAGTCTCCTGGAACATAATGGTGTGTTTCCCTAGATATTCTTCTCCTCCTTCACCCCGATGAAAAGACAGAGTCCCCTCTGCCTTCCACAGCAGGAAGCAAGGAACTGCTCAAATTTGAAGTATTTTTACAACTCAACCATATATACAGATAAACCGCAGTGGCAAGTAGATGGCTCCAAATCAGAGACTCAGCATTCCACAAAGCAGGCAGTTTGGGAAATGAATCTTCTGTTATAAAAGTCTGGCAGCAGGAGCAGGTACTTGACCAAAGAAAAAAAAATAAAATAAGAAAGGGTCAGTTGGCAGTTCTCAAAATGCTCTGTTAGAACTGGCTACTTGCCGCCGCTGCCTCCTTGCTCCTTGGAGAAAAACAACTTTAAAGCTATATACAGATATCTCACTTAAGTTACACAGCAGTTTGTTTATCCCACAGCCAGCTCCACCGAAGCCTCCAGCTGACCCACCATCAGGTATGGTACTTCAGGACTATGGGTACTGGAAAATAAAACACAAACAGGCTCTCAGCCAAACACCTTCACGTGCAACAGTGACACTGACAGAGAGAGAACCCCTCATCCCTGCGGTGACAAACACCAAGCAGCCACAAGGGAAAGTGTGTCTTCAAGCTCGAGCCAATGCAAGCAGCTGCCAGCACACATGCTAGACAACATTTCCTGCCACCTTCATCTCCTTCCAGCTTCCCAAAATTAAACCAGATGGGATTTTCCATCAGTCTCTCTTTGCTGCCAGCTCTGCTTCTCCTGCTCCTAGCTGTGCATCAGCAGGACAACAGGCCACGAGGATTTTGCTGAAGGGCAGCACAAGAACTGTTACAGAGATGCCTCCAACAACAGTCAGTGGGAAGAAAACCCTCCAGACCCAGTGGCACAGAAAAGCTGCACTACTGTGCAGGGCTGCCTGAACCCCTGGGGCATGTCCTTTAGCACGCAGAGTGCTGAATTACTTCCCATCCCGCATCTCCAGAAGAAATATGCTCTCGTTATTACCTGTTATGTAGAAAATGAAGCAGCCTGGCTCCTTTAGGAAGGAGCACTTTCTGGAAGCAGGCCTATTGCAAAACGGCTGATAGACATGGAGAGGTGTTTGGAAGACACTGCTCTGGTCTGAAACCTTTCTACCTACTCTTACCAGCCACACAGCCTTGGCACTGACCTGTGCCAACCTTCTATCAGTACAGTGTTGGCAACACAATGCTGGCAACAGCCCATACGACTTGGCTTGAGCTTGCTCCTCTGCATGTACATTTAAGCTTTGAAGAAGAGAAGCATGGTGCGGGCTACAGACACCAGTTATAACTACTGAACAGAGTGAAGCCCAATGGGAGGAACTCAGGTGCTCTGCCCTGAGGGACAACAGCAACAGTGTCACTCAGTGTGCAGTGCAATGAGAATTTCAGTGCTAGAATGAATGGGGTGACCTGGAGCTACTCACTGATGATCACGAGCAGGACGACGATGGCCACCAGCACTATGATTGCTTTCATCTGCAAGAGGAGCACAGACACGTGTTACATGTGGCACCCTGCGTAGCTCCTGCATCTTTTCACCTAGAAAAATGCTTAAACTCTTTTTTCCACCAGTACCTACTTTCAAGCAGCCAGAAACTTCCCATGACAAATTTCTGCTGAGAAATATGTCTGGAAATTGCTGTACACAAACTTAGCAGAAAGCCCCAATATGATGCCTTCCTGACTCTGCAGAGGAGAAGGGATGCCTTGGCCTGGACAGATCAGTCTCCATCAGAAGAAATAGGGAGAGGGAGCCAATTCAAAGCTCAGATGCTCTCCCTTGCAAAGCACAAGCAGCCAGCTCAGGAGGGAGGATGGCTTCAAATCATCTTGCCAGGATCACCACATCCTTCCTCATCTCACACGGCCAGCATCCAGCCTGGCTAACTGAATCCAAGATCCCTAGGGAGCAAGCATGAGATACCTCCAGATGGCTCCTATACCAGCTGCACCACCTCCATGTGTGCCTCCAAGGCACTCAAGCCTGCACTGTTCACACTATTACAACAAACCAACAGGACAGGCACTCTCTCTCTAGCTTAAATTGTTCCCTTGTGGCGCTCCTGGCACACAAACTGACTCTGTTGTTTGGCCCAGAGGCTAAAGGACCTGTGTGAAGAAAATCATTCCAGTTCTTGCTCACCTTGCAGCCTCGCCACCACATCTGCCTTCGAAGCTGTTTGGCTCTGTTGCTAAATGCTGTTGCATTGTCTGATAAACTCTCTGTTGAAGGAAAAAATAGAGGCAATTCAGTAGTGCACACAGTCTATCACTCATCCCACAAACCCCACTTAGTTTCAAGCAGCAAACTTGGCATTAAGGGAGAAGACCAACTGCAGTGTGATTCCACATAGCCACAGGGGATGCCAACAGGAAGCCCCTTGCCAGGGAGCACAGACCTGTGGTTCTACTGAGCCCCCTTTGTCCTGGCTGCCCTCTGAGGAAAGGAATTCATTTTGCAAGCCAGCAAGCAGCAGATGGCCGAAGTGCTCAGGGCTGACATGAGACAGACCAACCTACATTAGATTGAAGGACCAACTAGGTCACAGCATCCAAATGCCTCCAAACTAAAGCCTGGGCATTTCCAAGCCTAAATCTTTTCCAAGGCTGACTTCACATCACTGCAGTGACAACACACTGGGCTATGCTGAGCACAGGGGTAAACCTGGATGGCTGAGCACCAGCTGGATGCTGAGTATGCAAAAGGAGCCCAACGGGCAGCTGCAGTGAGAGAGGAGGGACTGATTCCCATGGGGTGGTTAGAGCCTTACACAAAGGCTGCTGAGCAACCAACCACACAAGGGTGAGGTACCAGTGGGTGATCTACAGACATCAGTAAGCATGGGCTGGGGCTGTGCAGGACAGCAGTAGAAGGTGGAAAGGAGAACCTGGAGGCATAAAGCTAGCTCTGCAGCCCAAGGCCAGGAAACCACTCCCAAGCAGAAAAGACATACAAGCCTATGTCTGTCACTGGATACTTTCTGAGCTGAAATCAGATAACCTTGTCCAGCTGTGAGGAAGAGGTGCAGGGAAAGGGATAAGACAGCAGAGCATTTATCATCACACCTGATTTATCCTGCAGGTCATCCAGCCGCTCGCCTCTTTCAATCACCTTTGTGATGTTCTCCTGCATAACATCGATGACTTCATCCACCTGGTTCTGGACACTAGAGCAGAGCAAAGCAAAAGCAGCATGAGTAGCAGCAAGCACACCCCATCAGCTGCACAGTGCAGCACCAGCCCTCACTCTGAGCTGCACGTCATGGGGTCTGGGGAGCTCTGGTAAAAATCGAAGGGGACAACAGTGGAGGGAGGCCGATGGGATGCTGAGAAAATTGAGAGGCATGGCACTGTGTGGGGTGGATGTCTGGCAATCCCAGACAGTGCAGAGGAATGCAAGGGGCTCTAAGAGAGTCTTAGAAAGTCAGCACAAGTGGGGCACCTTCCCATCGGGGGCAGGCATAGCAATGCAAACACATGATGTGTGTGGCAACCACCTTCACAAGTACTCATCTGTTTGTGAATTTAAACTATACAGCTTCAGTGCAGAGCTGGAACATCAAAATGCTCTGCAGTTGGACTGGTGGAAACCCTGCAGCTAGAAAAGGCACTGTGGGTGGGTGCCTCTGCTGTAGAGGAGTTCACATCAAAGAGGGGAAAAAATAGAAAAAATAATCACACCTTATCTTTGTAGACTTTACAGAACTCAGCACTGCACCTTCGCTAAATAACTTGGATCGGAATCAAAGCAAGATATGCTCCCCTGCCCAGAAACTGAGCTGCTAAATGAAACCCACTCTGGCAGGGGCATCGACAGGACAGAAAAGAAATGGCTGACGTGAACTGAACCAACTCATTACAATCCATCTTCTCACAGTTACACAACTCGTGGGTAGTCCTTTCAGTGAACGGTAGCCTAAATCGTACCCGCGGGGTTATTATAAATGCATTTATTCACTCCATAAAAAAGCCACACTGGTGAGAGAGAAAAATTCTGCCGGTGGAAAAATACTGCTGCAGTCCGGTTTGTATTTTGGAGCTGATACACTTGTATTTTCCTGGAGACAGAAATAAAAGATTTCTCGGGGCCCTGGGGAGACAATAGGGTACGTCGGAGACATACCGATCCCACAGAGTAAGAGGGAACAGCAATGTCTTGGAGGCAACCCCACACACAAGGCAACAAAACAGAAATAGCTCCAGATCACTCGCTCTGCACGAAGTCTTACATTCCACTCTTCAAGCTACGCTGATTTTAAAATATTTAAATACTTGAAATATATTAGAAATGCACTGAGTGTTCACCACTGGCAGCTCTTCCCTTTGAGGGCACTACCACTTCAGCATTTGCACCATGCTCCCCAAGTAACCCTCCTTCCTCTTTGCGTCACTGCAAACCGTCTCCTCCCCACCTGCATCTTTCAGATATGAAAATTCTAAGGCATAATTTGCCAAAGCAGAATGGATTTTTAATGATTATTTATTTTCTTGTTTTATTTACAGCAGCAGCAGACTCAACACTTAAAGATCAATTGCACGGCATCTAGTCCCAGAGCACCTGGTAAGAAGAGAACAGCATAATGTGCACCACGGCCTGGAGAAATGGGGCCAAAGGAGATCCAGAGCAGCATGCCCAAGGCTGGGGCCCTGCAGAACAAGGAGCAGGGCCCCGTTCCTGAGCCTCGGCCAAAGTTCTATCTAAATAGAAGCTGCTGTGTCTCTAATTAAAAGACACTGAGTTCTGGTTCACACTGACCTAATTCTCTTGTCTCCCTAGCAGCTATGTGCCTCTCACCGAGGAGACGTTTGCACTGAGATGCACACACAAGGAACAGCTACAACACGCCATAGCAGCTTCAATGGAAAGGCATACATTCACTTATCCTTCCAAAAACAGGCAAGGAAAGTCACTAAAATATATGAAAGCTTCACACACACAAAGCTCCATGGAGCTGCAAGCAGCAGTATGAAGGGGCTTCATGCCTTAGCACTGCAGGTCAGGCTTCGCTGTGCCTCTGCACTGCAGCTTCTACAGTTGGAACAGGCAGGGGAACCCTCTAAAGCCAATTTCTGACTCATCAGCCCTCACACAGCATATGCTGGATTTCAAAAGCACACCTAAGAAATTTATTGTACTTAGAATGCCATAGGAAAGGAACCTGCCTGCCCCACGCAGTATCACAATGTCTATCCCTGCATCCACCTAATGGGGAAGGCAGGTTCCTTTCCTATGGCGTGCAGCAGCAGCTCCTGCCTTTCATTAGGAGCTTCCTACCTGGAGGAAAAAGGCACAGAAAATTCCCTGCCCTTTCCCAGCAGAACCCTGTCCTGAGCCTATCCCAACCCACCATTCATTCTGAAAGGTGAGCAGCAGGTGTGCACACGGGGCACCGAGCACGTGGGCAGGAAGCTCATGTCACAGTGTCCAGCCCAAACAGGGATTCACAACCCTGCATTCTTCTTCTGGAGCAGTGGGTGATGAGATAGGAAGCACGTTCTGCAAGGGAATTTCTTCCCCTTGGCACAACCACAACAGACAAGTCCCAGCTCAGAGCTGTAAGCAACTTTGACAGAGCCTGGGGTGAGAGAGGGAAGAAGAAACATCTGCTACCCCAAGCAAGCCAACTTGGCAAAAACTGAGGATTTAAACATCAGATTCACAGGCAGAAGACTACACATTCTTAGTATGTAAATATTTCTGAAAACATTTACTGGATTCAAAATAGAGAGATTTCCTCTCACAACAGATTTGTAGGCAAACTGTCCTGCTACAATCAGCAAGCAGGAGCACACCAGGGCCCGGTGCAGCGCAGTGCCACCTGTGCCCCACAGCCTGCACGGTGTAACACAAGTACTGCTGCACTCCCAGGGCACCCCGAGGTATTAAGGCGAAGCAGGGCAGAGGTCTGTAAGCTAACCCAACCTACTGTGCCCAGCATTTAAAGAGGTCCAGGGGGCTCAGACCCTAACCAAGCTGCACCTCAGCATCCCACCTCTTTTGACCTGAGGTGCTGGAGAACTGCTGCGTGCCTGTGTCTGCCACAGCCCTGCTATGCTGCTAGCAGAAGTAAGACGTTTCACAGATGGGGAATGGAGAGACAGAGAAATCAAGGCCTAAACTTCCATAGATATATATAGTTTTCCCTCATGGAAAGCAGACATGTTTGAGCACCCTGATACTGTCAGATATCTGATGCAAGAGAAAAGCCAGGGAAAAAAAAGGAAGGGATTGTAGCAGAGAATGAAACTTTGATCTCCAGGGTCCCACACAGTGCCTCAACCACCAGCAGCCCATTCCTGCTTTCCACCGTCTCCCACCTATCACCAAAACAAGAAAAGCCTCTACACGAAAGGGCTGAAAGATGCACAACCTATGCATCAATTCACATTAGTTTGGCACGCCTGAGGTTGGAAACTTAAGTCACATCAATTGGAAAATATTTTCTTGTTTTATTTGGCAAGAAAGAACAAATTGCCTAATATGAAGCATATTTCCCATCCAGGAGCTGTTGAGTTTTGACACATTTCATATATTTAATTCCTGATACATTTCCAATAGAAATAAAGTAGACTAGACATCTGCCAGCAAGACGAAAGCACAAAGTTTGTTTCCAACCAATGACTGCCAATATGCTTTTAACAAGGACAGCAAGTGCACGCTGTCAGAGCAGCAGGAAGAGATCCACCAGTACTCAGCTGGGTTCAGACTCTACTTGTGCTCAGCCTGGTCCAACGTGGGAAGCAGCAGCCTTTCCATTGTGGACACACCGAGTTAGCTACTGAAAAACTCTCTAGGCCAGTTGTGGCGACTGAACAACAGTGCTGCATTCTTCAGACATCGTAAACAGGCCACGCACACACCACAGGATGGGCTGCTCAAGGCTACTTGTTGTCTCTAAGGTGGCTGTTTACAGCCAGCATGACACACTTCTATTTTCCACCCCAGGCAACGCGATGGTATTAAGAGTGTTGTGTACTCTGGTGCAAATTATACCTGAACATCCCCCTATCGTGGCTGTAACCCCAGAAAAAGGCAACAGGACCAGTCAGTGCAGGCAGAGCAGAGGCAGGAGGCTGTGCTCAGCAAAGCACAGCTGCCCACACATCTCTGCTGTCCTCAGCGTGGGGTGTCAGCACAGAACTGCATCACAAATGGCTGCTTCCAAGTTGCTCCTTCAACACAGCTGTGAGGAACAAAGTGGTTGATGCCTCTTTGAAGCCTTGAAAGAAGGCATGACAACAAGGTCTTAAGTGTTACCTTCAAAGCAAAGTCTGCATTATGGATGGGGTCTATAGCACATCCATCTACCTGTGATGAGAGCCAGGCCCAGGAAAGCTCCTGCCAACTGTTGCCATCAGGCCAATCCCCAGATTCTTCTCTCTCCAGGAGGTAACACTGGGCTGGTAGCCAGACAGAGCCTCTGGGGTGCAGTCCCAGAGCCAGAGATGCTGGTAACCCCTGTCAGCACAATGAAAAAACTACAGGGACCACAACCTAGCTCCTAGTGAACCCTATGAGCACTCCTTCCCCTACAAGGTTTGCAATGTCCCCCAACACATCCTTCTGCAGCCAAGCCAGGTTCGAGGGTCTCTGCTGCCAGACTCTCCACACTGACCCATGTCTCTTCATTGCCAAGGACACTAGGTAAAATTTCCAGTCTTGCCCATCACATTCAACACGTTCTCCACCATTGCTCCCATGATTCCATTACTTTTTCCACTGCCCAGTCCTGTATCCAGTTTCATTTTACACACATCTTCACACCTCATTCCCCCCAGCAACATACAGCTCCAGTCACTCTGGCTTTGCCCAACTATGCCTCAGCTCTCCAAACACTCAAAAATTCCTCCTTAAAAATGTCTTTTCCTTGTAGTGTTTCAGCAGCAACACAACCCTGCTTTTCCCCTTCCACTGAAGAAAGAAACAAACAGACATTAATTCATTCAGCACAAGGGCTGGTTTGATCAGAAACTCAAGAATAAACTACACAACAAGAAGCTGCTGCATACTGCAAAATACTACCACACGATGCAATAAATACTGATGAGAACAGAAGATAGATACTAATTGACAGTACACGCTCTAGATACTGGAGCTTAGATGTAGCCACTTGTTATCCCAAAGGACGTATCCTCTATACCAGCTTCAACAGACAAGCAGCCTTGTGCCCCTGTGTATGTTGTGATGTGACTGGTGTC
This sequence comes from Tetrao urogallus, assembly GCF_951394365.1. NCBI lineage: Eukaryota > Metazoa > Chordata > Aves > Galliformes > Phasianidae > Tetrao > Tetrao urogallus. Next base: position 23,761,003 of record NC_136818.1, read on the forward strand.
CAGCTATAAACCCACCAGCTCGTGAATTCTTTCTTTCTCCTTCCCCTTCACAGCTGCAGTGCTCACCTTCACCTCCCTGCTTCCTGAAAGCTCCCATGGCCCTTCTGCCTCACCAACGCAGTGGGAAGGGAAGAACTCACGTCCCTCTCTGCCACGCAGGGAAGAAGGAAGTCAATCTGCAATTTCCCTCTGGCAGAGGAGGATAGAGAGGCCAACATCAACTCCCCTTCCATACCCTTTATAGAGCTGACACCACTCACAGCTGTAATCCTCACTCACTTCAGACCAGCGCAGCACCACGCAAGGAAGGCTGTATCCACACTGCCTTCCTGCAACAACCTGAGCACCTCTACCAGCAGCATCCTGACGCCCCAGAGGGAGCACAGGCCTGCTGAAAACAAAGAACGCAGCAGCCAACCCACCATCTCCTGCGTAACCCAAGTGCACTTTGCCTCTCAAGATAATGCAGCAGGCACACAGCTAAGCACTGCCTAAAGCTGACAGTGAATCACTAAGCCAGAGAATGGCTGAGTTGTGGAGGTCAGCTGCCCAGCCCTCCCACTCAGCCAGCCTCACAGTCCGCCCATCCATCCCACAGCATCAACAACCTGTTTATGAGGCTGTTATGGGGGATAGCGTCAAAAGACTTACTGAAGTCCAGTTCAGAGAGGGCCAAAGAAAGACAAAGAAGGTCAGAAACTGAATAGAGAGGGTCAGAAAATGGAATAGTGTGTAGCAATTCCAAAGAAGATCCCAAAACACACCACCACCATCTCAGTCATACTGCTCTCCAGTGACCGTGAATGAACCGTAGGGGCAGAGAATATGAACAGAAGGAGCCCAGATGAATTTTATTAGCTGCCCATTTCCACGTAAAGATAAAAACAACAACAAAACAACAACCCCTACCCACATGTTTGTGCTAACAAACCCTGCCAAACCAACCTGCTTAGACCTAAATAACTTCGCTTTTTGGACTGAAAAGATCCATTTGCCTCCTTTGGTTAGGAATTTCAATTCAAATCCACAAACTCCTAAAATATCATTATTAAATCACTTCACTGTGGGCTTGTAAAACTCAGAGCTCTCCCTAATTAAGTCTCACCTAGAAGAGCCTATTTTACACTAGCTCCCAATGACTCATCTCAGAGATGCACTGCCTGCTTCCTGGCATGAAAAAAAACATTCCTAATGAAGAGTAACTCTAAAGCTACAAACAAAACAACCCAACTGATCAATGCGTGGTCATCAGTCTGATTTCTGTTCTGCCTTTGTGGAGGCCAGCAAAGGCAACAACACAACACAAAACAGGGCCTGTAAGTACCCTGTCCTTCCCATTAAGTATCACCATCACTTCCCTTTTAGGAAAGAGCAGAGCTAATCAGAGCACAGAACAAGCATCACCCAGGAAATGACTCACTTGGAGGATTCAGTGTTCCTCCCTTCTTCTTGCCCTGCTATAGCCAATAATCCTGCTCCAGCTGTAAAGGGTTCCTGTTTCTCCAGCTGCTTCAACTCCACTGAGTCACTGCTCATCTCCAGGTCACCTCTACCACATTATCACTAAAATATAGCACGCGCTTTGGAAATTCCACCATGCTGCTGTGATAAAGTTCTACCCCTCTGCTGCTATTAAAGCACAATTCCTTGATAACTTGACACAAACTCGATTTTCCTTATCTATGGACAGGTGGGATGTGAAATTACAATCAGGTGAAACAAAGCACAAGCCACATTCCTGTTCAGAACTACAGAAAAATACCCTGTTAGCAGAGCAGCGGGAGTTTGTAATGTCAGCATAAAGCATTACTTGAACGACACAGAGGAACACGAACTTACTGCCTGATCTTGTCATTTCTGGGTCCAAATCTTGGTCCGGAAGGCCCTCTCCTGCAATAGAAAAAGACATGAATTATGATAGCAGATGCAATGAAACATGCATTTAAATCAGAGACCTAAGATACACAATAGGGAACCAGTATTTTCTGGTTCTCTTGCCTCCCACCCGTTCCTCTCATGTCCCTCAAGATATGGAGCACCACAGTTTCCTACAGGTCACATTTCTTCTTTCAAGGCTCTGGGAAATCACAGAATGGCCAGGGTTGGAAGGGACCTCAAGGATCATGAAGCTCCAACCCCCCTGCCACATGCAGGGCCACCAACCTCCCCATTTCATACTAGACCTGGCTGCCAAGGGCCCCATCCAACCTGGCCTTGAACACCTCAGGGATGGGGCATCCACAACCTCTCTGGGCAGCTGTTCCAGCACTTCACCACTGTCATGGTAAAGAACTTCCCTCTGACATCCAACCTAAATCTCCCCTCCCTCAACTTAAAACCATTTCCCCTCGTCCTGCAGTTATCTACCCTTTCAAAGAGTTGACTCCCCTCCTGTTTGTAGGCTCCCTTGAGGTACTGAAAGTCTGCAATGACGTTACCCCGCAGCCTTCTTTTCTCCAGGCTGAACAAGCCCAGCTCCCTCAGCCTGTCTTTGCAGGGGAGCTGCTCCAGTCTCCTCATCATCTTCGTGGCCCTCCTCTGGGCCCTCTCCATCAGCTCTCTGTGACCTCAAAGGAAATAAGGGTGCAAGCTCCCACATATTTGGCAGGGAGCAGCTCTTGGTATTCGGCACTACCAGTCTTAGTGCTTTAGGCAGTTAAAACATCATATGCCCTACATCTGTTCAGAAACTCACAAGAAAAAGTCTTCCTCTTCATCTGAATCCTCCTCTAAAAGGTTCCTCTGTGAACAAAGAAAAGCACCATCAATATCCGCCATTTCACACGACCTTCCAGACTTCAGGACACCACCAGCATCTTCTAAGCACAGGGCACTGGTGAGCCCCCTCGTGAGAATACCAGTGCTACTTTTCAGATAGCTGTGCTGTTTCCCCCCTGCAGAGATGCCTCCATGCAGTCAGAGCACCCAGGAGGCGTTTGCCAGCTCTGCAAAGCATAGACCGATGTCCTGAACCACAGCCGGGCAACGCTTACAGCACCGTTCATAAACCAAAGTGCATTTCTACCAACTGGTCTATCTGTGCAGGTTCAGATCCTGACCCCGTGCGTCAGTAACGCACCCTACGACACAGCAGCAGGCAGCACTGCAACACAGCGGGCAGAATCCACACCCGGGCCAGCTACGGAAGCGCTCCGGGCCCAAGGGGTGACGCGCAGTGCCATGCCGTGACCAACCGCCCCGAGCATCGCAGGCACGCGGTAACGCGGGCCTACCACCGACTGCGGTGACAGCAGACATAAGGAGCACCGCGCGGCAGCACCCGGCCAGCCCCGCGCGGCACGCCGCGGCTCGGCCCTTCCGCCCGCGGGCTGAGCCGAAGCTGCAGGCGCTGCGGAGCGCGGCGAGCCCGGCCGCACTCACCCGCTCGCTCTTCACCGAGCCCGTCACCTCGTCGTCGTTCAGGTGCCGCTTGAACTTGGGCGGCATGATCCCCGCCGGCGGAGGGGGCCGGGAGGAGCGCCTGGAGGACGAGCACGGCCCCTCAGCGGGCTGCGGGCCGGGCCGGCGGCAAATGGCCGCCGCGACGGGAACCGGTCTGCGCCATCGACCGCTCTGCGCTCCGCCGAGAGCCGAGCGATCCACCGCGGGAGGGGCGTGGCCTGCGGTCGTGGGCGTGGCCTGCGGGATGCCCGCCGACGGGGTCCCGGGAGCGCTGCCCGGCTAGCCGCGTGCGGCCCCACCCCGCGCCCAACTGCACCCAACGTTCCGCAGCGGGGAAATTTCCACCTCCCGGCCCGGGCTCGTTGCCCCTCGGCGCTTCTCCACCTGCTTTTTCTTCCCCCTCTCCAACTCACAAAAGCGCGCTGTGGGACCCCCGTGCCCGGCAGCCGTGCGGCCCCGAGCTGACGATGGGCGCCGACAGGAGCGGCGCCGCCACGGGGGGCGGTGCGGGGAGCGGCCCCGGTGCCTGGGAATGGCGCGGCGCGGACCCCCCCCCGTACGGCGCCCGGGGTCCCCCGGGGGTCTCCGCCGCCCCGGCCCCGGTCTCGCCTCCCCGCCGCAGCCTTGGCACGCGGCCGCGCAAATATTTTGGCCTCGGCCACCGCACGCTGCCGGAGCTTTGCCAGCGGGCGGCACGGGGGGAGCGCGGGGATCTGGAAGGTTCCCGCGGCCCTATAAAGGCGGGCGAGCTGCGCGGGGCGGTGAGAGGGACCATGCCGGGTGCTTGGGTGCCGCTGCTGCTGGCGGGGGGCCTCGCTCTGAGCGCTAGCGGGGACCCCGCGGCCCTGCTGCGGCGCGGCAACGATGCCAGCGGGCGATGTACCTACAGCTTCACGGTGGCCAGCCCCGGCGAGGCCAGCTGCCCCGAGGCTGGCGGCGTAGCCCAGCTGCGCGAGGAGCTGGCCGCGCTCACCGCCCGTCTGAACCGCCTGGAGGGAGCGGGAGGTTTGGGGGGCTCGGGGCCGAGGGGGGCTGATGTGAGTGGCATGTGGTCGCGAGGCCCTCAGCGAGCGGCCCCGGGGGGCTGCGAGGAGCTGCAGCGGGCCAAGGAGCGGCTGGAGGAGGAGAAGGGGAGGTTGGAGAGGGAGAAAGAGGAGCTGGGCCGGCGGCTGGAGAGCAGCGCCCAGGAGATCGCCCGGCTCAGGGCCACCCGCTGCCCCTCCGGCACAGGCGGGGTGCCTGGCCGCGACGCCCCGCGCTCTGCCAGCAAAGGTCAGTGCTGGGGGATGGGAATCTGTGGGCATCCCCTCCTCACCCCAAATCCTACATCCTCCCCATGCCCTCGGGTCCCTTTGTCCCCCCCCCTCCACCCTGCAGCCCGTGCTCCCACCTGGGGCATCTGCTTTCGCCCCTTAGAACAGTGCCCACCCACTGTAAGGAACAGTGCCTGGCCTGGGGACCCCCGGACCCTCTTCCTGTCTCCATACCTGGGCTGTTTGCTGGTCACCTCGGCGTGGGGAGGACCACACGAATCTGGGGTCCCTGGGATTCACCCAAGGGAAATAAAACTCCTGGGGAGGGAACGACGGGGTCGGCAGTGTCCCTCAGCCCTGGGTCACCGATGTGCCCCAGCTCGGGGCACCAGGCTCCTGAGAAAGACGTTAGCATTTTTGGGGGGTGGGGGCTCGGTGCTGGGGTTCACCTGGCTGCCTGGACCCCCCGCAGCCTCCAGGTGGGAACCGGAGCCCCTCAGCTACCAGGAGCTGAAGTCGGAGAGGACGGAGCTCCCTGCATCTCGGCTGCTGGAGGAGACGGCGCTCGGCCGCCCGCGAGCTGAGGACTCAGGTACAGCCCTGGGACTGGGCTGGGGGGCCTTGGGGCAGTGGTGTGGGGAATCGCAGGGGAATCGGGGAGAACTGGGGCTGGGGGAGCCCCGGGGTCCCGCACGACCACGGCCCTAACGCATCCCTCCTGCTGTCCCCACAGGCTGCGGCGAGCTGGCATGGGTGGGGGAGCCGGTGGTGCTGGGCCGGGCCGACACCATCGCCGGCAAATACGGGGTGTGGATGAAGGACCCCGAGCCCGTGGCGCCCTTCACGCGGGAGACCACATGGCGCGTGGACACGGTGGGCACGGAGGTGCGCCAGCTCTTCCAGTACGAGGCGGCCGAGCAGCTGGCCCGCGGCTATCCCGCCAAGGTGCACGTCCTGCCACGGCCCCTGGAGAGCACCGGGGCTGTCGTCTATCGTGGCGGGCTCTTCTTCCAGCCGCGCCGCTCCCGCGCGCTGGCTCGCTACGACCTGCGGGCTGAGGCCATCTCTGCTGAGCGGGAGCTGCCCGGTGCTGGCTACCATGGGCAGTATCCCTACTCGTGGGGTGGCTACACTGACATCGACCTGGCGGTGGATGAGACCGGGCTGTGGGTGGTGTACAGCACCGAGAAGGCCAAGGGAGCCATCGTCCTCTCCAAGCTGGACCCTGAGACGCTGGAGATCCAGCGCACCTGGGAGACCAACATCCGCAAGCAGTCGGTGGCCAACTCCTTCATCATCTGCGGGACTCTGTACACTGTCAGTAGCTACTCCGCACCCAATGCCACCGTCAACTTTGCCTACGACACGACCACCAGTACCAGCCGCAGCCTCAGCATCCCCTTCGAGAACCGCTTCCAGTACCTCAGCATGGTGGACTACAACCCGGCGGAGCGGCGGCTCTTTGCCTGGGACAGCTACAACATGGTGGCCTACCCTGTGCGCCTTGCCCACGCCTGAGCGCCGACCGGCCCCCGGCCTCCTGCTGACGCCTCCTGCGAAGAAATTCCTTTGTGCTCCATGAAACAAAGCGCTTCTCCAGGGCTGAGCTGTGCCGGTGGACACGTCCCTGTCTGGCCTTTGTGGGTCTGAGTGGGTGCTGGTGGTTCCCAACCCTGCTCCAGCATCCTCCCAGCCCAGAGCTGGGAGCGGGCAGGGCTCATATGGGCAGGCTGCTGGCTGCCTTCCTGCTGGGACAGTGGGACTGGTGAGGGGGCACCTTCAGCCATGCTGGCCCTTTGTTGCCCAGGAGCCCCTGCACTGCCCCTATCCCATCTGGCCTCGTCTCACCTCGCCTCGCCAGCAGCTCTCCCATGCTGCTTTCAGAGCCCACAGTTATCACTATTTATTGTAGAAAGGCTGTAGGAGGCTTGCTACCCCCTCAGCTTGGGGAGACGCACCAATAAATGCTGCAGTATTTAATCAGAACAAATGTCTGAGTTTCAACTGCTAACCAAGCTGGAGATTTGCTTAATAAAAGTATCATTACAAGGTCCAGGGGGCAAGTTTGGGACTGGTGGGGGGCAGGTTTGGGGGACGGGAGTGTGCCGTGTTCTGTCCTTGCTGAGCAGTGCTGGTTGTCTACTGCCACCCCCAGGGTGGGGGACAAGAGCACGGTCCCATTCTAGAATGGCAGTGGACAAGGGGATGCCACAGGCACCATGGCAACCTGACTCCTACAACCAGGCAGCACACACGTCCTGCAATGCCGGTGAGTCTGGAGGGCTGGGGGCCAAAGCACATGGCAAAACAGCTGGGGTGGGGGGGCTCTGCCTTAAGGGCCGACAAGGGATGGGGTACATCCCAACAAGTGTCAGCACTTGCTGCCCCTCTGGCTGCAGGCAGGCTCCTGGAGGCTCTGAGCGCCCTTTTCCTCCTGCAGGCCTGCAGTGGGGCTGGGGCATAGCAGAACAGTGCAGGCAAAGGTGTTCCCCCGGCAGTGATGTGCCCACATCATCACCATGATGAAGCCTGGAAGAAGTAGCACAGAGTTCCGTGACCTGCAGCAAGCCTCTGTCGCGTTGAGATGCCTCAGCTCCCTGTGCATGGTGTCCAAGCCTGGGGAGGCCATATCCTGCAGCTCCCGCCACCTCTGTGCCACCCCAGGGCTGGCAGCCACTTCACTGCAGGACTACGGCGAGGTGGACCGGCAGCACATCCCCCCACTCTCTGTCAGCTACGCCATCTTCTCCAGGGATGAGGAGCCAGACCTTCAGGAGGAGCCGGGAGCCTCCATTGCCCCCTCCATGGAGCCCGAGTGCTTTGAGGCCTGCAGCACCTGCGTGCTGTGGAACGCCCGGCTCCATACACAGACCTGCATGGAGGAGCAGCCCACCGCCACTCTGAGAGAAGCCGAGCCCAGGGCTGAGGCCTTCCCGTGGCTCCCAACAGCGCAGTGCAACAACTCCGCCATCGACCGCAGCCCCATGCCTGCCCTGCACACCTGCTGGGCGCTGTATGAGGGCCGAGAGCTGGGCCAGCAGGGTGAGGGGATGCAGTATAGGCACAGCTGCCAGCAATAAACTTCAGTCCATCACAGCACTCCTGGCCTTGGGAACTGCTGTCCGCACCTCTAGGGCAGCCCTCTGCCTCACTCTGAAACCCATCCTGGGGATGAATGGCCTGATGGAGATAGAACTGAGGTGGAAGGGACCCCTAAAGGCCTTAAAGGCCATCAGGTCCCACTCCCCTGTGATGAACGGGGACACCCACAGCTCCATCAGGTGCTCAGAGCCCATCCAGCCTGACCTTGGCTGTCTGCAGGGACGGGACACCACTCAATGTCCCCAAAGCTGAGGTGAGAGGCATTGCAGGAGCTCAGGACCACAGAGTTGGGGTGGAGGGGCCCAAGTGTGCTTGCTCCTCCCCACTGGGATGAAGGGATGGTTTGTTCCCATGCACTGTGGAGCTCAGGGAGCAGCACAAGGATCAGACGGACCGAGCCCAGGAATTCAGGCCTCCCATTCCATGCCAGCACCGGGGGCTTTTCAGGCTGGGAAGTCCGTCATTTAATTGACTAAGAAAATAAATAAAGACGAGCCAAGGTACACAGGATTTCCAGAAAGCCGGGCTTGAGCTGAGCAGCAGTAAATAGACAGATTGACTTAGCACGCTATTCAAAGCAAGCACAGAAATTCCCTCCCCTCCCAAAGCCCAGCAGAAAGATTGAGCTGAGCAGAGCTGCTGGCTCCAGCCCCACTCACACCAACCCCTCTGCTCCTGTCTTTCAGAACAGGACAGGTCCTAATTAAAAAAACAGCGAGTTCTCCAAATGAAATAGCTTCCCAATTCATGGGACTTCCAATGCAATTGATCCTGACAGCCAGAGAACTGAGATTACACACCAAACCCCACTCCAAGACAAAAAGCCCAGAAGGGAATCTCTGCATGCTTCACCTGCCCTCAAAGGCAAGGAAGGAGGGCCCGGGCTATTTTGGAAAGCATACATCAAAATAGCACGCTGAACTCCCCAATGTTTGTTTTTGATTAGGTTCCAACAGAAATACTGTCCTTGTTCTGCTCAGCAGCATCAAAAAGTTTAGCACGTTCCCACTGCTGATTTGGGGAAATCGAACTGGTTTTTCCAGTGGCTTTATCGGAGAACTGAAGATTAATCTCTTCAGAATTCCCCTGAAATACAATAGCTCAGTGAACTACTTTCCCAGCTTTAGAGTCCCTCCAAAACGAGCCAGCAGGAAACAGGCACTCATTTCTCCCACCTTCTTCCTCATCTTCCCAAGTGCTTACTATAGCTGTGCTTGTCCTCCCATAAAAGCAGTACTTTATCTGCAGTGTTACCTACTCAGGAGTTACTTCTGCACATGGCTCCGGCTGCAGCTTACAGCACCTTGATCCAATCCATCACTGAAAGCCCCTGGAAGAACTGACACAGCAGGACAGACTCCTGCGCTGCCCCCAGAGCACAGCCCCAGCCTGCCGCCCCTCACCCAATAGCAGCACGGCTCTTTCCCGTGTCTGCCCTTTGGAGAGATAGAGCTAACCAGCTCCTTTTCTCAGGGCAGGATTGTTTCTGTGCCCCGAGGCAGAAATGGGGAAAAAAGGCACCGGACTCTGCTATGAACACTGTACCATCTGGTGGCCAGCAGGGAGCAACTGCCTTCCCCTGATACTGTGCCTCCAGCTACTCTGCTCAGCGATGCCCTGCAGCTGAAGGGCTGCTAAGGTGTTCAGCCCCTCACTAACACCTGTGCTTCAGATAAAGGTCAGTAATTGGATGGTGTGAACTGGTGGGTGCGTCTGGTGCTTTGCGTTTGGTGCTTGGCCGTTTTGTTTCCTTCTGGCCCCGCAGCAGTGGGAAGCTCCCTCCTTCCTTGGGAGCACTTCCCCTGCAGGAAACGGACACATCTTGCTTTCAGCACCAGCTGAGGTGAGAACAGCCAGCTGGCTAAATCCAGGTCTCCTATGACAAGCAGATCTTCTCCAAGCAAAGCATCACGAGTCTCTACCACTGAGCAGCTCACCAGCGACGTCACGTCCTGCAGATGCAAACAGCAGGCTCCTTGCAGGGCTCCATGGAAGCCACGTCACCTGAGATCTTCACTGGAGAGCAGGATCAGGAGCAGTAAGAGCAGAAGGAAGCCACCCAAAGAGCCGTTTCAAACTCAGTTTCTCTCTGGCCCTTCTGCTTTCCCAAGCTGCAGAATGCACTCTTCGCCTGGCACGTGACGTTTGGGCTCTCTCCTCGCATCCTGCAGCACTTTGCTAATCATGAGATTACCAGGATACTTTATTTAGAGAATACTTTATTAGTTTCTGTAATCAAACCCATGTAAATAAGACCGTACATATTTTTAATACAGTGCGTTACCCCTGTACAAATGGAAAAAAAATTAAGTTTAACATTTCTAGACCAATATGGCTGTTAATTTCTGTACAATGCCAACTCACACTACAAGTGGGATACTTTTTTTTTTTTTTTCTGAAGTTGACATCACAGCTAAAGTTTCCAAAAATTCAAATTATATATATATTTATATAAAAAGATAACCAAGAGCAATTCACTAGGCATCAATAGCAGCAACAGCCTCTCCAGCTTCTGCAGTCATCTGAACAAAATTATACACATTAGACTTTCAACTCACTCTTCTTTCAAAAAAAAAAAAAAAAAAAAAAAAAAAAAAAAAAAAAAAAAAAAAAAAAAAAGGTAACAAAAAAAATCCCAGAAAAAAACCAGCAAGTTCTGCTACTGATGTGGTACCTGGTGCTTTTTATTAGCTTTTCAATCATTGTCTGGAAAAAAACCTCTAGAATAACATTATTAAAAACAGCTCCAGTATAGCACAGTCACTACTACATATCATAAGCAGGTACAGGATATCTTACATTCACAGAAGTATCATACAGTACTGTCCTACAGCTATAATACTAGAGGATACAATTAAAAAGGCATTATCTGACTTGATTCTACGTTCCAGCACACTGTGGGCAGGGAAATGGTGAGACGCAGCTCCGATATAAAGAATGCACCTTTTAGATAAGATTCTCTTTAATCCAACAAGGTTTCTTTTATTCTTGTGGCACAGCTCTAAGTGCTCATCGCTGTATACAGACATAAGCTGGAAACCGTTTAAAGATCACTCGCTTCATATAAAGATAGCTGGACAGAGGTGAACAGAGTAACTGGGACTATTGATGCAATTAACCTTTCAACTCCAGAGGTGAACAACTGAGGGAGTGGGTGTAGAGAACACAGGTGGCCAAGTAGCATTTTCATATTGTGATCTAAATACAGTATATTGTCATCCAAGAAGCAGCAGCCAGCAAAGCACTGCCTTCAGAGGGAATTCAACACTGCCACGTTAGCCTTTGTGCGACGTTACACGTCACACAGTAAAGGTGATTCTGCCAGCTATGTGAATTCCTCTGTTTAGTACAACACGGGAGCTCCTCTAGTCACTACAAACTTAATGCACGTTACTTGGCCCAGCACCATTTTCAGATCTGCATGTTCTCATACTCATGAGTTTATAAAAAGATAAATAGCAGCTGAAGATCAGAAGAAAGTAAGAGTATTCATCTCGTCAGCTAGGAACATGCCTCCCCAACCGCCTTCCTCCTCGCTGTGCTGTTTCTCAGCTTTCAGGCTGGGAAGCATTTAGGTGTGTAAGCCAAAACATGCGCACACGTGTAAAACGTGCACACTATCGAAAGCGGTCTTCATGCTGTCACAGGAAATAATAAGCCCAAAGAGCCTAGAAGCTTGGCTGGATACACAGCAGTTTAAATTCATAACTGCTGGCAGCTTCTATGTCCCTTTATGCAGTTAAGAGCCCTGCAGGGAGAGAGGACTGCTGTCTCATCCTTGGGGCTACAAATTCATGCTGCTGCCGCCATCTCCCCCATCCTTCCCTCTCCCCTCCCACCTCCAAGGAAATACAGCCTCTAAGATTTTGTTTCTTCAGTTTTGATTGCCTGAGGTTTGATTGGTCCAGTTCTAACAGGCTTTGTTGCTGCAGGAGGTGCGGGGGCAGGCTTTTCCTCTGCTTTGTCCTGGCAGACTCCTGAAGAGTCAGCAATTGCCTCGGAGGGTTTGCTCCCATTCTCATCCACTTTTTGCGCTTTGCCTCCTATTGGTTTGCTCTGCTGCTGCTCAGAAAAGAATCTCTGGGTGGACTGAAGTACCTCTGCTCTCTGCTTTGCCTTAAGAAAGGGAGAAAATATATTTACTGAAGAGATGGGTACAGGAATAAAAGCGACTTCACAAAAGTAATTCCTAAATGAAAGGACTGACCACCTGGCCAGGCTTTGCCAGAAGGGCAGTGTCAATCCTGTTCCTTCCCAGATACCAACACATGGGCAACCAGGGCACCTGGCTCCTCAGCAGCAGCGTAACATTGTGCCTCGGCTTCCCTTGCTCTTCATACTCCTCACATCCACAAGAGAGAACCAAGAACAAGTTTCAATCATTATCTCACATCTTTTTATGTTGCTAACTAGCATTACAGAGCCCCAAAGTACTCTTAGTACAAACAAACTGAAGTTTCATTGCACAGTGTCAGACAGGGCCAGAACACATCGAGCTCCGACACTACCCAGCCACACAAGCACTGAGGGTTACACCAGCTGTCCTTCATCCAGTCCCTGCGCTCAGGAAGCTCAGAGCATGGGGCAGGGGGAGAGAAGCAGAGTCTCTGAGCAGCCAAATTTTCCCCCTGTTGCTCTGGACACAGATTTCAGAGCCTGCAATGCCAATGCAACTGAACATGCCTCAAATCTGTGCTACATGTAGCTGAAGCTGTACCTGCTTCCAACTCAATGCAGGTTCTCATCCTGGGAAGCACAAACCATTGCCTGGCTTTCTCCAAATCCCTCCTGATCCCACCAGTAACCTCAACTTGCACTTGTTAAGTTCAGCCTTCATGATCAAGTGTTAAAGCTGCAGTCTTACGCTGGACCTTCCACATGTCAGTGAAGAGCTGTGCACACAAACAAAAGAAGCTGTGCTTCACAAACTAAGAACTTGGCTCTCCCCTCCATCCCAGACTTGCTTAAAGCAGGAGCTGCGCTACCAGTTAAACCTTCCGGAAGCAGTTAAATGCCTTTTTAAAATAAGACCTATTTTATACAAGGAACCCCAACCACAACACAGACAACCAAAACCCATGTACCTCTCCGTATTTTAAGTATTTTACAGACAATTGGAGAGAAAAAATAGCCAAAGCCCAGAACATGAGGTCCTGGTTTTGATAATGTCTAGTTGCTTCAAGTAGCCAAACCAGTAACAGAATAGAAAACAGACCTGTGAACTTTGGCATGCTAAACTGCAAATACAGTCTGGTTTTACTGAAGCCAGACAGACACCTGAAATCCTTTGTGCAATTTCAGATATCCCCTGAGGTTAAGGCTAAAAAGCTGGATGATTTGATCACAAGCAACCAAGCGTGACAAAATAACTTACATTCTTCTGAACAGCATTTGCAGGGAGATTCAGAAAGCCAGGACTGCATGTCTGTATTTGCTATGACAGGTTAGATCCAGTTTGCAATACAGACTCAAGACAATACCCTGAAAACATCATTTGTTAGGTTTCCAAATGGCATCAACTGGTGGTAGAAAAATTCTAGATATTTGGCCTATTTAAAGGGGGACAATCAACTCCTACAACCAGACGTCATCGGAAAAAGCATCGTCTTCTACTTTATACCTCCCCACATGAGTTGTGGCCAATGACAGCATGTAAGGGAGCTCCTTGGCACCATCCATCCACATAAGCAGCTTATTCTGCACAATACAGGTACATGAGCTAAGCATACAGTACCTCTATGCAGAACCCTTGTACTGCAGTCTCTGCCTTGTAAGAAGAGCTTGCCTCACCCTTAAGGGTCCCAAAGCACTCTAACAAGATACATGACTCATTGCCTACTACCAAAACACAGCCACCTCTTCTGCAGAGCATACCACATCACTGCATTCTGTCAGAGAGACTTATCACAGACACTGCAACTCACCAGGAAAAGAATTAGCAGAATAAGCTAGAAGCAAGGCTGGCTGGGACAGGAGGGTTCATACCGGTGCTCAGAGTTGGGGGAGATGTGAAATGACAGCAAGCACTCGAGTTCATGGGCTTCATCGCTCATTCAAAAATCCAGTTGTTAGACTGCCTTGGGCAGCGGCAGCTGCTTCACAGCCACTCACCACAGGACCACTTAAGAAAGGAAGCTCCCTAATCATTTTTTTAGTCTCAAGTTCTTATTAATAAAAAAAACGAAAACAAAACAAGGTTTAGAAAAGGTCTATGTTCAGCTATTGGAGGCCCAGCTACTGGCTTGTGCCCCAGAGGCATCTGAATTAAGACATGATTTGCAGACACATTCCTGCCCTACAAGCCGTCAAGACTGAACTGGTGTTAGCAGCACTGCAGTTCAAATACTAACCTTCATGTCTTGTTCAGCCTTCATCGCAGCCTGGGCCTGACTGCCTCTGGCTCCAGACACTGATCCACAAAGACCTCTGGCCACATGCGGTAAGCGAGGGTGGCTCATAAGGCCTGTGATCATCTGAGACGGCATCTGACTATGCAGTACTATTGGCAGCCTCTGAACAGGCGCTGGGAAGGTGTTAGTATATGGGGCTCTTACCAATGGAGGGAGCAGGTTAGGCTGAGAGAGGATCTAAGTGGGGGAAAAACAACAAAAAGAGACATTTAACAATTAGAAAACTGCCAACTAGATTGCACGTTGGCATCATCTTATAGGGGGAAAAAAACAACGCCTGCTCTGCTGTCAAAGTGACAGGCTTTTATGTTGAGAGGCCATGCTTAAATTCCAGGACAAAACAGCACTGTAGTGCTGCTGTGCCTTCAAGTTTTACTGACAACTTAGACATTGTAAATAATAAGGAAGAAGACTCAGGCAAGGCGGTGGAGAAGTCACTAGAGAAATGCAGTGCTGAAAAGCCCAGGTAGTTTCTGCTAGTTGCAATCCAAAAAAAAAAAAAAAAAAAAAAAAAAAAAAAAAAAAAAAAAAATCAAACCTTAAGCTCTGCAGTCAGACACTCAAATGTTAAAGCCTGAAGAGAAACATCCTACATTTTAACAGAGACTATGTCTCCCTAGCAGCCTGGCTACAGTCACCCACAAGCGGGATGCAGCACCCTTGTAAAGCTGCGCTCCCTGGAAAGCCAGCACAAGAACTGACCTCATTCACAGCTACTGACAGATTCCTTGGCACACACAGAACTCTCCAATTAAACCCACCACAAAATCTGCACTACTAGTTAGCAAGACCAGAAGGTATTTTTGCCTTGATCTTGAAATCAGTTTCTTTACACTTTTTTTTTTTTTTTTTTTTTTGAAGGATTTCATTGTGCATCTCCCTGTGATAAAACCTGAAGAAACAGAGCAAAGTTGAGAAGTCACTGAGTTACACAGGGCAAGATTTGCCTGCAGGAAGCCACCAGCTGCCTACCTGTGGTGCAAACTGTGCAGGAAATGGCTGGGTCATTCTCACAGCAGCAGCTGCTGACTGGAACTGCTTCTGGTAGACAATGCTGTTCATTTTATTGGACTGATTGTTAGGACTTGTAGAACTGGCCCTGAAGAAAAACAACAGTTAGAATCACATTGCTCTCAAACAAAGCATGTTTCTATCATTAGTTGCAACTTAAAAGACAGCCTGGAGTAGGGGAAATCTCTTATAGAAACTAGTATCAGATTTTTCTGGATGTACTTTCAATTCAAACTGAAACAAACCCAGAACTTAAGGCTATTAAGAATACAAAGAGAAAACACAAGAGAAATTTTTGAGATTTGGAAAGGCTATAGGGTGATGTCTATATGAAAGACTTCTCCTCAAAGTACTACCATACAAGTTCTAACAAAGCATGTACTCTTCCCTATCTCTGCTACCTTTTGCTCAGTCCTACCCTTTCACACTGCTTTGGGGCTCTGAGCTTGTCACAACAGGCATTAAACTGCAATGTGCAGCTGCTTCCACTCTGACCTGCTGGCAAATGTTTTAAAGATGCATTTGAGCAAATTTCCAGAGTTCTACAGAAATTGCTCTCTTCGTGTTTTATTTGGCTGAGAGTCCCTCCATTATAACTTCTAAGATGCGAGGAATCACCGCAAATTAAATGAAGCTTGAAAGATTACTGGGGGAAGGGCACTCAACACTCTTTCCTCAGAGGAAAGAGTGAACAGCTTTCTTTAAAAATGGAGGCTGACTTGCAGAGAGCTCTCATGCAGAGGATGTGGGCAAAACACAACGTGAATCAAGCAGCAGGACAGCAGTGACAAGGCAGGCAGCTACACTCAGTCCACACAACATTTCACAAACTTGGGACTTTTGAGCTCTGTTATGCTTTCCCGCATCTTCCCAGTACCTTCACACTTAACACCAAAGCTTATGGTACATCCTGCTTCAGCTGCATCCCACAGATTCTACATGAGACATTTCTACAAGACACAGACCATCGTCTTCCTCACTCCTTTTTTTTTGTATGTGAAATGTTGCATGCAAGAATTCAGGACTGCATGCAGGAGTTCAAACTAATTCCTGCTTCACTAGAAAAGCCTGGACGCTTTCAGCCTGCTACACTGAAAGTCAATGAAATATAGTTACCACGCATGGGAGTGCAGTTTTCAAGAACAAAACTACCTTGCTCCAAAGTTCCATTTTTAAGTTCCTTCAGCCCACTCAACTTCACACACAAGCATTTCAGCAAGTTCACTAAGAGGTACATTCTGCATATGAGAATTTAATTCATTTTGTCAATTAACCAAGTTAACCTGCCAACTACTTAATTTCAATCATGAGAAGCTTAGGAAACAAAGATGCAGAATCTATAACAGAACTGCTGCTCAGGTGCTTTTAGTTTTGTTTCTTAGACTTTCAACACTGCAGTTATTATTACGCTCAGGGAAGTTAAACAGTCTTGATAGTTTTACTCCAAAATACATCTTTCTCTGCCCAGTTCTGTCTGTTAGGTCATTTTTAGTTCATTTCCTTAGTTCCATTTAATTCCAAAATATTTTTAATGTCTTATTTCAAAGCTTTATTTTTCTGGCTGAATGCAGTGGGGATCTGATGACATACACCTTAAGAGCATGCTCCTTTTAAGTTCAGATTAAACACTGCATTTTGCATTAGTAGCCCCTCATCCCACGCTTTTCAAAGCTGGCTGTTCATGTATGACTAGGCAAATTTTCCAGATCTGATTTCAAGAATTTGGAACTTGAAAAGAAATTTACCGGAAGGGACTGGATGTTGGAGTAGTACTTCTGCCAGACACTGGTGGCGTTCCAGGTTTAACATCAATACCACCTCCAAATGCCTTCAGTTCCATTTCTGATATCTGAAAAGCACAGCAGTTAATGTCCCAATTCAATAAAAGAAAAACTTGTAGTTTGAACTTTTCTTTCCCACCTCAGAAAACACAGGAAAATATTTAGCAACAATTCTGAAAAACGCTGAAAGGAAGAGCTGAATAAAATAAGCACGTTCTAAAAAACAAGCAAAAAAAAATTCAGAAGCACAGCAAAGAAGTCATTCACATTGAAAATCCTCAGACTATAAATGGAGCAATGAATCTTGCATGTTATCTTGCAGATACAGTCAATAGAATAAATTAGTCTCTGGAACAGCATCCTTCCACACACACCTATAAAGCATAATAACAACAATAAGTCAAATGTAAGTGGGTTTTGTTTTCATTTGGCTACCTTTAGCAGGAATATGATGGAACCCCTAACACGGCAGCAAAGGCACCTACAGGAAAATCCCACCATCCCACCTTAGCCTCCTCATTTCTTGCTGAAGCAATAGTGACTGCCCCCTGAAATCCAGGCCACAAGCTCTAAGTATTTCAAGCATAGCTCTAGAGCTAGATGACTTCCTGCTCCAGGGAAAGACCTTGCTACACCTCCCAGAAAGCTTGGCTGTGTTCACTGTACTGCACAGTGTTACAGTGCCACTGAAAGCGTCACAAGTGTGTGGTGCTGTGCACTATCCAAAAGTCCCATGTGCCTGCAAATCTGAAATTGCATCTAAGAGACCTCATGATTGAATGGCAGCTCTTCACATCTCTCTTTACTAGCAACTGCCACAGAGGCTCCACACAAAGGAGAAAATTCCCTTGTAGTATTCGAGTTTCCAGCACTGTTCCAGTGTTATCTCCTTGCTAGAGCTGTCACTTGAGGCAAGTTTTCTTTTGCTGTGAGACCCACCTTTGCACACTATGTTCTGTGTTCTCATAGCACCTTATGGTGCTATTCAGAAAAGCAGAACCTCAGAGAGCAGAAGAATTTAGTCCTATTTTAAGGTCACAGCTAATACAAAGTCCACCAAAGTCCCTAAAACTCCAGTCCGTTACATCAGAAAGAGTAGTTTCCATGCCATTCGCTCTTAGATTCACACCAAAGAGCAGAAGAGATTTTAATGTCCTTACAAAAGTAGAAGGGATAACTTCCCGTCTCTAGAATTATCTACACACACATACACAAGCTTCTCCAGAGGTTTTTCACCACAGCTACCTGACAGGAATTCTCTGGGATACTTAACTACACAGAGAACAAGACAGTATTAGTAAGGATTACATCTACCCTGTTAGAGCAACAGGTACACGATAGAATAAATTCATGCAGCAGGTGGCAGCATTACAATCCAATCAATACATTGCCAGTTCAGAAGCACAAATGAAAACTCAGTTTGCTCCAGTATTAGATTAGAAACAAATACTGACAAATAGAAGCATGTCCAGAACAAAAAACCAGCTCTGACACTGTGATGATGCTTTAACAATTCCTTCTGTACAGTTTTCTACATGGTGCCCTACATGAAATATTCTACTAGCCCACAAAGCCGTTATCAAAGTATTCCTGCAGTGCAATTTGTCTAGTCACAAGCCAACCACAAATGAAACTCATCTAAGCTTTCACAAGATGCACACAGTCACTAAGGGACTAATCATGGCTGGCTTCCCTGTTTTCCCCTCTCTAGCTTTTAAGGTCAAGGTATGTTTTTTTAAATGCAAGTGTCATCACAGGTTGCCATGCTGCTTCTACAGAATAGCAAATAGCCATGCTTCATATTAATTTTTGTACTGCAGATTTATCCATACAAATACCTTTCCAGTCGCAGCTATCATGCTGTGCTGAGTTCCTGCTGGGATTAATCCTCTGAAAGGCTGGGTTACTTGTGCTGGTCTGCTTAGATTTTGAGCCTGTGCTTGAGGTGGTGTGTGCTGTAGTGGTGGTTGTAAAGACTGGGGTAGGGCAATAAGTGGCTGTGCTGTGGATCCAAAGTTAGGCAAAGAAAGTTGTGATCCTGGTAAAGGTACTGTTACCTGGGGGAAAAAAGAAGTATAGAATCACTGTGACATATACACATCATTTAACTTCCTTTATCAGTTCTGTGATTTCAGTTACATACAGGGAAAATGGCTTAATCTCTTATGGAATCAGAGTAGTTTGGGCTAGAAGGGATCTTAAAGATCAGTGGATAAGCACGTGAGAATACCACAGTGACCTGACGGGCAGGAATAATTGCATTTAGTAGTTTGACCACCAGTCTCAAACCTGAAAAGAATATATTGAGTGACTACGAGACTATGCATGATATGATATCTCCAGATGTGAAAGACTCAGCAAAGCTCTGCTCCGAATGATAAAAAAAATTTCAAGTATAGACAGTCATAGTTGAACACAATAAAACATGAACATTTCCAGAAGGTCCTTAAAACTATGCTCCATTTTTCAAGACGAGACCCAATTTTTCAATACTCTTTTCTAGACATCTGCTTTGGTAACTTCTTGTGTATTAAGGAGCCTACTATAGCTTCCCCTTCCCCCCCCCCCCCCAAGCCACTTAAAAATCAAAATTTGAACAAGAAGATAAAAGCCAATAGACAGCATGCTGTAAATATGACTATACCTGCACAGAGCAAATTAACAGATCTTTCACAAAAGAATTCCACATATTTTACAAATCTCCTGATGCACGTTACTGACCTGGTTGTCTTATTTTGCTTGTTTGATCATTTATCTGCCCACTTCTCAGTTATTTTCTATATTTGATCTCTGACACGTGGCAGATCTAACTTTTCAACTCAGTGAAACTTGGGTGTTAACAACTGGGCTGCATGAAGCCCTCCCTCTGCAGTTTACTCTGCTCTTTCCACCAATATTTGAACCCAAGAAGGCAGCACATGCCTCAGCTAGTTAGCAACAGCATTGTGCAAACTACATCTCTGCTTGTCACTGGAAGGTGAACTATTTAAGAGGAGACCATAGACAAACTATCACGAGGAACTTGCAGGTCATTCAGCTTCTCAGTAACTCAATTTTGCAGTGCTGCTGCAGTAACTCCCCGCAGCTATCAGTTTTTAATTCTTGCAGTTCAGAAGAATTAATGATTCTCTGAAACCTCCTTTCCCATAACCTACCCAAACCATCACCAACAACACGCTTTTAAGAAGAATACAATTTAGGAAATTTACCATGCCATAGTTTACCTGCTGGAGAGCACTGGGAGACTGGGCAGTGTTGTAGAAATTGCTCTGGCCAGGCTGCTGAACTTGCCCAGAATACAGATTTGAAGCCTGGGTGAGTGTAGCTCTGGCCTAGGAAGAGTGAAAAACAACATTAAGAATACTTAATTCCAATAAACTTAATAATACTTAGTATAATGATTAAGAAAATACTTAACTCTTAAAACTGAGACAGCGTGACACAGTAGTACAGTAGAAAGAACAGGACAGAATTATGAAAACCTGAATGTTTCAGACTGTAATAAAGCACTTATTTGCAAATGGTGGAATAGTCCTTTGCCATCTACAATAAATGAAACCAGACCAAGAGCTCCAAAAGTAACACAAGTGCAAGGATTCCTGTATTCTGGAGAACAATCCTCAATTAAGAGATAATGTACATTTATGAAACTAAAAGAACATTATCTTCCAAGTGTCTGAAGTTTTCTGCCACCTACAACCATCACGTAACTATTACAGAAGTAGGCAATACTTTATTATTGCTTTTTTTTTTTTTTTTTTTAAAAAATCAAACGCTGCAAAAGTTTTTCATTTTTGATATTTCCTACCTGGAGAATGTGTGTATCAAGAAGCTGAGAGCCTCCCAGTCCTGAAGCTTGACCAAGCTGATGTTCATATAGGATTGGAATAGGTTGCGTATTAGAAGTCTGCTGAAATGCCAGGCTTGACTGCGCCTTTGCAAGTTCCTGGTGTTGCACTGTCGGGAAGTTGTGTAAGGCTGTACCAGACAGAACTACTGGTGATGGCTGAGACAAACCACTTTGCATAAAAGCTTGCTGGGACCTGCAATAGATTGGAGCATTATGTATAAAAACTAAGAGTTCAACAGCTATCCACCAGAAATTTAAAGTCACGAGTTACATTGTTTAAGCACAATTAGAAAACTTGACAGGCCAAATTTTTACTAGAGAAAGATTTTTTTTTATTCTGCAGGCAGCAAAATAAGAGATACTAAAGACCGCATGAAAATAATCAGGCTTTTTTTTTATTTATACCCATATACACACCAAGCTGAAGTATTTTTTCATAATTTGACCAAACTGTAATGTACACTAACTACTAGTTACTAGTTCATGCGCTATAAGGTAGGTCAGTGTGAAAGTACCACATTAGCAGCCCCATTCAGTCATAAAGCAAATTGCTTTTGTACTCTTGACTTCATAGGTCTCCAAAATCTGACCTATAATACTTACAAGTTAAGTTACTGGATGTTTGACAATTGTAGTTTCCAAATGAATGCTCTGGCTTCAAAATTGGAACACAAATAGACACCAAAGCCTTTAATTTTAACCAAATTGCTTTGTCGTCACCATAGGAAAGTTGCAGTTTAAAAAACAAAGGCCAAAAACAAGGAACAGCAAAGCACTGCAACAGAGAGGTGGTTTTAGTCCACCAGGAATTATTTCTTCAAACTCCTCCCTTAAGTCAGCTGAATAGCCACCTTCACATTGGAGAATCAAATAAGAGCTTTGAAAGTTGCTTAAACTAATCTCAAAGGACAGTGTTTTCCATGTAAAAATGCCTTTCACCAAGAACTTGGTTGATATGTACTAGCATAGCACTAGCCCTATTAACCTGGTATGTGCTTGCTTGCCTTACAGAACATCCAGGTTAGTTCCATTCTGTATCTTAAGTTACACACCATTCTTATAGTTGTACAATTTTAATTGTAAGCACTGGAAAAAAAAAAAAAACTTTCCTAAATTGAATGCAAATACTGTTGTCAAAGTAGAGGCATTTTCCTGTGTTTTATATATGCATCTACCTACATAGATATTTATCTATTTTAAACCAGTAACCCCTGTAGCTCATCTTTCTCTGCATCTTTAAAGATGTGGGGAAGGTATTAGTTCCCTCAGATAGCACACCCCAAAACTCCATCAATACTGGGTGTGTGAGTGACTAGAACAGGCAGAAGCATTTATTTAATCTGGACTGCATGCCAGACTGATTGTGTTTCTGCAGCTAGCCAATTGCTTGCAACCATTTTTGTCAGCTTTGGAAGGACAAACAATATTTGGTCTGATTCACCCAGTACAAAAAGCACTTGGTACACAGGAGAGAGAGAGATTAAAGGTTAAAGGGATTCAGGATACACATGTGAGATTCCTCTTCGTCTACTTAGTTTGGCTTTGGCTTTCTGCATCACAAGCAACAGCCTTTTCTACACGCAGGCAAAAATCTCTCATTACTTTCACAAAAAAAACTTTCTCCAAGTGAAACTAACCAAGCTTGTCAGAATACCACCGTGAATAAGTTTTGATGGGAACAACATGGAAGCTTTGGAACAGTTTACAGTGGAAAATTGTATGCAGATTTATATGCAGACAAATCCAATGCCATCTGAGATACAATGATCTTCTGATTGACTTCTGTAGCAAACAGAAAATATTTATTCTAAAATGTGATCTGCTATCCCCAATGCATCTGGGGTTACCTACAGAGTTCAAATTAAGATTTCAAAGTTTGTTTCTAGATTCCAATGCTGGTTTGATCAGCAAATAAACAAAATGCCGAGTTAGAGGCTCAGACTTCTCTCCCCTCCCACCACTTTTTCAAGTTATTTAAGACTGATTATGTTTTCAGCTTTTTAGCCTGATTCCCTCAAGGTACAAATATCACTGATAACTTCTGAATCCAAAATTTCACAGCTCCACTTGTACATGCCAACCAGCTAATCTGCGTATGGAGTTCTCATGTGGATCAACAGATTAAAGATTTCGGGAGGGAAAGACAGAAAGATAAAGTAGCCACTGAACACAGAATATATCTGCAAGGATGCGGGTTCTATGAATTCCACCACCCAAAAAGCAAATAAATTCACACATGCTATTTACCTGTAAGGTTGTAAAGAAGAGTTGAACAACTCTTGGGCTTGTGACACAGCTGGTGCTGCTCCTAAACTCAACTGAGCTTGGTGCTGCCCTTGCAGAGGTGCATAGATGGGGATGGGGATCTGCTGTACTGAAGCAGGCTGCATAAAGAAGAAGGCATTAAATTGAATAAACCTGCCTTAACATGATCATACAGGCACCTTGTGAATATGTGCATTCACATTAAGTACACCATGAGAGCTTTTTATGACAATTGTTTTGAACGGAGAGGAGCAGGAGAGATTGAATACCATCCACAGGCATCAGTATGAAGCAGTAAAAGTAGGCGTGATTTTGTTTCTTGCGGAATCTTCCCACTCTTGCCTGCCCCTATGTTCCCATCAGCAGAGCTGGGATGGAGGAGAAAGTAAGACAAAAATCCCCAAATACCTGAGAAAGTCCTGGCTGAAAGCCTTGCTGTTGGGCCAAAGAAGGTGGTGCCAGACGTGCATGTTGGGTGTTGAACAGGTGACTTGTATCCATATAAAAAGCTGGAATTTGGGCTGCAGTACCTCAAGAGGAGAAATACAATTAGTATCAACTTCCAAGCATTCCCTTGCTAGACAAATTTTCACCAAGAGTTAGAGATGCAGCTACTGTCTGTACTTCCCAGTACAACTACCAGAGTTTGAATGCAGCAGCTGGGTGCATAATAAGTGTGCTATTTTTTCTTTGTTATCAATTCACCCCTATTAGAATCTATCAGTTTTGCATACCCATATTATTCTTTGGGGACAAAACAGATTCCGGCAGAAAGAGGCATTTTAACGAAGGCAGGGAAAGAACATGCTTCATGTAATTTAGGTTAACTATATGTAGAATTTTCTTTGAAGAAAAAAATGCCATTACCATAAACTACTGTGGCACCTTATTAAAATCACCAACTAAGTCATTCTTTGTCTTAAACAGTGATTTAAAATTCTGGAACAGAAAAGTGGTATATCAAAGAGCAAGAAACTCACTTTCCTCACTAAGCTAACAATATAGCATTATTGATATTACTTGCATATGTAGCTTAAAATAATTAGTGAATATCTGCTTATAAAAGCTTCTCCATCGTTCTGCCTTTACTACAGATAAATTCAGAATGAAATTCAATTCTCAAGCTTCAGAATGCCAAAAAAGCAGACACGTGGTTTCTCAGTCAAACACCATTACCTGCTGCAGACTGAGACACATAGACCTGGGGACTCTGCTGTTGCTGGGCAATGAGGGATGGCATGCAGCTCAGCTGGGAAAAGTGACTTGCAGAAGCTAGGCTGCTTGTCTGCAACTGCTGTGGTTTCACTTTACATATATTGGGAGGGTCCGAGGTGCTTGCAGTCTTTGTACTCAGTGAAGAGGTCGTGTATGTTCCAGCTCCTAGAAGGAGAGAAGCAAGTGGTGTATCATCAACCAGTTGAAGACACTCCAAAGCCTCCTCTCTTTCAGTGCTCAGAGTTTTTGGTATAGCTATGCAAGCACAGCCACTATCGGTAATGAAAACCACAATCTACTGCAGCTATTTCCATCACTGTAAGGCAGATGGAGAGTAGAAAGAACAATTCTATTAAGTTCACTACAGGAAGAGCTACAACAATAGTACTTCTCCCTTCTCAAGCGCAGGAGAATGTAAAAATATCAAAGTAGTTATCTCAGTTAATAATACTACAATGTACTGTGATTGTGCCTCAAGACCCAAAAGCCTGGCTCCAAAAAAAGCTCTTTTTAATCCGCTGAGGTTTTGACATATATTCTAATGCTCCTAGGCGTGAAGACTTAATCGGAAGTAGCATCTCTTGGTTCTGACAAACAATAAGGATGGGAACAAGCACTGTTCATGAAGAACAGTTGGGCATTTGCTCTCCCTAATACAAGGGAGGCTCGGTATCAGCTGTTGAAGCCTTGGCTCTAAAAGTAAACTGCAAATGAAATTAATGCTGCAACTAGCTGGATGAAGTGTTTGCTGGAAGGTAAACCTGCTTGCTGGAACTGAGTGGCTGCCAGAACTGACATCTGTTCCAAAAAAATCCCACTTGCCTCCCTTCACTCAGATAAACAAAATGAAACTAACATGTCAGCCAACAGAAGCTTACATCCTCTTTCAAGTTCTTATATGTAGCATAAGCAGAAAGATGTCTTTTCAGTATTCTTTTTAGCTGACTGAAGTGCAATAGGGGAAGGATCTCTTTGTTAATTAGAGGTATCTGGGAAACTACTCTTCATATATGACATTTCACATCCGCACAAAATTTGTCAGCTCTGTACTAAACATATCTCCATAGGGAACCTAACTTTTTGGAACATAAAACAAAGAGCAACATAGCAGTACATTGCAATCTTAACACCCAGTACCTGAGAGTGAAGTTGTTGGTGTAACAGAAGCCACAGGAATAGGAGGCATTGATGCACTAGAGAAAGAGCTGTAAGTACCACTGCTTGGCACTGCGTTGCTGCTGCTGCTGTTGCTGCTGCTGCCACCAGCTATGGGAGATGCTGCTGAGGTCACTGGTGAACTCTTCTCCCCCATGTTTGGGGAATTCTCCCATGCTTTGCGTGCAGACTCCATCTATTTAAAAAGAAAACAAATCTCCTTATCTATTAGGAAATTCAGCCAGTCCAACAGCCTTCCTCTTTTAACAGTTATTTTTAGTTCAAAAGGCAACTCAGGCTTCATGCGAGCCTCTTAAAAAAAATTGCCGTAATCGTGCAACTCTGTTCATGCAAAAAGCATACGGCCTGAAGTTGGAGCTTCTTTTCTGTTCCAACTGCACACGTGCACAGTTCATCTTAATGCTGAGTACTCAAAAGACAGTTCACTCACACTAATCTGGCTTACTTTTATTTGACATGGAGAGCAAATGACATAGGAAGCAAAAGAAAGGTACAAAAGAATCCAAGTATTTCCAGGAAGACTTTTTCTTTTAAGTGATTTGGACCTTTTAAACAAAGTAGCTCCTTGCTCTCTTGCTAAGTCATATATTTTGAGTGACCACCAAATCTAATATACGTTTTAGAAAACCCAAGAGCACCCAAGTGCGCATTTCCAAATCAGCTGCTGTTCAAAATGCTATCAAAGCTGACACAGCCTGTGCATACTGCTCTACGTTAAAGCTAAAGATGCTTCACGCTCCTCCTCCTTCAGTGCATTTCACTACTGCACAGCAAGTTGAAACTGCAATCTACAATTTTTAGACACAATCCTCTTCCACCAAAAGTGAGAAGAACTACTGTTCCACTGCAGTCAACAACAATCTCATCATTGCTAGAACAGGTTCATAAGGCTGTATCTTTGAATTCAGACACTTCTAAGGGACTACTGAAAATATCTGTGTTCAGACTGCATCCAGAAATTCAAACGCTCAAAGTCCACAGACTTCTCTCTACAACTGAGGACAGCCAGAGGTTGAACTGGAAAGACTGTGTGCACAGTCGGATGCCAGAGGCTAAAATCCCTGATCTATAGCACTCTAAGCTTCTCAAGGCCAGATGCTGTATTGAAAAGTATTTGTAAAGGTTCAAATACAGCCCCAGCAGCCTCGCTGCCGGGATCAGTAGAGTGCCCTAACTGGGATTTGCAGCCTCTGAAAGTCACGCTTTCAAACACCCTGCATAAAACGCATTAGGCAGAGTCTGGACAGGCCAAAGGGAACTTGGATTATTTGGCTAGATGCTTCAAAAGTGATTAAAAAAAAGCAAAGCAGTACACACAAAAAAGTGGCTAACACAACTGATACACAACAAGTGTACAAGTACAAGTGATACACAAGTAGCTACAGCTCTGTATTCTTCAAGAGTAAAAGGGAAGAGAAAGAAACTTCGTTGCACCTCAAACAATTTGAAGATAGGTGACTTATCTATTTTCCTTCCTGAGACTGTCATCATGCACTTATGTTTAGTTCCCCCATTATAACACTGTCCTCCAAACTGGTTCCCATTTTTGCAGATAGGACAAAAATAAAAATTTATTATAAGTCTGCTGGAAAGGATTTTGCATAAGGTGGAACACCACTGCACTGGTACTATGAGAAAATGAGGAAAGTGCCTGTAGATATCTGAACGGAGAATGGATCTACTACATTCATCATGTTTCATGATGCCCTGAAGAAACTAGTGACAACAAGAGCAGGAGTCTACACACCGAATTTTGTCTTCCAAACCTAGACACTACCAAGATTTCTCAAGTCATTCCATATCTCTACCGATTTGCTACAAATGGCATTTAACAGAGATCTGAGCCTTGCTTTTAAAGAGCTCCTCAACAACCTCTGGATGGAAGAGACACTGACATGCATGTATCCATGCAGCACCATCTAGAGACCAGACGTGAAGAAGGAAGTAGCTCTAAATTGAGAGAGACTTGGGAAGGTGTTGTAATTTTGCTTACTGCTCAGCCATAGGAAGGGGACAGCACAGGCTGAAGACCCTGGCTGCTCGAGGCTTCTTCTTCACGGCTCACCCACTGGGGCCTCAACACTGAATTAAAAATCCAGTACTTACTACCTACAAACTTAACTGGAGACAAATACGTACACGCACATGCTTCTCTATGCCAAAGTTTAGGTGACAGACAAAAGAAATTCAAAGGATGCCAGATTCCAGACTCAGGTGACTACACAGGAATTTTATGTTGAACTCTGGAACATGGAAGCAGGCCAAGCAGTTCAGTTTGAGATGACTTTGGCTTTCTTCTGCTCATCTCTTGAACTAGAAATAGCCACGTCAGATAAGTCCTTTGAGGACTATTGCCTCAGTAAAGGTGTAAAGTTGTGCAAAGGTGTAAAGTACAGTTGGTGTAAGGAAAAATTTCCCAATCTCTCTCAGACTAGCACCTTTTGCACCTACTCTTGCAGAATGATACAAAGTACTGGGAGCAGGTGTGGCTGGAGAAAGGAGGCAGAGCCCGGAGACTTTGCTCTAAGGCAGGGAAGGAAATGCTTTGTTTTCTGTTGCTCTTAATGAGCTTTTTTAAAAGCAAGGATGATACGAAAGGTCAGAAAGAGCAGCTTTGCCCTGTCTGAGTCAGAAAGCCTTTTGTGGAAGTGATAGCCTCAGTGCACACCTCAAATCAAGCTTGCTGCCTTCAGCATTTGGAAGAAGGATATAGCGTTCCAGCAACTGGAACAGAGAACACAGAAACAAAGCTGTTTCTAAACATCCTTCCATTCAGATTTTAATCACTGTACTTCAAGGTAGCGTTAAAACATGGATCTTCAATGTATTCTTTTACTACACATCCAAGATTTATCATCCACTGAGAAATGAATCAAATCACTGACACCAGAACTACAGAACAAGAAACTGCAGGATGAAATAAACAAACGCTGTAGTCTGCTCTGTGGCTGAGCAGTGTCATGTTCCTTGTGGTTTCATGCTGTGGTAACAATCCTACCTGTATTACATGTGGATTGGATGTCCAGTTGCTAAACAGTTAGAGACTGCTACTTCAGAAAAATGCTTTCAGGCGCCAGAAAGTCAGATTATGGTAATTTGTTACACAAGAATGCAACTGAAAATCAGAGTTTTGTTAATTTACTTGTCCCTCCTCAAGCCCTCTCCCCATTTTGCTGGCCCAAGTGTCTATGATGTTATATTTTTTTCTCCCCAGGAAAAAGGTGTTAACAAAAGAAAAGCAAAGACAACAAGAGATCATTAATAACTATCATCCATAGAGAGTATGAGCAAGCAGCTGTCAAACCATGCCAGCAAGACTGAAGTCTCACCAGGACTGACAAATAACTTTCTCCAGTGTTAGTTCTGCATCCAATCTCTAGCTTCAAGTGTTTGGTTTTTTTTTTTTAAAGTAAATTACAGAAACTAATTTCAAACATCACTCTCAATACTAGAAGTAGGAACACCGTTTCTACTAGTTCAATCACCTGCAGTCACAACAGCAAAGCAGATCTCACACACCAAAAAGACCAAACAACTTCTAAAGGTACAGTAGCAAAAGAGACCAATACTATGTTAGTGAGTTATACAATACACACAGCCCAAAGTCCATCAAAATGGCAAAATGCCACTCAAAATATTCTATGCACTTGCTCTACACTGAAGAGCAGAAAACAGCAGAATATTTATAACACAAATCATGTTCTGACTAGCTAATAGAGCTGCCTTTCAGAGTCACCAGCACTCCACCCTACTTTGTATTTTTTGGAACTTCAGCCATCCAACTCAAAACACAGTATCACTGCACCAAAATCTTACTGCTAAGAAAATCAAGCTTGGCTTACCAAGCAACTCCTTGCAGCCTTTAGTATCCAACTAACAACTTGCCACATACAAAAAAAAAAAAAAAAAAAAAAAAAAAAAAAAAAAAAACTTATAAAAAAAATCAGTCAGATTCTGATGGTTTGTCATGAACACAATGGTACAATGCTAAAATGCTAGGATCCTTTTTCAGGGCAGTGGGAGCCAAGACTGGTTGATGCCAAGTGTTAATGCAAAATGGGGTTAGAGATTTAGAATTTAAATGCATCCTTTAATAGTCTGGTGTTTCAGCCATCCGTTTATATGCAGAAGCAAGTCAGCAGAGGAAACAAAGGAAGGCTCTAAAAAAAGGTTTACCAGCAAGTTCTCCATTAACTTTCCCCTGCATGCAAGAAAACAACCCTTAGAGGGATGTGGTACATACCTTGAGGGTGAGGTCGACGGTAGCGGGAGAAACTGGAGTTAGGCTGGAGCTCTGTTGTAGAGTCTCCCTCCTAGGGAGGGGAAGGGTGTGGGGCAGGGGCACCTGAAAGGCAGGCAACACACATCACATTCTAACTACGTCTATTATGAAAGCCCCAGAAAAAGCAAAGCTCAAGCTTTATTCAGTGAGCTACAACTTTGTCAAGGCTTGAGCATTTGGCAGGGAGATTTTGATAAAATAAGGTGAAAATATGGTAGGTGGGAAAAGGTCATTCAGCAGGTGCTGAGATGCTTCTCAACTCTCTTTAATAAAAAGAGGCTGAAGACTGGGGTTCTGAAGGGTCCGTGTCTTCTGCGTAAACAAATACCAATTTTCTGCTGTGGGATATACTTTGAAGTACCATTTTACTTTACTGATATGCAAAAATTCTTCCCAAGCCAAGTTTGGCCCACTCTGTACCAATACAGTACATGGGGTATAGTGACCTCTTGAGTTCTGAGATGCAGTTTCTGCAAAGAGGAAGCTATAAACCTTCAGAGTCACAGGACCACGAAACAAACCAAAACAGATTTGCCATCCAGTAGCCGAATACAGATATCTTCTCTTTCAAAAGATTAAAGATGTCAAACCTAGGGAAATAAAGTTGACAAAAGGCTATTTCTATCTTTACTGCAGAAAATGCTGATGATTTCCTTGATATTCTAAATAGAATGTACCAAAAATAATGCAGTGGCCAGTCTACTCCCTTCTGACTAGTTCTTCATCTTTCTCGTCTCACAGAGCACAGCTAACAGAATTCCAACCACTGAAGAAATGGGGCTAATCCAAAAGATACAGATACTGAAGCTTTGAAGCAGGTGATACTACAGATCCTTTGTGGCCAGGATCCTGTGCTGCAAGTCCAACTCCAACATGCCACACTGGAGCACACACTACCACCATTTACACAAAAGTAGCCAGTTTTCTACACTAACCACCAAAGGCACAAACCACAACAACACCAGAAAATCCAACAGAAGAGTAAGCTTAGCCAACATTGCTTGAAAACTGCATTAAAGGATGCTGCAGTAAGCTGAAAAGCATTTCACGAGACATCAGCAAAAACCTGAGACACTACTGCATGAATTCTTCCCTCCCCCAACCAGCAAGTGACTCAACACTCTGAGCTAATTATACTTCTGCTACTCAAACAAAAATAACAAGATCCATGTTTCCAACCCGGTATCCCAGCAAACTCAAGACAAACTTGACTCCACAACATAATCCAGTTGGTCTTCTCAATCAGAACACCACACACACAATCAGAATCACTGGCTTTGTGAGGACTGCAGACATTACATCTCTACTGAATACATGAAATCCTGCTGCACGCTTTCAAAAGCCATTAAGCTGCTCTCTTTGCATATGGTCACTGATTTCGGGCTACAGTTCAAAACCGCTTTCTTTTTAGAAGCCTTGCTTCAAACCTACAGACCTTCACACCAGGTTCAAAGCCCAGCTACTGCTGAGAGTGCATTCATTATACTTTTCTTTGTATATTTTAGAATTGTCCCTAGAAACATTTTCACACTTAGTCTGCTCTGCAGAAAAACAAGGAAATATCTGAAGAATTCCAGAACAGATACTAATTGAAACAACAACTGTCCTTCAGAGGAAGATCACTGGGTAGTGCAGCTAGTCAACATGAAGAAACTCTAGTGACTTGTTAACTGAAGGCAGTATTTTGTGCTTTAAGGAAGTGTGAAAAATTTTCTTGTCTTCAAAGTCGATTCACTGCAATAGACTTACGTTCGTCACCAAAGTCTCCTCCATTTTTGTACTGCTAGTAGCCACTGTGTTAGGATGAGAAGGTGTAGTGTAGTCTGTTACAGACTCCTGTGAAGAAAAATAATTCCATTAAAATATCTCCCTTACCTAAATCCGATTTTAAGTTTCTTGGAAAAAGGTCAGCCTTTCCACAGGAAGAAACCTCACCATTCAGCAGGTTAGAATTTGATCTCCCAAAGACATATTTTTTTCTTGGTAGGCACATCCTTGTTCAGCAATCCTTGCTGCTGAACTGCTATTGAAGAACTATTTTGGGTAGACTACAGTTTGTCCCATGATCTCAGAAGCATGACTTGAGACAAGTCAAAATACAGTCTTTAAAGCAGATACAGAGTGATGTCACGTCTGGGCATTGAACACACGGAACTGTGGGGGCAGAGGCACTCATTGGTCACTCAAGATGCTTTAGCTGTTCGTAAGCACTTTTTGTCCAATTCATTCAAAAAGTGAAATCACGTTAGCTGAAACCTTCCTGTAGCTTTAAACAAGCAGGAATATCTTGGGTAGATCTGTAACAAGCACGGCCTTCCAGTTAAAAAAAAAGACAGAACAATTTTCCTTAAGGCCTGTCTTAAACTTAGTGCCTCTGGACAGCTCATGTTTGCTTCCTAATTTCTGCACTGGGCAGTAATATCAAGAAATAAAAGGGCTGGAAGCGCAAGCCCACCCAAAGGCTTTTCTTGTAGCTCATTTATCCTCACAGTTAGGTAAGCCACAACACGCTCCATGAATCAAACTCACTCTCATGGACTTAACTGTAGTCAGTGACTACTGCAGCTGCGGGTCTAAGCTCCCCGCTGAAAACATGTAATTGATGGCACTGCCAGCTCTCTAGAGAATGACCTACCATGAACAAAAAGGGACTGGCACCTCTCTGAAACAAAATTTAGCATTGTTTTTAGTCTTCGTCACTGGATGTTTAAATCTGAGTGTATTCCAGACAAACAAGTGGTGTAAGAACTGTTTTAAGATTATCAGATAAACGATGTGACCAAACACTCCCAAATTAGCCAAGATTCATTAATTTGCTAGCAAATACTGAAAGCCCAGAATAGGTTCTACCATTTTTACAGAACCAAACACCAAGAAGTAACTGAAGCATAAATTAGCTGTTGACAAGTGTTTGGACTTGCCAACGCAATGCCTCTGAAAGCACCAAAGAGATGATACTTGTTTAATTCAGCCATATTCAACCAGTATGATGATAAACTATGAAAAACTACATATTGAATTCACTGCTAAAGTCTGTGACAATGTCTCCTAAGATATTAATTGAAGCATTAAGATACTAATCAGCAAGTGACAAAGAGCCATCCTTAAGGATAAGCTTATTTTGGTAAAAGACCAGGACAAAGAGCCCTATACTATGAGGGCTAGGATGTGCACACATGAATTTACGATGGAGACAGAAAGAACCTGCTTTACCACGTAGTTATTCTCCTCACTTGTTGAACTGGTGGGATATTATACAATCTCATATAATCTTACACAGGATATAGGTTATATACGTAGAACAAAGCAAGCACACAAAGCTGCTTTAATCACGAGATCCTTTTAACGAAGTGTAACTGAATGGCTCCTTGTTTTTTAAAGATGCTTTATCACATAAGATCCTTTATCACAGGAACTTTTAAAGGTAACGTTACCAAAATGCCTTCAAGGCTAAGACCCAAGTTTTACATGGTCTCAGCACTACAGCTCGTCACAAAAGAAATTAAATCAAAGTTTTTGCTATCTTCCCAACTTTGGATAATTTTGCAGCATAGAAATTCTTAACTCCCAAGAGAATGTAAAACAAAAAGCCCTAACACATCCACTGTGGTGCCCTCAGAAGTGGGTGTGCAATGCTGAACAGCCCTATAAAAATAAGTTACGTGCTGAACGTGCAGAGAAGACAGTGCTTTAGTTGTAAGAACAGCACTGATGATATCATGAGTTGGTTAACCATCACCTTTCATTTACTGATAGGAAAAAGTCCAGGAGTCTTTTACATACAGATACCATATGCTTTTGTAGTTCAATTACAGTGAATCTTCTGAACTGTTTTAGTGAATAAACCAACTGAATGCTTTGCTATAAATTAATAACTGTAGGTACTGAAGTTATCTACAGGGTATTTACATCTGAACAAAAAACAGGTTACCTTTTTACAACTGTTTCATTTGCTCAAAAGAGCTCACAAAACCTAAAGTGACTTTATGAACAGAAGGATACAGCAGACCTCAGAGCTGACCTAGCTACTGCAAAGGAGCAAGGGCCCTCAAATAATTAACATGCTGAACGTTTGATTTATTCCTGAGATATGGAATTAATTCAAACCAGAGTGCTTGTCAATACTGAACCATTTCAGAAATTACTTCTATATAAAGCATGCCTCCTTTTTGATATCACCTCTGCAACATACCGCTTTTATCACCCATTCATCCAAAGCTTTGTTGCCATTTCCACTAGGTACTGATCACTGCTGTGATCAGAAAGCTTCCAAACTTTACTTGGAGGTGCTCAAATGGAAGAAAGCTAAAGACATCCTACCTGATTCAGAGACTTACGCAAGAAATTGCTTTTCACTCCAAAAATACTACCAAACTCAAGAGAAACAGCTGAAAGTGCTCCAGAGCATCACAGTGATACATTCCTGATAAACAGCTCATCAGTACAAGGTGATTTACATTCACAGTTTGAGGCAGAACAGTCCCGTCTGATTAAATATATATGATCTTATTAAAGGGCTTGTTTTGATATGGATGGGATACTTCTACAAAGTCTCTGCTTCTGAAGAAAGACAGCTAAGCTTGACTTTCATAAACATTCAAATCAACAAATACGCTGAAGAAAGTGCACCTTGCTGCAACCTGAGCAGCAGTTTCCCAAAAAGGATGGCAGTGTTCAAAGAAATAATTTTAGTTTGCTAAAAATTAAACATCTGACATTCAAACAACAGATTAAAAATGACATTGCTTCTTTCCTCATTAATGAGCAAAGACAATGTTACAGACAGGAAAAAGCAGCTGCAATACCAACCAGCACAGGAACCTCAAGACTAGGACAGTAAGTATTTAAAACCATTTCAGAAGTACCAAGACTGGTTTATTTCTGTGAAATCCAGGTGAAGTTTATCTTCCCTGATAGATCTGCAGGCTCTTGGTTCAATTTCCATAGAAGTTAATACAAAATATGACCGCTTGTTCCCTAGAAAACTTACCACTGATGCCCATGGAACTCTACATGACAAAGGAATTCAAAAGCAAATCTGGAACTGCTGAAGGTGTTTTAAGGCCTATTTACACCATACATTAAATGCTTCTAAAAGAAGCCACTTCAAACAATGAAGAAATTGTTGGAAATTGGCATGTCCAGCAAAAACTTTCCATTTTCCTTTCAATTTGATCTTCCCTTTAGAAGAGGTTTGGCACTTCAATAATGTGGTAGTTCAAAGAACAAAGGCAACCTGTTTTTAACTAGGGCCAGAAAGGCACAAAATACAGACTTCCCTTTTGAAGATCTCATTCTTTTAAAATACGTGTATACATGGTACCAATTTACTTCAGCAGAGCTACCAGCAAGTTAGTCTAGCGATCAAAGATGTCTACTCTACAGGATTAGAAGAGGAGTTTCTCCTTGAGTGCAAGTCAAAGAAGTTTGAGAGACGGTGAGAAAGTACATGGCACACAAAGAACAGTCTCCTTAGCAAACACTTGAACAGGTTAATGTTTATGGTTCTGCACTTCTAATTCTGTGCACAAAAGAAGAGCACCTCGTTCAGTTCTGGTGTCAACACAAACCATTCACATCTACTACCAAAGACAAAAACCGCTAGGAAAGATGAAAGATCCCAGTACTTAATTTTCACACATTTGTCATTCCACTCAAAATCAAATTTGCAGCTAACAGCTGGGAACCATTTCTCCCTTAACATTTGCTCTGCAACAAGATTTCATCACAACAGCATCTTCTGCTTGTATGATAGCTTGACAAGTACCTGCTAGGACTGCTCCCCACCACCCCAGCAACAGGCTTAAACAAAAAAACTGATCTGCATTTCAGACTCTTCAACTATTAGTGAAACTTCTGCAGATGAATGGCTTTCCTGAGAGGTGTCAGAACGTTTCTGCTTAAGATTAGAAAGACAGATTGAGACAGCACGCAACAAACTTGAGTCTAAACTCACAGAACTGTTTTGCAAACTTTCCAGTTATCAAAGCAGGTGCAACTATTGAACTAGCACCAACTCAATCCTGCATAGCTTCTCTCCATTTAAGAACACTCACAGTTCTTGCCTTAGACATGTAACTGACAGAAGAGAAAACAGCCCCCACATGGGCCATTATGCAAACAGGAGAGTCTGTCCATGGGTGTTTTTCAATGATTCAGTGCTTTTGGCACATAACAGCCAAGAACTGAGCTACAGACCAGTGAAGGCTAACAGTAAGTCACCATCTCACTGGAAGGCAAGGGAGTTCCTTGCTGACAACTGCAATGAGTCCTGAATTCTGCAAGTGAATGTACCTTGAGTATATCCCAAGCCTGACACACAGAACCTTTAGGTAAACTGACTGAGCCTTATGCAATGCCTTAGCATCTTCCTAGCTTAGAGATTTCAACTCCACTCCCCCCCTTCACCCGTCTCAGAACACTTAACTCACAGCTTCAGGACATCCATGCTCTCAAACAACCACGGGGCATGCTCCTTTTCTGTAGCTTTCTGTTGAAAGTCAAGCTCTCATCTTGTGTATACCAGAAACACATTCAAGACATGAGTTCACACAATCTGTATCAAGCTCTAGTGCCACTCTCCACAAAAAGTAAAGGCTCTGAATAGTTCTCACGCTCATAAGGCAGTGGAAGACTTTACAACTTTCCAAGCTGATCTCTGCAACGACTGTAACAGCACATCTCCATACCACTTCCAGAGAACTATTTAAGTTCAAGCAGTAATCATTTGTTTCAAATCTGCTAATCAGCAAGCTCTGCTGTCCAGATCACTACAACCAGCAGGCAACAGAATTTAATCACATCACTGTGGCATTATTTTATATATAGTGCTCTATAACATTTCAACATTTTTCTTACCTTTGTGCTTGTTCCGAACTCTGGAGCAGACACAGATATCATTGTTCCTATTTCCGTACTCAGTTCACTTGTCGCTTTGGTTTCCTTTGCAGTGACAGGTTCTGGACTTCTCACA
Organism: Tetrao urogallus; assembly: GCF_951394365.1. NCBI lineage: Eukaryota > Metazoa > Chordata > Aves > Galliformes > Phasianidae > Tetrao > Tetrao urogallus. Next base: position 23,797,723 of record NC_136818.1, read on the forward strand.
GAGGTGGGAGATGACTTCTCCTGTCCCTCAGGCTCTCCCTGTTGGGCATCCTTCACTTTCCTGTTCTTTAAAGAACGCTCTTTCCCAATAGGACCGGGTTTATACTCTTTGTTTTCTACTGGACTCAAGTCTGGAAGCTAAGTTAGTGTTAACTTGTCAGTTATGTCTTCCCCCCCACAGCTTACCCATAAAACAATATTTAACATGCTTAGAACAAGTTTGTTTAAATCTAACAAAGCTTTCCTCAAAGCTAAGCATTTTCTAATAAGTAAATCAATCAAGATTAAATTAGTGGCAAGCGTTCAAAATGCATCCACTCTGGACATTAAGAATTTAAATACTGTTGCCAAGTGAGACATATCATATGAAGTACAGCTAAAATAAAACCTAATTAAAACCTACAGCAGACTTTTCTTATAAGTACAGAAAAGTAAGGAAGCCACAAGACTTCATGTCCACACAACTTGTTCCAATTTTTAGAGAATTCTGATTTTACAGGGTTCCAGGAGATTAGAAAACTAGAAAAGGACTCCCTTCATATGTTGATGTCTCAGTGTTGGCAGCGTTTTTTTCCTACTGACTGAGCACTAAAAGGATATCCAGAAAAAAAAACAAAAAAACACCCACCACGTTCATGCATTGCCTTATATTGTGGAGACTATGGCTGGAGTAGCTGCTGTAATTCAGCAGTTCCTTTTTGTACAGCTCAATTAAAGAATGAAGGCCCCAGGGAACATAAATGTTCTGTTTAAAGAGGCATATCCTTCCTGGCTCAGCCCACCTTACTACAGAGCACAAAAATTCTTTAAAGGCAGTTTCTGAAATCCTATTGCTTGAGCTTTGATAGTGGAAAACCAGAAGCTGATGGTATGTCTCTACAAACATGAACCATCTGTTTCACAAATGGACGAAGACCTTTTGTATTAAAATGCCTTTGGGGAGGGATGAAATTTTCCCAATGTATTTAGTACCCTCAGGAGGCCAGTACAGACTGGAAAATGTCTTTAGAGGGAAAGACAAAAGCACCTTGGAAGCGAGTGCCTAAGCTCTGCAATGCAGCAATCAGGATCACCAAACCCACCTCACCCTAAATACCTTTTCTTGTAATAATTAACAGAAGAAGTTCCTCCAGACAATTTCAGGTCACATTCTGAGAGGTTAAATGGCTTTGTTTCAATTACAGTCCTCTCGTTGCCTGCAGACATTGAACAAGCTAATATCTGGATGACCAGACTGGTAGATGACAGAAGGGCTATTGATGTAGTCTACCTAGACTTCAGCAAAGCCTTTGACACAGTCCCTCACAGGCTTCTTCTGGGGAAACTGGTTGCCCATGGTCTGGAGAGGTATACACTCCTTTAGGTAAAAAACTGGCTAGAGGGCTGTGCCCAACGGGTAAGTGGTGAATGGAGTTAAGTCCAGCTGGCAACCTGTTTCAAGTGGTGTTCCCCAGGGCTCGGTACTGAGGCCCATCTTGTTTAGCATCTTCACTGATGACCCAGATGAGGGGATTGAGTGTACCCTTAGAAAATTTGCAGATGACACCAAGCTGGGAGGTGGTATCAATCTGCCTGAGGGTAGGGAGGCCCTTCAGAGGGATTTAGATAAGCTCGATCGCTGGGCTGAGGTTGAACAAGACCAAGTGTCGGGTCCTACACTTTGGCCGCAACAACCCCATGCAGTGTTATAGGCTTGGGGATGAGTGGCTGGATGATTGTGAAAAGGGACCTGGAGGTGTTGGTTGATGCTCAGCTGAACATGAGCCGACAGTGTGCCCAGGTGGCCAAGAGGGCCAACAGCATCCTGGCCTGCATTGGGAATGGTGTGGCCAGCGGGAGCAGGGAGGTGATCATCCCCCTCTACTCAGCACTGGTGAGGCCGCACCTCGAGTACTGTGTTCAGTTTTGGGCCCCTCACTACAGAAAAGACATTGAGACCCTGGAACATGTCCAGAGAAGGGCAACAAAACTGGTGAGGGGTCTGGAGCACAAGGAGCAGCTGAGGGAGCTGGGATTGTTCAGTCTGAAAAAGAGGAGGCTCAAGGGAGACCTCATTGCACTCTACAACTTCCTGAAGGGAGGTTGTGGTGAAGAGGAATTTGGCCTCTTCTCCCAGGCAACAAACAGGATCCAGGGAAATGGCCACAAGTTGTACCAGAGGAGGTTTAGGTTAGACATGAGGAAAAACTTTTTCTCTCAGAGAGTGGTCAGGCACTGGAATGGCTGCCCAGAGAGGTGATGTAATCACTGTCCCTGGCAGTGTTTAAGAGGCGTCTGGATGAGGAGCTGGGAGATATGGTTTAGTGCTTGTGGTAGCAATGGTAATGAGAAGACTGTTGGACTAAATGATCTCGTAGGTCGTTTCCAACTTTGTGATTCTATGATCTGGGCTTCATTGTGCATACCATCATGATGGGGGGTGCGTAGGATTTTTTTTTTCCCATTCCTCCTCTCCATCAGAAAGGTTGAAGGATTGCAACTCTCATTTAGAAAAGCTCATCAAAATGGTCATTTCCAATGAGTTTACCATTTAGTTGCACGTCTTTCAACAAAACCTTCAGGAGTCTTAAGTTATAACCAAGCAGGAAAAAAAAAAAATCTCTACATGGAAAATGGACAATTTTAGGAGGAGTTTCATATCCAAGTGACTTCATGGGGGGCACTTCTAGGCATGACACTGGTTACTGAACATGCTGTGCTAGTACAACTCACCAGCATGATTAGCTACTGTACACTTCTCTGTTATAAGGGTTTTATATTTTGCAATGAAAACCATCAACTGCAGCAGAGTTACTAAGTGCCTCAATAAATTCACAATGCATATAACTGCAATTTTAGATTTCAAGGGTTTTTTGGAGAAAAAAAAAAAAAAAGCACCTGTGTTCCAGAAAGACAAAAAGGGCTTTAAGTACATCAGGACTGCTGCCAAATCTCAGACAAGAGAAACTGAACTAACTGGTTTAGTAACTTATGAGCAAAGCATATCTGTCCGAGCTACCTCTTCCTTCAAGTGAGTGCTAGCAATGCAGAGATAAGTACACACTGGAGGAGAAAACAACAGGAAATTAAGTTCCATTAACCTGAAAGATCACTAAGTGTAATGTGAATGACAGCAGTCATTCAGACTCCTTGTGAGTGGTAACAATGGAAATACAAACTGATTATGGTTAACTGGAAGCTCTAAATCTCCTGAGAAAAACGAGAAACGTATTTTAATTAAGTTAAGCTTGATTACCTATTCATTCTTCCCAGATTAATTTAAAAAAAAAGTTAATTTTCTAGATGTCTGTGCTTTTGAGACTTCTTATCAGTGGGCTCTAACATTCTTCCCTTTTCTCCAAACACTTCTTCCCCTGCAACTTAATGTATTTCTTGGTAATCCTAGGTACAAAACTAAGCAAGGCACCATGTGTCAATGGCTACAGACGGTGGTGTGGGGGAGAAAGGCAGACACGGCCACAGGAAGAAGTGAAATTGGAGATGTAAGACAGAAATAGCCTGCCCTCAAGACAACCTGAGCAAAATAAGCACAGGTGTACACAAAAATTAAAAACAAAAACACCCTACAAAATCCATACTTCTCCAGCAAAGCTAACAGATTCACAACTCCATCTTTATTGCAGCTACATCTGTTGCTCCAAATGGAGTCAGTGGATCAACTCTTGCCTTCGTATGCTGTGTACTTACACTTCTTTAAGCGAATTCCCCATCTTATTTTTTATCTTATGTTATTATTTTAGGAAATACAAACGTGGAATGCAATTTTTATAGGTCTAGTCCTATTTAAGTTAGCATTCCATTTTTCAATCAATTATTTGCAACATCTTTTTGACTAATCTTTCTTTTCAAGTTTTAGAAGTATGATGTTTTACCTTTTGTGCTTTGATGGGTCCAGCCCGAGGCTGTTTCTGTCTTTGCTCTTTTGGTTCTGGTAGCTTGTCAGTCGACTTCTCAGAAAGTACAGGGCCAACTTCATTATCACTACCACTGGAAGCAGGGGCTCCAAACTGAATAGTTTCTATACCAAGCTCGACTCCACCTTCTTGCCCAGGCTTTGCTCCCTATTTAAAAAGCAAGCATTTAACACATTTCAAAAGACTTCTATCAGTACACTGCCATTAGTTAATAAAAGACCATAAAGTATACTGGAAGTTGAATGCTACAAGCATACTTCTACCTTCTGCCAGCAAAAGCATTATTCATGATTGCAATAAACTTGCAAGTAATAAACAACATATGAAGGCACACAGTTTTCTTCTCAGCTTCCTACTGTTTATAAGAGCTCAGGGGGGAGGAAAGTAAAAGTAGTGAAGAAATGCATAAATGAGATTGTGAAAAAGATGTGGTACTGAAAAGGAAAGAGAAATACAATATTTAAAAAGTCTAGATTCAAGTTCATATTATTCTCCTGAAACTTCAAAATTAGCATTCAAGAAAAAACAAAGACTTAAAAAGATTCACAGAACTCCTTATGCCATCCGAAATGGTGTTGTAAGAGAAAGCATCCTGTTTCTGTTTGCATTACTAAGCTGGACACAAGCATTCACAAACTAGACAATATTTCAGCTTAAAAATATACACTGAACAGCAGCTATCAATAAAATCTGTGAAATCTGAGATTGATTCATAAAGAACAGCTCTTCTGTTTTGCAGTTAATAAAAACATCAGCCTGCATCTTCCTGTACTACCTCCCTACCTCATGAAATTCTGCACACACCAGTTTATGTATGGCCACACCTGAATAATCGGCACCCAATCTTCACAATAAACAATTTGAGTAAGCTTCTTTCCCCTTCATCCTTACCTCTGGAGATGTAGCTGATCCAAAAGATGTCAAAGGTTTGTTCCAAGCACTCACTGAAGGCGGCTGAGGTGGACTAATAGGTCCCACTGACAAGTAAGGAAAGAGTTAAAAGCAAAACACCACCAAAAAAACCTAAGTTGCTAAATGCATTTGACTACAAATACCAACTGATTGAGAAAAATTAGACCACAGATGTATCCATTAACAAAGTTCTGGTTCAGAAGTTATTAGCGTACCCAGGAGTTAGCAATATGATTCATATTTAGCTGTTTTTAAAAGGGTTGATCATCACATTTGGAAGCTTGACCAAGCCCAACAAAACAGATTTCTGAAGGGAGTAATATCCTTATTTTTCGTAAACAGACTATGCTAACAGCATAAAATACTGAGTAATGTCACACTGCAAAAGTCTTTTGAGTCTTTTGAAGTATTCATAGGTTTAAACATTACATTGTTGCCCTCTATTCCCTTTGCAAAATACACTTGCATGTGTAAATGTAAGAGCTGAGAGTCAGTGTTCTCTAACTACAATACCTGCCCCTCTTACGCACAAAAAGAATCCAGAAAACAGTACTTACATTTTTTGGAGATGTCATTCAGAACTGCGGTAGGAGGCACCTTGTTTTCCCATAGTTCAGTTCCCAGACCATTGTGAGCCTGGGCATTCTGCAAGACTTTGCCTGATACCGTGAATTCTGTGCTGGCTGCTGCCCCTCCTGCAGCCTGATTTTGAGGCTGAACAGAAGCTGGTGGCTGACCTGGAGTCTGTGCTGCACACGGAGTCTGTGCCTGAGCTTGTGCCTGCTGCGCAGCTGCAGCTGCTGCCTGCTGCTGCTTTTTGGCAAACCTGGGTGGAAGTTTGGAATTTTGACCTCGACCTTTTTCACTCGATCCTTTTTTGGTCCAAACCTGCAAGCAAAAGTAAATTTTTACTCTTGCAGCTGGTAGCCTAAACAGAAAGTACTGAATCCTAAGACGTTCAAGTGAAAGTTAATTTAATCTACTAATTCCGAACTCAAAATTAATACAACTATCTAGTTACATTTAACAGGTGAAAATATAGCTTCCTGGAATGAAGACACTGCAGACCTCATAACATTCCCAGTATTGCAAGGAGCTTTTTCCCACCACAAACGCCAGGTACAAATGCTGTGTCTTGTACCTGCACTGTTTGCTCCTCCTTCTTTCTGCGCTCTTCATCTTGCAAGCGTTTCTGTTGTTTCTTTGACACCACTTCAGTGAAGCCATCATCATTCAAGTTAGACTGAGAGTCTTCAACTACTGTCACTTCAGGGTGATCATCAATGATCACAACGCCTATTGAAATAGGAAAGGTGCCAATGTTGCTGTTTTAACAGCTTCAGATGCAGTGCACAACAAAATACATTAAGAATGAACTGCTTTAGGTAGAAGCAATTTCCCAATAAGCCGACACAGACGATGGGCCCTGATAAAAGCTGAGGCTTTGCTTGCTAAGTGCATTGCAGGTGAACTAGGACTGAATATTTATTAAGTGAAAAAGTTAATTAAGCATGACAAAAGTAGCAATCCTGAAATATACAATTATTCACACATTTTAAAAAATTGTCATCTTTTGTATGCTTTCAAACATCTAGCAATCTATCATCTACCCAGCAATCGAACATCTATCCAGACAAGCTGAAGGGTGACAAGCTCTTGTTCGCATGGTATCTTATCAATACATACTTGCATAGTTATTAAGATCAAATTGAGACAAAGCATCCACTTTTTCCTTAGGCTTTTTTGGACCAGCTTTAGGTTCTTCTCTCTTTTTGCCACTTGCATCCTTGGTACTCTTCTGCCCTGCTGCATTAACACCTCCTTCTTCCTGATGCAAAGAGTTGTTGTTGCTGGGCTCAACACCAGGCACGCTTGCTGTCTGGTCTTCAAATGGCCTATATTAGAAAAAAAATTATATTAAGGAAATTAACATCCACAGAGCTTAGGAAGGAAGGAGCTAGCAAAATGCAAATCACATTATAGGGTCAAGAGTGTTTAATGTGCAACTTCTTGGTAGGCTCCAGACATTTACTTTCAGCTCCTCAGTGAGCAGAAACTGAACAGAAAAAGCTGTTTTGGTAACACATCCAATGCACTGCTGTCAGAAGTATTCATAGGGAAAAAAAAAGTGCGTGATTTTAAGATGAACTCTGCCTCACTCTATGTAGTTAGACACACCACAACTCAACAGGTTCGCAGTTCAAAACTCTAGTAAAGCGTTCTGCGGAGAAACAAACAAACAAGCACACACAAAAATGGAAGCTTACAGTATGAAATGTTTCACAGGCTCCCTTGCCAGAAGCTCTCTGCAGCCATCACAGTCAGAGACTTGAAACATTCTGGCTTTGCTGTGGAACCTGGAAAACCCAGCCTTCGTTTCAAAATCATATTTAACTGACTTATCAAAGAAAGCCTTAGTATTTTTAATTCAGAGATTAGAGCACTGAATTTAAGTCTTTAAGTCCAAGCAAAATGTGAAGTTAATATACAGCAACCTACAAGAACAAGAAAGGTAGGAAATCAATGAAGAAAGAACGACTTGCTCTGCTTCCCACCTATTAATTACTGTGCACTGTGGCTACAAAACAGTGGGAAAACAGTAACACTAGATAATTATCAAATTCTAATCAAATTTAACAGATAGAGAAACAAAATTTATTCTCAGTGGCAAGCATGTCTCAGCATGCTTTTCTGTTAGACAATTAACCTAAAAATACAATAGGTCAAATGGAATGCAGCTATGTATGTATTAAACTGCAAAAGCATTCACATTAAGCCTTCAGCTTGCACCCAGATCTTGGAAAACATACCCAACTGAGAAAATGCATCATTTTTTTTAATTAGGCTAATTAACACTATGCATACATGTAAGAATACTGTGCAATTCAGTCAATTTTCTGTATTATACACACAAACCAAAAAACCAGAAAGCACAGAGATATTGGTGCATGTGGTTACCTTGCACTCGTCTACCAGTCACAACAAATCTAAAGCAATTATTAATGACTTTGAACCACAACAGGACAACGCATGACCACAGCTATGCCTGCCTCCTAACCGAAGCTGGTACTCACCCTCTTTTTCCACTTCTGGGCGGAGGACCACTGCGCCTCTCACTCCTAGGCCCTGAGAAGGTCCTCCCTGGTTTGGCTGGCCCAGTGTTACCACGTCTGTTTTGACGGTCTATTCCAGGCCTCTGACTAGAGAAACTTCTCTTGGCTATTTCCCTTTTTGGAACTCCAGTGTTTTCTCCTGCTTTTGCAGCCACCTGAGCTGCTATATCTGCTGTTTTCTTCTCATCCCTCTCACGCCTCTCATTAAAATCGCTGCTTTCTGAGGCCGTTTCCCACTCCTCATTTGCCTGGTCTGAAGAATTCTGATTGGACAAGTCTGGTGTCTTACTTCCTGAAACATCCAGAGCAGTATTGGAGGGCTCAGTAACCGCATTAGTGACTGCAGCAGCAGTTGATGAGCCAGTTACTGCCTCATTTATCTTTGATGCAGCTTCTCTCTCTTTTAGGCGCCTGAAGCGTGGTGGCTTATCTTGCCTTGGAGGCCGAGCAGGCCTTTGTCTTCGTGGTCTCTCTCTTGTTGGATCAAACTTCCTCTCAAATTTTGGAGGTCTTTTATCAACTGGTATAGGACCATAGTGCTCATTTCTCCTTGGCGGCTCCCCATCTTCTGGTTTAATAATCTCTGCTTGCCTGGGGTTCCACTGATTGTCTCTGTAAGCTGGCCTCCTTATTGTGGATGGTCGTGGAGGACGCCCACCAGGATCCCTTCCACCACGTCTGTACATTCCCCCTCTACCTCGCCTGGAAGGCTCTCCTTTAGGAAGAAACCCTGGTTTAGGTTTATTCTCATCATCTCTCATATATGTTTTTTCCAGAGATCTGTTGTCCACTCTGATATTGTTTTCAGGTTTGAATGACAGCGGCTTTGTAGGTTTTTTGCCATCAGCTCTCTCTTCTCTTTTTGGGTGTTTGCCTTTGGTGAGACTGTCTTTGTCGGAAAGCAGAGTGTCACTTGCACTTTCATGGACCTCGCTGTCAGAATCAGTCTCTGAACCATGCTGCCGTCGTCGTTTTGGAATCACTTCAAAGTCTGAACTCTCACTGCGAGTTTCACTCTCTTCCCTTTGTCTAACAGGCCCAGAAGGCACATGCTCTGTTCTAGGCTTAGTATCTCTGTAGTGTGGATACTCCCTGTTATGGCCCCTACTGCCCCGACCACGTCCTCCGTAAGAACCCCTGTAGCTACGACCTCTAGAATAATACTCCCCACGACCTCTGCCTCTGTACCCCTGATCTGGGAACCAGTCTCTGTCCCTCGCCTCTTTCCAGTATGTCCTAGGTGGTAAGCCAGGCTCTCTTTTTACTGGTCTGGTTTCTAAGCGTGGTTTCTCTATAACTTCTTTGTTAACTACCTTCTCTGTCTGCTTTTCTTCCTTCACTGTGGTAACTGGCTGCTGTGCTTGTGGCTGCTGCTGTGCTACAGGCTGAGTTGGTGGTTGCTGCAGTATTGCAGGGGGAAGCTGTGGAACAGCGGGCTGTGCAGCTGGTAGCTGCTGCGAGACTGGAGGAGTGGGTGGCTGAACTGGAACTTTAGCTGCAGTCTCAGTCTGAGTGCTCTCTGGGCTCGCTGGTGTTGGAGCAGCATCCTGGACTACCTTCTTAGCTAGAAGAGCACTGCTAGAGGTGGATGTCTCTGGCTCAGTCTGAGGCACTGGCCCTTGAGGTACTTCCTTTTTGTCGCTTTTTTCAGCCTTGGTTGGTTTTTCACTACCTATCTTTTCTCCTTCCTTCTCCTTCCTCTGTTCACGCTCTTCTCTCTGTTCACGCTCTTCTTTCATATCTCTAAGCACAGGTTTTTTAATAGGACCTGATCTTCTTATTGGTCTATCACTGCCTTCCTCTCTCCTGCCATAACCAGGCCTAGGACCCCACCTTGTTTCAGACTTAGGTTTAAATGTTTTCTCAAGTTTAGGTCCTTCGGATGTTCTATTATTGATCAAAACTTCTTTTTTTGGCTTAATCTCAATTCTCTCAATTGTCTCCTTTGACTCAACAGGCCTGCTACTTATTTTAGAGATATTTGCTGTTGTCTCGATCCTCTGTTCTTCCGATTTTAGAGAATGACTTGAGCCGTGGGAAATGCTTCTCTTTAATGAAGAATGACTTTCCCCAACAGGCATGAGTTCTTCTGCAGAGCTGCGTGAAACATTCTCATCAATTCCTTCAAAATTAACTTTAGTGTTAGATGTGTCAGTTTGGAGAGGTTGGGCATCTTCCAAAGGCCTGCTTGGGAACTTTTGTACTTCCACCTCTCCTGGTTCTCTGAAAAAGTCTGGCTTTGGATGAGAGTCCAGCTGGTTGTGTTCTACAGGATAAGCTGCAGCGGGAACAGCAACCCGTTCTTGCTCCAAGTGTGCCTCAGATCTAAGAAACAATTAAGAATATTATGGGGGAGGGATAAAGTTCTCATTCAAAAATATTTACTTGAATGACTTTCTGTTTGTATGAAGGATTCCTGTCAGATTCAGGAAACAATGTATCAATTTTCACAGTGGCTGCCAGTTTTATAGGTATTTATTTTATGCCACTTTGGTTAAAAATTCAGTGTCAAATGTACAGTCTGTTTTAGGAATCCATTCACATTAATGGCTATATGTGCATTTTAAACAGAACCTTCAGGTTAGCAGGCTGTCAGCAAGTATTACACAGGAAATGCTACAGGAAAAAAAACAGGGGAGGGGTACTTTAAAGAAGCCCAAGCCAACTATCTTAGTTTATACTGCTTGTTTATACATATCACTTCTGAAACCGATGTGCACCAGGCAGAAGCTCACTAATATGGGGAAGATGGAGAGCAGATGAAGGATAGTATACAACCCTGCAGCAACATTCTACAAAACTGAAAATTCGTAGTATTATCACAATCACCATTCATCAAATCAGGTTAAGGATCCTAAACAATGGGTAAATTGTTTTTCTATGCCCTACTGTGCAGCAGGCATGTCTTGTTTATACAACAGTGCCAAGCACGTTCCCTCCAGTCACAACTCCTTTTTAAGTTTCGTGTGAAAAGCAGCATTAACTTTGTCTGAATTTACAGTTTAAACTATCTTTTACAATACAAATTACAGAGCTGAATGCGTAAGCAGGTTTGGCTCAGTCGTGACAGGCATGAAAGGGTACATAACTCAGGCTTACCTCAAACTGTCAGGCTCTTCTAACACTTTGGGAGGAGAACTAGCTTGCTGAGGTTCCGCGTGGGGGTATGGATCTGACCCCCACATTATGCGGGGCTCTGACAAAGGAACAGCATGCTCTCTTGCTGAGCGAGCTATATGTTCAAATGAATCTGAGCTGGTTGCTGATCCTTCCAGCTGGTCTCTTCTCATCAGTGGTTTGGGAGGCATAATTCCTGTTACAAGTTTAAGTTCAACAGCTGAATTAGCAAAGAGACTTAGCTCATGAAATACAAAGTATATCAGTAGGTCCAGAAAAGCCCTTTTCTCTGTCCTCCTACATTTCCTCTGTACCTTCTCTTACTGGAACCAAATGTCTCTTCATTGTCAATTGACCCCAAAATGATTAAGTCATATCCACTACCAGTGCCCTCAGTACCAACAAAAGCAAAAGCTGTCTGTTTCCACCGTAACGAAAGAACAAGGCCTCTAAACCTGCAAGTGTGAGAATGAAGGTTCTGCTTTAAGATATGAATGGCAAAAAGCAAGATGAATGTACATACAAGGTGGTCCTTGGCACTGTTATTAAGACTCTAGGTCCTATTTTGTAAACATTTTAAAAGCAGCACCATGGTTATCATCAGTTTTGCTTAGGTTACCAATTCCTCAATTCAGTCTCTACATTCCTTTTGAGAGATGCATTCCCTTGTGTCCTGCTCCTTCTGCTCAGTGGTCTCCCCGCTATGTTATCTGCCAGTCTGGTGTTATTTATGCACATCAGCTTTTCTACTCTCAAATCAAATAGCTATTCCAAAAGTTTAAAAGGACTTTTTAGTGCCAAGAATTTGAAAACAGGAATTGAACAAGACTCCAGAGATGCTAGTATGTAAAATAAAAACAACAACATCTCATTTTTTATTTAAAATAATTGAAGTAATACCAAGAGCTAATACATAATGGAAGATGAACCATAAATATACTGTTTTTATAGCATAACAATCTAACTCATGCCAACTATGATAACCGTAAGCAAGTAGGGCTTATGGTGACATTTTGAATACAGTCTTGCTATCAGTAACTTGCCTGTGATACAGGAGAAAGCTCTGATTTTACTATGTAGACAAGATATATATTGATGCATGACTGTCTCTACCTAACAAAAGCATTCCAACATACTTAGTCTCAAATCATACTTATCTTTAAAAAAAATAAATAAATAAAAGCTCATTTACTATATATAATGTGGTTAAGAAAAGACATCTATTTCAAGCCCAAGAAAGTTTGACAGTCAGAAGAGTTGCCAGATTTTACCTGGATGAATAGGAGGCATATCCATTGCAGGCCTTCCTGACATCATTCGTGGGTCCATGTAAGACTGCATCATAAGCCACCGTGGATCAAAACCCATTGAAGCCAAATGCTGTGGATGTGGTTGCATTGGTTGGTAAAGAGGTCTATGCTGGGGAGGAGGGACAGGGCCACTAGAAGGCTGTGAGGGAGCAGACTGTGGAATTACACCTTGTTGCTGTTGCTGCCACTGCTGCTGTTTCATTTGCTCCTGAATAATAGAAAATAGCATTATAGGACTTTACATTAAGATGAAGACTTGAGCAGAATTAAAAGAACCCTTGGAAACAAGGATTGCAGTCACCTCTGGGATACTAAACATTTTGAAAATTCATCACAAACAAACCAGAATGAACGAGGAGAAAAGGGGGAGGAGATGGGAGAAGACTGTACAATTTAAAATAGCTATAGTTTTGCTAGTGTTCAGCTGAGATACAGAACGATCTATACTTTGTTCATGCTGTGACCAGTGCTCTTCAGACCATAGAAACTGAATGCAGAATACATTTGCAAGTGCCACAGCCTTTAACGTAAAGCTGAAGAAAGAATGATTGTCAGATCTCTCTGATTGCACAAGTATCCACAGGGTAATGCTCTACTTCTGTTAACTGATGCCAAAAGCAGCCAGTTTTAGAAGCCTCTCTTGTCTTCTGCTCTCTTGTGTACTTTGCAAGTGATGGGAGGTGCTCCCTACAAAACCAATTCAGCCAATACAATATTATAGAAGCTGGAAACCAATAACTTAAGATTTCCCCCGCCCCTAAATAGTCACATTCTTACTCAGAATGAAGCAGAAGACATTGCGTTATTCTTCCTTTTAGCAAACAAGTTGGTTACCTGCTGCCTCTGAAATCTCGGTGGTAATGATTTCTGGAACTGTTTAGAATAGCCTGAGGAAACAGCAGGACGAGGTTGAGATCCTGATTCTGGTTCGCTCTCATGAGTCACCTGTGAAATCTCTTTTTCATTCCGACCACTGTCTTGTCGGGTAAAGACTGCTTGATCTTCTGAAAAAACAAATGCAGGAGAAAAGAGCGTATTTTAAAGCTAGTAATTTCACATTAACCAGAGTGTCAGGTAAGAGATATCTTTCTAAAATGAAAACAAGCTTGCTTTCTCTAACCTCACAGTTCTAGTTTCCAACACACACACAGACTAAAAGAACAGAATTTCAAAACATTATTTCCCAGAGTTCCCTTTAAACTCAAATAATCATAAATGATTGCTCAGTTCATGCTGCAACTATTGTGTGATTTAAGCAGCACTACTGCTTTAAATTTTAATAAATTTCTTTATGAACCAAAGTTCAGTTTTACAATCATTTTTACTCACTTAAGGGATGACACCATGGTATAAAGAATAGTCTAACAGAGGCACTCAAGCTCCACTACAAAAAAATGCATTAAGTATAAACATGTGCTCTGTGTCTACTTCTCCAGGCTTGCTTAACAAACAGAATAGCTGAAATAATTTACATTGTTTTTTGACAATACGAATCAATTACTCTCTTATAGCAAGAAAAAAAGTCTTTTACTTTTTCTGTATTCTTTCATGTTCTGCTTAAGTTACAGAACTCAACTTTTCCTTTAACACTTTGATGAGTTGGCCAGACAGGTCTAGCTCAAATGACAGAGTCAGCAGCTGTAGCGTGCCAGGGAAACACATGATCTAGATGCACAGTTAATCAGGTATGGCAATTAGACTGCTAGATTACTACTACGCTCTGTGGCTCAGCTGCAAGAGAGACAACTCCTACTTGCATGTAAGCATACCTTTTTCTTCCTTGTTATTCCTGCTTTCACTTTCTTGTTTTTCTACCACAGGCGTTACCACAGGTTCTACAGGCTCAGGAGCTTCATGTACTGGTTTCTCCTCTTCTTTCTCCTTCTCCTTCTCTTTTTCTTCCTTCTCTCTCTCATTTTCTTTCTCTTTTTCCCTTTCTTGTTCTTTTGCTTTCTCCAGTTTTTCTTTTTCTTCTTTTTCCCTTTCCCGCTCCCTCTCCTTTTCTTTTTCCCTTTCCCTCTCCCTCTCCTTTTCTCTCTCCCGCTCTCTCTCCCGTTCCCTCTCCCTCTCCCTTTCCCTTTCTCTCTCCCTTTCCCTTTCCCTCTCCCTCTCTCTCTCTTTCAGAGGGTCTTCACGGGAGGGTTTTGTCATACAGCCAAATTTCTCATTTAACCGTTTCAGCTTTTCTGCACAAGCTGCTTTTCTTTGTTCTTCCATTCTTCTTTCTTCCTCTTCGCGGCGCTTACGGGCTCGCTCAACCGCAGCAGATATCTCTGACTGCTGTCTTCTCCTCTGTTTCCAGATTTCATCTTCATCTGGTACTGGTTTAGGAGGAAAGGGTCCCTGCCTTCCAGGTCCTAGCTGGCGATCAGGAGGAGGAGGATGCTGTAGTATTAAAATCAGTGAGTCAGCAATGGCACGATTACATAAAACAAACTAGCTGAAATACAACATTTTAACTGTCTGCCCACTGATGTATTTGGATGGCATTTTTACAAAGTAAGGCTTGAAAGACACCTTCCATGCGAAGTAGAAGTAAAGATTCAGCTGAGCTCGTGTCACTTCTTACTGCTGCTAATGAAAAGTGACAAACACCTTTTAGATTTGGTTACAGTTTGCTCTGGCAAATCTCAGATGGAAAGTCCAAGTAGACCAAGAAACTCAAGATTATCTTAGGATAATCAAGATTTTAATGAGCACTGCTGAAAATTGTTAAGCAGCTACTACCTACACATTTCACTCGGAACTTCATTTCCCTGTCTACCTCGGCATGCAGCCAACATTAAGCCACACTCAACTCTTAAACACCTTCCTCATGTCCCTCCCCTCTCTAGTCCCAGGTAAGGCTAGATTATCAAAAGCTCTTGAAGTTCACATGCATTTCACAAGCCACTTTCAAGACTTACACAATTTACACAATCAATTAGCAGCATGGCTATGTTGAGGTCTCACTCTCATCAGCCCCAGGTATTACAGTCACACTGTTACAGAAAAAGGCTCACCCTACGTGAAGCATTGTTACTTTTCCAAGTTTAATTCCCTCCATCACAGCATTAAGGAATTTAACTCAAAAAAATAAGGACAATTCTGATCTTTCTTACCGGTGGTAGAATAGATTTGGGATGAAGAGGAGGACCACCTCTTTCATGTATAGAGGGCTGTGCTGGACCCCGATCCTATTGGATCAAGCACAATACCAGGGTAAATAGCTTGTAACAGGAGTAAGGCTGGTAATTTTTAGGTGTACTTTTTCCTACGACATTAAAATACTATATCTAGTGAACTACATTGCATAGGATACAGATTAGCATGCAAAGAGGGCAAGAACATCTTCATTGCAGCTGAACAATTACTTAAAAAGCATCCAAATTTTGCATTTAGTTTACTGCAATGTTTTTCTTCAGATTCTGTACAGCATCAAACCTTGGAAAATGAATGACGCAATCTCTCTACAGAGAAAAAGAGCAAGAAAAACAAATTTGGGATCCCCCATCTTCATTGTTACTGGTGTCAGGAAATTTTCACTCAACGCCAACGGCAGCTTTTCATGGGGAAAAAATACCCCAGCAAGCTGAAGCAGGCATAAGCTGAGATGGCTGCCATTCTACTGCAGGATAATCCAAAAACCAAAATGGCTGAACTGATGCATTCTACGACGTCTGGAGAGAAACCTATCTACCTGAGAAGAAACAAGTTAACACGCTACTGCAAAGCTGTACTGAAGAAAACCAGGTCATGATTTACAAAAAAAAAAAAAAAAAAGAAAGAAAACAAGGAGAGCATGTGAGTCAACATGGCACTATTTCTCTGTGCCTCTACAAAAAATGATGGACACCAGAATGATTTTATTCACTGTTACAGCAATGGACAGACAAAATAATTAAGTTAAAACCTGTCAATTGAGTAACAGTAAGCGACATAAGAGTTCTCCTCTCTCACAACTGTGGATTAGAACACACTAGAAAAAGACATTTTTATTTGGGAACAGAAGCTAAGCAACACCCCATCACTTATTACAGCTCAGATAAGCAGTAGATAATGCTTTTACTCATGTTCATAACCCTTAATCCACCTGACAGCTTCAGAAGAAGCAGAGTGGGATCTCCCCTGACAAGACTCTTGCCAGAAGAGCTAAAGAGAAAAAAACACAAACCTGATCAAGCTGAGAACTTTTGCCATAAGATCCTTTGGTTGCTGCTGCAGAAGCCTGAGTGGCAGACTTAGCATTAGTCTGTTCTTCTGCTTCTTTCTGGGCATCAGGGCTCTGAGAATCTTTTGATGGCGTTTGTTCGTCACTGTGCAAAAAGATGAGAAAAGTAGGAGTATTCCATACAGCTCTTTGGCGATTTATCTTCTATCCTCAAAATCTCTAAGCAAGAGTGAAAGATTCTCACAAGAAAAATCACTCGTACTTCATGCCTCACAGGCTGCAGACAGTTACAGGGCTTAACGCAGTACTTAAATACTGAAGCAAGTATTTCTGGAGTAAGTACTTCACACACATACTCCATTCAAGTTTCCCAAAAGCTAAGCTAGCTGTGTAGCATTCACACACAACTAGCAGCTCCAACTCACCCACTTTCCTTCTCTTTTTGACTACTTCCTTGCTCATCATCATCACTGAAATTCAACTGTTCAGTGTAATCCACTTCACTCTGAGCACCTGACACACAAGCAAATATTCAATTAATCCTTCAGAAAAATTAAATATACAAAGAAAAGAAATCGTTAATCTGAGGTTCTTACCTGCCCAGCCTTCATCAGCCTCAGCATCTAAGTTATCAAATTTATCAAGTTCTTTAAGTTCACTAGCACTAAGAATGGATGGGCGCTCAATAGGCTCTGAACACCACGAAGGAGGTCCTCTTCCCCTTGGCCCCCTACAAGAGAAAGAGAAACAATGGCCACCATTACTATTTTTTTCAGCAAAATGACTAAACAGAAGCTCAAGTTGCATGACACGTGCTGCTTCCTCACGTCAGTACAAATGTTATACATCACACACGAGACCATCGCAGTTCAAATAATTACTGCCACACCACCACAAAGAAGGAAAATTATTTTTAAAAAGGATTAGAGTTCTACTGTAATTGAAGAGCAATACAGATGTGAACCGGAAATTAACTACTTTCATTGTGACATTGGAGCAACAGTCTTTTTACAGATAAAGTGCTGCTCAGAATTATAGAGGTGTCCCTTTCTCCTGCTTTTCCCATTAAAAAGCCCCATAACATGCAAGATTCTCCTAGTTTTGCAGCTGAGATGTCAAACACTGTACAGCCACTATATAACTACTCCACACAAGCCGAAGTTATAAGACTAACCAGTGACAGCACATAGCTGTAATCAAGACAATCAGTGCAATGCTCTTTTTTTCTTTTTAATTTTTCCCCTTTAGAGGGGGATGCAGAGTTCATAATCACAGAACAAGAACACTTGTATCTTACCTACTAGGCTCAGAATTCGGAAACCTTGTTGGGCCTTGTATGGAAGGAGGATATGCCATTCTAGGATACTGATTAAACATCTAAGGAAAGTTTAAAACAGAAGCCATTTGTTAAAAATATCACCGTATCAGACATACTCAGAACAGTGAAATCATAATGGAATTAAAGCAAGGCTCTTCACTCAAAACAGTCTGCTCTAATGATGGTCTGTGTGACCATCAGGCCACAAAGGTGGAACGATCACCTCTGTACTCAGCAACATGTGACACACTGAAGCTTAGCACATGAGTGACAACATGGAGCACATGAGTGACAACATGGAGCCACATCCTTTGAGGAGCTTGTTGTGATCCTATGCTTCTTACTAAACTACTAAGCGTTCCATGGAGGGAGGATAAAAAAGGCATAAGGGAATCACAGTAGCCAATAACCAATCCCTGCTGCTTACAACTCTGTGTAACCCCTACTCACGTAAGGCGGCATCATTGCCCTGTACTGAGACGAGATGGGCGGCTGCTGCTGGCCATTCATCTTGGGCTGTGGGATCTGTGGTAAGCGTGCATCCCTCTTCTCTGCTGCCTTCTGGCCATCACTTTGTTCTGCTGGAGTAGCATTGCCATCTTCCTGCCCAAGAGCCTTAGCTTCTTGATCTGTTGGAGAATTGGGTGAATTTTTATTACTATTTTCTCTCCAACTAGCAGCATCTACACAGGCAGAGCCAGTAGAAGAAAAGACGACCACACTAGATCTTCCTCGGCGGTTTCCAGTGACACAGCTGGAACACAGTCTGTGCAGATGGACATTCGCTACTAAGAAAATAGAGGTTGTTTTCTAATCCTCTTCAGCCCTACATCCAGCTGTGATCCCAAAGGGTAAGATTTAAATTTATAGACAGCTCTAGCTGCTTTTCTCTACCTTCTAAAACACCATGCTATTTAGGAAAGATGCTGATCATAGTACAAGATAGAAAACAGCTTTAAGTGAGCTAGTGCTGATTTGACACACAGATGCTGCCAATGGAAAGATCAAACTTCTTTCTACGGGGAGTATCACAGACTTCTCAAGCAGCTCATAATGACATATCTGTGCGTTACATTTCAAAGTAAAGAAGTATTCAGATACTGGCTTGTATCTCTGATAAAGGATGGAATAGAAATGATGAGGGTTGTATTTCATTGGTTATAAGGATAGTTCTTGAATATACATTCTAGTTGTCATGGCATCTAGCAGGTGGAAGAAAACACCAATAATGTGCAACAAACGCTCCTCCAAGCATCAGCCTGGGCAAATATGAAGTGAGCTGTAGGATACAATTAAATACCTGTTTTCCATACCAGGAACAAATATAGCAGAAAAGGAACCAAACACAAAAATCTTTATAACAAGCTTTTACACAATAAAACCATATAACAGAGAAGAAAGTTACAAGATTTTCAGATAGGACGACTGTTTGTAGGTGTTTATTTATTGCAGAAGTGAATCCTTAAAGTAGTATTAATACACCTATTTTGTATGGGAGCAAATATGCATTCCACACAACTGTGTGCAATTTCACTAAAAGTTCTACCATATACTTACTTTGTGGCCTCAAGCTGGGTCCATGGCCCTCTTCAGATGCATCTTTCTCTTTGCCTGACTTTTCTTGATCCCCAGCTGCCGGCAGACTGGGAAACTCTTGCTGGAAATAACTATTTATTGGAAGAGCTGGACCTACAAAATAAGATATCCACAGTCATAAATCTTCTGTAATCAAAGCAGTTCAGAAAGTGCTCCTATAAGCCTGATCATCCTTAAAAATGAAGCATAAAGTCATTAATTTAATAGCAATAGAATTTGCAAACCAAGAGCAAACCTCATAAAATGTTTATATTTATTAGTAAAGCTGCTGAATGGCTACATGGACTATAAGGTAAACAAAACAAAAAAAAGCAGTTCAAAAAAAACCCCAGCCTCAATTACATACTTTTTGTTTTTTTAAGCCAGCAAGCTAAAAACTTCTATCATCTCTGATCCATGAAAGAGCCATGGATCACAGCAGTAAGAATACAGCATGAAAGACAGGGATCTTGTTTTGCTTTTTCTTTTTTAAGGGTTAAATGTTAAGCACAGGATAAACTCCTCTCTTTTCACTTTCTTTGTAACTTGATGACAACAAATACCACAACAATTACCTCTGTGCCCACAGATCAGCTTAAAAGCTTTCAATCTTCCAACTTCACCTACTACAGGTCATGTTAATTTGTTTTTTGTTACTGGGCATTAGATATTTCATGCTCACAAGCAGCCACATCCAGCAGTTTAAGGCGACTGAAAACCACAGCCACACTAAGCAAATGGCCTGCCAGGCCAGAGAACCATTTTGGAGACCCGGTAGCAGGTAGAAGTTTCATGAATCTTGAAACATGTTCTCTGCTCAAGCTTACGCAGCAACAATGTTTCAGTTGCAAAACAATAGTATCCTCAATTATCAGCCTAACAGCACCTAAGCTATCAGCCTGAAACAGACCCATCTCCAGTTGTTGAAGATTTCAAATGTAATATGGTGGTTATTGACTCCCAACTCTTAACCAATGGGTGAGCCAAAGAAATACACATTCCCCATCAGGTTTGGCAGTTGTTTTTTTTTTTCCCTGCATGGTTATCAATAGCATCAGGACAGGACTTAGTTTCTCCTCACTCAGCTGACGTCTTATTCAAGGAGCATGAGGCAGCTGGCTGAATGACTGCTGGAAAGTGTACAGGGCACCTGGAAGAAGTACAAGTTCCACCAGCCAACTGCAGATCGGGAAAGTATGAACACAACAGGTGTATCCCAAGCTTCAAACTAAGGATGATAGCAAGCAGCTGAAGCCGGTTCACATTCTGTATTTCTTCTGGAAACAGCAAACCCACTACTGCATTAATTGAATGAAATGAGGATGCCATCTGGGTTTGGCACACAAGCTGCCATGGTAACCATAAAATAATTAGCTAAATGCATTCTGAAACCATTGAGCTGAATCATCCTGTGTCACATCAGAGATGATCTAATCAGCTTATGCAGAAAGGTTGATGCAAAATGATCTGCATTCCAGTGTTAATTCCTTTTTTTTTTTTTTTAGATCTCTTATTATACAACACTCCTGCAAGAGCTTTATGGAAAAGAGTTTCTGTATCTGAGAATGAAGGAAGCACTGAGCACTACACAGGAGAGCAAGAAATGTAGGATATAGAATTGCCATTTCTAACACTTGCAGCAAGAAATGGCAAAGTCATTAGATACGTGATGTTAACAAACTCCAAATACAGTCTTATAAGCTACCTCCATATAATTTCCATTTTACTATTCTGAGATATCGGCAGAGAGCTGACTTTTTCCAGCAATGAAGCCAAAATTCTCTTTTTTCAGTCACAGAAAGCTCGCAAGTCTTCAATTTAAGGAATAAAACACATCATATGCTATTTTCCATAATGGCAACACGGAAATTTTAAGTAATCTCTAACTCTACGAACAACTTTTAAGCTCTGCTGAAGATTCAATTTGATCTCACACCTGTCATGAAAACACACAACCTGAGATCCACAATGGAAATTGTGTGTAAGGACTGAGAACAATTATGTAAAACAAACAACCAAATATACCCTTAATGCTTCTCCTGAGCAAAAAAACCCAAAATTTACTTGAACATTACCACTTTGAAAACGAAATCATCTACAAAATAAAAGGGAAAGTGTTGTGGTAGCACACATTGAAACAGAAATGAGACCACACACACTCTGCATAAAATGATCCCAACTCAGGACCAAATTTACCACTAACTGTTTATGGTTCTTACGCAAAAAATTGTAGCTGTTACAGTAAGTGGCTGAGATTTTCCTCTCTCTAGAACAGCCACGTTCAAGACCTTATGCTCTGATCACTATTTCTGTGGCAATTAAAAAAAAAGAAAAAAAAAAAAAGAAAGGCTATGCAGGTCCTTCAAAAGGCAGTCAGACAGGACTACCACTCTTACAGGCTACAAAAGCTGCTTCCACAGCATTCTTAGTCCCCGCTGTTCCGCTCAGGACTCAAAAGGCTGCTGGGTCTGAATGCTGTGAGAAGCAGCATTCCCAGCCCGCTAGGCTGGTCAAAAACCTCTGCACCTTTAAAATCACTTACCATCTTGCCCACCTGGCTTGGTGTTGGCCCACGATTTGGCAACAGGAGCTGCTTCTGGAGGAGCAGGAACAGCAGGTTTTGGCTGTGTCTGTGGCACCTCTGGCTGTCTGGAGTTAGAGGGAAAGCACTCATGAATGCAAGACTGTCAGGATTACTACTGCAAACAAGTGAATGAGACGAGATAACTATGCAGCTAAAGAGCCAATAACTCCTCTGCAAAAAAAGCATTTTCTTACATAAAAGGAGCTGTTACAGTAAAGTCAAAATTGGAATAAATTAGCTAATTCTTTCGAAAGATTTCTCAAAGTGGAGAGGAATGAATGAAAACGAAGGGGCAGAAAATGCAGTCAGTCGTGAATAGAATTATAACTTTCTAAGCAGCTTATCAGACCATCTGAAATCAATTTACAACCATGGAAGGGAATAATTCGGAGTAATGCTCCTGGGCTGGGTGTAAAAAGCACTTTAAAAAAAGATCACCATGAATGGGGGGAAAGACAAGTACGTATGTCAGAAATTACTACATACAGGAACTGATAAGGCCTGAGAAACCATGAAAAAAATTTATGGGCACCAGGAATCAGAACGGGAAAATTTGCCTTTATGAAGATCAAATACAGTCTGAGACATTTAAAATAATTCTGTCATTCTGTCCAATCTAAAAAGTGACTGCATTCTAAGGGAAGATATTTTTAATCTAGACATTTCTGAAACCTGCATATATAAATAACTGAAGATTCCAAAGCATCAGAGTCTGCAAGACCTCCAGCGCCCTAGCATCTTTTTTTTTTTTCCTCCAGAGGGGAAGTCTAACAGTCTGGAACCACTTTATTAACCCAGTGAAGAGAACCAGTGAAAAACAGGCTGGAATTCTTATTTATTTATTTTTAAGTTTGCACCACAGACCTTGAGGATTATTTTGCTTCCTATAAAGGATAACAGCAACTTGCCATCCACAAACAGCCTTCTCTGAAAACAACAGATTCTGTAGTTCTCTCTACAAACGTTACACACTCAGCCTCTTAAACAGCAGCTAAATTCCACTGCATAATGTTTCAAAAAACAAGTGTAAATGCTTCAAATAATCTGAGCAATCATGCAGTGGTCAGCCCAAAGCACTATACAGTGCCACTGCTAGCAGGAATATGTGCTAGATAAGGACAGAATGGCAGATGCCAACATCAGGAAGGACAAAACAACTTGGGTCATTCTATCATTAAAAAAAATAAATGTATTTCATTGTACTTGCAGAAGCATACACTGACTGACATAGACTTCTATATTGAACAGGCAAATGCAACTACTGTTACCTGCCTAACTGGCCATCCAGTGACAATTTGGAATAGCAATGAAGTAAACACAGGAAGCAACTCCTGTGAACTCCAAAGCAGTGATACAATAGGAAAAAAAGAAAGGATTTATACTCGAAGTAAATATCAGAATGCTTTATACATAAACTGAAACATTTATAAATACATTGAAAATTGGGGAATTACAGCAGTTGAAGATGAGGGACAGCTATTTAGTTAGAAACACAATCAACTACTGGAACATACTTCTAGCAGATGTAGCAGGCAATGGAAAGGTGCAGACGGAAGTGTGTTTTTATTAAAGGAGCCATTGAGCTCAACACCCAATTTAACTAGATCAAATGGAAATGACCTCTGGGGCACAGGAACTACCATACAAAACACTGGGCAGAATATTGTAGATTTGCAGTTTCGCTAACCTAAGATAAAAGCTAAACATTAAAGTGAACCCTTGAAGTCTACGTTTTTCACAGAGATGTTAAAATTGACATCTAGATGTAGGGAAGTATATGGGACGAAATAAAGTAACAGCACAAAGGGGAAGAATCTTCAGTCATCTCTTGCTTACACAGGAGTAGAACACACTAACAACACAGCATCACCACAAGAAGCAGCAAAGCCCCATCAAGCCATGAAGGCATCAGCTGCAGCCTTTAACTAACCACAACCACAGTTAGCTGCATTTCTACCAAGCAAATGGATCGATATCCAGCAAAGAGACTGCTGATACTTCTTCCTGCATCTTTAAATTAGTGCCTCTATTTCAAATCTTTCCCAGAACAAATCATACGTCAAGGAATAAACACTTAAAAGCCACTTCCACTTCTGTGGTGTGAAGCACATCCTATTTTAAGCTTTCATGACAATAAATTTTGCTTTAAAACTTTTTCTAATTGTATTATTGGAACAACACTTAAGTCTATTTTCTTCAGAGGTTGCTGTCAGATGTCCCTCACAAGTATGAAACAAACTCAGCTGATGACTTGTACTGAGAACAGGCAATTAAACTGCATGCAATATACAGCAGTGAGCCAGCACTATTCCCACGCCTGTTTTGTTTGTATCACATATCTGGGCAGCATGAAACAATACTGTGAAGTCTGTAGCAGAAAACTTCCATGAGAAGCCTCTGGAATTTATGGCATACTAATCAAACAAATTGAAGGGCGTGTAGTATGAACAGATAGGAAAAGTAGAAGATTCAAACTAATATATACAGAATTAAGAGTTTTTAAGCTTTTCCCGACATACATCCAGAAAACCACACTAAAATCAAACAGGTTTTTTGCATACACACAAATTGTCAGGTTAAATTTAAACTTAGCTGCCATGTGCTCGAGGATTTCTCTTAGTTTCGTAAGGATTTTAAAGTGATTACACCAATTTTTACAAGAACATACCACAGGATTTCATGTAAGGAGCCACCAAGACTTAAAGAAAAGGTAGCCATATCAGGTGCCCTCTTACATCAGATTTATAAACATACTGCCTTCAACCTAAGTGGCATTTTTGTTGTTTTATTTTCTTTTTCTTGCTGTTCTTTCTCTCCCATTCCCCCAACAGCAAGATTATTCCTTACAAAAATTAATAATGTTAATTTTTGAGGTGCTATTTCCCCTCTAATACCTCTCTTGAAGACTTCTAAGCCTAACCAGTTCCTTCCCAGTTCCTATCCTCTGCAAGTTTTGGAAAATTGAGAGAAATGTTACAGCCAAACAACCCTGATTTCATTGGTCACTTACTTCTCTTCTTCGTGCTGTTCTTGTTTTGAAGCCCATCCTGTGCCGTCCTTAGGCACAATGTTCACATTGGGATCGTTGCCTTTGTTTTCTGCTTTGAGACTAGGGAGGTTAGCTGGGGGAGGCATCCTCCTTGAAATAGCAACTTTTCCAAGACTTTGTAATCCATGGCGTGTGGCAACTGCATGCCAGAACAGAAAGTGCAAGTTAGCAGTGCTGATTAGCAGGCTGATTAGCCTGCAAAGCTGCACAAATCAGTGAAAATGCTTGTTAAAAAAAAGAAAATTGAGGAATATAAGAACTAGAATTTCCCTTTTCTTTTAATTAAACAATGAAAAAAATTGAATTATAAATACTTGATTTGGGAGAACTTGAGTGCTTTGAATATTGAGTCACTATGGTTAACTTATTCCAGAAGCAAAAAAGCACCTCAGTTTACTCTGCCATTGTGCTCAATGCTCTCTCACAGAACGTTGGAGAAGACATTTTAGGTATGACATTGACACCTTGCTACTTTTAGGACATTGCTGTCAACTATTATTTTCTTGCTCTTCTCAGAGGTTTCTCATGCTTTAATGGGTCCAGCAATACCCACACAGGATCATCTCATTTTTTCTGCCAGTCCCAGTTGGCAGATGCTGTTCATACAAAAGCATTCCTACACAGTTTGTTTACTCCAGATCACAATTACGAAAGCAGTATGAAGCCAACACACGGCACTGGACATTCAACCACCAATTTATAAGTTCAGATGAACAAGATTCTCTGCTAAGTATGTTCTATAATCACAAGCATTTTATTTTCAACCTCTGAACATCACATTACAGTAAACTTAAGGAGCCAATGTATACACCAAAGATCTCAAAATATACTCAAGTGACATAAGTGCTGTTTTCTTCAGAAATACACCAAAAAGCACAGCTGGGGAATGGTGCGTCATACACTGATAACAGATGGAAACTGCAGCCATAAAACTGTTATTTACTTGCATGCTACTGAACTGAAAATGCTGTTTCTCCCTGAACTTGAAGTTTACAGGTAACCAGCAAGTGGAATCAAAACTGTTTTTCCACAATCCTTCCAGTTAGCTGTTATATAAAGCAGCTTAAAAGCCTTGCTGTGGTTAACGATTGTACTGCCCTCCTAATTAGCTGTACAACAATGAAGATGAAACGAAACACATAAACAAAATCAGTTTAATTTACCTGTGGTTTTCTGAGTTTCCAGTGACTTTCCCTTGTAAGTATTAAAGAGACTGAGCGTTGCATACTTGGTTTTTCCATCCTTTGCTTTTGTACTCTGGCCTGACTTTTCCGACATGTCGATGGAAACTCATCGAGTCTGGTACCGCCCGCTCACTCCTCTAATCAGCCTGAAAACAACAACACCAGAAGAATAAATCAACTTGAATGTAAGCCAGGACTTAAGACAGTGGTCATAAAATGAAACTTTACAGCATATTTAATACTATTAAGCATTACTTCATTTAAGCAAACTGCAGACGCATTAGAATATAGTAGACCGAGGAACAGCTTACGTTATGAAACAAAATGCCATCACAAAATCAGGAGGGTCAGCATTTGAACAGCATCAAACTCTGAAAATGTTAAGTATTGTCTATAATCTCAATTTATAACCAAAAAAAACCCAAACAACAACAACAACAAAAAAAACAAGCAGAGTTTCCATCAGCAACCAGTTTCCCACTGGGGGAGCACTATGACCTCATCCCCTCCTGCAGCCAAGTGCTCAGATAGCACAAACTGCAACACAGTATTTCTGGAATTTGCTTTTTCCAATTAAAACCACCATAAACTCAGCAGCTAGAGAAGTGAAATACAACCAAATCTGAAGTTTATCAAAACTAGAAATAGGATATGTTCAGACATATAGCAAATAATTCTTTGAACTAAAAGCTATGCTATTCTTGCAACTGTGAATCACAGGGCTGCTAGAGAAGGCCTTCTCTCCTCCCTTCCCCTACAGTAGCAGATCTTGAGAAGAACCACCCAGTAATTATCACTGATGTTTCTCTTGTTCTTAGAAGGAACTTGCCACAGTTTCTGCTCACCATCAGCTAGGAACACAAATGAGCATTCATAAATGGACTAGACAATAATATTCTGTTTAAATTTTAACACTACTGGAAAAATAAAAAACAAAAACAACACTACAGCCACTAGAATAACCATTTTTCACACACTCCCACTTTGATTCCAGAAGCTATAGGTGCTCAAATACTCTTGCATTTCACTCTAGGACCAGCCAGCAAGAAGCAAGACAGAGCTGTCCAATCTGCTCAAACTCCTCAGTGATCAACTTCATGGTCAAACTCACAGTCTCAAAAGACCTTCAGGAGAAACTCAATTTGCATGTAAGGCACTCACGTATTATAAAGAGACTGCACAGATAAATAGCTGAAATAAAATACTTAGTTGGTCATGATGACATAAACCAATGGCAAAAGATCAAGGAAGTCTCATATAGGATAACATTCCCACTCTGCCCTGCCTTCTACCTCCATTTACAAGCCACCAACAAGAAGATGAAGAAATGGAGATGTGAACAGCCTTAGCATGGTGTTTGGCTTCAGCAGGACTTGGGCCAAATGCTATTCCATTAGAGCACGTGCAGACTCCTACAAAGGGGACAGTCTTCAGCTTCGTACTGGGCCATACGTGGATATGAAATGCATTTTGCACTCTCACAAGGAGGAAGCAACTCCCAGATTTGTTTTTTGCTAGACTGGTCAGCATCCTCCTATCATCCAGAAACTTGAAAAACAATAGAACTATTTAAAATTGCACGTTCCTCAGGGATCTGCTTTGCAGGAAGTAGATGAAGCACTGTAAACAGTCTTCTTTCAAACCAGGCCAGTTAATACATTCACATTTAAGTGAATTTAAACCTGATACTGGTTGCCAGACAAGATATACTGGTAAAATTAGACTTCAGAGCAGGTATTTAAGTGAAGGGTGACAAACACTCCCTTTGAAAGGCCTCTGTCTCTTTACAAGCATATCTTCCATGTCATATACTGAATAAGCACCCTAGTGCCATCTAACTACAGCTATAAGTGTCTGGTTCCAAGCCATATAATAAAGCCAGATGAAATAAAATTCCAGCCCATGTCCCTGTCCAAGTTCTGTGCCTTTTCACTCCAGCTTCACTTGTACCTACTGCATTCTTATACAGGAAAATCACAATCATTCCCTCTTTAGTACCATCTATAAGACACTTGTACATACAATTATGCTTTTGGTTGGCAAGCACCAGACTCGCTAACTGATACTAAATTTTCCCTAGTATTGATATATTTTTTATTACCAGTAAGGTAGTGGTGAGTTTGAACTCTGTTAATCAAAGCTTTAAAAGCAAGAGCACGACAACAGCTGTACAGCTCTGAACAGCAGCAACATAAAAAAAAACACTTCCAAGAATGAAATCATTACCATGACAGCAAACAGAAGGACAGGCAGCAGTGCAAGCAAAACCAGCAGCTGGCAGGGCTTAGTGCACTATGAACAAACTTACGCAAATCAGTGACTGATTTTTAAGGACTACAGTTACTCCATGGATAATTACAGGAGGGCCAGTGCTCCCAAACTCTGGAGCAAAGATTACCCTTTGGACGCTTAGTAACGTTATCAAATAACACAACTGACCTTTTCTGTGGCCTTAAGACCTGCATATTAAAATTATTACTGTAATTTCTGTATGAGTCTTTTTTCAGACTGCAATCCGCTGGCTTATTTAGATCCTGCAGTGACCTCAAGCACACGTACAGAAATCTGCACAGTAAGCAGCCATCATCACATCCAGAACTCCTGATTTCCTGAAACCCACTATTAAGGAACATTTTCTCCTGCCCTCTGAGATATTTACAGTCAGTAGAATAACAAATTGAATGCAGTATGTGTCCTCATGGACTGTGATTGCAGAACCCTATTTCTAAAACATTAACATACAAAACAAACAGCAAAATTTCCCACTCCACACAGATCTTTTCCACCAAGCTCCTCATTCTCCTCATCACTTCAGATTCCCCCCAAATTAGTTGTGTGGAATAATGATGATTCACATCTCTGTACATTTGATAAAGTTTTTGATAAGGATAAACTGCATATCAGGAAAGATCTTATTTCCACTTTGGAAAAGTGTTCTTCTGTGATTAAACAAGGAAGAGAAGATTTCTGAGGTCACTTTTCTAGGAGTGGAATGGTAAGGAGTTTAAAACATCTCGCATCATAACTCAGCAGCAGCTGTTGTCTGGTTTCCTTCTCTGTCTTCTACCACATCCACGTCAGTGTTTTGTGGTTTTATTACACACACGCACAAAAAAAAAAAACCAAACAGTTTCACAAAATTCCATTCGAATACAGAAAAGCATTTTGCCTAAGTTGTGACGTTTTGTTATCTCTGGAAAAAGGGAACAGAGTTATGTAAAGCTTCAAGTAAAAAGTTCCTGGCAAAACGTAGATCAACTCTTACTACTGCCGTGGGAAATAATTTCATTTTCTTTGTTATGGGCTCCAGAGGAACCTGTTTCTGTACATATCTGAGGCACAACGCACACCATTCCTCAGTTTTGAGAGAAAGATTACTATTCTCTCTATTTCCCAGGCATCCCATTCTAGCTGAGGTAAGCACAGGTGGCTGCATGAAAACATCTCAACTGTACTTTATACAATCCACTTGTAAACTTCTAAGCAAAGTCTTCTTTGTTTCTTGTTTGTTTTGGTTGTTGTTTCAACAAAAGCATAACATGTCAAAAGACCTCCTTAGCTTTATTTTTTTAAATTACACTTATCTTTTACACAGTCCAATCAGCTTAGGATATCCTCCTCAGTTTAGCCTTCATGCATTCAGTCACTTACAGCAGGCTATTTGTGCCTAAACATAATTTGGAAGTTTCAAAAATGTTAACAAAACAGCAGCATCATTCCCACATTCCCTATTTAACTCAGAGTAGCTCATCCCATCGCTTCAACTCCAAAGACGTATTTTGGCTGAACTGGAGAGGATGAGCTGCAATGACATAACATGAGGCACATAATTCAAGACAAACCTGCTGTGTATTTCCTAGGAACTGAAATTCTCAGTGCCTCAAATAACCATCTGTGAAGTGGGAAACTTTAAAAAAACAACAAAAAAAACGTGATATGAAAGTTTTTTCATAACCGGGACACATTAGCACCTCTCAAACCAGAAAACAAGAAACAAATCCAAAGACTTTTCATAACATCTTACCCTAATTTTAAGCACACTAAAAAGTGGTTAAGGAGCAAAAAGCCTCACG
Organism: Tetrao urogallus; assembly: GCF_951394365.1. NCBI lineage: Eukaryota > Metazoa > Chordata > Aves > Galliformes > Phasianidae > Tetrao > Tetrao urogallus. Next base: position 23,828,021 of record NC_136818.1, read on the forward strand.
TACAAATTTGTCATCACATACAAATTTTGAATCTGTTTTTAACTCCACTTTCTTTTTTAGAATAGCTCTATTTTGGGCACACTGAAGAATGTGATTCTTCTAAGTTTTGAATCTAAAAAAAAAAAAAAAAAAAAAAAAATACAATGGAAAAAAAACAACAGAGCTTTCTTGCCATATACTGAATGGATATTAAGAAGCAGATTTCCCAAATTCAGTGTTACTAATTTTGAAAGAGCATTCCTGATATCTCAATAAGGTCTGCACTTGATACCCCAGATAACATGACATCAGAAACTTCAGCTAGAAAGAAAGGATTTCATTTCAAGGCAGTTGCCTCACAAGAGTAAAACCCAAGTATTATCCACAAGTAGACAGTAAGTTTTGAACATTTACAGGCTATCCTGAAAAACAGTCACCACCATCATGTAGAGCGAAGTCAAGTCAATTCAAAACAGGACAACAAAGCATGCTGGATTCCATGCAACCAGGAACCTAAGAAAGCTTTCCTTGTGCCTTATCCATAGCATATTATGTATAAGGATCATATTATTTTACAAATGAACACTGTTGTGTAATTACTGATGATATGGTTTTGCACAAAAAGAAGGTTGCACACAAATGACGAATGGTACTGCAACTAATACTGACTCCACCTCTCTGACATACGACATGCTAATGAACACCACACACTCTCTAGAACCCTCTTATTGCTGCCCTCATACTTACAACTTTCTAGTGCCCAAAGCATCATTCTGGGATACAGTTTGCAGGAGCAATTTCTATTAAAAAAAAAAAAAAAAAACAACACAGCAATATAGTGGGATAAATGGCCAAAACAAAGAACTCCTTATAGCTTCAGCATCAGGCAGCTTGAAATGACATGAAAATAAGCCACAAAACCTCTCTAATAACACCTGAGTAGCAAAACGCTCTGTCAAATCAAAGCATCTAATAGAACAGTCTCTGAGGTCAGGATTTTTTTTTTTTAAAGGATATTTTGCAGCAGCATTCACTGTCAAGTAGATCATTGCTAAGCAGGCTGAAAATTACTGTAAGGATTTCAGGGACTTTCGAGCTTCTATTTAATGTACTTCAGACAAACTACATAGATCTGTTATCTACTACTACAGCAGCTCTGCAGACCTTCAGAGGGTTCTGGGTAGATCTCATTACAACCCACTCTTGAACATCCAGATTAAATTTTATGTACTTTGAAAGCCAGGTGAATAATTCCATCCTCACTTCTCTTCCACACATCTAGATTTTGGGCTCCCTGGTTTTCAATCAAGCCTGAAGAGTGCACAACATAAGGGTCACAAGGGTTAGTCTCCAAGTACAAAAGAAAAGCCTTTAAATACCATCTCTTCTGCACCCACCACCTCTGAGGAAGAACTGCAGCACAGGTCAATCTCCTAAGCACTGGGCACGCTGGAGAGAAGTACTGCAAATGACCCTCAAATGGAAAAATCAAGGAGTTGTTCTCCTTAGAACCAAAGCATTCTGTAAGATGAAGCTGAAACCAAACAGGCTTTGCTTCAAATTACTTGCCTTCTAAGCCTATTAATGTTTTGGGGAGAAAAAAAAAGACCAAAACAAGCTACGAGCTGGGTGGAAAACAGTCCATGACAGCAGACAGTCACTTGAGGACATCACCCCATCTTATGCATCTTATAAAAATGCAGTCTGCAGACACCAGAAAGGAGCATCCACAAATACGCCTGCATCAGTTTTGAGGCAAAGATCTACATTTTAAAACAGAGCTACTACAACGAGCAACGAAAACCAAAATAAGCCACTTACAAAAACTGCATGCAATAACCAAGTGTTCTGCAAATCGTATGTTAGTTCAAACTAGAGATCTGTCGAGCAAGCAAAACTTCTGCAGCCTTAAACTGTAGGGCAGCTTGTTGAACAGTCTCGTGAGAAACAGCGTCACCTTGAACATGGCCTTACAACAGCACAGCTTGCAACAAGCCACAAGTATGAAGGGAACTTTCATTAGGCTCTCTCAAATATAAGATGGCACTAACAGAAGTGACTAACACTTTTTAAAATAAAGTTTCAGGACACATCCTGCAGCAGAGAAAGGCTAGAAGGGATTCAAACAAAATTATTTCTACTTCTTTTTTTCAGAGCATTCTTGAGAACAAAAGGAAAAATGAGTTAAGAGAGCTGGCTGGAGTCAAAAGCCAAAGATAGAAAGGATGGCAGCCATGCAAACTCCCAGTCTGTCTCTGTTCACAGATCTGAATAAATATTTAACAGTATGTGCATGAACAACTCACTTAATAAAACTGTCAGAGCCACATCAAATATTTCCATGTATCACCTGGCTATTTTGTTTAGCTAAGGTAATTAATAATACTTGTACTCTTCATGAACTCTTCTCCTTCTGAATTTTACCCAGGGCATGGAGAGTTCATGGTCTTGCCCCCTCATGGGCAGAATGGTGCCAGTACAGCTGCTTAAGATAGCTGGGAAAAGAAAGGAAAAGGGACAGTTTTGATTTTGTTTAGTTTGAGGATAATTTTGTGCATGTTCAAAGTTCAAAGAATGAAGCTGTTCATTATTTTAACAAACACTATCTAAATATTACTTACAGCAATACTATTACCTTTGGGTTTCAGTATTTTCAATAATTACATCGCTTTTTTTCTGTGTTAATGTAAGATGCTGTTCATAAGCACAATACTTTCTAAAAGGAAGGAGATCATGTGAAGAGGTGCTCAAAAATGAATGCAACCATTCTCATGACCAAAATCCTGAAGTTAAGCATCTCACTAAAAATTTATTCAGCTCTTACCTATTCTACATACAGAATCACAGAATGGCCAGAGTTGGAAGGGACCTCAAGGATCATGAAGCTCCAACCCCCCACCTCCCCATTTCATACTAGACCAGGCTGCCAAGGGCCCCATCCAACCTGGCCTTGAACACCTCCAGGAATGGGGCATCCCCATCCTCTCTGGGCAGCCTGTTCCAGCACCTCACCACTGTCATAGTAAAGAACTTCCCTCTGACATCCAACCTAAATCTCCCCTCCCTCAACTTAAAACCATTTCCCCTCATCCTGCAGTTATCAACCCTTTCAAAGAGTTGACTCCCCTCCTGTTTGTAGGCTCCCTTTAGGTACTGAAAGTCTGCAATGAGGTCACCCCACAGCCTTCTTTTCTCCAGGCTGAACAAGCCCAGCTCCCTCAGCCTGTCTTTGCAGGGGAGCTGCTCCAGTCCCTTGATCATCTTCATGGCCCTCCTCTGGACCCTCTCCAACAGCTCTCTGTCTTTCTTGTACTGGCGACTCCAGACCTGGACACAGTACTCCAGAAGATTTAATACTAATATAAAATTAAATTTCTGCTTAAATTTCACATGAAAGCCATGATCTTCCAAATACCTTTAGGCATCTAATTTCTATTGACCATAATAGGAAGTGAGTTCTTACATGAACAGAATGAAGACTTCAGATCTCACCCTATGAATCAAACTAGCTCAGACTGTCCAGTAACTTCTTAGTGTTTCTCTGCTACCATTCCCGAAACATACCAGCAGCCAGCAACTTACACTTTGTAGCTCCTAAGGAAAAAGCAGGCTGTTGCAAGGTAGCACTGCCACTTGGCAGAGAACAAACACCACATGGAAGAAGGCAGCAGCAAAATTCCCAAAGAATGGGACTCCTAAGAGAGCAATTGATGCTTCCAAGCAACAGGCAGAGAGGGGACCCTGGAGCACAAAGCCCTGCTCACCAGCAGCAGTATGGGTGGTTTAAAACCAGCAAGGAAACATCTTCTCAGACTAACACTCCTCTGTCTCTCCACTGAAGTTCTCACTCTTTCTGGTCTATGTGCTGATCTATTTAAATTCTCCATATAGGAAAATAAATAGATTTCTATTTTAAAGACACATCTACAATTTTTATTATTTTTTTTAAGTGAGTTCAAGTACCATATCAACAATCACATAAATAAATAAATAAATGTCACATCCTCAACCCAAATAGAGGATAAACTTAGAACTCCAAAGCTCTCACTCTTGTCGCGTCCAAAACTATTTCCAGAACTTCTAAACGCAGCAATGGTAATTCTTACACTTACTTGAAATTAAATAATGACAAAGGCTACAAAATCAGGACCTACATTTTTTCCAAAAATTCTACTCTTAGATTTCCAATCACACCTTCCTGTTTCCCCACTCAAGCAATATCAGCAGCACAACTCAAGTAAAAATGACGACGATTAATAAGTACTGCATTAATACCAGTTCTCCTACAAGTACCACTTTTTCAAATTACCGAAGTACATTTAAGCAGCTTCTCTTGCCAGAAGGTTATTTCAAGAGATTCCAGCGAAGACTGACAGCGCGTGCCACACGTAAGCCAGAACTAGCACAGCATGCAGCTCAGGCACTAACAGCACTAAGCTATTCTTGCCTCTTTCTGATAAACCTCAAACATAAATTAGAATAATCTAAATGCTCTGCAGGATTACCAAATACTAACGCAGAATGTACGTTTCTGTAAATCTAAGATCCAAAATCTCTTTCGTGTTCAACTTTAAGGCAAGCTACTGTGCTCCTAATTAGCCTGACTAACCTTCACAAATCTTTCTTTCTCTGCCACTAAGTGTTAGAGCACGTTTTTTGTGAGACATATTTCTGCTTCCCCAGTTTCATGCAGTTTGCTAAGGAACTTTTTCAGATTGTAAATTTGTAATTGCAGCAGGGCTTCTGAAGTGCTGGAAGGGAGCCAGGACCAGGAAAAAAAAAAAAAAAAAAAAAGTAAGACCAGCTTCTATACAATTAAGGAGAACATCATAATGAGATGCATTCCCATTACTTCTGGGAACCAAACAATGCGAGCGCTTTCACCCAACTAGCTTTTCAACTCATAGATGCCAAATAAGATTTTTATTTTCAAGATTTTCAAGAGTTTATTAAAGAAATTTCCATTATTTAAGAAGAATGAGAATACTTCAAAGCCCTTGAACTAATTTGCTGACTATATGAGAAAAAGATAAGTGAACAAAATAAGGCAAATTCTTGCAGAAACGATCCATACACCTGCTATTAAAGAACAGCACTCAAGTAGTAGTTAAGCAGGCAGCAAGTTTCACTGAATAAAGAGAATGAACACAACCTCTCTCACCTATCAGTTATTTTTAATTGAAAAAGAAAGTTAAACTGTACACTAGGCTTCTCACAAACTAATCCAGGTCAGTTTACTCTGACCACAGCTGCTTTCTGTAAAGGCATCTGTTAATGTTTAAGATCACAACGGTCTGTTAAATTACAACAGCACTTAACATGCTGTCACAAGTACCACTTTGTTTCTTGCTCAACTACAGCACAGCATCCAGCAGAAGCCTGGGAAGGCAGAACTCCTGGCATGCCCATTGTCCTGAGGCATAGCAAAGGCAACATGGGGAGTCTCCTTCTCAGTGGCACCCCAAGCAGCACTGTTCTGCTTGCTGAGAACAGCATGTCTGATAACAGAGGAACAAAGGGGAAGCCCACGTCTGATCTGCTGGAGAAGCAATGCTGCTGATGATAGACAGCCATCCCTGTGATTATTCAAACGAGTGCTGAAAGCACTCAGATGCTCAGCCCCACTCTGCTTAAATTTCAATGTATGGAAAACCACAAAGATTAAGCAAAACCAGTGATATTGGTGGGTTTGAGGATCCATTCGGAAGAATAATTTAAAAAAATCTGCCTGCACCCTACAGTAAAAAGGTACGAACAAGTAGTCTACATGTCACTGGATTCCTTCACATTTCTAAACGTACACAGGAAGCAAGGCATGGTTTTGTTCCAGCTGCACTTCAGCAGCTCTGACTCCAGATGCAGACTTAACAGCATGCAGGATGCGTTCCTGTGCAGACGCCCGGCTGGGATAAGTTACCTGAAACAAGAGCCGGGCTGCACAAGGGTCAGCTCCTTAAGTCAGCCACAGTGTCAGGTGCAAAATATCTCCTTTTAGGAAGCTGGTGAAACATAATCTCAATAGGTACGTGACAACAGACCAGATTCTCTAAACTTCCACCTAAATGAGTGGAAGTAGAAGCCCTTTTAAGTCACCCATCTCTCTACTACTTCATCTTCTCCCTTCGATCTAACGCTCTTACTGCAAGCACCCCTGTGCTTTCTTACAGACTCTGAATCAACGCCATTTAAACCCGTGGCACTTTCGCCTCTCCAGTATGCCTCAACTATTGCCTAGGTTCAAATGAGAAAGTCTTCGTGGTGATTTCTAAAAGCTGAATGAGACCTCCTACATATTTCCTACCCTTCCCACTCACTGAACAGACAGCAGAATAGGGCAGGATAGATAAAATATGAAAGTAAAGCCAAGTTGTTCCTTGCTGTGGATAATCCAGACTAAAAATCTTTCTTTCCAGATGTCAATTTCTTCCCCCTTTGATACAATTTCCAAGTCCAACTGTAACAATTAACATTTTTCTATAGAGGAAGAAACACTTTTCAGTTTTAGTGTTCCTCTCAAGGAACCACAGTTCACTTGCAGCAGTGAATTTATTTCTCTCAACACCTTTAAAACCCCCTGACACCAGCTGAAAATAAGTAAAAATTTGCCAGTTTTTAAGCAAAACATTTTTTCAGTGTCTCCATCCACAGATGAATTTTAAGTAACAGATCATTACACTTAAGGCTCCTTACTTCAGAAATCAATAAGATGCTTTGAAACAGTGTTCAGGCAAAGTATTCTGGTCATGAACTCTTGCAGAATATTTTATAAGTGCACAAGAACTACAGTGGGGCTAAATCTTGACCATTTTTATTTCTCACTAGAATACATGTGCCAAAATGAATTTCTCTTCTCTAGCTACTAATTCCAACATCTTTCCCTTCACATTCTCAAGTACCTTTGTTACTGAAGATGGCAACCTCAAGATGGAAGGAAACTCATTAACAGTAGGAATCTGCAGAACATAAAATTTTATACAGAGCTCTGTACACCCTTAACGTGATGAAAAACAGTTCAGTAACAGTTACTCTAGTCAGTAAACCTGTCTTAAGCTTCTTGTCACAACCCTTAAAAATTCCCACCTTCTTTAATATTCCAAATCTGTGTTGCCTGTAATTCCCACCATACTTCTAAATTGATTTATATAGCTAAAACCACAATCTCTCCCCTGTATTAGGAGATGTTACATCTTACTTGTCTTTAAGACAGTGTAAGACAAGTTCCCACTGTGACAGCCAGAGTCAGGGATGCCAAATGCTCACAGATTACCACTCTCCATCATCAATAAAGAACTTCACTCCTGTGCACAGAAAGGTAGAATCTGCTCCTTCACAAGCCTTGGGCCGATCCAGTTCATTACCGTGCAGCCTCTTATGCCCATCATCTCTGCTTATGTGGTGGTTGCTGACGACACACTGATTTCTTTAAACAGAAACCATCTCCATCCTGTATCTAAAGCAATGCTCGTTATGTAAGAGAAGCAACTGTGAAAATCACATCAACGACTGGACAATGCTGCTTAATTAAGGGTCAGCTTCAGCTCTCTGCTTTAGACCACATTCATTATTGAAAAATAAAAATGATGAGCTAAATTAGAAAAGATCAGAAAAGTCTTGTCAGCATACCTAATTTATGTATAGGACTTTCATCATTACAGAATTGATTTAAGTATGAAAGTTAACTTTCATCTGTCCAATTATACCAGATTAAGCCAAATATTTCAGTTTCTCTTGGTTCTTTGTTTACCAAAAACAACGGACACAATCCCTTGATGCTCTGCTTTCAAAAGCAGCCAAGAAATCTCAGTACACTGTCAAAACCACAGTTTAAAAAACTATGATGAATCCAAAGCTAAGTGCATACTAAAGTTTTGTCCCTGCTTGATACATGGCATAAAAAACATTCTCTAACCAAGGTGAATCCAGTAAATGAATCACGTAGCCATACCATGAGAAAAAGGCAAGCTTCTCTTCGTAGAATGCATTCTTCCTGCAGAGTATTTATTCTTATTTGCAGAAGAAAATTTGTTACTGCAGAATATTTTTGATGTACACATAAACACACATTTCAATACACTTGCAAAGGAAGCACAAGCTGTTTTTAACAGTAAAAAAACAAGACCTGTAAACACAGAAATGTAGTTTTAGCCAAATGAAAGCATCAGTGCACTGACCCCCAGACAGCAAGGTCTCTCAGTGGGATAGATGGTTACTTTGAAAAGGAAGAAACACCCAAGTCCTGTAACTTATCAAGTCTTAAACTGGGAGAAATACCAGTGGCTTCTGAAACAAAGTTATTCTTCTGGAAAGATGAAGACTCTCCTGCAGACACCTGGGCTGAAGATTGAAAGCAGTTAAATAAGGTGAAAAAAGACAGACAGCTTACAAATGTCTCATTTGAAAATAAGAAGCCATATGTATGCACATACTGTTTATATCTATAATTTTAAAAGCTTACAAGCTAAAAATCTGGAAATATGAAGGTCATGTGCTTACAGAAACATTAATACTAAAAATAAACTGAAATTGCCTGTGTGATTGAATGAGGACAGCCTGAAACTGTTTGCTTTTCTAAGCAGAGAAGTTTGATGTTTGCTAACAGAAGCAAACAGTGGCAAAAATGGGCAACCTAGCCACTGCAGTTTTACTATAGAAATCCATTTGGTTGCTGAGAGCATGCTGAGCTACAACTTACATCCCAGCTACCTAAACATGGAGTAAATCTGCTCTGTCACTGAGAAGTCAGTTGTACATTGAACAAAAGAGATATTTAAGATCATCTTCTCTCAGCTACCCCAACACCAGGTGGTCCAATACTTTCACAGCTGATGTACCCAAATGTAAAATGCAGTAATTTCTGTCTCTGGCAATGCAAATCTCTGAAAACGTAGCTCAAGTTATCTTCAAAAACACATCAGTTAAAAGTTACCACTATCATACTTGAGATAGAAGATACACAATGCAATTCTGCACTCTAATTTAATCATTAATCAAGATGTTATCAGATACAGGAAAACAATACGATGATATAAAGCTTCTCACTCTAATACAGTGCAATCTGTAATAGTCTAGTTCATTACTGTTTAGTTAGAATGTTATGTAATGGCTGAGGTATTTGTAATAAAAACAGTCTATTTCTGTTAGCCTGTTCTTCCTAGACATAAAAGCTGTCTTCATCTGATTTTTATTAGGACTTCATCTTCCTCTGCTCTTTATGCATTTCTTTTTCCAAGACTTCTGTCCACCCCATCTGCATTTCACAAACACGAGCACACTGTATTATCTCCCCAGCCTCCTCACACCAATCTCAGCATTTCTTTTTACACCTGCTTTCACCCATGGAAAGTTTCCACAAGGTTTAGTGAAACCCAGTCCTGAAAAAAAAACAACAAAAAAACACCCACCAACAACCCACAAACGAGGGCATGAAACTGAGTGAAGAAAAAATTCACTACCGAAGATGAACAACTGGTTCTACCAGTAAAATACCACTTGTGGTCCCGTCATTACAGGCCCAGCATCCATCCCCAACTAGTGGAAAGGTGCTGCATTTTCAGGGCGGAGGTTTCCTTCCCCCTTCATGTCCTCCATTACTGTAATTGGCCTCTGCCCCATTCTTCCTTCAATAACTACAGGAACATCTGTCTTCCTCACTCCCACCTCCAATGAATCATAGAATGCCCTGGGTTGAAAAGGACCACAATGAACATGTAGTTTCAACCTCCTGCTATATGCAGGGTTGCCAACCACCAGACCAGGCTGCCCAGAGCCACATCCTTGAATGCCTCCAGGGATGGAGCATCCACAACCTCCTTGGGCAACCTGTTCCAGTGCATCACCACCCTGTGTGAAAAACTTCCTCCTAATATCTAATCTAAACCTCCCTTGTCTCAGTTTAAAACCATCCCCCCTTGTCCTATCACTATCCAAAATGCACTATACAAGGGTTTGTTCCTCTGCAAGAGTACAAGGTGCATGGGTTTAATCCTCCTGTGAGAGCTACCTTTTCCTTTCTGTTTCCACATCTAAGCCTCTTATCCACATCACCCTTATATGGTATTTAGGCTGTTCTCCACCCTCTCTCCACTTTCCCATCACTCCCACAGCTGACTAGGCAAATATGTCAGACTAAGGGGCTTGCACTTTGTGTAACCCAGGACACCTGGCACAAGTCAACCCCACCAACACATCCACTGCTTTGCCTTACATTCTTTCATTTTATTAATCTAAGAAATCCATTCAGACAAGAACAAAACCTGAATGAGAGATCCCTCATCTTTTGATGAAAGCACCATCTTTTCCCTCTTCTTTGTGGGTCATTTAACCTTCCCTGGTAGACTAGAGGATTTGAGAAAGAGAGACCTAAAGAAAGTGCATTCCATAAATCTGTACCATCAAACAAGGACTCCAGCAATAAGGAAGTTACAGCTGTAAACAGATGCAACAATTTGTAAAGGTTTTTCTACAAAAAATTAGGGCTCCAGTTACTAAATCTAAACAAAAGTAAAGAAACTACAGGTTGATATTCATAAAATATCTGCAGAAGACTAGCCAAGATTACACACATTTTACAAGCTAATACTTACCAAAGCAAGGCCTAATGTGGAAAACACATATATAGTACGGTGGTGTTCCAGGTGACAGGAACCAGTCCTGGTGGCCATACACAAACACTGGCCTATGCCACTTCCCAATTCAGCTCACATGGCCACCTTTTATTAACACACCTGCATCACAGCAGCCATAACCTCACACACTGAGCCCAATACTGAGAGACAAAACGCCTCTCCATTGAACTCTAAGTCTAAAGAGCTCTCAAAACTTAAAGGTTCTTTAGTCCCAGGGAAGACCCTGGGAAAGGGTCCCAATGTTAATTATGAAGAAAAATTCTCTGGGTTTTATGATTCAAAGGAATTTGAGAACCGTTCATCTCCTGGCACTCAGTATTATAAGGCCATCCTTTCGTTTCTTCCTGATGGACAGATGAGATCACGTCCCATTTCCTCCCCCATTAAAATGCAGTTTCTTGTCCAAGCACAGCTCTTAAGGCTAGACAATGGGTAGGCCTGATATCCCACAGCACAAGAAACAAATCAGTTGAAGAAAAAACAACACTCCTTCTGCTTGAAATAATCCTTATTTCTACTAGTACACTCAGTTGACTCCAGTAACCAAAGAATGATAATGAAAAACAGCCCTTTTCCAATGAGAAAGGGTTCAAGACCTTTTACAAAGGGACATGCTTACAAAACGCATGCCCAAGACACAAAAGGGAAAGAAACCACACACCGTTCACTACAACTCCCAGCACCAGGCTCTCATGCATGCTCTGATTCCTCCATAAAGAGGGCCTGAGCTGGAAACTAGCCCCAAAATTTCAATCTGTATCTGTATGTGATGGCTCCCATTGCAGACCACCTACCTGAATTTTAGTCATGTCATCTAACCATGCTCACACCATGATTTAATCGCTAAGCCCCCTCCCAGCCCTCTCCACCCCCACTCCTACAAACCTCATTCCTGAGAGCAGAAGCCACAATACCTTTCCCAAAGGCGCTTCACTCACATCTAAGATAAATAACCCAGCAGCAGCAGCAGCCTTTTACTGTGCATCTCCAGAACTGTGGATGGACATTTCAGAGTTAGAAAATCAAGCCGCACAGCCCAGCGTGCAGCAGGAAAAAAAAAAACTCCCCCCGGGGGATCTCGGGAGGAAGAATCAGTGCCACAAAGAGAACACGAACGCCGGGGATCTCCCCAGAGAGGGACAGAGACGTTCAGAGAGAAAGGGAAGGAATAGAACCGAAGGCAGAAATTGAGAAAGGGGTGGGAAACGGGGAAGAAGGATGAGAAACGGGGAGCCGTGGATCGGGAAGCGGCCCCCGCAGCCCAGCCGCGGGGCGAGGCCCGGCGCCGTGCCCGCTGCGGGGCGCGGCCGGCCGCAGACGGCGATGCGCTGCGTTGCGGCCCAGCAGCCCGGCCCGCCGCAGGCCCGGGCGCCCTGCCGCCTCCCTTCTTCCCTCCTCCCTTCCCGCTCTCTCGCCCTCCTCCACCCGGCCGCGGCCCCGCGCGCACCCCGCTCCCCGCCAGGCCGCTCAGCACCGCCGCCAGGCCGGCCGGAAGCCGCCCCCGCCCGAGGCCATGCGGCGCAGGCCGCTCTCCCGCTCCTCCCGGCGCCGGTTCCTCATCGCCGGCCGGCGAGGAGCCGCGGGAGAAGGGAAGCGGTCGCTCTCACCTGGCGCGCAGCGCGGCGGGCCGGCGTTCCGGCCTCCCCCCCACCCCGCGCTCCCCGGGGCTCCCGGATTCGGCGAGGCCGCTGCCGCTCCCGGCGCCGCGACGCCGCGCCTCAGCCGCTTCCACACAGGGGCCAAGATGGCGGGCGGCCAAGCCGGCGCCAACGACGTCTGACCTCACCGCGCCGCGCGCGCGCGCCACCCCTCGCACCGCCGCTCACGTGACCCCACGCCGTGCCGCAGTCCGGGAGGCGCGCGGAGCCCGCGAGCACCCCCTAGCGGTCGGAAGTGGCGGCTTCCCCCAGCGGGAGGCGTGGCTCGCGCGCCCCCTGCTCTTCCGAGCCCTTGTCTGTGCGCGGGGTGGGCTGGCGCCGGGCCGTGGCCCAAAGCTGTGAGTCCCCCTCGCTTTTCCCCAACCCCCATCGCCGATTAGTCAACGCTTTACTAAAAACGTGGACTCCCACCATGCGTAGCACCGTTAGAAGCTCGCTGAGGTTTATTTCCGGCTAGCCCCTCCCAGAAGTTTCCATATGAACACAACTGCAGTTCCCAAATCCGCAGTGCTGAGGAGGACCGTGCCCTTCGGCCTCATCCCAAACCTCCCCACAGTCTTGTCCCGCTGCATTTCAACCACAGATAGGGACAGAGGGGTGAGATCCCACACACACTGGACCCACAAATACCTCCCTGTTGGCGCGGCACGGCACCGTCCTCGTAGGGTCTCTTCTAGAACATAAGTCGTGCCCAGGGAGCCCACCCCAGCTTGGGACATTTGGAGAGGAGGAACCCTACCACCAGTGCTGTAGGCAGGGCGAGGAGGCCCAGCCAGCGCCAGGAGTGTGAGGAGGCACTGTCCTCCAACACCCGAGTTCTCAAAGGTTTCAAGACCCGCTGCCACTGTGTCAAGATGGCAGCCCTAGCCCCGCTCCACTGCCCCCGTCCCATCAGGCGGTACTGGTAGGATGTGCAGGGCCCGAAGAAGACAGCCAGGGCCAGCCGAGGGTCAGTCAGGAGCAGCCGCAGCACGCTGGGCTTCACACCGGCACACGAAGCAATCTCACTGGTGTAACTAATGAAATTCAACTTCAAGTTCCGCTTCTCAGGCACATCCCTTCCATGGGCATAAAATCAGTACAGAAAATCAAATAGCATGTTATGTTCCCACCTTGGGTCACTGCTCTGGGCTTGCAAGAGCCACCATGTTGCAAGGAACACAAGCTGGCTGAGCTCCCTCAGGCTGCCCTGCTGTAGGGTGACATGAAGTGACCTAAAAGCACCTAAAGAACCTTTATGCAGGGTTATCAGCAGCTGGCCTAGCACAAGGAAGAGGCTCTGTCTCCATAACCTGCTTGTGGTCTCTGAAACACAACCCACAGAGTGGCCTGAGCTAGGAAACTGCCCCTAAACTCCAGTGGGCTTTGGGGATGGGATGTGGCCTTCAGCCCACGCTGCCTGTTTCCGAGACTGGGGAGGGAGAAGCCACGAGATGGCACCCTCTGTCTAGAGGAAAACAAAGCTCCACGCAGAGGTGCTGTGAGAGAGGGTGGGTTGTGCAGGACCCACAGAGGGACCTGCAGGTTATGGGTGCTGTGCTGCTTCCTCCCCACATCGCTGAGGGTTTGCTTCATCCCAGAGCTCAGCATGGATCAGCAGAAAGGGTTTGGCAAGAGAAAGGTCCAACTTTTCTCAGCTTGATTTGCTTATGAAGAGCAAAGGCATATCATACTATGCTGCTTCCTCCCCACATCGCTGAGGGTTTGCTTCATCCCAGAGCTCAGCATGGATCAGCAGAAAGGGTTTGGCAAGAGAAAGGTCCAACTTTTCTCAGCTTGATTTGCTTATGAAGAGCAAAGGCATATCATACTATGCTCACTCTATGAGCCCAAGTACAGGAGCATCACACACCTTTTGACTGGCAGCTGTTTTTTCGAGACTTCAGCCATCATCTTGCTGCTGGGAGGGAGTTTGCATGCGCCTGAGAAGAGTAAAGAGACCAGAAGTCATGTAGAGACCTATGAGCAGAGCAGTTAGTAGTCATTCTTCCCATTTGATGCTCCCAGCACCTTCACCAAAAGCATTTGGTGATGCCCAGCATGGTCCCAAGAGCAGCAAGGTGACCTGTCTTCCCTCCTCAGCACCTCCCCTATCCCTGCAGTCTCTCTCTCACCTGCAAAGACTCCTGTCACCCAGCGAGCCTGGATTTCTGCTCCCACCATCACAGAGCCAGTCAGCTGGATCAAACCAATGACAGCTAGCGTTGGCCTTTCCAGCTGGGGTGGGAAGACACATTTATATAGGGTACGATTACTTTTGAGTTGGTTGCAAATTGACTCTTCAAGAAAGGAAAATGAAAAATTGTAGCCTGTGGCAAAGATCACCACATCGATGTTCTCTTCAGTTGTTCCATCTTCAAAAATGGCTGAAGTTTCAGTGAACTCCTTCACATTTGATTTCAGCACAATGGTTCCAGAGAGCATGCAAAATGGCAGCTCTTCGTTGATAATGAATTTAAAATTGGAACTTTTGCATGGAAAAAAAAAGAAGGAGAGAAATGTTAGCATCCAAGGGAGACGCAATATTTCTTTTGTGGCCTTTCCTAAGAAAGCGGTGCTTGGGAGGGATGTGAGGGGTGTGTGCCTCGGGTTTGGATCTCTGCCCCCTGTGGCTTGATTAACCATTGCAAAACACCCTGATGTGGGGTGGAGTTGATACTAGGACATGGACAACATTGAGTTCCCAGAACCCAACAGGACTGTAAACAGGCACCAAGAGTGTGAAGCCATACTAAATGCATTATCAGTGAAAAAAAAAATCCTCTCTGATGGTTTGCTATTCTGCAAATATCCTTTGAAATGAAAGATGATTTCACACTATTAAAAAATACATTCTAACAAAACAAAACAAAACAACAACAACAAAAAAAAAAACAGAACAACCACCTTTTAGCAGAAGCCAAGCCGTAAATCTCATGGTTAAACCATGAATTCATCTTCCAAATCTTGATCCTTTTCATGATGGCTGATGGGAGAAGCCATTCAAGAAAGTGATTAAAGCGCGTGTTGTTGAGCATGTCCCAGGGTAAGCCATGGTTTGCCACCCGGCTGAACACCCACGTGGTGCTCCTGGCACTGAGAAATACCTGGCAGAGAAGGCAGGCCTGAGGGCCTCGTGCCCAGAAGCCTGACTTCCATTTTTGCCTGATGTAGCAAATCCCAACTCCTGTGCTTGTGAGCAAGGTCCCAATGAAGGCATCTGGTGTCCAGATGAACCAACCAGTTCATGGTGGGCTTTTGCAAAGTTCCCAGATAGTCCAAATTCTCCAGAAATTGCAAAGCTCATTCAATTGGCCTCAATTTAAGGCTTGTTTGTTGAGAAACCCAATGGGCAAGTGAGAGGAAACGCTTGGGGAGCAAAACTGTGAGTTTCTGTGGGTACTGAGAGGCAAAGATAGAGCTGTACTTGCAAGATGGACAGAGAGAAGAAATCAAAGGTGTGCAACATAGCTATTAACAGCGGTGCAGCGGTCTCATATTTCTGTTCAAGAAGGTGCTTTAGCATCTTCTGTGTGCTTGTAGAAAGTTTTGGGGAGGTATATGGGAACAGGAAGAGCTTGGCTGTGTGTCAGTAAAGTGGAAAAGCAGTGATGAAGCCTCGCTCAGAGAGTGAGTGGTTGAAGGGAAGGCAAGTGCCTAACGCCAGGAAGCGGTTGGTCAAAGAACCATGCAAAGGAAAGGGAAACGTGTCCCTGTGGTGGGTCTTGCTAACCTTGGCTTTGAGAAAAATCCTGGTTTTAACCTCCCTCCTGCTTGTCCCATCTCCCACCCATCGTGATGCTGTACCTTTGCAGCAACATGACTCATATCCACAGCAATATCACAGGCGGTGTTCCCGAGTCCAACCACGAGGACCCGCTTTCCCTGGAAAGCAGCTGCATCTTTGTATTCCAGGCTGTGAAAGTACTGACCTCTGAAGCGGGTCTCAATACCTGTGCAGAGGGTGAGGAACATCTCCTGTCACCACAGATTTGCACCGAGTTGATGCCAAACCCGGTCATGCTGCTTTGCAGCCAAGCCCAGTGCTGCAAAGCCCACAGAACTCTCAGCTGCACCAGTAGTGGTGATGCTTTCACCTTTTCCCACCTTTCTGAGTAACCTTGTCATGGTCCTGCTCAGAAAATCCTCATGGAACAGCACTGTTGCATCTTCGTGAGGTGGTTTATCCATTTCTGGATATCCCGCATCCATTTTCATGGGGCAAGGGTCACAGGTGCCCTGGCTGGTGAGCCTTGTGGAGCAGAGGAACAACCCCAGCCCACCCCACTGCAGAGGCAGGACTCACCTGGGAAAGAAGCCAACGGCAGGTGGGGCTTCTGAAAGTTTCCTGCACAGACCATGACAGCATCAAAGATGTACGACTCCTGGATGCCCTCTGTCTCAGTGATCACATCCCACTGGCCTGAGGTGGCAAAATCCAGGCGCTTCCTCACACTGATAACTGTTGTCTTGAAAAGCCCAATAACGCAAGGATCAGAGACTGTGCTGTGTTTCAGAAAGGTGCTGTTCACAAAGGGCTGGGGCTGCTGGGCCTTCGGGTACCTTTCAGGTATGAACTGCAAAAATAAACCTACACCTTCCTCCTGCATGGGGCACAGCATGGGGGGCACAAGGCAGTCCATGCTCAAGCAGCCTCACTTAAAAGATAGAGCCAAAAAGGCTGCATTGAGGATGCCCAGAGCATGCAGAGCTTGTGGGCTTCGCACCCATCATTGCCCTGTCCCACCCATGTGATGGCAGCTCCTGCAGCCCCTCAGGCCATCCTGCTTTTGGTCCCAGCTCACCTTGAAGCGGATGTGCCTCAGGAGCTGGAAGTGCCGAGCATACATGCGGAAATACTCCAAGAAGAGGCTGTGAGGGAGGAAACAGGGGAAATCCTCCGGGAAGGGGAAGTCACTGAAGCAGGACATCTCCTTGGAGGTGTTGCTGATGATGGAGCGGTACACGCTGAGCCTCCCGCAGTCTGCATTGTCCTGTGAGAAACGAGCAGGGCTGCTGTGGGAGCACAGCAGAAGGAGAAAACCAGGCAGAGCTCACTCACTGCAAAGCGCCACAGCCCCCCGATGTCCTCGCTTCTCTCAAAGCAGGTGGGCTCCAAACCCTCATCCAGGCAGCACTTGGTGGCCACCAGCCCGCTGATCCCTGCCCCGATGACGGCCACTCGGTGCACCATGGTGTCCTGTTGGCAGCGAGGGGAGCACAGAGAGTGACCAACAAGGAAACGAGGAGTGCAGAATCAGCAAAAACACAGCACTTTTCCTCCCACCCCCATGGCTTGTTTTTGTGCTTTTGTATTTAATTTCCGTTAAGCAGCAAAGAAAAAGGCTTCAGGAAAAAAACTGCCACGATGCCTGATGGGCATGGAGCAGCGATTCAGAAGTAGCGCAGTGTTGTGAAAGTGCTGCTTGCATTACAAAACATGCAAGGCGAGAAACCCAGGCGGGGCAGGGCTCAGGGGAGGAAGTGCAAGCTCAGCTGTGTAAAATGAGCTACGCTGAAACCAGCGTAATCAGAGAAATGAAAAGAATGAGTCTGTGCAAACTCTGACTAGATAACAAGCATTTCTCCTGCAGTCTCAAGAAAGATTCATTTATAACTTACTTCCAACCAATTTTACAATCGAAGATTAAGTTAACTTAAATAGGAGCTGGAAGATAGTGCAGAAATCCAGAGAAAATCACCTGGAAGAAGCAAGGAACTCGAGTACACCCACAGATGCTCTCGTCCAGCCGCAGCTCTCTGTGCCACAGGAACAGGTGCAAACCCCATATAGCAAAGTGAGTGTGCCTTTAAGCCAGTCACCACTCCATCTCCATAAAGCCCCCAAACTCACCCGCCCCGATACCAGTCCCGCTGGCCAGCTGTCTTGATTACACGTAAAACACAGCCAGAAAGAAATTCAGAGCAAACTTTCACTGTGCCTTTTCTACTTAGGACTCATCCAGTCTTCTCTTGGAGCTTCTCCAAGCATGGATTTAAGGGCGAAGTGGAATTCTGCCTGGCCCTGCTCACAGAACTGCTGCACCACTGACCTTTATACCCATGCTTACTTCACTGCCAGTGCTTGAATGCGTGCACAGCAAAGACATGGACCTTAATCCCCAAGGAAGCATGCTTGCTTGCAGGGACTCCCACCCATGACACTGGTGTCGCGTCTGTGCCTGAGGACCCCTGCATCCTGCCCCATCACTGGGCACCCCTGGGGCAATGGGCCACCAGGCTCCCTGTGCCTGCCTGCTGGCTTGGGGGGGTATGGACTACTGAATGCTGCACATAAAATCTCCACAAATGGAGGTCACCCACTGTCACTGGAGGAGGTGCTGGGGCCACATGCCTTGGTTGGCTGCAAGGGGCTGTCTCAATGAGTGAAGACATCCCCAAGTACCCCACTGCTGCCACCAGTAGGAGATGCGGGGACCAAGGAAGGTGGAGAAGGACAGACAGGGTTGGTCAGAAGCAGTATATTGGACTTGGTGCCAATGAAAGGGGCAAGGTTTTCCACGTACACCCTACAGTCAATTTTGAGGATTTTGTCAAAGGACAGCTCAAACCTTAATGAGTTGGAGGAATGAGTCTGGGTTGGCAGAGGAAATGGAGGTCAGATGCTTTGCATCTGCGCTGCTGTTGGGTCCCAACAATTGGATCACTCTTAGGAAAGGCACTGGGGAGGCTGCTTCTTTGCCCAAATCCTGCCTACCACAGCTTACGCAGAGTGATCCTGGCTCTGGTACACCTTCCTCACATGCAGCAGTCACCCACGAGTTGCACCTGAGCTTCCTCTGCACCCTGGTGTACCTTTTCCAAATGATCTTATTAAAATAGGATTTTTCGTTCTTGTTTGGTTGTGGTGTTTCGTTTTTTGTTTTTTTTAAAGTTTATTTTTAACTAGTTTTGCCTTTGCTCTCCCCAGAGACATCACGTGCTATGTGAGAAAGGCAGCAGCACCCTCTAGCTTCCTCTCAAACTCATTTCCACTGTATACTGCAGGAATGCACAGTGACTCAGAAGTTTGCTTCCAGCTCACCTGCCCAGCAGAATGCACAGCTTCTCCCACCACAATATATAAATATATAAAACATACTGTAATACATAATATGTACAATATATAAAATAACTACATTGCACAGTTCTGTTAGACAGTAATTATTCTGATTCATATCCATCCTCTATTTTGCTTTTCTACATCTTTCTTCCTTTAGCGATCCAGGTGAAGCACAGATTAATATAACACACCCAATCTTGCCCCATTAATTTCCCAGTAATTCTCAGCCTTTGATTTGACCTTTTGGCAGCCTCCAAGCTCCATGCTGAGGCCTTCAGACAGCAGTTCACTGTGACTCAGATCTCTGTGCTGAGAGCTGAGATAATTTGTGTGTACAGCTTTTTTTTTCTTTTAATTCTGCTGAATTAATTTGCATGTATTACCATTAATTTCTCTGCCACTTTGTCTCAGGATCATGGCAAATTCCCCAGCTCCCCAAGCAAGCTTCAGTCTCAGCTACCTTGAATCAATACATTCCCACCCTCAACACGCAAAATATCAGTGTCAAACCACAGGTTACATCAGCTAAGCACAAGCAAATAAATAAGTGGCTGGATGCAGGCATTTATAGTTTCCAGCCTCTGCTATAGATGCAGGGAGCAGCACATGCTTCTCTCTATCATCTTCTCTTTTATTCCTTCTCCATCACAGAATGTGGAGGCAGCTGACAGAAGGGAAACAGATGAGAGCATCTTGGGGGATTTAACTTCTAAGGGGGAGGGATGCATGGTCTCATTCTGCAATAGCAAATGGGGGAAGCCTTTGCCCAGGGGGACAGGGAAGTCTCATTACTTGTATTTAGCTCAGCAATGCTCGTCCTGCCAAAGCACGCTGAGATGAATTCACCTCCACCTTTTCCTCTCCTCTGGTGTTCACTGGGGACAAATCACCTATCCTTAAAGAAGCACCAAGTCCTGCCGAGATGGATCCTCCAGAGTTCCTTCAAGACTCACATATACACACCTGAATTTCCGTATTCATCTCTGTGCTCTGAAATATTTGAGAGGCAAGATGTGCCCAGCCTGAAAGCATTTTAGTACAGGGGAGCCAGTGTAGAAGGCTACGTTATCAACGAGCTCCTCTTCAGAGCAGTTGTGGAAGACAATTGAGTTGTCCTTCTACAATATCTCCAGCACAGAATCATTACGGTTTGAAAAGACCACTGAGATCGCTGAGTCCAACCCCAACCTGCCTCCAGCATGCCCACTGGCCTTCCCTCAGTACCACACCTCACAGTTCTTGAATATCTCCAGGGATGGTGATCACACCTCTTCCCTTGGCAGCCCATTCCTGTGCCCAAACACCCTTTCCAAAAAGAAGTTTTTCCTAATATCCAACCTGAACCTCCACTGGTACAATTTGAGACCATCGTATTTCATTTTCCCCATTGGTGGTGGTGCCTCCATGGCCACACAGCTGACCTCCACCCTGATGTTCCATCCCGAATTGCCCACACCAACCACAAGGACAAGATTCCCCTTAAATCTACTGGGCTGTCTGTACTGCTGGCTAGGAAAGTACCAGCCTTAATTACTTGAGCACCTGTTACTTCTGTAGGGACAAGTTCTGCAGGAACAATCCAGGTGGCAAGAGAAAAGAGCTGCAATTGGTGGCCAGTGGAGACTCAGGGAGGCCCAGCCCTCCATCCCTCATACTCAGAATTGGTGTTTCCCTCCCAAACTGAGATCTTTCACACCTCTGCACAGCAGACAAACCTTTCATTCCCTTTACCTGGACTCTTAATTTACAAACTAGACGAACATTTAAAGCCATTTAATCTTCTCTCTCTCTTTTTTTTTTCCTCAATAAAGAAATCCACCCCCTTTCTGCGTGCCAGCCAGGCTGCTCATAAAGCCCTGCAGTTACCCTGGAAACTCTCTTTATGAGTCTGCAGCTCAGGGACATACCACTGCCAATTTTTCTTGCAATCATGTTTGAACTACCCCTCTTTATTGGCCTTGCAAATATTTGTGTCTTATCTTTGGAGCTCTGCCACTTCCTTTCTTAGAAAAACATTGTCAAACGTACATGACTGCTCCAAGCCCATGCATCCTGTCTGCTGCCCCCAGAACAGATGCCACCAGCTTCAGTACCACTGCAGCTGTAACACTGCAGCTTTAGAGATGCTTTGCTTCTGCCTCCCAAAGCCTTCCTGCTGGGGAAGTTCAAGACAGACAAATGGATGGCTGTAGGATTGCTGCAAGCCGCAGTTTGATCTCAGCATGGTCACCAGCCTGTGGCCAAGTGGCACCAGCTCCTCCACTCTAGGACATGCTTCTGGCTGCTGGGGGACAGTGGCACTTTGGGGAGACAGTGGCACACAGGGGGACAAATAGTCAGCAGCAAGTAGCTTTCAGCAGAAAAGCAGGTTTGGACAAATTCCTTTGTAACACTGCATTTCCTATGAACAATTTCAGCTTTCAGTAAGAACTTCAAAACTCTTGGCTTTCCAAGTTCTAAATGAAAACTGGACTTTGTCAAGTTATAGAAAAAAACTACAAGCATAGGCAGTTTATTTATTCACTACTTTTTTTTTTTTTTTTTCCTCCTCCCTTGCACGTCAGGAGTTAACTTGCATGACAAACATTTCGGATATGCATAGCTTTTCATTCCCTACCCTATAGAAGAGAAGCCAAAGATAACACCCAGGACCCCAGGACGCCATGGCCCTGCTTGCCCCATGGCAAGAACTGCCCTGCTCCCATCCTTTCCCTATAGCAGCTAACCCCAAAAACAATGGGGGGAAGCAAAGTGTTCCACTCACTGCTCAGAAGGGCTCAAAAGACTAGGGACCCATGGATATTTCTAGCTATCCCCTTACCTCCCAGCAGCACACTCACTGCTGCAGGTGAAGCAGCCCCACCTCAATTTATAGGGAACACATGGTGCTACTGTGGGACTGGCTGCACTCATAGTGGTTACATAACCTGGGTTTGCTGTGGCACCTGGGATCTGGCACCAGGCCACCTGGGCGGTGGTGACCACCATGGATGATGGTCAAAGGGATTGTGGTGGTAGGAAGGACTGGTATGATCCAGAGGCATCCCAAGCTCGTTTAGGTGGTGGTGCCCAGCAAACTTGGAGAAGGTGAAGTAGCCACCAGCACAGCAAGGTCCTAAAGGCACAAAAAAGTGGAAATACTCTCCAAAATATCAGTGTAACACGTAGCACCATGCAGACATCTCCCAGGGGTGAATTATCATGGAGATTAGGGAGATAGAGTGGCTTGGGATGCAGCTACTTAATGTATTTAGGAGAGACTAGAAAAGAAAACATTAAACCCCTGCAGATGGGTATGTGAGGACACAGAGGTCATGCAGGACTGCGACTTTAGGACAGCTATGGTTTAAGAAGAGACTATGAGTGTTTCTGCCCTGCCCCTCTCCCACCCATTCAAGATCTTGCACCTGCAGAAGTGTTTGCTAGGACTTTGCAAGAGAACATTGCGAATCCACAAGGGAAAACATGTTGTTCACATACTTCTTGTTCCCTGGATTCCCCAGCCTGGATTTTCAGCTGCTTTCTGTCAGTGGGACATCACTATCCAGGCTCTGCATACTGAAAGGAGAAGGCCAGGAGAAACCAAACCATCCTATACAGGCTTCTTGTTCTCTCATCGAGGCATTTTAGATGCTTCCCAGCACCAAGCAGAAGGATGAAATCCCATTCCCCCATTGCCCAGGGTAGGGAGGCTGCAGGAGTGATGGGGACAGAGGAGGCTGTGTGCAGCTGCTGGTAGCAACATGCCCCTATTTTTTAGAGCTGGATTTTGGCCCTGAAAAATTTTGCTGAATTACATTGAAGCAGGAGGGATGTCCCTGGGATCAAAAGGCAACTTTCCTGATAAAAACACAAACAACAAAACCCACTATCCCAAGCAGGAGGGGCTGCTTTCCTATTTACTCTGTGCTGAGAGCATTGAAGAAGACCCCAAAGCAAGCGGCAGCAAACACCAGCAGCACATTTTTGTTTCTTCTTATCAAAACCAGGTATGTTTAGTACCTCGAGCTCTCACAAGAGATGCCAGAGAGGAGACCCAAGGGATGTGCCAGGGCAGGCATGGGCTTGTGAGGACAAGTGCTTTACTCCAACACACCTGGCAAAATTTAACCTGGTTTAATAAGAAGTTCTATGTTTTCCACGTATGCAGGCTGTGGACTTTGTCATGGTGAAGCCATTGTCCTCGTTAAACCTGCTGCCTTCCGTTGTGTCAGTGGAGGCAGAAAAGAGGCTGCCCTTAGCTTCTTGGGTTTGGAGGTTTCTATCTGCACAGTGAAATGTTTCCATCAGGTGATGACTTAAAAATCTTCACAAGATCAGATCTGGTGGATGCATGCTCTCTCCCTTGTTCACGATGGCCTTGTACCAGGACACAAAGCAGACCCCAACCACAAAGCACCTTCCTACCTCTCCCACAGTCCTAAAGTGTTTTTAAGAATTCTGTCAACACAGTTGGTCACATTCTGTAAACACTGACCCTCCTCCTGAGCTCGGTGTTTAAATACTTTCAATTCCTACAAGTACTTCAAGAGCGCCTCAAGCACAGGTATGCTGTGCTTGACATTCCCAAACCGTGACATAGAGACACAGCAATGCTCCCCATCCTACAGGGATGAGCTCTTGCACCACCTCAGCCCCCACCCCATCCAACCTGTTGTGTTGATTCCCAGAATGAAGTTCTGGGAAAGGACAAAAACCTGAACATTAGTCAACCTGCTGCTCTCTGTGCACTCAAGTCATAGAACCACTATGATTGGAAAAGACCTCTAACACCTCTTCCAACCCCAACCCAGTTCCACCATGTCCACTGCCCGCATCCCTCAAGGCCACACCTCCACAGTTCTTGAGCACCTCCAGGGACAGCGATCTCACCACCTCCCATGGCAGCCTGTTGCAAATTTCCACAGCAGAGCCAGGCTATCAGCTAACTGCATTTGGAGAGATTCAAAGACATTTTGCAATATCACCTCTCTATCAGTTTAAAGGTCAGCTTCCTTAAATTGATAGAGGAGCTCAAGGCTTTGCTTGCTAATTGGCTGGAGGAGATGCAGGGCACTCACATGTGGTTCTAGGGCTGCACTGCATGTTAGGAAGAAAAGAGCATGGGACCTCCGGTTTCTTGTATACAAAGTGGATCTGGAAACAGCACCAGAGGTGAGCTGGCAATGCCTTCTCCTGAGGTTGTTTTGACCCAAGTACTATCCCACCCAGGATAGTAGAATCCTCAGTCTGGCCACCCCACGTCTTCATTTGCTAAAATAATGCTGACTTTGCTGAGCTTCCTTGTAAAGTGCAGTTCTCACCCTTGCTGGAAGTTTCCCACAGGCTTGGTTTTTGGTGGGTATTTTTTCAATTTGTCTGAGAGGAATATCACCCAGTTGTAGGGTTGCTTTCTGCAGCTTCAGGGCAGACTTATAGGAGGTACCTGAGGTCGGGCCCACCAGCACAAGGTATTCCTGCTGCAGCCTCCTACAGCCTGTCCAGCTCCAGACATGCCATCTGCCCCCTGAGATGCTGTTCCCCATCTCCCAGCCCTCCTGCAACTCTCCGCCCAGCTCCCAGCCCCATCCACCCCCTCCTTACATCAGCCTCCAAGCCTCTTTCCCTCAGTTTTTATGCAGGCTCTCAAGGCATAACCTCACCTCAC
This sequence comes from Tetrao urogallus, assembly GCF_951394365.1. NCBI lineage: Eukaryota > Metazoa > Chordata > Aves > Galliformes > Phasianidae > Tetrao > Tetrao urogallus. The sequence goes on from NC_136818.1 coordinate 23,852,972, forward strand.
CCAATGTACTGAGGGGGAAATCCACCCAACCTACAGCAGGAGACACACAAAACTGTTGCTGGTTGCATCTCGAAAGCCTTTGAACCAGACAAGGATAAGCCAGGCTGAGCCTGCTGGACTTCAGACCTGTCTGGGCACAGGCTTTTAAATCTGTTTGCTATGAGCAAACCTAGCAGAGAGTAAATAACAGGTCAGGGAAGACTGAAGCCAAGACTCATCTCTTCTGACCAGGGATCAGCTACACTACACCCTGCACTCAGAATCACCTAGAAAGTGGGACATGGCCATAGTCCTCATGATGAAACCACCAGTCCATCTTTTTGCTCATCAAGAGTGCATTCAGATGTTTTATACCAGGCTCCACCCTAGAGTGAAGTTTTGTGCCCATAGAGATGTCATAACCAACTCTTATTTCTACATACAGCAATAAGCAAAGAGTAAGGGCTGTCTGGAATTCACACCTGAATGAGTAATTGTTTTTATTATCTGTAGCAGTTAAAGTATTTTGCTGTTAACACTCAAGTTAAAGTAATTTCCCACATCAAGCCCAATGCCTGGCTCAGCTTGCAGCCCAGAGCATGTATTGATCACAAAATGCAATAAAATTCACGATGCTAAATGAAGAGCAAAAACTTTTCCTCTCATCTGAAATGAGAAGTGTATCCACATTTCAGCTGAGACAGAACTGATTTTTCCTTCACAGTATCTGGTATGATGCTGCGTTTTGGCTTCAGGAGGGAACCATCATTGATTACTGAGCAATGCTTTAGCTGTTGCTGAGCAGCACTGCATAGAGCCAAGGATATTTTTGTTCTCAGCTTCTTGCTGTCCTGGCTAAGGGGCTGGAAACAAGGAGGTGGGCAGGGATAGAATAAGGACAGCTGACCTCAAATAGCCAAAGGAATAACCCATACTATATGGCATCATGGAAGGCAGAGGTTGGCCGGTGGGGAAATTGCTCATGCCTCACTTGTTTTATGTATATATTCATTTGTACACATACATGTATAAAATAATTATAACTATAATCCTTTTTTTCCTTTCTGTCTTTGTAAACACTTTGTAAAGTTTTTATCACAACCCCTGAGTTACATGTTGTGTTTGTTTGGTTTTCTTTTTTCCCCAGTTCTCTCCCCCATCCCACTGAGGAAGGGAGGAGTGAGTGGTGGCGCAAAATGCCAGCTGAAAAACCCTTTTTAGAGCAAACTGTTGATGGCTCCAGAAGCACCACAGGTGGTTACTGCTTCTATACACATCAAATAATCCATCATGCAATGAGCAGAGAAAGAGTAGAAGCTGGTATCTAAGGAAACATAGGGCACATCTCTGCTCTGCTAAAGCCACATTAGCAGGTTGGGATGTCACCTAGCCCAGGCACCTCTCACAGCTCAGAAGTGCAGCCAAGCCAATTTAGCCCAGAGCATACATTTTACGCCAAAACATTTAATGAACAGGCAAACATGTTATCTCCATTCTTCCACTATAGAAAAAAAAAAAAAACTGTAGGAAAAGTTGGAATTGAAGCCACAGCTGAGAAAGGTCCCAAATTCACAAGGCACCAAGGTTACACTGATTTGTATAGCTGTATATTATATATAGGGGAGCTCTTGAAGAATTATCTGGGCAGGGAGCAAGGCAGGAGCACAGACAGTGGCCAACAGGAAGTATCCTGCACACAGAAGCCACTTGGTAAGCCTGCAGCCCTCCCCATCCCCCTACCAGTAGAGCACAGTGAGGAGGAGGAGAAGCGGGAGGAAGAGCATCCCCAGCACCAGCAGGCTGGGGAGTGCAGTGGTAGCAGGGGGGGCTTCACGTGTCCTTGTGGCCTTCAGTGTCCGGTCCCACTGAGTGAAGATGGCTTTCCTGGCTCCACTCCACTTCCCTGGCCCTGTCAGGCGGAACTGGTAGGGGGTGCAGGGGCCAAAGAAGACCTTGAGGGCCAGTAGTGGGTCTGTCAGCAGGAGCTTGAGCACGTTGGGCTTCGCACCGATGTCTGAGGTCAACTCATTCATGTAGGTGATGTAATCAGTCTGCAGAATGTCACTTCTCCCGAACCTTTGATAGAAAGGTAGAGGAAGAGAGAGACTGCTTTAGATCTTCTCCTTATTTCTCTCGACATGACATTTTGTGTTCTTGTTGCTTGAGGAGACCCTGTAACAGCAACGAGGATGGGCAGGGAGGAAATCCTCCTTAAATTTAGACATATTCAGTGCACGGTCAAAATAGTCAAAATAACACAGGGATTTGGCAGAGAACACAGACAGCTTTCTGTGCTCGGCAGCAGTCTTTTCCCATGACATTAAGGCAAGGGCTGGGAAATCTGCTCTCCCACAAAGCCTTGAGAAGGGGGATGATGTCAGTCTAGGGAAGGTGGCACTTGTCCCTGCCATCCCCTAAAACTGGGGAGCACTTGGGGTATGGCCACACATCACTGCTGCTGGTGGTGGTGGTGAAGGAATCTGGCTGCCCTTGCAGCTCTGTGCTTTGGAACTTCCTGCAGTGCAACAGTTTCTAAAAACAACATAAAACATTGCTTGGGCCATATTCAGCTTTGACCGTATTGATATTTGTCAAGTATTGCTTCACTATAATACGAGACACGTGCAAATAGGAGGGTAAACAAGACCTTTGTGTACTTTATGAAACAAAAAAAAAAATGTTACTGAAGAATGAGGGAATGCTCTGTTTTCGCTGGGGCCTCACTTTCTGTGCAAGTAAGAAATGTTTTTTTCAGACCGATAACACTCTACAAATGCTGCAAAGCAGCATTTTCAGATGGGAAATCTTACCATTATAGATTTTCTGCACAGATTCTCCCAATTCAACAGCCCTGAGGCAGTTGGAAACCTGAGAACTGACACAAAGGAAACTGGGTAGGACCTTCCTGTGTTGGTCCCTGTGGGTTTGCTCATCTGGGACATGAACAGAGTAGTTCAGAAGGGTCTCCTTGCAAGGAACTTGCCCCTGCTGCAGCCCTCCCCATGCCCACATCCATCCCACCCAGGCTGAGATGACAACAAGTCTTTTCCTCTTCCTTCCTGGGCAGTGTCCTATGAGTACACCTACCATTTGATCTTATTCCTCTTCATCTTCTCTATGTCCTCCAGCATCTCACTGACCGAGGGGAGCTTGCAGAGCCCTGGAAGAGCAGGAAGAGTGTCAAAGGGTGGGATGCCCATGAGATCCCTCCTGCAGCAGGTGGGGTTTGTAGGGGTCAACTGAATGGGCACTTTTCTCTTCCCTTTGGTGTCAAGATCTGAGTTTGGATCAAACTTGGGCATTGGGGTTGTAATAAAACAGGTTGCCCTCTCCTTTAGGATGCGTGATGATGCCCAGGTAGCTGTCCCACCACAGGGACCTCACTGACATCTGCAGCTGGTCAATAAGTGACTTATTCCCCATGGTGTAAGGCAGCCCATCCCAAGGAGAACCAATTACTGGTATTTCCAGCACTCATGCACTGCCCTCGTTTTTAGTTTGAACCTGTATATTGCTGATGGGAAATGCTTCTTCCCATTTAGGGACCTTAGCTTATTCACCTACCCTGAAACACCTTGATCGCCCAGCGGCACTGGACATCTGCTGTCGGGATGGCGGATCCAAAGGACTGGACCAACCCAATGACTGCCATGGTTGGCTTCTCTAGCTGAGGAGAAACAATGCATTTGTAGAGGTTAATCTCATTGTTCCTGCTTTCGATGATGGATTCATCCTCCATGAAAGGAAAGGAGTGAGAGTAGCCAGTGGCAAAGATAACCACATCGAGGTCGTCCTGCACAGTCCCATCTTGAAACAAGACTGACTTTTCTCTGAATTCCTTCACATTTGGCTTTATCAGCACCACACCACAGGTGATGCGGCTCAGGATGTCATCATTCAACACCGGTTCCCTGCGGGATGCTCTGCAAGGAAAAAGTCTGAGTTAGCCCCTGCTGCTGGCCCTGGACAGGCTAGATTCCACTCTGCCCGGGACCAGCACTTATGGTGGCCTTGAGAACAGATGGCTTCATGCTTACCCATCCACCGGCATTAGGCCAAAGTCCTCATGTTTGTACTGCTGGTTCATGCCCCTGACATAGAGCCAGTCACTGACTGCCTTGGGGAGAAAGTTGTCCAGCCACGTCCAGAAGCGGGTGATGAGCAGCATGTCCCAGGGGTAGCCAAAGTTCCAGACACGGCTCATCACCCAGGAGCCACTTCGGGAGCTCAGGTAAACCTGGGGGATGATGAGACAGGGGTGAGCCACCCCCGTGGTGGCCACCAGCTCCAACCAGCCCTGGTTCAGGTCTCCATACCTGCGAGGCCACAGTGCTGAGCTCCACAGCAATGTCACAGCCAGAGTTGCCCAAGCCAATCACCAGCACCTTCTTCCCTCTGAACTTTTCTGGCTCCTTGTACTCTCGGCTGTGTAAGTAGGAGCCTTTAAACTTCTCTATCCCTGGGAGCAGGAAGACAAAAAGGGATAAGTCATCAGTGAAGAAGTGTGTCTGTGTTAACCTTGGCTGCTCCCACTCCTGCAGGCATTGCCAGAGCGTGTTTGGGAGTTGCTCACAGCAGAGGGATGCTGCAAACCTGCAGAAAGGTTTTGTCTCTGGATTCATTCAATATTTAAATGGGGAGGAGCATGAGAGAACAGGATAACTTTGTGTGGTATTTGTGTTCCTTAAAGGTATAACCCAGCATCACCCTGAGACACCAGACCAGCCACGGTCCATCCGCTTGGTGTGTCTTTGTGCCTTTGCACCAGTGATAGGAAAACTTGAATTTTTAAAACAGAAGGTGACAAAGGACACAATGGGAGTTTTCCCAGCCAGCATCCCAAGACCTCACCTCCTCCAAACAGACCCCCAGCACCAAATACTTCTCATCACAGGAAGTTCTCCCACTGCTGATCCTGTAAGCAGAGGCAAAGTTTGCGCACAGCATTTGTACTAGAAACCGTGGAAAAATGCCAAAAGAAGTGCTTTAAGAAACCCTTTAGTGAAGAAACTTCTATTAAATGGAAACACCCTGCAATAATTTTTCCAGGAAACATTAGCATTGCCTCCAGTAAAAATGCCCCTGCTTTGACATGGTTTGGATACAGTCTTTTGTCTTAAAAAAAAAAAAGTTTTGATCTCCTGAACAGAGCTCACCCCGACACCAATCTTTGATGCTGGAAAAAAAAAAAACAACCATCCAACATTTGAATGTAAAGTGCACACCCGGCTGCGTGATGCTGAATCAAGTTCATTTAGCTTACCTGGGAAGTGGGCAAGAGGGATGTTTGGGTAGACATGGTGTCCAGTGCAAACCATAACAGCATCGAAAACCGCTGCCTCTTCCTTCCCGTCTCTCCGTGTAACCACCTCCCACTGCCCCGTAGTGCTGAAGTCAGGGCGCTTCCTTATCTTGGTGACTGTGGTCTTAAAGGAAAGGGATAAAGGTGTAGAAAGCACTCCAGGAGACCCACTGCAACCAGGCATGCTCTGTCCTTGTCCCCACCAGACACAATGTCACAGACCTGGCAATTATTTTGGATGGAGAAAAACCACCGGCGTCCTCCCATTCCATGTGATTTTCCATCCCAGTAGTAGTGGTCTCTCCATATTGGTTGTTTATTTGACACAACCCAACCAGAAGTTGGTGAGACCCAATTTAACAAAACTAGCAAGCTTCTTCCCCAGGATGTCTATCCCAGGATTTTCTTTGAGACACAGCAGCAATGTCCATCCCGCCTACCTTAAAGTGGATGTGCTGGAGAAGGTCAAAATGCTGTGCGTAGTCACGGATGTACTTCTGGAGCCTTGTGTTGTGTATATAGTTGGGGTAGTCGTCGGGGAAGGGGAAGTCAGGGTAGCACATCATCTCCTTGCAGGAATTGGTGAAGACACTGCGGTAGATGCTAGCTCTGCCTTCCTCTGGCTTTTCCTGGAGGGAGAGGAGAGGGCTTTGGTTAGAGGGTTCAGTTATGGACACCCCAGAAAGTCATAAGCCACAGGCAAGAAAATGCTAAGCTAGTCTGGATATAACTTCACCCAATGTCATGACTGCTAGGAGAATCTCAGTTTTGGAGACCTGAACCACAATATCTGGCTCTCAGAGCAATGTCTTCACCCACCTCCTCCAATGCTTTCTATGCCCTCCTTTCCTGGCCACGTAATTCCCAGCCTGTCCTTCCACTCAGCTTCACCAACCAAACCTAGAAACGAGGCCACTGAGCACGCCAGAGGGTCACCCCTAGCCCACTGCTTACCTTTCTCATATGCTCACAGGCTTTGTGGGCTCATCCTGAAGAGCCATATACAGTACATCCCTGTTATAACCTCAGAGTCCTCTACTCAGTATAATATCTTCTGCATTTACCTTACAGAAAGATCAGCTCTGTTGATGTCTGTGCTCAGCTTTGCGCAAACGCACAGCTGCTATTTTCAACTTCAGGCCTTGCTTCTTATAAACATCACTTGCAGAGTTCAAAGTGATATTTCCCTCTGCTTAGCTGGAGCACACAGGGGACATTGCAGACTTATTGCTCAAAAGGGAAAAAAAATCCAGGCAACATCAGCAGCTAAGAAAAATACTTTGTCCTAAATCTGCTCTGCATCTGGCCTGCTGGCCAACAATCTTGTGACACAGCAAGGATCACATCCCTGCCAAACTCTCAGATGTCCTGTGTACAAGATGATCCAGCACTGTTGTCTGGACACCAGGGCGTTCAGAGCAGCTGCTGACTTTTCTGGCTGGGATTTACATCCCCAGCTTTGCCCAGGTGGTATTAGGGGATGGACGCACCTGCAGCAAGGGGACAGCAAATTTTGGGTGATCACCTCACTGCAGGTTCACCTGCTCAGTAAGCAGAATGGAGCAGATGTGCAACATTTACCACATCTTTAATAAGCCACAGAGGTAATTAATAAAACAGTGTTTCACCCACGCAGAACTGCCACAAAACTTTGTCTTTTCTGCTGCAAAAATTTGGTTAAAAATACACCCAAGAGAGCTTGAAGGAAACTGAAGAACAGAAGGTTATTTGCATCAGAACAAAAGAAAAGAAGAAAGAAAAAGAAAAGGAAGAAAGCCCCACCAAATTCTAAGCTCTAAGTGTTTTATTACTCTTGTCAAAATAAGAGTCTCACTGGGGCTGGAGGTGTCCGTGTTCCAGCCGATCCTAGAATCAGCAAGCCCAGATCAGTATCTTGCTGAAGTTACTCTGTACAGCGCTTTTGCATTCCAAATATATTCTGGGTTAAAAATTAAACCAACTCCTCAGCTTTCTAGTAATAGAACGTGTGGGCGACCCCAGGCAGAGCCCATAGGAACACCCCAAAGCCATCAAGTATAGTAACCAACTGACCCCTATGAGTGCAAATGTGCCCCGAGGGGCCGTGAGGAGAGCATTCTCCAGGCACTTAAGAGCTGGTTAGCCATTGCCCAGAGCTAACCTGATGTCTTCACCCCCTACCGTGAGTTTTAATGTGATCATTTCCTCCACTTGAGCGGCTCTTGCAGCCACCACTCCCCAAACTCTCTCCTAGCCCCAGACTGCCAGAAGAGCACGCAGCCCAAGCCCCTCACCGTGTAGCGCCAGAGCCCCCCGATGTCCTCACTCATCTCGAAGCAGACGGGCTCCAGCCCCTCTTCCAAGCAGCACTTGATGGCTGCCAACCCGCTGATGCCTGCGCCCACCACAGCCACACGTCGCACCATGGTGTCCTGCGGGTGGGAGAGAGGCTGTCACGGTGCCATGTTGCGATCCTAGGCCGTCTGGCCCCATGCAACACCTGGAGCTTTTTCATCTGTCCTCGCTTACCTGTGCAGCCCGCGGTGCCTCAGAGCTTGGAGTGGGAGCTGTGGGAGGAGAGGATCTGTGGCTTTGAGGCGTTTCCTACCAAGAGAAAAGCTTTTATCTGGCACAGCATGGGAGGCAGGGCCAGAGCCCTGCAGCAGTTTGGATGGCTGCCTTCTGTTGGGTGGACTTTAGCAGTCCCACAGCTGCAACATGAGGAGCTGCGGGCTCAGAGCTCTTGAGTTAGGAAATCAGTACTTTGGGCTGGAATTACTTCCAAGCAAGAGGTCAAGGACACAAGCAGCTCCCCCCAGCACCTCTGCAAGGCTGCATGGCAACATCCAAGTCACTGAGAGCAGATGAGGCTCTGGAAAGGCTGCACAACAAGTTCTGAGTTCAGTTCTGGGCCCCTCACTACAAAAAAGAAAAAGACATCAAGGCCCTAGAGTGTGTCCAGAGAAGAGCAGCAGGGCTGTGCGGAGTCTGGAGCACAAACATGATGGGGAGTGGCTCAGGGAATGGCATGGGTCTGGGATGGAGAAGAGGAGCTCAGGGGACACCTTACTGCTTACGCAAAATGCCTAAAAGGAGGCTGTGGTGAGATGGGGGTTGGCCCCAGCTCCTGGGTAACAGCAACAGGATGGGAAGTGATGGTCTCAGGTTGTGTCAGATAAGACATTTTAGTGGAACCACGTATGTATTTTGATACGTAATCTTTTGTTGACAGGGTAATTCTATTTTTTTTTTTTTCTTTCCAGAATATAAAGTGCTTAAAATAGCAAAGATTGAAGTAATTAGATTTTTAAAACTGTTTGTTTTTAATATACATATCTGGGCATTAAAGAACCATAAAGGTAGGAAGTGACCTCTGGAAATCCCCCAGTCTGATCCTCCAGTCCAACTGCCATGTTAAGGCATGTTCCCAGAGCAGGTTGCCCAGAAAAGCATCCAGGTGGATTTTGAATATCTCCATAGCAGGAAACTCCACAATATCTGTGAGCAGCTTGCTCCAGTGCTCTGTGGGTTAAGTAGGAATACAGAAACTTTAAAACATCTGAGGTCAAGAGCTTTACTATACTAATATAATAAGAAAATTCTTAATTTTCTATTTTTCCCTGTAGGCTTTTTGGAGGAGATACTCTGCAAGAAAAAGTTATTTACAGCTAAGATACTATGTTATTTTTGTACAAAGGATAAGGATGTTGTTATCTATCACTGCATAAAAATATATTCTTTGGGCTACTGTTACAATTCAGAATCATCTGCATGCATCTAAACTGGCAAAGGAAGATCGACAAAGATACAAAATCTTAAGGTCTTCAGCACTCGCTATACAATCTGCGTTCAGAAAATGGAGAACACACAAAGTTCAAGAGAAAATTAGAGCAGCTTTAGTGCTCCAGAAGTATTTCAGAAAATGGCAATCTTCAAAACTGGCTAAAGGAAAGAGCTGCCCTTGTCATTCAGTCTTGGCATAGGACTTACAGAGAGATGAAACAGTTTTAAGCAAAGCATTATCAAGATTCAGGCTTGGTACAGGTGTCAGCTAGGTGTATTTACAAGGAATACAGGACACAAATAGTGACCATTCAGCAGTATTACAGAGCTTATAAATCAGGGAAAAATGAGAAAGAACTATTTGCAAAAGCGTGCAGCAGTAGTAGTTCTCCAAGCTGCTTCTAGAGGCAAGAAAGCACATATACCATACAGGCAAACAAAAGCAGCTTGTGTTGTTCAATCACTGTGGAAAATTAAAGAAACAAATTTTTACTATTAAAAAAAACTGTCACTTTATTGCAGTCACATGTGAGGAAAATACCAACAGGTAAAAATATACGAAGAGATGAAAAACGCTGCTTCTGTAGTTCAAGCTTGGTATAGGGCACATGTCACTTCTAAAAAAGCAGCCTCATCTTTCCAGATGCGTCTGGCTGCCATTGTCCTTCAGTCTGCCTACAGAGGAAGGAAAGCTAGGAAAGCAGCTCACATATTGAGATCTGTGATTAAAAATTCAGTCATGTTTCCGTGCTTATGTCATCCGAAAAAGAGATTTTAAAAATTGAGAAATGCTACAGTGAAAATTCAAGCTTATGTAAAAATGAGACAAGCTTGTAGGTATTACTGTGCCTTAAGGGAAGCACCACTTTATGTCCAGTAAAGGTATCAGTTTCGTAGATATGCTCTTCAACTTAAGGAAGATTACAGGAAACTGAAGGGAGATTGCATAAGAATTCAAGCTGCAGTTTGAGGCTATCTTGTCAAGAAGCAAATAAAAAGGTGAAGGAAGACTGCAGTATTTCTCCAGGCACAGTATCGAATGAGGAGGATCAGGGCACATTATTTATCTACTGTTGTCATTCAGAAACACTACTGTGCATACCACAGGCAATTCTGTCAGAGTTCCTGCAAGTTAGAAAACCAGCAGTGTGCATACAGGCAGCCTACAGGGATCATAAGGCACGCAAAAAGCTTAAGCTTGAACACTGAGCTGCTGTCAAAATTCAAACAGCTTTTAGAGCTCATGCTGTAAGAGAAAAACAGAACTTGCAAGACTAGTAAAGGCAAAGTCTGACCTTCCTGAAGATAAGAGCAGTCTGCTTACTTTACAAGCAGCTTTTCACAGTTACTAGGTTCAAAAGCAAATTCAAAGACGATGTTCTGCTGCAACTGCAATACAATCTGCCTTCAGAAAATTCATGGCTCTGAAAACGCTCAGACTTGTGAACCATGCTGTGCTCACTATCCAAAGGTGTTACAGAGCCAGTGTCATAAGGCAAAAACAATGGCAGGAGTATGCTGAGCTGTGGAACTGTGTAGTACATACTTCAGCAAGAAAAAAGATTCAAAAGAAGCACAACCTTGCAACAATTCCTCAGTCCTATTACAGAATGCACATCAATCAATTAAAATTTAAAAAACTAAGGCAATCCACTCTAGTGATTCAGAGATACTTTACAGCTTACTGTATGAAAAAAAAAAAAAAGCAACGTGCACTTTATCTAAAGACAAAGGCGGCTGTGCTAGTCTTGCAGTCTGCATACTGTGGGATGACTGTGAGGAAACAGCTGAGGGAATTAAGCAAAGCTGCGACAACAATACAAGCAGCCTTCAAATCGGACCTAGTAAAAAAGGACAGTTTAATATACATACGTGGCCATTAGGGAATCATAGAGGTAGGAAGCGACATCTGGAGATTCCCCAGTCTGATCCTCCAGTACAACTAGCAAGACTGGAGATACGTGCCACAAGGAAGATTAGGTCTTTTCTTCAGATGGCTGTGCAACATAGAAAACTCGCCCAACTTAAAAGAGCAGCTATTACATTACAAGCCTATTACTTAATGCACAAAGCTAAATCACAGCATGTGAGCTATAAAAAAAGCAACTGTCGTCTTACAGCAGCGGTACCAATCCCACCTGACTGTAAAACACCACAGAATGATATATTTAAAAACCCAGGAAAAAAACTATTATTGTGCAGGCTACAGTCAGAAGATTCATTGTAAAGAAGATGTTCCAGAAAATTGAAGAACAAACAATAAAAATTCAGGTACTTATATATGTATAGGATGTTGTTTGTTGTTCGCTGTTTACTTGTTTTGGAAAACTGCTACTATTTCAAAGGATTTTGAAATCCTGCCAAAATCAATTGTACAATAAAATCTTATGTCCTTGTCTACTTTGCCGTTCCATTGACATTGTTCTTTGTACAGCTCTGAATCTTACCCATGTTAAGGTATTTCTCACTCTGAGCAAGTGTTGCGTAGTTGTTTATATCTGACAGTTACATTGGCCTGCCAGTGTGGAAAGGTGTGGGAAGGAGAGAGAGTGTGCTGACTTGAAAATTGGCTCGTGATTTCCCAGGGTCTGACAGATCATGCGTGACTGTAGGAGACCTTAAAAAAAAAAATTTGTTTTTCTAAGCTACAAGATTATGATGGAACAAAGGGTTCTTATAAGGATGACTTACAGAAAATCTGACCTGCTATTTTAAGGGAGGTAATTTTGTGAGATTTCTTACCGTCGTGTCATCAACACATAATAGTGTGCATCTCATCCAGCTGAACAGTGTTCATCACAGCATCTCCCTGAAATGCTGTTCTGCCGTGCCTAGGAATTGCATTTTCTTAGAGCACAGTCAAGAAAACCAAACCAATAACCTCCTGCTCTCTGTTACCAGACAGATGTTCTAGATGTATTCCATGTTTTGACACATTGAAAAGCAAACACTGAAAATTCAACTGTTGAGTGCTGATGTTAAAGATTCCTGAGAAGCAGCATTCATGGTCTTTTTGTATTCCCTTCTATTTCCTGATAAATGTACATCAGTGTCACTGAAGTGCTCTGCTTAGAGGGTGAAACAGAAACACTGTACCCAAAAAACTGAATGTAGTTTCTCAAAGTTATCTTGCCTAGGCTTTATGAGCAGAACAAAGAGCATCACTACTAAAGTTTCACTCATTTCTAGCAACCACGTTTCCTTCACAGCATAAAAGTGAAAAGGGTGGAAAAGAAGTACATTTCAAGTAAACGGGCAAGTCCAATGAAAAGTATTTAATCAATACTAAGATGAGACTCTGTGGTCCTTCTAACGTGTTCCTGAAGTAACTGTAAAGCCAACCTACATGACTGTAATAGCAGCTTCCAGGTCAACAGATGATGTGTGTGCATGTCTACAAGCGTGACGATGAAGTAATGAAAATGGAAGCAATTCTCAAATGAGAGCTGACAGCAGGAAACTCAATGCTTACATTTATAAGCTAATCTTTTAAGTGTAATTATTACTGTGATTTACAAAATTTAAAATCGGTACTAATTGTTGATAGTGACTTGCTTGTTTTGATGTAAAGCTGTGAAAAATTAGTGTGGCACTTCCTTTTCCTTTCGCGTTTCATTTTTGCTATTTTAAGCCTGTTGGTGCCCTGCTTAGACAAGCAATAAGAGAAAAGTCTCTCTCATGCACGGAGTCAAATACAATCTGCCCAATGTTAGTTATGAACTTCAAAATGCAGCTATCCGAGCAAAGAAGGGAAATTAAAACAGGTTTCTTAACTATTTGCTAAGAGCAGGCATGTTAGTGAAGTTCCATTTACAGGGTCAGTTTAATTAGGGTATGGAACACAAGCGTCTAGGCACTACGATACCACAAAGAAGCTCATTCTCGTTTTATATAGTCCCCAAATCAACAGATGCTAATTGAAACAAATCGAGGAAGTGATGGTAGTACATATAGGTGCACTCAGATTCCCAGCCTGACCGGTAATGGTCAGATTTACAGAAACATTTGTAATACTTCAAGCATAACAAGGACAGGTACAAAACCCTGTGCTGCATATTCTGGATCTGCTATTTTGACTGTGGTGTAGGCGAGATTCGGCATGTCGTGCTTCTTGTCATCATTGTCATCAGCACCGTTATTTCTGTAGCAACAACATGCTGGCCTTACACCCACCTCTTGCTAGAAGCATAACAGACAACACCTGTGAAGATAGTCTTCCGATCACCCATCACATTCAGATCGCAAGGAGGAAAACCGTCCATATGAACGAGAAACGAAGCGGCGCTCTGCCTCTCCTTTACCAACTTTGAGCCAGCTACCTCAGCAGCCAGATTAGCTGAGCACTTTTGATGGGCTTTTGACCGCTGAGGTAAAAAAATGTCTAAAAATCACATTGCTTATGTACCCATTATCACAAATATATGAACCTAGGTACAGCCACGCTCTTCCTCTCTATACTTCTTTTGCCCTCAATCTGAGCACAGCTCAGATTTCCTGAGACAGTAGCAAGAACAGAGCCAGTTATCTTGCGCGTCCCAAGACAACCTGAAGTTAAACTACTCCAATAGCCTGTGTCATTAAGCACTTAATAAAAATGAGTAATGGAGCGCTTGCTGCTCAAAACAGAGGGATGCACTTTTTCATTCAGTAATACAGCGTTCTGATTTTAAAAAATCAACGAGCAGAAACTGAACAGCAAAGTTTTGTTACCATTAAGCAAGGGATTCTTTATAGGCAAGGCTGGGGCAGCATCGCGATAACTCTCCGAGAATGCTCCGCCAGTCGATTGTTCTGAAATGGGTTGTATTTCCACATTCATTACCTTCCCACATTCATTAACCTACCCACCCCCAGTGACCGTCGAACAGGCATGGCCTTATTTTGTGATCTTTGATGTCATCTGGTGTCCTAGCATTGCGACAGTCCGTCCTCAGTCCTCACTTGTTGTTTGTCTGTTTAATCAATTATTCTGGGCAAAATTCAATTTAAAAAAGAACTGTGCTCTTGCTTGAGCTAATGACTATAAATGATTATTTTATAAGTACATTAACAAAAAAAACCAACAAAAAACCTCATAACTTGTCTTGTTTATTTTTTAATTAAATTTAAATGAGTATGGATTATACAAAAGATGCTTTTCGACTCACCTTTCGCATGCAATTAATCATAACTCAAAGTTCAGCTCCTCCTTTCTTCTTATCATCTGACCATCAGAAAAGCAACATGAGGTGCACTTTCCAAGAGTCCAGCAAAAGACTCTTTCAAAGAAACACCAAGTCCTCTCTCAGTGTACTTCAGCTAGCTCAACGACTGGATGTTTGTTGTGTCATTGACTGGAATATGCTGCTGTTCCTAAGGCAGCAACAGCTCACACAAATAATTGTAAGCCCTGTGCTGTTATGTTATTTGTATCCCAGAGCAATTCCCTGATTATGTTCGAGTAAACGGAAGCCTTTTGCAAGCTGCAAGACGACCCGTCACCGAACCTGCTTCTTCTCCAAGAGCACACTGCAATATATCACACAGTCTCCGCGGGATCCCTGCTGATGGCTGTGAAAATACATCCGTAACAATGTACAATAAGAACATTTGCAGTTCTACAATTATAAATAATACAAATGAGTGCAGTCTAACTCTCATTTAGGATTTAAACCTAAGAATGGAACTGCTACGTAGTTTACGTGCATTTCATCGCTGTAGGCTTTTCATAGTGCCTATGTCCAACTAAAATCTCACAGAAAGTCTTCCTACCAATTTATAGGGCATAGGAACGTAACCCAGAGCAGTGCAGCACAGAAGTGTTTGCAAAGCTCTCCTAATCCACTGGTCTGTCATTTTCTGGCACGTATCATTCACCCATTCGGCCACTGGTCACATTGCAGCTCTGGTATTTCCACCGCCATCTTTAGTCATGTTTTCTCTGAGATCAAGAGGTTTAACAAACGTTCTTTTGCTGGCTGGTTTTTGAGGTTTTGGTTTGGTTTGGTTTTTGGGTTTTTTTTTTTTGGACGAGGGGCGAGGGAAAGCACATGAAGCACGTGGCAGGGACCTCTCCAAACCATCCCGGCCGGGGCGTTCTCTGGAAGCGTCACTCTGTGTCATTCCATTTGCGTCAAATGCGAAGCGATCCGTTTGAATCGGGTACGATTATTTAACTTGTTAACGATCCCAACAACGAGGCGAGAAGGAGAAGCGCGTAACAAACTGTAATCTGAAGCGTAAATTCAGTCCGTAATTCAGATCTGGAGCCCACGTGTCGAGCTGTCAGAGCCCCGGGCCGGCCCTAACGAGACCCAGCCTCGCTAACGAGCGCCAGGTGCCGCGGGGCCGCGCGCAGTCGCGCCTCGTCGGGAGCTCGGGGGCAGAGCCCGCCTCAAAGCCTCTTAAGGCCCGCCGGAGGCGGCCGGGATTCACGAGGAGGTTCGCGGAGATCCTCAGCTGCGGGAGATGGAGCGGGTTGTGTTTCTTCATCCTGCTGTAACGCTTCTGGGGCTGAAAAGCAACGCGAGGGGTGGCTTTTAAAAGGAAGCCTTGGGATTCTGTTTAACGTTCGGTGTTGTTGCTTCGTTTTGTTTCAGGCTGTAGCGAGATCGCGCGCAGTAAGGATCAGCCCAACATGTGCGCAGTTCCGGAGGTAACGAGACAGCGGAGGGGAGGAGCCGTCCGATATTCTCACCGCTGTTTTTAGGACCGGTGTAGGGCTGCCGCCGGGCTCTCGCGGCTTTTCGGAGCCGGAGTACCGTCACTGCCCGGTTTCCATCTCATTTTCGGTGGGTGCCGCCGCTCGCTTCCCCGAGTCTCAACGCGGTGCTTTCAGACTCCGGGGTTTGTCGGCGGGCGCTTCGGATCCTCCCGCCGTCATCGGTGGGAGCGAGCGAGACGGGGCCGTATTGCTTCAGCCTGTGCGCTGCTGGAGGTGAGAAGCAGCACGAAGGGCTGCTAAGACTGAAGTCTGTTTTGCAGGTGGAGCGAGAGTCGCAGCAGAGCCCTTCGTCGGCCCCAGCTGGCGAGCGTTCGGGGTCCCAGGTAAGCGCTCTGTGCTCGGGGTTTGCGTAGGGCTGCAGCTTAGAGTGCCAGCGAGTAGGACGGGACCGCGCGTGTCCTCCCTCCTTTCCCCCAGTTCTGTATAACTTAAGGAGCACCATCTCGTGCCCTTTATGGAGAAACGGCGGGACAGCTTGCTTGACTGCAGTGCCGCTGCGGATGGCGATGTGCTTTTTAGGCAAGACAGATCGGTGGCAGAGCCGCGGTTCGCGTTACAGAGCAGGACGAGGAAGCAGGTAAGACCTTCGTGCAGCTGGCCGTGGCTGCTTCTCGGCTCTGCAGGTCGAGAAGGACGGGAAGTCTGTGGTCTGGCAGAGGGCGATGAAGATGATGGGGCGCCGGAAGCGTCTCCTTTCCGAGGAATGGATGAGAGACTGACGGGTGCCCGGTGTCCTCCTCCGAGAATGAGATGATCTCTGCAGAACCCTTTACAATCCCTGTTCAATCCTTAAGCTCTGTGGTTCTGATATTGCTGCAGGGTGAGGGTGAGGTGTGGGGCTGTTTCACAGTATCAGTGATCTAAATAGACAGATGGTTACAAAGGAGTTAGGTTGATGCTCCTGGTGACTTTTACCAACTACTGCTAGGAAAAAAGTCTACTAGGAAACTAAAAAAAAATTGAAATGCTTAGGAGTCTTCCTTTCCTGAGATCTAGAATAAGGCCAAAACAGTCTTATGTTTTCATAGGGATGCAGTAAATTATCTCCTTGTGGGGATAAGGTTTTACTTGCATTTAAGGTAATGCCTTGTAATGTGCACCAAATTGAATTAGTGGGCATGCAACATTAAAAATTTTACATTTTAAAATTGGTAAAATTAGGCCTCCCTTTTAAGAGGTGTCTTTCACTTCATTTGTCTTGTTGCTGAAGCAAAGCTGTGTAGGAGGACTCAAGCTACTCTGTGCTTGTTGCAAGGTATGCCCCAAAAATGCTGGTAGCAACAATATTTGCTTCTGTGTGCTTCTGGGAAGCAGGTGATGATGCATCCATTTTACAGATCAATTACCAGCTCAGTGCAGTTGTTTGGAAAGAATGTTTCTGCTAAAAGTAAAAATGCTCTGCTTTACATGTAGCAGTAAGTATGCCAAGGAATATCTGTACTAAAATGAAAGAGTTAGAACTTAGTGAGCTGAAGTTTCTCGGGTGGAGTGGATACCTGTCTTCAACTTAAACTTAAAAAGAATCCTTACCGCAAATAAAGGGATGCACCAGCATTTCTGTGCTCTGGACTTACTTCCTTGCTGCTAACATGAGCTTATTTGTCTTGGGGAATAAGAAAGAGGAGATGAATTACCTCTTCTGTGATCAGCCAGTTAGTGCTTGATGTTCTGGAAAAGATTCAGAAGCCAGACCTAAATCAAGAAGAAAAAATTTCAGATTATCTGCTTCAAAACCACAATTCATCGGACTTACTCGGTGTCTTCAGTCAGTGAGTAAAGTATGCTTCCAGTATCTTCTAACAGCTGAATTTCTGAATAGCAGCGTTTCTTGAATTTGGTAGAGCATTCCAAGCTTGAAGGCAGGCGTGCATCCTGAAAGCAGAAAGGCAGTGAGTGTCTCACAATAAAAAACACTCTGGTTTCCTTTCTTTAAGATTAGCTCACTGAGAATTCTCTGGTTTCTTGCTCGGTAACTCCAACTAGTGCATTGTGATCAAAGCCTTTGTGTCAAATCTCAGTGAGTTAGTTTCTGCAAACCTTCATCCTACACTGAGGATAAACTCTAATGCAAACAACAAATGTCCTATTCTGCATTTACTTTTTTACCAAAAGAAAAGCAACCGTATTTGGATTTTACCTTTGCATTAAATGTATGTCTAGTGTGTTCCTCCATCAGTGAATAGTCAAAAGGATTTCCTTTGAAATCCTGTAAAGGCAAATCGTATATAAAAGCCCTAATTCTTAATTTATGGGTGTTGGGTGACAACATGATCTTTGTTTATACTGAGCACTGATCTCTAATCACAGAGCACGTGAGGGAGGAAGCTCTGACCTTTTCCATTTTCCATATTCAAGTGTGGTAATCATGCACATAACCATCTCACTTGTGCATTGACTTGAGTAACCAAACAGGAGATAAATCCCTCCCTGCAAGCTTACAGCATGCATGACAAACTATGGTGGTTTTTTTTCTATTTGAAAAGCAATAAAAATAAACTGTACAATGCCAGTATAGGTTTCTTAAACTTCTTTACGTGCTTCTGTGGTTCATAGGTTCTGAAGTACTTGACCCAACAAGAACCAGGGGTAGAAGGAAGAAAAGTGAGGAAACCACAAGGGTTGAGATGTGATCTCACAAACCTTACTGCTTACCCTGTAAGCTGTTTAGATGACCAGGCCACGCTGGCCTCAGAGAAGTTGGCAGAACTGCTTATCCTTCTAACCATGTTTCCTAACAGACAAGATCCCACAGACTTGGTGAGCCTAGCAAAAAAGCACAAGAATGGGTCAATTGACTCCCGAGGAAGAAAAATGAGCCTGCTGCGTGGTACTGCTGGGGAAACAGCCAGGCTGACTTGCTTTTTTTTTATAGTTTCAAATGGATAAAACTGATAAAGTAAGATGGTCAAACAAAAGTACATTCATGAAGTCATTGTCTGACTTGCTGAACCTTTATCTCAGTTATTTATGGTGAGTTAGGATATCGGATCTGAGGTTTTACATATGAAAGCTGCAGGCACAATTTGCTTGATTCCAAAATGGGGCAGTTATCTACTTCGCAGAAGACATTTAATTGCTGTATCCTTAACAACAAAGTGGCTTCCAGCTAAGCTGAGTGCCAGTCATGAGTTTGCAATGGCAATTTTTTTACCCTCCAACTCAGAACTCAGTGTGCTTTGCTTTACTTATCTTTCTAAAAAAAAAAAAAAAAAAAAAAAAAAAACTAGAGAAAATCCTTTTTTTGCAGCCCAGAATGTTAACACCACACTACATTCTCTGCTTTGAGAATTCTTAGTTTTAATTACCCCTCAGAAGAGCCATGCCGTTAAGAAGGCCCGCCTGCAAAAACCAAGAATTTCAGAAGTTTTTTTAGAAAGGTGAATTCTCCTTTAAGATTTTTCAGGGATCACAAGGCTAAAGTTTTTTTCCCTATCAAATGGCTTTGCTTAGAATTAGACCGATGTTTTCCTGTGACACTGTGAATAACCATGTGCTCAGATAAGCATTTAGTTAACAACACCATTCTGCCATCATCACCCTGTATGGTTTCTTTACTCTGCAAACCAGTTACCACATTGTCCAGGCAGCATTTATTGCCTTACAGGAACAAAATGAAGTTTTAGCTTTTAGGAAGAGTACAAATTGCTTAGAAATAAATAATCACTTGGGAAAAGAAAAATCTAAACGTAACTGAAAAGACAATCTGATGTATAGCAGCCCAGGCATTAACTACCACAGAGACATTTCAGCTCCTTACTTTCCCACTTTTTTTTGCAGGACGTTTGAGCTCTTGTATTTTCACATTCAGTAACCTTAAACATTGAATTGGTTAAGTTCTCCATGTGGTGCAAAACAGCCCAGATTGCAGATATTTTTTGTCCTCCTCAGACCAGTATAATAATGATTCCACATGTATATCCAATAGGGCCAGAACTTGTATTCACATCATCCTCTCCACAATCGCCCAGATAACTTTATGAATGGGCGAATGGCCAACTAGGGAATGATGGGAGCTAAAAATTTTACCTGCTGAGAGAAAAAAAAAAAAAAAAAAAAAAAGAAATCAAGCTGTTTCAGTGGGGTGCTAAAATACACTTGTATTTACTTGTCCTCACTCCCTTTGTCTCCATCGCAGAAGCAAACCTCTGCGTCTGTCCTCCAGTTTCACAGAAGACAAGAAGACTGAAGTGAGTGCTTTGAATGTGGTTTTCCAAATGTTGAATGACCATATTAGCCAGTTTCTCTCTCGAGCTAAAGAGAGTCAGATCTACATTTTTCCCCTGTCTAGAAGAATTCCTCATCCACCTTGCAGGTAACTTTTAGGAATTTCAACCAAGTGGCAAAAGTATTCACCTTTAGAGAACAATTCCTACTCTTTGAAGCGTCCTTGATCTTAATGAGGTGTTCAAGTACAAACCCCAGTCCCTATAAGGTGCAAAGCCTGCTGGATGAGGCCATGCAGGGTTCAGGTACCAGCACACTTATCTGTCAAGACTCAATACTGAATGAAACAGATTCTCCTGTAAGGAGAGAGCTTCTCCTCTGAGCGATTGTTTCCAAACAGCATATTGAATTGTGAATACAATAAACAACAACAAAATAACACTAAGTAGAAAATGAGTTCCAATACTAAAAGCCCCATCATCATGAAATCTACTGAAAAAAATAAGACCTAACACTCTCCTTGGCTCTTCTTTTCCCACGCCAATAGGAATAAAGTCAGCCAAGCAGCATTATTTCAGACAGGTTCCATTTCTGCAACATTTTGTATGCTTCACAGCTTTCAGTTACTCAGGCAGAGGAGGCTAACTATGAAATTATTACAGAAAATAAAGCAGTCCATGTACAGAAGAAAAAAAATATATATATTTGCAAATGCTGATATAGAAAGAAGCATATGAGGAACTCTTTAACGATGCCTTTCTGAGAGCACTACAGTTCTCCTGTCCCCAGTGTTAGAAACCAAGCAGAGGAGGCATGAGACCAGTGTGTGACAGAGCAGTGACCTGCTGGGGAAAAAAACAAGGCAAAAGAAGGAAAGTGTAACAGCTGAGGAAATAGGGACATGTAACCTGCAAAGAATATACGGATGCTTTCCAGACATGCAGAGGTGAGTAAACCAACACGCAGATGAAACTGAACTTGGCAGGAGACTTAAAAAATAACAAAAAGCAATTTCTACAGATACGCTGGTCAGAAGACGAAGGCCAAGGGAAGCATACTGCCTCTGATAAGTGAGAAGTGAGAAAAGGGAATGACAGACATAGGGAAGGTGCTCAGCGAGTCCTTCAGCCCAATCTTTGATGGCAGTCAGGCTTTCCATATCTCTCGTGTCCCTAAACCTCTAGATGGGGAATGGCGGAGCAAAACCCCTCCCACTGTAAGAGAGGAGCGAGTCTGAGACCACCTGAAAAGACTTAATGAGTACGAGTCTATGGGGTGTGATAGCATGCACCCCAGGGTCCTGAGGGGACTGCCTGATGCAACTGCTGTGCCACTCTGCATTGTATTTGATGGCTGTCAGGCAAGTCCCCGTTGACTGGAAGAACATCACAGCAAAGCAGATGAATGCCAATCTGTAACCTCGATAAAGAACCATTGCCTGTGCCACGTCCAAATGGACTGACACAACCAGGGTGGTATCCTGCACAGCTCTCTATTTTCTAGGCGTCTCCTTATCAAGAGCAACTTGATTTTACAAGCTGCAAGAAAGAGCTCGCTGACAGATCCAAGAGGCTTGGGCTCAGTCAGTTCAGACACACTCTCCTTCACATGCCTGCAGTAAACACGTGGGGAGGGTTCACGATTTCTCACTGCCTACAATACTGTGCAGCACAGGTACTTTTCCAGAAGAGACGCCTACGATGTCCACCGCAGCACTCACCACTAAGGTGAGTGAATGTTCAACCCACAATGAACTACTCCCTTTCTTTGGCTTTACTCTAATCTTTACACAACAATATTAAAAACAAAAAAATTCAAAACGCTGCCACAGAAAGTTACCTGATACATGTCCCCATAGTTTTCGATGTCTCCACTTCCAGGATGAGATTTGCCACCATAGAAATCCCAGGCAGAGTTGGGCACAGCAGGAAACCCTCTGTTCCGTGTTGAATAGCTCCCACAGGTGGCTGAGCCACTACAGATCCGCGTGTGTGACTGACACATAAATACAAATCTGGAAAAGTAGTGGTTGCATTTCAGTATGCATTGTGATGCTGTCGAAGCAACAGCCAGAGCTTTACCGCACTGCTGTTAATTTGACCTTTTATCCCTCTCCCTTTATGCTCCATTTAACCCTGCTTTGAGAATAGGAGCAGTAAATTTGTACCACTGAAACTGCCTTTCCGTGATGCTAGAATGGGATGATAATAGCAGAGTGGCAAAGTCTTTGGCTAAAGCACATGAGAATGAACCCAAATGCAGCAGCTACAAATGTAGAAGGCAAGGAAAAGAGCTGCTCAGCTTTAGAAGGCCACAGGTAGGGAAGGATCACTGGAAATAGATGCCCTTACCTCCACTGCCAACCCTTAAATGAGGTCTGGGAAGGGGTGGAGCCAGGATCCACCCCTTCTGGTCAGCCAGGTTTCATTGCATATACCTGAGCATCCCTTGGTTGGCCCTGCCTTCCCACCAGGTGCTCAATCACTGCTTCAGGCTGTGACTTAGCATTTCCTCTACACCTTCTCAGTGTATCAATTACAGATTTTCCAGGCACTTTCTCCAACACTGTTGCTTCTGGTCACCTTGACTCTGAACTCCTTTTCACTGTCCTAGACAGTGGTTTAAGAAAAAGTCAGTATGTGAGATAAGAATATTGATTCATTTCCATTCTGAATTGCATTTAAAGCTATTTTGTTTATTTTCTCTCAGCACAGCTGTGAGCTTTTTCTCATTTTCCTCCTCAGTTTCCCTACTGTGATCAGTACTGTATTATTACAACCTGGGCAGTATAAGCATTAGATATAATGTTTTACCAGTGCCTCTGATTTCAGTACATAGACTTATGGGCAAGCAAACTAATTTCTTGTTTACTAATGCAGCTAAAGAACATTTTACTATTGACGCTAGATCTGTAAAAAAAAAAAAAAAGTTATTTGTGGAGAAAGTAATAAATACTTATTGCAATAACGTTTATGAATTAATCACAGCTTCTTGTTAAAAAAAAAAATAATCAAGATTTCAACTTATATCAATTCAGTTTTCTTACAGAAGAAAAGAAACCACGCTGTGATGCAGTACAAATCGAACTTGAAGTTCCCTGGGTGTCTGCATAAATTTCAGATTTATATAATGGAATTTTGCATCACAAATTAGCATTCGCCAGGTTATTTCAGCAGACGGAGGAAAACAGCAGCCACCCCCAGCTCCCCTGCGGTGCTTACTGGGCCACACGGGAAAAGGGTTCCGCCTCACCGTTAGCGTGCAAGTGAAAGAAATAATTTGTACTTTTCCAAGGATTCTTAGGGATTTCCATTAGTCTGTGGTGCATCATGTGACCGTCACATATATACAGTCATGGAGTGGAAGAAGTCCTGTCCACCGTTTACTAAACCTGTGACATTGAAGAAACCCATGCAGACTTTCAGATGTGCAAAGAAGTCTTGAGTACGTATTTGCTCATTATAAAAAAAAAGCTTCTGAGTCGATCATCAATATGATTAATAACACAGTAAGCACCTGGTTATTTCCTTTACGCATGTCAGGTGTTATTTAGCATGTTGAGTAAAGTCAGATTTGAATTTAATGCACCGAACTGGTTGGAAAGACATGAAACGCGTAAAAGTAGTGATCAGAGTTCACTTCTAAGGTTTCCTTCTTCCATTTAAGAAAACTTCATTAACATTTTTCTTATCACATGCGATGGAAAATACAGCAAATACTTTTTACTTACTTAACTAGGAAGGAATAAGAAAAAGAATGGAATGCTTTTGCATACCCTTGTTCCTAACAGCTTAAAATCGAGGCTCGTTCATCTGCTTTCAACAAACAGTACAGAACGCCTGTAAAAACAACTCATTTAATTTAATTAATCTAACTTTTTTAGACAACAGCGTTGTTCCATTTTGCTTTGCTTAAAAGAAAGGTGGATGGCTGTGCTACGGAACCTAAGGACAAGAAAGAGCAGTGGCTACGTGGTTACGCTCTCATTAATATTAGGGCCTCCAGAATGAATTAGAGATAGAATGCAAAGGAGTGTGTGGGAGGGAATTTTTTATTTCTTCTTGCTGCGGCCAAGGTAAATAGTAACCTGATAATAGAATGCCCTTTAAACTTGGAACTGAAGAGGTTCTAATGGGGAAAGTGGTCAACAGGTTTAAATTATTCCATTCAGTTTGTCGCCTTGCTTTACTGCTGTGTAACAAGTTCAATCCCATTTACTGATATAAAGTATGTGTCCAGTGGGAGTAGAGTTCTGCACTTCTAGTTGTGGTTTGTGAAGACATAAAACAAAAACACAGTTTTTGGTGAAGTAACTTGAGTTACAAAACACTCTGGGCATTACAGCGCTTGTGAATAGCACTGAAAATTCAGTTATCATTTACAGAAGTGATAGTCGGGGAGTTTTTGAAGATGATGGAAACTATTGATGGGGTCAGCACTGAAAATGAGATTTAAAAGCTGCCTTTTCTTCCTAGTTATGATGAATTCAGGCAAACTCTTTGCAGAAGATAAAAACACTGAACTCTTCTGCTGATAAATATGCATTGAATCTAGAACATGGAGATGAAGTTTCTAAGGCGGAGTATCTTTCATATCTTGACCAAGAATAAAGACTGCTTTTAAATACAGTTTTGTTGCAAGATGGCTGATAATCATGGATCAGTTGTTGCTGCTTATCTGAGCTACAGATTCACTCGTACACTTCAAAGCTGTGTAATGGAAAGGTCCAGATTTCTTTTCAGAAGAGTTTTCTCGAAAGATGTGTCTGAGCTATTTTGGGGCATTACACAAATGGAAATTTGCCCTCCTAGACATTAGGTATGCTGGCACATCTCAGTAATTGGGCTGTCCTGGCTAACCATCGAGCACAAGAGCGGAAGTTAAATGGTGCCTGCAGAAGTTACCCTCGGATGGTGTTTCACATTTCCTATCCCTATTTTCAGTACTGATTGAAATTCCTGGGTCTGTCTAGAATGCACCCTGCTTGAACTGAGACTTCTGTTCTTAACCTCCATTCTTTCAGCAAGTCGTCTTCTGTATTACCTCCTACTGGTTTGCCGTGCTGAATGAGCAGCTATTGCATAGCTAATTCTTGATGCCATTTCCACTTTGCTTCGGTCTGTGCATCAGAATGGTTTTTAAGTAGAAGGTGCTCTTGCGTACATCTTCTAGGCTACAGAGAGTCAAATAAACGTGCCCTGCATCCATTTTGCCCATTTTGTTCATAGCAGGAAGTTTAATTTCACAGGTTGTATTTCTGTGGACTTAAAGAACATAGGCAGATATTTTTGATATGTCAGTGTGTGTTATAAGACTCTTCACACCAACGATGAGGTTTAGTAAAAAAATACAGTATGATAGCGTTAGAATAATACTTTTTTCTTTAACAGTGACAGCCAAATACACCAGCTTTGACCTTGTAAGCAGCATTTCATTCCCTTTCTGTTTTTAAACAAATACATTTTCAGATGGGATGAGAGTTTTATTGAGAAGTACACGTGTTGTGTCTTTGCAGAAAAACTTTGTGATTTGCCACTTGTAGAAGATGGAAGGATTACCCCATGTTATTACAATTTCAAAGGTTGCTATTTCCTTACGCATAAAGGAAAAAACCTTTCCTATTCTTGCGTGGCTGGTTATACAACTGAAACCAGGACTCAGTACAGAAGAATAACTTGTACAGAAAAAGGATGGTCTCCAGTGCCACAATGCTACAGTGAGTTCGCTTCTTCATTTCATCATTGCTTCTAGCAGAAAACTGTTTTAGCTCAATTTCCTTAAGCATAGAGGGACAAAAGGTGCAGAACAGTAGGGATAAAAATGTGTAAGCTAGGTCAAGGTGAAATTCATTAGGTCTATTCATACATCGAATTGTTTTATGCTAGTATATGTTCTAAGGACTCTTACCACATATGCTTTTTAAGAATTCCAAGAAAGCTGCCCAGTGTAACTGAACTTGGGAAAAATAATTGACATTTTATTTACAGATGTGCATCTGAGCCTCCTTAGCTCCAGAGACATATTCCATGGTACTACCCTCTGCTCAATGATTGCGGGAGCATTTCAATAAAACAAGAAAATGAAATTGGATGGAAATAATTTAAAAACCCCACTTTCTTGCCTATCAGGAAAAATATTACATCAATTATTTCTTCCTAACCAAACCGTCTCTTTTCATTTAGAAAAATGCAATCAGCCTCTTCTGGAACATGGCATTTTTTACGGTACAGAAACGTACTTCAAAATACATGAGAAACTACAGCACAAATGTAATCAAGGCTGCCGAGCTCCCAGAGGTGGTACTGAAGATACAGTACAATGTCAATTAGGTGGATGGTCTTCCCAAGCAAGCTGTACTAAGAAAGTTGGTAGGATTGTTTCTTTCCTTCTCATTTCATATATGTTCATAAAATTCCGCTGTCCTTCCCGTACCTGTAAGGTCAAAATGCCTTTGTTAGTTTATTTGAATATTCCTGAAATTAGTCCTCAGCTGTACCTCATGCGATGAAGTTGTCAGATGTTTCATGCTGTTGTTTTGTGAATTGGTATAGTTAAAACTGTGGAATCGGTACAGGTGAGATAATTTTGTTTCAAATTAACTCATTTCTATTCAAGCTTTGCACCCAAATGAACACTAGAAAACCTATGTAAACTGTTGCATTTTTAATTGTTCATAGTTTTCAAAGACTGCTTCAGATACAATCACTTTAAAGGGAAATGTTAGATAAGTAAGCTTAAAGGAAGAAGGAAAACCAACAGTATTATTGATTTAAGTCATGCCAAGTACCTGAGTTACATCATGGCAACTACTTCACAACGCAGCGAGAGCTCCGAGTGAATGAAGTGCTGCTATATGAATGGGATGAGGGATACCACACTGCAGGAGGAAACACTACACAAGAGGCAGTTTGTCTCGCGTGTAGACGGTCCCTTACTGCAAACTGCTCAAGCACGTAGTGGAAATGAATTCTCTTTGAAATGTGACATAGTCTACAACCGAATAAAAAATTTATAAGTTTTATAAACTGTTGGGATAAAAAAAGCTTTTATGGTTTTTGTTTTTTTTTTCCCTAGAAATAACCTGTGCCTCAAGATTTCTTCGCATTCTGTTACTCTCATTGCATTCAAAGTTATGCATTTGTTTTTCTACCAGACCTTCAGCTCTGGCTGAAGCCGGGGGGGAGGGAAGGGTCCCCTTTGGCAACAATAAATGGCAGATGAATGTCATTTATAAGGCTGTGAAGATGAGCACATAAAGTAAATAATAATGCACTGCAGTAGCCTATTGCTTTGCACTGAGTGTGCTGGCAGTGCTTTTCCTGCATCTGTATAAGGTTTTGCAACAAGAGGCTTCACCAAAGTTGAAAAACAAACAAACAAACAAACAACACACTCTTCTTTTCAGTATGAATGTCTGAAATACACTGTCTACCTCTCTCATTCCCACAGTCCAGACAACTAAATGGAACCCCTCCTCAACATGGAGCACCAGTTCTTCCCCCAGGACACTTCTCTGCCTAATATGATCCATGGTCCTCTGACACAGAGACCAAGTAAGACCACTGCTGTCAAATCCGTATATTGAATGGCATTAAAACTCAATTTCTTTTCTTTTTTTTCCCTTTCTTTCTTCCTTCCTTCCTTCCTTCCTTCCTTCCTTCCTTCCTTCCTTCCTTCCTTCCTTCCTTCCTTCCTTCCTTCCTTCCTTCCTTCCTTCCTTCCTTCCTTCCTTCCTTCCTTCCTTCCTTCCTTCCTTCCTTCCTTCCTTCCTTCCTTCCTTCCTTCCTTCCTTCCTTCCTTCCTTCCTTCCTTCCTTCCTTCCTTCCTTCCTTTCTTTCTTTCTTTCTTTCTTTCATTTTTTTTCTTTTCTTTTTTCTTTTTTTTTTTTTTTTTAATAGTCTAAACAGAAGCTTTAATAGTTTCTTGCTACTCTCAATGGATTTATCTTGCACAGTGGTACTTGCACCCTACACCAGAGCCCTACTGCTCTAGTGGACCTTCAGCATTGATTCATCCCAGTCTTCAGCTGAAAGATTCCTTTTTCTCCAAGTTCCTGCGACAAAAGATCTGTGTGTGCAAAGGCAGTCAGCAGGCCTTTGTTCTCTTGAGATCTTATTCCAAGAAATTATGTCCAATTATTTGGTAATGGAGTGACTAAAGCAAGGCTTTAGCTGTCCTGTAATTTCCCTTATCAGCAAAAGCAACAACAGGAAAATCAGGTACTACTCACTTGCTTTATTTTCTTAGAATTCAACTCATGTTTATATCCCACGTGAATACCGAGACAGACAGACTCCATGAACAGTACACAAATGCAGTGTACTGCTTTGGTTCATTTTCACGAGCTTGGCTGAATTAATTAGGTGAAGTTAAAGAAAAATCTCTGTGTTGAAGGCATTTCAAGGTCAAAGAATCATCCCTTGCTGCACTGAGCTGCGTGTGCTGCACACACTGCCTTTCAAAAAATTCTTAGGAAAGTGAACTTCAAGAAAAATGTGCGTATCTTCTACAAAGCTCTGTCAAGTAGGGCAGTAAACCTCTCCCCAACAAGCAATACGCCAATGCCACATAAGCACGTTAGCTGTTCCTATCCATCAGCTGCAATACGGCACCACTGGATCAATTACCAAAAAAATAAAGCACGAGAGTCTCAGATCCATCAAGACAGCAATGCATGCTCACCAAAAAATGAAAAGGATGGCTCATTCCAGGATCTGGACAAAAGTAAAGTAAGCACGCTCACCTTTATGGATACATCTTGGAGTAGGTGACCAGCCACTCTTTGTGCACATAATTTCACCATCGTCATTGTCAGTACGATAATTTGTATTGCAGAAATATTTAGTTCTTTCACCTTTGTAATAGCTTTTCCAATTATTTTGGGTAATACCATTTTCCAGATACCTGACATCACATATTTCTAAAGAAGAAAAGTAAGTACATTTAACCACAGTAATAAAAAAACAGCCAAAACTGTACTAAAATAATTCTTAGGAAGAGAGTTACCAAAAAAGCCTCCTACTATCCTTGTGTCTATCCCCAAAAGACACCAGTGTTCAAACCTGAATCACAGCCTTCCACTGCCTTGTAATCACTGTATCCCCAAAACAGGAGTTTTACAAAGCACTAAGAACTGGCCTAGTAAACTAAAGTCCTTACTGTAGTTAATAAGCAAGGCTGGCTGATTTCACTGCCTCGAGCGTCATGTATAAGAACTCTGGTATGCTCTGCTAAGTCTCTCAAATTTTGATGTGTGTGCTGAGACACATAAGGCATTTGATCCCAGGCAATTTTATATCTCTGTGCAAGTGCATCAGCCACTCAAACCAGCTTTGGAGAATTTATCAACAGCTAAGCATGCTGTCCCTACAGCATCCTGTATCCCAAAACCTAGAAACATGGAAGGAATGTTGTGGTTGTGTTATTGAAGTAACTGATTGTCTACACTGAGCACAACTCTGCTCATTCCCTGCATTGATCTCCTGTCCACTGAGGACAGCAGGAGAAAAATCAACCTTCAGTTGATCCTTCATCTATATAGATAGGTAGAAACTGCACTGTGACCAAAGATCTGGGTTATGAGAAAAGTCCTCAGTTCTCTGGTTTAAATTTGTTTCCCATAGTTGAATGATTAATTCAGTGCATCTGGATCTCTTATTGCAGACATTCTTCCTCTCAGGTTCAGGTTGAATATTGAAAAAAACTTCTCAGAAAGGGTGATGGTGCATTAGAACAGGCAGACCAGAGAGGTGGTGTGTGACTCTATGATTTCCCATTGCCTCAAATTTGACTCATTTCTAATAAATGGATCAAATGTCTTTTTTTTTCAGAAGACATCTCTGCAAAAGGACAAAACACAGGCAAGCATAAAGAAGTTTGTTTGCAAGCCCAAATCCAGCTCTGTGCTCTCCATCTTTTCCTCACTGAAAGTGCATCCATCAATTCGTGGCCTCCGCTTCAAATAAAATAGAATGGAGAATGCCAGCAAAATGGTTGAGCAACCAACTAACTAACCAGACCAAAAAAAGAAATAATTAATTTTTCCACTGTCTGACAAATTGGTTTGGGTTTCAAGGGGACAGTTATGGAGTCATGATTAAGTGGACTTAATGCACATAATCTGCCAAGCTGGCTTTTTGGATTCCCCCCCGGAAGAGATGTGGCTCTTCCTTTTGAGTCCAGAAGGACATAATCTGGAGGAGGACGACTTCTGCAAATGAAGACATTTGTTAAAAAAGACATTTGGGACCAAAGAGAGGATGGCAGTGCCTGCCTGGCATGAGGACAGCAGAGAGAGGACAGCAGGAGTGTAGGAGGAGTCAATCATTACCCAGTGACACAGCTGCCAAGCATCAGGAACAAAAAGGTCAAGGACCTCTTGACTCATCATTTCCCCAGTGCCACTGTCCTAAAAACGAAGATCTTGGATATCTTCTTCCATTTTTCCTCTCTAGAAAGGGAAAACAAAGATATGGGAAGGCAGAGGAAGAGAGAGAAGTTAAGGTGTGCAGAAGTCTGTAAAAACATAACAAAAATCTTAACTTTTCTAATGGCACCAAAGGTAGTTCTGCCCAGCATCTGCAGACTCCTATTTGATTTTTTAACAGGCGTTACAGGAAAGAAGCAGCAGAGAGGAGCTCTCAACCTCCAGAAGAGCAACAGCAGATGGGAAAAAAAGTGATCTCACATTCATTAGATTTCCAGCTCAACTAACAGTGTGCAGCTTAGGCTGGAAGAGGACTTGAGCAGGCACTGTGCTGCAGCTGAGGTGTAAAAGCTAAAGGATGAACATCAGCAGATGGGCAGGTCTGAAAGGATGCTCTATGCCCATTGGGGAGCTGCTGGGAAGCACAAAACCCATTGAAACCACAAAGCTATGGATGGGTTCCTAGTGCTGCTGGCAGCAAGAGAGGAGCAAAGCTTCCAGAGGCACTGCGGCTGCCTTGCAGGGCCCCTCTGGTCCCTCAGCCCTCACTCTTTGAAGCACAGCCCCATTGTTTGCCTGTCTTTGAAGTGCCAAATGGGAAACATCCCAGCAGTCCTGCGTGTGGGGACAATAAATCGGCAGCTGGCATCGCATTGAGGCGGGAGGCAATGGGCAGCACCCACCTCCCATTTGCACTAATTGCATCCCTCTTGTTTTTGGAGGAATGGTTAATGACACATTTTTCATTTCCTTCTCCGCATCCCTCCTCTTCATTATTGTTTGTGAGCAAAATCCTTCCAGGAAAGGGCTGCAAGACCTTATCTTGCTCTATCCATTAGCTGAAATCCAAGGCATCTCTTCTTAACTTTCCCCTCTCAGTCCTGGGACAGCTCCTGTTCAGAAGACCCTAGGACCTTTTCTCTTCTGCAAGTGCAACCCAAAGCACTCCAGACAGGGCCAAAGCCCCTCAGAAGTCCATGAAATCTTTTCCAGGTATAGCTGCGTCAGTTTCAAATACAATCCTCCATGGTAAAAGCTCTCCTCTAACCCCCACACCACCACCCAGCATTGGAGCTGGATGCCCTGCAGATCACCTCCTTGTCTTCACCAGTAACTACCCATTAGCAGATTCTCTGTTCTTCTTAACTTTATCTCCTGCCCACATGTTATTTTCTAGGGGATGTAGGCAGGATCCTCAGAGCACTGAGGAATGGCTGAGACCCTCAGGTGAAACCTTATCCACTCCATCGTCTCTCACACCCAACTCTCATCACCACTGCAGCTGTCAGAGGCTGCCCAGCTCAGAGCTGCAGGATGAATGTCCAAAGGTACCTGGCTTTTCATATGAGATTGTTCTTTTCTTGAGCAACCACCTGGCAAAAATGGGTTCCAATGTTTACCTGGCTTCTGTGTTACTTTAATTCTTACACAACCTGGGAGGAGGAGCGGAGGACTCATGGACGTGCCTTTGTTATTGCATGAATAAAACCCTGCTTCTGTCAGTGACACAAAGGGGACTGCTGCCACCCTTATAACAGCTGCTAAGGCCAGAGGCAACATGGTTATGGGCAACCCATTTGGTTTGTTCCATGTATGGGAAGAGAAGTGGTAGCTGCCCCATCCCTGGAGGTGTCAAGGCCAGAGCCCCATCACTCAATGGGGATTCAGACAGTCTGATTTGGTGGGGGGCATCCAGCCCATGGCAGGGGGTTGGAACTGGGTGATCTTTGATGCCCCTTCCAACCCAAGCCATTCTATGATTCATCCTAAACTCCAGCTTCACTTTTTGCGGACTACTGTGGCCAAGGAGGATCAAACCCAGTCCTCATGCACAGAACCAGACACCACAGGTCAAATCTCAGCAAAAAACACTTTGTCACCAAGCCTGCCTGAAACAGCTTTTGTGGATTTAACCACTGCATAATTCCTGCTAATTAACCATATCCCTTTTGTCCTCAGGAGAGACATACCTGTACAGAAGGCATCTGGTTCAGCCACTCTGGAGCAGGATGGCAGCAACTAACTCCTATACCTTATCCTCACCCCACCTGCCCCAGCAGCAAAGATAAGTAGAGCCAACAGGATGAGGTGGTGCCAACAGGAGAGGGGCTCTTGCAAGCTGGACACTTCCAGCTGCTTTCCCCAAAGCAAAGCAGGATGTTTGCTCATACCCTCAATGCTTGGCTGTCCCAGGGCATTACACAAGACCCCTTTTCTTTTTGTGGATCGCAGCTGCTCCCCAGCAGCAAGGAATCAAATTGCCTCATTATGGTTTTAGGATTGCTAATTGCCAGTTACAAGAAACCCAGCCATAGAAGACAATGTCTCTCTCTACTCCCTGAAAGACAACACCGGCCCTGGGGATGATCTCTGGGTGCAGCAGCCCATACGCACAGCACTGAGTGAGTGATTTTTCCTGGCTTCTCCTCCTTGTGCATAGATTTGTGATGACATGGTAATTCAAGAGGCAGCAGCCTCAGTGAGAGCTGAAGAAGCCCAACTTGCACCCTGGTTTTTACATCCATTCTCACATAGCAACCAGCTCTGCTCTTTTGGGATGCTGAACCACCGCTGTTCCACAGGGCCAGCCTGGAGGAGTTGCCTCAGCCTGAACTTCTAGCCTGGTTTTGTTTGCCCTGCAGATTGCTTTCTTCACACTGTATTTGATTACCTGCCATATATTTGTGGGAGATTTCACCTTTTATAACTTCCTCATATCACGTATTCAGGATTAACACAGCTACTGCTAGAACACCCTTACGCTCGTGTTCTTCATCCTGTTTACTTTACAGGCAACCCATATATGTTTCCCATGCTCCGCTCCTGGGCAGTGCTGGAGATCAGACTGGTTTAGAAGTGAAACCACCCAACTCCTCATTGTGCACAATGAATGGCTTTGAGCAGCAGAATAAGTCACACAGCCCCTTCTTCTTTAAGACCCACACTCCTCTGTGTGCCAATTGCATGCCTCAAGCACTCCCTGTGCACAGGTCAATGGGCAATCCCAGTGAGCCCACCCTGAGCTGCAGATAGCTCAGACTGATCTCCCTTTGTGCTGTAGTGATATTACTAAATCATATTTTTATTGCTGTCATATTGGTAAAAAAAATATGCACTTCAGTACAACCATTAACCACAATTACCACTCATTTGCACAGAATCTGAAACTAGATGTGCATTTGCTCTTCTGCTATCAACCAATAAATCTCAAGTGCACGTGGACCAGACAGCAAGGCAAGCAATCATTTCGCCTGTAGCTACTTTTAGTTGTCCCAGCAAAGAGCTTTGCAAACAGCATTTTCTCCATTTTTGTTGACTGGTGGGTGCACCATCACGGCAGACAGCCAAGGTCAGCCTGGATGGGGCTCTGAGCACCCGATGGAGCTGTAGGTATCCCTGTTCACTGCAGGGAAGTTGGACCAGATGACTTTTAAGGGCTCCTTCCAACTCAAACAGTTCTATGATCCTGGAGCCCACAGCTTGTCCTTGGGCTCTGACCATTTGTAATCTCCTAGCCATGTAAGTCCTTTATGGGGCCCTGGTGTCTGCTCAGAGCTCCCCTGTGCAGTTTGCCTGTCCTCCAGGACAATGGGCATTTGGATTAAAATATCTGTTAACTTGCTGAATTTTTTACTCTCCCCTGGGCTCTGGAGTCCAAGTAGTGCAGAATTGTTTTGCAGCTTCATGCAGCTCTTTACGGGTCTGTGAGCATTCAGGCTTGGCAGGATCCAGTACGGTGCCAGCTAGCCTAAATTCAGCAGCACTCCAGCCTTGAGGCTTGAGGAAGAGGCTCTTGGAAGCATCCTACCTGCACAGAGAAAAAACCAAAAAATAAAAAACAAAAAACCTACACCCTAAGGCCATAAGAAAGGCATTAAACTGAACAAACCCTACACAAAATTCAGCATGGGCAGAGCTCAGAAAAGGGATGCTGCACAGCTCTGAGCTCCTGAGCACGAAGATACGGACCCAGGTGGGGCTGCTTGGGGGAACCGAGGTCTATAAAGCCCCGACACCCACCCATGCCGATAGGCGTGTTTCTTCCTTAGGCTTAATCACCTCATGCACACACAGCAGGCGGTGATGGTGCGGGACCGGCGTCCCCCACCCGCATCCACCGCTCCGCCCCAACGCCGGCAGCGGTCCGCGGA
Organism: Tetrao urogallus; assembly: GCF_951394365.1. Taxonomy (NCBI): domain Eukaryota; kingdom Metazoa; phylum Chordata; class Aves; order Galliformes; family Phasianidae; genus Tetrao; species Tetrao urogallus. The sequence continues at coordinate 23,887,459 of NC_136818.1, forward strand.
CGCTTAGCGCCCCCTGACGGTACGGGGTGAGCCGCACAGCGCAGCGGGGCGGGGGCGGGCTGAGCTCGCGGAGATGTTTCTGTCGTGATTCAAGTTCATTAGTTCCGATGATGCCTCCGAAGGGAAACGTTCCTCCTTTCGATTCCAGCCGACTTGGGCCCGAGCCTGTTTTTCATAAGGGCCGGTAAATGCAAACAGATAGGGCTCTTCCATTGGAAACAGGCGTGAGACATAATTAAAGAAGTATGCACTGGCGTTTCAAAGAACCGTTTTCAATTACTGCTATTTCGAGAGTATGAAGGGGAAATATTTTAAACAAGACCGCTTCAGAAACAGATGATGTTTGTCATTAGTTTTGAAATAATATTTGATTATGGGATCGAGGTTTTCATTTGCCAGATCTCCCTTACATGGGCACAATGAGGCTGATGCACTATGGTGTGGGAGCAGGAGTGCAGGTCCTAGGGAGAGGGCTTTTTTTCCCATAGGAAATGTCCTCCTTCTCCCATCTCCCATTTTTCAGTTATAGGATCATTCAGATTGAAAAAGAGCACTAAAAAGAGCACTAGGATTACCAAGGCCAACCCCAATCCCCCCAACATCATGCCCACTGACCACATCCCTCAGTGCCACATCTCCACTGTTCTTGAACACCTCCACAGATGGTGACTCCACTGCATTCCATACTGACACCCATAGGTTCAGCACCACATTACCCAGTAGCTAGAGGTCAACGAACCTCTCCAAGCTTCCTTTGGCCACATGCAAAGTGGGCACATCCACATTCCCTTTCATCTTCTGGATTCTTCCAGCACTTCAGTCACTGGGGCTCCTGGGAGACCCCAAAGCCTTCATGAAGTCAGCAGCATGGGAATTGCCTGGCCATGGAGGAGGGCTCTCCACTGACATCTGCCCAGCGAGCTTGTGAGGCTAGAGCAGCAGAAATGCTGGTCCTCGACAGACCATGAGAAATCATTTCCTTGTGCTATTTACAGCAGCCAAGGACATTTTTTCCTTCTGGAAACACCGCAAGGAGGATGTTTCTCATGGCTACTGAGAAAGGGGAGGGTCTGCTCTGGGGAATAGTGTGAGCTGGGGCAGCACCACAGCACATCAAAGTGAGCCCAGGAGGCCAAACCCAGTATTTCGCTGCTCCTGTGTCAGAGTGCAGCATTGCTGGCGTCAGCACAGGCTCTCGTATGTAGGATGAGCATCAGCAGGCTGCAGGGACATCCAGCAAGTGGAGGCATCAACAGACAGCTCCTGTCCATGTTCCTGGGCCCACAGCTATTCCCAAATCCACGGCTGCTGGACCTGAGGCGCACATGATGGCTTCCCTGTCTCACCGAGGGTCAGATGATTCCTGCAGATTCTGTGCTCACCTGGTGGAGCTGGACATGGGTGGCAATGCCTCCTTTTCCATGCATGGATTTTACAGGGGCTGTAAGTGGTGGGTAAGTCAACATTTTCTCACTGAGTCACCATTGCCATTCCCAGTGCAGTTTCCCACTCCTGCTGCCCACTTCGAGGCATGCAGGGGCCCAGGCCCTTTCTCCCCATCTCCACTCCCATCCCCTTTCCCAGCTCCATCACTATTACCACCCCCAATCCCATCCCATCACTCCCCTTCAGCCTTTGGTGACAGAGAGCTATGGCTCCACCACTGGCCTATGGCCTCCCAGGTCCAGGTATGAGCAGAACACTGTGATGATCCAGCAAATCCTCCCTTTCCACACCCACCTCCCTCCCTTCTTACACCACAGCCCCTCAGAAAGGGACCATCCACCTGCATCACCGTCAGACACCATCCTTTGGCATGGTCCCAAGCTAATCCTGGTGCTTTCCAACCACTTGTAAGACCATGACAACACCACCAGCCCTGATTTCTGCTTGCCTCCTGCCTCCATGAGCCTGCAGAAAGCATCCTGCAGAGAGCAGCCACTGTGTCAAAGAGCAGAAGGGTTTCAGCTTTGGCCAAGCTCTGGCAGGTTCCCAAAGCTGGGAAGGAGAAAAGAGTTATGAAAACACTCATCAGAAGGCAGTGAGAAATTAGATGTAGGTCACTTGAACTCCAGCCCCGAGAAAAGGGGTCAAGCCCACGGGGTAAAGCACAGCTGGATGGGAAGAAGCCAGCAGAGTTTTGGAGGAGAAATGGCTTGATCTGTTAATTTGCTGACATTCCCCAGGCTGGGCTTTTCCTCCCCTCGGGGATGCAGGTCTGGCCTCACGTGCACACAACGGGATGTGGATAATGCCTCAGGGATGGGGTCTGGCCCAGGTGACTGGGACCATACATCTGCTGCGAGAAAGCCACAGTGCAGTGTGATTCTCCTTTTAACACACATTTTAGGGATCGTGTGATGCTTTTCTTACCATTTGAAGACATTTAAAAGAGCACAGGGCCTTGCTTTCACATCCTCTAAATCTGAGTGAACAAGCCTGAAATTTGTATTAACACTGACATCAAAAAACATGACTTGCAAAATTAACTTAGTGCAGTTCTACCAGTGAAGTTCTTTCCTTCTCGTTTGCACACATTTACCAGTAATTATTGCAAACACCAGTTCCAACACCTCCACTGCTGCCCCTTGCCTAACATCAGGCAGCTCTTCACAGATGCCAAACCTCCAATTTCAAAAGCAATTTGTACTTGAGAACAATTATCTCCCAAGAACAACAACTTTTGCTTTGGGCACTTTGTATATTGCAATTTTTAAATTGCTGCTACTCAGCAGTCTGAAAATTTAGTGGAGAGCTGGAGAACATAACTTCATCCGATTTCTGTCTGTAGGGAAGAGCTGAAACCAGGCATAAGGGCTGCAGTGAGGCTGGAGATCCGAGCTGGGGAGGAGCTACCGAGATATAGAATCATAGAATCATAGAATCACCAAGGTTGGAAAAGACCTAAAAGATCATCCAGTCCAACCGTTCACCTATTCCCAGTAGCTCCCACTAAACCATGTCCCTCAACACAACATCCAGCCTTTCCTTGAACACCCCCAGGCTCGGTGACTCCACCACCTCCCAGGGCAGTCCATTCCAGTGCCTGACCACCCTTTCTGAAAAGTAATACTTCCTAATGTCCAGCCTGAATCTCCCCTGCCGTAGCTTGAAGCCATTCCCTCTGGTCCATTGAAGCCATTCCTCTGTCATCACTAATGACACGAGAGAAGAGGCAGACCCCAGCTCACTACAACCTCCCTTCAGGAAGTTATAGAGAGCAATGAGGTCTCCCCTGAGCCTCCTCTTCTCTAGGCTGAACATTCCCAGCTCCTTCAGCCTCTCCTCATATGGCCTGTGTTCCAGACCCCTCACCAGCTTTGTTGCCAAGCAGATGTTGCTTTAGCCATGAGCTGAAAGAGGCAAAGGGGAGCAAATCCTCTGTGCCAGCCCAAAGTATGGCTCAGCCATTCAGATGTACAATTATAGAACCAGCTTGGTTAGAAAAAACCTTCAAGATCATTGACTCCAATCACTGACTTGACCTACAGAGTCCTGTCAGCAGCCCAAATCCCTTAGTGCCATGCCCTCACATCTGGGGACACAAGATAGAACTTCCCTCTGAAGAGCCCAAGACCCTCTACAGAACAGAGGAACCACAAGGAGCAGGTGACCCTTGGAAAGCACAGGGCAGGGCCAGATACCCAGATCTCCAGCCAGCTAGGTGGTGGAGGTTCTCCAAAGACGGCATCCCCTTGGATGCTGCATTCAGGGCCATAGGGAGCCAAGAGACACATTCAGCCTCCCTCTGCTTCCAACTTCATCTTGCCCTGGAAGGCTTTGCAACCTTGCTCCTTCTGGGAGATTTATAGCTTGGCCCCACAGCTGCACTCAGTTCAGAGTTTACATAAATGTTGGGCAAAGTCCATCGTTGACATTTCACGCCATCAAGGACTGTAACAGCTGCTGAAACAGCCGAATCATAGGGGTTCATGCCCTGGAGAAAAGGGGCTTTAAATCTTCCCCTGCCCAGCCACTGACCTCATGTCATTGGGCTGCTCCAGCTGCCGGCAGGGCTGATTCATTCTCCTGCAGGGAGATTTCCCTGGGCAGTTGCACAGAGGCTCAGCTCAGGCACCACCAGCACAAGATGCTGCCACCATGATGGAGGCTCCAAGGGATGGAGCACAATCACAGCCTCACCTGCACTTCAGGAAGCAAAGAATACCCTTCAATGTAAGGAAAAGCAGAGCCTGAGAATCAAGGAGATTCCTGCACATTGCTGTTCCCTGATGCTCAGGACAGAGACAGAAGCCATAGAACCTGTTTATGACTTGTACAAACATGATGAATGGCTGCTCCCAAAGCATTTCAGATGGGCTGCTCCTTGTCTGCATCTTCATAAGCTGATGTTTGGGAATAGTTAAAGAGCTGTCTTGACTTGGTTAACTTGATAGCCACAATGTTTCACCAAGCTGATGCAGGATTTATGTCTCAATCAGGCGATAATGTTTGGTAAGCATTTGGTTTTGGTGGAGATTTACGTCCTATCAGACATCTGACAGATTTACATGTCTGCCAGAGGTAGAGTTTCAAGAGGAGCCTACTGTGAAACACTGAGCATAGGGTCTTACTGCTGGAGGGCAAGTCCCTGTGGACACCGTGTCCTGGCCCCTGCTGTTGCATTGCCCTGCTAATGTTTTCAAGTAATAAAATGAAACAAAGTCTAAGGGAGCTGCCTGGTGACAGAAAGCATTTGCAATGTGGTTTTCTTCCTCCATCTTTTTGATGAGAACCCATCATAATCCAGCCTCAGGAGGGAGGTGATGCCCATCTCCTTCTCTTGTTCTCCCAGCAGAGCTGCAACTGAGAGGAAATATCCCTGTGATGCAAGCAATGGCCACAACAGCTTCATGCTTCAAGCAGGTACATCAGCATCTTGAACATCTACAGGTATGGCCAAAAAGTAGCTGGAGCTGATGGCTGGTTTTTGATTGATGGTTCTGAGCATGCTTTGGCACTGGAAGGAACCAGAGGTCCCCACATCACTGATTTGGCATGCTGAGCTTCAAATCCTGGCTCCTTCTCCATGGTGTTCATCATTAATGTGATTAGAATAATTAGATTAGAATCACTACTAATCAGCAAGTGCTCATTTCCTCATTACTCACCCATAACGGGACACGGCCAGCGTGCCGGCACCTTCAAGCAGTGGTTGTTTAATGACTCGTACCTTGAAGGCATCCCAGGAAAAACAAGCACGAGCAGAGTCACTCGGTGTCAAATAAACCACACATTTTAGAATTTGCTGAAACAGTGACGTTTAAGTGCATAAAAGTTCTGGAGGGGGTCATCAGATTTCAGATTTGGTTGCACAAGGTAGCATTTGGCCAGGACAAATAAAGACTTGGGTTTTTTTTCCTCTTCTACTTTAAACAGCTTCCTCCAATCCTTTCTTTGGAAAAGGAGGAAAGGTGAAATGTGGCAAGAAGGGTGCAGGGGAAACAGCTTTTCAGCCACGTTGTGCAAACTCCTTCTTTCCCAACAAACAATACTAGGGACAGGAGCCCCACAACAGTAGCTGGGCAGAGGGACACGAGGGCTTGTCTCAGTCCCAAAGCATTGCAGACCCTTCCTCAGCACCCCCCAGCACCTACCTCCTGTCCATGTCCTTCTCTTCCTTTTTCTTCATCACTTTTGCTGCCCATGGGGAGTCTGTGTTACCTGTTCACATTTAGTGGAAAACATGGCACGTGCAGTAGCTGGATGGGGGAGCAGAGCCTGGACCCACCACTGCTCTCCTGACTAGAGATACTCAAAACCGGGATGTTTTCCTGCTCAATCTACTGTAGAGAACCTGCTTTAGCAGGGAGTTGGGCTTAGTGATCTCCAGAGGTCCTTTTCAGCCCCTACACTTACAGCTGTATCTCAAGAATATAGCTGCGTGCATTAGCACAGAGCAAACAAATATCAGTTGCATGTGTACAGCACATGCAACACGCATTTCCCAAATGATTTTGGGCACAGGAACCTTCCTGCTCCTGTACAGCCCACGCTTCTCTCTGTTTGCTTCAATAAACTCAACACATGTGATGAAATCGACTTACACGCATGCAGCAACGCTGCCTTCAAAGAGAAAATCTGCAGAATGAGCCATCCTCAGGCATGCAGCCTGTGGGGCTGTGCAGGTGGGGACACACATAGCTGCATGGAGACATCTGTGATTGTCCCCTTTGTGTCGCTCCTGTCCCCACGTGGGGGCTGGAGGTTGAGATCTGCACAAAAGTGCTGCCAGGGCTCCTATCCAACAGAAGGAGTGTGAGTGTTCTGGCACAGTTAGAGGTTTAGGATGCGTTTTTTTAATTAGGAAAATAACAACTTTGCTGACTTTTCTATTCTGGTCTTGTTCTGCTCTCGTTAACTGCTCTTTTTGTATCAAGCAGCACCCTAGCCCAGGCTCAAGCCCTTATGACTGCTGATGGGAAGCATTTTGTTTCGTAACAGTGGTCTCAGCCAGCAGAGCACATGAGAACATTTTTTCATGAACATGAAAGATGCTATTTTAGAAACTGTTCTCCCCCATGTTTATGGTGCTTAGAGATGCGCCAGCTCAAACACTTCGCAGCCACGTGCACCATTTAACCCACTGGGGCCAGGCAATGGGGCGTGCAGAATTTCCATGTGCCAGATGTGTAGTGGCTGTCCCCTTGATATGTTGGATTTCTGCTGCTTATTCATTTACAGCTTAACAGTCTTTCCTCCTCTTTTGGCATCCTTTATCCTCAACAGGAAGGTCTTCTCTTTCCTGATGAGCAGACCTCATGCTCACTGCCTTTTCCACCTTGTCTCCTTTGTGGTTACAAAGCCCCATTCAGCATTGTGATTTCACATCTTCATATCTCCCCAGAAACCAGGCCTGCTGAGGTCAGCTTCAACACAAGGCTCCAGGTAGGTCTTAAAGCTCCCATGCAGTGCTGGGGATGCCACAAACCCAACAGCATTAAGGCAGCAGGAGGGTTCCAGCAAAAGCTCCACTGAGATCACTATCCACCACGTCCAACAAAAATACACACTCCCCTGTCACAGAGCTAAGCGGAGTCACCCAGAGTTATGATTTCCTTTCAGCAGATATTTCATCTTCAGGCTGTCACTTTCGCTCAGGCCATGATTAAAACAATAAACCCCAGAGAAGCCACCCTGCTCTCCGTCAACAGCTGCTTCTCCTCGCTGTGAGCCATTCATCACCAAGAGGAGAGAGGGGAAATTAAAGACAGATTATTATTATTATTATCTATAATTTGAGGCTGCCACGCTGGGTGAGTGAGCTCTCCTTGGCTAAGCCTAAGGTGGATCTGTTGGTGTGAGGGATGTGCCACATGCCAAGCACCTTCAGCAAGTCATCAACCTGGGTGGATTACTGCTGCTTACCTCTGAAATCCTTCTTGGCCATTTGTGTTAGATCCAAAACCTCATCTTGAGGAACAAAATGCCCAGTAAGTGCACCACTTTGACTACCAATGTGGTCCTCGACATCCTAACCCAACCCATTCTTCTTCATGTCTGCCATGTCTTAGCTGGGATGGCAGCATGGGACCTTCATGGCCCTAAACAAACTGGGTTATGAGGATGAAGTGGGAACCTGGTTGTCCTCTGAGCCTGCAATCACAGAATCATAAAGATTGGAAAAGATCATCAGGTCCAACCATCCACTTACCAACAATATTGCCCACTGATTGCGTCCCTCAGTGTCACATTCCCACGGTTCTTGAGCACCTCCAGGGACAGTGATACCACCACCGCCTCCCTGGGAAGCCTGTGCCAATCCACCGCCACTCTTTTTGAGAAGAGATGTTTTCTAATATCCAACTTGAGCCTCCTCTGGCACAACTTAAAGCCATCCTCATCCTATTGCTATTACCTGGGAAAAGAAGTCAAACCCCACCTCACCACAAAACATCCATGTGCCATTATGTAGACATGAAGAACCATCCAGCCAGGCTGACTGCAGGGCTCATGAAGGAGATACCTACAACTGTCTGCTTAAGAGATGCTGAAGAAAAGAACCTTCATCCTGCCAAGTTCTGGACACAAAACATCCTGCTCAGATGCCTCACTTGAGCCATGGTGATGTGTGGCTGTGGCAGACACATAGCAGCTTTCCTGGGAGTTTATTTTTCAAAGGCTCAGTGTGTTCCATTTCAGTACGGCTGGAAAATCTATTGTGTCAGTGCCCCGGCCATGCCTGTGCATACTTGCATTTTCATTACAGTATTTTTAGAGATTTCCACTCCTCGGCCTGATTTGGGAAGAAGTCAAAAATGTGAAATCTTGGACACTACCACAGGAAAAGAAACTCAATTTTTCAGTCAGCATTAGATACAGCCCTCAGACGTGGTGATGGATGTGCTGCCAGCCTGGAGAGCAGCACTCACTCCAAAGATAAGGGCCTGATGTGTCCCAGGAGGACTCTGTCCCCCAAGGAGCTGCTCCCAGCCCATCCTGCCCAAAAGCCACCCCGAAGCCCAGCGGTGCTAAGGAGCCACGCCAGCAACATGGTTTGACTGCCTGTGCACTGAGAACTCACCTACTTCTAATCTGGTTGCATTTTGGGCAGATAGAACCAGCCTTTCTGTCCACTTCCATTGCACATGGTGCACTTTGGGGTGAAAACCTCCTGGACCAGCAGCTGCAGCCAGAAACCTATTGAGCACATTTATCTAGTGACTTCCTGTAAGAGCAAAGCTCTACAGTCACTCAGCTTTCCTCCATCAGGTTGATGTTTCAAGCATTTCCACACACCCAGTAGCACTGAGTAAAGCAACAGCCTAGATTCTCACTAAAGGGTGCCTCAGTCCATGGGCCTCACCCCTAGCCAAGCATCTCATATCAGATGAAGGTCAGCCCAACACTCTGTGATGAGGCCATGAGGGGTGGATGTACTGGGATCCCAATGAGAGGTGATGTTGAGCTGAGCTCTGCTGGTGTTTCTCCTGAAAGCAGGGTCCCACATCTTGCTGAGGCGCTCAAACAACTCCAGCCCTGTGGTTGGTTTGGAAGCTACGCCACTTGCAATGTTTTGCATTTGCATCTGTTTCTTTTGATAACCAGACAATCATATGGTAGGAGCTGATGTTATCATTTCAGTATCAAGGAGCAGCTTAGCTCAAGGCAGGTTAACTGCAGATGCTCAGCAGGTACCTGCCCTCTTTAGAGGGTTCCCAGACATCAATCGCTCCTAACTTTCAGTCCAGTTGCCTTAATTCAGTAGTTAGGAGTCCATCACAGGGAAGCAGGAAGGTAGCCAATACACACTCAGGAATCCCCCCAACAACAACTGCTGTATCCCTGAAACACAACTCACCAACTCCAACCAAGCCTGATACCTTCCCCCACAAAGAAAAAAGCTCCTCCTTAGCACCTGCCCACTCCTATTTTAACAGCTGACTCCACTAATTAACCTTCATTAGCCTCTGTGCCCCTCCTTTGTTTGGCAGTGAAGCCTCTTCCCTATTGAGGTGATCCCATTTTGTCCCCCACCCAGGCAGTGAGACCAAGCACTTTTCTGGTTTCCTTACCTCCCACCCTCCTTGCCAGCCCCCCAGCCCCACCATAACAATGCCCAAGCTTTAGCCTCACCACACTCAGGGATCTTCCCATCGCCAGCCCATGCTGTGGGACCTCAGGGCAGTAACACGTCACACGTGGGGCAGCTGATGGGGACTGGGGAGCTTTACCCCCACCTTTTATTGAAAATCATTTCTATTCTAGTGCAAACACTGTACATTTTACATCACAAAGCCAGAGATAATTTACAGGATCCGCTTCCATCTGGGAGTCCCTCCCATGGCATCATGTGTCAAACCCCCCCAGCTTCATCCATCATCCATGCCATGACTGCAAATCCCATTCACAGAGAATCGGTGCCTGTTCCTGTGTCGGGAAGGGGGTAAGGCTGAGAAATCAGTGCTTGTACAGAACAAGCAAGTGTGACTCAAGATCATTTTTTCCCCTGAACCGTACTAAAATATGGCAATAATAGGGGTAACCATGGCAACGTCCTTGGAGCTGCAACCAAACGCCTCCTAAAACCCCTCAGCACTCCATGCCTTCAGAACAAGGCTCTGAATTTGCAAATCTATTTACACAGTTCAGTAACATACAGAGAAAATGTACATGATGGTAACGTTTGGCTTGACAGATGACACTGCATGTTGGCTGAGGCCATTGGCAACTGAGTACAAACAAAACCTGCCCATTGATCCAGCTGCACTCGTTTAGCAGATATATGTGAACAAAGCACTACTGATATTATGTGAACCCCTTTGTGTAAACATCCTAGCATGGGCCGTGTTTCTCTGTCCAGGAATTAGTAACACTGGTGGGGTGCAGCAGAGGGCAGAAAGGCAAGGAGGGGGTGAGCCAGGCACTGGGCAGACAGCTGAGGAGCTGCCTGTTGCACCAGTCCCTTTTCCTTCTGATGTTGCAGGACACAGTTTTCAATCATGGCTCTGTTTGTGTAGGCACAGGAACCAAGAGTGAGTTTCTAAATGAAGGCTGAGATTTCCAATAGCATAACCTGGTCCCAGCAGCTGGAACTGCATACTTGTGATAGAAATAGTTTGGTTTAGAAATGCCAGCTCCTCTGCACTATAGAAGGCCAAAAAAAAAAAAAAAAAAAAAAAAAGGGATCAAAAAGGAACATCAGGGATTTCTTAAAATCCCTGTTCAGTCTTGCTTTCTTTGCTTTGTGTTCTGTTCTGTATAGCTTTAAGTCCTGATCACACGTACATTTCTTCTTTTGTCAAAAAGGAAGAAAAAAAAGTCCACAAGCAATCACACATGCAATCACCAGCACAACTTACACCAGTTTGGATTTAGGGCTTTGTTTCCAGTGTAGCTCAAATACCTTATCTGGACTTCCGTTCATACTCAGCCAGTATAAATTTCACCTTCACTTTAAAGAGATTTATTTCTCATTTCCTGTAACGTGCTATTTTAGACTATCAAACCCCTGTGGCAGACATCTGCACATGCCCAAGGCAGCAAACACCAAGATTGGAGACCTAAGAAGTATCCCTCATGGCCGAGCTTCGTTCTCCTCCCCACATCCCTGTGTGGACCACAGATAAGCTCTGTTGAATTCAGTAGGGCAACTCCAGGGTTAGCATGGGACATGTCTCTTAGAGAAGCACTATTTGCCATAATTAAGCCCCTTCCTCACCCAAGGTTTCCAAGAGGCAGGCACAACAAGCAACACAAAAGCTTCTAAGATCTTTGCTTGCATGGAAGACACACCTTTTGGGTTGCATCTCCTCTGCTTTTCAAGGAGAGAAGGAAATACGGTTCTAATTGGCTCTTCAGATGAGGGAGGGCAGGTGGGAAGAGTAAAGGAGAGTGGTGAAGGCTACAGGGCAGGTGGTAATGATAGGTCTGTGTGTTCTCCCTGCTGAGACATTACCCATCCTCTGAGGGATTGGTGGAAACTTTCCACCAGGATGTCCCTGTGTGTTCCCAGTCACACGAACCTACCTAGTCAGTTAGATGACAAGATCCTCATCTTATTCTATCAGGATGCAAATACCCAAAAGAAAAATCTGCGTAGAATTGTGGCTTCCCTCCTGCCCCACTGCTGTAGGGTTTCCCATGGGAGGAGGAGAGCCACTGTGAGTGCTGCAGGAGGCTGTGGGGAAGGGCTCTGACAAGGGTGAAAGATGTTGTGGCTGGAATCTCAACGCACGGCTCCAGGAACCTGGATGCAGCACAAACATCCCAAGCATTTTCAATGGATTTTATTTCGTTTAATAAAAAACACCAACCAAGCTTGCATGTATATCTTATATATATAAATATATACAGTATATATAAAACAAATGCATCTGGACAACGCCTCTCCCTGTGGCACAAGCCGTAAGGCATGGAAAGGAGTGTCCTAACAGTCCTATTCTTGGCACTACAGAGCAAACCCTTCTCCATCCTCCCCCCACTCACAAACACACACTGGCTTTTCTCTCTTCTTTGGCTTTTCGAGGCGCTGACAACGTGTGTGAAGCCCACAGAGATCTTCCTTGTGTCGTGGTCCAGGCAACCTGGCAAGGATGCTCCCAGCCCATCGCGCCAATGGGCTTCTTGCAGTCAACATCAACGGCATTGCCTCTGTGGAACAAGGGATGTGGGAGGGGACGGAAGGTCAGGTGGATACAACGGAAAGCAGTGACCAAACAATTTCTTCTTCTAGGGTGAGCTGGGGTGGGGGAGCAAGCTTTGCACCTCAGCGCGGTGTTGGGTGGGAAGCAGCCGCGGGCTGAGATCAGCGAAGGTTTCTTTTTGCAGTCCCATACAAAAATGGAAAACAACAAGGGTGAGACTGTCCTTAACTGAAGAAGCTCATAGTATATTGAGCAGAAGCAATAAACCTGACAATAACAAGAAAAAAAATGGTGGCATTATCCCAAAAGGAAGGAGGAACCTTGTCACTCGAGCGGTTCAGTTTGCTCCCGCTTTGGTCCCAATATTCAGTTCTGGGTTGGGGTTGGCTTTTTTTTTTTCCTTTTTTCTTTTTTTAATATTTTTTAATATATATATATTTTTTATTTCAGCACAGAAGTTGCAAAGCAGGACGGGTGTTGTCGTATTTTCTCCTTCTGCGAAGCAGCTGCCTCCAGTCATTAATTGACTGTGGGCACTTGATTCCTCTGTAAACTATATTCTTTTGCCTTCAGTCTCAGGTTGGCAATACTGTTGGCCATATTCATGCCCTGTGCCGGGCTGGCGTTGGTACACGTGGTGGAGTAGGTGGCCATGGCACTGCAGGGTGGGGGAGAAAGAGAGAAACACTGGGTCACAGCGAGGTCCCTGCACTGCGGCACAATTCTGCATTACTGAGGTTAAACCCTGGGGTTTCCATCCCTGTGGGATGCGATTCTTACATGAGCATGGGATTGTCACAGCCCTTCACAGAACACCCTTGGAAATCTCTGCGCTGCAGCCCACTTGCTGAGGGACAGCCAAGGCCAGAGTTGTTCAAGGCAAGAGGAAATTTTCCACTTCCTATTCACTAACCCAAGAGATTTGCAATGAGGTCAGGGTGCCCAGCCTGCCAACTAGACCATTGTCCTTAAAACTATTCCCACTGGAAGCAATGTCCTTTTGATGAGACCAAGTTTTGTTTTTACTGCTTGAGAAAACACGTCACTTCTGAAACACATGTTACTTCAAAGAAGCGCTCCGGGAAAAACCCATTTCAACAGTTGTGATGCCTGTAGGTTGCAGAATCTTGGAAGGCAAAATTCCACATTTTTTTTCCCTCAAAACTTCAGCTGATCCTATAGAACAAGCCTTAAAGGCTGAGAGGAAAAAAAACAAAACAAAAACACATTTTTGCTGCTTTCAAATCACGTATTTGTTCGTGAAAAACAGTACTTTTGGCAGCAGAGGCTGAACAAAGATGTCAGAGTCCTTTCTTATCCTACAAAAAATTTGCAAGTCTGCTTTCCAGACCACTAGAAAACTTCTTTAACTCATGCGTCCCAGGATTCTGCAAAAAGAACCCATCCCAAAAGCCACCAAACTATCTGATGTGGTGCATTTCTTTATGGGGGTCCACAAATAAACACCAAATGAACCAGAGATGCCAATTTAATATGGTCAGTGCATTTAGGAGGAAACTCCAAGTGGTGTTGGTGGTGCTCAGCCTACCAAATCACCTTCCTGGGTAGCTCATGTCTGGGAAATATTCTCCTCTACCCATAGAACCATGGAATCATAGAATCTTGAAGATTGGAAAAGTCCTCTGAGATCATTTAGACCAACCATCAACCCATTCCATCATGCCCATGGACTCCCTCAGTGCCACATCTCCACGGTTCTTTAACACCTCCAGGGATGCTGATCCCCACACCTCCTTTCTTTCCAGCACCAACTTCCATGACTGGAAGAATTTTTGCAACAGCAAAGCTTCCCAGAGGTCCATGAGGTTTGCTGCATACACAGATCCAAGCTGTGGCTGCATGCTTATCCCAATGCACTGGCACAGCCTCAGACACCATGGGGGAGACCTCCCAGCAGTTTAAACCCAATTCAGCACTGCCTGAATTCTTTGACTGCCAGGAGATCCAGACCAGTGCTATTGGAAGGTCCCACCTTAGGTGATATTTCTCATTTTATAAGCAGGGAAAAGAACTTCAGGGAGGAATGCTACATCTGCATGGAAACAGAACAGCTCACACCCATGGAAATGATACTGAGGGCCATGGATATACAACTGCTTACAACTTTTGAACAGCACAAAACCTCTTGCAGGAGAGAAAACACTGAAGACACTTCCAGAGTTTCCAACATGGAGGTAAGACACTGAAATACACATATTAAAGCACACCTTTTGTTCCTATATTCCTCTAGAACAACCCAAGAAATGTCAGCCCCTCCAGCAGCCCTGAGGGCAGGAACTGTGGGGTGAGCTGCTGAGTCCCCGCATACCCCTGGGGCTCAGGGATGCTCTAGTTCTTCCATGAACTTCCATCAGCTCCTTCCCCATGTCCACCTCTGAACTGCTGACCATCCTCTGCCCCGTACTGCAGCAGCAGTAAGAGGAGGCCTATGCTGCTTGGGGCTTCCTAAGATGTATGGAGAGCTGGTAGGCACAGAGCAGCCTTTCCCACAGGTACATCTTCCCTTAGCTTAGTGCTGGAAGAAATGAGGAGAGGCAGAAGGATGCTCCAGCTTAGATAAAAGAGGAATTTTCAGCCTCGGGTGAAAACCGTCCCCATTCTTTTGCTGACATTCATAAATTTGGCTGTATTTATGACTGCTCCACTATCTCCCTTATTGAGACTCAGGTTTCCTCCTCTCCTCCCTCTCCCACAAGATTATTATTATTTTTTTTGGCGTCCAAAAACCGTATGTAGCTGCTGCCCAAGTCCTGCCTACAACTCCGAGGAGCCTCCTGCTCCCCAAAGGCCTGGGGGAAATTGCTGCTGGCCCATGAAAACCCTGCCAAAGCAAAAATTCACAGAAACACTCTCCTTTAGCAAGTTACTCCATCAGGAGCAGCACACGCAAAGGCTTCTCTTAACACTGCTTTGCTTTGAGCAGTTGTTCTAGAGACTCTCCAAGGTCTAAAGGTTGATATCACCCTGAAGTCCCCCCATTGCTCAGTCCAGATACAGAAGCCAGGCTTTGTCCTCTCCTCAGCTGCCTATTTTCATGAAACACGGAGGAACATCATGTTTCTGAGTCCCAAAATCCTCCTTTCAAATACGGCTTTCAATGGACCACAGAGTCAAAGGTTGCTGGAGTGGGAAGTGCAGGCTGACAGCACGACTGCTAGTCTTGTTTTCTTAGGAACGTATGCTAAAATATGTCTAACCAAAACATTTCAGCTTCAAAAAATAATAGTATCTACTTGGCTATCTATGCAACGCAGATCTGCAAATAGCTTTGGTTGACCTGTAGCAGAATGTATTTGGAGAATAAACACACTGATTGAAAACTTGTCCCAGATCTAACAGTAAAAACAGCACCGGCCACGCAGCTCTCAGTCCTATCTTGAAACAGCTGTGAATCAGAGGCTGCTGGGGCAGCCCAAGGAGGTGGGGAGGGGGCAGAGGGCCATGCAAACACTCTGCACGGCTGTTTTTTCACCAAACGTCCGATATTTTAATAACCCTACCGAGTTCAAAGCTTTTATGAGGCTCTGACAGCCTGGCCCAGGTGCCCATTAAAATGAATATGACTCAAGTGATGCCCGGCAGAATTAGAAAGCGGGGGAGCAGAAAGTGTCTAAAGGGTCACGACCACCTCATGCTGGGGAAACAAACTGCTCTGTTGCTCTGCCAATGCCACCCACCCCACTGCAGGGGCAGTGGGAGAAGACAGCCTGTCCTAGTTTGGTGTGTTAGTGGGAATGGCTGCAAGCTGCAAATGCCTTTGGCTGAAATGCTTTGGCTATAAATGAGAGGAAGAAGTCAAGACATTGGGAAAGTGTCGTCTTCTCACCATGGAAAGGCACTGCCAGGTCTGGACCTCACCTCAGGGGGAAAAAAAGTTTCCCAAGACTCTCCCTTCTCCCTTGCTCTACTTGTTTGCACACCCCTGATGTGCTGGGCTTCCCCTTGCCCAGAACAGCCCCTGACAGCCCTTCCCCATGTACCCCTGAAGTTACCTTTGCAGGGTCTTCTCTTAGAAGCCGTTATGAAGCCCCTCGTGTAAACAACATCTTGGGAGGGACGATCTATTTTTAAAAGTGTGAGAGGTAGAAATGAGCCACAAGCGTTCAGCAGAGATCTGGTGCTGTGACCAGAGCAGACTTAGCAGAGTGGGGAAGGACTTGTGCTTCTCTCCCCTAAGCTCGCCACCCAAACTCCTCCCTAGGATGCAATGCCTCACAGAGGAAAAGCCTTAACCTCTAATGGGGGATTTGCCAGTCAGTAGTCCTCAAATAAAATCCAGAGGATAAGGAGCATTTCTAAGACCAAACCGGTGGTCATCAGAAGCATCTTTTGCAGTTTCTGCATTGGATGAACCTAAGATTTGTTCTTCTGGAGCTACTGGGTGGGCAAGGGTGACCCCATGGCACTGAAACAACAAACTATCAAGGAAGCAAAATGTTTCCAGACCTCACTGTGCAAACAATGTTTGGGGTGCACAAAGGAGGTCAAGGCGGCTAAGGAAGAAAGGACCTGGGTTCGGTGTAACTCCTACAAGCCAGTGGGAAACTGGCTGTGACAAAGCCAGGTGAACAGAAAGAAATTCAGCCAAGGGCTACAAGAACTTGACCAACAATGAGGTCACTATCCTAAAAAACACCCACCAACCTCATTTTTACTTGCCTGCAAGTCAGCTGGCTCCCCACAAACCAACATATCCAGTGGATCTTGCATCCACAGTTCCCATCAGGTTGTGGAGAGGACAGAAGAGAACAAGGAGACCTGTGATGTGTGTGGACATCCCAGTTCCATTGAGCAGATCAGGGCTGACACATATGCATTTCTTTACCACCACTCCTTAAGCAATGCTAGCCATGGGAGATGGACATTGAACCCCAGTCTGCCACCCAAAAATACCGGGTCCTGACTGCAGGCAAACCACAGTACAGCAGTACAGCTCATTCAGATACGTGCTTGTGCTCTAGCAACTAGAGAGCAACCACTCCATGCTGACAACTCTGGGGAGGGTTGGGAGCAATATGCCTGGGATGAGTTCCCACTGCTTACTGCCATGGGACAGCCACAGAAATCCTCCTGGTCACTGCATGGTGACCCAGTCTCCCTAAGTGCTCTGCCATAACTTCTCCTGGCTATGCGCCCCATGGAAATATTTCCTCCTTGCTTCAAATTAGATGCACAAGAGAAGTGAGTGTTACCCCTTCTGCTTCCATGTACTCCTACCTGATCATAAACAGCCCATTAGAGCTATTAAAAACAAATGCACCTAAGGGCCATGTTCAGGCTGCTCTGAATCATGCCAGCAACTGGGCAGCCCCAGAGGGGTTACTGACTCACCTGTAAGGCGAAGCGGTACCCCAGGAGAGATAGTCGGTGGGTCTTGGAGCTGGGCGAGGTACTATGGGCTGCTCCACGGCGGTCACGTCCCCTGAGTAGGATTTGAGCAGAGAAGCATTCTTGCTGGCCAGCATGGCCCTCTCATTCCGGCGAAACTTGGCTCTCCGGTTCTGGAACCACACCTGGGATGGGAAGCACACAGACCAACCACCCATCACAACCAGCACTGCTGCGGTGCTTGCTCCTTCAACACACCACCCCAGCCCTGCTGGGCAAGATGGGACCCTGCAAAAGCAAGTTCTCTATCACTGGAAACTCTAACGCAAGACAATCTGTAAGTCCGCTCTGGTAGAGCTCTTGTGTAATAGATTGACTCATCATGGCCCCTGTTCTGCGCTGTACAACCCATCATGTTCCCCAATGCGCTTTCACCTTCAGGAGATGCAGGCTTGCAAGCTAAATGCTGAGCAGCTCAAATTGACATCAGCAACCTGAGCACAGCACATTCAGCATCCTAACCTTCAAAAGGCTCTATGAATACATCTGTATGAGTAGGTGGCAAGTACAGAGGCAGATCAGGCCTGGCAGCCTTCCTCAAGACATGGCATCCTTGGGACTGACACATGAGATAATCCAAGATTTGGTGACCTTACTGTCCCATGTGGACTTCAATGATATCTACTGCCATACTGAATGGCCCGATGATGCCAGCCAGGTGAGGTATGCCTACATACAGGCTGTGAGAATTACCTGAACTCTGGCTTCAGTGAGGTTGACTCTGCGTGCAAGGTCTTCCCGTACAAAAGCATCAGGGTAGTGTGTCCTCTCAAAGACCCTCTCTAGTGCCTGGAGCTGGCTGCTGTTGAAGGTAGTCCTGTTCCTTCTCTGCTTTCTTTTCTTCTTCTCTTCTGAATTCAGCTGATCATCTAGGAGAGACAATTGGAGATATGAAAGGCTAGAAGTTTCAGAGTCCATAGCAATATTGTGATCTGAATGTTAAGAAGTACCAGAGCGGACAATAGTTCCAGCATGCCATCATCCTCACTGTTTTGCCATCTCCAAAACATCCTTTCATTTGCCAGCTAGGCATGCTCAGAGGTTGCCCTTGGGGATCAGCTGCTTCAGGAAGGTCTGACATCAATTCCTGTCTACTTTGGAGAAAGATTCTCCTCCACTCTCTTGCCCTCATCTGACTTGTATGCATCTTTATATGCACAGACTTCACATGCTGCTCTTTACCCCAGCGTCCCTGAGAGCACTCCTTCCAGAAAACATTTATCGTAAATGGAGAATCTACACATGCCCACAGACCCAGTTCGCCTCCCTACCCCATTCTGACAACACCAGAGACTTTTCTGAATATGAAAAATCACAAACTGCTCCTCTCTGGGCTTCTAATTCCCAAGGAATACCCTTAGAGAAATGAAATAGATCTCTCAGGGGTAAGTACAAATCCCATGCCTGCTTTGACTGGGACACAGCATACTCATCTCTATGTAAGGAAAAGTAAGGAGCCAGCTACTACTCTGGGACTGACTATAGCCAAGGCAGTGCCACTCTCTGTAAGCCACTCTGTTTGGCTTAAACAAGAACTGCACTTGCACCCAGATAAGAGACATTGGTTTGAGCAGAGTTGGGGAGATGTTAACAAAGAGGTGTCAGGGCTAAACAAGAAACAAGTACAAAAGCCGGTTTTACTTGTATGCTCATAGGCCCTTTGCCTTGCACTTGTCCATCTTAAAGTGCCCCAGTCCCCACATTTCAAGACTCAACATGTGATGGGCCCCACCAAAACCAGCATGGCTTTCTATGCTGCCAAGCACATTGCGTGGGCAGTGGTGGAGAGGTCCTGTTGTCTCATGCAGGGGAACAGTAGCTAAATCTGGGAGGACCACAGCCAATATGTGGATGAACACGTGTTAAAATACATCAGTTATTGTATCTACAAAACACATAAGTGAATTACACTTGATGTTAATTAATATGCACCTGGGCCCAGATGACAGTGCCACCACTTAGTGTCCAAGGGCTTAAATCACGCTATGCGGTTGCAGAATAACCCACCAAACATCATTCCTTTTGCCATACCGAAATGTGACAGCTCCCCTCATCTTCCCATTCTCGAGAGGGTACGTAAGGCACAGAGAGATGCTGACAAGGAAATTAAAGTCCACAGCTATTGTCCTCACCACCTGTTTGTGCTGCTTTTCACAGCCTGGTTACAGTTCACATCTGGTTACAGTTACCGCACCTGAACGCCTTTGGAACAGCGCCTATCCATTTGGGAATAAGAGGACATTCCTCTTAAATTAAAGGAGCTTTTCCAAATTCCTGCGGGTTTACAGCCCTTCCATCCCCTCTCCAGCAACCTGACAATCCCCACCAGGCTCCTCTTCAGCCTGGGGATTCCTGGGTGCAGAAATACACCACAGCTCTCTAGTATCTGAGAGGAAGCGTTTGGAGATGAGCCAGGAGGGGACTTGCAATGGGATGTGCAAAGAAAATAAATACATGTAGGAATCCTGAGAAAGCTCCAGAGAGACCTCATTACAGCCTTCCAGAACTTGAAGGGAGCTTACAAGCAGGAAGGGGATTGACTTTACATTGTCTGACAGTGGTGGACAAGGGAAATGGCTTTAAACTAAAAGAGAGGAGGAATTTAGACTAGATGTTGGAGAAATGTTTCATTCAGAGGGCAGTGAGGTGCTGGCACTGCTGTCCAGAGCTATGGGTGCCCAAGACCATGGATGGGTCCTGGGCAGCCTGAGCCGGGGAGCAGCCAGCCCACGGTGGGGGAATAGAGGGGGGAGGGTCTGGGGGGACTTTGAGGTCCCTTCTGACCAAAGGCATTCTATGTTTCTATGATTCTACGCAGTTCATCACATCTCAAGATGTGGAAAGAGAAACTGGGAAGCAGAGGGATAGAATCAAACTGGTGCTCGTGGAGAGCATTGTGCATATTTCCACTTGTAGGGTCTGCACACAGCAGGAAAAGGAAGCCCTGCAACTTCCACCCCAGAGTGCTCATCCAAAGAGGCTCCACAGGTGAGCACTGACACAGCTATGCACCATGCAACTCAGCAAACAGAGAACCAACCTTGGGGCACAATCACCTCTTCAAATGGTACAAATGCTTCAAGTTCAGCTGCTATCGAAGTCAATGTCAACATGGACATTGTTCTTCCTTCTGAGCTCCCCATTCAATTCTCCTTTTGGATCTTAACCCTGTGTATACAGACCAGATGAACAAATCTCTGAAAGCCTTGGGAATTTCCTGGGAGTCCGCCAGGCTTTTTAAGATCCTCTCCAGCCCAGAAGACACCCAGTGGAAGGCTCTTGGGGCTGCCTGGCCATTGCTCAGATCCTGCGTGATGCTTCCATACAAGGAAACGTGAGCACAGCGCCCTGAGGGACAAGAAGTAAGCAAGCCAAAGGCTGTACAAGGCTGGGGAACAAAAAACCCTCCTGCCAAACACGTTAACACCACTTGCCTGGTTTCCTCCCGGAGCAAAGCGAGACAGTGGTGATTCACAGCTCACCTCCTAACCGCTGGGCTGAGCGGCGGAAGGATGCCGGCATTACCACAGTGACTCAGGGCCAGATCACCTCCAGCCCTGGCTGGCATCAGGCAGGGACGTGAGTCATTGTCCCGGCACCGAGCGGCAGAGCTCAGCCTGCACAGTGGGCTGCAGCTTTGAGGTCTCCCTTTGCTGCACATCTGGAACAGCGCAGCACAGCTGGATCCAAGCGATGTGGGCAGGAGGAAAAAAACTACAGAACAGCCGTGTGAGCCCAGAGCTGGGCTGACAATCAGTCCTGCTGGAACTCCTTGCCGTGTTGATATCCCATAGGACAACTAAAAACTGCTAACGAGGGAATGCAGGCACTAAACCCCACGGGTCTGCAAATGTCACCTTGCTCACAGCATTTAAGGCAGCCTTTGACATGTTGACAGAGTATTTTATTTTATTTTATTTTATTTTACACCAGTCACAGAAACATAGAATTGCTCAAGTTGGAAAAGCCCTTCAAGTATTGCTTTTCCTTATCAGGAAGGAGCCCTGACAAATGGTACCCCTAAATTATGTTGACAGCACCAATGCCTGGAGTCAGCAGAAACAGAAAGAAGAGGAAACAAGCTCTAAAGTTCTTGAGATGGGTCAGGAGCCTTTCATCAACATTCTTTTAATCAGAAATATTACAAACAGCGTTCTTCAAAGCCCTGCTTCTCGCAAGTGAGGCCCCTGAGGAGAACGAGATGCACGCTCCTCTGCTCCGGAACCAGTGCTGGATATTCTGAGAAGTTCATTTCCAAATCCCAGTGTTTCACACTGCACTGGGGGGATTTTGTTTCCTGTTTCCATATACGTGTTTTTCCTGTATGAGCTCTACGTTCATGCACTACTTAAAAATCCAAACGCACTTCTAGGACGCTCCAGAGCACTTCTAACTGCTCCCAAATAACACAGTGTCCTATCCTTTCCTCCTCACTCATCACGTCTCCCCGTGCAACAGGGCAGAACCGCTGTCTTCATGTCAGGGACAGTCACTGGAGTATCATCAGATGGGTCTGTTGTGATGTCACATTGAAAATATAACAAACTATAAACCAAACCAGAGCTCCGAACTGAATGCCTACATGTAACTTACAAGAGCAGTATTTTTTCCAACAGTACGTGCAACCGCGACAAATTTTGGATTTCCAGTTTGTAGGAATGCCTGTACATACTTGCTTTCATTCCAGGTCGGAATAAAAACAAATTTCCAGATGGGGTTTACATTGCGTGGGCAGTTTTGAAAAGTTTTGACCGGTTCTATGAAGTCTTGAAGCAGAGGTTAGAGAGCATGTATCAGATCTGAACTGAAAGTCAACAATTGGGTCTCATTAAACAAGAGACTGAGATGTCCAGCCGCAAATCACTTACAGTAAAGCAGGGCAGATCTGTCATATCGGTTATATAAAGTGTAAACCAAGGAAGGATTCCAGGAAAAAAAAAGGAATCACGCTGTAATCATTGCCTGAAAAACAAGAAGTTACCACCAGAGATTGAATACGGATTAAAGAAAACCAAAACAAATCTATTTCATGGGAGAAAACAAAGCTAGAAACTAAAAACCCAGCAACTGATAACTCCTCAAAGGTCGAAAAAAATCCCGCAAGCCAAAAAAAAAATGAAGGCTTTACTTGGAGTAGTAGGGGAGAAAGAAAAATAGAGAACAGAAGGGAGAGGAAAAATCTTTTGCTTGGGATTGAAGTTGAATTTTAAGACCTTCGCAGGCACACTTTGCAATTTTATCTGCTCTGCTTTGCTTTCGGTTCATTACATTCATCCAAAATACTGTCATTCCTAGTGTACAGGAATTGACACAAGAAAAAGAAGGGGAAAAAAAGAGCTGGAAAGGTTTAATCAAAGCTAATTCTCCTTTTGTAGCTCCAGTGTCCCAATAGATGTCCATGGGACAGTGACACGGGTGCGAGACGCATCACCCCTACACAAGACCTCAAATTATTTCAGTTACACAGAAAATTGCAGTATGTGAAGCTGTCTTGTTTGGATCACCAGGAACATAGGAATGAGAAGAGGAAAAAAAAGAAAATAATAGAAAGAAACAGATGCTGCATTTTTTAAAAACGTCTTCGGGTTTGATTATCTCATGAACTAGTCAAGTTCACCTCCTTCACAAGAAAAAAAATGGCTATTTTGTGAACAGGGTGTGGGACTTCAGAAAGGCAATATTGAATTTTTCACATCAAAACTGAGTTTTAATATAAAATAGAAAAGTGTGTGCGTTTCCAGCGTTACCCAGGGGACGACAGCAGTTCCTCTCCGAAATGTCTGCAATGTGGAACTTATCAGGGTAATTTCTAGCTGACCGCATACAAACAATTACATATCATTACAGAGCTGTGAATAGCTCTTGCATGGATTGCGTGCCTCCAGACTCCCAGCTCTGCTTGCAGGCTGCGAACTTGCTGAGGTGCTGCACAGCCCTTCACCAGGGCACTACAAGCCCAATCCCAGCTGGAAGACAGCACTCCTCTTTGGGATAGTTTCAGCTCTGGTGCTCTGCCTCTCATCCAGAGGGGATCTCACAGCCCATAGATTGTGCCATCTGCAGTTGCACGCCCATAAGATGTCCCTTCTCCCCATGTCAGTGCTCCTGTTTGCTGGACTTGGTAGCAGCAGTGAAGTTGAACAAAAAAATTGCAATTGCGACCCAATGGGAATCCAGACATTCTTCCTAGAAAGGCACGATGTTAAGCGTTTATTACTGGGAAACAATATTTGCGGGGGAGGAAGTATACATCCTTCTCCAGGATTTGGTACAAAGCCACTGAGAGTCCCCCTAGATCCCAGAGACAAGCCTGAGTTCTACTCTAACAGCTCTGCTTTGATATTTGCTAGGGTTTTCCTCCTGGGCATCCTACAGCTCAAGGCTTAGCCCAGCTCCTCTAACAAGCCTTCCCGCCGGGTCTTGGGGTCAGAGTGTTCCCATAATACAATAAGCACTGTATGGATCTCATAAGCTCCAAGGCACAGTATGTTATGTGTTTGGAATTCCTCGTATGCTTTTATACTTTGTTTTACATATTGTAATTTTTATATGCATTACCACATTGATCCTTGGAAAATTAATTTAAAAAAAAAAAAAAAAAAAAAAAAAAAAGAAAGATAATCAAAAGCAAACACATAGTTTAAAAGCCTGCCAGCGGCAAATCATGTTCTGTGAGACTGCACTTTGTAACTGACAAAGAGACCAAACCACCAGACTGTGGCCGGGATCCAGCAGGGTGAGTTTACCAGGCAGGGTGGGGATAGGATCCAGCAGGGCTGCGGGCTCCCGAGCCCCTCGTTAGGGCATCCCAATGCCGCAGGCACACTGGACCTGAGACAGAGGAGCAGAAATGCAATCACATGGATTCTTCAGCCAAACCCCATTGCCATACCCAAGGCACAGAACCCATGGCACCCTGAAGAGGCTGTGCCTCGCCAGTGAGTTGGGGCACCTTGACCTTCATAGCTCCTGTCTCATTTTGGGGTCAGAGCGGGAACGGGTGCCTTGGGCAGGGCTGAATATGAAGTCATGCCTTTGCAAGGTCAGGGTATGGCTTCCAACGCCCACATCCTCTTCCCATCAGCTCCCCTTCCCATGCCATGTGTCCTGATGTTTCAACTTAGAAACTGC
Source organism: Tetrao urogallus (assembly GCF_951394365.1). NCBI lineage: Eukaryota > Metazoa > Chordata > Aves > Galliformes > Phasianidae > Tetrao > Tetrao urogallus. Next base: position 23,912,085 of record NC_136818.1, read on the forward strand.
ACTCATGCAGCCAAGATCAAACTTCCCAACCTCCGCCCTACTCCGTCGGTATTTTCTCATTTCCAAAGCCCCTCCCTGTCCTAGTTCATTCCAGATAACATCCGTCTTTCCATCTCCCCAGCACCCTTTCTTGGCCTTTCTGAAGAAGCTCAGAAGCCTATCTACGTATAACCAGGTATCTCTGCCTCTTTAAACCTCAGTGTGCACATGGGGTACATCCACACACACACAGCTACAGAGAACACTCCTGTTAAAAGTCCAACCTGCTCTTACACACTGACCACATACCCATCCAGGACCTTCAGGCAGGAGCAGCCCAGCACCAACGTCCACATCCTCCTGGTCATCATCAACTGCCTCCAAGGCAGTGGCAATAAGCTGTCACCGGAGCTTGGCAGGGCCAGGTCATTCAGTTGCTTTCTGCACACATCCCATCACAGAAGGCTCCATATAGTCACAAGCTGTAGACACATGGCATTATTTCCACCTACTGGATTTACCTAGAGTTTCCTCTCTCAGTTAATGGGATGTACTGGAGCCAGGAGCACAAGGGTGGTTGCACCAGCCTTTCTGGACGGCACATCCCAGGGTTTTTTTTCCAAGACCCTTCCAAGCCCTGAAAGTAGTCCTCCTTCTCCTGATGGCCATGGGTTCAGCACGTGTTTGTACTCATTCAAGTGGCTGTAGAAGCCATGAAGATGGGGCCCTGCAGCCCACCTCAAACCACTCCCCCCATCCAGCACCTACCCAAACTCTGGGCAACAGTGCTTTTATTACTGATTTTCTCTTATATTTAAAAACAAACAAACAAAAAAAAAAATGTGGCAAAAAGTCCCCATGAACTTCAACCACTGACACTTTCTAATGGGGAAAGTTAAAGCAGATACATGGATTAAGAAAAAAAAAGTTTTTGCCAAGGCAGGGAAGAGCTGCTTTGGGGGTATTTTTTTTTTCTTCTCAGACCATAGATGGATTACAAATGAGCTAACAGGCATTCTGGGCAGACGACTCATTTCCAAACGCTCCAGCCGTTGCAAGAGTCTGCAAACATTACCAGGGCCCAGCAACCCACACCAGCAAAGCTTGACTCGGGCAAAGCTTCACTCGAGCATGCTGGGACCCCGCCGTGCTGAGCAGTGCCATTATCACACAGCCCTACCTCAGCAGGGTCTGGAAATTCACTTGGACGTGGGCTTTGTACGTAGGACCCGTGCGAGCAGACAATAACCTGTGGGATGCACGCCAGCTGGCCCTAGTGGTGCACAGAAAAGCTGTTCTCAATGGATATTTCATCTGTTTGTCATCCAGACATGCAGACCTTTGAGCTGCATGGCAGAGCAGGCTCCAGCTCACCTCGCCTGGCGGCCAGGGCCACTGGTGGAGCCCAGAGCACCAACAAGAAGGGAAGGCGCAGAGCATGGTGAGAATGCGGAAACCAGCTCCCCAAAGGCTGTGCTCCCCTTTCATTAGCATCCAAGAACAAATGGGTTTTGACCAGATCAGGCCACCAAGTAACATGCAAATCAGAGCGGAGCCGCTGCAGAGCTCCACTCAGAAATCCAGATTTTGACCACTAATGCATTTTATGGGTCCCTCTTGATCATGACTGGAAAAACGATGACATAAGAGGTCCAGAAATAACAGAACTTGAGCCTGGCTGTCAGCATCCAGCCCACCTGCCTCTTCCGAGCATCCCGACAGGGAACGCATTCCTCGGGTGGGGATAAAGGGCCTTTATATCCCACACTGCTCAAGAAGGCAAAGCCTTTGGAGCACTTAGGGCCATTTTGGAGTGTAACTTATCTGACACAGCAGCATTCTGCGGAACGGGACCACAGAGAGGATGCTCCAAGGGCTCCCATGAGCCCCGTGCCCCTCTCTGTGCCATGCCAAGAGAAACCGGGCTGTGCCCCGCCGCCATCCCCAGCCCCTTCTGGGCAGGGAATGCATTTTACATTAGCTAATAAATTGCTACATCTTATGTTTCCTAGCCTGCTGGAATGATGAATATTTCGGAATGTGTTTTGAATGGTTCCTTGCCAGAGTCAAACAATCATCTAGAGATTTTAAATCAAAAGGCTGAAAAATGGAAACCTCTGTCTGTCCACAAAGTTCACTGCAGTTTGAAAAGCCCAACTCCCAGCAGAGGAGGCACAATGATTGTTGTCAGAGCTCCTGCGAATTGGGGCAAATGAGTGATGTGCTGGAAACCGTGTTCCCTAACATGGACTAATAACCTTTGCCTCCAGGTGATGAATATATTAGCAGGTTTTTGCCTATTGCTGCCCTTCATCAGGCTGCAAAGTCAGATATGCTAACCTTGAGGATCAGACGATTTAGGGAAGCTGTATGGAAACACAGGATATTTCTGCCATAAATTGCTGCTCTCAGCCTGCTGCAGGGCTAGCAGATAAATGCTGCTTTTCTAGCCTAATTTAACACAATTTAAAGGCTTTTAAAGATTCTAGATAATTAATTGCGTCCACTTTTTTACTTACACTACAAGCCAGCCTCATGCCTACCTAGAATAGGAATAACTCACTCAAAATAAGACTCGATAGCCCACCCAAAGGGGCACACAATTAACACAACCATTTACACAACACAACAATTAACGCACCCATACTGCGTCCCACCTCCTGCTCCAGCCTCTGCATCCCATCGCTGCGGTAGCACAGGTCACTGCACACTGGATTGGCCATCTGCAACTCTGGCTGAGCAAGCTTAGCACTACCCCCATGCAGTGAGATGTGGTCTCCGTTGATAAAGTAGAGCAGGACACGGCCGTGTCTCATCGGAGCAGCCAGAGCTGGAGTGGGTCCAGGAAATAAGCTTCCCTCTCCCCCATGGAGATGGGCTGTCTAGACACATTGGCAAAGCTGTGAAGTCAAATTTGCAGGGCTGCATCCTTGTATACAGCGTGTTAAAGACACAAGTTCCTGTCCCCTGGCCTGTTAGCATCAGTGTTTTTTCATACTCCCTCATGTCAGTCATGTCCAGCAACGCCAATTACTTTTACTGAGAAATTCTTAAACAGAATTCTTTCCCCTAGAAAAAAACATTTTTTTCGATCAACCCACTGGCAAAACCATTTGCTGGTTATTTTGCTATGCTTATTTTCGCTAACAATTAACATAAAAATAAAATAAGTCTAGTAGAAAGCATTCTTAAGCCAAAAAACATCAGAATTCATATATAAATTGCAATGGAAGCCTGAAAAAAAAAAGTTATCCGACTAATAAAAAAATATTGAACAAAACCACTGGGAGTCAGGCGATGTTTTCCATGCCCTCAGGGCCCCACTCAATACGGCACTTAAGGGCAGGCTGAAGACCATCCCCCTCCAGCCTCCCAACGATAATGGGATGAGGGCTTCTGTTCCATGCTGGAGCCCTCCTGAAATCAGTAAATGACTTTCAGCCAGACTTAAGTTCTTGAAGGTCATTAGAGTATGTTAAACAGATCTGTTCATCGCCGGAGGCCCTTGCAATGAGCTAGAGAAACACGTGTTGGAACTGCACCTCCATGTTGGAACTGCACCTCCGTTTCCTCCCTTGCTTTGCCTCCCCCGTCCATTTAGACATCCTGCTCTCTGAGGACACATTCTGGCGCTTCATTCACAGCACTTAGAGGGGTGTGGACAACAAGGAAGTCACTTCAAACTAAACCAGAAATAGGTCATATTGCAATTGTGATCACAATCATAATTAAAACTACTTGGGCACATTGTGTAAACATACACAGCAGCTCATTGTCTGGATGCAAACAAGCAGGAGTGGGATGGGCTTCCCACTCTGCTCCACCAACTACATCCCTCAAGAGGGCTTCTGAAGCCATCCTACCCTGAGGCAAGAAAGCTCAGCTGCTCCCAGAAATCTCAAGAGCCTTTGACTTCACTTGGGCAATCTCCACCCAGTTGCAGGAATAAACACATCAGTCCATGGCTTCCTCCTCATGCAGCTCTCCATACAGCTCCTGGAAATAGGCACTGGGATGAAGGCCACAGATCAGGCCATCTCCTGCCAGACCAGGTCCCAGCCTCGTGCTGAAAATGTTGAGATGGGACTGGTTGCGTGAAGTGTAACAAAGATTAGAGCATCCAAAGAGCTACGGATCCAGCTCAGAGAGAGCTAACACAGAATGGTCTGATCCTGCAATAGGTCCTCTTTTTCTTGTGAACGCAGCTCATTAAATGTTTGCTGGAAAAACAGAAAAGCATTTTCCACTGAGAAGGGGACATCCAAGAAAAGCCCTTTTGGACATAAATTGGCAAAAGGCTGCTGAGCATTTATCTTCGGCATAGAATGTGCTCTGTCAGGAGGGCTGTAACTAACAATATGCTGAAAAACATGCCACAGACTTCCACTGTATTTTATTTGGCGCAAAGGGGTTATTCCTCAGCACAAAGTATTTGCAACTGGCATTGGTTAAACAAGAAATTACAACCTTCAAAAGATCCATTTAGCGTCGGCTGCAAAAGTACGGAATTTGCCATCGGCTTCGATGACAACAGACTGTGCTCCATAAAACACCATGAAGACGCCTGGCTACGATGCTCAGTGCAAGCTGCCAGTTCAGCAGGGCTCCAGGAGCTTCCTGCCCCTGCTCAGGAGGATGCCACCAGTTTTAGGACAGTGATATCTCTGTCCCCAAACCTCATGCAGCTGCTGACTTCAGCCACCAGGCTCAAGGCACTGCGAGCTGATTTCCACGAGAACCAGCAAAGCCGATGGGGAAATGGCTCTGGTCAGGCTGGGAAGAATCTCTAAGCCACAGCTCAAGTCAACAGCACAGACAGATCCAAGGATGTGGAACTGAATTAATAGGTCATCCGGTCACCATGTGGCACCTGGGGTAGGAAGGGGGGAGTGTCATTACCTCCAGCAGCTGCCCCTGGTGCTGCCAAGTGGCATCCCAGGACAGGAGATGGCCACATGTCCCCATCCCCACCTCTCCATGCAGAGGAAGAAGCTCTGCCAGCAAACTCCCCAGACCCCACATCTTTTTCCATTCCTATTTGCTGAGTGCTCCAGGAAAAGGAAACCTCAGAGGCCTTTCTGGTGTTTGCTTTGCACCTTGCCTTTGCGGGGTGCACATACTAAAGGGAGAGGTGACTGCCCCCCATCAGCCTAGTGCTATCTTGAATTGGCCCAGAGAAAGTAACAGAGCCTCTGGGTTCAAAATGCATCCTCACATCAGCTGTCAAAAGTGAACTCTGCACAGTTCAACCTAACTCAGTGCTCTTGCTGCAAGCCCAGTGCTCACTCAGTGAGCTGTGAAGTGCTCTGCAGGAACTTTACTGCTTCCTTCCCCAGCCCGAGCGCAGCTACAGCAGACATACAAAGACAGGGTTTCACTGGGCAAAAGCCCTTAGTTTACCTTGCTCTGGCAGGGTATTTAACCATTCACCAAATTTCTGCATGAGAAGGGAAAATGAAAGCTTTTGCACTGTTGCTGCCCAGCACTATGGTGTCTGCAGCCTTCAGATTAACCCTTGCTCCCGTGCTTCTTCCAACTAGGAGCTTTCACTTGGCTTGAGATGAAGTACAGCCTGCGAGCCTGCTCTGGGCTGGGATGGAGGAGCTGGCATCAGTTGGAGGCTCCAGGTGCCACCCAGCATCGCTCATATGGTGAAGAAATGGTCACAACACAACCAGCCTAAAAGTTCATGGGCAGAAAGCTGGATGCTCCCAGGATCTGCAACCTAAATAGGTAAATAAAAGAATGAAGAGTCATGATCAAGCAAAGACACATGGATCTGGAAAGTGTACTTGGGTCTCACTGTACCAGCATGGCACGCGTAAGTGACAGCCCTCCCATAAAGCATTTCTGACCGATTCTGGAGCCCTCTCCTCCCTTTTCATCAGACAAAAAATCATTCAGATTTTCTCTCCCAGCACAGACTTGCAAGCCAATATTGCCTAATGATTGCACTGAAATCCCATCCAGCATTTGATGGGAAGAAATGCATCAAGCTGCATGTCTCCCACTGCCATGCGCTTGCACCGGAGCGAGCGCCAGCAGAATGCCAAGGACACAGATACTGCTCCCTGCACAGACACTGCTTTTACTCTGCAGATAGTTTAAGTGCCCCTGATGAATAGACATGCTTTCATGAATCAAAAGCAAGAGGAAAAAAAAAAAAAAACAACAAAAGTCATCACATAAATTAAATCCAAGAAATATTTTGACCAAATCTGCTCCCAGCATTAGGAGGACTCTGAGAGCAGCAGATGAAAAGCTCCTATTAAGTTGGAGAATTCATCTCCTCATCCCTGCTGAAGGATGGATGGGTTGCTAAAACAAATATTACATTTCATTCTGGCTTACAGCACTCTGATCTTGCATCGCACAAACAGGGGAGGCAAAATGCTCCCAATGATCGTCATTCACACGCAGATGAATTCAGGTCTTCCTTCTTGACAGAGCTGCCATGATACACACAGGTTTCTCCCACAGACTTCTCTGCTGCTTGGATATTTGTTTTGCACTAATCCTGGCAGTTTTAATGGACCTATTACCCTGGCATGGAGTAACAAAACACTAAATCACAGAATTGTAGGGGTTGGAAGGTACCTCTGGAGACCATCCAGTCCAACCCCCCTGCTAAAGCAGGTTGCCTACAGTAGGTTGCACAGGAAAACGCCCACGTAGGTCTTGAATGTCTCCAGAGAAGACTCCACCACCTCCCTGGGTAGCCTGTTCCAGGGCTCTGTCACCCTCAAAGCAAAGAAGTTCTTTCTTGTGTTCAGTTGTGTTCCACTTTGTGGCCATTGCACCTCGTCCTGTTGCTGGTCACCACCAAAAAGAGCCTGGCCCCATTCACAGAGGTCACAGAGATTCACAGAGATATTGATAAACAGGGATCAGATCCCCATTCTGTTTTCTGCAGGCTGAACAGCCCCAGGTTTCCCAGCCTCTCAAACCATCTCCCCCTTCTTTGGGCACAGGCTGCATCTTTCCCTCATTATAGCTTACAGCCCAAGTCTGAATCCCAACATCTCTTTCCATTCTGGGATACCCCCACAGCTCTTGCTCACAGCAACACCCCAAATGATGGGTGCCTAACCGACCCGAATCACCTGCAGAGCTGCACCACTGGCACTGCCTGGAATGGCCAGGCTGTCCCAAAACAGTGCAGAACCCCTGCAACGGCCCCTGGCACACGAGACCTCCCTACTCCATGCCATGCCACAGAAAGACCTGTCATCCCCATCTTCAATGGGACATGAAGAATGAACAAGGCTGTGGGACCCAGTGCAGACAAGCCACTTTCAAAACAAAAATCGATAATAATTTAAAGAAAAAGCAGGAAAAGCTGTCAGAAAACCCCACTGAAGACCTCTAGCCTCTCTCTGCTCTCCCTCCCCGCTGCTCTCAGTCCTGGCTCAGCTCAAGGCAGGCTATGCCTTGCCACATCAGAGTGACACAGGCCAAAAAAGGGCCTCAGCCCTTTGAAGCAGCCACAACACAGGACATCCTCTCCATGGAGATGCACTGTGTGAGCCTGGCCCCCCACCACCAGGACACCAAAGCCAATGCGCAGAGTATGGTGGGGGAGAGCTAACGATGGAAGGGAAGATGCATCCCAGCGGAGTTCTGACACCAAACCCCTCTGAGATACCTTCCAAAAGGGCAGCCCAGCTGCTCCAGCTGCTTTCACCTGGGTTTCCTGAGCAATCATTTATGATGTGATGTGTGCTACATCCCTTACTGCCTCGATGGCTTTAAAGTCATTGGCCAACTTCAACCGCAATTTGAGAACAACACGAACTGCAAAGGTAACCCCTACAGCTTCCCAAATCCGATAGCCTGGTACAAATGAAGAGATCTGATGCACCCGGCTCCTGCAACCCACACCGTCCACTCACATTTCCTTCCCTTTTCCTGCTGTCTCGGCACATTCCTGTAGGCTCAGACCAGTAGATGGCACCAGAATAACAGCAAAGCCCATCTGGTTCTGCAATTACCAGCAACAACATCCCTGAATGCAGCCTGGGCAGTGGTACCAGCTCCTGCTGGGTGGGCATTTTCCCCTAGGACAGACCTCCTTTTGCACACACAGGGCACCCTGAAGATCTGTGAGAAACTCAGAGACCTTCCAACTCTTCACACCCAGGACTTACTTAGGAACTCTGTCTAGTAACATTTTAAGAGGAGCTAGATTATTTTGACCTTTCCCCTCTCCCTACTATCAATTATACCCCAGTGAAGTGCAATTCCTCCAAACTATCTTCCGAACCATTTCTCAGCACGTTTTACCTACTGGTCCTTTTAGGAACACATTTGGAAACAGCAGCGCCTGAATCCTCCTTGGCCAACAGCACACAACTGTGAGCATTGGGCAACACCTACTGGGTTGGGATGGCCCCGGCCCCTGCAGGCTGGAGGGATGGATGGTAGGGCAGAGGGTGAGGCTGTGCACTGTGAACACTGCCCAACCACCCACCTCTCCACTGCTCTTTGGTAATTCGTGGTTTCGGTGAGCTCCTCCTTGGCTGGCAACAAGTAAACACAAAATGGAGGGAAGTGGGCAGCAAGGGATGGCTCGCTGCTATCACTGCTGTCACCATTGCTCCTTGTGCTCAGTGCCAGCCCTGTGCAGCTGTCTCTGACCCTTCCAGGGAGCTCAGAGCCCCTCTGTCCCTAGATGATACTGAGTGTGCTTATCCCCCATCCCATTGATTAGATCTGCAGCTCTCCCTGTTTTCCTCATTTTACCCAAAGCCAACTGTGTTGTGATTATGAGATGCTACTCACACAGACTCTCCAACTTGGCCAGGAACACCAGAAATCTTCTGCAACCGCCTATTTTCTTCAGAGCCTCAGTCAAGTCTGAAGAGGTCCCAAAATACAAGATCAAGTTAGGCCCTTTCACGCCTGATCTTCACTCTTTGTGGCTCTGCAGAGGTTTTCCTATCTCTGCTACTTGTAACAGTGGGACTTTGGAGAGGGGATTGTCCTACAAACAAGCGTGGCAGCTGCTTCACATAAGGGCTCGAGCTACGATCAGCGATGAGGACACATTTTTTCTTTTGTTTCTCACTATGTTTTGTTCCAAACCTGTAAACAGTTTTGCACCGCGTGGATCTGCGTTCTCCATCTGGTCCTGTGATCTGATTTCCTGGCAGGAATACCCCTGACATGGAATCACACAGGAATGCTGCAGCACATCCCTCCATCTCCCAGCCAGAACAGAGCTGCTTGGCCCACTGGGGTCTGTGACCCAGCCACAGCATCTCACCCAGTTACCCAATTGCAAGACCAGTGACTTGCATCTTCCAAAAGGCCTTCCAGGCCTTTGTGGCTTGAGAAGCTAACACTCCTTTCTACTTAGTTCTAGTGACTATATCACATTGTAAAAAAAAAAAAAAAAAAAAAAAAAAAAGTATTTTCTGCCTCCTCTGAATGCTTGTCTGGCTTTTGCTCACAGCCCCTGGCTTGTTCTATCTTCTTCTGATGGATTAAAGAGAAAACAAAGAACTCTTCCTAGAGAGTCATGGAAAGGGATTCAAACCCAACACTGCAAGCGTCTGGAATGGCTCTTGTCAACACACTTGAATGAGGGAGAAAGGGATATGTAACACAAGCAAAAGCCAGCAGAGGTGGGGAAACCCAGCGGAGAGCAAAGCCTTACCGAGGCAGCCTGTGGCCAGAGAGGCTGGGGCATGGGAAGCCCAGCACTGAGAGGAAGCCACGGCTCTGCACACAGTCCTGGAATGAACACTGCAACTTTATTGACCAGCACAGGCAGAGCACCAGGCTAAGAACATGGGTGGTTGCCTGCCGAAATCCCCAGTATCACTGTAACGTGGGCAGGGACATCCAAGAGACCCTAGGGCAGGATCAGCTATATGATATTCACTCCTTCAGACGTCTGTCTTCAGCAGATCTCCATCTGGAGTCTCCACAGAATCCTCCCATCATCTCTCCCAGAGCTTCCTTACCCAACTAACTAGGGCTGGGAGGACCTTTCCAGCTGCAATACAAGTACATGCACCTGAAGATCAGTCTATACCCGCCTTGAATGTATTTGAAGGCTGTTCTCCTGTCATCTTCTGCCCTCGAGCACCTCTTTCCTTCTAGACCATGGGTGCTGCAGCTCTCCTTACTGCTTTCTATCTCTGGGCTTTTCACTTAGTTGGTGCCTTTGACACTCAGTGAGCACAAGTGGAGCCAAGCACATGAGGACACCCCATAAGTGAAGCAGAACTACAGGTGATACGAGGGGATAAAAAACATCTATCTTACTTCACAAAGATGCAGCTCTTGCATTGAGTCTGATGGTCTGATGATTCACAAAGGGCACAGAGCCACAGCACTCCTTACACCAGATTCATACTCCCCTATAGAGGCAGCAGGCTGATAGCTCCCTCACTGCCTTCTCACACGGCACTGTGCATTAAGGCTTGGGCCATGGCTTGGAGGAGACATCTGCTCCATAAGCCTCACAGAGAAACAAGAGTGATTATTTTCCTTTGGGGCGAGTGCCAATCCCTGGCTAGGAGCCACTGGTGTGGATGGGACCAATCCATCTTGCTGGGCATCACAACCAGACCTCACCCCGTGTACTATGATGCGCGCCCTGCGCCACACGGAGTAAGGGTTCACACTGAACAAGCCATTAGTCAGCGACGTGGGGTTTCTGCATTCTTCTCCAGGCCCCTCGTTTTCCTGAGGGGAATGCCTCAGAAAACCCAGTGGGGAGGAAGAGGAATTCACAGTTCCCTTCCAAAGAGCAGTCTTTTGTTTGTTTGATCATTTTTTTAAATGATCAAGTAACTTGTGAATACAATTTCTGATGATTCTCACATCCTCCCAGCTGGAGAACGGTTCATGAACAGGCTCCAAACTCTGTAAATGAGCTTGTTAGTCATAAGCCTTCAAACAGGCTTGATAAACAACTTTCAGCCCGCAGGATATTCATCAACCATCCTGTCTGCTTGGTCTCCTGACACTAATTTATTATTTACAGTGAGAGATCCCTCTCCTAAATCACAGGTGATTGTTTCTCTTCACTGATTAGCTGTTTCTTTGTGGGATTTTTTTTTTTTTTTTTTTTTTTTAAAGGAGAAACAATGAAAACCAAATCACAAACAAGCAACGCATAGCAAACTCTTACTCCGGAGCAATTCCCTTAGTTTCCATGAGACACATCAGTGTCCAAATGAAACAAACCGTAAGCAAAGATCTTTTTGGCCCAACCATCCAGACCAGGCAATAGCCAAGAAAAAGAGCGTGAACATCCCTGCGGACTGCTGGGAATTTCTGTTGGATACTGGGTGCTCCTTGCATCCTCTGGGAGAGCCCAACCATCTCATGGTGTTCAGCAGACTTGAGCCCGAAGAGTGAGGTGGGTTCAGATGTAGGCAGGCTCAAAACAGGCTCCCTGCAGGAATCCTTGCTGGAAGTTGCTCTGGTTCATGGAAAGGGATCTCCTTATAGCTAATCAGCTAATTAAGAAGGAAGGTGGTCAACTGCAGAGATGGAAGGAAATTAACTAACAACCATCTGGGGAGGAGACGTGGAGGGAAGAGATATTCCCAAATCATTGTTAAAGCCAAGCTCTTATATACCACCTATCCCACAGATCTCAAAGCCCCTTATTAAGGAGTTGGGATCATGACCCACTTCTATGGGTAGGGAAACTGAGCACAACCAGTTGAACTTGGCCAAGATACTGCAGCAAGAACACAGGAAAAAGGCATAAATGCTGCACTAAGGAATTTTGGAGCAATAAAAAACTGGGCCACGTCTACCGACACTGAGGAAGAAGAATCACACCAAAAACCATTTTCTATTTAGATTTTGGGTGCAAGCGCAGTACCAGCACAAAATCTGTACCTTACAAACCCCACCCCAAGCAGAGCAGCCCCATGCAGCCTGGGTTGTGCACAGAACAGACCAACAGCCTCCCTGAAGGGCTGCCTTTCATTTGAGCATGAAATCCAGACCTGTGGTTCCACCACCTTAGGTCCCCAGAGTGCAGAATCTCATCAGCATTCAGGTGAAGGAAGTAGGATGCAGAGATCAGTTCCAGCCCTGTCCTGAAAGCTTTTGTTTCTCTCTCACTGCAAAATCTCTGCCACCTTTGCTCACCTATCCTCAAGCACTTTGGAACAGACAGGCTGTACTACCAGCCTGGGTGTGGATATGGACTTCCCAGAGCCAAATTGAGCAAGCATGCTTAGGGAAGAGACACAGAACATCCACCAACTCCTTCTAGCACTGTCAACATGAGAGCGACCCATCCCAAGAAAGGACTTGACGCTGGGCTCACAAACCTCTGTGCTGCTCCCTTCATGGGAAAGAGTCACCAAGGTGCCATGCAGAACCGTTACAGCCCAGCACCTTTCCTCACCCAAGTCCGACCCATCCCCGCAGAATCCTGTCTGCTAAGCTGAAGCTGAGAAGCAGCAGCTCTTCAAAAGCTGCAACCACAATTCTTTTTCTTAAATACGGGTCATATTAGTGATGCTTCCAAAAAGCAGATGATTTCCAGAAGCGCTGAGCAGGTCTTTACAGCTTCACCAGCTCACCACCCTCAAACACAATGGAAATAAGAGCAAAGCACAGACTAGCATAGCTCCCCATGGGCTAAAAAACCTCCTTGATCATGACTGGTCTGGCATCTACATGGGCTACAAGACAGGGCTGGGAGCAGCCTGGACCCTTCCCCACAACACCAAGGCACCCTGCTTTGTTCCCAGTGCTGCCGCTCTCCTCAGATCAGGATGCCACGTTCCCTCTCCATGCTGGAAATTTCATCTTGCCCCCAGACACACAGGGCCAAGGATAGATTTGCTTTTCCTTTGGTCAAGGAGGCCACCGGAGAGCTGGTGAGCTCCTTGTCCCCGGGTCCTGACGAATTCCAGCTCTCGGTGCAAAAGCAGTTGTGCTGCCTGAGCAGCCCGTGGCAATGAGGAGAGGGCCTCGGGCAGAGAGCGAGTGGCTCTTTGGACACCCGCCCTGCCCAACAGCCTTGCTGACTGACTGCAGTTTCTCCTGTCAGAAAATGCCTCCAGCCAGAAAACGGGGAAAATTTAGGTGGAATATAACTGTACACCACGATAGGATGTAGTGACTTGTTAACAGCACAGCTGGCTCTCCTCACCTCTCTGCTCTCCTTCCCTTCCAGGAACACACGGCACCACGAGGTCCCGGGCACAGCAAATCCAGACTGTCTGGGACAGTGCTCTAAGCTATAACCTTTCCTTAGCCTCTGCAGTGAGAGAGGCGCCCAGAAAGCTACGTAAGCTGAAATAGATGAAGGCTGGCTTGCTCATCACGCTCTCCTCCCGGCTTCGGCCCTGCAGACGCCAGGCATTCCGCTGCAGGAGGCCATCCCAGCTCCAGCACCGCTCCCAGCCCAGCCAGCGTCCTCCGGATGCTCTCATTCTGGGGAAATTTGTCTCTGAGTAACGCTGCAGTGGTCCCAACGGACACGCAGTAAGCTCAATCCCCACATCAGGGCGCCTTCCATGGGGGCCCAGCAGAAAGTGCAGGAAGAGAAATGATACCTTCTGTGGCTGTGGTAGAGCAGAGGCAGGCAGGAAGGGAAATGGCAGGACAGGCACACGTCACACACCGATGTACCAAGGGACAGCCAGCCAACTGAGGTGCTGGAGGACTTCAGAGCCCTGGCTGTCACAACATGGAGTGACAAAGCACAAACCCCTGCAGACCCAGCAGAGCGAGTGGCAATGGGGTCTACATTCATAGGCTTCAAGCCATAGAGTCTGTAACACAGTGCTGTTCAGAAGGACTTTTCTGCACAGCCAGCGAGAGGTTGAATTCATGCTCCTGCCCCTCAGGGGAGCATCATTGCGACTGAGGGTATTTCAGAGATGGCAGCTCTCTCAGCTCCAGACATCACATCCCACATACACCAACCACGCAATGCACCATCCTTCAAAGAACCAGACCTACGCTCTGTGCTCCACCACCCATGCACAGGTTGAAACCTCTGTAATCTGAGTGTAAAGCCACAAGGACAGTCCAGACAAAGCCAGAACAGAGCCCTGGACAGCAGCTCCTCTGCCAGGCCATGGGGATTCTCACTTTGCTGCAGAGAAAGGGAGCAGGGTGGGGAACCAAAAGGCAGTGATTCATCCTCCCCAAAACAGAGGCCCGAGGCTGGGATATTGTGTCACTTGGTCATACTCGTGATGTGCTTCATTATGCAACGGAGGCCCAGCAGGAGCGCAGCTCCCTCAGGGCTACTTCATACAGGTTTCCAAAACAATTAAATATACCATAAACAACTTGTGACCGAGAATAAACACCTATAATCTCATCAAGCCATTCTGGTGATCTCAAAAACCATGGGAGTATATTCAGTCACCAGGGGGAAAAAAAAAAAAAAAAAAAAAAAAAAGGAAAGACCATTGCCTTGAAGGAATTATGGCCATGTAATTCTGTGCCTGCCTTGTCAGAGCACTCAGCTTTAAAGCCTGCCAGCTCCTCCTGCTCATGCAGCGCCCATGCTCTCTCTCACCCCAGGCTCCTTACCATCACTATTTGGGTACGCGTTGCACCAGTGCCAAAATGCACAAGGATGGTGCCCCTGAGTACAGACAGCAGCGCCTCATCCCTCCACAGAAATATTCCACCGGCCTCAAAAAAAGGGTTTTTTTTTCGCATGACTCAAGGCTGCTGGTCAAGCCTCTAAACGCTAATACTCATCAATTGGCATAGGCATAAGCAGCCCATTGAATCGCATGCTATGACCTGTGTGAGTAAGGACTGCCCAAATTAACCCTGAGATAATATTTTCCCATGCGACTGTTTTATACACCACCAAAAAAACAGAAAACGGAGCAGTTAACAGTGGAAACTCAGCACAGATGACAGAAAGCTGATGTTCGTTCAAAGCCTGCTGGAAGTTTAGATCAAACCTTTAAGCTTCTTTTTTACGAGATGTTTCAAAATCTCATTTTCATGGCATTGTTTTCATTACGTCAGGGGAGGGGGGGGGAATTAAAACAAAAAGAAGTAAAAACTTTCAGCGAAATCTTTTTCAAATTAAGGAGTTGGAAGCGTTCGCGGATGGGCTGCAAACACAAACGCCATCAGCAAATTAGGAGACCATGAGAACCAGGAAGCAAATCTGATTGCGATAAAACAAAGTGAAACACACAAATAAAAGCCTGGTTTTGTCCATCTAAAGGAGGGCAGTGCAATCAGCACCCTCAGACACACTCAGCTCCCTCCTTCACATTCACATAGCTTTCCACCCCTCTGTTAAAAACAGTAAATTGCCCATTTTTGTCCATTCTTTTCATTGCTTTCGTTTCATTTTTCTTCAGGACTCTGCATGTGACAGAGTTGCACTCCTGTCTCTTGTAGGCAGCCAGAAGACAGACAAATCTACATGAAAAAAAAAAAAAAGCTTTTCCAATTTCAAATCACAGCATTCAAGGATGCAAGAAAAAAATATCGAACAGCAGGCAATGCTTAACCAAATAATCACACACCAACCGGCCTGAGAGCAAAATGACAAAGCAGGCAGGCTCTAGGATGCCCGCCGCACTGCTGGTGTGCACAAAGATCAGTCTTGCAAGAATCAGCAAGCTGCTCTGTTTCTTTCAGGCAAACGGCCCAAAGGAGTGCCTCAAAATGAGCACCCATCCCCAGTTTTTGCATGAGTGGATGGGAGGGGAGGGCTGGGTTTGGGATACTCATTCCTGGTGGCACCGTGGATGGATGCTCAGCGCTGCTGCGTGGTTCAGGCTTCACTTCGTTCATTTGCGAGGTGAGCTCCTGCCTCCAGCCCATTCTTTGACTATCTCAGTCTGAGCAGCTTCTGGGAATGAAGGCTGCATTTCACAAAAGAAATAGCCCTTTAGAGCTTCAAGAGAAAGCAAGTTTGTAAAAAACCCCACAGCCCTGCTGCTTTCTCCCCATATACCTCGGCAGCGCCCGAACCGCTCTTCCCATTACAAAGCAATGGCAGAGCTCTTCTTCTCCTTACAACATTCCCAATGGTTTTTGTTTTTGTTTGTTTTTTGTTTGTTTTTTTGTTTTACACAGGGTGGGGAGGCACCACAACACCAGATCAGCAAGAAAAGGAGAAACAATTCAACATACACACAAATCATGCTGCACTTCCTGCAGCACCTGCACCTGCTTTAATTAAAAAGGGGTTATTAACTGCACAAACAGCCCGCAGCCGGCAATGAGACACGGAGGCAGAGGGCAGGAGCCCAGTTGGCGATGGAATCATTCCTGCCCTTGTTCATCCCTGCATCCCCATACCCAGCGAGCTGCCTAAGCACAACCCATCCCCAGCAGCCTGACGTGGGCTGGAAGAGAAGCACAGCCCCAGGCTGCCACCCCATTGTATCCAAGAAAAATTAAGGGACAGTAATAACCCCAACATGCAGAAGCTGAGCACGTCCTGGATCAAAGTGGGGTTTATTCATTCCTCACGAGAGAACTGAGAGCACAACCAATTTTTCTTCTGCTGCTCGCTCTCCACACTGTTTTACGAGCCGTCAACAGTCACACTCAAACAAACAAACCAAAAAAGATGGCAAACATGCCATCTCCAAAACAAACTGTTAGCTCCGCAGCCTCATGCTTGGAGGACTCATCCTGCTCAGGACCACGAGCTCTGGGAACCCACCATCGGGCTCCTGCCACCACCAAAGGGCACTGCGTCCCTTTGCTGGGAAGCCCTGGGAGCCCTCCCTGCTGAACTGGGACGGCGTTTTCATCCCAGCTTCAGTTGGTCTCAATGCAAACCTTGCTAGCAAACACAGTGCAGCCGTATCTTTCGGGTGGTTTTACAGTGAAGAGGAACTCAACTCCCAGCTGCAGGGCAGTGGCACGGATGCTCACCATCCAGCTTTTCAGGTTTGCGGAGCTGCAATTTGAACTCGACGCAGCGATGGTTTTGCAGCACCACTGATGAAATCCTGTTACACATTGACAGCTCTCCCCACACGTATTACGATCTGAGCTATTCACAGAGATGCCGTTTTCCCTTCTTTTCCAATAGGAAAAATGTTTTCCCCTCAACCCCTTCACAATGAATTAATGGTAATGTAGTTCCCCCAGCCCCACAAGTCTGGATAAAACTTTGTTATCTCTGTGTCACCCAGCACTTTGGTTCGCTGCTACAGGTCGGGGCAAAACACAACAGCAGGCCAGCCGGCTTTCCTCCAGATTAGAAGAACATTCTCAGTATGCTGTAGACATCCCACAATATCTCCAAGCAGCTTTTCCCTTCTCATCCTCAGTAACACAGAATAACAGAGCTCGGCGTTGGCTGTTCTGCTGAACCAGCTCTCATTCTGCACTGTGCTCTCACACAGCCCTTTCCTGCACACACAGCAGAACACTCTGCAGGTGGGGAAACTGAGGCACAGATCACACTGGGGCTACTAAACACATCAATGAAACAGCCACGCAGCCCAGATGACAGCTCTGCCCAAGGAGACAGAGAGGATTTACCCACGCTATTCTTTTCGGCTTGCTTTAAAATACTTCTAAAACTACCTAATTCGCTGCAACGGCATCCAAGCTTTTACGGCATTTGGAGAATCCCCGATTGACTTCGAGGGGCAGTTTGCCCCCTGCTTGGCATTGCTGGATGGGCAGCATATCCCTGGACTGGGATATGGAGTGTTCAACGTTCTGAGAGCAACGTGGGCAGCAGGGGAATGCAGCCTCTCTGCTCCGGGCTGAGCTCAGCAGCGGGAAGCACCACGAGCAACCCGGGGCCCAGTTAAATACCATCAACGAAACTGGGGGCAAAAACAAGGAGGGAAAAAAGAGCTGTTGGCAGAACTCGTTGCTTATGTCGGGGGCCGCCCGGCCGCAGCCTGGCAGGACAGGAGTCGAACCACAGGACAACGGCGATCGCTGCCGCCCTGACCCACTGAACGCACACTTTTAGGGCCAGAAATGCGTTTTGCCGGCTCTCAGGAAGGGACGTTTTTAAAGCGGTTTTTCAGCGGCGCTCGATTCGCTCCTGTCCCCGCCGCAAAGGAAAAGCCGCCCCGGGACGCTGCCTCTCCGCCAGACAGAAGCGGTCACCGCAGTAAAGCCCGGGGGGGGGGGGGGGGGGGTCTCACGTTGGGGAAACGCCGTTTTTTGGGCGCGTTACCCCTTCGTCAGCCCCGCCCGGGGAAGCCGAGAGAAGCCGTGTCGGGGCGGCGGGGGGGGCTGCGGGCCGGCTCCGAGCACCCAGCGGAAAGTCAGCGATGGGCCGGGGGGGCACAAGGGGAGGGTTCCCTACAGCCGGGGATGGGTGGCGGTGCCGCTGGCCCGGTCCGTGTTAGCACCGTGACGGTGCCGCTCGTTTATATACGGCGGCTGCCAGCGAGAGGCAAAAAAAAAAACAAAACAAAGCCCCAAAAACAAACAAACAAAAAAAACCCCAACAAACAAACCGAAAACCAAAAAGGAACGAAAACCGTGATTTTCGTTTTCCTTTCTCGTTCTTTTCGCCTCTCGCTGGCGGCCGGACCGATCTCGCTGGCGGAGGGGGGGAGTTCTCACCGGGAGCCCTCGGAAGGGATCCCGTGTCCTTGGCTGCGCTCTGCTCCCCGCAGCGGCTGCCGCCTGACCCGATCCACAACGAAAACCGCGTCCAGGGCGCATTTCTAACCGAAACGAGGAGGGGAAAGGCAGAGGGACTTGCACACCTACCTCACCCCAGTCCTCCGCGGCTCTCCCGTAGCACAGCGCTGCGCTTGGAAAATACCGCGCAAGCCTGTGCGCATTCCCCGCTGCCCTACTGCCGCCCTTTAGGACGGGCTGCCCTGCCCCATCCCCTGCCCCGCGCCTGGGGGCTGCAGGGGCCCGCAGCAGGCGGCTCGGCGAGAAGCAGGGCTCGACGAGAAACGAGGCTCGGCAAGGAGGCTGCTCCGTTTTCCGACCACGCACGGAACCACGGCGCTGCGCGCAGAGCTCCAAGCTGCGGCCGGCTCCGACGGGACGGGCGATGAATGGACAGATAGACGGGTGAAGGATGGATGGACGGAAGCACGGATGGAGAGATGGATGGACGGAGGGAGAGAGGAAGGAATGATGGATGCTCTGCCCCGACCCCGTCCCACTCAGCCCCGCGCTCAGCCCCGACCCTGCCGCGCCGCTCCCCGGTTCTGCTCGGTTCCCCAAGCGGCGGCGGGCTGTCCCCGCACTTACTGTCCTGCTGCGGAGTGTCGCTACCGCTCGTCAGCCCGGGGGACTCCAACAAGCTCCTGCCGGGCTCGCCGCCGCCCTCGTCCCCCTGCGCGGCCACCATGTCGCCCGCCTCCTCCAGGTCCAGCAGGTGACTCACGGAAAAGTTCTTCTTGGCTTGTAAATTGTCCAGGCCGGCAGGGCCGTCGAGGCGGGCTGGCAGCAGGGCCTGCCTCTCCATGGCGTGGGCATAGCTGGACGCCATGGTGCCGAGCGGGGGCTTTTCTGCCCTCGCCCCCCCGGCGCCCACCGCCCCCGCTCCCCCCCCAGCCGCCGGCCCTTCGAGGGGGGAAGCGCACGGCCCGAGGGCGGGGGGAACGGGGACCCGACGGCGGTGGGGCGGCTGGAAGGAAAGCCCAAAGGAGAGCGGCTAGGGCCGGCCTTAAAACATGCCGGAGGGAAGAGAGAGGCCGGCTCGGGGCGCCGGGAGCTGCCGCCGGCCGGGAGGAGAACGATGGCTGTGGGGCGGCTAGGGCGGGTGCGCCCCGTCCCTCCGCCTCCCCGCCCGGCCGCTCCGCTCCCCTCCCCTCCCTCCTTCTCCTCCCTCCGCCCCTCCGGCCCGCACTTCAAACGGCGGGGGCGGCCCGCCGGGTACCCGTGGAGGGCGGCCCTGCCGGGACGTGGCACCGGAGCGGGGCCCCCCACCCCCGGCCGGGATGAGTGGCGGCTGCGGGGGGCACCGGGCAGAAGAAGACGGGGGAGAAGCGGCTCTCAGTCCTCTTTAGAGGGATGCGAGGATGGGGGGTATGGTCAGCGGGAAAAGGGTGGGTACGGCCGTTGGGGGAGCAGAAAGAAAGGGTGAAAATGAGAAATACAGTTGAAAGAGTAATAGGAATGGGAGAGAGAGGGGAAAAAAAGTAGAGGGGAAGAAAAAGTGCAACAAAACTAAGGAACAAGGCAGGCGAGAAGTAGCAAAAGAAGAAAAAAAAGCAAAATAGAAGCAGGGAAAAAAAAAAAAAAAAAAAGCCAACAACAGTCAGACCAAAAAGCAAAAGAGCAAAGGAGACTGAAAGATAGGAGGACCCTCAGAGCTCTGCAGCCAGTGAGCCAAGGTCCCAGCAGGTCCTGGTGACGCAGACAAGCAGAAGGACAGGCAGTGCTCAGCCTTTACAGCAGGGCCCGAGGGCAGCATGGTGGGTGCAGAGAGGGGTGCTGGCACGCTTCACCGGGCCCCCAAGACCCCACATCCCAATAGCTGCAGCATGGGATCGGCGCTGCCACAGCCAGCCCAGAATTTCCATCCCCCCTGATCTGGGGAAAGAACATTTGATGCCATCAAAGGGCTCCAGATTGAAAACAGATGTGCTTCCCCGAGCCTCTCCATGCATTTAATTAAGGCTCAGGCATGGAGGAGACAGTTTCATCATTAGTTTGCTTTCAGGCCCCCACTCCAATCCCAGTTTACCCTTTGCTGTCTCAAAGACCCAAATGAGTGTGGCAGGGCTCTGTTGTGCTCAGCTTGGGGCAGAGCAAGGCTGCCCAGAGCAGACAGGGGGGCAAAGCTGTGCACATATGTGTGGGTATACTCACACCTAAAATACCACACGTGCATCTTTGTGCCAACAGTAGTGCCTCACTGCATACTAGTGTGTCCCTTTTTGGGATGGGTATTAATATAAGGGACCACTTCTCAGGCAGTTTTACCCTCTTTCTTTTCATTCTCCTAATCAGTTTTGCAGCTGACCTGACAGCTATGCTGGGGAACCTGAACACATCCATCCCCTTTGCACTGGTGTAATGCTGCAATGGGATGATATTAGCACGGTGGCAAAGTCTTTGACTACAGCAAATGAGAATGAGCCCAAATGCAGCAGTCACAGTTACAGAAATGAAAGAAAAGAGCTGCTTACTTTTGGAAGGCCTCAGGTATGCAGGGATCTCCACCAAGAGATGCCCACACCTCCACTGCCAATCCTTCAGTAAGGTCTCAGAAAGGATGGATCCTGGCTCCATACCTTCTGGTCACTCAGGTTCATTGCACACACCTGAGCTCCCCTGGGTTGGCCCTGCCTTTCCACCAGGTGCTCAATCACTGCTTCAGGCTGTGACTTAGCATTTCTGCTACAACTGGGGAGAGACTGCTCTGACCCCCAGGCAGCCCCAGCAGAAGCCACAGAACGTGGAAGAGCAACTCTTTATGCTTCCTTCACTGATATTCTCACAGATATCCAAGGAAAGAAGCATCTCCATTTATTTTTCACATGTTCCTCTGCTCAAGGGCATCCCTCAAACAAATGTTTCTTGGCTTCAGGATTTGGGAACCCAACCCAGTACCAGCAGGTGCCCTGGAGTGATGATAAGTGAAAGCATGTTGGTACTCCATGAGTGCTCCCCATAAACACATCCTCCACAGAAGAGTGACACAGACATAGCAGCAGCTCAGAACCAGGATTAGTGCGTTCTGCTCCAGAAGCTTTCATCTATGGGAAGAAATCCCACTTGGAGATGGAAGGGTGCTCTGTGTATACTCAGTGTAGCAGGGTATCCTATTATACTGGCCATCAGGCAAACCTTGAGGGAATGGCTAGGATAGGAGAAGGCACATTCTGACGTGCAGGAAATAGGTTGCACTCAGCCCCAGTTGTAGTTTAGCTTCTTAGCTTCTGTGTTTGGGGATGCCAAGCAGCTGGAGGGCTTGAGGCACATCTTTTTGTGGCCTATGAGACCAGGCTTTCAAAGAGTCCACCTGAGGCTACTTTGGCCAGCTGTATTATCTCTGTGTTCAGAGCCTGGCACGGATCATAACCCGGATAAGATCAGACAGGCAGGAAGCATTTCCCTACCAGACTCATCTTGTGATAGACCAAAGCATCCCCAGAAAACCACAAACAAAAGACAAGCAACCAGAGAGATGAGGATGGGGAGTGGATGAAGGACATGTTCTGAGCTCCTGGGTGAGCTATTGCAAATCTCACACTGCTATTACAATAGGAGTAGGATCACCTCCACAGGACAAGCATAAAAACATGCCCTCATCAGCCATTTCATTTAACTTGATTCAAAGTTTAAGATTGTCACCTTATGTGAGTGCTCAAGGAAATCACCTCTGTGTCCCTCTCCAGGAGAAGAGGATAAGGTATTTGCTACCAACTCAGACGCTTCAGTTTCATCCTTTCTGAGTGTCCAACGGCCAGGTGTCATGCACTTTTTCTGGATAAATAGGCACGAGCCACACTGCTGTCTGCTGAGAACTCAGCACATCTGATCTTATTGTCAGATGGGGAAACTGGTGCACAGGAAGTTTGTCCTTGGCAGCAGACCCAAAGGGAGGTGATAGGATACCACAGTTCTCATAACCCCAACTGGGTTCTCATAGCCGCAGTTGGGTCCCATGCTCACCACCCAGAGCCCTGCCTAAAAACCTGTCTTCCTACCTTGTAGCCACCTCAAAGGACATAAGGCAGAACCAAATGCTATGATTTTCTTCCCTCTCTTCCCAGTTGCATATCAAGAAAGAGAGTCTCTAACTCAAGCATCCATCCTAATTCCTGCAGTTTCCCATGAAACCCAGAACCTGGCAGTTCCTGTGGCTCTCAGCTCCAATAATATGGGCTATCCAAGTGTGGTATAAACCTTCAGAAATGTTTCCTTCACTTTTGCACGTGTCCAAGCAGGGATTTCCCAGCACCTACAGCCATAACCTCGGTTAAAGTTCTCAAGCAGACAAGCAGCTGGAACATACCAGGACCAAAATATACAATGCCATTTATTACTGCTCCGCAGTCCTTAGCCTTGACTGTACAAGGTGCTCAGCCCCTGTGAAGCATGCAGGTGTCCTCAGTGCTGCTCTCCTGTTGTTGAGATGGGTGACTGAGCAGGCAGGAGGCTGCAACAATGTTTGTTCCTCTTCTACTGACAGCCACTCTGCAGAGGGGTTTCCCTGAGATAGACCTTCCCCCCAGAAAATTCAGCTCCCTACAGGCAAGCCAATGAGAGACATCACATCAGGGCAGCTCTCTGCCCCTGAGCCTTTTTGGGCTGCAGCCACATGGTTCCATCCCATTCCATTGCATCCCATCCTATCCCATGCCTTGCCATGCCATGCCATGCCATGCCATGCCATGCCATGCCATGCCATGCCATCCCATCCCATCCCATCCCCAGCAATATCTCCAGTGCTGGGCTCTCCTCTGCCAATACCCCGGTGCTGGGGAGCCAAAGACAAAACCCTCTTTGCAGCTCTGTTCAGGGCTGGATGAGAACAAGGCTGAGCTGGGAACAAAGGGCACCTGCACAAGGACATGTGTATGTGTATCGCCTTACACGTGTGTGTGCACACATTGCCAGCCTGGAGGCAGCCCTCTCTCCTACAGACCCACAAGACTTCTGCTACACACTTGGGTCAAATCTACCTCTTTTCCTCCTCTCCTGCCCATGCAGAGCTGCATTATTAGATCTGTGGGGACCAGGTAGTCGACGGTCATTTTAAGCTGTAAACTCAACATCACGGTTTCTTTTAATCCCAAACATCTTGATATCATCTGGAAATGCCATGAGCAGTTTATAATTAGGGTTTAGCATGCAGATTAATACCAGCAGCTCCAGGGTGAACAGACCATCAGAGTCTAATCAAAGCTTAAGTGGGGCAGCAATTTAAAACCAAGATTTATTATTCCTCTGCATAATATTTTGAATCAGGGGCTGAGTTCACATCACACACAATCATTCCTGGAAGCACTATCACATCTCCAGCTAGACCGAGGTGGCTTGTTACTGGTGCACAGTGGTGATAACCATCAGGCTTTTGGAACTTGCTTAGGGATCGCAACATTGGCACTGTACACGATTTAGGTGCAGAAACACCTGGGCTGATGTTTCCACCGGCAGGGCTCTTTGCTTTGTAAAATCTGCCCTGCCCAAACCTCCCATAGCCAGTTTGGGATGAGGCCCTGCCCTTGCCTTGTCATTTAGAAAGCAGAAAAGGATGAGGGGGCAGGCAGAGCAGAGATTTGCTCACTGGTTTGTCTGTACAACACTCCATTTTCAGATTTCGAGGCAGATTGAGCTTCAACTGCTGCCACCTCACTTTCAGCAGAGATGACAAGCAAATCTACCAGCTGGAGATGGAGAGAACTCATTTCCTATTTTTCTTCTGTAAGCTTTCCAACAAGTGGAAGAGAGGCTGGGAGGGAGGGAACCCCCTCATCTCCGGCCTGCAAGGACTGTGGATCTGAGCTGGAGACAGCTCTTCACGCCGTGCCTTTGCCCTTCCTAGGGTTGCCAGCAATGAGAACAATGCAGTGCACCACAGCAACGTGAGCAGGCAGTGGTCTTTTCAGATTGTCCACCCAACCCACATGGCTATGCTGGGGCACTGAGATGGCCACCAGTCAAACAGGGCATGCTAAACTGGGCTAAGCTGAGCGTTCCCAGGGGCTCAGTGGAACTGGCTGCAGAGCTCCCTGCAGAAGGAGCCATGGGTTTGGATAAGCCAGGCGTTTAAGCGGGGTTTTATTACCAGGCAGGGTAACAAAAGCACTCAGAGGTCACCCGGGAACTTTAATCAGCACCAAGGGTCACTGGATACCTGGCCTAGCTGGGCTGAGGGCAGGGCCCAGGGCACTCAAATAAATAAATAGATGTATTGAAACCACCTCCGCTCTTCCAAACCATCGCCTCTCTCTCTCTCCCCCTATCCGTGCACATTCTAAAGATCTGCGCTCTTTACAGTCAGACGCTCGAATGGCCCTCATTTCCCCAGCAGAAACTCCGAGATCTCCTGCAAATTTAGCAAAGACCTTTATCCACAAACTTTTCTTTCTTTTTGGTAAATCCCTCGCTGCTGGAGATGAAAGTTCAGACTGCTGTGCTGCTCTCGGGCTGGATATCAGATATCCCTAACTCCGCAGAGAGAAAGCGTCCCACCAGCTTCTCTCCCCTGCAGGAAAAAAAAAGAAAAAAAGCCTCCCACAATCAGAGTCTGGGCAGACAAATTGGCACCACTCTTTTCTGCTTTTCTGCCTCCTGGAAGAGGACTAACCCTTCGGAGCACAATCACAACTCACAAATATTTGTGGGTATTATATTGCAAGAGGGGGGAAAAATGCAAAGGAAGGTAACTGTTAAAAGCTTAGTCCCTCTCCCGTGGAAAGCAGCTTTATGCATGCCCATAAATCTTCTTTGTAAGTGGTCATTAAAATTGCATCTTGTTTAATTTTTTTTTTTTTTTAATCTCGTTTAAACACTTTTTCTCATCTTGCAAACGAATGATGTCACTGGCATTCAGTAATGAGCTGAAAACAGTCAGCTTTCTCTTGTT
Source organism: Tetrao urogallus (assembly GCF_951394365.1). NCBI lineage: Eukaryota > Metazoa > Chordata > Aves > Galliformes > Phasianidae > Tetrao > Tetrao urogallus. The sequence goes on from NC_136818.1 coordinate 23,937,535, forward strand.
TGGGGGTCTCTCTCCAAAAGCAAATGTTTCAATACCAGCCTGGTAATCCAGCCAAATACTTCAGCATGTGCTTAACAACAACTTGCATTTAAGTCCCTCAGGGACATCTGTCCACACTCATCTTCACGCACAGATGACGTGTTTAAAATGAAGGCTGCACTCAATCTCTTGGAGGATGAGGTTTCCTAGAACTGATTGCTGAGCTGTTGAATTTCTTATTCCTTGGGCAAAGTGATCAAAAATGCAGTAGGAACCCCAAAATTGCTGTACGTGGGTTCCCTGATAGTGGCCGATCTCCTCTCTCTTTCTGCAGCCTTGTGAGCCTTGAGATGGACATCCTCAGGGTTTCCCGCACCTATTCTTTGTGCCCATTCCTCTCCAGATGCCACCAAACAGGATCGCCACCAGCCTGCTCTGCCCTTCGCTTCTCACACGTGCCTTTGAACCTTGTTTGCTTTTTGGGTGCGTGGCTGAGGTCTTTCAGTTGCTTTTTAATTATTATTATTATTAATATTTTCTTGGAAACCATTCTAATGAAGCAAAAGCAAAACCAAAGAGCAGATGGCGCAAAGGAGGGGAAAATAAAAGCAAAACTTGAAAATGAATAATTGGCGTGGTTTTAATTAAAAAGCCATTAACTGTTTCGGGGTGAAGAGCGTGATTTTGACACCGTCTGAACCCGGGCAAGAGCACGTTGAGCTCTTCTCCATGCTGCGGGTTAACAAAATGGGAAATAAATACACCCCAGCCACTTGGAAAACTAAACCATCTTTAGGGCTCAGCTGTAAACTTTCTTCAGCAATTTATTAGAGCTCCAGAAAACACTTGTTGAGTAGCCTTGGCCTGTAATAAATATCAGTCCTTGTTTGTTTGTTTTTGCAATGGGAACAAAACCACATCTTTTTCTTTCTAAAGTGGATAATTTAATTACATGGCAAGAAACACATTCATTGTCCAGAATGCTCGGAGAAGATTGCCGCGAAACTTGCTGCTCAGCCGAGAGGGGGACAGAGCCACTGATAGCACAGCACTGTCAGGGGAGGCTTTCCTGTTGGCACTTGTGCTTCTTCTGGAGGTGATGGTGGCCCTGGGACTGCCACCACCAACTGCAGGAGGAGACAGGGTCACAGCTCAAAGGAACCGGAGCATCGGAGGGGCAAGGCAAACATGAAGAGGAAGGAAAAAAAGAGAACAGGGAGCTTGATGATCTTTCTGGTCCCTTCCAACCCAAGCCATTCTATGATTCTGTAATGGGTGAGGAAACTGAGCTGGAGCCCTCTGTCCTCAGCCAGATGTCTGCACTTCTGTCTTCATCATGTGGATGGGCAATGAATATTCTATGAGAAATGAGAGTGCTTGTGAGCATCCCTCTCCCTTGCTCAATAAAGAAATCTGACGGTTGTCAAAACACAGACCCTCATTCCTCCAAGCTCTTCTTGAGCAGCACCATCAGAGTGCTGAGGTGATTAAAGCCCTGCTCAGCCCTGCCATAGGAAGAGAAGGAGCACCCAGCTAGCTCCTGCAAAGACAGCAGCTCCAACCCGAGGCAGTGTTACCTGGTTTGTGGCCAGTCAAGTAGAAATCAACCATTCCTGTCCACATAGCTACATCATGCTGTTAAACAGCCAAAGCCTCTTCCCTTACATGTCTCAGAGGGAGATGAATTCCATATGGCTTGCAGAGAGAGCATGGGCCAGGGTGGAAGGAAGGACAGAAACAGCATTTCTCCAGGACAGAAGACAATGGAAACGTTTCCACTGATTCCAATAGGTTCTGAATTGGCGGCTGCAACCAATTTGCCTTCTAAATGGACTTCCATATGCCTAAAAAGTCCCACAAGCACTGGAATTTGTTACAGAACAAACCTGTGCTTTATTACTCTGCTCCCTGACTCCAAGCATTTCTCCCTTTACATTCCTTGGTCGGCCATTGCTGGGGTTCACTTTTGAGAAAGATATCAACATTTACAGCAAACATTTTCCATGAAACAGAGACAAGTGTCCCTCTCTGTCCCCAGCATATTCCATTTTCCCCTTCTCCAAAAAGAGCTGAAATTTTATTTTGCCCTCTTTGTGACTGGCACCTTTAATGGCTTTTCTATTTTCTTCTTTCATCATATAACAAAACATTGGCTGGAGTAGACCTTTCATCAAAATCAGTTTTGTAAGGAAAGAGAGTCACTTCCCATGACATCTGTACTACATGCTATGCTTACAGAGATTTAGGAGCCTATGTACCATTTTCAAAAGCAGTCTAGGCACTAAATGGGGCATAGGCACAAAGTTTCCTATCTTTATCCCAGTAACATCAACAAAGGTTCAGCACTTAGATACTCTTTATCTTATCCTGAGGATTCAAAGAAAGCCAGGCTTTCTACAGTGCATTGAAAACAGGGCTTAAGATCAATTGAATTTCTAAAACCTAACAGAATTTTTAGAAGTTTCTCCTAATACTATATGGAAATGGCCAAAACAATCACAGTCTTCAAAATCGTCTACCAAGTGAAAATAATTTCTATGGCCTTGCAAGAATGAAAACCCAGGAAGACAGTTTCAAAGCAGCTCCTCCAAGGAACATCCCATCCCTAAGGCACCATTTAATCCACAACTTTAAGGAGCTTTTAAATTTTCAGAGTATTTTTTCATCAATTTAGCTTAAGTGTGTTGTTTCAATATGAAATCTCAAACGCTTGGATTTCTTCTTCCTTTCCTTGAAGCTGATACGAATTCACAATCATTTTCCAGCTGACCTCAAGCACAATCTCCAGCAGATGAATAATCTGCCTTAAAAAAAAAAAGAAGGCAATTGTTCTGTTTTAAGAATGAGGAAAAAAACCCATCTGTGATTACAAGGGCTCAGACTGAATGATGATTGAGTATTTGCCCCGATGATAGAGAACGAGCAATAAATTTTGCTTACTTTACATATATATTTATACGTATCTGAAATATATACACACGCACATGCACACAGCTCTTTCCTCCCAACATGAATGTTTTCAACACAGAAGAAGTAAAGAGAAGAGATTTAGTGCTGATTAGAACAAAAGTCGCACTGTACCTTACAGATTTCGGCATGTCTCATTAAAACCGGGCTTGAAATATACATATCCTTTAATAAATAAAGCTTAAGGTACATAAACACTGCAGCGGATATAAATTATTTTAACCAAAGTATGTAGGGGAAAAAAAAAAAAAAAAATTACTGGAACACCACGATCCAGAGCATTTTACAGTAAATTGGACTTCATCAGCGGTTTTGCATTTTTATTTGATTTTGGAGTTCCTCCACTAAAGCTGTAAGTTTTGTAGAGTTTATTTCACACCTTGTAATTTAAAATGTTACACTCCATCGAAATGCCTCTCCAAAAAAATAATAAAATAAAAAAAAAAGGACCCGAGTAATTAACGTCTTCGGGCTGAACGTTCATTATATCCCACTAGTGTGAAAATTCATAAAAATAAGACGTGGGATTAGGAGCTTAGCAGCCTCACACATTTGCAGAGCTGCTGCATTGGCAGATCCCCCTCTGCCCTTTCAGAGCAGAGCGCTCTGCTGGCTGCGCGCGGTTGTTTGGTTGGATCATCGCGACCATCATTATGGAGTGCCTGAAAGGAAACCTCACGTCTTGTGCTCCTTTTTGTTCTTGGAAGCGGATCGATAGAAGGAGATGGGGCTATTTCAGCCCTTGCTCTTGTATTTTCTTTGTTTGGTGTCAGGATGTGCATTAACTCCTGATGGAGACAATGGGAATTTTGGCTACGCGCAGCAAGGGGACTCAGGATCCCCTTGGAAAGGAAGCAGGGCTGGGACTTTGATTACCCAGAGCTGAATTGCTTCCTTCATAAGGATGGCCTGGGTTCTCCTCCCTGGTTCCAAGGAGGTGGAACAGCTCCGGGCTCAGTCACAGGCTCCGTTCTGCTCTCGACAGATTCACAGATACAGCGGGTGAATTTGTGCAGTAACTTTGACCAGAGCTTCACTTTGGAGTGACATAAACCATTCCCAAAGTTGGGTTGAGTCGGACAAACACCTTTTGCCAAAAAAACAAACAAAACCAACAACCCTAATACAGGAGGCTCTTTTTCAAACTTCAAAACATTTCAGTCCAAAGTGTTTTCAAAGGAAAGAGGTTGACTTCACATAGGTGTTTCTGAAACGAGCCTTTTGGAGGTTTTATTGAAAAACCTGACTCTAGAAAAAAAAAGTAACTGTAAAACAGAACATTGCGTTTCAGATCAAACACCATGTCCTAGATTGACTCACTATTTCTGCTTTTTTTTTCTTTTTTCTTTTTTTTTTTTCTTTCTTCATGTCTATGTTGGTTTGAAACAAAGTGAATTGCTTCTTTCCCTTGTCCTTCCCCCCAAGTATCTGAACATGACCATGGTACAAAGCATCTTTCATCCACTGAAGTTGCAATCATTCACTCCAGGACATGGCAAGCCAGAAACATTAAGGAGTAGATGAACACATCTCTCTCTGCAGCTCTGGTTATTCAGTTTCCTTCTAAAGTCGGCAATTGCTATTGTGCAGAAGCCTGTTCCAGATCTGAGTTAATCATTCCTCAATAGCAATGGTGAGAACTTCCAGCCCAAGATCAAACCATACTCTGTGCTTTCCAACTTCCACTCATAGAGATCTGAAGTGAGGAAAATGAAATCTGCAACAGAACATACTCTTGGGCAGAGGAAATGACTGACTGCACATTGCTGTTGTCATCATGGCACGTGGCTGTGTGAAGCAAAAACTTTGTCCAAGAGATCAACTACAGCATCTGCCCTGGGAATGAAGTTGTCAGCAGCAGCTGGGAGAAACGATTTTGGCATTCAAGTATTTTGCCGCTTTCTGATGTTTAAGGTCATATTCAGATTACCTTTCTGCCAACTGCTTTCTGGCTGTAAGATCACCCACACAGGGAAGGGCTTTTTGAAAAGATCTCAAAAGAATCTCCAAACTTGATCTGAAGGCTGTCTTGCAACTCTAGAGGGCTGTTCTGCACTTAGAGCAAAGCACCTCTGCAGTAAAGGACGAGTGGCTGCTAAGCAGACATCAGGGCATCTCAGATGGGTGGAAACCAGGAGATCTCTCAGAAAAGTTACCCTTCAGCTTGATGGAGAAATCTGTCATCACGTACTCTGGCTGGCAAAGAAGTGATAAAATCACAGCTTTGGGACATGGAGCGGTTCTCTCAAATTTAAATCAGATGGAAAGAGAGACAACTTGTTTTCAAAAGTAGCTTGGCTCTCTGCAAGGATGATGAGTCTTCTCATTTTTTTGTAGTTGCAAATCAAGCATGCTTAATGGTTTGAACATAACACTCAACAACCAGCATACTTTCATTATGAACATTTGGTGCATTGCAGCTCTGTGCACCCATGAGCACAACAATGAGGAAACCTGGTGCTGTCGTCCATGCGTGTGTGCAATGATTCAGAGCTCTACTTGCTCTGAAGCTATCTGCATGAGTTGACGCACAAGCATGAAGATGAGTCACAGATGGCTTGATCAGTGCTGGAAACTCAGTGCAGATCTGAATGGGTTTTGGATGCTTCCCACCATGCATGCTTTGCTTTCTGCCTCACTGCAGAGCCTGCTGTGCAAATGCTCTAAAGGTTAACTTGGAGAAATGGTTGTGCTTTGGAGAAGAGAAAGAACTGTTCTCTTCAAACTCAGTTAATGGGGCAAGAAGACTCAGGTTTAAATTGCAGCAATGCAGATTCAAGCTAGACTTTGAGGTAAACTGCTCAAAGACGCATTTTCCATCACCACAGTTGGACAATTATCTGACAGGAAGAATGGATGTACATGTGGTTATCAGCTAGAGGACATCTAAAGATCTTTTCCTGACTTTGTGATTCTCCAACAGGAGGTCACCCTACTTGGCACCTCAATCTTGCCTGGCATTGAAGGTGCACCCTGAGAAAACATAGTCTACCAGTCAAGTGCACACACGGCGATTACTGAAGGAGCAATCTAAGAAATCACTGTAACACTAATGCAATCAGAATTCACATTTCTTCATGGAAGCACCCCCATAAGTGGCACGTATAACAACTACACAAGACACAAGGAAGTTTTATTTGATGGCACCCAGGAGAGGATTAAAACTGCTGTGAATTTATGCAGCAAACACTGATGCAGTATATACCCCTCTGCCTCACCAAATTTATCCTCTGACTTGTTAGGGGGTAACTTCAGTCTAACAGAATTTATGCCAGATGGGGTATCATATGTCTTCCGGCAGTCAATGTACAAGATGAAGCCAATATAAATACTGTGTAGCATGTTCTAGCTAATTCAACACAAAGCAACAGTGTGCACACACCTGATCTGGATCATATTTGTCCTGTCAGGTAATTTTATAAGACACGGAATGAGTGTTAATGATGTGGGAATCCTAACTGCATCTATCGCCCTCTCAGATGCTTGGCTGTCAAGCCTCCACCCAGTGTTTCCTGCTTAAAAAAAAAATAAAGAACAACAAACTTCATGCCAGTTGAAGCTCACATGCACCCTTCACAGATACTAATGAAGTCCCAAGAAGTTATTCCTGATGAATTTTCCCACTCTCAAGCAATCAAACTGTATGTTCAAACCTAATTCGTAGGGAAAGGGATTTATGCCTTTTGGCAGAGACGCACGAAACAACATTGATGCTCAGCACTATTACATAGAACTATATAATAGAATAGTCCCAGCCAACAGCACTGAGCAGCAGATGAGCCCTTGCTCTTGGTCTCACTCAAAGGCAAAGCTGTTGCATGCCTGTAACCCAGCTAGGAGAGCAGCATTGAATTCCCCTGTCCTTCAGAATGGATGTTGTACCTTACCCGAAACACCTCAACAGTCCTTGCATGCATAAGAAGCCAATCCCAATTCTCCTCCCTCTCCAACCCATGTCCCCAGTTCTGTGGGATGTTTGTCCCTGCATTTCACCTCTCTGCTGTGCCCTCATCCTCCAAAGAGGGAAAAAGCCCTAAGTGGATGAAGGGAAACCAGGGTGCAAGAGACCCTGAGAAAATTTCCCTAGAGATATTCAAGGTCAGGCTGCAAAATGCCTTGGGCATCCTGATCTAGCTGTGGTGTCTCCGTTCATTACAGCAGAGTTGCACTAGTTAGCTTTCAGAGGTCCCTTTGAACTCTAAGGGTTCTATGATAAAATCAACTTGAGGCTAGATGACCTTGAAGGAGTGAAGAGGAAAGGAAAAATCAGAGCATGAGGACTTCTCAGCCTTACCTTATGCCGCTGATAGCAAGGCTACACCTAAAGAAACGACTTGTTTCTTCTGGTTGGAGTGACTACAGAGGATCGAGTAACAGGCTTCCATCTGGGCTTTGCCAATGACTGCTTCAGCACTGATGATAAGAAGCAACCTCATTAGAAAATGAGGAGGCACAAACTTAGCAGAGGAGTCTGGGCAGCTATTGCCAGTGCCTCTCTTCTATCTTCATAGATTTATAACTACAATAGGTGGGAAAAGGAAAGTGAAGAAACCCAAAAGGTGAAGAAAACCCATCAGCTGTTCTTCAGGTCCAAAAGAGAAGCAGGAATCTTCAAGGCCAAGCAGGAGTGGGAAACAAAAGCTCTGAGTTGAATTAGTCATAAACAAATCTGTCCTGTAAGAGAAGCCAAATTTCTACCTTGCATGGATTCCTGGTGCTCTGGTGTGCAGCTGAGCCCCTGCAGTCCACAGGCTGGATGTTTTAGTGCCTAGCTCTTTTTAACTGGCACATGTTAAGAGCTTTGAATTAACAGGTGCATAAAAACTGTCAAAAAACACTTAGCTCTCAAGACAGTCTGTCGGTTGTATTAAAAATATGGTTTTATGTAACCACATTCTCTCAACACTTGCTGGGTATTACAGCATGGGAAAGTCACTTGCCCTTTTCAAATGAAAGCAGCAATCTTTACACTCTCCCACTGAAGAAGAAAAAGGAGGGAAAAAAAAAATAGAGAGAGAGAGAGAGAGAGAGAGAGAGAGAGAGAGAGAGAGAGAGAGAGAGGAAAAGCCTACAATTCCTCTGATCTTGTAAGGGAATTTCCACCTTTGGTGGGGACAGCAAGAGATTTCTTCCAGTAAAATAGGACTGGCCTAAAGATCCAGAGTAGAAGTAAGCATCCCAGAAGGTCAAAAAGCCAGTGCCTCGTAGCCTTACTGAGCTGGAACTGGGGTACTTCTGACAACTGAATGGAGGATGTCTCACTCTCTGTCTGAGGAGATGTTATCTGCTAAAATCAAATAAACAACAAAGATAACAGAGGCTCAGAGCTAAAAAAACAACAAACCCAAAAAACAACACTACTTGTGCCCAAGTTTCAAAGAGGTTTTGAAATGGTTTTAGTTCTCATTCTCTCCTTAGTCACCAGTTCTGAATATCTGGGATCCCCAAAACAAAAGCATCAGGTTTCCAGAGTAGAGACACTTGTAAGATACAGGTCTAGAGAATTTACAGAACTCTCGAAAGCATTTGTGAAATCACTTCCCTTTTAAATATGTGGCAAATATATTAAAGTGGGCTTTGGATTAAAGTTTTATTGCCTCTTGATAAAAGCCATTTGCACCTTTGATGTGTTTGTGGATGGCAGCCATCCCAAATGCCTTCTCCAGGCCTCACCCCCATCAGGAAGTCTCCTCTTGGCTCTCTCCGGGGTTGCCCAGATGGGTTATCATCTGTCACCTCTCCAGAGGTAACCAACTCAAAACAGCCTCCTCTGGGGTCACAGATATGGTAAGCGAAGGATTTCTGAGAGCAAGGGTGTAACAGTGAAAAACAGGTAGCCTGAAAGCCTGGGAGTGGGAAGAACAGTGGGAATCTGGGCTGCTGAAGCTGCCTCTGAGTTTAATTCTATTGAGTATTAATTCTGTGAATCAAAGTACTTGCAGTATTACCATGCACTCACCAACCTTCTGCTCAGATCTGGTTAGATGCCTAGCTTGCAGGACAGATGGATCCAGAAAGTTTCTCAGCAGCTGCTGGAAAGAGAAAGCAAAGCAGGTTGAAGGAGAAAACCTGGTGGATTGGGAAGGTTTGAGTAATAAAAAACTCCAGCGATGTGAGCAATATGGACAGAGGGGACAGACTAGGCACTGAAAAGCAAAACTTGATTCCCCTATACGAAAAGTAGATTCAGCTTTGTGGATGCCAAGGCCAAAAGGCAGCATCATAAGTGTCCAAGCATGATATCCTGCAAATTCCAAGTCAAAGAAATCATCCTCCTACAGCTTCTCAGGTTCTGAAAGGGAGAGCATCACCCCCAAAAGACTCACAGAGGGTCTGTGTCATTGACAATACCAGATTGCTGAGCAAGGCCAGGAGTATGAGTCTGCCTGCTTGGCAGTGCTGGCTTTCTGCAGACCTGGTTAGCATCAGTGAGGCTGACGGACACTCCACAGTAGTTAGGAGGGGATGCAGTAGGATGTCACGAAGAAAAGTACATGGCTAAATATTTTGATTTGAGGAGTGCAGAAAAGAAAACACGTGGTATTTTAGCAGACATTAAAGAAAAAAAAAGATCTGGATGCAAGAAGAAAATCCTGCAGAGAACCAGGCCTGACTTTTTAAACAGCTGCAAGATGTTCTTCTTGGAGAATCAGGGAAGCATGCTAGAAAAATGTTGGAATGGACCTAGTTCTTTATGAGCACATCCTTATGCCAAACAATATTATCTTTGCCATGAAACTAAGCACCAAGATGTGGGACCAGCTGCAGCTCATGTGATAGTGAATACAGAGACACAACCTCTAGGACACCACCAGCATGGAACTTGCACAATCAGCAATAAGAGTCAACAGTTAAGCAGCTACAGAACTCACCAAAACGTGATGCAGGGATTCGGGTATTACTGAGAAACCTAATCCAGATCCAAATTGGAAAACTTTTAAAAAAGATGATGTCTGAATTCTATTAACCCATCCTTGGGAGAGAAGAGCTGTCTGTACTGGAAAAGTCATTCGAGCCTACAGAGACATGACTGTTTCACTCTAGCTCATGTTGCAAACACTGAGAATACTGAGCACAGGCTCACAGCATGGGTCTGCAGAGAGCTTTCAGAGCTTGTTGCCCAAACTGACAATCTGGGGGACAGCCAGCTTGTGACTCTTCAGTCATACCGTATGCAGCCAAACATTTCTAGCTGGGTACCCCTTGCTGGGCTGATGGCTCATCACCCCGTGGGGATGGATAGCCCAACGGGTTACATTTTTTGCACAGGAAAAAAAAAAAAAGAAAAAAATAGGGGGGCAAGATAGCATGGCTTGCTCAGGTATCTGCAGGATACCTAGCTCCATCTCTTGGAGGAATCATACCAACAGCAAGCTGCTGTTACCCCCCTGCCTAGGCTCTCCAAAACATCCACAGATCAGAGCAAAGACCCATTGCTCCTCACTGAGGAAAGAAATGCTAGAGAGACACTCAAAGGGTCAGATTCAGCACTGATGACATGAGAGGATTGCACCAGACAATCACCTGTTCAAATGCATCACCAGCACTGCTAACTGCTTCAGCAAAGAGCAAGGATTTCTGCCTATGGAAAGTCACTCCTCAGTTCCACCTCTATTACACAAAGCAATCAAGGTTGGTTTGGGTGTTTTTCAGCTCCACCTCTCAGGAAGCCCATTGCTTCAGGCCATGCTTGGGCTGGGTGAACAGCATTCTGCTCCTTTATTCAGCTATCTTTGCACATCCTCTCCCCCACTCTGCAAGATGCAAGAGACTGAAGAGGTATCCTTAGCACTGCAGCTCTCACACTGAATTTTTTATATCCATTCCAATGGGATTTCAAGGCACAAAACAAGTCCTAGGGTTTAATTGTTTTCTGTGAGGAAACTCCAAGTGTTTCCATGGATGCCTGCTCAGAGGGATCCCAGCACTCCACCCAAGCAGGGCTGAAATGTGCCAGCAGAGCACCCATCCCCTTTCCATTATCCATCAATCTCTGGAAAGCAGCACAGTTCTTCCACCGAAGAACCTGGAAAGGGAGTTGTGGCTTGGAGAGCACAAAGTGCTTTCCAGTTCTGGGTATCACTCTGAAAGGCATCTCTGCTGCTGTTACATTTTCTGTGCTTGTGCCTCCAATCATTGTTTCCTACTCAACAGGACAGTGCCTCCCCTCTCTGAAGGATGACGCCAAATAGATCTCACTAAGACCAATTTCTCCTAGTTATCACTTCTCACACACAAGTGCCAGGTATAAGAACCAGCACAGACACTAAAACCCACTGCTTGGCTCTGGCAGCGTGGAAAAATAAAATCACCAGCAGATCAGCCAAATAACCAGGTGGGAGCAGTAAGGACAGAGGCAGGAGAGACAAGGTACTAAACCTGCCCAATGCTCCCAAGCGCCTCGTTATATTGATTTATGTTTAGCTAATTGAGAAAATGACTCTAACTACACAATCCAGGCCCTAATTCAGAAAGGCCCAAGCTTTTTAGTGTCTCTACCTGCATCTTAAAAGGCATGATTTAAACCCTGCAACTAACAGGCTGCCAAAGGCAAGGATTTCAAGGATCTGATGTTCTGTCATGCCGAGGGGGTGAGGCTTAGCTAACCTCTCTTGTTACTTGGTCTTTCCCCACTGACGTACAGGTTTGCTGCTGGGACATAAATCAGGGTAAATGATGAAGGAAACCAGTCTCGTGCCCCATCAAAGGAGCCAACACTCGCTTTAATAGGACCATGCAGACAGGCCTAAATAGGGCACTTAACAAGCATGTGGTTTCCATTATACCAGCCCACATCTCTATGCCCTGCCTGCATTGCCACTGGCAAAAGCCTTTGTCCCTTGTACCCACACCTGCCTATATGCACAGAGTTAGAAAAAGGACTGTGATACAATACCAAAGTGTCAAACATACCATTTCTGGGCTGAATCAGGCCTGCAGAAAAAATTTATCTAGCTCTCAACCACAGTATGAACCTTTGCACACAGCAATGGCATACCTTAGAGGAGAGCACAGAAATGTCTCAGCTCGTATTATCCCAAGCCTCCATGTCTATACAGAATCAGAATCGTACCGAACTAAGACCAAGAGCTACTCACAGATCCCACACAAGGTGAGTCTGATAAAGTAACAGGTCTCAAAGTAACAGGTCAATCCATATCATCAGGGTTTTCATTCAAGTTTGAACCTTTGTAGAGAATGGAAAGTCTAAAGATCCTACAGTCCTAAGCAAAAAACGCAAAGCAGTGGGTGCCAGCACATAGGGCAATTTGGAAGTGCTCTATCCCTATCTCTGGATCTAGAACTTCTGAATAGGGTGACTTTCCTATCAGCAATCCCATCTAGCATGTTCTTGATACTGCCAGTCAGGAAAAGCAGTACACCAACTACTCTTGCTAGTCTATCCCAGTTTGTCCTCATTCTCTTTTGGTGGGATATGGACTCAAAGCAAAGACTTCAGAATGTTGCAGAAGGTATTAGGGAGAAACATGGCCGACTGAGAACTTAAATCTCCACCAGACAGCTATTCTAAGATGAAGCCTCTCAAGAGCTCAACTTAGCTGGTTGGATATACAATCAAACTGGGGACTGTCCAAGTGCTTTACACCACACACTAGATATCCATAGGAACCCTAGACTGCTGGAGTTAATGCAATTTTGTCTGAGCCGTGACCATCTGTGCTCACTTAAACATTTCTTGATAGAGGAAGGAGCATTAATCCCAACATCCTGGCCAAACTGCAACATGAGCAATTATATTGTACTCCTTTAACACTCTCACAGTAGCATACATTAGTGTTTTCTACTTCTTCCCATAGTGGAAATTCTGTAGCCCAACACAGAAATGGCTGCACTGCCACAGGAGAAACCAAATCCCCTGTGCTGAGCCCTACAGTGGTACTGTCAGGTATCACTCCATTTTCCCTGCCATGGTGTTCAACCCCAGCACGTTTCATATTCAGACTTCCACCTGCACAAACAACTGGCCCTCACTTAAAAATCTGCCTACCTGCTCTTGGCTTCATCTGAATTTTGCAGTTCTCCACTTTTCTGAAGAGGTGCAACACGCTGAGTGGACGGTGCACCTGCCTTTGATGCATTCTAACAACAGCAGAGCCAAACATAATAAAACATGTTGACCGCTACTGAGGTAGAAAAGGCTTTTGTTTGGAGAGCTTCAACTCCAACCGTTCTGTTTTCTTCAAGGAAAAAAACAAGAAAAAAACCCCAACTCCTCTGTTGCACCAAAATCATCTCCTGGCATTTCTGACCAGCACACATGTTGTTACAATTATGACTGGACTGCTTGGCTCCGGCATAGGGGGAATGTTAAACCGGCACACTGGCACCCATCAAAACATTTGCAAATTTCCAAAGTGGAACTGACACCATGGTAGTGGTTTATATCACACGTCAGAGAAAGGCTTCATAACTCAGATCAAACAATTTAACTCTTCGGCTTCCTGCCTAGAGAGAGCAACCAAATGCTAGGCTGCCTATTGTTATTTCATGTGGCCGCTTCATATGGCATGCAGCCAGTTCACTTCATTTTGCAAGCTCAGAAGTTAAATACAGAGAGAACTGGCCAGAACTTCGATGAGAGACTAGTGAGAGAACAGAAACTGCTGATTCTAACAATAACATTTTCCCAAGAGGCAGAAACACCAGCACTATCAGCATGGTACATGAGAATTTTCCAACTTCTAAGCCTTTCTAATGGACATAAGCTTACTCCGTTTCAGAAAACTCATGTTCCTGAGTAGTTATCAGAAAGATCTTTGGATTTCCAGTTTTCCACCTTTTTTGGTTTGAGGCATTCAGACAATAACCATATTGGTAATAACAACAAGGTGCAATCAGTAGGTCTATTTCAATACGTTAGCATAGCAGAGACCCACAAATTATAAGCCAAAGTGTATGCATTTGTACCTTGTAAACACCATTACAATTCAAATCTTGTCAGATGCTCTTCTTTATGCCCCTCGATGAGCTGAATATAACTGTAATGAGGAACAGACTTACCCAGTAAGACTTAGGATTCTCTCGAGGAGCAACTAGGGACAGCTGCAAAGGATGGAAACAAGAACAGTACAATTAAATTATTATTGCACTTACCAGTAACCAGCTTTGAAAACCATAATCAGGTTGCTACAAGCTGCTCTGTAATTGCAGACAGGGCAAAGGAAGTCTGCCACCATTTTTTTTCAAAATGCAATCAAATACTTGGTTGTTAGGCCAACTTTTTTTTTCAGCGAAATATCAGAGAAAGAAGTCTATCAGCAACACAGCAGAGTTTCCTGTGCATCTCAAAGGTTGTTTTAGACTTTCCCAACTTTAATCAGTCCTAATCATGAGAGTTTTCTCTAGAAATATTTATCCTCCTTTCCCCTGTGTATGGGAGGCACCAGTAGCGATTTTTCACTGCTGTCTCAGACCACAGACAGAAGACAAAACTCCTGCCAAGTTGTATCCTGCCACGTCTTTGCCCCATACATTTTCATACACTGGGACGGCCTTCTTCAAGGTTTTACTTTCACACAGAGCAAACTTGCCAAGGGACGTATCTGATTCTGTCATTTATCACCTCCTGTGGAAAAACAGTCTTGGATATGGGTATTAGTATCAGATATCAAAACTGAAAGCAAACACACCACGTAGAAGATGCACTGATTTATTAATAGAATAAAAATGAAATGTAGTGACATAGTTGTTTCCACTGTTAAAGCCATAGAGACAATTAGTGTCCCATTTATACACTTGATGGCATCACTCAGTAACTCATTCATAAACTCTGACGTGTTCAGGTCAGGTATTACAGAAAACATTGCCACAGTGAAAGCAGCTTTCCTCTGTTACAAAGTGGATAGCTACAGTGTCCCCAAGGTTTGCAGCTGCATCAGTCTCTACTGGAGGCTTTCATATGTCCTCTGTTTCAATTCCTGAGACTTTCTCCACCTGGAAGAGTTTTCTAAAGCCTTTCAACAGCAACAGAGGGAAATAGCTCAACTTCTTGTGGGGTACAAACCCACTCTTCAGGCAACAGAATGCATTGATCATTACAGGAAAATGGGCTCCATTCCAATATGCTGTGGGAATTATTCATTGCAAGGTCCCTGCTGATTATTAGTATTTTGAGGCAACAGTGATAGAGGAAAATGTTTGTAATGGAATACTTTCAATCATAATTCTGTTTTCTTTGTTTCTACTTCTGCATCATACATTCTGCCATGTCTTAAATTGTCACCCATTATTTTTGTTAAATCATAGCAGCTGTGAGTTCATAGACAATTCATTGTCAGTATGGAGCTTTGTGTGATATAGCACTATCTGAAAGAAAAAGGAAGCAATACATAGAAAATATTACAATTAACTTTGCAATTTCTCCCAATATACGATTATCCCTTAAATCAGGTACAGGAAACAGTATAAGCTATGAAGATAATTAAAATATACTCTTGAGTTTCACTGGATTAAAACCGTTGAAAACTTATCCCTTATGGATGCAAAGGAAGATAAAAATCATATTGCATCTGTCAGGGGACAGAATGTGTCTAGAAACAGAGTAAGTGGCAAAGCCTTCTCCTGTAGATATGTATCTCTTGCACACTGTTTGGAACAGGTATCTGTGATACCGCTATGCAGAAAAGCCCTTGGAAGAAACCCTACTGTTTGCTTCCAAGTGTCATATGTGGAAGGTACAACAACCCATGAGGAGCTGGGCATTAGAATTTGAACCTAAGAGAACAGAATGATAAGGACAGATGGTGATCTCCAAAAGAGATCTTCCTCAAAAAGAATTTAAAAAAAAATCCTCTAAAATGAAGTGCATATTACTGGCACCGCAGAAGCCCAGAGATAACATACAGCCCACAAGCCTGCAGAGAGTATCACATCCATAACCAGCTGGCTGAAAGTAGTAGTCATGTAGCAGAGCAAGCTGGGGAGTCTCCTGGAGTCACATTTACTGCCTGAGTCTGGTTGTCCATATCAGAGAGGGATTTGGTACTGGAGTTTTCAGACAGCACCAACTGTTCAGACAGAGCAGGAGAAGCAGCAGCGTGGTTAGCATGCTCACTCTCCTTTGTTGTAACAGTGGGAGCTGAGTTTTCTTTAGCTGTCCCAGCACGATTGTGTGACTGGCTGGCTTGTCTCCCTGCTTCTGCCTCCTGCTGCTGCAGCATCCGCTCCACCTCTATCTCAAGTTCCAGATTTTCCTCATCTGCCTCCACTTCCAGCTGCTGCATTAACTCCTCCAGCTTCCTGGCCTTGCGGAGCTCGTTCTGCTGTATGATCGTGCACAGGTGCTCTGTGAGGTGCTCCTTGATCTCTGTCTTGTGTTGGAGGTCCAGCTTGGCTGCCACGTACTCCGACTCAGCCTTGTCGTACCGCTTCCTGCAAAGTCAGCATCATTTCTCGTGGGTTAGATCTCAAAGCACTTTGCAATCTGCCACACGGACAGACACTTTAAGCATCCCTGAAATGCATCATGCCAGCTGTTTTATGATATGCTGCTACTCTAGTTTAAAGGGGGGGGGAGGAAACAAGTACAAATGCTTTAAGCCATCTTCTTTTGACACATTGGCCTCCATTGCTCCTACATTGCAAGAGTTAATTTGCTTGTCTGAAATACAGAGATTGAATTGCAAGCAAGCATTTTTACCGCCAGTTTTAAGAGATGCAACACTAGCAGGAGAAAGAAACCCTCAGAAGTTGTAATGTTTTCACACTTCAAATGAACAACTATCCAGCAAACTGCAACACTGTAAAGCAGTTTTGAGTTTTTTTAGTCCAACCGTCAGCACAACGGATACAGATGCTATGAGGGTGCTATACATACTTGCACTTGGATCTGATCGAGATGCAGACTCCTCTGGCCACCCAGATACACATTCTGAAAGTCACGAACTCCACAGATCAACATAGCATCTGACATCAATAGTGATCACAACTTTTGTGTGGCAACAGATGTAGAATTTCATTGCAAGCATTCCCCCAGGACATACCTCCTGCCAATCTGTGTTTCCTGTCATGGCAAATATAGCCAAAAGGAAATATTCCAAATATTTATTGAGGTCGACGTATCCCGGATATGCAGCACTTTAATGGTTGGTGTCCATGTTAGTGGTGTATCTCCAACTACATTCATTGAAACTGTATATTAATTCAGCTTAATTATTAGAGACAGAAATGCAATCTTGCTCATCAGGAATGAGAACAAAACAAGAAAGTCAAGATTTTCCTGGGTCAGGTATCCAAAATGGAAGAGCCAACACTATGCTGGAAGCTTCTGTACAGTCAAACATTTGGGCCAAAATCACATATCTTCTCCACACCATAATTATTAAAATTCCATTCCACAGTAACTGTCAGATGCCATCAACCACGTGCTCAGAATTATTTAACACTGCACTTCTTGACCCAGTGAAAAAGATTGGGTTTTAGCCCAAAAATAGAAGCTAAGGACTGAAAAAATTGCTTTCAAAACCACCACTTAAAAGTAAATCAGCTTTGGCTCATAATGTACAAAAACTACAGCACTGCAATTATGTAACTCACGCTTCCAAATCTCTCCCTCACAAAAAGATTTTACTAAGTCCATGAAAATCACTGTTTCAGAATTTCATCTCCTTTGTCCAACCAATATCCCCTCTGTTACCCTCACTATAAACTGCTTTCCAAAAGCTGGAGCTGATTGTTACATTCTCTTTTGCTATTAAGCATTTCAAAGAGACACGTTATTAGAAGATTTGGATAAGGACATTTGTAAGAGTGTTTAGCAGTTTCAGAAAGCAGAGTTAAGCCAAAAATACAATGAAATGTTTCCCTCTCGAGGATAAGAAATTCAGCATCCATACACACTCAGCTACTGAAACTGCAGTTAACCTTAGATATTTCAAATGATAATCATGCAACCCAAATTCTCATTTTTTAAGCTATTACTGGTATTTTTTGAAGACTAATTACCACACTTATTAGCCTGTGGTCGACATACAGCAGAATTCTTAGGTGGAAATAGACATTTCACACATTGAATCCTGAACCAAAAACCTCAACCAAACATTTCCATTTTATTCAACGACTACATAAACATGCTGATGTTTATCTACTGATGTTGTGGTTTACCCACAGCTAAAAGGGTGTTCCGATTAATTTCTTGCACTTAAGGAACTCATCAGAACCAGAGTGATTAAAGGCACATTGCGAAGGGGGAAAGCTTACTTTTTCCTCCCAGTTCCAAAAACACTTCAGCAGAATTCTGTTTTAAGCTTAATTGGTCCCATAGATTCTAGCAGGACCAGACCTGTCATCAAAAGTCAAGTTTCCCTGAAAGGAAATTTAGGATTTTTGGAAAAGATCTCTTTTCCCTAAGAAGAAACAATAAAGCAGGGCTTAAGGACAACAGCACAGTTAAAGCAGTAAGTATGCCTCACAACAGCACGAAGCTGGAAGGCATAGTCTGCAGTCAGAAAACAAACCTCAGTTTCCAGATTTCAAGGGGAAAACGAGGAAATAAAAAGCACACTTTTACCTCAAGGTTTCTAAGCAGACAGTCTGAGGGGCTTTACATATGCATTATTACAGCGACCTCACTCCATTACTGCTTCAGTGAGTAGAAACAATATTTGCTCCCTCTACTCAGGAAAGGCTGTTCCCTCCTCCTCCCTGCCTGGCACTTACCGGGCATAGGAGTAGTCCAGGCTGGCTTGGTCAATGCGGTTCCGCAGGATGCCGATGTCAGCAGACACCATGTCATCTAAAGCTTGTAACTCCTTCTGAATCCTTTTTAGCTTCACTGTTTCAGCTTGAGTTCTTTTGGATCTGCAAAAAGGAAGATGTTTTCTTTTTCTTTGCGAGCCTCTTTTCTTGACATAATGGGCTTCATTACATTTGCAAAGCAACTACTGTCTTTATGAGCTACTCAGAAGGCTACTCCTTTATGGTTTCAGACTTCTGATCTTACTTAATATCCACAGGGATCTAAAATGTCTGCTATTAAAGGACTACATCAAAATTACGTAATGACTATACTGAAAGTACCTAAAATGGATTGTGTTCCTTCACTGAGGAAACCCACAAGTAGTTGCTGTATCTAAGCAGCTCTCAGCATAAGGAAACAGGAAAAGACCTGGAGGGTGAGTAAGAGGGGGAAGGGTATTCAGTCCTACAAATATCCCCTTTCAAAGAAGTCCAGCTAGAAGGGGCCAAAAAGCCACCTAACCTAAGCTTGATTTCGCTGTCGTAAAACCATTCCCAAAAGTCCTGGCCAAATCCCAGTGAAGTCAATGGAAAGTTTTACCTCAAACACAAAGGACTGCAACCAAGCCTTATGCAACCTTTTTCAGCTCAGCCTGTTCATTCCCTAGTTCTGAAAACTGAACGTTGCTAAGGGCAGCAGGCTTCAATGGACTGCTCTCTCAGGCAAATAAGCAACTTGCAACAAGATTTTACACCAGGTCACTTTGCAACTGTCATTCTTCCTCAACAGCAAAATTGTGCTTTTCAGCCACTGCTTTATTCCAGAACATGGGTAGGAAGTGACACCACCTCTCATTTGACCAGCTGATGCAGGTGAACAGAAGCAGACATCTTTCAGTGCTACTTAGAGCCTGAAGACCTTTAAATCTCAGCTGTAGCTCCTTGTCCACTATCTTCCAAGTCTTCCTCCCTCTCCTTATGCCAGCCTGGTGGCATTGTCTCACAGTGATTCTGACCACAGTTACTTGTTACTTAGAAAAGGCAAAAGAAAACAAAATCTTCAGAACGTCAAAGAGAATCTTCTGCACAGTACTGATATTAATTCATCTTTACTTCTCAAGAGCTTCAATGGGCAGAACATGACACTTTCCTGGGAAAGGACTGTGAGCCAAAAAGCTGTGCATCACCTTCCCTGATTCAGTACTATCAGCTGCTCCAATATTCTTCCTCACAAACCTTGCCTGACTTGCAGTTTTACCTATCTTGCTGGACAACACTATTTTCAAGTCTGGTCACTGGAAAAACAAGAGCTAACAACTCTAAGAACACATGAATTTCTATGTATTTTAATCAGCCAAGTGTAAAAAACTTCTTAAAGCTTGATAGTTTTTTCCTTTCAACACTTTTCACATATTAGTAAGTCAAACTCAAAATGCTTAATCACTCGTGGCAAGCATGTAATCACAGGGAACTGTCTGTCACAGCTGCTAATTTGTGGAGCAGTACATGGAGAGCAAAGAGAGGGGGAAAGAAGGAGATTTTAAAAGAAGATATGTAATTGGTTGCAGATTGAAAGGAACCTCTTTCTCAGCCCACACTGCAGCACAGGCCCTTACCTCTCAGCAATAGCTTTGGCCAGAAGTGCCTTCTTGCGTTTATTCTTCTCTTCTATCAGCCGTTGCTCTTGCTGGAGGATCTCCCACCGTGATTTTTCCTGCCTGCTCATTGACAAGAAGATCAAAATTGATAGCGAGTTTAATTTGCTCCCTGTCCTCCACACAACACCGATAATAAACATCATGTTTCCTGGAGCAAACTCCAAATAGGCTGAAGGAACAATAAACAATTTTCTGCAAGAAGTCACTGAGACCAATAAACATTTTCAGATGCAATGTGCTGATCAGAACACAAATCGTCACATGCAAACACGCTGCTGGCTCCATGATTGCTAGAAGAAAGAGCGTTCAACACTTCCTCAGAGTTGGATAAGATTTTTCACATAAAGGTTGTGCTTTACCACTGGGTCAAAGCAGTTCCAGTCTTCTTACTAGCTGCTATGAGTTAACTGTTCAGTTTGCCAACGCAGCCTCTTTTTTTGAAAGTGCTTTTTCTTATCAGACAGACAATCTGTCTGCCTTATAACAGAGCACTCAGACAATTAAACGGATGGAAAGAAGAGCTGATAAAAATTACAATGAAATTGATTAATGAGGAAAACAGGATTTTCCTTTTATCACTGTGGAAAGAGTTACACTGATTCCATTTCCTAGGCCACCACAACTACTGAGAGATATAACTGATCCCAGAAAATGCAAGACAAGGTTCTTGGTGAGAGGGGACAACCTGTGTGAACGCAATTGGGTAGGATTAAGGGGAAACAAAACCTGCTTTGTTGCTTTTCCATCCTGCTTTTCCATCCTTCACGCCTTCTGAGAAGTCTCTGTTCCAAGGTCTTGCTCAGTTTAACAATGCCAAAGTAATTCAGCTATGTTTATTTTAAAAACCATTCCTGCACAAGAATATCTCTTCAGACTTCTCACCATTCTATTCCTAAGACCACATACCGAGAAAAATGTTGGACAAGATTTAAATTGGACTGCACAGGCTTGAATAACTTCAGCAGATTCGTGGGTGGTTGTGGCACCTAGATGTTACTTGCTCCCTACACCTTCTCTGCTACGCTTCAACTACCTTCCACACACAGAAAATGTATTTTTCACCACCAGCGGGAAGGAGCTGAACAATCAGTACACCCACTGAGCACAGGAATAATTGGGTACTGCTCTGTCAAGTGCAGCTATTCTCATGAAGAGAGGGCAGTCTCTCTGCAGCTGGGTGATCCCAGCCAGGTGACTGCACAGCCAGCAGCTGCTGCCCCTCATGATGTATCTGTGAGAAACAGGACATCCTGCCACTGCTCTTGGAACTGGACAGAATCCTCTCCAAGGGGAAGCACCTTTGGTCCCCTCTAAAATCCTACAGGCACTTTTATCCAGGCAAGAGAACCATATGCAGAACTGTGTGCACTCAAGGAAAAAAAACCTCACACTTGGACACAGGCAGGAAAAAAAGCACAAAGGAGGTAAAACCAAGTCATTTCATATTAAAAATGCCTGTCCTCTCTTACATTTAGACAACAGCTTCCTTCTATAGGCTACTGTATGTATTCTGGATGATGAACAAAGTAACTGCCTCATGCAGTCAGACTCCCAGCTGCATTCCATACTTTTTCCTTTCTCTCTCATAGGTACCACTCTGATGCTTTGGGGAGAGACAGACACCCCAATATGGGCTGATAAAGAGTGAGAACTTGAATTGTGAAAGACAGAGAATTCTTTAAAATGGAAATTTTTATCTCCTTAACAGGAGATATTAATAAATCTACAGTAATATTGTAATTTCTGTAACTCTGTGTTCCCATTCACAATATATCTACTTTCAAAAGGTACAGCTACTTTCTATTGTGGATGCTGGCTTGTCTATGCAACACGATCCAGATGAGATTAGATCTTCACAAATCACTGAGGCAGACCTCCTTGATTCACAGTCCCACTGCTATAGGAAATTATTCAGACAGTCATGGTGCTTTTCTGCTTGGATTAAATGACATAATTTGGTACTGAATCAGGTCTAACCCAACTGACTAGAGATGAAAAGCAAAGGCTCAAAGCAGAGGAAGAAAACATTCTCTCTCAAACCTCCCTGTTAGACAAAGGAAAGTTCAACATTCAATTTCGCTTTACGGTAAAACAAAAGAACAAATCCATACAGAATAAAACCATCCCCCAATTTTACCAACTTACTAACAATTCCACTTTCTTTCTCTCCACTGTAGTGCTTGTCTTTGGAGTGACCTTCCGGGCACTGTCACTACCATCACAAGGACCTGCTGGCCTCGCCTCCTTCTGCTGATCTTTGCTGTCATGTTGCCTTTGCTCTGCTAAAGGACGATGTGATGCTGGCACAGGCTGCTGAGGATTACAAGGTTTATGTTTTGGTGCAGACAGCAACTGCTCAGGAGGAACAGAGGCTGCTCCACCCTGCAGTCCCAGTTTCTGGCATTGCTGCTGGAGAGCTTTTTCTCGCTGCAGTTGCTTCCAATTCTTATTTGCAGGGTGGGGACGACGCGGCTGCTCCAGCGGTTCAGATAAATCTATCAATGGATGAGGAGGAGAAAGAGAATTAAAAGCAGGCCTTAAAAACAAACACGGACTGTAAACTGGCTACACTGGGGCAAAACCAATCTAAGGACAAGACACGTCTGAGTATCAAGGGAAAGCATCCTGAGGAAAATCCAGGAGCCTGGAAACATTCTGTTGGTCTAGGAATCCGGGGTTTTAGGGGATGCGAGCATCCGAAAACGAGAGGAGGGAGGAAAAAGGGATTGGCAGCGGGGGACTAAAGGAAGAACTTCGGGGAGGAGCAGAGACGAGTCCAGGGGAGAACCAGATGTAGGGCCAAAGGAGGTCCAGTGGGCAACTCGGGCTTTATAAAGCGAGGGATAGTGAAAAACAAGGCGAAGACGGGCAGAGAGATGCACGAGAGGGCCGGAGGACAGGCAGGCGTAGGCACAAGAGATCGGGCTGAGGGCACGGCTAGGAGCGCGAGGGCCTGCTGGCTGCACCGCGCCGCGCCCGGCCCCGCCGCTCCCCGGTGCCCGGCCTCGAGCTCGGCCGCACACCGTACCTCGCTGCAGGCGCCGCAGCTCCTCCTGCGTGAAACCAGCCCAGCCCTCGGCACCGGCCATCGCGCTTCCTCCTTCCGCTCACGGGGCACCGCGCCACGCAAGCCCCGAGGCTGCCCCGCCGCCGCCGCACCGCTCGAGCAGGCGAACGCTGCGGACAGGCCCGACCGGCAGCGTGCGGCTTCCATGGCGACGCGGCGGGGGCTTCGCGTTTCCATGGCGACGCGGTGGCACAAGATGGCGGCCTGAAGGGATGCGAGAAGCGGGCAGCGGAGGGCAGGGCCGGGGCCCCGTCTGCGGGGCTCCTTAATAAAGCAGCGTTAAAGCAGCAACGCCACGACGCCCCGGCCGTTTATAGATCGTAGTTAGGCAGTCTTAGTGAGGTATTTTTCTCTGCAGCATCTCAGAATTGTGTTTGTAGGGGGGGGGCACAGAAAACACATCCCTGGGCCCTGTGCAGTAAGGGAGGTGTGAGCCCGGCACGTGTTCTCCGCCAAATAATTGCCGAGACCCAACCTACACAAAGTAATAAAGAAATATGAGATTAAACGTGAGAAATGATTATTTCAGTGCTAACAAAGTCACGCATCCCTTTCTGGGAGGGATGGGCTCCTGATGTAGCAACATTCTCTCTCTAGCCGTGACAGCACACATGTTTTCCAGCCAGCCCAAACTCTAGCCACTACTTGAAGCCTACCACAGGTCTTGCAGATGAACCTACCTGCCTTTGGGAGAACATCAGGTAGAACACACAAGCCTCAGGATTAGCTAAAGCAGTCCCGTGGGCTGGAGGCTTAAATACATCATCAGCAATAAAAGGGGGATGTTTTTCAGTGCCTAACAACATCCCTTGTGGTTTCCAATCTGTGAGGGATTAGTCAAGCTCTGAAGAATTGCTGTCTCCTAGAACAAATTCATTATTTGATGGCCACGCATGAGTTCACAATTTATTGCGGCAGCACTTCTAACTGCTCCTGCATGACTAACACATCCCATAAATAGCAACCCTACTCAGAGGAGATGGAGTCCTGGACTGTCACTTGCAGGCAGGTTTCAAACATTTCTGCTGGGATTTGGCCTTTGGGGAGCAGACACATCACTATTTTTCACCAGCAGCTTGGTTGTGGGCCAGGGTGAAACAGAGACATGGCAGACATCCAGCGGAGAAGAAGCAGAGCACATTTATCTCCATTCTGTCATAGACATCATGGGGTCTGTTCATGGTCATCACCAACCAGGGCTTGAAGCTGCAGGATGGCCCCTCGGGCTGGATTACAGCTTGCTCTGGGAAACTTTACCAAGCACAGAAGAGATCGAATGAGAACCGTAATCTTGCCTTGACTCGCATGCTCTCAAAAGCCAGGAAGCCCAGATAGCAGAACCAGGTATCAACTGGAATTTTATGATGCATCAGTGTTGGCCAGCCTCGTAGGACACTTAATTCCTTCATAGATGCCTGTACTGGAGTCAGGAATCTAAATCTGTCTTGATACCTAAATCCCTGCCATGGGCTGCGCCGAAACCACAGGTACCAACTGAACGAGCCTCATGAAGCACTAACTCCAGACCTCATTCCTGAACCTTAGTTCTTTCTTCTCTTCCAAGTTTCAGTGCTGCAAACAAAAATGAAGCACCATATTCTCTTTATTGCAGCAGATATTCCAGGCATAAAACTCCCATGTGTTTTATAGAAAAAGTATAAAGACTTTTGAGTTGTTAACTACAATGCTATAGGCAAAGCAGCAATCGGCTTTAACAGTTTCCATCAGCCAAAGGTTTAATTACCAGCAGTTGGGCCAGCCTTCTCCAGGAACAATTATAACCTAGTGAAGTCATTTCACAGGGCATTTACCAGCAGCAGATTCAGAAAATGGAGGCTGTTCATGTTCCCTGGCTGATTAAAGGCCTGTGAGCTTAACATGAAACTAATGTTTGACACCTATGAAAAAGTATTTTCTAAGCAAACACAGGTTGGATAAGGCTGAATGAAGAGAAAATAGAAACCTTATTTTCCATTCCCACTTTGGGATAGAGATGATGGACAACCCAAACCATACTGAAAAAAAAAAAAACCCAATAACCTAAACCTTCCTTTTACATCTGGGGCCAGATTAGACTTCTGTATCATTTTGAGATTCAAGAGCTGCTACCTCATGAGCAGACCTGGTT
The DNA here is from genome assembly GCF_951394365.1 of Tetrao urogallus. Lineage (NCBI taxonomy): Eukaryota > Metazoa > Chordata > Aves > Galliformes > Phasianidae > Tetrao > Tetrao urogallus. Next base: position 23,963,030 of record NC_136818.1, read on the forward strand.
ATGTCCATGCCTTCTGTCTGTTTTCTATTGCCTCTTTAGCCTACTGTCTCCTGAAGCAGCAAGTAGCATGAGATCACATTTTTTTTCTTCTGAGATTCCCAGATCATGATGGACATGTCATCATAGACCAGCAACTTTGACTCTGTAGGGCAGGCCTCAGGGTCAGACCTCAGGGTCAGTCCTCAGCTGACATTTCAACCCAGGATGGACACAATTTGTACCAGGACCTTACTGACACTGGTTTAGTTCAAACTGCAGTTTTGTTTTTCAGAGCCAAATCACCATGTCCAGCCAAACCAGATCAATGTGTGAGCAAGGAGCAAGCCCAGCCTTTTGAGAATTAATTTCTCCTTTAAAGGATGCTTTTCACATTCATGCTATGGAAGTTTCTTCCGCTGATTTCAGCTGTACTATCCAGGAAGGTTCTGAACCTGAGATAAATAATTAATTCAAGTAATTAACTTCTCAGCATGGCACTGAAAACAAGAGTGCAGTTGAGGCCCTCCTCCTCTGCAGCCTGGTGAAGGCAGCTAGGATTTTCACATAGTCCAACAGACTGTGGATTAGATTGCTGAGAACATAGCATCAACACTGATCTCCACGTTCAGCTTTTTTTTCCTGGCTAAATACCCTCAAGGACTTTCCATTAAGGAGCACCAAACTCAGAAACCAAGGTGGAAATCAGCCTCACTGAGCCCTAGGCCCTGATCCAAACCAGCATGCAAGCCTGTGCTTAACCTCAGCCATGTGCTTGAGCCACAGCCTTTAACCAAGCCTCACCAGGGCAGTGCCAAGATGCCTGGCTCAGCACCAACATACCCCTAATCCTGCATTGGGAACTTGGAGCTCAGCACATGGCAGGATAATCACTGTATTATAGGTTCTCAACTCTGGGATAGGCTAACAGAGGTGCTGCGTGCCCTGTTCTGCCTTGGCCTCATCTTCCCAGCATCTGTTCTCCTACACTGGAATCAAATGAGCACCATCATTTCTGGCACTACAGCAGTCTTGGTTTTTTGGAATTTCTTAGAGGGGAACAGAAACCCACTTATCTAAAGAGCTAACAGGTGAAAAAACTACACTGGAAGACTGCTTCTTAAACCATAGAAACCAGTGGTTTTCAACATCATTTGATTTGTGGATCTTTATACATTTTGTTGTGAAGAGGTACACTTTTACATGGGAAGTTTAAGGCCATGACCTCATCTCCTCTGAGCCACTATTCATAGAGCCCTCAGGGGCAATCCTGTGACCCCTACTGCTTGAAACCACAGCTATTTTACTTTACAAGGGCCAAGTTTTACTTCTCAATTCTCAGTGAAGAGGGGGCAGGTACTCCCAGGTTTCTCCTCTCCTTGCTGCAGGGCTATGAGGAGAGCAGCTCTAGACCGAAGGAAAGCCCTGGAGCAGCCGGGGCATGGGACGTGAAGATGGCGTGGGGATGTAGAAGTCCCCAATGCATTCTACTTTTAACCTTTGTTTTTTCTCCTTAAGAAAAGTCCTATTTTCAAAAAATAAAATCCAAACTGAAAGAAAGCTTAGTATGCAATAAGCTTTTTAAATTATTACTTATATGTATATATATATATATATATAACAAATTCCTACATATACTTCTTGGTAAATTAAAATTCATCCTGAACGTAAATTTACCAAAGATTATAAACGTTCCACTTTGGATTGCAAAGCCAGAGCTGAGTAGTGAAAGAAGTGGAACACTATAGCAATTATTGCTATATATTTTCATACTGCTGAAGAAACATTTTTGCAGCTAATAACTTTTTTAAAGTATCTAAGTATCTCTTAATGTCTCTAAGTGAATACTTTATAAAAACCATGTTAAATATTTCATAATGTTTCTTTAATTTTCCTAATTGTATTGCTCAATGGATGTCATAATTCAAACACTTGTATAGAAAAATTAGAACGCAGTTGCTTTAACTACTTGTGTTAAAAATTGTAAACTTAATTGTCAAAACAATTGATGAAATTAGAGATTTGAAGAGAAAATTGTGAAATGTTTGTTAGTTTTGGCATAGAATGAGTTATTAGAACCACCACACTAAAAAAATTGAACTCCATCAAACAGACTGATTGTTGTTACATGCCCAAGTGAACAAACTGCCGTTGTTTAGTCTCCATGGGAGACAATTACAGGGAAGAAGACATGATAGTAGCTTTTAAATATATAAAATGCAGCTCTAAAGAAGTCTGGGGTGGATAAGTGGAGAAGAAAGCTGGATGTGAGGAAGCACTTCCCAGCACATAGGGCAGCAAAATGTTAAAAATCGGCTTCAGAAGAGCACAGGGTCTCCACCACCAGATATTTTTAAGAATAAACATCTGTCGAGCAAGACAGAGCAGAGGTCAGTGCAGTCCTGGGATAACAAGATGTGGTTTTCAGTGGTTTCAGATGTGTGCATCCCCACACAAGCTCTAGGGATGCAGATCCATAGATGCCCCATGGGTCCAGGCATCCAGGCTGCTGTACAAGAATTTTGACCTCTCTATGCTGAATGACTGTTGCCAGCCCATTGGAAATTTGTCTTGTTCCCATGACCAGGATGCTTCCCACACCATTCCCACCTCCTCCTTCAGCTGTCACAATCTCATCACTCCACTCACAGACATGGCTGTGCCATCCCTGGTGGCAACCAGCTTTGCAAAAGTCAGCATGGGAAATCATCCTCTTCTAGTGAAAAGACAGAAGGATGGATGTTTGCCAAACCCAGAGCCAGCAGTAGACCCTTATATGATGTGAAAACCACCCCAAATACCCCTCAGTGCCCTCTGACTACTTGCAGAATGCCCACTCATGACCAACAAGTCCAAAATGAGTTGGGGCCACTTCAGGTATCTCCTTCCAGTTACATGACCTGGAGATGCTCTCTCCTCACCTCTCCTAATTTGAAAAGAACTTGGGAGTTACAGAACTCCCAGTTGCAGGTAAGGTGGTGGTAGCCCTCAGGGAGCAATGTGGGATCCTGCTCCCATCCTGCTGTACCCCCACAAGACAGTGGTGTACATAGATGTAGCAATTAATCAGCTTGCACTGCTTTGGCTCATTTTTAGCCTATGGGGCTGAAAGAACACTCAAACGAACAGCTCCATCCAAGGTTTGGGTACTTCCCCAGGCCCTAGCAAAAAAGGATTGAGGATGCCAGCTAAGATTACATGCCCAATGCCAAGCCTTGATGGTTTCTCCATAGCCAGCTCAAAGGAAAAGAAAAAACAACCCAAAAAAACAACAGGAAAAAAAAAAGCTCGTGATCGTCAGTGAGGAACTGCCATTTATGAGAAGGGATTTTGGAGAAAGTCTTTAAAGGACTGAAGAACTGCAGAGAGCTTGGTTCTTACCAAGGCTCTAGCAGGTAACCTCCTTTTATGACTTTGGAAAGTCGTCCCTCCAAGGCAGGAGCTGCCTTCCAAAATGTTCTGATAGAAGCTGCTTTATAGCAGTTTCTCCAAGGGAAGTGTTTTCTTCAGTGAAGTTCTGGCACAACTTCAGGCCTGACTGACACCCCCAAGGCTTACCAGGGCCACATATGTTAATGAAGATTTCCATATCTTCATTAGTTAGCATCAACTGCAAGTTCTGAGCCTGAGCTATAAAGACTGTAAATAAGCAGGCTGAAGGCCAGGGAAGCTTAGCAGCTCTTTGATGAGGAATCCAAGATCTCTGGAGAGAGATCTGTACCACGCCCTGGCTGTGAACATGGATGTCACAGATCTCAGCTAGCAATAAATTATCAGTTCAGTAAGGAATGCTCCAATTAAAATAGGGGCAACCAAAATTAGACCCTTTACTATTGCAGCAGTAAGGTGAAAACAAGGATGATGGGTTTCTTCTGGTTGCCAAAGTAAAAGCATTGGTGGAAAATCCTAGTTTTGGAGCCAAGGTGAAGACGAAGTATTTTTAGTACAATCAGAAGAACTCATTTCATTTTGGGTCAAGGAGAAACATTCTGCCTGACCAGTAACAAAATACTCTGGTTTGCTTGGAGACTATTTAATCTTTTAAAAAGTCAAACTAAAACCCACAATTTCTTCTTTTCAATTAAGGCCCATCTGAAAAATGAAGAAAACCTGTCTTTAAACTCAGCGATCTTCAGTAAAGCAAACAGCTTCAGCCCGAGAATGCTGATGTGAAGCATTTTTGATATTTAAGGAAGGCAAAACAATAGACGTCCTTTCCTTCTCATTGACTGAGTCCAGTCCAGAGATGGGGGTTATTTTAGTTGCCTTCCTTTTCCCAGGAGATTTCATTTTTTAAACTCATGTAACACTCTCTTCTAATTCAGTTTGAAGTACAAATGGCCAGACTCAGTAAGGCATGAGAATGTGGTTGAGCTGCCAGTTTGCACAAATATCAGGCAAAACAGTTCCATTCCACCCCCCCCCCCCCCCCCCCCACCTCCCCCCCTTTGCATTTTGGATTTCCTTTGAAATGATACCTGGACTTCAGAGGAAGCATGGGGTCCTCAGGACCAGCCACCCCTCAAACACACACAGCAAAACCATCCAAGCCCACATGCTCTGCCATGTAACCTGCACACCACAAAAATTCAGATGCCATCTTCAGTCCTGCGAAATATTAAGCCAGGCATTTAAGATTCACCCAATGATTAAGCATGAGCAGCTTGTAATCATTTCCAGATTCCTCTCCTAGCAGGAGGAAAGGCTCCGCAATTCCTGTCTGCGTGCTCAGTGTAGCAATGCACTCCCAAACAGACTGAAGATGAGTTGAAGAGGACAAACTGATACCCTGAGCTTTGCAGCTGAGATCAAGCCAGCATTACCTTTTAATCCAACATGATTAGCTTAGAAAAGCAGGATTATTTAGCCAGCATGCATCAGGGTACTTCCACATCATCTCTGTAGCAACACCTGTGCACCAGCAACTAGAAACCCCCTTACATACACATGTTGAGATTCAGTCTGCATTTTTTCATCTGGCTTGGGAGCATTAAATGAAGATCAACTGTTGGAATCAGCCTCGTTTAGGGAAGTAGACTGTCTGTGCTCACAGACAGGACCTTTGTCCTCCAGGTTTTATAGAAAGCCCCCAAGATTGCAGCATTTCTGCAGAAGCTGCAGTGTAACCCAGGGAGCATCTGGATCCCCCCCTTCATGCCAATTCAGCAATATATTTTCCCCCAGACTGCTCGGCCATGAAAAAAAAAAAAAAGATCTGAAAACTTGCTCAAGGCTTCAAAACCCTCAGCAGCCCCAACCTGAAAGCAAACTCAGGTCTCCCCACTGCCTTTGAACACAGTGGGGATCTGCTCCAGCAGGTTAGCTCTCAGGGGCCATGTTGCTCCCTGCAGCTAAACCAGACGACATGTGAAATGGCAAGTACCTCTTAATTTTTATTATTTTTAAACAGGATAGTTTAAGGACTATGTTTTTATTATTATTATTACGATTTTACTGGCAAATTTAGTGTGCTGCCTTCCCTCCTTAATGAAGGGAACCAAGGACTGGTGCTCAGCTTCTGCTTTCTAGAAGCAGTCCCTGCAAACCTATTGTGAATAACCATAATCTCACCTCCCCAGAGCAAGAAAGCAGTTTTCATCAGCTCAAGCCATTTTTTCTTTTCTTGCCTCTTTACCTTCACATTTTCTCCAAGGTTCCATTTATCTCCAAGCCCATGTCTGAGACATGGGCCTATGGCTTGCACCATCCCTTCATATGCAAAAAGAGATGGGTCCTGTTCCAGGATGGAAACCTGGATGCATCCTCAAGGAGAATCTCTGATCAAGGGAGAGGGGTTCATCACAGTCATCCATCGCCTCCTTAGCCTGTCTCTTTGAGGAGGTGGGAAAAGAACATCAGCACAGAAGGGCAGAGACTATCCATTGGACTTGTGCAATCATCCAGTTTTACTGAGATTTCCCCTCTGCAGGCTGAGCTGTCTGCTCCCTCCAAGCACCATCACCCATGGGAAAACCACACCACAGGAACGAGGGGCAGGGTTTCAAAGTCAGGACAGATTTGCCCCTCACCACTAATTCACAGCCTCCCCCATGGGCTGTTGCAGCACGAAAGCCATTAACATTTAAAAATACTTGCAGGAATGGGAACGGGAAAAAAAAAAAAGGTATTTGCAGAGGCCCATTCCTCAGCACACTTTCATGTGTGCCAAAGTTTGTTGGCATGGCTCTGAGTTTGATAGGGAACATCTGGGCTGCTGTTACTGCCTGGATGCTGGCTGAGGGCAGCAAACAAAGGGGGTTTGTGCAGGAATGGTTGAGGAGGGGGGCGGTTCGGAGACAAAACAAGAATACGCAGAGGAGAAAGCCAAATGTACACCCCAGTTTTTTTCCAAGGGGATACAAGCCTCCCCTTCCTTCTTTTTCTCCCCAGAGCATGCTGCAGCTACAATAGCATGCAAGGCTCTAACGTGGCTCAGTACCCCACTACCTGTGATCAAGTCAACTGCCTAAGGAAATACCTGGGAGCTCTAAAGAGTGGACATGCACATCAGGACTGCCACCTGGAGCTAGATTTCCAGCCCTTCCACCTCTGGGGCTCCTCAAAGCCACTCCAGAGAAGGTAGTTGGGTAGGGCATAGGACAAGCATCCTTCTTGCTTTCTCCTGCTGTGCCTCTGCAGTTCCACTCTTCCTGGCCTGGGAAGCCTTTGGGAAAGATCTGCTGTCATTCTGGATGATTTTGGACCTTGCAGCAGAGGTTCATTAGCATCTTTAACTTCAGAGACCCACGCAAAGCAAAGTCATACCTGTAGGACCTCGATGTTGGAGGCTGTGAAGGATGCTGAATTTTGACAATACCCAACGCAGGGGAGCTTTTCCCATGCTGTTACTGGCTCAGCACCTGCTTGACTGGATTTGTCCCTGGAACAACACAGAAGAGCACAGTGAGAGATCAGCATGGTTCATTTGCCTCTTGGCCACAGGTTGCCAATGGGATCCAGCTGAATAGCTGCCAATGCAGTGGGCTGGTGGGAAAATGCTTCTTGCAGGCAAGGGGAGCTCAAACACTTGTTTCATCTTGGAAAAGGTTGGCACACATATCCAAATTGTCCAAATATTTGGCTTCTGTATTTCCATCACTGACACATCTCAAAGTTCCTAATTGAAAAGATCTTTTCTCTGCATGGTTAGGCTGCTAACAGAAGGAAAAAAAAAAAAAAAATCAAAACAGGAAGCTTGAAATTATCAAAGAAAAATATTTTTATCGACCTAGAAATTTCTTACCCTTCTTTTTTTTGTTTGTACATTTTTCAGGACTCTTCATCTCCATGAGAGAAATACTGTCAGTATCTCAAACATGCCGACAGAAGGAAAAAGTTATTAATTACCAACATCTATTTTTAACCTGAGCTCACCAGTCACGTCTCTTAGATGGTAGCTGGACTCCCTTGAGGCTCTGCCATTGAGTTTATCAACGCTTTGAAGCCAGAGAGGATTTTAGTGGGTGGGACATTCCCCAGCTCTATGCTACCAGAGTCAGATCAGCAGTTGTTACAGATAGGTAAGAGCTGAGAGCATCTCTGAAGAGTTTGTGTTCAGGAAACATTTAGATGTTGTACTGATGGACAAGGTTTAGTGGGGAATATTGGTGATAGGTGGATGGTTGGATGGGATGATCTTGGAGATCTTTTCCAGCCTTGATGATGCTATGATTCTACAACTGCCTCACCAGTTTCTGAAGCCAGTTTCTGGCATCGCATGCCTCTGTCATCCATTTACCATTGAAAATAAACTGTTCATTTCTTTCTCCCCATCACTTCCATAACTCAAAGGATGAGATGGATTTTTCTGAATGCTTCCAAGAAGTTTGCCACCAGGCAAGGACCAGGCATGCAAAACTTTCAACCTGAGACATGAATGTTTGCAAAAGTTATTAGCTTATGAAAACAGCTCTAATGGAAACTGTTTTACTGCCATCATTTTAACGCTCCGAACAGAGCCTGCTGCAATATATAACATTATCAAGTGCCTGTCAGCATTTAATAGAAGCCATAATTAACTGCTGTGGAAGAACACGGCAAAAATTTATTTTTAGGAAAACTTTTGGGAGCTGCATAATTCTGGCCTTATTTCTTTTTTATAATCCCTCTCTACATGAGCCTTAATAAAGTTCATAGGACAGAGTGAATACAAGACACAAGCGTGTATCTCGTGGTATTAGCGATAGGATTTTCTTTTCTGTTAAACTACATAATCCAGAAACAACAGCAACATTTGCTTTGGGATCTGGCCAGGCACTCAGCTCTGGATTCAGCCTTCCTGGCTGGTGCAATCCTGACCTTCTCATTTCCATTGGCCAAAGGTCTCACAGCCAGGACTTAGTTGTCCCCATTTCAGGGTGTCCACCTCCTGGTGCTTTGTTCCCCAGATCAGTGCAACCAAAGAAACTCAGACAAGTGTGTCAAGCCTGGCTCTCCCCCAATCTAGCAACCCTGTGCCCAAAATCCACTTTATCCCCCCAGCTCTGCAGGCTGGCAGGCCACTTCCATGTCTCCCGATAGCCCAACAGCTGTTCTCTGTCCCTTCAGAGATTAGTTTGTTTTCCTAATGCAATTACCGCCACGTGGCTCTGCTTTCTGCACAGATCAAGCCTGGATAGAGATAAAGCAGTGATAAGACTGCCTGCTGCTGCTGACCACACTGCCTGTGGAGACACAAGCTGAGCCTGTCCTATGGGCATGCTGGGACTGCAGGGTCCCTGCTGCCCCAAGCTCCACAAAACCTCAGCACCACTGGGCCAACATCTGGCTGAACACCCACCTGCCTGCAGCCAGGGCAGCTCCTGCACTCAGCCCAAGCCTACCCCACGAATATGTTGGTCAACAGCATCCTCTGTGCCAAGCATCCTACAGGCACAGGACTTAAGGGACACAGCTAGAGGACACGATGGGGATGGGTTGATAGCTGGATTAGATGATCTCAGCGGCCTTTTTCCAACCTTAACGATTCCATGACCCGGCCCTGGTGCCTTCCATCACCTCCTGACATCCCTTCATTGTCCCCAGCCCACATGTGCACAGTGGCAGTGAGCCCATGGCACCGCAGGGCACGCCGGGAGGAGACACCCGGAGCTGCACTGCCTGCAGGAGACGCGCATCCTCGCCAGATGTCTCTCATAAAGCTGCAAGTACTTTATTTTAATAATAAGTCTTAATGTATTCATTAAAGGCTCCCAGTGACCTGGGATGAATTTCCCCGCTATTGTAAAGGGCTGTGGGAATCTGGAAACCACTGCATTACAGTTAATAACTTTAATTTTACAAGGCCCAAAATAGACAACTGAAAAAATACACAAACTCACTGTTTCCAATTAAGAAGGGATTTCTTCTAATTCCTCTGCCACCGGCACTCTTGTTTAGCAAACAGCATCGGCCGACATTCAGCCATAGGCAAGGGGAATGCACTGAGCATCCAGCACTTCATCTGCAAGACGCAAGGAAGACGACATGAACTCTCCTCCCCATCGTTGGTCAGTGACAGCAAACCCACACTGGGAGAGCCAAGGGCAAACCCTAGTGCCTGCTTAGCCCCAGTGGGTACTGAAACACAGGAAGACTTCCAACCATCCTCTCCCTGCTCCATCCTAGGAGAACTCCAACACCCACTGATATTTGGGGTTGGGCACACATCAGGTTTTAGGGCCAGGAAGGAATACTCTCCCCAGATCAGTTTACATTGTGTTTATTTTGTCTGTCTCTCCCTTCCTCTGTAGGAACAACAGATAGATGGGAGTCCAGAGGAAAAAAGATGGGAACAGAAAACAAAACTGTTTTTCTTGATTTTGTTTAATTTTTGGCAATCTAACACTTTGCAGCCCAAATCTTTTAACTTCCAGTATGACTCCTTTTTGCTTTCCAGTTAAAAACAGTTCTCCAAGAAGACGAGAGATGCTCTGTACGGAAATTTATTCAGCACAAGCCAAGCATTCTGGAGAGGAAAAGGGAATTTGCAAGTTCTTGCTTGGTGCCGCTGCTGCCGCCCATGCACTGCTGTGAGCAGGACTGAGCTCCCGTAGCAGCAGGCTCACTTCTCCAACCAAATCCATAGTGGTGAAAAGTGATTTTCTTATTCCTCAAACCCACATTTCCCCATAAACACAGCAGCTCTGGAAGCTGGGGATGGGGCACTGGGGCAGCCCTTCATCAGTCGCAGGCATACTGAAAGCATCACTGCAGCATTGAGGAACGTGGACAGGCCCATCCATAGCTCTCTTTGAATGCACTGCAAAGAGAATATTTGGTCCTTGGTTTAAAGCCATCTGAATACCTAGAGATAAGCCCTAGCCACCAGCTGATACCAGAGCTTATACTTGTGCTCACAAGAGTTTGAATAGGAAAGATGCTCCTTGAGCACACCCCCAGCCTCCCACCTAGGATCAGTCAGAGATATTTAAACAAAAGTGCCTAAAACCCATAGAAGTCAAACCTATCACGCCAACAAACAGCTCCCAGTCAAAATCTACCATCTCCACACGTCAGCGATGGAGTGTCTCACAACAACACCCTGCCTTCAGGAGGTTGAAACCTCCACAATAGCAGTTCAGACCCAATGATTTCTCAGTTCAAAGCAACTTCCAATAATAAATAACAAAAATAAAATCAGAAAACTTATTTATGAAAATCTGCCTGGCTTGTGCTGACTGTCAAAAATGAAAAAATGCTCAAATTTCAGTCTCCAGCTGCAAAATCTTGGGTTTAAATAAATGATAATAAATAAATGATTTTCAGGTTTAAGACAAAGATTAACAAAAACTCAGAGAACCAACTCTTGCTTTTGCTAACAACAACCACACTCAGATTTCCATCAAGTCCAGCTCCAAAGACCACGAAGGGAACTGAGCAGCAGATGTGAAGACAGGCAGGAACAGCAGTGACTGGAACTCAATAGCCAGGCACCCCCGGCTCGCCTCCAGGGTTTAAGGTACTTCCCTGCAATTCGGGTGAAAGCAGCAGCCCTGGGGGTGCCAGCTGCCCTGCCCAGCAGCACCACGCAGGCTGCAGGCGAGCATGGCTGCTGCCTCCCCATCTGGAGCCCATGTACGGCAAGTGGCAAGATTTATGTCGTGCTGAAGCATTCCACAGTTTTGAGCACAGAAATGATTGAACTCCAGATGTTAACAAGATGCAGGACCCTTTTTATTATTATTATTAAAAATGTGATTTCTTGTTTCGCTCATGACAAAGCCCATCAGATTAACTTATTAGGAGTGGAAGTGCCATCAGGCTGGTGATGAGCGAGGACAGCTCTGGCTGCCTGGTAGCTCTGCCCAGTGCAGTGGTGCCCCCATCCACTGCAGTGTAACGGAGACAATGCTCGAAGGAAAGCCCTCAGCCCGCAAAGGTTCTGCTCCTCCAGCAGCGGGAAGCTGCCCATTGTCATCTCAGCTCCTATGGATGGGATGCTGTGCAGGATCATGGATGCTGTGCTGCAACAACCCAGCTCCCATGCTCCAATTCCCTTCAGAGAGTATCGCCAATGCCATTTCCCATTGGAAAGGAACCAACTCCCCCAATATTCCCACAGGCACTGCCGGGAGCATCCCTTGCACAGCCAACATCTGCATCCCAGAGCAGGGCTGGGAGCTGTTGTATTGTCACCATGTTATCACAGCAACTTGATCGCACGCTCACAGCACACGCGTCTTTGCGCCAGGAGATCAAACAGGTATGGGATGGCCCCGCGCCACACTGTCACCAAGCACTGCCCCACACTAAAAATAAATCCACCCAAAGGGAAGCCAGAAACAGAGCTCAGCATCTTGCCACCCTCCAGGCCACGAGTTGTGCCTTGCTTGGGGGCCATCTCCTTCCTAGTGTCACCACATGCCAGGTGAGCTGCAACCCTGCTGGCCCTCCTGGTTCTTCCCCTGATCCTGGATTTGCATCTCCACTGAAACAAGCACAGGAAAGGTATGGGATGCACCGAGCCCCTCTGCTGATCCCAATGCACGTAGGTCAGATCTGAAAGCACACGTTGGGGTGAAGCCCCTACTTATCCCCCCAGAGAGCTAGGAGATGATCACTTCCATTTGTTGAACCATATCCAAAACAAAATGAGTCTTTACTTTTATACAGCCCAATGTAAGTCATCCTTTAGTGCTCCCAGGTGCTCTATATCCAAAGCACATTGCTCCCCAAGCAGTCCTCAGGAGCTGCACTACTGCCATCCCATGCATGAGTGGAGAGAGACCAAAGAGCTCCAGCACCACAGCTTATCCACAGGCAGAAGGCAGGCCCATCCCGTGTGGATATACATCTAGACCAGCGGCACAAGTTTTTACTCCCTCCACAACTTGAAGTGCAACTCAATCTACTCAACTGGAAATAGAACTTACATTGCATCCTGAATCCTTTCAAGCTCCTTTTCATAAAGCCAACATTCTTCCCTGATTCAACGAGCTTCCAAATAAGACTGCTCTCAGGGTGCAATCCTCCACCAGCCTCCATGCAGAGCAGCAGAAGTGACACCGTACCTAACAGCCCCACAGCTTCCCCTTAGGGGCAATCCAAGCACCACTTTCTGGACAATGCCATGGGGACAGCAGAATGAGGACATCTCCCTGCCCACAGGCTTTCAGCATCTGCAGCCTTAGGGAAAAAGCTCCCAAACCATACAGTATTGGGTGAGTTCAGGTGGTTTGCTGGATACTGGGGTTTCTTGGTGCCCAAGATAAGTAAGAAGAAAGGCACTGAGCAGAATCAGCAATGTGGAGGAATTCAGTTATTAAATAGGAGGTCACGTTTTGCAATATAGAACCATGGAGTCATTAAGGTTGGACCATTTCTAATCTATCCTCACTGACTATGTCCCTCAGTGCCACATCTTCACTGTTCTTGAACACCCCCAAGGACAGTGACTCCATATGAAACCCACTGTGCTTTTAGCCATATAAGTGCATCAAAGAGTCTGGTACTTGGAGACCCTTTGCTCAGTTCAGTCAGAGAGAAAAGCACTGCACAGTAGCTTATACAAGGAGATTGCAGTTAAAAATGGGCTTCATTCAATAATTGTCAGCATTTGTTGTAACAGTAATCAGTAACAGTTAATATAACTTGAAGTAAATACCAGATTGCCATTTAATAGTGCTAATACATAACCTATAAAACATGTCTGTGTAATTACACTGATAAGTTTCCAATCAGCAGTGAATAAAGTCTGTCCACAAAGCCTTACACAAAGCTTTAAAAGTCACCTATTGAAAGATGAATTTGCAGAGCATCTTCGTGAGCAGGGAGAGCAGTGTGGCACTGATGGGTAGAATAATGGGCTCCATCCTTCCCCAGCCCCCGCTCTGCTGCCACCCTCTGTTGATACAACCCAGGATACTGTTGGCCTTCCAGGCTGCAAGAGCACACTACTGGCTCACATCCAGCTTTTCATCCACCAGGACCCCCAAGCCCATTTCCCAGTCTATACATGTACCTACGATTGCCCTGACAGAAGCTCAGTTCCTTGCACTTGGCCTTGTTGAACCTCATTAGATTCCAAAATGCCTTCAAATGTGAAAAATACACAGATTCTTCACTCATTAAAATACTGCATTTTTTAAAAAGCAGCACTGAAATGGGTGAGGCCACATGGTGAGAAATGAGGCTCCCCTCTGGCTCCATCGCAACCTCCCCAATCTACACCAGGCATGCTTTGGGGCAGCAGCTGATCTTCACAGCCCCTTCCTGGGTTGTGGATGGACCAACACCAAAGCATCCCGCAGGAGGCACCTGGGCAGTCTGGCATTTCTCAGCACCTCTACTTTCCAAAAACTTCCTTCCTGAGTTTGGTAGGCTGGAGTGGAGTAGCCAGTAAACAAATGGGGCATAAAACAGTGAGCACTCACAGTTTAGTATCCAGCTGCACACTGACACAATTGGAGTCATCTGTGATTAATTAGAAAATATAAACACTCACAACAGAACTTTGGTTCCTATACTCAGCGAGACATTAATGGGCTTTTCTTCAGCCAGAAAATTCTCATTATGGTGATAAATTATTAGCCTTTTTCCTGAAGCAGCGTGAAAGCGTTACAATGGAAAAATGACAAAAGGAGAAACATACCCATTTTTGGCAACACTGGCAGGGAGGAGGACGGGTATGATGGAGCCGGAGCCTGCCTCAGCCACAAAGCCCCAGGGCTTCTCAGCTCGCTGCTATCACTGCTCAGCATCCCCCAGGCTAAGGCTGAAAACTGCCTGAGGATGACAAGACTGCCCTAGTCTGTAACGGGATGGAGGCCATAGGTGGAGGTCCTCAAGCTGTCACAGCCCATGGAGGTGGGACAGGATGCTTCTATGTGCATCCCTGCCTGGGCAACGTGACACCTTCTCCAGCATCGCTCCATCCATGTGTAAGGTCACACATCCATGAGGTTAGCAGAAACTAGGAAGGAGCTGCTGTGGTTTGGCTCCTGGAGGCACCTGGAGAAGTGTGATCTTCCCTCAGCCTGAGAACAGGTTTGGGAAATTCACGGGAATGGCTTTTCTTGTGGATATTATCCTGGCACTAGTGGGGCTGGGCAGGGCCAGGGGTGAGTGATGTGGGGCCATAAAGGACAGAGTATCACAACACTGTGGTCACCAATCTGCTCCAGCCTCAATCCCCCCAGCCACCTTCAGCCCTCAGGAGAGTTCAGCGTCCTCAATACCAAACATTTTGGGGGTACCCACCATGTGCAGACCAACCCAACGCCAGCCATCCCAATACACCAACCAAACCCTTCCTTTAGCTCTGAGCCCACTTCCCCTAGGACATCCCACCTGCAGTGCCCAGTCCCGCCTGCTAAATCACAGAGCATTTAATGGGTCTGACTCAGGCCTTCATGCAAAGGAAGAGAACAAATGACTGCTGGGGGAGATATGGTTTGCATCATTTAATCACCATTTACAATAAAACGCTGCAGCGGCTCTGCGGAGGGTAAGACAGCAGAGTTCAGCAGATTTTATCAATAACATCGCAGGATTCCTACTGCGTGGCTAAGAGAGTTGCCATGGTTATTATGACAGATTTACTATCATTGTAACTTAATTCACCATAATAAGTATCTGCATAGTTATTATTGTTTTACAATGATAACTATAATTCAACCGCAGCTTTATGACTAAATTTGTAACATCACTACGATGTTCTGGGAAGAATTGAAAGCAGGACAATTCACATGCTTTCTCAGAATATATAAAGAAAAAGAAATTCTAGTTGGTTCCTTTTTCTCTCCTTTTTGATCGCTTCTTTGAGAACAATTTCTGTGGTTTGGTTACTGTCGGTTTGGGACAGGGTGCTCTGTCGGAATCAATGCACAGAGATAGCTGAAAAATAGGATTTTTCCACTGCAAAATTGATCCTGGGAAAAAAAAATCCCCAAAGTATTTCAACATAAAGCTGCTAAAAAATTCCTAAGTGCTGCCAGTTGGGAAACAAATACAAAGCGCTGGCAAGGCGAATAAAAATCATCAGGTTTAATTCAAAAGGAATGACCAGATCATCAAAAAACGACCCGGGTAATCAGTGGAAACAAAGCACTGCTGGAAAAATAAATAAGGCCTAGGAGAGAGCTTCAGACAAATTTTAGGGCAGGGAGCAGGGCTCGCTCCAAGCAGGATCTCTGCAACACTGCCCATATCCCTTGGTGACAAGTCACACCTGGGCTGGGGCCCACAAAATGGAAAGGAGAAATGGAATAGAATCATAGAGGTTGGAAAGACCTCTAGGAATATCAGGTCCAACCTCAGCCCATCTCCACAACCCTCAGTGCCACATCTCCATGATTCTTGAACATCTCTGGGAACAGTGACCTCACCACCTCCCTGGGCAGCCTTTGCAAACACACAACCACTTTTTCTGGGAAGAAATGTTCCTAATACTCAACCTGAACATTCTCTGGCCCAACTTGAGGCCATCATTCATTAAATGAGCATGAGATGGTGTCAGCAACCCCAGCCTGGTGTCCTGCACCCTGCCAACAAAGCTTTCCCCACCTCCAGGCTCCTTCCCTTCTTGGAGAAAGGGCCCCCAGCACTGCAGCAGGTCCCCCTTAATTCCATGCACACAACCAAGGACTCAAAGCCTTGTTGGGTTCCCACATCTTCTACTTATTGGGCGATTTTGGCCTCTTCCCCAGTTGTTATCGCAATTTGACCACATTTCCCTGGTCCTCAATTCTGCAGAACGGGATGATTCTTGGTGGGATGGTATGGGACAATTACTTGACCTTAAGAGTCTTTTCCAACCAAAATGGTTCTATTTTGTTCAGATGTCAGGAAGATCTCCATGCAAAGCAAGGCTAGGCATTGGAATGGGCTTCCCAGGGCAGCAATGGAGTCCCCATCCCTGGAGGTATTTAGAGAGATGTGGATGTGGAACTGACCCACTGCTCAGTGACAGACTTGTAGTGTTAAGCTGATGGTTCACCCAATGATCTTAAGCCCTTCTCCAACCTGAATCACTGTGATTCTCTAATTATAATCCCACACCACAGAGCTCCAAACCTGAGGGTTTCAGAAGTCCCTGCTGCCTGGGGAGACCCAAAGCAACCCGATAAACAGAAGAAGCAATGGCCCCAAGGCCAACCACTCACATGCCTGCCCTGCCAGCAGCACTGCATGTTCGCCCAGGCTTACATCACCTCTCTCTCCCCCTCACCCCCCACCTTCTGCTCCTGCAGCTGATATATGAGATCAGATATAGGAAAATCTACTCATAAAATTAATGGACGCTGCATGAACTCGCAGATCATAAACTCAGAGGGGTTTGCAGCTTGCTTTTCAGGGAGGGGGGAGGGTACAGAGGCAATTTAGCAGTGAGGACTAATTCACAGCAGCTGTCCTATCACACCCCACACCCCTGGGCTTGGGGAGAGTTAGGGAAATACAGCACTGAAGACCAGAGGTGCTGAAGCTGGCACCCGCTGTGCCCTGCACACTGAGGCTCTGCTCCCAGCCCAGGGCTGGTGGCCAACCATACTCAGTGACAGCCTTCTGCTGCAGCATCAATCACTGGCGGTGCAGGCCAAGGCATGAGCAGCTCTATCCCCTGCCATGTGGCCATGGAGATAACACACTGTTCAGGCTGGGGGCTGTGGGTAGGCACAGGGTGAGGAGGAGCTGTGCTGTGGCCTGGTAAGATGGATCCAACACGTCTAGCAGAGAACGCCATGCAAAGGACAAGGATCTCCTCTAGCCCAGGCCATGAGCCTCTATCTGGAATCCTCTAATAAGGGATATTTTGGAGCCAAGACATCAAAACAGATTTCCCAGTAGCACATTATGCCCTATCCAGGGTCTCCAACTGAAGAGCAATGGCTGTCCCAAAGCTATTCCCTCCACATTGCTCCGTGGCAGCTGATCCAGATTCTTAGGCAGAAGCACCCTGTGCCCAGCAGCTCCTCCCTGGGAGGAGCTTGAGAACTCCTCTCTGCCCAGAGGAGACATGCATAGGCATGGTGAATGACCCATCACACCCATTTCACACACCTGCCCAAGGCAGCAGCTCAGTGGGGAAGAGGATGCAGCCCTTCCTTATGGCAGCATCCTGCCATAAAGGAGACATGAAGACTATTCAGTCACCAAGACCTCTCTGAGCCACCAGCTTCAGGATTGAAAACTAGCTGCCCCCTTCCATCCCTGAATCAGACTCTTGGCCTGTCCCTGCTCAGGTTCTCTCTCAATGCCAAGGGCAGCTTTTACTCTGTTCCATCAGAAACCATCTTGGCACCCAGCAGCTCCAGCATCCATGACTCAGAGCCCCACCCTAACCTCAAGGCTCCGCTGACTCAGAGGCAGGAACAAGCCCCAGCCTCTTTCAAGTGGTTTGGAGCTTCAGCCAAAGCATCCACCCAAGGGGAGCTGAGCATCACATGCACCAAGCGAGCACAAACTGTCCTCCTTCAGGCTCCCCTCATAGACACCCCAAGCGTCGTTCCCCTTCACATACCTACTTCCCAGCAAGGGTGTCCCAAAACTTCTCCAAGCAAGGCAACATGAAATAACCTCTACACTCCCCAAGATGGAAACTCCCCTTCCTCCTCTCCTCATCCTCCTCCATATCCTGCTGCTGATGGTACTGAGGAGAGGGTAAACCATGTTGCCTTCCCTTTTACAGGACCCAATGTTCCCCAGGTGGCTCCATCAGCTCAGGTAAGTTCTGTTGCTGGCTTACCTGTGGCCAGAGCTTCCTTCACTCCCCATGTGGAGGTGGTTCTCCACGGGTGACAAGGAGCAGGAGGGGCAGGGCTAGCTCTGAACTGCTGTTTGAATAGATGGAAGACAGGGGTTGCTGTCCTCCCCACATAGGATCCATAAGGTCTGAGACATGTTCTTCGAACCATCAGCATCCACATTGCCTCTCAGCTCTGGACAGCAGTGCAGCCGATGGGGAGACATCTGTTCCCCATCCAGCCAGCAGTGTCTTCCTGATCTGCCTCTTAAAAATTACAAGGCAATTTGGAGTTTCTATTTTGTACTTTCGATTTGCCCAAACACCTGAAACATGAGCTCTCAATCCAGGATCAAAGGCTCTCTCTGGAGCAACACAGACGGCTATATCCACTGCCATATTTATGCATGATTAGGAACGCCTGCATTGGAGAGGGGATTTGGCATGGGTGTATGTGCTGCAAAGCCCTGAAACTCCATCCCCTCTGGAGCAGGGGAAGTCCTGTAGGGTCAGGGCTGGTGCCAGCTCCCTGGGGTGACACCTGACAGGGAGGTGGTCCTTCTGTGTCATTTGTCTCCCCTCTCCATACAGGACCTGGACCTACTGCTGGCTGGGATCTCACCTGTATGCCTTGTTCCACTGGTGGGGAGTTGCAGTGTGGATGCAACCCTGGTGCTCTGATGTGGGAGATAGTGAGGATTACACTAGGTCAAGCAAAGGGTTAATGATAATGAACAAGTACATTAATGAGCTGGAGAGGTTATGGGTTGAGACCGTTCCCTGTGAGTTCAGACCATTTGAACAGGGCAGGGGGACCCTGCTCAGGATCTGGGGTTTTTCTGGATTCTGCTTCTCCTAAGGATAAAGTGCTTCAGAGGAGCAGGATGTGATCTTCATGGAAGGGAATGGTAGGCAGGGCATGTTGTTTATGGGAAAGCCAGCAATAAAGTCAAGAGGATATAAAGACACCTGCCCTTACACAGGTAGCAGAACAGAACAGCCACACATGTCAGACACTGGTGCCTTTCCCTTCCTCTCTCCTCCTTTCAGATTAATTTGAAGCACCGGAAAATGCAATAAAATGCCAGATGCCTCTTCCTTATGAACATAATCATTTTTGGATAACATGTAATGAATCAGCTGAAGCCAAGGTTACCAGCCCAAGGCTGAGATACCCTTAACTCTGCCCTTTTAGGTGGGAAACTGGTGCCTCCCTCTGGGCCAGCATAAGGTTAGTTTCCATCATGCCAATATGTAAACCAGTTCCATGCACTTTTATTAAAGCTGTCTAAAGATGCATGCAAAGCAATCCTAACTTCTTGTGAAATTCATTGGATATTTTTTGCCACAGTTTCCCTTGGTGCTGAGGGACTTCTGGAGCAGAGCTGAGATGAAGCACCTACAAGCTCTGCAGATCCCGGCATGCTCCCTCCCCAGAGTTTCAGGAGAGTTTTACACCAGGAATGAACTGGGAAGAAATTTTGCCACAAATATTTTCAGCAAATTATGAAGGCTTGAAAAAAGCAGATTTCAGTTCTACTGAGAAGTTTCTGTTTTGACAGATGTTTTAAGTATTTTTCTTTTTAAAGATTTTTATTTCTTATTGAAAATAAAGGAGGTCTTGAAGCCAAAGACTGGGCCAAGACAAAAACTTTGAAAAACATCTAAGCAAAATGTTTCCCTACTCACCGTGTTCTCATTTCAACAATTTGGGGAATGGGAAAAAATTCACAGAATTTCACCTTCCCCGAATCCGTCCTGTTCAGCCAGAAAATCACAGAATCATAAAGTCAGTATGGTTGGAAAAGACCACTAAGATCATCCAGTCCAACCAGCAACCCGTGCCTACCATGCCCACTAACATGTTCTGGCTGAGAAACGCCCTTCGTGCCCCGTTGAGCCTGGCTCCTTTGAACGCTGTGGAGCCTATGGTACCCCCACTTCCAGCATGCCAGTGTGGTTTCCACATCAATCAGCTGAAAACAGCCCTCCAGGAGGTCAGACATTTTGCAAAGCCTGAAGGCTGCCAACGTAAAGGCAGAGTAGACAATGGGTGTCCATGCCCATGTCCCACTGAAGACAAAATACCACCACTGCCCATCTCATTCCTGGCTGTATCCTGCACCCCCAGCTTGTTGCAGGGGTTTGAGGACCCCAAATAATTCCAGAGGCCTTGGACATGTAGCACAACCTTGCAAGCAGCTCCGGCTCGGCAGCGCAGCACACGTGCTGGCAAAAGGAAGCATTTAAAAAACCGCTGCTGGGAACCGCGCAGTGCTATCCACTGGGTAGCTGCTTTCCTTCAACGGGCCATAAAAATCCCATTTGGAAATGCAATTGCCTTGCTCCCCTCCTGCACCACGCTGCTCTTTCAAGGGAGCCCGCTTAGCGCATTAAAGCACGCGCGGAAAGGACTGGGATCTGCTGAACCTTAAAACAATTATTATTTTTCGCAAGCCACGCTCCTTCCAAAACTAACATTATTCTAAGATGCAGGTAACATGTGACACGTTTTCTTTTTCTCTCCAAAATACAACACCCTTCTCTTCTTCTATCCCTCCTTCCCAAATATCAATCATCAGCAAAGACAAGGCAAATGAACTTTTAATCAATAACAGCTACTGTTTCTTGTACCGGGACTGTTTATGATTTAAAAGCAGAAAAAAAAATTAAATCAATCCTGATGTGAACATTTTCCCACTTGGAAAAACAGCCCAATCCTATATGAAAAGGTTGAGTTTTTTATATGTTTTTAGAAGGTTTAAAAGCTAAATTAATTTTAAATTGTTTTTACATATCTTGCCTATAGACAGAACCACATCACATGATGAGGAAGGGTGGTCCACGGTTTATTAATGTTCCCAGTAAGTGCTTTAGCACCAGTCTGTCTGCTGTACGCACATTCAATACCATTGCTGTCTAAGCATCGGGCCGGCTCTAACCGCACACAGCACGGCGCGGCCGTTCCGGCGCTGGAGCTGGCGGTCTGTCCCCTTTCCACCCAGCCCAGGTACAGCATTTTGTGGTATGTCTGCAGGCAGCGTCCAGCAAGGAACTCAGCCTAAATCCTGTTTTTTGTCAAGAAGGGACCAAGAATGAGACCGGTTTGACACTAAATAGATGTCTCAAACCAGCAAATGAAGAAGCGGGTTATTCCTGGACCAAGGGAGTCTTTGAAAGCTCCCATGGATGATGGGATTCCAACATAATTTTCTGGATCTGAGCCTTGGTACCTTAAAAAAGTGCAAGGCTGCAGGTAGGAGCTCCTAATTTCATTTCTATTGTAACAAAGGCTTGAGCAATCAGGAGATGGAGTTCATTTCCATCTTCATACACCAGAGCTCAACTGGTAATGTGCTGGCTGTAGCACAAGGTTATGTGAACATGAACATCTGGTGCTAGATCTGGTGGGTGGCAACCAACCCACGGCATGGGGTTTGGACTAGATGGTCTTAGAGGTCCTTTCCAACCCAACCATTCTATGAAACCTGAACACAAGTGGTACATGAAAAGGCACCCACTGGATTTTATCTGAACCCCAAATGGGTTCATTTTGACCCCTTACAACAATAGCATGTCCTGCTGACCCATCTGAGTGCCCACCAGAAAAAGCAACCCCCTCCTTGCTCCCCTATCTTCCCTAGCACAGCCTGGTGTCTGGACACTTCTGGGAATCCCAGTGCTTCTTATCTTCAAGCACTGAGGTTTGGAACATGCCATTGCCTTGTCCCATAAGTGACACACCACTGTGACTGACCCCTGTGCCAAACTTTGGGACAGAGAGTGAAGTCTCTTTACAGAAGAATGGAGGAGCAGCCCAGGAGCTACCAGGTCCAGGTGCAAGGACAGAATCCAGGAAGATGCCATGTGCGTGGCCTCTCTGGAAGCTGCGGCAGGACGATTCATGGGAGAGGCTGCTCTGTAGATGGCCAAGGGGAAGCGGCTCTGACACACATTCCTCAGGCTCTCTGAGTCATCAGCTGGGGACGTCCCAGATGGAGAAAGCTGGATGTGGCCAGGCTGGCCCTGGGCAAGCACTGTCGTAGCTAATGTCCCTTCCCGCTGGCTCCATGCTGGGATGTCGGACAGGGTGCAAGAATGGAGATCTTGGCAGGAAAAGGTTCTTGGTCTCTCCATCTCCCTATGAACACATTTCCCCCTGCCTTACTAAGCATTGCTCCTCTGCCACCACCCTTACTCAGTACTCTGTCCCCACGTTCCCTTCCTGAAATACTGAGGATGTCAAGTCTGACATTTCCCTCGCCACCATGGGATCAGTGGCTGAATCAGAGCCTGGACACCATTTCCTCAGTTCCCTTTCCCATGAGGCCTTTGACCCCCCATAACCATGTCATGCTCTACTGTCCACCTTGGCTCTCGCACCACCATCACCACAGCCAATGCAAACACCTTCCAGTTGTGCACTGAGGTGAATATCCACTTCAGAGCTGTTCTTCCGAAGTAGAAGAAACATCAGGCAGCTTTTTAGGATCAGAACAGAAGAGAATAGACTAGATGTTTCTCCACTTACAATTTTGCCAGACTTTAACCGGGCTCCAATTTTCCACACTGGGTTTCTGCCTCTGGCCATGTTTTGTTTTGTATTTGTCAAAAATTTCCATGACTCCATTTCCACCAGCCCTTTGAACAAGGTTTAGGGAGGTCTTTTTTTTTTTTTTCTTATGCCCATGTTAAAACATTATTACAACCATTTTACTGAGAAGCAGCGCTGCCTGGAGGCTTGGCAAGAAGTGTCCCCTGAGTGAAGAGATGGGCCTTTCTCCATCCTTGTGACAGCAGCCAAAGTCGGTCAGATCACGAGCCTCCGAAATAGCAGGGGTTGGCTGGAGTTTGGCAGATTGATGGAGCAAAAAGCCCATCTGCACTGAGTGCCCTCCATCTTCGAGTAGGCTTCAGGCAGTGGTTTCACAACACCACACCAGCCAACTGCGTAAACAGAGAGTGCAGCTTAAATATAGCGCTGGCCTTGAGGAACAACCAGTGCTGAAAGAGAAGAGCATCTTACACAAATAAACAAGGGTCCCGCAGAGCTCGAGCATTTGGACCAAGGTCAACAGAGGGAATTTGTGATCAGGAAAATTATTGAACCTAAAAACTGCACATGAGTTCTCAGATATGGATTTTGTCTGCTGGGAAGCAGTAATTCAATTGGACTTGACCCATCTGTGGCTTTGGGTTGAATTCAGCAGATCCTAAATCCAAACAGTCGCAACAGGAGAATGGAGGAGGAGACGGGGAAGTGAGAAGGCCAAACCAAAACACTTTGTTTGGGGTAGATCAATTAACCTGAAATCCCTTTTTGTTTGTCTCACTGGGAAGATGGATGGGTTCTGCTGACTTGGCAGGACCTTTTCTTCTTTCAGTGCTTTGGCTCCACTGATAGAACAAAAAAACCCCACAGTTATTCAGACGTGCGATCCAGGTAGCCTCAGCTCCTGAAGCAATTGGGGTGGGAGCCCCAGCCAGGCCCTGCATCCTACAGACCGCCCAGGCTCTGACAAGTTTGAGTTGCCAGTATTGCCAGGGCTCCAAATTGGAATTGCCTGACAATGCCAAACGAAGAGGAAGAAACAGGCAAAAACAGCAATGGTAGAGAAAGCAACCCCCCAAAAAACCCGTGGTTTAGGACTCCAGGAAAAATGAAAGAGGAAGAAAAATACCTGCTTTGAGGAAAAGGGGTTGGGAGCTGTGCTCACTTCCCCAGAGCCAGTGTTGATCTGAACTGTCCTAGCTCCAACTGCACAAAAGAAATCCCACTGAAGTTGGTGTTTGACAGCCAGTGCGCAGGCAGGAATACGCCTCTGCTCTGCTGGAGATGTTGTGAGATGGCCGGAGAGTAGGAAAAACCAATGGGTAAAACAGCTGCAGCCGTACAACACCCAGCAGCAGGGTCATGTCTTGCCTTTAGAGGAGATTAAATTTAAGATCCGTCAACCCCAAAAGCGTCGAGGTCAATTTTCTTCCTCCTCATTGATGGGGAACAAATTTGAAGCCCTGAGGTGTCATTCCTGCATGTCATTCCTGCTTTGAGTTTTTCCCTTCCTTTAGCCTAATAGACCTGTTCCCTTCCTGAAGACGATCATTTTTCAGCCAAACATGTGGCCATTCGCATTCCTGACTGATAGAGCACACAGCTTGCAAGGGAAAGAGAATTTCGTGCCGTGTCCTGCTGACCCCGCCAATGCACCATTCACCCGTACATTCATGGCCATCCCACCCGCTCTCACTAATGAAACCACTGAGGGTCAAACCCTTACTCAGGGGAAGGGGCTGTCCCTGGGGAAATGCTGCAGAGCTGCATTGGTCACCATCTGCCTACCCAACTTTCCACGTGTCTGGAGCAGACCTTCTGCAAAGTCAAACATCTGAAAGCTCCCAGGCTAAGATGCATTATGCACAACCTGAGCTACTGCATTCTTTAGCTTCTCCATGCTCTGCAGGATCAGGAATTCTCTTTTCTAAACCAGGGAACTGTAGGCTGTATCCCACCAGCTTGTCAAGATGCCTCAAGGTACTCCTGCCATGAATAAGGACAGACATTCGTAAGTGCTCAGCATTTATCAACAGAGTAAGGTTTTCTGAAAGGGAGGGTCTCTAATACTCAAGGAAAACATTTTGGACTCCAGAAAGCATACTAGGTAGAAAACAGCATACATAGGATAGTTGGGGTCTCAGCTTCCATGAGTGTTCATCCTGGCATTTCAGCCCATGCAAGCATCTGATTGTAAATACCGCTGTTGTGGAAACTTGGCTGGAGGGAACAGGCAGAATGTCACACACCCAAAGCTGAGATGATCATTATCATGACTTGAAAGAGTAAACGGGCATGATTGGGAACAGCTGCATATGAATTGATATGTATGTGGGGCAGCTCTGGGAAGGACATAAGCACAATGCTTGACATCGCAGGTTCCTTTCTGCTGGCTGAGAAATCCCATTTCTCACAAGCCCAGGAGGATGGCAGAGCTGCACTGCTCTGAGGCTTCCAGCAGCGCATGGTGGCCAAACATTCAAACTGTAGAAGATCCTGCATGCATCTGGGTCAAAGCATGTCCTGTTGAAGGGAGTCATCCTGGCCAAGAGATCCAAGCTGTGTCTTGATGAGATTATCCCAGAACGCTTCCCAAATCTTAGGTCTGGAGGCATGCTTTGGCTGTGTCCCAGCTCTGTGTTGGGTACGTACCAGCAACCCCAGAGCCTCAGTTTGCACACAAAGGGAACCCAGATGGTTGTGCTGGCACTCTGCAATGGTTCCCTGCTCCTCAGGGACCAGAACACAAGGTCTGGCACACAGCTCAAAGGAGCTAGACAGCTAGAGGTGTCCCATTCCTCTCCCAATTCCCCTTTCTCAACCCACATTCTATAGCCTCCTGCAAGGTCCCCTGAAGAACAACCCCACCACACAACATCTTCAACTTTACAATGGACCCAGTAAATCCCATCCCAACTGCACTGGTTTTGTATTGGGACAACTTCCCTTCCCTTCTCCCCCTCATTTTTTTTTTTCTCAATTGAAATACCCTGCAAATGTAAGCCAAGCACTGTGCAAAGACCTATGTGGGCTGCGCTACCTTGTCCCTTAAGGTGGCTGTCCCATCACAAACTGTGAAAGCATGTATTTTCTGCAAACTCCCATGATTGACTCCCATGCTGTGAGTCCACGTGTATCACAAGGGCTTTCCTTACAATCAGTCTTTCTGGACCCACGTCCTGCCAAACACAGCTTGTTTCCCTGGGTCACCTTGTTTACTGCTGTATTAGCTCAGGGTTAGATATTTTTCCAGTTCCCTGGAACATCCCCAGAGTTCCCAGATTTGTTTAAAAATCAACACTAATGGTTCAGAGAGCTCTCGGGCCAATTCATTTACCCTTTGATGCAAGATATCTGATCCTGCAGAATGTCTAACTTTAATCACTGCCGTTTAACACATGGCTTCGTCACCAACAGACTACGGAGTATTTCATTATCTCCGTAAAGCATGAGTGTGTCATCCTACTTCTTTCCAAAGAGAAAATAAACGTTGAACAAATCACTTTTCTACACGCAGGCTGAATATTTTCCTCGTCTTGTCTGGGATCTCATTATAGGATTTGGCTTCTCTCGGTACAGTGTAACAATTTCTTATTATCATTAACCCTAGCGGCAACGGATTTTCCACTCCTGCCTTTGGGTCCCCTTTCCAGGTGTCTGCATACACTTATTGACCTCTGCCCACTGCAGATTTCTCACATTTATTAACCATCACCATTAAACCCTTAACATTAAACCATGAACACGCATGCACATTGGTGCCACATATTTATGCCTGCACTTATCTCAGCATATACGTATGTTAAACCTTCGGTAATGCTGTTCCACCTTCTCACTTAGCTGGGACTTGTTTATGTAAAGCAGTGCTGAGGCTCCCAGAATAGCAGTTATCTGAGAGCATCTCACAAAACAGCCTTAAACGCTTCCCCATTATCAGCTGTTCTACATTTTTTTGTTTGTTTAAACAATTCTTTCCACTCCTAATTTTGCTTCTAACTATTTCCAGCCTAGGGAAGTTGTTCTTGTTCCAGAGCTAGGGTCTAGAGCTGGGTACCTCTGTGCTTTTAAAAATCTGGTCCCTTGCTGCATATAAATAGTAGTGGTCAGAGCTCATGCATGGTGTCATGCTTGCTGGCATGCTGACAGCCTGGGGATAGGTTACGCAGTCCCTGCCCATCACCAGGCTGGAGAGATGCAAATCCAAAAGGCAGAAGAAGCTGTGATTTGCGGAGGGATGCAACCCTCCTCGGCTCCCAGGCTCAACAAGAGGGGGAAAAGCCACTAGGGACCGAAGACAGCTTTCATCAATTGAGATGTTTTATTTTGTGTTGCCTTTTTTTTTTTTTTTCTTAAACATCCTTTGTTTTCTAACAATAAATCATAACCCGAGGCAAAAGCCTTTAAAAGGACTGGGCATGGAGTCTGCTTCCCTTCCCGGGCTGGCGAGGCCGGCCACCAGCTGACAGCAGCCATCCATCTGCAGCTCGGCCATCCATCCATCTTCAGCCGTCAGCGCGCCAGGACCCCGCGCCCCGGCCCTGCCCCCAACACCAAAGCTGTAACCCTAAAGAAGGCAGCAACATCTCCTCCAAACAGAGCGGTGCTGGGAAATCCAGCCACGGCTGAACCTTCCCACGTAGTTTCTGAAATACCAACTCAGTTTTATTATTATTTTTTCTCCACTGGTGGCTATTCCTACCTCCTGTTGTTTACTGCCCAGGCTTCCAGGTTTGCTTTTTCACATCCGTGCTGCCAGCAGTCAGCAGTTTATGGTGGCGCCTACGTCTTCTGTTTACCTTCTTATTATTGTTCCCCAAAGATGCTCCATTAAAGCCCTCTTAACTGCTCTACCTCGTTGTTATCTGGAATACTGATTGCTCTCCCAAGGAGATGGAGGTGGTCCAAGTTCTGTGCTCCCTCCGAAAGCATTGATGAAGCTTTGTGAGCTGTAACACCTCTGCTTTACCCCTTCATTACACTTTTTGCCCCTTGGTGGTCTCCCTCCCCGTCTGCTTTCGCTTCCAAGAGGCATGGGACCTTGCAGCTGAACATCTGAACTTTCCACTCTTTCTCTTCCCTCCTGAGGTCCCTCAAGTTGTTGCTGATCTGAGAAGCATTTTATGAGGCAATTTCACTCATGCCAAATGTGTCATAAGTGATGAATCCCTGACTGCAGCCAGCCAAATGCTGCTCAGCCGTGCAGTGATGTGAGCTGTGCCAGAGCCAGGCAGACCGCATGCAGGCCTGCTGCTTTGCTGTCCCCTCCTCTGTCACAGGCGAGGCCCTGTCAGCCACCATTCATCAGGATCCAACTCAACATAGGTCACTGGGGAGGGTTTCAATGGTCTTGATGCTAATTCCGGGTTAAGAGGTGGTCAAGAGCCACATGTTGGTGTCTGACAACTCTTCCACTAGCACAGACCCATGCCTTCTGCCCATAACTTAGGTCTTCATGCAGCAAGGGTAAAATCTACTCAAAACTAGCTGCCAGACACAAGATACATGGTTTGGGTCACTAAGCGGGGACACCTTCTTCAAAAAGTGTCCCTAGTCATGGAATCATAGAATCATAGAATTGTTTGAGTTGGAAGGAAGCATTAAAGGCCATCTGATCCAACCTCCCTGCAGTTAACAGGGAAATCTAAAGCTCCATCAGGTGTTCAGAGCCCTGTCCTGCCTGACCTTGGCTCTCTGCAGAGACAGGGCACCACCACCTCCCTGGGCAACCGGTGCCAGTGCCTCACCATCCTTATTGCAAAAAATTTCCTTCTTCTATCTAGTCTATATCTTCCCTGTCCAACGCTACCATGGCCTGCCCGTTCCATAGCCAAGGATCTTCCCTCCCTGAAATGGGAACGTCCCTTGCCAGTCCAGCTTCCTTTGGGGCTGGACGTGATGCTGGGGTCACAGAGCACCTGGCTGGGGCAGGCATTTCACAGCTGAGGGTGAAGGAGGTGAAGACTTCTGAAGGAAAGGGAAAATCCTCCAGCCTGGATGCCCCTTTGTTCCTAATTGTGCAGTGGTGCTCAGGTGACGGGGCAGGGAGGGGTAAGTACAGCAGGGTCCTGACACGGAACTGCCTGCAGTCAACGTTCCAGCCTCTCTCAAAATATCCCAGAGCACTCGGCTTCACCTCCGATTAAGTCCAGTTGCCCAGGCTGGCATGTACCCGTACATGAGCTAAATGAGAACCACCCGTCCCACCGCCGTCCGCCTGGCCCTCCTCCTCCTCCTCTCCCGCACAGGTTCATTAAGGCCTTCCCCAGTGAAAACAGGCTGTGTTTCAGGGGGACTGCCGAAGCGTTTGATATTTTCCACTCTGCGTGTCAAGGGCATTTACAGTCGGCGTCAGGCTGTTCCGTCAGTCTGAGGGAAGTACTTTGAAGTGTTTGTGGTAGAGGCCACATGTGCAGTCAAGATGTGCTCCCCAGCCTCTCGACTGCCTCTGCATTCCCAGCACCATGTGACAATGAACAACATGGCTTAACCCTTTCGCGCTGCGAGAGGCTCCTGCTCAGAGCCTGTTTCACTTCGTGGCGGCATCCACAGGCAAGCAAGAAGAGCAACACAGCTTGGACAAGCATGGTATAGGGCACAAAGGGAATCCGATGGAGATACAAGGTCTCAAAGTTTCTGCTCTAAGCTGATGCTAATCCCCACTCATGCCTGGAGAGCTACCAGAGGCCCTGCTTGGATGCAGCACTTAGAATCATAGAATCATTAAGGTTGGAAAGACTGCTAAGATCATCTAGTCCTACTTGACTTGTCACAAGCATTGCTGGGGCCAGCTCCCACCCTCACTGCTCCTTGCAATGGGCTCCAAGCTATACCCGAGAAGCCGCACGGAATGAATCCCAGTGGCGGTGACACACCAGGAATGCCCACAATGACATTGCTGCCTGTCCTCCGGCGTGATGGATGGCACACGATGAATGTCAGCCGGCTCCTCCCGAGCAGTGTGCGGGGTGAGCAGCGGCAGCCAGCTCGCAGTGGCGCTTTGTGGAGCTCTCCATGGGGCAGCGGTCACAAATGACTCAGATTTGTTTGTACCGGGCTCGCACAGTAGTCATGTAGTGCTCAGCCACCGCCGTGGGCTCTACATTATTTTCATATGCCCAGAGTGCCCCAGAGAGGGACTTCTTTTAAAATGAAGCAGGAGGATCAGCAAGCAGAGCTGCCCTTTGGGGGAAGCAGAATAACAGCTCCCAGGCCACTCTTCAGCTCCCTAAGGGGGCAGAGTAAGGAAATTAAAGACATGTGGCATCAAGCGATGCTTCTTTGGTGCTGGAGACCCCCATCCCCAGCTCCTCACAGTCCCTGGGCAGGAGCTGTGAGGACAACAGTACTGGCAGGTGGATCTCCCACCTTTTGGCAGGAACACCTGGCTGGTTGCTCATGCCTATAGAAGCCCCACAAGATATATTCAACCTCCACTGCCACGCAAGCCTGCGTGTGCCGGGGGCTGAGCTGCAACCTCCACGGAGTGGTTTTAATTCTGAGCAGACTCCCAGTTTGATCTGCACAGCCCAGACCCACTGCAGTGATAAAAAGGACGTGGCAGGCAACGGGGAAAGA
Organism: Tetrao urogallus; assembly: GCF_951394365.1. Lineage (NCBI taxonomy): Eukaryota > Metazoa > Chordata > Aves > Galliformes > Phasianidae > Tetrao > Tetrao urogallus. The sequence goes on from NC_136818.1 coordinate 23,993,293, forward strand.
AAGAGAGTGGTGGGAAAGGCAGGGGCCTTTCTGTGCAAGCTCAGAGCTCAGCAGCTATGATCTTAGAGGACAGACATGAACTGTGGAGATGCACATCCCACTCTTTGCTGCTGCCTTGAGATGGCTGTGGATTTTGGAAGCCAAGACCTGAACTCAAGACTTGACTCCATATGCCCACAGTAGTGGCTGCAGGAGCATTGCTGTTCGGGTGGCAGGGATTCAGCATGGGAAGGCTGCTCCAGCAGCTGCAGCATTAGTGTGTGGCACACAACAGAATCATCGTTCTTCATCATTGAATTGCAGAGGGTAGAGGCCTGAGGGAAGGGTGCCACTGTGCTGGCTCTCATTTGGCAGGGAAAAGAAGTCTTCTGGACTGCAGCTTCCTAGAAAAGCTGAAGCCAAAGCATTATCAAATGTGACTGCCCTGTCCTGCTTCCATGAGAGCTGCCTTTCTGCAATTAATTTGGAAGCCTTTGCCTTCCACCTTGCTGTGGCTATGCATGGGAGGGAAGGGGCTTCAGTGCCAGGAAGCCAAAACAAAGCCAAAACAGGGAAAGTGGGAAGGGCTGGATGGGGCAGTTTTCAAGCCAGTTTCCTAAGGAGACAACACCAAGGAACAACCCAAGGAAACAATGCCAAGGTAAACAACTATCTGCTCCCTTACCGGTTTTGAACTAGTTGCCCACTTTTGATTTGGTCACAAAGGCAGGCACCTCAGCAGCAGTAAGTTAATGACAATAAAATACCCTTGCAGGGGAGACAGATCCAACCCGGGGGCCCAAGCAAAGGGAAGACAAATAACCTCACTTTTATTAGACACCAGGAGGTAGACGCAGCAAAGCTGGTTTCATTGATTTCACAGACCCACTTGCTTTTATAGCTCTGTTTCAGTGTAGAGAGGAGGCCAAGTTTCAAAACCAACTCAAAAGGTGTGGATTAGGCCTTGCTGTACCACTCTCACTCCTGTCCTAAGCTCCTCCAGACAGGATTCAGAGTCTGCCAAGAGCTGCCTGGGTCACACTCACCTAAACCCAACGGAAGGCACAGCATCGTGTGAGCTGGAGCGTTATGCCTATGAGACCTATGAGGTTTGTCTGCTTCAGGGATCTTTCTGGTTAGGCTCTTTTTTTGTTTCTGCTGGAATTGACGCACGGGGTAGAAATCAGTCTTTTAGAGTTCTTTTCTTTCCTCAGCCAATCCCAGAGGCCCAGCTCTGCTCTGCTGTCCAACTCAAGGCACTGAGGGTGGGCAGATTTCTTTCTACCCTGCATTCCACGTGAGACAAGTTTGCTACAACTGAATGTGCCACAGGCTCAGCTTTCCATCCAAGGACATGTGAGATAATTTGGGCTTGGGTCAGGCTGTGGAATGAGAACAGCTTCCTCTTTTGTGCTTGTGACATGCTGAACCCTTTTGCAGCCTGAAAGGTGCTCAGAGATGTAGCCTGACCTTCTTGTCCATTGCACAAGGTGTATTAAGGCAACATTTCACCCTTGTGTAAACCCTTTAGTCAGAGAGTCACAAAGTGCTTTGCAGAAGTTTGCTTATTAATCCTCATCATGGCCCTGGGAAAAAATAAGAGACACAGGGGAATCCCCTCAATTGCTATAGAGAGGGGGCACTTTCTGGGGTAGAGCAGAGCTTACAACAGATGAGAACAGAGCTGCTCAACATAACACACCGGCCAGGAAAGAAACGAAAGGAATTAAAACCGTGGTGAACAAGGGGACGTTTAGGCAGGAATGGTGTGATTAATCACACTGAAACTTGGCAAAGACAATGGGGAAAGGCACCATGTGATTTCCATCAGGCTCTGCTCAGAGCCCAGTGTGAAGGTACCCCATGAGAAGGGGCTGGGAGATGCAATCAGGGCTCGGTGCAGGGGGAAGAGCTGGGCAGAACCTCCAGAAGCAGCAGGCTGGGTGGGGATGTGGGGCACAGCCCCACTGCTGCCTGTTTGCCTGGGTGGTGCCAGAGAACAGCACCCAAAGTGGGTGGCAGCTGTGAGGTTCTCATTCCCTGTGGCTGTAGGGACACTCAGTCCCTAACCACAGGACACCACTGGCACCTTCTGCTTCTATCTCACACACCCAAGGTGCTTTAAACCATTCCCACTGCTGGAAGCCCATTGCTTCAAGCAGACCGGGCCTGCTTGCTTCCCTGCAGCTCCATCTCCTTGCGCAACCTCTGTGCCTCGGGCTGCCTGCAACCCTTCAAAGCTTTCCTCAAGAAAAGTCCTCAGCTCAGTCATGTACCCAGTGAGCTGTACCTGCAGACAGCACAAAACCAGAGGCAGGACATGGCTGCGTAACCCTCACTACTAGCAAACCGCAAGGCAGTTCACAAGTAACCCAGAAACTCTGCTCTGCAAAACAGAATCCAAAGCACAGTGCACAGTTGCAAGATGCACACTGCCTGGTCCCTCACAGTCATCCCAGATGACAATACTGGCATGGAAGAAAAGGTCACTCAGAGCTCATTTTCGCTCCAAGATTTCATGAGATGTGAATGTGCCAATCTTTCAATTCTAACAAGACTCCTTTCAGAGTAAATTACACAAGATCGAAGGAAACCAGGAGCAACTGGGGACGCTTTGCACACACATATTGTTTTACATATGCTGCCAAATTAGATGGCAGTGCTTCTCACACACCCTACACAGCTCTAGATTATAGCAGGAAGTGGAGGGTGACGTTATATAACTCGAATAAAGCAAGGGCTCACAGCCTTTCTTCTCTGGGCATAGATAACTCCAGAAATTCTCATTGCCAGCATCATACCTCCATCTCGGCCACATACCACTCGGAGGTGGCTTTTGTATCTTCATTGCACTGAAGTATTTTATCCCACTACAGTTTATTATTCTTTTATAGACTGAAGGGCTTCAGCCTAATCTTTCAACAAACAAAAGGAATCTTTCAACATTTCGATGCTGTTGTAATTGGCTCCAAAATAGCACCCTCAGAGCCACATTTCTTAATCTTCTCAAGTCCAAGGATTAACCTTTTTCAGAAAAAAAAATAAAATAAAAATCCAAAGACCAACTTGTATATTTTTCATAAATTAATTCAAATAAACAAAAGACTAAAATTTGAAAGTTAATCTATAGTAGCTTTTCTTTTCTCCCATTTAAATTGTGTGCTTGCTTCTGTGGCCATTGGAGGGGAGGAGAGAGGGTTTACTATTGTTCCATGAGCCACCACTGAATGTTTTATAGATCACCAAAGGGCCATGCATCACACTCTGGGAAATGCTGCTTTAGAGAGAAATGGGCTCCTTACTGGGGGCTCTTCTCCCTGCTCTGCTTTGTGGCTTGCATTGCAGCAGACTGCCACATTAACTCCTTGATGATGCCCACTGAAGGACACCGACTGTGTTTCTTGGGAACCAGGTGCTCCACATCACTCACTTCACACTCTCCTGTCCTTGCAATTACTGCGCATTTAGTTTGTACCCCCGGATCCATCCCAGGTACTCCACCCAGGTTAGTCGCAGGGCAAAGCAGCACTTCCTAAGAGATGCAGAATAATGCCAGCTTGTTCTGTATCTTAAAAAAGACAGTATGCATTCAACGTCCTTTAGCACAGAGCAGTCATAACAAGCCTTGGAGAGGATGATTTGTCTCCACTGCTCCTTGGTCACCCAATGCAGAGGGAAACCAGTTCTTGGTGCGGCCCCCAGTCCGACCCCCACAGCTCTCTCCCAGTCTTGCAAGCAGATACCTTGGCACTTCCAGCTGCCTTAGGAGTCTGTTAGTGTTGGCTGGCTGGGACTGATAGTTTCCCTCTTCTTTTTCCTTGTTTCATTAGCTGTCACGTTGGAGGGTTTGATCTTCCCTGGAGCCAAGCCCTGTCAAAAGATTTACTCTATTGCGGTGCTCTGTTTCACATAATTGCCAGAGAAAGCTGTGCAGTTGGTAACAACCAAGGTAAGGAAACACACTAGATGCACTCAGGATATAGCATTCACATCTTGTACTTTCATAAAGGTATAGCAATGGAAACATTCCCTATTTTGATTGTCCCAAAGCCACAGGAAAAAGGGAATTTAAAGGAATTGATATGTCTGGGATAGATGCCAGCTCTGATTTACTCATATTTTTACCCTGATCTGAAATTCCTTGGTCAGAGATGGAAAACTTTTATGGAAGACGTGAACCAAATCAAGCCCTGGGATCCAGCTCAGAGCTGTCTCAGCTGGCACCATTGGAGAAACATAAAAACAAAGGAACTGGCAATCAAATGTGCAACAGCGGCTCTGTAAGAAACTTCCTACAAAGGGTTTGGACATTCCAACATCGCCACGGCTCATACCCGCATTTGCAGTCTGCCTTGCGACCACAAAGTGCCTAAGGTACCAGAACACCAGTGAGTTAGGATGTAGGGGTTGGCTTGGCTCCTGGAAAGAGGATGTGCTTTATCATCAAATCCCAGCATGATTTGGTATGGAGAGGCACAGAGCGGTCAAGCCAGAGTGGTGAGCCCAGAACAGGGTTGCCTTTGGAAGCAGAATAAAAGGAAAATATCCTTGCTAACATAACCTCGCCTTCTAGTTTAACCTCCACGTTCCCTTGGAGAATGCAAACATGCCTGCACATATTTTAGGCAGAGCAACTCACTTAGGAAGACTCAGATGCAGCGTAAGTCCAATTAAAGCAAAATGGAATGAAAGTCCCAAATTGTTTCAATGTGTCAGAGTGAGGAGTTTGCAAATCCACTGGTTATTGCAAAGTTGTTCTGGGAAAAATACTTTCTGTATAGATTCCATCCCGTTTTGCTGAATTTCACAGGAGTTTTGCCATCAACTTCAGTGGGAGAAGGACCAACACATATAAGCAACCTTTAACCATGCATTAATTAATCATGCTTCGAGCCAAATGCATTTGCTCTTATGCCCCCATCCTGCAATGAATTTTCTATAGAAAGATCTCTGTCCCTGCAGTGGTGTCCACTGAGCTCATACCAGCAAGATCAAACTGCAAGATCCCATTCCACTGCCCACAAACATAAGAACATCTGTCTACATGAATCTTGCTGAGATTAACATGAGTTCAATAAGGAGCAGAGTTTGATGAAAATATCTCATTAGATATCAAGCTGGAGTGTAGATCAAAGCTTTCCTTAGCTCACTAATAAAAGAAAACGGAAATAGCCCTGCAGAGGAAATAACTGGCTTGTTTGTGATGTCTCTGTTCTTTGGGAAGGTGAGTACAGAAACAACAAAATTATTACTGCTAAAATAACCCAAACAAAGCACAAAATGAGGCAAGTCCTTAATGCAGGATATCATCCATAATTCTTTCTGTCGTTAAAATTCCCAAAAATCAGATAGTGTGGATGAAGTGTTCTGCCCACACCACTGACCTCCAACCTCTAATTCAAAACAAGGGAAAATACTGAAGGTCCTCTCCCGATTTACGAAGTTAGGCATCTTTTGTGTGCACAGCAACGTTAGCATGATCCCAAAAGGGGCTTAAGCTTAATTTACAGTAGCTCAGCGTGCCACCCCAACGGTGTGTCTGTGGTTTCCGCAAGGCTGTGCTCTGCACTCCAGCTCTCAGCTCTCTAAGGCCTTCTTACACAGAGTTACTAAGGGACAGATACTGGCATGTTTTTTAAACCTGCCAGAAAGGCCATTTGCTCCCTTAAATGTAATTTATGTCATTCAGCAATAAGGTTTGTTTTCAGTACAAAATACTTGTTAATCACCTCTGTTAAGTCTTTTTACTTCATCTCGTTTGGTTCCTATGGAAATCTCAAGTCTTCCAGAACTGCAAATTCTGTTTTCCAGCCAACATTAAGAAAACTGATTTTTTCCACTACCTCCTCAGATAGCATTTGCATATAAATACTGTTCAAATCCCTGAAAATATAGTTGAAATTATTCTTATTATTCATTATATTGGAGACCTTCCATGTTTCCACAAGCAGCCATTAGATTTTGTCTTCCTTTCCACGTAAGCAAAAAAAAAAAAAAAAAAGACCTCCTCTTTGCTTCTTTGTTAATCCTCAGCTCCATATTTTACACAGAGCTCTTCACTAGAACTTGTTAATTTTCAAAAATCAAAGGCAAAAGAATAAGACCCTTGGAAATGGCACCTTCCTGGCCAAAACCCATGACAACATTATGTTTGGTGAGGTTAGAAATGCCTGTAGCTGATCTGGATAACTAACTTCTCAAAGACTCTCTATTCAGTGTCGAACAATAACAGTGTAAGTGCTCCAAAAGACATAAAGAAGATTGGCAGGGATCTCTGCCATGGTTTGGGAACCTCTGCATTACGGAAGAGAGAAAATGTATTGAGTTGCATATCTTTTCTATGTGTGAAAAGCTACAGTGAGCTGAACTAAAAGTGACAGTTCCTCACCAGAGAGAACAGGTTGCACATTAAAAACACAGAGACGTACTGTGCAAGTCAGCCAGAACCAGTAAGGCTGCTTTTCTGCTGTGTCTTACCACCTCATTTCAGAAGCCCGCCCTAATGGTATTGCTAAAGGCATTCACTGAACTTCCCAGCTTGCTGCTGATGCTTTTTTCCCATCTTTCCTTTAACTTCACTCTCCCTGTCTCCACTTCTTGGCCTGCACGTCACTGCTGTGTACACACAGAGGATAGGACTTACAAGGGTAAAACCAGACCGAAACGTAGGAAGGGATCATGCTACTCATTAGGCAGCCCAATGGCTCACTGTGACTACAGATGGATAACGGGACTGTCAGAATAGGTGACGTGAAAGTTTGTCTCTGTTTCCAAGTTTTGTGAAGAATAAAGCTTTACCTGTACTTGGAAGGAGGACCCGGAAGGGGGAGGTGCAGTTGGATAAAGCTGTTTAGACTGAGCAGAGGGGAGAAACACGGATTTTCTTAGTCTCCCCTATATGGAGCACTTCTGAAAACCCCATTTGTTTTGAACACTATCCCAAGGAAGAAGTAGGCAGAACAGAGCACCAGATGAGAGCCACATGGTGAGATCAACTGGTAAAAATCTTTTCTGTGTCTCTGCATCTCTCCTGCAAGGCACCTGAATACCAGAGATTCATGAGCGTTTGCAAAGGATTTACTTTCCCAGCACATCATTCTTGAGATAAGCATAAAAACTTAAAAAACATAAATTTCAGCTGTCCCCTTGTTACCTCAGCACGCACCTTGGATTCTTCAGGGTCTTCTCAGCTGTCGACAAAGAAGCTCCTCTGCTTTAGGAGTGCAGAAAAATCAGGGTTGTTACTGACCTCATCAGGTTATGAGATATGATGAGTTCTTGCAATCATCCTCTCTATCCCTATAAAGCAGCTATAGCGTTAGCCAAGAGCCCGAGCCTGTCTCTTTTCATCTGCCTCATTAGATATTTTTTGGAGCTTTTCAGTGCTTGTGCAGCTGGAAGATAGCTAAAACAGTGCTGAGAGGGGCCGTGGGTCTCTGGGTTTTGCAGTCTCAGCACCCATGCAAAGAAGACCTGACATAGACGCTGGCAATCATGGGTGAACCTTCTTTCAAAGGAAATGGAGACGCGTTGGGAAACTCTCAAGAGAGCAAAAGAATGCTTCCAGACAGTCAGGTGGAACAGCCTGCTGGCTCCATCAACCTGATGGACTTGGCAGCCTCTCTGGCTCCAGCTGGCCAAGATCCTGGAGTCTGCAAAGCCGAAGGCAGAATTACGGAATTATTAGGAGAAAACAGATAGCTGCATCTGTTTATATCCAGTGATACACACATACACATACACGTATGCACAAATACATTTACACACATCATGAAGTCAGCGGTGTCTCCCCAGTAGCCTTGCAGGATATATGAATTTCTAGCAAGACTTAAACCCCTTTGTCTTATTCTCTAATGACTAAGCTGGTGTCCATGTCAAGCATGCTAACGCCACAGAAGAGATCTGACATCTTCCTGGAAAAGACTGAAAGATGTATTTTTATTAGTTTTTGTAGAAGAAATGCTGACTAAATGCTCCTATCTGATGCTTGCCCAGCGGCCTCACATTCCCTGGGTTCCTCTGAGTCTGAATCCTCAAAGCCTTTCTGTATAGCAGAGGCCAAATCCCACTTCCAGCCCCAGTCTGGGCGCCAGGCTTGCTTGCTAGGCTTTAGGCTTCTTCAGCCTAGAGAAGAGTTCCTGCTTACGTCAGCAGTAGTTGGCCAAGAGAAAAAGAGAACAATACAGCCTTTATAGATTAACAATATTTCAATTTACTGTAATTTATGCAGTATTTAATGTTCTTCAGAAGAAGAAACTGTCCTCTGGGATCCTTGCCTTTTCTATCCTTTTTTTCTCTTCCAGCTCCACCTTTTCATTCCCACATCTTCCATCTTCCATCCTTCTATGTTTTTACCTCATCTTCACCCTCCTTTCTGTATCTCACCCCTTCCAACAGATCCAACTATTCTTCTGATGGCTACACTCCTATCCCTACTGCTACCATATCTGCTAAAATCACCAACAAAGGAATATCTAGCAGAGATGCATTCCAGAGCTGTGGAAAGGGATATATGGAGCAAAGAGAGAAGGACTGGAGAGGCTGGAGTACTGGAATACACAAGCAATGTTATGGGTAGCAGTGATCAGGTGTACATGCTCTGTTACATGCAAGGGAGAGAGATCGCTTCCAGCAGAGATTTAAAGACTTCTCTGCAGCATTTCCACCTGTAACTGTCAGTCCCAGAGAAATTACATTTCAAAATTAGAAGGAGAGAAATAATTAGGGAAGTGTTTCATCTCTGGAGTGTTATATATTTGATCTTATCTGGAATGAGTGTGTGTGTACATGTGTGCATACGTCACTGTCGTTATTTTATGAAAGAGTCCTGTTACGAAACTTCCCATTTCACATAAATCTCCCTTTTCAGACATGTGGTCACTGGTTTAGGGAATATTTACGGTTAAATGCCTCAGTTTTTGCAGACCCAAATATTCTTGGTTTCATTCTCAAAACTACTCAGTATAACAAGAGCCTTGCCGCAGATGTCCCAGACACTGCTCTTTAAGAAATAATCCAGACCAAAATTGGTGCTTTGCTCTGTGTGAACTGCTAAATATCATCACAGAGCACCAATTACGCTATAAGTTCCTTACAATCATTGCCTCTTTGCACTTTAATATTTAGATCATGTGGATCAGTGTAGGACACAAAAGTGGTACTCACAGGCTCTCACATTTGTTCCAGCTCATCTTTGGTTCTCCACAAACAAAATACCCAGCTGATACTTGATGTGCTTTTCACCTTGCCTGTATGCCTGCTCAAGAAAGGGAATCTTTATTCTCCACCTTAAGTACAGACTTTGGTCAATTCATTCCAGATCTCGAGCCTCTGACATTCAGGAGTCACCACAACTCCAGTTCTGAGAAGGTCCAAATTCCTCATGGACCAGCCAGTAGCTTCTCATGCACACATCAGTGACTAGAAGCTGCTGTGCACCCTAACAAAACTCAACTGACTCAGATACATTCCTGCCTAGAAATATTAAGTTCTTGTCCTGTCAAGGATCCCCAACAAATAAAAATATTTCTGAAAAGAAAATTCCCCTAAGCTCACCACTTCATGTTGTCAGCCCACATTTCCCAGTCACCCAGAAGAATAGTTTTAACTCCTCATTACGCACAGGGACGTGTTTTCAGATCCCAGAGGAAAGTACAAATGCACACTGACCTCCTACTATTCAAGATATTCATGGAAAACTTCTCCACAAATCTTCAGAAGAGATTGAAGAGATAATGATAGACAAGATAAAACAAAGGGCTGGATTTGTCAGGGCCCCTTCCTTGGTGTTCAGCTGCCTGTCATAGAGACCAGCCAGTGCCACTGAAAGCTGGAAACAGACTGCAGTGAAAAACGGTGTGAAAAAGCAATGAGAAGCTTCTGCAGGATTCTTTACCCATTTCACCTGGGAGCTGCCTTCAAACTCAGACCCTTGCCTTTGGTCTTTGCCTTAGCAATCAGAGCTAGGAACTGGTACGCAAACTCTCCTTTCTGCAATGCACTTACCCTTCTTGACAAACACTAGCATGGACAATTTAAGCCAACCACACTGGTCCCCAACCAGTGATGATCCTATCTTCCAAGATATCTCTTCACAAATGAGCCCAGGCAGAGCTGTTCATGACATAATCCACCAGGACAGGAGGATGCTGAAGATCAGACAACTGCCTTTAAAAAAAGAAATACAAACAAGGCATCAATCATCTTCAAATAAGGTTATAGGGAACTTCATTTCACACTCATTTTTCCCAAAATCAATGGGCTCTTTGTGCCAACATTACATTTTGACATCATCTTCCTTTTCTTGGCTGTTTTCTGGTCAGCGTAAAATGATATGAGAGCACAGCAATATGTTCCCTTTTCAGGACTGTGAGGATCAGAGGTAGTGAAAGCTCTTCTGGATCATCAGTTTCAGAGCAGGTCTCTATCCATCCCCCAGGTTTCACTTGCTGGAAAGTTACCCAGCCATATGTTTGCAATTAAAGTCTCAGTTCCTCACAGGCTCATGGCAAATAGTTTGCTTCACCTGGGTCACATCTCTAAAGGCAGTTCCCCCAGACTGGATTTGCAGGACATATTCGGTGGCAGCTCTGACATTGGTATTAGCCATAATGGAATCCATGTCAATTATGAGTTCATCCATTCGTTTTTTTATCCAGGCCTCCCACTCAAATTTCAGAGATCCCTTTCTAAAATGCAATTTGACCCATTTTGGAAGGGAGAGAGTTCCTTAGTCACTCCATTTGAGACCAATTAGGCTGTTTGATTTGGGATCCTTTATCCCTTAGCGCTCTTAGCCTGTCTGTTCCAATAAACGCTGCAAAAAATCCCGGTGTCTGAAATCCCTGCAAGCTTCACAGACTCTATTTCCTATGCAGTAACTGCACTCTCTTTATTCCTCTCTTACCATCCTGAGTCAATCATAGACTCTGGGGTAACTTTGTGAGTGCCAGCTCCATCTCCCTGAATTGCCCTTCAACTTCTTGCCCACAAAGGCCAGGAGGACAAAGAGGCATGACTGACTTGGCAGGCTTTTTCCTGGCTTAAGAGCTCAAAGCAAACTGTTTTGTGGCTAACCTGCCCCACAATGTGAGTATGCAATCAGAGTTTGCTTTTGATTAACTCCACTGGTTTGTTTAAAATATTGATCAAATTGAAACCATTTTTTTCTCCCACTATCCAATGGACAGTACAATCAGCCCATGAATTCGGAGAGAATGGCAGCTTTCAATCCAGGGAGCAATCACAGATTTGCAGTGATTGTCAGAGCTCAAAGCCTCTGCTTTATGTTTCATTCCCAGATGTTTCCAGCACCTAACAACCCTTTAGAACAAACCAATGGCAATAGACTTGAGGCTGATAACAGAAACAAGGTCACAGGTTGTGAGAGGACATCTACCTGCTTTAACTCAACAGTCCTCCCGTGGCACAGAAGTAATTGTAACTTGCTCTACAATACAAACCTTTGATTGAGAAATGAGCCTGAGCACATGTTCAACTGTCATCACAAAAAAAGACAGCTTTCCTCATTAGAGGCCCAGATGAATTCATACAGTAAGTCCAAACCTTGTTAGAGGAGAAGAGCTGGAATCAGTGCTTCCCCCCTCTGAGACTCCATGAACAACGCTAAACTTCCAGTGAAGGAGGTTTGTTTCAGAACTCAAGCCTGAACCTGACATGGAAGTTGGCACCTTGCCCCCCATCCAGGATGCAGACCTAAACTAGCTTATGCTTATGCAACAGAGAGCTCAACATCCAGATCAGGATTTTGCAGCCTGGGATCATCTCCGAGTTTCCCATCTTGAGAACCACAATTCCATTTGCTTTACGTCACTTGCCTGTTTGCTTTGGGGAAAAAATATATTAAAAATAAAAAGTCAATAACAATCCAAAAGTCAGCAACAGTCCCAGCAGCATTCCATCTCACAGAGCAAGGAAGAAGACAATTAAGCCCAGCAGTACCCACATCCTTCGCCCTTTGGGCCTCACAGCGTCTTTTCCCTCTTTCCTCTGTCTTTGTTTTGGGGTTTTATTTCAATTTTTATCGCTTTGGCTTGTGCTGCCCGACAGGCAGGGGCTTCAGCGGTGCCCTTGGAGTGTTTACTCAGGATTGGAGCACACCCAAGACGTAGTCCTGAAGGCCCCTGAAAGCCTCCAAACCCCGCACACTGTGTGCTTGTTTAGCTGAGGGGATAGCCGCAGCTGGCTCGGCAAAATGTGCCCTCTGGGACAGGTTTGCCTATTAGCCAGAGAGGTGCTGGAAGTAAAGCATCTCCATCTTCATCCTCTTCCTTTTTGGCTACACTGCCAGCCAGGCTCTGCCCATCTTCTGGATGATCTCCAGGCTCCCAGCAGCAAACAAACACAGTGCTCTTTAGGTTTTCTAAGCCTACAGCACTGCCGCCTTTGGTGGCCTTCCCCGCACATCCTGTCACCACCCAGTGGAAACCAGGCCTCCAGGCCTCTCTGCTCTGCTCACCCCAGTAATCAAAGCACACATCTCCACTCTGCAGCCATGGAGCTCAGAGTTAGGGGTCATCTCTTCAGTGCCACCTGACAGTCAAAGTCCGTGACGTGAGAGCTTTGCAAAATGTTTTAGCATCGATACTTTTTACAGTAAGATTTTGTTAGGCTGGGTAAAACTTACAGATGGATCCGAACAAAGCATCAGTGCATCAGCATCCTCCTTTCTGTCACCTCTTCTGCGCAACTTATTGAGCTTGGGTCATGTCCAGTAGATAATCCATGCTCTTCCCTTTATGCAGGACATACCCCTACCTAGCAACGAACCCTGCAAGCTGCTACATTCTGTTTTTTCACCATTTTTAAACTTGATGGTTCTTCATTAAAATCCTCCTGTTTTCTTGCGAAAGACTTCTCCTTGGGTTCTCTTCATTGTCACCTTTCAGCCATATTCTTCCTCTCCATGTCATGCTCTTGCAATATAGATAAAAACATCTGATATTGGTGATAAGTCAATACTGAAAATAAGCTCCTAACGGTCAGCTGAACTGTATTGATACGTGAGCACACATGCCTTTTATGTGGACACTGAAACATTCAAAAACAAACAAACAAAAAACCACCCACGTACATTTCATATAGGAAAATACAAAATTGCAGAACGCTCAACAACTGTAGAAACAAAACATTTTGCTACTATAACAAATGTTCCACTTCGTAAAAAAATGGGTTTTCTTTGCTTTTGTTTTCTCCAAAATACATTCAAGAATATTCACGTAATTCAGGTAATTTCTAATGTTTGCCTGAAAAATACCGTGCCTTGTTTAAAAATGTTCTCATGAAAAATGTCCAGTAGGTCCCAGAGTTGGGTTCATTCCATGGTCACAATCCCTACTGACAGTGGTGAGATTAGTTACACTTGGTAAGAGATACAATGAAGAACTAACAAACATCCTTGCTGTTCTACGCTTGTCCCAGCTTTCCTCTGCTGCAGGCAGCCTGCTGTGCTCTGATCTCTTGGTAGGGGGGGAAAGCAGTATTTGTTATTGGTTTAGCACCAACCACGGAGCCTCATTTCTTACGCAGCCTCCCAGGACAATCCTGGGCTCTTTTGCACAGATGAAATATGGCTCTGTTCGTGCATGCTGACAGGCCCTCTCCATGGGCAGCTTGCAAGGAAACTCACCCGTGGCAATCTGGCACCATCCTGAGCCCATTACCTCTGCTCCTGCTGCTTCTGCTTCCTCTGGCATTTTCAATGTTACCATGGAATGAGGAGTGAGCCCCAGAAGAGGTGCATACCTATAAACATGACACTTGTCCCGCTGCTGCTAACAACTACTGAAACTTGGTTTTCCACACCTCCATATAGGTAAATTAAGCTTTCTCTGTTGTGCAGAGCTCAGACTCAACCATCAGAGTGAACAGAAAACAGATTCTGATTAAATTTAGGTCTGATGCTGGTGCCGCACCTTCGATAGCGCAGCTTAAATTTATCTGCACAAACAATCTTGGATTTCTTCCCATCGTAGTTTTCTATGCTGCCCAATCTCTGCATGAAAAGTCAGGAGGCAGGCACAAAGATGAAGTGAAGAAAGGAAGAGTAATAGACAATAAATGTAACACAATTCTAACAGTTTTCTAAGTTTCTCTAGGCTGTAGTTTTCTTAAGGTGTAGTTGTCTTATTGAGCTAGAAATTTTTCTATAACCATAAGGGCTAAAAATATAATGTTGAAAAACAGAAAACCTGAGAGGTTTGAAAAATCACATACCTCCAATGACTACTGCCTCAGGAATAGTCCCAAACCTGATAATGAACCTCTAGTTAGCAACATCAAGATCTGTAACATTTCCTCACCTCATCAGTGAAAGATGTTTCTTGCTTGCACAGCAAGCTTGCATCTCTAAGGTAGGAAGCACACAGTAATGCAAGGGTAGTGAAACATTTGTTAGCAGCTTCTCTTCTAAATAGGAATCAGCATGTTGTATCAAAGGTCATGGCCATCTAGCTTAAAACCGAAGTGATTAATGACATTAAAATGAAATAGTCAAAAAATACTTATTGCAGGGGATTGTGAATCGCTCTTGACTTCAGCCAAGCATTGCCCAGTTGGATTGGAAATCTCTGCGACCTTCTTTAGAGACGTGGCAGAGCATAGGGGGTCCTGGCCTTTGAACAAGGCTCTGTGACTCTATTGTAACAAGGAAACATCACAGAAGTAATCACATCTCAGCAAGGGCTCCAGCCTTCTGGCCAGAAACACTAAAAATCCTGAGCACCGAGAGTCAAATTTCCGCAGACACCTTGAATCAGCCTGACTCTGCTTCCATTGCACAATCAGTCACTGATGGTGAGAAGAACATCCTGTGCTTCTGAAAATTCCCTCTCGAATTCACTTCGGACTGTTATAAAATGCTTCTTCAATTTGCACATCAGCCTAAACATTTATTCTTCAGAATAATGAGTAATTATTTTAACAATTCTTCAGAAGTGGCACTGTTCTCCATTCAAACTTTGCTTCCCAGCAATCTGAGACAGAAGAGCAAAGCGGGTTTTGCCCATCCAGCCAAGAGCTTGGTTCAGAGCAGATCCCTTACTCCACCATGAGGCCCAAGCAACGCCAGCTAACAGACCATGTCCAAGTTCCTGATCTCACCATGGTCGCTGGGATAAGCCATTGGGAGTCCACTGCTTTCCTTGGGGCAAGGATTTCACGAATACTTACGCTACCACTGAGTTCAAAGGCCATTCTTCTCAATGTCATGACTAAAGTCCTCCTAAAGAAGCCATGAGCTGCACTAAGGAAACTCAGAAATCCCAGCCTTTGCGAAACTGGTGCAGGAATTTTCCCTTAGTAACAAACCCCTTAGCATCTTTTGTTTTGGAAAACATGAAAATGTTTCCATATAATTTTTTTTCCAAAATGCAGCCCTCAGGATTCTCACGTTGCCCCAATGCTGAGAAATCCCTCTGCTCACCCCAGAAAAAGAAAAAAAAAAAGACGACCCGCAGAGCGCCTGAAAGATGGCAGCATCCTCAAGCATCCCTAGCCTTGGGGCAGAAAGCTAATTCTTGCTAGCCCTGTTCTGATCCAGGTTCCCAGGGCTTTGTGCCAGCTTGTCAGGGGTCTGGAATCTCCCGGGGGGTTGTGCGGGTTCTGGGGCTACACTCTGGGTGTCTGTGGGTTTTCTGTCCCGCAGCAGGACTGAGCAGAGCACAGGGGCCCCAAACAAGGCAGCCGCTGGCAGGAGAGCAGGCTGCGCTCCCACAGACTCGTGGCTGGAGCCGGGCGGCAGCTCACCAAAACACAACTGCTCAGAGAAGGATTTCAGCAATGACGAAGGACAATTTCCTGGCGATGAGGAAAGCTTTCCATTAGAAATGTCCCAGAAAGTCCCAACCTGGAGGCAGCGTGGTTCTCCAGTGAAGTGAAGTCCAATGGTGAGATGGTGAAAGCACAAGGCTTGGGAATCAGCCCTCAGCCCATCCACAGGGCACACTGGACCCCTTCCAACCATCTTACTGCCCCCTGAAGCCCAGAGGTTAGCTATCATAGAATCACAGCATATCCCGAATCGGAAGGGACCCATGAGGATCATGGAGTCCAACCCTCAGCTTGTCACAGGACCGCCCAAAGATCAGACCAGAGAGCAGAGCTTCGTGTTGCCCCTCCACTCCCTGTGAGGAGCTGCAGCCGCCATGATGCCTTCCCTCAGCCTCTGCTCTGGGCTGAAGAAACCCAGGTTGCTCAGCCACTCGTCACAGCCTTCCCCTCCAGACCCTTCCTCATCTTTACAGCCCTCCTTTGGACACTCTCTAGCAGTTCTATGTCCTTTTTGTATTGTGGCACCCCAAACTGTACAAAAAGGATCTCCCATCCCACCCCTCAAGTGCCTTAACCAGTGGGCCTGTGCTGTGCTCAGCTGAGTGAGGCCTCCCTGAGCAGGAGCGTCCCCCATTACCAGCAGGGCTCACCGCTTAAGCTGGCAGATGGCCTCCACGTTCTCCGTCCAAACAACAAGGACAGCACATGGGCGGCACACAGGGAAGGGAACTTGCTTCCCCAAACCCATAGCTGTCCAACAACAACAAAAAAAAGACAGGCCAAGAACCCCTCCAGGCATTTCGGGTGGCTTTTTTAATGCAACATGCGGGCAGAATCTTTGTTCCAGGTTTTGCTTTGAGCTGATTTCTTAAGCATACGCACATCCGAGCTGGGGCCTCCAGCCTCTTGGCTTGTGCAAGAGCTCTTTTGCATGTGAAGTCCCCACGTCCGTGTCCTAAAGCTCTTTTGCACCGTACACTGGGCTGTGCACAACACCGGGCAGAAAGAAACGGTACAAAATCTGATGATAGATTATCTGTGGAAGGCCTGAACTCCAGCCAAGACAGATAAAAATAAAATAAATTAAAATAGTTTTGTGTGTGTGTGTGTGTTTTATGAAGGGAACATTTATATTTTTAAACGAGGAGTAATTGTATTCTGTATCTGAAATGGCATCTGAAAGTGATTTAGTGGAACAATGTGGTTTCTGATTGGTGCTTGAACTAGTTCCAGAACATTTTTTATAATAAGCATCATAAAGATCCCAATTATCTGATCCTTTTCCCTAACATGGTCAGAGAGGATGTTTCCAAAGAAAGGGCTTTAGGGTTGTTTTTTTCCCTTTGTGGCACTGATCCTGCAAACATTTACATACAGGCTTAATCTTTTGAGTAGCCCTAGAGAAGTGAACCAAGGCAGCTCTCAGCAGCAAAGCTAATCACAGAGTAAACTGCTAATGTTCAGATTTGCTAATCAGAGCAACACGTAGACTTGGGGGAAAGGTCTTCTTGTTATTCAGAGAGCCGTTCAGGATGCATTTACGATTCAATAAAGGAGGCCTCAGCATTACCAAAATAATTACTTACTTAAACAAGCCTGTAAAACTCAAGGACTGCCCCCAATAAAAGGAAGCTTCCCCCCTCCAGTTTAATAACATAAATCTAGTGAAATGCATCTTGCTGCCATAAAATCAGTTCTACATGCCTTAGAATCCATTGATTTAGTAAGTGGGCAAGGAGGTCAGATCCTGCTAGGGACTCAGAAAGCTGAACATATGGAGAGAAGTTTCAAGTCTGAAAGTTTTGTCCACCCAGAGGAACAGAAAGCAGCTCACATCTTACCCTGTAACTTCACTCTCCAAAGAAAGATGCATAAAAGCAATGGGCAATGCTACAGATTAAAACAGAACCGTTTCGGTGATCACTCAGTCAAGAGAATAAATAATAACCCTGAAACCCATAGCTTGACCCAGGCAGCCCTGTGAAACTGGCTTTGAGAGGCAGCACCCTGCTTGCACGGGGAGCCTGCAGCTGGGCTGGCTGCCACAGCATGGCCACTGCCTCCCTAGGCAGCCCTTGCCAGGTTGCAGGCACAGCTCCAGCACACACACGGCAGCCCTCCTGCCACCAGTGCTGCAGGGCAAGGGCTGGCACAGCTTGAGATGGCAAGGCTTACCTACGGCTCAGACTGCCAGGATTAGCAGCAGGGCCTGATGCAGGGTGCATGAATTCTGTCTTTGCCTTCTCAGAAACATCACTTTGACTTTTCATCCCCTGAAAAAACCTTCCTTTCTGAACTAACCGGCACTGGCTGGGTCCTTCCTGCCCCACACCACAACACGGGGACTGCAGGTCATCCTGGATACCAGGTGTCTATTCTCCCTTCAAGTTATCCCAGTGTCTCTCTGGTTTGGCCAACACAGGACTTCATCTGCTGCAAAGGACCGTGACTTGGCACCTGCAGAGGTTCTTGTGTTATAACAATCTCTGTGTGGGATCCATCTTAGGGTCCTCTTCTCCACTTTCTCTTCATCTAGAAGAGGGAAATTGCCTCCTATATAGTCAAGAAGAAATGTCCAAGAAGAGAGGAAGGGATGCTGTGGTTCTGCAGTACTTCACCTCTACTGCAAGCCCAACTTCCCTATAAAGTACTGTCAGATCAATCCTGGGAAGTCTGCAGCCCATGTAGCCCCCAGCACTATGCAGGAGCAATTACCCTGAGTGTTTGGGTGGACCTGAAGTGTCACCTAACTGCAGCAGCCACCTCACCATCAGGCTGCCTCTGGTCATTTGGATCGTGTTCTGATGATGTGCGAACACAGAGGTGGCCAAAAATAAATATATAAGACCCCTCGCTCCCTGAGCACTGAGGATCTCATGCCAAGAAATATTCTCTCTTCTTGCTGCCTCTTTTTGTGGTGGTTTCCTGAGACTGAAAACGTTCCTCCACTGCAGAAGATGCAAAAAAATTCCTGCTGACCTCAGCATTGAGTTTCATCTTTTTGAAGCTTTGTTGCGCCTCTAAGATAATTTATGAGGTGTCAGGATTTTCCGACCACAAATGTCTTGGATGAAAACCGTTTTTACACTACAGATGCCATGAAAGAGAAGCAATTTCAGTCTGTTTTTTCTACAGCACTGTCTGTGTCCACAATGAAGTACGGGTTCAGAGCTCCTGGAGATTATTTGTGTAAGAGTTGTCCGGGCCAGCGTTCCACTGAGACTCAGGCTGGGTCTGATTCCCCACCTTTGCCTCATTGCCCTGATCCTCTCTGTTGGGAGGGGAACTCCCATTTCCTGGTGCTGTGCCACGAAAACATGAGCTTGCCAAGTTATTCTCTGTATGTGTGTATGTGCGCGTGTGTTGAACAAGCCAGAAGTACCAGAAGTAAAAAGATCCATTAACAAACCACATTTTGCAACAGCCATAAGGATCCCCAGATTTCTCGTCTGTGGATTTCTCTTCTCCGTGCTTTAGATTTTCGAAAGGAAAAAGAATCCAACCAAAAAACCCCAAGAACTCAGCTTAGCCGTCTCTAATCCAATATGCACCTCAGTCTCCATGAAAGTGTTCTTGGGACGAGAGCAGTATTTCCCTTGGCTGGGATGCCCAGCCTCCTGGCTCCTCTGGAGCTGCAGAGCTGTAGACATTCCGCTGAGTAGTTTGCAACCCTGCTTGCCAGGAAAACCCAATGTCTCCATGGAGAAATCTCAGCGGAGGAGTTTGATACTCAATCAGGGATGGAAAAGAAGGGAGTTTATGCCTCCTTGAGACCAATCCCTCCTCTAAAAAACTTTAAAAAGCAGGAGGAAAAAAAAAGAAGAAAAAGAAAAGCGACTGTATTCTGACAAGCATGGCCCAGGCATCCCAGCAGTGTTGGTTTTGCTATGTGTCAGGACTGCCCCAAGTCACAAAGGCTTGGTCCAAATGTCTGTTTAGGTCAGTGGGAATCTATCAACTTCGGATCAGACTTAAAGTTTGGATCTGGAGCTGAGCTTCCAAAAGTCTGGGCACGTTTGCACCTTCTGGTGAGGGGAGCTTGGTTTGGCCCAGCCTTGAGATAGGAGCCAGCTGCAAATGCAGGCCTCCAAACATGTTCTAGGAAAGAGGTTATAAAAGAGCCCCTTCTTGCTCAACACATTTATTCCCTGTGGGCAAGATTCTGACATCTTCATTAACACTGAGCAGAACCTGCTCCAAGAGCAGTTACATTGATTTGAATGGGGCTATTCAGGGAGTCAGCAAGGGTAGCACCATCTAAGGGTCACATCTGTTTGCTTCCTTGACACAAATTATTTTTCCTCCTTTCTGCTATTAGCACACACAGTTACAGCAAAAGCACATTGGGTTCCCTTCTTCCTGGCATCTCTTCAGCAAAACTCTGGTTGCAGACCCTTACTGGTAACGAGGTAAGAAGCAAAAAGAGCAGGAGCTCAGTTAATAGCCCTGATGGCTAGAAAAATCTTTCAGTGACAAAAGAAAGCAATGGTGAGAAATTCAGAGTTCCTTCCTGAGCCCTGTTCTAAACACCTTCTGTCTGTTTTCCCTCCCAGATCAAAAAATAGTGCCTCATGTGAAAGCAGAAGAAAGGCATTACGGCCTTCCTGCATCTTTTTGTAGCCATGTCCTAGAAGTCATCCTCCTGTGAGCCATCATCACTGTTAGTCACTGAAATACTAACTATTCACTGTTCTGCATCAGTTTGACCAAGCTAAGGATCAGTTTGAGATAAAGGACTACTCCTGAGATTGCGGATAGGGGCAACAAGCTTTCTAACAGTGCCTGTGATGAGCAAGCTGTCATACTCGGGAACAGCCTATCTTGCCACAGTGACTTATGGGAGATCTCTGAAAACGATCTGAAACTTTGCTATCTATCTATCTATCTATCTATCAGCAGAAAGGCAGCAGAGCGAATCTCAAATTTAGATAATTAGGAGCACCTGATTGACTTGGCTTGGAAGTCATAACGACATCACAACCACCCCTCTGCCACATAACTGTATTTGTCAGGTAGATTTTCTTTTCCTTGTCCTTTATCCAGGAAGACAATGATATTTGCACTGTGATGTTTATATTAACCATCAGACCTATTTGCACTACACTTCCTAATAAACAAGGCTGCTAAACCACAATAGCTGTGTCTGCAAGGACAGGCCAGCCAATGTCAGTCCTCTTCCAGTTTTGAAGAACACCAACTGTGTAGCTCCCCCAGGACAGATGATTGCAGAATACATGCTCATGATCTTGTTAGTGCCAACAATGATCTGGTACATGACAGTTGCGTGCTGTGCTGCAGTAAGCCCAAACAGTCCGTTTTCTCCTTACTGAAAGGGAAAAAAAAGGTCTCCACATTTATGATATTGTTGGCTTCCCTCGCCACTTCCAGCAGTTAGCATGATTTTTTACCTCATTTTGCATAAGATTCCTTCTTTCCTCCCATTCTTTCTTGGATTCAGTTCCATACAGCATTTTCAGATATTACAAACAGGTATCCAAGAGTCTGCTGCTCTTCCAGCAGGCATTTCAAGATTTTATGTGGGTAGCAAATTCTCTGTTTCCTTGGTCTCTCACAGCAGTGTAATGGGAGTAGGTGATACAGACTGTTTCTTGTCAAGAAAGACCGAGAAGGTCTTTCTTTGGGTGAAGTTAGGATGAGGATAACCTCTGCTCTTCTCAGTTACTCTGAATGGATAGATGAGCAGAAAACAGTTGCCAGTCTGTGAAAATACAGGATCTGAAAGGGAACAGCTGATATCTAGAAAACTGCTGGCAGTAAAACTGGGATTATGTATCATTTATAGGGTGGGAGGAAGCATAGTGGCAGGACACAGACATCGGTGCAATTGTTTATCTACATTTGACATGCAAAAATGATTTTTATATGAGCAAAATATCCTCAGGGGATAGTTCCTGCTTAAGACTTGAGATCCATCTCTACTTTAGAAGATGCAGAGGGAAGGGATTATGGTGTTAAGGCCTGGCTTGATGTTCCCAAAGCCCAAAGGCTCTGCAACTCAAGTTCCACGCGAGCTAGAGACTAATATATATAAACACAGGCGGTGCTGATGCACTTTTTGGAGATGGAGAGCAGGTTAAGCTTATTGCAAGATACAGCTAATCATAGAATCCTTAGAGTTGGAAGGGATCTCTGAAGGCCATCTAGTCCAACTCCCACAAAATGCCATTGGTGCCTCAAGAAGAAAGGAGGGGTGTTGCACTATTTATGCATTACAAATGCAGGCATCAAAGCAGCGTAAACAAAGCAGCTTGCACAAAAACAGACAAAGGACGCTGCAGCATTTCCAATCTAGGTTTCTTGTGCCCCAAACTAGCACTTCAATCATCTTCCTTCTCTGAGAAATGAGTATCAGAGAACGAAGTGAGCCTCTGCATTTTTCTAGCCCAAGACAAAACTGTGTCCATTGTTGGGACTAGTCCCCCAGGAGGAGTTATTTCTATTCAATTTGTGTGTCACAGCCAGATAATGCACTGGGTGGTATTTTCCTCTCTTCCCCCAATCTCTCTCTTTTATGACCACATGACTTCACCCCCTCGTGTGAGTGACAGTACCCATTAGACGAGACTCTGATGCAAAACAGCTGTGTGCCGAGAAGGGGAGGAAGGGAGTGGGGAACAGCAATTTAGAAAACAATTAAGAACATCAATTCCAATTCATTTGCTTGGCCAGGATAAGTAATTTCTAAGAGGTAACTTGATCTGCAGTGGACCGAGATTAAAGGCGAACTCCATTATCTCTAGTTTACAGTCTGGAGGAATTTGTTTTAAACGGTTACCAAGGAAGCTTCATTAAAAAAAAAAAAAAAAAAAAAAAAAAAAAAAAAAAAGAAGGAAAGAAAGAAAGAAAGAAAAAAGAAGAAAAGAACCTTTGCCTAAAAACGTCTAAAAAATCCTTCTGATTTCTTCTTTTAAAGGGCACGCATGGATTTATTAACTCCCTGAGAGTGTGGTTGCGCTGTGCTGCAGGAGAAACAGTTCAGCTCTTGCAAACAGAATCCTTGCCCACAAGAGCTTAGAGATGTATTTGATCAAAATAAATTATGCCAGTTTTAAATTACTGTTAAGATTTTCATGCAAAGATGGACTGGAAACATGAGACATAGGGCTCAGAAGTCAACCCAGAATTCTCCAGAGGAAGCAGAGGCTTCTGGAAGAAAACACAATGCATTGAGCACCAGGCAGTCCCCAGCTGTCTGCTGGCTTTGACACGGACTCACTGTCTGGCTGTGAAAGGCAATGCCCCTCACTGTGGTGTTAATGCTGCTGCCAGCGAAGGGGTGTTGGCATACTCGGACACCTCTCAGAAGTGCTGTGAGACTCTGAGTAAATACCCCTGCAACACTTTGAATGCTGAGTGTAAACCCAGGCAATCCACAGCAAGTTGCTGTAACCCAGCAGACACTGAGCTTTTCTCTCTATTCATGCTTGGGTGGGAGATGGCACCGAAAACCCAGTACGTGAGTGGTAAAGCAATGGATTTTCTACTGTCAAAGCCTCACACTCTAGGACTCTGCTCTTCTACCTTCCTCAGCTCTCAGCGCTTTGCTTTGCCACAACCCTGAGTCTCAGTCCTTTCCTCATCTCCTGCAGGCCTTGACCTCTTATCCTTGTTTTGCAAAATGTGATGTTGTCAAGAAGCTGAGATGCCTTGCAACTCCAGCCCATTAAAATGCTGCTCAGACCATTTGTCCCTCAGAAAACCCTGGCACCTGCCTTGGGCATTTCTCCCAGGATCCCAGAAACAGCAGCCCTTGTGCTTACAGGAACACAGAGGCCACGTGTGTCCCTGGATCTGATGTGAGGAGCTCAAGGGTGGGGTAAGAGCAGACATGGAAAAAAGGATCTGTGAGCTGGCTCAAAGTTCCAAGTTGGCCATGGATCTGCATTTCTCTGGCTGGACCCAGACTTCTACCTCTCCTGTGGATCTTTGTTTGTCTTAGGGACAATCTGCATTGCTGCCATCGTGAAACGGCCAGCCCGTGCTTCATGCAGCTGCCTCCCTGTTGGCTAGCTAAGATTCTGGGGTGATGTAATTGCCTCTGGAAATAGGAGCTGGAGAATGTGATGTGACGAATTTCCCTGGACCACCAAATAAATTAAAAAGCAGGCTTTCAGCCCAGAGAGGTTACCCTCCCAAATAAACAAGTCCCAGCCTCCCTTCCTTACACACACTTACCTTCTTCCACACCAGGAAGCTGAGCTCCTCGCAGACTCCATTACAGATCCAAAATGAACAGGTTCTTCCAGCCAGTCAGCATCTCCCATATAGTAATTGCTTTGGTATGGGCATCTGAGTACAAGACAGAACTGTATATACTAGAAATATTCTCTTTGCATAAACTTCTCAGTAGACTTACTTTTGTCTTGTTGCCAGGAAATGTACTTGGGGCCTCTCGCTAGCTTCACATTTCTTTGATTAGAGGGGCACAGTCAGTTTGTTCCGATAGTTACAGGGGAACTGAGAAACTGGAAAATCCTCTCTAAGCACAACAGTTCTGCAACTGCACATAAGACCACCCTATTACACCACTTCTCCTGTGACGATCACATTTCCATGGATTGGAAAGGAAGGGGGAAAAAAGCCCATCTTGCACACATGCTTCTCCACAACAGCTTATGCCACGGTAGATAACCTACAACCTGAGATCATTTAAGCAACACAACGCATGGCACTCCAGCATGGAAAAGGGGCCATGTCATAACCAAGGGCAACGAGTGGTTCTGGGAATCAGAGAACGTCTAACATGGGTGGGTTGGACAGGAGTTTAAGAAAGCAACAATATAGTCAGCCAAACTGTAGTGTGGCCAGGAAAGGAGAGTTAACACCTTTTCTCTGCCAAAAAACACCTCTTGGCCAGTAATGACAACTAATGGCCAGGGCCTTGGCATCACAATCTGCCCAAAAAATTGAAAGGTGGAACATGCAGATTCTGTGCCCAGTTCTGGTCATGACTGCTTTGTGGCATGGAGCAAAGCACTTAGCTTCTCTCAGCCCCAACTCATCTGTGTGCACAGCACTCCGGGTTAGTTCTTGTCTCCCTCCTGAGGCTCAGTAACACTTTGTTAAATGCCTGTTTCTTCTAAGAGGCAAGGTGATCCAGAGAGTGCAAAGTACTTTATTTTTGTACTGTAAAAACCAGCTTCCTTCGAAGTCTCACTCATTAAGTCAACAGCCGTTGTAATCCAAGCTCCTTTGATGGAAGGAATAAGTGGGGAAATTGCCAAAGGCAGGATTAGCTGATGGATGTCTTGAGTTGCAAGGGTGTCTCATACGGATTTGTGGCTGGATTTTCACCTCAGCTGTCCTGGCTGGAATGTCTGTCCTACCGTACTGAGACACTCCTCTTGCAGACCCTGCTCTGCCTCTAGCAGTGGGGCCCTGGCTGAGGACTGCTTGCACTGTAATTCCCAGCTCCTCTGCTAACTAAGGAATGTGGTGTGCCAAAGAAAACCAAGATCCAGCCTGTGAAGAACGTACCTGTTGTACTTGCAGGGAAGTGACCGTTTGTCCAGAAGCAGGACTGATACAGGTGTGCTTCCTGACTTGGCTACTCAGTGATACAATGCTCTGGGCCACTGCTTCCCTTCTTCAGTAGGGGTTACCATATGCTTTTCTCTGAACAGCAAATCCTTTGTGACCTAGGAATAAAAGTACTGTAAACTGGTTTCTACATTTAGGTCTAATTGTGAGTAAAGGCGTTTAGAAGGAACAGACCCAACACATCCTGCTGGACTGCGACGGGCAGCAAGTTTCTTGCTGTTCCCCATTCAAAAGGAGTGGCAGCACATTCTTTCTTTTTCCTCGTTTCTATTACAGTGCCTCCTTAGTCCTCATCTGTCCTGATCTCAGATTTCTGTTACTGTGATTCCACTGATGGAAGGTAACAGCAATTACATTTGTGTATTTGTGTGCACTCAATATGGGACAGAGAAGAAAGACACAATCTGCAAAGCCAGACTACACCCACTTCTGTATCCTCTATTTATGTGAAAATTTTCATGTTGAAAAAAACAACTTTCTAACTTCTCACAATTCAGTTAAGTCTTAACGGGTGTTAACTACAAATACAAGATTATATTCTCCTAAAATGTCATTATCTGAAAGTCATTCTTGCAATGGGGACACTGAGGATGAAAATACTCTAGCCTGTCAGTTCTCCTGCCTTCTGTGCCAAACATCTCTCTCCTCTCCAGCTACCACCTTTGCAACTCACACATGCCTACCTTAAGGTCACAGTTTGTTTCTAGTTCCCAATGCTGGGTGCTATGCACAGCACTGTCTGCTTTTGTCTGATGAACGGCACAAAGCTGGAGTCAAGCAGGTACTCCACACTCTTTACACATTGCCAGGTGTCCTAGATTTTCTGTATCTCATAGGATAATTAACCCATCTGCAGGTGATTGTCTACTTGTCTGCCACAGGACCTAGTGGAGAGGAGTATGTGAGACAGCTCGTAATGTTTTTGTTAAGAGGTCCCTTTGGATTGCATTTAGTAGAAATGTGTTTGTTTTCCAGAAGAGAATCGGTTACAGAAACAACACCAAGCAAAAAGGCTTTTCTACAGCAGGGTTCTACTTACCATGTTCATTCAGGGAAAGTTATATGGGAGGAGAGAGGAAGTAGTTAAATCCTTGTTTACCATGCTGGAAAACAAAACTCCCTCAGTTTACATAAATAAGGGAGAAAATGGCTTAGTTGTATGAGCATATGGCTGTGACTAAGGAGAGCTGGGTTCTGTTCTCCGCTCTAATGTGCAAAACTCTCCAGGGCTCTCCTCCCCTCAGTGTGAGATTCAGCTTGTTAACGTGAGCTGTATGCCAAATCACTAGTTAACAGAGACAGGATTTTCCAATGCCAGATTTGTCCATCAGCATCGGATAGACTGAAAAACCTAGCAAGAAGTACTGGCCTTGCTTCCCTGATTACTAGGCAGCTGTAAGAACCAGCTGGACTAAGCAGCTGAGGTAAAATGAGACGAATGTAACCCTGCTTTCAGGGCTTTCTATACACACAATGAAGCTAACTAGTCCTTCCCTATCTGACCATGGGAGTTGGAAAGGATTCATGTACTAATTATTACAACATGCTCTGATGCCGAGATGCTGGAGGCCATACAATCCTGACTGTTAGCAGATCTGTGTACTCAAGAAGGCAACCAAGGAAATTAGTCCACTGATTCCTAAATCCTTATGGTTTGGTACATGTATCCTCCCCTTTATGCGGATGGTTCAGATCACCAGAATGATGTGCTCACACATCTTTCGTGAGACAGAATTTCTATTTTATGTAGAGAATGAAATCTGCTGGGGATGACAGGACAAAGCTGCCTCTGTTGAAGGAGTTCAGAAGAGATAATTAGTTACTAAACTCAGCTAAGTTAGGGAACCGGCAGGGTTTGCTCTGCCTGCTGAATCATAATTACTACATGCTGTGAACTAAAGGTTGCATCAGATATCATTTTGGAGATCTGCAACAATAAAGAAGAACAGAAAGACAGGGAACGAATCCCACCTGAGCAGTGAAAAAACTTACTGGAGGCTGAGAAAGTTCTTACTTGCTGAGAGTCCCTCTGCCTTGGCATCCATTAAGGTAGGGAGGTTATATAGCATAATCCCAGAGTAGGGGGCAAGTCTGATAGCACCCAAAGAGAAGCCCTTTCAGTGGCATATTTTTTGCCTTTGGTAACTGGTCAGAGTTGCCTCTCTCACCAAATCAAGGCAGCCCCAAAACGGTTCCTCTGGGAGCATTAATGTTTTACTGAATCACTTAGTTTCTCTTGATGACTGCTGCTTCAGACTCTCTGCTGCTGGATCCCAGTGGGGATTTTGTTGATGGGGGTTTATTGACTTCTTGTTACCTTGAAGTTACTGCAGTGGCAAGAATCACAGGTAACTCCTGGAGTCTGTTTATTTTATGGGTTGTGTTTTTAAGAGTTTGCAATGGCACCCTAATTTTAGGAGAAGCCACTTGTTTATTTAGCAATGCACACATGCACTGATCCATAAATAAAACCGGTGAGCTACCTAGAATCTTCACTTTGGTCCTCAGTAGAGATTTTTAAGATTTATACTGCTGGGGTTACAGAAAGGATAGACTTGTACTGACAACTGGTGTCACAGTGGACTCATAGAACTGCACTTGAGCTGGAATTCATCTAACTTCATTTAAGCATCTAAGATTGACTTAGAAGAAGACTGAAGTTGGATATCAGGGGGAAGTTCTTTACCATGAGAGTGGTGAGGTACTGGAACAGCTGCCCAGGAAGGTTGTGGATGCCCCGTCCCTGGAGGTGTTTGAGACCAGATTGGATGCGGCCCTGGGCAGCCTGGTCTAGTATGAAATGGGGAGGCTGGTGTCCCTGCATGTGGCAGGGGGGTTGGAGATCCTTGAGGTCCCTTCCAACCCATTCTGCCATTCTGTAATTCTGTGATTTGTCAGAACCTAAGGAGCCTGTAGGTTCTAGTAAAGTTCAGTACATAGGATAACCATGTAGAAAGTTTCTGGTAGAGCTGATCTCTCCTCAGTGACTGTAATAGGAAGTTTTGACAATTACCTTAAAATGTCTCTTAGATGTCTGAATTAGGTCGGAAGCCTCTCGCCCTTGTTGTGCCTGTGATTACTTGCAGCCATGGAGAAGGGAGCCCCATGGTCATTAGGTTATTTTAGCTGGTCCTATGTACCACATCACAAATCCTCATGATTGAGAAGCGTAAGATACAGGCACTGTACTTCAAAGTGACTAGGGTAGCCCCGCGTGGAAGCAAGACATGCTAGGTGTCCCTCAGGAGATCCTGTCACAGAGTGTTGGGATAGAACCAAGTTCAGCAAATAGCATCCAATGCTGATCTGGAAATGTTCTTGGCAAACCCTGCTGGACTATTTATTTGTGTTGTGGAAGATCCAGATTACACAACAGTCATCATTCTTCTGCAGCTGATGATCCATTAAAAGCTGACAAGCCACATATATTTCAAGGACCACAGGTCACCTCAGCAAATACAAGCTGTCTGTTCAACATGTATGCAGCACATCTGCAAAACTGTTAACCGTGTGTGTACACACACGTACATATCTTCCTACATCCGCTTCTAAGCACTTGAGGGCTTTCAAATCTGGTCTTCCAGATAATTCTGTAAGCTTAGCCTTGAGTGAAGCTTAGATTCTTAGAAGCCAGATCTTCACAGATCTATATGAATCCACTGACCAGCAAGCGTCCATTAAGTGCACTTGTAAGATTTATTCAAACATCTCTAAAAACCTTAGTCTTAGGAGCTTGAGAATACCAGACTGGGTTAAAAAGCCTGCAAATTCAACATTTCTTGAAAGGAGAAACATGGAAGAGAGATGCTCCACCAATTTTGTGTCTTTATTTTTGCTGCAGGTGTACACTGCTTTGTTGTGTACTCATGCTTCAAGACGATCAGAAGCTGTATATGTTCATGAGCACAATGTTCAGCCCGAGTCCTCTCTCTGCAGGTCATACCAGCTCGGCCTAGTAAGCAGGCTAACCGCAGCCACACTGTTTCAATCCGCTCTGAGCACAAACAGAATAAGTTTATGTCTGCCTGCAAAACACTCCATAGTTCTTGTAGAGGCCTAATTCATGGAGGTGTTAATCACTCACAGCTCCCACTTATAGAGAACTGTAATGCAGCCCAGATCACTCTTCTGTGCCTCAGTTTCCTCATCCAAGTCACAATGATAACACATGCATCAAGGTCTAGGGATGTACAGTGTCATTCAAATACTGTTATTGTTTATGGTGATGATGAGAATGCAAACTTTGTTTGTATAAAGGTCTGGGAGAGCCTACGTGACATCAACTGAAAAAGATGGGTATTAACTTCCATCCTTGACATACAGCACGCTGTGATTGCTCTCAGATGAACAGAATTACCTCCTCTTAAAATCAAAGGTAACTCATTTTATTTCGGTGAGGTGTGGTGATGTCCATAGAGAACAAATGACTTTTGGCAAGTGCAGGAGGAATGTCTCGGCAAGTTAGAAGAAGCATCAAAACTGAAGAAGAATGGGATGCAAGACAACTGAATTTAATCAGATGTAGCAGTCAGGTTCCTCTGGACAGGCCTACTGTCTGATGCACCATCCTAAATCTCTGGGGATCTGGATTAACAGAATGGAAGACAAACAAGAGAATGGTATAAAGGCACTCAGGGCACTTTAAGGTGTAACTGATAAATCTCTTATCGGTTGGCACTGTGTCAACTGATTATGGTAGTATGATAATATTCCTCACATTAATGTTGTGCCTCAGTGCCACGACTGATTTTTAATGTGTGTTTCAGTATCCATGCCCATGTTCTTTGCTGGTTTCAACAGTCACAGCTCCTCAGGTCGCACTGCACTTCTGCTTGCCATTAGTAAAGAGGTGACTAAATCAGTTATAAGGATGCACTTCCACTCCTACAGCCACTGAGGAGAGAGGATACTCTCTTACTTCAAGCCAGTTCACTTTGAGCTGGTCTGAATTGCTCTGAAGATGCCTGTTTTCTTATTTTGCTGCCCATCAAAGAGCCCAAGGTGGCTATTCCCTAGGCCAGGCACAGGGAAGATGCCTGAACCAATGCAATACATCTGAAAAGAAACAGCTCGGGCAAATACTTCTTGACAGGACGGTTCTTGAAATTACTTTCCTCTGGAAAATACTGGCTTGTTTCACTAAATTTGGGGCCAGGAAATGTATGGAATTTATTATTTTGTAGGAAACTAATGTTTCACTTCAACTATTACAACACTATATCATGTATTATCTAAGATATCATCTCACATAACCTTTAAGTTTAGGTTAAATTATATAAATATCCAAACAAGAAATACAAACTAAAAATTTTGATACGATCATTTCAGTATTTCTGAAACAAAATATTTTAGAATATCCATTCAGAGATACGTTTCAAAACGACGGCTGTCCCTTCCAATCAGAAATGAAAAGACATTTGTAACGTCTGGGTCGTTTTCTGAACATGAACAGCTTGAGCTGCAATGGTTGCAGGAGCTGCACAGTTGGGATTGCTATTCACAGTGCTTTAACGATTGATTCTATATTTTGTTTTGGTTCCAGTAGCACCTAAGGACTGTCAGGGCTAAGGGATCTCTTTGGCAAGGAACCTCTCGTTCCTTTCATTACATTCCTCATTCATACATTAAATGACACTGGCTTTCAGTCGTGCAGAAAATAAGCATCAAACCTGATATGGGACAACCTGACATTATGAAGAGTTTTGGCAGTGGTATGGCAGAAATGAGCTTTAGCATGCCTTAGCTAAGAGACTGCTTTAGCAGTTTGCCTGGGAGTAATATCTGATTGAATGACTAATTTGTTAATTCATTAATTACCTGTCAGTGGTGAACTACAGTTTGAGCTTGCAGGATCCTGAGCGTTCCGTGAAACTCGCTTCAACTAGGGTACTGACACTGGATTAAATTCCTCTTAACGTTGAGATCAGGAGCAAGTACTTAAATGAACACCAAACAAATGGGATTCAAACTCCCACTGCAAACTGATGAGCTGAAGATTTAAACGCATGTTTCAAACAGCCTGGAAGTTGAGGCAGAGCAACTGAGTTCTCATCCAGTGTTTGAACACCAAAGAGCAACCGATGCATGGATGGTTTCTAAGCAAGCTCTTCTCTTTGAAATTTGTGATTCATTATTATTATTATTACATTCTACAGCAAAGTCCAGAGAGGCCAGAACTTTTAAACCAAGAATGGCCCTTACCCAAATTCATGCACTTTTTTAAGAGTGTAACACCGCCTACAGCAGTTAACTGTGAATTTTTGAATTAAAATATACTTGGAAAAGGAGGAAAACAAAATATTATTCTGTCATAAGCAATCCCATGCATCTGTGCCCCTGGGGAGCTTGTGTTTCTTTACTCTTGAGGTTCATTATGTCACCAGAAAAGCTTTAATGTTTTACTGTGGAAGCAACATAGTCATGAAACATTAATTTTCAGGAATGTGGTAACCATGAAATATGCTTTTTTTTCTACTAAGTTAAGACTTTACTTGGCTCCGTTCTCCATTAACTATTAACATAGTTAAAATAACTAATTTTCACTACATGTTTATGCAGATATAGTCTAGGAATTAAAATAAGAGAGATGTACAAAATACAGAAAAAACTTTTTTACTTTGAAAAATCTATTTCACTGATAGTGATACCAGACATTGATATTCTATCTTTTGTTCTAATCACTTTTCATGCTGTATCCACCTTGGGACAGCACCCCTCTGGTGTGTAAATGAACAGCTGATGTATTCTGCACGATAACAGCTGTCAGCAACAACTTAGAGTTGTATACAATTATTTACCTCCCTATTTCCACAATGCTGTTGTCTTGCCATTGAAGTGACCAACATCGTTCACATAAGCCTGGCACAGACATGAGGATTTCCAGTAGTTCCCAGGTATTCTGCACCAAGGCAGAAGTTTCTGGCTGGAAGAGAAAATGATGTAGAACCAATTAATTCGTAACGCATGTCTAGATCTTTTAAATATTTGCCTGTTACTGCTAATGAGTATAGCTAACTGTAGGACTGATGCTTCTTTCCTGCAAAACAAATGACTGGTTTTCCTTCAAATTTCTGCACATATTCATATTCACCCAATCACGGCACCAGCTTTTAACTGGTGCTAAAAGGGAATGAAAGAATTGTAGTGGTTTAATGGGAATTAAAAGCCCTTATTCCAAGGGACAATTCCAGAACAAAAAATTTCACCTAGTGTTTTTAGCATCATGTGATACATTTGCAATCATTACCAGTTGATTCAAATGGAAGAATTAGCCAAGACATTCCAGAAGAATCTGCATCATGGGAGCCATAGGTTCCTATGTTACATGACATGCCAAACTATTCAACAAATCACCAGAGTTATTTTTCCTTAATGCTACAATTAGTGATGGCACGTTAAAAAAAAAAAAACAACAACAATAATTACTGAATAAGATTTGACAGCATGAAGCTCTATGCCATGAATTGGAAATTCTCAACATATGCATTCATATTGCTAGAGAAGATGAGCTACACAATTAAAATAAATCTGGAAATCTGTTATCAAAGGATGGCCAAGAGTACTAAAATCCAACTGAGAAGTTCCCTGTTGTCCCTTGTTGTCTTTGGGCTCCTATGTGAGTCAATCTTACACAGGTGACAATATTTGACAAAGATAATTGTGCATACAGCCACGTGGAGGATATTCCATAGAACCTTTTCCATCTGAACAGGGACATTCGTCATAACACAACTTTTAAAAAAGCCCAGTCAGTTGTTCCAGAATTGCAGGTGAATAAAATAAGACAAAAATTCTGAAAGAGTCAGAACAGTCCATTCTTACATTTTGAACAAGCCACGCTTCATTTACATTTTTTGCTGCATTATAATAACAAAAATTTAAAATGTAAATTATTTTAGAACCTTAATTCAAGGGAAACGTTTGATTTTGTCCATAGTTCTCATTAGAACCATTACTGACTATTCTCTGTAAACAAAAACAAAACTGTCTCCTCTTGCACTCATTCAGAATGAAGCAGAACATCAAATTCTGAAAATCTTTGCCAAAAGAACCTGTCCTCCCACAGCGCTTTCTGTGCCTGTATGAAAGGGACAAGAAGGTCAATGTGTAATTTCTGTGAGCTCTAAGGAGATTGTATGTGTTAGCATTGTCAAATCCAGGCTTACACAGCTGCTGTTTGGATATAAATCATAGATGCTTTTGGGTTACTAACACCCTCTGCAATTTAGTACAGTTGTTAATTAATACAATACTGTATTAGTTCTTTTTGCATTCTAACTATTAACACCCCATGAAATCCCATTAGCTCTGCATATGGTGCCAGATTTGTTCTGAATGTGGGAAAGAAAGAAATTTACAGTGGTATGAATAATAAAGAGATGCTTTCAAGTGGTTTCCACTGTGAACGTTTTGAAAAAACATTTTCCAGAAAGTGGATTGTGGGGCAATCTTTGCACAAATTTTCAAAGCAAACATGCTTATATGTCATATAATCTTTTCCCTGAAGCGTAAATATCCTTATGCACCACTACTGTTACAGAGCAGAAACATAAGCAAGGTAGGTTAGGTTTTCCAGAAGTTATTTGAATATTCTGCTTCAGTGATCTGACAGATTCTTCTTAACTTCCAAGAAAACATAGTCGCCAGTGAAAAACAAGCTTATTTGTTTCACCCCTCATTCAAAGCACACTAAAACATATAAGCCACTAGAAAATAATTAGTCTGAACTCTCCGTATTTAGTTTAGTTTTGTTGTAGTATTGGCTCTTGAATGAAAGAGAAATCCTACAAGGAGCTGTCAGAAAGTCTTTCAAAAATGGTGAAGCAGGCAGGATTTAGAAGCAGACTATTGCCTGGAGAAGCTGGCTCAATTGTAATTCTCTCTTGATCCTTTAGAAGTTGCTGCCTTGGAATTACAGTGTTAGCAGTAGGTAGCTAGTAGTATTCTACAGGTGCTTTTCTTCCCCTTTGTCCTCCATCCGTAGTCCAGTCTTTGCTGCCACATTATGCAGTCAGGAACGGGCAGGGCGTTTCTGCATGGCCAACATCCAGACAGGGACGCACTGCTCAGGGAATCCCTGCTGCCTCTCCTCTTGCAGGATGACGAGTCCACTCATTTCAATGAGGCTGTGGAGGATGTTCAGGTCTCGGATCACACTACTGTCCAGACAATCCAGGATACAGCCCTCCCTGGCTACATTGTCCTTGAGAATGATAACACCATTATCCTTCAAGCCTTTCTGGCACCGGATGAGAAACTTCAGGAGATCTTTATCTGTCAGATATCCTACAGGTGAAAAGACGGAAAATAGATCAGTATTAACCATTCATACAGCTTCCCTCTGAACATATCATAATGGTGCCTTGATTCGATTCTCCATATCCCTTTTTATTGCTGGAATAGTTAGTTCTAGATCTGCCAGATTTCAGAATGAAAACCTGGGCAAATCAATAAGATCATCAGTTACAAACTCAAATCGATATTTATGATCCACATTCACAGCAGCAACAGATGTGGACAGAAGTCAATGGGAATAGCGGAGAAAATAGCGGGTGCTGAAGGGTTCTTTAATCTGGTGGTTAAAGTCATAATAAGAATCACTGGCAGGAAGCTGGAACCAAACAAATTCAAACCGGAAATAAGAGACAAATGTTTTAACAGTGCAAGTAACTACCGATCAGAAGCAACCAACAGAAGTGGTGGATTTACCACCTCTTGAAGTCCTCAAATCTAGTGCGACGGACATTCTCAAGATAATGTTCTTATTGAACACAAACCATTCAGTGCAAGGGTAGAACAATGGAATGTAACAGCAAGTGATACAGAATAGGTCAAATTAGAGAATCTAACAATTACTAATGGCTGTTTATGCTACAGATTTCTATGTACACCCAAAGCAGCTGTGGATTACAACCAAATCACCAAATAAACTCTGTATTACTACATACTGTTCTGATCTCTGCATACACCATACATATTTAAATACAGTAACTTTTAATATGTTACTGAGATTGTGTTTTCTATTCTTCCTTCTCAAAGATCAATAATTCTGTTAACATCAGGAGAGTGGGGCTCAGAGAAGAGCAAAATGAGAACCCACATATGAAACCTATTTAAAATGAATTAACAAGGGCAGGTGGTCAAAAACTGAATGAAAAACTCAAAAAAGTTGCTTGTAATTTTTAGTCAAAATATTTAGTTTTCTTCATGGTAGATCTAAACTTTTATAAATGCAAGCTGTCATTTCAAAACCACATTTTGATATAGCTTGTCAGATTTTTTTAACTACTTCCCTCTTACCAAAGAAAAAAAGAGTCAGAACAAAAACTGAATACCTTCCAACTGTGGGAAAATCACCATTTCAGTTTGAAAATTAAACTTTCATTTTTATTTCTTCAAAAAAAAAAAAAACAACCAAAAAACCTGAGCTGATTTAATTATGTACATGCACGACAAATCAAGATTTCATGGACTAGATTCTTTGAAGCATTTGGCTGCTCTTAACTTAGTTCTTAGCCCAGTTTTCCCATCCAAAAATACATGATCTTGCTTGCATTGCTACTTGCCAGTTAGTCCTGCCCCATTCCACCAAGAAGCATTGAGCTTGCTGGCATTTTTCATCCAAAGTCAAGGTAGTGGTAGAAACTTGATTAGTACTTAAAGTCACTACCTACGTTATAGCAATCGATGGCTGAAAGGTGGAAGGAGATTCAGATCTGCTAGACAAAAGGCATATGCTGCTTTTGCCATTGATAGCACAAAAGTAACAAGCACAGCTCCAGACAAGTCTTCATTCATTTTGTCTCACGTTGCCATGGCTTCGTTCATGAGATATGGGCAATGACTGACTATTCAAATAGAACAGAAGTAGAAGGGAAAATGATACTCTTCTGAAGCAACTTGCTTATATAGCTATAAAGGAACAACCTACAATTCTAAGACCAATCCCATTACTTTTTAAGACTATGCATAAAGGACAAGTGATTGCTCTTAAGATCTCCTGTACTAATCTTCCTGCCTTTGCCCAAAAAGAAGGCATTTCCAGGGTTTTGACATGGAGTTGTTCAGGCCTCCTCTTGTGCTTTAGAATAATGAGTCCTGCCCACTGAAACTGCACAAGGAACACTCTGCAGCAGTAAAGGCTTTAAACAGCATGAAAAATATCTACTAAAAATGGTATTTCTGACTGATTGAGACAGGAGAATGAAAAGTTGACTTTTCAGGTCACCTTCAATTCACTTCTCCCATAGCTGTATGAATATTCTGTTCACTTACAGCCTTACAACACTTCTCATGCAAGGATCACTGCACACTTTACAAAAGTAATTAATTCTCATACCATTGCTTTAAGTAGGAGGGAAAAAAATTGGAACAAGGAACAGAGCCCACATTGTCCAACTGTCTGTCTGCTGCTCTTACTGCTGAAGTACATTCACTGAGCAACTGTAGGAGAGGATGCAGATATTTGTTATTTGGGGGAGGAGTTGCTTTGGGATGTAGCTAAGTGAACCTCTTTAATGAGCATTAGTGCATGCAA
This sequence comes from Tetrao urogallus, assembly GCF_951394365.1. Lineage (NCBI taxonomy): Eukaryota > Metazoa > Chordata > Aves > Galliformes > Phasianidae > Tetrao > Tetrao urogallus. Next base: position 24,030,158 of record NC_136818.1, read on the forward strand.
CAGACAGTCATCTGCTGATAGGTTTTGGTGATTTCACCATGCTTTCTCACAGTTTATTTCCTGAAATATTCCCAGGTCTCAATCGTCATCAAGTTCAGAAATGCCCCTGAGAACATCGGTATTGAGGGACACCCACTGGCAGAGGCTAAGAAAGGACTGAAGGGGATATCCCTGAAGGGGCACTTAACCTAACAGGTTCTATGTGCGAGGGGTATATGACATGCCAGGGGTTCCCACAAGATCTTTACAGGAAATGTCCAACAGGATGCCAAGCTACAATGCAGAAGTGGTGGAAAATGACTTCTGGCAAAGAACCAAAGGAAACCATCCTTTAATGCAGGTACAGTCAATCTTGTAAACAAAAAAATACAAAAACCCTACCACTCATTCTGCATCCAAATGCTGGAGCTGCCCTATCTGCAAAGGGGCAAAAATGTCTCAAAAGGGCTCTTCTTCCTTGTGAGACTGCTTGGCTCTCTGGAGTACCTGATGACTCATGAAAAATATGGGCAAAGGTGTGTCCAAAATTGGCTAATATTCAATAGGCCAAGAATGGGAGTCATACAATTCTCACTTTTTTTCTGGTAGGCAAGCTTGATCCTCACATAGCAGTACTGTCACAGAGTTACAGCCTTGCTCCCATCACATGCCAGATGCAGAGGTGTTGATAGACCACTGCATACAAATGAGGTCAGCCTGTCTGCAATATTGGTAGCTATGAGGGAGGGAAGATTCCTGCTCAATGTATAAGACCCATATATATATTTATGACCTATTCCCCCATTGCACTATAGTTGCAAGCTTCTCCTGGTACATGCACCTTCCTCCAGTACATGGCCTGAAAAAAAAAAAAAAAAGCATCTTCATCTGTACCCACTGTGCACATGGCTGGGGAGAACTCCCAGAAGTCCACTGCAAGATTATTTTTTTCCCTGGGTTGACAGGGAAACATGACAAGTTTAAGAAGATACGGACTGTGAGGACTGCCTGACTCCACAGAAAAGCTTTAGTACTGCAGGAGTTTCTTCTTTGTTTTCTGCTTGCTTGTCCTGGCTGCTATGGGACCAGGCACTGCAAGTGAATGAAGGCAGCACCTTGTGCTTCCAGCACTTGTCAGTCTTGGCCTGGCATCATCAAAGATTTGAGAATCTCTTTTTACAGCTGCACCATTCTTTTAACAGTAATTTCAGCACATGCTGTGTAGCTCTGAGATGCTGGGCTGGATGAATCGTGCTGAACTAACCTGAAACCCACTGAATCCAGATGACATCATATCTTTGTGGGGCTGGAGTGAATTCCTGGAGGCTTTTGCAATAATACATTTCTACTCTGTCCTCCTCGTCCTGCAGGTAGTTCGGGACCTCAGCCAGGAAATTTTCCATCATATCCACCAGTTCCACACTCTTGAAAACTGGTAACAGGACATGCTTGCTGATCCGACCTATCCCAGAGCCACAGTCCAGGGCGCGGTTGGTGCCAGCTTTCCCCACCCCCTGTGAAACACAAGAAAATCATTTGAAATCTGAAAAAATGCTACCTGAAAGATCACAGCAACCGTGGTACCAGCTATGGCCTTTTGTCCACCAAGCCTAGTATCTTGTCTCTTTACTTGTTCAGGGCAGCTGCAAGATTGGTGAGAACCCTGAACGCTATCAGTACACCTTCGGATAGCTATTAAGCTGCTAGGCTGCATTCCCAGATAATGCCTGGATGCATTTTTCCTCCATAATTACTTTCCACAGCTTGGAGCAGAATCCAGTGACCTGCAGAACCTCACACTGAGTGTCCAAGCCAGTAAGTAAGAGCAGTGAAGACAAACCTCCCCTTGTGCTCCAGCTGGCATACACTATCCCACCCCTGAGCTGACATTGTCTGCACAAAGCTCTCCTCCTCAACAGCCAGCAGCCACTGCTCATTTGGAGCTGCAAAACAAAGGCTGCAGTTAATGGGATTTCTTCATTGTAGCCCTGCGTTTATAGCTGTTTTTGCTTGCTATAAGAAGAGAATATTTCACAAATTCCTAGCTCTCTCAGAAGAACCACTGGTGTTCACAAAGTCCTTCCAACTCCATCAGTCATGTATTTATATCTTACAGTCAACTGCGTGACTAGGTCAGTCTTGTTAAATTCTGAACCCAGTAAAGACTCAACGAAAGAATAAGCATATACCAAACACTGCACACAAGAAATAGATATTCTGTGTTCCAAAAGTTATAAGGTATCCGTGGACATCTCTGCAGAGACAGAGTGTCCTTGTGATCTGAGCACAACTTTCAAAACAAGTTGTGTTTGAACAAAGATCTTGGAGACTTAGCTAACTTACAACAACACAAAAGTTTGGACTGGAGCATATTCAGAATTTCTTCTCTAAACATAGAGACAAGCAAGATGACTGAGTAGATTTTGCTTAACTGCTATTTTTTTATTCCTGAATATCATCTCTGGATAGGGATCAGACAAGAAAAAATTGTGGCACAAAGGATATATCTGTGAGAAAATAATGAGTTACTGTAAAAGGATCTTCATAATGAAAGCTGTATTTCACTCCTAAAGCTTCCATTCTAGCTATAAAGAGTCTCTTAAGAGCGTGCTGCTGTTGTGTAAAACAGAAATTTTAAGTCTGTACAGGCACTGGCCATGGAATTGGAGCTCCCCTGGCCAAAGTTATCTGTTAAACAAATATATTAAAAGCAAATGTAAACAGCTTTTCCCTGTCCCTGGAAGTGAGAGCTGAAGCAAAACCTATGGGCCAAAGTCCCTGCTACAACTTCACTGCTCTTAAGTGAAATAAGTCCAGGAAGAGTCTAGCTCTTTCTGCTTACTGGGAGACCCCTCCCCCCCCCCCGCCATGTGATGACTAAGCATAAATCATGTAACTCACTGCTTTTCAGGCCTTGCTTCAGTGGGTAATTCAGTAGATTATTAAGGTCAAAGGACAGTATTGTCAGTGACACGACTATGAATAGCTCAGCTGAACATCTACAGTTACATGGAGTAACTGTAGAAAGAGCACAAGGACCTGAAAGGCTCTCACCAGCCTCTGGAGCTGCTGGTCCCAATCTGTATACCTAAGAAGATTAATCTCCTGATGTGTGCAAGAGTCCACAAGCCATCAACCCTATTGGACTCCAGAGACGACCTGTTTGTAGTTAGCCAGAAAATGTGAGCTATTCTTCATTCACGGGCTGCACTTAGGAGCACACGGCTTTTACTGAGGACCAGACTAAGCTGTAGCAGAGAGTTCATGAGAAGAGAAGGAACTGTGTCTTCACAAGGTCAATTCCCATACTGTTTGATGGCAGATACATATAGACCTAAGTTGATGCAATTAAGTACAACGCTTTAAGAATGCTGGTGAGAAAGCAGGAATTGTTTACTAAAAAAGCTAGGAAAAAGTAGCCTAAAAGCCATACAACTCTGACTTTGATACCTGTGTTTCAGAGAATCTATAATCACAGCACCTTACCAAACATTGGGAATTCATTTCCTAGGAGAGCATCACAGCAAGGACCTGTGATGACACATCTCCATTTACCATCAAGAAGGAAAGGAAAAGCAACCATGAGAGCTGAGGCTCAATCCCATACTTTACTGACAGGGAGCAAGAGTACCAGGCAGTCAGACGAGAAGCCCTGCAAAGCACCACAGCACTGTTTGCAATGAAAATGTTGACATAATTCCATGTTCAGCTAATATATTTTCAGTTTGGGAGTGCTCGGAGCTTTGACAGGGTATTAACATTTTCTTTGGAAGGCAATCATTTTCCCAAAAGCCTAATTGAGTTGAAAACTGGACTTCTTATTTAAAGAAATAGCGTAAGTGAAAATTTTAAGCCAGAGCAGGCTTCAAAATTTAAGATTGACTGCTTCTCTGCTTACATGCTTCCTGTTACTCTGAATCACTGTCATTGAGGACATGCACACACCCAAACGTTCTGCTGTAGAACTGAATAGGGCACTCACAAAAGTTCATTAGGTATAAAAGATCTGTGGGATATGTTTTGATGGTGCTACTTCAGGTCTTGGAAGGGCAGGAAGGCAGTATAGATACGAAAGGAAAACAAAGAAACCACAGTTCAGTAAATAGTTAAACAGTTTTCTTTCTGAATTATTTATATAAATATCAGGCTTTGAACAAAATCTTTTCCATCTCCCTGATCAAACAGAAGAAAAATCACTTTCCAGAAGCTTTTCATTCAGCAGGTTCTCAATTAGACAGCTGAACCAAGGCAAGACAGGGCAGAAAGGAAGACAGTTTTTTGGGGGTAGAAAGGGAGCCGTAAGGACAATATAATCCCCATCTGTACCATTTCACACACCTGTAGATCATGAATGTTCCTGAATTAGTGGTTTTTTTTTGTTTTGTTTTGTTTTTGTTTTTTTTTAAAAAAGATTTCCTCTGGATTAGGCACTTGAAAACACAGTGTCTGTATGGACATCAAAGCTTGAATTGGCATGAATACATTGCTATAAATACACAATGCTATAGCTCTGCTGATAACCCTTCAGGTATGACTGCACCAAAGACAACCTATAGCTTGTCTATATAGAGCTGTTGGCTCACGTTCTAACTCAAATGTTGCTCTTGGTTTGAGTTCTGCCCACACACACATAAAACCTCTTAACTTGAGCACAGTGGCACTTTTAACTCAGTTTGACTCGCCTGGGCAGGAGACAGGCTAAAATATAAGTGAAGTCCTCAGTTTTCTACTTTTTTTTTTTTTTTTGTAATTCCTTCCATGCATCTAGGCAAGATAAATTCTACCATGGTAAGGAAATCTGTAGCTCAGTTTACAGTGGTGCTAAAAAACATGTTAAGAAATGCCATACACGAAGGTATGCAACATCAGTCATGGAAGGGAAATGTCACTGTGTGGCATTTCCACACCAGCCAAACTAACTGAAGGGTAATTTGAGTGGAACTGGGCAACTGTTTTTTAAGGAGCACTAGTTCTGCCAGAAAAAAAAAGTTTTGGAAAAGAAAAATTGTGATATCGATACCTCAAATCTAGAGAACAGTTTTAGCCAGGAAACATGGGAAAGAATGTTGAAAATGTTAAAATATTTCTTTTTGACTGCATTCAAGGAAAAAAAAAAAAAAACAACTTGTCAGCTTTTCATTTCTAAACAGCATTTTTCATTTTGGAACCGACATATAATAAGAACAACAGGAAAAAAAATCAGAGGGCAAAACAAGCAAAAACCTAAATTAAATATGCACAGTTGATCTGAGACTAATTTCCTTTTCTGATTTTGTTAAACTTTTTAAAAAAGCATAGCTTATGTTTGGGTCAACAAATTGTTTTCTTCTACTTTGATTGGCTTATTGGTAAAAAAAAATATTCAGAGACAAACTGGATATAACAAAAGGAAGACATGGCTCAGATTAGCTATGCAGTAAGGTCACTACTACAGAAAGCCTGTAAATCTCTCTATCTGCTCAAGTAGGATTCAAGTTACAATAGTAAGGAAGGAAAATAAACCATAAAGTAAAACAACTAATTAACTGTATCTTGAGAGATTACAGGCTGTAATAAACTAAATCAGAATTAGCAAAACATGCAGATTCCTTTCTTTTATTTTTTTTTCTTATTTGATCTTGGCCATTCAGAATATCCTTTCTACCCCTGGCTAATAATAGGAGTAGAAGCTCTGCTCTGGAGTCTTTTGTATCTGTCATCACACCTGATGCATTGGGTATGATTTCTCTTTGGCACATGAAACTCTGCTACAGACTGTACTTCTTTCCTTTTCAGGTCTTGGAGATGAGAAAGCATAACAGTGTGATATAAACTCGCTGTTCAGGAAACTGAATCTGTATGATGTCTAGGAAGCATGAAATCTTTCCCTGAAGACAGGCTTGTCCACCATGTGAATTCCAAATATCCTTAAAAAAAGACATGTAAAATTTAAGGGACATGCCTGGAGCTGGCTCGAAGTTTACAAGTTATGTTTCATTTTTACTGAAAGCACCACTTTACTATCGTTCATCTTCTGGGTTTCCTTTTCTTATTTCGTAAGAACCAAATACAATGAGGCCTTGAGATGCTGTGAAGCTGCTTTACAAAACTCTTACAGACACAGCAAGGCCTTAAAATGCTGTGAAGACATCAATACAAAAGACTGTGAATAGAAATGAAGTAGCTGTTCACTTAGGTAACTGTGTTTTGTTGGCATACTGTCCCAAGAGTCTGCCATACACAGTGAACTTTGCCATCAGTTGTTCACTGCTAGACAGAATTTCTATCTGTTGTTAAACCACACTTATTTTTCATCCAAATCCATTTTAACTGTGCCCTTTTTTTATACACAACATCTCATTAACTTACTGAGCTTTTTTTTCCACAATAGGTCATTAAGGCTAAAAAAAAAGTCATCTAGTTAAGCAAAATTTGTACATTTGAGTAGAAAATGAAAGTTTTATGGTAGTATCGTGTAGAACTTGTAATTTTGTGAGTAGGAAAATTTATGAAATTCAGTTCCCTGTAACTTTGTGGGTTCTTTAGCATCTAATATAGTTGTTGAGCTAATTCAGCAGGCTTCTTATCCCCAGGAAGGGAAAGAGACAGTTGGAAAACCTTTGGGCCAAACTTTAAAAAAAAAATAGATTCCTAACAAGACACTCCAAAAACCCAAATGCCAAAGAGAAACTGCTATTTTAATTGCTGCTAAAATCCCACTTTGCATCTCAAGTCAAAGCAAATCTTTGAAGATTCTTACAGACCTTTAAAGATTTGCCTTCAAAAGTCAACAATAATTCTGCAGCAATCAGGAAATCATATTTTTACTAACAGATAGCTTATTCTACATACTGCTAACAGAGGGGAAGGAGGATTGTATTTTCTTGCAGCGTTCTCAGAAAAAAGGTACCTATAAATAGACAAAACAGAACCTTGGCATCTTGTCTCAGTCACTTTCCCAAATAGAATGCAGGAATTTGCACAGAAATATCTCCCATTGAAGCTAGCAAGGATTTTATAATGAAAAGTCTCAGCACTACACTGAGAATTAATCTCCCACCCAACCAAAGTTTGTGCTATCCTTGCACAGTCCTCTTTGCAGCTTCAAAGTATAAGAAAAGGATGCAAAACAGGTAAACAAGATACAGCCAAGCAAAATGCGTACTCATGGTGATGCATGACCTGGCAGAATGCATGTAAATAGTATGTTCCTGGGCCCCATCACAGTCAATTACAACATGAGCTTCATGCATACAAAATATGATACATGGTGCCATTTAAAATAAATGTGTCCGGGCATGCTGCATGTCATTTATGACACATCACTACTGTCTCTTACAGAAGATTGGATTTAAATGACTCACCCCAACAAACTTCCTGAGAAACTCCCTGGAGGATTCAATGTCTATATTGGAGAGCTCAATGTAGTCTCCCATCATGCCCTCTTCTGTGGCTGGTACCTCCTGGTAGAAGTGTTTGGCCCTGGCGTAGAACTGCATCTCCCCATTGATAACTTGACTTGTTAAAGCGTAAAGTTTCACTGCAAGCAGATAAATCATTATTTTATTGTTAATGACACATTTCTGGGTTAGTTACTTGTTCTGGAGGCACGGTGATGAAAATCTATGAATCTAAGCTGAGCCTCCAAATGAACAAACCTCTGTTTCCAAACCTGAGGTGGAAGGAAAGGTGTTAGATTTAATCCTGCAAGGCTCTGAAGGGACACAGCACCCCTTGAGTATATCCTGTGCCTGCCACACTCAGAACTCATTTGTCATTACACAGTATGCTTTCACATCAGTGAAAAATCATTCCAGGTTTGAAGATGAACATTAATACCAAAGAGAGCAGTGGGATTAGTTTACCCCCAGAAAAGCTGTGGGCAGTGTTTATTGCTGTTTGCAGTCACCACTTCCGCTGTCGTGAACCTAACAGCTCCTCACAGCCTGCAGATTGCCATATATACTTTCTAGCCATCAACAGCTGCACAGAGAGTGCACCAAGAAGAGTCTGAATGAATGAGGCACTTGCTTTGGTTTATTTTTAGTGACACTGGGAAGTCTGGGGCACTGTAAGCCGAACCAAGGAGCAGATGGCAGTCTCAGGCCTAAATGAATATACAGCAGGGAGACCATTTAGAAATGGAGTCCTAAATTTTCTTCTGTCACAGGTCAAGATAATCAGTGGGTGTTACACTGGAAAGCTCCTATGTGCCAAGGGGTTGGGTCTTTCCTTTCATTGCTCTGCTATTTGCTGGTAATACATAGCAATCGTAAGTCTGAGGCCATTCAATTCAATCAGACCCTGTTTTGTATGGTTTAAGATAATTTTTCCCCATTCTTTGAAGAACTGAAATCTATGCTCTGCATCTAAGTTTTTCCATATTTGAAATGCATTGGCATATCAAAAGTAGTTATGTGTTATATCTCAAAAGTTCAAATTAGGGCAGACCAGAAACTGTTTGGAAACAAGCTATCCTGCTCTCTCATGCACATACAAGCATACAAAGTGCTTCCCCACATCTACAGTTATTCCCAGACAGGCCTTCAACAAAAATGCAACTACAAGCCTGCGTGTGAAAGCTAAGCAGTAAGGAGGGATAGAGTCACACTGGGGATGAGTCTGCAAGCACAACTTTGCATTGTGAGACCACCTCCACTGCAGATGTGCAGCATGGCTCAAGGAATTGGAAATGAGCAAGCAGCAAATGGCTTTCTGGTTAACAGAGGAAAAGGAGATGTCCCCGCAGGCTGTGCAGACAGAGGGCAGCGCCCAGTTGCTGTTCAGTATCTACCTTATGTGGGCTGCATCTTTCAGCTTCCAAACTTCCCCAAGAGCACTGCTGGCAAGGGTCGAACATTGCCATGCCTTGCTCACCCTGCCTGCAGAAAAGGAGTTACGCCCTCCATGCGCAGGATGAGAGTTAGGCCAGAGACCTGAACATAAGCCTGGAATGTATTTACGGAAGGCAAGCAAGCTCAGCAGGGAATGATAAGTATACGCCTGCCCATCCTCAGCAGGAGAATGACATTTCAGCAGCAAATGAGGGGGGACAAAGGAAGTAGGATGGGGAATAATTACCACCAAGGACCACTCGGAACAGAATAGTGCTATTGGGTTACACACCAGCAGCATGCCCGGCATATCCTTCATCCAACAAAAGCAGCATTACCAGCCCCTCTTGTCATCACCTGCTTAAGTCAACTGCTGAACGGATACTATTAAAGCTTTAATCCATTACACATTTATGTTATGCCTGAGAAATTTATACCACAAGAAGCACTGAGCCCAGCAAGGGTCAAAACCTGGGAGTTTTACACACTCCACTGATTATATTCACATACTCAGAAGAAACCATTTAGTTGAAGAAATTAATATGAAGGAGGCAGCAGCCAATCCACTGTGCAACTTGGCCAGGGAGGCTCCCAGAGCCTGAGAAATAAAGACTCCATTGGCAGTGGAGATTCTTCCAGTAAATTATCTCCATCCTCCCCTGGGAGTGGCACTAGCTTATTTTCTCCTGGTTTCTTTTCTCCATTTCAGATGCCAGTCTGGTGAACAGAACTGAACCTCTGGATGCTTGCTTTACAAGCTCATCTTTATGAAAGCCCAGCAACCATTTCTAGGGTTTTTTTAATGGAACTACCAGGGGACAGAGATTTATTCTGTTCTACCTGATTGAAAAGAAGGGCTCTTACAGGATGTCTTTGCACTAGGACATGGTACTGCAGGCAGCTGACAGCACAAACAACAAATGTTCAGGGTCCATCTACTCAATGCATGAGCTGAACCCAAGGCAACACATGGAGACGATATGCTGTTGTTCAGGATACCAGATCTGTGGCATGTGCTCTCAGATTTCTCACTCAGAACCTGGATCAGACTCACAGGATGCCTGCAGGGATTTGCATGCACACACCAGCTGACTTCAGCTCCTCCCTGGCCAGCTGGGGCCCCACAGCCCCGCCTAACATGCTGGCATTTGAAACCAGCTCTACTCTGAACACTTGAGCATTTTCTGTACCCCAAACCATGCAAAGATCTTTTTGTGCAAGTGCCTCACCTGAGGGCATGCAAGGACACAGGTCCTGTACCCAAAGTCTGTCGCAGTGACAGTCTCAGGCACGCAGTACATGATTTCCACCTCTTGCTTCCTCAAGTATTTCTCCTCCCTCTCCTGAATTTGCAACACTGCCAACTCTCCCAACCCACAACCCAATTTTCCAGACACAACCAATCAAGCTCACCTCTGATCTGCCTTGCAGCTGTGCCTGGCATGCAGGCTCCAGCAGCAGGACCAGAGGGAGCAGGAGGTTTGCCAGCTTGCAGGAATCTACCGCAAAAGAGAAGTGTGAGGAATCACACGTCCTTGGTGGCAGTTAGTGTTGCAGCTCTTCTCTGGCGTGCCTGCCCCTCATCACAGGACCTGTCTAGCCAGAGGCATCTTCCCAATCCACGATCCACATGGGACTATCTCCTGCGTCAGGAAATTAAATGCTTGTGAGGTCTGTTACTGATACACAGCCTGATTTCAATGTACTTTGCGAAGTAGGGCATAGACAGGACAGGATAACAGAGCTGTAAGTCTCACAGAGACTGGGGGGCAGCTTTCACAGACAAGATTTTCAGTGTTAAGTTAGGTGACCTGTAATATTTCAGGTTAGAAATGTGTTTCAAGGAAAGCAAGCAGAAACCTTCTGTCATGGTGAACCTGCTTGGCGAGACCCCCAAGCAGCAAAGGCTAAAGTGAGCCCACTGGCAAAGCAGACTGAGCAGACACTGCCTCCCTAAAGGTCACCTCCAGTCAGGAGGTGTTAGCAATATTCAGTTGCAGCAAACAGTCTGAATGCCAAAAAAGAGCCAAATGCCATCCCCTAGACTAGACACAGAACATTCATCTAGGCCTGTCTTTCCCCCAGAGTCCAAGATTATTATTTTTTTTTTAAAGGATCAGTTCAAAATTTTATTTTGCTGTATCTGATCTAAATCCCTAAGTCAATGGGATCACTTAATACATTGGATCAGTCACAGCCCCAACCTGCAGCAGACTATTTTACAGTTGCACAGCATGCTGAGCTAAATCTACCCAGCAGAAATAAACGTTGCAAATAATTTTTTTGAAGTTTTTATTTGTGAACATTGTTTTGTGGCTCCAACTGCTTTCTGCGAGATATTGAACTAATTCCATTTTGGCTAAGCATCCCTTTTAAATGCAACATCTGCTTTGCGCTCCAGTTGAAAAATGGTTATCTGGGTGCAGAGAAGATTCACCTCTCTGCTATGGCCTGAGAACTGCTTTATAGAGGCTGAACATCAGCACACCCCTAAAGCAGGCTTCACTTACAGACATGTGCCTCACGTATTGAAATATTTGGCTCTTTGGACTAATTATTTGAGGCTTCCACCGCAGATCTCACCCTCCTGGCATCAAGTCCCTCAGCCCCTGGAACCATATGCATAATTTCCAGTATCTGAGTAGCTCTGTTAAAGTCCACTGGGCTTAGAGGCATTCATACACATTCAAGTACACTGTTGAATCTGGGCCTAAATCAAATGCCTTTTATTTATAAATGCCACTCCAGCCTGTAAAAATTACATGATTCTCTTAAGCCACGATACCAAATACGCTCAGCTCATAGGGAAACCTTCCTAAGTGCTCCCAGCACTAAACCTAGGAAAGGAGGGTGAGAGGATTGTGAAGTTAGCATAGCTTGAAGAAAATTCTGTCCCTTGCTGATCCTGGACTGCAGCAAAAGTTTCAATGTGAGGCCCAATTTCCGTGTTAATCACACTTAGGGTTAAGTATCCTGTAAAGTGCTCTGCTAGGTCACAGCCTTAGTGTTGTTTTAGTGGCTTAACACTGTTAATTCTGTGTAAGAGGTCTCTGCATCTCATCTTGAAGTACAGTTAATTTCTGCTCAGTTCCACTCTGAACTGAACTTGAAAATGCCATTCTGTAGATAGGTTTGGACTTCCCACATTTGCTCAGCTCCACATCACAGAGTGCAGGAACACAGGGTAGTTCAGATTGGAAGGCAGCTAAGTAGGTTGCTGGTTCGAACTGCTCACAACAGGGACAGAAATGAGGTTCCTCTGAACTCCATTCAAGTGAGTTCTGAAAGCCTGCAGCAATGCAGAACAGCCTACCCAGGCAACCTTTTCCAATGCCCTGACAAGCCACAAAGTTTTTCCTTACAGTCACTCTGAACATCTCCAATTTGAATTTATATCCACTGTCTCTTGCCATCTGACCATAGTGAAGAGCTTGGCTCTTCAGATCACTGATAAAGACGTTAAACAGGACAGCTGCCTGTGAACACCACTGATCTCAAGACCAAGTACGACACATTAACCCTGACTTTCTAAGCCAAGTGACCCAACTGTTGTTACCCATCCGGTTGCCCACCCATCCACACCATGACATACACGCTGAGAGGATTCTCAGATGTGTCTCCACAGCACATGAGCTGCCTCGCAGTGCCCGTCCTTATGCACCCTTTTACTCCATGACAGATACCATGCATAATGGATAAACTGCATGTTCACATGTAGGCCGGACTCACAGTACTTTTTCCTTGGGGTCTTACTGATTTGGATACACTGGCAACAAAATGGAAAACTTGAGAGTTGTAATAATAACTCAGCATTGAAAATCTGGCAGAGGAACACTTCAGTCTGACAGGTAAACATTTTAGAGAGCTTGCTGGCTGAGAATGGAAATTCAAATAAAATTCAGACGAGAAATAAAATACGGTTTTAAGAGAGTGAAGCAATTAGACCTGGAAACAGCTTAATTACATACTGATGAGTTCTCAGTCATTTGCTTTAAGCCAAAGTTATTTTTGTTAAGACTTTAAGCCAAGTTATTTTTGTCTTCATAAATACATACTGTGACTCAGTCATAAATTACAGGCACGATCTAGAAACTTTCATGTGCAATTTTAAGCTAGATATTCGTAACACTACCTTCTAGCCACCAGTACTTACACTAACATTCACATTGTAGGAAATCCTGCTCAGTTTCTAATATGTTGTGTTTATTTTCAAAATAAATGAAAGAATAACATTGTCATCAACTTCTTGAGATTACATTGACCTATAATTAACTTCCCTTCCTTTCCATTTTTCCTTTCTTTCCACCATTCCTAGCTACCTACCACTAGGGACGGGGAGTATTTACCTTGCATGTTTCATTTTAGATAGCTGCAGATATCACCACATGTGAAAAGCCACATCAAAATACTAAGAAAACATGGAAATACTTTTTCTCTCTACAATGAATTCTAGTATCCCAAACAGGGTACTCACTGGTGTCTGTACAATCTCACAGAATCAGGTAAGATAATCCACCTACCCATGTGGATCTTTCAATCAGGAAGGAGCCCTCAAGAAGCACAGTTTAGACAGACACAGCCTTCTTAAATTCCTACAGTTCTAACACAGAGTAGAAGCTGAATAATTCTGCTTAAAAAGCAACAAAGATCCAAGTAAAATGCACTTTCCAGGTATCCTGTCCTGGGAAAGAAAAACTGGTTCTTAGGGTGAGATTTTCAAGAGAAAGTAACATTCCTTTTCTGCACATAAAATATTTTGGCATCCTGTATCTTTCACACATATTTGGCTATAAAGAAATATTTTGGAAGCACTTTCCTCCCAGATAACAAACACTGGTCTGGACAGCCTGCTGCACAATCTGGATTACAGGGACTTTTGATAAAAAATAAAAATAATTACTTTTCAAGCATTTGTCCACAGCAGTGCATATTACAAAGCTGAGGACGAGTATCAGACAACAGAAAGAAAGGCCTGACAGCTCCACAACTTTCCAATTTGTCCTTCCAAGTGTTCCGAGTAGGTCAATTCATGTTTTATTTAAAGGTGAAAGTATCATCACCCCAAGATCAAACTTCCTTAAGCTCCTGAGGTCTTTCCCATGCCCTTCCTTCCCCCACCAATCTACGGAGTATTTAGGTAGAAAAATAGAACAGGATACTGAATTAGAGGGAGCTGAGAGAGAGTAACAAATGGTTTAGCTAGACTGAAATCTCTCAAGCAGGGCTTCTCAAAGCCACTATTTATTGTCACGAGTGCTGCGCCCAGCTATCTAATATAACACGTCCCTCCAGAGCATGGTAACACACAAATATTCCTGCCCACCAGTTACTCACCCAGGGGAAGAGTTTCCAGCAGATAAAGGTAACACTGAAAGAAGTCATTCTGGATTGCCTTATGTAAGTCAAATGACATGCTGTGGCGACAGAGTTCTTCGTCTGTCTTGTGCCAGCGTGACTTAAAAGCCAGATGTGCTGCTTTATATGCCATGACGATGTTTTTCACAAGTGTAGGCAGCTGTTGTGGCTGCTGCTCTCCGAAGGACCTGTCCTTCTGAAGAGGCAGAGGCAGTGTCATTTAAACTGTGGCAGCATGCTGTCATTCTATATTGGGGGGTGTGTGTGTGTGTGTGTGCAGCAGTGCAGGGGGCGGAGGCGGGCAAGAGGGGAGCGAGAAATGCTGGCTCTTGGCACTTCCTCAGTGTAATCCCTGAAGTGTCGCCCTCTGAAGCAAGCAGGTGCTGGAAAGCGATAAAAACCTCAACCAGGAAATTGCTGAGCCAGGGTAAAAGTATATCTACTTCAAAAAAGAGTGCCTTTAGTTCAATTAGACTTTCCCTAATCTATGCAACATTCACTTCAAAGAAACTCAGATACTATCCAGGGTCTCCCATCTCTCTCTTTAATCTCACAAGAGAATTTTGTTTCTCTCTCTCAGTATTCTTTGGTCTGTGGGAAACCAAGAGGAAGGCCAGAAAATCAGAACGGGGCATATGTCTCTATACAAATTTGGCACCCTAATAAGCACCAATAATGATTATATGTATTATAGTAACTAATAATGATTGCATGCAACAAGAAAACAGTAGGCTCGTAACAATTAGATCAATGCAATGGAATGGTGATACAGGAGGTGTAATAACAAAGGCACTGGTGCAAATGGACAGACATGACAAAGGAAAAGTGCTCGCCCATCTCTGAAGATTGAGGCTCACAGGGAAAACACCACAGAGGGATCTCGAACCAGAGATTCTTCCCCAGTGGTAGTCAGCCCTTAAATGAGATCTAAGAGAGGTGCAGCCAGGCTCCACCCCTTGCAGTCACACAGTTGAATTGCCTTCACCTGTGCTCCCGTGGCTGGCCACTCCTTTCCCCAGGTGCTCTATCAGTGGTTCAGGCCAGGACTCAGTAGTTACCAGACAAGGTTCACCATCATACTTTGCCATTGTATACAGCAGGGCAAACCACTCTCTAGGACCGTAGGCTGCCCAAGTTCATGTAATCTGATTAAATGGTACCGAGCATCTCATCCACAGAGGCTAGCTGCAAGAAACTGCTGTCTGGGAGCCAGCAGGTACAGCCAGGAAAGGGTAAGAGTTTTTTGTTTTAGCTATCAAAATACATGGAAGAACAAAAGGAGATAGACTGTCCTTTAATAAACTTAGACTAATGCATTAGCTGGAAAAGAGGAGGAAGTTGAGCTTCAAGCATCCAGAGCTGCAAAGGTACCTGTCACAGGGATGGGGATTTTGTGCTGATGGCACTGACCTCCATGCATTGTGCTTGTGAAGGTTTCCTCTTTCAAGCCTTTTCTTCCAGTTGCCTGCAGCATAAGCACACTAAAACACAGCAAGGCATGGTGAGAACGTTGGATGTTTTCAACATAAAAAGCCTCCTACTGTATGTCCTGAGCAGTACTGCAATTACCAACAAATGTCTGATCAAGCTTCTGAGCAAGGAGCTTCTGCCAAAAATCTCTAGTATTTGGCTGCACCGCTGTTTTTTTTAAAGGAGCTCTGCCTTTATGAGATGATGCTAAGCAGCATTTAGCAAAGCATCAGTTAATCACTGGGTATTACTGCCTGTTTTGTTTCTTCAGTGAACATCCCCTAATACCCATTCTCACCTAAATGCATTGGCACACTGCTCTGCCACTTGATCCAGTCTAATTGATCACACAAACATGTCAGTGAACAGATCAGTGAATAGATATCATGAAAACTAATTCAGAAAAATGTACTTTTCTTTCAAGTGGCATCAGTTCCTCATTCCAGTCTTCAACTGACACAAGGGAATTTGTCATACGCTACAACATGAAGCTGAAACTGTTATCTATGATGGCAGTGGCAAGAGTCACAATACACAGCAGCCTTCACAATAATGCAGATCTCCCCCTGTATCTTGTCAGATGAGTGCTGGACCTGGTTCTCTGAAAGTCAAATGTAATCAAAGTACTGGAAAATGCATTTCTATGGCCTGATTCCTCCTTGCTCTTGTATTCACAGAAGCCCAGGTTAGAAGGGACTAAGGATCACGAAGCTCCAAACCCCCTGCCACATGCAGGGCCAACAACCTCCCCATTTCATACTAGACCAGGCTGCCCAGGGCCCCATCCAATCTGGCCTTGAACACCTCAGGGATGGGGCATCCACAACCTCTCTGGGCAGCTGTTCCAGTATCTCACCACTCTCTCTGTAAAAAACTTCCTCCTGACATCCAAACTAAATCTTCCCTCCTTCAACTTATAACCATTTCCTCTTGTCCTGCTGTTATCTACCATTTCAAAGAGTTGACTCCCCTCCTGTTTATAGGCTGCCTTTAGGTATTCCCTCTGTTGGGGTCTCTGCTGTGCCTTCCAGCTTGCTACATAAGCTCACATTTTCTGTCTGTCAGCACTGTGAACAAGCTCAATGCAGAGCTTATAGTTGCCAGAAAAATGCAAAAAGAGACGAATGTGCAGCTGAGCATGGAGTAGGGAAAGTGGGATCATGGCAGAGATTAGATCTGCTCTGGTGCCACTAGTGCACCATAGCCCAGACCTCCCTTGAACTGTGTTCTATATCCATCCTTAGAAACTCTTAGCTCCTTCCTGAACTCTATCAGTGAAGCATAAGGTCCTCTCCAACCAATTTTGAAACGCGGCCCCTGACAAAATCCTGGTGTATCTCTTGGTTCCCTCACAAATCTGGCCCTTTCTTTGAGGTTGTCTATTTTCAGCCACACTCAGTTAATGCACCAGTAATGGATGTGTCAAGACAACACGTGAACACTTTGGAAAGAGCTCACACATTGTCACTGATGAAAGACAGCCCTACAAACTCCCAGCCCACCTGCTCCATATTTGACATCGTGCTTCACATTTGGTATGGCTGTGATTTTGGCAATACCCATTGTGTAGCAAAGTGACCTCTCTGCTTAGAGACTAGCAGAGACTCCAAGCATGAAACCTAAGCCCTGTGTGTCCTAAGGGAGCCAGGTGCTAGGACAGCACAGTTGAGCACACTGAGATCACAGGCTCAGGGTTCCCCACAGCCTTGACAGTCACAAGGTCCATTTACATCTGCTAAGAGGAGGTGAGGTACAAAAGCAGAGAAGGGCTTTGCTTCTCCTGCCTTCTGTGCCCAAATGGGGTTTAACACTCCCTTTGGGTCCTCACATTTGAATTCCTCAGTGTCTCTAAAGCGTGCCGCAGCAACTGTCTCCAATGAAGATCTCTGGATTTACACCCTCCAAGAACCTTGCCAATACATGCACAGGGGAAACTGGGCATATTTCAGAACAACTCCCTTTTTAACATAGTACCACAGATCTTCTTGTAACGTACTCTTAGTCTCATTTCCTTAGGAAAAAAAGATGCATTCTCTTTGCTTATGTATATACCTTTCAGTTTCCCCTGTTACTCCAAATCCAAACAACATTTAAACCAGCTCAACTATTTCAAATAAATTCCACAGATATTTCAAAGTTCACAACAAAACAGTAGAGCAGTAGACAAAGGTTTCATCTAAAAATGTTACCCAGGGACAGCACAAAATCTGTAAGAGGGGAGGGCATGGGCACAACTGCCCCTCTTTCCAAGGCAGCATTCTCAATCATCCAATACAAATCTGTCAGAAACAGTTTTTTTAGACTAAATGTTGATTGTAACTGTGTTTGTCACACTCAAAAACAGTGAATATCCATGGCAAGCTGTATAACAGCTCATTATATTCATTCCATTTGCATGTAAACAAGACTAAATTCCTGTTCTAAACAGCTTTGAAATCTAGGAGAGGCACACTGCATCTTCAGATACTGATTAAGGTGAGTCACAACAGCATGAAACCTTTTAAATCATTTTCAAAGCATTTCCTTCTGCTGCCAAAGGTTAGACAGCAGCAGATTTATGTCCAGAAGTGCCTGAAGAAAGCCACATAAATTGCACCTTTTTCCCCCAGAAAGTGGATGCTATATTTTCTGTGTATTTGCAAGCAGCAAATCTCAGTATCACCTGCTAAAACCACTCACAATTCTGATTGCTTTACACTGCCTCCTAACTCCTTGCTTTGAGAACAAGCAATACTGATCTACCTAGGAGCTGCAAACGTGTAACGCTTTATTATATAGCCTACATCTCCACTAACAAGAAGAGTGGAGGTTTAATATAGGCACCCATACTGCTTCTAGTGTCACTGCTGGAATATGAGACAGTCCTTTCCATTTTAGCTTCCTTTATTGAATGGCCATTTGACTCTTTCTGAAGTTTTCTGAGACAGAAAGTCTACTTTTTTGTTTGTAGCAGAGAAAGCTAAAGGTCCAAAGCTTTGAGTAAACTGAAGCCCTATGCTAAAATAACAGCAGAGACAGTCATAATGCACAACAGTCATTGTCTTGAACAGCTTCTGGTCTAAAATAAGAATGTGTTGGTATTTAAGTGAGTAACCAAATAATTCTCCATCTGTCATCTTCCTCCTCCCTGTAAAACTAAGCAGTCCAAGGACATCAAGTTCTTCATTGATGAAAATGAAGAATCAGAGTTCCAATACCTTCAAATGGTCTCTGCCTGAGGGCAGTAGATTTAAAACAAGGTATCAGATGCTTTATGATTCAAAGCAGATCTGTTTGTTGGAGTATCAGGGAGAAGCTGGACTTCTATATTAGTAGGTCAGATCTGCAGATCTGAACTGTACTTGCTTCTTCTGAAGCACATCAGCTGCACAGAAGAACACGTGCACCAGCACTACATATCACACAGGTCACAAAGGGTCAATTTGGCCTTTAAATTACTGTGTTCTGCTTAGAGAACACCTGGTATGCAATGTGATTTCCACACAGACCAGCCATCAGGATTGTTGTAGGATGTCTCTATCTTAAAAAGGCTTTTATATTAATTCTTCTCCCTCGTGCTCACAGCTGGCATATGATGTCAGGAATAAATGTGGTTAAAGCAAGTAATTTTTGTTTTATCTCTGACAACAAGTTTTTAAAAGTTCCTGAAAAACCACAGGATCATGTTGACAGAGGAGGCACAGGCAGAGAGCACACAGGCAGTTATGACAGCAGTGAAGAACAGCTGCAGGTTGGACTGCAGGTGGTAACCTTTACAAATGACTTTGCTGCAGCCAGAAAAGCTGTTCAGACTGCAACTCCAGGGGGTTATTCAGAGCAACAGTGTATGTCAGCATGGGAGTACAGAGCTGGGAAACAGTAATCCAACAACAGATGAGCCAACTGCCTGATGCTGCTGAAGTCTACAGTCACCAGTAGGCTGGTCAGTCTCAGAAAAATCACTCTATGGCAAAAGGATGCAAGGAAATGAAGAGCAAAACAGGTCCTTGGGCAAAGACCCATTTCCTAGGGTAGAACTTGTGATCACTCAAGAAAAATCCTCTCTTTGAATACATTTCCAAAGCAGAGTTCACTGACTGTAGGTCAGGATGACTCATGCCCTTCAGGGCATATCCTGCACAATTCCTGTGCCCTTTCATGGGTACAGTGACAGCAGCAATCTGTTATCATTTATACAATTGGAATTTAACAATCTGGACTTCCATCTAAAGCAACAAAACAGCATGTGAGCCCTATGGGTAAATACATTATAATACATGTAAATGAAATTGGCCAGAGATTTATCCCTATGGAGGGAATACAATTCTTTCCTTCAAATCCTTCTAGCTCAGGGGCCAACACTAAATTATGATTTTAAGGGAGTGGGAGAAGTTGCTGTTAGGTGGTCATGAAGCCTGCCTCATCCTGTCTCAAGCATGGCAACAGCCACAGTGGGGCCCTGATCTGGAAATCCATAAACAGTACACTAACATAAATAGTAATATTTGGGGGGGGACTTCTGCATGCTTTGGTTGTGAGGATTTTATTTGGTTAGGGACTCTCAGTAACACTGGGGCTAGAGGGAAAGAAGGGGAGGGTGCCTGATGAAACTTCAGCAGGGGCTGCTCTGTTGTTCTTGATAAGCATGACAGCTGTGCCCACAACATCTGGTTTTCATTGAACCCTAGTGAGAGTCCCTTGCTGAGTCTCTTCCACCCCATATGTGGTGGTTTAATTGATGGAGCCTGAGAAGGTTTTAGGTCCAGCATGGAATGCCGCCTTTCACTGTGATATGTGATTCCAGATACAGTAAGGGCTGGGCTGCTTACAGTCATCTCATAAAAGCATTTCTTGATATTGTATTTTGTGTACATTGCCCTCTGTTGGCTTGAGTGCAAGATAAAGATCTTCCTCTAGGTAAAAGCTAACAAAAACCTCCTCACGGCTGAGTGGCACAGCTTGTGGGTTTTGGAAAACGCAGGATCAAGATAGCTGCAGCCTTGCATGCATGCATAGCTCACTTCCCCCAGCTCTGCCTTTAAGAATGCAGGCACAACTCTTGAAGCAGGGAGGAAAGAGTTCTGCAGACTGGCTGGCTCTGCCACTGTGGACCGCACATAAGGAGAGTTTTAAGGAGTGAGCAGAAGGCATAGTGGTTTGGTAAGCTGGGATAAAGAGGATGTTGCACACTCAGAAAACTATGAAAAATAATACAGAAAACCTGTGGGAGAATCGGGAAGGTGGGAGATAAACTACAGAGTCTCTTGCAGCTCTGGCATCTAACTGCCAGAAACACTTTGCTAAAAAGTCTCTCAAAGAGGCTTTATTTTAAGTTCCAAAGCAAAAGAGAGATAGAAAACCACACCAAAGCTCCTTCTGCACACAGCATTGCCAGAAAAAAAAGCCCCTCCCACTTCCTCTCAGTTGGATCCTTCCTACCTAAGGCATAAGACTGACCCATCTGCTCAGACGAAAAAGCATCCTGCCTGGTTATCTCATCTCTAACAACAAATGGCAGCAATGCCTAGGAAAAGCAGCCTAAACCCATTAGCTAAGAAATATGCTTTGTCTGACCCTTAGCATCTACATGCTGCTTCCTCACAGCCAGGCCAAGCACTGCCCTGAACTATTAAAAGTCCACAAAGGCTCCTATTCTGGGAATACCAGAGCACACAACACATCACAACTGTGATGGGACAAAGATGGTTGATGCCACAGGGAGACACAGCCCTTCTCTGCAGCATGAACAGCATGAAAATATAGGAACTCCAATCTGAAGAGGTAAAGAGTACAATGGATAACAACAGATCTGCAAAAATAAGTGATATGGCCAGGCCGTGCTTCAGAGAGGTCATTTAATTTTCTGCTGTTTGCTAGGGATGGACATGGCTTATTGAAGAGGCATAAAGATCCAGGCTTCCAGATCTGGAGCTTTGTGGATCCCACACTGCTGTTGGCTAGGATTGTAAACATTAGATTGGCATTTCCCTAGTCTGGTAGAGCAGCATGTTTCACAGCAGTGGTGGTGAACATCCTTTTTGTTAAAGCAAGACTGGAAAACGCATTTTCCTGCAAGCTGTAGAGCCACGTGATCGCTGTGCCTCACTGTTTCTACTAGAAGTAACCCCCATACCTGCTCCCACTGGCCATCTACTGTGAAAGATACATCCTGGACATGAAACTGCCTGTGCTGCAGCCATCCTGGAGCTGCTCTGGGAAAGCCTGGTCAGTCCATTCATTTGAGCTGTCTAGCTATTACGCAAAGAGTGACTGACCTCTTACTGCTGCCAAACAGCTGAACTCTGCTTCACTCTCCCTCAGTGAAGCCCCTATCATGGGTTTCTCTCATCTACCTGGCAGCCAGACTGCACAAACCTCAAGAAACTCAATTAACCTTCAGCCTCTATACACATCTTTCAATGGTGACTGCACTTGGCCAACACATCAAGAAGTTATTAGCAGGAGAAAGAAGAGACCTGATGAATGCAGGGATAAGAAAGACAGGATAAAATTCATTTCTTGAGAAAGCCAAAGGAAAGCTGAAAGAGAAAAGTTGACTGCAGGGAACAAATCTGACCATCTTTTACACCTTTAGGTCCTCAGGTATGTCTGGCAGACACCAGGGAGCACAGACCCAGAAAACTAGAGATTAGAAAACAGCAGCAGCTGTAAGCAGCATTTTTGCTACACCAGCAGAAGTATCACAAGTATACTAATCCCAGCATTTCAGTGTGTCTATGACATTGCTGGCTTGAACAGCCTTCATCTTCAAATTATCTCTGAGTTGGGTGTAATTTTACAATAGCAGGAACTACACAGTTAAATCTTGTGCACACCTTGGAACATTAAATTCACTTTCTGGATGATGAAATGATACATACAGGGGGTAAAAACAAACCTAGATTGAGCCCTACCCCTTGTAGTATAAATACAACATGAATTGCAGGGACTATAAACACACATTTTGTGAAACACAGCTCCTACAGACAGTATTGGCTCAAAAATTTGCAAATAACATCTTTGTTCAGCATTGAAAATAGAAACAAAAAAGATGAAGGCTTGAAATTCCCTCCTTTGCACAAACACTTCCTATCTGAGCTGGCAAACTAAGACTGTTCAAAAAAGCCAAATAAGTGTGTGTTGCTCTTTGGAACTGAAAAACAATCAGCATGAAAAGCTTGAGATGGTTAATGTTTCCTCCAGAGGCTGGGGATTAGAAGTCTGGGCAAGTAGCAGAGGAGAAAAAAACAAAAAGAGTAAAATAAAGAAGAAACTCTTAAGTGATCTGACAAGGGAAACTTAAATCTTATTTTTAAAGGGTTAGGTTGTACTAAAGCTTGAAAAATTAAATCCACAGCTGTCTCTAGAGTACTATATCTCACCAAGAAAGCTTCAAGTAAGTTTATCATGTATCCAACACCTAGACATTGGTCCTCAGGGACCACTAGGATAATATTTCCTCTGGATTAGCAAGAAGGCTAGCAAGTGACATCTGTACAAGACCAACTTTAAGTGTAAGCGGTTTTCTTATTATGAAATGATAAATGAAGAATGAGCTTACTGGGAAGGAAAGCTCTTACAGTTTGTAAATCTAACACATCCCTACTTTTGCTTTAAAAATCCACTGTTATCTCCTAAATTAATTTTATTTTGTGACATCACTAATGTGATGTTTCTAAGTCTATCCTCCTCTCAGTGAGGATCAACATGTTCTTTATGAGTAATATTTTTAATCCTGTAATCCCCTTTGTGGGAATGCTTTTAATTTAAGAGACTATGAGCACTGGCATTGAGACAATGTTATATGTACAAAACGAATTCAAGAATGTAACTATAGGAAATGCAGGATGGATCTGGCAAAATTACAGTGCTTTCCTTCTTCTGGGATTCTTCAGTATTAGCCAATAAAGCCCAGGACATGTTGGAATGCTATTAATTAATTCAACTTGCAGTGCCTTGCCATGACAACTGATACACCCTTGGGTTCCAGGGAAATCTTACAAACCATATGAGATAGAATACTGAGCTTGAGCTAGGTGATCTAAGGACAACTTAATGCATTAACTTAAAAATCTGGAAAGCAACAGCAAACTGAGTTTGGTACATAAAGCACAAAATGAAAGCCTGACAGCTATACAAATACCAAAGTTAGTGCTTCATTGGACAAATCTCTATTTATTTATGCATTTTGCACTTTGTGTTTGTCTAAAATCCTTTGCTGGAAAGAACAGACCACTCGTCACTGAAGCAGAATGAGTACAGTCCATGCACGGGCTACAGTAAGCTAGCATTATCCCTTCCTGCCCTCAAAGCACATCAGTGACAATTGTGTTTTCTATGTATTGGGAAATCTTCTGAGTTACACACCCATGTACTACTCTTTGCCTGTACAGATGCACATGTAGGTGGTATAATAAAGAAAAGGCACATACAGCAAAAATAAATGGTAAAAGCTAAACAAGCAAATTGCCCAAACAGCTCACAGATGGTAAGTAAATTACTCGAAAGCTAAAGGATTGTTTTTTCAACACACAGCTCAACAGCACTGTAAAACTCCCATTATTATAACCCATAGGCTCAAGAGAAATAGTCATTAGCAGAACTTAACTCCTTGGCTCTTGTATTTTCTTAACCATAGCTGTCTAGACCAGGGCCTGATCCTCGCTTCTTCTAGTGATTTCAAGACTCCTGAAAACTACAGGTGGGATGATAAGGAAATATTCTTGACCTCATGCTCCCTTCTTCCTCTCCTGCCTTTCACTGCCCCCCAATACAACTTGTTTCAAACCTAATCACCATCCTTCCCTGGCGCAAACTCTCTTACAGGCTCCCCATACGCTCTCCCTACCAGGGATCTCTTTACCTGCTTCTATGCTGAACTGGCAAGGACAGCACCAGGACACACAACACTCTGGAATTCAGGCTACCAGCAAGCCATGACTACTCTAGCCAGAGACGCTCTGGGAAGCACTTAGGAAAAAATGCCTTGAGTCACTGTCTGCTAACATAGCACCCTGAGCTGATTACTTCATCCCCATAAAAGCATGAAGTCATACTTCTTGCCTATCTAATACAGTAACACAATAGAAAGCACAGCAATAACAGCAGAACAGTAAAATCCAAGGCTGAAGCAAAAAAAAAAGAGCAAGCCCCAGAACAGCAGCTGTAGGCACAAAAACAAATAAAAGAATCTACTTAAATGTAAAAGGCCTCAGATGCACAGGAACCTCCAGCCAAAAGCCTTCTGTTCCACTGCCAACCCTCAAATGAGGTCTGGGAAGGGGTGGAGCCTGGCTCCATCCCTTCTGGTCACTCAGGTTTATTGCATACACCTGAGCTCCCCTGGGTTGGCCCTGCCTTCCCATCAGGTGTTCAATCACTGCTTTAAGTTGTATCTTAGCATTTCTGCTACACCTGTTATTACTTTTAGCTGAAACGTGGGAAAGGCTTCAGCTGAACTACTTTACCCAGGTTTGGATATGGCTCTTCAGGACAAATATGGGTCAAGTAGCTTTGATACAAACAAGAGGAAGAAAAAGGTTTTATTGCAATAATGGCAATTTAGCCATGTAACAGATTCCCCAGGAAGACTAAAATGTCCATCAGTAAAGGTGGTATTAGTGATAAAAAAAGAACATGGATGTTATAGCAGAAATACTAAGTTACAGCCTGAAGCAGTGATTGAGCACCTGGTGGGAAGGCAGGGCCAACACAGAGGAGCTCAGGTGTGTGCAATGAACCTGAGTGATGGAAGGGCTGGAGCCAGGATCCACCCCTTCCCAGACTTCATTTAAGGGTTGGCTGTGGTGGTAAGGGTGCCTCTTGCTGGGAGGTGGGGGGGGGTCCTTTACATATCTGAGGCCTTCTTTAGGTAAGTAGCTCTTTAACATCTGTATTTGAGCATGTTCTGATTTAATGTATCTAAAGAGTTTTGCTACCCTGTTATAGCATTTTAGAAGGAAAATATCTTGTCTGGGGAAAGTATAGACTGAAAGAGGTCACTTCAAGCTCTATCTGCTATGCTACTATGAATAACTTAAGCTGAAGCTTCACTGTTTTCTCCTGACATAAAGGCTGCTGCTGCTGGGGAAGTTTCTGCTTGTGAACACTGTGGGAAGTTATCCTATTGGTTAAGTGCTACCTTCTTAAAACTTTATACTTGCTTCTAGGCCTGAGTTAATCTGGTGTAAATGTATTTGTTGTCACTATGTTTCTTATGCACTTCGGTTAAAATTAAGTAGGATCTAATAACGTGACTTTTGTTACCTGCAATAGGAGAAGGCTTGCCTTGATTAAAAAGATTTTGCATTTAAAACATTCTGTGAAATCCTCACTTTATTTCAAAGACAGAAGTCACTGTCTGAAATTCATAGTAAATATTGCAAACTGAAATTCCCCTTTTGAAAGTATTAGAATGAGTAACTTGTTTCAAGTCACTTGACACCTGACAGCATTTCTGGTAAGGTACCCATTCCTTACCCTTCCTTTGCCTTCTCCTATGTCTTTTTGGCAAAACCTGAAAATGATAGCATTTTAAGGAGCAAAGAACTTGATGATCATATTTAAAATCTATTTCCTTATGGAGGGGATGATGAGGAAGGGGCGGAATTCCTTATTTATGTTCAAATGTAGGCTTGTTCAAGTGCAAAGGAGACTTCTTGCAAACACTTAAGCTGGCACTTAACTTTATTACTGTGGCAAAACTAAGCATGTGCTTGAGTGGCTGTAGTCAAAACCATAAAATGCTATGGCCTTTACAGCCATGAACCTGCTTTCTGCCTGCTGCACTTAATACATACTGAGAGGTACAGTATGTATTTATCATTGACATTTTATCATGATAAAATTCTCATTAATGTTAAAGGAAGCAGATTTTAAGTAAGAGATCTGCAACACTATCACAGTGGCCCATTGGACAATATAAAAACACTGTCTGCTATTGTACACTGTTGTATATTTAAGCTGTTTTCTTTAGTGCAATTAAAATGACAAAAAATGAAAGCATGTAATTAGCTCTCTGGATAAGGATGACATTTCAGGTTGTGCATCGGGAAATAAGCAGAAATCAAATACGCAAGTTCTAGTATACAATACAGAGAACATACTGAAAGCATACAATCTGTTGTTCAGTTGTGTGTGCCTCTCAGCAAAATTCCCTCTTAAAGCGTTGACCTTTTAGGGGGAAAAAGAAGGTAATTAGCACCATTGTGGTAAATCTTATAAATTCCAACACATTTTGATCAGCCTTAGGACATGAGTTAAGTGGTATGTTTTTAGAAGTAGCAACCTTAAGATCTTACATCAGGCAATGAAAGTCTGATGATTGCTTTCTACATCACCAACTCTGGCTGAACATGGAGATTGTATTCCTGCTTTGCAGGCTTGTGCAGGGGTGCAACCACAGAGCCTGTGACACTCCTGCTGCTGAGGAGTACTGGGGCACAAGGTGGTAGAGGTCACTTTACCACCAACTCAATGTAATTACTCAGCCCAGTGAGCGAGAGTACAAGGCTGTCAAATCGTTGCTTTCATGGGATTGAGCAATCTGATATGAATAAGCCAAGAGAGAACTTTGCTCAGTAGTACCTAATTAAAAGAAAACTGCACGTCTATGAAGAGGCCTGTTTCTTTTCACATATTTAAGCATTTCTTTAATGTCCCAAACCTACAGCTAATTCTCCCCACTGGTTTAAAGAGCTGCAAATTGATGCATTTACTGAAGTCAGCATTGATATTAGATAGTGTAAAAAATAAATCAAGCTCTCTTTCAAGGATAGGAAGAGTACTCAGTATTTCATGTGTTTTATTGGCAATGTCCTTTGCTTGTGTAGACAGCCTTGTCATTGCTGATCAAAGAGGCATTCCAGAATCATCTTGACCTTTGTCCCAAAATTATTTCACTGAGAAGAGCTGCACCAGGTATTCCCATTGCAATGCAGATTTTACTTTTCCTCATCCCACTTCCAATGTAAACTTAGGGCCCAATGTTTATCACCTCTGTGCCTCAACCACTGCCCATGGGGCAGCACATCAGACCAACATCATCTCTGTCCCCCTGGGTGGTACAGCATAATCACCTAAAATATTTACTCTGAAAGTCATCCTTTCAGATTTTTATAATTCAGCTAATAAAGGATGTTATGGAGTTTTACACGTAGTTCATTTTTAGAGGGTGTAAGATGTCCCCAAATTCACAATTTTTCCCTTGAAATCCACACATTCTTCTATTTAAGAGGCAGATGTAATCTTTCAAGGAGAGGTTACAAACCTTAGGGTGGGTTTCTTGATTTCTGAAGGGAGAAACTAACTGATTCTAATAAACTTCCTATGGGAAAGCAATGTTGTTACTTTAGTTATTTTTTTTTTATTATTATTATTATTTGTTTTTTTCTCTATGGTGATGCTGGGATTCAATGAAATTTTTGAGCAACCCCAAGGCATTTATGTCTGTTATATGCCAAAGGCCGCACAGGGCTCATCACAGACCGTGGAATCAGCTTCAGAATTAGGCTGAGCATCAACCTGGATTACTATTGTAATCGCTTTGCTTAAACTGAGAGAACAAAAAGGAAGAAATAAAACAAAGTCACTGTGGCACATGGTGGATGCTGTTCCCACACAAAGAGTGGCTGGCACTGGTTAAGGGCACCTCGCCACGTTTTGAGGGAGAGAATAATCTGAGTTACGCTTTTTGCGTAAAGGTGAGTGTTCTCAGCGACACGAGAACGCGTTCCTACCCTTAAAAAGCAAACAAGGTTGGAACGGGCGGCCTCACGCCTCAGGGGCTGCTCCGCCACCCGCAGCCGGCCTACTGTACTGCGCATGCGCTCTCACCCGCCCTCCCTGGGCAGTGGCGGCGGCGGCGCCTGCGCACTGAGGGGCCGCGGGGCGGGGCTCGCGTTCACCCTGGTAACAGCACCGCTGCGGGGCCGCGCCCTGCCCGAGCCGTCCCAGCCGCCATGCAGGGCGAGGACGCCCGATACCTCAAGAGGTAAGCGGGAGAAGCGGCTGGAGCGCTCGGGGGGCGGGCGGGGACGGCGATGTGCTGTAGGGGCGGCAGGCTGTGGTGGCGGGGGGGGGGTTGCTGGGGGATTGAGGCTGTGGTGGAGGTGGCGGTGCTGCTGAGGCGCCGCGGGGTGCCGGGTTTTGCTGGGGAATGAATGAGGTGGGTGGTAAGCTGGTGGTAATTGGTGGCAGGGATGTTTTAGAGGGGTGCCCCGGTCTGCGGTGACCGGTGGCATCTGTGTGTGTCTGGGGTGCCGAGGTAGAGGCTGGTGAGGGGTGAAGGGGAGCTGGGTGTGGATAGAATGGCTGAAAAAGGTAGCAGGTGGATGAGTGATCCTCAGGGATTAATGGCTCTTTTATCTTGTGCGGCAGTGAGGCCAGTCAGACTACCACACAGGGTCTGGTTAGGGAACTATAGCATCAGTGTTGTTGTAGAGCAGAAGCACTGGCTGGCAGTCCCACAGATATCACAACTCCAAGGCCTCCTTTAGGCTTGGTTTGTGAACAGTGTTGCTTTCTGCTGCTGTATGAGCGATGTTATCTATCTCATCTTGAATTTGATGGAGTTTGTTGTCCTTTTTTTCCTTTCTTTTCTGTGGTGTTCAGCAGCATTTGCAGATCTTGCTGATGGGCTGTCTGGGTTTTGCTTTTTTCCCTGATATGTCACATATTAAGACTCCAATATTAATTGGAAATGGTGGGGAGAAAAAACCTCTCAATAATCTTTGACACTCATTAATGCTGTCATGTAAATGTGAAAGCAGCTACAAATCAAAGGGCTGCCTGTAAGGAAACAGCTGTGATTTCATAGCAGTGCCCATTTCTAGCTTTGCATGCTCTGTTTGTGCCACCTTACGTGACCTTGCAGGAATCTTCTTTTGTAGTTATCACTGTAATAAGCATCATTTTATTGTTTTAGGGAACACGAACCAAAAAACAGCTGCTGTGCTCTTTAACGTGACAAGGCTTGTGAGCAAGTCCAGTGTTTCTCTGATCTCTGTTTCCCTTTGTCATCCTCCTTGCGTAGTCCCCCTCCCACCATGTCAGACATGCAAGGATTTGTTACTGGATTTTCAGCTTTATCCACGTGTGTAGTTTGTGCCACTTTTAATTAGGATAGTTTGATTTTGCTTCCCCCCCCCCCCCTCGAAGGAATCAGTCCATAAAGGGCATTCATGCACCAGCTTTGGTATGTGAGCTCAGCTGGCACTGCCTTTGTAGAAAAGGCCTTCCTCCTTTCAAAACTTGGATAGAGTAGGATTCTGGTTGACAGAGTAGGCAGATGAAGGGGAGGACAAGCCGCTGTGTGCAGACACCCCCCTGTGCATTGCTGCTTCTAGCAGAACATCTGTATGCTCACTTGGTTTATGAAGTTATTAGGTGCTTGCAAACTCAAGATGGATAGAAAAATCAATAAAGCAGATGTTTGTTCGTTAGGAGTGGAAGAGGGGGTCTTTAAATAATATACTTTTTGTGGTGCTGGCATTCTGAGTACAGTGGTCTCCAAACAGTATGCAGTTTTAGTGTCTGTGTGATGCATTTCAGTGTAGGTTTTTAAGCATTTCAGAGGAAGAGATTGAATGTGAATTGATTCGTGAATCATACAGCCAGGAAGTAGCTCAGTGAGGGCGGTTATCAGGATGAGAGGACAAAATCTCTGCAGCTGTATGTTCTTTAGCTTACCCATCTGTCCCTCTTAAGGAAGGGGAAAAAAAAAAAACAAACAGGAAATGTTAAAACTAAGCAGTCTTAGGCTGAGATTCTGCTGGTAACTAAGCTCATCAGTGGCTTACTGCTGCCAAAAGGAGATCTCTTGCCTTCATTTTTATCCCTGCTCGTAGCTAGAAATTGTTATTCCCTTTGTACATTGCACTTTAATTGAGTAACACATGGAAAATCTCCTGCTGCCCAGAACATGACGAGTTCTCTTTTAACTTGCTGGAAGAGGCTGTGAAGGGGTTTGCTTGTGTTGAACTAAAATGACTGCTGGGAGCAGGGAAACCATGGGAAGATCAAATTCTTTCTGCAGTGATAAATTGCTAGTTCAGATTAGTTCTTGTATACACTGCTCCTTCAGGCCTGTTTGTTCACCACCCAACCTTTTCTTTATATCTGTGTAAATGACCTAGCCATCACTTAATAGGGGTTTGTCTGTCAGGTGGAGCATTTGTGGTTAGGATCCTCTGGTATGTGTAAATGTGGGGGAAATACATCTAGGAGTAAAGTGAAATGTTGATTTCTTTTGAAATAGATTCCCACAAGCTTTTTGCTTCAGAAGACTGAACCTCATGAGGCTTCTATATGAGAACAGCCTGACATGGAGCATCTGCTCCGAAGTACCGTTAAATGAAAACACAAATCTCTTCCAAAGCGTTAAGTGATAAATGGAGTTTTGCTCCAGTCTCCTCAAGGAGGGTGTTGTTTTTCAGCAGTGAGCTGTATTTGTTTGCCCTGTAGTTTTATGTCTTTGTAAAGCTTGTGGTTGAACTCTGCTTTCCTTCCCACAGTATCCTTTACAGGGTTATTTGGGTGGCTGTGAATATCTCAAGAACCAGGTGCTTTTTGCAGTTGCATCTCTGCAGAAGGAAACTGCTGAATGAAAGAAGGCATGACTTCCAAAATTTTTCTGTTGAGTGGTTACACTGAAGGCTACATCCAGGTTCACTAACATTTTTAGCTCTGTGAGGCATAACAAATCTTCCTTGGTCTAATTGACCCTGCGCCACCACTAGCTGCCACCTGACTTACAGTGCTTGCAAAGTCACCTGTAGATCTCATAAAACAGAAGCTGTATTAAAAACATAACAGCAAAACCCAAAAACACTACAACCAATCAAAACCAAAAACTGACCCACATTACAAGTGGTTTTTTTTCACCTGCAGTGTTTTGGCAGCTGGGTTGATAACATAGCTGTACACAGTCTGTTGGCAGTACTAAGGACGAAAAGATAAGTGTCAGTTTTACCACTAACGACAGATGTGTAAATGTATTCTATGGATGTGGTTTTGCTGTCACTTAAGAACATGGCTCTCATAGTTCAGCATGACCGCGGTGTTTCTGGCCTAATTAAGTAAGCAAGTCAGACACTTCTGTCAGTGCTTTCTTGGAGAATGTTTTTCCCAAATATGTGTAGCTGTAATAAAGCAGGTAGACATGCTTGACTTACACACCTGTGGATGGCAGCTGTTGGTCTGGTATTCCCCTAAGCCTGGCAACAAACACCATGAGGCAAGTAACAGTAGTGAATGGGTTTATGTTTCAGTAGAGAATAGAGAATTTGGGACTAAAATTTTACCATGAGTGAATTACAAATAATTTGAACTGTCAAGGTTTAGATAAACCTGCTAAGTTAGTCTTAGAGCAAAAATTCTCACTTGTAAGTGGCAGTACTTGTACCACTTGATCAATTAGCAGAAGAGTCTGCAGTGCAGATTAAGGGATCTGGGAAATTCACCTTTATGAAGTGCATCTTTGTTGTTGTTAATCTTTGTGAAGATTAAGCTTCTTTCAACCAAGAGTGGCCGATGACTTGGGTGTTTCTGTACATACAAGAGGTAGTACTTAAGAATAAACATTGGTACAGCTGTCTGAAATGAAGAAATGTGTTGTGGAAGGAGGACAATGCTTGGGGTGAGGATATAGAGCTGGAGACTGGTTGTTGTTAATGATCTATGTTCTAGCATGATTTTTGAGCCTTTCAATTAATCAGTAACTTGGTTTTTCTCTGCAGGAAGGTAAAAGGAGGCAACATAGATGTGCATCCATCAGAGAAAGCCCTCATTGTTCACTATGAAGTGGAAGCAACAATTCTGGGGGAGACAGGAGACCCTATGCTGGGGGAGCGCAAAGAGTGTCAGAAAATGTAAGGTCGCAAGTTCTAGGTTTGTTTTATCTCGGTCACAAATTATTTTTGAAAATTTGAGCGGACGTGACTACCTGTGTGAGTCCATGTAAGAAAAGTAATAGAGGGAAAGAATCCTGAGACTGTTTTTGAGGGTACCAGACGTGTTCATCTGTTTCAGATGAATCAGCATAACTCACATTTGCAATTTGCTGGAATTCATTTTTGCTTCATCCTTTTGTTAGTACTCACAGAGATTTCTTGCTGATCATTGCTTGTGGGAGTTTTACTGTAGGTCTGTCAGAACTGTGAGATACACCTGATGCTGCATTTGCAGGCACTGTGAAAGTAACTTCCTTCTGTAGCTCTTAGATGTGTGTAAAGTCAAAGGGCTCAAGATACAAGGATCTAAAATATGAGACCTTTCTAACTCTTTTGCAGCATTCGGCTAAAGAGTCTCAATGCGAATACAGACATTGCTTCCCTGGCTCGAAAGGTGGTTGAAGAATGCAAGCTCATTCACCCCTCCAAACTTGCAGAAGTAGAACAGCTGTTGTACTATCTACAGAATCGCAGAGATGCGTCAGCAGGAAAAGGTAAATAGTACAAGAACAAGGTAGCTTGAGGCTGAGGTCTTTCAGCGTTAGAAAAACTGCTGTGCAAGGTTTTCTTTAGCTGAGGTCCTAACTTGCTTGGTGTACAAGCTCCCACGTTGAAAATGGGAAAGATGTGTAATTAAACCACACTTGAGGGGAAAAAAAAAAAAGGCAATCATGAAGTGATGCCTGCAGGGGGGTGGGGCAGGTGGAAGCTAGAATTGTCATTTTAATTATCAAAATATGTGTCGTGGCCTGTCGCAGGGCAGCCTTGCTACATTGTGCAAGCAGATTCAAAGCTATTGAGGTGTCTTACTGTGGAAAGGAGGGTTTTTTTCCTTGCTGGACGCAAGAGGACTTTGAGCTTCATTGTACCAGAATGTGTACTCTTGGAAGAAATGTGTTTTTGTCTATGAATATGTGTAAGTTAAATGCAATTATGTTTTTTCATTATAGAAAAGAAGGAGAAATCCAGTAAGCCAAAAGATCCACCACCATTTGAAGGCATGGAGGTAAATATTGGTGTTAGATTAGCAAAGAAAAAAAAAAAATTACTACTAAAAAGTGGTTATATAAATGGGGAGGGGAAATGCTTAATTCTGTGTAATGGTGAGTTGTTTTTTCCTTTTTTGTGTGTGTGTGTTTCTTTTTAAACAATGAACTTGGTTTAGATATATTGCACAATGGAAAAAAATCATCTCCATAAAGGGTAAAATATGTGACTTTCATACTTCCTCCTCATCTGTAGCACACAGCAGGACAGCAAGAGAGGTCTGGAACATAGGACAGGATGCAGGGAGTCATGTCTGAGCATCCTTTTGTTTTTTGTAATTAAATCTTCTCAGATTTCCTGGTGCTTGTTGGCTGTGATTCTGCGTGTTGATTTTTTTTTTGAGTGTTTTATCCTTTCCAAATATCTTAACTCAAAGCTCTGCTTTCTTTCGTCTTGTGATTGAGAAACACTGTGATCAGTCGTATTAAACTGACATCTCTTTATCTGTAAAACCGTTGCTTATGACTGCTTTCAGATTGATGAGGTTGCCAATATCAATGACATGGATGAGTACATTGAATTATTGTATGAGGACATTCCTGACAAAGTGCGTGGCTCTGCCCTCATCTTGCAGCTGGCTCGGAATCCTGACAACCTGGAAGAACTGCTTATTAATGGTAACAAGGGTTTGAAACTTCTCTTAATGTTATGTTGCTTTTGTGGTGCGTTCTTGATGAAAAAGCAGTTTGTTTTTCATTTGAGATTTTCTGTGGCGTTATGCTATAGCTAAATATTATGCTTGCTCTCAATAACATGCTAGGCTGTGCTTCTCAGTTCATAATGAACTGGCTGTCAAACTCCAGTTAGATCTCACCACAAATGGACACAACTTAGGCTGTCCATAGGTAGACCAGAAATCATCCAGGTTCAACTTCAGCTGTTTTTTTTCTCATCTTATTAAGTTGGCATTGGTACTGGAGACAAAAAAAAGAGTTGCATTCTGAAGATCAAGACCATAGATGGTTTGAAAACAGGATTTGCAGTCTCACGTAATTATAGATGTTAGGTTTCCAAGAGAATAAATTGACTGTGGATATGTCATCCAACTATTTCACTAGTGTAGCATGCTTCTTTGGTTTAAGGATCCATTTTAAAACTAGAATTCTCTCTGTGACATTCACGCTGTTGTAACTGTCTGTTTATGTATGTGTGCTGCCATGTATTGTGTCAAGGTGAGTCTGACAAAGAGAAGATGCACTCAGTCCAAACCAGGCTTTGAAACAGACGATAGGCTCATGTCTTGTTAATTTAGTTCTCTCCTTCCTTGTCTCCCATGTGTATTTTATTGATTCTTCTCTCCTGACATTCTTTAAGTGATTGTAGTGGAAATGCTAAGTCATGGCTTGAAGCAGTGATTGAGCACCTGGTAGGAAGGCAGGGCCAACCCAGGGGAGCTCAAGTGTGTACCATAGTACACCTGAGTGATGGAAGGGATAGAGCCAGGATCCCCCCCCCTTCCCAGTCCTCATTTAAGGGTTGGCAGTGGAGGTGAGGGTGTCTTGCTGGAGGTCCCTGCCTACCTGAGGCCTTCCAAAGGTAAGCAGCTTTTCTTCCTTTGTTTCTATGTCCACAGCTGCTGTATTTGGGCTTGTTCTCATTTGCTGCAGCCTAGGATTGTGCCAGCCTGTTGCTACTGCTGTATTTTCCATCATGTTATAGCATTACAGCAATGAATGTGCTATGTCCATCCTACAACGTCCATAAGTAAGATTATTGCAAGAATTGGGGTGGGTGTAAAGAAATAGAAAGTAGTGAATGGAAAAAGTGACAGTTGTTAAGGCAGAACTGAAATAGAATTTGAAAGTGATGTGTTGATTTTTGTCACGAGGAGCCAAAGTGTAGTATGGAGGGCACAGGTGATAGAGATCACAACATTTCAAAGTCAGTAGTAGGCTTAAGATTGTGTTAATGCTTGGTTTCACTGTCCTTTCTTATTGCCTCTTGTTGATGCTTGTGAGTGGCCAGTCAGGGTGCTCTGTACCATCTGCAAGCAGAACCTTTTGAGCAGTGTTAACTGTCAAAGTGAGATAACTCTGAAAAGCTTCTCTTTAAACAATCAAACAACAAGACGTGCAGAATAAAGTGCATTCAGACTTTGTCTTTCAAGAGAAAAGGAGGGATATGAAATTCTGGTGCTCATCTAACTCTTGTTTTGCTTTAGAAACTGCCCTGGGTGCATTGGCTAGAGTGCTGCGAGAAGACTGGAAACAAAGTGTGGAACTTGCTACTAATATAATATATATTTTCTTCTGCTTCTCAAGGTAAGTTCAGAGTCTCTGTGTATAGGAAGATAAGGAACATTTTTTTCTCTGCTTAGTTACTTTCCATTTCTTTGCACTGTGCTACAAAACCTTGCTGACAAAAGGGCAAGATATTCCTGATTTAGTAACACCTGTTAAATGGCAAAATTGAGGCATAGAAAGAATCCCCTTGGTGAGGTGCTTTGTAGTTGAGCTGGGAAGAAGCTAATAAGGCTTTTGACCTGTAGGTAAGATGCCGTGCTACTATCTTCTGTTTCCTTCAGCATGTCTCACAGGGAAAAAAGGGTATTCAAAACTGAGGTGAGTGCTTGCTCTTATTGGATATGCCAGCATTCCAGCATACCCTGCGTATGGTTTGCATTGCAACTTGATTTTGGGTCTCTGTTATAGTTCATGTGAGTAGAAGATTCTCTGTAGCTCTTACAGCATGAGAAGTGAGGTTAACTGGAAACCATTTTCCTGTATGCATGAAAATTAGAATGCATTGTTATTCTGACTTGGAACAACACATGGAGATGTCTGTGTTTCATCCATTATGAAGAAAGAATTTCTCTTTGGGACCATAATTTCAGATCAAAAATACAAGACCTGTATTTCTATTTTATATTTTAAGTTCATGCCTTGAAGAACTTAACTGCTGTAGTAACTTTTTCCCCTTAACTGTTTTGCTGTGTCATCTTGACTGTGCAAGATGTTTTCTTGTGCTTTTGAAAACTTGAAAAGAGTATTCATGTTTTAGATCATTGTTTTGGAGTAATTTTCCAGAAAGAAACACTCTGTAATATTGCAGAAAGTAGCTATTTTTTAAAATAATAATCAGGTGGTGTAGCATTGGAACCTTGCTATCTTAGATGTCAGAACAGTTTTAAGGTTGTTTGCATTTACTTCTTTCCTTCTTCAATGTAGTTTTTCTCAATTTCATGGCATAATCACACACTACAAAATTGGAGCTCTGTGTATGAACATCATAGACCATGAGCTGAAGAGACATGAGCTCTGGCAGGAAGAACTTGCTAAAAAGAAGAAAGCTGATATCCTTTTGATGGGCTGGGGCAGCTTGATGGTTCTTGCCTTGTATTGGTAGCTGTTGTTGAGTTACATGTGATTAGCATACAGCAATTACTGTCAAAGCAGTAAAAAAGAAATTAGAATTGCAAAATATAATTGTAGATATGAAAAGGACTGTGAGAAGTTTGAGCTATTGAAGAGATCATTCTAAAGCTATTAAACAACACAAGTGTATTATTGTACGAGCAGTGTGTCCTGGGAGCATTTCTGCTGAGTACTGAGTATAGAATATATCCAGGAATAGGGGGGAAAAAGTACTGGAGATGACAGTGAGTTGTTGGGGAGATAATGTCTTTCCACTAAGGACACCAGTCATCCAGACTGTTTAACTTCTGTCTGAACTCCTTAACTTCTGCAATTTACTTGATGAAGATCCTGAAAATCAAACCTTGAAGAAGGACTATGAGAAAACCTACAAGAAATATCAAGGGCTGGTTGTCAAGCAGGAGCAGCTACTCAGAGGTATGGAAATCAAATTATTGCTTAATGTGGGTAGAGAGTATTCTTGAATGCTGGTTTATAAGCATGACAGCTTAAACATACTGAATGTGGATGAATGTGGAAGAGCTTGACAGAAGAACAGAGAGAAGACAAATAATCAGAATGGCTGACAGCATGTTAACAATTTCTTAAAGTGATCTGTCAGTCTTGAAGAAAACAGTGTTCAACTTTTTTGTTTCTTTTAATGGTGGTAATTTCTTTTTTACATTTTAATAGATTTATTTGTCTGTGTCTTTCTGGGTTGGCCTGTGTCTGAATAATGTTGAGTAACTCTCACCCTGTCTTGATTTCTGTATTCAAATAGACTTCAATGTCAGATTGAGACGGTCTTGAGTAGCAAGACTATCCTGGAAAGGCTTTTTAGTGACTTCCATTTTAATTAAAAAGGAAAAAAAAAAAAATAAAATGCTTCTAGTGATCATAAACCTCATGATTTTAATTTTTATAGAATTACTGTTAAAAATCATAGTTTTGTTTTCTAAATAGGAGTAAAAAGCATTTATAGTTAGTTTTGTTGGAAATGCATTAGAAAGGCAGTGGAATGCTTCTGAAGGTCTTGTCTTAAGTACTTAAAGTGTATGTAGAGACTCAGGTAATTCCACTGTCTTTGACCTGTTGGTATGATTCGTATTGAATTTATTAGTTGCGCTTTACCTGCTCCTGAATCTTGCTGAGGACACTCGCACCGAGCTGAAGATGAGAAACAAGAACATTGTCCATATGTTAGTGAAAGCCCTGGACCGTGATAATTTTGAGCTGCTTATCCTGGTTGTATCTTTCTTGAAGAAACTCAGCATTTTCATGGAGAACAAAAACGATATGGTAAGGCCCACAGCACTCCACTGCAATGTCAGAAAATTACGCAGTGTCTGGAAACTTTGTATGGCTGAAAGGAAGAGATATCTCTGTTGTCACCCTAGCTGGCCCTGATTATCCTGTTTCATTATGAGTTAAAAGGAAGGAAATAAAACGTTAAGCTGCAACATGCTACAAAAAAGTCCTGTAATTCCAAACAGTGAAACTAAATACATGGAATTCCAAATTTAAGTTATCATTCCAGAGTTTGTCATACCTGTGCTTCTGGAGGTGTCCGTGATCCTGCCCCTGAATTCGACTTGCATGGTCAGATATTGAGTATCCCAAGGATTGTCTTGGAAAGAGAGTTATCTTTTTACAGTCTGCTTGACTACTTTGGCCTTCGAGGGCACCTTAGAGCTGTTCCTTTATGCTGCCAATAGCTCACAGGAATTTGAAGCAGTGATGTTTTTCTTAAACTTTTGTAATCTGAAACTTCTGAAATTGTAGGATTTTTTTTCTTCCTGAAGAAAGCTTCCTTATGCTCTAGGCAAGTATCTGGTTTACTGAATTCCCAGCGGATTTTAGTAGATGCCCGCCTTTGTTTCTGTGCTTTTATACAGTTGTTGAAATAAAAATGATAAATTTTCCTTATCCAAGAGGTAATCTGAGATTAATGTCAGACATGAGAGATGAAAAGATCTGTGTAATAGAAAATTAATTGCATCTTTGTTACTGGAATTCTATTATACTCTTGCCTAAGCACTAAATGCTGTCGACAGCGTGCATCTCCTGCATTTATATACAACTATCCTATTTCTTAACGAATATTAAGATCATGTAGACTATTTATTAGGTGATCAATCTTTTATTTATTTTATAGCTGTCTGGTGCCCTGAGGGACTTTATTAGGAAAATAAGGATTACAGCCCTGCTTATTGCTGGTGTGCTTTGAATATTCAGTTTCATTCAACAGGAAGATGAATGGAACAAAATTGTTGGGTTTATTTTATTGCAGAGTGTTTGAAATGTAGCATGCAAATCTTTTAAAATTTTTTCAAAACAAGTCATCTGTATGAGTATCTTTCTGGTAAAAGATGTGTGCTTTTTTTTTTTCCTGAGTATTATGAAGGAAGGGTACCTATGAAGGAGGTGCTCTCATATTTTTATTAGGCTGTAATACACAAATATTGAAGGCGAAATAAGCTGAGGCAATGGTGCAGTGTCTGCTTCTAAGTAAAGCTAAATAATCCACTTATTTATAGCACATTCTTTCATTTGGTATTCAAATGCAGTATTAAATTCAAAGCAGCGAAGTAGGAGTTCTTGGTATCTGATGGTTTCTGATCAAAAGGATCCAGTTGTTTGCTTATTGCACTGTGCCACGTGAAGAGAGCTGTAGTTTCTTTTCTTAGAACTAATCCTCTGTGTATTTATAAGTGGAGTGCTAATTATGTCCCTGCAAAAGCTTATTTTTATGTTCTTCCTTCTGGCCAAGGAAGGTTCCAGGAGAGAATGAATGCTGTCAAAAAATTATGTCAAATAAAAGCAGATAAATGATGTTTAAAAACAATAAAAACTTTCTGAAGCCTTGCCATTCAGTGCTCAGATGTCTTTTCTGACTGGTGTAGTGGATCTCAGGAATGGATAGCACTTCTCAGTTCCTGGATTCCACTTCTTAGTTTGAAAGTGTTACATGTGAGAGAATGTGTAAGTTCTGTCTAGGGGTTTGTGTTAGATTCATAATTAAAGATCTCAGATTCTTTTTGGATGCAGATTCTGTCTTTCTTGGCTGGGCATCTCCCTTCAATATCAGTTGCTGTAGGATTGTTCCCATTTAAATGGTTAGCCATTCTCCTTTCCTAATTTCACCTTGCAAGTGATGCCTCTAGATTATACTCTTACAGTATTCCATTTGTGAGGTGTTTTTAAGATGTCTGAACTGTTTCAACTTTTTTTAAATCGACTGGATGAAATAAACCAATCCAGAAGGCTTTAACTACTAAGACATAAGAGAACCTGCTTCAGATGAAAATGCTTTGACAGTTACTGTTAAGTGCAGAAATTCCACTGCACGTGTTGCATGGCTGCATCTGAATGTACAGTACATTCAGAGGGCTTTTACGTTGAAGATAAAGTTGTGTTAGGATGGGTTATGGATTTTTCTTTTTTTTTTTTGTTTATATACAGGTAGAAATGGATATTGTTGAAAAGCTTGTGAAAATGGTACCTTGTGAACATGAAGACCTACTGAACATCACCCTCCGACTCTTACTGAATCTCTCCTTTGACACAAGCCTGAGAAATAAAATGGTGCAAGTTGGTCTGCTTCCCAAACTCACTGCACTCCTAGGTATGTTTTGTTCCAAGGTGGACACTTCAGCAGGTGGCAGCAAAGCTATTTTGTGATATATCATGGCAAGAAGTTGCTGGATTCATTTTCTCTTTGCCAAGGAACTTCTTCACCACTCCCAACTTCTATCATTTAGATAATCTTTTTGAGATGCAGGTTTAAATTAAAGTCTAAAATGATGCAGTTCCTAGTAGTTTTATTGCTAAGTTCTCTTACACTGTTGAATGAGTCTTTAAAAATAACTTTGCTATCTAAGTGAAAATCGTTTGTGCTGACTCATGGGCAGTGCTTGTAATCTTAGGGGAGGAAAAATAGGAGTATAATAGGAAAAATAGCCTGCAATTTCAGTGAGCTTACTTGCTCAAGATACCTGTTATCTTTTTTACGAAGCTAGCTGTATGTGCTGCTTCATGTTACCATAGTGGTCCGTGTGGAGACCAAAAAATTCACAGCTTTCTCAGCCTCAGCTGTGGACAGTGCTGACTTTTTGTTCTTAGACTTTGTGCTCAACAGTCTGTAATGTGTTAAGATTGTGTGAGAACTTGACAACAAAAAAGTTTTCCCACTTTCGCTATAGGGCAAAGCTATGGAGACTATGAGGAGTCTGGGAAAAGCAGGGGGTTGTCTAACTTGATTCTTATTTTACAGTGGAGCTCTCGAGAAGGAGGTGTCATTACTTCCTGTGTGTTCATTTGGCTGATGCTATCTATAAACCACTCTAGTAGACATACAGAATGTTTGGCTGTAAGGATTGCTGAGTGTTCATTTCTAAGTGGGAGTTGAGGATCTTGTTGTGAAGCCTTACGTGCATAAAGCGCTGACTCAAGACATTGAGTTTTCTGTGATTTGTTGCGTTCAATGCAGTATCCAGATGTGACAGATGGTCTGGAATGCAGAGCTTTCTCCTCTACCTTTGTTTAGGATTATTTGTTTTCTCTGTTCTGCAGTAAATCTCAGCATGGCCTTATTCTTTTTAGTACTCATCATGAAAACTTAGAGAATTGTTGCTCTGAGAGCAGCGTTAGTGATTACTACAATGGCTGTCTGACATATCCTGAAGTTCCTCAGTTTTTTTAAGGCTTTCCATCCCACAGCCATGTTTGCATTTAATGTCCTTCTCTAACCTGAGATAGGAGAAATAAGAAAAATGGAATTTGGAATCCATCTTTTTGCATTTTTTTTCCACTGTTCTTCTTGAGATCATGCTTTGTAACAGTAAAGGAGGCCAAGAAGTGGAAACTGGTCAGGAAGTGTATTTTCTTCTGTTTAAGATGGGGTCTTGCTAGGTAGTCAGGTTCAGCTTGGTCTATGGCTTCTAGGTACTAGTCACCCTAAGCAGT
The DNA here is from genome assembly GCF_951394365.1 of Tetrao urogallus. Taxonomy (NCBI): domain Eukaryota; kingdom Metazoa; phylum Chordata; class Aves; order Galliformes; family Phasianidae; genus Tetrao; species Tetrao urogallus. The sequence continues at coordinate 24,072,068 of NC_136818.1, forward strand.
GGCACAACGCAAACCACTGAAATCTTTTCTAACAGAAATTCCCTGTTTAATATAGGAGTCAGACTAAACTCATCAGTTAGATATCTGCTTTCTAGTCTGATTCTAATGTGGAAAAGAGAATCTCTCTTCAAATGCCATTCCCTTGGGCTTGAATATAGACTTGTAAGAAAGGCTGATTATCTCAGAAGAACTGGCTGCTAACATCTCAGTCAGATCCTGAAGTCCCTGTTAAGGCAATCTATGGCAAGTTCTGCTAGTGCTTCCAGTAGCTTCACTGTCTGCACTTGGCTCCTTGAACAGTTTTTCCCTTGTGTAGGAAGCTTGTAGCCCTTTTTTTATGCTTGGAAGCACGTACTGTTTAACCTGGCTCCCTCCTGTAGAATTGTTTGATGCTTATTTTGTGATGTGCTGATTAGAAAAGAAAGTAATAGATAATTTTCTGCGTAAATTTTCTAAGTCAGCTATGTGATTCCTAAGACTTTCCTTGATAAAGTGATTTGTGTCATTCTCCATGACATTGCTTTGTGTATTCTAGCTCAAGGAAGCCTGCAACCTTAATAATATAATAATTATGGGCTAAAATACCCTTTTTATACAGATTACTTGGGCATTAAACACATTATTCAAGTCAGTACCCCTCAGCTTACATTTGCAGGTCACCTTAAAGTGCTGACAAATTTCAGCAGCTGTTGACAAGTCACCATACAGCTCCTAATGCCAAGAGGTCAGGTTTGTTGACTCAGCCTACTGAAACTTAACATTTGTGCATGCTGTGCCTTTCAGTCTTTTGCGCTGTGTTTGAGATGAGTATAAATTAAGTGTAGTAGGTGCTTAAGGGGGAAGGTGAGATTGTGAGAAAGGAAAGAGTGGGATTTGTCAGGCAGCAGTTTAAGACTGAGCACTGAGATGGTTTTCTTTGACAACGTTGAGTCCTGGATGACGTGCAGGTTTCCCAAGGGACTCTGGATGGCTTGGGAGCAGGAGCGCTCTTAATGTAGCTTGAAGTTAGAAGCAGAGGAAGCAGAATGACTTCAACCATGCTAGCAAAGGAATGGACTAAGTATGACGTGGATACATTGGAGAAAGGCCATCTTCTTGTCTTTTGCTCTTGCGTGCTGAGGCTGCTGTTGAAAGAAAGGACATGAGAAATTCTGCTTAGTCTTGGTTTTCATTTTAATTAGCCTTTTCTTTTTAATAGTGCCAATGCCTGCTTCCCCGTGTAGCTTTGCCAGTCAACACCACTTGCTAGTTTTCGCGGCTTCTCTTCACAAGTCTCAAGTATTGTATGTGACAAGACTCCTCTTGTTCCCTCCAGGAGCCCAAGTTAATCAGCTACAGCTGATCTTTGTTATACTGTGACTCTCAAAGAGCTGGGTACAGCTGAGGGAAACTTGGCTTCAGACTTACCAATCAGGAGCTGGAGCAGAGCTGTGGAGGCCTATGGGATTATAGTCTGGTGTGTTCAAGTTTTTCCATGCACAAGCTATGTGAAGTATGGGAAGAGATTTTGTTGCCTTCAGTTCTTGAATAAAACCTTATAATTGCTAGTCACCAGTGCCTTGCTGAGAACAGTTTTGTACTTATGGCCTTGCCTAAATACCTAGAAATTATACTTACGGAGTGATCATATTTTTATGCATTCTCCATGTGTACGCTTTATGTGCCAGAAATACAATTTCAGTGGATTCAAGTGAGAATCTGTGAATCCACTGAGTGGTTCAAACTATTTGCTTGCCAGAGATGTGAAAAACCCAGATTCAGTGCCCTCTAATCATCACCTTGGAATGAAAGGCCAAAGTTGTACATCATAGAATACTGTGTGGAAGTTTGCTTTGCTTGCGCTTTGCTTTGCATGACATAATTCAAAGGGAGTATAATAAGGACTTGCTCCAAATGCAGTCGAGTTTGATGGTTAGTGAATTTGCTTGTGGAAGTTATTCTCATTGAAAGGGTAAAACATAGAGCTAAACTTTAAAGGAAGGATATGAATTTGTTTTCTTAATCCCTGTAAGCTTTCTACTGTTGGACAAAAGGGAAATGCTACCCTTCTTTTTTCATAGTCCTTGCCCTGTGTGATTGGTGTCTGAAGTAAACACTTTGGCAGCAGACAGAAAAAATAAAACACTGTCTACAAGGAAGAGTGAAATAACTATTTGTTTGGACCAAATCCACTTTGTTTTTCAGTTAACTGGCCAAACCAAATGCAAAATTTGGTGCAGCTCTTGAATACATGCACAGCTTGTGATTCACATTACACATCACAATAAGGGTGCTCTTTTGTGCTGTGTCTGAGTGGTTTCTCGGTCTTTGTGAAATGAGACCAACAGTTCTTCATTCTCTCTGAGACCAGCAGGCAGCTTGCTCAGCAGAACCAGCTGAGTGCTGCTGTGCGTGTGATGGCAGGCTGCATATTCTTCTTGGTGGACTCCCGTTCAGAAGAAGCTCCTGGCAATAGAGGATGTGGCAAGCAGTACTGGGGTTTGTGCCCTCCCATGAGTTAGTAATTTCTGTCAAAATGATAGAAATGCTAGGGGATGATGTGGGAGCTCTTACAGTGGGAAATACATTGCTACGCAAAGGTAAATGGGTAGGGAAGATCTGTTCCTTGAAAGAGTAGCTCTGGCTGCATGCAGGGAGTGAATGGTTTGTGATTTGTGCATTTGTCCTCTGCTCTGGAGCTGCTGGACAGTTTTTAGGGGTATTGAATGTGTATTGTCTTGAAATTTGTTTTTTTTTTCACTTCCCAGTGCAAGCCATGTTTAAAGAACTCAATATGCTTGGAAGCCAAGCTGAAGTATCTCATCATTGTTGCTCAGAATTATGAGCTGGTTTTTTTTTGTTTGTTTGTTTTTTGTTTTTTTTTTGAGGAAAAAAAAAAAAAAACGAAGCTCTCATTGAACACAGAGATTTGTGAGCTGAAAAGCAGAGTTGCAGAATACTGACAGTTAAAATTTCAGCCCAAATGGGACACGGAGTGCTGAAGGGTTATGGATGTGTCTGTGGAAGTGTTAGGCAGTGCCAGGGTGTTCCACCTCAAAAATGATGGACATCACAGGTTATTTTTTTTTTTTTTCAGTACCGGTTACTGTGACAGAAAGAATTGTTTTTATGGGTTTCAATTTCCATGTAGCCAAGTAGCGCTTGTTACACATCACAGCGAATTGCCACGTGAACAGTCCCAAGCAGCAAGTAGTTTGCCTGGGCACAGTACATACTGAGCTCATGTACTTCATTACTGTGAGCATCCTGGTCTATGTCCTTAATGTCTTCATGTTCCAAGACTTACTGTCAGCACACTGAGAGGTAACAGCCTCTTAATTTGTGGTAGAAGTCTGGGAGTTGTGCAGTAGCTTACAAACTCCAAAGTAGGTCAAACTTTTCCTGTATTCAGGCTCTTTATTAAAGCTGGAGATAGGGATGGTGAGCTACTTTGTCAGTCTGTGACTTATTCTTCACTGAAGAGTCTGCCTTCATTGGCTCCATCAACAGAATCTTTGAGTTCTATGTTATAATACCTGTCTGGTTTTTTTTTTACTTGCTGGAAACTGCTGAAATTTGTTTGATATTTTTCCACTCCTTACAAGTTAGGTTTAATGAGCAATCACAGAATTGCCAAGCAGTTGTATTTTCGATGTCTTAACAACCAGATCTTGATAATGGTATGCAGCCAAGGTGTGTTGTATGTTGACTGCTGTTTAAAAACCCAAGAAGTAGTTTGCTCTCTAATTAATGGAGTGCTGTGGGTTTTTTAATGTTCTATTCCTTTTATGAAAGTTTCTTTTAAGAAGGCTTAAAGTAGATGTGTTCTCTTTATGAGTTTGCTTGGCCTTTTTGTAATGAACTTATTATGGAGCTTCACACATCTGTTGGAAAATGGAGCTTCTTATAGGCTACTGCAGTGTTTTTTCTGATTTTAATAGGCCTCCTTTATCCTATAAAGAAACATACTTTTTTTTTACCTGATCAAGTGAGCAAACAATAGGGGTCAGATGTGGCAAAGACCCTAACAGAAAGCACATGTCCAACCATCAGGGTGAGGTAAAGTCATATCGGGATTGCTTGAAGTTATTAATGGCAGTAAAATTTATGCTTCCTCCTGTTTTCCCAATTAAATTGAGAAACCTTTTTTTCCTAAGGTGGCTCTGCAGCAGCTGGTTCCAATACTTGTTGTGTGAATATTGCCTGGGGTGTCTCCATTCCTTTATAGTAGAGGCTGGCTGTAGCACATTAAGTAACAGTTCAACTATGGGGACTGGTCTGTTGGAAAGCAGTAATTATTAAGGGATTTCTTTTAATGGTAGCTTTTTTTTTTTTTTTATCATTTATGGTGAATATGGCCAAAAGTTTAAAATAAATAAAAATCCAACCCTATTTAGCATACAAATTTTAAATTCATATTGGATGCTCAAATAAAACTAGCATGTCTGACTTCAGGAGTGTGCTGGGTACACAATGTGCCTGAGAACTCAGCACTTACTTATACCCTTAACTATGGATTTAGATGGAAGACTTTAGTATTACTACAGAACAACTGGCTTCTCATGCTGAGGAATACAAAACTGAAAATAGAGAGGCTTCAGTATCATTAATATTTTGTTTGAAGAAGAAATAAAATCTTAAGTGATTCTTTTTATTTCTTTTTAACATAAAACTTTCTTATATCCCTGCCTCACAGTACTGGGAAACTGTTGTAAATTATCAGTAGGGCTGACTGAAATTCATATAATTATTGTAATTGCTTGCAAGCTTTTAAGCACAGCTGTCTAAGACTTCTGCATCCTCTAATGTAGTGCTTTTGACTGAAAAACAAAATAAATTTTCATTTGGTAGCCATTACAGGTGGAACATTGCTGATCTGGATACTAAGGCTGACTTAGATGAGTGAAAGCTCTTTACTACACTATGCTGCTTACATATAGCTATGCTGCTAGTTTTGTGTTTCTTAGAAATGAAGCAGATGACTTTGGGCATCACACAGAAGAAACCAACTTCATGGATGTTGACTGAAAAAGGAAATGCTTATGGGTGGCAGCAGTGACAGGTGCTCAGTGGAGAGGTGGGAACACGTGGCTCAGCTGAGTTTTTTTGGAAATCCACAAATACAAGGAATTGCAGGGATCTCCTGAGTCTGTGTTTCTGCTGAGGAGCTTACAATTCATGACTAAGTGAATTCTTTCAGTTGTTTCTTTGCATATTGCAAGAGCAATTTCATTCTTATCTGTACAAATTAAACCTGGTCTTTCACACAAGCTGCTTATATCCGAAAGCTTTACAGATTTTCTTAGAAATCTCCATAAGGTAAGGCAGTCTTACTCTTTGAATCATAAAATCATTTGGATTTGAAAGACCCTTAAGATCATCAAGCCTTAACCATCTAACCTGCACCATCTAGCCCACCCATCGCTTGACCATATCTCTAAGTGCCACTGCCACACACTGCTTAAATACCTCCAGGAGTTGGGGTATCCACTTCCCTGGACAGCACATGCCAATGCTTAAGAAACCCTTTCATGAAGAAGTTCTTGCTGATTTTCAGCCTAAGCCTCCCTGGCACAACTTGTGGCCCTTGCCCTGTGTCCTGTCACTTGTCACCTGAGAAAAGAGGCTGACACCCTCCTTGTTGCAATCTCCTAGCAGTAATTGTAGAGAGTTATGTGGTCTCCCCTCAGCCTCCTTTTCTCCAAACTAAACAACCCCAGTTTCCTCAGCTGCTCCTCATAAGTTTTGCTTTCTGGTCCTTCCACTGGCTTTGTTGCTCTTCTCTGAAGGTGTTCCAGCACCTCGATGCGCTGCTTGTAGTGAGGGCCAAAAACTGAACGCAGTACTTGAAGTGCAGTCTCACCAGTGTTACGTAAAAGAGGACAATCACTTCCTTGCCCTACTGGTCATGCTATTTCTGATACAAGCCAGGCTGATGTTGGTCTTCTTGGGCACACTGGTGGCTCGTATTTTAGAAAAGGACCTCGGTCCTTTTCTGATGTGCAGCTTTCCAGCCACTGCTGCTGCTCAAGTCTGTACTGCTGCATGACTGATTGGAGGACATCCTAAGTAACAAAATAAGCATTCCTTTTTTTCCTGTAGTAAGAGAAAGCCTCAGAAAAGGATGTAATATCTAAATTCAGCAGTGTTTTGCTTACTCAGTGGCTACACTTTGTCTTCTTTTGCAAGCAGCAGTACTGCAGTGAAGAGTTTACTGTGTATATTTCAATCTGACTGTCTTGTGCAGCATTGCAGACAAAGAAATTGAGTTTGGTGCTCCAGATGTGCAGCTTTGTTTTTGTCTATAGCTGTAACGTTCAGTAACTCTACCTAAATTAGTCATTTATGACTCCTTTGGCTTAGAAATTACCAATATGTTTCTGTCCTTGTTTCCTAGGGAAAAATAAGTATATCCATATTTCAGATGTGTGCATGTGCTTGCCTCTTTAAGGAAGGAAAACAGAGAAAAATTTTTAAGTTAGACTTGTGGTAGGAAGCCAATTTCAAACATAATAGAGGTGATACAAGAAGGGTTATTAGTAGGTAATTAATAACATTATTTACATAGCCTAGTCTTTCTGAGTATGAGCAGATTTGCAAAGTCTTTAAGGTTCTCTTGATAAAATAAACTGATATATTCAATATGATTTATATTTACATATGTAAATCAAACCAATATGTGTCTAAACCACACGTGGAGTGACTTATTCCAACTGTTCCAGTGCTGCTTGCAAGGAATAATACGAGACAGAGGAAAGTTGTAATACCTTTCTATTATGAGACATAATTCCCTCCTTGCTAATTTTAATGCATGTGAATATGCTCCTCTTAAATGTAAATGTAGTTTTCTAACAGCAGTGTGAGGTGGTATGTAGGGACTGTGTTCAGTTTGCTACGTTTCTATCTGCTTAGGTTTCTTATTTGTATAATATTGCAACAGATTTGACTTAAGAGTATCAGAGTTTGAAACTGAAATGAAGATTCACTCTGCTATTTTAATAGATACTTACCTTCTTTTGAGTTCTGGTTTTCATTTAGTGTAGTTAATGTTTTGCATGTGGGTTGAATAGGGCATGCGTCACATCTAATGTTGGTACACTGATGAGTCCATTAGAAATGATGGCTACTTGAATTACTAATACTCTCACATTTGAATAATTTAGGCCATAATTTATATTCTCATTGTTACATTAGCATTTGAAAGTTGAATGCTGCTGCTGAAACTCAAATTGTCGTTTCAGTTTGACAGCTTCAGGCTTTCTCTTCTGTTTTTGTGGAGCTCATGGAGGATCTTGTATTTTAAGCTCACTACAGCATAGGACCACATCTTGTTATCAAGAAATCACTTCTTCAGCTTCAGCTACTGGTACCATTCAATCTTTAACCCTAGAAAGAGCTCAACGTAGAATTGAGGCACTGGTCTGTGGATCTGGCACACGGCTTCTTATTAATGTTCAAAGGCTAAAAATCTGAAGCCATTTTGAACTCAGAACCCATCGTGTATTTATTTCCCTCTCTAATTTGCAGAAAACTAGTTGTGAAAACAGCCCGAGGGACCTGAGATTTTTCCATCCCAGCTGCTCCAGCTGAACTACAGCTGCAAAAAAAAAAAAAAAAAAAAAAAAAAAAAAAAAATCTAAGTATTGTTTCTATAAACTGTTGAGTGTATTTTATAACACAATAATTCCCACAAAATCAGTAACTGCAGTTAATGACCGGTTTGTTAAGGCATTAACTGCACTCAGCTGGGAATGACCAATTTCTCTGGAATGGCTGTGTAAGAACTAAGGATAATTCAGTAACACTTTCAAATAATTATTTGCTTAATTAATGGTAAATTCTTTTGGAAATCCTATCAAAGTACTTGTGACCCTTACATTTAATATCCAATGAGTTCATTATGATTCATGTTTTATTGCCATACATACCAGCAGAATCCATAATGACTAGACCATTATTTTCCGGGGCTGCCCTTGCTGCTTTAGGCCATTTGGCTATTCCGCCTTCAGTGCTAAAATGCTGGATGCTCAAAACTGCTTGCATTTGTAGGCCACAACTTTCTGGCACCCCACCAAAACTTTGGTGAATTTTATGAAAGTGTTTGGCAGAGCCTTTTTTTCCTTCTTGCTTTTTTTTTTTGATGAGGAGAATAATTGGTGCCTACTGTACCAGGTCATAGGGAATTCTCTCTTACAATGTCTGCTTTTTCACGTGTGGCCTTTCGTAGCTGTCACAAATAGCAGAAAAGGTACTGCTCCCACATTTTGGAAGGCTGTTCTTTGGGCAAGTTTTTAAAGTCTCTAAACAGTAACTGACTTAAAGCTTTATTTATCATCGTTTAGGTGGATATAAAACAAAACAGGAAGCAAGAAAGTGATTTTTGGTATTGGCACATTCAAATAATAATCAGTGTTTGCAAGTTCATGTTTCTGAGAATGAGGTTTCTGTGTAACATTGGGCTCATTGGTGGATTTGTTTCAGTCTGTTACTTCTTAAGGTGATACTTAGTGTTCATAGCACTGTTAGAGCTGTTGAATCTCTTCTCTTCTATAGACATAGTAATTATGTACAGTTTCCAATCAACTTTCCAGTAGGCTCAGCTTTCTGGCTGAGCATGGGATTAACAGTTGCATTAAATCACGGTGGCTGTGCTAAAGAACATCCACGTCTTCTTGATTTTCCTGAAGCATTTGATTGTTTGGTTCAACTGTTTTGCAAGAGGACTGATGAAAGTGAGAAGATTCTGTTGCTTCTCCACCAAAGTTCTTTCATAAGTGGGACAGAAGCTTCTTGAAACTGATCTGAAATTGTCTTCTGAGAGATTAAAAGGGAAATGAAAGTTTAAGAAAACACATACACCATTAAGTCCTTAAAAGCTGGTTTAGTTGCACCCTGTTTTCTTTTCACTTCAGATCTGAGGTTTGTTTTCATCCTCAAGTTAGGAGAATCCAGGCTTTTTTCCTGCATGTTCACAACTGAAAAGTACTTCCTTACTGTGCCTGTGAGTGCCCCCAAGGCCTTTCCGTTCCGTCAGCTGCCTATAGGACAAGGGCATCCAGGGATGATGGATCAGTTCACTGTGGAGCAAGAAACAATTTAAGTTCTACTCTTCTTTTTAAAATTAGGACTGTCTTTTCCTTTTGTGTGTCATGAAATCTGTCATATGCAACACACTGGGAGAAAGATTTAAGTGCTGGTGAGTGAGTTTGGATAAAATGATTTAAGTTTTAGGTGTTTTTCACACTGCAGGTGAATGCAGAGGTCTTTTTCATTATTTTTGGAAGTCTAGAAATAGAGGCAGTGGTGCCATCAATACTAAAGATGTTCTGTGGGCATCAGAAATGACAGTACAACGTGCTGGACTTTTGAAACAAGGAGGGAGAAGTATGTGAAAAGTGTCTTCCCCCCCAAAAAATGGAAGGCTTTGGCTGTTACAGTAGCTGTCTTATTTGAAAGCAAGCTACCAGTGTTACCAAATTAAACTGTGGATGCTACCATATGTAAGTCTTTCTCTTAGCACAAATGCAATTTGCAAAAATAAGGTGGGGGAAAAATACCCATCAAATGGAGAGGTTCAACCCTTCTTGTTGACTGCCTTGCCAGTTCGTACCTGCTGCAGGTCCGTCTCAATGTCTCTCTGTTTTCCAAGTTACTGTTCTGGTTAGCCAATTTTCTGACATTTTTACTAGTTTGCCTTTTACTTCACATAGTGTTTCCTGCATTACCCAGCAACGTGTAATTGTAATTTGAGTCTTAAATTTGCAACTTGATGTTTGAGTTTTAAATGGAGGTATGGAAAGAAGTATTAAGAGCAGTGCAAACAGCTGTTTTTCCCTCCGAAAACAGCTTTTCCCTAAGAAATTTGTGGGCATAGTTTACTCTTTACATTTCTATATTTGCTTATGAGAAGATTTCAGCTGTATGTGTAGTGTGGGGTTTCTTTTTCCATGCAATTGTTGGTTTGTAATGTCACTACAAATGAACAGGTAGGCAAGATGACAAGTCATCAGAGAAGTACAAGTGAGTAAACCCTTTGTTCTGTTTGCTTCAAGCAGTATTTGTATGCTTTAGTATCATCTGCACGTTTCTTTTAATGATAGCCTCAACATCTTTCGAAGTTGGTCCTTATGTCTTCTTTAGCTGTTAAGTGCATAGAAGGCTGAAATGCAAGTCAGTATTGGTGATTTTTGCTTTTCAAAGCAGGTAATGTGCCAGGAGGGGCTGAAAGGTCAGCTGTGTTTTCAGATTTGGCATGGGAAAGAACACTTCACTGTAGTATAACAACTACCAGAAGGGTTTTGTGGTGGGCTTTTTTTTTTCTTGCTAATTCAATTTTGTAAGAAGTCACAAATGTGCATTCTCAGGATAAAGTCATGGTGTCCTTGCTGCTTAAAGGAAATTGCAGTTTCCAGTGATGTATGGAGAAGAAAAATGATTAACTGAGTTGGTTGCTGTTGGAGATCTTGATGCTTTGCCAAAGCATTAGGGAGATATTCTGGCTTAGCTTAAGCTGAAGTGGGAGGTAAGGTATTTCTGATCAGCTGCATCAGGGCTGTGAAACAATTTTGAGTTGAAGACTTGATTGCAGACTGGTCTAAATTTTCAGTTGAGTGTGTTATCCCTTAGGTAGCCAGTGTCCTGCTAAAATGGGGCTAGAGGAGAGCTCAAGAGAGTGCTCAGTCCAACTCTCAGCAGTCAGGATCAAACACACCAGCCTTGTTCTTACCAAGCATTCTTAGGTTTGTGTAAGCTGTTTAGATAGAATCTTTCTGTTAAATATTCCACAACCTACTTGTGCTAGTTGCTACGGTTTTTCTTCCAAACCTTTGTTTGGGAAGTACTAATGTGCAAATCTGCTGTTTTCTCTCAAATGTATGGAACACAAAACACCCACAGTTTAAGACCATAAGACAGTCAGTGTGTGATTTGCCTGAAAGGCACTGGGTTCCTTCTACAACGCTTTTTAGAAGAGTGGTTCTTGTTTCTCTGACATTGCCTTCCTTGCCATTTCGCTTTGAAACAAACTTGTCATTTCAACAGGAATATCCACAGCTAAATCAGTGTCATACTTGGTATTTAATTTCCTGGCTGGAATCTGATGAAGGCTTTCTCTGCATGACCCATCGTTATCAAGTGTTCCTTTCAGAAAATCTGTGGTAGTAGTTGGCATTGCCTTAGTTCCCTCTACACAAATATATTGTTCATTCTGACACGTCAGTTATGACTCTTTCAGTAACATTCCTATTGTAAATGTGCCTTAACTGGGATCATTGTGCTTTTCATTTTTCTGCTCTCGTAAACATCAGTGATATGTAAAACACAAACCTTATTCATTTGGATTTTTTTTCCTTTCAGCAAATGAAAACTACAAGCAAGTAGCTATGTGTATTCTGTATCACATAAGCATGGATGATCGTTTCAAGTCGATGTTTGCATATACGGACTGTATCCCACAGGTATGTACATTCATATGTGATGTGGTGGCAAGATGCATCTGTCCAGGGGCGTATCTTTTCCTCACTGATAGCAGAGCTCACACTGACACCCACAGGTGAGAATGGGAACAGGCAGGGTGCTGCTGAGTCAGTAGTGAGCATCCTACTCGTTGGGCAGTCTGACTATTCATGCTGTGTTTTGATGGTCCTCAGAGAAAGGATGGGTGACGTTATTTGTCAGTACTGCTGACCACAGAGCGACACTGATTAATTAGAAAACAATACATATGACCTGATGAATTTCCAGGAAAGATTGGAGATGCTTGAAAGAAATGAGAAGTTGTACGCAGTAAATCCATAGGGAACCTTGTGGAAAATATTTCCTTTACTTTTTTAGGAGGCATTCTTTCCTGATTCCATGGGGTATCAAAATTTCAGCGTCTTCAGTGTTACAGGATATGAACTGGAAAGCTGCCAAGCAATGCTATGTTGCCACATGACAATTCTTTTCCAAGTGCAAACATGTACAACAAGCTATAGAGGGCTCTTCACTTATCTGTCAGATTAGAGTTTTTTTCCGCAACTTTTTAGCACTATTCCCTCACCCACACACAGGCATAATTTCATGTTTTTAGGGGGGATTTTTGTGTGTGTGTGTGTTTCTTTTGGTCTTGGGTTGTGGTGTGTTGTTTGCTGGTTGTTTTTAAACACTGAATCCTCTCTTACCAGCCTCCTTCCCAGTCCTGGTGAGGCTTGGAGCTGAGAAAGCTTGTGTTACGTAAATGTAGAAGGCTCTCTGGTAGCCTTTGCAGAATTGCACCATAGTATCTTTTTTCCTGTCAAACATGTTTTTAACATCAAGTGCATCTAGAATAGGAAGTTGCCATGGCAAATTTTCAGGATGTTTCTGGTCATCATTTCATGACAAGAATTGTGGTATTTTTCCAAATAGAGGAGGATTTTGGAGAAAAGGGATAAGTGGTGGGAATAGCTAGTGGATGTTGCCAAATCCTCTTGCGAACATCATCCTGATTTCTTTTTCTGCCCCAGAAGTAACTTTGCTATGACATCTGCATGTTACAAGGGACCTTTTTTTATTTTTTTTTGAATGATCACCTGCCAAATGAATTCACGTGCTGTGTTTCAATGTTTGCTTATTTCATGCTTGCAGGAAATGTTGGCTTGCATCTTAGATCCCCAGTTTCGAATGTAAAGAGCTGTGGAAACTTCAGTGATATCATATGCTGAGCTTTAGTGAACCTCCTTGTCCTGACTGGCAGTGGCTGCTCAAAGTAGTGCTTGCAAGGCATTATTTGGAGCCTAGTGGAACAGGGAACAAGCTCACAGACTTAATTAGACTTTGGATAGAGCTACAAAACTTGAAAGATTTCTGTTGCTATTGATTCTTTAGTGCTTGATGTAATTACGCACAGATCACATCTGCAGACTGTTCAGAAAGGGCCAGCTGGACAGTCACACTTTTCTACTGGTGAAAGTTGAAAGTTAGGACAAATATTAACAAAAACAAGCAGTAGAAACAAGGGCAAATTAGTATGGAGAAGAAGACGGTCTTTTCAAAAGCTTTCCGTCATCTGATTCTGTGCTGGAAAACTGAATTCTCCTTTCAGTAACAATGTATGCCCTTCTGTGGGACTGTTTCCTTTTGAGGAGAGGTGTACGTCCAAGCTGGCAAATACTCAACGCCAAATGTTTAGCTGTTGTGGAAAGCAGTTGGGAAATCCATCCCTTGTTGTCATTCTGTACGTGTGAGGTGCCTGACAGGCTCGCGTGTGCTGTCCCAGGTAAACATCCATGCGGATTGTAGGAGTTAGTGGGTGCTATTCTAGTAACAGTTAAAAGCAAGTATTAACAGTTCATTCTTGTTTAGACCTCAGCAATGCGTGTTTTGTTTAAATAGGTGCAAATGCCATCCAGATGCTTATAAAAGCATTTATTGGTAATAACCTGGCCAATCAAAGGGCATGGTTAGGCAGTGATGTCATGGTGATATTTAATATTGTACCGCAGAGCGGTGCGCAAGGTTCTCTGCAGCAACCCACATGTTTTCCACCACGGTTGTCCTGTTTGGCCCCTCTTTGATCTATAAGCTTCTTTTCAGCTTAATGCTGGTAAACGTCCTCTCTTGACAGCACCCTTTGCTCCTGTCCGCCATTATCTGCTGAAGTTCAGAAACCAGAGCATCACTTCAAACAGCAGAGTTAGGGAGTAGCCGGTCAGAAAAGATTCCTGAGGCATGCAGTTCTGGCATAATCATTCAAAGATGTTTGAGCTGGGCTCGGGGAGGGGGTTGGACAGAGGTGTATGTGAGCAGAGAGCTGTGGGGGTTGGCCTCTGGTCACTGGTAAATAAGTGAAGGCAGGTGCCAGAGAGTCTAGACACAGTGATTTCAGTCCTGGTCTGTGGTATCTGATACTCAATATGGGACTTGTCTGATTGAACACTACTGCCTCTTCATTGCACATGCTGCAGTCTTTTTACTGCCTTCCTGTTAAATCAGTAAAAGATGACAATGGACATAGTAAAAGCAGAACAAATTTAATTTTAATATTTCCTATTTGGCAGCAATTATTCTTCCTTTTGAAGTGGCACAAGAAGCAATCAAATTAAATGAAGACATAATGGGAAACATGGAGCTCGTACTAAACTATTATTTTAAAATTTGAACGACTTTAATTGAAACTGGATATATTTTTCCTTTTTATGGAGAAGTAGCTCAGTAATTAACAGTATAATTCCTTCTTGTTAAACATCTGATTTCCACAGATTTTGTATTGTGGACGTAATGAGAATGTTTCCCTTCAAATTACTTGAAGGGTTTTAACAAATCTCTTTTTAAAGGTTTTGTAACAGAATAGTCGCAGGGGGTGATTTTGGAATACTCGTGTTCCACTTGTTAAGTGGCAACTTTCTTCTCCGCTTAATTCACTCTTGTGTGACTGTCAGGCTTACAAATTTAATAAAGTAGAGGCTTTATAAGTTCTTAAAAGAACCTGGGGAAATCTGAGTCAACTTCTTTTAAGAGACGGAGGAAGAAATCAGCGATGGCTTTTAAATCAGTACATGAAAGTCCCAGGAAAAAGAGATTAGTATTGTGGAAACGTAAATATGTATGGCTTTATTTGGCGCCCCTTTGGGATGACAGCATGCTGTCTGGTAAGAGATAAACCTATGATATGCTGCATAAAAGTATTTCGAAGTAAAATTCCTGCAATCCTATTGTTCCCAGTGTTATATTTTTCTGTGAGTTGTTCGCTCACTTTTTTTAGTGTTTAATGTATTACAAACTGTCTTGCCACCAGGGGGCAAGCGCACAAATACGTGATGTTTACTTGCAGCTTTTTCCTTCCCGTGCCTATTTGAGATAAGTTGAGCTCAGTGTATTGTATTTGGTCCCCACTTATCTTTAGGTTCAGTTGTTTCTACTTGCAGTAATCTCAGTGTTGTCATCACGCTGCTGTGCATTGCAACTTGCCATGTCTCATAACAGAGCAGGCTTTAGTAGCAAGTAGGGTGATGTCCTGCAGTCCCATGGTGGGGAAGCAGTGTGACTTGTCTGCTGCAACTGGAAAAAAGAAGTGAAACAGATGTATTTGAGTCATGCTCATGTATTCAGTGTGCCATTTCAAAGAAAGCATTCTTATGGAACAAAATGAGACGAGATAGCTTGAGATGTAATGGACTGTACAGGCACCAGATGGGTGTATAACAATAATGTAAAGGTTATGTGCCTGAGGAATCTGGGAATTTCAGTCTGAACAGGGTTGTAGGAGATTGTCTGTTTATATCAACTCAGGTTGTTGCCTCCTATGACCAAAAAAACCCCATGATTGCTAATGAGAAGTTTTTGGTATACAGCAGTGTTCTGCTATAGCAGTGAAAGCTGCTGAGGTGAAGTGCGTTGCTGCAGACGGAATGCAGCTAATTTGCCTACAGGCAGAGTAACCTGAAAGCAAAATAGCAGTAGATTATTCTGCAATTAATTGATCTGTTTATGGAATCCTGATTTTATTAAACATCCAGCTAGTATTTTCTGGGGAATTAACTTGTATTTTGTATTATATCTACCTGAATGTTAAAATAAATAAAAATTATTCTCTCACAAGTTTAAATATCAGAAAACCAAAGAATTCGGTGGTAGCAATAAAATAACTTGAATTGGTTACAGGGTGATGAGTGACTGCCATCTTTGGCACTCTGTAAGAACTGTTACCTCCAGATCACAGAAGTAGACATCCCATGCCTTTGGCTTCTGTAACTTTATTGTGCCTATGGAAATGCTGAGTTCTTAAAAATATGACAGTTGACACAACAATGCTCTTTGCTTTGGACAAATTAATGACTTGAATGTGTTTGTGTTTCTTGGCAGCTGATGAAAATGCTCTTTGAGTGTCCTGATGAGAGAGTTGACCTGGAGCTTATTTCTTTCTGTATTAACCTTGCTGCTAACAAAAGAAATGTGCAACTTATCTGTGAAGGTGAACATACTGAGATTTTACTGTTTGGGGGGGAATGAAAAGATTCTGATAATATAAACAACTCAAATACTTATTTCTGTACATATGTTTATATATGTGTGTATTTAAAATAAATATATGCTCCTGATTAGGGTGAGATTGCAAATATGACTGTATCCTCCTCAGTGTTGGTCTCGATGGCACTGAGCAGCCACTTGTGCCCACATCTCTCGTGCAGTTCTATAAAATACAGGTGACATTACTTTAGAAAACTATGGTTGTATGAAAAGATCAAGGTTTTTTTCAGCCTGATACCTAAAATCCACCTTCAGCTAACTGGGGTTTCACCTATGAGTACAGAATTAATAGCACAGTGATGTTTAATTGCATCTTTCCTTTCTTTTTTGTTCTTGTTGTGTATCTCTGGCATTCTAGCATATTGTTCAGTGGTATGGATGTCTGCATTTTGTTTAGTGGCTCTCTAAATTGCTCTTTAAGTTCCATTGTTTGCATTCTAGCAGCTTGGTGTGGCACACTGCTATTTAGTAGCTCTAATTTTTCATTTGTGCTCAGAATTTTCACTATGGACTACTGTAATACGTTTTTAGACTTCAAAAGGGAAAAATGCAATCAATTGATTTTATGGACAGCACTTTAAAGTTCTCTGTGTAGCTCTGTAAAAGAAGGATAAGGGAGATCCAATTTTATATTAAAAATGTAAAAACAGAATTGGAGCCAATAACACTTACAGGCAAAGCGATCTTTTGGGAATGTAATTGTGACAGTGCAGCTTGCCCTGTGCTACCAGATCTGTGTGTCTGTATGTGTATTCCCATATTGTGTGTCTGGTAGATCGTCCTGTAAAACAGTAATGACATATTTTAGGTGGAGAGAATGATTCCTGAGCTGGTACCAACAGCTGCATCTCCACTCATAATAAGATAATTATTTGGATCTGGAACCTCTCTTGATCTGAACAAGTGACTGAGCTCACCTGAAGCCCTTATTTTTCTGACAAAAAGTCAGATGTCTCACCAGTACGTATTGTTTGTTTTAAAGAAGCTCTGGAACTTGTGCAGAGCAGTTCTATCTTTTCAGCTTGGGAGAAGAAATTGTTCCTGTTCAGATTCTTCACTTTTTTTCCTTCGAATTTTAAAGCTGTTTTGCTCTTCTTTTCCTTTTGGCCAGTATATTTCTCACTTGAATTTGAAAGGCTTCCTAAGAGGTTTTCTTTTCAGGAAATGGTTTGAAAATGCTCATGAAGAGAGCGTTGAAATTTAAGGACCCATTGTTAATGAAGATGATCAGGAATATTTCACAACATGATGGGCCTACTAAAAACCTGTTTATTGTAAGTACTGTCTGTTGTCTGTGATCTCTGATTCTTCCTGCTGGAAAAGCCTGGCTGCTGCAGTTTTCCTTTACAGGTGTCATGGGTTAGTGAGTATTTATATTTTATTTTAGGAGGATCCCTCCCTATAGAGAAAACAAACAGAACTTAAGCTGTATCCCACAAAACCCTGTTCCAAAATGAACAAGCAGACTAAAAATAATTGCTAGTGTGCGTAACAATTAAGTTATCCTGTATCTCTGCTTTTATAGCTAGTGGGCAAAATAGAAGCTTTTTTTTCTTGGTTAATTGGTTTGTATTGATATTCTAGATGCTAAAAAAAAGGAGGGGAATAACATAACATCCTAACTGAGTAAATTAAATGTACAATTAAAGCAAGAATTTAATATCAAATTGTTTGAAAACAGTATGGATAGTAAGTAAAATTCTTGACTCTCCTGTATTTGAAAACCCTTTTTTCAAAAAGCCATTTTTCAACACCTTTAGGGAAGGTGACGTCACTGCTGTTACTAACAAAGTATGGTATTCACTTTCTTCATTCTCTGAAATCTTTCTGAAACTTGCAGTGTATATACAGTCGTAGCTTCCTCTAGAACATCTGAATAAATTATTCATACCCCTTAAAAGTGAAAGACTGAGGAAGAATACTGAAATGCTGGAGTCATTTTTGAACTGCGAGTGAAACTGCCATATTAGCCTTAGTTTCAGGGGAAGAGTCTATTTAGCATTTGAGAACTAGTTTTGATTTGATCGAGTTGTGAATCCTTCAGAACCCCAGGTTGTTGGCCTTTAATGCTCATCATCCTTCTGATGTGTTTTCGTTAGGATTATGTTGGTGATTTGGCAGCTCAGATATCAAATGATGAAGAGGAAGAATTTGTGATTGAATGCTTGGGAACACTTGCAAACTTGACCCTACCAGATCTGGATTGGGAGCTTGTGCTGAAAGAGTACAAACTTGTTCCGTACCTCAAGGATAAACTGAAACCAGGTCTGTATAAAGGTTGGTTAGTCTTTCAAAGTGGTGTCTCTGAGAGAGTGTTCACATATTGTTCTTCCAGCGTAGAGTCTGCCTACCTCTGACTTGGTGGTTTGGGGAAACGTAACGGTGAAAAGCAGAATTGTATCTACAAATAAAAATCCAACTGACAGAAGGAGAAGAATTTCTAAGAGGCAGTGCTTCGTTTCTTTTGTCTTCCAGGTTCTGCAGAAGATGACCTTGTTTTAGAAGTGGTGATAATGATTGGAACTGTTTCTATGGACGACTCTTGCGCTGCTCTGCTGGCCAAATCTGGAATCATTCCTGCCCTCATTGAGCTTTTAAATGGTATTTTGCCTTGTATTTCATAGACATTTAGCTGCTGTAGCTGTGTTGTAACCAAGTGCTCTGTTCGTCTTGTGAGATAAGGTTATGGTCTTTGTATATGAAAGGAGGAGTGATTACTCTAATACTGATACGGAAATACTGAACTAGTGGTTTAATAGATTTGAGGCTTTTATACCTTCACAGTTGGTGCTGCAATCTGATTTTTCTACTTGACTGCAACAGGGAAGGAAGCGTTCTTCTATTCTATTGTCAGGAGTTGGATTTTTGTGCATACCACTGAACTGTCTAGCTGAGTGTAAGAGCTGGGCTTTATCTAAGCAGCAAGAGCATCTAGATGTGAGATCTTAAATTATATATATTCTTTTCTCCCTCGCAGCTCAGCAGGAAGATGATGAGTTTGTCTGCCAGATCATTTATGTTTTTTATCAGATGGTCTTCCACCAAGCCACCAGAGATGTCATTATCAAGGAAACTCGTATCTTTTTAATGATCAAACATACAGAATTACTGTTGTTAATTTGCTGTTGCTGTTATTTGGCCCATAAATTTCTTGGTTTCAGATGTCTTTGTAAATGGTTTATTTCAGCTGAAGGAAAAATGTCGAGTGGAGTGCAGGATGAATAGTACAGATTCAGATTTGGTTTGCTTTGAAATGGGAGGGGGTCAGTGACATTGGGCTAGATGAGCCTTTGTTTCCTGTCCAATCTGAATTGTTCTATGCCTTGTTAATGATAGTCTGTGGAATAACTTAATTAAATGTGATGCAGCCCAAGAAGTTTGTCTGTTATGTTTATATGCTGCATAGTCTGAAGTGAAGTGAACAGAACTACCTTAATAGTGTGTTTTCTTACATCAAACTAGATGCCATAAATAATGTCTGCTTTGCATTTTTCGTCTGCTTTCTTGATTAAAATATTATGTTAGAAGTTCTGTATCAAAAGTTGATATGCCAATTCCTCTACAGTCATTTCTTATTTTTTCAATCACTTCTGATGTTGATGTTGAGCTTATTCAGGTGATCCAAAGGCTGTGGAAAGAGGCTATCTCTGTGGGCATTAGATGAGTGTGAAGTTGTACTGAAAGGTACAACTCAACTGTAGGTTGAATGGGACCCTTGTAAAGACAGCAGGTTAGTGATTATTTTGCTAATAACACGAGGGCTACCTCTTAATGTCCTTACTTCTGTTGAGCACTGAGGAATATCTGAAAAGCTGTTTGGAATGTTGTTTTAACTCCCAAGAGTTTAGATGTTAAAGAATATTCTATTTACATTCATATCTGTTATGTTATAGTGCTAAGATTCAAGTAATATTTCTCATTCAAATTGATCTAGTAATAATACTCTCATTTGCACTATAGGCCTCTCTTTGGTATCTTACACTGGAAACTTTTTAGATAGTAGAACTCCAGAAAGATTACAAAAGTAATGTTCTTGAAATATTCAAGCATTCCATGGAGATGAATTAAGGTGTTAGACCCAAAGGCATCGATATGCAGATATATATGTATACAGGTTTCCTTGTAGCAGATTTTTTGTAAGAGTACTTAATTTTTCTTCATAAATGTTGAAGATTATTGGCATATCTTAAAATGTGATGTAAACAAACAAAAAAAAAAAGGTGGTAAGGGAGGAAAAATTCCCCACCGTGGTTCTTAAAGAAAGTTGTAATTGGAGGAAGATAGGACTGTGCAAAGCAACCCCAGCTTTTATCCTTAACAGGTTCTTTCCAGAGGCTCCAGCATATCTTATAGACCTGATGCATGATAAAAATGCTGAGATACGCAAAGTTTGTGACAACACCCTGGACATTATAGCGGTAGGTCTGATTTTTCTCATCCATCTTTCAAGAGCATCTCTACGTGACATAACTGTGAAATAATAACTGGATAGCAACATGTTCATACTTACAAACTGAATACGTTTTCCATGTGCAATCACTTAAGTAAAAGCTGAATTCATGCAATCATTATTCAGGGTGGTGTACCAAACTTCCAGAGAAAGCACATACATACTTAGAAAACTCATAACAGTTAACTATAGACTGTGAACACTTTCAAGAAATGCTTTTTTAACCTAAATAAAAATAAAATTAATCACAGTGTATAAGCATGTCAAGCTTTCAGAAGTCATAGTTCTCCAAACAAATGGCTCCTGTTACCCAGCAGCTTTTATTGACTTTTATTCAGCTTTTTCTACAATGCCTGATGTCGGGTCTGGTTATTTTTGTTTTTTGTTTTGTTTTCAAAAAGAAAACATGGGAGGCAGTTCTAAAGCTGGCTGTTTTCTGCTGGGGTACCAAGCAGTATAATAGTGAACTTTTTAGTACTGTCTCAACTCTACGATAGGTTTCATTTCAGCTTCATGGCTTAGTTTGTCTAATTATCCATTCATCAGAAGACACCTTTGGGACAGCTGCTTTATTTTAAACTGTTAACTTGAGAGGAAAACTAAGAATATTGAAGTTAGAATTAAAGCAATATTGCTATATAACAGACAACAATATGTAGTAAATGTAGTCCACTTCTGAGTATCTCTGCCTATAGAAGCTTTCACACTTCTCATGGCATTCTTCCCAATGCTTTTACCTTAGTGATGTAGATTTTATGTAAAAGTTGCATTTCATTGTTAAAAGTCCTGCCCTGTTTAATCCAATTAACTTCTATTGACAAGAAGAAATCCTGGCATTTAATAGTCTTTTAGAATTATGTAAATACACACCTTTTGTATGTAGAGCAGCTGCTGTGAAATTAAATCTTACAAAGAGAACTTGACTGTGAGTCAAGAGTAATATCAAAATATTGGCCTATGTTACTGCTTTTGCTATAAGCTACTTATTTTCTTCCTCTGTGGAATTATGCATATTGCAGCTTGTTCTCTGTAAGGTTTAATAATCTTCTGAAGTAAGAAGTAAAATGACATAACGCTCTCTGTATTGGAATTCTTCTTGTCTCTCTGCTGTACTTGGTAGAGGTATAGGATTACAATTGTGCCTCGCTGATCAGTGGCAGTTAATGTTCATTAAAAGCAAGATTTCAATTAAGATGCATTAGTACTCATTTCTGAGGGGTATTACCAGGATCAGTCACTTCCAGAGACCTCTCCAAGGGAAATGGTAGGAAGAGTTTATCCATTGGATGAAGCTGGATATTTATCAATGTTTCCAACACCTTTTTTTTTTTTTTTCCTTCCCCTCCTTAGGGCCAGCGCAGTTTCCAGGTGTCTTAGGGGCTTTTATGTTTGTTAAGGGAAGCTTTGCAATGTGGGACTAATTTTTCAGTAAGCAGATACTACTGTGTTAGTAGTATTCAGCAAGCTTTATTTTATGGAATCCAGAAGAATAAGTGCTTTAAGACGCAGCTTCACATTCAACATGAACTTCAGAGTAAATCTACTCAGCTGTTTTTTTTCCTTTCTTCCTAGGAAGAGGTAATCTTCATGCTGCTGCATGAGGAAAAACTGAGGAGTGCTGTGGTAATCAATGGGAAGAGCCTCTCTGAGCTTGTGAGAAGCAGGCTTCTCACAGGCATTGAGGAAGAATAGAAGGAGAAAATTATTTGGTTCTGCTGAGTTTGGGGGTGGGGGAGAAGATATGCAGTACTGAGTGTTTGGTATGATGGTAGATTGCTTTGTAGCAGGGTTCATTGGCTATTAGGAGAACTACCTTTCTGTGGAGGTCTTTTCAGCTTTATTATTTAGTTGTTGTGTTATAAATGGCATAAGCTATAGCTAACACTGTGGCTGTGTGGGGCACAGGAAGCACAATAACACTCTATTTTCTGGAAGATGGAGTACCACTGCTTGACTGCTTCCTTGGCTATGTTATGGGCTGGTAGCACTCTGTTTTCCAGTACCAAACAAATCACAAGCTATAAAGGCAACTCATCCTAGATGGCAAATAGAGAATATGTGAATCAAAGTTCTCAAAACCCTCAGGTCTTGAAAGACATTCTGCAATGTAGCTTCTATTATATGATAAAGTAGCCTATGAACACTGAGATGTTTAGCTGCGTGCTGTTCTTATGCTGCCAGTGTCTTCTGAAGTGTCTGAACAGGCATAGTCTCTAGGATTGTTGAAATTTCTGATCAGTGTTGAATCCACAAGGAGAGAATCTTAAGTTTGCAGTCTTGTATACATGCTAACAGGGTTAGTTCTTCTGATAATGGAATTCAGAAAGTAAATGATGGAGAAGAGATTTGATAGTCATTTCTTCTTAGGGAGACAAATGCTTCTTTCACTCATCAATGAGCTCTATGTAGTGTGATTGAAATAACACTGTAGAAAATCAGATGCCTTATATGCCTTAGGGGAGATGTACTTACTATAGTAAAGTAATTGTCACAGAAATTATGGAAATGTTACACTAGTGATGATTTGTTTAATACAGTTTGGCTGGACTCTGCCATTGATGAAGCGAAACAGATGTGTTACTTTAGCATAGTATGTTCTGGGAAGTCTTGGCTTTTTGCTGGTAGAAGCAAGATACTGCTTTTGTCAAAAAGAAGTCTGTGTTGATAATTTAGAAAAGCTTTGGTTTTGTGTCATGTGCTGAGTCTTAACACCAAGCAGTTAGCTGAGTGTGGCTGTACACCTAAGGCTGGACAGGTTGTATGGCTCAACTGGAAGCCTGGAGTCAACAGTGGGATTCCCAAGCGAATGAAGTTTGCCCTTCCTCTGGTCCTGGACATCTGTTCTTGATGCTTGTGAAATAAATGTCAGTTTACTCAAGAAGGTTTTACTCTGTTCACTTCAGACAGTATTATCAAGAGCTGATGAAATTATTAATGGCTCAGTTTTCTTGTCTTCTGTTCTTTGCTTTCCCTTGCTGCCATTAAATGATTTTTTTAGTTTATTCAAAGGATATTTAACCATAATCAGATCTTTAGTCTTTGGTCTAATGAGCTTTCCTACTCCCCAGTTTTCAGACAGATTTCCTGTTCAGTGGTTTTTGTTTTTGTTTTTTTTTTTTTTTTACAGCTTTGAATCCAGGCCCACTGTACCATCTTACTTCCCTTATGATGTAGAGTGAATTACTGTCCTTTGTGCAGAAGTAAAAAACAAAGATATAGCTACAGCACTGTGATCTAAGGGCCATGTGCTTAAGGTATTTTTAAGGTGTGGTGTTTTGGTTGTGTTTTTTTCCAGCTCTCCTTGTTTTTCCCCAAATACTTGTAGTGAAAGCCAGGCAATGTTTCTCGGATGGAAAGCTGTGTTAATGAGTAGCTTGCATCTTTGTCTATTAGCCAAATGCTGTGACCCAAGTTCTCCACGTTGCAAATGCTAGAAGTTCACATAAGAAGCAGGAATGTGCTGTGAATCCTCAGGGATTTGGAGCCAGCTGTTCAAGATGTTGACCAGCTCTCTGAAAATCAAGGAAAAGCAGACCACAGGGATTTAGCACGGGCTTTATTTGAATAAGCACCGTATTCTGAAAGCAGATAACCTTTGACTCCAGCCTGGTGTCCGCCTTTCGTGAGTGCTGTACTCCAGGAAAGAGTTTCTACCTTGTTTGTCAAGGCTCCCTATTTCCATGCTGTTGTGTACCTCTGTTATCTTCTAACAATCCTGAATGCAGAGAGGTGGGCAGTAGAGCAGCTGTGGCCTGCTGGCCGTACTGTTGACTAGTATTTTCAACTTCTGCATTATGAAGCTTGAAATCAGTCTGCCTTGGTGCTGGTAGCTTTTTGTGGCAAAGAGCTCCCAGCAGAAAGACTCCACGTGGACGAGACAAATGACCACAGTACAGGGAGTGTTGGGGCACGTGGGTTCTGATTCTTTTGTCTTCACATAAACTTACCTATACAGATTTCATTCTAGCATTGGTGCTTACTCTTTGGAATTGAAAAACTAGGAAGTTGAACCAAACCAATTGTCTCTGTTACTTCTATAACAGTTGGCCAATGAGACATCTCTAATTTCTTCAAGGAGAAAAGAGTTGAACTCTTCAGTTGTTGACAGTATAGGAATCCTTTGGAAAGCGTTTTTAATGTAGACACCTAGGTTTAGGAGACATGAATGTTTCTTCTTTTTGCTACTTTGCCTTTAATTCCATTTTGTAGGTTTTTACCAGTCTGCTATCAGCAGGTATTTAGTGATGAGCCCATTTGCAGAGAGGTAACCATGAGTTGTGCCAGCAGAAGTTAGAG
Organism: Tetrao urogallus; assembly: GCF_951394365.1. NCBI lineage: Eukaryota > Metazoa > Chordata > Aves > Galliformes > Phasianidae > Tetrao > Tetrao urogallus. The sequence continues at coordinate 24,096,780 of NC_136818.1, forward strand.
GTTTTTTTGAGCTGTCATTGAATTGCCCTCTGGTACTACTTAGCCTAAGGTAGGTGTCATAGACACCCATGGAAGGTGATCCGTACCATCTGTTTCTATCCTTGCTTTATAGAGTTGCGTAGTTTAAATTAAGTGCCTAAATTTTGGTTAGCTAGACAAGATAAATCTTTCCTTAACTAAAAAAAATGGTTGCTTTAACCTTTCTTGTAAACTATATGTTTTAGGAATGTTTAAATAATGAAGAATGTAACGTATCACTTTACTGACCATGGCCTTAAACATAACGAGCGTTTAACTTACTGTATAGCAGTTTTAGTTTAGTATGAGGAATCGCATCAAATGAACCCTATTACAGACCCAATTAAAGGGCAACCACATTAAAGTGAAAAGGAAAATCTGTTTTTCATCAGCTGTGAGGGAACACAAAGCAGATCTGTGTAGCTCTATGTTATCCTATAGTGTGTTAATCAGATACAAGGTGTGACGGAAACCAGTGACAAAAGGGACCCCTGATAGGGAACAGACATGCTCTGATAATAGGCCAGTTAACGCTTCATAATATTTCAATGGTTCAGTAGTAAACAAAGTTGGAAGCAGGACTTCAAAAAGGATGGCACATTCCTTGCAGAGTCAAGCCATACATCTTCCATGTCACTTCTGGATTTATGGAAACCGAATGTTAAAAACAGTGATGTCAGGGAGCTCCAAAGAGAATAAAATCAACCTTCAGGATTCCTCCTTTTATGTTACTGCCCGTGCTGTATTTGGGGTGAGGGGTGGAGAATAGGCACATTCCATCCGCTGCTTTTCTGGTGGACTGGTGTTCAAAAGCACTGGAGGGGACAAAGCTGTGTTTGTCTCCATAATGTTTAGTTTTCTGGTTTAATTTTTGCAGGCATTCCTTAGTTTCAAGAAGGCGCACTTGGTATTTATTTTTTTTTTAAAAAAAAGCTTTTAATAGCTGAAAATATAATTACTGGAAGCCTTACTGTGTTTTAGGGAATTGTTTTGCCCTAAAATTCTTTAATTTGGTTTCTTTAATTTGGTTTCTTTGTGCCTTTTGGCTGTAGTCCTGCATTTACAGCTTTTCTTCCATTCTGATGTTATTCCATTAATCATTTACCCAGTGGTGTTTCTGCGCATTTCTGTGGAAAATTTACAGACAAATCCTTGATCATGCAGTACTTAAATGAACTTTTTTGTGTTGAGGTTACGTAAATCATCCGAGATTGCTGCAAATCATCCTTTTCTAGGATTGCTGCCAGAATGAAACCCTTGATACAGCTCATCATTGATCCTACTCTGGCATGGCCATCTCTTTGTTCTTGTTGGTCATTCCTAGTGAAGTGCAGGTTAGAGACCCAAAAACTAGACTGTCTGTTTGAACTGGTAGCTTGGGATTTGTAAGTAATGTGAAACTATGTTTGGTCTCATAACCAGTAATTTGCCAGTCAGTTACTCATCCTGTTTTCCAAAAGTTTATGGATGATTAAGGGGAAATACCTGCAGGTTGGAAGCCTCCTAATGTAAGAAGAGAAATGTAGAATGCATGGGGTATTCTATCTTGTTGCTGTCTAAATAAAAATAATTAAAAAAAAGAAGAACAATCTGAATGGTGTTAACTGATTTTTTTTTTTTTTTTTTTCAGGAGTATATTAAGTTAATGCCTATTGGTAGGAAACGTCCAGCCAGTTCAGACAGTCCTGTGAAATGGGACAGTGGTGTTGGCCACTTGGGATTCCTTTGGTTTTTAATTTCTGGGAGGTAGACCCGTTTTCAAAGTGCACTGATGGTAAATGTGAAATAGAGATTTAGCTACTGGCCTTTCTGCTTTGGGGAACTTTTAGAAGTAAACAAGGTAATGTGAAAGGAATTCAGCTTTCCCATGGATTAATCTAATTTGCCGTTTGTAAAACTTGTTTCTTTCTTCCACCTCTTTGCAATCGTGATTTCTGGGAATAGTTTTGCTAAGACTACAGTGTGATCTTTGGCAGTTACAAGGTGTTTCTCTACAGCTTGTAAGTAATTCACAACTGTTGAGGGCTGATATAATAGTCCACATTTTAGCTCTGGCAGATGCAGCAAAGTAGATGTTTCCAAGATGCTTGTCGTGTGGCATTGAAACTCCTGCTTTCATTTTCTTTTTTTCTGGGTCATTTTGTAGATTTTGATGCTGAGCCTTCCCTTCCCAGAGAACGCTTTGGGATTTCCATTTAATTGAGAGCTGAAGTGTGTGGGGGGGAAATATCAAGAAGCAGAAACAGCATGAGGTGTTCTTTTTCCTAATGGTGTGAGGTGTGAGGTTGGTTGATTTGTTTTCCTCCCTAAGGATACTGCATTACTGTACGGTTGACAGCAACTTGGAATTTTGCTTGAGGCTAGCAGGGACTGGGAACCTCTGTAGATCCCACAGGTGATGCTTGTTCTGTGCACGGATGCTGTGCATGAGAGCAGGTGTTGAACAGAACTGCTTGAGTGCCAGGGTGGTGCAGAAGGGAATTAAAAAGATCACAACTACTGCTGATCAGAGGTGGATTCTGAGAAACAGAGAATGATACCACAGGCTGATCAGGGCTCCACATCTGCAGCGTGCGTGGACGTCTCATCAAAAAGGAGTTCACCTCCTGCTGTAAGCCAGGAGAAACAAACTCGCTGTTCTTCCAAGTAAAACAGTCTTAAAACCCACTGCCATAGCGTAATGGTTTGTGGTTGTACAATGCAATGTGATTCCCTGTGGGATCTTGGAGCCTTGAGATAGGCTGGTTAGCAGTGTTGGAGAATCTTCTGTTGGAAGGACTGAACCAGCTGGTTTTTGTGTTACCAGCAGTCAGAAGGGTGGAAAGGGCAAAGGCTAGGTAGACAGTGTGGTACCCACGTCAGGTTAACAGCAGTGAAGACAAGGTATCCTGACTATAAAGTAAGTTTAAAAGCTCAAATTCAGTCCATAGGGGTTTCAGAAGCTTAACCTGAGCTACTAAGCCAACTTACTCTGTCTTCACTGCTATTTTTTTTTTTTTTTTTTTTACCTCAGGTTGTAGACAGATCTGCTTTTGCATGTCTAGCTGGAGCAGTTTAAGAAGTTACCACTTCTGCAGCCAAGGCGTTGTTAATTGTACGAACAATCTTCCTTCCCTTCTGGGCTAAGGAAAACGGATTTTAAAAACCTAAAAGTGCTCCAGCTAGATCTCAGAGGGAAGTCTGTCTAGAGTGTATGTTAACTATCTTGAGGTAAGAAATGATTTTCAGTTTCTGTCTCTTTTGGAGTTAAGTTAGAAGGCAGTGAGGTGCGTGTGCTGGGACCTGCCTCACAAGGATGTTGCTTCCCACAAACAGAAGCACTTCATTGGTTATGAACGTTGTTCTCTGTCACAGTTCTTTGATTAAAAAAGGTAATAGTCCTGTGTGTTATTTGTGGATCTTCCTAAATTGATAACACCTGTAGCTTTAACATATTCATTAGTGCCTACAGTTAGTTGTGCCCTATTTTTCCAGCAGTATTGAAAATCTGAGTACTACAAGGTCTGTGATTGCTCAGTGGTAATCAGCAGCCCAGACAGTCTGGTCTGCTTAGAGGAACCTTCTAAACAGCTGACTGCACTGACTGCTATGTCTTTTCCTTCTGATATTCCTTTATATTGAATATCACATCATCAGAGAGTGCGGTTAGGCTGTATTCCAGCCTGAAATTTCATGACTACCTTTTGTTTCCATAGTAGCCTATAGCTATTATCCTGTTTCCCTCAGTGTTCTGGAGAGGTTCTTCTCTGGCTTTAGTTTTGTCTTTGCTTCCCATAACCTATTCAAGAGTGTTGTGTGCCAGTTTTGTGGGTGTTCAATATTAAACGTAGCAATCTATTTTGAAGTTTGACAGGAAGCTGAGAATAAATCCTGTTTTTCTGGTGCTTGTGAAACAAAGACTTTTAACTGGTTTTATCACAGCCTTTTTTGTTCTTCTTGAGTAATTGGGACAGGTTGCTCAGAGAGGTTATGGATGCCCCCTCCCTGGCAGCATTCAAGGCCAGGCTGGATGGCGCTGTGAGCAACCTGGTCTAAAGGGAGGCGTCCCTGCCTATAGCGGGGGGTTGGAACTACATGATCTTAAAGGTCCCTTTAAACCCAAACCATTCTGTGATTCTAATGAGATCGAACAGTATTTGGCCAGTGTTTGTGTTTAATTCCTGCATTCCCTCTGAAAATTGGCAGTAATAGGCTCTTCTTGACACTGCCAGCGAGGAGACCATGATGGTGGGACTGCCTTGCTCATAGCAAGAGAATTTTCTGGACAGTACAGAGTTACAAACTGTGAAGGGAAGATTGTACTGCTGCTGCACGTACAAAACCAAAATGAGGCCTAGTGTTTGGAAAATCATTGCCTTTTTAGCTCAAAGTATTCTACACACTTAAAAGATTTAAGGCACTGAGTGCTGAAACTTGAATCTTTTGCTGATGTTAAATTCCTCTGCTATTTCCTGTTCAACCAAATAGGTCTTTGTCTATTCTTCATCACAACCTCTTGTGTGGTCACTTTTAGTTTGTTTTGTTTTTGTTTTTTTTACTAACAGGAATATGATGAGGAATGGGCGAAAAAAATCCAAAGTGAGAAATTTCGATGGCACAACTCTCAGTGGCTGGAGATGGTGGAGAGTCGGCAGATGGATGACAGTGAGCAGTATCTGTATGGGGATGATCCTATCGAGCCCTACATCCACGAGGGAGATATTCTGGAAAGACCTGATCTCTACTACAATGCAGGTAAGCAGCATGTATTAGCATTCAGTGCTGGGATAGCTACCTCTGTACTGGAAACCAGGATCTGGCCTGTTGCTGTAGGAAGGATGCTCAAACTGGTACAGCTGCCTCTGTGTGTCAGTGGGAGCAGTGATGATGCTTGCTTGCTGGGGATTTGTTTGTCCTTGCTAAAGTGTTAATGAAGAATTGAATGCTGTTTTTCCGTGTAGTTGGAGTACAAAGTGTGGCAGGTCCTTAGAGATGTGAACGGGTCTACCTAGCAGAGCGTGATTACTGATCTAAAGGATGGTGGCCCAGCTGTGTTCCCTCACAGCTCTTTCTTACATTCATAGCTTGTTTGCTTAACCAATCACAAACCTTTTCTCATCACCGTTAAATTCAGAGCAGTACAGCTGTGGGATTTGATGCTGCATTTTGTTCTGCCTTGTTTTAGTTCTGTAATGGAACTTTCTTGCAGAACTTGATGCAAGATTTCAATTAAGCCACATCAAATATGCATGTTTCTGAGCAGAAGCCATCGTTCTGTGAATCATTGTCTAATTGTGCTGTCATGTATCTAAAGAGGCATGTGAATTTGTAATGGAAATTCTATTTTTTTTTGAGATCGTTGTATGAAAAGTTTTATTACTTAATAATTAAAATTGAGAGGAGTCATTTTCATGTTGAAGATTACTCCTTTTACATCTTCTAAAGGAGTAATAGTAGCTCACTCCCACTAATGGTGCATCCTGGCATAGCTCTGGGGGATCTCGTGTAGAATTTGCCCTTTCTCTCTGTAAAGATTTTGTAGTAAGAAAATAGAAGTGGGCATATTGGATTGAGCCACTGATGTCTCTAGTCCAGTATCCTCTCTCCAGGGGTTGCTCTTGCCGAACCTTCCAGGTACACTCTCACCCTGCAGGGAGATCTCATGAAATGACTTGCCCACTGGATTAATGTCTTCATAGCCTTTAACAGCTAGGAGTTGGCTTATGCTCCCAAGCTTGTGGTTTTATTTCCTTTTCAAACTCCTGCATAGCTGCGTATGTGTGTGTGGCTTCTGAATTTTCCATACAAGTGTCCAGTCCTTTGCTATGAAGCATGAGTCACAAAACTCTGACTCTGGATGAATTTGCAGGAATATTAATAAGAAAAATAAAACCACTGAAATCTGTAAGCTTTATTTGTAGTTACTGTGAGAAAATAAACATGCAATATCACAGTGGCATTTCAAAAATTATTCTTAAAATACATCAGAACTTAAGGATTCTTATTCATCTGTGTGGTTACGTACATCAGATGTAGCAATGTGCCTCTATAGTGGTAAGTTTTTTTTTTTTTTTCCTTTCTGAATCCTGCAGCTTTATTTCACTGCAGCGGACATTCAGGATGAGCAGTGTAAGCCATGTGTAGTATGGTACCAGGGTCTCTAATTACATCAAGTCTATTTCAGGCTTCCTGAGTTAGAGATGTGACAGTGTGCCTGTTGTGGTGTCTGCTTTACAGGCAGCAAACCTTTGCTCGTTTCCCAGGGCCACTTATTTTCCAAACAGTAGGAGCTAGAAATGGAGTGTCACTGTTAGCAGCGAGTTTCCTGGTTTTTAACCATTTATGTTACATGCTTAATTTACCTGAACAGAGATTTTTGTGTTGGAACTGCTACTTGACAAGTAAGGAGGGGCAGATTTCCAGTGATACGTTCTGCAGATGTTTGAAAAATGCTTTTGTTTTAGAAAGTATTAGACTAAGGGAATATATTCAAAATGCAGATTCTCTTCTCAGGTTTCCTCCAGCAAGTGCCAGTAATGGTGTGCTTCTAAACTGCCAGATTCATACTTGTGAGGTGTGGCCAGAAGGGATGTAACTTTTCTCTGAAAAGGCTATGGATTGTTGTACCAGTTGGAGTAGGTATTTGGGTTTCTGAAGGACAGAGTTGGTCAGAAATGAGAAAAAATAATAGCTTTTGTGCAGTCAGAAGTGACATGTTTGTGTTTTGGTGACCCGTGCTGGTAGCTCACGCACAGTACATACCTGCCCTCAGCCCTGACAGTGTTAGTTTGCTGTTGACAAGGTGAGTTCCTATTGGAATGATGTCAGACATCTCTTGAAAAGTGATCTAACCCTACCTCAAGAACTTGGTAGAATCTCTGGAGTTACCTTTGAGTTCGGTGTCTCCTTTGCGGTGAAGGTACTTAACCCTAATTGGTGTTGAAATGTACATAACAGCAGATGGTCCTTTAACTGTAATCAGGTTTTTTGCTGCTGATGGTATCCGGGTGCTTCCATTTTCATTTAAATCCATGGGAGCCAGAACTTTGAGTGCTATGGCTTGAATCTTAGCGCTGTTGAGTAAAGATGTTTTTAACCAGTGGTAACTCTGGTCTCAGAGTGAAAATACAATGCATGTTTTATTAGCAGAAAGGAAATGAGATATTTGAAAGCAGATAAACTTATTAAGTTTTAAGCTCACCTCTTTAAAACACAGTCACTTGTTAGATTGTTTTTCCTGTGGAATGCTCCACATGCAGAAATGCTGATATGAAAAATACACAGATAGGAAACCTTGGCATGTGTTAATAACAGCCATTTCAGCTTTCCTCCCTTTCCTTTGGTCCTTTTAATTCTTACTCTACCACTGAGCATTTGTGTCTATCTGAGCATGCTGAAAGACAGTAATACAGATCCGTACCAATATATTTGCTTGTCAAGTAATACCCTTTCACATACTGTATGCACATGTATACAATTAGAATATAGCCATTTACAGCTATCTTGTGCAGCTAAAATGTAGTCTGATCATGGCTAGCATTTTTCATTTACAATCTGTTGCATTGTATTTGGTCACTTTCCCATGAGGTATTATCTTCTAAATGAATCTCCGTAGCACCTCATCAAACGTCTGCTGGAAATCTAGATGTGTCAATTCTATTCCTTTTATCATTTGTCACTATATTATCTTCAAAAAACATCAGGTGAATTCATAAAGCACAGGGAGATTTGTTTGAATGCCTGAGTCGTCATCTTTAAGCCCGTGTGTCTGTAAGTAACTTTCCACTGCTTCCTGCACAGGCAGTTTTAGTAGATTTGAAACCACAGAGGTTAAGCTGAGTGGCCTGTGATTCCCTGGGTCTTATCTCTCTTTCTTTAAAGTGGAATGGCATTTGTAACTTCCTAGTCATTAGGAATCTCTCTCCTCTGGTAAACTATTAAATTGTCGATCAGAATGTACCTGTTTCTGCCTGGTTCTTCCTGGGCTGCTTTCTGCTCTATGAAGCTCAGATCATTTTCATACAGTAACGGAAACAAACCAAGAGAGGCTCTGTTTTAATGAAGTTGTTTTACCTAGTGAGAGCCTAATATTACCAGGTAATAACTGTGCCCTTAATATTAACAAGGAGTGAGTTTGGGGGACGGGAACAGGAAAGAGTTAAGCTGGGCTCTCATTCAGCTGGGGTCAGTGCACTGACTTCACTTCAAAGACTCTGGATTTACGCTGATGTAACGGAGGGAAGATGTCAGCCCCTGATTTCCTTCTCTTTATGAAGCGAGGAGAGACTGTAAAGCTTTAAGGAATACTACTGGCCTTACAGATGTTTACATCTTTGTATGCTGATGCTTTTAATATAGAAGAAGCAAAAGGAAACAGTAGTATGTGTTCCTGTGAGTACATCATGTAAAAAGACCACTCTTTTAGGAAATAAATAGCAGGAAGACACAGAAATAGTGGATGTGGGGAAAAAATTGATTTTGAAGCTGCTTTCCTGTTGATTGTTTGCTTTCTTCAACCAGTTTTAAAAGATATGGTGGTGAGAGGCAGAGTCTTGATGAATTAAAACCATTGTTGCTCTCTGCTTTTATGCTGTTACTGTAGACCTGTGTTTGACCCTTCTCATTACTTTTTCCTCTGTGCTCACTTTCACTGATGGGGCAGACAGTATGGTTCTTGATATAGTCTCTCCAGACCAAAAGATGAAGAGGTAAGAGAATTTTCCTTGGGTACAGCTGTTTCCTAGGGCAGTAGGCTAGTTGTGGAGTCCCGGTGAATTTTCTGTTGTAGCTGAAGTTGCTCTTTTTCAGTATTATTGTTGCTTGACATTCCTCCCAGAAACATTCCATGTTGCTCACGAATTTCTGACACAAACCAGCACAGAGTATGTTGCCCGCTTGCCTTGAAATTGTGCTCCTTCTTACAGCCTCTGTATCTTCCTTGTTTTTATAGATGGCCTCATAGCACCCGATGGAGCAGTGAGTCCAGACTTCTTCAGTGACTATCATCTTCAGAATGGAGACCTCGTTGGGCAGCATCCCTTCTCTAGCAGGTAAGTTGTTGTTTGTAAAGAATGTGTATAGTCATAGAGTATCCTGAGCTGGAAGGGGGAGCCCTGAGGGTCGTAAAGCCCACATCAGAAAATGGCTGATCAGGTTTCTTTATAGAGCTTTGTGTTGTTCAGTTCTTGCTCTCATAATGGAAGTGATTGATGCTGAAAATGCAGTTTTGGTCTGCCTTCTTGAACTGCATGTTTTTTCTTAATATGTTAACATACATGTTATAATCTGTAATAGTGTTCTAAAAGCTACAGAAAAGTAAAACTATAATGCATTGTCATGACTACAGTATGACAATTATTGTAACATTCAGACATTGTTATTTAGACCTACTTAGAGATGTTTCAGGTGTTGATTACCTAGAAGAATGCTTTCTCCTGTAGTCTTAAAATGTTGAAAATAACTTTCTCAGTTACCAAAACTGCTTCTGCACTTTTTTCCCTTTTACCTTGAGTCTTCCCAAAGTATTCTCTGTTCTATTACTCATGGTGTGTGTTTTTGGTGATTGGGTAAATGAGCTCAAGGTACCTGTTTTGCCTTGACTTCTGGGAGGTGTTGTGTTGTTGTTTGGTTTTTTTTTTTTAATTACCCACTGGTTAATGACCTCTCTCTGCCTGCATTGAGCAACCTATTGCTGTTTGCATTTCTAGTAGACTTCTCCCACAGGTTCAAAATAGAAAAGACCTTTTTCAAAGAAGAGGGTCCTTTTCTTTGTAGTTCATGAAAGATTTAGGAAACTTGTTTTATAGAGCATCACTGACCTTTGCTCTCTAGTAGAAAGTACTTCAAACACAGGATTCAATTTAACATGATGCTATTTGGACATGCCCAGAACCGTGGTTGAAGTTGCTGCCTTCCAAACTGTTAACACTGTTTTCAGTGCTTCCAACTCAAGTCACCGTTTGTAAAATACGAGCAATTTACTTTATGCATAGGTGGAGCAAAAGCTTTTTGTCTTACCTTGGCTTCTTGCAGCTTTCAAGGGGCAGTGGGAGGTTACACTCATTTCTTTGTTCTACCTGTAATGCGCCAGAAAGCTGAATGTTAAATGGGGTTGCAATGGTGGCAGTGTTTCTAGGAACAAATTAAAATACCTGAAATCCTAAATTAGGAGGGGGAAAAAAAAAAAGTAAAAAGATGGGTTACCTTGAGGGGGAAAATGACGTTTATACTCAGAAAGAATCCAGATCAGTGTGCAACCCTTTGTGCGCAGCTTATGTTTGAGAAGGAGATACTGGCACAAAATCCAGGAAGAGTTCCTTGCCAAGTAATTTTGTTGCTAAACCTCCAGTAAGAGTGATATTATTAACGTATTTATGAAGCATGATTAATGCTTTAATGAAAGGGTCAGTGATAGGTTGGTATACACCATGTTATCTGATTGTTTCCAAATGGGCAGCCTTCATCTCGGGGCATGCTGGTGATCGAGAAAGTGACAGAAGTGTGAGCTTTATGGAGTCTTATTACGTGGCTTGTAGATCTCAGCTTTGCATAGAGACACAACCTAGGAGACAACAGATTCTGTATTAACTACAACACTGTATGCCTATGTATTCTTGATGGTCTTTGTGCCTTCTGGGAAGGATCTTCAGTGTCCGTGGGTAAGAGTTAAAGTAGATCACTCAGCCTCAAATTTCAAGCCCTTTTCAGGGAGTTGCATTAGTAAGATGCGTTTTCATCTGATTGTCCTCCAACTAAAATGAGTAGCAAAGCATACCTTGTATATCCTTAATTAAAATAAATGTTTGTACAACTTCTTTGTAATGCCTCCAGGGGTTTTGGAGGCCTGCCTCAAAAACAGAGGACAGAAAAAGTAATTTGACTAACTACAAACTTAGTAATTGCCTGCTGTTGATAGCCCCTGTAAATATTCCTATTTCTCATTACAATTCTGTTTTCTAGGAAAGCTTTTTTTTTTTTTGTATGATTGCTCCATGGGTTTATCTGCAGTCCAGACACAGTCTAATTGGAAACAGTGTGCACTGCTGCAAACGTTCTGTCCCATTTGTAACAGAGCAGGACTGAATTGTTTGATAGAATAGATACTGGCAGTCGGACGGCGAATCCTAGTTTTCAGATGTGTGTCATTATCGTTTTGAACTTCTTGGCGCCAGAAGCCAGGATTTCCTGATGCTTAGAGCTAATGTAAAATGCATTATTGCTCTGAGGCATGAGCCGTGGAATTGCCAGTCCATGAGCTCGAAGAGTCAGACCCTCCCTTTTCCCAAATTTGAATTGGTGTTGGAAGGTAAAACCATACGTGCTAGAGCCCCTAATTAAAAATAATAGCAGCAAGTCAAGGCTCTTTTTATGTGTTATATAGTGTACATTTCATCCATACCAAAACATAATTCTAGGGTATTTTTATGCTTACAGTTTAAAGCTAACAAGAACCTTATGTCAGGGATTTGTTTTCAACCAGTTCCAGCTTTTAATAAATCTAGATTTTTGTTATAAAAATGGTTTGTGTTTCTATTATTAATATTTGGGTATGTTCAGAAACTTTTTGTAAAGAAAGCTGAGTTACGATTGTCAATTAATGGTAACATTTTTTGTGAATTTGAAGGGGGATGGCTTTATAATGAGTAAATGCATGTTTTTCAGTCTCCTCATTTGTTGTGCTTTATTAAGCATTTAGTCGTCGTGTTTCTGTCTTCTGGTCTTGATTTTTATATATATATATATATATGTGTGTGTGTGTGTGTGTATATATTAGGCTTTATTATTTTCTAGTAGAAAGAGCTGTTTGCTAAGCAAGAGGGAGAGCTGGTAAGGAGTCTTCTCCATTGTGTAAGCCTGGCCTGAAAAATTTGAGGTAGGTAATGACCACGAGGAGACTTTTCTGCTCAGCTCTGAGTAATTTTTTCTTTTTTTCTGCAGTCCTGTGAGGAACAGTTAGAATACATCAGCACTTTAATTTCTCTGATGGTATTTCTTAGCTCGTGTTATGGATTAGGGCTTCTCCTTGTCTTCAGGAGAGCTTGCATAGATGTACTTACAAGTCAGTTATAAAAGCTTACCTTTCTAGTGCCTGCGTATCACTGAGAAACTGCTGGTATTGAACTAGTGTTGGTGCCCCAGTACATTTATAAGGGAGGCATTACTGGGACTGAAGCCTGTCTGATCGTCAACCTAATTTTTTGGAGCCAAGGAAAAGGATCTGTAAGGAAAGTTTTCAAGGACCACAGCCAAACTCAAGTTGCCTAAGAGGTTTTCACCATAAGCAATATTCAGTCATACCTGTATGAGGAAAGTCAGCCCACACCAGCTGCCATGTATCAGATTGTTATACCAGTTATGCTGCATGGAGCAGATGGTGAAAACCATGTGCTTCTTTGGTTGTAGAATGTTAGCCCCAGCAGAGGTCCAGGGACTGCCTCTGAAGTTCCACCAAGTTGTATTCAAGACTGAGGGGAATTGGAGCAGCAGATGTATACAGGTGTGTAATCAATGAAATTACTGACTTCTGTGTAACCCAGTGTGGACATCACCGCAATCTTCTGTGGAGTCCCTGCCCTAAGAGAAGACAGTACCTCCATACCCAGATGTGCTGCACAGTCTTATGTGGGTAGGCATGAATAAAGCAGAAGATTAAATAAGTTGTTTCTGTGCACCTGGGCTAGCACAGGGGCTTTTTTCCCCATTATTTTTTAACAAGGAAGCATGAAGTAATAGTATTAGCAGTAAGAACATCTACAGATTTGTTGAACCAGGTGGAATATCCCAAGGGTTGAATTTTTCAAAGACATTACCTTCCCTTTGTAGGGTTGCTTGGGCTTCCCTTTGAAAACTAGACTACTGACTACTGTCAGAGTTGAGAATGCTGCCTTGGACAATGAGTTCCTGCAGTACAGAGCAACTTTGAAAAGAACTGTAGGAGTATCTAACCCTGAATTTGTTCTGTAAATTTGCATGCTATTCTGACCACATCACAAAGCAGGTGAGGATAATTGTTATTTCTGGTATTCGTCAGCAGAAAGGAGAAGTTGCACATAAGCATAGACCTGGAATCAGAGACACCTCATTTTAGGGATCCAAGATGCTGTTAGAAGTGTATTACCAGCAACATTTCTATCTTGTGAGTTTCACAGCTTTAGATTAAAGCTCTTCTTTCTGAACTACACCCTGAAAAGAGTAGTACTGCTATGTAAGATGTCGGTAAGTAGAATTATTTTGGAATAAAACAACAACTCAGGAGTGATAAAATACACAAACAGCATCTCCTGTTTTCCTCCGAGCTTCGGAGCAGAGTGCAAACAGTTGATCAGGTGTGTTTTCCATTCAGTAGCATGTATGTGGCTGAGGAGGCTGCTTTGACAGCTTGTATCCAGGTTTTTCCATTGGCTGGGAAAAAGGCTTCTGTGATTACATTATCAGCTTTGAATTGCCATACTGTCTTTCAGAAGCAAATGTTTATTAGGCATAGGTTTGAAATTTTCATCTGTACTAAAATCTGTATTCAGGGCTTCTGGTACTGATAACTCTTAATATGGAGTGAAAGCTTTATGATTGTAGCAAACAAAAAAGCCTTCACCTTTGGCTGAAGCGATGACAGCTTGGTATCTGAGCTGCAAGGGAGAAAAGCCAGTTGAAAGAGAGCTTCAGGAATCCCTGGTCATTTGTCAAGTTTTAATTACTTTCTAGAAATGATTTCTTAAAACACAGGCATAATAGCAGTGGCTGAGCATCTTCTAATGGGGATTTCCACAGCATTTTTCTTTCCCATTGGGAAAAAAACTTTTTGACCTTTCTCAGCTGTAACTAGATAATAAAACAAACTTTAAGTGTGAAAGCCAATTTGTTGTAAAATCTTAATCAGAGTTCCCAAGTTCTCTCATCCTGTAGCTTTGGGAAGATTAATAGTCAGGATGCTGGAGCTAGCCAAAACTCTTTTTTTCTTCTAGAGGAAGTTTTCTCCAATGCAGAATCCTTTAACCCCATTAGAAAGCACGGCAGAGCTGCCATTGTGCCTGGTTCTCACTGGGACGAGGCATTTTTGTGTGTGTGTGCACATCCTGGTGTGGGAACTCGTGTCCTCTCAGCAGAGCGCAATTGAAACATCCTCCCAGGAAGCAGTGAGGTTTGGCATGTCAAGCAGACTCTGTTTTTATGGGATGGCTCTGTTTCTGTCCCTGATGGGACATCTTTGTTCTTGCCTGGATTCACAACCCAAACCTGTAGCTGTTTCCCCACGGTAGGTCACTGTGGTATGTTGTGAGTTAATTGCATGGAGCCAGGACCTTACAGACTGCTCTGCGTTAACTTCAGTTAAGCTGTGTCTGTTGCTGGGAAGTACAGGCGTATGAAACTTGGTTTATGTGTCTTGGGTTGATGGAAGCTGGTGGTGTGGGCTTTACTGGCTCAGTACATGGCCATGGGTGTTGGTGGCAGCACAGGGGGGCACTGTCACTGTGGCTTCAGTTCTCTCTAGCTAAGCCACCCCTTCGTAACGTCTGTATGTACAGCCCTACTGAATGGCAAGAATAGTCATATCCTATAGGATATCCCATAGGCTTTTTGCTTGAGTACCCTGATGAATATCAGATGTGAATATTCTTAGGGGGGTGGGGCTGTACCCCAACATTGCTGTCAGCTTCTGCAATGCTCTGCAACCTCTCAGTCACGTCACAGCTGAATAGCTCACATTCCACTCAGATACAGCAGCTGCATCATATCGTGGCAAATAGGCACTTCATAAATGTTTATCGACTTTTTAAAATTGTTGTACGTGTAACTTATCTTCTCTGTCAGCATTTATTCCTGTCTTCCATATAGACCATCATCTCCAATTAGATTTACAGAAAGCAATTCTATGTTGCTCTCAAGCACTGAAGTTAGGATTTCATCTCTTGCTCCATTTCTAAGCCCTACAAATACCTTTCTGATAGAAAGAACCCTCTTAAAGAAATGACTGGAGTTGGGAACTGTGCTGTAGAGCATTTCTCATCTGTTGCATCCTCCTTTTGAAACACCACTTTTCAGCATCAGGCAGTTTGTTTAGAAGTCTGAGCTCTCCCTCCCCAGCCTTTCAGCAGCGCAGTGCTGTCTTGGGAAAACTGATGTGTGAGCAGACAGTAAAAGGTGGCTTTGTTGGTTTTTGGTTGTCTTGGGGGGAAAGGAAAAAACAAAGGGCAGAAATGAGCATATCTGCATCTTCCTTTCTTCGTTATTTGAATGCTTTTCTGCCTTAGAGGTGGGGCGCAGATGAATGTACAGAAGTATAAAACCTTTCAATTAATGGAACTAGAAGCCAGTAGAGCGTAAATTGTTATTACAATATGATTCTGCTTTCAGATGTTTGCTGTAATGATGTTATTTAGTTCTGTGTTACTTTTTGTTTCCCATACTCAAGCTCTATCTAAAAACCAAAACAATAACAAAAGCCCCATGTTTTCTTTGCAACGCAGAGAAAATGTTGTACTCAGCTTCTACCATTTGGATGCTATTTAATTTGCATTTCCCAAGAGAATTGAATTAGTTTTTACTAGTAAATTGGGCCTGTAACCTTGTAGGCAAGTTTTATTAGTTTATCACACATCGGTATTAGCAAATTGTAAATCCCACTGAAATGAAATTGAAAAGTCCTTAAAGAGAGGCCCGGAACCAATGAAGTTGCTTGAGATAGGTAAGGTTTTCTGTTATTTTTTTTAACCCACAAAAATGTTGTTAGTTTGTAGCTGTTGTACTTTTTTACTGTATTCTGTTGTCCTCACTGCCGGTATGTTAAGATTTTTAAGAAGATAAACTGGATGTGATCAGGAAGTTTTCACTAAATTTCAGATGCAGCTCGGTATGGCTTGGCACAGTGATGCACGCAGAGTTGGCTGGTGCAGCCTTTATGATCTGCTCGTGTGCAAGAGGCAGCTCAGCTCAGCCACTGCTTTGTATCCATCAAAACAGCATCTGCTCAGGAGTATAAATGCATGGAGTGAGGATCTTGCATCTAAAAGATAGTGCTAAGGAGGAAGCAGGACCTGCTGCCCTGTGGGGGTTTTGATTACTGTAGCACAAAGGAATGGCTCCAGCACCACCTTGATTTGGGAACAGCCAAATAAGGACAATGTTCTTCTTAAATGGTGTTCGTTATACAGCATTTTCTTGATGTGCTTGGTTGCTTTTCTATTATTCCTGTGTTCTCAGTCTGTACCAGGAGAAAGTTGTCAGCACGCAGCCGATGTCTGCAGTGCAGCAGCCCACCCTGGCCACGAAGAGCCCAAAGTGTGCAGAGGCCCAAAGGCAAGGAGAGGTTGCTCATCCAAAGTCAGGTGCCGGAGCCTCCAGCAGAGCAGAGCTCTCCTCACTGCTCACTGCTCTGCGACCAGACCACACCACTGCTCCGAGGTGTGTGGTCCATAATCATGAAGGATCGTGTTGCACTCATTTAATTTACTGTAAGGGCTATTTAATTGCTCTGAACAATTGCCCTAGTATGGTAATAGGTGAAATAGCTTGCTTAGGAATATTTTAAAGGTGTGACTTCTTTTTTTTCCATTCAGCACGGTGCAGATGTCGTTTGGGAAGAGTTAGCATTGAGGTTTTAATGCACTCCAGCTCCTTTGGAATATCAGATGCTGGGGCCTCTTTCACTCACAGTCGTCTTTTACATTTATTTTTTTTTAGTTGCTTTGTATTTTATTATATTCCACCTGCAGTTAGCCTCGTTTAACCGACGTGGTTTAGGTTATTAAGAATGTTAACAGAATGCCAAAATGCAGCAGCAGTTAGCTCAACTCCTTTGGAATGTCTTAGCAAAAAATCCCCCCAAACCTGAGTCTGTCTCTTCAGAAATGTAGCATTAATTAATTCCCACGTTCTGTCTGCCACTCTGGTCCCTCCAGATGTGCTGCTAGGAATAGACTGGCTCCCTGCTTACAAGCCATCTGGGCTCTGTAAACTGATTTGCACTTATATTAAACAATAAGTGAACAGAATGCGGAAGAGTTATTAAAGCAAATGTACATTGCTTATAAATCTCAAAGTAAAATATTAAAGCGTAGTAAATGGGAATGGAATGTGCAAATGAAGACCTGCCTGTTTTTAATGAGTTTAGCTGTGACCTTCTCGATTTCAACCAAAAGAGAAGAATTTTATTTTTCTCTTTAAAATAAAAAAAAAAAAAAAAAGAAAGAAAAGAAAAAGAAACTATAAAACTGCTTACAGAAGTATCTGAGACAAAAACAAGGAAATATAATGTTCTAAACTTGACTGGTCCAAACCACTCAAGCTGCTGTGACAGCTCATAAAACTGAGAGTAGTTTTTAACTGGACTCTGTTTTACATTGCCAGAGTGAATTTTCCTTGCAGGAAGTAGCCAGAAGGTTTATTTAGTTTCCAGACTGCTGCTTTGATCTTTCCATTCTGTCACTTCTCAGGTTACATAGCCCTTTTTCACTGCAGTAAATCTGCAACAGTTAATGAGAATAAAATTTCCTCCTTCTCACTGATCGCATGCTGTTAAATGCCAAACCACAGCCAGCAGCATATTTGCAGAATTCAGCTGCACTGTACAAAAACAGCACAATCAGTTTAATCTTGTTGTTTTTGTAATTCGTTTTATTGAGCTTTCCTTTTTCAAGTGACCTATTTTATCAAGACAAGCGGTTGCGAGGCCAGACCTGGAAGAAAGATTTAAAACTGTAATAAAGCGAAGGGTGTTTTGTGTGCTGTGCATAAGCGTGCTCACAGGATTCAAAATGAAACCTGCAATGAGTCGGTTTTATGTCCCATATATCAGTGGGATATTTCTAAGGGTTGTTGTCTGAACCGAGCGCGTGCTGCAAACAAGTCCCTGCTATACAAATTAATGTAACGGATCCATTTCTTTTGCCAAACTGCTGGAGTTCTGTTGGTTGTAAATCTCTTTGTCAGTCGCAGCCCTGCATGTATGGTGACAGATCCATCCTTCCCTTCTCTTTCCTCTGGAGAACTGGGAGACTTCCTTAAACTGTGAGCTTAAAACAGACATTTTGAAACCTTTATTTCCCTTTATTTCTGGCTTTTAAGCCCTTTAAGCTTTGTCCCTGTTTTGTCCAAGGCACCCTACCCAACTTTTAGTCTGGATACGTTTTATTTTCATTCTGCTCAAAGTTGAAAATTTTTGCATAATAATGCTACTCCAAGATAGAGATCTCTAAGAAAATATGCAACATCTGGGGCTGTCTGGCTCGTTCCCTCACAGCCAATGCTAGAGGGAGAAAAAAGTGCTAAGAGACATTGAGATCGACTTCCTTTTTAATTAACACTGAAATGACGGTTGATTAGGGGTGAATTTTGACAAGGCTTCAGTGGAGTCCTGTGCTGATGAACTGGTTCAAATCTGCATAATCATCTATGGTGGCAACAACATTTCATGTTTGTGTATGGGTGTTAACACTCCCCTTGCATTGTTTGCTGTAGTGAACGCTGCAAATCCGAGTAATGTTAACTTGCAGAAGAGGCTTTGAAAGATTTTATTGGCTGCAGCTGTAAATCAAAGCAGAGCAGATTTTTTTTGTCTCTGTCTCCTTCACTCCAGCATCTGGATCATCCTCCCTGCTGAGCTGCCTGGATCTTGGTGCTGAGCCCTGCAGGCAGCACGCCTATCAGCCAGCAACCTGTTGTCGTGGCTCGGGGTGTTTGTGCACAAGAGGGAATGCTTTTTCCCGTTTGTGAAGAGCTAAGTGGCAGTGCTTGGGCTTGAGGAGCTCGTGTAGATAATTTAAGGAGTAATTTGTCTGGCTAGGAATGCTTCAGTTCAGGGCACCGAGAACTTGTATTTCCACTCCAACTGTTTATCTGGGAGTGCATTCGTACAGTGAGCTTGCTCTGCTACACAGCACAAGAAGCAGAAACACTTCTCATCTGGAAAGTGGAAGCTGCTCAGAAGCATGTGGAAGATGTGGACCAATCCTGAGATGATGTGGTCAGTGAGAAGTCACCTTTGTGAAGCTGCCACTTCAGGATCTCATTCTGGTCAGGCTGTTGGCTGAAACTTCAGTACGCAACTGACATCACTGGAGCTCAGTAAAAGAGGCCTGAAACCGTCCCAGGCCAGATGTATTAGTAGGGTAAGGTTAAGGCAATGTAATCGTCAGTTTATGGAGCTGACACACATACTTTGGCCTGCCCAAGGAGAGCGGGGGAGGAAAAGACAGAAAAGACATCTTCCTTGACTTTCATTGCCTACTTCTCGGGGCTTTTTTATTTGTTTTGGTTTTTAATTAATTTTTTTAGAAACGCCTATATCTGATCAGTGGGTTTGGCCAGATGTTGAGCCAGCAGCACGGGAGATGTTTCGGTCAGGCTTACAATGGAAAGACAGAACTCCTGCTTTCCATTCCAGCTCTGACTGCACACTTGAAAGCTGAGCAACTCCCTGCCGTGTGGTGGAGCTGTGAGGCTGTGTGAGGGAGTGTTAGTAGAGTTACTGTGATGCCTTGCACAGGAACAGGATGTCTGTGTGAAGCAGCTGAGCAGGCTGTAATCTGGATTGGTTGCTTCTCTACCATTTCTTGCCATTCAGTTGGGAATTTATTCATTAATCTAGCTTTTAAGTGCTGCCTTCCCACCTGTGAGTTTTGGCATGCTTGTTGCTTGATGCGTAGCTGGAACCTGACACAAGACAAAGACACAGTGCTCGCTTATCTACAATTGTCAGATTTGCATTTGTTTATAATTACATGGAAGAAGCAGTGGCATTGTGCTGAGATGCAACTGGGCACCAAGTCCAGAAGCAACTGGAAACTTTAAGTCATCAATTGCAGCGAAGAAAACTGGATCACAGGGAAGGGGAGCCGTGATCACATCCATAAAAGCTGTATCATCGTGCACAAGGGAGCTAAATTAGCACTGTGCAGGTTCATTTTTGGCATTTCTTACCTTTTGAGCAGATGCAGTGTTATTAAACGAAGATTAGTATTAAAATGCTAATTGGAGGCAGATCTAGTGTGCACAGGCAGTGTCTCTGCCACAGAGCTCTCCCACTTGAGCTCGAAGGATAGAAAGTATGGAAAAAAAGCTTCACAGATAGGGGAGAAAGTGGGGCCGTGAGAGACAGAATTTAAGAGACTTGTGGTTTATAGTTTAACGTCACTACCAGTAGTGGGAGAATCTACAGTTACAGAACATTGGGTTTTTCTGTGTGTTTTTAAGGCTTTTCAGTTGTATGCTGTTTCTCTATAACTGATGGTTTATGTTCATATTCTGAAGGACAGAAAATTTATGGCCAGTGAAGCAAAACCAAAGTAGTAGCTGGCACAGAGAAGTAAATCATCTCAGAGAATCATCTTCTCGATCA
The DNA here is from genome assembly GCF_951394365.1 of Tetrao urogallus. Lineage (NCBI taxonomy): Eukaryota > Metazoa > Chordata > Aves > Galliformes > Phasianidae > Tetrao > Tetrao urogallus. Next base: position 24,117,109 of record NC_136818.1, read on the forward strand.
CTGCACTCTGAGCAGAGGGAACCTCTACTGTTTCATGATGTGTTTTTTTTTTCAGTTGGTAGCAAATATCAATAGAAAGAGGAAAATCTACAGACTTTGGAGTTCTTGTTGGTGAGTGTTACAGTCTCTAAGCAGCATCTCAGTTGGGCAGGTTATAATGCTGTGCTTGTCTTAAGTCTGGACTGGTGCTCCATTTCCATGGCTTTGGTACCTCCCGAGGGGAAAAATACAGCCTTCAATGTTGGTTTGAATGTAGCTTACTCTGTTATACACAGGAACTCGATACGGCATTAGAGATGATGGGTTTATGGCATGAAAGTTTATATGGAAACGTAGGATGGTAACTTTACCATATGTTATCAACAGTGCTGTCAAACACTGGTAGGCTCACAAAAATGAGACACTGGGACTCCGGGGATGCTCTGCACCAAACTGAATGTCTGTCTGGGGGGCACATGGGGCTGTTTTGACAGTTACAGCTGGTTCTTAGAGACAGTAAGGTATGGGAGTCCAACCTTCTGCCTTGCCTGGGTCATGCTGAGTGAAGAGCAGTTGTTTTGGGCAGCGTATATGTAGGTCACTCCAAAAGTAATGCCTCCTATTTACTTTCATGGAAGCAACAACAGATACAAAGAGCACAATAACACTGAGCAAATTCTCAGCTGCGAAACAGTTTTTTCCACATAGCCACCACCATTAGCTCTGCTTTATTGCCAGTGATGAACAAGAGAGCCTGCGTGCTCTCTTATGGGAGCTGTTAGGTCATGGCCTGAACCAGTGATGGAGCACCTAATGAAGGGGCATAGCCAGCCCAGGGAGCACAGGTGGAAGCAATTCACCTATGCAACCAGAAGGGGTGGACCCTGGGTTCACTCCAAAACTTGTATCCCTGCTGAGCAGCTGAGAGTCTCTTGGGCATGAGCTTGGTGTAAGCCTTGTAGATGCAGAATCAGGAGAGGGTAGACAGGGCTTTTGAACTGGGTTAGAGTGAAAAGAGAAACAGCTGAAATTGTGGAGCAGGTGGAAGTGCTGTATGTGCTCCAAGTAACATTTATCTCTGATTTCATCTTTAGTGGTCACTGATTTCGGGGTGTTTTAACTATAGGCTTCCAACCATGAAACTGAAAGAAATGAAGGCTCTAAAATGCAAGCTCCTGAAGTGATAACTGACCCTCAAAGGTCAAGGCTGTCTTCCTGGGCCACGCTCACCTGCTCAGGCAGCCACCTCCTTTCTTTTGGGCACAGTCCTTGCTGTACTGCTCTGTGCCTCTTTCCCAAGCAGCGTTTCTTGCTGTATTTGCTCCAAGATATATGCATTCCACGTGTGGCTTTCAGTTGGACGTCAAGGTGCTGCTTTTTACTCGGGACTTGCCTTTCTGAGGCCCCGCTTATGCCGGAGGAATTAGTACCCATTTTAGAGCAGCTTGTCAACACCAGCACCGTTAACAGTGTGAACGCTAGTGCAGACAGGCTCAGGTGTCTATTGCATCAGGAAGACTTCCAGAAAGCAGCTCTGCTCTGTGGTCAGTTGCACCCAGGTGCTGCTGGTCAGGATTTTGAGGAGGATTTTGGAGGATGCTGGCTGGCGTTCCCTGCCCTAGGTTGGTTTCTTTTAAATGACGTCAGGGCACCCAGGATACAAGGTGGGAGGGTTAATTTGGATGTTGGGAATCAGAGGTGAGTATCAATAAGCAGAGCTGTTAAGAAATCTCTCCTCACTCGTGCACATCAGGAACATTTTCCTCTTTGGCATGTGTTCTTCAGTTCCCCAGCAGTACGAGCAAATTGGAAAGTTCAGCTGTCATTTGGGGAAGGTCATAGATCACACTAGCAGCCTGAGTAATCCAAGAGGTTTTAAGTATCATAGCATTTAGTTTAAAGTGAAATTTGCTCTGACAGGGGCTGGCAGACCAATAGGAAAAAGAAATATTTGTGCTTGGAGAAGTGCATGTGTAGAGACCGCGAGTATAACTGATGGCTGGAAGTGATTTCAGTCTAAAAAAAACAAATCATTAAGAGAGTGCATAGGGGTAAAATACACAGTTCATATTTTAAAGGGTCTCAAAATGAACCAGCAACTGAGGTTAGCAGTACATAGTAATTAGCTGTGCTGTTCACTGTTTAACTCCGTCAGCTCCAGGCGTGGTGGTAAACTTTGCACAAGCAGACAGTTATGCTGGGTTAGTGAGTGTGGATCCCTCTGCATGCAGACATGTGATGCTGTGAGAAAAAGCTCCTGTAAATAACTTGCAGATTAAGGCAGCTGTGTAATTAATTTATCTGAGAAGTCCGTGATGCTGTGTGATGCACATCCATTGTACAAGTGCAGGGATTGCATACGCTGCTGTTGGATACCCAGCTGAACCAGGCGCTGAGCACAATTTCCATGTAGATGCTGTATAAATAATGCTAACACCACATTTTTACCTAGGAGCAAGTCTGGAAGTTGATTGCTGGTATAAATCTGCGAGCACGCGGCACAAATCACCATCTCGGGCCAACCATTAGCCGACAAGTGTTTACAGCTGAAAGCTACCATCTTTCCTGCCTGTGCCCTTCTGCTGTTCTTGGCAGGGGTGGCATGCATTCAGCAGGACTTGGTTTTCCAACCCTGTGTCCAGCTGCATGGGTTGTGCTCACAGAGGCACTGCTCTTGGCCTGCCAGCCTCGTGCCAAAGCCAGACTTCAGTCCAGAGCCACATGTTTGCAGTTCTGTTGCCCGGGCTCGATAGTCTTTCCTTCATCCATGAGGACAAGTTTTTGGCTATGTTTGTCAGCCCGAACAATCAAATAGGTGAAGCTGGTATGTTTCAAGAGCACTAAGATGTAAAAACGAAGCCAGCTTTTTTTTGAAGCACGGGCAAGCATTCACTTACTGATGAGAAATATTTAGAGAGAGTAGTGATTTGATCAAGGTGTCTTAATGTGATTTCCTATTTTCTCTTTTTTAATTTTTTTAACTGTCCAAAGCAGTTATCAGCTGATTCATCTCTTCCAGTTTTCCTCAGGACACCAACATATGTCTAAACCATTTGGAAATAACTGATACTTCTCAAAGTTTAAACTCTGGGGATCTTTACCTAATTGCTTACACGTTTATAAAGGAAAAAAATATATGTATAAAACAATGATTTGCTGAGAATGTAATCGAAACCATATTTTTCTTGCTCTCTTTATCAATGTAAGTGTATTTAAAAGTTCTTTGAGGATGGCTGAACTGGAAATAGCTGGGATAGCTCTCGCTGCAGGGATGGAGACCTACTGCCACCCCGTGGCTCGGCGATGTCCCTGCATCGCACCCGTATCCGTAGCAAATAATGGAGTAACGGAGGACCGTCATTCTCTGACCGAGGGACTGTGATTGCAGATGTTGGAGCGCGATGTTCGGTGTGCCTGGAGAGTTAGATACCACGAAAGTAATGAGGTTTCTTGATATCCCTCCTTCCAGGAGTCTTCTACGGCTTTGGGTCTGCTAAGGAGGAAGCTGTTGTGTGCCCAATACGAAGGAGGGAGCTGGAGAAGGCATCCCAGATGTTAGCAGCTTGTTTCAGAATCGGCTGAAAAAAGAGTAATTGGTCTTTGTAGGAAGGAATGGGAGGGCGGAGGAGGGTGCAGAACCACAGCCATGTGTGCACACTGCTTTGTGCTGCCAGCACTGCTGCTCTGCTTCCCTTTGCTCTGCGGAAGGGACCGCTCAGATGCGGGGTCAGACCAATGGCTCCATGTACAAGTTCTGAGACAGAGGCTCTGCCAATTCAAATACAGACAGGCAGGCGTGGAAATAGCAGTGTGCTTTCAGGGTACTGTGTTCCTCCAGAAACGTTTAGGTGAAACAGAATGGTTTTCTCTGCATTTGGTTTTCTTGGTTGTCCCCTCCCTCTCAGAGGACAAGTCTCAGCCTCGGGCCTTCCACCCTCACGTGATGATCAGAGCATCCCATGTGGAAATGGGTTTCCTGAGGAACCAGGCACGTGAGGTCCTTTCCTAGGCTCTCCCAGAGGCACCGTGAGGAAAATAACACTGGCAAGGACAAAGTGCTTGGACAGGATCCCCCAGCGCTACAGCTGAGCCCTTTCAGCCCAACCAGTTGGGCAGCGCCAGCTTTTTGGTGAGTCAGGGCCTGGGGCCCAGCCATTGTACATCTTCTGGATGGGTCATTCTTTCCCAGGCCTTGGCTGTTGCATAACCCATGTTCCATATGTATAATTGGCAGTAATGAGGTTCAGCTTTTCCCCACTCCAAAAGCACTTTGGTTCTTTGTGTTTTGACAGTCTTCTGAAGGGAAGTTCAATTTCTTTCAATGCATCTTTAGTCAGACAATAAATTAAAGTCCTTTTCCATTTGTCCTGCTGAAGTGGAAGTTTAAAAGTGACACAGCTAAGAATAGGCATTAATCCAGTGTCTTAAGCAACGTTCATTTTCCCTCTACCTCCTGCATGAGAGTTATTGTTGAGCATGAAATATGTGCCACTTTTCCCTACACAGTTCTCGTGCTGTGGGACTTTTAGGTGTAAAAGATGCTCTTCTGTATGACAAATGGCTCATTGTGTGTCATTAGAATGCAGCCACTCAAGTATTTGATGAATTCTTTCTGCCATTTGGCTGTCGGTCTCGTAACCCACCAGAAACGTTGTCCTTTGCTGAACTGTGTTGCTATGCCATATATTGTCACTTTTCATTTCTGACTGGTCTGTGCCCTAGGGCTTCAGAAATGCACTGTTTCTGCAAGAAAATTGGATTATTCAGATCCCCTGTGTAGGGACAGGGCTACCAGTGGGCTTTGCAAGATGTGTACTTGAAGTGTCCCCAGAAATAACACATCAACTTCAGTGTACAGGCGGAGAAACTGAGTCACAGAAGCAAAGCTTCACTGGTAAATCCATAAGAGAAGAGTCGGTTTCTTTAGGGGTTTTCTTCTGGGCTGAAAGTCAAAAGCAGCTCACGAGAAGCTGTTTAGTTCCACAGAGCACATTTACTACTGCCTCACTTTCAGAAAACAAGAAGGAATTCATGCAGGGATTTTTTTTTTTTCTTAGGCCTCCTTTTCCTGGAAAAGAGTTGTTGATTTCTTTTCAGCTATTCTGTTCTACAGGAGTGAGGATGGAGCAATGCTGGCTAGGATGAGAAAGACGCTAAGCTGCTTCTAAGTTGAAGAGCTGGAGCATCCAGCAGCAGCACGCCTTCCCCACCACGCAACAAGCTAAAGTTTCTTACACTTTCTCTCCCTTCTTTTTGCAGTGTCGGTGTTGATGGCTTTGGTCAATCCCCAGGAGTTCCCGGCCGCCCGGCGACTGCGTATGGTTACCGGCCTGACGAGCCTTACTACTACGGCTATGGAGCACGATAAAGCACCGGGCTGCTGCGCCCTGCCTGCAGGGACCAGCGTGTGCATGGCAGGCGGTAGATCTGTCCCTTGGTAGTGCATGGTTGTACCACAGCGGGTCCGTCGTTATGTATCCTTTGGCGTGTGTAGCTCCAGGTAAACCCAGCCTTTCTGGGTCTGCTGTCGTAGTGACTGTGTTACTCTTCAGTTGCTCTTTAATACCATTTTTGTACCAGATTTGCTCTGTGACTTGAAAACAAGTATTGAAAAGCTGCTGGACTGGAAAGTGTCACGTTATGTATATTAAGCTACTAATTTAATTTCTATTAAATACAAAAACCTGTGTGGTCAGTGTCGGATGTGGCGAATGCATTTCTAGCCCACGTTTTGTTTGTTTTCCAGAGCGTTTAAGAGGAATGCTCCATGTGAAGTGTTTAACGTGGACTGTTTCCCTCTAATGCTTGAGTAACACGAACACACTTCAGCCCCTGCATCTCATGGCACTGCCTTGACACATAGTTACTGCAGTCTGGTCTTTGGCTTGATGACTTCAATAATGGAAAGATGGCACAGATTCACTCCCTTTAGGCCTCAGGCATTTAGAGTCTAGTTGAAAACTTAAAATTAGAAACCACAGCACACAGAAAAAATACCTTTACTATGAGTGTTGGGACATGAGAGAAAACAGCCCCTAACATCCTGAGGTCTAATAGGTTTAAAAAAAAAAAAAAAAAAAAAAAAAGCACTGTAGCTCAGTTCAGAGTGCAGGTGCAGTCTTTCCCCCCAGCTTCTCTATCCTGAAGTACGATTTATCCCAGCCTACTTGTTCACATGGGTTTAAGCCAGGTCTAAGCACGCAGTGTGGACTGAGCAGCAGACAATCCAAGACAAGTTAGACATACACAAGCAGTGCTGTGATGAAACTGAGCCATGTTTGAAACATGCTATGTGAAAGTGGAATTCAGGAAAGTGGACAATAAAATCTTGTACCGCCGCCCATAACGGATAGATGGAAGCATGCAGACAATGCTCTCTGCTTGCCACTATCTTGAAAGCAGTTCAGATCCCTTTTAAAATTCATCAGATCCCTTTTAAAGCTCCTCAGTTTTAAATGGCTGTCGAGTTGCAGAATTGTGCCCATCCTCTCTTCCACACACCTGGCTCAAACAGCAAACACACCTGGATGAGGGGCTGGCAGTACCAGAACAGAAGCCAGTACTCCCTTACAAACGGTGTATATGCTACGAAGGTGGTTGTTTGTTGAGTTTGTATTTACCTTATACCTTTAATATCTTTGAGATCAGGGTTGTTCGTAAGTCTTGCTTTTGAAAGATGTGCGGGTACCTTCATATGCACTGCTGCTCACCAGGTTTCATTCTGTGTGACTGGAAATGATTCTAAAATTAGCCCTGGTGTTTCTTGCAAGTTTTCAGCCTCCACCCTGTGCTGGCTTCAACGTTCATGGCTCCACTTACTGGAGGTAGGTGGAAGAGCAGCCTTGCCAAGATTAACTACTATTTTTAAAATCATTTTTTACACAATTGTTAACTAATTCATGTGCAATTTCTTAGAAGATTGAAGTTCTCTCTAGAAACATGCAGAAAATGTGAATTAAACTGATGTGTGATGCTTTTTATTGGCCTGAACCTACGCTCCATCTGCCTGGCAGTTGCGCCATGTTTAGTGGGACCCTCTCAGATATTTTATAGCTTTAGGTGTGAGAGGAATCACCCAAACTGCAGTCAGACACAAGCTTTCTTTTTTCGGGAGCAGTACCCACACATCAGGATTTTCCAGAAAATCAGCATTAAGTTATTTAAAGCAGTCGTCCTCCTCACGGAATGTGTTTTGAGTGGAGGGGGAGGAAAGAAGTGGGTCCTTAGAGCACATTCAAACTATCAATGAAACTGAAGGAGCCTTTAATTGGAAGCTTCGAGGTTAACGAGGAACTGCAGTTGAGACTCAGCAAATGGGTGGGTGTCTGTAATTGTAATACAGCTGTGCCCACGCTGAGAATAAACGGCAGTGGAAAAATCTCTGGCTGCATTTTTAGTATTCAATGTTAGGAGTTTATGAGAAAAGAATAAAAGATCAAGTACTTGTAGCTTTGCCTGGCAGCAGCTAAGAGAAGAACATCATTTATCTGCAAGCAGAGCTTGGTAAAAATTACTCAGCACTTGGTAGCCTGAGGACAGAGCCTGCTAGCCAAGATGAAAACCAGCTGTGCCGCTATATTCTCTACGGCGGGAGAGAGCCTCATTTTCTCTTTAATTACGGTTCCTGAGCCAGAAAGAGGAAAAACGATATGAGCACATACATTTTTCAATCTATATCACATTTCCTGTGGGTGTCAGAGGGAGACCCTACACTCGTCTGACCTGTAGGGTAACTTTTTAATTATCTGCATTTAGGGATTCAGTCCCTGAGTAGTGTATCCTGCATAAAATGGGGCAAGGAGGGATCTGTTTCCTTCTAGCACCTTCTACGTCTCCTGCACTGCCTACCTTTTCCTCATTTCTCTTCCTGACTTTGATTTGCTCCCCTTTGCTTCCCTCTACAGCAGGGATCCCTGTCACTGTGATATCGTCCTTCACTCTCTGCTGCTAATAAATTGATGAGCTTGGCTGTGCAGGTGTTTTAGATGTAACCAGGCTATAAAGTTAACAGCACAGTGAAATAAGCATAGGCCGAGAAGTTTGTATGTCTGGTAGCTATTACTCAGGCTTTCTACAGCTGTACAGTGTACTTTCAGAGATATTTTACTAAATGCAGCACCCTAAGATCTGTTTGAAATTAAGGAGGTTACTGGGTAACACGGGGTGGAGAAAGGCAGAAGTGAACAGATATCCTCAGCCCAAAGGGAAGGACCTGATTCAGAGTCTTTTAAACTGCTGTGTACAGTGCTGTCTGCTAACAGTTCAACACGTGTATTTCATTCTGAAATGAGATTGCCGTGATTCTGCTGAATTTAATCCACTTTGGATTAAATTAAAGAGGAACAAGATGTATCTTTTCCTGGAACAAGCAAGACAAGCTCTTTTTAGATACGACAGATTTCAAGACCCTCTGGCAGGTTCCTTAATGGAATTCCCATAATACACCATTGGTAAATTAAACCCTGCTCTGAGCATAGCTCCAACTTTGTTGGGACAAACAAAAGACAATGAAGCTGACTTACACAGCTTCCATTGCGACTGACAGCCCTTGGAGCTGCTGTGGTCGGCTCTTTTCTTCTGAGATGCAGGAGAGCACCAGCCTCGCTCCCTGCTTGCATTTTGTCTCTGCCTGCAGTCCTTTGGGTCTAACAGCGCCTCAGACACGTGTGTAGAGGGGACAGCTAAATCCTTGCTTTGGTTCTTGAATGACTGCCTTCTTTGCACTCGGTGAGGCTGTCAGCCATCGCACCGTGCTTCTGGGTGTGCCTGCGGACAGTAACTGGAACGGGTGTGAACGTGTACCGCTAAAGAGCTCTCGCCAGCTGGACAGCACGAGACGTAACGCGCGCTGAATTGGTGGAGCCGTTATAGAGCGAGCCGAGGCTTAGAGCGGCTCAGACCACCTTAAAGCACGCTGCCATTGCTCTGATCCCCTTCTAGACGGGCGGTGGGTGCGGGCCGTGCTGCCGGCCCTCCTCGCTCTGAACGCTCCCTTCAAAGCGGCGGCGCAAACCACATCCTAACGCCTCGGAGCCGCAGTAACAGCGCCGATACGAGAGCAAAGTGTGAAAAAGCGCGGACCTCCCACCGCACTGCGCTCGCTGCTTCCAGAGCTCCTCCTGCCGCACAACGCACTCGCGTGCGGTCTCTCCCCGGAGCCCCTTTACTCCGCGCCAACGGCAGCAATTACTTTTAATGGCGTTCCTTGCGTCCCGTGGCGGTGTCGGCACACCACCTGCGGGTGGGACTGCCGTTCGGCCCTAACGAGGGGTGCGCTGCCGACCCCCCTCCCCGTCCCCAGGGACGCGGCTCCGAGGAAGGCGTCCTCCGCCAAAGGGGAGGAGGAGCCCGCTCGCCCACAACCCAAATGGCCGCCCTGCCCTCGCTCAAGATGGGGCCGCCCGCTCGGCGGGTCCTCCGGGCCGGCAGGGGGTGCGCGCGGCGCGTGGTCGGCGCTCTTCCCGCCCTCCTCGCCTCGCGCCGCTGCCGGAAGCGCAGTCGACGGCCGCGCCGTGCGGGAGGGAGCGAGCGGCCGGCGGGGCAGGGGAGGCGGCTCCCTTGGGCCGGCCGGGAGCAGGTGCGGCGGGGCCGGGTTGCGGGACGGGGCCGGCACCTCGCGGCGGGCCCGGAGCCGCCGCCGCCGCTTTGGGTGCAGGGGGTGCGGGCGGTGCGGGCCCGGCGCTGTCGTCCGCCCGTGGCCGCGTCTGGGCTGCGGGGCGCTCGCTTTCCGGGTGCGGCCGCCCAGCGCTGGGCTGAGCGGCGGTTCCCGGCGCCGAGCGCGGCAGCCCGGCCGTGCGCACCGTGCTGCCCGTGTTCGCGGGGTGTCTTTGCGCCGTGCGGTTTGTGTGGCTGGGAGCTCGTGTCAGTCTCAGAAGCGCTCCCCGTGTCAGGGTCAGGAGCGCCAGCTTCGTGCTGCCGCAGCTCCGGCCGCCGCCGTGGATAAACAAACGCCCGCAGCCGTGCTGGGAAGAGCGGGGTTACGCGGTGAGCGAACAGCCCCGCAGCCGGGCGCTGCTCCGTGCTCTCGGCGCTGTGTGAGCCCTCGTGGGCCGGGCAGGTCTCACGGAAGGCCTTCCTACACACGTCCAGGCTGTGCTGTTTCCCTTCTGCCTACCTCCCTGCCCTTCTGTGTGGCGCTTGGACGCTGTGAGCCCGAGTTCTGTCGCTTTCCTAAGGTTCGCACAAAGGGGATTGGTGTGGATGAGGTGACCTTAGTGCTCTTTCCAACCCCGGTGATTCTGCGGCTGTGTGCTCGCTTGGTGCCGTGTGGCACGTTGAGCCCTGTTACATCAGTTAGAAGCCGTTCAGGTTCCCATAGCAAATGTGTCCCTGTGGCTCCTTCCTCCCAGCACGGAGCCCAGCGGGAGCTGTGCCGGCTGCAGAGCTGTGGCTGACAGGTGAGGTGGGGAGGTGAGACATGAACAAGGGGCTGTGGAGGTTCAGTCTCCTCCATGGAAGAGTCCCATTTTGCTTCTTGCTAATGCTCCTGCTGCTTAGCGGGTTGTGCAGTTGGGGTAGTTTATATTTAATAAAGGTATTAGATCGTAACGTGTTGAGTCTAGGAGGCTGTTTTTGTTGTTGGTAATCAACTGACAGGATTGTTCTTCATGGCTGTCTCGTGCTTTGCAGAAAATGCTCTGAAATTGAACAGGATAGTGCCTGCCTCAACTCAGTCTGCCTGAAAAGCTCTTCCTCCGCCCAGAGACCCGTTTGTCACCAAGAGGGAATCTCTCCAGCGGCCCAACTCGGCGAGTGATGGGCTCGGAGAACAGTGCTTTAAAGAGCTACACGCTGCAAGAGCCGCCGTTCGTGCTGCCAACTGGACACACCATTTATCCAGCTGTGCTGCAAGATGGCAAACTTGCTTCTGTCTTTGTGTACAAGCAGGAGAACAAGGACGTGGTTAATAAAGCTGCCAAGGTACTGTAGCGGGCGTGCTGGGAAAGACTTAGAGCTGGGCCTCCTTCTTCTTAGAGAGGTGGGAAGTGGTTAATGAGGACCAAAGCCTTGGGGTGAGGGAAGGAGTTATCAGGGTTATCCCTGGCCACGTGGTAGGGAAGAGGGGGGTCAGCAGCCGCAAAGCTCTTCCTGCACTGCGCGGTGCTGACGAGCAGTGTTCAGATAACAGCACCTGCAGGCATTCTCAGGGCCGATCTCTTCCTGCAAATCCAAAAATCAGAGAGTCTTTCTGAGCCAAATATTGTATTTATTCTTCTGTGTAAGCGCCCAGATGTGCTATGAAGTACTTTGCAATGAGCCAGTGTGCTGAGTGCTCGGTGAGCAGCAGGGTTGGCTGTCTAGATTCACGTAGGAAATGTGGCTAAGCTCTGCAGCCAACAGATGACTGGATGAGATGTAATAGATGTTTTTGTTTCTGGAAGCACCTGAAAACCTTGCGCCACCCATGCCTTCTGCGCTTCCTCTCTTGCACTGTGGAAGCTAATGGGATCCATTTGGTTACTGAACGTGTGAAGCCTTTGGAGACGGTCCTGGAGACACTTTCTTCTGCAGAGATCTGCGCAGGGATCTACGATGTGCTGCTGGCACTCACTTTCCTCCATGACAGGGTAGGTAACAGCAGCACCAGGCTTTGGTGGGAGCGAGGAGAAGTGTGGCAGAGGAGTGCTGTAGATGGACTTGCCTGGACAGCTCTCATTCCTAACTCCTTGCAAACACGCTCGCCTGCTGTAGTAGAAATGCTAAGTCACAGCATGAAGCAGTGGTTGAGCACCTGGTGGGAAGGCAGGGCCAACCCAGGGGAGCTCAGATGTATGCAATGAATCTGAGTGACCAGAAGACCTGGAGCCAGGATCCACCCCTTCCCAGATCTCATTTAAGGGTTGGTAGGGGTGGGGGGGAGTAAGGGTATCTCGCTTGCCTAACTGAGGCCTTCCAAAGGTAAGCAGATTCTTTTCTTTTGTTTCTGCATCCACAGCTGCTACACTTGGGCTCTTCCTCACTTGCTGCAGCCTGGGACTCTGCTAGCCCACTGTCACTGTTGTGTTTTCCATCACATTATAGCATTACACATGAATTTCATAGTTCTTGTAGGCTGAAGCTGCTAAAATTGTTGACTGCTTTTTAGAAGGAAGGCTAATTGAAAATAGGATGGCTTTAGGAAGTAAGGTTTGTAAATGGCAAGCTGCTTGCAGTGCTTCACACTTGTGGAGAGGGAGCGCTCAGCCATTGTATTTATTTACAGCTGTTGCCATGTGTCAGAGGTTGGTGTCACTGCTCCGTGTTCTGGTACTGTGTGTGTCCAGGACTGAACGTAAATTCCTGCTGGGAAGACTGGAGCTTTTGAGCTTGTTGGTAGCTGAAGGTTTTCTCTGGATTTACAGTTGCTCTGTAGAGGCTGTCACAGTTGGAGCTTTGTGTGCTCTAAAAACCCAGCTCTTCAGTGTGATATTTGCTGGTCACCTACAAAATCCCAAAGGGCATGTAGAATTGTGTGCTTTTTGGTAGCTTTTCTTTAGTTCCTCATTAGCTCTGATTAAGATTTTGCATCTTATGTCATTCTTCGTTGTGTTTTAGGGAAACCTCACTCATAACAACGTCTGTTTATCGTCTGTGTTTGTAAGCGAGGACGGGCACTGGAAACTGGGAGGAATGGAAACAGTCTGTAACTTTAATGAAGCCACCCCAGAGGTAAGAGCCGAGCAGAGCACACCCCTCCAGTGCCTGGGAGGGGGCTCCTGGCCTGCCAGCACTGGGAAGGCTCACGTCCAGCTCCCAGCTGAATTGTTGCTCCAGGAGCACTACAGCTATTTGTGTCATCTAGATAAACTGAGACTAATTCCCGCTAGCCCCAAATCAGCTACTTTTCTAAGGGAGACAGCTGGCTGGAGGGTAGGTGAGGACTGGAGAGAGGGAGAACTCTTGTTCCCTTGGGCTGACAAAAAAAAAAAAAGCATGGAGCAGGAAGATCCAAGTTGAAATAAATCAATAAGAATAATAATTTAAATGACTTCAGCTTTTGCTGTTGGCATCTTCATTGCTTTTACTGGTCTTGGCAGAAAGATTCTTGGTTTGATTTCTGCTGCATGCTGTGCAGAGTCATTGCTGCAGCCTGGCACTGTGCAGTGTGTGTATGCTGCCTTTTCTCCCCACGAATCCTTCACAAACTGTGCGATGTTCCTCACGTATCACCTTTCAGAAGGGATCAGACGGGCGCACAGCCGGTGTGTGTGGTGGTGCACAGCAATGCAAAGAGCCCAGCAGTGAAATCTGACTGGTAAAGGTCATGAAATCCTACCCCTGCCCAGATGGATCGTGGATGATGGGACCTAAGACATAAAGGGATCAGTTGGCTGTGGTGCCTTGAAGTTGCTTTCTGTCAGCCTGGTGCTTCACACCTGGTGCATTTGTAGTGTTTCCTGTCTGTGCAGAGCACAGCACAGCCTGCCCCTTGCTGCCAGCTGAAGGAGCAAGGGCCCGTGTTAGTCCTGGCCTGTGGGGAGAGCTCACTCCTGCTGCTTGGCCCAGATGGGCCCTGGAGGCAGCTCACGTCTCCCCTCTTCCCTTTCCAGTTCCTCTGTCATGTCAAATCAGTGCGAGACCAGTCGTGCATCCCATGTGAGGAGATGGTAAGTGGCCTGCCTTCGTGGAGGAACTCGTTGCTGGTGACAAGTGACAGTGTTATATTCAGAAAATAGTTTTCATTCAGACACTTTGTTTCTTTATGCCTAAATGGGAGAAGGCAGCTGCTGGATAATATCTGATTTATTTTCCTATCCCTGCTTATGCTGAAAGTTGTTGACTTACAATTGCAGCATGTATTCAGGGGGGAATTGTTACACAGTGAAGCCATTCCTCCTTGGGTTTTAAATTCCTTGGTGGAAGTTTTTTGTTTTTTGGATTTTTTTTTTTTTTTTTTTTTTTTTTTTTTTTGCAAAATGCTCTGCTTAATTGGGTACCTGGTGGAGCTTTGGAGCTATAAAAAGAATTGGAGAGCATTTGTGGGGGAACGGAGGTCTCTGGCAAGTATTTTGTGAACTCCTGCTTTGCTGATCTTGGTTCTTGGTTTTGTCTTTTGTTTTCAGTCTGTAGATTTCAAAATTCTGCCCAGCAGCTGTGGGCATGCAAGGGACGCCTATGCCTTTGGAGCCATGGTTGAAAATCTCCTGACAGCCCTAAATGATCAGGGTGAGCAATGACGTGTTTATCTGCAACATATGGACCTGTGAAGTTTATCCCTTGTGTGTGTTGACTGATGCAACTCTTGCTGCAGCTGACGTGTGTGGTGCAGGTTTAGTGGCCGTCACTGATCTTGGTGTTTGCTAGGTTAAAATCCAAACATCAGCATCTCCTTTATTCCCATTTTCCCCTGTTTGAATGTGGTCAGACAACAAGTGCTCCCAAATCTGTTCCGTAGCAGTCAGAGATTTGCACAGCTCTGCTCCCGCCAGAAACTTCACTGAGTGCTTAGGAACACAAATACATGGCACGTGGGTGCTGTGTTCCACAGCCGAGCAGGGGCAGGAAGCTTCTCAGAGGACAGTAACACTCCTTGGTGCCATGACAGACCAGCAGCATAGGGAGAAGGATGGAGATGCTATTCTCTCTTCCTTTGGGAGCAAATATGAGTCATTTTGCTATCAGATTCTAAAAGTAAGTTTTCAGGAGAAGTGGAAGACTCCTGAGCATAGCTTATCCAGTGGTGAGAGAGAAATCTAATTGTAGGTGCTCTGGCTTTCAGTTTCAGCAGATATTCTCTCCAGCTTTCAGCAAACCCTGCACTGTACGCTGCTGAATCCAGATCCAAAGTGTCGTCCTCCACTGTCCAGCTTACTGTCTCATGAATTCTTCAGGTAAGGAAAGAAAAATCTTGCCTCTTGGTACTGCTTGTTCCTGTTATGGGGCTCTTTGTTGAAGAGGGTCCTTAAATTAAGAAAGCATTATCACCTTCCAGCTGAGGTGCTGAGAGTTACCACTGGTGACAGTAGTGACAATCTACTTTTTTTTTTTTTTTTGCCTAGGAATGATTTTCTGGAAGTTGTGAACTTTCTGAAGACCTTAACACTAAAATCTGAGGAGGAGAAAACGGAATTTTTCAAGTAGGTGAAGGAACTGCAATCTGGAAGCTTATGTCAGAAATGCTTTTGTCACACGGGCATCAGGCAGAGCTGGGAAGACTAGTTGCCAGGGAAGTGGTTCCTCGGGTGCCAGATTTTGACTGCTTTGGCAGAATATTGTTTGCTCTGTAATGCTGTTTGAATTTCCTTCACTCCCTTTAGCAGCACTACCCCATCTCCCATTGCGCAGTGGCAATCATCTGGAAAGTGCATTCATCTGCTGTAGTGCCACTGGGGGAGGGAGTGTGGTGTAACAATCTTGTTTGCTCGAGGTGGTGATCAGCCTGTCCTCTGGCTCCTTGCTGAGCTGCTCCAGGGTCCCGTTGCTTTACAGAAAGGCTGTCTGCCCAGTTTCACAGTCTAAAATATCAGGAAACCTGTTTCAGTGTAGTGGAAGAAAAGAATTTTTCCTCAACTAATTATTAGAAGTAGCTTTCTTTTGAGTATGACTTTGTTTAAAAAGTGAAAAGTAGCACCAGACACATTGAAGGCTGAAGTTTTCTTTCATGTAGGCAGATCTTGGTAAAACGATAATGAGAATTTTGGGTAAGACTTGTTGAGTGAATTAATTTTGTGGTCCCAGCCTCCTGTGGGCAAAGCTGCTGTCTGTAATGGATGTCCAGGCTGCTGAAGTGCAGCACCTGCAGGAAATCCTATTGTCGTATTCTCCAGATTTCTTTTCTCTAAGAGAAGCTTCCATTTAGTCATGGCATTACCTGGCCTGAGAAGGGGAGAAGCTGAATTTTTCTTTCATGCTCTTCTGGCTGCCTCTAAAATGCATTAGCTGGATGTGATTTCAATATGGGATTTCCTTTTTTACAAGGGAAAATTTCCTTATGTAGAAGCTCAGGCAGGCCCCCAAAAGAGGGGAAGGCAGTACAATGAGAAATGGTCGTAAATGCATGAGAGGCCACTTTGATACCAATTGCTCTCTCCTGGAACACAGGTTCCTGCTGGACAGAGTGGCTGGCTTGTCAGAGGAGCTGATAGCATCACGGCTGGTGCCTCTTCTACTCAATCAACTTGTGTTTGCTGAACCTGTAGCTGTCAGGAGTTTTCTTCCTCATCTGCTGGGGCCAAAGAAAGGTGATCTTTAAATGCTTTATTCAAAATTATTACTGACAGTTTTGGAATTAATTCGGTGGTCATTCCACTGGATCATGAAGTAGTGTTGTTTGTTTAACAAGAACAAATTCTCTAATGCACAGAACTAGAGAGGAGAGTTATGTGAGCTTCCCCATTTGAAGTGCTTTTCCACTGCTTTGCTGATGCTAGGTGAGAATTACAAATTGCCCAGGCTTTTTCCCGTGTTTAAGTGTCACCCCACCTGCCCAGTGAGCCACTAAGAGCCTGGGCTGTACAGCCCTGCACTGATTCTCTTCTGTCATCTCTAAGGGAGATGTTCAGCATGTCTTGCTGGATCTACAGCAACCTCTGGCTGTGCTGCTTGCTTCCACTCTCTTATAGTTTACCTAAATAATTACTGGTATTTCAGGCAAGCAGTTGCTGCTAAGCTTTCAGAGCCATTGCTGTCAGGCAAAAGATGCTGGCTGTCTCTTCTCGACTCAGACTCAGCACTGGGGTGATGCTGTAGATTTCAGCTGTAACAGTCTCTCACTGAATAGCTTTTGGAAGAGCTGCCTGTGGTTTTCAATGCAGGCTTTTCCCATCTCTTCCCTAGAGCAAACTGGAGAAAGCCAGACCAGCTGCCTCCTGTCGCCAGCCTTGTTCCAGACTCACGTGATTCCTGTGCTGCTGAAGCTCTTTGAGGTTCATGAGGAGCACGTGCGGATGGTGTTGCTGTCTCACATTCATGCCTATGCAGAACTGTTCTCTCGGGAAGAGTTGAAAAACATCATATTGCCACAGGTTAAGGATGGGAAAGCAATACATGGTGTATATCTGAGTATATGGGATTTCTGCTGCTCTATTGGCTCTTAGCTCAAAACTAAGTTCTCGCAGCACTGGCAGCAAACAGTTTCCAGCCTCCTTTTACACAAGCCCTAAGTGTGACACCCCACCTGATCTGGAGTGCTGTTTCTGTTAAACCTCATGCCTCTGACACATCCACTGCTTGTGCTGATTGGTACCTGTCAGCTTGGACTGCAGCCTCACAAGAGATGGCATTTCTGTTTCACAGAACACTGCAGCTGTCAGCAGGGAGTGATCGGTCTGAGCTCTCCAAATGCTATGACTGTGTACTCTTTAGCTTTCACACAAAGTGGAAGGCTGGTATTCTGGCATAAAATAATGTCCAAAATCCACTAAGAGCTTCAGGAGATCTTAGAATTGAAAAGTGCTGCAAATATAACATGTATAGAGGAGGGAGGAAAAAAGTGGGGAAAACAGGATGTTCTGTTCTTGATAACATTGTCCCATTCTTGCTGTAGGTATTGCTGGGCCTTCGAGACACTAGTGACTCTATTGTGGCAATAACACTACACAGCTTAGCAGTTCTTGTCTCCCTGCTTGGACCTGAAGTGGTTGTAGGTGGTGAAAGAACAAAGATTTTCAAGAGCTCTGCACCAAGTTTCATGAAAACTGCTGATCTCTCCCCAGAAGGTGAGTGAGTGATGTGAGCTCCTTTGGGATTCATGTTGTTTTTGTCCCTGCAACACGGGTGGAATTTCTTGGTTGAATAATCTTTTTCTGTTAGGTTAATTAAAGGAAACCTAATTTGCCCCTAAACTGCAAGGAAAGATGTGCAAAGGAAATAATGTTTAAGTGCAGTTGCCTTTAGTGGAAGAGCTGTACTGTACTCCTCTGAGATTTACATACTTGCATCCAAATAGTTGTTCAGTATTTCCTCTGTCCTTCATGCTTTTTAAAAGCAGTAAATTTCATCCTCTTCCCCTCGATTTCTGTTTGTAGATTGGAAAAGAAATACAAACTTCCCTATTTTCTCAGCTCTCTGGAGGCTTTTCACCTAATCCAAATGAAGAAATTAGTCCGTGCACCTGCTAGATAACTTGGAACCAAGTGTACTAAGGGAAAACTTTTCTGCATGTTGAAATAATACTTGTAGCTGGAGGGAATCATTTGCTCTATTTTAGACATAAAGCATAGGTACCTATGTGAAATGCATGATGAAGATGAATTTTTTTTTTCAGTGTAAATGTTTTTGTCCTGCTTGTGTGTACTGATAACTGCTGCTCCTCATTAAAATCTGTGGATGGTTCATTGCAGTGTTTTTTTATGTTACTGTAGTAGACTGTAGTAAATAAAAACCTTCATCTTCTATGCTAAGAAGAGATGCATTTTTCAGAATATGTTTAAAATTGGACCTGATTTAACTGTTGATGGAGGGGTGGGGGTATTGAAAATCAACCCTTTGTCCTCAACAGTGAGTGATGACGTACAAAAAGGAGTACTAAATGCTGCATAGATGACACTCAATGAGATGTTAGTCTATGCTCCTGAAAGGATGCACCCTTTAGGGAGGGCTCATGTTTTGTGTATCAGTTGCAGTCCTTTCCCGTCCTGTGAGTTGGCTGGCATCACACAGCATCAGATGGAGACAGCAGTGACCCAAGCCCTTCTATTGCATCTTTGAAAGGATGGGAGCAGGGGCTTAAACAGCTGAAGCCAGTGTTAGTGCATCAGTGCCAGTGTTAGTGCATCAGTGACAGTATGCTACAACCCCCCCAATGATCTGGAACCAGATGCTTGCACACTGTTCTGACTGGCCCAGGAAAACAAGCCTGCCTCATGCAGCTTCAGTGTGCAGCCTTTAACGTTCCCTCCATCATACCTCACCTTGGGTGCATCATACAAGTAAGGCTGTCATACAGCCTTTGGGATAAAGCCTCTTGTTCTTGCTCTACTCATGCCCAGACATAAAGAGTTTGTGCAGTGGCATTATGCTTTGAATTGTGACTGCTGTGCTTTCATATGAGGCAGACTGGGAGATTGGTGTTGCCATGCATCCAACTGGATCCAGCTGTGTGGCAGACAGCATTTTCTAAGCATCTAATTCAGATCATGTTGTTTGTTCACTGTGAGTACCTTGAAAGAACAGAGCAGCAAAAACTGACCCATTTACATTGCCTGAACTGTGTACTGGCGAGAGCTGCAGGAACAGTAGTATTGTTATGTATAGATAAGAGGTTCAGTTTTTGCATTGCACTGCCAGTCTTTGCTATTGCTCATCTCTGTAATAAATAAAACTCCAATGCCGTGGGCAGTTTCAACTGAGATTGCCAACACACCTGGTGGACTTAATGGCCTTTCTTTTGTCCCTGCAGACTCACCAACTCATGCTGTAAGCAATCAGAGACATCAAACCTCTTGGCCTTTGAAGAACAATTCCAGCGTGCTCCCTGTCTCTGGAAATGCAGTTGTCAAGAAGCATTCTGTGCAACAAGACAATCCACTGGCTTTAAAGACAGGTAAAACTTTGACCTATCTATTCCTTTTTTAGAAACCAAGCGTCCTACAGATGAAAAGTTGTTTGAGAAATGTAAATTTTGCCCATGTGCTGTCTGAAAGGAAGGTAATAGTGAGGGAAAGAGCACATGACCCTTGACTTTCTAGGGAATAGTTATTTGGGAATCTGATGTTTACACGCATTGATGCTTGGCCTGCTTTGGATTTTTGTGTTTCCATACCGCAGGATGTCTGCTGTGCTTTTTCACCTCTCCACAACATGGCAGAGACCCTCCTGCAGACTGTTGCCTCTGTGATTATTTGTAGGTCAGCTCATTCTCTGACTTCAGAAGCTGACTCTGTTTGCTTTCATGGCGTTTTTTCAGTTCTTTATTGGTCTTCTCTCAATCACGTAATGATGTCTGCCAGTTGCCAGTTTTTAATGCCCCCCACTTTGCAAACAGGAAGATGGCTGTGCTTTCTAATTTGGGAAGAGCTCAGCACTGAAACATCTTCACAATTACCATTACTTTCTGAACTGGCAAATGCTTTATGTCCATGCCAGGTGCCATCTGCTGATGTCAACCACACTTGCCTTTCTGAAATGCATATATAACACCTTTATCCTCCACAGGTGAGCAAACCACTCAGCTCCCCCTTAATGGAGTTCCTGGGAGCATTAATGTGCTTGGGAGCAGCAGGAGCTCTTTAACTACCTCCGAAAAGCCAGCAGAGGAGTGGCCAGACTGGAGTGAGCCAGAGGAGACAGATACTGAGAAAACTGTGAACATCCAAATTCAGCCCCAAAAACCACAGGGCAGCACAGGACCTTATTTTGTTGAACACGATGTAGATGAGAAGCCTTGGGATGACTTTGAGCCCAGCAGTCCTCATACTGACCTGACCTCAGGAAACTGCCTCACTGTGACGCAAGCTGATGCAGCTGAAATGCGAAGGACTCTCCCGGGTACCCATCAACAGAGCAAAGAGTTAGAAAGCCTCAAAGTGAGTCCCTCAACAAAGTCCTCCCCTAAGAACAGCTGGAACAGTGACAAGCAGGACCATCAAGGACAACTAGGAAAAACTGTGCTGCCCAAACAAACCTTAGAGGAAAGATTGAAGTCTTCATCAGAGTCTGGCCTAGGAGAAGAATTCACCATCAAAGTGAAGAGGAAACCAGTGCAAGACCCTGAGCTGGACTGGTTTGCTGACATGATACCAGACATTAAACCTTCTTCAGCAGTCTTGATTTTACCTGAAGCAAGGACAGAAGCAGTTGTTTCCAGTCACCCTGGTGCAGAATCCAGCAGAGAAGGTGCCTCCCAGAATGCGCTGTTTTCATCCAAATTTGCAGCAGTTGATGTTAGTGAGGTAAGAGCTTATAGACAGCGGGGTTTAAACAAATGCACATTTGAGAGGGTTCTAAAGCACATACATCAAACAACATGCCGTTGTGGCAGCAGCAGGCTCCATACATCACGTCATATATCATATAGCTGATAGCCTGAGGAAGTATCAGCAACGCAGGGCTGTACAGTTGTGAATACAAGATACTGAGTTCTGGATGATGCCTCTTATCAAGCACAGGGTAATTGTGGGCTGCCACAGCAGCAAGGCAGCCATGTTAAGGAACAGTAAGGAAATTGATTACGGAATTCTAAGTTAAATTTATGACTTTAGTTTGTGCTGCTGTATCCTGTATGCTAGGACCCTACGTGGCTTTAGGGTGAGTCTTTTGTCAGACAGGGGAAGTGAAATAAGGCTGCATACTGTCTGCTGAACAAACGTGGCCCTAAGCACTGAGAGACAGGGGCTTCTAAGCACAGAGGATATTCAAGGCTCTGTTGCTGGTGGTTATTTATAATGCTAGCAGGTTTTTCCAGAAGAAAGAGTGAAGAAATAATACCTGAAATAATACAGAGAAAAGCTTTTTGGAGCCTTGTTTTCAGGAAGGATTAGGTGAGGCATTTCTCCCATTCATAGACCTGGGAGGCAGTTTTATAAGCTGCCTTTCCGGGTAAGCAGATAAATGCATCTAGCTCCAGCTCTAGGGCTTCACAGACTGCTTCTGTTCACTAGGGAGGGGAGGTAGCACTTCCACCTGAACACTTAACCTCCATTAGGGAATAGATATTGATTTCAAGTTGTTTTGCTGAGTTAGCCCTAGGAGAGTTAGCATAGTGGTAGCATGAGGAGAGGAGCCTTACGTCTAAACTGAGGTTGTTTACAACATTTGAAAATGTGACTTGATTTTTCAGATGCACTGTTGTGATATCTACTTCATTTTATGGGATCCACTTATTGTAGTGCAGACAATGCTCTTGGAGTAGCAGAGAGTGAGATCAAAGTCAGAGTGCTAGAGTACAGCAGAACAACAGCTGTTTCTTATGAGGAAGGGAAAGAAGTCTATTTTATAGCATCCCGTTCTTAATGAAAAGTGGTTTTGATGGAAACAAAGCTTGATTTAAGTTTAGGAGGAAACCATAAGAAATTCCTTATATTTAAAGTGTTTCCTTTTACAGTTAGAAGACCTTCAAGATGAAAAGCTGTAAATTCCAGTGCTTTGTTTTTGGTTTCTGAGAGGCTTTCTGTGTAAAGCCCAGGTGCTCGAAGGGGCAAGGAAGAGGGTGCCTTTCTCTTCAAGCACTGTGAAAAATGTCTTGCTCTGCCATCACAAGTTGGCCTGGTTGCTGCCTGTCTCCTGTAGCTGCATTGAGAACAGAATTACAGTGTGCGTGCCTTAATGTTGATAATTTTACATGATTCTAGGCTGAAGCTGCAGGCTGGGGTGAAGAAGAAGAGTTGAACTGGGAAGATGATGCTAACTGGTAATGGGACTGAAAGAGACAAAGGCAATTTATGCTGTGTTGGAATCTGTAAGAGAAGTTGCTGCTTCTACAATATAATGGATGAGTACCTCAGCACTGCTTTTGTGAAAAGGCAGGCACTTGCTGCAGCAGCCAGCAAAATCCCAGGGGGCCCAATCCCTTCTAATGGATGCTCCTTTCCAATCTGTGCCAAAAAATGCAGGGGGGTGAGGCCTGCACTCGAGTAATAGGCCCAGCTGTGGTGTGTGCCACTGCTGCTGGAGAGAGGAACAGCAGGATGGGTGCGTTGGTGCTGACATGCTGATGGAGGCTGAGTGGTGGTGCAAGCAAAACTCATCTCTGCTCTGATGACAATAAATGAAAATTATTCCGATTTACCCGTTTATTGGGCTTGTTATTTTTGTTGCTTTTTTTTTTTATTTCCTGGCAAGAAAGCCCTTAGAAATTGATCCTTGTAACATTTTAGCTGTAAGATGGTTTTAAAATTAATCTGTACAACATATTTATTTCTGTTTATAAAACTCTTTCCACGAATTGCATAAAAGGTGCTAGAAAATGCACGGTGAAGGACTGTTCAACTCAAACCGTTTAAGCGCCACATTTATTCTGCTCTTAACTGTGATGAATAAAGATTATTTTTAAAAGATGACCCTAGTCTGGAGTGAAACCAACAGTGTTCAGAGAACAGCATAGAGCCTTATGTTGTTATTTTTAAGTGTATTTTAAAATATTAACACACAGCACTTACTGCTCATCCCATGTGTGACAGGAACAACGGTAACTGTTGTAAAAATAACAGATTCAAACGTAGCAATATTCAAAATAAAATTTCATGAAACGTTTATCATCACAGCAGAGCTTAAGATGACTAACCTAGAGGGCAGCAGTGTACAAAAGTCAGCACAGAGGTGTCCATTGAAACATACTGCTCATCCAGACAGCAGGTATGAAAGACGGGCCTCAGTTCATTTGGGGATATTAACCAAGACTTAGCAGTGCAGCAGAGCGTCACCTCATGTCACAGTTTTTTTCTTCTCCAGCAGCCATGGTACAAACAAAGCATCAGTTCCCTCACAACAGAGAGCTGAAAGGTTTCAGCATCTCTCACACCCCATTGCCACCTTACCGTATGCTGTCTCTGAGGATGGCTATAGCTGTATGTAGAGCCTCCAGTTTCACTGCAACCCATGCAGGGGGTGATCCTTTCTGCAGCAGCAGCTTCACGGCCTCCACTGCCCCCTCCATTGTGCCTACTGCTGACTTGTACTGCTCCTCAGACGGGGGATGACACGCTCGTTTTGCCAGAGGCTGCAAATTTAAGTAAGCATTAGACATCTCTAATCCCTTCTAGAGGTGATCAGAACCCACCCAAATGCAAGAAACCCTCACAGAGTGGAAAGCTGCACGAGACTCCCTTGTCTCATGCAACTTCTTTCTGGCTGACAGGCAGAACAGAGCATGCAGCTGTAATATTGAGGTCCAGGACTGTACACAGCCTTTTGTTCCTAGAACACGGAAGGCAGCAAAGGCTGACTTGAACCTCTTCAGATACTTCCTCGTTCCCCCAGAAAATTGCAGAAATCTACAATAGAGGCAAGGCAGTTTAAAGAAGTACACATACCTCTCCTGTTGACTCCACTTCTCCAACCACTTTCATAAAATGTGCACCACAGGTAATCCTTTCTTGTTTCAGGCGTTCTATACGTGCTTCTGTTGTCTCTTCGCCTTGCCTTACCTAGGGAGAAAGCCACAGGAGAGGTAACAAACAAGAAGTCATTACCAGCCTTCAGCAGTTCTAATAAGTACCAGAACAATTAGGGAAATAATCCGAATGTGTGAGAGTTTATAGAAGCTGGTCCAAGAAAAAAAGAAAGAAGGAAATAACACAGTGTGATGAAATCACTGTCTTTTTTCATAGACACCTTATCTGCCCACAACAACAACTGCAACTTTGCCATTTATTCTTTTTTTTCTTGAGGGAAACACAAAGCATTTGAAATCAAAATGGAGAAGTACTGGAAGAACACTGTGCATAGAAATAGCATTTGTTAATCCTCATGATTTAAGCAAATAGAAAAGTTCAACCAGATCACAGTTTAACAGGACAGTTTATTAACTTACACTTAGCTATTTAATCTGCCTGTAGATGATGGCATGGACACAGTCATAGCCAAAACCTACAGGAGTGTGGCAGCGAAGCCAGGCTCATAAATCATGGATATGTGCAACATCAACTAAGAAAGCAGTAAGCTGATTCAACAACATACCTTAGCCATAAAATTAACAACTTTATTCTTAATTTCTTCAGAATCAAGGCACTGAGGAACAACATCTTCATGGATTGTTTCCTGTCAGAAATGTTGGGTAATAGATCTTTAGTAGTTTAGTTTCGTATCAAGAAAGAAATACACAAAGAAAAACGTTTCTGTGACAATATCAGAAGAATTCTCTGGTGACAAAGTATTTTAAACAACCTTCCTTGTTGCAATCAATCTAAGCAACCAACGTTTCATTTTCATTCACTTCTAGCTCCTGAAATCACAAGTAACTGCATGAGGAGTTTGACCTATGTGCAATAGCATTTGTAACTAAAATCCTGCATTTTCAGTGAAGAGCAGCAAACATTTAAGACACAACAATCCCTGTATGACCAAAGCTATTACATCCAGAGTTCTGCTGTTCTTACCTCTGCAAAGCGTCTGAATGCCTCCAGTGCACGCTGGTGAATCAACCAGGTTTGGTCAGCTAGCAGAGAAGCAAACAAACAGGACAGCTGGGGTACAACTTGCCTCTGGAAAAAGACCAAATATCTATCAATTACTAGCAGTTAATTGTATCTTACCAGAATGATTGATTTATTAAAGGATTGGTCTACGCTCAAGGCACAGGTTCATGAAATGTGAGAGTGCTACTGCTCTGTTTGACAACACATTTCTGTAAGGGGGTGAAATGCTTTCTTAGGGGCTCAGACATCAGCCCTTTCTAACCGCTGAGAAGCAATGAGCAAATAAATAAACGAAGCATCTTACATGCACTCGGGGTGCCAATGAAAAATGAATCTCCAAGATGATTAAGTCGTGGCACATCTATATGTATTTAACTCAATCTTTTATATTTCAATAGTTGAACATCTTTTCGCTGAAGTCTAAAGACTAAGTAAAACCACTGTTATTATTACCTGTACTTCTGGTGGTATAAACACCTTCCCCACAGAAGAGAGAAAATCCAGCATTGCTTGACGAACGTGATCAGGGGGATCCATCCGGAGAAGGGAAGACAGCAGGGAAAATATCTGCAGGAAACAAAGCCCAGCAAACAGAATAACAGATGAATGCTGCTCTGTGTAATCATTGAATCTGAGGATGTTGATTTTATGAAGTGGGACTGAAAACAAAAGAAGGTGTGCTATTGCTTGAGGAAAACTAGCGGGGATAAAGACCAAGCCATGGGATAACTTTGGGATGTCATTAAATCACAAAGAACAAGCTTTTCATGAAGCACATTGCTCGTAATTTTTGGTTGTTTTCTTTACCTGGCTAATTAGTTGAGCATCTAATGCTTGGATGAAAAACTCCAGAAGCTGAAGTAATAAACACAACGTCTGCTGGAGACATGGTTCATCTGAGACCTTCAACAGATCACAAGGTATTAGCAAATGCATTATCAGTGTATTTCAGTTTATGGAATAACTACCTAAAGTATTTGCAGTAGCATCCTAAAATTCTTAGCCTAATTACACATTTAAAGCAATACATCATAAGCAGCAGAGAAGATTGAGATAGAAATACAAATACATATTTCTAAGTGGTTGTATTTTTCAAGATCCTTTCCTCAGACTTTTATTAATGATCTTTCTTAAACCCCTTTTCCTTCCTCCACTCACCAATATAAGCAAAACAAAGAGCGTGGCTCTTCGCACCCTCCCTTCCAATATTCATGTACATTGATAAGATCTTCCCAAAAACTTTTTTCTAGTCTGAACAGTTCCAGCTCCCTAAGCCTCTCCTCGCAGGACACACACTCCAGTCCCTTGATCACCTCTGTGGCACTTCACTGGACCCTCTCCAGGAGTTGCATCTTGCTCTTGGACTGGGGAGTGCAGCTTCAGGAGTGGCCTCACCAGTGCTGAGAGGAGGGGAAGGATATTGCCTCCCCCAGCCTGCTAGCAACACTCCTCCCAAGAGGCAGTCCAGGTTATTATCAGCCTTCTTTTCCTCAAGGGCACACTGCTGACTCTTCTCAACTCCTTTCCTTTGGGTTTTTTTTTGTTTTGTTTTGTTTTTGTTTTTGTTTTGTTTTAATCTGGAGTAGTAACTGTGATAATTCCTTTTGTTTGCTTGACTCCAGCTGCAGACATGAATGATTGGGTATATAGTCACAAGGGGGAGATCACCTTACCCCCTGTTCTCAAATATGAGAGGAAAGTTACTAGCTCTGTAGGCTTTCCTGTGCTAACCAGTATCACCATGGGTTTTGTTCACTTTCTAATAGACATTTAACATAGGCCAAATACGTAATTGAGATGAATCAGAATGAGGTATTTCAGACTTTTTGTTAAGCAAGTCTGGCACTGAGTGACAGACGCAGTAAGAAGGAGCCATGCATTTGGGGAAACTCAAACTCCATTTCCTAGCACAAGCCTATCTATTAGACAAGCCACCTGACAACAGAATTGTGCTTTACAGAAATGGTCTGACCCAAGTAAAACAACTTAGTAACAGACATGCTGTAGTAGCAGCAGCCTTCCACAGACATCATGTTTCCACTGTCAGAACAGTAAATCCTCTCACCTGCTTAGCCTGAAGGAAAGTCCAGAACTGACCAAGCACTCCCAAAATAGATGTCCGAAGTTCTGCCTCCAAAGTATCACCAGAAAAATTGCAGGTAACCAGCAAGACAGAAAAGGCAACATTCTAGTAGGAAAAAATGTTGTATAAGTAAAACAAAAACCCCAGGTTCACATTAAGTATCTATAACGACTCCAGATGGCAAGAAGCCTAATGGGCTGTGCCACAGCTGTACAGCACAGCTAATCCACCAACCCCATGGCCAGTAAAGCTTCCAAAGTGAGGAGAACCATCCGTAACTTCTGTGGGATCTCAGATGGTGCTACAACTGTTAGCTGCACTGCCAGGAGGAAGCTGGCAGCCGGTACTTCGCATGGAACCTTCTGGGTTCTTCCACTCCCTGCTTTTGCCAGGGAGACCAGTGAGCACCTTTCAGATTTGATTCCACACAAAACCATCCAGACTTTGCAAGTAGTTTTATAATATGATATAAACTGGAAATTGTAAAGAAAAGCACATCTGCTCACCCAGAGAGCAAAAAGCAACTAGAGTAACAAATAAACCAAAAGATCTCCACTATCACCCTCAGAGTAAAGGCCCCCAAGGCATTGCACACTGTAAGAAACATTAACATTAGTGTTCTTGATGATGCATTTACTGACGAGGTATAGAAAAAAAGCTGTGCAGTAGATAGAAGAAAAAAACTGAGGCAACAGCCACAGCTTCCTCATGGTCAGGTAGTACAGAGTTCATATGCTTTCACAAAGAGAACCAAATCTCCTTTACCACAGGTTGGAGCTCTCCCCAGGCACGCCTGCTGCTCAGCCACCACCTGCACTGCGCCAGCGCTGCCATGCAGAGCTCCCGCACCACTCGCTTCCCAAGATCAGGGTTCAGGGCTCTGAGGGACACGTGCTGCCACACAGCCAAGTTTTCCACTTCTTCCGGGAGAAATTTGTGAGCAAATTCCACCTGTAAATAAAAATATAAAATTCATTCGTTCATAAAATAATATGAACTAATGGGACCAGAAAAGAATTGAATAACTCAAAAAGCTGTGAAGCCAACAAGGAAAAGAAAATCACAGAATCACAGAATGGAAGGGACCTCAGGGATCATGAATCTCCAACCCCTCTGTCACATGCAGGGCTGGGGAGTGCATTTAATACTAGACTAGGCATAGGAAAACACTTCCTATTTGCTTTATAAATATTATATTAGAAAGTTTTACGTGATATAGTTTTCAAGAAAATCCATTTGTTCAGTAAACAGAAAACAAACAAAAAACCCAACAACAAAATACAGAACTGCCATCTCCCTGCCAGAAGTAGGACATCAGAACTATTAAGCTATTTATGCTCTCAGCTACTTGAAGCAATGGCCCCAGATATTAGAAGAAAGAGATGAAGGATCATAAATGTGCATCACCTTGCTAAATCAACCCCCAAACCATCCCAACAGATTATATCAGAGAACTTGAGAAACTTTCATTCCTGAAGAGCAGTACACCAATAGGTTTGCTTGCAGTAATCAGTCTCCTTATTAATAATAAGTCAGTTCTGCTGACATTCATCTAGGCATTAGGAAGAGTCTGAACATTTGCCATGATGAACCTTAAGAGCCTGCTTCTGCAGACTGCTATTCTTCTTACTCCAGACTACTTTGCAACAAAATTTGAGCCTACTTGTCTTTTCACAAGCAACAGTGATTGAACAGATGATCAGCCACTTCTGTCACCCCATGCAGCTGATGCAATCTATCTACACAAGTATATATAAAGAAAAGCTAGACGTGTATTCCCAAGTACTGAAATTACTTTAATACTCTTCTTACTATGTTGATTTTCTTGGTATTAGTTATTAGGTATTGCAGCATGATTCTTCATCATAATCTCTATTAAATGAATACAAGTGACGACTACAAATTAGATTTTATGTCCCGTGTACAATTTCAGATTCAGAAATACAGTTTCAGTAAATCAGGGAGATGTGCTCTTTCCATACTTCAAGAAAGGACTTCACTGACACACTACTGTGTGTCACTATCAGAGAAGTGTACCACTATAGAGAAGTGTACATGCCTGCCTTGCTTTGAAGAGCACATCTGCACTAATTAGGATCTAACACTAACAAATTTACACTAGTGAACACTCAACATCCTGACATTTCTGAAGGACAGGAGGAAGATACTTCAGACACATGGCTCTGATTCAGAGCTGTTTATTAAAGGCACAGCCAGTGCTGTACTTGCCTGATGATCTGGAGCCATCAAGAACAGCATGCGCTTCAGCAGAACACCCAAGACTGAGACCTGATGACACTCATTGGGCCACGACTTTATCTGGATTAGGAAAATAGGAAATGAACCTAATTAAATTAAGGAAAAAAATCACCACTCAGCAAATGAATTCTGTACTGAATGTTCCAAGAACTGCTACATGAGATGACAACAGTAACACTACATAAGACAACGCAGGACACATCAGGAATACTAGCTAGATGGCTTTGTATTTTCACAGTACTGTTTTGCTAATTGTTAGCCCAATATGAGGAATTAAAGTCATCTCCATTCTGGATTTGGATAAGAACCATTAAACTCTCATCTTTGGTGATTTAGAAATTTGCAGTAGAACCAGGATCAGAACCGGTGCTGAATTGCAAACATCACTGATTCTTACCAAGTGAGCAATCACCATACAGTGGTGAGCACACAGTTCAGCTGTTCCATACCTGAAATGTGAAAAAGAGGAAAGTTAGATGAAAGTACGGATGAGTCTGTATTTCCTACACTTGTACAAATTAAATATCATACATCTTGTCTCAGAGATGGCCATTTCTCTTAACACATTTAAGCACAGATAAAATTTACTTGAGAACTGCTCCAGAAAGCAATCAAATAACAGAATTATGTTCTCCTTGAATGAAAGTAAAAATGGCTGAGCTATTTCTGTTCCTAATTGTCAAATTACTTCTATATTTGAAAATAATTCAATGCTGGGACAAGTTTGTCTTAAAATTCTCTCTCATGTAACAGAACTACTGGATCTGTGGAATCCCGCTTGATTTGTAATAAGAATCTCTTACCGAGCAAGGAAGCACCATGAGTCCATTGCTAGCAGGGATGTGATCATACTAGAACCCAGCACAGCATCCAGCAGAGCGTGCTCCTGAGGAAAAAATGCTCATCTAAATTCAAGCAGAAACAAACTGCAGGCCTACTACTACTATTACTCCATTAATTAGCACAGTAGGATTCTCAGCTCGTCCAATTTGAAATGTTTTAACAGCTGATCCTCATGCTTTCTACTCAGCCACAATATTAACCCAGCAGCTTTAGTTTTGCAAACTTGGAACACGTGCATACATTCATTACAAAGAGCTAAAGGTGCCCCACTTCTCAAAATATTTCATGATGCACATCTCCTCTTTGCAAGGCAACTGCTGTGTGTATGTGTATGTACACACACACATACATTCACATTTAAACAACTGTACTATTTTTTGCCATTTTTATTGGCGCTTTACTTAAACACAAATCAATCCTTTCCTCATAAGTGAAAGCACTGAAGTTTTCTTAACAACTCGGTATCCCCGTGGGAAGAGAACAAGAATTTCCAACACAATAAGGTTCCACAAGAACTTGTAAGCAGCTTGATTTTCCCCTTTCCTCACAGGTAACATTTTGTGTGTAACTGAACCCCTGCGTTTTGAAGAGCAAGTCAAAGCACTTGATACTCAATCATTTCTTCAGCTGCACCATTAGGCATAACTCATTATTTTAAAAATATTATTTTTGCAACACAACAGCTGAAAAGATGATAAGCAACATCAGTCTTACCAGATGAGGAAATTGTGATGGGAGTGTGGAAGCAATGAAGGAGCACACATGGACACAGACATAGTGGTACAGGGTGATGGGGACTGTTGGCTGGCCTGTACTGATCACTTCTGGCAAACAAACAGGGAGAGAAAGCTCGGCAAAGCATTGCTGGAAACTCTGGAAAAGAGCTGAGAGAAAAGACAGGCTGGGGGTGGGGGAGTGAGGAGGAAGAAGGGAAGGAAGAAAAACGATAACAGTTGTGTTACAGATAGGCAAGCCCCAAATCCTGCAAACACCATCTCTACTACAGAAGCTTTGTCTTCAACTAGAAACTATGGCAGTAACTTCAGCGCTTTATTTATATGCTAGATTTGTATTTCTGACTACCTTCCTCTTTCACAAGCACTATTTACAAAGACTATTAGAGCATTCAGGCGTAAAAATGCAAGATTTTAACTTAGCAAAGTGTCAACATTATATACATATCTCTTTCTTCGCCCTGGACGTAGTCTAAGTATCATCCCTTTCTTGAAATAACAAAGATATTCACAGAACCATGGAATGGCCTGTGTTGAAAAGGATGACAATGATCATCATGTTTCTGATCTGTACCCTTCAGCCCTGAAGCAGAACACCAAGTCTTGTTTTTCCCAGCGTAAGGATGTCAAACTTCACAAATCTGTGAGAGAAATCCTAACAGCTGAGCCCCATTGCCTGCACAGACTGATCCCTCTAGTGAGGAACTACAGTGAAAATATTTTTGGTACCGTTTTCCTGTGTTCCAGAGAGTCTGTACTTCTTCAGGCTGAGAAGACAGCTTGTCCATGATGGTAATCAGAAGGAGACACTGGGGCAGCTGCTGCTCAGCAGGAAGACCTGGAGAATTGGTTTTGAAATGTGCTATTAATCACCCTGGTAAATATATATGGTGCTGAAACTAGCTTTTAAGCAGTTGACAGAAGATGAAGAACTGGTGATACAAAGAAGTTCTCAGTAAAACAATCCAAAGTCTCTTATAGACACACTCAGAACAAAAACAATGTTTAATTGTGTTTGAAGTGAAAAATAAATGCAATATCCTTTATCCATTAAAAGCTAAAATACTGTAGTACTGCTGCAAAGAGTACAATCTACGTGCCTTGTGCCTCCTATCCCCTTGACAGCACTGGATGAGACACTGAGTGCTCAAAGTTTTCTCCTGAGTGTGTCATGATAGCCACAAGACCACAGCACACACGTGGGAGAGAAGCAAGCCCACCCAGCCTACACAGAGAGAAGGAGCAACTGATGCTCACATCATAACTCTCACAATGTTGCACAGCTATCCAGAATTATAACACACAGGTCAGTGCAGAAATGTTAAAGGTGGTTATGACAAAGATAAGCATCTTCCATTTTGAAGACATTTTGTTTTTCACAGAAAAAAAAAGTATCAGGAAAAATATCTGCCTCAATCAACAGCACAGCATAAAATGGTTATTGTGCTTTAAATGTTAGTGGCAAATATGGAATGAAATCGTGTGAAACAGTACAATTAATAGGATTTGTTAACCAAATTAATTGCAAAGTCATTGTGAGCACTTTGGAAAACATGCATTCAACAGCAATGTGAACTTCTATGCAATTCATCTGAACTAGCATTCAGCTGACTATAACACAATAACAACAAAAGAAACGGTGCAAGCAAGCCAGTACAGAATGTGGTCCAGAATGTCACCATACAAATTCTGGCCCCTTACACATGGCTGCATAGCACTGCACTGATGGTAGCTGTGTTTTAAACACACCTGAAGTGTCCCTTAGCACTTGCTCCATAAAAGGGCTAAAGGGAAGAAGCTGACTGACGAGAGGATCTAGAGCCACAAGAAAAACCCGCGATATTTCATCTTGATGTACCTCTGAGATCGCTGGAGCATAAAGACTGGGAGGAAATTTGCTGAGGAAAGAAGAAAAAAACCAAACATTCTCAGTGGCATTACTTTTCAAAACAACTACAGAAAAGCCAACTCGTGCTCTCCCTCTTACTGCTATATAAATGAGAGAAAGGACTCCTCATTTTTTAATATCTACTACAGCCTGAGAGTTACAACTTTGTATTTAGTCTTTCAGCTCAAAACTCAGCACTGTTCTAAACACTGCAAAGAAAACTTCACATTCTGGGAGTTTTAAAATGTGTAACACATTAGAAATACAGACAATGCAACAAACAGAGCAAAACTTTTGAAAGAAAAACGATAAGCTGCTTACAGATTAGGGAAGGAAATACTTATAAGCATCACATTAATAAAAGCTTTTGCTTTAGGTAGAACCGGAGTCCCACTGGGAGCTTTTAAGAGATTGAAAGCATGACAGTTAAGCTGGGAAAAAAATCCTAGATGCTCTGAATTTCACTTACCTGTATATCTGAAGGAACAGTTGATGCAACTGTGAGCATAAGTCAGACAGGAAAGGAAGAAATTCCTGCAAAAGTCATTAATTTTGAAAGGTACTTAAATTATAGAACACACAATTAAATGTTCTCTTTCTGTTCTGCTATATTAGTGTGTGAATACTAAGCATGCAAAAACAGATTAAGTTTTAACAATCTACAGCACAAAACAAGTACAGGACCATCCCAGGAATGGCTTATTGTCTAATTACCATGCACATATATATAATTTACTGAAAATAGTGACATTTCTAGACTTGTTTTTACAAAAATAGTAAGAAGAGTTGCAACAGCCATACATTAAATGCTCTGACATACACTGTAAGGCTGTCTCATCCAGTCAGAATGCTAAAAATCAAACTCCCACTCTTACCCCATGGGACAAAGTGGATGCAGAGCACATCACCACTGCTTCTCCTAGAGAGCAAAATTATCTCACATACTTTCTAAAAATGGGTCAGTTTACAGCATCTTTTCTACTAATGAGGAAACTTAAACATAGCAACTAAGAGGGGAGGAAATTCGTGTCAGAATTGGTATCAGTACAGTGGCATTTCTAACTATTAACACTGCATCCAGACCATTAGACTGTGCTGCATGTTAAAGTACGCTGGCTTCAATCTGACACCACCAGAGAATTCAAATAATCAGACCTACCTTGGTGTAGTATATCAGGGAATTGGCAAAGAATCTGCACAGTTTGACAGTCTTCTGGAATAGCCTGAGGTCAGTGCCACCCTGTCCAAAAGAGCAGGTCTCAAACTTCAAATACAGACTAACAGGATTCAGAGGAAA
This sequence comes from Tetrao urogallus, assembly GCF_951394365.1. Taxonomy (NCBI): domain Eukaryota; kingdom Metazoa; phylum Chordata; class Aves; order Galliformes; family Phasianidae; genus Tetrao; species Tetrao urogallus. The sequence goes on from NC_136818.1 coordinate 24,151,184, forward strand.
TTTAAATTGCTAGCAGCACTCAAAACCCATTTCACACTTGACTCTCTGCGAACTCAGCAGCAGTGGGAGACAAACTTTAGAAATCCTCAACGTTTTCATATCAATATTCAGAACTGAAATGCTATCTTTTGGTTCACCTTGGGATTTCATCAGTTTAGGAAATAAACAAAACTCCCATAGCAAATGAGGGAAATTTGTTTCCAGTGCCAATACAAATGAAGTCAAGTGGCCTGATTTGCATACAGTTTCAAAAGAACAAGGTATTCTGCCCACCACACATGAGCTAAAAAGAACATTTAAAAAAATAATACCCCAGGCACAGTGAATTTATCTTGCAGAAGCTCAGTGGCAGCTTTGGAAGCTTTTTAATTCACCTGAATGTCAGACATCTTCATTTCCTCAGCTAGTTGTAAACTGGAGTGAAAAGAAAGCAGAGTATCGTTGCACAGACCGCTGAGGATGTCACTGTGTTTCAGATGGCACTGCAGCAGAGAATGGTGCTTCAGGCTTTGCCTAAAAGAGGAATATAATGAGATGTTTAATTGTCACAAGTGATCACGCACTAAAGTAGAACAAATCCAAACAACTAATTCTTCTATTTGAGCCGATTTATACCACATTAATTTGTGCAATATCCACACTGAAGGGAAACAGACTGAGAGAAAATTGCCCTCTTTGTAACCATGACAGAAGCACAGAGGGCAGGTAGGCTGAAAGCACAAGACAGCACAGTTTAAGTTAGAAACATCTACAAAACTGCACGTCAGAACTCTTAAGACTATTTATTCAACAAAGCTTTTTCAGATGCTCAAGTCAAGCTTCTATCACTTCTTCATGGATGATTCCTGTTTTCACTGACGGTGCATTGAATTCTACTTACTAGCTAAATTTTCAAAGAAATTGAGTTCTCTAATTTCCATTTCATTCGAAATTCTGAACACGAAGCTAGTGAAACTCTGGTTATGTAGAACTATGGCTCAGATCGCAATAAAATTCAGGATTTTATAGACATACTTGATTATGAACTTCCATGTATTGGCATGAAGAGCATGGTCCATATTGGAAATGACAGAGCAGATCTCCAGCACAGTGTGAATTACTATGAAGGAAATAAGAATAGCAACAACTGAATTCAAGCAGTCATAATTTCACAGACAGCACCGCATTGATGCTGAATCAGGAGAATAGCTCAGTTCTTAGGGCTGCCCCTTTCAAGCAAACACATTCAACATTCCCCGTCTCACACACAGGGTTTCAAGCAGCAAAACGCTGCCTTCCGAAGGGCTGGTCAGGACTGCAGGAACTGAACTCAGAACCATGCTTAAAGATTCAAACATTCTTTCCATAGAGAAAAAAGAAAAAAAAGACTGAGCAAAACGAACAACCTTTAGATCCACTTGTACCTGACACCATATCTGTGATGTCATCTTCAGTAGATGCAGACCCCACAGAAATCTGATCAAACAGTTCCATCAGCTGTTTCTGAAGAGAATAAGTTTCCTTGAACACAGCTTGCAAGAGGTCAGAAATCAAGTGCAGATGCCCACAGTACACTGATTCGCTATCCTATAGGAAATGGGGAAGACAAGGTTAAAAAAAGGTTCAGGAATCACAGACTGACCTTTCAAAAAGAACAAAGCATAGATGTACATGCTTCTACTCAATACGCAGCTAGATCTGTAGTTTCTGATACCAACACCTGCTTGCTAAATATGAAATGCTATTCACCTGCACAGCCTAATCAACAGCTAGTGAAGTCTGTCTGGCTCTGGTGAGTTCAGTTGGCTTTGGATTAGCATTTGATTCATGAATCTCAGATCATATTTCTGAACACAACAGTATAGCTGTAGAACAAAGAAAGCAGCATTCCAAACATTTCTCAAAACTTCAGAATTAAAATTGTTACATAAAAGGTATGGCACCTGAGTTCAAATCTGGCTGTAAATGGTCCCGTAAGAAACAAAAAGTGAACAGTGAAAGTGAAGGCTCACCAAAAGCTGTTGTGTCCTTACAATAACCTCGTTTCATATTGACTGTTTAAGTGGGCATTACTGTTGCATCTAAAAGCTGATACATGTTACTCCTTGTAACTAATAAAAAGGTTTTCATTTCAACTTTCAATCCACTTTGGAACACACATATAAATAAGGCAAGCAGCACCATTTTCATCACCTTTTGTAGCTCTGAAAACTCCTGCAGCTATCAGAAGTGCACAGATATCACAGCCTACATTCATAAGCAGAGCTTATGTTCAACTGACACTGATGCAAAATTTGGAAATAAGAGGGCCTATGCCTGCCACCACCAGGTACAAATTGGTGGGCAGACAGATGAAAAATAACTTTTGTACTTGTACATGCTGTAAATGATTTAATAGCAATCCTACAGCAACATTATTTTGAAACAGGATCTTCTTATAAAGGGATCATCTCCCAGAAAACAATCAGTCAGACAATTTTTCTCCTTCTAACACAGGCCTACCTTGCAGTGTGTAAATGTGTTCTTTATTACATAAAGAACAGAGGATGGAAGGGTGCGGATACTCTCCAAGGGCACACAGTCTTGCAGTGTACAGATGTATCGTACACAACTGGTCAGAGTTTCCAGGAGTTGCACTACAGTCTTAAATCAAGAAGAAACAACCATAATTAATGCTTTCCAACTCCTGTACAAACTTCAGAAGCATTTTTTCTTAGCAGAATTGCTCCTAGATTTTATGACATTCAAAGTTCACCACTATTTGCATCAATAAATAGTTTATTAAAGACGAATATAGGTCTACAAAATATCAACAAATTCAATGCTTTTTCTGATACCACTCCCCACTTCTTTTTGCTACTGTTCTCTACTTTGAAAACATCTTAACTCCTAAATGGCTGTAATAATAATTGCCACATTTAGTCTTTAAATATGGAGAATCACACTCAATTTGCATTAGAAACTATGCAGAATTTGATATTTTCTTTACGTTCTGATCAACATCACAGGCTAAACACAGTCAAATAATACATAAAATTTTAACTGAACTTCAATTGCAATGATGTTTGGATTACATTTTTGCCAGCTAGTTAGCAGACAGCATAAACACTCAAAAAAACCCAGTTAATTTATTAGGTAAAACCTAAGCATAATGGACTTGCCTGTAAAAGATTCCTTACAGTACTGCGTAACTCTGTATTCTGGTCAGTTAATCCTTTGGCTTCACTGGAGAGTTCATACATCAATTTATCATATAACCGTAGAGTCTGTCAGGAAAAAAATTCACATAGTTTAAATATTTTATTTATAAACATGCACATAATAAATAGCAACACCCTTCTATATCTGCGTGCTCCCTTGGACAGGAGTCAGAGACTACCAAGATAACTCACGGGAGAAAACAATGCTTTCTAGAACATACACTGTAAACAAAACGATATACCAAGATATGAAAACCATCTATTCTTCCCAAATTATAGACAATTGCCAGGTAAATGCAGGGTATGGCACGGTAATCCTTGCTCAGGAGATGCATGCTATGAGCCACTTTTCTTGTATCTCTAAAATTTGCCACAGGACACTCAGGAAAGGAAATGGAAATCAACTGGGCAGTTTTACAGGCTTGCTAAAATATACAAGATGAGGCCTGAACCTTTAGTTGGCATTTCAGCACCGCTTTAACACCATTAAGATACATGCACTGAAGAATATAATACAACCACAGCACAAAATACCATTTAATCAAAAACAGAACATATGTTAGATCAATATTGCCTAAAGGCTTATTCAAAATATTACTCACAAATATGACAAAAATTATTTGTGATAGGAGTATTGGGTTCTTCAGCTTATTTATCACGAAAGCTGGCCTCAAAGTAAAATTCCCCACCTTGGTTGCTCTATACAAAGCCCAACATTCTCAAAAAAAGAAGAAAAAAAAAAGCAATTCTATTATTAAATAGAGAAAATAAGACACTATTCAATCCTCTCCCCACTGTATAGAATGGTAAAAATCACAGAAGCAATCCAGCAACACTGTTAAACTTTTAACAGTCAAATATTTATTTCAAGCTTTGCATGCGAAGTAATGATTCTTTGCTGAGCCCTCAAAAGAAGAACCAATGCATTGTAAGCAGGTTTTCAGTACTGTACTGACAGAAAATGTCACGTTCAATTGAAGGTGGCATACCTTAGGTAATACTTTAGAGAAAAACGTTTCTTCCAAATCTCCAAGGCTGATATGAGGCAAAAACATTTCAGTCAGGATCCTCAAAACACCTGCAAAGCAAAACATTTCTAAAATATTATTGAAAACCATGTGATTATCAGAAGTACTAGGTACTGAACAGAGGGAAAAAAGAACTGCATGGAACAGAAACAGATCAGACATCCGATTCTGAGAGAAGAAATGTAACGTGTCACTTATTACGTATGTCACATTAGCTGAAAAAAAAACACTAATAATAATAGCTCCGACATGCACAGAACCATCAGCAACAGCATCACACTGGACTATATTGGTTGAAGGCTGAGTACAGTTGTTTACCCATAGCCTGGCACCTAGATACAACTGGAAACTTCCATATTCTTAATCTCAGATAATTACAACAGTTTGATGTGCTGACACATAGCTGAGCAGTGAATGTTAGCAAGAGTCCTAAACAGCTGCATCTCAATATTTTTTGATCACAGAAGTAGGTGATAGGGTTTGGCCACCTGTGAGATAACAGCCAGCACCACAGAAAGCATCACCTCCCCCTTTCAAGAGCCTAAAAATCACAAATAGAGGCAAAGAAAAAACAGCCTTACATGCACATCTTATGAGATTTTATGAAGCTGTGTGTGTGATTCCTGTAACGTACAAGGTGCAGGATTGGTCAGGACCATGACAGAAAAGTCACAGGTGAGAGCAGAGCTCATTAACTCACGCAGAACTTATATGTGCAACACAATAAGCCTTAGCATAAAGACAACCAGCTGGCTGCTACTTACGGATGTGCTCAGTCCAGTCTTCGGACTCTTGATACATAGAGTAAAAGCGTTAAGGAAACTCAGGATCTGCAGTAAGACTGTATTAAGGCATTAGCAGAAACAGAACCCCACAAACCGAAGGGATGCTCCATAACCAGCACAGGTGCTCAGCATATCAGAACACTTCTGTGTCCTGGAAGCATGCTTTGTATGCCATGATTATGGTTTTTTTTTTTAATTTTCTGGGGGATGGGAAGGAACAGGGGCAATTACTAAAAGCTCTCCAGGAGCCACACGCTATTTCTAGCCTTTATTTTGGTGAAGTTCAGCTCTCGCTTCCAGCAAAACCCCACACCCACCCACAGGCTTACATGCTTCAACTGCGCGGGACAACGCCACCATTTCAGGGTACCCCGTGTGAGTTCCCCCGGCTCCCCCTACCGCAGTCCCGCCCCCCTCCCACCCTTCAGGAAGGATATGAGGAGCCGGGGCAGGACGGCGGGCAGCTCCCTGCGGCACAGCTCCCAGTCCCAGCCGCCCAGCTCCCGCAGGAGCAGCTCGGGGTCGGTCTGAGACATGGCACGACACGCTCCGCTCCCCTCAGCGGTGGCGGGAAAACTCAACTCGGCGCCGCGTTCCCAGCAGCCTCTGCGGCCGCGGGGCCGCTGCGTACGTATTCTACGCCCCCTTGTCTCCCGGCGGTGCGCATGCGCATATGGAAGCGGAAGGCCAACCACGCGTGCCAGGCGGAGGGGGACTGAGCGCTGCAGCCTGTGGTGGGTGTAGGGAGCGGGCCCCCGGGGGAACGGGTGCTTAAAATGCGTTTAGAAGTTTTCCTCTCTTTTAAAAAAAACCAGAAAATTAGGATGTTGCTACCAGTTTGCTGGCGTTAGCGTTCTGGCATTTTGATACTGTGTAAAAATGCTTGCTCTGTTTGCAGGAATCATTCGCTTGATTCATTGGCAAAGCAGCGGGTATGCTGCCCACCGAGCGCTCGTTTCCACAGCGATAAGTGCCTGAAAATATCCTCTAAAAGAGAAATACATCAGCGCTGCTTTTAGATGAGTACTTCTGGCTGCAACTTCCCAGTCTGTTATTCCTGAGAATGGATTTTCGATTTAATTTTTTTCCTGATGAAGATGAAAGCAAAGAGCCCAATGCTCACAATGAGACAGAGCCCTGTTCTCCAACACACAAACACCCAGAGACGAGGCTGCCAGAGAAAAAAGTCTGCATCAAAGCTGCTAAGGAGCACTATATCCCTGCAGATGTCAGTAAGGTACTGGAAAATAAAGTCCTGGAAACAGTATCAGGGCTGTGCTATGTAAATATGTCTGTCGTGGAACTGACATGCCAAGATGGCACCCATGAAGAAGATATTGTGTCGAAAAGTGTTTCTTCTCACTCTGATCTCATCCCAGGAGTCTATGAGGGAGGACTGAAAATCTGGGAGTGCACCTACGATCTGATGGATTTCCTTTCTGAAGCCAAAATCCAGTTTGCCAACAAGACAGTGCTGGATCTTGGGTGCGGGGCTGGACTGCTGGGAATAGTCGCCTTAAGGGGAAATGCTGAGAAAGTCCACTTTCAGGACTACAACAGCACAGTGATTGAGGAAATAACCATGCCTAATGTGGTGGCTAACTGTATAAATGATGGCAGTAAGGCTGACAGCGAAGATGACAGAAAGAATATTAAGCCTTCTTCAAAGAAGCGCAAGAAATCAGAGTGCCTGCCTGACAAGCTCACCAAGTGCAGATTTTTCTCTGGAGGGTGGTCTGAAATCAGCCAGCTCCTGTTAAGCAGCAGCAAGCCCTGTTCAAAATACGATCTAATTCTCACGTCTGAGACCATCTATAACCCCGACTATTACGGTGCTTTGCACGATACGCTGGCTCAGCTGTTGGCTAAAAATGGCCGTGTGTATTTGGCAAGCAAAGTGCATTATTTTGGGGTCGGTGGGGGTACCTACCTCTTCGAAAAATTCCTCGAGGAGAGGAAGGTGTTTAAGAGCAGCATAGTGAAAGAAGTTGAGGAAGGGCTAAAGCGCTTTATTTTAGAAATAGCCTTTAAAGACTCCACTTAACATGAATTCCAGCAGTGCTCCAAAATTATCTTGATAAAGACAAAATATTTTTATCCTCATATGTATTTTTAAATTTTACTGGGTTATTCAAAATGGATGAGTTAATGCTGTTCTTTTCTAGCTATTGAAAATATTTTGACAAATTCTGATGCTTGACTGAAGTGAAGGACTCTTCTGATTCTGGTAGAAAAGTATAGTCCTGCATAAAGTATCATCTCTTCAGCCCATTTTGTTACTTGTATGTGTTTAAAAATAAAGCAAGTCACTGTTCCCAGTCTCCCTCTCACATTCCTTGGCAGTGCCAGCACAGCCTGAGGGCGATCATTTAGCTCCCTAATATAGGGCAAGTAGTTCTTAAGGGCCAGGCTCCCATCTCAGCTATGATTTAACTGCAGCAACAAATTTCAGAATCAGCTGCATACCTGTGCGCTTTGCTGCTTTGCCACCAGAGGGGGATGTGATTGTATTTATCGTATTCTAACCATCTGTACTACTTCCTTTTCTAAGACCTTCACAGATACTAACTGCCCACATGCTATGGCCCATTTTCCAAACTTGCCTTCTTCCATTACTGTAATTTCAGGCTGCTGGGGGCACTGCTGAACACTATCATAACTCTTCAATCTTCTAAGCAGTTGGGCAGGGCAACAAACTTTCAGAAAATTTCAGAAAAGTCTGCTTACAAGTCACTCTTCTGCGTCCTAGGCTGAAGATGCTCACAGTGGGACAAGACTATGTTGCTCAAGAAATTACTATAAGAAAAACTGCAAACAAAACTAGAGAACTACAAAATCCAGTCCCAAGTGTTTGGAATCACCAACAACTCACAAAGAAAATAACATTGTATAATTATTTTGGACAGAAAGCTATTACATGACTGTACCAGGTACATCAATCTTACCTCTTGTCAGCACATGCTGCTTTACTGCAGCAATAATGCTTTGGGTGTCCTTGCAAAAATAAAAACTTAAGAGATAGTCAACCATTACAGTAAGCTAGGTAAAGGGAGACTGTATAAAGTCGAGGCAGAAAAGACTGTCTGAGAAGATGGAAAAGGAATTACTACAATAGTGACTTCAGTCACATAGTATTACGTAAGTTCCTGTCATTTCTGCGTATGAAAGCCAACTGCGAGGTTCCTATTTTGACCATGTTGCTATTAAGATAGCCATAGAGGATTTCCCATACTTCATTGAAGAGTCTTAACTAGAATTGTTTATGGAACAAAAATAAGTAGACTACTTAAATGGATGCTTAGGACACTACTGAAGTGCTCTCTCATAGCAGAGAGGGAAAAAAGCAGTCACTTGATGCTAAGGCTGTGACTGCACTGCAACCTGCCAAAGACAGACAAATGCTGACTGTGAACAGGGGAACAGAAAAAAAGATTTAGCCCTGGCACAGGTCAATGAAATACTGTTAACAGTTCTTTGTCAAAAATGGAAAGTTGGAACACCACTACTACTTGCTATTTTATATACCTCAGCCTGAAGACAAATCATTGCTGGCACATGCTGACTGGCCACCTGCTAGGTGCTGTTTCAGAGAATGGTACCTAAAGCAACAACAACAAAAAATCTTGACTTCCTGTGACAATGAATATAGTTAAGAACAAGAATCTCATGTATTTACAGCGAATAAAGAAGGCACTAAACAATTGTAATGCTTCCTCTTGAAAACATTCCTTGATCAAACTCACCCTGTCTCAGGCTTAATAACATTCCTTTGTTCAGCATCCTCATTTTATTCGTGGATTGCTCAAGCAGCTCAGTTTTCATGCAAATACAGAATCAGATCTTTTAGGAATTTCAAGTGAAGACCGCTAGAGCCACAATCACACAGTGATTGCACACTTACAAAAAAGGAAACCCAACACATTGTAATCAAGTTCCCATTTTAGAATGATAAGAGAATCAGTATAGGATATTTTTCTCAGGTGAAATCAGCATTGAGATTTCCATAACTTCAGATGAGTTCTGTTCTGCTTTTAGAAGTCAGCAGACACACCGAGAGGAAGCAGAATTCAACACTTAATTTTGTGATCTCATTGTTCTGTTGCTGTTTCAGCATCAGTAAAAGTGTTGTTCCTAGATCAGGAAAGCCAGTAAGACTTTTCTACTTGCTAAATCATCATCGCTCTTGTGACCAGTTTCCTGCTTCTTTTCATGATCTGGAATTAAAAAAATCTTCGTCTTACTTGTAAGACTTATTATTGGTAGGGCAAACAGCATTTTTCCAAGTTAAATTACATTAGAAAATAATAGAATTTAGAGGACCCTCAAAGCTCCCTTTTTATAATGTAAACCATTGTATCAAGCCCAATTTCTTTATTACGAAACAAAGAGGTCAACTGGCAACTCAATTTTCAGCTCAAGTCTCTCCTTTTCTCCCCTGCCCCATCCCCATACTTTTTGAGAGTCACTGCAGTAAGAAATCCTGTATAAACGATGTCTTTCTCGTAAGTACTGTAGAGAGAAACATTAAAGTCTGTCATAAAGTGTTTCAGGAAATTAAATTTAAAAGCCTGTTTATTTTAACATGCGCTACCCTTAGCTGACGACTTCCTCCTGAAGACCATCTGATGGTTTTGGGAAAGGACAACGCCAAAAAAAAAAAAAAAAAAATCAGTTTTGTATACTGGCACCAACTAAACAGCATCCGTTACAGTTATTTCACTGAATGTTAGGGGAAAAAAAGCCCAGAGGAAAATAGAAGCGGGAAGTGCTCAAGCTGCAGATTAGTGACATGCATGCTATTCTTGGTTACTGAGTACCAGGCATACAATCACTTTCTGAAGTTGTTTTTTTTTTTTGCACAAAGCAATGATCTGCAAATTAAGAGATACCTGGGGATTATTTAACTGTACTATAAATTAAAGGAGAGTCCAGTATTCCGGGTTCATGATAACATACATTCCATTCTATTTATTGAAGCACAACTCACAGAAAGTTTCCAGATTTGAACTGATTGTCACATTCATAAGTAGCCAATTTATTTCTTGTCATCTGACCATGTAATTTCATAATCTGTGTACACTTTTTTCAGTATCTCTACAGTCACCGAATGATCTGCTTTTCCATAGCCCTGCAAGAAAGAGCAAGAGTTTAGACAAGTGCAGAAAGCGACTCCACAGAACCATTCAATTGCTGTCAACACAAGTTATTCAGTTACAGCTTGATACTGCAAGAAGCTCAAATAAAAATTAGAAGTAAATGCACGTTCTAAAAAAAGAAAAAAAAAAAAGTTGCTCTTGCAGTATAGCACTTCATTTTTCTATTATCATCTCCAATTTCCCCCAACCCAATTTGCAGAAAATAAATGAGTCGATCTCCAGTAACAGGATGCATTTTATACACCACGATTTCTCTAACAAAAAGCTTACTTTAAAACACTCCCAATCCCTCAGCCACTCTATTTACTGAATGTTCTTTTTAAACTACTGACTGTATTGACCCACATCAACATATGAGCCTACGAGCATCTGCTGCAGCTCAGCTGAAGGAAAACAGAACAGGAAGCCATGTGTGAACATCTGAGTACTATTCTAGTCACCAAAGGGACCAAAGTCTTTATTTGTTATCTCTTTGGCATAATTTCATACACAAATAATCTTCAGCACTACAACTCCAAACTAAAGCATCATCAGACTTATCTCATTTTTAACTCTCTTTAAATCATTGATCACAGTTTCAGTCTTTCACTGAAATTGAAGAGTTGTGATAGAAGGTGCGCTTCCATCGTTTTGACTGCCTGAAGTTACTAATCTTGATTTCTTATTTCAGAACTACAAGTAAGTTGTCACCTGTCAAAGACTTCAGTCTACTGATAAAAACCTGTTATTTCCACCTTACTGCCTTTTTCCAGTAATATTCAGTGAAACCCATTTAACTCAGACTGAAAAAACTTCAAGATTGCTTGAGCAATTCATACAACACACAATAATTCATCACTGGCTCTATCTCTGAAGGAACAGCTTAAGTAAACTAGCATTTAAGCTGCACAAATTGAATTGAAGCATTAGAAAATGCATCAAACTCTTCAAACTACCAGATAATGGAGCTCTATAAAAAAAACACTGCTGGTTTATACTTTTCATTTTATATCACAATTCTACAGATCACTCTTGCTTTGGTAACTGCTTTGAAGACCCCCATTCAGCTTTGCAAATAACAACACAGCATCTACTTTAAAAGAATCTGTTTCTCTGGTCTTCATTAAAAAAAAAAAAAAAAAAAAAAAAAAAAAAAAAAAAAAGATAATCTTCTTTAAGAGTTTGACAGCAAATCTCCAAGTGAAGAAAAGCATCAAAATGATTTCTATACCAACTTCTGACCTACAGCTGAAGTCTTTCAAATCTCCAGGTCTCTACTCAACAGATGCCCTCCTGGTAGTAAAACTCTGCTTTCATCTTGTGCTCATCTGTATGTTTCAAGGTACCAAAAAGAATCACAAAAAAAAAAAAAAAAAAAAAAAAAAGCACTTTCCATTGGCAGTGTGTTTCAAGTGCTAACTGCTACTTCTGAGAGTAAATTGGCAGCTAAATTAGTAAGGCAGGTGTCAAACCTCATCTAATAATGCAATGATGATAGGCATTCACAATCAAGAGACTTGAGTAGAGCAAGTATTATCCACTGTCTTCTCTCCCTAGCACAAATCCTAAAGCGGTGAGTTTTTTCACATGATTCCAGCTGGCAAGAGTCAAAGAATCATAGAAACAGCAAGCAGCTGGGATGGAAGAGCCAGAGATGCAGAGACAGCAGAACCAGAGAACCATGGAATGGCATGTGTTGGAAGGGACAACAAAGCCCATCCAGTTCCAATCCCTGCCAATGGGCCAGTTACCCCTACAGATCAGGCTGCTCCATTCAGCCTGGCCTTGGGCACTTCCAGGGATGGGGCACCCATAGCTTCTCTGGGCAGCATGTCCCAGCACCTCATCACCCTTTGCATGAAGAACTTTTTCCTAAAACCTAATCTGCATCTTCCTTCTTTTAAAACCATTCCTTCTCGTCATCTTAGAACAAAAGCAACAATAACATTTAACAACAGTTAAGCAATAGGGACTAGGCCTTGAACGTGTTATCAGGTTAAGGTTAGCAGATTTAAAATAGTTCTATCAAATCAGCTGAATTTTTTTTAAATGTAAAGCGATGACTATTCTGTTCTCATCTACATTAAAAGCAAGGAACCTTTGCTCACAGCATTACTACAGAAGCAGCTATACTGCATCACAGAGCAACACAAGAAACAGACTATGGTACATTCCCTCAATTCAAGAAATTACCACTGAAGTTTCTTTATGAGAAGACTCAGTAACTTGCACAGAACAGAAACGCTCAGGTTTCCACACGCAGAGCCACTTTTATTCTCACAAAAACAGACCTGTGCACAGCTGTACCTTCGCTCACCGAACACCCAGCCCACCCACACTGGGTGCGCCCTTCTCACACACACAGACTGTTCACAACCCAGCTGGTCAACTGCCAGCCAACGTTTCCATAGCCAAAGATCACACTCCAGCTGAATCGTGACCCCGTGGCTATAAAGAGGCTATTCCTCCTCTGTCACTAAGTCTGTGAGCCAGGAAACGCTGATTTCCACTTTTAGCCTTGTTTGTAGCTATCATTCCGCATTATCTGCTCCTTTGGCTTTGGTCTCCTGCCCTTAAAGCAGTGTTTTCCCCACAGGGGAGCCAGGCGAGATTCCCAAGGAACAATTATGCTCTGATTCGTTACCACACTTACTTATTACAAAACAAAACCTCCAGAACAACGGAGATGGAAAGGAATACAAGAGGCACTTACTGTAGACAGCCCAAACACCCTAATTTTCTTCTCTTTGCTATTATGATCAATTTTCCCTCCTCCAAGGCACTTGCACTCGTATCCCAGCTTCTCCATCTCAGGATTTACTTTCTCAAAGATGTGATCTGTACAAGGAGAACAGAGCCATCAGAGCCCTATAACTAGGACTGTCAGCTATTTGCAACCAGTTTTCCCTCCGAGCCGAAGGGGGGTTTCTCTTGTGAGACGGGCACGAGCAGTAATTAAGGCTGTATGGCGAGCATAGCGGGACAAACGCGGTTTGAGGCGCTTCGAAATGGCGGGTGAGAGAGGAGCCGGGACGCACGGCGCTCCCCGCCTCAGAGCCCCGCTCCCGCCCGGCACGCACTGTGGAACTCGGCCGCCTTGGTGCCGCGCACGATGTCGCGCTGCTCCCCGCCGCCAGGCCGCTGCAGCCGCACCAGGATGTACTTGAACGTGCCATCAGGATCGATCTCCACGTCCCGCACAGCCGCCATGGCAGCCACACAACCCGGGAGTGAACGTAGGGTCCGGCGGGCGGGGCGGCCGCGTGTAGCACCGCCCAGCGGCTCGTCCTGAGCGCGTCATTATTAACGCAAGTTTCTGAAGCGTACCACAAACAAAGCTATTAGCGAAGCAGAGGCGATCGTAGAACCGCAGAATGGTGGGGTTGGAAAGGACCTAAAAGATCACTGAGCTCCACTCCTGCCGTGGGTTCTGGGTGCTCAGGGCACCTCCAGGAATGGGGCACCCACAGCTCTGGGCGGCTCCGCCAGCTCCTCACCACCGAGTGAAGAGTTCCCTCACCTCCATCTCCCCTCTTGTAGTTTAACGCCATTCCGCCTTCTTCTGTCACAATCAGATTGTGTAAAAAGTCGCTCCCAGAAGAGTACCAGCTGAGCACAATATTGGAGATGCTTCACAGGATGAATTTGGTTTTTATACGAGAAGCTGTCTTATGGTTTGTTTGGTTCTTAGGGCAAATTGTTAACTGAGCTACTTTCTGAAGTCTCAGTGAAGATTTGCAATGTTTTGTTATTTTAGAAACAACTTTTAGTTACCTTTTTGGGTACAGGATAGCATAATTACTGTGAGGAAAGAAATAAATGACCAAAGTGCTGATAAACCAAGCCAAATTCCTGCTAATTAAACCTCAGAGAGTGAGAAGGTGAGGAAGGGCTATAATTAGGAGGCCAAGCCTGCCATCTTTGCTGTCTTGCATGGACAAAGTGTGGCAGGGAATGTGACAAAATCTGTCTCAGTGAGGTGCATTACAGAATCATTAAGGTTGGAAAAGACCTCTCAGATCATCTAGTCCAGCTGTCAAACCAGTCACCACCATGTTCAATAACCATGTTGACACGCAGATGTAAAGCAAAACCGCTTATGCAAACCATTGGTCTGACACCTGCAAGATCATAGACTTATGCAGACACAACAGGAGCCTTGTAGGAAGAACCAGGATGTAAACCAGTCAGCACCAGTACTGTGGTCTCAAAAACCACTTCTCACAAAGGTGAGAAGTACACCAGGAAGCCTTCATGAGGAAGAGTTGGAGAAGACCGCTGCCAGGATGACCAGAGAGCAGCATGCATGTGCCCAGAGGTGGGACATAGTATAATGATTTCCCTAAACTAATAGAAATATTATGATGAGTTATTGGGACTCTTAAGCAAGCTCAAACCACCTTTTGTGTAATCCGATGCATATGTATGATTTTGTATATTAAATAGGTGACAAATAGGCGGTTTGGTGTGCAAGTTATGAGGAGTAATTCCCCTCGCACCTGGTGCCATAATAAACATACCTGCTTTATAACCTTATGTGGGTTATAGAGTTTGATTCTGTGCATCAATTTTGGCGAGCCAGGAAGGAGGCACTCTGTTCGACTGTGGGACCAGCTGGAGGGAGGGGAACCTATTGGTACACCCCAAGATTTCTCAGAAGTACTCCCTCCCCTTACCTGAACACTGTAGGAACAGACAAGAACTATCAGCGGACCAGGTAGGTTTAGATTGGAGGGGAACCTGTAAGTCATGAGGAGATGTCCTACAAGAGGTGTGGAAGAGCAGGAAATATTGAGTAAGAAACCAGGAATATAAATGAAGTAATGGGACCAGTTATCATAATTGAGTATTCTAATTGTCAGACCAAGAGCTGGATGTTTGTAGAAGTTGAAGAATTGTATTGCTTGAGTTGTGGGTCTTGAAGGGAGTGGGACAAACTGTTTTAATGGTATATGGAAGTATAATTGAGGGTACGAGTAGTGGAATTGTGGAAAAAAATGGCAAAAGACTTAAAGAAAAACAGTAAGTTTGAGATATTAGAGTTTGTGATCTGCACTGGCCAAGGCAGATAGGTGCCAGCATGAGAACACCCCTGTGGCAGAAGGGTCTTGCTGTAGACAGCATGTTACTTACAAATGGGAAGGGGGTATAGGTGAAACTGAAATATGTTAATAGTGTTTGTAATTATGAAAGTTTGGAAAGTGTGGGGAAAAAAAAAGGAAAAAAAGATTTGCGAAAAGCACAGGTTGAGGAAGACAAAGATGAACAAGATGTAACAGGGATGTGAGGACCGAGAAGAGAGGTGAGGGATCTGAAAAAACTGATTGAGGAACAGAGATGTTAATGAAAGAAAGAAACTGGGAAGAACAATAGCAGCTGCTACTGTTGCTGCACTAAGTCATGGCCCGAGGACCCAGAGATCTCCCCGGGAAGAGGTACAGGGGGCCTGGAAGGACCCAGGGAGGGTTCTGCCTCCACTGGACTGAAAGCAGTGTGCAGATAACAAGGAAATGGGACGTTGGTGGAGAAGCTGTCTCAAGCTGAGGGGGAAGGGGACCATCTCTGATTGCAAAAGCTGAATGATGGAATGACAGAACCTGGGAAGTTTCCCAAACTGGAAATAAAAAACAATGTTGTACACCCAGAAGTTACAGAAATCTTGAATCATTTATACCCAGGCATGTAGGCACTGGGGATGCCTGGCAGAACCAAAAATGCAGCCCCAATAGAAGTTAAGCAGCTCTATCAGGATAAAGCAGTGCCTCTTTGAGGATACAAGTCTGTAGAAGGATAAAAGAAATAATAGAAAACTTTTTGGAGTTTGGATTATTAATTGAATGCAAACCCAACCGTGACACCCTAGTCTTGCCAGTGAAAATAGGACAGCAAGAGCTATGATTTGGTACAAGATTTGAGGTCAATTAATAGAATTGTTGAAAATATACATGCAGTGGTGGCAAATCCTTACACTTTATTAACCAAATTAAGGAATGAGTAGGTAGGGTCTACTGTTCTGGGTTTGAAGCATGCCTTGTTCTGACTGGTTTTGCCAAAGAAAGTCTGAAGTTATTTGCCTTTGAGTAGGAAAACCCCAATATGGAGAGAAAAATCTCAGTTAACCAGGACAGTTTTACCCAGGGTTGTGAGAACAGCCCAGTGATTTTTGAGAACCAGTAGGCTCATGAGCCTGAGACTGGGTTCATCTGCTCCGACATGGAACTTTGCTGCAGTATGTGGATGCCACAGTAATAAAAAGAGGACTGTGTTCAGTGGACTGCGAGTTTGCTGAATTTCTTGGTTTAAATGGTTATCAAGTTTCTCAACAGAAATCTAGAAGGAAGAAATCATTTTGCTGAGTGCCAAGGGCACGAATGTGGAGCCACCTCAGAGCCACGAGTGCATGGCTGCTTGGAAACTGTCTGTGCCAGTCAGCCAGACCTACAGGAGGAATCATTGAGCGATGCTGGCAATTTCTGGATTCATCGATGGAAGCAGTTTTATGAGACAAGGACAAAACCATTACCTGTGGGGACTTCTGCTCTGAAGGCTGAAATAATTGCCTTGACAAGAGCCTTAAATATGTGGACAGATGCTAAATATGCATTTGAGGTGGTACACACTCATGGTACCATCTGGAAAGTGCAAGGATTGCTCACACACATGGAAAACAAATTCAGCATGATGTAAATCTACCAAAGAGCGTGGCTATTATACATTGTAGAGGACATCAGAAAGGTAACACTACACAGAAAATTGGAAATAAGATGGTGGATCAGGTGGCAAAACAGGCAGCTGAAGGGAAAAAAAAATTAGTGAACTGGCTTTAAACTTTAAATCTTTTAACCTGATTCAGAACCTATGAAGTATTCTAGACAGGATAGGAATCTAATTAATGATTTAGAAGGGAAGGGAGCAAGCTGACAGATGGCTGCATACACAGATAGACGCGTTGTTGTACCCTTTAGTGATTCTAAGGGAACATAATAAAACATATTGGGGAAACAGACAATCTTATAAATATTTGATCAAAGTGATTTTATGATCCTGGTACCAGAAACAGGGTACAAGTGGGGCCTATCGGGAAAGGGAGCCTTTCAGGGCAACAGTGGCAAACTGATTTTTGGAAATTCCAAGAGAAGGGGGGTTTCATTATATGCTAGTACTAACAATACCTTTTCAGGATGGACAGAAGCATTCCCCTTCAGTACCAATAAAACCAAAGAAATAACCAAGGTGTCGCTGCAGGAAGTAATTCCAAGGTTTGGGGTTCCTGCGACAATATTCTCTGGGCTGGGAAGTTTTTCAGTTCTCTTTTTGAAGGGGAAGATCCCAATTGCATAGGTGCAATGGCTTCATAGTCGGTGCAAATTGGGAGCGGGATACTGGTGGCTGTGTGGAGATGGCAGGGACAGAAAGTCTCTTCCCGATCTTTGGAAAGAACATTGCATGGGAGGATATCCGGCTCCTCAAGGTGGGATTTTTAAAGCGCCTCAGGTGTTGATAACCCTTTGGTAAGATGTAATACTGGGTATCATGGTTTTATAAAGGCTTTGATCACTACCCTGGGGGTAGCCCAGCTAGAGACAGATATTGTAAATATTTCAGCGAAATGGAAATAATAGCAAATGCAGTGGCTGAAGGACTTGCAGGTTTAGGTAAATTCTTTAAAGGAAGTTGTCCTCCTAATCAATACCAGTTGTTGCACCTATATTGGTGAGCACAAGAAAGTGGAAACTAACATCAAAAGAATTTGTGATCATTTGAAAACCCTAGAAGACACCCAAGATGACACATCCTGGGGTAGTGCTAGTGTTAGGGAGAAACTAACTTCCTGGTTGTCAAACCTATCCTGGATCAAACAGCTGTTTGTGATCCTCTTGGCTCTGATTTTCACAGTTTTGATACTCTGCCTCATGCTGAAATATCTTTGGTGAGCATGTAGGCAAACTGGGAATAGCTATGAAGTATGGAAGAAGCATTGACTGCAGCGGAGAGTGGAGGAAGGTAAATATTTTGCTAAGACCCTAGAACAGAAATGGAATTATATAGCAAAAGAATTTGCTAGGGTAGGAAGAAAAGGGGGAGACTTGACACGAAGACATAAAGCAATTGCTTATGCAAACCAGTAGTGTGACACCTGCAAGATATAGCACTAATGCAGAGACAATGGGAACATTGTGGTAAGAACCAGGATGTAAACCAGTCTGGGCTGGCATAGTGGTCTTGAAAACCTGAACCTCCCCAGGTGCAACCCAAGGCCGTTATCCTATCACTAGTCACCTGGGAGATGGCAGAGAATCTCATGTAGCTGAAATGATGGCTGCTTAAGCTTGCTTTGTTCAGATTTGTCCAGTCCAGTAATAAGGCCTGCTGGGTTATGTTAGTGGTAGTCTTTTAAGTGTGTCACTCAGTCTAAAAGGTATGTTTTTGTTTTGGTGGTTTCTCTGTATATAGCTTGCTTGTTAGTTGTTACTGATCTGATGTGATATTTGATGATCTCGTGTTTCTCTTGTTGAAGTTAATGCCTAGAAGGGTTTGTAGGAATTGCTTGTTTGGGAAAAAAAAAAAAAAAAAAACTCATTATTTTTAACTGGAATAGGGTATTTCCTTCCCTTGAACATAGAAGTGTGTTGTGCAATCTTGGCTCTGGAAAAAAGTGTTGCCATGCATTGGTTGTGATACACAGAAGGAGCTAGCAATAAACAATAGTAATGCTGATGAGCAAGGGTGGAGATAGCAGTAGAAATCCTTATGGCACACCTCAAACAGGCTAAGCTTTAAAGTGATTTGTACTTAATAACAAGAGCAGGTGTCTGGCCTTGACCTAAGTCGAGTTTGAGTAGAAACAGGCAAGGCTGAACTTTGTTACATTCCTCTTAATGCTTTTGTCTTCTTAAGCACACACCTTAGGCAAGAGTAGTTTCCTATGCCATCGTGGGGTATAGGAGTTTCCTGTTGGATTGAATGCCAAAGACAAAACCCCCGCTGTTAGTAATTCCTACTGCGTCACTCTGTGGGCCTCAGGAGTGCAGAGAGGATGGCATAGGGCAGCAGGGGTCTCAAACCAGAGACAGGCCGACTCCTGCAGAAAGGGACTTTCCTTTTGTAATGGGCTTACTCATAACTAATTGTGGCAGAGTTTTCAGCAGTACTCTGAAAAATGAGAATTTTCTTCTTTATTTGGCCAGGTGACATGTTGTGTCTTTACCGTGTTGTCCTAAAGCCATTGTTCTGAGGAAAAGAATCATTAATATCTCAAACTGAATAGCAGAGAATGGATGGGGTGATGATTAAAATAAGGCACTGGGTATTTCTCGTGATTAGTTGTATCCAGACCATAAGAGTAAATGTTCCAACACTTTTTTTTTTCTTTTTTGTGTTACATGATGGGCTTGCTTTCCATAATGATTTGCAGGCTTTGGATTGGACCGATGACTATAAAGTGTCACCATGTATGCATTTCCTATCATCCACAAGTCTTGTAAAATTCCCCTATTCATATGTTGGCTTGGTTTGTGCCAGTATTGCACTGGCATTATTCAGCATATTGAACTGTTGGGTTTAATGGTGCTTGACTGTGACAGCTTATGTGGTTAGCTGTTATCAGACTGAAACTGGTGCATCCAAACAAAGTTACTGATTGAACTAGGGCATACAAACCCAGTATTCCTTTCCTTTGTCTGACTTGCACCTTCCCTTTTCTTTTGCTATAACGATACGTGAGATGGCTATTTAAGACCCTGCTATCTGGATTCCTAAAACTTTTATTTCTGACAGCAGAAGAGTTGAATCTCTTACTAACCCTGCCCTTAAATATCACTTAAAAAAATGTGCATGTACAAAACAGGGCAAATTTAAGCTCCAGGATTAGAAAGCAATGAAGAACTGTTTGCCTATCTTTTTGTTGCTGTTGTTGTTGTTTTTCCTTTTGGCTTGTGTGCCAGTGGCTGCATGAATGGACTTCCCATTTAAATGTTTTTGTGCATGCAAAGATTAGGTGTTCACAAAAGAGCTCTTCCACAGAAAAAAGGTTCAGAGCTTCTACTGTCATTAGTCCAGTTCAATTCTGTGTAGTCAGCAACAGTATTTTTCAATTGGAATAGACATGAGTGCTCTTTTAAAGTTCAGGCAAAATACTGTTGCAGCACAGTTCACTGTGTTCAGCTCTTGTCCTGCGTTTAATTTCAAGAGTCCACCTCTGAAACTATATTTCATTTTGCCTCTGTACCATTCAGAGGTTGAGTGTCTGAGACGACCGCTTTCCCCTGCATTTCTTTGTTCTGTGTTTTTCAGTCTTCAACTAATATTACTAAGCTGAAAATTTAAGTACCCAACAGCTGATGATTACAAAGAAAACACACTGGCTTCCTTTCTTGAGTAACCTATTAACAAAAAGGATCATTGGAAAAGTCTGGGTAAAAAGTTGAACTAGGGAACTTGTGCATGAAGCTTTATGGTATTATATTTGTAATTAAAAGATAATTTTGCCATGAGTAGAGTTTTTGAGAGGGTGTTGTTAACTTGTAGACAACTGTCACTTGCTTTGTTTATGTGGATTGACATGAGGGATGGGGAGGGAAGATGTGCCCGTACTCCAGTTGTAATGCAGCAAGCTGAGGTATCAGAAGCCATCTGCCAGAGAAACATGGAGCTGGTTTATCCTGCCAAAAAAGAAGATTCTTTCTGTGGTGTAAGTCTCAAATCTGTTATTTCTAGCTCGTTTTCAGTGCTCAGACCATCCTAGTTAACTTGCATAACATCATAAAAGAAGGACACTGACTTGTGTTTTAATATCAAATGTAACATTTCATTCCAACAGGAAAAAAAAAAAAAGAAAACCACCGAAGAGACAAACAAACAAACACCACCCCGAATCTTATTTTACAGGAATACTAGAAAATAAATGTTAATGTTAAACAACTATGTTAAGTATACAACTGTGTTGCAGCACAACTAAGGAGCTCATCATGGGATTCTCCCAAGCCATTAGACCAATCCAGGTTATCAGAATCAGGAAAAGGGAAACAATCAATTTGAAGTTCAGTATTATAAATTTTTCCTTTTATTGAGTTCTGTGACAGGAATGCCCAAGATGTAAGGATGTGTTTCATCTGTTTTTGTATTACAGGAAAGCATTAAGAAAATATTTTTGAAGTAGGTGATTTCCATCATATGTAACTCTCATACAAGAGGAGAGAAAATAAAATGAGGGTTAACTTTCAGCTGTTCTCTCAAATTCTTTGTCTCATGCAAATGAAATACTGTTGTACCCTATACGTGTCATGGACATCTGGGTCCACAGGTTTGCTTTGCTGCACGGCCCCCTTGTTTTAATAGGCTTTGAATGAAGATTTTTCTCCAACAACTGTTGCTTACCAGCTCCTCAGATTAGCACTGAAAGCCAGATCAAATACAGGGTAATAACATTATCTCTCTGCATATAATCATCTTCTGGTCTGTGTATTTATTGGCAGCTCAGAAGCCAGAGGCTTGGTCTGTGCACGGAAGAATGCAAGGCAACTTCCAGGATGCAGGATTGTACAGGGTGTCTGCAGGATCCTTTATGTTTGACTTTTCCGAATAATGCTCTCATACAGTCACTTTCAGAAACCAAACAACATCTGTGTTAAAACCACCACATTTTAAAATTTATGCTCTTTTCTATAACCTCATTGATGGAAATTCATCCCTAATATCCGGTTTTCATTTGCTCACAGATGGTTTGTATCCATTTGGGCTTTGTACTAACTTTATCCATTTGTGTACAGAAGGCTTACAATCAGCTCCTGTGCTTACCTGGCACTTATAAAGAGTCCATCACATTTTGTGAGCTTTTCTAGCTGCTGCTGCTTCCCAGGTAGCTGGGAAGACACTGCTGCAGGGAGACACTCTGTCCCTTCTTAGTCATGGTACTGAGTGTGCAATACTCTAGATCAAAGATAAAACACAGAACGAAGAAGATGAATGTGAATGTAATTGTACAAAGACTTACTTGCAGAATTCTGGGTATGGATTGATTTGGAAAAAGCAAGTGTATCTGCTCTCATTTTTGTTAATGAAGAGAATACGGATCTCCTTTGACTTAAGCTTTAGATAAACTTAAGTCTTTGACTCCATAGAACATAGAGCAACTGCACACCCAACTTACTTAAACCTAGATATTTCCTTACATTTTGACAATAGAGTAGCTTGTCTTTTGTAGCTTATACAGTCTAACATGGATTTTGTCACTTAGAAGAAGTACAAAGAAGCTGAATTCATACCTGCTTCAGGTAAGAACATTTCTTTCAGGCCTGGTATTATTTTACAGATGATAAGTAATAATCCCTTCACTTCCCGTTGATCCAATACCTCTTATGAAAGTATTCTAAGCTGATTATAAAGAACCAGACTCTGCTACCGATCACAATCAGATATGATTATAAAAGATGAATAAATGGCTATTGATATTGTTTACCACAAACGGAAAAAAAACATCAGATAATTTGCACCACCAAGAAGGCTGAATTTGCATCGAGGATGGTGGAATGAGGATCCGTCCTTGCTTTTATTTGAGAAAAATGTCTTTGTGTGCGTTGCTCTTTAGACTGGAGTATAAAAAGCACTTCAAAAGATTGAGTCTAGTCAGTACTCTGTTGCCTTTCCATGAAGTGAAGCAACTTCAGGGTAGATGACACCCACGTTTCCTGATGAGTCAAGAAATCTAGAAGGGGTGGAAGAGCAAACACCTCACTGGAAAGTTGAAGTATTGTTTTCTGGCCCACTAAATAAACAATGTTCAAGTGACCTTGATACCAGCTAACAGGAACTTTAAGAAGCCTCGTGGCACTGTTATTTGTATGGGAAACAAGAAGAGCATGGAACTTAATACCATTGTTTTCAGTGTTAACAATGAACTTCTTTATTCTTAAAACAAAGGCTATATGCTTCAAGTTATCCTCCACCAGTGATCCTATGTTAAACATTGGTTTAACATAAAGTTACTTATCCAGCTAGTGGACATCTACTTCTTTCTTCAAATAATGCACAGATGTTATAGTGACAGCAATTTGTGGTGAAGTGGATAGAGGGCTCCTGAATGCTCCTTAGTTCAAGGAATTCTGTTATCTTGTGATCTGAGGGAAGTCATGACTACAGTGACTGGTATCAGCCTTTGCCAGCTGATCTCGGGTCAGATTCTCGTTGCTGCGCAGCTGTTCCTTGCAACTGCAAAGAACATTGCTTCAAAGATTTCAGATACTAAGTGGTAAGATCTCATTTCACAGTATGTCTGTTGCTTGGGTGACAATTCTTTCTGCTGCTTGGTTTTATAAATGACATTTGACTTTAATGATAGTGTTTAAATGTAGAGACTTAAATATGAAGGCCAGCATCACCCAAAGCATCTTTAGGGTACAGAATCCAAAACATCTAAATACTTCAAAAATTTGGCTATAATTTTCTGCAGATAACACTTGCAGAGTTTATTTACTGCTTGTTTCTCATCATTGTTTCTTGTTTCTCAAAAACAAAACACTGAACTATTTGTACAGGCCCTATCTGAAGGTCGTTTAACAGATATTTCTTCCTAAAGCAGTAGAACTCATGGGGTGTGTAATTTTGGCTGGAAAGATCTGCAGAAACCTGAGGAGTTATGGTATTGAAGTATTATCTAAGTAATTTAGCTGTGGACTGAAACACATTAAATACCGTGTCCACAAGTATATGGAAATCTATCTAAAACTGATTTAAGCACTGAAAAGAACAGACCTGAAACTTGGGTATCTTAAATCAATGGTGGAATATGTCAAGTGAGCAAGTGAAGGCACTGCTCTCATCTGTTTTTGTTGTTTCTCCTTCATAATGCTGCAGACAGAGAATGGAAAGTTACATCAGCGTTCCAAGTGCTACTGCTAATTCATCTGCAATCTCATAAATCAAAATGGTATTTACTGGGAACTGAAGAAGTCAGAAGGATTGAAAAGACTCGTTACTTTTCTATTCCTCCAGTCTTTGTGGGAGAAACTTAGAAAAAAACACTTCACACAAAGACCACTTTTACAAGAACCAGCTGCCTACTTGATCTCTTAATCCTGAAACAACTTTTTTACTCCTCTCATTTGCCAAAAGTTTAGCTGTTCTCCTCGCAAGCATTATCCCTTCCAGTATCTTACGCTCAGGCATCTCCCCTGCTGAGGGCATGGAAGTATGGAATGGACCCAGGCAGTAAAATTAACACTACTTGATCTGTGCGTGGATCGAAGTCATGCATCCATCCTTGTGTATGGAGGGTGGGAAGGCTCCAAGCCACTGCCATAGGACCCAGCAGATAATCATGTTCAGCATGGTATCAGCTCCATCTGTAACCACAAGCAACTGATTTCTAGATGTTAAGACCAGCCTCACTTTTATCCTAACTGAAGGTGTGAGGTACTCTGTCACTTAGCAAGTTGTTTCCTCTGCTCCTGCACTCAGCTTTCTATTTCAATGGACTGAATCACACCTTGCCAATGCAAGTGATGATTGGCCTCTAGCTGGATTAATGAATGTGAATTTTGGCTGGCTTAGAGGAAATTGAGCGTTATGAGTCACATCAGAGTGTTCCCGAAATAAGAAGAGGAGATAAGATTTTTGTCTCCTGGGATTTTGCTCCAGACAGAATGGAGACTGTCTTAGGCATCCTGAGAAATTCCAGCTTCTTTTGTAGCAGCAGTTGTATTACCTACTGTATTCACACTTAATGAGACGGAGGCTGAGGGATGAGTATGCCTTCAGAAATAATCTTTTCTTCCCATCAAGACCTCAGGGAAAACATGTACATTAGCCCTTTTGTCTCTGAATTTCTAAATAATTAGTGTTTCAAGCTCCTGTCTAAACAGGAAACACCTTCACTACTGGCACCAGAACTCCTTTTCCCCTCAAGGCTGGCTACAGCTTTCCTATTCTATGGAATGAAGAGGAAGACTGGAGTTTTTTGCCAGGATTTCAAAATTGTATATAATTTTACAGCTCTTTGCCATGGGATAAATGTCTACCATGCAAACTATTTTGACATAAATATGTTTGAAATATTTTTTCATATTTGAATGACAAATATGCCTACTATGCAAGAAATGGAATTGAGTTGCTCACAGTCATTTAATTCTCTATTTTGTCTTGCCATAAATGCGTAATTAGCATGCTTTAAGAGGAAGGCTAGCTTAGAAATGTATAAATGCAGGTGAAACCTTACAGGTAAAGAACCATCCTTATAAGACATGGCCAAAAAAGTCTGAGTCTATGTCTGTATTTATGTGTATATATTCAGGTTATCTGGGAACCTAAAGTATCTTGTATCTGTTTTATTTTTGTAGTAATAGCAAATTCAATTAAGACTTTTAATCATTTAAAATAACTTTAACTGCTTTCCATTTCCATAAGCTCCTTCTGAAGACACTGAGAAATTTTTCCCAAGCCAAGACTTAAATCTCTAAAGGAAAATCTCTGTGAAGAACTTCTGTTCTAGCACTGCTAAGGCTTTAGCATCTAGAAAAATGTCCTTTACAATTCTATCACTACGTATCAATCCAACTACTATTTCTTATAGTGGGTATAAAGACTATAATATACTACTATACTAAATACTATAGACTACTATAATAAACTACTATTTCTTAAGTGGGCATAAAGAAATGTTCATCGAATTCCTCCTAAGTACTCTAACACGCATTTTATATTTTAGAAGATCAAGTAGATTTCTGCTGTCTTTTCTGGCTGGAGGAGTGATTAAAATTCCTTTTATAGTTACAGATATTGCACTTTTTGCTCTATTTTCTGAACACATATTACTGGAACTGCAATGCATTGAGAACTGGTAGTTGACAAGATTAGATCACTTGCAATATGCTTGCAGGTCATTCAAACGAAATGAGGGTGTTGGTAAGAAATAAAACTTTATTTTCTCGTTTGAAAATAGTGCAGGGTGTTAGGAGTGTGGTATGGTTCTCAATTCTTTAAAAAACACACAAAGAATAAATAGAACTTTGCTTGAGTTTTAAATAATGTATTGACTATGTTGCTCAGGGTTTTATTGCATATTTCAATTGCTTTCCTTAGTATTTTCCAATACCGTTCAAGTATCATTCTAGGTAGTTGTGTGGAGAAGTTGGCTTCTAATTACCTTTCTCTTTCCTCTTTCTTGAGGTAGAGAGACAATATTTGCTTCTCGTCAGCCCTCTGACACATACTCTCAAAAGTAATTATCAAGATATGATTTGGTTGGATCCTTAAACACTAATTGGATCAAGTATAACAAACCTAGAGGAATCTTCACTCCAGGTCCATTCTGACCTGTTCTCTTTTCCCACTGCATAACACTCTTGCAGTGGGTATCTGCTAACTTTTCTGTATGTAGAAAGAAATTACATTTGACATGTCTTCTGTCAATGGCAGCCCCTCTTTGAATAGCAGACCTGAGTGGTTTTACTTATTCTTACTCCTAATATGTCTATATAGCTTTTACTTGCCTGTTATGTCATGTAGTGTGTTATCAACTATACTGTCCAAATAGAAAATTAGTTTTGATTAGGTAATCCTTAATAGGCATCCATATCTGTAATGGAAATTAGGTAGTCTGGAGTATTCCAGATCACTTTAAAAAAGCTAGTTTCATGGAACTATGTCTGCGTTCATGTAAGGACAAGGTGGGAACAAACAACTGCACCCAGCTCAGAGCAGTGCAAGAACTGATGTTCTTTATTGAGTTCCCAAATCAATTGCTCAAGGAAGAAAGAATGCAAATGAGAAACAACAGTGAAATGAGAGGCAGGCTGGATGGCTTTTCTGGCTTGAGTACCTGCAGTTCAAAAGACACACTTACATCAGATGTACATTTTTTCCTATAATATCTATAAAGCTTACAGTTCAACATGAGCTTTCACGTGCAAGAATCCCAGTCTTCCTGAGCAGCACAGGAGCTGAAGTTTATAAGTGCCTTTAACTTCAATGAGATTTTAACCTCTGAGTTTTGTGCTTTTAAAAACACTTCTCATGATTTTTTTTCTTTTTTTTTTTTTCCTCTTTTGTGTGTGTGTGTGTGAAACGTTAACATTTGTATTTGTATTCCATTACATCAAAATGAGATAATATTATTCTTGGACTAAAGAATTCCCTGGAAAAAAAAAAAAAAAAAAAAAAAAAAAAAAAAAAAAAAAAAGCCCCATGTTGGTGATGCACAGGGGAATGCTGCCAACAAAAAGAGGCATTCTATTTTAGGTGAGAGTCTTTACAGACATCTTGCTCTGGGGCTTGAGTGGTGTTTTTTAGGGTTTTTTGTGTGTGTGTGGTTTTTTTATCTACTGCAGACAAGAGGTCTCGAGCAGTCCTTGTAAAGGAAGACTATTGTAAACTGTGAAACACACTCTTCCTTCCCCTGGAGATTCCGCTGGTGAAAACAATTCTGATATAGTTTCCTCCACTCAACTTCAGAGCTTCTGCTGAGAGAAGAATGAGCTTTTACCAGTAGGAAGCTCACAATTTGAAGCAGTGAATCTCCAGGAATGCATAAAGGATTTTTCTCCTCCTGGATCTGGAGAGGATATAAACTGTTCTGGAATTGTTTATAATTCCTCTATGTCTGCAATTATAACAGCTGATCAATATTTTAAGAAAAGAAACTGACTGCCCTCTCAAAACATCATTTGTATTAGTTCAACACTTAACAAACCCCATGAAATTCTGCCCTGCTGTGATGGGCCTTGCAAACACCTTGTAAGTCCCACTTTCTTAGGAGACAGGCAATTACAGACAGGCTGGCAGACAGGAAATGTTTTCATTCCAATTTTCAGATGAGCAGCTGAGGCTAAAGAAATCAGTCCTGTCCTGATGTTCTGTAAGTCTGGCTGTAACAAACGAGGCTGGCCCGGGCCTGAGGTCACAGAATATGGCTGTAGAAAAGGCAAGAGTTAACCTTGACTTTCCAGAGTTTCTTGATGGTTTGTCTGTGAATCTAGCTTTCCTAGATCACACCTGCTAGAAAGTACACCTCTCCCTGCAAATATTCAGTGTAAGGTTTTAATTCTCATTCTTAACATTAACAGATTTTTCCAAGCTTTCAAGGATGTCACTGCAGCTTCTAGGAAAGTCAGTTTTGATAGTAACAGCTGACTGTGTACTACTTACTGTGTTCTCCTTCCTCTGATGGCTTTTCTTAATTGGTAGAGATTTATCAAGCTATGGGTTCTCACAAATGTTTTACTTTTTTGAATAAAGCAAAAGGTAGTCCTTGAAACTGCTTTATGCCTTTACCCAGTCTGCCTGTTCTGCTGTAATGTTTATCAGCAGCTCCAGGTGGAATAGAATGCTGATAGCTTAAGCTGTCAAGCTGTCAGCTGGTATTGAAAGGAATATCTTAACATAGTAACTCGCTTAGAAATAGGTTGATATATTTCCATTCTTAGGCACTTGTTATGCTGAATTCAAAGAGAATGTGTTATGCCTTGTCCCAGTTTTGAGGAAAAAATCTACTGAAGTATATTCCTTACACCTACTACGAGTATACCCTACATGTGTCTACCCTTGGAGATACCCTATAGATAGCCTATGTGCATCCATCAGATAATGGATCCCATTTTCTGCATCATATGGTGTGGCAATGTGCTGTCAAGACTGATGTGCATTGGATCTGTCATATCCCTCACCATCCCTGAGGGGATGGGTTAATAGAAAGAAGTAATACTTTTGAAACACCAAGTGAAAGTTCTCCTTCACTCAGACATGCTGAGAAACTGATTTACAGTGTGAAGCCATGCAGAGCTGTGATCCTGAATAAAAAAGTCCATGTTCAAACTCATACTGCTCATCAATTGCTGCTAGGACGCCAGCATCATGAAGTCCAATACAGTTTGTACCAGGATGATGCTGATGATGAGTAGGGATCTACACAGAATCATAAAATATCCTGATTTGGAGGGGATCCGTAAGGACCACTGAGCCCGACTCCTGGCTCCATGCAGAGCCACCCAAACATCGCTGAGAGCATTGTCCAGGCACTTCAACTCCTGCAAGCTCAGTGTCAAGCCCCTTTCCCCTGGGGAGCCTGTTCCAGTGCCTGACCACCCTTTTGGTGAAGAACCTGTTCCCAATAGCCAACATGAGCTTCCACTTAGTACTTCCTGGGGAAAAGACATCAACTAAGATCTTAGCTTGGGATCCAAGAGCCACTGAAAGGACAGGCTGAGCCTTCAAAATATGTGTTTCAACATGTACAGTATGAACTATAACTGCTTTACAGATCTGAAGGACAATGCCCTCTGTCCTCCTGTTGCTGACAACACTTGTTGAGACCTTTCATTGTTGAGCCCCCCCTAAACCTTACCTATAATGGTGAGTCTTTGTGGCTGGATACTAATTTAGCAACTGAACCATGTGCTGGAGTCTTCAGGGTCACTGCCTACGTGGCTGTGGAGCAAGGGGTGAGGTGACCCTAGTGGTCAGGGCACAAGGGAATAATGCCACTTCCAGTTGACCAGAGGTGGGACTGCTGGGGAATGTGGACCCTGCAACATATCTTAAGTATCATGCCTTTGCATAGGGTGGAGAACCAAGCATGTTCACCTATGTACAGCCTTCAGCAGTAGATGCTTTATATCCAGAAGGACACATAAATGTATGGATAGCCCATAACCCCTCACTAACCAGCTATAGCACAGTGTCCATGACTACCCAGGTGTTGTGCCTTCATACCACTGACACCCTGTGACTGCACTATGCAGTAGTGTAATTAATCAGTGTATACACAATCAATGTGGGTGGATTCAGTCTATGACTAGTATATTGTCTTGTCCACCTGAAATATTGTATGCACCTGGTAAGGAATTGTAACTATTGAGATGAGGATATTGGAACGTATTGTCCAAGGTCAAAGCTAAGTCCACATTCTGCACAATGTGCTGTGTCCCACAGGGAAGAGATTGACCAATGCTGCAATTTTAATCTTTACTCAGTGAACTAGTTAACCAGCTTTTAATTGTCAGTGCCTTTCTTACTGAGATGCCAAAAGGACTGGTAGCAGCTTGGTGCAAAACATTCTCCTAGGAGAAAAGTTGGAATCTATTTAGACAACAAACTCTTTAACTTTCTCGCTCCTTTCTGATATCCTGGAATTGTGTGCTTCCGTCAGTAAAGCTGTAATCTACCATTTGGCAGCTTGGCAGCACAGCATGGGAGGGCTGATTGGCAAGGGGAAGCATCAAGCTTCATGTGTGAGGATATGATCCTGGGGTTTTCCAAGAAATTTTTTTTTACATGGAATTTCCCGTACTATGAACAACAGGCTGGCTGAGAGAATAAAAGGCTGTACTAAAGGCAAGGGAGACACAGTCCAGACACTTTGAGCTGAGCTTTATCTTCAAGTCCGTGTTCAGCAGCTCAGCAACAGAGAGCAGTCTCTGGGAAATATTACAGAGGACTTCTACAGCACCTGACCAATACAACTACAACCTGTGAGTATAAATTGACTGTTTTATTATATTCTATGTCTCAGCTAGAGGAAAACTGGAGAGAGAATTCTGTGCTAATGTTTTGGGTTTTTTTTTAAGAGCTATTTAAATTTAAAAGCTATCTTGACATTAAGAGCTGTTTTAAATGGTTGATCTCGCAAGAATGGAAATCTTACTTAATTCTTTAGAATGATTCTTTAAAAGTATGCAGAGAAGATTGCTCAGGCAGCATTTTATATTGGATAGTAAAAAAAAAAACGGTGTATATTCTCTACAAATGTGTTCCTTTGATCTTTCATAGCCCTCTGCTTAAAAGATAAAGAGAAGAGAAAGCTCTCAGAGAAATGAATTGCCTGTGGTTCCTATCTCTTCTTGCTTACGGTAAGTGTGTATGTGTCTGCAGAAAACTATTTGAGTGACAGTGTTAGTGTGCTTAGTTTTGAGTTTGGAATTAAACAGATATTTTTTAAATCTGACTGAATTAGCTTGGGGCCAGATTCACATAGAGAAAGCTGTAGCTGCAATGGCACTTTACCCTGATTGCCTGACAAAAGTGTAATTGGCTCCTGTGATGTGATATGAATTCTGCAGATCTTTGTATGAGTGGTAGTAGTTTGACAGGCTGAAGTTTCCGTACTTGATGGTGACTTGCCTGTTTTGAAACTTGTTGGTTAATTACTTGTAAAATAATTGCCACTAAATTTTGATGCTGTTTCAGATATTAACAAATGTGCAATGTTTATAAAGTTTTATGTGTCCTTTTCTAGAGAAAGAGTTGGGGAAATGTCCAATACCAACTTTTGCCATCTTTTCATTCTAGGGCTTACAATACTAGAGGTGGTGAATTGTTGGACATACCATTATTCAGACACAAACATGACCTACAAAGAGGCAGAGTTATGGTGCAAAAAGAGGTATACTAACATGGTTGCCATTCAAAACAAGGATGAAATCAACTATCTTAATGACTTCTTACCCTTCAATCCGGGTTACTACTGGATTGGAATCAGAAAAATTAATGGTACGTGGACCTGGGTTGGAACAAACAAAGAACTGACAGATGAAGCAGCAAATTGGGCTTCAGGTGAACCAAATGGCAAAGGGAACAACGAGGACTGTGTTGAAATCTACATTAAAAGAGGGAAGGATGACGGCAAATGGAATGATGAGAAGTGTGAAAAAAAAAAGGTTGCCTTGTGCTATACAGGTATAGTATCATAAAGTCCGTTTCAGTGAGCCCCTGTGGAGATGAGATAGTGGAATGGGTTGTTTAACCTCGTTTTACATGCTGACTGCCTGACTCTGTGAACAACCTACACTTATCCTTACTCGCAGGGCTGAGATTGCTCTTTTTCTAAGAGCTAGATTGATCTCACTTACCTTTTAGCCCCCAGACTATAATACATCTTTTCTAAGCAAGCCATCAGGCTCTATAATCAGTGGAGGGAAAATGGCTCTTTCAGAAGTTGGCTTTCATCAAGTAATTGTCTGAGCTAGATAAGAATTGTCCTTTTGAAGGTGTCTATCTCTCTGCTGACTACAGAGCATTGGGTTAAATCTAACATCATGTATATATACTATACACTCTATATAGAGATTACTAAGGCTAGTAAAAAAAAATCTAAGTCAAATATCTGCCAATTCAGAGCTGAGGTAAGGAAGAATGCCTCTGCTGAAGTTTTCTACCTACCTCACACATATTGTTCCTTTTGCATTTTAAATATTACTAATATCTACCTGAGAGCAAGTGGTCTTAGAGTTTCCCTTGGAATCCTTTCATTGTGAGCTAGTCTGTCAAAGGAACTGATTTCTGAAATGCTTTTGTAAAATGGCAGAGTTAACTAATATAACAAAATTTCCTGCATTTCTTTTGCCTCACAAACTGCTTCTTTAGTGACAGAAAGATGAATGATGCACAGACCAGATTTAATTAGTGGTCAATGCTGATTCTTTTATTTGATGGACTTCTTTCTTTTTTTTTTTTTCTTCAGCTTCTTGCAACCCATCTTTCTGCAGTGGCCATGGAGAATGCATCGAGACTATTAACAATCACACCTGCCAGTGTAACCCTGGATTCTATGGGCCAGATTGTGAATTTGGTAAGATTACTACACCCTTCTTTCCAACCAGAGAGACAGTCATGCTAGCTTAGTTCTGTTTGT
This sequence comes from Tetrao urogallus, assembly GCF_951394365.1. Classification (NCBI taxonomy): domain Eukaryota; kingdom Metazoa; phylum Chordata; class Aves; order Galliformes; family Phasianidae; genus Tetrao; species Tetrao urogallus. The sequence continues at coordinate 24,183,929 of NC_136818.1, forward strand.
CTGGCTTGATTTGCCTGCTTAACCAGAGACTGACTATGTACCTTCTTGTGTTTCTTTGAAGTTAAGACTTGTGATCCACTAAAGAAACCTGATCATGGCAGCCTTGAGTGTAACCATCCATTGGAGGACTTCGGCTACAACTCCTCATGCACAGCTCAGTGTGAAGAAGGCTATGAGCTGAATGGACCGGATTCAGTATACTGTATGTCTTCTGGAAACTGGTCTGACACACTTGCATCATGCAAAGGTGAGCTTGTCAAGCAATGGTAGATGAGATTTCTGCATTACACATAGCAGCACTGAAGTCTGCAGAACTCTATTAATGGATACAAACTGAAATTCTGGCCTATATCTAAAGCTGTTTCTATGCATGAGGTATGTTACTAAGTTTCAGGAAAGAAAAAATGGTTTTTTAAAGATTATCCCAAGCTAATGTCTGTGCTGTTTTTTATGCTTTCAGCTGTGACCTGCCCTGCTTTAGAAATGCCCGCTCATGGCTCTCTCAACTGCTCCCATCCCTCTGGGGAGCTTTCCTGGGGTACCACCTGTGAGTTCACCTGTGAGGAAGGATTTGCTCTGACAGGACCATCCACTCTGCAGTGCGGATCTTCTGGGGCCTGGGACAAGCAGCAGCCATCCTGTGCAGGTACATTTTTCCACACCTGCCTGAGCCCTTGGGGCTATCAGCTTTGATTGGCATGTTGAATTCCTGAGACCTCTGAGCTGACTGCTGTTGTGATGTGTGCGTTGCAGCTGTGAGGTGTGAGGCTGTAACCTGGCCAGAAGAAGGTTCTGTGAGCTGTGCTTCTGCAGATCTCACCTATGGTTCACACTGTGATTTCCGTTGTCGAGAAGGCTACGTTTTGGAGGGTCCATCCAGCATTAAGTGCATGGCACAGGGACAGTGGTCAGAGCCATTCCCAAAATGCAAAGGTGAGATTTTTGGGGTTAGAAATCATCTGTTAAACTTAACACTAGTTCAAATAGTCTGAAGAGACTGAATAATTCAAGTGTTGTCAAATAATAACAATCATCTCTGGTAGGTTTATAGTATTTCTCTTAAAGGGGTTTCAAGACAAAGATCACATATCCTGCTGTATTAAAGTGGAAATAGCAATGCAAGTTGAGAAACTACACTTGGGAGCTGTACTCCCAGCAGAAGTCGTAACAGATCGTTGAAGTGGGGTGTTCTGACCTGCTCCAAACTCTGCATCTTCAAATGGGAGTTCACACCCCCAAAATGCACCTCATAATCTGAGCCAGTATTAGGAACAGCTTGTGTGCTTTAAATACATATTTAAGTGTTCTGGCTCCACAGTGCAGCATGCTGTAATTCCTGTTTCCTGAGACATTGCTAGGGGTAAAGGGCAGTACTATGGCTCTGTAGGGGAGAGCTCCAGGCAGGACACATCCTCTTGTCATCTGAAAGAGGAGCATTTATTCTGACCTACTCCAAGCTAATGTCTGTGCTGTTTTTTATGCTTTCAGCTGTGACCTGCCCTGCTTTAGAAATGCCCGCTCATGGCTCTCTCAACTGCTCCCATCTCTCTGGGGAGCTTTCCTGGGGTACCACCTGTGAGTTCACCTGTGAGGAAGGATTTGCTCTGACAGGACCATCCACTCTGCAGTGCGGATCTTCTGGGGCCTGGGACAAGCAGCAGCCATCCTGTGCAGGTACATTTTTCCACACCTGCCTGAGCCCTTGGGGCTATCAGCTTTGATTGGCATGTTGAATTCCTGAGACCTCTGAGCTGACTGCTGTTGTGATGTGTGCGTTGCAGCTGTGAGGTGTGAGGCTGTAACCTGGCCAGAAGAAGGTTCTGTGAGCTGTGCTTCTGCAGATCTCACCTATGGTTCACACTGTGATTTCCGTTGTCGAGAAGGCTACGTTTTGGAGGGTCCATCCAGCATTAAGTGCATGGCACAGGGACAGTGGTCAGAGCCATTCCCAAAATGCAAAGGTGAGATTTTTGGGGTTGGAAAATGTTTTCCTGTTACTGTGCAATACTCTGAAATCCTATCCCTGAGAGTACAGGTTCAATTCAATAAATATCCAGCACTGATTCAATGCACAGCGTAATATCATGGCCTCAGTAGAGGTTAGTTCTTGGCAGGATATCACTTCTTGTCAGCTAAAAGAGGAGTATGTTATTCTGACCTGCTCCAAGCTAGTGTATGTGCTATCTCTAATGCTTTCAGCTCTGATGTGCCCTGTTTTCAGAATGCCTGCTCATGGCTTTCTGAACCCCCTTCACCCCACATTCAAATGATTTTGAACATACAGTGTACATTTACTAGTGCAAACAGTAGGGTCAAAGATAGGAAAGGCACTTATGTATCAACCATCTTTTTTTCTTTATTTCAGTTGTACAGTGTGAACCACTGAAGTCTCCTGAGAAAGGCTCCATGGATTGCATACATGGTGCTGGGAACTTCACATATAACACAGCCTGCCACTTCAGCTGCCTAGAAGGATGGAATCTCAGTGGATCTCATGTTCTTGAGTGCAGTCATTCAGGAAACTGGAGTGCCAGTCTGCCCACATGTGAAGGTATTCTATCTGTGACTAGCCAGAAAAAGATCTCACTAGGTTCCTGGCCAAAATAGGAGGTATGGAAGGGTAGAGGGGATAACAGCAAGCAATGAGTTAGAACTTGTTGTGCAGCCCACAAAGGAAGAAACCTAAGGAAATCTCTGAACATGATCCTTGAAAATAAGAGGGAACATTCCTGATGGGTCTTGATGGGAAGCCTTGATTTCTTATCAAAACCAAAAGCCTCAACCTGACTTTAGGCGTTTTTTTGTGTGTTCTTAACTAAAATATTTCTCATGCTGAGCTGTTTCCGTGTTAATAAAGAGCTATTCTAGAGAAGTAGAACATTATAGAAAAATGTGCATAAATCAGTTTGCTTCTCAGTAAAAGAAGTTTGTAGATTTATAAATCTGATGTGATAGCTTCTTCAGTGAGCTCCTCACAGAGCTTTCCTGTGAAAGGCTGTAAATTTACAGGGCAAAAGTCTCCCTTTCCATCCAAGATAGTAAGAGCTCTTCCCCTGTCATGTAGGAACATGATTGGTTTGCCTGATGTGCCTTTGCTGTAGGTCTCAAGAGCTCAACTTCACTCTATTTGGCTAGAATTCAGATCCTTGAATAATTTCATTGATTTCAGTCAGACTCTCAAAGAGGAGGAAACCACATGCCTCTTGATCTCACTGCAGCTGTTTTTCTTCTTTCAGCTTCTCAACAAGTTGGCTATGTCACTGTGGGCATAGCAGCCACCACTACCTCTCTGCTTGCCACAGCATCATTCCTCTTTTGGCTTGCAAAACGGTTACGAAGCAAAGGTGAGCCATTGGACTGTTTCCATTAATTTTATTTACCTTCCTGAAATTTGTTTAGTGGGAAGGAAAAACCTCCGGATCTCAAACAGTTGCCTTTTGAAAAAGTGAAAATATTCACATAAACAAATTCCAGTGTTACTTTCAGGAAGCCTGCATGTGTGACATGTTTGGTTTTATGATAAACATTTAAAAATCTGAAAGAGTTAAAAAATAATTAAGAAAACAAGAATTAGAGGTGAAAAAGCCAATGGTTATTCATCAGTAATTACTGCCAGGGAAAGTGAACGGGAGTTTGAGTTGGGGCTAATGACAATACAGTAATAACTAGCTGTTAGATTTCTGTTGCTAGATGAATGGTTTTTTATCAAATATTCAGATAAGATTTTTTAATAGGAAGAAAAGTTTGCAAGATTGGGATTTCATCTTGAAATGCTAATATTTTTTCTTTTTCTTCTTGCAGTAAAGAAATTCACTCCTGCCAGGTAAGTTGTGTCTCAAAAAGCAGCATGAAAAGCATTGTAATCATTTTGCTCAAATCCAGTAGGTATAGAACAGTTGTCACTAAAGTACTTTTCATTTCTGTTCTTACAGCAGCTGTCAGCACCTCACTACTGAAAGCCAGAATGTCTAGCTCCAGGTGTTTCAGGTAAGCACAAGAGATAGGTGCATTCCCAAATTCTCTTCCTCCTAATCACAGAAGTAATCAGAGCCTACTAATTGCTACATACTTGCAAAAATAGCAATGTACGCTTTGTGGTACCTAACATGACTTTTACCACTGCACCAAAGTTCCTAAGGAAACTGATAGATTTATTGATTTAGAAATTGTCATTCAGCTCCTAAGGGATTATTGTGCTATGCTGTCTGTCTAGCTGTATATAATATTAGGAACACTTTGGTACATTTTTGCTTCATGTTGCATACAAAATTCCTCTGACGTGACAGCGAGTACAGATCTGTGCCAATTTTTCCAATTTATAGAGGAATGTTCTTCTCTCTGCAGGAATTGAAGCCATCTTTGCTCATGTCTCAGAGATTTTCAGGAAATGAAACTCCATGCAGATCAGCAGCTGACCAGATGTTTTTACCTCTTGCTGACAAGATGATTCACCTTGTGTATTGCTCAAATTTTGAACTCAAGCTGTCTGGTATTTCCATAGAAGACTAACAAGCAGAGAGCAAAACTCTGGCCTTCTGGCAAAACGCTGTCTACATTCAGTCATGTAGTTATCATAACTGGGAGCTTGCCATGTCTTGTCCAGATGGTGAGCAAATAGTAAGCTGCTGGCTAAGGAGGAGGCTGGTTTCTCCTCTGGTCTACTAGGTGAGGTACCTGGGTGAGGTGAAGACATGCATTATTTCACATCACTTACTACACTGCTGGAGATGTCTCCTTTGGAGACATATGGGTTATGCTGGCAGAAACAAAATAATTGGGGTTAAAAACATTCTCAATTGCTTTGAAGCCATTGATCTGGCTTATTGTTGAAGCCATTTTATTTTAAGATGTTCCCATATGCCTGAAGTGACATAGGCAATTATCTGGGTTTCTGCTGCATGTTCCAGAAAGCCTTTGGACTTTACTTTTTGTTGATGGCACTGGGAATGATAGTGCTTGTACTAGGTACTCTGGTTTCTGAATGCAGCAAGTAGATGGGAAGTTCTCATCCCCATGGGATTGTGCACTGTAATACAGATGTGTGGATGTAAATATTTAATTTGCTGTGTAATTTTTACCGAGGGATTTCTGTGCTGTTAATGGCAACTATATTTAAAACACCTGATCCTGATCTGGGCCCAGAACATTTTAAAATGAGTCAGAAATATGCAGGCATGTAATCTTATGAACATAATTTACAGATAAAATAGAAGCCTCAGATTTTTATATATGTTGCATGTATGAACTTATTGTGCTGTTAAAGGACTTCAAATGAGAGTCTTAATTTATGTGTAAGTTATAAATTAGTCATCTCTGCTAGACTTAGAATCTGATGTGTACTGTTCTATTTGTAGCAGTATTTAATAAAATGTTTTAAAGAGAATGATCTCTTTCTGAAAATGTCCATCTTTTAAATGTGCCCTGTGGGTATGACTTCAGCAGCAGAAAGTCAGGGTGTGGGGGAAGATGGTTAAATTGTAAGACTGGAGGCTTGTGCTTAGCTTTTCATGTCTTCGTAAAAGTCAGGGAAAGAGCAGCCAGCAGATGGCACTGACTACCTGGGAGCCAGCACAGCCGTAGCTGGACTCAAAACCAGCATTTCTGGTCCTGAAAGGAAGAAAGGTCAGCATTGTATCCCATAAAGAAAGTGCTTGGAACAGCAGTGAGCTTCGAGACATGCATGCTCAGGAAGGAGAGGAGAGCAGAAGGAAAAGCAAGTGGGTGATCTTGGTGCACAGTTAACAGCATGAACCACTTAGCTCATACAGGCCTTTTGCAGCCTATTCTGCTGAGAAGTTAGCGAAGGGCTGGGAAAGCATGGGCTAGCAGGTGAAAGCACAGCACTGGGGACCTGAGGTGACTGATTTCCTTCACTACATCCACTCTGTCTTGGGCTGTAACAAACACTGCCCTAGGGTAGTGATGGCCAGCTGCTGTATCTGCCCTTTCCCAGCCCTTGACACATCCAAGAAAGCTGCATTGTGGCTCCAGCCCTAGGCAAGGCTCAAGAGAAGCCATCAGGCCAGCTAGCAAAGATAGTCAGAGGTTGCTGCACCAAGATGTACAGGGTCCATTGCTGTTTATCCCAAACCGATTAACAAACCGAGAGCGGCTGCCAGCGCTTCCCCCCGCCTTGACAAGGTGGGGCCCAACCGTGTGGCCGTGTGAGCAGATGTAGAGCAGTAATCCTTCAGGTTCCCTGAGGGGATGTAGAGATTAGCCCGAAACGCCCTGCTCTGAATCCCTGCAGGAGCTGTTTTGAGAGCTAAACCACCACATGGGTCTCCCAGCCTGTCCTTGTTGTTGTCCTCTACATGCACAGTCCTGTAGCATCCCCTGGAGACAGCTGCTCAGGCCACCATGGCTCCTGCCATTCAATCAGGGGAGCCCAGCTTCTCTCCCAGGAGCTGACTGGAGCAAGTGCTGCTAGCAGCTTTACGTCTCTGGGATCTTACAGGACTTGCACTGTTTTTTCCTGCTTCAGGACACAAATTGAGGGACATGGTTTCTTGGGCATGGTGGTGATGGCTTAGTGTTAGGGCTAGATGCTCTTAGTGGCCTTTTCCAACCTGAACGATCCTATGAAATTATCAACTGTGATGTTATGGCATGTCCAGGCCAATAAGATCTTCAGAGAGTGTAATGAACACATCCTTGTCATGGTGACCATGAATGCAGAATTCTGTTGTTTGATGTCTGTTTGGATCCTGCTCTGGCCAGAGTGGCTGTGGGAATATCTGCTGTAAGATGCTCTCTAAATACCTCTGTTGTATTGCTCTTATCACTATGGGACCACCAAAGCTCCACATATTCTCTGCTGGAGGAACTTTCCTTATCTCCTGTTCTATTTCCCTTAAATTCCTCGGTTCTCAGTTGGGCCCATGGCAGTATAAGCCCTGCCCACATTGGGATTGTGCCTTTTATTTTCATAAGCAATTAGCCATCAAACAAGCACTCATTTACTAGGGCCTGGCTGAAGCTGCCTTCCACAGTTCCAATTTACAAGGGTTGGACCGGACCCAGCATTTGGCCAGCAGTTCTTAGCTCACAAAGGTAGGTCACTGCTACGGGCTCTGGAAGCTGCCAGTCTTTGCAGCTCCTCGCATGCTTTGCAGAGGACTGGCAGCAGGAACTCTGAAGCTCTTGCAGGAGTTAGAGTCATGATCAAATCACTCACCTGCCCAGCTCCTGCTCTGGGAGCTGTCAGAGGGTATTAAGGCCGGGATGCCAGACTGTGACATGCAATGTCCGTGCTACGCGATGTGTTCAAGCCCTTTGTGAGTCTGTTTTCTGTCCCAAGTCTTGCTCCTGTTTGCATTCCTCTGGTTTTTGCAGGGAGACTGGCTGCTGCTTCCTGGCCTGAGCCTGCTGCAAATGTGCAGCTGCTGGTGGGTACCCTGTGAGAGGTCTTCAGCCCAGGGGCCCAGGGAAGAAGGGTGCTATGGTGAGTGCTAAAGCTGTTGGTTAGGGACAGGTAAGAACACAAGACAGTTGCTCCTCGAGAGCCGTATTTCACAGCAAATGAATACAACGTGGCCTTGCCCACAGGCTGGCAGGCCAACTTCCTGTTGGTATTAGGCAGAAAAAGCTTAGCAGAGGGCAGAACAGACACAGGTATCACAGTCCAGCCTCCAACATTTGCACAGTCATATTATGGGGCTCCCTATCTCAGTTTATGGCCTCTCACATGCACGCCTCTAGGGTGAAACAAGGAAAATTGCAGGTTAAATTTAGCCAGCGGAGTCAAAATTGGTAGGTGGTTATTGCTGCTCACCTGGTGCTGTTAAATCTTGCCTAGGAGAGAGGCAGACCTGGCCAGCACAGTTGAGCTGTGGCTCCAGTGATAAGAAAGAAATCCACTGCCCAGAAAGTGCTTGCACAGCTGATGATGGCCAATGCTTTCTCCAGCTCAGGAATACTGCCAAGAACAGGGCAAAAAAAGCACAAATGCCTCCTCAGCAAGGCAGCAGATGCCCCTAGGCAGCTGCCAGCAGGTTTTCTACCTGCCTTCCCACTTCAGGAAAGGACGTTCCTTGAAAGGCCCAACAGTTGCTTTGACTTTCAGCCTGGGCCAAGTGGGACCTTCATCAGCTTCTCGCCTCACCAGCTGCCACAAAGGCAACGAAGGCAGGTGTGAAATTGCAGGTGACTTGCTTGCTTCTGGCACTCCAGTGCTGTCATTTTGGGCTTCTGACAGCTTTTGAGTGGGCAGGAGGAGGGAGCCTGCTGGAGCAGGCTTGTGTCATGGAATACTTGGGTGGAAGGTAAAGGGTTAAAAGGAAGACAGGAAACACTGCATTCAGGGCTTATTCCACAGTGCGATTTCTGGGAAAGGAGGGGCTGCAATCAGGCAGGATGTTTTCTCTTTGGGATCTTGGGAAATCGAGCCCAGCCTGACCTACACCAGGAGGGAAACAGAGCACAGCCAACGCTGCACGAAACAGTGACGTCCCCCTTCATCTTATCTCATATCAGCCCAAACAACTCAGATAACATACAAATCAGACATGGTGAAAGGCTGGGCTCACTTGGGTAATGGAATGTGCCAAAGGGAAATGATACTATTTTAGCCAAAATGACAGCAAGCGTAGTTCTAGAAAGTCCTATCCTAAGAGAGACAGCCCTATCCCATCCTCACTGCTCTCCTTTCCCATTCCTTGCTGCAGCTGAGAACAGAATAAACCCTTGCTACTTTACACTGACTCTTTTTTGACCAAGACACAACTGTTGGAAGCAACCAGATGGAATACCTGATATCATTTTCACCCCTTGGCAAAGACTGAATAATCAAACCTATAGAATGCCTGCAGGTTTGGTGGGGGTAGGGTCTGAGCAGAGCTCACAGACCCTCACCATGTTCCTTTGGAGGGACAGCAGCAGTTTGCATTCCACGGGTAATTGGCAAAGCCACAGTGCATTTTGCATGCACTGCTCAGACATCCTCTTCATGCAGAGCATACTCAGGTTGGTGGTTCATTTGAATCCAAGCCAGGCCAGCTGTTCACCTGAATGCATTTATCACGCTGCTCCTTTGAACTAGGGCAGGTAGATAGCACTGCTGGGGTCAGTACAGATCAAGCTGCTTCATTTTCTTTTCCCTCTGTTAGCTTTTCTTCACAAATATTCAGCACTATTTCATTACCCAGTTGGAGCAGAGGGTGTAAGTTTTGCTCAGAGTGGTGTAAAATCCCACCTGATATGCCAGAAGGTTAAAAACTCCACGTCTTCCCTCTTTAAAATCCAGTTTTTAAAACCCAATGGAGGTAAAAAGTTTCTCATGCAGCAACTGCAATTACTAAGAAACATGCACCTCACTCCTCGAAGCCATTCTGAGTGTAGAGAGCATTGTTTTACCCAGACTGCAGGCAGCATTTGCTCAGTTTGGCTGCACTGAGGCCATGGGCGGTTCCTTTCAGTGCTCATGAGTATTTCAGATGCTGCCAAAGGAAGCTCATAACGTGCAAATGTTCCTGTGTGCACACGAATGGCAGGCTGGCCCGTGTTTCTCTTTTGTCACTTTCACTTCCTGTTTCCTTGCAGATTTCGGTTCTTGCCTCATTAAATGGTGAACGACCCGTCACAGCATCCTTCCCTGTGTGCTGCCTTGAAGGTCAGTGTTTTGGCCATGGAAACTGGTGACAGCTCTGGGGACTTTTAAAGCACTTTATTCATGTTCTAGCAGGAGGCGGGAATGGTTACAAATGGCAGATACTCTCTGCTTTCATGTCAGCATTGAAGCCTAGCTCCAGAAAGTGATCTGCCTCTGAGAAATAGTAGAATCATTAAGGTGGAAAAGCCCACCTAGTCCAACCATCAACACATCCCCACCATGCCCAGTGTAGCAGAAATGCTAAGTCACAGCCTGAAGCAGTGATTGAACACCTGGTGGGAAGACAGGGCCCACTCAGGGGAGCTCAAGTGTGTGCAGTGCACCCAAGTGATGGAAGGGCTGGAGGCAGACCTCGTTTAAGGTTTGTCTGTGGAATGAAGGTTTTTTGTTTGTTTGTTTATTTGTTTCCTTCTGGAGATTTCTATGTATCTGAAGCCTCCTGAAGGTAAGCAGATTCTTTCCTTTATTTCTGTACTCACAGCTGTTGTGTTGGAGCAAGTCCTCATTTGCTGCATCCTAGGACTTTGCTACTCCGTTGTTATTGCTGTGCTTTCCATTGCCTTACACCCACTGACTATGCCCCCTGGTGCCACATCCACACTTGTGGGCAGTGGAAATGCTCTGGGGAAGGATGGACTGTCTGTCTTACAAATGTTTTGGGAATATGGACTTCTCTAGTCTTTATAATAAGCAAAGCTAGTTCTGAAGAGTAGCCTTTTCTCTGAGCTTGTACCTGGGAAAGAACTTGTCAGAGCATCCTAAGAAATGAGATTTGAGGGGCTCTGAGAAGTCACCTACTCCAAAGCCCTGCTCCTGGCTGAGTGATGGCACTGCAGGTAGAAGCTGACATTGTGCACTGTGACTCTATGCAAAAATCAGGGGCTGAGTAGGACCAGAGCAGCTGCAGGGATGCTCCAAGGAATTCTAGCAACCTGGATCCGTGGCTCCTGGATAGTTGGAGCAATTTGGTGTCTGAAACTCTGGCTCTTTCAGAAATCCCAGTCTATGTCTATTTGCTCCGTTGGCTTGAAGGGATGAGCACTAGTTTTATTTCTCAGTAGCACTGATGGCTAAATCTGAGCAACTTCTGCCTCCACATTATGCCAGCAATATGTATCAGTCCTCCTTCTGCTCCTGTGTCTGGTGCAGGCAAATCTGTGCCGTTGAGGCCTTTGGATGCTCTGGGAACAGGTGCAGTATGGCTCTCAAAGAACAACAGATCAGAAAACATATGGGACAGCTCCAGCTCTTCATTAACCTAATTGCTATAGCTTCCACCAAGGTCTGCATGTTTGCCTCGCGTGTTGCTTCCGGTGCAGGCAAACACGGTCTGTGACAGAGTGCAGACACAGTAATGCTATCAGCTGCCTCTTCCTTCCTAGAAGGGGCCCAGCTGTCCAGATCACCTCCATAAAACCTAGTCAGGGGCTCATGCCTAAGATGTGCTGCCCTAGAGATGTTGTAGGCATCTCTGAGGAGGCCAAGGGGGTGAGAGATGGGGTTTGAAATCAATGGTTTGGCCTGCCTGCCCACCCTCCATCTGATGCTGATTGCTGCTGCAGGGGCAACTAGTCAATCCAGCTGCAGGTGGCTGGCTGATAAGCGGGTTGAGCCAGCACACCTGCATCCTTCATAGCAGGGTGAAACCAATATGTGTTTATAGGAAGAGACTGTAGGGAACCTTCCAAATGCTCTTTGATTGAATAGCATAACTGGGTTGTAGGGGATTCCTCAGGACTGTAGAACAATGAGAAGGAGAATCAACCGTCTTTCCTAACCTCTTTTAGTGCTCAGATAATAGCAAGTCTTGCTTTAAAGAATCATTCCTTCACACTGGGGGTGTCTGGGGGAAAAAAAACAAACAACAAAACAGCACTCCCAACTTAAAGATTTGTCTTTTTGTGACACTGAAATGCAAATAAAGCTGCATTTCTAAAAAAAAAGCTACAGTAACCTCAGGGTTGCCTGAAGTTCAGATGTGTCCTGCAATGAAAATCCTTACGTTGTGCTCCAGATTGACATTTGAAATGAGTTGTCCAGATGCAGCCCAGCCAGCTGGCCCACACTTAGCAAGGGAGCAGCTCTTCCCACCGACGTGCTTCACTCCAGCAGAGCCTGGATGCTCTCTGCAGCTCGGCAACCTGAAGCACAACAGAAGGGGCTGCCTGAGAGGTGCAGAGATGCTAGTGAGAGAGGAGGGAGAATGCAATATCTGATGTGGGCACATCTTGTCTGGCCAGCCAAGCCAAATGTTTGTCACCTTTGGAATCGCTGTGCTGCCCAAAAAGCAAAACAGACGTGTAGTAGTGTTGGCAATCTCTGTAGGAACCTCCTGTCTGCCAGATTCCCTCTCCCTGCCCTCCCGGCAGGTGCCAGCTGGGTTTTTGCTTTCTTTCATCCTAGGATCATGTTTCATCAAAGCAAACACAGCCAGGGGACCTGGAGCTCAAAGGCTTACTAAAATTAGGCCTGATCTTAGGTCCTGTTTGCAAATTGTTTTTGGGCCTGGTGGCATCTGACGTACAAAGGGGCTAAAATCAGAGTTTGCAAGTCCTAAGTGCAGCTATGTTCATGTTATTGTTTGCAAAGTCCTTTGGGGCTGCTGCTGTGGGCCTGTTAGAATGAAAAAGCAGCGTATGGGCAGATCAAAGAGCCCCTGTCAAATAGATTTCGACACAGACGAGCAGCCCACGCTATCAGATGGGCTGACAAAGGAGGGACAAGCACCGAGGCACTGATGTTGATACAATCCAACCATGCTCACATGGGGCTGTGACTCAGTACAGGAGTCAGGCAGGTTCACTATGGAGTCTGGATTTCCTGCAAAAACAGCCAATGGACAAGATGTGAAGTCGCATTTGAGTTAATGGGGCTGAAACAAATCTTTGAAGTTGGGTGGAGTGTTTTAAGTTTGAGTGGATCTGGATCTTGCTGAAGCTTCCCTTCCTACTGCAGCTACTTTAAAAAAAATAATTAAAAATAATTAAAAAAAACAATAGTTAAGAAGGAACAACTATGAAGAACAGCTCAAAGCACACAACTGGAATTGGTGTTTGGAATTACGGTATGAAATGTCTTCAAAAAGGTGATGAATAAGCGAAGAGAAGGAAGGAGGGAATGTGAAAAGTATGTTTTGTGCCTGTTTTATTTATTTACTTATTTTTCTCTCCACATTATCCTGTGTATTTTTGAACGAAGAGGAAGCATTGATGTCAGGTCTCTGATTTGGCTGTGACTGCTGAGCATGCTGCCTTGGAAATCAGTGCCCATTAGCAATGCTGTCCTCACGTCTTGATATGCCAACTCTGCCCATCCCTAGTGTAGAATACCATCCCTTAGGTGCTGATCTGAAATAGCAAACCATCCCAGCTGTAGTCTACAGTATGGGTGATAATTTTGTTCCAGGTCAAGTCTTCATGAAACACTTGGATAGTTGGAGTGTTCCACCAGTCCCATGCCCAGCCTGCAGAACAGCCTTCTAAATTGCACGAGCGAAGAGGCAGATGTTGTACCTATTTTGTAGCAACCAGTGTTTTACCTACCATACAGTGTCCCCATGCACTGTAGCTTGTACAAAGGAAGGAATGTATGGGGTGTGTTGTGCCCCGGGACAGGGATGGAGCTCAGGTCTGGTATCCTGGTGGGAGCAGGAAGGGTGCGAAGTGAAAATAAACAAAGGGAGGTAATTTTCCTCTCTTCATTCACCTGCTCTCCCAGCACCTCCATCTGGACCCTTGGGAAATGTGCAGGTGGCAGCTCTGGCTTGGGAGAAGAGCTGGGTTTCGGAAAAGGTTGACCCCAAACCCAACAGCCTAAACTACACCTGGTGACCAATTTGAGATCAGGACTAAGGGATGCACTTTCAGGAAGCTTTGCGAGGCATACTGTTATTGCAGTATCTGTCTATAAAGATCTACAGGCTCTCAGTTGACAAACAAACAACAGCATTTTTTTCCTCCTAATAAGGTTTCCTTAGAAATGGATCCACTGCTGAATCCTGAGTCTGCCTGGCATATTCCGGGGGACATCTGGCATAAATTCTTCATTATTAGATTACATTAGTTGCAGCAATAATCATTCACATGGGATTATTACATCCAAGCTTGTCTCGTTGCCTTTATCCTTTCACACATTGTCTTTCCTGGTTCCCCTTCAAAGGGCTGTTGTGAGCCTGTGTCAGAGCAAGAAATTAACTCGTTAGTAATTTATGCATCATTTCCTCCAGCCACGTGTATTTAGGGCAAGATCAATAAAATATAATAAGGAAGCGGGTGGATATTGTCACTGTGGGGCTGAAATAATTCCTTTGGTATCACTGTAAATCCTTCCCTCCCGTATGAAAACCTGCAGTCCTGTCCATCATTAGCTTATTTTGCTGGGCTGTAGCAACAGGACATCGATTCAGCTCCTTTGTGCACTGGCAGAGTTCATGTCCTGCCGCTTCTGCTCAGAGCTCTCGGAGCAAAGGTTTTGGTTTTTGGAGGAGCAGTGTTTCATAGCCTTTCTGCTGGCTCCAGCCGTGTAATTAAAGCTGTGCCACCTAACACTGCAGCCTGATTTCTGGAGCGGCTCCACGCCCTGGCATCTGCTGTGATATGTTTGGTCTGAGAAAGGGAGAGGGAATGCAGGAGGGATGTGAGCACTGCAGCTTAGGGCACAGAAATCTTGGTTGTGGGATGTAAAGAAGCAAATCTGAGATGCATTGAACTAGCAAAGTTCTGTTTGATGATCTGAGGGCCGGGCAGTGATTGAGAGGCTTCAGTTCCTCAAAGCCTCTAGCAGGATATGTCTCAAGATTGCTTTGCACTCCAGGACCTGCATGTTTTGTTGCCTTAAACATGGAGCAATCCAGGAGAAGAAGATGTTCAGAAACCCCTCGTGGGTCTGACTCATCCCCGGAGGAGCCCTTCTGGTGCAGGGTGCTGGGCTGGGTAGCACATGGAGTACAGGATGGGACAGCAGGCGGTGCAGTCTTGCCCTCCCCCAACCCCAGTGATGTTGACATAGGCTGGAGTGGAGTGCAAGGAGATGAGTTCCTGAGATTATCAGTGCAGACAGGGAGAGGAATGTTGTTTGCTTGTAGCTCCTCTCCATCAGGACTGGCAAAATCCAAACACAGAGGGGAGATGCTGGTGGACACCCACACATGGTCTGAGTGTAATGGAGATAAGCAGGCACAGGGATGAAGCCGGGGGATCTGACTGCAGCACAAGACAAATGGATTGCAGCACAGGCTGGCTGCCTTCTGAAAGCCTACTGCAGACACAGGTCTGTCCAGGTCACTCACATGCAGACAAAGATGTTTCTCCTCATCACCTGCCCCCCAGGCACTGAGACAGCTTCACTGAGGACAAAGCCGGCTCTGCTTGGTCTCCACTGGACTCCAGCAGGAATGTGGCTAATGCTGTGTCCTTCCTAATGGCAAATGTTGTTGTAGAGCAGGTAT
This sequence comes from Tetrao urogallus, assembly GCF_951394365.1. NCBI lineage: Eukaryota > Metazoa > Chordata > Aves > Galliformes > Phasianidae > Tetrao > Tetrao urogallus. The sequence goes on from NC_136818.1 coordinate 24,198,985, forward strand.
GTTCACAGGCAAGAGAAAAAAGGCCAACTGGCAGAGAGAAAGCAAAGAGAGGAGGAGGAAAGCTGAGCTGAGGGTGCTTGTGATGGGATGACTGTTATTTTGTGTGGTTTGTTTCCATCGGGAGCCCGGGTTAGAATTATACAGGTTGTAAAAGACCTCTAGATCATCTAGTCTGTGTGGCCAGCCCTCCCCCCAGCATTGCAACACCTCAAAGGGACAGGAGCCCAAAGAGCAAACACAGGAAACCCCAGCCCTGGTCAAGGTCTGGGAGGTAAATTTGTAACTTGGGACAGATTGTGAGGATGCTGCTGTGTAATGCACAGGCACTCCTTTCTCTCTGATCCTCTCCTTCTCCAGCAGCCTGGTGTGGATGGGAGAGCTGATCCCAAAACTCCTTTCATGGTTGAGTCTTCTGAAGAGACAGGACGTGGGTTGGAAATGCAGCCAGGCATGCAGGCTCCTTATTCCCTGGAGATGGGCTCCTTCCCTCACTTCTGTAAGTCCTTGCTTTGTACTCATATGAGTCTGCTGTGCACTAGGTACATATAGAGAGGGGTGGTAGGACACCAAGAGCTGTAGTGCTTGCCCAGCTCCATGGCCATGCACCAGCCCAGGGATTGGAAAAGGGGCTGTGCTTAGGGGTGAGGGATGCAACGGCTCATACTAAAGGAGTTCTGGGGATTGGTTCACGAGTGGGTTACAAATAGCTGTGATATTTCTATTTATTCTTTTAATGGAATGGCATATCTTACTGGATAAATATTGATTTTTGTCAAAAGGATTCACTGTGTGTGTGCATAAATGCATATACTTGCACATACATGTGTAGGGTGGGAGAGAATTCCACTGAAAGCTGTTGAAGTGGTCCAATTCATTTCAGATCTACTTGAAATTCGTGATCCTTGAGGTTCCTTGCAACCCGGGCCATTCTGTGTTTTGAACTGTACACGTATTTCTAAGTCACATGTGATTTAAAATGGCATCTTCTCTTGTTGCTGCCTTGGTAAATGTATGTCGCATACTGGGCACGTTGGTGATGGGTTGATGGTTGGACTTGATGATCTTAACGGCCTTTTTCCAATCTTAATCATCCTATATCGATATCAAATTTGATTAGCATCTGATGATCCATTATTGGGCTGATTCCTGTCTATCAGGTAAACCAGTGCTGGAATTGATTTTTCTGGCAGTTAATTATGGCTGCAGCAGTCAGTGGATGCATCATTTCAGCCCAAGATTATGGGAGTAATTCCATTTCTTGACAGGGGTGCATGGACATGAAGGACAGAGAGATATCTGAGGCTCAGAGTCCTGAAGAGCTGATGTGATCTGCAAGATCCAGAAGGGCTTCCATCCCACTGGTCTGCTCTCATCTCTTGGGACAAAGGATTGCTGCCTGGTGCCAGTTCCAGGCTTTGTCCCCAGCCTCTGTTGTCAGGAGGTGACCCACAAAGGGCTCACTGCTGGCTGTAGCTGCCTAGAGTTGAAGCCTAGCGTGCGCTGCCAAAGCCACCTGGCAGGTACTCCTGGGTTAGCCCCTTCCTCTCTGCATCTGTCAATAACACAAGCAGCTTTCCCTTGCTGACTTTTCCCAGCTGACCTTTTTAAGCACGGCTGTGGGTTCTGCCCCATCTTCCCTTTGACAGCTCTGAAGACTCACTCTGAACTTTGCAGCACAGACCATCTTCTGGCAGGAATCAGCAGCGTTCCATGGCTGCGGGCTTGCCTGTTTTCCCTTCCTCAGAGTTGAGCTCAGCACGTTTGTGACCACTTGTGAGGGACACTGCCTTTTCAATCAATGGATGGGGTGGTCCTCCAGCAGGTGAAGCTTGGAGCTGGCTTTTGCACAAGGAAGAAATTTCTGCACTGAAGTCAGGGAGCCAGGAGATCAAGTTCTTTAACTCACTGATGGGGACAGGTTTCTCCTCTGCTGCACTTTGTGCGATGAGAGGGACCCCTGCGATACTAGTGGTATGGAAAGGGTTGTGTGTGCTTTGCTGAGGGTTTATTGCAGGTATTTTGAGTCTCCTCTTGATCCATCCCAGCTGATAACTCAAAGTTCCCTCCCAAGGCCTTTTCTCACTCAGAGAAAAGGCCAGAAGGTGTTTCGGACTCCTGCTTCCCTTGCTGTGGTCCTGCTTGGTTCCTGCCTTTGTTCCTATTGCATCTTCTAGCTGGGGCTGTTCAAAGTCTGAGATGCAAGTTGTCACTGCGTGCATGGTATGATGCCTGGCTCTGCTTTTCCCCTAAGTTTCTTGCTTATGCTAAGCAATACCTGACTTTCATACAGCTTCTGACACCCTAGGAAGGGGTGGTAAGGCAGCCCCTGTGAGAAGGGGAGATATGGCAGTAGAAATCTTGGGGTTTTATGAAGGCTTTACCTCTACTGCGTGTATAGGTCATCTCACAATGGCTGTACGTACCTTGTCATGGGAGCCAGCGAGGTTACAGGAGGATAGAGCAGTGCTGGGGGTAGTGAAGGGGTTAAAGCACAGCCGTTCTGCCCAGTCAGTCAGCCTTGCCTGTAATAACCAATTAACAGAGTGTAATTGTGCAAATCCATATGTGGCAGTAATTACCAGGGAGATTAATGGATTCCTTCCTTTCTGAGAGGACCCCAAACCCCACTGCTGCTTGCCAGCATCCTCCTGCCATCCAAAAGGACTCAGTGAGGGGGGGGGGCACAGGAGCTGCCCCATGCTGGGTGCTCTGTGAGGAGCCCACCGGACAGGGAGGCCCTTGGGAGCTGCCCTATGCCTCTTGAAATTCCCCTTTTCATCTGCCTGCACTTCCTTACGTGCAGCCTGGCTGCCTGGCTCAGACCTGGCTGCCCAAGAACAGTTTGTGCACAGCTCGCTGCGTGCCTGCCCTCTTCATTGTCCATTCATTCCCTACACCTCTTTTCCCTATTTAGCCCTAATTGCTGCAGAATATCATGTTTGTTTGTCCCTTTTTTTTTTTCTTTTTGCAGCTTTGTTGCTTTAGCTGCAATGGGTAAACCAGCAAACTGCTGCAGGCATAAGCAAGGTGAAGAGGGATGGCAGCCAGGAAAACAGGGCACTTTGTGCTGTGTTTGGAGTGGATTTGCAAATGAAGTTGCTGGCATTGTGTTGGGAGAAAATCATTCTGCAAGCAGGCTGGACCACCGCATCCTTTGTGACGAGCTCTCTTTGGACCTTATGGCTGTAGAAGCAAAGGGTGACTCTAGAGCAGGGGGCTTCTTCCCCCTTCGTGTGCTCTTGGGGGTGAGAAAGAGAGCACTGATTTCTGCTGAGAGAAAAGCAGATGCACTTGGGGGAACTGCTCTGGGCTCTTCCACAGCTCTACCACCTATTGGCCACTCAGTCTGCAAAACTAACTGTCCCCCTCTGCAGCCTTGCCTTGGCAACATGTGTGTGCTATTCAGTGGTGCGGGGCAGCTGGGAGAAGCTTGACCCTGTGTCTGTACCAAGCCACAATCCCTGCTCTGACAGCTCGAGCAGGAGCTGGGCAGGGTGATCTCATGGAGACTGATGTGCCAGCCGTCTCGGCACGCACAGGGCTGCGGGTGCCTTGGGGCGGCTGTGCGTGCTCAGCCAGGGATGGGGAGCCAGGTGCCCTTTGGAGCCTGGGAGGGCAGGGAGCAGTCACATCGCATCTCCATGTCAAGCAAAAGTCCCTCCTCCTTGCTGCTGTCTTCATCAGACCAAAATTCTGCTTGAGGTGCTCGGCAGAGAGGTGAGCAAAGCTGCTCTCCAAGGAGGGCTGCAAGTGATGGAGGAGGCTTTGGGAAACGCTTGCCCTGGAGATGATGGGGATGCACAGAGAGGTGCAGCTTCCTAGAGGAGAAGGAGGAGTGTGCAGCCCTGGCAAAGGAACTGCTTTTGACTCTACTTGGGTTCCTGGAAGCCAGAATGTCCTGTGCTGCTTTTTAATCCAGAAAGAGGCATGAGTGAAGCTCTGGGCTATTGCTGACGGGAGATCTGTTTGTTGGAGAGCTGTGTCCACTGGTGTCAGATGTTTAAGCTCTTCTATTTCACCTGGCCAAGGGTGCGTGAACATTCATCCTCCTTTGCTGCTGTGTCATCCTGGGTTAGAGGTTACATGTAGATAGCTGTGATTTAAGGGATCTGCTGGTGAAATAAGCCAGGGTAGGCTGTGAAGGCAGCCTGCTCTGTGTGGGCATGGCTTGGCTCTTAAAAGCTGTCAAATTTCTTTGTGAAAACAGCTCTTGCCCAGTGCTGACTTCCAGCCTACACTTGGGAATGGCATGACGGAACGTCTGTGGTTTCAGCCAGCAGGACAGATCCCATGCTGTGTAGATAGTGAGTTCACTGGTAGGGATGTAGTCTTTAGGTCTGCTGGAAGTGGTTGTGGAAAAGAACCCAAGACTCTAACAGACTCTCTGCGAAGTTTAAGATCTCTGACGGAGATGGCTCTGTGTTGGAGAAGCTGCTCTGCCATCCTCAGAGCTTGCTTTAATACTCAAGCTTCAAATTTTATACTCAGTGCACATGGATGCAGTGCAGGTACCCAAGAGTACGTGGCTGTGCCTGTGTGAGCTCATTCCCTTGCTCTCCTCCTGCTGCTCCTTCTGCTCAAATAGATGGGGCCAAAACATGTGGCTGTGAACAGGCACTCACTGCTTCCTTCTCTCCCTTTCTACTGGGATAGGTTATAGAGCAGCTATTTGACGGTGCCAGCAAATGTCAGCACATGCCTCTGCCAACTCTTCATGCATTTGCTCTTTGCTGCTGTGCTGTCTTGGCTCTCTGCATGGTGTGGTCTGTGCTCGCCTTGATCCAAGGCTGCTCCTTTATTTGATGCATGGGGAGTTGTAGTCTTAATCAGCACCTATTTGAGGGGGAACGTGTGGCTTTCAGGAGGAAAATACATTTGAAAGGTGATGAAGGCTGTTGATAAGGAGAAGGATGCTCAGTGCTGCTGGCTCCTTACCTGCCCCTTGGCTGTGCAATTGCTGAGGGGAGCAGATCTCATGGGGCTGTTCTGGCTGAGCTCTGTGTTGTGCTTGTCTCCCTCTGGCTGCTGCAGTGTATGGAGTCCCAGGGGGAGTGCTTGCAGAGAAGAGATGTGTGCATCTGTCAGAGCAAGGCAAAGCTGCTCGGTGTCCTGAATATCAAACAGCAGGCTGGTGGGCTCAGACTGATGTTGGCTGGTGTGCTGTTGGGCAAAAGTGCAGCTGTCTTTTGTTTTCTTGGTGGCCCAAATACATTGTAGGGTGAGCTGAGGGGCTTGCAGTGTTCAGGATGGCCGTACTGATAGTGCTGCGCTCATTTATAAGCTGGTGGTATTTGATTTTCTTCCCAAAGAATAGGCTGGGTCTGCTGGAGAAGAGTTAAGGAGCGCTATTCAGTGTACAGACCCTATTTGAGCAAGCCTGGTGCTGTGGCCTTGGAGAGATTGTGGGTTAGAATGGGATGTGTTGGCCTCCACTCTGTGGCAATGCATAAGGGCATGGGATGGGAAGTCCTATGATGGACGTCAATCTTCAGATCCTGCCTGCTGTGGCTGGGTCCTTGGGGATGGGGCTGTGGCTGGTGATGGCTACTGTGCCCTCAGCCATAGAGTTATGGCTGCCAGCCCCTAATGGGATGCTGTTCCTCTTGGATGCCTCCAACCCTTCCTTCCCTGAGGAAGTAGCTGCTGAGAGCAGAAATAACCCTTGTTACCTTGAACTCAAAGATCCACGTTTGCCTGGCTGGTATAAATAGACCATGTGAGGCAGCCAGATGTGATGGAGATTGACAGGTTGTCTCTGGAGTTTTGCACTTGCTGAGGCAGGAGGAAATGTAAAAGCACGGCTGTGGGGATGTGTGGAGTGAGAACAGCAAATGAAGCCCCTGGCTGCACTGAGGCTGTGATGTGCGCCATAGGGGATGCAGGTGGGAGCCCTTCATGGCCTCATGCAGGCAGCAGTGCCGCAAAACCTCCCCAGCTTCACATCGTGTGTAGAGGAGTGCTGAAGCAGAGCTTGCATGTAGACGATGATTTCTAAGTACTGTAGCAGTGTGATAACAAAGTTTTCTTGCAGGGCAGTAACAGGAAGGTATGAAGTTCCCGTTCACCTATGTTAACTCACCAGTTCCCCCACGATCCCCAACCCCAGAGCAATGGATGCTTTTGACAGCAAAGATCCAAACGGCGATTTCTTTGCATCCACCTTCCCAGGAATATTTTGCTGCATGCTTTTCCATGACGCTCCACCACTGACCTTTCTGCTCCAGCAAGGGGGGCAGTCGGGAAGCACATAGGCAGTGATTCTTCCCCATACAAAGGCCGGGATTGTTGGCAGCTTGACGCCCTAGAAAGTGTCTAATTGACTCGACTCTCTCTTGCTGGGCTCCGAATGGATTTTCTGCCTCAGGATATCTCGGCGTTATAGTGGACCTGTTGTTTTTGCTCCTTGTGTGATATTAAAAAGTGCATTGTTGGAGCAGAAAGCCTGAGTCAGAGCGGATGTGTGTGGAGAGCTGCATGTTGCCTTGCAAAAGAGTGCCAGGGCAGAGGAGCAGAGCATGGTGGGATCCCCTCCAGCCGCTTTTAGGAGCCAAAAAGTTGCTTGGAGCTTCTTAGAGAATGTCTTTTGGCTTGATGCTTAGATGACAATATTCAGAGATGGGTGGATGGAAATCTGTGTGTTCACTGCACTTTTAAAAATTGATTTCTGTACCTTTGCTCACTGCAGTGCAGGCTTGGCTCTGGGTGCCCTTTGGGCTGGGCAAAACCTTCTTCAGGTGCCTCTGTCACCCTGCCTTCTGGCACCAAATTCTGGGATCAGAACTTGGAATCAGGGATCTCACCTGCATCTGTGTCCAACAGCATCCGTGTGGGGAGGTAATTCCTGGGAGGAGTGGGCAGCTGGGACCTGCACCAGCTAAGCTGCTGGAGGAGCTTAGGCAGCCCTAAGAGGATTCAGCGACACCGCTGATTAGCATCGAGGGCCTCGTTATGGTGGTGGTAACTGAACGACTCCCAAGGTTCAAACAGACTGGGAATTATCTGCCTCGGAGGCTGTATGGGACGGGGTTTTCTGCAAGGTAGGCTGTGCCCTGCATGATGCTGAGGATGATGCCTGCTGCTCTCCGGATCCTGAGCTGCAGCAGGTGCTGGCCTGTGGGCAGGGGATGCATGGTAGGAGGCAGCTGGGGAGGAGGAGAGGGCAGGCTGTGTGGCTGCAGGTGAGGTGGTGCTGTGGCCCGACTGTGCTGCTGCTGGTAATTGCATTAGCCTGGTGGGGCTCCAGGGCTAATTTCATTAGCTTGGTGTCTGTGGTTATTGCTTTGCTAGAGGGTAGCGGTGAGAAAGGGCAGGGCTGGGTGGGGAAGGGTTGATGCAGGAGCTCCCTGCCTCTCTAAGGATCATAGTGGCTGAATTGACTTATCCATGTCTCTGTGATGGGTTGATGGTTGGACTAGTTGATCTTAGAACATCTTTTTCAACCTTTATGATTCTGTGACTCCATGCCAGTACCAACAAGTATGGCAGATAGATGACACTGGGACGCTCCATTAATAAACCTAGAGAAACTCTGCCTCAAGTCCCTGTTGTGGCCTGGGGGAGGCATCTGTGTGTCCTCCCCAAGAGTTGTGTGGGGAGGGCTCATGGACACCCAACCTTGTACCCCTGCTGCACCTTGGCTGCTGTCTGAGGGGAGCCTCCACCTCTGCCACCCACACCTGTGAGCATTGGCTTTGAATGCCTACAGCTCCAAAGCACTGTGATGGGAGAGAGCTGTACGTGCAGTTGTAGAGTTAGGAGGGCTGCAGTCTTTTTATTTACATCTGCTGTTTCTGTAAGTATGACCATGGTTTGCCTCTGCCTTTAAACAGAAACAGGATAGGGGAAGGATGGGATTCTTGGTCATATTTGGGGGTTTCCTGGCTCAATCCAGTGTTTGGAGAATGGTAATCATATTTAGTCTCTTCTTTCCTGGTTCTGAGATGAAGTGGGATAAGATTATTGCACTTTGGACCTCCACTGTTTAGGTTTGGCTCCACAGACTTAAAGGCTGCGTGAAGCTGTGCTAAATCTTCTGGATGCTGTCCCAACACATGCTGCGGTACGGTGACTGTAGAAAAATTATGGGCACCTGAGCAAGGCAGGGCCCAGTGCCATGTTAGCATCTCAGCTGGCAGGAACCAGCACTCTGCTCTGACCGATGGCTGTTGGGAGCACTGTGTGCCATCTGGGTGCAGTGTGGCAGTGGTTTTCCTTCGTGGCAGTCATAATGTATTCTTTTACATAACAGGAGGGGAAAACCAGAAAACCTTCAGGAGCACAAATGGTGACTTCTGCTGTGTCTTGCAGAAGCTGAGGTCCCACAGCATTTGTCAGGAGAGGATGAGCTGGTTCCTGGAGCCTGTCATAGACTGAGCTGTATACAGGGGCTGGAGGCTCTCCCTACCCCAAACCCACATGTTCCCCAAAATGAATTGCCTGATGCTTGCTTATCTTGATGAGGGTTTTCTTTTGGAGGTGCTCGGTGTGCATGTGCTCTGCAGCACTAAGCACTCACTAACCCAGATCTGCTAAAAATCAATAAGGTAATCCACTTACAGCCTGGGACTGTGGCCTTTTTAGGGAGCTCAGGGCTGTTTTGTTTTCTCTCTCATTTCTTGTAAACTGGAAGAAAGGAAAAAGGGACGGGGTGCTGGCTGAGCTGCGCTGCACTCAGGCTCTTTGCTCTGGGCAGATCAATAAAAATAATTCCCTACTAAAATGTCATTAGCATGGAATTAAAGCTGCTGAGATCCCGTGCTGTGGGTAAGAACTAACGCTGCTGCTAAACTCAGCACGCTGGGTGCTTAAAGCGCAAAGCAGCTTTGTTGCTCACACCTGCTGGTCCCAGGGCAGCCAGATCCATCCTGTGCAGTAAGGGCACAGCCCTTGGGTTTCCCTGGGCAAAGAAAAAAGAATGCATTTATGAAGCAGACTGTTTGTTGGTGGGTTTTTTGATTGAGAAATGTTTATCAGACTTGTTGCAGAGTGGTGAGAGGGGGGGAAGCTTTTCCTGCTGAGAAATCCAATTTTCCATCTGGAGATGGGAAGAAGCCACCTTGCATCCCACTGCTCTGGTGCTTTCTGGGTCTCATCTGCAGGGCCAGGAGCATCCCTGTAGCACTGTGTGTGACATAGCACTGCCTGTGTTAGTGCCCTGTGCAATGATGTGGTAAGGAGGCTGATGTTTGCACATGATGCTTTATGCAGTGCATGTGAGCTTTTCTTAGTTATTTTGCCCCTTCCAGCTCCATCCTATGTTTCCTGGGGTGGCTGCAGTCCAGCACCCTGCAGCTGGATGCTGAGAGTGAAGATGGAGTGAAGCTTATCACGGGGCAGGAGCACGATGCTCCGTGCCCTGCACAGCCCTGTTCCCGAAGCACTCAGACAGCATTCTTTTTGCATGGCAGGAAAACACCTCCACATGGCTGGGGCCGGCATAACTAATGGTCTGCATCGAGCCTTCACTGGTGGGAAAGCAGAACAGCCCCCTCCTTCTTCACGATGCTCCTCCCCTAAACAAGTTAACCTCCCTTCCACCTCCTAATTTCTGTTCTGTACCAGAGCCAGCATGCATCCAATTGCGTCTTAGCCGAGCGGTTATGCTACCGGGACGCTCTGCCGTGAATTCTCAGGGAGCTCGGGTAGCTGAAGGCAGGAGCCGGCCCTGAGCTGCTAGGAACGGGAGCGAGTCTCATCCCGGCCGACAGCTGTTCAAAGCAAGGATGGGACCGAGGGAGGAGGCAGCTGCCCCGCAGCCCTCCGAGAGCCCCCGCAGAGCCGTGCCCCGAACCGGGCGGGCAACACCGCGCTCCGGGCAGCTTTGAAGTGAGAGGAGACGGTCGTGTTTTGAAAGGCGAGAGATGAACTGAAGATTAAACATGTATGGGAATTATCCTCACTTCATTAAGTTTCCTGCGGGTTTTGGCAGTGAGTATTTTCCTTGTGTTTGCAATTGGTGCCTGCGGGGTGAGATAGAGAAACTGATCCCGCGGTGGGAGCGCGGGGAAGGAAAAAGGGACTTTAGAAATGTGTTTAGCCTCTCCTGTGTGTGGCTGTAACCTCCAGAGCCTGTGTGCTGCTGGTTCAGGTTGTCCTGTGATTCTGGAGTGGATGTGTTTGTGTGATGAGCTGAACCTATTGAAAGGACAGGATCTAACTGAGGAAGCATCTTTCCAACTGCATTTTTATTTTTATTATTGGGTTACTGGAGGAAAAGAAACATCCAATGCTCTTTCAGACATAAAACAGCCCCCATCCTGGCCCAAGGAAACCTACAGAGGGTTCTTTCTGTGCCCAGTGTCTGCTTGCTGCCCTACCTACATGGAGCTGTGTCAAGTCAACTGAATGGGGCTGGGAACACAACAGGGCTCTGCATGCCAGTGGGGTTGGAAGCAGCATTGGTCCCCTCCACACCAACAAGACCCTAGTACAGAAACCAGATCTGCTCTTAGGAAAAAGTCTGTGCTGTTCCAGAGCACACTTATTGTCTTTATCTGAAGTGATTTCCCTTATCCTAACTTGAGGGGAATGAGGGGGGGATTAATTTGAAGGGCTGTTGGATGATGTCTCTCTGCTGGAGATGAGGTTTGGGCAGGGGTTGGTTTGCATGTGGGTTGTTCCCACTATGTATAATTTTCTGTCTTGTTGTGGATGCTCACCTCCAGTCATCCTCCATGTGCAGAGAAGTCACAGGTATAGAATCACTTAGGTTGGAAAAGACCTTTAAGGTTATCAAGCCCAACCACTGGCATAGCACTATAGCCAAGTCTACCTCTAAGCCATATCCCTAAGCACCACATCTACACAACTTTTAAGTAACTTGTAGGGATGATGACTCCTAAAAGTGCATTTTTAGCCCGTTGCTACAGGAAACAGACTTCTTGTTGGAGAAATCTATTGCTCACTGGCGTTCTTAAAGAACAAGAAAAGCAAAGCCAAACTCCTATTGCTGCAATAGGAGTGAAACAATGGAAATGTTGTGTTTAATTCCTTGAGTATTACGAATATATGAGGAGACATTCAAACTGCTCTTTGTAGGAACCAGGCACAGATCCCTGTAGGGATAGGGGTCACAGTGCTGTGCAGAGCATTTGGGAGGCTGCTGGGTGAGGGATATGAGAGTAAGAGGCATTTCTGCTCCACCAATGGAGACTAAGGCACCAAGCCAGCATCACAGCTGCAGTTCAATATACCAGGATGTTACCTTTCATTTAAAAGTGCATTTAACTGATATTTTAACTTGGTTTAGAAAAACCAAGTTTGTGTCAGAGAATGGATGGACACACTGCTAATAAGCATATTATTTGCAGTGAGGAAAAGAAAGCTCTGACTGTGTAGTACTGCAGAGGAGAGCAGAGTAGCGGTGTTACTTTGGGTTAGTCACACTTGCACATCCAAAGTGGGAGAAGTGATTTAAGCAGATGGGTTTGCCTTCTCAGCCTGGGTTTTAGGAACACAGAAAGTGTTTCAAAATGTGGTCTTTTTCCCCAGAAGGATGCATTTCATCTTGTGCCCTGCTCCCAGGGCATGGAAAGATGCTGTGCTGGTTTGTCCCCTCTCGGAGCACTCTGGCACAGTTGGTTAGGGACAAGAACTAACTTGGCTCCTCCACAAAGTCTCTTTTATGAGTACTCATGTAACTTGGCCTGCAGCCACACCACCTCTGGCTGCAGTCTTGTCAGCTCTCCCAGGCAAAGCAGGGTTAGACCGGGTTGCTTGGTGGCTTGGGAGAGGAAAATCCATGCTGTGGGCTGCATGTTTGGTTGGCACCCCTGGTGGGCCCAGGTTTTGGGACCTCTGGGCTGCTTTTCCTTTAGGTGCCACAGCTTGCCATGTCCGAACCTGCAAGTCCTTATGTGAGCGTGGCAAAGGGGTCTCTGACCCAACAGGAAAATGTGTGAGAAAATCCAGTGACTGGGCAAACTCCTGCAGCCCGGTGCAGAGGTTTTAGTTGTGAACGTGGGAAAAACCCATCCTCAGTTGCCTTCACAGAGCCATAGATCCTGAAGTCCTTGAGGTGCTTTCTGATGGGGACTTCTCCAGGAGCTCAAGGACCACTGTAGGAATTCACGTGCATACTTTTTTTCTTGGTGGAATCTGTGCTGGAGATCCCTCTGGTCAGGTGGGAAATTTGATCAGACCATCACATAAAGCACTCCAAGCCTCAAATTCAATGACTTCTCTTTCTTTGGGAATGGAAGACTTTTTTATATCACTCTCATGCACTACGGTGGTCACCTGGGGGATGTGATACCTTGTTAGGTTGAGTGAGGCTTGAATCTTTTAAATACCTGACAAGCAGTTGCTAAGGGACTCTTTGGCTGGGAAGATCCCCATAACATAGAAATACCCTGCAATGAGTGGTTCCCATCAAAGTCATGGCAAAACATGTGTTGACATCTGTGGGTTGTTTTCCCTCCTTCCCCTGGCTTGGTTTCTCGAGGAGGAGAAGAGCATGCGATTACACCGCAGGTGTGTGTTGTCTAAATGTCTTTGGGCATCTTGAACTGTGAACACACCGTTCAATTTCAATCAAATCAGACCGAGATCTTAAAGTGGCACCTGATGCCAAGTCTGCCAAGCTGCAGAATTATAAAGGTTGGAAAAGACTGAGATGATCTTGTCCAACCATCAATCCAACAAGCCAGGGGAAAGCCTCATATGCATCCACCAAAGTGCATCCCCAGAACCACTGCAGCACGGATGCTTCTGTTCATCCCCATGTGATGGGAGAGAATATCTTGAGGGAAGTCCTTGCAAGACTTTTGAGTTAGTTTCAGCTGGGAGATGCGTGACACAAATAGTATTTTCTCCAGGATCACTTCATTTAATCTTTCCAAACCATATTTGGCACAAATTAACAAGACCTGTGATCTCTATTTATGCTGTCCAAGTCAGCCTGGGTCCTGGGGAAGGACTGGAAGTCAAAGAAAATCCCAGACCACTGCTTTGGTTTTTTTGAGTAGGATTTGTATTGTAATTTATTGTGGTTGGATATAGGTATTTGTATCTGGAAACTGATGGTTTTGGCCAATGTATTTGTCCCAGCTTCAGAAGGACAGTTTGGCCAGTGTGGGAACAAATGCAGATCTCTCTACTTGCCTCCAAAACTTTTTGTTCCTCTGTGATGTTAGCTGTCAGGGGAAGGCTGCATTATTTATTGACTTGCAGAGCAGAAGGCAAAGATGGGAACACAAAGGTTACTGAACCTTAAAAGCAAGACAAAACCAATAACCTTTATGCAGGATACCAGCATGGGGAAACATGCTTGGACAGTTATAAATATCAGCAGAAAGGGAGTATTTTTTTGTATTAACTTCTATATTTAAATAGCAGCAAAGATTCAATTCCAGCTAACAGGGAGTCCTTGCTACATAACTGCATTTCATTTCAGTGTTTCTCACAGGTATGTCACTGAGAATGTTGCCCCCAAGGACAATGCTCCCTCCAGTCTGTCTCCCATACACCCCATGTTCCAGTGCTGAAGCCCTTCCCTATTTGGTGTTCTTGGGTCTGTGGAGGAGAGGGAGGCAGCACAGCTCACACCTGTGATCCTTCATGCCAATCTCTGTGCTTATCTGGGGCCTCGGAAGCATAGGCATATTCTTTGCTATTCATACAGTTTGTTCTACCTCTTGATTCTCTGATGCCTAAAGAACAAGTGGAAAGACTGAAAGAATGATCATCCCTGGACTTGCTATTTATCTGCAGGTCTCAGGAGGTAGGCTTGCCTAGGTGCCTAGGTAATAGATTGATGGTTGGATTAGATGATCTTTCTGGCCTTTTCTGACCTTTGTCATTTTATGGCTTAGTGGGCATGGCAGTGGTAGGGTTGGCAGTTGGACTAGATGATCTTACAGGTCTGTCCCAACCTTAATGATTCTATGGTTTCATGGGCATGGTGGGGGTGGGTTGGTGATTTGACTTTATAATCTTGGAGGTCTTTTCCAGCCTTCGTGATTTTATGATTTTAGATCATAAACACAATGATCTTTCTCTAATTAACATGGGCACCTTTCTTCTCCTGGCTTTGCTAGACATTAGAGCTGAAGAGGCTTTAATCAGTGCAAACTTACAACTGCTGCAGTGGCTAGGAGGTAGTGTGTAAGGCTTGGATGTTTCTAGTCTGCGTTCTCTTTCCACTTTTTGCTCAAACACAGTTGGTGAGATTGGTGTCTCCTGCTGTTTCTTGGGTGAAAATCAAGATATCTTCATGCGTAGCAGACTGGGCACTTCTCTTCCTGCTGCTCTTGCCAAGGCTCTTGTGGTCACTCGTATGCTCTTATCCTTCCTTCCAGACATGATCCAGCTTTCCCCTGGGAAGTGCTCACAGCCCAGATGTTCTAAGCTGGCTTCACTGAGCCAGTGTTAGTCGTGGAGTAGCGTTCTCCCAGGCCCAGGCTGCTCAGCACTGATGTATAGGCTCTGCATCTGTACCTCTGATGGAGATAGCAAGTTTCTATATTCCCATTTCTATGAGGCTGTTCATGCAAAGCTCCCACCCTTGGCCAGGATTTTGCAGTGGTGGAAGAAGTGAGGAATCAAAGCTATGCAGTGTCCTTGCTTATCTCCTCTCCTTCTGATGAGGGGCTGCCCTGTGTTCCTCAGGGCCCCTCCGGAGCCAGCCGAGTCCCCAGCGCTGCATGTCATCTTGCATTACCTGATGGGCAGGCTGCAGACCCACCGTGGACTGTGTAAATGTCACCTGGGTTGGATTCTGACACAGAAGCAGCCGTGGCTGGCATACTGGGCTGGCTCCTGGCTCTGTGGTCCCTCCTGTGTCATCCCACAGATGCGTCCCTGTGGAGCAGCTCCTCCCCAGAACCACTGCAGCACGGATGCTTCTGTTCATCCCCATGTGATGGGAGAGAATATCTTGAGGGAAGTCCTTGCAAGACTTTTGAGTTAGTTTCAGCTGGGAGATGCGTGACACAAATAGTATTTTCTCCAGGATCACTTCATTTAATCTTTCCAAACCATATTTGGCACAAATTAACAAGACCTGTGATCTCTATTTATGCTGTCCAAGTCAGCCTGGGTCCTGGGGAAGGACTGGAAGTCAAAGAAAATCCCAGACCACTGCTTTGGTTTTTTTGAGTAGGATTTGTATTGTAATTTATTGTGGTTGGATATAGGTATTTGTATCTGGAAACTGATGGTTTTGGCCAATGTATTTGTCCCAGCTTCAGAAGGACAGTTTGGCCAGTGTGGGAACAAATGCATTGCCTTTGGGGGGTGTCCTTGGCCATAGCATTCTTGCCATGAAAACAAGTATGCCATGGGGCTGGCTCTGGAAAGCAGTCTTTGCCAGAAAGCCTTCACAGAATCACAGAATCACAGAATTGTAGGGGTTGGAAGGGACCTCCAGAGATCATCGAGTCCAACCCCCCTGCCAAAGCAGTTCCCTACACGAGGTCGCCCAGGTAGGCATCCAGGCAGGTCTTGAACATCTTTGCATCTTCCTAAAGCTTGGATCCTTTCTAATAAAGAACAGTGTTTCCCTTAGGTCTGGTGTAAAAACGAACAGATAAAATACCTTTCCTGTGAGTCCTTTCTTAGTGACTTAAATTTTCTATGTGATACTTTGAAAACGCCCTTTTCTGTGTTATGGAAAAGGATGAAGAATTGTCCCTCTTCTCCTTAGCTACTCTGGTGTGGAAGACCTCTGCCCCATTTCTCTTTTATTGGCTGATTTCCTAAGCTGAAGAGTTCTGAAAAGTATCTCGCTGTTTAAAGCGATGTGAAAGGCAATTTGTTTATAAGCTTATGTATTGATGCTGGGGAGGGGCCCTCCAGCAGTAGGATGGAGCCCTTTGCCTGGGCACTGCCTCCAGGCCTTCTGCTGCTGTGGTTTTGCTGGCTTCCTCTTGCCTCGCGTTGCTTTCCACTGGGAGAATTGATCCAAAAAGCCAAAGCAAGAATTGACAAAGACCTTTTCTCCCCCACCCTCTGCAGAATTAAGTCTGAAGTGGGTTGATAACAGCAGATCGAGTCCTCCTTGACTCTGACAAATGTCTTTAATGTTATTCAGCAAGCTGACCTTTTCCCGTCTTTATTGTGCATCTTCCCTTTGAATCAGATTTGATTGTTACTTCAGGTAAAATAACAAACACTGTCACATAAATAACTTTGCAATAATGTTAAAAGGATGGGGAGGAAAAAAAAAAAAACAAAAAGCAACACAACACCAAACCTCTGCCTTAACTGCAAACGCAACGGGAACAACCATCCTCTTTGCCAGCTATGGAAAACCAACTGTGTGACATTGCTACACAACACCTTGCCTTTGCTGCTCCAGGGATGGTCGCCTGTGTTGAAAATCCAATAGAGAAACAATGGCTCATTGAAATGTTAACGAAAGCCAATGCTTACTAGGGTTGCTAAATTCTAGGGAAAGGGGAAAAAAGACTGTATACATATCTTTAAAATGCAGCTAGACCCTTTGACATTGGTGGGCATTTTGTGTCAAAATAATCTCTGAAGAGGGAAGATGGATCTTGTAGAGCTGAGTTTCTTGACTCCAGCGTCTTGAATTGGAACTGGAGGAATGCATGAAATAGCATGGTGGAGAGGTATGTGGGTGGGAAGGGAAGAGCTGAGCCTTGGGGAGAAGAAGATGAGCCATCATGGGACGTGAAGGAACGTTGCAAAGCACAGAGAGCTGTGTGGGTTCCAGCCTGGCTGCTGGGGATTTCTTGGCTTCAGAAATGCTCTGCCTCCAGAGCTGGTTTGAACAGCAAATGTGAGACCTCGGGGAATAGAAAGTCAGCCTGAGGCAGGCAAACAGCAGTGCCTTTTTCCAAGTCAGCTAAGGCACCAATGCAACGCAAGAAGATTTGATTATTAAACATTATCTTCATAATATGTTTTGTTGCTGTAGGTAACCTTATTTCCTGTACCATAAACAACATTTTGCTCTTTCCCTTTATACAATAAGGCATGTTTGCTTGGCCAGCATCTAAGCTGACACAAGCAAGGCAGACCAGCAGACCACTGTACAGGCAGGCGCATCCACATATACCTCATCTCTCCCTGTAGATTCCCCTGTTCACGCCAGCTCCACGTCTGTTAGCCCATCATCCAGCCTGTCTGTGGGGAGCACAGTGGACGGACATCACAACTACCTCGAGGCCCCCACAAACGCCTCCCGGGCGCTGCCATCCCCCATGAACACCATTGGTTCTCCAGTGAATGCGTTGGGCTCACCCTACAGGGTCATTGCATCCTCCATTGGCTCGCATCCTGTTGCTCTGTCCTCCTCTGCTCCGGGCATGAACTTTGTGACCCACAGCCCGCAGGTATGTAGATGGGCATGCTGGCTTCATCCCCAGTTCCTGGTGCTCAGAGGCTGGGTGAGGACTGAAACTGAAGGGTGTGGGCTGGCTGGTGGGGAGTCCTTGGTGTGTTTTGTAGATTTGATGTAAAGAACAATTGCCAGCGTGTGAATCTTCCTGATTAAATCACCTTGACACAGAAGATACCTGTTTATATTTCACAGTGAGGGGGGGAAGATGATTCTCACATCTTATCTTATATAGAGGCAATCACCTCTGCTGCGTCTGTGGCCATATGGGTAATTATTGAAATACATGTACAGTATAATAGGAAATAGTCATTCCCATTCCTCCAGAAAAAGGGTATCTGCTATGTTTCATTATATGGAAAACATGCAGACTTTCTAGAGAGACAAATGTTAATGCTAAATGCCAGCCACGTAGTCCATGCTGCGTGCAGACTTTGCCTGAAGAAAAATGAAACGCTCCCATCCTTACTGCCTGAGCTCACTCAAGGGCTGAAGTTCCTCTCCAGGTAAAGGGGGATCCCTGGGGCTGGGGTCTGTGCCCCCCAGGGACAGGCTGGGGGCTCTTTGGGTGCCTGTGCAGGGCAAGGACCCTCACACCACCCAGCTGTTTCCCATTGACCAGGCAATTCCCATTGCCCATGATATGCCAGGCAGGTGCTTGATGGTGGCGGAGCTGGTGGCAATGCTGGCTGCATGGAAAACTTTTCCTCTGGGTCTGGGGATGCTCCAGGAAGCAGTTTTCCCCAGTCCAGGAGTTTCCCCATGTTACCAGCTCTGAGGAGAGTTTTACTCACGTTGTCTCTAATTCAAGGAGACAGCTGGGCTTTGGGGATTTGGCAGGGAGGCTGCTAATGGATTTGGGTTCAAGTAGTTGTCCCAAATATCATACATGATTGCACTTAACCTGCAGGAGCCAAAGCTCCTAGACACTGATGGCTAAAACTGTCCCAATTCTCCCCCTGCATGTATACTGTTATTGTCTGTGAGTGCAGCAGAGAGAAAAGAAAGGTGATAACTGAGCTCTGGATAACATTTTAAACCACAAAAACATTTTAAACCTCCTGACTCAGCATCTTGGCAAGAAGTTTGCAAAGTACCAAAGGAGGCTGCGTGCTTGAAGGGAAGGAAGGAGCTGAGTTGGTGGTGAGAAGGATGAGCTGACGGTGGTTTTGGAGAGATGTTGTTTTGCCCAGGCAGCTTGAGAAAAGACATGCTCAATGGCCCTTCATCCTCACTGCCCTGCTGACAACAGCTCTAAAGCAAACAGTTATCAAAGGAAGCCCTGGGCAATATCAGCCTTTGGTTTCTGATCGATTCAGTTTGCAGCCTTTAACTTGCAGCAGCCACGAGCAGCTCCTGGGAATCTCAGCTGGAAGCCCTGGGCTGTTGGCCTGCATCTCAGTGCAGCTCGTTTTAGATGTCCTGCTTACTCCCTTCTCAAATCTGGTAACCCCAAATCTGCTCTGTTCTCCAGCTTGTGATTGAGTTTGGAGTCCCAGGGAGGGACTGGGATTGCCACGTTTTCATGCAGATTTGCACATTGTGAGCCACAGGCAGCTTATGACCAGCATCCCCCAATGAAGGAGGCAGGATCCCACCAGTGCTGTTGTTCAGGGGCTGTAACTGAGCAGCTGAGGGTTGCTGCCTACCATTTTCCAACTCTGCTTAGCCTTTCCTTTTGCTTGCAGCATCATGGTGAGATAAGGGTTGATTTTTGCTACTCAGCTTCTGCTTAAATCCCTCCAGCTGGATTCACCAGAGCATGTTGGTCTGCCCACGGGCTGTGGACGAGCTTTGGGATGAGCCCAGTCTGAGCACTGAAGAAACACTCAACTCAATTTCTGTGGGGTACAGAGCTAAGCCATCTCTTTGCCTTCTCCTTCTACAGCTCGATGTGCTCAACAATGTCAGCAGCTCGGAGGACATCAAGCCCTTGCCAGGTCTTCCGGGGATTGGCAACATGAATTATCCATCCACAAGCCCAGGTTCCTTAGCCAAACACATCTGTGCCATCTGTGGGGACAGGTCCTCAGGTAGGAAGCGTCCTTCCTCAGGGAGGGCTTTGTACAATGACAGCTGCCCTGATGCCTTGAAGGCTTGCATAGCAGTGAATGTTGTCATCAATCAGTGAATGCTGAGGTTGCGCTGGTATCACAGGGTTCATGGCTGGGTCTGGCTTACCTAAGGGCAGACTCTTCTCTAGGTACCATCTCATTTCATACCTTTAACAAAGGTAAAACATGAAAATCACTGTGTTCTTGTTTACCTGTGCTCTGTGCTAGCTTCTCTGTAGCTGTTCTCAGGTTATTTCTCCTGCCCAGAGTCCTGCAGCCTTGCTGAGCCTGGCAAACCCCACCATGTCAGTGCACCCCAATCCTGGCTCCCATCCCTCTGCTGGGATGCAGATGGATACAGTCTTTCCTTATAATGGGAAAGTGATAGCACAGCATCACCCCATCCTCCTTGACAAACCAGCCCTGTCAAGTTGACTTCCTGCAGGCTCTTCCTTCACCTCTGAGGTCAGTCTGAGCTCATCCACACTGACAGCCTGCCTTCACCTCCCTAGGGAAGCACTATGGGGTGTACAGCTGCGAGGGCTGCAAGGGCTTCTTTAAGAGGACCATCCGGAAGGACCTGATCTACACCTGCCGTGACAACAAGGACTGCCTCATCGACAAGCGCCAACGCAACCGCTGCCAGTACTGCCGCTATCAGAAGTGCCTCGCCATGGGGATGAAGAGGGAAGGTACACACGGGCTTGGAGACTTCCTAACGTGTGTGCTCTGCGCATGCAGCTTTGGCCCATTCCCCATAGCGCGATCAATTCTGCGCTGCCCCAAGCACTGAGGGAGGCTGGGGGTTGTATAAGACCAGGCTTGTTACAAAAACCCAATCTCAGGCACTTCCTGCCAGGTGCAAAGTGGTTTGGAGGACCATGGAGTCGATGTGACTTCCCTTCATAGAGCGTGAAAATGCAAACCCCAGGCTGCTGGTGGGCAGTGTGAGGACAAACCTGTGCTGGGAGCATGTAACATCCTCCTCCTAGCAGCAGTTATCTAACTGAGGATATGAGGATCGAGCTCTCAGGCAGCCTTAGGGCTTGTTGGAGGCTTGCAGAGCTGTTCCCTTCCTCAGCATCCTCTGTCCTCCTCCCATGAGACTTTTATCCCCTCAGTTTCATGGAGATGCCTTCCCCACTCCTCCAACTGCTGACTGCTCAAGGGGAGAAGTCATTAAGTTGCTCAACAGAAAACACCAACATTTGCATAACAGGGGCTGGCTTTGTATCCAACTTCTCCCCAGTGAACCTTTATCACTTCATGGTTATAAATGCCAACAGCTCTTTATTCATGACTCGCCCAGCCCCCCACCTTTCCTTCAGGGCTTACTCTGCATTTTGGTACCCCAATGGTGCTGTGTGGTCATACTGAGGCAGTGATGCTGGCTAGCAGGGCTGTTCTGCTCTTTTGGTACTCTTCTCCCCAGCAGTGAGTTAAACTGATGTGACACCTGCTGGTCACTTGCCTTTCCTTTCTCCCAAAGCAGGATTTTCTTATGGGTTTGTCAATAGAAAATTGGCATAAGACTTGGAATGCTGTGTGTACACATCTTACATTGACCTGTCTTCCACACACCCATCAGCCCTGGGGGTGAATAACTGGTACTTCACCCATCAACAGATATCTTGGAAATGAGAGAAGAGTGGGAGAGCTCCAAGCTTGCAGCAGGAGGGGCTCCCTGCATCAGTCCATGCCCTTATAGATGTGGAGGCCCCAGTTTGGCTCAAGAATTAGGCATGCAGCAAACCTTAGTGGCTGGGAGATGGAGTCCCTCCAGCAGCTTGTGACCACTGAGCTCAGGCTGCCACCTGGAGGCATTACCTCCTTCTTCCTCTCTGCTGGAGTTTGGAGGTCAAGTTTGGAGACCACCAGTTTGCAGCAACCCCGACGTTATTGGAGGGTGACGAGGACAGAGCGGTGATTGTGCTTTAGTTGGACCTACCTCAGAAGTATCTATTTATTTTCTCCCTACCAAGAGAGTTCCTCAACCAAGAGGAAAGGAGATGCTTAGCAAGCAGCTGAATGCTGCCTGGGTGTAAAGAACTGGTTTTTTGTCCCTTAGCTGTGCAGGAGGAGAGGCAGCGGAGCAGGGAGCGCAGCGAGAATGAAGCTGAGTCCACGAGCGGTGGCAGTGAAGACATGCCTGTGGAGAGGATCCTGGAAGCCGAGCTGGCAGTAGAACCCAAGACTGAGGCATACAGTGATGTGAACACAGAGAGCTCAGTAAGGGGCACTGTGCGGTGTCAGTAATGTCACACAGCCTGGGATGAGAGCATTTGAGATGTGATTTGAAGGGACAAAGTCCTATGCGTGCTGGGGCTGCGCATCTCTGGGCACAGATTGTCTGCCCCATATCAACCAGGGCTGATGTGGGATGTAAGATCAGCAAGTCCAACCCCAACCCACTCCCACCATGTCCCTCAGTGCCACATCTCCACTTATCTAATCTGAATCTCCTCTGGTGCAACTTAAGGCCAATTTGGCTGAGGAGAAATAATAGTAACAAAAATTTCCTCTCACCAAAAACGCGCAGCTGAGATAACTGGCAGTGTGATCACTTTGTTTGTGGCCCTGAGTATTGCTAATGTGATTTGATGCTGTTTGCAGAGTGGGTGGTGACTCTCAAAGATTTTACATTGATTAGTTCTCCCCTTTTCAACCCAACATCGCTGTTCCCATAGACAAACGACCCTGTCACCAACATCTGCCACGCTGCTGACAAGCAGCTCTTCACTCTTGTTGAGTGGGCCAAGCGCATCCCCCACTTCTCTGACCTGACCCTGGAGGACCAAGTCATTCTCCTGCGGGCAGGTAATGTCCCCAACCTTTGCCCTTTTCCTGCTATCCCCATCCCTTCTCTGGGTTGTGTGTTCGTGGGGAATGCGACCCCCTGAGCTGGTCCATTCCTGCTGTTGGGGCTGGCTTGTCCCAGGCCAGGATAAATGCTTGGCAGAGAGTATAGACAGGGCGCTGGGAATCTGATGTTGAATTAAAGAGCAGAAACCAGCTCCCTGCTCTGTATGGGAATGATGCTTGGCTGGCAGCTGCCCTCTTTATCCTACACACCTCCCTCTTGCAGGCTGGAACGAGCTGCTCATCGCATCCTTCTCCCATCGCTCTGTGTCAGTGCAGGATGGCATCCTGCTGGCCACAGGCTTGCATGTGCACCGCAGCAGTGCTCACAGTGCAGGCGTAGGCTCCATCTTTGACAGGTATGTGGCCAGCTTGTCATCCCCAGCAGCAGGGCCTTGCAGGCTCTCTCCCCTTCCCACTGAAAGGGAATCAATGATCCCTTCCAAGTAGGGATATTCTATTGTTCTATGGAGAGCTACAGCAAACCCAGGATGATTTGGGACAGAATTAGGGGACATTTGATTGGCTTACGAAAAACACAACGGAATGTAATGAAAACACCTTGAAAGGGATTTGCAGCTGCGGAAGCATCTCTGTGGTGGGTGTGTTTGTGCAGGGGGAGGCTGCTTCTCTGCCCTCCCCTTGAAGATTTTGCCATAACTGGATCTAGAGCTAATACTGATCAGCAGAGCTTTAGCTAGCAGAGCCTTAAGCCCCAGCTTGCAGCTTCTGCTCATGTAACAGCCATATATGTACTGTCTGTGCCATGTCTGCTCCCAGCCCAGCAGGATGTGGTGGTGCCACCCTTACAGAAGTGGCATGCAGAGTGCAATGTGGAGGAACACCCATGTGGCTTTCCTCAAACACAAATTGTTCTTCGTAATTCCAGCAGAGCACAGAGCCCATGTGCAGAGCAGAGCAAGAATGGAAGTAAACTTAATGCTCCTGCCTCTGGGTGCTGCTGGTGCTCATATTAAAGAGCAGTGGGTGGCATTGCTGTCCCTTACAGCCACCTCTCCCTGCAGAGAGGAGCTGGGGGGATTCCCAGTACCCATCCTGGATGATTTCAGCCCCCATTTCTGACTGTCTGCCCACTCGTGTCCCCCACAAGCAGAGTTTTGACAGAGCTGGTGTCCAAAATGAAGGACATGCAGATGGATAAGTCGGAGCTGGGGTGTCTGCGAGCCATTGTCCTCTTCAACCCAGGTAAGTTGTGGAGCTGTCACGCAGCATCACCACCTCTCCCCTGTGCCACTGGATCCCTGGCAGTGACTCTCTTGTCCAGACGCCAAGGGCCTGTCCAGCCCCTCCGAAGTGGAGTCGCTGCGGGAGAAGGTCTACGCCACGCTGGAAGCCTACACGAAGCAGAAGTACCCCGAGCAGCCGGGGCGGTGAGTATCCCCTCCGTCCTAGGGCTGAGTTAACCCCAGCGAGGAAGATGCGCAATACAAAAACAAACCACCGCCCGGGGTCGCCCCGCTGCCGGACCGCAGCCTTTGGGATGGCGACGGATCCCTCCCATCCCGGTACAAGCCCACCCTCTGCTGGCTGCCGTGCCGCAATGCCGCGCTCCGGCCCAGGGGCCGCCGGGTGCAGCCGCAGCATCCTCGGAGGTGTGGGGAGAGACGAGAGGGCAGCCCTCCCTGCATCCCTGAACCAGGATGGGAGAGGTGCTCCATGAATGGTTGCAACGGCAGAGAGGAGATGCGAGTCACCGGTTCGAGCGCTTGCTTTAGGGAGAAGACGGGTTTTACTTTATTTCTTTGATCTTTGAAACATATGGATGCAAAATTCCTTCCCCCTTTTCTTTCCTCCCCTTTCCTTCCTTACCCTTTCCCCCCTACCCCCCTTTCCTCTTTTCTTTTCCCACCCCCACATTAACATGCCCTGGGTTGTAAGATGGATGACTCCCCAAGGCACCTGGATGTGCTGTGCTCTGCCCTCCCCAGCTCAGGCTCAGAATGGGAGCGTGCAGCCAGTGCCTCCCTCACCCCTCTGCCTTCTCTCCCCTTTCCAGGTTTGCCAAACTCCTCCTGCGCCTGCCAGCACTACGGTCCATCGGACTGAAGTGCCTGGAGCATCTCTTCTTCTTCAAGCTGATCGGGGACACCCCCATCGACACCTTCCTCATGGAGATGCTGGAGACACCCCTGCAGGTCACTTGAGGGTCTGGTCCCCCCCACCATATCCCCACACAGCTCCCACTCCTCCTTTCCGGGCTGCAAGAGCTGCCCTCCACCCTCTGCTCCTCTTTGGTGGGATTGTTGTGTCTTTGTACAGCTGTAAATCGTCCTCTTTAACTCACCCCGGTGGGGTTGTTGACCCTCTGCCCAGCTAACCACACACCTCCCTGTACAGATAATTGCTTTAAATTATTTTTTCACTCTCAATAAAAGTCAACAACAACAAAAAAATAATATATGAGAGGTGCTGGTTGGAGCCTGCAGGGCGGTGTCCTGCTTTGCTGTGGTTATGGTTCTGGACTGGGCTGGGGCAGAAGCATCACTTGGGAGTATTGTTGCCTCTGCTGATAGAAGTCTTCCACCAGGATGCCACATAGCTTTGCTTCTTGCTCCTGCTAAGCAAAGAGCTGCTTTGAATCAAAAATAATTCGTCTTCACATCATGTAAAGAACTCTTGGATATATATTTTTTAATCATCTCAAATTTGAAGTGACTTCGTTCATGTCTTTTTCCTTTCCTGAGCTGGTCCCCCATCCCTGCATGGCCTGCACTGGGAGCCAGCTCTCATTCTATCCACAGGTCGTACTGCTGGGGAGGCAGTGCTGAGTGCCCCATGGGATGCAGAGGTCACAAGGATGTGGCAGGGCAGCAGAAGGGAAAAGTTACCTGGGAGTGTTATGGTTGGGGTGGAGAGGTGGACAACATTTCAAACAGGCTCAGAAATCCCACTTTGGCTGCTCTTAGAGAGCACCAGGCTTGTTTACAAACCACAGTGTTTTGGAGGTTATTACAGCATTAGCTTAGGTTTTATATTTCTAAGATTTGATGGATCCTGTTCTCAAGGTTTTGTTTCCTGGTTTCTTTGGTTTTTCTACCTTTCACACTTAAAACTTGCTATTCAAACCCAAATCTATAATCACACTCATCTTTAAGCAAAGCTTACAGTGCACAAGCAACTCCCAAACTCCAGCTGCGCTTCCCCCAGCCTGCATGGCAGCACCAGACCTGCCCATCACCAAAGCTAACCAGAGCCAAATGAGTTAAAGACGTGAATTTGTTTGATACTTGGGGTTTATCCTGGTGGGAAAACACCCTCCCAGGAACCCAGCAAAGCTGCCTTGCACTATTATTCATAAAACAGGTGTAGTGTTAAGTGATCTGCCCCTTCTGACCCGTGCATTGCGGTGCGCTGAGCTGCAGCAGGGCTGCGTCTGTCCGCCTGACAGATTGCCACGCTGCGGCATGGGGAGCATCGGGGGAGAGAGGGAGGGATGGAGGGGAAGAAAGAGGGATGCAAAGCAAACAGTTTGATAAAGCTCCCACACAGGGATGTGATTAGTTCTCCGGGATTTTGCTGCGAAGAGGAAGGAGAACCAAAAGAGCAGGAGAAAAGAACGAGATGATAGGAAGAAATTCTTTGCTCGGAGCGGTTAGACGCTGGCAGTGCTGCCCAGAGCTGTGGGTGCCCCATCCCTTCAGGTGCTTCAGGCTTTGCATGGGCCCTGGGCAGCCTGAGCTGCCGGGGGGCAACCCTGCTCACAGCAGGGGGTTGAGGCAGGATGATCTTACAGGTCCTCTCCAACATAAGCCACTCTGTAATAAGGAATTTGGGCTGCATGTGGTACCAGAGAGGGCTTCACAGCCTGCCAAGTCCCATGGGCTATTTATCTTGGCTTGCCTCATGCTGAGCTTGGTCCACTGTCTGAGGAAATCCAGATTGTTGCCTGCAGTGTGAACAGTGCCTTTTGAAGGTGGAGATTATAGGGGAGGGGGCAGAAAGTCTCAGAGTGACTATGGCTCCTGAGCACCCATGCTCTTGGCAATCTGCATCAAGACTGGTGGACCTCAAGTTCCTGCAGTAGGACATCAGTGTGGTGTGGCTGGAGCCTACCAAATCTGAAGCCCTGCAAAAAAAACCCTAGTCTGTGTGAAGTAGTAACAAACACCACCACAGGTAAGTCAAAGAAAACTTCCTCCCTTGCACTAATGCTGATCTCCAGCTTGTGTAGCTTTAAAACAGTGCATCAAAGAACTCAAAAATGGGGGAAGACCAACACTTGAGCCCCTTAAATGTGGGTGTTTGTCCTTGCACATGTGTACAGTGGTGCCCTCAAAGCCCAAGCATAATGAGGCCTTCTCTGCCTGCTCAGCTGGCTGGCTCCTATCTCCTGCAAATTTTGCTCTTCCCAAATCCCAGCCACCACTTTGAATCTCCAGTCACTGTTCCCTTGCAGTCTCTGATTAAACTCTGATATTTTTTTTCCTTTTCCAAAGTGAGCTATGCTCTGGTGATGGCAGATGCAAGGCAAAGTATTGCATTCTCTTTCCCACTGCACATCACATCTCATGAGTTTTCAGAGTTAGCAGCATCCCCCTGCACCATGGGTGAGCTTTGTTTTAGTGCACGTGCCAAACTTTTCAAAGCATTGATTAATTCTCATCTGCTCACTCTGTAGTGCTCCATGGAGGAGGAGTTAAAAAAAAAACAGTGGCTTGAGCCACTCACGGTGATGACACATGGAAAGAAAAACAAACCATGCATCAATTCCATTACTTTGTCTAAACTGGGTTTGTTTCTCACCCAGTAATAAAGACAGAGGGTTTTCCTGCCCTGTCTGCTTGGGTTCTGATCCAGCTTCTTCATTTGCTGCAGAAATTCAGCAAAACTGGGAAACAGCACTTCTGCCTTGAGAATAAAGGTAAACAGAGCTCAAGCCATAAAGGTCTGAGCTGGTTTGCATTCAGTTCAGCTCTGGGTTCTGTACTGAATGTGGAGAGCCAAGGTCTCATCCTGCAGACCCCAGGTGACTTCAGCCACCCACCCCCTGGCCCTAATGGGATGCAGGGATCTGGCTGCAATACTCTATCTGCTATGGGGACATTGCTGGAGGTGAGGGTGTGGGTGGGAGGAGAATTGCTAGGTGACGCTTTGAATGCTATCAGTGGGGGGGGGGGGGGGGGGGGGGGAAGATGTGGAGCATTTATCTTTTATGTTTTACTGCTCCACCTGGTTACCACTCTTTGCATGAGGTATGAGGAGCTCACTGACCCCAGAGCAGCACCCTTTGTGTCCCTTGGAATAAGGGCAGTTTGCAACGTGGGATGCTTACGCTTTGGCTTTCTGCTCCCTGAAGGGAGAGGGAGGGGGAATGAAGCCAGTTTTGCTGTGCCCACACACATCTCTGCCTCTGTGCTGGGTTTTTGTCCTGGAAGAGGGGGAATGGATCACAGGTGGAGCGGTGCAAACCATAGTGAGACCCTGCTGCAGATTTCTGGTGATACATGCTGGGCACATTGCTGATCCCGTATGGACTGAGCCAGCAGCGTGCACAGGAGCTGCATGGTATAGCAGCACCAAGTGCTCTCCTCACTTGGAGATGGGGAAGGGTAAAGCTGTAGGGTGACAATATTTGGAGGGCATCTTCTTTCCTTTTTTTCTGACATGGAAGGACAGGAGGCTGAGCCCTGTGGGGTGGCTGCACAGGTTGAGGAGTGGCACCTGGAGCCTGATGGCATATGGATAATTGTAGAGTTGGTGGGAGCTGTTCTGAGACCTTCTGGAGAGACATAGGTGAATGTGTCAGAGCTTAGCACTGCTCTGCCGCTGCTCAGCTCACAGCTGCTTCGTGCTGACCTGCATGTGGTACCAGTGCCTTTGTGCCAGGGTGTGCTGGGATGCACTGGTTCTGTCCCAGTACCCCAGGGGATGCTGGCAAAGTACTGAGCCACCCATGCTCACCTGTGGCCTCTCCTTGTCTCCAGCTCCCCGAGATATGACTTTGTTACCCACATCATGAGGACCTTCTGGTGACGAGGATGCACCACTGCTAAGCTCACCAGTGGCCATAGGAGTTGCGGATCCCCTAAAACCCTCACAAAGTCGTAACAGCTCCGCAGCTTCCCCTGGGTGGCGACCAGGACGGGCTCAGCGATGGGACAGCGCCGTGGCAGCGGGAAGGCTCCGAATTTCGGCTTCCCGTCCCTGGTGGGACCTCCACCCCCCGGGGGGTTCCTCTTCCCGAACCCGGAGTTCTGTCGATGCGGTGCCCATTCCTCCGCCCGTGGGATTCCCCTCTCCCTCCCTTTTGCCGTTCGTTCTTCTTAAGCGCTGCCCCGGCTTCTTCCCCAAACCCTCATCTCGAGCTTATCCGCCAACGAGGAGCAGATTTCAGCTTCTTTCACTACCGGGAGAGCTGCACCGCCCTCCACTCTATCATTATTACCACTATTTTTCTTTTTTGTCTTTTCTTCTTTTGGGGTTTGCTTTCTTCGAAAGCTCACACGTAGCCGGGGAGGGGCCGGGGCCGTCCGTTCGTGCCCCCTGCAGCCGGGCAGCGCTCCGGCCCCTCGAGGCGTGGCGGGGCCGCTGCTGCGGGCGGGCGGGCAGGAGAGCGGGGAGGAAACTTCTTTCGAGTGGGGTGGAGAGGGGAGGGTAGGGGGTGGGGGTCGGGCAGGGAGGTATCAGCTCCGGGAAATGTGTCTTGGCAGCAGTCGGACGGGCGCTTCCCCGCAGGTCGCCGCGTTTCTCTCCGCAGCCGCCCGGGGCTCGGCGGCTCCCCCCGGTTCGCAGCCCCAAACCTCGGGGAGCGCGGGGCCGCCGGGGACCGCGGCTGAGCAACCCCGGGGCGGTGGCTGAAGGCGTGGGGCTGCCCCCCCCTCCATCCCCGAGGCCTCCCCACCGGAGCCGCCCAAGGTAAGCGGCCGAACCCCCGACGGCAGCTTTGAGCACTCAGAACCCCAAGCCCCTGCGATGGTGGGGAGAACGCGGGAAGAGGGTTCGGGGAAGCGACGTGCCCCGGGGCTGCCGTAGCTGAGCGCCGCGTGTCCGGGCTGTGTCTGCAGGCGGGCGGTGCGGCCCCTCGCCCGGCCCGGCTCCTCACCATGCTGGACGGCTTGAAGATGGAGGAGACTTTGCAGAGCGCCCTGGACCCGGCCGCCCCCTTCTCTTCTCTGCTGGGTAAGTCGGGGAGACCTAGAGGCTGGAAGCACGGTGGGAGGACCCCGGTAGAGTGGAATCCGTGGGGCTGCTCCGTTCCCGGTTCGTCCCGGCTCGGCGCCGCTGCCCTCGGCCGCGAAGAGCCCCCGGCGACCGCTTCGTTCCGCGGTTCCACGAAACCGTGTGTCCCCCGCTCCAATCGAAACGAAGGCTTTCCTTTCATCCCTTTTCTTTATTTTTTTTCTTCGTTTTCACCCCGCTGCCAAACAACCGCCATCTCTCCGAGCCGCGGCTCCACCGCCGCCTTTCCAAACGGAACGAAATCGGGGCCGATCCCCCTCCCTCGGAGCTCCCCTAAAGCACGGGCCCATCCCCGCAGCCGGGAGCAGCGCCTCGCACTCTCCTCTCCCCCCCGCGGCCCACCCGAGACCCCCAGCCCCTTTCCGACCCGCGGGAACGCGGCGGCGGCGACTCCTTCGGTCCGTTCCCGTCCGCCCGGCGCTGCCACCAGCCCCATCCCGCAGGCAGAGCCGCGACGCCCCGCTCCGTGTGCGAAGGGTGCCAGCGGGTCATCGCCGACCGCTTCCTCCTGCGCCTCAACGACAGCCTGTGGCACGAGCGCTGCGTGCAGTGCACGTCGTGCAAGGAGCCCCTGCACACCACCTGCTTCTACCGAGACAAGAAGCTCTACTGCAAGCTGGACTATGAGAAGTGAGTGTCGTCCCCTTGTCCCCTTCCCTTTGCCCCCGCTCTGTTCCCACCCGCAAAGCGCTCGGTGGCCCCGTGCTCCCATCCCCTCTCACCGCGTCCCAAAGGCGTTGGCATCGCTGTGATGTGATTTTGGTTCTCTCTCAACGCACAGCAGCACCCACCTCCCTGGGGGGGTTCTTCCCTTTTTTAGAGTTGTTTCGTTGCCTTTGGGAATTTAGAAACCTTTTGTCGGGAGTTGGTGAGAGCAAAGCCGTGGAGCAAAAAGCACTGAAAAAGGGGAAAAAAAAATCCCCTCTTTCTTCATGTTATTTTCCTCTGAGCATCCGGAGGAGGAATGTTACAATCTCTCCAACCCCCGTTCCTCGCTGGGCTGTTTCCCCGGTGCCCTCCAGGCAAGGTGACACGTCGGCCCCCTCCACTCGGATGGGGATGCCGAGACACAGGGCAGGCACGGGGTCCTGCTGGGCTCAGTGCTTGCTGCTGTGCGCCGGAGCCTTCCCCTGCACCAAAGCAGGAAATCGGATATAGGTGTCCAAAGCTTCTCCTTTGGAAAATGTGGGGCTGGGGGGGAGGGAGGGCTCTATGTGTATGAGGAATGAGGATGGGAATTTTTTTATATATATGTATTCAATTTTTTTATTATGTATATGTGTGTATATATATTATACATATAAAGAAAGCCAGTGGGAATAGGGAGAAAGTTGCAGAGATTCCTTCTCCTGCAGCTGCTTTCTATTCCGCATTCTGCTCCTGCTATCACCGCTGCTCCATGATATTCTGCTGGGGGCCCCACCGGAGCCCCCCACATCTGTGCCATGGGGTCAGGGGCTCCTTGCCCTGCAGAATTCAGCGTTGGGCCGCATGTCCCTCTGTACCCTCTTGGTTCTCCTGGCTGGCTTTGGGGCTGCTGGATGTGCTTCTGGGCTGGCTGCTGGTTGTTTCCTGAGGCAGCTGTACGCGGGCCGGGCTCCTCACTATGGCAGTGGCACACATTGGAGTGCTGTGATTTTACTCCCAGAGGAGAAAAACTTCTCTGGCTCAACGCTGGGACCAGCCCTGCTTGGTGCCTGCCTCACTTTTCCTCGGTCCTGTATTGCAGGGCTGATTTAATTGCTATGGATACAAGGAAAATTGAAAGCAGAATTTGTGCGCACGGCCTTGTTTTCAAGTGTTTACGGAAGAGTGGAAGAATGAGCTGCCGTGGGGTGAAAAGGAGAGCGCTGCGTTTTAGGCAAAAATTTTGCAGAGATTGGGTGTGCTGCTTGCTTGGCTGTAGAAATTCGGCTATCGGTTCTCCTGGGTTTCCAATGCAATTTACTACACATTTTCTTCTCTAACTGTTCCTCTGCTTGGAGCACGTAGAGGGAAATGGGGTGAAATATTGCTGCAAAAAAAAAAAAACAACAACGAAACAAGCCCTTCCAGCTTACAGCATGCATATGTTTTGCTGCCGCGCGTCCCCGTGCTGGGGGCTGCAACCCAAAATCCTCCTCCTATATCTCTCAGCCACAAAAGAAATTCCCTTTCACTGTGCCTCTCACGCAGCAGAGCACCCGGTGCCATAGGGTTGGATGAGAATGAGTGGAAAAAGGAAACAGTCATAACTATTTCTGCGCTCGGGTGTAGTTGTGCTTGCTCTGGGTGTTTCCCGGCTGTGTTGCGGCTGCTCCTGCCTAGGCGAGATGGGGACATGAAGGACACGGGGCAGAGCCTCATGGAGCACTGTGGCCTTGTATATATTCTGTATATATAATATATTTTTTGCTCAAACTGCCTGTTCTCTTCTGGCTGGGCTCTCCCCATTGCCAGAGCGTCAATGGCGATGGTGTTGGAAGAGCTGCTGGGGCTGATGAATTGGGAACAGCAGCAGCACTTGATGCCCCATGCAGGCTAGGAATTAGTGTGGCCTCAGTCATGCTGCAAGGATCCTCCTTGGGGTATGCTGAGGTTTGTTGTTTTTTAGTTGAAAGAAGGATTGGTGGCTGTTGAGACGCTTTGCTGAAGAGCAGTGGGTGCGGTATTTTTTGACACTGGTATGTTTTATCAAAGAGCCACATATGCGGTATTTTTTGTCATTGGGATGTTCTTCTGAATAGCAGTAGGTGCGGTACTGCACGACATTGGGGCATTGTACCAAAATAATAGGTGTGATGTTTTCCTCACTCCATTCGTTCCAAGGCTGTGGAGGGTTAATGGCCAAGCATGGGACTGCCGAGCTATGCGTTCAGTTATAAATACACCCGTGGAAAGTGTTGCAGGGCAGTTTTAAGCAAGAGGCTGATTTGCTGGACGCTCGAAATTGATGAATCATTTATTAAACCAGATGTTTTGCATTTCTTAATCTTTCGTGAAGAGGTCAAGAACCTGCAGAGAGATGGATTAAAGACTGGGGATGCTGGGCTGGGTCTCGGTATCTCCTTGGGGCATTTCTCAAGGAGCTGGAGTGGCCTTGGGGGAAGCTGGGGGCCGGTGCCCCCCATGCTATACAGTCCGTGCAGAGCCGTCATGCGGGAGATTTCTTGACCTACACGCTTAGGACAATGCAAATTTGGGACAGAGGACATTTGTTACGGAACATCTCGAATGCCGGCGCTTGGCCAAATCTGATCTATCTGAGGATGACGAGGTTCGGGCTTCACCCTGGGGGTGACGCCATGGGGACAGCCCCACTGCAGGGTGATGCAGGAGGTGAGGGTGGGCTCTGGAAGCCCCTGTGCCCATGAGCAGCAGCGGCCATGCCGAGGGGCGCAGCTGGGGAGCGCGGCGACGGCGTGCCGGCTTGGCACATCCCCAGCCGCGGCGGGCGGGAGCAGATGGCCAGCACGGCTCGGAGCAGGCTGGCATGCGGGTCCCCGCCGCCGCAGCACTGCACTCCCCGGCCGGGGCAGGCAGTTGTGTGATGCCGGGGCCGTCTGCGCACTGCGTGATGGCTCTGTGCTGCTGCCAGCATCTGCGGAGAGGTGCGAGTCCCAGCTCCTCTACTCCTCTCCTGGGGTCCTGTGGGTGTCTCCATGCATGGAAGCGTGATGGTAAAGAAAATCCCCTCCTGGCCTTGTGTGCAAAAGAAAATGCCTGCAAGTTAAACTTGTAAATCTTGGGTTGGAAAAAAAACAGTCCCTTTGTTTGGGAGGGGTGCTTTTGGGGGCACAGCCTCTGGGAGGGCCCTTCCTCAGCTGCAGGAGATGTCAGAGGGGGTGAGGTCCTAACATGGGGTCCTGCCTGCACTTCCTCCAGTCTCTCTTCTGACCCTCCCCATCCTTCCTCACCACTTTCTGTTCCCACTTACCCTTTTTTCTGCTGCAAACCCCACTTTGAATTCAGCCTTGGCCCCATAACGAGGGTGTCTTTGGTGCCTTATCCTTGCCCATAGTTAGGTTTGTGCCTTATGATTAACATCGTGTCTAACAATCCCCAAAAGGAGCAATAGTCTCATGTGACAAAGCTCCTCACCACCCTTCCTGCTGCGCTGGGGACCATCAGCATGCAGCGATGGAATCTATGTAGGGTGTCCGTAGATTATAGGATTGCTTCCAATCTTTGTGAATTTGGGGTCTGAATTGAGTGTTCTCCACTTGTGGTGAGTGCCAAAGCGATGTGTTCCGGACACCCTTAATGCTGAGGATGCTTGAGGAAAAGGAAGCTGGAGGGATGTGGAAGTAAGAGGTGTCCCAGGCACTTTTAGGTGAATTTATCTAAGAAAGATTCAAATAGCATTGCAGTGATTTGAGCACCTTCCTTGGGCATGGCTTTCCAGACTTTCTCTGGGTTTGCCTGGTTTTTGTGTTGTGCATGCTGACAGGTTTTCCACCTTCACAGAAAGTTGACCAAAGGCAGTGTTGCAGGGACTGTAACTTCTGAGAGAAGTGAACTATGAGGATGGCCAGAACCTGGGAAAACCCCCTAAAAGGGCAGTGCCATCCATGCAGAGCCAGCAACACTCCTGCCCCACTGCATCCATCCTCCACTGCACCATCTCCGCTCCCTTCCCCTCTCCTTCCCTCGTGGGCTCCATTTCCGAGCACCACTCCCGGGGAGAGCTTTCTGTCCTTGACAGCGGAACAAATGCTTTTTCACGCGGCCATCGTTCCTCTGCCCATTGTCCTCTTCCCGGCCTCCGCCTCTGCCGCCACCGTGGAAAATCCCTGCAGGGAACCACCGCCTCCCGGCCCCAAACCCCTCCGGGCATGGCTGCCAGACCCTGTGTGTGCTGAGAGCCCCTGGCTCTGGAGCAGCTGAGCAGGAAGAGGGAGGCTGGATTGCTGTCTTTGCTATTGAAAGCTCAGGGAAGCGTTTGGATGAAAGATTTGGAAGCAGGAGATAGTTTGACAACAGCGCTCAGACACAGCAATTTTTTATTAGAGAGAGGCAGGGTTTTTCCCTCTAGATGCCCCTATCCTGAATACATAGGGGTGTTATGATTGCTGACATTTCTGCTCAGCACTTGTTGGCACTGTTAAAAATACTTAATCCTGCAAAAGAATGTGTGAAGTAGAGATAGTCTCTGCAGACTTGGCCGAAGCCATGGGTGGAAGCCTTCATGGCTGGGCACTGGTGGTCTCCAGTGTGATAGGATGGCTCTGACTCACTCATGGACAATTGGGTTGGCAATGGTGAAATGCAGTGCTTAATTATGTATATCTGCCGGGCAGAGCACTGGAGTGCTGTCGAGCATCGTCCTCTTAAACAGTGCTGTGGGTGTGGGAGCTTGTTTAGGAAAGCCATTAAGTGTTTGAATCTTCTTGATGCCTGCTCAGGTGAATGTTGCTCCTTCCTTCTGCATCCATAATTACAAAAGAGTGAGCCCCAGTGGGCTGGCTTAAAAGTTTAATGATGCTTAAAGTCTTCCAGATCGGAGCCTGAGCTTGCTTCGGCTTTGGCTTGAGGTGAAACAGAAGGGAAGAGAGGTTTCTTGCATGCAATGCCTTGAGGATATGCAAAACTATGAAGATGGGAGGATTGGGTATGGAGATGGGTTGGGAGAAAGTGATGGGACAGGAGATTCAAGATGAGTGAAGGACCCTTATGGTGTCCTCTTAGGTCTGTGTGAATGAAGGGTGAGCTCTGAGGTGATTTTTAGGCTCTTCAAGCAAGTGGGGAGGAACCATCTGTACTGTGAGTGTGATGCAGCTGGGGATGCGGCTGCTTTCACGAGGCCACTTTTCCATGGCCACCAAAGCACCCCATGGCACACTGGTGCCATGGTGAGTTGGTGCCACCCATCCCATAGGAAGTCACATGGCAAGGCTAGAATGAACCTGGAGAGCTCAAATCCACCCGGCTCTGCCGGGATGGCCCACCCCTTCCTGCAGAGAAAGCACAATTTTCCTGCCAATAACGTCTCTTTTTACTATTTCCAACGGCACAATAACAATCCCAGCAACTCCCTGAACCCTTGGCTTTTCTACTCAACCTGCCCCCACCCCGTGCTGATTTATTTCGCCTGTTTCAGGCGATCCTGCCTCCAAACACCAGCCCTGGTCCTTCCCTCCCCATCCCGGCGCCGGCGGAGCCTCGTGCGTCACGTCCAGCTCCATCCGTCGGGGAAAGCGTTGTGGGTGAAAGGTGCTAACGAAACGAGAGCCGAGCCCACGCCTTCCCCTGCAGCCTCCTGGAAAAAGGCAGCAAAAGGCAACCGCCAGCACATCCTGCCGGAGCTGCGTGGCTTTTTCTTTTCCATGAGGATTAGTGGTTCAAGAGCGGGGATTTTCAAACTGACAAGCCCTTGGCAGAGAAATAATTATGGACTTTTTTAATGCTTTGTGTTTCTTAAGTAGTTCTAAATGACTTTATCCCTCGAGGCATTTTTTTTTATTTTTATTTTTAATAAATTCACAAAAAGGGGAAGGAAGGTGGGGGGTAGGGGAGGGGGGGAAACATGTATTTCTTCAACGTCCTTAAAAGTATGTGAGATGTTTGTGGAGTTGCTGGAGTCGCAGCACTATGGTTTTTGCGTGCCTCTGTTTAACTGCAGCCAATCCACCAGAGTTTCTTGGACGGCGATGCTTCAGAAACCGGAGATGGAGGGAGATAGATGTGGTCATTTCTTGGCCATCCCAGGAATGTGGGTTTCTGCCTTGGCCGTGGGTTCCTGGGGGCTCTCACCCCGCTCCTTTCTGCAGGAGACGATTTCTGGATCCAACAGAGTTGCTTTTCCACGTTGTTTGCTCATGTTGAGCTGTGTACAAGTGGTGCAGAGGGTGCAGGATGTGAGCCTAACAATGGCCAGGCTCTGCTGTGCCTTTATGGAAGCAAGGGAGCCTGTGATGGAAGAGAGAGGGTGGCATTTGGGGTCATTAGATGCACTCAGTTTGAGGGGCAGCGATGCCCATGTCCTGCAGATGGGACAGGTGACTCTGTGCTGCCTGTCCTGAATCTCCTGACCCCAGCTACAATTCCTCAGGTTGGAAAAGCTTTTTTTTTTCTTTTTTTTTTTTTTTTCCCCCTCATCTTTCCCCAACCAGACGCTGTGAATCCCACTAAAACTTCTGACTGGGGCAGGGATTACGTGCTCAGGTTTCAGCCCTTGTCTGTGAGCGGTGTAAACTTTCGGCCAGCACTCGAGTGACATTTTGTGGGAGATAGGAAAGTATTAAGTGTTGGGCCCTGCAGATAAAAATAGCTGAACACACTTTCTGGCTTCTCATGGCTGCTCTGGCCTGGACCCATTACTTCCACGCTTCCCACCTGCTCTTTTCTTTGCGTCATGTGCTGGGACACCCATGACATGACCCAGCTGTGTCCCCTTCAGGTGTCCCCACCTGACTCCCACCAGCATCACAGGGGATGTGGCTGGAGCAGTGCTGCCAAATCCCCACCAACAGCTTCTCTTGGGTTTGTGGGGCTGGAAGGTAATCCCTTGCTCACCTTGCTTGCTGGGAGCCTGCCCCAAATGAATGCGGCACCCCCTGAAACCCGTAGCTTAGAGCAGGTGCCCCAGATCACCTGTTCTCCCAACCCTGATGTAGGAGCACTGCCCATCATGGGAATCTTTGGCTGTGCACATGTCCTGTCTGTTTTCCCTGTTGCTGTGTTTCAGAGCCGATGTTTTCATCCTGAGGTTAGGGCCAGAGCTGGCTCAGGGCCCCACAGCAGTGTGGGCAGATCTGACTCTTTGTGCTCCAGAACCTGGGGCTGAGGCCAGCCAGAAGGGACAAGGAGAAAGAAGAGGAAGGGCAGGGTCTAGCTTGCTCTGCCCTGGGACCAGCCCTGTGATAGAGGTGCTCTTCAGGCCTCTCTAAAAATGCCAGCCTGGCTCTGGAGGCCCTCTGGTGTAGTGGGAAGGGAGGCTTTCAGCTTCAAGAATCTCTTATGGTTTGGGAAACTGCAAGAAGTTGGCCTCCGAGGATCAGCTCTTTCCATGTCGTTCCTTGAGGGGTGCCTCCATTCCAGATTGTTGCTCTTGCAATATCTGCTGGCATGCTGTGCACCTCAAGAATCATAGAATGGTTGGGTTGTAAGGGGCCTCAAATCTCCCCAGCTTCATCCCCTGCCATGAGCAAGGACGTCCTCTGACAGGTCAGGCTGCCCATGGCCTCACCAACCTGGCCTTGGGCACCTCCAGGGACAGGACATCCATGTGGACCTCCTTCCTTGCAGCCCATTAGCTGTAGGCTTATTTAAAAGACCATTCCCAAACAAATGATGGCATATGAGAGCGGCATTGATGGGAACCTCTTGACATGTATGCTGCCAGCCCACCAGCTACAAGGACCAAGTCGGTCATCTGGAGCCCAACCAGTGTGATGGCACTTGGCTGCTTGCACTGGTGGGCGATTCCTGAGCCCCTGCCAGGAATTCCTCCAGTGGGATTGGGAATGCTCTCGGGTGTTAAATTTGTCTGACAGCGTGTCCTCTCTGAGCAGAGCCCGCCGTGCATTGGGACCTGTCATATGATGCCAACCATCTCAGCCCTGTGCTTCAAGGTCAGCAGGGAGCTTGGGTACTGGGGCTCTTCCTGGCCCCTTTTTGGGAGCCTGAAAACCAGGGCTGTTTCACACTGTTGGGTACCTGCTCTATGCTGATCCCGTGTATGTGCATCACATGTGGCACACAGAAAACATTCCCCGACTTCAGGACTTCCCCAAAAGCTGGAGAAATCATGCTGGACGGCATTTACTGGTCCTTCTCTGGGAAGAGGCAGTCCCTCTTGTAACAAAACTGGTCGTATAAAACCATTGTGAGGGGCCCTTTGGATGGCTTGTTAAATAAGAATTAGTGGGGGTTTATAATATTAATGGACAATTGGCCCTCGCAAATTCTCTTGTTACAAGAACATTTCATTTATAATTTGAATCCAGGTTGGGATGTGCTGAGAGATGCTCGAGCTGTGCATGAGGGTTAATGCGGTGCTCACTCCTGCCAGAAAATAATAGAAGCCAGGGACTGGAGCAGGAAGGATTAGGGAGAGGATGTGCACGAGTCGGGCTGCAGCTGCTGGGAGTCTTGTGCAGAGGGTATGGCTGGAAATCATTGCTTGCTGATGGCTGAGGGGGGCTGATGTGGGAAGGGAGCATGGCTCCTGGAAGCAGGGGGCTCAGCATCCAGAGGGTGGTTTTGGTGGGGAGGCTGTGTTGGTCAGAAAGGAGAAAGCTCTGTTGGAAAGGTTCTACTGCCTCTGCTTTCCTTGTGCTGCCGTTTTTTTGTTGTAAGAAGGGAGTGATGGACTCCAGGGGTGAGGATTTGGGAGTGAGCCAATAGGGATTTGGGGGGTTAACTGAGAATGCTGGGATCCAGGGATGGGGACTTTTGAGGTGAGCAGATGATGATGAGCTTTGGGGGTGAGTAGGGGATGATGATCTCCAGGGATGGTGTTTTTGATGTGAGCCAACTAAATTGGATTCCAGGGATGGGAGTTTTGGGGGTGAACAGAGAATGTTGGGCTCCAGTAATGGGTTTTTATGGTGAGCTAACCAAGCTGAGCTTCAGGGGAGGGGTATTTCAGCTTTCTCCAGGATGCCTGGTGAGTATACAGGGAGCTTAACTTCACTGTAGCCTTATCTTTGTTGTCCAATTGTTCTTAAAATCTCCAGGTGCCACAATAAGGAGTTTTAATAAAGTCCTCCCCTGCCTGTAGGTGGGAGCATTTCTGGCTCCAGGCTGATCTGGAAGATTCTCAGATCACGTCAATGTTATCTGTGCTGTTTCCCAAAACACCCCCCTCAAACTGGCTCAGGAGTCCCATCTCTCAGGGTTACAGGTGTGTAAGAACCCCAAGAAGAAGCCCCATCCACGACCTCCTCCTTGAGGATTACGGCAGCATCTGAACTCCCCAAAGTGAGGCAAGGCATTATGGCCCTTGCCCAAGAGAAGCATGTTGCTTTTGTGGCAACTATTAATTGCTTCCTGAATTTAAAAAGCACAAACAAACACACTTGCCAGGGGATGAGTTACCCGGCGCGTAAATGCTCTGCCATTAATGCACTGCTGACCCTGACAATGATGCGAGCACCAGAAGGGCTTTCAAAGAATTTACCAGAAACCATTTCAGAGGAGGTTGTGTTGTAAATCCTTAAGTGACGGGATGGAGGGAATTAGGTGAGATAATAGTTTGCAGAAACTGGGCGCGATTCCCCGTTGAGGACCTCGAGGCTATTAGAAGCATGGCGAGGTTAGGCTCTGTCCCAGCAACCAAGGAGGGGTTTTACAACCTGGAAAACGAGATTAGTGGGGTGGCTGCTGGGCTGGATTCACACAACACTACAAGGAAGGCTGGAGGGGAGAGAAGAGGGGTGCTGTTATATCTGAAGCATATCGGGATGCTGCCTTCAGCCTCCCTCATTTGAAAGGGGCACTATGGGGAGGGGGAAAAGTGCTTCACCTGTGGCAGAAAGTATTTCCCAAATCCAATATCTATGCAATGAGAAGTGCTGCACTGGGAATTGCACATCCTTTGATGGGGGAAGAACGCAGCCTCTTGTCTGCCTCGAGCCCTAATAACGGCCTTTCTGCCTGCTTGAGGAACTGAGGCTTGAAAAAGCAAGTCCAGCTGGTGATTGGGTGCCCCGGGAGGGTGCAGCATCAGCCCATTCAGTGACATGGGGGTCCCCTTGCCTTGCCCAGCCCAGGAGGTGTCAGGTTGGAAGGTGTTCAGCAGGTTGTACAATAATCAGTAGGTTTCAGAGTTAACACTCTGTGAGAGGGAGCAGGAAGGATTGCCTAGGAGGTGACAGTGGCGGGCTCCATAGCCTGGGGGGCTCCATGGTGCTTTGATTCAGACTGTTAGTTCTTAGGTATTTATTTGCCAAGCTCTTGGGAAGGCTCTGACTTTGCATGAGAGCACCTGCATCTCCCCACACCATGCTGGGCTGGGAAATGAGGAGAGCATTTTAACCAAGTGAAATCCCAACCCTGCAGATGGGAAGAGTCCTCATGACCCACAGCGCCAGTGAAGCCAATGGCAAGTTTTAGGGTCTCAGGACTTCATAAACTGGATGTATCCAATATTTTCTATATCTCACTCCATAGAGGAGGATGCACAGTCCTCTCGGCTTGCTGTCCACAGGCAGGGAGGAGGAGAGCATCCCGCCCCGGCCATTTCTGGACGAGTAGGTCATCTGGGCGTGGGAGGGGGACGGTGTCCAAGGCAGCCTGGAGAGGCTGAGCTCTGGGTGTACGAGCGATTTGGGGGAAAGTGAGAACGGATTTCTTATGAGAGAGGAATGTGAGTTTCCTCCTTCACATATGTCTCCCGTTCTTCCAGTTTGCAACAAAAGTCATCCCATTGCCCAAGACCTGGCAGTGAGGACAGCCCAGGAACAGCCCACAAATCATTGCAGAGCATCTCCCTCCTCCCCTTCTGCCTCTAGCTACTCGTGCATCAGGAACCTCTTCTAATCCCCATTTGGGTGATAAAACTCCTGCCCTTTCCTGATGCAGGGCTGCTGCGTGGCCAAGAGACTCCTGAATTTGTGTGTGCTCTAGCACCAGTCCTAGTTCCGGTGAAAGGAATGGACTTGTCCTTAGATCCTCCAAAGGGCCAGGGGAAGGCCTGGGGTGCTGTGACATCAGTGCTATGGTGAGGACGCAGTGACAAGGCTGGCACAGATGTATTTTAGGGACAAGGTAGTATTTAGTCAGCTTGGGTGCTCAGCTTATGGAAGCGCACACGGCATTGCTTATCCTTTGTCTTTCTGTGATCTCTCTCCAGGGCCCCCTTCCCATCTTCTCCAGTTTATTATCTCCTGCTAATGTTATTAACATGCTAATTAAGTCCCTTGTTGCGATCACCGATGAAGATGTCAGATAAAGGCCGATTCTAGACCCAATCCCTCACATTGCCCTTTTTCTCTACATTATTTTCCCATTGCTGACATTGTTTTATATGTTTGCTTCACAAAGGGATGCTCTCCTCTTTCCTCCTCCAGTAAAGGCTCTCCCAGATGTGGTTCACAAAGCCTGCAGGGGCAGGTCTGCAACGCTGGTGTCACCAAGAGGAGTTTTCTGGTTGACCCCAAGGGCAGAACAGTCGCAGGAGGATCCAGTGACGTCCAGGAGCAGCATTTGCCATCACGCGCTCAGCAGCTCAGTCACCTCCCCACGCACATGGCTATAAATAGGGGGGCAAAGAGATGGTGAAACTCGGGGCACCCATGTCTGAGGGTACCACTGAGGTACAGGGGTTGCAGCGTGATGTGGGACTGTACGATGCAGGCAGGGGGGTAGAATGTGGCTCTTGACCGATTGCGAATGGATCAGGGTCAGGAGGTTGACTGCATGCCAAAGAAACCCAAAGGGATAAAATACGGTCTCTGCACTGGCTCTTAGCAAACAGCACGTGGGCTGAAATCTGCCGGATAAATTTATGCCCTGTGAATTGTTCACCCAGCTGCAGTGAAGGGACGGCCGGACCCAAAGCAAACCAATCACCATATGTGGTGAGCATGCTGCTGGGGCTGACCTTCTGTGGGCTGAGGGACAAGGGCCAGGGGTGACATCGCAGGGATGTCACCGGGAAGAAGGGATGCGCTCGATGTGACGGGGGGGATGTGGCTCTTGCTGCCCTACATGGATGCAGTGCTAGGTACCAGACGTGTGCCCTCTGTCTTCCCCCTCCTCCCCATACCTTTGCCTGGGACTGTGACTTTTGGCACGGGAGGGACATATTTAGCAGTGTGCTTCCAATGCATACGACCACCCTGTCACCTCCGCCCGCGCTGAGTAATGGGATCCGTGGTGGCCTACCCCATGCCTGCCCCAGGCAAGTGCTGTATGCAGTCTTTCAGTGAAAGAAATGTGGATTCTGATGCTCTGCTATGGGTAGGTGGCTTTGGGGGTTGATGGATTCAATCTACCTTGCTACGTCTGTTTGTGTTGTCAGTGGTATCTGTTGGTTGTACTCATTAGGTTTCAGAGTGAACAGGGAGAACCCCAGCAGTGAGTCAGTGCCTGCAAAGCTTTGCCTTGCCGCAGTGCTGTGTGTTGTCCTTTTGGCTGATGTCTTCCTTGGGGCCCTCGAAGCCCCTCGTGAGCTTCCACAACACTGTTTTGGGGCCAGGAGATCCTCCTGGTGTGGGGCCGACAGTGCTGAGCTGCCTCTGCTAATTGGTACAACTAATATTTGTTTTGCAAACGCGATTGAGGGGAAGAGGGATT
Source organism: Tetrao urogallus (assembly GCF_951394365.1). Lineage (NCBI taxonomy): Eukaryota > Metazoa > Chordata > Aves > Galliformes > Phasianidae > Tetrao > Tetrao urogallus. Next base: position 24,241,621 of record NC_136818.1, read on the forward strand.
GTGAGAGCCAGAAATCCAATTGACCTGTAAAAAACAGATACGGTGTAAAGGGAATCCTTCCCCTGCCAAGCAAATATTTAGAAAGGAGAAGCAATAAAATGAATAAGCAACAAAGTAATATCCTGCCTCGCCGGGGGCTGCAGGGAAGGGCTGTGATAACCCCGTGTGAGCAGGAGGCAGGAACCCGTCTCCTGGAGAACGCGTGTTTGCTTTTCCAGTCCAGTGTAATTATTTTATTCTATTATATAAATATATACAAGTATACATTATAGAGATAATAATTATCTGTATATGTGATTAAATATTGTATGGCGTATCATGCGCAAGTAAAGGAAGGGAGCTGAGGTCGTGAGGAAGCGTCGTATGAGCTTCAGTGCTGAGCACTTGTAGGATCCCTGAGCATTGTCCCTTTGATGGACACTGACTCTTACACTTGTATCGGGGCCTGAGGCTGCTTCACACTTGCAGGTAGCAACTAGAGTATGAGCGTTGAAGGATCAGCACTGCACTTTTCTGGTTACTGATAACTGCGGGGCTGCGCTCCTGTGAATGCTCTGAGCTGTTGAATGTGAAGGGTTTTTTACTCTTGGGAGCATGCATGGGAGAGGGCTGCAACATGAGATGAGCTCGAGTTGGGGGGAAAAGACAGGTTAAATGTAATGTTGTTTCAGAAGAATATTTCCATTAATTCAGAGCTCATGCAAAACCCCGTTCCAACAGTAGCTACCCTGAGGCTGAGCCCATAGAGATGCAGGATGCAGCCTGGCAAGATGCAGTTTGCCATGCTGGTCCCGAGCAGCTGGCTTCTATTTCAGGCTGAGCTGTCTCTGTTTAGATTTCATCCAGCCCAGTGGTTTTTACAGCCACTGGAGCACCGGGAAGCACCCTGCAGCACCGCAGGATATTGGCTACTCTGTGCTCATGCCTACAACCCGCATGAGTTGGAAGTGCCTTTTTTTTTTTTCCTTCTCTATTTTATTAATCTTCCTTTTGAAATTCTGCAGGGAAATTCACTGCTCATTTATTTATTTGTTTGTTTGTTTTCATTTTTCAACCTGAAGAAGGGGGTGGAAATCGCTCTTCTTCTCCCCCAGCAACCCAGCGCGCCGCCAGCACCCCACAGGGCAGGAAAACGAGCACGCTGTGGGGTCATCCAGCATTCCTGCTTTCTGGAAAGCAAGGGGAAAAAAAAAAAAGAAAGAAAGAAAAAAGGATTTTAAGAGAATCACATTTTAATCTGCCAAAAAATGAATGGCATCAACAACATTTCCCTCTCTACCGATGCACTGCCCAGAGCCACATTGGGCTGCTGGTGGCCGCGGTGCATCGTCCTGCTGGTGGTGGCTTTGCTGTTCCATCGTTTGCCTCCCCATTAATCTCGGTGCAAACAAAGGCTCTGAAAAGCTCCTGGGGGTCCGTTGAAATCAGCTCTTTCTAATAATGGCTGTCGACCTCTCCGTGGAAGCGCCGCTCCCCTAGGAAAGGACGCAGAGCGGCGGCCGCGCGCTGAAATATGGTGGGGTGTAATTAATTCTGACCTCTGGCTCCCGTGCGCTCCTCTCGATATTAAATTGGAGCGGTGATATTGTGGGGTTTCAATTATCCCTCTTTTCTTGGGGGCATGGTGGGGTGGGAGCGGCTGAGATGCACTCCACTCCCCATGTTCTTCCTGAATGGAGATGCTCAGTGGTGCTGCATGGGGCTGTTACCCTTCCCAGTGGTGCAGGATATTATAGATGGGAGTCCCCAAAATTCAGTGCTTTATGGCTTTGCTTGCCATAGAGCTTGCTTTCTGCCTGTGCTTTTGGCTGCGTGTAGAGCTGGGAAGCGGTTTGCACTACAGGGCAGGAACTGGGATGTAGGTTTGGTGAAATGCTTCTTGGGGTCCCCATACCCAGCAGTAAGAGGGGATTACTGGGAAGCACAGTTGCTTCATCCCCCCACTGCTCTGGGATGTATCCAGCCAGTGGGACAGAGCCGGGTTGGGGGGAGGAGAAGGGAAATTAAACAACAACAACAAAAAAAGGGAAACAGCACTTGCTGCAAAGCGAGCGAATTCCCCAATAAACCCGAATCTGCTGAGAATACATTTTACAAACATGCAGCTAAGTTGGCTGCTTTTGTTTGGGCGTTTGTTAAGCATTAACTAAAGAATGCCATGGTCCAGCCTGCTCGGTGTGAAATCTAATTCTCCCCCTTTCTGGAGCCATGGCATGGAGTGCTCAATTTTTTTCTCTCTGTAGGACTGCAGCCTTCTGGTACTGCGGCCAAAAACCACTCATATTTTAGCAAGCTTAGCCCAGGCGCCGTTGCCAGGCAGTAAAGGGAACACTTGTCCGCCTCGGGGGGAGGAGGGGGCAGCAGGGAGACAGAGGGGTCAGGGGACAGCCCGGGGCATGGGCTGGGGGAGCACTGGCGCCCCACTTTGGGGACCTATGGGGACAGGGCAACCTGGAATGAGCCACATCCCAAACCCAGCGCTGGGTGTGGGGTTGACAGTGATCGGCGTTTCTCCACAGCCCCACTCCCGCTGTCCCCTGTCCTGTGAGTGAGGAGGTGGCTGGGTGCCAGGACATCTCAATTCGGTGGCACTGAGCCCCTCTCCCCGTCCCTCTCGCTGTCCCCATGCATCTGTCCTCTTGGGGGTGAATGTGCCATCCCACCCCCTGGAAGAAGCCATGCCCCATGGCTTTCCCTGCCCTAAGGATGGCCCCTGTGGCTGGGGCTGACCAGAGAAGGGAACACGGATGCTGCAAAGAGCATCCCAGGGGGGTGTGAACCCACCCGGCAGAGCTGCACCGAAACCAACCTCAGTGGTGTTTGGGATTTGTCCGTCAGCGTTGAATATCACTGTTCTCAACCCGGAGGAGCTCCCGTTTGTATGCGGCGCATGCAGGCAGCTGGAGACAGACAGCAGCCGGGAAGCGCCCGTCAATCACAGCCCCTTTCAAAGCATCACCTCCACATAAAGGAGTACAGAGGGGGCAGCGGGTGCTGCGATGGCCCCATGGGAAAGTGTGGGTCAGGGATGTGGGATGTAGGGTGTATGTTGTGGGATGTGTGATGTGGGACGCAGGACATAGGATGTGCTGCCGTTATGATAGCTTTGGGCTTTGGCCATGTGCAGAAGCTGGCAGCTTTCAGTGATTCTGTGAGGATGGGGAATGCAGAATTGATAAATACTCTCTTCCAGGGTTTTGCTGAGGCTTTCAATGGGTCTGTGAGCACCTGATGGAGCTGTAGGTGACCCTGTCCAGTGCAGGGAGGTTGAACCAGATGGCCTTTAAGGGTCCCTTTCAGCTCAAACCATTCTGTGATTCTTTCATGAAGATCTGCTTGCACTGTCTTAGCAGCTTGTCAGAGGTTTATCACTGAGAGCACAGCAATCCCAACAGGTAAGGCTTGCACTCCATTTAAACAGGATGAGGATGCATTAGCCTGTGGGTACAAATTGCCTCCCTTTGACATAAGAGAGACGTAATGACAGATGGAATGAGCGCAGTGCTGACACTGGGCTGCCTTCCTCATGGCTGGAACAGCTGAAAAGCACAACAGGTACCTTCAGGGACTCTGTGCCCTATCCCTTGAGCCCTCAGCACTCAAGGAGGGTGGGAGTCCTCCCTCCAGCTGTGTGCACATCTGGCAGCTGGGAGCAGTCCCCTCCCGGTGCTTGTCCCAGCGGGCACTGCTGGTCACTGAGGCGGGCACAGATGCCACCAGCTGCTGCCTGCTCATCCCCTCAGGCTTGCACAGCTAGAGATATTGAGACAGTGTTGGGTGAGGAAATGAAAGGAAGACGTTTCCCCCCCCCCCCAATTTTTGATGGGTTTATCCTCTACATCTGTTTCTCTCCTCTAAGCAGCAGGGCTGACTCAGCACTTTGCATTCCTGAGGTGGGTTTTTTTTATTAAGTGTACCCACAAAATAAGGGCTAAAACTGTGGCGCTTGGGCAGGCAGCTCCATTCCTAGAGATCACGCAGGGATGAGGGAGACGGGCAGAGGAACAAGCACGCAGTGCTGCTGGAAGTGTTTAATCAGAGCTCGGTGACCTTTTGTATTCAAAACCAGTAATTCCAGCAGTGAACTGGGGGTCTGAACAGCTGAGGCGAAGCAGTGGTGTTCCCATGCAGGTCCTGCCTGGGGACACATCCAGGGCACCAGGGACACACGTAGATAACCTCAGGATGTGTGCTGACTTCTGCCTTCTCTTTCTGGGTCAGAGTCATCAAAACAGAGAATACTGATGTCATGTTCCCACAGATATTTAAGACAAGGCTGGGTAAGGAGTGAGGTTTTTTTTTTTATTTTTTTTTATGGTATCCAAGCCAAAAGCATAGATGACTGGGGCAGTGGGGAGGTTCTATTTTGATACCTCCAAATTTTGCACTGAGCTCTCAGCCCAGGTTTGCCTCCACGCTCGGTTTCCCCAGCTGTAAATCAATGATTGTGCTGCTGAGCTTCTTGATCAGGGCACTAAAAGTCAAGGACAAGCTCTGCTTAAAGCTATAGGTAATTGCTCTCATTGTTATTATTAGGAACTGTACAATTAAGAATGCTGCAACTATTGTCACATCATTGCCAAAGAACAATCTGAGCTTCTTTTCCATTTGGTCAAAAAGTCAACAAGACCATAATGAACAGCAGAGGTGTGGCACCATGAGGGCCATGGTCAGTGGGCACGGTGAGAGTGGGTTGATGTTTGGACTGGCAGATCTTACAGTCTTTTCCATTCCATGATTCTATGATTCTAAGTCTTCAGTTCAGCCCTAACCTCACTGCCCTGGTGAAGTTTGGGGCACCTCAGTGCACTCTGTAGCCAAGATGGGGCCATGGCAGTGCCCTGCTGCCAGCCTGGACCATCAGTTATGGTTGTACTGGATGACCTTGGTGGTCTTTTCAACCTTAATGAGTCTGTGATTCTATGGGGTTTTGGAGAGGTCTCCATGGCAGCCTCCAGTTGGATGAAGCTGGATGGGTAGGTTGGCTTCCTAACCAGTAAGTGATGTGTCCTTCATCCCATGGTGGGAATTGTGCTGTTAGGGGTTTGGAGTTGATTTATTTGACATCCGAGCATTGGGGTCTTCATCTTTCATGGTTCAGCCATTGCTGAACAAAATCGACCAACATTGACCCAAACCAGCATCCCCCATACAAGGTCAATGCGTGACATCACACCGTCACGTGTGTCCTTTTGGCACATCCACAGACGAGGTGACAAAATCACTCTGTACTGATGCCCACCAACCCCACCGCAGCTCCCTGGGGTGCCATCCCATGGGGTTTCACCTTGCTCCCACAGGTTGTTCGCAGTGAAGTGCGCCGGGTGCTTGGAGAGCATCGCACCCAGCGAGCTGGTGATGCGTGCCCAGCAGAGCGTCTACCACCTGCACTGCTTCTGCTGCTGCGTCTGCGAGCGGCGCCTGCAGAAGGGCGACGAGTTTGTGCTGAAGGAAGGGCAGCTGCTCTGTAAGGGCGACTACGAGAAGGAGCGTGAGCTGCTGAGTTTGGTGAGCCCGGCTCTGTCAGATTCCGGTAAGGGGCCGTCTGGTCAGCATTGCCCCGATCTGCTGCTCCTGCCCTGGGGTCATTGGGGGAAGAATTCTGTTGTAGAGCTGAGGTGGGATGCTGCAGAAATAAGGCAGGGGGTGGAACCCCTGGGGCAGCACCAGTGGTGGGATATCGAGATCAACATTTAGACCTGAATATGCAGTTGGTGCAACTCATGTCTGCGTGATTCCCAGGATGACAAATGTAGGGAGAAACCCAGCAAAATTGGAAATGAACTGTGAGCAGAAAGCACTGGGTTAATGTTTCCCTAATAAAGGCATTGGTGCTTCCCAAACTATGGAAAAAGAAGGTCGTTGTAAGGAAATCTGCTTTGTGGAGGGAAGGATTTACCTTTGCAAGGACGGGACAGGGGTAGGAATGAAGCAAGACAACAGCTCTTTAATATCAAACTCACCCAACCTCCCCCTCCGCCCCAAAACAACAACAACAACAAAAAACAAAACAAAAAAAATCTCTCCCCAGATAGCAGTGATGGTAACACAAAAAGTGAAGGAGAACAGCAAGGGTGGACCACTGTGCTGGAACCCTGGGAAAGTGCGCTGGGGATGTCCTAGTGGCTGCGGCACAGGGAGTTCTGCTCTACGGGGGATGCAAACGCCTTTAGTTAAAATAGGAACTGAGGAAAAAATGTCAGGCAGGAAAAGAACAGAATCAGCTGCTGATCCCACAACAATTTGAGTTTGTTCCGACTGGGGGAAAAGGGCACTTTGGGAAAGGTTGGGGAGCTTTTCTCCCCTGTGGCTCATCAGCCCATGGCCGGCCCCGCTCCCAGCTGCTGGCCAAGATGAGGGCTTTGCGTTGCAGAAATTCCCCAGGAACACACTACTTTCAGTAGAAAAGTCCCAGTAGAGGCATGCAGAGGGACAGCATGGGGCTCACCAGTGCCACGCACCCCCTTCGATGGTGGGAGCCCATTCTGAACCCTCAGCACCTTCAGATCCCTCATCCAGGGATGCAGCTGGGTGTCCCCGCAGGGCTGTCTGCCCCTCCAACCCCCCCATTCTCTGCACAGTAAAGGCCACTTTATGAGAAAGTGCAGATAAAAAGCAAGCCATATGTTGCCTGTAATCTCCCCAACCCTCACTTCAATTACTGCCTCCTCCGAGCCCACCACAGCCGAGCCTAAGCAAACAAGCCCCTCTGAAAGAGGACCCCGGTTTCCAATTAAAAGCGTCCTAACTGTTCTCCTCTTCCTAAATCCTCCCAGGCGAGGAATGTCCCGGCCCTGCTGCGGCCACACTGGCCCCCCCGTGCTGGCAAGTCGGGCTGGGGGCATGCACAATGTCCCCCACCCTGGCCCCTTCCCAGGTGACGTCAGGGGCAGCCCCAGACAGTCATTAATTTCCCCTCTCGTTGGGGAAAGGCTTGAAAGGGAGAGTTAATTAAAAGTAATACCCAGCCAAATCCGGCTCCACTTCTCCTTTGACACATGGAGGGATTTGGGGAGCAGGTGCTGGGGGAATGGAAAGGGGGGTAGTGATCGGAGTGGGTTTTTCCCCTTCCCAGAGCACGGCAGTGTGGGCCTGAGCATTGTGTGCTGAGCTCATCCCCTTTGAGACTAGGGATACTGGGGCAGGCACCCCTTGTGGCGGTGCAAAGGCATCTCAGTGTCTCCATCAGTGCAGGTCTCAAATCCTGGCATTTGTTAAACTTCTTCCCCTCCATCAAAAGTAAACTCAATGGTGAAACTCACATCCAGATCCCAAAAAGCCACTTAAACACCTACTGGGAGTTGACTGATTGGTGTGGCCATGGGCACAGCATCCCTCTTCCTGGGAACCACTGCTCCGGTGCCTTTGGGCACTACCAGTGCTGTGTTGCATGTGGAAGGTGTCCCAAGATGATAAGCACAGGAGACATCCCACAAAGCAGGAGTGAGTGGGGATCATCCTCACACTGCATCCTCCTGCTATGGGCATCAGATTTGCATATGTCCCTGCATCCTAGAGACACCACAGTGCCACAGTGGGACATGGGCCAGGCAACTCCTTGCAGCCTGCTGAGCGTTGCATGGTTTCTAACAAGCAACTCAGTTTTGTTAGCAATTAAAAAATAATGAGCTTGCTGGAAAAGGCTGCAAGTGATTTACAGCTCACGAGGGGGAAGGATGTGTGTTGGCCAACCTGCGTTGCACCTTGGTGGGTGAAGATGAGGATAGCACAGCCATCCAGCCCCATAGAGGGACCTGAATCTTGGTCCCTTTTGTTGTTTGTACCCATCCCCAGGTAAAAGTGATGATGAAGACAGTGTCTGCAAAATGGGCCCAGCCTCAGCAAAGGGAGCCGAGGAGGGCAAGGACCACAAGCGACCCAAGCGCCCACGCACCATCCTGACCACGCAACAGCGCAGGGCCTTCAAGGCATCCTTTGAGGTCTCCTCCAAGCCCTGCAGGAAGGTATGGGGACACTGGGGGTGGCCTGGGGGCTGGGCAATAGCTTTGCCCCCTCCTGAATCCCCCATATCTTGTGTGAGTCCCACTGAGATGTTGTTCCTCCTCCAGGTGCGGGAGACACTGGCAGCTGAGACAGGGCTGAGCGTACGTGTGGTGCAGGTCTGGTTCCAGAACCAGAGAGCAAAGGTGAGTTCAGGGGCCCCCTCCTGCCCTTCCCCACAGCTGTGTCATGACCCTCTGCTCTTTCCCCTTCTTTTCACCCAGATGAAGAAACTGGCCAGGAGGCAGCAGCAGCAACAGCAGGACCAGCAGAACACACAGAGATTGAGCTCAGGTACCCAACCCTCTCCATTTCCCACCCCAAAAGGCCCTCTCCAGGCCTTCCAAGCCTTTCCACCAAAAAGCCATAACCCCACCATGCCAACAACTCACTCCTGTCTTGCAGCCCAGCCAAACAGCAGTGGCCCTGGGGGGCTGGAGGGGCTTATGAACCCCTACACCGCTCTGCAACCCCCACAGCAGCTCCTGGGCATGGAGCAGGTCTATAGCTCCGACCCCTTCCGGCAAGGGCTCACCCCCCCGCAGATGCCTGGAGACCACATGCACCCCTATGGTAAGGCTGTAGGGAGAGGGGGCGCAGGCCACAAATCCCCTGGATTTTCACTCTTGTTTGTCCTCACAATGTCAAAGGGTGGGCTGCATGATAGGGGTGTAGCAAGTTATGGGAAGGCAGCAATCTCTGCTGCCATAAAACCCCCACAGTGCAAAACTGGTGGCCAGCAGCTGGACTCAAAGCCAAGGGGAGCAGAAAGAAGGCAGCTCTGGTAGGAAGGTTATGAGTGCCATCTCCCCCATGATGGTGCCGCCTCCATCCTAATAGTTCCACCATCTCTCTGCTGATGCCATCTCAGCATCTCTGACGGTGCCAGCACCTCTCTGATGATGTTAATCCATACGGGTTTAGCACCCTGGCATGGCACAGCACCCCCAGAGCATCTCAGCAGGCTTTTGCTGTCCCAGTAGGAGCCGGCTGCAGACACTGGGATCTGCAGCAGTATGCAGCATCCCTTCAGCACTGCTCCCTCCTTTCTCCCCAAGGTGCTGAGCCCCTCTTCCATGATATGGACAGCGATGATACCTCACTGAGCAACCTGGGTGACTGCTTCCTTGCCACGGCAGATGCGGGGCCACTGCAGACACGGGCAGGGAACCCCATCGACCACCTGTATTCCATGCAGAGCTCTTACTTCACCTCCTGAGCATGGCAGAGCTCTGCAACGGCACATTGTCCCATGACATTTTGTAGCTCGGGATGCCCAGGGACCCAACAAATTTTGGGTTGCATAGTTTCACGTTTCTCTTAGGATCCTAGGGTTAGGGGCAGGTTGGGCAGCTGGCGGGTTGGATTCAGGTTGCCGTGCAGATGTAGAAGCCTGGAGACGTCTCCCCAGGATGTGGGGCTGGGTGTACGTGTGTGGCACACGTGTGTGCAGAGCCGTGCGGCTGTGTGCGGGGATGTCCCGCCAGATTGTATCCACAAAGTTTATTCCTAAGTCTATCAGAAATTTACTGTACAGTGAAAGTAACTTTATTTTCAGCGTGAACCATATTTAAGGAAATACTCAATGCACTTAAGTTATAAGATGAAATAATTTACTTTTTATAAACGTTATGTTTAGGTTGCAAAAGCCCAGCGGCAGGGAAGGAACACCTGTTTGTTTCAGGAGGTAGGTCTGGGTTTTGGGGTCGGTTCTTTTTGGTACTCTCAGGTTACCCCACTTGTTTTGAGGTGAATTCTGCAGCAGACTCCTCACCAGAAGGGTGGTGGGGACAGCAAGGTGATGGCATCCTGTCCCTGCCACTCAGTGTGGCTAGTGCTTGGTGCTGGAGCTGGAGACATCCCCACCTCTCTCCTCCAGCACAGACCCATCCCATACCCAGAGGTGGGTGATGGGGTGGTGTGGAGTGATGTCCTGGCTCCGGGAGGCACCAGCTCATGCTGCCAGGAGGAAGGAGCCTTGCATCTCCCACCCTATGCACAGGTCCATCTCTGCAAGTTCTCCGGGTCGAGCTTTCAGCTGACCATCGCCTCATCCCCGTCTCGTTTTCATGCGTTGTGTCCTTTTGTGCTGCTGTTCCCAAACAATATAAAGACATGCAATGAATAGCTGCGAGGCTCAGAACACTGGTCGATTGGCACAGCTTGATTTGACACTGAATGTAGCAGGGTCTGGAGGTGGCTGACCCAGCAGGAGATGCTGACACTGTCAGGAATCACGTAGCAAGGTGAAATTAAAAGACAACAAAAAAATCAACAGACATGTCTGGTCTCTTCTTGTGTGGGGTGTCCTGTTGACTCGGGAGGGAAGTGTTTGGATAATCTCCTGAGTCAGCAAGGTGTTGGGTATTGCTTCTTCTCATTGGGTATTAAATATATGGGGAGGGTCAGGTTGGAAATCAAGAAAACATTCTTCACCAAAGGGTGGTGGGGACAGGCTCCCCAGGGCAGTGGTCATGACACAGAGCTGCCAGAGTTCAGTGAGTATTTGGACAACATTCTCTGTCACATGGTCTGAGTTTTGGGTGGTCCAGTGTGGAGCCAACAGTGGGACTCCACGATCCTTACGGGTTCCTTCCAACGTGGGATATTCTATGGTTCTATGATCAAATATTTTCTGTCCTGGGGCTGTACTGAGCCTTGAGCATCTCTGCAGTCAAGGAATGGAGGTGAGTGGCTCTAGAAGTGACACATCTTTCATCAGTGCCCACAACCCAAGGGGATGAGGACTGCTCCATCCATCTGGCACAGGAAAATAGCTGGAATTTTCTGGTATGAACAGGATGGGGAATTACTGCTTGGGATTTCTCTGCCACTTGGCTTAGTGGTCTCGGAGAAATGCTGGCTGGTGCTAGGGGGGCGGAGGGGATCTGGGCGAGGTGATATTCACAATGGGATGAAAGTGAAGATGTGCTCTGCTTGTGGGAAGAAGGCTTTAGGAAGGACAGAGGATGTGTGGTGTGGAGGAAATGCCACGAAGCGAGCATGAGCGTGATTTTAGGATCCAGGTGTACATAATATCTGGGTTAACACCACCCAGGCTTGATTTTCCCACTCATGATTATTAAAATTGCCTTAAAAATTGCCTCGCTTGGGTGTTTCTTAAAACATTGCATTTTAAGTTTTTTAAGAAAAAAAAAATGTTTTAAAGATGAAAGGTTTGCCTTCCCCACCCACAGCTATCTCCTATTTGAAAAACGTTAATCTACATCAGTCTGCCTTTCTGTCAGCCCAACTATCAATTTATACTTACGAAATTACTTCCCCCAAAATAACCCCCCCATAAAATCACACAGACAGCTTGCCTACTTCTTTCAAAATCTTGCAAAAATGTAGTGGCAATATAATAAGAGTATCTCAAAGCATGTACATATACATGAGTAGGATTATTATATATGTAGTGTGCATATATATTTTTGGGAAGGATCAGTGTTGTGGAAAGGGGTAGAATGTCATCTGGCAGAGTTCATGGTCTTAAACCTACCCTTCTCCTGCCAATTGGTTTGTTCTTGACGCAGTTCATCATGTAAGGGTGCAATCCAGCAGTGCACACATCCTCCTGTCCACCCAGATGTGATGCTCTGGTGTGCTTTATTTTGGAATGCGGACTGCTCCTGCCAAGGAAAACCATCTGGACTTTATCTTCTGAGGAGACTTAGTCACAGTATGGCAGATGACTTCTTGTCAAGGCTGCTGGGGTGTTGGTGGGCAGTGGGTTTGTTGCACCTTGGGCCGGCCCCATTGGATGGATTGTTGTGATGCTGTGCTGCCATACAGTGCTCCATGCCCGAGCCAGCTCCCAGCCCACAGAGCAGCTCTCCGGGATGAATGGCAGCTTCTTGTCAAGCCCAGGAAGAAAAGAACAAGGTCATGAAAACAGGCTCTACCTCGCTCCCCAAGGCAAGAGCAACAGCAGGATGGGGTTGGGAGCCGACCTTCACGTCCCCAGTGACTTGGTGAACAAAGCCTTCTCTGTTCAGGAACTGCTCGGTGGCCAAGATCAAGCCAGAGATTGCCTTTCAGTTGAGGACACTGATTAGATGATACCGATAGGCGGGAGCAAGCTGAGTGATACTGTGTTAATTAACTCGCTCTTTGTGAATGGATGGTATAGGATCTTGGGGCAGAGGCAGACTTGGAAGAAATTCAAAATGGTCTTGGCCAATATTGGCTGCGTTTGCATTTGGAGATTTAAACTGTGCTGGTATTTCTAGGTATGTGCAGACACGGAGCAGGAGCAAGCAGCCTTCCTGCAAGAGTGTGACCTTGGTAGTGGAGGCTGTCTCAGAAGTCTGCCCAGGGAAGACACAGGCAAGGTCTTTCCCTGCAATCAGACATGGGAGGCGGCAAATGGTGCTTTCCTGGTGGGAAAAGAAAAGGCTCTGGTTGCTCCTGACACCTTTCCAGAGCGAAATCATTTGCCAGATGTCTGATATCTAAACCGATGCTGTTCTGGGCATAAAATGTCACCCATCATTAGAAAATGCTTGTGTCTTGTGACACATGATATGGCTCAAACCACTGAGGACGAGTGCCTTGGCCTTATGGTAGGTCTGTGAGTGAGATCCTAGGTAACACCAGCTGTCCAGATCTGAGACTTGCATTTGCTAAGTCATTTTCTTCCACTGCTTAGCTGCATGGAAAGTTCCCTTAAAGCAGCTTGTGTGAAAAGGCCAAGATTTGCAGTGGAAAGGCAGGAAAAGGGCGAGGAGCTCTTTAGGTGTTAAAAGGTGAATAGTAGTTTCTTATCTAGTTGGAGATCAGACTGAATTCTTGTCTCCATTCCTCCGAGTGGCAACATGTTGGTCATGAAAAGGTTATCCTGTCAGCTGTAGACCTCCTAGACACCAACATGGAGGCTGACATGCGCTAACTTGGTTAACATATATAAGTTCACAGGCTGAGGACGAGCGTATCCAACTGCGAACCATGTCAAAACACTCCAACTGATCAAATACTGACAGCACTTTCGGTGAAGAACAGCAGATTCCCACTGCCTCAGGCCCTCTGTGCTGCTGCTTCAGAGGGGAGCTCAGGTTTCGGCCTGACCCCAAGAACAGGGGGCTCATTCAGAGGATGCTTGGTGGGTTGGATCATGGGTTTGGGGCGGTGTGAATCCCTGCCAGAGCACGGGGATGGGCAGCAGGCCATGGAACAGGAGCTGGTGGCAAACCCCGGTGAGCAACATCCTTGGGTCCTCACAGGCTAGGTGGCTGTAAGTGGGGTGAAGAGCTGATGACCCCATTGACCAATCTTCATTAGGATTACAAGAGAGTCCAGGCAGGCTCAGTGCTCTAGAGAGCCAAGCTTTGGCAACTCAGATGGATGAAACCATCTGGCCCTCAGTAGTTCTAACTCTCCTTGTGCTCTGTTTCTTGCAATTGTATCTGCTTCGGAGAGGAGGCACTGTGAAGGGAGGTATCCACTGGTTTCTCAGTGCTCTCCCAAGAGCATCTGTAAGGAAACAAGCCTGCGCTCAACACAGGCTCAGTAACATGTGAGCATGGTGGGTCCTGAGGCTGTGCACGGGAGGAGGATATGGAAAATACTGAAAACCCAACTGTTTGCTGAGTGAGGCATGGACCGTGTGGAAAACATAGCATGAGGTCATGGAACTGAAGATGTAGCATAACGCCTGTGCCTTGGGTGGCTGATTATGTTGTCCTGACAACCCAGTGCTGGTGTCCCGGGGTTGGAGGGTTTGGCTGTGCAGTCAGGAACATGTAGGTATGTGGGAAGTAACTGGAGAGCCCCCGAGGAGTGTGGGGAGAGGAGACCAGAGAAACTCTTCCAAAAGGATCAGTTGGAGCGTGCCAGAAGATATAACTGCCTGCTGGCTGCTTGGTCTCCTCCTGGAGTAGGTGGAGGGAGTGAGAAAGGAGCGGTGACATCCCGATGCTGCCAGGAGGGGACACTGAATCCAGAGAAATGCATTGGTCTGGCAAGGAGCTAGACCTGCAAAGCCCAATGGTGGGTGATGTCTTCAAGGACATCCAACCTTCTGGGAAGCAGTGGTGGGACTCAGAGCCCTTATGGTACCCCAGAAATGGCTGAGCTGTTTTGTCTCTTTCCTGGGCTTTACATGTCCCATAAATTAGAGGCTAATCACTTGCTTCAGAAGGCTTTTAAGTGCAAACAAGCTTCATCAAGATGGTGAAATTGCTTCTTAATTGATTATTCCTGCAGTTTAACAGCTGTCTCCCCAACTTGCTTAATTTCTCCTTTCCTCAAAATACAAATCTGCTGTTGGTACAACCAGCTCACCTCCAGCCAGGAGCTCAGGAGGAGCTGACAAATGCGTGTGGCTGTGCTGGCTTCTGCAGCCGGATCGCTGGGAGTGGAGAGGCCATTGGACAGGGCTGGAGCTATAGGAAAAGAGCTCCCCAAACACACCGCTGAGCAGCAGGGATGCTGTGGTTTTAACCCTCCCTGTCACATCCTCAAAGCCACTGTGTGTCAAGGAGAAGGGTCCTGTTTCATCCCACAGCCTCAGGCCACCCGAGCTTTGGTGCTGCCTGGCCGTGTGCGCCGGGCCAGCCCTACTGATAGCATCAGGGTAAGTACAGTAGGGGCTTTGTGGTTGTGGGGATCTGGTTACCTGGGAACAACTCTGCACCCAGGGAGGATGATGACAATGTACCCGGGGGGAATGGGGACTTGGAAATAGGATGACAGTGCCAGCTAGTGAGCTCCTATGTGATGGTTTCTGGGTGCTTCCCAAGCAAGCAGTCTGCAGGATCCCAGCTTGCAGCAGGTGACCTGGTTTTGGGATGCTGTGGGGTCTCTGTGCTGGACCACAGCCCCTACAGGACAGGTGTTCCCTTCCCAGCTGCCCTTTTAGGTCCCACTCTGCAAACCCAGCAAGACTACCTCTTGTGCTACTCTCTTTCCCAGCAAATGTTCCTAGCTGGCTTTTATTTAAATTTATTTCTTCCTAAAAGGAATAAATTCTTTACTCGGAGGGCAGTGAGGCACTGGCACTGCTGCCCAGAGCTGTGGGTGCCCCGTCCCTGGAGGTGCCCCAGGCCATGGATGGGCCCTGGGCAGCCTGAGCTGGGGGGCAGCCAACCCATGGCATGAGTGGAGCTCGGGAGGCTTTGGCATCCCTTCCAACCCAACCATACTGGGATTCTGCTTAAAACCTGTGAAATTACCTGACCTAACTTCCTTGCCCCAGTAGTTTTTTGTAGTTGTTGGATGATTTCTGCAAGTTCTGGTAAGTTAAATAGGTTTCTATAGATGGATGGTGGACAAGCTTCTTGGTATGCAGATCTCTCAAGTCACCCTAATGGTAACTGCCTTTCCCTGTGGCATTTTCTGCTGTATGGATGTCAGGTTGAGGAAGCAGGATCCTTCACTAAAAGGCAAAAGGTTTGGGAAGTCCACGGGAAATACAGCAGTAAAATACAGAGACAGTGATGAAACTTGGCCATCTGCTCCAGAACAAGGTGACTGCAGGGAACACTCAGAGCAGTGCCAACACAAACTTGCTCCTGCAATGCGTTCACAGCCTCAGTGGTGTGGGAACCCACTGGATGCAGCATCTCAGCTGCTGGTCACTGGCACAGCCTGCTGTGTTGGAGGCAGATGGGGAGCTGCCCTTCACTGCCTGCAGGTTGTGGCCCCGGTGTTCTGTTGGTCTGTGTAATGGAGGTAACTGGTCGACTGCTCTGGGTGAGCCACTTTTCCAAGGACAATGCACCTGGTTATCCTATCTGTTGGCATCCATGGGCTGAATGCCACTCTGCATGCGGGACACAGCCCTGCCAGGCCTCAGTGACAACCAAACCACCCTCAGAACCACAGCCCGGCACGGACCCGGGCAGATTTCCCTCGCAGGGTGAGCAGATCCAGTTTCATTGCTAATGGCTTTCCCAGGATTTGCAGATGTGAATTACTTGCATTCCTGACTCCAAGGTGAGCGCAGGTGCATCGGACGGTCCCACGAGCACACAGAGCCGCTATTGTGCGGCTGGGAGCATCGCCCGGTGCGTGCCAGCTGCCTGTGGATGCTCCAGTGCTGCTCAGCGCCTTCTGGAGGGCTCTTCTCTTTCTCCTCCAGGCAAGGAGAGCCTTAAAGGGGGGTCAAGCCCCAACCTAGCCCTTGGGCTCTTGGTCTGGGGTACAAGGAAAGCAGATCTGGCTTTAAGCTGCCCTCCTCAAACTTGCTCTGCTCAAACTCCAGGACTATTTAACACGCTTCAGCTTCTTATAAAGTTTCTGTCAAGAAGGATTAGCAGCAGGCTGACAGATCGCTATTACAGCCTCAGTGAACTTTTAATACCTGCCAGTAAGTTCTGCGAGTCCCTTAAATCCTCCTGTGGATGGTTTGGGACAAAAGGCATACATGGCTGCTATGAACGGTTACCTCCACCACTGCCAGCATGAAGAAGTAACCCCTGGAGGTTCTGGTGTTGTTCATGTATGTGCATAAATGTTTGTGCGCCTTCCCCTAATACTGCCATCATAATTGAAACAATATCAGCTGAGGGAGGTTCAAGCTGGATGATAGGAAAATATTCTCAGAAAGAGTGGTCATACACTGGTATGAGCTGCCCAGGGTAGTAACGGAATCACCGTCCCTGGAGGTGTTACAGAACCATGGAGATGTGGCACTGACGGATGTGGCCAATGGAGGGGATGTGTTGGGGTTGGACCTGGTGATCTGAAAGATCTTTTCCAACCTTAATGATTCTGTGGTTCTATGAGTGAGAAGGAAATCTTGGTGACTTTCTCTATCCCCCAGCAATGGTGGGGCTGATGTCACTACCTCCATGGTGCTGCAGCTTAAGCTGGGCCTCATCCCTCCTTCAAATCACACTCCCCTTCTCCCCTCACAGATTTTTTTGTCTTCTAAATCCCCATCTCTTGGAAGCGTGGCAATAAGCAGGAAGATATTTACTACACTGGATAGTTTCCAGTTGACCCAGCTGTAGAAAAAACTTTGAAACTCCCTTTGCCAAACGTCTCAAAATCAGAGGGCAGAAGTCACCCAATACTTAGTTGAAGGCTCATGAATTTTTACATGCTTAGGACAAAAAACTGGAAGCAGCTTTTGGCCAGAATCTTTGTCCCAGAGTGCATCTGAATGTGTTTCCTTTGGGTTTTTCAAGGTTTTTCCTAATGGGACACACGTCCTCCCAGCAGGTAACTTAAATCCAGAGTTTTATTAGCCTTTTGAAATGCCATCTTTCTGTTGTGCAGCATTGGACAAATTTGTGTAGCTTGGCAGAGATACCATCATTCAACAAGAGGCTGCAGCCCAGAAAGATGTCTTGTCTGGCATGGCCAACACAGTGCTGCTATTTTGGCCTCCTGCCTGCAGGACGTGCCTCCAGGAACCCAGTGAGAGCTGCAGAGAGGGATGCTGTCACCCTTTTGCTGTGGGCCTGGATGCCCTTGTAGAATTCAGGGGGGATGGGTCTGAATCTGCTGCTACACATAGAGTGCTTGAGCATGAATAGAGAATGGGAGCCCTTGGTTTCCCGTAGCTTGTCTCTACCTCAAGCTGGGTTAACCTGGGCGGCTGCTCTCCAAGTGTCTCTTTTTTTTAATTGCACAGCCAAATGCTTTTTGGAAGGCCAGGCTATTATCCCCCCAAACAGCCAACTCCAAACCCAGAAGAGAAAGGGGCGAGGGGAGGGAAGGAGCACCAGAAAGGGGCCTTTGAAGTGAGCTGCCCAAACGCGACGTGTGACATCAGAGAGATGGCAGATAGCTGGCAGAACAAGGCTGCCTTTCAGCCTGCCCTGGCCCTGGCCAGTGCACACTTTACACCCCACCTCCCGACGTGGGAGATGAAAGATGCCCCAGGCAGCCTGCCTGACCCCATTGCCTCTGCTATCTCCACTTGATTGCACAGTGTTTTGCTCCAAACAATTCTTCACTGTCTGGGCTGCACAGGTGAATCTCCCAGGTTGGCTGGCGAGCGGGGATGCCGCGCATAGCAGGGCTGCCTGCTCACAGGGTGGTTTCTTAGGGCAGGCATTGTTTGCAGCAGGGCATGGAGGAGTGGTGGGGAGAAAGGGATGGGGGCAGGAGTGGGCAGCACAGGGACAGGTCAGGCGTAAGGAGCATCCTTGAGGGCCTCGAGGGTGGTGAGCAGGCCGATGAGCCCAGCATTGTGTTGGGAGCTGTGGTTTTCACTTCAAGAAGGCAACTGAGATGTGAGAGAAATTGTTTTCTCTGTTTGCTGCCGGGTTCAATGCTTTGTGTCCAAAGCTTGCTGGACTCCTCTCTTGGGGTCGTTGCTTTACAAGGTAGGAAGGAGGATCTCTGCATGCACGTCCGTACTGCAAAGCCCTACTGCATGCACTTTCACACTATGAAGAAGCTCTCTATTAGAGAAGTGGTTCCACCATGAGATACATGATGAGTTTGTGCAGAAAATGAGATACGGTAAACTGACAGCAAATTCAGCATGTGTTCAATGGCTAGGGGGACAGTGGTTCTCAGAGATACCAAAGAGGGACATGGGAATGTTTACACATTTGGGATCGATTCTATTCAATAAGAATTTATGGAAGGAAGGGCTGGATAAGTAAAGGCCACAATGACTGTGTGTGTTGGGGGGCGGGGACTGAGGATCTGTGGACCATTATTTATTTGTTCTCAGTTGATTTGAAGCTTGGATACCCGATGTAAATCATGAAACCACAAACAGGCTCCTTCTGAGTCTGTCTCGGAGCATCTCCCTGTGGTGTCAAGGCCAGATGGGACTTGTCTCCTGGATACCCACTAATGGATCACTCATGTCTGTCTGTCGCACTCCTATGCCCTTCCAGATCTGTTGGGCCAGGTGGGGCAAGCATCCTGCTAGTGAGAGTAAGTACATCGTTTGCTACCACTGTGATTAATCAGAGGGCTAGTCATCGTCAGTTTCTGGTTAGAGAGTGGTGGAAGGGAAGCGGTTCTAGAGCTAAAAGATCAACATCCAGTGAAACTCAACTGTTGCATGCTCTGTAGATGGGCTCAAGAAAGCTTTGAGTGTTCATGTAGGAGCAGGGATGTGTATACATATCCTTCTCAGTAGGTTCTTCTTGAGCAAGTGGAGACTGAGAGGCCTAGATATGCATGAGTGGGATAGAAGTCAAGGCACTGAAGGGTATTTCAACAGTTGAGCTGTCCTAAGATCTGAGCACCTTTTGACCTCTACAAGAAAGATCAGAGCCAAGTTTTCCCTTGCATTCAGTGACTTGTAAAGACTGAATGCCCTAAAATCAATGTTACCACTGGGAACATGGAAATTAATTGTGTCAATCTATCACTCATCTTGCCCTATTACGTTCAGTGACTGGAAGTTGCTCTCAAATGCACGAACAAAGTGTCTTCTGTGACAGGCTTCTGCTGGACAAGACATGACAGTGCATGACTGAGTGGTGGGGAGTAAAGAACAGAAGGAAAAGCTGGGTTCAGCACTGGTTTGGGTGGATTTTTTTTAATTTAATTTATTCGTGTGTGTGTGTGTGTGCTCCAAATGCACTTCTTTCCTTGCTTGGGAAAATTCAGGACAATATGACATTAAAATGATAAAGAAAGAACAAGGGAGGTACAAAAGCAGGAAATCAGCAGGTTAACAGAGGAGAGGAAAGTGCACGGAGGAGGTTTGGATCTTTCTTGTGAACCACCTTAGATCTGTGCTTGGAAATAACACACCAAGATGACCGCTAACCTGCAAATAGACCACAGAGCTAAAGGAGATGTCTTGCATGACTTTCCAGGGGAGGTTCAGGTTGAATGTCAGAAAAAAAACTTCTCAGAAAGAGTGGTGATGCACTGGCACAGGCTGCCAAAGGAGATGGTGGGGTTACTGTCCCTGGAGCTGTTCAAGGACCGTGGGGATGGAGCACTGAGGAACGTGGTTGGTGGGCATGGTGAGGATGGGTTGGGGTTAGACTCAGTTATCTTAGAGATCTTTCTCACTTTTAATGATTCTATAGTTCTGTGATTCAATGACCTTCTAGAAGCCACTTGGGCCAAGTTCTCTAAAGGTGTGAATGACAGTGGTGTTTTGGGCATTTATGTGTCTCCAGCTACCAAGCTACCCTATCCAAATCTGGCTGCAGGGAACAAACAGCACTGTTGGCAATCTCTTTGAGTTTCTCATCTCTACACAGACAGCTAGTTTGGAGGCTGGAGGTGGGGATATCTCAGCCCTGGCTGAGAAACAGCTGGGGCTCCTGATGAGTGCAGGGTGGAGATAATGAGCTAATGGCATGAGGACCTAGCTGGGCAGCCATAACAGCTGTAGCAGCTCAGAGCTGATTTGGGGTGAAGTAACTCCACCTGGCTATGGTTATAAGTTCAAAATGATGTCGTACTGAAGAGCTTCTCTAAAGCAATGCAGGAATTTCAGCTTTATTGTGTATGTAAGATGCCTAAACATCACCATTCTGATCAAGTCAAAGGCTGCTGTTCCCTGGCATCATTTCTGCATGCTCCCTGCTGTCTTCTAGCGTAAGCCTGAAGCTACAAAATGCAGTCAAAGCTGGGGTGAAGGAAGCCATCTATTCAGTGGTGAAACAGGTATGTGAGGTCTGTGTTAGTTAGGCTAAGTAGGCTGCTGGGCACCACACTGAAAGCCTCAAGCAAACACCTGGATGCAGCCTAGGTAATGCCACAGCTGCTCTGTGCCTTGGTTTCTCTACTTTTCTCTTCTCCAAAACTCAACTTCTCAAACCATAATACAGTCTCAAGATGCTTGCATTTTGTAGAGACTGGTGGGTGCTGCACACCTAAATAGCTTTATGGCTCCATCCAAGTTTCCACCTTCTGCACCTGGTGCTGGGCAACCCTGTGGCTCTGGGTTTTTCCAGCTCCCTATGAGCCTTTGCCACAAGGAAGGGGCTGCAGCTGTCCCCACCCACGGGACCTCGGTGGTTGGTGCCACGTGTCCTTTCCCTGCCTCTCCTTCATTAAGGTGCCGATGCCTTCCCAATAACGAGGGGGCTTCTGTTAGACAAAACCTGCCAATTAGTCATTCTGGCTGGGTATAAACGTGGCACTTGAACAGCTGAGGGGACGGCGGGCAGTCCTGCCCCTTCTCACAGCATTGCCAAGCTTGCCATTAACACAATGTGACAACTAATCTCTCTATAGCATCTGACTGAGCAATTTTAATTAATAGCTCTGTACGCCTGCACACACGGCCGCACCCCCTCTGCTGAGCACAGGTACCACATGCCTTCAAATCTCCTTCCCCTGAATTGCAGCCTGTGCTGACAAAAGGAGGAAAAACTGCCACATATGCTCTGGGTTTGGTGTGCTGTTTCCTTTAGGAGATCTTGGTGCAGGGGAAGAAATTGTTATGAGAAGGAAATGAGCTGGAGCTTTCTGTTGAGGAACATGGATGGAAAAGATGGGCTCAGGAGGAGAGGTGGGATGCCAGTAGGGTTTGGGGCTCAGAGGGATAATCCCATCCTTTCTCCAGCATCTTGACTCAGTGTTTTGGTATACCTAATCCAGGTGGTGCTGGGAAGCTGAGAGCAAAAGGGCTGGATGGTCTGAGCAGGAGGATGTGACCCAAGGCCATGGAGTTGGGAGCCCAAGGGAATGATGAGGGCATGACCCAAAGCCACTGTGTGGGGAGCCCACAGGAGCAGAACCCCTGCTGATGTTGGTCTGCAGGGCTATCAGTAAGTCATAAACGTGAGAGCCTTCTCAGTCAGTAGGTGCTTATGCCATACTATTGGACAAGACATTTCTGGCTGGGAACATCCAGCCAGCCTGGAAGTGTTCATTATGGGTAAATATGGGGGGGGGGGGGGGGGGGGGGGGGGGTGTGCTGCTTTTTCTTCTTATGGAGTGAGGTGTCTCCTCTTGGGAAGATGAGAGGTGTGCAGGGCACTGGGGTAATGACAAGGACATGGTCTCCTGGACCTGCTGACCATGCAGGCCTTCATCCCTCTGCCTTGCTTCTTGCTGGTGCCTCCTGGCTATGGTCCATTGATCCCTCTGAGGCATCCCTGGGGCAGTTACCATCAAAGCATGCCTCTGCCTTGCTCTTGCAATAAATCATCCTGCATGCGGTAGGGCTGCGGCTGCCCCAAAGCACCTCGGTCCCCAAGATAACTAGTGACCCCATTTTGGGAGGGCAATGGTAGGATGTCATCCTTATCTTGGGGGGGGGGGGGGGTCACCCGGCTTTTCTGTGCAAGGGAAGCTTTCCTGCCTGTAGATCACTCAGCAAAGAAATCTGCCTTGGACAAGCAGCTGGGATGGGCATCTCCACCCTGAGATGGAGCCCAGAAATAGAGAGGGGGGTTGGTGTGTGAGCCCCCAGCCCGGCAGCGGCTTGTGGCCACGGCCCTGCCCCATCTGCCCGCACGGCAGCGCTGCGGGGAGCTAATGAGAAGCAAGGTGAGAGGCAGGAGACGCGCTGACAACTCTCTGGCTCCGCAAGCTGCGGTCGGCAGAAGGACGGCATCTGCCCCCCCCACATCCCCCGCCCCGCCACCCCTCCCGGCATCTCCAGCCTCATAATGAGGTTATTACCGGCCCGCTGCTTGACGGCCGGCACCAGCATCCCTCGTCCTCGCCCCAATTCCCACTTGTGGCTGTGGGATGGAAAGGTTCTCCCTACCCTTGCTTTTGGCACGGGGGTGTGATGGCTCTGACCTTGCTGGTAGAGGAGACAGTGCTCATGCGTGCTGCCCTGTCCATTGCCTTCGTTATCTTGTGAGTGCTCCTGGCTGGGTTTGGTGGTGGGAGAGGTCTCAGAGATAATAAGTTCCTACAAGTTCGGCGATAATAGACAGGAGCTGGAGAGAGACAGGAGGGCTCAAACTGGAGAGCTCATGCCTGCTCATTCTGCAGGCAGGGCTTACTCTGAACACGGGAGATGGTGCTGAGCTGGGGGGGTCTGCTTGGGAAAGAATGGGGTCTCTTAAGGATGAAGAGTCTGGTCTGTGCAGTGCAGCCTGCAGTGCAGGATTGCTGCTGCAGGGCACCAGGGACACGTTTGGAGGGATAAAGCACAACCGCTGTGCCGTGGTTGCCCTGGGGCATTGGGTGTCGGTTCCCTGTGAGCAGGTTGCCAGGAGAAGTGGTGGATGCCTGGTCTGTGCAAGCATTCAAGGTCAGGCTGGCTGGGGCTTTGAGCTGTAGGTGTCCCTGTTCATTGCAGGGGAGTTGGATCAGCTGGCCTTTAAGAGTCCCTTCCAACTCAAACAGTTCTATGCAGTGCTGCCCATAGCAGTGCAGGCACTGTTGCTCATGTGTCAGGTTTTGTCCCTTCCACCAGTACTATGCTAACTTGGAGCCAAAGGAAGAAACAATGCTGGCACTAACCTGGCACTGCGCAGCTCAAGACAGCTCGCCCTTCTCCACCCCAATGCAAGGATTGGAAAGGGACATGGGAGCAAAGCTGCCTCATCCCTAATTAATGACCTGAGTGGGGTGGGTGCAGAGACCCAGGGTCTGTCCCCGTGTGGGTATCCGCAACACGGCTCTGTTCCTTTGGCTGCATCATCCCTGCAGAGTGGTGGATGACTGCAGCAGGGCCCCGTGCAGCTGAGTGGTTGCATCTAGTCGTTGGTAGCCCAGCCACGGCAGGGGTTGGAGCTCGGTAGGTGATCTTTTAAGGTCCATTCCACCGAATCCTATGATCTCTGCTCTATCTCAGCTCGTCGCTGCGATGAGCCCGAGTCCTTCATCTCTGCGGGCCGGGCTCTCCCTCTGCTGGCGGAGCCCCGAACGGCAGGGATAGGGGCGCAGGGGTCGGGCTGCCCGGTGGCAAACTTTGCCTAACCCAACAAGTCAAAGGAGGGAGATCCCAATGTCATCCACTTTCCAGCCTGATTCTTCCCTGCGATGGGTTTTGCACGGATTGCTCTGAATGTGGCACCTCTGGTTTCAGCCTCCCACGTATGATCCTTTTCCTCTATTGCACTGTGTGTTGCTGTTAAGAAAAGCCCAGATGTTTCTGCAGCTGAAGGTGCTGCAGAGGGCTGTAGCTCTAAGAAAACACTCCAGTTTAAAACTGGGAGCTATTTCCAACTGGAGCTTTCCATTAGACAAAATGTCTGTTCAAGGTTTGTGGTCTTGAAACCTTAGGATAGAGAAGATGATCATGTCCCAGTCCAAGGAGAGAGGGGAGATGATGTATGTCCCTACAATTTTCCCCATCCAAAACGGTTGTGCAGCCTCAGAGCAAGACCAATTCTACAGAAATGCATGGGACACCTCACCCTGGTGGCAGGACCTGGAGGGGTGGCACAGAGCCCAGCACCATGTTGCAATGGGAACCCTTATGGAATGATACCAAAACAACACAAAAATAGCAATGGCAGGTGGGATTTTTTTTTCCCCTTTCAGATATTCTATGGAGGTTCATCTCTTCTGCTCTACACTTCGGGAGAAAAGTCCCTGCAGAATGACAAAGGCTCATCAATGCTGCAGAATGGTTTGGTCCTTTCTGGAATAAATCTGGTTGTTTGCTGAAGTGGGGTTGGGGGTTGGGTGTGACATGGGGTAAGGAAAGTTTCTGCAAATGTCTGTCTCTTAATTAATATTAATACCTCTCCAGCTTTTTATCTTTGCTTTAAATAAAAGAAATCCAGCCATGGCAGAGTTCCCACCGCATTAAGAAACTCACTAAAGCTCAGTGATGGATGCTTCTGGAGATGGCTCTCATTAATGTCTAATCCTTCCCATCAGCCCCACTTGTCCCTGACACTTTGAGCTCGTTAACCATTTTTGCAGCACGTTTCAGGGGGATTTGAGTTGTACTGGTTTGGGTTTCAAACAGGAAAGGTGTGGAATAGAGTCTCTGGTTTGGGTGGGATGAGTAGCTCCATCCATCCAGCCATCACAGGTCACTGAAAGAGGCTCATCTGCACGAGCCAGCACGGCATGAAGGAGCTTTAGGGGATGAGTAGTTCCTGGTCCTCCTGGAGGAGAAAGAGGACCCAAAACTGGGACAGATATACTTAGAGGGCAGCCAGCCACTGGAATGGCCTGCCCATCCTTGGAGGTGTGGCCGTGGTACTAAGGGCCATGGGTTGGTGATGGGGGACTCTGTAGGTTGGGCTGATGGCTGGATGTGGTGAACTTAAAAGGCTTTCCCAAGCTAGATGGGACTTAGAGCTCCTTACCCAGGTTTGTGGTGCAGCCACTCTGCTTGGAAGTGCTCAAAGGAAAAGCAGATGCTGTGCTGAGTGATGTGGTCTGAGAGGTCACAGGTGTGGCTTGGTGGTTGAACTAGGTGATCTTAGAGGTCTTTCCAGCCTTGATGATGCTGTGATCCCATGTCTTAGCTGCATGCATCTGCGTTTGCAATGAGAGCGTTGGGCTTAAGCACATCTCGTGGCCCAATCTTGTGTTGAGGCTTCGAAGTAGGTGGATGGGAAGTGTTACGGAGTAAATAAGCAAAGCCCTTCCTTTATGTGCAGCCGCTTCTGTCTACTTTCCACTAGAGGCTGCTGGAGCCACACACAACAGTGCCACATCCCAGCCCCAAAGCAGTGTCGGTACCAGCACTCAGCCTGCCATGGAAGCCCCCTCTTTGTGGTCCATCCTCCCCTGAGCTGAATGAAAACCCTGTATTTTGGGGTATTCTGTGAGCAGAGAAGAAAACCCCTTCTGCTGCTCACACAGCTCTTCAGCCCCGAGGACAGATGTCTGCAGTGCTGGGGGAAGAGTAAAGTGCTTTCAGCTGCTTGTTCTCACAAAAGAGGAATTGGGTGGGAGTTTAGTGGTTTAAGGGTGTGTTTGCTGGAAATAATGTGATTTTTTTTTTTTTTTATTTTTATTTTTTTGAGAGGAAGGAGTGTATTGTACAGGGCAGCCACTGGTGGGGAGTTGCAATAACCTTGCAAAGTGAGAAGAGAAATAAGGTCAGGAGGAGAAGGGATTATCTGCCTTCCCTGCTCCCAAAGGTATTGGAGCCCTGACTTTTAATAATAGCGAGGAAAGAGGCAGACTTTGTGCTTACCCAGAGGAAAAGGCCCACGTAGCACAAAGTGTGAAGTAGAAAAAAAGCTGCTCTTATCTCACTTCACCTTCCCCATGCAGGCAGCCATGGCAGGGGATGCAGTTTCTGCCCCACGCCTGCCCAGGGCCTGCAGCTGTGGGTCAGATTCCACATGGTGCTGAGGATACCTTGTGGCACCATCCTGGCTGGTGATGGGGACAAAGGCATTGACACAGCTATGAGGGGTTGGCCGTTGGGGCAGAGGTAGAGTTGGGGCCACCGTGGTGACCAGATTTGTATGGGATTAGCAATTGTGTCCCCAAATGGACTAGGATGGAGCTGGAGGGGCTCCTGCCGTGTTGTCCTCTTCACTCAGGTCTTCTGGTCACCAAGTATCAGTCCTGTAAGGTCTGACCAATGCCAGCAGCCACCTTGGTGAGCCAGGCAGGAGGAGGGCAATGGGTTGAGTGAAATGAGCTTTTTTGTGGCACGTACTCATGGCCGCCTGTTTATGACACCTTTCTATGTTCTGTTCCTCTGCAGGGCTAAGCCTTGAAACAACGCTCAGATACTCTCCAAAAGGAGCTGTTGATTTCCCCAGCCATTCTCCATGGAGTGGGTGGTGTTGGAGGGCAGTGGAGCTCTCTCTGCCCAGTGGGATGCCAGGGAGCTTTGACAGATGGGAGACTGTTAATATTGAACACATCATTACGCTGGCCACAGCCTCAATTCCTTCTGCAGCAATGTGTAAGGAGGGCATCAATATTAAGGTGAGTTACTAAATGTATCCTAAAGGTGAACTGAAAGGCATTTCAGAGGCTCCCATCCTGGTTTCGGAACGGTTTTGAGTGGTGGCTGCAGGCAGTGGGGCTGGAAAACTGTTTTGGGTACTGGGGTAAAGCTGGGGATCTGACTGCTCCCAGTGGGAATGTTGAGTTTTCTTTTTTGATGAAGGAAAGGAAATAATTTCTCTCTATCAAAAATGAATGAAAACTTGAAAAATCTTGAGCAGGTTTATTTATTACCTCATCTATTAAAATAGCCATGTATCTATTCAAGTGTGGGGGCTGCAATTTATTTTACCTTTTCCATGAGTCACAGAACATCTTTTTTTTTAATTATTTTTTTATTTTTTAATTTTTCCAAGGGTATAATATTGCTGAGTTTCTCCCAAGGGGAAACCATGCTGGAGGGCAATGCCTTCCATGGGGCAATCAGCTAGGGCTGGTCCAAGGACACCAGCAGACCCTGTACTGTTAGGCTGAGGGAGTTGGGCTTGTTCAGCCTGGAGAAGAGAAGGCTGCGGGGTGACCTCATTGCAGCCTATCAATACCTGAAGGGAACCTACATCCTGGAGGGGAGTAAACTCTTCAAAAGGGCTGACAATAGCAGGACTAAGGGAAATGGATCCAAGTTGCAGGAGGGAAGATTTAGGTTGGATGTTAGGGGGAAGTTCTTTGCAAGGAGAGTGGTTAGGCCCTGGAACGGGCTGCCCAGGGAGGTTGTGGATGCCCCGTCCTTGGACGTGTTCAAGGCCAGGTTGGACGGGGTCCTGGGCAACCTGATCTAAATGTGTATGTTTGGTGGCCCTGCTAGGCAGAGGGGTTGGAACTACATGATCCTTGAGGTCCCTTCCAACCCGGGTGATTCTGTGATTCTGTACTGAAGCTGTCTGCTAGCGCTAAGTTCTCAAATATTGTCCCACCAGCACCGTTCTCCATCCTTCACCTGCTTGGCTGCACAAATTTAGGCGTTTATGCCTGGATTTCTCTATTTTTGCACAAGAGAGCACTATGTGCTGGATCTTTGTCGCCAAACTCATGCTATGCATACACTGGGCCCAGCGTGAGGGCTGATGGATTTGTGCTGGAACAGCCACACTTACCTGTTCTTACACCAGTTGCCAAAATAATCCAAGCCCATGAGTAGAACTCCCCCCTCGTTTTTGTTGGGTGAGACACAGACAGATTTAGAGTAATAGAATCATTACGGTTGGAAAGGACCTCTAATATCACTAAGTCCAACTGTCATTTACTGCATACAACATCTTATTTACAAGTTACCCATAATACTGCAAACACTATTTGCTGGGTTGGACGTTATTGCATATTGTTATGGCTTTTTCTAAGGATAGCGAGCACCAGTTCTGAGCTGTGAGCACGGAGCCTTTTCTCGTAACACGGGGCTGCCTTTGACTTTTTGCTGTGTTTTTTTTCTCAGTGTGGCTCACGCCAGGAACAGCTTCAGCTGCACCCCCAAGAGACCATTTCCCTTGGGAGCCCCTTGCCAGCCCCCGCACCGCACCCGAGAAAAAGCTTTATTTATACTCATTTAGCTGCTTGCCTTTTACATAATTGCAATCATTAACCTTCTCGCTTAATGAAGAACATGCCCAGGGGCTGGTGGACCCCTCCTGGGCCGCGCTGCAGGTTCCTGCCCATTGCAATGAGTAGGCCAGCTGAGACATTCCTGGGAGGTGGCCTCAGGAGTGGGGCCCCAAACCTGCTCCGCATCCCAGTGCTGCCAGCAATGGGACTTTGCCTCACGGTGCCCATGGGGACGGCGGGGCTGGCTCTGGCATCTCGTCTTGGCAGAGAAGTCATCCGCGCTGACCACGGGGAGGGCTTTTTGCCCGCCAGGTCCCACTTTGCTCCCCTATATTTAGCCCGTTATGAATATGGAATAGCATTGAAAATGATTCACATAGACATCCCTCTGTCCAGCCGAATAACGTCAACGCTGGTCGCAGGGAAGGCAGCGCTTGCCCTGACAGAGGCCCCCGTGCTGGGCAACATAAAGCCACACCGGTGGCTGTGCAGAGCCCACCCCTGGGATGCTTGGGGTGCCGTGGGGACCCAAGGGGCACAAGCACTCTGACTGTTGTCCAAGGTCCCAGCTGGCTGGGGCAGGACCTGAACGGAGCTCAGCTGTGCGCCCATCTCTGGGGGCAAGGCCATCCGTGGCCACACACTGCATTGTGTGGAGATGTGGAGCTCAAGCTTTAAACCTATATATTGCCCATGGGTGTACTGAGTTGGGCAAGATGGTCCGTGGTTGGATCTGGTGCTCTCAGTGGTTTTTTCCAACCTGAATTACTCTGTAATTCTATGCTCACCATAGTGCTTGGCTAGGGAGCTCATATCTTGCCCAACAGCGTTTGAGTACCTTCTGTCCACATTCTCCTGCCCCTGTTGCCTGTGGGGTTGGGGCATCCCACTGGCTAGGGATTCTGTCCCCAAGAATCGTCAAATCATTAAGGTTGGAAAGATCACTAAGGTCATCTAGTCCAACCATCAGCCTGTTCCCCCCTGTGTCCCTCAGTGCCACTTCTTTATTGTTCTTGAATGCCTCCAGGGATGGCGACTCCACCACTTACCTGAGAGGTATTCTTCCTTGGGACAGTCCCCAGTGGGAGCTTGGTAGCACTGGGACCATTACTGTAGCTTGGTGTCCCCATGCTCTCAGCAGAGACAGGCAACAGTGACAAGGGTCATCAGCTTGGGACAGATGGCCAAGCATTTGATATGGCTTGGTAGTACTGCTTCCATTGTTGCCCTGTCCCAAAGCCAGGCAGACTGGAGGGTGAGTCCTGCCCCCAGCAGAGACCCACAGCCCCTCCAGCTCCATTTTGTTGCACTGGGATTTGAAAAGCATTTGTGCAAAAGCTTTTGGGCATTGCAGGAAAGAGGGAAGCAGCTTTATCTGAGCCGTTAATGAAATGTCATTTGTGATTCACATCCACGGGCATCACGTGGTGACAGCCCCCAGTTGTGCCAGCTCGGGGGGGCTTTTTATGGGTGGGGGGAAAGGTTTTGCAGCACTGTGATGTGGCAGGGGCCAGAGTAGCCCTTCTACTCCCTCTGTGCTGAAAACAGCTCCTGCCCTGACGGTGACTCTGCCCATGGTGATAGGGGTGTGGTTTTTCTATCCCCTCTTCCTTTGCCTGTGCTGGAGGTCGAGGCAGAGGACGGACCACCCCAAACCTTCCTGTGCAAGAGGAGCGCAGCCAGCCTGCAAAATTTGCACCTCTGCAAGGCGAGAGCTCTGGCTCTCATTTGCATTTTTAATTAGCTGGGATCTGCAAGCACCTCTGGGCTCCCTGCCCTTGCCAGGGTGCTTGTGAATAGGGTTGACTTTGTGGAGATGGAACATTTCAGGGGCCCGTGGGGACCTCAGAACATGGAGATAACTTCCAATGCCCAGGACAAGGTGTGTGGACCATCATTTGTCATCCTTGTGCCCATCGGGCTCCTTCCTCCCACCCCTCCTCCTCCATCTCACCCCTGTATCAGCTCTGACGCTTTATTATCCCACTCCTGTGTCCCTCTAAAGCCATTAAAGCTCAATCTCATTAGCAATAATTAACGGGTATAGCACACATTCCCAGTGGATCTCCCTGCAGGTTGGGTTGCTCTGTTTGTCCCAGCCTTCGTGTCCCCTAAGGAGGGCAGTGCCATCCCTATGCCCCATCCCCATTGTGCCACCACTGTCCCCTGCTCACACGGGGCTCTGCCTGCAGCTCCCATGAAATATTTCCCTACAAAGCAGAATTACCCCAAAGAGTGATGGGCTGGCAGGAGAGACCCACTCCCGTTGATGGAGGCTGTAAGTTACAGACTCCCTGTGAACTGGAGAAAACATAACAATCACCTTTTATAGGCGAAACTTCCCGCAATATATTAAATTCTCCAGCAAACAGACACGGGCTTTACGGCCAACTATAACTTTAATGCCTCCCAACCACTCGGATATTTTGGAGGGGTTATGGATAACCGGGACTGCTGCACCTTGCCCTGCGCCAGGAGATGGCTGGGATGAGGATGGGGACATTCACCAGCATGTGTGCCACCCCCATCCCAGGCTTTTTAGGGCCATTTCCTCGGTGGAGCCCACTGAGACCTGGCATTTCTGCGCTGGGAGCCGGGATGAGCAGTTATTAGAAGGAAACAGCTGGGAGCAAGATGATATTTAAACTGGTATTAGGAGAGCACCGTTGTAGGGAAATAATGCCTGGGGTGGTTTTGCAGCACCGGTGCCGAGGGGCTGCTGCAGCCAGCGATACAGTTAATTTGCAGCCGGAGCTGGAGGCTGGCCTGCACTGATATTGCTGTGTTATTTAGAAGAGAAAGGTCAGGCCGGAGATTGAATAATCATTGACAAGAAACCCACAGGGGAGCGCGGGCAGCGACGCCAGGAGAGCTCGGGCATCCTTGTGCTGGTAGGGATTTTGGCTGACATCCTGCATCCTGTATCGCACGTTGCACACCCTGCATCCCGCGGCCCACAGCCCATATCCCTCGCAGTGCATCCATCCTGCATCCCATACTGCAAATCCTGCATCCCACATCCTGCAGCTCGCATCCCATCCTGCACTGCATCCTGCATCCCGTGTCCCATATCTTATCCTGCGTCCCACATCCTGCATCCCACATCCTGCTTCCCAAATCCCACCAGCCCTGCTCCGGAACGCCTGGCACTGGGAAATCACAGCCCCTGGGGGTCACACTGAGCCCCCCCTCAGCCATCAGCACCAGTGCAGGCACTCTGACCTGCCCTGGGTCAGAGCTGTCCTCAGCAGGCATGAGGATGGGGCTGTACCTCACTCTGGGCACCCAAATCTCTTCCCTCCAGCTCCTACTTTTCACTCCCAAAAAATACACCAGGATTGGTTTAAAGATTTTTTTTTTTTTTTTTTTTTTTTTTTTTTTTTTTTGCAACAAAAGAAACTATTTATTTGGAATATGCATTACCAGTACAAATCAGGAAACTGTAAAACCTACACCTTGTTAGTATCGTCATAGAACATAAAAGTCTCAATTGGGATCAGAAAGACAGAGGCCTTTTTCTTTACAGAAGCAGAAAAGCTTAAAGTTTCAAAACCAGGTCGGAACAGAGTCTTTTTTTTTTTTTTTTTTTTTCCTTTAATATTTGGAATCCATTAAGAAAAGAGGGGGAAAAAAAAAAAAAAAAAAAAAAAAAGATGGGGGAAAAAAAAAGAGAAAAGAAAAAGCAACTCAGAACAACGGCATCGTCTTTACAAGGGAAGAAAGGGCTCTGCGAGGAGAACAAAAAAAGCAAACCAACAAAACCAACCCCCCAGGCAACATCTGATTTACATCATCTGAATAATAATAATAATAATAATAATAAAGGTGTATGAAAACAGAAGGACTCCAGGAAACCTCGGGAGTAAAAAGAACACCCCGAAACCTAAACTGTTCAGTGATGTGAGAAGCTCAGGTGTTTTGGGGGGGCCGAGTGGGGAAAACCATCTTTGAAGAAGAGATTTCTTCTCCATGAGCCCCATCTGCAGCCATGCAATGATGGGAGACTGATGAGGGTGCTTTGGCTGCATCCCCTCCCTCATCCCTTGCTCCTTCCCAGGGCCCTGCGGCTTGGTGACGCCTGTAAGATCCATCCTCACCCAACACTCAAGGTGGATGGAGGCCATGGGGGTTGGCACCTCCATTGCTTCCCATCCCTTAATCTTGGGTCAAGTTGGGTCAACCGGTGCCTCCAAGATTGGCTCTGGAGTAGATGCATGGAGTGACGGCGAGGGAAGGATGTAGGGCAGAGAATAAGGGCACTGAAGCCCACAGTTCAAGCCTGGGGGAGAATTCATGGCTTCCTATCCCTTCTGTACAGCTCAACACTGCACATCACCCTAAGGCATCGGAACTGCAGGCTCAGAGCTGTGTCCTCACTTCCCATTGGGGCATCTACTCCCCAAACCCCAAAGCGGTTGCCAAAAGCTCTTGGGTGGCCAAACAGGTGGAGAACCCATGGAGAAGAGAAGGACCCCTCCCCGCACACCCCTCCCCAAACCACCTCCAGCGCTTCTCACATCATTTGGATCCCAGCTCTGAAGCCAAAAGGAGGGGAAAGCTGCAAGGCCATCATCTCAGACAGGTCAAAAGAAAGTCATCATCAAAGACCCCCCCCACCCCCCCCAGATAACGCCAAAGGAAAAAAAAAAAACAAAATTCTTTTTAAAAAAAGGAATTTCTGGGTCTCAACGTTAAGAAACATAAAGTATTAGAATGTACCTATTTATGCTCACTATTCCAACCATCTTTTTTTTTTTTTTCCTTTAAAGTTTTACAAAATGAATTACTGTCACTTTTTTAAACATTGTGTAATAAGAAATGAGTGTGCACAACTCTACACTTTTCTAGCATTCTGGAACTAATTCACAAATGCGAGAAAACTAAAAAAATAAAAAGAAAAAAAAAGAAAAAAAAAAGAAAAAAAAAGGGAAAAACAAACAAAACAAAACAAAACAAAAGAAGATGAATGTAGGTAGTCTGATGTTATAAACTATACAGGAATGAAGCGCTTGTTGCCACAGGAAGAGCAGGGATGGACCTTCCCCTGCTCCACTTTGCGTGCTAAAAGGGCCATTTTTTATTCTTTTATTATAAACACTATTAAATTCAGACTGCGTTTTTGGTTCTGGTTTTTTTTTTTTTTTTTTTTTTTTTTTCCTTTATCTGAATATACAAGAACATTCATTATCAAATGTTCGTTATCATCAATACTACAAAGAACGAGACACAAATCGCAAGAAACAATGGAAAATGTTAATAAAGCTGAAAGAATCGTCGAGTTTTGTTGTTTATTTTTTTTCCCGTGGGGTTTTTTTTTTTTTTCGTTTTTATTTTTTTTTTCCGAGTTTCTGCAGTGTTTTGTTTGTTGGATTTTTGTGTGTGTGTGGTTTTTGTTTGTTTGTTTCGTTTTGTTTTTTGTTTTTTTTTGTGGGGGTTTTTCTTTTTTGGTATCGAAGTCAGGTTTTTTGTTTTTTGTTTTTTTTTTTTTTTTTCTGGGCAGAGAAAAGAAAAAAAAAATTAAAAATAATTAAAAGAAAATAACCACAACACTTTTTTGGGTAGAGGGATGGGCGGAGAGGGGATAAAACCATTTTAAAAAAAGCACAGACATAAGGAGTGTGACCGACAACGCGACCCAGAGGGACGAACCTGAGGGTGCAAAGTACCGTGGAGGAGTGAGCGCGGTGCCGTCCTCGGGGCTGTCCTTGCGTGGGACCAACTCGCTCCTGGCCCTCTGCATTTCGTGCCCTGAAGCGAAGCGTGGCAGAGGCAGCCCTTCGCCTCGGGTGCTGTATGTGCTGCCTGCAGCCCGGCCCTCTCCGACTGAGGCGGCGCGGAGTCTCTCCTTTGGGCTGAACCTTTCAGGATTTGGGGCATTCGCTCCCTTTTGTTAGCAGTGGGAGGCTCATCCCGTCGATCAGAAGCGACCAGGGAATGGACATTTCGTTGATCTGGCGGTCACCGACTGCACACTCGGGAGCCCCTATGGAAAGCCACGTCCCCACGGCCACCCCTGAGGCACCGCGAACTGCTGGCACCAGGCTGTGGGCCACCCAGCAGAGGGGTGGAAATGTTTCTGGCAGAGCTTTAACGTGAAATGTTTGCTCTGCATCAGCCAGATTTTCAGCTTAAAGGAGCCAATGCTGGTGTGGACAGAGTGCGAGCCGTGGACGGTGAGCTGAGGTTGGGAGGCCTTAAGGTTTGTTGCCAGGTGCCCCACGCTGCCGACCAAACAAATTGCTGCCCATCACCCATGATAAGAGGCAGTGGGTGTCACTGCAATTCCCTCCTGCTGCCCAGAATCCCGTTGCAGCAGGACGAAGTTCTATTTCCACCCATCACCAGCTGTTCCTAAAGCAGATGGGAAATGCTGGGCAGAAGACCCCACAATATCTCCCAAGGCTTTAGATGCCACTTCTCAGAGTAACTCCAAGCTACGGCAGAAGGACAAACCCCAAAGGGATGTCCACTCACCTTGCAGAGCTTCACCCTCAAGCAAAGCCACTGTATGACCCACTTCCAAAGGCACCCAGAGTGCGTCTAGCCTGTGGGGTCCCATGCACCAGGCAACAGTTTGGGGATGCAGAGGGGGCCACCAACCCTTTCACCATGAAACCCACATTCTCCTTTCCCTCTGCAGCCGGTGGACCTGCAGGGGGAAGCACGAGCTAACACCGTGCAATGCTCTCTGCAGAACTATCTGCTGCTGGCCTCCTTAAGTGAGAAAACTGCTCGCGTTCCATCCATCATTACTTGATCACATAAAGCACCGTGGCCATGCTCAGCACTTTGGTTACCAGCAGTGACCCACCTGCCTCTGCTTCTTGCCCTCCCCACCAGCACTGCAGAACGGTGGCCACAAGGGATGCTGGCAGGGTTCCACCTCTCAGCACCAACGCATTTGGGAGCTGCGGAAGAGCAGGGCTGGGAGAAGAACAAGCAGTGCTGTCTGGGGGCTGGCAGTGGGTTGGTTGGTACCTCCATTAAGCAGTGGGGAGCCCCCGGCTCCAGCTCCTACATACATACAGCAGGGTTGCACCACCTGCCCTCCAGCCCACAGTGCACGGGGATGGCTCCTGGGGCACAGCATGGGTGCACTCAGTGTCCAGAGCAGCCGAGGTGAGGGTGCAGCAGGGCAGAGGGCTGCCGAGACCATTTCCTACGGAGAGGTAGCGAGAGAGGAACAGGGTGAGCGAGGCTGCTTGATGGAGAAGGAGCGAGACCCGACCGAGGTATGGTTTTGGCTCAGTGCGAGGCCATGCACTGCTTTTGGTTCGGTTGGTGTGGCGGTGGTTGTTTTTTGCTTTTCCTCCTTAAAATCCTTCTAGCTGTCAAAATACCCTTCAGTGGGGAGGTAGGGGAAGGGAGGTGTTGTGGCGGCGGCAAGGGGGGGGGAGAGCGGCTTCTACCCAGAAAAGAAAGGGAAGAGAGTATAAAGAAGTGTCCAGATTGGCTGAAAAAAGCATCCCGACGAAGAGAAGAGAAGAGAAGGAGTCTTCTTGTGTGTGCTGATTGGTTTCACCTCCAGTCTGACTGCTGCGGTGTTAGGAGAGGCCCCCTCCCCTCCCGCCCCGCCGGGGCTGGATCAGCCAGGGATGCAATTTGCTGGGAGATCAGTTGGAGGTATCAGAGTGAACGCTGCCAGGGCCTTCTGTGGGGGAGGTCACCGACGATGGGGTAGTAGCGTCTTGCCAACCTCCATTAGCCTGCAGGGATAGAGATGGGCAGCCGTCAGTCATAGCAGGACAGAGCCCCACTGCAATGTCTCTGCCCAGCCCAGGTCTCCATTTGCATAATGGAGTGGTGTTAGGGATGGAGGGCAAGAATCCCCTGCTCTGTCACCCCATCCCATTGGACACCCATCCCATTGGACACCCAAAGTACAAGAACAGCTCAGGATAGCACTGATGAAAAAATGGTGGGATTTGATAATTTCAAGCCTTCACAGAAATTCTGCTCTTTAAAATAAGTATGGGTTTCTGCAGAAACCCCGAACTCTGTCTGTTTTTCACACTACAATAGTATGCTTCCCAATAGAAGAGGAAAATAGCAAACAACCATACAAGCTTGTTTTTTGAACTTGAAACCCCTTTCTGGAACTCCACCTGGACCCAAGCGCTAGGAAAATGCAGAATAAGTGCTGCACACCAGCACACGAGGGACCTATGAGTGCAACTTGTCCACACTCCCCAGCTTCCTCAGGCTCAGTGTGCTGCACATCCATCCTGGAGCTCCCACTTGCACCATATACACCGATCCTGACACTGCCCCAATGTCCTGCAGTGCTGTCCTACCACAGATGGCAGCAGAGCAGCCCACCCAGAGGTGCAGCTGAGCATCCTCCTCATCCAAGAGGTCATACAGCAAAGGCAGGCAATGTTTTCCTCCCACAGCCAATGGGTGCTTTCCCACCTAAAGACCCAGATCTCCGCAGGGCAGAGCTGGCCCCCGGCTGCCATGCACGATAGCTCACGGAAGCTGCTTTTCTCTGGCTGCCGACCCCTTTGGAGAGGAGCAGATGTTGCCCCCACCTCCCCTGCTCACTCTGACATTGATTCAGTGCTCGGCTAATTAATCCACCCCGACTCCTGCCTGTGCTGAGCCAGCAGCAGCAGCCATCCCGCTTTGGATGTGCTCAGTCTGCTCTGCCTGCTCTGGCCATCCCTACGCCTCCTGCTCTAGGACATCCATCTCTGGGCCCAACAGTCCCACATGGGACCTCATGGGAGGGGGACACAGGGATGTCTGGGAGACATACGGCCTCACCCACAACCCCACATGCACCCACTGCGGCCCCACTGCACATCCTGCTTCCCAGGACGCAGCACCCACCCTTCTCCACGTCTTGGTCCACTGCAAGAGGCAGCAATTACCGTAGATTATCAGCCCCAAAATGACAGGCCGCGGAGAGAGAGACACGGAGCCAACTCCGCCGCCCAGAGACTGGCATATTCAAGTACACTTAGGACATTAATAGCAATTTACGTGCCATCAGTGAGAGAGAGCCACAATAGCGGCGCTGGCAGCCTCTTATTACGAAGCCTGTTATTTGTTGGAGTTACAAGCTATAATCACAACAGAAACTTTCAAAACCCTTATCTTCCGTGACGCACCAAATCTATTTCAGAGCCGTAATTGCTATGTCACCGGAGAGTTTGCTGCTTAATGCACTCAGATGCCATTTAGTGTTTGCAGGGTCATTACAGTGAGCAGAAGGGGGGAGAGGCGGTGGGGGCTGCTCGGAGCAGGGCTCGGTCCCTATTGTGTTGCACTATTTTTAGAGGCTTTTTCATGCTTGCCGTGGCTGAGAGGAGCGAGGGGGAGAACATCTTGCAGACAATGGCTGCCCTCTCTCCCTGTACCCCCAAAATGCTGGGCAGCCCTTCTGGCCTCAAGATTGGGAGCCAACCTTCACTTCTGGCAGAAAAGGTGGTTCTGTGCCATGACTGTCACCTCAATCCCACGTAGTGGGAAGAAGAGATGCTGCTGGGCAGATGCTGACCTCTGCTCCAACGGGTTTGGCCTTGAAGATACCCCACACATCACAGTCTCACATTCCCCCAGCAAGAGTAGCCCCAAACTACAGCCCAAGTGGTGGACAAGAGGGGCCTTGTGAGGAGCCCTGCACACAGCTCTGACTTCTGCAGGGGGGACACAGCCAGACATGCAGCAATAGTCTCCAGGATGTCTCTTCAAATGTCACCTTCTGATGCCAGAGCACTGCCGTGGTCTTGGTGGTTGTCCAAGCGTAGAGCCAGGGTGATGGATTGCTGAAGTAACTGAGTTTGGGGCTGGTTTCTGCAGGTCTCACAGCATTTTTCCTCCAGCAAATCAGGCTGGCTCCCAGCCCGGCCTCCTGCATGGGGCTGATTTTCTGCCAGTTCTTCAAGGAGCTTGCAGCTTTGCACGAAGCCTGTCACCACATCCCACTGTACGTGGCCAAATCCTTGTCCCACTAGCAATGGGCCAGGAAGTCAGTTCAACCTCCCAGCAAACCAGACACCGTGTCTGACAGAGGGGAACAGGCTTCAAAGAGCCTGCAGAGAGTGGAGAGGTGCTGGCAGAGAGTTGCCCAGAGCTGTGGGTGCCCCCATCCCTGATGGTGCCCAAGGGCAGGTTGGATGTGCCCCCGGGCAGCCTGCCTCACATGAACAAGGAGGTCTCACCTCCTACAGCCAGCAGGGCCACTGAAAGTCCTCACTCCCAGCTGGCAGGCGTGGATGTACAACCACTGTGCAATGGGGCACCACCATCACAATGACAAACATTGCTGTGTAAATAGGCAGAACAGCATTTTTAAATCAAAACTCCTCCACACTGACCAATTTTAAAAATAGCCTCCTGTGTTAGACTTTGCAATGATTTATAAACTAGCCTGCTCTGTTTTCTTCATTAGAGGGTTAGGGATGGAGGGCATAAAGGGCAGAAGGAAAGGAGGAGCCAGGTGTCCAAAAAGAAATTTCTGACAGGGCTTTTCTTTAAGAGGACTATAAACCATTAATTAATTAGCAAACTGATCAGAGTCGTTGCAGCAACCCAGCCTGCATTAACAGAGTGTTTACAGGCAGATCCATGGGAGCAAGTACACAGCTGCCTGTGCACATGGCAAGGAGGACACACACAGGGACATCCTCCTTCTAGATGTGGTCAATGAGAACTTGAGTCCTAACCCACCAAGGCCAAAAGAGACCTTGTGGGGATGCCCAACACGATCTCCACCTAGATGTGAGGTCGGCTGTTTTCGCTCTGCCTCAGCTATCGCTGCAGGTCACAGAGATCCAGTGGCAGGGACATGGCTGATCATCCTGCTAACGATGCACAGACAGTGCCGGGCGGGCTGTCAGCCGCTGAGCAGCTGCAACCAGCAAGACAGGCTCACAGAAGAACCACGGAGGAAATTGGGCTCTGGGTGTATTTCTGTCCTCAGCTGTCACGACGTGCACGCGTTTAAAAATTCATCTTCCACCAAGGAAGGCGAGCCCTGTGCATTGTCTCCCCTGCCAAGCTTTACAGCGGTGGAGCCGGGCAACCTGCTGCTGCCTTCCCAGACCTGACGGGCTCCAGGGATGAGTTAACCTCAGCCCTGTGCAGAGATCTTTGTGACAGGGCTCTTGACTCGGTTTCGGCTCATCTCCTTCCAGCAGCTCCCAGGGATGCTCGGGTTAGGCAGGGATTGCAGCTCTCTGCGTTGCTGGCAGCTTTCCTCTGCATCCCGCTTCATTTCTGCACCATTAAAGGGGTTGAGGAGAGGCAGGGAAAACGTGCCCACTGCTCTGGCTATGAGACAGCCCCTGCCTATATGGACCAACACCAGCACCTATGGGACCCAGCACATCCCAGAAGGCAGCCAGGCTGCAGGGGTGGCAGATCACTCAGCTGGGGGCTGCCAAACGCTTTGGGATCTGCATGGAAGAGAAGACATGATATCGCAAGCAAAGGGTCTGGGGAAAGAACGGCAACCCAGAAGTGCTTCCTAAACCTTCTAATCTCTTCTAGACTGGCTCCAGATACTATTGGGGATACAAACTAGCTAGATAAAGAGTCTCCCCCGAACTGGGTGGATTGCTTACCCACTTGCCTCCCTGCCTGTGCCTGTCTCTGACCCTCATCCTTCATAAGTCTGACCTTTTTAAGCAACTTTGGGTTCCTGCCCTCCTAGAAACCATCCAACACCGCATGCCACTCATCTTGGGTCACTATTTGGGAAGCTGCTGCCATCAGCTCATCAACTCCCAGTGCTGCTCCCATTATGACCACCACTGGCTGCCAGAAATACCAGTCCATCCACTGATGTCCTATTTGGCTTACAAGTTTGCACTCCTCCTTTCTTCTCCCCTCTCCTCTTGTCCCCCTCCCTGCCTTGTAATCCCCATCAGCAACCCTCCCCCCAAATTTTGGCTTAACCCAGCCCACTGTTATTTTCCAAGCCAACTGCAACCATAATCAGCTCAGCCTCTTTCCTTGGGGGTATTTTAATTTATACAAAAGTATCATCTCTTATCATGATCAGCCTCCGATTCATTTACTCTTCAAGTATTAAAAAGCCAGAAAGGGAATAAATTCAGCGCACAGAGAAATTAATGCGGAACGATAGGCTCTTTCATGTGGCATTTCCAAGCACCGTTTTTGCAACGGGCTTATGTAATGAGACATAATTATCTGCACATGTTCAATTACATTACTTCACAAATCCTCCCTGGCTCTGCCTCGTGACGTCAAGCTGCCTGCTAAGCCCCGGCACCCGGTGGGGCGGGGAGAGCAGCCCCCATTCGGCAGCCCCTTCCTCCTCCACCCCCGGGGTCTCCCCATGTCGGTGGCGGTCTTTCAGACACCAAGGGCCCCAAGTTGGTCAGATGCAAGGTGCCAAATGGCAAAGACTCCTTGGAGAGTGGTCTCCTTGGAGGGTGAAGGGACTCACAGGGAGATGTGGCAGGGCGAGGTGCCCCGTGGTTGGCAGCTGAGGCCATGTTCTCCCGTCCCTGAATGAAAGGCAGAGGCAGGGAAGGGCTGGAGGCTGTGAGGAAGCTCTTTTAATGCCTCCTCATGTATCACGTCTCCATCTCAGCGCCTTTGTTTCAAACTGACAGGAAGCCACAGACGCTGGCTGGCAGAGCTGGAGCTCCCTGGGCATCCCTTGGCCGCCTCGCTGCAGGCGGCATTTTGCTGGAGCAGCCCATGCTGCCACTGGCCCAAGCCCAAAACCAAGGTTGGGCCTGACCCCCTCCCCCCAAAGACAATACTCTCTCAGTCTTCCAGTCAGCAACATAGGCAGCAAAACACAACATGGCACCCACCACTTCCCTGCACAGCCCAAGACTGCCCCACCTCAACCTTCATCCTCCTCATCACCCAACGGGATTATGGTGCACGCTGACCACAGGCCACAGCCATCCTCCTCCCCTCGCCAGCCTGGCCACCACCACCACCACCACCACCCACTCCAGGAGCACAGCCTCCTTTTCCAGGCTGCCCTCTTCTCCCAGCTTGCTGTCACCGCCGCTGAGATGGTGGACGATTGATCTGAGAAATGAAGTTGGATTGCTGTCCCGAATCTACACTCGGTTCTCCTTGTGTGTGTCTGATCGATTTCACCCTGTACGACACAGCTTGTCGCTACGAATTTTCATGCTAGTCAGAACCCGCCAGCGCACCCAAGAACAAGGAGAAGATGCTCCAAAGCCCTCCCTCCCCCTCACATCCTCCCCCAGTTCGGTTGGGCGAGGTTTTCTTGGGTTGCGCTTGTTTTTTTTCCCCTTTTCCTTCTATTTATGACCATTACCGCCGTCAACCCCATCATCGCTGTGCTTTCAGCCCCCTCCCACCCACCCAGCCCGGCTTCAGATGCTGGCCAGGGTTGGGTTATTTTTAGGTGGCCGCTGCAGGATGCTGCCATCAGCCTCATCGGCGTGGAGCCATCTCTGGGTTAGGGTGCTCGTGGTGACATTCCCCACCGCGGTTACGCGAGGTGTCACCTGTTTAGCAGTTCCTCTCAGCCGAACGCATGTGGCCGCAGGTGCCACGCGAACGCTGATCGGCTCTGACAGTCCTAGACGCCAGCTGCCTGCACAGAGCCTGCCCAGTCGCCACTTTTTTCGTGGGCAAAGCTCTGCCGTTGGCGTGACCGATACAGAAGCAATAAACTAGGTGACCGTAAAAGCAAAGACAAGTCCTACTAAGTGGCATTCTGAGCCCTATGGCTTTGAAATAATTGGTAGTGAGAGAACAAAAATGAAAGGGAGGGA
This sequence comes from Tetrao urogallus, assembly GCF_951394365.1. Taxonomy (NCBI): domain Eukaryota; kingdom Metazoa; phylum Chordata; class Aves; order Galliformes; family Phasianidae; genus Tetrao; species Tetrao urogallus. The sequence goes on from NC_136818.1 coordinate 24,283,620, forward strand.
AAAAAATAAAACAAGAACCCAAGCCTATTTTTTTTTTCTTACACTGATGCCCTGCGGACTATACATCTGACTTGCTGCGAGTCCGTCACTGTATCCTCCTGTCTGGCTGATAACATGGCGAAGGGTATCCACCTAAACAGACCAACGACAACAAAGACACAAATTAGAGTGAATGAAAGGTTAGTGGGCAAAGCCGCTTCGGTTCATCTTTGGCACGGTAGAACAAATGAACAGTAATAGTAATAGCACTGATAAAGGTACATATTTAAAGAGGGGGGGGAAAGAACCGTGGTTGGACTCATGGTGAGAGTCAAGTCGGGGGAGCGCTCCCTTGCCTCCCCGATGGCCCACCCCCGTCACACTCTTGGTGGCCCCAAGCCCTTAAACACCAAGAGCGGAGAGGGAGAACAGCGTGGCAAGCACAAGCTGGCACTTCCTGGGGCACATCGCTGGGGCCAACTTCAGCATCGTGCCCAAGGACCCACAGTCTTACTCATCCCCTTCCTCCCTTTGAGCTCACATCAGTGGAAGGAGATCTTTGGAGCTGGGTGAAGACAGCTCCTCCTTCCATTCTGGAGGGCCCAGAGAATATACCTACCATGGCAAGGCACCGTCAGCTCTCCTCTATGTGCCTCGCTCCTCTCCCTTTACTGCTCAGCCCAGACCCCGGCAGCAGTACGCACAGTGATGTGCATCTCTGTGTCCAGCACTGCAAGGGGAGTGACTTGGGCTTTAGAAAGCTCTCCTTGCCCAATGTGAACATGTCAGACTGGCTGTCATCTCTCAACACAGAGCCTTAGACACCAGAGAGAAGACTCATGGCATATCTGGACATCAGGTAGGAAGGGGAAGATCTAAGTGAGCTATTGGCTATTTTAAATTCTTTCCTCTTCAAGCATAGGTTGATGCTTCAGTAACACTGCTCAAAGCTCCCTCACTCTGTCTTGCTGGTGTGTACATGGGCAGTGTGAGTGCCTGCGCTTTGGGAATATGGGGAGACCATGAGGGGTGACTTTTAGTTTAAAAAAAAAGTAAAAAAAAAAACAAAAACCCTAGCTGTGTATTTGAACATTTCTCGCCTTGCAGCAGACACCTGGTTTGGCATCAAAGGAGTAAGTGGAAGCCATGTAAAACGAGACACCGGTCCAGACATCTGACCCCTTCCCTTGGAAGAATAAAGCATGCGGAACCTAAATCTCATCTGCTTTTGTTTGAGTACATGCCTGTTCTCCTAAACCTCCTTTCCTCCTGTTACGACTATCAAGCCAGAGCCAAATGCATTCACAAAGTGTGGGCAAGTCTCCTCAAGACCATGGTTGGTTTGGTTGGGTGTTCGGTTTTGGTTTCTTTCTGATTGATTTTTTTGGGTGGTTGTTGCCTTTGCTTTTTTTTTTTTGGTTGGTTGGTTGTTTTTTTGGTTTGCTTCACTTTTTTATAAGCGTTGGTTGGTTCGTTTGTGCTGGTTGAGATTTGCTCTTTTCGGACGGGAGGGAGAAGTGCCAATACAATCAAAGGCTCCTCCAACACTAATGCATTCACTGGCAGTACATCGGATGGGTCCCTACCTGTGACTGCACGTTGGCTCCAACCTGGGCCCCTTGGTAAGAATCCCCATTGAGAGACTGCACGCTCATGAACAAATCTCCAGAGTTTGACATGTTAAAAGAACTGGAAGAACCTGGAAAGGAAAGAGTGAGGCACCTGAATCACAGAAAGGAAAAAGATCCACCCCATGACTCTCAGCCAAGAGGAAGGAACAACATGCAAAGCAACCACAAAAACAAAACACACAATCAGGTTAGTAGTATGAAGAACAGAGCAAGCAAAAAAAAAAAAAAAAAAAAAAAAAGGATGCACTCTTGAGGTTATTCAAAGCCACATGTTGTTACAGCTCAATGCCAAGAACATTCTTCAACAGCTCCTCAGCTGGAGGAAGGATTCTTCATGCTCTGGACTAAGATGAACAAAACCCAGCCTGGAGGACTCAAGACAGCCCTTTCTTTCATTCCTGGCCAACAAAATCCTTCAAGCAGCTTTGCAGATCTCGATTTTTGGAGATGTCTACCCGGCAGATTGCACCAGAGAACAGAATTACCCAAAGAACGCTTCACTATCAAAAGCAGAAGCCACTTCAGCACAGCTAACTGGGCCCATGCTGCTGTTGTCTCTGAGAAGCTCAGCTCAGTGCAGGTAAGTCTAGGCCATGCACCCTTACGGGGCCTTTCTGCCGGGTGACCACATCCAAGCACCACCCCTTTCCATGCCCAGAGCTCCCTTGAGGAAGCTATGCATGGTCTGCCTTCAGGACATCAGGATCCATCCCAGGGGTGAGCACAACGCACCAGGAGCGAAGGTTCACAAAAATGTGAAGGCACCTGGGCCAGGCTCCCAGTAATGATCTTGTTGACAACCTTCTTTCATCTCAGTGGGCTGTGAGAGGACCTGGGTGTCCCAGCCCCGTGGGGCCAGCTGTCCCAGAACAACGAGCTCTGTAAGCAAATCCCCACTGCATGCACCAGTCGCCAGCGTTACGCTCAAAAACGATAATGGTGAGGACAACTGGGTGGGATCAGGAAAAAAAAACAACCAACAGATGATAAGGAAAAATAAAAAAGGTCCTGCTTCCAGCTTTGAGATATCTGAGCACCTCCTTGACTACCAAATAGGAGAAACAAACCTAATGTGTAACTGGAAGGCAGGTGAGGAGGGAAGGGGGTTAAAAATAAATAAAAAGGTTTTAAGGGATTATTTCAGAACTCATCGTGCAGATCAGCGCGTTAAGTGTGAGACAGCTCAACGTGCAAGGTTTGGTTATATACATGACGTTAGCCTTGGAAAGGAGAGACTTCAGGGGCCCAGGTCAGCTCTGCTTTCAGCTCCAACCCAAAATACGCTCTCATCATCTCCGCTGCTGCTTCCAGCTTGGAAGATTGGCAACCACAGTCCTGCTGGAACTGCCCAACTATGGCTCATGTGTGTGCTCTGAGAAATGTCCAACAATTCCCATCTCCTGCTGGAGAGGAGAAGGAAGAAACCCTCTTGGCAGTGCCCAGGCTCTGCCCTGGAGATGAGCCAGGAAGGAACCGGATGGAAGCCAACATCAAGAAGGCTCAGGGAGCAAGTCCACAAGTAGGAGGTCTAAGTTGGAGAGTTCACGTTCATGACACCTTCCTGCAAAAAACCTTACTCTTCACACATGGCCCTTTAATCAGGAGTGCACACGGTGGAGCAACCCACCAATGCTGTGTGAAGTAAGCAGCACTAGGTGGCAGGGCTGCAGCCAGCGCCTCCCTGCTCAGCTGGTACCCAGCTCCTGTCGCCTCCCCACCTCTCAGGTTCTAAAGGCAAAAAGCTATGGATGTCAACTAGGAGACTGAGGATATCCCCCACTGACACCACTCAACACAAAGCATGAGGATGGACACTTATGTACAAAAAACTGCTTCCTACTGGCTTTTCTGAATGATCACTTTGACTACCAGCATAAAGCCCAGAGCAGTGTGATGGCTTTTGTGCTCCCACAGTGGCTGGGAACCAAAGGATTTTGCAGTTAACCCTCACAAGAAGCAGAGAATATTCTGCAGTTATTTTAAGGTGAGCGAAACCCTTCAAGACGACACAATCAATCAGTGTCAGAGCTGGAAAGAGGACTTGGGAAACCCTGACAGGACTCCACCATCACTCTACCCCCAAGCAGAGCAGCATTCCAGCTTTCCCTACCAAAACAAGATAATAATAATAATAACAATAATAACAACGATAATAATAACAAAAATATCATAAACGTTATCTGGTCTTTATGGAAATTTAACAAGCCTGCCCCTTAAAATTGAGACTGGGAGGAAGGAAATAAAAATAAACAATCACAAACTCTAGTTCTGTAGAGCACCGGTGTCTTGGAAACCATGAGGAGTGCTGGAGATGTCACTTACAAGATATACACTGCTATCGGCACAGGGTATTTTTACAATATATGTGCATATCTAAACGGCAAATATGTCTTGCTGCTGATGTGGATGCAAAGATAAATATGCGCATACCAATGGCCCGCATGTATGGATGCATTTGTATCAGAGCCATAATTGCAGAGAGCCCTTTCAGCTGCTACTCTGCTGTTTCAGCACTCTGCTGCCTATGTGCTAGCCATGTATGAAAATTACAATGGCCCAAAGCCTCAGAGACACAGCTACGAGGGACTGATGTGCTGGGGTGGAAGAGGAGGGGGAGGAATGCAAAGAGTCCTCAAAATTAAGACACTGGTATCCTTCACAGAAACAAGTCTTGTCTGTCTGCTGGAGGATGCTCCATCCTTAATCTGATCTGTCCCTCTGAAAGGCTCCGTTGGAAACACACCACAGCAGTCATAGTTTGACACAGAACTCCTTGAGAAGTGAAATGTAATAACCACCTTTGAGCTTGTGGACCCACAATGAAAGGTCTCTGAACTTGGCACATGTAAGTCCCTTGATGCTTCCATGCACAGACAAAAGAAAACGGGTAGAAACATTTGTAGTAGTGTGAAGCAGCGGTCCATCTTCAGCATCCACACATCTTATCAAACTCAAGTCTAATCACCATCATTCCTTAGTGGCGAGTTCCCATCAGAACACCAGCTTCAGAAGAAGTGGTGGCAATGCTTAAAAAGAAACGAGCATTGGCACTCAGATCTTGCCACTGGGTGAAAACCTACATCAAAGCAATGCCAACAGTGAGATCTCTTCCACTTCTCACATTTATATGCTGCTTATTCCTACCACCTACCACCAATGAGACAAATCTAGTATCCTGAACCACTGAAATCAAGTTTGGTCGTGTACATGAGATTCCTAATTAAAGTCAATGGCTGCGACCTATATGCATCAGGAAAATTTGATTTAAAGTAACTTTTCCTTGTGTTTCTACCATGGCCAAAGATAAGGGAAGAAGATGATGGACCATGCAGGAGCTCAGGTGGACAACGTCCCTTAATCTGACACAAGTTCTAAAAGCAAACATAAGCCTGGGCTGGTCCTGTAGGACACCTGCTGTTCTTTTTCACTTGCCAAATGACACTGAAGACAGTGAGACCACGACGAGCATGGTTTCTTTGCTCACTCTGGCATCCCACAAAAAGCAACTGCCACAAACAAATGGGGGAAGGCAGAGAAGATACAGCCATCAGGCTCGTGCCTGATGAAGCATATTTCCAAATCCTGTCCATCAGCAGCTGTGCATGAAGATTTTTACAAAATGAAAGGATGAGCAGGTAAAAAAAATAATAATAATTAAAAAAAAAGTTCAGGATAATTTTGGCTGCTCTGCATGGAAGATTTCACTGAATGTCACCACCCATGTGCAGTCCTCCAGGACTCTGGTTGGCAAAAGGGTCAGTCCACATAAAATAACTCCCATTTGCCACATGGTTTTTGTGCTGAGATTGTCCATACAATCAAAGTGAGGATGGGGAGTTGTTAGCCCAAATGAGCCAGACATCTCAGCTTATTTGAACATCTGGCTGATAAAACCCAACTGCGTGTATTCAGGATGAAAAGGTGTTTGACATTCAGGCCTGGGTGACTGAGGGTGGGGGACCCTGTGCTGAAGGTGCCAGATGGCCAGCCAGATGCAGTCCTTGCCCTTGTCAATGTGTGGCCAATCTCTTTGACTGACTGTAGCCATTCACCGAGCTCCGGTAACATGGCTGTCAATGCAGAGAACAGATGGGTCTGCACAGCCACAGCAGAAATGAATTTAGCTCCTGTCCCAGGTCCCAGCACATCCAGTTCCACCTCCTCTTCCAACATCATGGCCCTCCAGGGGCTACATTGCTGGTTGCTGCCTCCTTCTCATGACCTGTCCTCTGTCTGCTCCCCTTGTTTCCATGTGCCCTGTCATGTATTTAAACCAGAGGACCCTACAAATCACCAAATCTAGTCTTTGTTCGGGCTCCTTCCTCACCAAAATCCCTGCCACTGATCTGTAAACAGAAAAAAAGACCGTGGTATTAAAGAAGAGCTTTCATCCACCTTAGTCCTTCATCTCTTCATGCACTTCCACATTCCTCCCAGGGCAATGCAGCACACCTGGATGGCTCAAAATCCTTGGCACCATCCTCCAAGTCTTTGATAGGGATTTCAGACCAAGCATGCACAGGTGCGCTTTTGGCTGTCAGCACCTACAGCACAACCTGAAGAAGGGAAGGTCATTCGACTTCAGATGCCACTGGGACACACCTCTGCCCTACAACATGACAGTATAGGGATGCCTGGCTGAGCAGGGGAAATCTCAACCTGGGGTGCCACTGCTGGAGATGAAGTCCCAAGGCCCTTCTATCTGTCTTCTCAAGAGAGGACATAAGGACATCCAACTCCACTGTCTCTGCAAGCTTCCCTAGAGACTGGGCTGTTAGGTCTCCCTGCTCTGCCACTGCTGCAGCATACAGGGAGAGTGGTCAGCCCAGAAACACTTTGATTCCATCACAGCAAGGACCTTCAAAGTGCAGGAGCTCATGTGCATCAACAAGCCGCTTTAGCACTGCCTTAGCATGGGAAAAGGGGTTGGTGTTCCTGGGGAGCGGAAAAGGGAGTAAGAAAGAGGACCCAGGAGCTCATTTCTTACATGTTAATAACAAGACTGTTTGTCCTTCCTTGAAAGCAGTGTTATCCAGGGAATACCTCAGCCGTTTACTGCAGGGTACCGGCCAATCTATCACTGAAACAGCCATGTTACTGCCTGTGGGGACGTCAAAGAAACAGACTCACGCTGGAGCACTATTTAACAGGGCAGGCACTGGGGAAATGCCTATATCCAACAGCCATTTCCAAACCTATTTGAGTCATCTGAAGCTGCTCCCTTGCCCTTCCACACCTTTGGGTCTGACTCCAGTTGAAAAAGGCAGAACAGGAGGAGAGCTGTGCCTTGTGGGCCCAAGCTGTGTGTGCAGGGCAGCAGGTAACCATCCTCCGAGCACACACAGTTCTGCTCTCTGTCCTCCAGGCTTTCCTACAGCTGGGCCTTAACCATTTGAGCAGGTAGTAAGGATGACATTTTTCAAACTGCATTTAGATCTTCTGCAGTTACAGCAATGGAAGGAAAAGGAAAAACAAAAACAAACAAAAAAACCCACACTGCTGGTTTTCCCTTTGTCTGGGCTCTGCTTTCTCTGCCTCCCCAGACCTCCAGATCTGGGGGTGCAGTTCCTCTGACACCTTCTACTGTGTAGATACTGCATTTGCTATGTGAGCACATGTCCCAGTAGCAACCAGCATCTGTATGGTGTATGAGTGATGGGCTGCCCAACGCTCTCCCACCCCTACAAAGAAAAGATGCACATGGATATTTGTCTGGATAAGAGTGTGGCACCCACAAAATTGCCTTTTTTTGTTCTTTTTCATCAGGTTTCAGTTTTCCATCGCTCCTGGGAGCTGGGCATAACCAGAACAGAGCATACCAACCACAGCCTGGCACGGTTTTGTAGTCAGCCTCTACAGTGAGCATCGTTCTCTAGTGGAGGAGTTGAAATCTGGGCAAAGTGCTCTGTGCCTTTGACCCTCAAAACAAACAGATGGAAACCACAGCAAATGGGCAGGAAAGGGGGAACGGGAAGGGAACAAAGTGACCCACAGGTCTCCCTGGGTCATCCTGACACAAAGGGAAAATAAAATTCACACAGAGCACACTCTTGCAGGTGATCCAGACATCATCATGTAAGCAATCAAAGGTAACCACAACAGAAAGAAAAGCAACGGACAGAAATCTGCCCCAAACAGCTCCCAAATGGCATGAGTTCAGACATCCCAGAATTTGGGAGACTTTATTAACGAGGGCCACTCATGCTTTCTGCCCCCAGTGAAATGGAACAATTGGAACAAGGATTTTTTTCTCCTTTTTTTCCCTTTTTTTTCCCCTCTTCCCAAAGAGTTAACAAACCCGGCATTTTTTTTTTTTTCTGGTCATTTTTCTGCTTTTGTGCCTGTGCACAGAACCCAACACATCGCCGTTACTCACATGGTCTGATCACATTGCTTTTCAAATGAGAACCAGAACAGAGAAGGGGAACCAAGTAGAAAGCTTAAACAAATCCCCCCACACCCTCCCAAAACAACCCCAAAAACCAAACCCATCTGTCTTTTTCCTTTTCAAGACCACAAAAGTGAGCCAACCAAAACCAGAAAATAAAAACTGAAATAACCCAAAGGAGAAATCGAGAGAGAGATTAGAGGGAGGGGGGCAAACAAACGGAAAACCAAACATTAACAACCCAAAATAAAATAAAACAGAACTAACCAGCTGAATTGGGAGTTGAGGGTGAGTTAGCCTGGCTTCCATGGGCTGACACATTGGTAGCCGTGACAGCCGTTTTGGCAGCATAAATATTGGCTTCCTCTTGAAATTTACCTATGTTCTTCTTGTACCGGATTCTCTTATTTCCAAACCAGTTTGATACCTAGAGTGAGTTTAAGAAAAGACAAAAACATTAACGTTTCTGCTCTGGAAAGAGTGCCTGGGTGAGGACACTGGATTAGCTCAAGTTAAACAGTGCATCGTAATTGCTTTTTTCCCCATTTGTTCAGCCATGGGAGGGAGCACCTTCTACCTACAACAACCCCCTGAAAGTGGGGACACTTGAGAACAGAGGGTTTGTGTGGGTCCATCTGGTGCCTTCAGAGCAGGGCTGTGTGCCTGTCCCTGTGTGCAGAGCAGGGACTGCCTGAAGACCTAACTTTGGTCCCAGGGAACAAGTGTGCCCCTTGGAGGTGGCTGAAAATGATGGGCTGGATGTAAAGGCAGAGAGAAGCAGTGCAGCTGTGCTCCTTCTGTCCTGCCTGCAGGAATGTAGCATGACAGCAAAAAGACCCAAGGAGGGGTGTGAGCAGACAATCCTTAAAGCTCAGCGATGTGACATCGTGGGCTCAGTGGTACGAACGCCTCGAAGAACAGTCACTTGGCCATCCTGCCTGGTGACTAGACAAACATCCCAAAGTTTGCACGTTCAGGACAGCAATGGGAAGCTCTGAGTCTGAGAAATAGGGCTGTAGCACCCTGCCAGGGCTGCTTCTCCAGCGAAAAGGTTAGGGAACCTCCAGAACCACACAGTGTTCCCCAAATCCCAGTCAGTGCCTTGCTGACATGATCTTGTTCACTTGTGCCAGCTTCATTGTAGCCAACAATTTCAGAGATGTAGGGAAGATTCAGCCTAGGGTTTGGGATGCAGCTCCCAGCTTCTTCTTTAGCAACATGGAGAACTGGGGGGATGTCTTCCTATGTGCAGGTGTCTAAGCAGAGACTTGCAGTCGCTCCTGACCTTGCTTTAGGAAGCTCAATAGGATGATGGAGATGCACAAAGGCCAGGGGATACTGTAATTCTCCAACAGAAGTTCCTCCTGGGGTTGACTGGAGCTGACATCTTGAGCTGGGACTCAACAGATCAGCCTCTTTCATGGGACTCCTCTGCTTGCTGGTCATCAGTCCCCCTTCCGCAAATAGACTGCCCCGATGCCAAGTCAGAAAGGATAAGGCTGGATGTTAATTCTGGGAAGCTCACTGCTTTTTCCTCATCTTATGGAAATTGTTTTGACTTGAGCATTGATACCTGAAAATTTTCGAGATTTATTCCTCTGACGTTTTCTGTCTGGAGTGCTCACAGACAGCTCAGCAGCTTCTATAGAAAAGCAGCTCCATCCACCAATTTACCCGGTACTGAATTGCACCTACTGCTGCCATGCAGGAGGAAAAGGAAAATGTAAAACGCAGAGACTCCAGGGAGGCAAAAAGCAATAACTCAGATCAGCACCCAAGCCAGATCTGGGACTGAATACTCAATGGCACTGGGAGCAGGCACAGTTTGTTGAGAGCTCCATTCCACTTCTCAGTCCAGCTTTCTCATTAATGGCAATGTGCTCCGTCTCCAGCTTCCCATTTAGCTCATAAGCACAGCATTTCTCCTGGGCATTTTCTCTCCACCGGGGAGAAGTTGTAAGTGCGAACAGATGAATTAAAAGTGAGAGGGGAAGCATCAGGACAGCTGCAGTTTTACTTGAGCCAATATGTCCTGTCTCCTGCAGGTAACTCTGGACAGAATCAATGCCTGGATCTTCTGGCACAGGGGATGCAGTCGGAGTGGCTCAGCGGGCATTCGGCACAGTGACGACTCCTACTCTCAGATGCTGCTGCTCCTGCTGAAGGCAGACATGCTCTCACAAGGACACCAGATGCTGCTGCTGTCTTCAGTTTACTCAATTGATGAGCAGGCATGTGCCCTGGGGCTGGAAGGAGGCCCAAGATGGGGAGTGCAACAGGAGCCTGGAGGGAGCGCTAAGCTCACACGAGGACGAGACTACCAGAGGCAACATTCCAGCCCTCAGTCACGAGGCTTGCTCCAAAAAGTGAGAAAACAAAGGGCAGGCCTGAGTAATGTACAGATGAACACTTCAAGGACTGACTGTGCTCCTCAAAAATCCCCATAGCTAGTGATTCAAAACTACAGACTTCAGGAAGTACACGGCTGCTTCAAATGCATGGAAATAATTCAGTCTGCCTTTACTGACCACCTTTCTTTGAGGGATAAGCAAAGGAGAAAGAGGGAGAAACAACCCTGAGAAAGCCCACTCTCCTTGAGCACTGACTGGCTCTAACCATCAGCCTGTTTGACCCTATCCCTTCCCACCAGAACCTTGTTCCTTCTGCCTCATCAGACAAACTCTGCTCAAACCCTCTCACTATCTTCAAATCCCTTACCCTGAAGAATGGTCTTTCAGCTCATACGAGCTCTCCTTGCAAACCAGCATTGATTCCCTGAGGAGAAAACTGCCTCTGTGCATTGTGCTGAACTGTTTCTGTACTGCTGACACCATGACTGCACACGCAGTCACACACATTAAGTCTTCATCCCGTCTAAGTCCTCTCCCAAACACTCTTTTTCAACCATGTGGCTTGATCCTGTAAGTCTGCTGTCTACTTCCTACTCACCAGTTTACTCTGATCCCATTTAGCAATTAAATGCTCAATGGTGAGACATAAGTAACTAGACTGAGGACTGAGTGCCCTCCAAGGTGTTTGGTTTCCCTGAGCAGCAGCTGTCTTTGCTGTATTTCTGGGCTCTCTCACCTGTGAGACTGTGATGCCGCATTTCTTGGCTAGCTCTTCTTTGGCTTCCTCACTGGGGTAAGGGTTGCTGAGATGGGAATAGAAATACTCATTCAGGATTTCCGTAGCCTGCTTGTTGAAGTTTCTTCTCTTCCGCCTTGTAGGGAAGAAGGAAGGAAAAACAGAAGAAAAAGGATTCAGTACCAGAGATTCAGAAACAGAAATGTAACTTTCACAGAATCATTAAAGTTGGAAAAGACCACTAAGATCACCTTGTCCAACAGTCAAACCATCCCCACCATGCCCACTAACCATGTTCCTTAGTGCTACATCTTCACGGTTCTTGAATACAGTGATTCCACCACTTCTCTGGGCCTCTGTGAGTACATTACCACTCTTTCTGAGGAAACTTTAGATGCTTTGAACTTCCCTACTTGCTTTCCACCTTCCCCGGCTCTTGGGAGCATAGGGTGCAGCAGACTCATGGCCAGGAATCCTCGTCTGCACTTTGCTGGGGACTCCTCCCTCAGCACCTTCCAAAGCAAGTACATCTCATTCCTTAACACCAGCACCCAGACCCTGC